>NC_138199.1:42068177-44468177 GCF_964194105.1 Spermophilus citellus | reverse complement strand
AAGTCAAGAACCAAGTATTTTCTGTCAAGAGATAAGAATGGTACATAAACCTGTATGAACCACTTTCTCATTTTTCATTCTTGATTCACCTAGCATCTCAATTATGTTCTCCTTGAGTTAGTTCCTTTTTGCATGCAAGATATTATATTAGGGATCATGCTGAACTTTTTTTAAAAAAAGTTACATCATCACATGTCACACACTTCTTGGGAACTTTGGGAGGGAGATAAAATATTTATATCACCAAAATGCTAGAAACTGAAAGGTACCCTAAGGGTGAATGAACAATAGTGAAAAAGCAGCTACTTTCAGATAGAAGGGAGGGCTTCTGGGAAGAGGTGTCTGTGAGATTGAGAGCTGATGAGAAGCAAGATTTGGATAAACAGAAGGAGGAGAGGATGACATATCATTATAAAGAAAGGGAAAGAGAAGTGTGGAGACAGGAAAGACAGAGAGGCAAGAAAACCGGAGCCTGAGGCAGGATGGGGAATAGTCTAGCCAAGCTAAGACCTAGGAGCTTTGGGAGTTAGGATGAGAAAAGAAGCTAATACATCTGTTTGGAGCAGATTGGAGAACTTCAGCCTTGCTGAAGAGTTTTCCTCATAAAGCCATGAAGAGCCTTTGACTTATCTTTGAGCAGAAAAGGTGTGGTCAAAACATAGCCTCCTTGGGGCTGCACTGAGCAGTTTCACTGGCTTGCAGTAGGTTGGGAGGAGCGCTGATCCTCACAGTCACCATCTGACCTCCAAAATCATTTAAGGTGTTTCCAGTTACCAAAACTGCCTGAGTACCCAGGAGTAGTGGGGGCCAGAAGACTCCTGCCATATTTAATCAAACTCTTCAGTAGACTACCTTTCAAGGAATGTTCTCTGCTAGGCTTTATTGTTTTATTCTTGGAATTTTAAGGCTTTTATGACCAACTATCTTTCTGCTCTAGTTTGACGACATAAAAGAGGAATATTTCTGGCTAGAGTTAAGGAATAGCTCAATGTCCACAGAAGAGTCTCAGCAGTAACCTTATTTGCCTAATATTGGAACTAAGTACATAAGCAGCCTGAAAAATCTACATAATGCCTGTCTTATAGTCTGTGCTTAAAAACTTGTTTAAAAATATGTTAAAGCAATAGTTAGTGACTAATTCGACAAAAATGTGACACATTTAACAGAACATTATAAAATTTCTGACCCCAGGCATTGATTTCCTAATTAAAATGGCATAGAAATCCTTTACAATGTAGTAAACATAACTAACACTGGTCTTCAAAAGTAATGAAAATAATAAAAATAAATCTTCCAGTAAAGAAAAAACAACTTGTCCTTTTGAGAGAAACACAATTAATTGATACTTTGCAAATGAGACAAAGGAAAAATGGACAATTTGGGACCACAGTATAAATAACTAAAACAAATAATCATTTAAGAAGTTTCAGCAGCAATGAATATTTATTATTTTGAATGAAATATACATTAAACTTTCATATAAAAATCATTAAAAGTGCTATATTGGATTATTTTAATATTAATTTAACCCACCCCCCATGTCATCTATTAGCTATACCTTTCATGTTCACTTCTGAGACAACATTAAAATCACCTTAAATTGTCCAATGTTAAAATATATATAAAAAATATTAGTTTATTCTTCATGATAAAGTACCACCAGTGATGAGTTACTGAAAATGAAAGATAAACACAGATGTCAGAGAATCAACTTCCTGGGGGGAAAAAAAAAGTGACAGAATTTCATAGATGTATATGTGAAGTCCAAGGTAATGCAGCAGACCTTCAGCAGAACCTGTTTCTAATACAAACTTCTTAAGAAGGAGTGCAGGGTATTTCTTTTGGAGGCAGATGTCTGGTGTGCTAGGACCACATTGTTATTTTCTCATCACTTCTTGGCTGCTTTCCAAGGTGAACCAAATGTTACCTAATGCTGTGCTATCTCCCACCACCCCAGAAAGGTTTGTCACAGGTGTGTGTTGGGCGGGGTGGGTGGGGGGATTCTTCGGTCTTAGAAATAGCCCTTAGGATTAAGGTTGTCATTAAAGAAGAATGACAGGTGACTCCTCACAAAGGAGGAATCCCCTTTCCCCCACCTTCAATCCCCACTCCCTGTTTTTTTTTTTTTTTTTTTTTTTTTTTTCCTAGTCTGCTCCCAAGCCAAGCCCATTCCATCACTGGTTCTGGATGAATCAAGTTAGAGCAGGGCTTTGGGACCACAGAGCCATCCTTTGGTCTCATTCAGTCTCAAGCAAACAAGCTTCTCTGATTGGCCACGAGCGCCGTCTGGCTCTCGCGTCTCTTTGCTTTCTTGCTTCTCTGTCTCACCTTCCAACACAAGGCGCTGGAGGCTAATAAAAAAAGTCCAGATGACAGGAGGACCAGGCCAAAGATGGAGATGATGGAGCCGTGGGAATTGAAGCTGTAAGCCACGCCGGTGACCACGACCCCGGCGATGAAGACCACCAGGGCAAAGGGAATGATGCAGCGATAGCAGGAGAGCTCCGCGCCCCCGGTGGCGGCCAGCAGCTGGACCTCAGTGACCAGCGGGGCCGTGTTGATCACCACCTCGCTCTTAGAGCTTTTCTCCGATGTCACTGGCATGGGAGACTTGGGGGTTCCCAGGCTCTCTTTCACAGGCTCTTCATTCATGTTTACTGTTGCTGCTTTCTAGCGGGGTTCAGAGGCTGTATCTGGTCTTAGCAGGGTGGAAACTGTGGAGATGGAAACAGGAGATGTCAGCAAGAAGAACTGAAAAAGAACTGTAAACACACCTCCTCTGCAGGAGTCTCGGATGCATGTGAAAATCAACTATTATTTTTTCCTCCTGATTGATTGTGTTGTCTTTGCATTGAGCAAAAAAGCAAGATAAACATAAAAGGGAAGATATTTTTAAAAAGCAGGAAGCACTTTACAGTGTTTAATATTCCCTGGTGGTCCACAAATGTTTTCTTTTTTAATAAGCTTTTCCTCTTTGTCTATTGCTTTTCTTTTCTCTAAACACAGAGGAGCCTGGATCCTAATTCACAGACATCCTCATTCAAGAGGAGACAACATTATAAACCGTTAGTTCCACAGCTCAGAGCAACTTAAGCTCTGCCAATTTTGCAGGGTATAACAGGCATTCTTTCCAAACTGTCACCCATTCACTGCTCGTGAAATCAGTGTCAAGACAAGTGACCAGCGTACAGATGATGCTCTTCCCTAACTACTGACTGCCAGTGAGTCTTTACTGCGTTCCCGTTAAACACAGTACAGCATGTGCCTGGGACACCCCACCCCACTGCAGATGGGCAGTTCAGCAAAAAGTTTGGCGACAACGTGGCAAGGATTTGAGTTCAGAAATGTGGCAATACTCCATTTGAAATGAAAAAAAAAAAAAACAAAACAAGAAATAATTCAACAAATTCATGGAGTATGATTTTGGGTTTTGTCATGTTAACAGATCAAAATCAACTGTCAGAGCAACTTCCTACTAACCTCAACCAGGAATTTTGATATTATGTATACGAAGACCTTCTTAAACAAATAAGCATGCCAGGTAGTCAGCAAAATTTGACAAATTCTTTTTTTTTTTTCCTTTCTCCAAGCCTTTGGATATAAAACTTGCCCCATTCTAAATATTTTTGAACTGGAAATTCCAGGACAAAACTTGAGACCCTTATTCAAAAGCATATGATGGAAATGCTTCTATGAGGAATCACTGAGAAACCTTATCTGCTGCTTGGGCATGCTAAGGGAATTCGCTGTCTTGGATCTCCAGGGCCTGTACAATTGTAGTTACTGAAAGAATTTACGGGAAGAAACTTGAGATGAGATTCATCCTTTAAATATATTAAGCATCATTTGAAAATAAAATACAAGCCCAAATAAAACCTCACTGGTTCTTTGTAGCCCTAGGTGGTCAAAATATCAATTCCTAAGCAATGAAATTAATTATTAAGGCTGCCTACTTCCACTTCCACATAAATTTTAATCACCAAATTAATCACTGCTCTCCAATGATGCCCTAAGATCTGGCTAGGTCAGTCAAAGGATATTTGACACTCTGAAAATAAAGAACAAAAAAGAAGTCTTCCCACAGCAGAGACTGCGCTAACCCGAAAATGAAACTCTGTCCCCAAAACTATTCACACCTACCTCAGAGAGAGACAATCCATTACCAGGGAAATCACTGGACTTAGAAGGAAAGAATCAGGCTCTTTGCAACTGTGAGCGCACCTTTGTACAACTTCTGGGAAACAGGCTGTTAAGGCAGGGCTGTCAATCAAATGAGAGGTCTGGATCTCTTCTGGGGAAAAGAAAAAGACAGAAACATACTTTGCTGTTGGTTTGGTCTTGAAGCCTGGAACTCTTCTTTCAAGCTACCTCTGCTTCTAAGTGCTGTTTCCCTCCCTCTTTTTATTCCCTCCCCCTCCAGTCTGCCCCTCCCTATGCCCTCCCTATTTTTTTTTCCCTTCCTTCTTTTCCTTGCCAGCAGATTCCGAGTTTTGGCTTCCCCAACTCTGCTCAGTGACATGATAAGTCAGGATCATTTCTAGAGTCCCCAGAGACAGGAGTCAGCTTTTACTTTTATTTCTCTTGCAGCGTTTACTAAGCAGGCTGCTTTGAATTACTCATTTTTTTTCCCCAGCTAACCTCCAGCCCATCAGGCATTTTCATAAGAGAATCCCAGAGTCAGCCTTGCAGATCCAGCTGAGGAGACAGAGTCAGGGGACAGACGCACCGGGGAGGCAGAAACAGCTGTGAAGTCACCAGCAACTGAGTTCAGCGTCTATGCCAGCAAGAGTCCATGTTCTTAGGTCTTGCCAGTACTCTTGAATTATATGTGTGTGATGGTCATCTGAAGCTTAATCCTCCCTCCCTTAGTGTGATGTTAATTCATTGAGGAAGGAGGGCGGAAATTACTGATGTGTGTGTGGCTAAGGGGGAAACCATCATCTTGATTTAAACAGGATTGCTTACTTCTTAGGGTAGAAGTAACAGTTTTGGCATGCTAAAATCATCATTAGCAGGAGCATCCACATTGCCACTATTTACAGAACAACTATTAGGGGTATGGCATAATATTAAGGAATGTCACACATTAATATTAGTTCTCATTAGTTTATAAATGAGGACATGAAGGATCGGAGAGGTTAAGTAAACTGACAAAGGTCACACAGGCAGAAAGAAACCCTTGGTTTCTAATGGGTAGATAAATCACCTGGCAGGGGTGCTTGTTTGTAGATTTTGAATCAGAAAAGTCTGTCAAAAGCCCCTCACCTATGCTTATGTCTAGGCCTGCTTTAAGGAGCAAGGTAATTTAACATTCAAACACATATGACTTGACACATTATATTCTCAAATAATAAAGTCAAAAGTCTATTTCCAGGCTGGGGTGTAGCTCAGTGGTGGAGCATTTGCCTACCATGAGCAAGGACCTGGGGTCAATGCCTAGCACCCCAACGCACGCGCACGCACGCGCACACACACACACACCTTCCCATCATCAAAAAGTTGCTTACAGGTTTATGCTTCCTTACAGACAAGTTATGTGATATTTTAAAGTACATGAAATACATAAAGCCCTAGATCTCCCATGCTTCTATAGCTCGGAGTTACCTGTCCCCCATTTTAAAAATCTGTACAAGTATTACTGACTCCTTTAAATTAATACAGCGAATCTGCAAATCCCCATTAACTCCTGGCAGAGATTTGCTTTCCTCCTTCCTGTGGGATTGTTAGACTTCTCTAGCAGCAGGCAGAGGGTCTGGGTCCTTTCCAGATCTCACCTGTTCTAAGGTACCCTGCTCTTTCCAGCCTCTTCTAGAAAGAAAATCTTGATGCTACTGTCACAGAGAAAACAGAAGCCCCTCCTCCTTTTTCTAGAATGGAGGCCACAGAGAGACTTTTTCATTTCCAAAAAAAGTTGAAAACTTTTTCACTTCCAAAAAAAGTTGAAAACTTCTTGAGACTTGGCTGAGTGGGGGAGCCCACACACAAAGGGCTACAGATACCTGGAGGCCACCTGGAGACCCCGGCCACAACATCCTCAGTTTTAAATAAAGATGGACCTAAAGAACCAAGTACTATGCACAGGGGGTGTTGTCACTTGGTGATGAAGATCAGGGATATGTAGAACCAGGGTATTTCAGAACTTGCCTAAGTTGCCCCAGGAAATGGTGAAGTGGGGCACCTGGTTATATTAACCGGAGGTTTTTAACAGAGCAGCGTTCTTCCCCACCTGAGAGCTGCCACCTTAGAGGGCAATTCCTGTCTATTGCTTGGTGCAAGTCATTTTCTTTCCCTCTCTCTCTCTCTCTCTCTCTCTCTCACACACACACACACATACACACACACACACACACACACACACACACAATGCAAAAGCACAGAAACTCCAAGGAAACTCTGGGTACCACTTTATCCTATTGAAGATCATGTTTCCCTGTTACCAAGCCAAAGGTCCATGCTCTGAATTTCTAGAGAGGCCAGCAGCACCTTTTCTCAGCCCTGGGTGATGAGCCCTGGCTGCATCCAAAACAAGGTGAGGTACCTGTTCCCAGGAGGGAGGACGGAAGCTTTGTCTATCTCTGACACCAAAGCTTTTACCCTCTCAGGCTTCAGGTGACTCATTCACCCCATTCTCCTGTACTCTGTGGTGTGTGTGTGTGTGTGTGTGTGTGTGTGTGTGTGCGCGCGCACCTAGATACATAGATACACCGCTCCACAAGGAGGATTTGTACTGATAAATAAGGAGAAAGCTTCAGGACAAAATGCAATTGGTATCAAAACAGGTACCTATCCTTGTAACCAGACACAGGCAGCTTAACCTGACTTTCTCCCTTCAAGCTGAAATTCAAAGAGCATTTCTCCGTCCTCCTGACTGCTTATCCCTCTCCACTCTTGACTGGAAGGCAAGAAACAGGCTGGCGAACCCTTTGGGGACACCTGCCCCCAAATCCAAAATCTCGTTCACAGTGCAAGCAGGCTTCTTCCTGCAAGCCCTCAGAAGGGAGAGGGAACCTTGGCTCTTTATAATGCACATGGCTTTAGAAGACTCCTGTAAGTTTGGAGAACTTTTCTGAAAGCCTCCAAATGCATGAATTATATCAACACTCCTCACCCCACTCCACCCCCCGCCCCTGACTCCCAGTAGGCATTCAACATTTCTTTCAAAGAGCAAAGAAGAGATCCTTACCTTTCTCAGCCAGAATCAGACTGAGACAGCTGCCAGCCCCAGCCTGGAGCAACCCGGAGAGGGGGATGCAAATCACCACGCTAGGGATCGTACACAAAGTACTCAGTGAGGCTTAAACACCATTAAGGGACCGGAGACAATTTGGTGAGAGGAAATCCCTTAAACCCTGTTGTATTTTACTCTGCCTTTCCTCTATGAGAATGTAATTCATACTTTTTTTTAAAGCACTGTTGAAACAACATTGCCTCCATTTTTTTCTTTTTATATCCTAATTCACATTCATTTCCAAGGTTTTCCCTTTCCAAAGTTCCCATTCTTAGGCATCCCTCTAAAGTTCTGTGAACCAGCAGAAAAGAATTTGTAATCTTTGTTCTGCACTCTTAACGGGGTATAGGGTTTGGGGAGTGTGTGGGGGTGGGAAACAGGACCATATCATATACCAATAATAAAAAGAATAGGAGGAAGATAAGGCTCCTAGTAAAACAACCTTGCGTGCCTGTGAAAGTCCTCTCCCTAAGGCCAGGGGAGGGGTCTACTTGGAGCTGTTCATCAGAGGATGCCAAGACACCACGGAAGGGACATACTGGAAAATCACATCTCCTGGGAATTGAGGTTGCCAAAGGCATCAGAAATAACAGAGCTAGGAACTTTGTGTTGTGGAGAGAATTCCCTTCCAATTAAAAAAAAAAAAATCATTTTTCTTAGAAATAAGACAAAGTGACTTACAGCCCGGTCTTCTGCCTTCAGAAGCACTTCAGTTCCACCAACATGTCCTGCACTCCTTTTGGAGGCCAGTGAAGGGAGGGAGGGAGGTTGAGGACCTGAAGTCTCCTCCTTTGGGAACACAGGAGCTTTGCATTTTGGGCCGAGCACCCCATGTGCATTCAATTACCTGCCCCTGTGTGCTCTCAGCTTGCTTTTGCTTGGTGTGGCTGAGTTGGCTCCTTTCCAGCAGCCTGGAAGATGCCAGCTCCTCCAGACCCACTGTCCAATCACCACACGCCTTTGATTTTGGTCATCAACCCCGTCCAGTTGGATCAGCGAGATGCAGGAAGCTGGCCAGGTTTTCTCCTTTCTACGGCTTCTTTTAAGGGCGTGTGCACAGTTATGTTCTGAAATCAGGGACATTTTGGAAAGCCATCTGTGCTTTTGTGTTCCTTTTGGATAGCAGGTCATGTCATCGTCTCCCCCACCCCAACTTTTTCCCCCAAGGCACTTTTCTTTGAGGCCTAGCATATTAAAAAGAAAGATTTGGTAGTAACAATAAGAACAAGGGATATGGTTTAGATAGAAAGAAAAATTTACTATTTGCTGATCCTTTTCCAGTCACTGGAAATCTATAAGACCCATGTGGGTATAGAAAGGACAGCAAAGATCTTTTAAAATGCACCTCCCAGCCCCTGATTGAACTCATTTCATTGTGAGAAACTAAAAAAAATAAAAATAAAAATAAAAAAATAAACAAAAACAAAAAACACATAACCATTAAAAAAAAAAAAACAACCCAGATTCACTGAAATAAAATGACACAACAGACTTTAGGGAGTGCTGAGTAAATCATCTCTCACTTCAATAGGGACTAATTGTTATTCTGGCTGAAGATGAGAAGAATTGATTTTCTTATTTGAAAATCATAAAGTGCACACGTATAATCCCAGTGACCTGGGAGGCTGATGCAGGAGGATAAGAGTTTGAGGCCAGCTTCAGTAACTTATGGAGACCCTCAGCAACTTAGTGAGACCCTGTCTTAAAATAAAAAAAATAAAAAGGGCTGGAGATGTGGCTCAGTGGAAGAGCACCCTTGGGTTCAATCCCTGGTACCTCCCCCTACACGAAATCAAAATATATGTTGAAATTTCTGAGCTTCTGAGATATCCTCATGCATTTTGTACAATTCTTTGTATTTACAGACATTACTCTTTGGAGGCCTATGATGAGAAAGCACAAAAAAAGAGTTATAGCCAATTGGGAGGACACTTTGCTATGACAAGTGCATACTTCTAGTCTCAGCCTCCTGTAGGGAGCTGTAGGTCACCCATTGCTGAAACTTGCAGGAACTCACACTTGCCTTTTCCCAGGGAAGGAATGGGATAAGACCACAATAACCTTTTCACTCTTTTCTATTCCTGGTAACTTCTGCCCTATTTACAGAAGCAATCCTTCAATCCTTGGTGACAAATGCCACTTGTCCTGTCCATAAAATGCTGTATACAAACATTACATGTCACCAGTTCACCCCTAACTAGCACATAATTTTTAGGTTTCAATCTAGTGCTGGGATTTGAAACCATCCTGCCATGTGTAAAAATTTTTAAAAAGTAATCAGCTATGGTCTCCCTGTAAGTCAGTTAGCTTGTCTCAGTTCCACATTCATAGAGCAGAATATATTTGACTCCATATGTCATATCATGCAGCCGTAGTCTTAAAATGAATGGCTGAAGATGGGCCATCAGGGCTGGTCCTTCCCCCAAATAATGAAAGATTCAGTTTAAACCATAGACTGTAAGCTCTGTGCTTGGCTCAGAGAAGTGTCAAGCATACTTTCCCATTAAGCAGTTCTGTCATTTCCATTTTGTGGAAAAAGAAATGGAAATCCAGAGAATGGCATTGTTGCTGGGTTTAGGTCCAGGGTTCCCTCATTCTGGGTGGACACACACATGCGTGCTCAGTTTGAAGAGGAAAGGAGCAGATGCTTACCAACCATCTATTTTGCACCACACAGACCCTATCTCAGGACTTTGTTTTTACTGTACTGATGAAGGCACTAAAACTCAGCAGGGTGAAGTAATTTCTTAGTCTACTATGAGGGAAAGAGACAGAGCCAGGTTTCCTACTGAGGTCCCTCTCATTCTATGGAATGCCATGAGGACACTGTTGCTTATTGATTTTTATTAGATTATGTGCATATTCCTGATTTAGCTTCAGTCTCATTTTCTTGTGTACAGGGTGACATGATCTCATTGAATTTAATCTTGGAAACATACTCCCAAAAAAGGTCTACTTACTTCTACAGGGGTCCCCCTAGTTCTCTGGAAAGAGGTTTAATGAGTAAGCTATGTATTTGGCCTAGTATGCATCTGACTATTGAGAAATGGAGTTTTGCTACTCAGCAGATTTGGGTAGGTGTGAGTCTAGGACAGGCGCAGGATGGCATGTGCAGAGTCTATGGGAGACGGCATAGTGGTGGGGGCTTTTCAGGGGACACTCAACCCATTCTTCTGCCTTCAGAAGCACTTCAGTTCCACCAACATGTCCTGCACTCCTTTTGGAGGCCAGGCACTTGCCAAATGCTCTAGCTGAGCAGATAAAAATCAGTGGCTAAAACCAAGTCTCTACTGTCAGAGAGCTTACAGCGCAGAACAGGAAAGCCATGGTCATGTAGATCATCTTTGTACTAGTGGATGAAGAGTGAAATGCTATGAGAGGTCTGGAGAGGACTCTAATCAGTTCTGGTCTAGGTGTGTATGAGTGTGAATGGGGGTGGGGCTCGGATGCTGCCAGGTGGACAGATATTTGACATTATAAGTAGAGGGGCAGAGAAGGGGATACTAGGTGGAAGGCATAGCCTATATACAAACAGAGCTTTTAAAAGTCCAAGTCTTCTATGTGGAGTGTTGAATAGCTGATTTGGCTGAAGTTTAGAAAGCCCAGGGCAGCAGAGTGCAGTCAAAGTAAAACTGGAAATAGTTTATGGTCAGATGATGAGTTTGGACTTTATTTTGAGAGCAATGTGGTTTTGAGCAGGATGTTGTACTCAGTTCTGTGCATTGTAAACAGTGGCCTGGCATTGGATTGTTAGAATGCTCTAGAGAAAGTCAATACAGGGAAGGGGGCTGGGGACTGGGGGCTGGGACACTAGCTAGGAAACCTTTGTGACTAACCAGGTGAGAGGCACTGGGAACTTGGTACTAAGGAATATGGACAGGTGGGAACTAACTCCAATGGTTAGAATCAGTTGGCAATGAACTTCCTTTGGGGGAGGCTATCAAGAGAAAACAGTGTGGAAGGTTTTAAATCCTGTGTAAGTAATAGCTTGGTGGCACTGTCAGCAGAAATAACGGGGCCAGGACAAAGAGTAGCTGTGGGGTAAGGGATAGAGACTTAATTTTATCGGCACAACTGTTCATTTCTCCATTGCAGAGGCAAATGCTAAATAAAGTTGACTTTGCTACTTGACTACTGATTTATTCTCTGTTTTCCGATTTGTTAGATAATCTTATCACCAGGCTCACTGGTGAATTTTCCACTAAAATTATGAATGGCTTTATATCTCATTTTATTGCACACACACAATTGCTGACACTCACATACATGATTCAAGATGGCTAACTTTCTGCAAAAACAAGAAAATATTTTAAGAATTCCGATTTGTACCTTTATTTGTACCGACTCTATGCAAAGAATATAGTAAGTATATGTTCAATAGTAAATTTCTCAGAAAAAAATAGATATATACAATTTTTTTTCTATAATGCCAGTTCTGGAAAAAGCATCCCATAATCCCATATATGTTTTCTGGTAATTAAAATGTTTTCAAGTTCACTCTGTTTTTGTTTTGCTTTGTTTTTAGAAATGTAATGTTTTGAGGTATATGAAATATAAGGATGCTTCACATTTGGGTTCATCATGGTCAGGTTGAATGGAAAATATTTCAGAAGTTCCTCAAGGAAAGTATTAGCCTTTAATGGATAAATGAACAAATAGGCAAAAGAATGACTTTATGTTGAAACCAAATGTCAACTTGAAAACTCAGATAATGACTCAAAGAGATTATTTCAGGGATCCAGATATTTAGTGCTAAGTACATTAGTTACACCTTATAATTCCAATTCTGTGATTATTACAATCATTTATAGTATATTACATAATACATAATTATAGAACATTATTATAATTATAATTCCATTTCAATTATCCTGTTACTATTGGCATTTGTCCCATTTCTTGTCATCCATAACATCTGCCATCCACGTAGATCCACCCAAAAGCTTGACCTAGTAAGAAGCCTCCATATTTATTGTGTCCTTACTTTATGCTCTACAACTTTTACAGATTGATCATTTCATTTTATGCAAATAACCCAAGAGGTAGGTGCTAGAAGTAGTCCCATGACAACAGTGATGAGGTTAAGGGACCTACCCTGGGCTATATGTTGGAAAGTGGTTGGACCCACGACTCGAACCAATTGACTCAAGCATGTCCTCCTGACCCTTGTGGAATATCGTTTCTGTGTTCAGACAATGTGTATACTCTCTGTGGCTCATAAGGAGTAAATACTGAACCCAAAATAAACTTTCTGAATTTGAAAATGATCATGTTGCAAGAAAAAAAAAAAAAAAAAAAACAACAACAAAACATGCAATTGCCTTGCCACAGATCCCTTGCAGTGTGGTACACCGCTCAAGGGTAGGACCAGCTCAAGAAAGCTTTTGAAAGCATTTCGATCCACTTAGAAAGTCTTTGATGTCCACAACGTGGGTGGGTAGTGGGAAACAGAACAATTTGCCCAGCTGAACTGAGGTCAAAATAGAACTGTTTATCTTATAAACTTATCTTATGGAACAGGGCGGAGAACAGATCTTTTGCTTTCTTTCTTTAGATAAAAACTGTAAAGTCTTGTTTCGCAAAGGAGACAGCACGCTGCTGTCTCCTTCTTGTTTACTTAAATAAACTACACAGGAAAGAGGCATTATTGTCTTTGTAAAAGCAACGTAGAACTTAGTAAAACCAAGGATCCCAGGAGAGCGTGTGGCCACAGCATGAGAACATGATGTTTCTTCCATCGGGGCACAGGGAGGGCACCAAGTCTTCTTTGAACTCCAGTTGGCCACTTGGACCCAGTCAGTAAATCTGCCATTGATAAACTTTGGAGGAATTCCAATTTGATGGACTCGGGAGCCTCAGGGCACCTCTCTACCCTGCTTTATTTCTTGCTCTTCATTTTTCTAAGTGCAGCTTAGTTTGGAAAACTTTCCCTACAGTGTTGATAGGACTTACTCATTTTTTCCCCCTGGGGTCACAGCATCAGCATTTGGATCACTTCCACAATCAAATGAACATTTCTGCCTCTCCATGTCTGTTGTGCAATGAAAATAGCCATGAACTGAAAGTCAGGAAACTTGGGTTGGAATCTTCTTTCCTCTTTGTGGCGTGGGCAAGCCCACCAACTTCTGAGTGTCCCATCGGATAGGGTTCTCTGTCTGAAGATACATTACTCTTATTTCCTTTTATTCTATTCGTTTTAATCCTCTGTGAGCTCCGAATATCAGAGAACTGAGACAAGACAACTTGAGGAAATAGCTAGCCCTGCTACTCAGGCTAGGACAGCTATAGGAAGCTTCTTCTTTAAAAATGAAAAAAAAAAAAAATCCCTGGTGCAACATCTGTCAGCAAAGCCATTGACCTCGCACTGTGGATATCCATCTATTTCCCTGTGAAGAGTCACAGGCGGCTGGCTCAGGGACAGACTACAGTGCAAAATCTTCTCCAATTCTGAACAGAAATTTGAGGTTTGCAAGTGTTGGCACACTGATTTCCACTCTTGTTGACTAAAATCCAATGCAGCGAGAAACACTGGGGTGTGTCCGGGCACACAATAAAGTGCCAATCCAATCTGAAAGTAAAGCAGCAGGGGCCAGAAGAGACACTTGTGGAGCCTCCCTCTGCTGTGACTGACATGACGTAAGTCCGAGACCTCAGTTCACAGTTTTATGTGACAGGACACAGGACAAGCCAACTTTAGGGAAGAGGGAGAGGAAAGCCCAAGGGTGAATCTCTCTGGGAACAGGAAGCAGGTTCCTGCTGTACCAACCAGGCTTTTGGACTGAGGAGTTTGACAGGCTTTGTAGAAGCAATTGGGCTCCCTGCAAGCTGCCAAGACGGGGTGCTCTGGTCACAAGAAGCGTGCACTTCCTAAGAGCTTCTCCTCTCCCAGCCCCCAGAATCCAAAAGCAGCTGTGCTCTGGTGTGGCTCCCCTCCAGGCAGCGGATCTCTTTAGGAGCTCCCAGTTTGGACTCTCACATGATGGATTGAAGCAGTGAAAAGTCTGACTCTGTGCACTCCTCTCTCTCTAGAATTTCTTTTTATTTCCCTCCTGGTGCGATTCTAAACTTACCACAATCAATATGATCCATAAACCAGCAAAGACTCGGGACCACCTGAATTGCACAGGGTGCTGGGGGAAAAAAATACAGGTTCCTGGAATCCATCCCATTGCATTACTATGTGATGGCATTATGGCATCAGGATATTTGTTCCATAGTACTTGTGTGTGTGTGTGTGTGTGTGTGTGTGTGTGTGTGTGTGTGTGTATGTGTGTGTGTAGGTCAGGAATCTGCATTTTTATTTTATATCCCTGATAAAGTTTGAGATCCTCTGTTCCATACTGATATAGTATTACTATTAGGTATAAGCCTAACTAGACCACTCCTCTGGTGAAGACCCATCAATGTTCGCCTTCAGCATGACACACAAGACCTTCCTCCAGGAGCTGGCCTCCCCATTCTTTTCCAGCCTCAGCTCCAGCTTGGGTCAAATTACAAATCACAAACAACAGACTTGTTCAGGATCCTCCTGCCTCTCTGGCCCTTACCCTCGGAATCTATCCATCTTTTCCTGACCAGCTCAAGCATCCCCTGCTGCTAGAAGTCTTCACTAGGAAGTCTTCATCTCCAGACTAGGTCAGCCTGAGCTTCTTCCCTGATCTTCCCACAATACTCCCTGCCAGTCTTTCTCAATTTGGGCACTTTTGACTTTCTGCACTGGAAAATTCTTTTATTGTGAAAGGCTGTTCTGTTCTTGCAGAATAATTAGCAGTATCCTTGGCCAGTAGTAAACACCCCCCTCAGCTGTGACAACCCAGAGTGAACTTCAGACATTACTAAATAGCTCCTGGGGAACAAAACTGTCCTGAGCTTAGAACCCTGTCCTGTGCTTACCCATACCCTGACTCTCATCAAATAGGGCAGAAAGTAGCTTTTTGTTTATCTCTTATCCGAGAGACTGAGAGCTTCTCAAGAGTAGGCTGCATACAAACCTTCTCTTTATGTCTCCTGTGCAAAGATAGCACCAGGTGTATGGTGAAACTGATAATAGGTGTTCCTTGAGAAAACTCTTATTGGTTCTGGGCATCAGAAACTCTAGCATGTTTTATTAATCAGCTTAAAATGTGACTGGGGATACATTAGTTAACATGTCTGTGCCTCAGTTTCCCTCATTCAGGAAAGGGGGATAATAACACCAGTCTTGCTGCTTTGGGCTATTAAGTGGATATAACCAGAGCGGGTGCTTTGAAGGGTGAAGTGGAGGAAGCAGCCTGGTCAAGGCAGCAGGTCCTAAGGGATTCTGCTCTCGTGTTTACATTCTCAGGGCACAAAGTTTGGATAACACTACAAACTCGGGTCCACCCAGACAGTATCATACTTTATAAAAACATCTGGAGAGTTCCTTTCCTGCAGAACATCATAAATACACCAGACACAATGGCACACACATGTAATTCCAAAGATTCCAGAGGCTGAAGCAGAAGGGTTCCAAGTTCAAGGCCAACCTCAGTGAATTTGGGAGGCCCTAAGCAACTTGGATAGAACCTGTGTTGGTATAAAAATAAAAGGGCTGGAGTCCTAGCTCAATGGCAGGCAAAGTGGTCCTGGGTTCAATCCCCAGAAGGACCCTTTTACCCCCTGCAAAAAGACCATCATAAATACAAGAAAAACTAACAAGCAATTGAATCTCTAATAGGGGACCAGACTGACATAATTCCTGAACAGTTCAGGTCATAATGCTTTGCATTACGCTCCCATCACAGCAATGCCTCCTGAGAAAGACTCAGCCAGGCCAAAGGAGTCATTTCTGCTCTAGACCTGTCTGATTGACTGTGTCCTCAGGGGTCCTGCATCCCATTCCTTGCACCCTATTCTGTTCTGGTTCCTTTTTGATCTGTTGCTGGGACAGCCGGCGACTCGCTTGATTTCTGAGCCCTAATATTGGTGATAGTAAATGAGCAGATTTTGCAGTTGCAACTGCTCAGAATTCAGTTAGTATCTACTCTCCTAGGTGGTTCCTCCATGGAATGGCCTCTCCGGTTATTTATGGCCTGTGAGAAGGGCTCCTCACCTTTGCTCTTGCTCTGTTTACCTATTTTATGACTTCCTTTCACATTTCACACTCTGGGCACTCCATCACTGTTGCCTGTTCTCCCCACACTGTGGTAGCTGATTTATAGATCTCTTGCCCTCCTTTTAGCAGAATTTGTTTCGGACTGAGTTCTGCTAAGAGCCCGTGGCGTGGAAATGTGGACTTGATACCCCAAGTGCCACCCTTATCCTGCTCCAGCTGCAGCTGCTCAGGGCTTTCCCCTTAACCACTTCCTGCCCTGAACACGTGGACTGCAAAAGCACTTACGAATTATAAAAAAAAAAGCACTTACGAATTATAAAATTCTGTAGCAGCTGGTCAAAAAGTCCCAGCCACATATGCTTTTAGGGCTGCAAGGGGAGCCTGGAAATCATCTAATCTGGTTCTTTTATTTTGAGCCTGGGAATACCGAAGCCTAAAGGCCTCTGTTAAGTGACTCACTCATTACTACTTTCTTTCCAGTTTCTGACCATCTCAACAAGCCAGTGGGAATCATTCCGGTTTCCTTTTAGTGCCTCATGGCTAATCATTATTTTTCATCCTTTCTTTGACTACACTTCGGGATTCTCTCTTTATGCTTAAAATAATTTTTTTTTCAGCATAGAGATAGCTACATTTCCTGAGAGGTGATAGAGTTTTTGTTTGTTTGTTTGTTTTAATAGTGAGTTTTGTGTCTCTATTTTTTAAACAGAATCACAGATTTAGAGTGATGGGCAAGTTTTTATTTTATTTTATTTTTTGTTTCTACACCCCCAAAGAAAATGTTTTATTTTTTTATTTCATGCAATTTGAAAATAGCTTTATTCTATTCTAAATTTTTTCTTACATTAAAAAATCTATTTATTTATTTATTATTATTATTATTATTATTATTATTATTATTATTTTGCAGAAATAATAATAATAATTATTTTGCATGGTTGTTTATGAAAAAACAACCATGGAGAAAATATGCCCCTCTCATTAACCACTAAAATTTTTCCACTGGAGAATTTTGGGGAGCATGCAGTAGGGATGCCCCCCTTTACCTGAATTGCTCATCAAGGGCTTCATTGTGAGGATTGGCAGCTGCTGTAGCCCAAGAGTCTCGGATCACACATTGCTGACCCAAGCAGATAGTTCCCAAAGGACTGAAATCAGTGGGAAGTAAAGAGGTGCAGTGAGGGGGGTTGTGGTGGTCGTAGAGACTGACAGTATTCCAAATTTTTGTTTTGCTAAACATGTACTCAAAAAAAAAAAAAAAAAAAAAGAGAGAGAGAGAGAGAGAGAGAGAGAAGGCATTTCTCCTCCACACCAGAAGAGTTTCTTGAAAAGAGTACTCCAGGGTAAAAACAACCAGCAGGCTGGAACCTCACTCCTTGCTTTCACTCCTTCCTTTGGAGCGACTGTCTCCCAATTGGCATTTGGAAATCACCGTATCTAGAACAATGAATCCAGAACCTATAATCCTGAAATATAAAGTCAAATCCTGTTTTTTATAAAAATGTAACAACAGAGGGCCAAAGTTCTTTATTTGGTATTAACAATAAATGCTTCTCCTACTGTGCGTTTTTTTAGGGAGACCAGATGCTATTTACATAGGAAGATTCCTCGTTTATTAAAGAAACAATATAATGAAACCCGTTTACCCAGACACACAGGCTTGGCCAGGAGAATCTCTCACTTTGCTGAACTCCTTAATAATCCCCTTAGTTACTTGCTTCTTCATCTTTAATAAAAGGCTGTATTTTAATAGAGTATGGTCTAAAATTAAAAAAAACAATATATTTAAAAACTGAATAAACCTAAAAGTTGTATGTGACTGTGATGTTGTGTCAGTGCCTCTAAAAACCGATGGGTTTTTCAAAAATGAAAACCTTACTACATTCCAGACAGATTTTAAAATGTGAGCTAAGTCAACCGTTTATTCATATAAGCATCTTTCTGAAGAAGGCTGTTACAGAATGGGCACTTGGACCAAAGCCTGCGAGAAAGGCTTATTGATTATTATTCACTGATTTTAATTTAGGAAAATGGGAGTAGCTCCTACTTTCAAGGATTTGGAAGATTATCTGGGGTTTCCACTTCTATTTTCTATGCCTTCTTGAATTTCACTTTGGAAGGATATTAAGTAAAAAAAAGTAAATAAAGTATTTTGAGTATTTCTGAGACATCTGGAAATAAACTAAGGGCAAGTTATCATAGATTCTTTGTAAATCTAGCTTTTGAAGAATATATATACATATATATGTATATATATATATTGAATTAACTATGACTTGCTTGATTATTCATTTATAAATATATTTATTTATAAATTTCTATTTATTTATAAATTATAAATTTTATTGTGGTCAGTATTTAATAAGGCATCTACTTAGAAAACTTTAAGTGTTATGTACATTATTGTTGACTAGAATTAAATCCATTCACCATATAATTCAGTAAAACATGTTCACTTGGGAAATATATGTATTTTGCTGTACTTTTTAAAAAAGACATGTTAACTTCTATTTGAGTATTTCCTTTTTAACGCATTAACTATGCTTTAAAAATATTCCCCATCAACGTTGTGTTAATTTGTTTATAATGACTGGCTAAATTTAACAAAATAAATTTTACACAAGAGATAACAATACATAAAATGAAAATATATGTCTCAGTGTCTGGCATAAAATAGGTATTCGATTTTTTTAATTTCCTTTTACCCACTAAAAATATGTTTTGACTCTCCAAATAATATGATGCCAAACATTTTGCAGCATAAGTGAAAGCCAAACTAAAATTATGCTTCTACGATCTTTTAGAAAATTTCTTGGATGGATGAGTTAAAAGGAAAGCAAAATAATTTTTCAGTGTTATGAAACCTTTCAACCCAGCTCTCACCAGCCTGCCCCAGTCCTTCTGTTTCTCTGCGCCCTCTACTGGTCGAAAGCAGATATTGAATTAGCAAATTGAACTTTTACATGATCACCTTACTACCAGCCTCGGACCAAAAATCAAAATGACATAGATAATCATTTTAATAAATCATGGTGTCATCCTTTTTGGTTTGAATGGCACCAGAAAAACCTAGTCAGAATGTAAAAAAAGGAAATAAATATCACTATTAACTCTACCTTCGATAAACTGTCAACATTTACTGTATTTTCAATACATCCTTGTTATATTTATTTAAAAGCTTATGCTGTATATATACAATTTTCACAAAGTTTTTTTAGTAATTATTTAGAAGTATATGCTGTATACATTTTTTTTTAGCATTACATATACCTACATATAGCAAACTCTTTCCATGTCAAGAAAAGAATGATCAGGAATGGCTACATAGTGTTTCATTGCAGAGATGTCCCATAATAGGTTTATGGTGCTCATTCAATCTGCTTCCAGGTTTTCTTTCTTTCTTTTTTTTTTATTTCCCTCTCATGTCTCAGCTCCATGAAGATATGTTAAAAGCTAGAACCAACACTAACAACACTTGATAATTAGTATCGGGGAGCTAAAAATGATACACTACTACTCAGATCTCAATATATATATACTGTATTATCAAATATTCCTTTGGCCATGTTCCATTTCCTGCCCTGCCTATCATTTTCTGCTAAATTGCATTAAAATAATTATAATAAATAGTGAACATTTTAAGAAAGATAAAATGTTTTATAAGACTCAAACTATTTTTAGTCATGAAGAAGGAATAATTCAAATATATGAAAATAATTTTTAAAAGATAAGAAATAAGAAGTCCTAATCCAAGAGGTGAGTCTCTCAAACTAAGAATTTCGGAGAAGAAAATGAAACTTAGCATATGCAAAAATGAAAGCAAAAAAAAATTAAGGTTAAGAAATATTCAAGTTTGAAAAGAAATGAACATCTACCTAGCATATCCAGGCAAAACTCGTGAATATAAAAGGCAAATCAAGCTGGGTGGGGTAATGCACACCTGTAATCCCAGCAATTTAGGAGGCTGAGGCAGGAGGATCACAAGTTTGAGACCAAACTTGGGAATTTAGCAAGGCTCTAAGGACTTATCAAGATCTTGTCTCAAAATAAAACATAAACAAAAGTCTAGGAAGGTGGTCCTGTGGTTAAGCACCCCTGGGTTCAATTTCCAGTAACAACAACAAAAATTAAATGCAAGTCAAGCCTTCTATGAGAATTGAGGCTGTTGAAAGAAAACAAATCAAGTATCCTTGATAGGAACAAAAGTCAATCCATTTTACCCAACGCTGAATGCCATGCAATGTTTACAAAATTTTGAGCAGGAATCCAAATTAAGTACTGCAGAATAGAGAAGACAAAGTAAAAAATACTAAAGCAAACTATGAAATCATGCTTTTAAAACATTTTTCAAATGTAAAAATGTAATTTTTTAAAGAAAAGATGCCTACTTTAAGCCACATTATACTTATCCAGGTTTTTATTACAAAAACAATATAAGCAAATCTGGGGAGAAGTGGCAGATATTTATAAGATAAAGTGTAAATGCACTTCATTTATGTTATGCAGACAAAGTCTGTAATAATTGTTTTTTCTTTCTACTAACAAGTGTGTATTCAAAAATTTAAAGTTTATCTTTAGTAGACTTTCTTTCTTTTTAATTGTTTTCTTCTTTTCTACTTTTACTTCTTTTGAAATTCAGATATGTAGGATGCACGTGTTCTATTTTAGTTATCTACTGCAACATAACAAACCACTCCTAATCTTAGTGGCTTAAAAGAATAATAGTTACTTGTTTTGTTGTGAATGTATAAATTATGGGGAACACAATGGGAAATTGCTTCAGGCAGCACTAACTAGAAAAGTTCGAGAGGGTTTAGAGAGGTGGGTGGGCTGGAGGGCTCTTCTTCAAGATGACTCTTTTGAATGGCTGGTAAGTTGGTACTAACTGCTGATGGGGAGCCTGGAGGGGTTGTGGCTAGGGCCTTTGGACCTGGGTACCCCAGTGATGGGCTGCTTGAGTTTCCTCATGTCATGGTGTTGGGTTCTGAGAGTGAGTGCCAACAGGAACAGGAATCGTGCCATTTTTCATGACTCAGTCTTGGAGGTCACAGAACACCACTCCTGATAGAACCAGAGGTGGTGGGGACCAAGTCTCTACTTCTTAAGGGAAGGAGTGTTAGAGTCATACAATAAGAGATTATATAGGGTGAGAGATTTGCTAGTGCCATTTTCATAAAATCAATTAGTGCACCTCTGAATTTACTAAATGAGAAAACGAAAAATGCAGGCATTTTAAAGTCGCCAAAAGTAGCTTAATCGAGAAGTGGTGAGAATTAGAAAGATCTAGATTTGAATCCTATTTGTAACATTTTCTTCCTATGTTTCTGTGGATATGTTAGCCTTTCTAAACAATCTGTTAAATGGAAATATTGACACATAACTCAAAGTGTCGGTAGTGAGATAATGTACTGTAAAGTACTGAGCATAGACCCCGAAGCTCATGAAACAGTCCACAAATGTCTATTTAAAGATAAAACAAGTAGGGCTATGATTCATCTATTTATACTGTTGTAGAAATTCTAGCCCTGTGATTTTCAAGTTTGGTTTCAACAGAACAATTTGCCCTTCATAAAGTCTTTTTCAGAGTTCCAGTATAGAAAACCAATGATATGTACAACAACCACACACAAAAAAACATTCATTAAAGTGGCCAATTCATTCATACATATATGAAATATCTATCTATATTGATCTAGATCTCTATATATGTATATATGCACGTGTATTTATAAATACAGAATTCTTACATGAATTCACCTAACAAGTGTTTGGTGAATTATTAAATACCAGGTGTATGCTAGCGACAGGAGTTACAATGCTAAGTGGGACACACAGGTTCCTGCTTATTATCTGAGGGAGGAGACAGATGCTCAATTAATTACAGACTGAGGTCTGTGCTGGAAAGCTCTCAGCAGTCATTTATTTACTTTTTATTGTTTTCCTGCCTCCACTGGGATACGGGTCCAACTACAAAACAGACAAATTGTGCATAAGAAAGAAAAGGCTGAGATAGAAAAAGAAAAGGAGAATGGGGTGGGGGAGGGGCAGCAAGGATGGTAGGACTGTGCCGGCTGATGCCTGAAGGAGGAGGATGGGAGAAGAATGTGGGGTGAGCAGGTGAGGCCGAGCAAACAGCACAGGCGATATTCTCAAGGTGAAGAAACGCTGGACTTGACCCAGAATCTAAATAACAGCAGCTACAGCCTCAAGAGTGATGGGAGGGCAGAGAAGGTGAGGATGGAGATACAGGCAGGGACCAGTCTGAGGAGACGAATGAGAGTTCCATTTGCACCTAATTCCATGGGAAGCCATCCATCAGAGGGTTGTAAGGAGAGGGGAAAGAAGGCCTGATCTACTTAGCCTCTTAACGCAGCAGCTCCCTCTGCCTCTGCATGAGGAGTGGACTCGGAGATGGTTAGCAGGTCATTGAATAACACAGAGTCAGGGAAACAGTGATGGTGGCTCAGGTTAGGTAGAGAGGACACATAGAAGAAAAGAGTGAACAACCTCAAAACTATGTAGCAGGTTTGAAACCTATGACACAAATGGGAAAAATTGTTTATGAGTTAAATATGGGATTTGCAGGAAAGAGAAATATCTCTGTACAGTTTCCAAATCTCCAAACATCCAGTAGAAGGGACCCTAATGACTTCCCTTCTGCTGAAGTCACCCAGAGACTAGTCTTTATTTCTGGAAGAAGATGGCCTGGCTTCTGACCCAGACTGAGGGAATTCACTATAAAGGAGTTAAGGGTGCAGGAGGAAAGTCCTGATACTACAGAGGATTAATGTAAGAGTGTAGTTCTGCAGTTTGGAGACCAGAGCCCCAGTGGAACTCTAGACTTTGGGTTGAAACATGCTGAGGCTGACCTCGGATCCCCTGTGGATGGGACTTCGAGGTGCAATACTTCCAGGTGGTCTCTGGAACCCCCTTACTGGGACAAAGGGAGATGATGACTTAATCTCTGATCCCTTCCAGGATTCAAAGAAACTTAGTGTTCAGAACTGTCAATTTCAGTTAATGTTTCTCAGAGTGTATTTGTATCGCCAGGCAAAACTGTAAACTAATCTTTCCTGATACCTGATTCACATGTTCTTTGAATGCTCAGTCTTTTTTTTAGGAATCTACGACAACACAGGTTGACAAATGGAATAATACAGTTATCCAAGATTCTTGTGTCTCAATTCCCTTATCTATAAAAGAAAAGTAGAGGACTAGACAATATATAACACATACATAAAATAATTTCTCTAATTAATCATTGTGTTCATGTGTTCATAGGGTCTAGTGGCTAAGGATGGGATTTACACCTGATGCTGATTTGTTTTTATGGACCTAAGTTAACAAAATTTCATATTGAAGGAGATTTCAGATATTGCCATTTATTTATTCTTTTGTCAATTAAAGGTGCTCACTTTTATTAATGCATGGATGGGTCTATGAATATATAAATAAACAAATAAATTGAATGCAATATTTGAAACCTTTATCAGTTTAAAAGTTAATAATTTTATTATTTTGCTCTAAGAATGTTTTAGGAAAGAAGATCTTTAGAAATGTAATCTGATTAGTACAACCACTCTGGAAAGCAATATGGAGATTCCTCAGAAAACTAGGAATGGAACCACCATGTGACCCAGCTACCCCACTCCTTGGTGTATATCCAAAAGATCTAAATTGAGCTACTAAGGGATGTAGCCACAGCTATGTTTATATCAACACAATTCACAATAGCCAAGCTATGAGACCAAACTAGGTTCCCATCAACAGATGAATAAATAATGAAAATGTGGCATTTATACACACATGTGGAGTTTTATTCGGCCATAAAGAACAACGTTATGGCATTTGCTGATAAATGGATTGAACTAGAGACTATCACGCTAAATGAAATCAGCCAGACCCAGAAAGTCATAGGTCAAGTGTTTCCTGTGATAAGTGAAAACTAGTCCAAAATAAGTGGGGGTGTGGGAGAGAAAAGAAAATTGGGGGAAGAGTTCCATGAAAACAGAAAAAAGATCAGTGGAATAGAGGAAGAGGATTAAGGGGGAGGGAGAAGGGATGGGGAAATGGAAGAACAATGAAATGAATCTGACCTAACTTTGTACATATGTGAATATACCACAGTGATCTCATCTTCATGTATATCCACAAGGCGCTAATTGAAAATCAAATAAGAGATCAGTAGAGTAGAGGAAAGGGGAAGGGAGGAAGGCAGGGAATGGAGAAGTACTGGGAACTGGATTAGAACAAGTGATGTAGCATTCTTGTATAATTATGTCAAAATGAACCCCCAAATTATGTATAACTAAAATGAACTTAAAAAAAAAGAAAATCTGGGGCTGGGGATGTGGCTCAAGCGGTAGCGCGCTCGCCTGGCATGCGTGCCGCCCGGGTTCGATCCTCAGCACCACATACCAACAAAGATGTTGTGTCCGCCGAGAACTAAAAAATAAATATTAAAAATTCTCTCTCTCTCTCTCTCTCTCTCTCTCTCTCTCTCTCTCTCCTCTCTTACTCTCTCTTTAAAAAAAAAAAAAAAAGAAAATCTGGTTAGAAGTTGCGTTTGAGGCCCTAGATCCTACACCCATTATAGGTGAATAAATCTGGAAAAGTGAGCTCTAGAGTCCAACAGACCTGCCTCCAAACTCCAGCTGTAGCTTTGACCCACCATGAGACCTTAGACGAGAAGCTTTGTTTCTATAAACCTCAGTTTATTCATGTAAAATCCAGAGATTATAATATAATGATTTTAGATGTCATTATGGGGATTAAATGAAAACCCTGTGTTCATTCATACTGAGTCCTCTGCAAGTCTCAACTGTCATTAACTGATTATGAGTTATGTTATAAACCTTGGATGCCCACGACAATGTGCCAGGCCTCCCGTGTTTCTCTAGTTTCTAACATGAGAAAATCTGTGAGAATTTTAACAGGAGCAAACAGGGTGACATGTGTTAGTCAGCTTTACATCATTGTGACAGAATACCTGAGAAAATCAACTTCTAGGGAGGAAAATGTTTCTTTTGGCACATTGTTTTAGAGGTTTTGGTTCCATTGTCTGTTTGTCCCACTATCTTTGAGTCTGTGGTCAAGACAGAAGCACACAATGGAGGACCCTGTCCACCTCATGGTGTCTGGGAAACAAAGAAAGAGAACTGTGACAGGGTCTCCAGGGCAAGCGCCCCTAATGACCTAACATCCTTGCATTAGGCTCCACCTCCTAATGGCTCCACCCCCTACCGCCCTCCATAGCACCATAGGCCAGTGACCAAGCCTTCAGCATGTGGACTTTGTGGGGACATTTAAGATCCAAATCATCACACAATGCTACAAATAGAATAGAATGGATTAAAAGTGTTTGAGATGACAATTGAAGCAGGTTCAAATAAACTCTCCTAGAATTCAGAAATTCCCATTGATTTTCACTTTACAGAGTGCTTTTATTTATACTATATGCTTAATCAATTCAGCAAACCCTTGGAGTACATATTATTATTTTTATATGTCTATTGAGCAAACAGGTTTTAAAAATGAAAAAAAATGGCTTTCCTGGTGTTTACAAGTGTCTGGAACCCAGATTTCTATATCCCCAGGGAAAGTGAGAAGTTCTGACCTTTACCAGATGTTTTCTTCATGATACCATACATTTCATGCACTTGTTGCTTGGTGCATAATCATTTTTTACTAGTAAATAAGAACAGACATATTTTTTCCCTCCAATTTTTAAATAAACACTGATAAATCACACACAAAAAGGTGATCTATGTATGTGTTCTGTGCAAAGTTAGGCATTTTCGAGCATTCACTCATTCATGCATTTTTCATGAAATTCCAGAAAAGTGCTTGCTTTTCTTTTTCTTCTGCTATTTTAAATGGCAATGACAGGACACCTTTATTATAATTGTTTTGTGTATTTGTTGAAATCATGCATATTTCAGGCTTACTGACAAAGAGGATAATAAAACATTCACAATCCACAACCCAGCATATACCTTAATGTTATATCTTACTTACTTCATAATTTTTTTTTCTTTCCACATTTTTATTGGTGTATTATAGTTGTATACAATAATGGGATTTGTTGTTACATATTCATACCTTCACAAAATATAACCATATGATTTGCCCAGTATCACTCCCTAGCACTTCCCCCGCCCTCCTCTCCTTTCGCTCCCTGGTCTTTCCTCTACTGATTTCCTTTTGAGTTTCATGGGATTCTCCCCCTCCTCCATACACAGACACACCTTTCTTTTTGTTTTTCCTCTCTAGCTTCCACATGAGAGAAAACATATGACCCTTGACCTTCTGCATTTGGCTTATTTCACTTAATATAATGGTTTCAAGTTCCATCCATTTTCCTTCAAATGACATGATTTCATTTTTCTTTATGGCTGAATAAAACTCCATTGTCTATATATACCACATTTTCTGTTGATGGACACTAGGCTGATCCCATAGTTTGGGTATTGAAAATTGTGCTGCTATAAACATGGGTATGCATGTGTCCTTACAGTATGATGACTTTAATTCTTTAGGAAAAATACTGAGGAGTGGTGTAACTGAGCCATATGGTGGTTCCATTCTTAGTCTTTTGAGGCCCCTCCGTATTGATTCCCATAGTGGTTGCACTAATTTACAATTCCACCAGCCGTGTAAAAGTGTTCCTTTTCCTCCATTTACTATTGTTTGCATTCTTGATGACTGCCATTCTGAATGGTGTTGAAACTGGGATTTCTCTGCTTCTGCTGGCAGGTGGGGTCTGCACAAAGCTGCAGGGCTCTGTAGCCAAGAAATGGCATTGCCCCTTTAACAGAAGGCTATGGCTTCCAGTGTTGCAGCAGACCCCAGCAGCTCTCTGTCCATTTCTTCTTTCTGGGTTCTTGGTCTGGTGAATTCGAAGAATGCAATCAACAGACAAAGATGAGTGAGTGTAAGAGTAGGATTAATTCAAGCATGTGTAGAAACAGAACTCCAATAGGGCAAGAGGGGATTCGACAGGGGTTGCTGTCTGAGTGTGCTAGTCTAGGGGTTTATACAGCACTTGGGTCAATGTTATTGGTTCAACCTCAATGCCAATCAGGAAGTGGAAAAGTACTCATGCTATTGGTCCAAATTTAGGATAATAAGGGTTTGGGAAAGTAGTAATGCTATTGGTTAGCTCTTGAGTCTAAACTTCTTTTCAGGTCTTTTCCACTTCCATTTTCTCATTACTCATTTTCAATCAGAGCTTTCCAGGAGGTTAAAGTGGGTGGATAGAGTGGGTTGTGCATGCCCGGGATCTGGGGCTGCAGTGGTATCTGGGCTTTTGTGATGGGCATCTGCACTAGCCTGGATCAGGCCACCATGGAGTGACAGGTTGGCACACCTCGGTTCACCTTGGTGCTGGCCCTGTTTGCCTCGGGCCTGTGCTGGCATGGCGGGCTCCACACTGCTGAGGCCCATACATGCTGCCCATGTGCTCCACTGCCCCGCACTGCTTCTCCCTGGGAATTATTGGGCTGTCTCTGCAGCTCAGGAGTCAGGGGGCCAATTAAGCGTGAGATGAAATCTCAGTGTAGTTTTGATTTGCATTTCCCTAATTGTTAATGATGTTGAACATTTTTTCACATATTTGATGAACATTTGTATTTCTTCTTTTGAGAAGTGTCTATTTAATTTATTTGCCCATTTATTAATTGGGTAGTTTCTTTGGTGTTGTTGTTTTTTTGAGTTCTGTACATACTCTAGATATTAATCCTCTGTCAAAAGCATACCTAGTGAAGATTCTTCTCCCATTCTGTATGTCCTCTCTTCACATGAAACTCATAGAAGAAAACATAGGATCAACACTTCAGTGTACAGGCACAGGCAATGACTTTCTCAATAGGACCCCTAAAGTTTGGGAAATAATGCCCAGAGTTAATAAATGAGATGGCATCAAGCTACAAATATTTTGCACAGCAAAGGAATTAAGAATGTGAAGAGAGAAACTACTTCATAATTTTTTAAAGAAATAAAATGTTACAGCTACTGTTGATGTTCATGGGAATCCTACCCATAAGCATCTAGATGTTTTGAAGCAAATGAATAGTTCATAGACACTACGAGTTATTTTACTCTATGCATCCTCCTGTAACTTTTTTTCTTCATTCAACTGTGTTTCAAGGTTAAACCATGATATACTTACTAGTAGACTTTTCTTTTTTTCCTTCATTTAGAAAGATATGGAATGAATATACCACAATTAACCTGTTTATTTTGTGGTTGGATACTGCTGTTGTTTACAATTTTTTCCACTAAACCAGGTACACCTGTATACAATATTCCACAGTTACGTCAGGAGTAATCAGAAGTAGATACCATGTTCAGGGGCTGATAACGTGTGCATCTTCAAACTTAATAGGTCTTGTCAAATTGATTTTCAAACTGTACTTTAATCAGATGTTTTATGTCAGAGCTTTTTATTTCCCTATATATTTTCTAATAGTTAATGTCATATTCTTAAGATTTTGTCAAATTTATATAAATAAATTGGTTAATTTATTTTGCATTTCCCCAACTATTTTTCGAGTAGAACCAAATACTTGCTATTTATGTGCCATCTGGATTTTTTCACTGTTGATATTTTCAATTGCATTGGTTGGGTTTTTTTCACTGATTTCTTAGAGTTTTTATGTATATTTTCACATATACATAAAATGTCTTCTATCAACAAACGTCTTCTATCAAGCTACCTATTGAATTTTAATTTATATATGGTGTATAATTTGTTTTTTTTTTAATGTAGACAACAGCTCATGTTTTCTTTTATGGTTTGTAATGTTTTTAAATCTTTTAAACTCTCGGGTCATTGTGTTAGTCAGCTTTTCATCCCTGTGACCAAAATACCTGACAAAAAACAACTTCATGGAAGAAAAGTTTATTTTGGCTTATGGTTTCAGAGACTTAATCCATGCCAGCTCACTCTAGGCAGAACATTATGATGGAAGAAATCTTCTCTGCTCATGGCAACAGGGAGAGAGAGAGAGAGAGAGAGAGAGAGAGAGAGAAGGAGGGGGGAGAAAGGGAGAGAGAGGGGAGCTAGGGAGAGACTATAATTCCTAAGGATATGTTCCCAGTTACCTACTTCTCCTAGTCATGCCCCATCTTCCTAGAGTTACTGCCCAATAATCCATTCAAATAATCAATCAAGTGAATTAATCCACTGATTAGATTTTAATTCTCATAATTTAATCATTTCACCTCTAAACATTTCTGTATTATCTAATTTGAGCTTTTATGGTAGATACCTCATATCTAATCCATAACAGTCATAAAGGTTGATTCCTTTATTATCAACTAAAAGTTTCAACATCATGCTTTATATAATTAATGACTTTAGAAAATTTACATTTATATGTGATTGATATAAAATATCATTTTTACAAATAAGGACAATTGTTTAAATATCACTTGTCCAATAGGCCATCTTCTTTCATGTGCAAGGATTTGTTTCTGGATTAAAAAGCTGTTTAGTTGTTTCATAATTATTTTTTTCTAGTCTTGAATCAATATCACACTGTCTTCTTTATGATAAATTCTAATATGTGATAAAGCAGGTTTCCTCTTTTTTTTCCTCTCTCTACTTATAGAAGTTGATTTTTTCAAAATTTTTGACCCTTAGATCTTTCCTCTGAATCTCAGAATTGGTGTGCCAAGTGCCTTGAACATTCTTTACGAATTTTTATTCAGATCTCATTGGATTTGTATTTTGAATTGATCAAAATGGTAATTTAAGAATATTAAATATACTAATCCATAAATAAAATATCAGTCAGGTGTCTGTAGAATCTAAGCAGAAAGAAATTTGACACAGGGAGTTGATGGTTGTTCTAGCTCCTGGAATAAGTGTTTTTGTGTGTGTGTGTGTGTGTGTGTGTGTGTGTGGTGCTGGGGATTGAACCCAGGGCCTTGTGCATGTGAGGCAGATACTCTACCAACCGAGCTATATTCTCATCCCTGTGTGTTTGGTTTTTAGTCTTCAACTTTTGTTAAATTCTTTTTGGCTTTCGGCACTGTCATCAGAGAAATGGGAATGACTAGTGTTTTCTTTGTGGCTTATAAGACTTGTCAATTTTAACAAGTGAGTTTCAATTTGCGAAAAACATAATGAATACAATCCTAACATTCTTCTGTCCTGCGTTTAATAAAATAATATGTGTGCAAATCTCAACATATTCAAATGTATATGTATTTTTTTTTAAAGAGAGAGTGAGAGAGGAGAGAGAGAGAGAGAGAGAGAGAGAGAGAGAGAGAGAATTTTTAATATTTATTTTTTAGTTCTCGGCGGACACAACATCTTTGTTGGTATGTGGTGCTGAGGATCGAACCCGGGCCGCACGCATGCCAGGCGAGCGCGCTACCGCTTGAGCCACATCCCCAGCCCTGTATATGTATTTTTATCCTGAGTTTCATGATAACAAACTTTTAAAGATATGTAGTAAATGAAATTTGCATTCCATGCCTTATTTCTTATATCTTGTATAAAGCCATTTATACTCTTGGCCTTGTAATCATCCATCAGTTGCTGTAGGATGATAACACTGAAGCTTCATCAGAGTGACACCTTTATAGTGGATTCAAAATGCTTCATAATAAGCTGGACATGGTGGTGCACTCCTGTAATCCCAGAAACTCAGGAGCCTGAGGCAGGAAGATTGCAAATTCAAAGCCATTCTCAGTAAATTAGCGAGGGCCTGAAAAACCTAAGTGAAACCTGGTTTCAAAATAAAAAATAAAATGGGCTGGGGATGTGGCTTAGTGGTTAAACACCCCTGGGTTCAATCCATGGTATCAAAAACAAAGCTTTATAGCCAATGGTTTTTGATGCAATTGCTTTTTAAAGCAATATATTTCATTTAAATAAAATATAGTTTTTACAAATAAGAGAAAACTTGCAAGTCATTATAAAAACAGTAAGAAAGTATGTCTCTAATCTTTTGGGTATTTAGTCTAGGAAAATACCACTTCCCTTCTTCCACCCCTCTACAAGAAAACATAAATGACACTCAATTGAGCAGTAACTTATCTGTGTCGAAGCAGCCTGTCAAATGTGATCTTGTTTCCCTTTGTGTAAATTGTTATAAACCGAATTTCCCATTAACTTTCTTTCAAGTACAGAAAGAATGACATTTCAATGTAGCAATGTAAAAAGAGTGGAAGATTTCACTGAATATTTGCTATGACAGGCACCGTACAAATACATTCTGCGTCCGGTTACCTCAATGCTAGCTGGTAGTAAAATTCTTGACCCATTTTTGAGATTAGGAAACCTGGTTTCTAGAATGTGTGTGGCTGTTACATCATTTTGATGTTTAAGCTACCTACTGTATTCCAAGCCAGGTAGAACCTTTTGATGGGTAATATAGTAATACCCAAGGGACTTCAAAGCAACAAAAGATCTTTGAGATGCACAAAGATCTAAATTATGCAAGCTGCAGAAATCTTGGGTGAATGCCATGAAGCCTTTCAGATCAAGTTTTACCCTTTGGGTTGGCAAGTAACTTTGTACATCCACTGTGGATTAGATTTCTTAATTGTTTTGTGCCACAAATTCTTTTTTTGGCTTTTTGTTGAATCCCATGGATCCCTTCTTGGAATAATGCTTTAAAATGCAAAACAGAAAAGAGAAGTAATATTGTAATACGGTTTAGCATCTGACCCCTAAGATTCTTAAGCATTTCAGGTCTGCCTTTCTTGCTTCCCAAGTCTACCAGAGGGACTTTTTCGGTGTTCTTCAAAGAGGTTAGGGACCCCCCCTCCCCCCCCCGCAGATTTGGAGGATATGGCAGAACGGTATGGGTTGGGCTCCTGGTGAAGTGTTTTCGCATTGACATCAGTGTCTTCCTTTCTCTCATTTGTCCTTTAACTCTAAAGTCGCCGCCCGCCCCGCTCCCCCGCGCCCCAGTTCTTTAGCTCCTCCCTCTGTCTCAAGATCAATTCCAACTTTTCTCTAGTTTTACTTTTTCCAGCCTTCCCACACCTTACCCAGTCCCGCCCACTTTAAGGGCCACCCTCTCGGGTCCTGCCCCTTTCGACCCCACCTCCTACCTAAGTCCCGCCTTTTCTGTTCCCTGTCAATCACGCTGTGGCCACCTTGTCACCCCGCCCGACCCCACCCCCCACTCCCCAGCACAAACCTAGCCTGTCCCCTGCCTGAGCTGCAGGCCTAGCTGGTCTGGCTGCCTAATGATGGCAGCTGCTGGGGGCAACTTCTCCGACGAGGAGTTCTTGGAGGTTTGCGCCGAGCTCCAGCAGCCGGCAGTGGCTGGGAACTGGGAGCTGCTGCTGGAGACCTCGGGGATCAGCATCTACCGGCTGCTGGAAGAGGTAAAGGCCAGCCCCCTGGGGGTATCACAGGGACCTGGAGAGCCAGGGCCATGCACCCGGCGGGAGTTGGGCGTTGCCACCGCGGACAGGTCCCTGCGGGTCCCCTGGAGCTCAGGCAGGAGCTCTGGGGCGAGTGCAGGGCGGTGCTGCCTGCAAGTGACTTTGATCTATACAGCACTTGGGGAATTGGGAGGTCATCAAGTTCAGCCTCAGGTCACGCCCCACTCAGGAAGCAGTTTGTTAGAAGTTAACAACAGAGTTAAAACATGGGTGGGCTGGTTCCCCCGCCAAGCACATACTTGTAAAGGACATGGATCCCCGCTGCTTAATGGGTGCCCTGGTGTGTGTGTGTGTGGGGGGGGGGTGGTGGCCAGGAGAGTATCCCAGAGCTTGGATAAGGTGGAAAAGGGACAGGACTTTCAGGGACCATATGTGCAGAGTGCAGAGAAGGAACCTACTATATATATCTCCAGTCATATTAGTGACCTGCTTCTTTTGGCCTTTCTTAAAGTTGTACCTCATAAATTGATTGTGAAATTGCACCTAATAACTTGATTGAGGCAGAAAGATGAACCAAAAGTATAGAAGGGATGCCGTTGGTTATTAAGAAATTCTTGGGTTTTACGGGAGTGGGAGGCATTGCAACCAAGAATGTCCTCTTAGGCTTTATGTGATGGGAGCTGTATGCCATGCAGGTTAAAAGTCACCTCAAGGTGTCTTTAGTAGAAACGAAATATTCCTGGGAGAGAACCAGGATATTATAGGGCTTGAGCAGGGAGGATCTCTAACTCTCCCCTGGGTCAATCTTAGGCTCACAGGTAAAAGAAATAGACCTGGGTTGTGAGTGGGGCAGCTTCCCAAGGGGACCAGCCAAGTTCATGGCAGAAATGGGATTGGAGGGTTCCTGATGTTGGCACTATTGAACCTGTGGTAGCTTTTAAAGCAATATTATATTTATGAAATATTTATATTTTAGTGTACAGTAAATTTAACATTTTCACATTTAAAACAGAAAGCAGACATTAGCAGTAGTCAGAATTTGCTCATCTGTTGTACAGGAATTAAGAGGTTCAAATTTGTCAGATGTGTGAAAATCTTTGAGAGCTATATATAACACTACAATGCAGAGGCAAATCTCCAACTGAAAGATTAACCAGCCCCAAATTATAATATATGGTCAAGTCTGAGAAATTATAAACATAACAGAGAATATTGGTATTATGAAGACATTCCCTCTCTTAAAACATACATATTTCCTTTGAAGATAGTTCATCCCTCCCCAGTTATCGTGACAGTAGAATATGCTAACTAGAGCACTTACAAATTAATTGATAAGGACCTTTCATCATTCTAAACAAATTAGATACTGGAAGTGGGTGAGCCGTCACATGTAATTTTTTGAATATGTTATATTTTGGTGAGCATCACTGACCTGATGAAATTCTAATATGAAATTCTACTCTAGGTCCCTGACATTTTAGGGACATTAATCTCCTGGTGATAATTATCAGCCTGGTGGTGGCTTTGTTTATATTGTTACTAAAAGCTTAGTCCTGCAGCCCTATGTCAATCCAATAGTGAAGACATGGTTTTGAGAAAAAGGCAAAAGAAGTTTCATTGCTTTGCTAGCAAAGGAGAAACACAAGAGACTCCTGTCCTAGAGGCTGGGATTCTGACTGTTATGGTGAATAGAGGGTTATTAAAGAGGTGTATCAAGGGCTATGTTCTAGGTGTGTTCTGTCAGGGGTCATAATTCACTTGTAACCCTGAAAGATAGCAGTTTCTTAGGTCTTCTGCACCATCCCCAAGGTCTGAATGAATTCATTCCTGTGGTGTGTGTGCTTAAGGACAGATAACTCAGTCTGGGGTGGTAAGAAGATTTATCTTGCTCTGCCATGGTTAGGGAGGGAGAGAGGAGAAGATAAAGGGGAAAAAAGTGTTTATTTACAAATAAACAGCAAGTGTTATGTTAAAAGCATGAAGTGGACCCCTCCTTCAATATTTTCAGTTAAAACTTTGGTAGGTGTAAAGCACTCCTACCAGGTCTTTTGTATTTTCCCAACCTGTTCTCAAAGGCCTCTGGGGGAAGACCTGTCCCTGTGCTGCATTTATGTCTCTATGAGGATGGCAGCTACTCATTCAGTAAATTCTGAAAGCCCACTGTGACCAGGGCCATTGGTTGTAACAGCTTGAATGAGAAGTTTTCAGTCTAGAGCAGGGAAAATTATTTTCTAATGAAACTTAAACACGTTTTCAGAATAAATCCTTCTAGCTTCTTCCTGATGATTCCATTTCCCCTACCAGCCAGATCAAGACATTTGCCAAATTCTGTTCAACTTTCAGACATACCTGGCATCTGACCCATTTTCTTCTCTTTACCTTTGACACTCTGGGTTCTTAGCACCTGTCACCTAGAATTGCAATGACACATTTCCTCCCCTGGATCCTACACAGCAAGCACCTGAAAGAAAGGCTGTGATCTTTTCTCCACCTCTTCAATGGCACTAATGATTGCAATATTAACCATTGACATTGTAATGGCCAATCCAAGCACTGAATGCTTTGCAGGTACTGACTTACTTCATCCTTACATCAACTCTATGATAAGGCACAGTGATTGTCACATCTTTACCCATATGGAAATGAGTGCATGGATTGATTAGTCAAGACTCACATTGATTAGTCAAGACTTGAACTGGGATCAGAATCAATCTTCTGACTTTAGATTTGTGTCTTAAATACTGTGCTTCTCTGAACAGAGGGCAAAAGATGCCTGGGGGTATGTATACTAAACTCGTGTTGTCTCAACTCACCTTTCCATCTCCATCTCATTCCATGCACTTACACCAACCTCTGTTTATACACACAGGAAATTAAGGCTAAAGGAAGATCAGTGGCACATCCAGGGACATGTCCAAGAAGTGGTAGACCAGGAACTTAGATCAAGTCCTTCTGCCCATGAAGCCACTGTACCCCCACCCCCGCCCCCATGCCACACACACTCTTTGCCCAGTAAAAAGCTTCCCCAGTGTGTGGAATGGGCTAGGAGAAGTAGGTTCCTCATTATTAGAGGCATTCAAGGGAGTCTGAAGACCATTTGTTTACATAATTCATTCAGTCTTTATGGCAGGACTGCAGGAGATTAAATGGAATACTATGGAGTTAAGATAAGGTTGCTTCCCTGAAGAATCTAGTGTCTCAATTATGGGGAAGTTAGAAGCATTGGTTGCACCAATGGATCTTTATGAACCTGTTACCGGCTGGATACGTGTTGTTCCCCCAAAATGAGACAATTCAAGAATATTCAGAAGCAAAATGATCAAGTTGTGAGAACTTAACCCAATTGGTGGATTAATCCACTCCTGTAGATTAACTGGGTGGTAGCTGTAGGCAGGTAGGGTGTAGCTGAAGAAAAGTAGGTCCCTGGGGGGCCTTTGGGCCTTGTATTTTGTCCCTGGTATAAACTGAGCTTTGTCTCTGCTTCCTAATTGCTGTGTGCTGAGCTACTTTTCTCTGTCACACCCCTCTGCCATGATGTTCTGCCTCACTTGGGCCCAGAGCTATGAAGTCAGCTGATCATGTACTGAGATTCTGAAACTATGAGCCCAAATTAACTTCTCCTCTTCTAAATTGTTCTTGTTGGGTATTTTAGTCACAGTGTTGAAAAGTTGACAGAAACAAGACCTGGTTGTGCTCAACATGTGTGGCAGGAAGGTTGCTATTGCTGTCCTTTCATTTGGCCTCAGGGGCACTTAACCGCTGAGTCACATTCCCAGCCCTATTTTGTATTTTATCAGTATCAGAGGTGACTAACCCAAGACAGGCCAAGTAGTTCCTTGGAGCTCTTTATAACAGGTCTTGAAACAAGGATGAAGAAAACCAAAACTGATCATGTCTAAACGAGGCTGTAACCACGTTCCACCGATGTGTTTGGAAAAGACTGAAATAAACACAAAGGCACTTGAAAGAGTTTTCAGCTTAACAAACAAATCATATTATTAATTTAAAAAACAAGGTTGTGTTCTTTTTGTAGCAGACACAAATGAATCTAAATCTTGTTCCTGGACAAATGAGTACTTTTGATGTATTTTTTTTCTCCTATTAAATCCCAACATTTAGACTTAGTTTCTTCTAAACCATTCAGTTTAACATCACCATCCTTTTCTTTTCCCTTCTTTTCTTATCCAATTTCTTCCTTTTTCCTCTTCTTTCTTCCCCATGTTGTAAGGGTGATAACGTACCTTGACATGATATAGCAATTTATAAACCCAGCCACATGTCATTTATCCCTGGATACCTAGATCTGGAAGTTAGGCAAGGATGACTTGGTTTGTTTGTTTGTTTGTTTGTTTGTTTGTTTCTTTCTTTCTTTCTTTTCTTTTCTTTCTTTCTTTCTTTCTTTTTTTTTTTTTTTTTTTTTTTTTTTTTGGTACTGGGGATTGAACTCAGGGGCACTCAACCACTGAGCCACATCCCTAGCCCTATTTTGTATTTTATTTACAGACAGGGTCTCACTGAGTTGCTTAGCATCTCACTAAGTTGCTGAGGCTGGCTTTGAACTCATTATCTTTCTGCCTCAGCCTCCTAAGCCGCTGAGATTACAGGCATGCGCGACAGAGCCCAGCTTGGTTTCTTATTTTAAAAATGGAAATAAGACCCCAAAATTGTTAGGTGAGCCCCCAAACCCCTCCTAGCTAGTAACTAGCATGTACCAGTCAGTCTACTTTGATAAGCAGAACCAGTCCAAGGCAGCCATGTGGTATCAGGGAAAGAACATGGATTTTTGGAGTCAGATGGCTCTGGTCTAAAATCTCAATTCCACTCTGTTCATTGGCTCATTCAGGAGATAATCATCCACTGCTTCCCAAGGGCTGGTGCCTCAGCAGACATGGGTGAGGAGTGAACAGCTGGGTCAAATGGTAGCTCCTCCATTCCAGGGTTTCTGAGGATTCTCCACACTGCTTTCCAGAGAGGTCGCACTGATTTGCAGTCCCACCAGCAATGTATGAGTGTGCCTTTTATCCCACACCCTCCCCAACACTTACTGTATTCTTGATAACTGCCATTTTGACTGGAATGTGATGAAATCAGTTTTGATTTGCGTTTCTCTAATTACTAGAGATGTTGAACATTTTTTCATATATTTGTTGATCGAATATATATTTCTTCTGAGAACTGTTCAGTCCTTAGTCCATTTATTGATTGAGTTTTTTTTGTGAGAAGAAGCTTTTTAGTTTAAATCCATCCCATTTATTAAATAAAAACATTGTACTATAGTGACTCAGTCACTTCAGTGTTTGTGTAGCACAATTCACAATTGCTAAACTGTGGAAGCAACCCAGATGCCCTTCAATAAATGAATAAATAATAAAGAAATTGTGGTACATATACACAATGGAATATTACTCAGTACTAAAAGAGAAAAAGATTATGGAATTCGCAGGTAAATGGATGGAGTTGGAGAATATCATGCTAAGCGAAGTAAGCCAATCTCAAAAAACCAGGGGCCAAATGTTTTCTCGGATAAGTGGATACATATTGGGGGGTGAGGCATGGGATAAGTGGAGGAACTTTGGATGGAGCAAAAGGGAGGTGGGAAGGGGGAAAGAGGTAGGAAAGTTGGTGGAATGAGACAGACATCATTACCCTAGGTACATGTATGATTGCACGAATGATGTGACTCTACCTCATGCACAACCAGAGAAGTGAAAAAATTCTGCTCCATTTGTGTACAATGAATCGAAGAGCTTTCTACTGTCATGCAGAACTGATTAGAACTAATAATAATAATAAAAAAGAATAGCTTAGACAGTGTCAGTGTCCATTGTAAGACTCAGAGGCGCTCCCTGACTTTTGTATGAATGGCCACTTGGAAGTAAACATGATCCTCAAAGCAAAGAGGAGAAACTCTCCTGGAAGAGTGCCATGGGCCATTTAGGAATGCTTTCCCTGTGATCTGCAGGAGTTTTGGGCCGCATCATGATGGCCACAGCCAGGCCAAATGCCCATAGAATGTGCATAGGCATGTCGAGGGTCCCAGCTTCCATTTAGATAACTAAATATTGGGCTGCAAAGATCTAGCTGATGGCTGACTTAGTAAGTGTTTAACTCTAAATTCCTAGCACAGTCATTTAATTAATTAATTTAATTAGTTCTAAATGTGTTCCTTGTGCCTTGGTCCTTGGATAGGGCTCTCATTGAAAATCTGGGTGAGTAGCAAACAGAACTTTCCCAGGAACTGTTCTCTCTTGTGCTGTTGACCTGTTAGCCTACTCGAAGTCCAGTCTAATTGGGAAAAAGCTGCATTCATTCAGGAGGGATGAGGACAGTTTGACAGTAGGAGAGGACCATAGATTCAACTCACTGAGAGCAGAGAAGAAGCTTCTATGAGTGTCCCCCACCATCTTTGCCCCCATGGAGGAGAATCTAGTTTGCATTATGAACTTCTTTTACTTCAGGATTAACAGGCCTATTCTGTTCCCTTCTACCTTTCTGGTTACCAGTGTGATTGAAAGGACAAAGACTAAACTCAGGACACTTATTGAGCCGTATTTTACCAGTGGGCAGGGCCACCATGTCTGAAAGCTAGATATCCACTGTGGCTTTCTTCTACGTCCTGCAGGAGACCAAGGCAAGTTCTCCCTTCTCTTCTGTCTCCCATGAGCATACTCCTGTGTAGATATGCAAGCAGCTGGGTTCTCGTCTCCTCACTTCCCTGTCAGGGTGATCACATGGGTGTGAGCACAAGAATGCAGGGGAGAGAGTGCTCTGTCTCTAGGGGCAGGTCAAGCTTTGCTCTCTTACCTCACCTTTCACTAGATCCCTGCCTGGAGATTTTATCATTAGCGAATAATAATGTGAAACTGAATTTTCACTCAGGCTTAGAAAATGTGGAGAAGAGATATGAGTAGTAGTGAAGGATTTGGACGTTCTGGATCCTGGGAGAGCACCATACCCATACCTGAGATGAACCAAGGGTGAATTGGGGCAATCAATGCCTGTTAAGGTAGCTGGCACGAATATCCATGAGAGACACAGCTCTGAATTCAAGCAGAGGTTTATTGACAGAATATCTGCCAGGCAGCCCTTCTGCAAGGCTCAGCAGCCTGATGGAAAAAAAAAAAAAAAAAAAAAAAAAACCTCCTTAACATATAGTCATACAATGGAGTAGTTAAAAAAAAAATAACCCATCTGGTCCTGTGATTATATTTGATGTCTTTGATGTGGTTTTGGTAGTTAGGGACTTTGGGGGGGGGCAGGTCTAATGGGAAGATCAGGCCTGGGTGGGTGCTGATTTTCAAAATGGGGTTACTTTGGCCTGAGGATCTAACAATGGCCACATAGAGGTTCTTATCTCTGTAAATTTGCCATTTCTGGACATTTCCCAGAATATCTTTAAGCTTTGTCAGAAAAGTAAGGAGACATTTCACACAATAATATGAAGTATGGTCCCTACTTCAAATTATCATGTTAATTAAGTGGAATAATAATTTACATAAAGCACTCAGGTCAGTGCCTGGCATTCATAAGTACTCAATCAATATTAGCTATCATTATTATTCCACTAACTATATGCATATGCAGCTCTTCAGGTTTAACCTATCATCTTTTCTTAGATGGTTTTCATACCATCTGCGTCTTTTAAGTGCCACAGGTGGCCAGCTTCCAGAGTGCACCCAGGAGACTTCCTGTCTCCCTGAGGAGTGCAAAGGATCACTTCCATGTGAGACAAAGCAAAGTCCATGCACACTCAAGGGCACACTCACAGGCTTAAAGAAATGTGACTCCTCAGGGGTCCTCAAGACTCCTGTAAATATGGGTGGACACCATGAATTGAATGGCATGAAGGGCACCTTTCTCCAGGTCAGGTCAGGACGGATGTGATGGGGAGCCAGCACTCACAGGAGATCCTCCCAAGTGGGGATTGCAAAGGTCACTTGCAAAAACTTTGTTAAGACATGACAGCTTTTTTTTCAGAATTTATTCTCTTTAGGACAAATAAGTGTACTAGCACCAATATTTTTCAAAATATTTTATGAATGCAATTGACAATAAATTGCACAACTTAAAAAATGTATTAGAATCACCATTGCTAAGAAAAACAATGGCTTGATATTTAGACTAGATAGCCAGAATCACACAACTTAAAAATTAGTGGTGGCACATACCTATAATTTCAGTGACTTCAGAGGCTAAGGCAGGAGGATTGCAAGTTTTTGTAGCCTAAATTGCAGCCTCAACAATTTAGCAAGTCCCTAAGGACTTTATGAGACCCTGTCTCAAAATAAAAAACATTAAAAAGTCGGCGGGGATGTGCTGGGATGTGGCTCAGTTATTAAGTGACCTTAGATTCAATCCCATTACAAAAACAAAACAAAAAAAAAATGATATCAGTAACAAACTTCCTAGTCAGGTGCCCCATCCCTGGCCTCCATTTTTAAATTTATAAAGTGGAGCTAACGATGTTCACTTCATAGGATTACTTTGAGTCTTCTTCATTACCATGCACAGTGCCTGGCTTAGAGCAGGTACATCATAGATGTTTATTTCCCTAAAAATGTGGATTATGTTATGGTTCTGAATGCTCAGTTCTTTAATCTGGAAAAAGGAGATCATCATCTCTATATGTTCCCCATTCCAGACCTTTAGATGTATCTAGTCTAATCATTTCACGAAAGAGAAATTCTTTTTAAATTTTTAAAAATATTTTATTTGTTCTAATTTGTTAGACATGATAGTAGAAAGCATTTTGAGACATCATACATAGATGGAGTATAATTTCTCATTCTTCTGGTTGTACATGATGCAGAATCCAACCAATCATACAGTTATATATGTACATGGAGTAATAATGTCTGATTCATTTTACTATCCTGCCTACCCCCATACTCTTTCCCCTCCCTTCATTCCCCTCTACCTAATCTAAAATAACTCTATTTTTCCCTAGTAACTCTGTTCTTCCCTAACCAAAGGGAAAACATTCAGCCTTTGGTTCTTTGGGATTGGCTTATTTCACTTAGCATAATATTCTCCAGCTCCATTCATTTACTGGCAAATGCCATTATTTCCTAGTTCTTTAAAGCTGAGTAATATTCCATTGTGTATATATATACCACACTTTCTTTATCCATTCGTCTGTTGAAGGGCACCTGGGTTGATTCCATAGTTTAGCTATTGTGCATTGAGCTGCTATGAACATTGATGTGCCTAAGATTCTTGTTAAAACTCACTTTGTAGGTAAGTAGGGAGAACTTGGACCCTACCTGGACTGACTTCAAGCCTGTTGTAACCATCAGGTTCTCTTCTGGGGCTACAGGGTTTATGAGAAGACTCTTAGAAATAATAGATGGAAAAACTTGGCATAGGACCTCGTCCGTATTCACCCTGACTCCACGGCTGCCCTTCCTCAGGACTTTATTGGAGCCTCCAGAAGCAGCATCTGGGTATCTCTTCTGGCCCTCTGGACAAGTGCACCAGACTGAGGGGTGTGTCTCCATGCAGGGCCATTCTGGGTGGTCTGGAGCTGGAGAGCAGCTTCCGGAAGCAAAGGGACCGCTGACTCTTGGCCAGTCAATGACATCTTTGACTAAGTGATCCATGGCCCCTTCCTTCTCCATGAGCCTAAGTGATGGTCCTTGTCACCTTAATCCTCAGTGAGTGATTTGGAGGAAACATGCAGAGCCGGTAGAGATAAATAAGGAGACATGGTGAAGAGTGGAAGGGGGCCGGTGTCAGACTCACTTTCTCTTTTGGTCTGTCCCAGTGCCAGCTGTTGGACTCAAGGCAAAAATTGAGCTTCTCTGAGCTTCATTTCCTCTCGTAAAGGTGGAGACAACCTAGCTTCTACATCTATGTCAACGATTATGTGAGATAATGAATATGAAATTGTGTGGAAACAGAACCTGGCTTTAAAAAAATTTACTAGGATCATTGAAGGAATTCTTGGCATGTGAACGTGATTGAAAAACTTCAAATATAAAATACTGTAACTGTGCTGGGGGTGGTGGTGCACACCTATAATCCTAGTGGCTCGGGAGGCTGAGCAGAAGGATTGCACGTTCAAGGCCAGCCTCAGCAATTTAGTGAGGCTCTAAGCAACTCAGTTAGACCCTGTCTCAAAAGAAAAAGTAAACAGAGCTTGGGGTGTCGCGCAATGGTACTGCCCCTGGGTTAAATTCCCAGTTGTGTGTGTGTGTGTGTGTGTGTGTGTGTTTATGAATCAATATATATATATATATATATATATATATATATATATATATATATATATATTCATTTCATGACTTATATAATGATTGCTAACAAACCACCAAGAGAAACACATTCTGAGCTGCTGCAAGGTCAAGGAGGGAATCCTGTGCCTGACTTCTCAGAGTCAAGAATATACTGGATCCCAACAAGTTGGAGTGTTTTTTTTTTTCTTTCTGAGTTCCTTAGTGGAGGGAGATGATATTTCCTGGGCATGTGCTCTTCTGTGTCTCTGGGCAGGAGTTACTGTCCACTACCGTGTCCATTATCTCCTGCTTCCCTTCCTTGACTTCGCCTTTTAGCAGTGCTTATGTGCTTCTGCACTGTTTTAATGAATGTGTCTATAATCATATTTCCTTGTAGATATTCACAAGACTTAACAGCACTGTTCTGTCACTCTGCACTAGAGTAATGTTGAATAAAACCCAGTCTGGACTTAGACTTTTATTCCAAAGAATGAGTTCAAGGAGTGGGGGAAGGAAGTCTTGTGATGGGAAGATCTGCAAGCACCTCTGAAATTAGACAGATGGCTCTTATAAAGAAGAGCAAAAGCTGGAAAGAGCAGTGTGTGGGGCAGTGGGATGGAAGGGTGGCGAGATGGGTAGGACTGGAGAAGCTCTACCTTGAGGCCAGCCTCTACTCAGGAGGGGCTGCTTGCTGGCTCAAGCTTAGGATGGGTCGAACTTCAGGAACCTGGGGAAAGGAGAAAAGTGCAGCCAGTTTGATTGGCAAACATTCTGTTCATATTGATCAGCAGGAATAGGTAACTTAGCTAATCATTTATGAGGCAAAGAATGGGAATTTGGAGGGTCTGTTTTGGACTTCTCATAGGTCAACTTGTGGGGCATCTGTGATCTAAGTCATGTGGGGAAAGAGGGTTCTCTGAAGTAAACTGTTTTGCAGACCAAAAATAATAGGGTGATCTCTTAACCTTCACTGTTTTTCAAATTCACAAACTTCAAATAAAATTCCACATTGCCAGTAAGGATCATTTGTATCAATTAGGATTGCTTTAAGTTGCAAATAATGAAAAACTGGGCAAACAATAATTTAGACAAAGAGAGGTTTTACTTTGCTCACCTAACAAACAGTTCAGAGGTCTATCTTGCTGCTTTGGGTTTAGCCAATCAGTGATGCAATTGATTCTTTGAGTCTGTCTACTCTGCTTTCTTATGTTTATTGCCTCTTGGTCACAGAAGAGTCGCTGCATTTCCAAACATCATGTCCATGTTCAAAACAGGAAGAAGGTGTCACATGGCTACCACTACCTGCACAAGAAACTAGGGAAGATGTGCACATTGTCATAGAAGTTCTCTTAGTACTTTACCACCCAAAAAACCTCTTATTATTTGAAGTGTAAGAAACCAAATGGCTTATAAATAGGGTGTTAAAAAAAGTATCCAGTATGTTTTGCTCCAGATAACAATGGTTTGGGGAGAGGCTTCAGGAAAACAGGGTCTTTCCGGTAAGGTTATATGGAATCATATATTCAAAAGATAATTAGCTTGGAAAAATATCTAAAACAAATATTGTAAACGATTTATACCTGCAATTTTAGAGGACTCTTACACATCAGTAACACAGACTTTGCCTAAATAAAGCTAACACTTATGCTTTTGCATCTCAGATCACTTGTACAAACAGTGGTCCCCAAACCTGAGGAGAGGCTCCTTTGCTCCTGGTGAAAGGACATTCTTGATAGAGATGTTTTTAAAAGTTAGAAAAAGTATAAACACTCTGGAAATATTAACTCACCCTGAAATATTTTCACCTCAGGAAAACTTTCCTAGTGGAAAAATTAGAAACACGAGCCAACTATTTTCTGTAAGCTCGATTATTCTGGAAACATTTATTTGCATAAAAGTATATGGCAAAGGAAGTATCTTTAGAGAATAATTAATTTTTGTGCGAATGGTCCATAGCCTCAACATAATATCAAATCACAAATAAAAAAACACTGTTTGTATCATGTGATTTGTATTTGGTCAGTTAGAAAAGTATTTATTCACTTTAAAAAATCATGTATGTTAAATAGCATCAGTAGGCATTTATGGCTTATGGGGTTATGTGTCACTTTCCAAAAATCTTTATAGGATCTTCAAATTTTCCTATCATGAATTATTTTATAATAATTTTAAAAATTCACTTTATTTTTCAAAAGATGAAATAAAAATGAGGATGTTTGTTGAGATGTCATTTAGGAAAAATGATAAGCGAGAAAGTGCTCGGGCCCAGGGAAGTGGCGGCTGCTGGCCGGGAGGAGAATGTTGCATTGATGGACCAGGAAAGGTGTCACGCAGCATATTGTTCCTCTGCAGTTCTGTCATTCCTCAGTTTGCCACGAAGGGAGCCTTAAAAGGAAGCTGTCACAATAGTTCATTTTTCTGTGTTCTCAGAAGTCACGTTCGCTCCATTTTTCTCTTCCTCGGGGGCCTTCTGTTCTCTTTGGTGACACAGCGGCGGGAACTGAGGTCGTGGAGCCTGCAGCACACACAGGAAGGGAAGGGACCCGTTGAAGGAAAACGTTTGTCTCCATGCTTGCAGATATCAGAGTGAAGTCGTGTCAGCCCGCGCAGTTTGGTGTCTTGACCTGTAAGAGTCCCTTTTGCTCTCAGATGGTGTAGACAATGAGACTCCAAGTGTTCCCTTTTTGTATGGGGGAATTGAACTCAGGGGCACTCAACCACTGAGTCACATCCCCAGCCCCCGTTTTGTATTTTATCAGAGACAGGGTCTCACTGAGTTGCTGAGGGTCTTGCTAAGGCTGGCTTTGAACTCTCAATCCTCCTGCCTCAGCCTCCAGAGCTGCTGGGATTACAGGCGTGCGCCAATGCACCCTGCTGAGACCCTGGTATTCTTGACCTGTGTTTTGTCAAAGCCTGTGGATAAAATATGTGGATGGGTGTCTGTGTGTGAGTAGGTGTTCACCCTCACCATTATGTGTGTGTGGGGGGGAGGGGCATGGATGGGTGGAAGTGCATGCGTGTTGCGCAGAGGAGCAAATGGGAGAAGATGTTTCTCCTGAGGCCTTTCATCGGACTGTTCCTTGAGTCAGGGCATTGTTGCTGTGGGATGTAAGGGCTTCAGATATTTGTGGTTGTCATTTTCTTGATGGAAACTGTTGGTATAAAGCCATATACTCATAGAGCTGTAAGGTTCTTTGGGATTCTTCTTGAATTTTACTTTGTATGTCTTGCCAGGTTCTTTCACATATATCTGAGATTTCTAAACTGGGAGGTGTTTAGTTCTGGGTTATGCCACCTGAGCTGGAAATCTGTAAAGCTTTAGGATCTCTAGAAGATTTGCTGTATTTATCCCTTGACTTCATATAAGCCCCTGGTATTGTGTTAAGGAGATGGCTGCATTCATGAATCCTTAGCATGTCCTTAGCACTTGGAAATAAGAGCTTACCTTAGAGCTTCATTTTGACTCATTTCTTTGCCTGTGATTGTGTTGAAATTAATCTGAACCATTTCTGAACTATTAACAAGTGAGCCTTACAGTAAGATGAAGGTCAAGAATTGTAAGCTGCTGTTGTTCAGAGTGAAATGTGTCAACTCAAGCCCAGACCCCTCGCAGAGGAAGATGCGACTTAAAGTGAAAATTAGGGAACACTTATGTTTTATTTGGAATTTAGAATTTTTTTTTTTTTTTGTGGTGCTGGGGATCAAACCTAGGGCCTTATATATGAGAGGCAAGCACCCTACCAACTAAACTATATACCCAGCCTCAGAAATGGTCTTTTTTTTTTTTTAACAAAAGGAACGAGTAAGATTTGAAGTAGATGTTTCTTCCCCTTTTCAGTCCTTTATATACAATCAAAAAGAAGCAGTTGTTGAAAAATTATGTCTTGGGATTGATTTTGAAAATGTGCTAGGTTTGGGACTGGGGTTGTGGCTCAGTGATAGAGCACTTGTCTGGCATATGTGATGCCCTGAATTCAATCCTCAGGACCACATATAAATAAATAAATAAATAAATAAATAAATAAATAGTCCATTAATGGCTTAAAAATGTGCTAGGTTTTATTGTGCCCCATGGTACTTATCCATGTGGCCCCTGCCTGGAACTCTAGGTATCTGCATGACATGACATCTGATAAGCGTCAAATCAACCTGCCTGAGGTACAATTCAACTGTCTCCGTAAGCCCACAGATCATCTGTCTCCAGGTTTTATCCACCTTGGAAAATGGAACAGAGGGTCTCAGTTGATCACTGCTTGTTTCCCTTCCCCCACAGTCAATCTGTCAGCAACCTCCAAAATACATCCCCAAGTCCCCGATGGCTCGCTCCATCACTGCTGTTACCTCCCAGTTCAAATTGCCCTCATCTCTTACCTGGAGTGTATTTACTGTTTTTTTAAAGCAATCTCATTGTTCTTTTATGTTCTATTTTCTCTTAATTAGCAAAAATTTAGAACAGTAATTAGATATGGTCATTTCTAACCTGTATTTCTAATTAGATTTGGTCATTCCCCTGTCTAAAGGTAACCATTCATTTTCTACACCCCTTACGAAGTCCTTTGGAGTACACCCCACAACTCCCCTCCACTCTTCTCCCCTCTCCTCTACTCCCCTCCCCTCTACTCCCCTCCCTCTCCTCTTCCCTTTCCTTCTCCCTCCCCTCTCCTCCCCTCCCTTCTTTTCCTCTCCCCTCTCCTCATTTCCTCCTCTTTTTCTTTCTTCTTTTCCTTTTTCCTGGTACTGGGGATTGAACCCATGGGTTCTCCACCTTTGGACCATATCCCCAGCCCTTTTTGTTTTTCATTTTGAGACAGGATCTTGCTGAGTTGCTGAGGGCCTCCTTAAATTGCTGAGGTTGGCCTTGAACTTGCAACCCTGTTGCCTCAACCTCCAAGAAACTGCGATTCCCTCACAACTTTTCTAACCTTAGCTTCTATCACTCTTTTCCTAGAGTTCTTCAGACCCTAAGCTCTGTAAGCCTGCCAACCCATCAATTTGAAGGCCTTCCTCCCACCAGGAATGGGCCCCTTCCCCCATGGCCAGCTACTTCTAACACTGAGAGCAAGATGTCCTGTTTATATAACCCCTCACAAGGCCTTGCTCGGCCACCTGACAACAGACTGAGCACCATGGCCCCACTTACCACATAGCCTTTGTATATCCTACTTAAATGTCCTGGCTAGCAATGACACCCATTCCCACCAATCGTGCTCATCTGCTTTTACATCATGTGTCACCAAGACCCCAGAGGAGGTTAGTGCCTGATGTGGCATGAAGCCCATCCACCGCTGGAATCCAGCCTTTTCTCAACATTGGTACCAACAGCTTGTTTCTACCTGTTCTGTTCTTACAGAGTACTTGGCTTTATAAGTATAAAATCTTTGGTGTTCTGAAGGATTGCTCCCCAGATCTACTCACAGAAGTCTTTATGGACTTAGGCTACAGAAAACAGTGGGACCAGTATGTTAACGGTGAGTGATGCCTACTTTAAGTTATTAGAATGTAGAATCTATTCTCATTTTTTTTTCTAGCTTGTAGAAACGAACAGGTTTGATTTCTACTGTGTTTTGCTTCCTTTTAAATTTTGGCACAAAAGTCTTTTAAAGGTGGGCCTGAAAGCTACTCTTTCTATCCCTCACCCTTGCTCCTGACAGAGTTTGGGGTTCACTCTGTGGTTGACTCCCTGGGCTGCTTTGCTCTGCCTGTTAGGTTGTGTAACTGTCCCATGTGTCTAAGTGGCCCAGAGAGGCGCCTTGGAGGGCATGGGGTCCTGGTTTTGTTAGAGCAGTTGAATAGAAGATTTCCACACAGGTGAGAATATATACACCTGAGGAGGTCAGAGAGCAAGGGGTGGAGAGATGTGGGGCATTCTAGGTCCAGGAAGAACACAGTCAGGTCAGAATAGCATGAAGCAGCCAGCACTTGATGTGCTGGGTTCATTAGAACAGCAGACCCTGCCCAGACTCTACTACTACTGCTGAATACAGGATGGCTCCCAGCACCCTGGGCCAGTGGAGGGTCCAGATCCCCAAGGGCCTAGCAGGACTACAGGCCACATTGCTGAGATTTTTGCCCAGTTGAGATGCAGAGTTATGAAAAGCATTAACCATGGGATCCACCTGCCACTCAGAGCCAGGAGTGGCCTTTGCTGTCATAGTGGAATAGGCCTACAGAGCTAGCCAAGAGCATGAAGTTTCCAGCCAGGATTCCTGGTGGCAAGTAACAAAAAGGCCAACTACAGACAGTATTAAAAAAGAGAGAGGAATTTTTTGGTTTATGGTGTTAAAAAGCTCCAGGCTTTGTAGCTTCGAGGACGGCTGCTTTGGAGAACTTCAGTCATTCTATCAGAATGTTTCCTTCTCCCTCTCTAGTTCATGTTTTCCTGTGTGTTGATCCTAGTTCTCAGGTAGATTCTCTGGTCATGGTGAAAATGTCTTCCAGAGGTCTAGGCTTCTCTCCTTGTGGTGTAATAACCCCAGAGGAGAGAGAATTCCACTTTCTTAGGACAGAAGCCACAGTGCCAGCACTGTCCATCAGCAGCTGAGCGTCAAGCACCTGCTCACGTCCTGTGGACATTCATCATAAAACGAAAACTTAGTGTTTTCAGACCGCCTTCCTATTTAGGGGACATTGTGATCCCCCTATCCTAGTCAGCACGTTGACACTCTGCCCTAGGGGTCCCGCCTCCCAGCAGCCACGATGCAGCCACATGATACAGACTCTGCCAACGAGACGTACTTGTTGATTTAGTTTGGAAAGGAACCAAGTGAGGAAGCAGGCAGCAGGAAAAATCTATGCCTTTTCAGTGACAGCCAAGACACCTGACACCTAAGAGCCTCTGACACCTGCGACCCACCTAGCAACACAGCCTGTGCGATAGCTCCTTCCAGTAGAAGGAGCAGGTGGCCTTGATCCTGGGGTCCTAAATGCCACTCTGGTCCTCCTGGATATTATATGAACAGCTGAGAGTCCTACTAAACCACTTTGGGCCTAAACTTGCACGAGTGGCAAGGTACTGAACCTGCCAGAACTAAGGCCCTGGCCAGGTACACTGATCCGCAGTGGACCCTGGGGCTACCTCTTGTCCATGTTCCCAGCCCTGAAACAACTGCAGAATAAATCCTGCTTAAAACCCACAGTAGAGGAGTAGGGACAGGTGATCGAAGCCCCGGAAGATGGTGGAGATGCTGGTTTGAAAAAGAGGACCAAGGCTGAGTGTGCAAAAACAACACCCCTCCCTTCCTTCCAGGATCCCCTGCGACTTCCTGCGGCATTAGTGAGCGGGCAAGCCCCAGAATCCAGGGTGTGCTTCTAATAGGTTCCTTTCACCAGCTCACCCTGCCCGCTCAGCGTCTCCTCCAGGGCTGTCTTGCGCTCTTCCTCAGCCTCAGGGGCTCTTTCTCTAGGTGGGGAGCTAGAACCCCCTGCACAGCCTGGGTGGAGGGGCGTGTGCCATCTGCTCTGTGCTTTCTCCCTCCCACAGTAGCAGGAGGAGAGAATTAGGTTGCTGCAGCAGAGTGTAAAGAAATATGGGGGAGAAGCAGGAAACCTAGAATAAACACTGTTCGGCCACTTTCTGGCTGTTTAGGGTGACACTGTGGAACTTTCATGTCCCACCTGCGCCTGCTGCATTGGGTGACCCCTCAGTCCCAGCCAAACTGTTGTCAAGCTAGCTTAAAGAGGAAGAAAGGACTCAAAGGAGAAAATCTTGGTGCTCTAGTGACATCTGGTGGTTACCCCATCTGAAAACCGATCCCATTTTCTTTCTGGATACCTGATTCTGTTCCATGGTTCCCTCTGCCAGAAGGTCGTTGGTGCTGTAGGGTGGATGAGGTGTGTGGGTCTCTTTCTGTGTCACTGATTTGTTTTTTTTTTTTTTTTTACCCTCTAGATTGTCCCTGGGCAGCAAGCTTTCAGTGGGAATGAATCTCCTCATTTTTTTTTTTTTTTAATTCTACACCTTAGGAGTTAGTGGTGCATCTACACGATGAAGCCACCTAGGCATTTTATTACTTGAAGCCAAAGAAGTTTCCAGATGCATTAACGTCTTCTGTTCTCCCTTAGAACTCTATGAAAAGGAATGCAATGGAGAGACCTTGGTGTACTGGCAAGTGGCATACCCCTTCCCCATGTACAACAGAGACGTATCCTTTTACAGGGCGCTCGGTTCCTTACCCCACTTCGTGTGTCTGTGCCCTTGGCTTGTGTGCAGGAGGCCGGGACTGATTTTTCCATTTGGTACAAACAGCATCGTCTTTGAGTCTCATGGGTACATCTGCTGGAGCTGCTGCTTTTTCTTGTGGCTTTCAGAGACCTCAGGGTGTGATTTCTAGGCCTGACCGCACAATTACACGTCTGTAATTGTGGGCACGGGAGGGCAGCTTATGCTTTCCAGGGATGTTGTAGAGGGCTGGACATTGCTGAGCCACAGGACTGGGGGGTCTGGAAGGAACTCTGTATAAAGAGTGCTAACCCAGCCCCCTGGATTTAATGGAGGAAGAGATGGGACCCAGAGAGCTGAGCTGACGGAGGTGCTGGGACTCAGGCTCTGCATTTCCAACTCTCCCTGTTCTGCTCTCCTGCTCAGTTGACCCCACCGTGACACCGCCTGGCTGTTGGCTCTGGACACTTAGGGACATGCTTCTTCCCCTAAATATCCTTGTTTATGAAATGCAGCAATTGCGAAATGAGGGGAGTTTGTCTGGCATCTCGAGGGTGTAAGAAGCCACCTCAGGGCCAGCCTGGGAGGGTTGGATGGAGATTCTCCTGGCAAGCAGGATGGCCTTGGGATGATGGACAGGCGAGGAGTCGACCCCCTTTACTGCCCTCTTCAGTCACCACAGCTCAGCGTCTCTCACGCTGTATTTCCATAGAAGATTTTTAACCAAAAGTCTTGTGGAATAAAAAAAAAAAGATGGGAAGCCATGAACTAGGTGGTCCCAGGAACCTTTCCCAGTTCTGACATCTTGTAAGTCTGTGTATTCCTAAATAATTGTTCTGTAGAGATGGGGAGGAGGGTGTGTGTGTGTGTGTGTGTGTGTTTGTGTCTTAAGCCTGTGTGTTGACCCTGCCCCCCCCCCCCGCCCCGAGTAGATAAGACACCTTAGGAATTTCTGTCTTGGCACCATATCCCTGTACTGCTAGTTTGTAGTCACATGGTTCACATTTCAGTAAATTGTTACTTGATCCTTTAGATTTTACACGGTTTCCTATAATCCTGGTGAAGGAAGTGCAAGATGAGTCATCATCCCCATTTCACAGTCGAGAAAACTGAGGAAAGAGAAGTTCAGAACTTTGCCAGGTTCATACAACTAGTTTGTGGCAGAGGCAAGCTTGGTGTGTCGGATCATCTGTACGCTGGGGCAGTAATCTTGCCTACGGTCTTACCTCTCTGACCTCCCAGTGACGCTTTAGATAGTATTCTCAGCAGTGGACACGTGGAGCTCCTGGAAGAAGTCTTTTTCCAGTGACTTTCCAATGCCACATAACCTCACAATGAGACTTTGTAGATGTCTATATGTTTCCCTGGTTTGGGTTGTTAAATTTTTCGAGAACAGAGAACTGTGCTGTAGAGAGCATTCCCTGGTTTGCTGTGTGAGCTTAGGAAAAGCCCTTTACTTCTCTGGGCCTCAGTGAACGGCTGGTCACAGGTCGTATTGGCATGCTGGAGCTGGATTTCAATCAATCTTATCAAGGTAGTTTTTCTCAATGAGGTATCAGATGCTATCTGTTCCACAGCTGAGAAAGTCGTGGAGAGAGCAAAACAATATTTGTTGTGAGGAAAAAAATAAAAGGCTTGGAAGAAAGCCAGAGCCAGGTACAGCCATCTCTCCTGGAAACACTAATGTGCATCGCTGCTTGGTACCTAGGGAGTGGGGACCATGCATGGTCCAACACGAGGGCCTGGGTGCCACAGAGGTGCAGAGGTGGCGTGGGGCAAGGCAGGTGTGCTTAGTAAATGCAATAGTGCTGATTGCCGAAGGCTTTTAATTCTTTCTGGTTTGACACCCCAGATTCTGTTATTTCAAAGTAGAGTTAACTCATTCAAGATCGGAGGCCCATCCGGCATTGAGATTCTGAAGACATGCTAGAGCAAGATCTGAGAGCAGGTTCAGATCCTGTCACTCCAGCTGGACTGTGGGACCTTGGGCACACGCCTTCACCTCTCTGAGACTCAGTTTTGTAAACTATAATACAGAGATCCTCATGCCACATACTCCCAGAGTCTTTTCGAGGTCACCATTGATGTGGCATTTGTAGAATACGTGATGTTTGTGACATTCTACCATATACGTGGACTATGTGATGTTTATTACAGGAAGCGGTGAGGTTTGTTTCTTAGGATGTAATTACCTTCCCTGGAATAGGGCCAGAGACCGAGTGGTTGTTCTACCAATGTTTATGGGGATGAATGCATTGGATATTCTTGGTGAACCATGTTAACCCAGGGAGGACATCTACCTATTAAATATCACGTATTCTAGTGTCTTCTTATGGCCACTATTTTTAACACTACTTGAGGTCTTCTATGCATAGAGATCTGTAATTAGAGCTTGGGTGAGAACAGAAAAAGGAATGATACCATTGTTTATAGAGTGCTTATTCTGCTCCGGGTTTTCTCTGATGCCCCCACCAAGCCTAACTGGTGGGCAATACAACTCCTTTTTTTCCCCTAAATACAGAAACTAAGTTTCAGAGAGGTTGAATAACTTACCTGGGAGCACACAGCTGATAAGTGACCAATCCTCTGCCCTCTCCTAGTGCCTTCTAGGAGAAAGGAGAAATTGATTCCTGGTGTCTTTAAAAGCACCATGTAGTTATTCACAGGAAGGTAATGCATGCTCTCAAATGGGAATCGTATGTGGCATGAGATACAATCTTGCAGCACAGGTAGGGAGACAGGGCAGGTAAGTGAGGAACTGGAAGGGAGTGAGCACCCGGTGGAAGGCACAGAATCACGTCCCCTCGCTCCCAGGTTGGGGAGCTCTCCTCCTGCCTGTCTGAACCCTGGCGTTGTTGTGGTGCCTTGACGGTGGATGCAGTATGTCTACATCCGGCAGCTCAGGGAGCTGGATTTGGAAGGGCGGAAGATCTATGTGATCCTGGCCAAGAGCACCTCCAGCAGACAGTTTCCGGAAAGGTCTGGTGTGATCCGGGTGCGCCAGTACCAGCAGCGCCTAGCAATCGAGAGCGATGGCAAAGGGGGGAGCAGAGGTAAAGCCTGGACCGCCCTCATGAAGGCTGGGTGGTGGACAGGTGCATGAAGCTTGTCTCCAGAGGTCAGAGGATGGGCACAAGAGCAGAACAGACCAGGGCCAAGGCTTGGCTAGAGCATGTGGTGGGTGTTTAGACCTGACCTGACTCATTCTTCGCTGTCCCTATGAGATCAGAACACTAAAATAAACCAGAAGGTTCAGAAATTCTCCATAGGCTGATCCTGGGAATGCATATGCTAGGCCCGGGACTGAGCAAGAGGACTGACAGAAAGGTTTTGGAGAATGTGACTCCTGCTCAGCACAAGTCCAGCAACTCAGGACCTGCCCCCCACCCACCACCCCCAGGGAAGAGCCCACAGAGAGGGTCACATGGCACCTGCCGTACCTGAATGAACATGGCCTGTGTCTCTGGCAAAATCTGAACAGTGCTTCTAATGCTTGTTAGATTTGTCACCTAACTTTCCTGAATCTTCATTTCATCATTTCTGAAATGGGGTTAATTTTGTCAGTTTCTTGGAGCTGTTAGGGTAATTAAACAAGAGATTATATCCAAATGTCTATCACTTTCTGGGTGTTTAATAAATAGAAGCAAAACACGCCTGTGGCTATGTTTTCAAAAATGCTTCTAGCCGGGAGCCTATAATCCCAGCGGTTCTGGAGGCTGAGGCAGGAGGATCGCAAGTTCAAAGCCAGCCTCAGCAAAAGCGAGACACTAAGCAACTCAGTGAGGCCCTGTCTCTAAATAAAATACAAAATTGGGCTGGGGGTGTGGATCAGTGGTTAAGTGCCCCTGAGTTCAATCCCCAGGAATGACCCCCACCCCCTCACCCCCAACCACGCCCCCCCAAAAAAAGTGATTTTATATAGAAATGCCTCGAGGCAGGTTGGTGGAAAGAAGTCCATGGCAATTTGATGCCACGTCTGCTCTCTCTGGGCCTGGATATGAAGATGTGAGCTTTGCAGGGTCTCATTGCTGTATTTTTCCAGTGTCTCCCTCACTTTCTGAATTGTGCTTTCTTTTCCCCTCTAGTTTTCATGTACTACTTCGATAACCCAGGAGGCCTAATTCCGTCTTGGCTCATTAACTGGGCAGCCAGGGTGAGTTCCCAGGAGACTGGAGGGGGAAGTGTGTTTGACAAATGTTGACTCAGCGCACGGAGCTGTCAGGCTGAAGAGACACATTGTCTCAGGCGTAATGAGGCTCTTTGAGGCTCTTTTATGAAGACCTTGGTTCAGTGACTCCGCATAGGCCTGAAATTGCCAATAACCGGGACACGGGCTGGGACAGAAGACAAAGAACTGTGAGCTTGGAATGCTGTGTGGCCCCAGACCCTGCCAGGATCACATTCTGGAACCTCTGGACAAAGACTGCCACTTCTAGGAACAATGGTGCTTTGGGACCTTAGTATCTGCTTATGAAGGGTAGACAAGTCTTGGAGATGAGCAGAGGTGACCAGGCCTGAAAGACGACAGCGGTTTGGTCATTGCTGCAATTTTTTAATTTTTTTTTTTTTCTGTGAGGGGAGGGAGAAAAGCCACCTGTCTACTTTGGAGTCCAATAGTTGTGATTTTGAATCTTGGCTTTGCTATTGACTGTCTTATTTTATTTATAAAATCTGTGAATTTTTCCTTTTTTAAAACTGGAGATGCATATTCCTTACCCACGAAAGCAGATGATGGTCGAGAAAAGTCTTGCACAATTCCCAACACTAACAAAACAGCACGTCCTGCCCTCAGGCCCCAGAGCCTTACTGTTTTCGAATGCTATGATGCAAGTCCTTTCCCTGACTCCTTTGGAAGAGTTGATGGCCTCGCCCAATTCCATTTCCTGGGTTTTCCTTCTTCTTTTCAAGAAATGATGATTTTTTTTTTTTTATTAGCAAAAGTCCAAATGTAAGGCTGTGTCTTCTAACAGTGGTTTCTATCATCTAGTTTTATCTGTGCTCTGGGTCTGGCCTTTCGTCATTATCTGTGACAACGCTGGGCTCACACCGGTCTTTCGTTAGGCTCTTTGCCACCTTAGTTCACCTTTAGCCACATCTCAAAGAACCCTGCTTGATCACCAGAAAGACATGGAAATGACCATCTCTTTTCCCTTGCAGAATGGAGTTCCCAGCTTCTTGAAAGACCTGGAAGAAGCCTATCACAAGTACCCCAAGAAAAAATAAAAGAGAATTGGGACCCTAACACATGCAGATTGACGTCTCTGCGGGTGCCACCACCTTCTGATGCTCAGCCTTCCGGTCAAATTTCCGTCTTCAGTGGTCTGCACGCCCTGCCTGACGTCTGACTCCCTGGCCTGCTTCCTTTCCCACTCCTCCCAGCTCAGGCGGCTGCCTCCTTCTACCACCGAATGGGGGACAGATTAGGGAAACCTTTGCTTGTTTATTTTTTTAAAAAGGGAAGGCCTCCGTAGGGAACACAGCATTCCATTGTGCCATTTTAGGGGGGATGGGTGGGTAAAGACAACAGAACGTCAGAATGATCATTCTTGGCAAGCTGGCCCTTTCCCAGAACTGCTTGTCTTATAACCCAGGAGGGGCAGCTGGAAGTCACCCTCTGTTCCAAGCTGATCTTCTCCTCTGTGCCAGACTGGATACACTGATAGGCATGGGTCGTATGCTTTGTTGACTTGATTGGCGTGGGGTTCTTGGTGATAGTCCTCTAAGTCTTTCTCTGCCCCTACTTGTGAGTGGCCATGGCTGTTGTGATATCACAGCATTTTGAGAAGCATTTGCAAGCCTGACTGGACACATAATGTGATGACCACTTTCCCCCCTCATTGTTCCTATTTGAGTTTCCCTCCTTCTTTCCCATACGCCGCTGGGAATAGGCTGCCTTTACCTTTTAGCTCTGCATTTTCCTGGAAATAGAGATATCAAGATGGCAGTTAGCAAAAGCAAATATGCTTCGTGCCTAGCACTCTGCTAATTTACCTTGCTGTGCAATAAAATAAATTTCCCTTCTAGAATGTCTGGAGACTTTGAAGTGACAATAACAGTTTACAACCAGGTAAAAATGAATTAGCAGCTGGGTTGACTCTGTAACTTTTTTTCTTGGGAATTTTATCTAAGTTGTCTGCCTCTTCTACCACCAAAGGGACTCTCAGAGTCCTGTTTTCTCTGGAATTTTGGTAGGGTAAGATATGCTGTGGCTAAAGACACAGCACTGATATTCTCAGGGAAAAAAATTTAATTACTAGGTGTGATGGTCCAAACCTTGGACATAGAAATTCAGGATATAAAGCCAGAGGTCGGGACTTGTTAAAATGGGATTCCTCAGTTTGTATGCTTTCTCTCTGGGAAGAAAACTATATGAATAAATATGGAGTTGCTTATACTTGTCTTATGGTCAGCTTTCTTCCTGCTTTCTCCCTTTTGTAATGAACTGGTTAAGTTTCTTGTTTGCAATTGACATGCAACCCAACTTGTGGACTTGAACACGAAAAAATAATTTGGGGCTCACTTTTATGGAAGACCAGTCGGTAGGTAGCTTTAGGTAGGGATTGCTCTGGGTGCTCAAATGCTTTACATTAAAAATCAACTTTCTTCTTCAGTTTGTCTTTGACATTATCTGCATGTGGTGGTAGGAATTCTGCTTATAATAATAGATAGGCCTATGTCTTTCCAACGTCATACCAAGCCCTGCAGCCCCTCAAAAGACAGAGCATCTTTCCAACAGCCAGCTCCTGCACTATTCCATAACATAGGTTTCTCCCTAACACATGTGTTTATCCATGCCCAAATCATGTGGTCATATGGATAGGATTATGCAAATGAGCTAATGCTTCCTAAATTTATTATTATAATGTAATTCCTAGTAATGTAGCTAGAATTTAATTTTTGATCAACTAAACCTAAATGCCTCATGTTATGGAGGATAAGTTGAAACTTTATGTATAGATTCTTTGATATGCAAGCACTAAGGTTACAGACTGAATAGAATATTCCCATAAAGTGGTGCAATGCAAACCATTTCCTTGAGCATCATTTGATACTTTGCTAAGGACTCTGAAAACACTAATAATACCAAGGTTTTAGGTAAAGCACTTAAAAAAGTAACAGATTTGCTAAGATTAGTGGAATGATGCCTTTGGGGCTTGCTAGTTTAGAATAGAGGATGGTTCCATGCAGCACTGAAATATGGAGCATGTGAGAAACTGAGAGTCTCCAGCTATAGTAGATGCCAGAGGTACAGTAAGAGCAGGATTGGTCCTTCCAGGGTTGTACCCGACTGTTCAGGATACGTTTTCCCCTCAGCGAGAGATACGTTTTCTAAATCATTTGCATTTGGAAACTGTAAATACACTGCCATTCCGGCAGCACATGGTGGTATTTATTTTCCCATGTCTGTCTGTCAAAGTAGACAGACTTCTTGTGAGTAAAAGAATTTCACACTTTGATGACTGGCCCCAAAGGCAGCATATAGTAACCGAGTGAATAAATGACTTAGAGAAAATTGAATAAATGACAGAACCCTGAAGACTAAACCCAACTTGACATATACAGGCTGATTTCAACAGAATGATTTCCCCCAAGTCTACAGTTTCGGGGGGGTTCTAAATTCCCAATCCGTCTTTCTCAGAAAGTACTGACGTCTTGTCGCCATTCGGGTGGCTTTACTAGTGTGACTGCAGATTCCAGTGTAAGGCTGGGGAAGTGTCGCGCTCTGGTTTGAGTCCAGCTGAGCATTGTCAGGTTTTCAGTTGGAATTTAATTGCAAGAGTAGTGCTACCTCGGGGGACTATATTTTTTCCACAGGCGAATTATGGTCACTACATAACAATCAGAGTGGCTGACCACCTTGGAACTGAGGAGTTCCAACAGAGGGTCATTTCCCTTGAAAATGTTCCTATTTCACAGCAAGAGTCCTGGCCTGGCTCCCTAGCTGATTCCTCCCCCCAGGATCCCCATCAATGATGTCTGTCTGCCCTTCACACCTCTGGCTTCCCAGATGGATTTGGAAGAGACCAAGCAGGAAGAGCACATTGGATTCTCATATTTTTTTTTTTTGGTAGCACCACCCAACCAGCTCAGAGAATTATCTTCAAAAGCATGGAGACATTTCTCAAAGGGCTGGTGTCATCTGTCAGAAGAACAGGATGGTGGTTCCCAGGATGAATGAGACAGACTGAAGGCCTGCCTTAAAGGAACTTCTAGTCCAGTGAAGAAAATGCAGGGGGCAAGCCGTTGAAGGTGGTAAGCACTCACCAAGGGCAAATGAAGGGTGCTGTCATGGGGCTCTGGCTAATGTTGAGGGGCAGGGAAGACCATTCTGGAGCCAACTAGGAGAAAAGGCGGAAGAAGAAAGCTGCCCCAGATGGAAGAACCGTTTGCACAAAATTCCTCGGGCAGGAGAGTCAGTCACATCTGAAGGACTACAGAAGGCCAGTGTGGACATTCCCAAAGGCCTGGGGAAAGAAATCTTGCATGTGGCTGAAGAAGTAGCCATGCAGGCTGTGGGGGAGATTGGGAGCCAGGCAAGGGCTTTGGACCTTAGACCAAGAGCACCAGTAAGCTTCCCAGGGTTTTAGGTTGAGAACCTGACAAGATTTATTCATTCCTATTAGCTGCTCATTTCTTCTATTTTCTTTTTTTTTGGGGGGGGGGTACAGAGATTGAACTCAGGGACATTCTGCCACGGAGCCACATCCCCAGCCCTATTTTGCATTTTATTTAGAGACAGGGTCTCACTGAGTTGCTTAGTGGCTCACTGTTGCTGAGGTTGGTTCTGAAGCCACCCCCGAAGCCACTTGAATTACAGGTGTGGGCCACCACCCCGGCTGCTCATTTCTTCTCTATGGTCCCCAGCATCTTGAGTGGTCCCTCCAGTATGGTCTTGGAGACCCTCCAAGGAGCTCTAAGCCTTGCTACTGTGCATCCTTTCTACAGACCAGCAGCCTTCAGAGTGGTCCAAGGTACATGGAGTTCTCAAAGGACAGCATGGTCCTTTCAAGATTAACTAGTTTAAAAAGATGGAGGAGGCATCCAGGCCCATCCTCCTGTCTCTCCTAATCCATGTTGGTGATCCGCATACCCTCAGGGACTGGGTCATGCCACCCATCAGAGCACAGCCATTTCAAGAACCAGAGGGAGAGAAAAAAGAGAGGCACAAAAAGAAAAGAAAGCAGAACCAAAAAAGCAAACAAACAAACAAACAAACATAAGCAGCTCCACTTTCTCCAAGTGTCTTTTTCTATATTCATCCCCAACTATAAGGAAAAAATGTGTGTGTGTGTGTGTGTGTGTGTGTGTGTGTGTGTGTGTGTATTTGAACACTCATAGCATGTGCTCCATTTCATACACAATGGCCCAGCACCTAAGCAGCATGCCATGTGGGTGGCTTTTCACTTCCTCGGTGTGATGTGCCAGGTCCAGTGTTAGGCCGTGGAGTACACACAGATAGGAATCAGCAGTCTGCAGAGGCCACGGATGAAATATGTGTATCTTATGACAAAGGATGCGATCTCCTCCATGTGGAAGGTCCACGTTATATTCAGGAGCTTGTAACAAACTGCTCAATATCTCACAGGCTCTGCTGTCTACTAATGCCAAAGTCATTGAGTTTTAGCACAACACATGTCCCTGCAGAGAAGTGTAGCCATGGGACAAAATTCTGACCAGTATCATGTTGGTTGACATGTGCCATTTCCCGGTCAGGATCTTAAAAGGAAAAGTTATGACCTCACCTGGTCTAGTCTCCTTCACTAAGGAAACATGATACCTAGATAATAAACACTGGGTATTCAGAGACTACAAGGTCTACAAATATAAAGAATGACGAAATACTTCCTGGACTGTTACAAGTTGCTTTTGGGCAATGGATGGAGAGAAGAATAGACTTCCTTTTTATTTAGGTCGCAGGATTTTTTTTTCCTGGTACCAGGGATTGAATCCAGGGGTGCTTAACCATGAGGCCACATCCCCAGCTCTTTTCATTTTTTTTTTTTATTTTGAATTAGAGTCTTGCTGAGTTGCTTAGGGCCTCCTTAAGTTGCTGAGGCTGACTTTGAACTTGCAGTCCTCCTGCCCAGCCTCGAAAGCTGCTGGGATTAGAGGCATATACCACTGCATCAGACTCAAGTCACAGCATTTTTCTTTTTAAATAGCTTCTTTGTCCATACCAACTAATGAATAGTCAAAGAAGAGCGTGTCTTTGTTCCCAGATCAGAAACCGTCTCAAGTGACTCCTCATCTATAGACCTCTGATCCGACCTATATCTGGCATTTCATAAGCGGTTGACCATCTCTGATTTGTTCCGGTTTCATTTAATAAGTGGCCAATGAACATTGCATATTATAGCTATTAACCCTCCAATTGGACATAACTGTCTGCCTTCCCCTCCTACCTCCATGCTGGGCCTCAGGCTATTTAGGTTTATGAAGGAAATCTTTCCCAAAATTTTGTCAAATTTCTGTTCAAATTCAAGGCTCACTATCAATCTATTTTTGTTTTCATGAAATATTCACTAGTTTTAGAGAACCCTAATGTGTGGTGGTATTAAATAAAGGGGATCCAGTACCTTCAGATTGGAATGGCTCTGACTTCCAGACATTATCTTTGGTAGATTCGCTACATTGGCCCAAGACCTCCAGACAGACAAAACTAACAGGCTAGATAGGAAGTCCCAGGAGCTGCAGCTGGCAAGCCAGCGGAACCACAGTGCAGTCCTGGTTCCCGGGTAGCAGGCTGGAGACTGGAGGGTGAAAGTCAGCAAAGACCCAGGTGTCTGCTTAAAGCAGAAAGGCAAAGGGAGATCCCCCCTGCTCTCCGGGCATCAATCTTTCTGTTCTATTGAGATCACTATCTGATTGGATGAGGGCTTTTCAGATGAAAGGGGGTAAGCTATACCTCAGTCTTGCAATTTGAACATTAATCTTATTTCCCAATATCCTCATAGGTCTACCTAGAAGTCTATTTGACCACATTTCTAGGTACATCTCAGCTAGGTCAAGTTGACCCATAACATTAAACATTACACTTGTTGAAAACCTCAAGTTCTCAGATAAGAAAAAGAATTTAACATTATGAAGCTCTTACTGTATGCTGGACACTAGATTGGATGCTTCTCTTACAGTTTTGCCTTTGGGAAAATAGGAATGAACAATTTCCAACTTACTAATGAGGAATATGAGGCTCAGAGAGGCTAAATAATGTGCTTAAAGTAATAGCCTGGTAAGTGATAGACTGCGAACTTGAAGGTCACAAGATCTTCTCTTTCCTCTTGCTCTTCTCTGGGTCCGGATGCCTCCATTTATTATTGAGCTGATTGTCAACATTAAATGACAACCTACCTTTGTCCTTTTGTTCAGAGGGTACCTCTATTTGTGACCTCCTTTTCTCCATAGGCATATGTTGAAGTCTTACCCATGTTAAGTAACTTTCCCAAGGTAAACTGGCCAAGCACCCCCAAGTCTAATCCATTATCAGATCATACAAATGTGACCTCCAAAACTTGTTCCTGATAGAACTACTTCTTTCCATCTCTGTTGTCACCATTTTGGTCCCACCTCTCCCTGCTGGCCTCTGGACTACTTGGAAAGGGTTTGAACTCATCTCCCTTGTTGCACCCCTGTTATTTCTAAAAATACCATCAGATCACATCACTCACTACCTTTCCTAAATTCCTCCATAACTTCTCAAAACATTTAACCCAAGAATTCCCTCCCCTGAGTTAGGAAGTCCTGCGTACGCTGGCCTGTGTACTCCCTCTACCCCCAACTTCACATCCCAACCCCACTTTCCATCAATGTGCTGAGCTCAGTCTTGCATTAATCACTGTACCCATCTTCCTCCAGGCCTGGAAGGCCCTGCTCTCTGATCCACATGAGCTTGAAATCTACAAACCAACCACTGTTGAAATGGCATCTCCTTGGAGAAGTCTTACAGTCAGAGGAACCAGGGAAAAGATGAAGAGTTATTCCTCATTGAATGACCTGCCTGCCTAACATGTAGTACTTACCAGTAAATGTTATTTATCATTTGTTCACTTATAGGGTCTCCGAGATAGTGAAGACCTTTGTCTTATTTCCAATTATGTACACAATATATAGAATACACACACACACACACACACACACACACAAACATTCTAAACTGTCTGCTGAAGGGGTGACTCAGTGGCAGCAGCAGTCCTAATAACCCATGCTCTCAATTTGACCATGATGATAGGTCTCCCCCCACCACACACACAAAATCCTAGTAATCTTGTGTTTCACCTAATTCTTCCCAACAGCAGACAATGAGACCCAATAAACATTTAGTATTTTTTAAACTTTATTTGGCAGGGCATCCACCCCTAAAGCCCCAGTTTCATCCTGATTCAACACCTCTAGAATAGATCACTATCTAGAATAGACTGACCATCTAACAGTCTACTTAGCAGAATTGTATTATTGACTTAACTGGGGGAGGGGAGAGAGGCAGGAGGCAAATCAGGACTAGAAGAGAAGGCCTTTTCTATCAGCAGGCCCGCATCCTGAAAGTTAAGAAAACCTGAATTCCCCCTGGGACAGATCTGGGGGAGGAGGGGAGGACAGCACACCACATCCATTTTCTCTTATCTCTTTGACCTGATTCCTCTCTTGAGGTTCATAAACGGAGGAGGAAAAAGTCAATGGAAAACCAAGCAGGACAAAAATTTTACTTAGATTCCACGCAAGACATACAGTAACTTTTGTTTTCTGTTCAAACATTCATGAGGGGCTGGATCTGTCCCCAAGTGGTCATGCCTTCTGCTTACCAATGAATGTGGCATTTCATTTTCCAGGGGAGAGTGGGAATATTCCTCATCAGAAGCCCCTATTTCGGGCCTGGTATTGAACAATGACAGGACTGCTGGAAGCTCCCAAGTAGGAGTTCGCCCTTCACCACCCAGCTTGGCTCACATTCCCATTCAGCTACTTTAAGCTCTTGTAAACAGCATTCATTTTCCATTACAAGCTAGGAAATGGGACTGTGCGCAGCAGCAGTGCCGGGTCCCTGGAGAGCGCCTGCTAGGGAGGCCTTTTCCTCACATCTCATTTTAATTTGTGACTTGACGGGGTGAGGTTGAGCCATCTCTGAAGCTCCATGTCTTCCCATCCTATTCGGCTCCACTAACTTATAAAACAGCCAGTGACCTGCTTGAGGACTAGCAGATCAGCCAGATGTTTCCTGAGCAAAGACAGAGTGCATTTCCCCTTGTACATCATCTTGTGAGAGGGGAGGGCTGGCGGGGCTCTCCCCATGCTGACATCATTGGGCGAGGTGGCCTGGGGGAGAATTTCAAAGCTGAGAAGATTGGCCAGGGAAGAGCTCATCTGGCAGCTGTGTGCTGGGATTAACTGACCCAGATAACCAGGGAGAAGGAATCAGCAATTTAATCGTGTTTGTTCTCCAGCAGGAAGTAGACTGCCTCCTTTCCACCCAGGGGGTAGCCAGGGGGCTATGGGAAGCCCTCCCCAGGGGCCCCATGTGCACAGCTAGAGGCCTGTCCGCCATATTGCTGCCCATCCTGACTCCTCACTTCCCCTGACTTCTGCTTGACGTTGCAGTGGACAGGCTTAATTGATTGCAGCCAATAAAAATAACACTGTTAACTGTCTTCTTCCCTCAACAACATAAGGGAGCTCAAATCCTAAAAAAAAAAAAAAAAAAATTAAATTAGCTCCTTTATAGAATACTACTAGCTTTACAGATTCAGAGTAGGATTCAATAAACTAAAACATTTTTTTTTTAATACAGAAAAAAAAACTGGCATGGAGTTGCAAGCTTCTCTCATGGAAATTTCATTGAAAATAAAACAAATGAGCAAGTAGAACACATTTACCATCGCTTTGATTGTATAAAAGAAAGGTGAGTTTAACCTTGTCTGTTCTAACCCACACAAGGGATTTTTCATCACCTTCAGCACCAAATACATACTACTGAGACCTAAAATGTTCTGTGTAGCCCAGGCTGTTGGCCCCTTCCTAATGGCCAAACTGTGTTTCCTTCCGTCTTCTCTCAGTTCCCTCAAATCTACTGTGGTCTGGGCACTTACTATTTGCACATCTGGGATGCTCTTTGTCCAGACTCAGTGTGGTGCGCTGCCTGGGGTAAGCAGCTTTCTGACATAGCTCCCACTGATCCCCACCTCCTGGTATCCATTCCCTGTTCTGATGCACCCTCTGAACTTAGTGATTGCTTCTTAGGAAGAGAGAGGACAGGGTGACTGCACCTCTAGGACCAGGTGATAAGGCTGTGGCCCCCATTCTTGCTCTTGCGCTCTCTCTCTCTCTCTCTCTCTCTCTCTCTCTCTCTCTCTCTCTCTCTCTCTCTCTCTCTTTTCTTACTTGCTCTGATGAGGCAAGATGCTGTTTGTGAGCTATCCTATGGTTGGGCCGATGTGACAAGGAACTGAGAATGGACCCTGACCAATAGCCGGCCTGGAGCTGAGACCCCCAGTCCTGGTGGCCTGGAAGGAACTGAATCCTGCCACCAATCTCCTGAGTGAGATTAGAAGCACATTCTCTGGTGGTAGAGCTTTGCAATGACTGCAGCTTCTGTGGACACCTTGGTGGCTGCCTTGTGAGAGATGCTGGGCAGAGAGGACCCAGCTAAGTCACACCCAGATTCCAGACACATCACCTTAGCTACTGTGATTATCTTTCCTTCATTTTCTATGTCAGCCCTTCAAATATTTAAAGATATTGATCATACTCTTTCTTGTTCTCTCCTCCTTGATCTAAACATCCCCAGTTCCTTTAATAATTCTACTATAATAATTTTCTGGATCCCCCCACCACCACCTAAAACTCCCTCCTCCACTCCTGTCAACACCTAATATTTATTCAGGCTCACTGTTATATAATAGGGTCCCCAGTATGAGAAGAATACTCACAATAAAACAGGTTATTGTTTCTAATCCTCTCTTTATTTTTTTCATCCAGCAATGTTGCTGATTTTGTGTTTTTAAATCACACATTATACTATTAGCTTTTAATAACTGATTTCCTTTCTTCCTCTTTCCAAATTTTAAATATCAAAACTCTGCTAAGCAGCAGCTGGGCTCTCAGTTTCCCGATTTGGGTAATTGATCACTAACCCAAATGAAGGGTTCTCAGTTTCCCAATTTGGGTAATGATCCTTAGCGTGTTCTCCACCCCCTTTTGTAGTGCATGTCAAGGTCAAATTGTGCAGAAGGACGAGCTTCAGTTTATCCTTTTTTGAGCCTGACAGTCCTCTGACATACGGATACCTGGTGGAATGTGTTTCCTTTCATCTTTGGAACATTTGCTCCTCAGTTGTTAATTTGTCAGAGAGTTTATTATCTTAGCTTCTTTAGCTGAACCCCAGTTTTACTCATGGGGATTATATTACCAATTTATTCAACAAAGATTTCTCAAGGATCAGTTGTATGACAGGAGCCAAGCCAGGCATTGGCTCTACACAGATAAACAAACATCATCCTTAACCTCATAGAACTTACGATCTAATATTTACACTTTTATAATTTTCTATAAACTTATTAGACTTATATAGTGAGAATTTTACTTTTAATAAAGTAAAATTCTCACTATATAAGTATATATAATTTTATATTTTTTTTATATATAAAAATTTAAAATTTTTAATCTTTTAAAAATTTTATTGGTTCTTTTTAGATCTACATGACTGTACAGTGTAGTTTGACATATTATGCATTCATGGAGTATAAGTTCCCATTCTTGGGGTTGAGAGTGCTAATCTTGATAAAGGAAATACAGTGAGATGTTCATTATAGAATCGAGGTCATAGGTTACAGAGGTTTTTACCATACAATTTTTTTCATTTTCTGCATATTTGAAAATTATTATAAAATGTTGGGGGAAATGTGCCTATTCTTCGTAAGTCCTACTTCTTTTAGTCTTCATTCCTAAAATTGTACACATCAGGATGCCTTGTCTTTGAAACCCTCTTTTTCACAGGGTTCCTTGGGGAATTTTTCACACAATGGAAAGAACATTGGAACCAAGACTCAAAGTCTGAGCCTTGACCTGCTGGATTTGTGCCCCCAGAGAAGTTGCTTAATGTATTTGGGCCTTGATTTTTTTCTCATCCCCTATTTAATCATATTCATATCCAGGTTGTTGTGAAAATTAAGTAAGATTATGCACATAATCACTTGGCATATTTAAAATGCCTCCTGCCCCCTTCCACCACTGTATTCACCCATCTGCTTTGCATACATCTATTATTCCCTCCCTTATAAATCTGAATTTAGTGGATAATCCCCTTTTATGTTCTTTTTCCTCCTCTATCCTTTGAGAGAGGAAAATTTTATAAACCTAAATCCATAATGTGTTATTGGATACTTTTTTTTAAAGTAAATGTGGTGTCGGAAGCTGTGAATTCACTCACCAAGTTCAAAATTCCTTTTTGTTCAGGTATGGGATTGATGTCAGGGGAGTGCTGTTCACATCCTGCCCAGGTGGTCTGTAACTGTTGCTAAGCTGTAAGTTCCCGTGTTTTGGATTCCTGTCTTGATTTCGTAGTTTTATAGGACTGTCTGTGTGTACTGGTTACATTTCTTACAAGGTCCCATCTATTCATGCAAAGACCTTCTGCATCCTTTGAGAAGAAGCTCAATGCTCCATCTTCCTGCTAAGGCTTCCTGAATTCCTTCCTTCAGCTTTTATCCACGGTGTTTCCACTGCACTGTGTCACATTGCAAAATACTCTTCATTCTTACCACTGGATGGTAAGCATTGTGCAGCCAGAGGAAAGAACTCTTCTGTCTCTCTCTCCCTAGTGGGTAAGACTGGGAACAACATGGAGGCACTTGTCAGAGGTAGCTTAGGACACCTGAATGGATAAAGGGCTACAGTTTATTATTCTGGGCCTCAGTTTCCCCCTCTCTGAAATAAGAGATGGTCAGGTGACCTCAAAAGCTGATTTCAGTATTGACACATTTTATCACCCTTAACCTTTGCATGATGTTATTCACTCACATATGCCTTTTTGATTTCAGATATTTGTCTTAATGCCAGAGCTTTGTGCATGGGTCAGATGGTGTTTTGTTTTTAAGCACCGGGATTTAGATGCTTTATACATCCTCCCTCTTTGGCTCTTTGTTCTTAATTGCTCAGTAGCTTTGCACTAAGAATAAGGCTGTGCTGATTCCTCTAGTTCCCCACTATGTCCCCATTCCCTGCACTGCCACCTCTATCTCCCAGATGACCTAGTGTAGAACAAACCCTCTTTCCATGCTGAGTCCTAAGTCTCTGGAGGAGGTGAAGTGAATTCACGTATCTTGCATGGTCTAAATCTCTAGGTATATGTTAAGGATCTCTGAATCCCAGACCCTTTTATCCCCTGGTGTCTGCTGAGTGAATTCCATGGAGGATATTTAAGTTCTAAGCTTGCTCAGGCCCTAGAGCTTAGCATAGCAGCTGAATCATAATCATTGCTCTACCTACCGAAAAAATAGTTGCTCAATCTATTGAATGAATTAATGAAGAAGGTAATTCCCACTCTCAGGGGTATTGAAATATTATAGGATGCATAGGATAAACACATAAATAATCTGTATGTGTATTGTCCTTGATGGACAACATCTTGTGGCAATGACTCTGTTTCTTCCATTCTGCAGAAAGCTAAATGTAAACTTATGTCATCTCCCAAGGTTATTTTAAACTAGAAAGTGGCAGAATTGGATTTGAACGCAAGCTTTCTCAGTACACATTAAGTGTGTTTTTCTTAATATTGCAAGAATATACAATAAGTACTGCAAAATTGGTACAGAAATCTAATGCATGGCAGAGATGAAACATTTCACTCTTAGTGTTTGAGATGATCTGAAAGACAAATAAGCTTTACATTTTTAAAAATTATCCAAACCAAACAGTCCTCATGTGTTATAGTAAATTAAATGAATACTGCCATATGTAATGTGAACGTTTCTCTCTCGTCTCCCTCTAATTACCTTCCCAAGACATAGCCATCATAAATCATATCTATTTATAAGTACGTGATATGATAATTCTCTTTTATTTGTTAAGCAGCTCAATACAATTTGGACAATTTTCTCCCTAACATATTTATATCTGCCCCCTGATTTTTAACTTCTGTATTTTATTTCTTTGTAAGAATGATTAATTACAGTGAATTTAAGTGATTTCCCACTTTTTTCTTTAAAGTATTTCTGTAATAATTCTCCCGATATGTATCTATACTAGCTTTCTATCTCTATCTCTATTTCTATCTATGTATATATCTGAGTCCCCATTAAAGATTTTCTGTCCATCAATTTCCAACAATAGGATGTCTTAGGTTGTGGGTTATAACAATTTAAACTACAAAAGAAACTGACAGAAATTCACAGAATGTGAAAAGGTTGGAATTAGAGGACAAAAACAAAGTGGAGAAAGTCCCATCAACACAAGTCCTTAAAAGCACAAGTCACATTCCTTTATTCTTCCCAAGAAATTTCAGCATTTTGACCCTTTGTGTGGGCCTTAATGACAAATTCCAGCTCCTGCCAAGAGACCACAAGCTATTTGTCAGTTTGTCTATTTATCCTTCCTCTTGTCCCTTCAGTGATGAAGTCTCCAGGGGTTAAACACTCTCATTATTAATCTCACCACAAGATCCCAGAAAACCAATGTTTGCTGCCCTCTGGTTCTTTATTTTAATGACTCCTCACCACACACAGACCCCTTATTGTGTGCTGGTCACAGTGAAACCAAAGGTTCAATTCAACTGTAGTCAAAGAAAACTGAGTCTCTACAATCACACACACACACACACACACACACACACACACACACACACACACCCTGCTCTTTCCACCAGCAACTAAAACTTAAAATTGAATGAACATGACATGAGATGTTTCTAAAGACCTTCCCCCCCACCCCGCCATCAGCTTTATTAAAGGCACAAATGTGTAGTCTCATTTAATGGTGTTTATTTTGAAATATGTGATGTTTACCCTTGAAAGCCTATTATGCATCTCTCACCTTACCACAGACAAAAGGGCATTGTAACCTCATATAGTCTGACTGCTTGCTTAAGTTTAGGTCTGCACTCAAATGAGAAAAATACTTGAGTATCAGTCATCTTGGAATCCAAGGGACTTATTCATCCAGCATGTGGGGCTCTATTCATAAATGATTTATGTCTTTGCATAAAGGGGAATGGGGGTTGTGTGTGTTGCCCAGAACCATCGTCTGCCTCTCCTGAGTAATTTATACAAGATCAATATTTATCAAGGTGAGCCAAGGATTGTGCCATAACTCTCCAAGAGCCAAATAGTTCATTTACAGTCCCTTCACCCATGGAAGGGAGCATGACAGATTGAAATGTTTGTGTAAAAGCTACTTAAAGAGGTTCTCACTTGGTTCTTGTTGCTTTAGAGGTAGAGTGATGCTTTGGAAAAAAAAATGCATCTTTGTGTCATTGATATTGCTCCATGGTTAACACATTATATATATATATATATATATATATATATATATATATATATATATATATAATATAGTTGTTGAATCAATGACAGAAGGGCAATAAGCAACCATTTCTGTCACAGTTCTCAAAGAGAAGGGAAGATTGTCCCCCTTACTTATTCTGTTATCCTATATTAATTGAGTACCTGCTATGCAATTTGTACTGAATAAGGATCCAGTCATTACTTGGAATGATCTCCCAGACTTCTGTGTCAACATGCTGATGAAAAGTACTGTATGTTCCAGTAAAGGTTTTTTGATAAGTGGTTTTTTTCGATCAAGACTGGTCAACTTATCCTGCTGAGAGAAGTCTGAGAAAGAATAAGAGAAAATAGAAGTTAAATAAGCAGATAGTAACCAAAGGCTGAATGTTCTCTCTGATACGTGGATGCTAACTCACAATGGCAGGGGGTGGGGTTCAGTGGATTGGGTGGGGGGGGGAATGGAAATGGGAAAGACATTAGAATGAATCAGACATCATTTCCTATGTTCATATATAAATACACAACCAGTGTAACTCCACATCATGAATAACCACAAGAATGGGAAGTTATACTCTATGTATGTATAATATATCAAAATACACTCTATTGTCATGAATAAATAAATAAATAAGCGGATAGCAAATGGGGATTGGAATTTGGGAAGGAAGTAATAGAACAAATAAAAGAAACATGAAAGGCCTTCAGAATGCAGGAATGGGAATAAATGGATCACCAGGAGAGATTAGAGTACTTAGTACTTAGTCAATAGTAGTAAGTGAGAGTGAAAATTTCCATTATAATTAGCTGGATTGTAAAATGGCTTAATATGTTCAACCACTGAATGTTCCTTTATTTTATAAGCAAAAGGATACCCTCCCCCCCCCACACACACACACACTCACTCTCTCTCTTTGGTATTGAGGATTGAACCCAGGGGTGCTTTACCACTGAGCTAGATTCACAGCCCTTTTAATTGTTTACTTTGAGACAGGGTCTTGCTAAGATGCTGAGGCTTTCCTTGAACTTTCAATCTTCTTGCCTCAGCCTCCTAAGTCACTGGGATCTTGTAGATTTTTACACTTGAAAATGAAGGGTCCGATTGCCCTTGGGGATGCAGCCCTGATACCACAATCTATGCTGTGTCATCAGTAGAGAAACACAGGCAGGAAATGACAAGTGGGTTAAGATTTCCTGATGAACTCTAATAGTATCTCTATGGAGGGCTGTTTTGAGGATTTTTAAAACTGTATATGGATTCATCAGAAGTGATGTCTGTCAAGAGAGTCAAAAGGGAAGGAAGGGAGAGCACTGGCAGGTATAAGCTGAGTATTTGCTGCCCCTGTGTTAGCTGAGTGGTGGAAAAGTCTGGGTGAGAAATCATTAGGCTTAAGTTAAGAAGAATGAATATCTGAGTAGGAGACGATAGAAATTATACACCCCCCACACACGCACACATAAAGACACACATGTGTTTCCGTGTAATATATATTATGATAAAATCAGTATATTTAAATTTACAAATCATATAGGTTTAAAATAGAATAGAAGATGATTTTTTGAAGTTTGCATTTGAAGACAGGATATTTAAGAAAGAAACCATATTTAATTAACACAATATAAGGAGGCAAAAAAGACAGTTATGGAAAAAAGAGAGCAAAAGAAGACATTGATTTCAGTCTTGGGCATTCAAAGTTTTAGCAGCACAAGGATACTTCGGGAGGTGATCCTTAAGGTGTTTGGTATGGGTTTGAAAAAAGAGGAAAGTTTCAGGATGGAGATATATATGAACTCATCAGGATATAGGTAATGTTTTATGCCATGCCAGGAAAATGTCACTCAAGGAGAAATCTTGAGGAGCTCATCATTCAGTTGCAGAATAGAAAACATAAGGATCACAAGGACATTTCAAAACATCCAAAAAGAGTATTTTCAATTTGAGAAAAATAAGAGATTGTCCCTCTACCTTTTGCTATTACACACAAGAAAAAAAAAGGAATTTCCATTTCTATGATAGACTAACATATATCAAATTAACCATCCCACAGAGAACAATTGGAAAAGATACATTAAATTTTTAAAAGCCTTTTTGAAATGATGGAGTGCTATGAAGAAAGTGATACCTAAAGGGCTAAAAAAAAAAAAAATTCAAGGAGAAGTGCAGAGAAGTGAGTCTGATATCAAAGCTTTATATTTCTTCTTGGGAGTTTTTTTCAATTATAAGTCAAAGAAAAGAGACTGAGAAGATAAGCAGAGTTTAAGCAGTTTTAGGGAACTGTGAAGTAAAGTTTGGAATTTGGAACCTGTTAAGAATAGATGTCTGACAAAAATCATCACCTTTCAGTGGGAACTGAGACAAATGAGACAGAGATGGCACAAAATTTTAGGAGGCAGCAATTTCTTGACTCTTGTGGCTCACTTACTTCTCCCTAGTCCTGACTCTTAATAATAAGAGTCCTGACTCTTACCCACAAGTACCAAAACAAACACACACTGGAAATATTTCATCCTTAATGAATACCAGCTCTAATATAGGTGGATCCAAATAGTAATGTGAAGCTTTTCTATATACTTAGAATGAATCTGCTGAGAACAAAATCAGAACAATTCCATTCATAATAACCTGGGGGAAAAAAAACATTGGTCCATGTGTCCATTTTTATGCCAGTACCATGCTGTTTTTGTTACTAACCTAGAAGGTACAAGACCTCTACAATGAAAATTATAGAACACCGAAGAAAGAAATTGAAGATCTGAGAAAATGTATCATGATACATGAAATACCTTCTATGTTCATGGATAGGCAGAATTAATATTGTTTAAATGGCCATATTACCAAAAGCAATATACAGATTAATATAACCCCCATAAAAATACCAATGATAATCTTCACAAAAATAGAAAAAAAGAAATCCTAGAATTCATTTGGAAGAATTCAAGACCCAGAGTAGTCAAAACAACTCTAAGCCAAAAAAGTGATGCCGGAGGCATCATGGTACATGGGTTCAAATTATACTACAAAGCTTTAGTAACAAAAACAGCATGGTACTGGCATAAAAATGGACACACGGACCAATGGTACAGAATAGAACACATAGAGAAAAATCTACACATCTATACTCACTCTCGACAAAGGTGCCCAAAACATACATTGGAGAAAAGACAGCCTTTTAAACAAATGATTCTGGGAAGACTGGTTATCCATATATAGAAGAATGAAACTAAACCCTTATCTCTCACTTTGCACAAAGGTCAACTGAAAAATGGATCAAAGACCTAGGAATTAGACCAGAAACTATGCAACAACTAGAAGAAAACGTTGGGTCAACAATCCAGCATATAGGCACAGGCAACTACTTTCTCAATAGGACCCCTAGAGCTCAAGAAAGAATGCCAAGAGTTAAATGGGATGAAATCAAATTTAAAAGCTTCTGCACAGCAAAAGAAATAATTAGGAATGTGAATAAAGAACCTACAGAATGGGAGAAAATATTTGCTAGCTACTCTTCTAACACAGGATTAATATCTAGAATATGTAAAGAACTCAAAAAAACTTAACACACATACACACACAAAAAACTTAATTAATAAATGGGCAAATGACAGATACTTCTCAAAAGAAGAAATACAAATAGGCAAGAAATATATGAAAATGTACAGCATCATTATCAATTAGGAAATGCAAATCAAAACTGTACTTAATAGGTTCCAGATTTCCTCTCACACCAGTTAGAATAACAGCCATCACGAATACAAACAATACCAAATACTGGAGAGGATGTGGAGAAACAAAGAACACTTTTAAATTGCTGTTGGAATTGTAAATTAGTACAACCACTGTGGAAGTCAGTATGGAGTTTCCTCAAAAGACTAGGAATGGAACCACCCTATGACCCAGCTGTAGCCACTCCTTAGTATTTATCCTGAGTAATTAAAGAAGTCTTCATACTGTAGTGATATATGCATGCCCATGTTTATAAAAGCACAATTCACAATAGCCAAATTATAGAACCAGCCAAAGTGTCCATCAACAGATGGATGGATAAAAACAGTGGTATATATATAGATACTGAAGTTTTATTCAGCCATAAAGAAAAACAAAACTATTTCATTTGAAGGACAATGGATGGAACTTGATACCATTATGTTATGCAAAATAAGCCAGACTCAGAAGGTCAGGGTCATATGTTTTTCTCTCATATGTGGAAGTTAGAAAGGAAAAAGGAAAAGAAAGGTGGGAGGGTCAGGGATCTCATGAAAATCAAAAGGAGACCAGAGAATAGAGGAAAGGGAAAGGGGGTGGGGGGAGGGAAGTGTTGGGGAGTGATACTGGTCAAGTTATAGTGTTATATTGCATGCATGCATGAATGTGTAACAGCAAATATGATCATTGTGTAAAATTATAGTGCGTTCAGAAAAAATGTGGAAAGAAAAAATTGAATTTTGATCTTCCATCAATCCCACTCAGAAATGCAAAGCTACATTTTTTTTTCTCCCTGAAACCATGCCTTTCAATAAAATTTTACCAGGTGTGCAAGAAGAAAAGTTCTAATGTTCAAGAAGATAAGTTCTAACTCTTATTTTTATAAGAATAAAACTGAGAATATCAGGTTTGTAGGAGACTCAATTACTGAATTTCTATGACTTATACAGAGGAAACTGTATGTTCAAAATATTAACCGAGATGATGGAAATGTTTAGCTGAGAATTGGAATCTATTAAGGGATCGAACACATTTTATGGATCTGAAAAACAATCTGAGGGTTAAGTACTAAATATACAAATGTAACAGTATATTAATGACAAGTGAAGAGAGAGATAATGGATATGAAAATATGTGAGTTGAAACTACATAGACAGAATCATGGGGAGAAAACAAGAATGGAAAATAAAGAGATGCATCTAAGAGATATATCGGACAAGATGAAGGAGTTAAAAATATGTGTAACGGAAATCCCATAAGTATGAGAAAGATAACAAGGAAGAATAGATATTTGAAGAGAGAGTGAATGAAAAACTTCTAAAAATATTGTTGAAGGACATCAAGCTACAGATTCAAGAAATGTTACAAGCACTAAGTAGAAAAGTAGAACAAATATACAAAGAAACCACAACCGAATTCATTACATAATTAACTCATTAAGTGGAAAAAATATTGAAAATGTAAAAAAGAAAAGAAAATGCTTTAGTTTTAAAGAAAAAACACTAAGACAGCTAACTCCTCATCAGAAATTATGGAAGCCAGACTAAAGCTCAGGAAATAACAGCAAGAATTAATAAATGGTTTGGCATCAAATTAAAAAGCTTCTGCACAAAAGAGGAAACAATTAAGGGTGTGAAGAAATTAATATATACAATGGGAGAAATTCTTTGCTAGGTGCTCTTCTGACAGAAGATTAATATCTGGAGTATATAAAGAACTCAACACACACAAATTTCACTCAGTTAATAAATGGACAAATGAACTAAACAAATACTTCTAAAAAGAAAAAAATACAAACATGTGCAAAAATATTCAACATTTTTAGTACTTAGGGAAATGTGAATCAGAACTACATTGGGATTTCATCTCACTCCAGTTAGTAGGGCAGTCATCAAGAATACAAACAATAATAAATTCTGGAGAGGATGTGGAGAAAAAGGAGCTCTTTTATATTGTTGATGGGATTGTAAATTAGTACAACCACTGTGGAAGTCAGTATGAAGTTCATCAAAGATTTCATAGGAATGGAACAACCATATGATCCAGCTTGAACCACTCTTTGGTGCTAAGTGAAGTCAGCAATACTGTGATCTATGCATGCCCATGTTTATAGTAGCACAATTCACAGTAGCCAAGCTATGGAACCAGCCTAGGTGTGCATCAACAGATGAATGAATAAAACAATGTGATAGATATCACCAATGGAGTTTTATTCAGCCATAAAGAAAAAAAAAATGAAATTATGTCATTTGCAGGAAGATGGGTGAAACTTGAGAACATTATGTTAAGTGACATGAGCCAAATTCAGAAAGGAAAGTTAAGGGTCATATTTTTGTTCTCATATGTAGAAGCTAGATATATAGAATGGGAGAAATTCTTTGCTAGAAGCTCTTCTGACAGCAGATTAATATCTGGAGTATATAAAGAACTCAACACACACACAAAGTGGGAAAAAGTGGGGAGAGGGTAGGGAAAAAGGGAAAAAGTAGGGGGAGGATGGGGCAATCTCATGAAAATTGAAAGGAAGATCTGTATGGCAGAGGAAAGAGACAAGGGTGAGGGAGGAAAAGAGGAAATACTGGAGGAATCATATTGGCCAAATAATATTCTTATATGATGTGCATGTACTAATATGTAATGACAAATTTCACCATTAGGCATAATTATAAGGCACCATTAAAAACATGAAAAAGGAAAGAAAATGTGAAAGCCAGAAAAAAATTTGAATGACATTTTCAAAATACCAAAAGACTGAAAAATTTCCAGCCTAGAATTATATAACCAGGAAAAATATTCTTCAAAAATGTTGGCATAATAAATAAAAAGGTTTTCAAAACACACAAAATGAGAGAATTCATCACCAATAGAACAAAAGGGCCATTAAATTCTTTAAAATAGGCCTCTGGGTTCTAATATTTGAAAAGAAAAGCAGTGAGAACTTTGCAGAAAGAAAGCCAAGGAAGGAAAGAAGAAATGTTGGGACAGGTGAGCACCATTCTTGAGAGGGATCCCCTAGGAAGAATGGCAGAGCTTGTAATCCAGGAGAGGGACTTGTGACAGCAGTGTGCTGGAACTTCCTGGTTCACACTTGCTTTTTGTGTGCATTTCTCCCCAGTTCCAAACTCAGTGATGCTATGTTGGTGGTTTAAATACGTCTGCGGTGGGAGTATTTCTACTAAAGAAATGGGCAAATAACACAATCCAGATTGATTTGGGAGGAAGCTGGTGATTGAAAATTTTACCAGTGTATCACTGACTGAGAACCACCATCTGAATGCCCAGGAACAATAGAGGGCCAGAAAAAGAACGGTAGTTACCTAGTGACGTAAATATTGGCCAGAGCATGTGGCTTACCGAGCCCCAGCCTGTTGGTGAACTGGCTTCCAACCACTGTCATATGATTGCAAGCATCATGGCACCTGGCTTTTACATGGGAAGAAAGGCCATGAGAGCAGTCTTTGTGATGGTGGGAATCTCCTCCTGATTTCCAGAATTCTCCTTTGATGCAGAGGTTAAACCACAATGGAGTTTGCAAAAAATGGGCTGTTAATGATAGTCAAATCTTTAAAGCAATAACATCATGTTGGGGGAATATGATTTTATTTATTTATTTATTTATTTGTTTGTTTATTTGTTCTAATTTGTTATACATGACAATAGGATGCATTTTTGACATATTGTGCACAAATGGAGCACAACTTCTCATTCCTCTAGCTGTACAAGGTGCAGAGTCACTCTAGTAGGGTAATCATACATGTATATAGAGTCATGATGATTTTATCATCACCAAAACAGCTATTTGAAAACCACTATGTGCCTGTTGTATTCTGCTGCCCTTCCTATCCCCTTCCTATCCCCCTCCCCTCCCCTCCTCTCCCCTCCTCTCACCTCTTTCTACCCCATCAACCGTAACTCATTTCTCTCTCTCTATTCATACCCCATTTGAATCAAATGTATGACATATGATATGTCAAGATCAATGTAATGTTTTGAGCAACTAATAAATTTCTGATGTTTAAAAAAAGGAAAACCACTATGTGAAAGCCAAGGTGTTTATTAAGGGCTGAGCTCTCAACAGTGTTTATAGCACTCAACCCACAGATTTCTACCATCTAAAACTAGTCATCTGCTGTTTTTGACTATTGGGTCTAACAGTTTAGGCCATTTCTTTCTCACCTGAAACTATGTATAATTTTGGTTGAGGTTTTTGATTCTTTTCCCCACCTTCCATCTCCTTTGAACATAAAGAAAATTCCTAGATTCTTATTCACTTTCTGTTCATATATTTAAGAGAATGTTGCCATTCTTCAAATCTCTGACTGAGAACCCACGATTTATTTATTTATTTATTTATTTATTTTTGGTACTAGGGACTGAACCCAGAGCCATCTAACCACTGAGCCACATTCCATGACCCCCACCTTTTAAGATATTTTATATTGAGATAGGATCTCGTCAAGTTGCTGAGAGCCTCACTAAGTTGCTGAGGCTGGCTTTGAACTTGCCATCCTCCTGCTTTGCCTTCCGAGCTGCAGGGATTATGGGTGGACACCACCATGCCCATCATCCTCGGGCTTTTTGCTGGAATGCACTGTAGAAGATTTGACCAACATTCCTGCTAACAGTTTCACAAGAGGTCATTGATTATGCAATCAATTTGTAACTGGTTTTTATAAATGCAAGTATCATGACCTACAGAGATTGGAGAAGTGTGTTTGTTTTTTCATCTTTTAATCTTCTTAGGGATAAGGTTCTGGAGCAACAGGAATCCAAGACAACTGTGAAGTGCATGGCAATCACCTTGAATTCAACTTATATTTGAAAATTATATTTTAGGTTCCCCCCAGAATTAAAATAAATTCCAACACTTTTAAAGTACTTCTAAGTTTGTCTTTTGGTAGAAAGTATTTTCACATCTCTTACCTTATTATAATATCCTATGATAGCATCCTCACATGTATTGTGCTATTTATTCTCCTAAAACATTCTGAGGGGGAGAACTAAAACTCAAATATGCAAAGTGATTTGACCAAGGTCACATAGCACATTCATATTAGAACACCTTTTGAAACTCAAGTCTTTTGCTTTCTGAGCCAGGCTTTTCCATCTAGGTATCACCAGCTCTGATGCATAAAATGATTTTCCAATAGTTAATGACCTCACCTCCATCAGAACTCCCCTCCTCTGAGAAGCATTTTCTGTTACTTATTGGACATGTTTCTTTAGGAAAATTATTTAACATAAGTTTGTTCCTTTCATAAAAAGAAGATAAAGCTGGATGCAGTGATACATGCCTATAATCCCAGTGGCTCAGGAGGCTGAGGCAGGAGGATTGCGAGTTCAAAGTCAAAGTCAGGAGGAGGTCAGACTTATAAGGAGCCAAAACTTACACTTCTTCAAAGATAACAAGGCATTTATTCTCCACCCCCAGTACATTGTATGTTCACTTTCCAAGAGGTCAGCTAAAAATAATGGTTTTGTGTCAATCCAATATTGAGTGACCACGGCAGCACATTTCCCTTCAATACTTGGGGAGTCGGTGGTGTCCAAGAAATATGAAAAATAAGAAACACACCCAGCCAACCCTGAATTCACGTCACTAGCCTTCTCCAACCTTAGGGTATAAAATATTTTTGACAAAAGACTATCAAACAGTACACTGCCTTTCTTCTTCCATGTCTCCAAATGAGAAAAATGGAATTCTGACATAAAAAATAACATTTAGAATTTTTCCTTATAGTCTTCAAAATAGTGATCACCCTCATTCTTCTCTCCTCCTCCCAAATGAACAGCCAACAAACTGCTTGTGAATTGAGATTGAGTTCTGTCTTATTTATCCTGTATTTGAAAGGATCTCTACATATGATTTCACATCTGATATCTCTCTACACTGTGATTCCCTTGTACTGGATGTTTTAGGGACATCATAATCTCAGTTCTGTGGAGGAGGAAGGAGGCTTAGAAATCTTTGCAACACATCTACATGTCTCAGCTATCAAGTTGTGAAGCCAGGATTAGAGCCTACAGCTTGGGCTTCCTATTGTCCCTCAAAATCAGAGTCCCTTGTGTGTGGTTCCAGTACGTGGGTTTTTCCATACATACCTTTGCTTTTTAAAAACAAAACTAAAAGGGTAATACAGCTGTTACCATCTAGAAATTTCCCTCCAATAAGATACATGACACTGCTCAAAATAGGAAGCAAAGTCTTGTAATTGGGCTGGGAAGACTGAGCCAACCAATATAGAAGTTGGAGAGACATCAGAGAAGATGTCAAGGAAAAGTTGAGTATCTCCCCGTCTAGAAAATCCAGAACTCTGGTTTTCCCATCTGCCAAGACATCCAGGGTAGGGGACTGTCCCAACAGCTAGTCTGCCCTGTGGGAAGCTCCCTTCATTGTGCGTGTTTGTAATGTGCTTTTATCACCCTTTACTGCTTAGGTTGCAGGGTGAGCTGGACTTTCTCCTTGTCCCTAAAACATTGCAGGACCCCATGATGTCTCACTTACATTGTCATCATGAGCCTTGAGGGTTCATGGTGGATGTCACATTTGGAAAAGGGATTCTGCGCACCTTCAACAACCTGTTGAGATGCTTTCCCAGGAGCCCAGGGGTGGACACCACACTCAAGGGGGAAATTGGAGTTAAAAATTGAAAGATAGAGCCACGAATTGAGCTCACAGGGGAGCCCTAAGATAAAACAGTGACTAGGCCATGAGAATTAGTTACTGAAAGGTCAGGGGAACAAGAACCAGAATTGATGTACAGAACAGGTGAAATTAGGTAGTTTAAGCAAAACCTGAAAACCTTGGAATTTTCTTTTTTTGTGGCATTATAGGCAAAGTGCCAGAGTTCCTTAAAGACATTGGGGCAGGATGGATAGTCTTTGCCAAGCTTTTCTCTATGCACAGATTTTCCCTTTCCTCCTCTTGTCCATGACTTTACCAACTCCACTTCCTTGCAAGCCCTCAGGCTAGTGTTTTCTTTTGCATAGAGCTATTTCCAGCCACCCGACAGGGGGATCTTTCTCAATTGTCCTGTATTTCAAACTTCTTTGTGTCTTCCTATCCTTGGTCACACATAGTCTTTGCTCCAAAGGTAATATAAACTTATGAGAGCGGAGGTAATAACGTGATGCTTTTTAAGGCCCAGAGGTCTCAGTACACTCATCATTATCCTCAGAGCAAACCCATATCTAGCATTCACTAAGCACAGGTTCTCCTGCAAGCAGCTTTCACACATTATCTCATTTAATCCTGACAGTAACTTACACAGGATGTCCCACTCTTATTTACACAGGAGGAAACTGAGTCCTCAGGAGTTTAAATGCTATTCCCAAGGTCACCCAGCTTAAGCCACTAAGAGATTGACCTTTGAGCTTCTCCCCAGGCTCAGGACAATTTTTCTTGACACGTTTGCCTTGCTTAGTTGCCAAAGAGGTAGATGTTGACATGGAATGGGAACATAGCACCTGGCCAGAGAGAGAGTTGCTTGTCTGATGATTCACACTTTTAAATAAAAATCATAAAACTGTTGGCTGGACAGTTTTACTTCCTCAGTCCAGCTGAGATGTGGTCACTGTGGTTTCAAAACACACTGTGGGGTGGGGGAGCATTCCAGTCTGAAAAAGTGTAACTTGCACACATTCAGTTGTCGAAGTTCTGCACAGAGGTCTTGTGATACACTCCCCGCCACGTATCTGCCAAAAGCTTGCTAATGCTCTGGCTCTTGGTCCTGTTGCTCTTTGCTGGAAGTGACATAGGGAAGGGTGGGATGCCTTCTTTAGCTGCCGACCTAAGCTGAGAGAATAAGCTGGGTGAGTTACCTGAACCTAAGCCTTGATTCAACCATTATTTATTGAACAGTTACTATGAATCAAGCATTTTCCTGAATCTTATTACATTGGATCTTCCTGGTACCCTTTTATAACTGTGAAAGTAGGTTCAGATGTGCAAAGTAACTTGCCAAAGATTATTCAGCTAGTAGAATGAAAGGGTCTGATTCCAGGTTCCCCGTCTTTACCTCTACCTCAAGGGGCTTCAATTTAAATTTGAAGAGGAAAAAATGCAGAATGGAGAGGAAATGTAATAATATAATAGTGATAATAAGTACATTCCTCACTAATAACATTTATGGAGTTCTCACAATGGATGAGACACTGTAGGAACATTTTGTAAGCATCACTTCATTCCACCCTCCCAACAGCCCTTAAGAGGTAGGCAACAGTATTTCCCCCAAGTTACACAGGAGGAATGCAATGCTTGGAGAGGTGATGTCGTTAGTCTAGGCTAGCAAATGATAGTGCTCAGATTTAATCCTGGGCATTTTGTCCCCACAGCTTGCTAGAATAGCCCCTATAGAAACACAGGCAGCCTGAGTGCTGGATTGGGGTCTTCCCCTGTGCTAGGTCTTCAGAGGCAACACCAAGTGCAAATGGGAGGTCAACACTTTGAAAAGGCTGGTCAGACTACCAACACTGACGGGGCCAGCCATTCAGCAGAAGCTGCCATTCTGCACTTTAACCTCTGGGTTATGAGGCGGACTTAGGGAAATTGCAGACTGACTCTGAGGCAGGTGAGAGCATTATTAGGATGCAGCCTCAGCTGGTCTGGAGGTCAAGATGCTCAGGAGAGCCTCTTAGGTTATTTAGTTCTCCCCATCCCACCTTATAGGAAGCAAACTATAGAAGAAGTTCAGGTGCTTTGCCAAGCCTTTGGGAATTCACAACCCTGTTGTTGAGATACGAAGGACCCTTTGGTTAATCAGGGTTCTCAGTCCCTCCTTTTGGAAAAGAATCAGTGACGTGGCCTCTGAGACCCTGAGGGTTCTCACTCTTCCCCAGGAGGGGTCTTGAGAATGGAAGCTCCATCCCTCCAAGAGTGATGGACAGCAGAGCTGAACCTAGCGCGTGGCTTTTGGGTGATAAAGGGGTTGGATTGTGCCTGGCAAGAAGAAAAGGGAGGAAGGAAAGGAATGGTGGAGAAGGAATGAGCTTTCCATCCAGTTATTAACAGACAAGCATAAAAAATGAGCACGGCTGTTTTGTGTGTGTTCACAATTTACTGGGTTCCTCTCCTCGCTCATTCAAACGAGACACCATTTAAGCAATAAATAACAACATTAAGAGAATTTTAACAAAGGGGATGTTCATCTTCTGTGTTTGGTTTTTAGGATCCTTGCTCATTTTTGTTCATGTATCACCTAACTTTATGTTACTATAATCAAATAGAGTGTTTTTTTTTTGTCATTCCATAATTCTTGAGGATATATCTTATCTGGCCTGTTGCTTCTTTCCTGTCTTCTTTTGCACTGATACTGGGATATTTTTATCTATATTTTTAATTCTAGAACATAAGTTTATTTACAACCTTTTTAGAAGGTGAAGAGAGCCAGAGAATTAGGGAAAGGTGAATTTGTCTACTCAGTTATGTGTTCCTGGTTCCCATTTAAGAATAATATATCTATTAGGAGAAAAAAGAAGGAACAAGAAGGTCAAAATTGTTCGTTAAAATGCATTTTTATTCTAGTTATTTTCAAGTTAAGAAACTCAAAAGTTGAGAAAGACACGGAGGAGCTGACCAATGGCTCTGCTCAGGGGAGGCTTGGCGGGCGCCCAGCAGCTGCTCCCAGGGGTGGGTACCTCCGGCTGTACCAGCAACACATGCTGAGCCTGGGCTAGGTAGGGAAGAGAAATGCCTCACATACCTTCGGATCTGTTTAGTCACTGACACAGGAAATTGTCTGTGTCGCTCAGCTGGTAGCATCATTGCCTTTGCCCGGGAGGCCAAGGGTTCAAGTACCACACCAGGAATTGGGCAGCTTCCCAAAACCAAGGCTTGCATTGTCATGGAGGGTGGGTGGGGGCATGCACCAGAAAGGGAACTCTTTCTCCCATCCTCACAATCAATTTTATAACATTTTCATTACCCCCCAAAGAAACCTATGTTACCTCCCCATGTTCTTTCAGCCAACACTCTCCAATGCCCCTACCCTCCCAACACGGGGAAACCACTAAATTACCTGGTATCTCCTTATGAATGTGCTTATTTGGGGATCTCCTATAAATGGAATCAGGGATAATTTTTAAGCATTCTTTTTAAGCATTTCTTCCATGGAACCTGCCAAAGGACCTTGTACCTAGTAGGTTTTCTAATAAGGTTCCTTGTTTCAGGTGTATTAAATGAATCTTTTAGGATCAATATAGGCATCTGTGGGAAACTGGATAGATGATGTTTCTTATATGCTATTACCCAACCTGTGCTAATGGTCTGGATCTTATCAGAATGGAAAGATGACCTGTGATTCACAGCTTTCTCTCGGTCAGGTCCCACGGACATGGCCTTCTGTACTGTGGGTCTGTTCAGTGATACATCATGAATGCCATAAGCTCCACAAATCAGAAAATCACTCCTTGCAAGACTGGGGTTCTCTCAGGAGCTGGCGTATCACACTGCGTGTGAACAGGCAAGAACACTGAAATGCACTAAAGACCGTGTAATTTATTCCCAACATGCTGTTATTCTTTCCAAAACATTAGCTCTGGAGCAAAACACTTGCTTAAATGTTGTCTTTATTTCCAAAGCTTGGGGTAAAGATCATATGCAACCAACGACTGAGGGATAATTGGCCACTTTACAGTTTTCAACCTCAAATGAACTCCCCCCATCGGAATAAATTTCCTGGTAAAAGATCCTGTTTTAATAGAATGTGAAAGCTGCAAGAAAGATGGAGCTTACAGATTATAGTAGGGTCTGTTAGATAAATGACCAGGAGTAATATTTCTTAAAACCACATTTTGTAGACAGAGTTAAGAGGAAAAAAAAAAGACAAGTGGTTCAGCATTCAGGCTTAAATGAAAATAACATATGTGCCCGCAGCCCAAGTTGTGCCAGGGCTTGGAGGGGAATTGGCAAGGATTAATACCCAGTGTCTTTGGAGAGCTATTAGGCATTGTCTTCTGGTTTCTGGTTCTGACCTCACAGCCTTCTCTTGGGGAAAGAAAGTAAAATGTGGCTGTGTGAAGGTTTTGCTCTAAGTGCTACCTCTGAGCCCACAAATTCTTTTCGCAGTTGACTTATTTCCCCTGAGCTGGCATTTGAGCAAGAGGTCAAATTATTATTTTGTCTAATAGCTGCAGAAATGAATGCCTTGTGTTTTTAACCTGAAGGTGGTCCGTGGCCTTGACGGCAGATCCCTGGAGAAGCGAGGATCCTAAGAAGGTCAAGTCTTTCAATGAAAGGTTAGGGTGGGTGCTTGTGCTGAGCATGTTAAGGGAGGCCCTTGGTTTCCTCCTTCATATTATCATCTTTCCTGGGAACTGCCTCTTGGTGACCTGGTAACTGTGATGTGTGTTTTGCAGAATAAAAAAGTGATTTTGTTGTCTTAAGCTTGAATATCATGTGCTTGAGCCCCCTTGAGTTAGGATTTAGATTCTCCAGAAAAAAAGGAACAAAAAAATGTCCCAGCTGTTAATATATTGGGGCAGAAAGGTGATTTAAATCTCCTAGCCAGAGAGATTATCTAGGGGATCTTGTCAGAAATATTTCAATTAGTAAGAACCTAATGTGGGTCAAGAACCATTATGGGTCCTGGGCTTAGAGAGAAGATCTAATGGTGATCACACCTTGAAGGTACTCATGATTTATTGTGAGTGGTTATAGAGAGAGGGATAGGGAGGGGGACATAGTATGGTGAGTGCTATGATACACAGGCTGTATGCACAGGGTGTGATGAAGAATAGTCTGGGGTGGCTGAGATAGACCTTCCAGGGGAAATGAATCCTGAGTAGGGTCTTCAAGTAAGAATAGGGGTTGGCCAGGCATTTAGCAATTGTGGTAGGAGAGGCAGTTTGGTTGAGGCAGAGGGACCGCCATATGAAGAAGCACGGAAATAAAAAGAGCTTTTTCCTGAGGGGTGAGCATGACTATTTTGAAACACAAGGCCAGACAAGCTGGCAAAATCCACAATAATCAGAGCCTTGTATTTGAAATGGGACATACTACTTTCTTAGGCTCTCTGGGCGACTCCAACCTGCCACCGGGATCCTGCGTTCTATCTCAACTTACATGGCTCTATGAGTGTCACTCCACTTTTGTTCTGAGCGGACAGACCAGTAATCAAATTCTGGTTCTGCCACTTAACTGTGGCAGAAATCACAAGCCTTGAAATTACAAGTCCCTTCTCTATTTGGAACCTGTTTTTTTTTTTTTCTTTCTTCTATAAAAAGGGGCCAAACCAAGAAAAACTTCATAGGGTGATTTTGAGCATTATCGAGATCCAACAAGAAGGATGCCTGGCATTTAAAAAAAAAGTGTTCATGAAATATTTGTGGAATCCAACTGGAGGCAAGAGTGAAAAGGAAATTCTACTGCCAGAAAAATAGCCTTCAGCTTTCCAAACATCAGTAGCTGCCAAAGAAGTTTAGGACACCTGGAGAGAGGTTAAAAAAAAAAAAGAAAAAAAGAAAAAAAAAAAGGATCTGAATCCTGAGAAGACCAACAGGAAGCCATGGACCCCAGAACCAGAAGACAGTAAGCCAGTGAAACAGATCAAAAACTGGGGATGCGTATTGTTCCCGAACAACAAGGGCACTGTGGGTCAGAGGGTGACCAGGAGGGAGTTGCTTGCTCATAGGGCACTTCAGGGAATGGATGCATAACAGCCTGTGGCTTCCTCTTTCCTGATGTTGTCCTGGTATCCTACCAGATGCTGGAACGAAATTTAAAAAGCAACAGAGAGAGAAGAAGAAAATAAATTATTTTCTGTATTATAACAACATTCCTTGATGACATAAACATTTAACAAACCTGATCCAGGGCACCCATGGACAATCCATAGCTAACATCGTGTTTAATGGTAAAAGAATGGATGGTCTTCCTCTAAAATCAAGAAGAAGATAACCGTGTCTGCTCTGACCACTTCTCTTCAAAATTTTACTGGAGTTTCTAGCCAGGGCAATTAGGCAAGAAAAAGAAATAAAAGACATCCAGATTGGGAAGGAGTAAGTGTAATCATGTATTTGCAGACGATGGGGTCTTGTATGTAGAAAAATAATCTTGAAGAGGAAAAAGTTGGAAGATTCACAGTTCCTAATTTTTAAACTCACTACAAATCTGCAGTAACCAAGACAATATTGTACTGGCATGAAGACAGATACACAAATCAGTGGAAGAGAATCAAGAGTCCAGAAATAAATCCTCTCAATTACAATCCACTGATTTTTCCATAGGGGGTATCAAGAAAGTGTAATATGAAAGGAATAAACATTGAAGCAAATGGGGATGGGACAACTGGATATCCACATGCAAAAAGACTCTTCATGTCCCCTACTTTACATCAGATCCAAAATTTAACTAAAAACGGATCAAAAATCTAAGTGTAAGAGTTACTCTTTGAGGAAACAGAGAAATCTTTATGACATTGGGTTTGGCAATATGTTTACATATGGTTCCAAAAACGTAAACAAAATGAAAGATTAGATAAATTAGACTCCATCAAAATTAATAACTTTGGTGCTTCTAAGGATACCATCAAGATAGTGAAAAGACAACCCACTGAATGATAGAAATATTTTTTTAAAATCATTTACCTAATCAGGGGCTTGCCTAACCTGTACTTGCTGCTATAACAAAGTACCACAGAGTGGTACTGAGAAATTTATAAATAATTGAAATTTATTTCTCAAAGTCCCGGAGGCTGGAAAGTCCAAGATCAATGGATCAGCAGATTCACTGTCTGGTGAGGGCTACTTTCTGCTTCCAAGATGGCACCTTCATATGGCATGGTAGAAGGCATAGAAAAGCATAAGAAATGTACAACTCCCTAGCACCTCTTTTTTTAAAAAAATTTTGTATTCTCATTTGTTATATGACAGCAGAATTCATTACAATTCATATTACACATATAGAGCACAATTTTTCATATCTCTGGTTGTATACAAAGAATATTTACATCATTTGGGTCTTTGTACATGTACTTAGGGTAATGATGTCCATTTCATTCCACCATATTTTCTACCCCCATGCCCCCTTCTTTCCCCTCCCACCCCTTTGCCCTATCTAGAGTTTGTCTAATCCTCCCATGCTCCCCCTCCCTATCTCCACTATGAATCAGCCTCCTTATATCAGAGAAAACATTCGGCATTTGTTTTGGGGGGATTGGCTAACTTCACTTAGCATTATATTCTTCACCTTCATCCATTTACCTGCAAATGCCATAATTTTATTCTCTTCTATTGCCTAATTGAGGTCATTTCTCTCATCCAAGAGGCTGCACTCCCATGACATAATTACCTCCTAAAACCCCCACCTCTTAAAACTCACATTGGTGATTAAATTTCTACCTATAAATTCTGAGATGTCAAATTCAGATCATAATAGGGCTTGAATCTAAAATACATATAGAACTGCAATAACAGTATAACAGAAGACAAAAATCCAATTAAAAGTGGAAACACACAGAATAGACATTTCTCCAAAGAAGACATACAACTGCCCAATAAACACATAAAATTTGCTCAATACCATTAGTTACCAAGTAAATACAAATCAAAGTTGCAGTGAGATGCCACTTCACACCCTCTAAGATAGAAATAATAAAAATGACAGGCAATCACAACTGCTGGTGAGGATAGAGAGAAATTGAAGAAATCTTCATGACCTTGGATTGAGCAATGATTGCTTAGATATAGCAAGGGAAAAGAGTGTAGTTGCTAGAAAACATCTGGAGTTTCCTTCAAAGATTAAGCACAAAGTTTACAGATATTTACCATTAGGTACATGTCTAAAAGCAAAGAAAACATGGAACTATATATAACATTGTACATGAATATTTGTCCACTGTTATTCTAATAGCAAGAATTATTCTAATTCATTTCTGGCAAATAAATTAATAAATAAATGTGGTACAGTCATACAATGGAATGTTATTTGGCAATAAAATGAAGTGGGCTGGGGATATAACTCAGTTGGTAGAGTGCTTACCTCGCATGTACAAGGCTCTGGGTTCAATCCCCAGCACCATAAAAAAAAAGAAAGAAAAAAAAAAGGAAGGAAGAAAGAAATGAAGTGCTGATATATGTTGCAATGTAGATGAACCTTGAAAACATTATGTTGGGTGAAAAAAGTTAGTCACACGGAACCATATATCACAGTCCTTTAGATGAAATGTCCAGAATAGAGAAATCCAGAGAGACAGGGTAGATTATTGGTTGCCTAGGACTGAGGGGAAAAGGGCTTGACTGCTAATGGATATGAAGTTTCTTTTCAGGGTGATAAACGTTCTGAAATCCATTGTGGGGAAGGTCATCCATCTCTGTGAAACGTACTAAAAACCATTGAACTGTACTCTTTAAATGGGTGAATTGAATGTTGTGAACTATATCTCAATAAAGCTATTATCAGATTAACAACAAACAATACTACAAATAGCTGTCATTGATCGAATGCTTTCCAAAAGCCAGGCTTTGCACTAAGCTATATAATTTTATGCAGTGCACTAACTATGCCAGGAAAGTCTCATTATCTTTATTTATGTAGAAAAATCATGAGTTCAGAGATAATGAAGAACTTGCTCAAGATCATAAGCCACTATCTACCATGCCGGTTAGGAGTTAGAATTTTTCTCTCCCTTTTTGAGGGTCAGGGTCTTACAAAATTGGTCTCAGATGGATCTTGTGAGCCTCCTTATGTTCCAAGTTTGGAGCACTCACAATAGTGACCAACTAGCAAACGGTAGACATCAGTGGAGTCTCTGCTTCTGACATCCTCACCATGGAACTGGGGCAAGGGGTGGGCTCCCAGTCACTGCAGGATTATGGGCTATAGGGTGGAGAGGAATCTATCCTCAGTGAACCCTGCTCTCTGACCTTCTAATGACGCATGGTTCTAAAGACACCCTGCTCCCCCTCGCTGATGTGCCACAGCTGTAATTCTGGGAGTGACTCATGACCCTTCATCAGGAGCACCTGATTTTACAGATTATGTTTCGTGTTTGAAATTGAGTCCTGTTACTATTGGCTCTGTCTGCTTCCTCGTTCCAAGAAACAAAACATGAGAAGGAAGGTGTTAGGCCCACGAAGACAAAGATGTCGAAAAGCTCTCCCTGAGAAAATTTGGATGTGTTTTGGGAAAATGACTCTAAAGCAGATGGATTACATTTTCTGTTCGGGCTCCACAATTAAGGGAAAAGGGGGACACAAGCCAAATGTGCTTGGGATTCTTGTCAAATTCCAAATGTTGGAAAACATTTTGGGATGTTTGGCAGAATCCTACCTTGAGTGCGGTCCTGCCTGCTGGGACAGAGGTGACTGAGCAGCCTCTGGTGATCCAAGTCTGAAAGGAGTGATAGACATGATGGTCCCTTTAAGGGAAGAGGCCCGGAGGCACTCTTTGTGAGCTGTAATATTTTAGTGGGAAACATTAAGTATCTACATGGCTATGATCACAAAGTCTTTGAGAAAGAGGATGAAAGTCAACTTGAGTAAAAGAATTCAAGTTCCTAAGGGAAGCAACATCTCCTGGTCTCCTTGTAATGAAGGGTAGAAGATGGAAGGAAAATTGGGTCCTTCCACAACTGACCCAAAGCCCTTATCCTGTGCACTCTGCAGTATTTCCAGGAACTTATGGCCTCACTTAGTCTCATCCTTTGGTCTTTCCATGGGATCTTTAAAATCAGAGCAAAACCAAATGGGATGCTCAGAATGAGAGTGCTCCCCTCTGGTTTTCAGCAAACCCAGGGACTCAGCAGTGAAGCAAGTGGAAGGAGTAGAAAGTCAATAATAAAGACATGGGAAGAAGAGTTGAGTCCTTGCTACGATCCTGAGATGCTAAGGTGGGTGAGAGGCCGCCATAAGCAGAGGCTACGCTTTTAAACTGGTTTCTCTCATAAGCCCTGGACTAACTCATTTATTTATAAAGCTTACTGAGTGTCCACTATGGTCCAGAAAGATAGCAATAAATAAAAAAGAGAAAATTCCCTGCCCTTCTAGAGTTTACATTCTAACGGATAAAATACCACTATCACCTGGGGATAGAATGTAAAATTATCAAAATTTTCAAGAGATCAATTGCTTCATCAGTGAAAAAGAAAAATTTAGATTTTTTTTTACCCATAAGTGGGTATAATCCCTTATCAAAAATTTTACCCCACTACTGCAAATGTTTATTCTACTTTGTGGATCTTTAACTCTACTGTCAATACAGATGGGATATGTTGTCTTTTCCATTGAAATGGTATCTCCAGGACCGAGTTAAATTTTGTAGGAAGGAAAAACAATTAAACTCATCCTTTAAAATATTTTTCCCGAATGACTAAAAAATAGAGATTAAAAAGTGCTTATATTAATACGGAGCCAAAGTTTCCCCTGGGGTGTTCTCCTTCCTTTCCTAAGTCTGACTTTTTTTTTTTTTTTTCCACTGAGGAAGGAAAATTTAGAAGTAGAGAGATAAATGAGAAGTTTGAGAGAGAAGTAACCAGTAGCCCTGGATTTTTTCTTGAAGGAATTAAGATGGCTTCCAACCTCCCCTTCTTTCCGTTTCTGCATGTCAAGGTTAGACATTAGGTCTCTGTGGTAGGAAATGTCATTTTTAGTGGATCATAGTCTGGGTAATTATCAGGGGAGCTCCAGAATGGTAACTAATGTGGACATGTCGAGAGACACAACTTTTTCCGTGCTTTGTTTGTCCTGGCCTTGTGTTCTGAGTCTGATTCTGAGTCTCCAGCTGGTCACAGCTGCTTCATTAATACTCCCCAGCTGCAGGCTCAGCTCCCCAGCTGCAGGTTCCGTCCCCTCTGAGCTACTCCGGATGGAGATGGATAATGCAGCTTGACTTCCCATTTCAGGATGATATTTGTGTAAGTCCACTTCCCAGACCCAAGACTCAGTGGTTCTCAATGACTAAAGCCTTCCCACATTAATTGCTGCCAATTACATCTGAGATCTGGTGATACTGATGACCATAGGGGACTGAATAAGTTTGGGTTAAGCTCCTTGCTCTCATTTTCTTCCCCAACATTGACTCAGCTCACAGAACAAAAGTGCAGTCTTGCTGCCTTCTCCTTAGTCCAATCATTTAACTTGTTTACAGCACCGTTCATTCTCACTTCTGGAGATCCTAGAGCTAGTAACCCAATTACTGATCTGGGTCTTCTTGCTTAGAATCAGCCCTGAAGTGTGTGTGCTCCTGCCTGTTAGATGGGTCAGTGTCTTCCAATCTAATCCCAAACTCCACTTAATGCACGCAACACATTGATATAGCTACTTTACAAAATCGAGGTGGGGATAGGGTTAGCTATAGGGACAGTGGGCATGACCTAAACTCCAGTGCCTCAAGCTGTCCCCTGTACTGTCTCAGTGTGTGTGTCTTCAGCTAATACCTGCCTCATTCTCAGCCCACCCAACAATACTGTAGGCAATTATGCAAAATTTCTTAGGTCCGAATCTCAAACAAAGACAATCTATAATTGGAGCTACTGCATGAAAGGAGGGCGGCATTTGGTATCAACATTTATTAAATCTTTTAGACATTCTCCAGGTCTCTGGATCCCTGATCAGAGAGATAGCCCCGATCCATGGAGGAGGCCAAAGCTTTGGAGCCAGGAGTAGCCCAGAAGCCCTCTGAGACTAACTTAAAGTCCCACTAAACTTCTTTTGCAATGTCCTGAGGTCCATAGCCTCAAATAACTTGTATTTCATGTTATTGCTAGTTCTTTTCAATGTGCCCACATTCTTCTTTCATCTGTATTCTATTGGTGTCCAGAAAAAAAATCCAACATTGGGTGTACAAATGAATTTGGGAGTGGAAGGAAGGGGTCTGGGAGAAAACATAAAAGTAAAGTTAAACAGAAACTTGTTTAGAGAACCACATGGCTTAAGGCAAGCCAGCTTTTCCCACCAGGTGCATAGATTATTTTTAATGTCCTATTGATTGATTGATTGATTGATTGATTTGGCTTAAGAAAAAGAAAAAATTGGTCCAAGCCCATGACTCCTTGACAAGGACAGAGGGTACCAGTTTCTTGATCTTTTCATCCATTCCAGGGCTGAGTAGAATTCTCTTTATTGGAACTCTGAGAAGTTCAGTGAGAAGTCTGTTCTTTGCAGCTAGAGAAATGGACTGATTCCTGCCTTTTAAACATTCTGCAAGTCTCCAAGTCCACTTCAAAAGGAGATATATATACAAATTTAAGGCTCTGTTTTGTGTTGAAAGTTTGCTTGAAACAGCAAATCAAAAGGGGAACGAAGGCGAAACGGTTTGATCAGTGTATAGGACATTAAGTGTTGGATGTTACTGCCATCTAGTGATGATTTAACACCTGGCTGCCAGGGGAAGGTAGAGTCCTCTTTTTACTCCAAAGGTGATGGCATCATGGCATTACCTTACAGCCTGTTGGCTTGGATACCAGGTGTCCCCCCAACTCCTGGTAATACAGGGATATTCAGAGGTGGAATGATTAGATTATGAGAGCTGTGACCTCATCAGTTCATCCTAGTCTGAATGGACTGCCTGGGTGGCACCTGTAGGCAGGTGGTGGTGGCTGGAGGAGGAAGGTCACTGGGGACATACCCTAGTGGGAAGGTTATTCTTTCTGCAGCTCCCCCCACCCCCACCCCCAGCCCCAGTACCACTTCCTGATCCCACCATGAGATGAGCATCTTTCCTCCTCCGGGTTCTTCCGCCATGATGTGCTGCCTCATCTGGGGCCTAGAGCAATGGAGTCAGCCATCTATGGATGAGACCTCTGAATCCATGAGCCCCAGATAACTTTTCTTCCTCTACATTGTTCTTGTCAGATATTTTGGTCATGGTGATGGAAAACCTAATTAAAACACAGCCTATCCCAGCCTCACAGGTTTGGGAATGAAAGTGACATTTAGGACAGCTTGTGAGTTACCAAAGGTTCTATAGGAAAAGGCCCACTCTTTCTGATAGTGAGGACCAGTGTGTCTTCATATTAAATCCCAAACCTCTCTACCAATAATAATCCTTTAAAAAAATCTTCATTGGAACAAAGAAATAGACATCTCTTTAAATATGACCCCACGAACTCTGATACATATTCGTGTGCTCACGGAGAACAAGTAACATCACCCCTCTCCATTGGGTTTGTCCACCGACCTTTCTCTTCGAATCACTAAGTAGAGCTCTGCCTATCTCAGGTCACACCCCTCCCCATCCCCACTTCATTCACAGGGTAGCTGGAGGTGGGGACAGGGAAGGAGAAAGGAAGAAGAGAAAGAGAATGATTGTCTGCTGGAACAGGGGCTTTACACCCATGGTTGTCCTCACCATACCCCCAAATAGAAGGTAGGACCATCATAACATGAAAGATGAGGAAACTATAGGTCAGCAGCCTGGGGTAATGGGCCAGAGATCACACAGCTAACTGCAGTGGTAGAGTGGGAGTCTGAAATGTGTGTCTGCTTTCACAGCCTGGGAGTGTTTTGTGGCTTGTTAAGCACAGGGACATAATGTTGGGAGCATGTGACATTGGAGAGTGCTCCCTATGCCCAGGAGGAGCTGAGTTCTAGGACATCTCTTGTGGCCCCTCTGGTACATGTACAAATGAAGGGAAGTCTCAGATGCACCTGAGTGCAAAGGGTTGGCAGGTTTTAGCTTCACAAACCAACCCCCAGGCAGAGCAGAGATGCAAGAAACAGGTCATGTCCTGTTACATCCCTCCCCACTCCCTTACCTAAGGAAATTCAGTGTTTCATGAAAGTATCTCTCCTTGAAGGATTAAAAAGTAAAGGAAAAAGAAAGAAAAGCAGATGATCTAAATACAGCCTCAGCAGCCCCTTTGGTATATAGAGGAAAGAACACTGAAGTTGGTGGACAGGATATAGAATGGACTTGCCTTGAAATTTGGACTGAAGCCAGGAAGTTGAAGGTGATGGAGATGAACTCACTTAGTTTTCTTCCTTGGCTCTAAAGAAGCTTCCTGGCTGCCTTTGCTGTTAGACAGTCAATGAAAATTCAGACCAGTGGAAATGCGGCAAGTCACTCCAGGTCTGGCTTCTGCAGATCCTTCACATCATCTTTCTTCTTTCACCTGAGAGCTACATGAGGAGTACTCACAGGATTAACTCTGAGGTCTTGAAGAAAGTCAAATCATAATATAGGCCTTGAAAAGTCACTTGGAACAGAGAGTCTTCTCTCTGGTACACAGCAGCCTTCACTGGATTGAGATCTCAATAGACACTGAGACATTTGGGGGTTATTCATTATATCGTTCAACATGACTTAACCTGACTAATTTAACCACAGCAGAAACTAAGGATCTCTACTGTGGTAGATTGCAAAAAAATGACCAGAAATCTTCACTGATTCTTGTATGCAGGCTTTGCCATTTGACTTAGTACTTTCTGGCACGAAAGGGGCAAAATCTATGTCCCTCTACCTCAAATCTGACCTTATCTGTGACTTCTTTCAGCAAACAGAATGCAAATAGTCATAGTGTGCCACTCTGGAGTCAGATCCTGAGATGCTTTGTATAATTCTGTCACTCCCTCAGAATCCTGCTCAACCACGTGCAGAGTGATGAGAGAGACAGGAGATCAAGTGACCCTGGCCAACTGCCAGATACATGCATGAAACATTTTGTTGGTATAGTGTTTTGATTAGCTTCCTAGAGATTCTCAACCAAAGTGCCACATACTAATTACCTTAAAACAACTGAAATTTATTCCCTCAGAGTTTTGGAGGCTCGATATTAAAATTAAAGCATCACCAGGGCCAGGCTTTCTCAAGGGGTTTCTCACAGTGCCTTGCCTACCTCCTCTAGTTCAATGCAGCGTGACTCAAAGCTCTGCCTTCATGTTTGGCCAGCGTCTTCTTCCCTTCCCTTCTTCTTTCTCTTCTCTGTGGATCTGCTGACAAATGTCCGTCTTCTTGTAAGGACACCAATCATTAAGTTAGGACCACTTCCAACGACCTCATTTGAGTTTGATCCTATCTGGAAAGACCCTATTCACAGGTCCAGAGGTTAAGACTTCAACATATCTTTTGGGGGACCCAAATCAACCCAAAGCAGCGTCCCCAAAAGTTGGCTTCTGGGTAAAGAAATCTAATAGTTAGAGCAGCCATCATTTATGAGGAGAGTGGGAACAGAGGGTGGTTTGTTGGAGACGTTACAGGAGTTCAAGTCTAAACTGCGTGATCGAGGCAAACTGTTGTCCCTCCTGAGCCTCAGCCGGCCTCCCCAGTACAGCCTGGATCCTAATTTAAAACACCTACACTAGCACTTCACGCGCGTCCTCTATAACACTGTGAGAGAACTTTCCAAGTTCTTGACCTGAGGCATTCTACTGTTCCACACACTCCTTTATTGCAGAGCGTCAGACATTCGTTCAGCTTCTCTGAGTTTCAGCTTTCTCTTCTACGGATCAGGGCCATGAATCATGGGGCTAATTGGAAAATTAAATGAGATGCGAAATTGCTTTTTATTTTGTAAAGCATGTTGTACAGTATTTCAGGCATGTCTTTTTCTGGCTGTGTTTCTCTAACACCAAATAGATGTGGCAATGTTGAATTAAGTGTAAGACTCTATTACATGAACTACTATCAATAATCATTTGTGATCAGCAATCAATTCAGCACATGTGCAACTCCTGCAAAATTTCAAATGCACTGATCTCTAGGTTGCATCCTGAGAAAGCCCAATTTAATGGATCTGGGTTATAATCTGGGCAGGGGATTTTGAAAACTTCCAGAGGATTATTGTGCAGGGTGGGGGGATGATTGGTTTGAAAGTCATAAAGGAGAAATTTCCCAAATAAAATAAAACATTTCCTTCTCTCTCTCTCTCTCTCTCTCTCTCTCTCTCTCTCTCTCTCTCTCTCTCTCTTCCTTTTTCCTCTAATTTGCCTCTGATGGTTGTTACCTGGAATGCAACTATTTTGATTTGAGTCTGATTTTTCTGGCTAATCAGTGATTTTTGCCAGCTTAGTTTTTGTCAATTTTTATCAAGTCACTTATGACTTCCAGCTTGCTACACATAAATGTACCTGTCACCTAAAAAAAGAAGAAGAAGAAGAAGAAGAAGAAGAAGAAGAAGAAGAAGAAGAAGAAGCAGCAGCAGCAGCTTGATGAAATTCTGAATCCTGATGGGAAAAATAACATCATGATTGCAAATCTGAGAGAAGGTTTCCTTTCCACCAATGGAACAGTTGCTTTTTAATAATCTGAAGTATCTTAGGAGGGCCACAATGACACTGTAGAATAACACATGATATTAAGCAGAATAAATGAAGCAGTGCAAAACCCATCCATAAATGCTGAGCAGAAAAACAGCAAGAACATCAATCCTTTTTGAGGGATGGGATATAGATGGAGGGGAGCAACATGTAAGATTTCTGGGCGAGGGTTTAAACATGCCCAGGAACCCCTGAGCCAGCTCAAGGCTGGCCGCTGGCAGGTGGCAGAGGAATTACCCTGCAGGGGGAAAAAATATCAGACTTTGGAAAGGAGCAGCTGAAAGCTTGAGGTCAAAACTAAAAGTACAAAGACCTATTGGAAGACCTCTTTGTCAGTGCCCCATCGGGTTTGCATCAGTGACAGTAGCTTCTTCCCTTGAGCCAAAATGGCAAAACGACTTCATGCCATTTACAGTCTGTCCCAAGAGGTTTGAGACCACCTATCTTTCTTTTTCACATCCTCTTTCCCCTCAAAGAAGCCAGGATGAAATGCTAAGATTTTAAAAGCAGCTCAGCTCCTGACAGTTCCTGTGATACTCCTAGTCTCAGCTGCTCTCCCAGCTCCAGGGTGCAATTATCCTCGCACTTAATTGGAGGTTCGGGAGAGCTTATTAGCTTGCTGTATTGTTGCATAATTCAGGAGATCACTTCAAGCTTCCTTAAAGCCTTTTCTTTGCTTTGGGTCCCAAAGGTCCGCCTTTTAAGCAGTCCTTTTGGCAGGAAACATCAGGATGGAGAGAACTGCAGAGAGAGGGCAAGAAGCAAAGCTAAACTGGTGGAAAGACTGTGGACCTGGCCTCACCCCTGCTCTGCAATGGATTCACGGGGTGTTGCAGGGTGAGCTGCTAATCTCTCTGGGCATCTGCTTCCTTTCCCACCAATGAAAAAGTAGAACCAGGATGGTATTTCCAAAAGTCTGTCCCCTGGAGCACTTGTCTCTCAAGATGCTTCTCAGAAAAACAATCTATGGCCTTCACTAACTTCAGGAAACGTAGTGTTCAGGACCTGCCTGTGGTGGGTGTAATAACAGATTGCCATCATTCAAATAGATTACCCGTGTCCCCAAAGTTTAGGACCTAAATACTCTATTTCCCAAGCTCTTTTGCACTAGAGATGCAAACATGCTTTATGTCACCAGTCAAATGCATTTGCGCAAGACATAGCTTAAAGTTTGAGGTCAGTATGCAGGGAGACATGCATGTAATCAGCATGGTATGATTCCCGGGGTAGCCTTCTGATTGTTTTTGCAAGACAGGTCTCTGCTGTTCTGAAAACTATTCCTGCAGGTCCAGTATGGAGCTTGCTTTACTAATTCCAACAATTTTATAAGCTTTCGATTCCTTGGTTCAAATCTCTTGCTAATTAAAATAACTATAGAGTTGTTTTGCTGTCTATAGCTGAATTTCATGGATACACCACTTCTTGGTCTTGGTATTCACAGTTCACATCCACCTGTTAAAAGTTCTCAAATTTCTGGCAGTAGAGAAGAAAAATTTTGTCTAACATGTTTCAAACCTGCAGACTTCAATTGTGAACTGGAGGTCTGTATCTGATATTGATTTTTCCTATACCTTTGAGAAAGCAATAGATAGTTTACTTTTCCTTTATTGTCTTTAAGAGGGTAAAGGGGAGGTGAAATCTGTAGCAATTAGAAAGTTGCCAATTCAAGCAGTTCTTAGTATCCAGCCTTTTGGAAGTGGATTATGCAGATAAGGGAGGGGTGGAGATAGACATTCATGATCCTTCTGCTTCTCATAGCTTTGTAAGGATTTGTTCTCCTACACATTTTGATTCTTTTGGGTCTGAGGAGAGCACCAAGAGTCTATGTTATTAACAACTACCTCCATGTGATTCTGGTGCAGCTGATGCATGGTCCATCTTTAAGAACAACTACTTGGACCTCAGCACTTGAACCTCCAGCATGTACTCATAGTTGGTTTCCTAGAAACCCTCCCTCACCTGCAAGGAACAGCAGGCTGGGACCAGCTATCTCACTCTCTTCCAGTCATGGATGACCTTAGTTATCCCGCACCCCCCCCCCCAAATTTACACATTTTAGACATTTTGCCTTCAAAATGGGTCAGCAAGTTCAGGTTGCTGACCCCTTCTCTGCATTTATAGCACAGTGCATTAGTTCTGTCTTTATGCTATCCTTGTTTTAAAGATTTTTTCTTGGATAGGTAAAGGAGGGTAAGCTCTGGGTCTCAATCATCTTTATTCCCTAGTGTCTAGGATGCAGATTACATAGAGTAACATGCTATTATGGTCACTGTAAGACCTAGACTTATCTTTCTTTTAAAATGGTTACACTCTCAGGACATTTGAAGAAGCAAAGAGGAAGAGAAATTTCTGCTTCAGGAAGACTTTCAATGAGAAACACAAATAGCAACTTGTTCTTCCCTTCTCCGATCCCTGTATTGAAACTTCTCTTGCCCTCATGTGCATTTGTAATCTCTTTTGCTTGCAGTTCTTCCAAAGGCAGGGATGCCTGCATGTCCAGGTGGGGGAGCCACTGTGGCTTCAACCTGAGTGTTTTCTAAATGTATGTGATGTGTTCTGCTGCCAGGCTCTGAACAAGGCTTGGACTTGCTTCTATCAAGCTGCATCTTGCCTGAGTCTCCCATTGGCCAACAAGTTTGATATATTGGCAACGTTTCACTAGATACCAACGATTGCTTGTGTTCTGCCAGGCCCAGCACCTTGGAGTATGATGTACAATAGCTCATGTGGTTGGATCAGAACCCCAAGCTAAGCAAAGGACTTGTGAGGGCTCTCTCTGGCTAGAAGAGCTTCAATCCAATTCAGTGTAAGTGGTTTGTTTAGGAGTCTGAAGAGGGTTTCCTTCTCTTCTGGGTAAGTGTCTCTTGGTTCTACTTTTTTTTTTATTACCCAGAGAAATCTGCAGGGTACCACCTGTTTCATCCTGAAGTGATGCTGCTCCAAAGCAAGGTGGGGGCTAAGAAGGGGAGAGATGGTCTATGGAGATATTCACCAAAGAAATAGCCCTTCTGGGAGTTCCAGAGCAAAGCCTAAGCAAGCCCAAAGATCTGAGATCTAAAGGCCAAGAAGAAACTAAAGATGTAAAATAATTCAACCCCTGCATTTGACAGATAAGAAACACAAGATTCAAAAGCATTCCACAGTAAGCCTGAAGCACAGAGCCAAAGTCCCCAAACTTGGAAGCCAGCACTCTTTTCCACTGGTAGCTTCCAGGATTTTTGTTTCTGAAGAAACAATCTGAGAAGAAATTGCAATTGTGCCTTTGATACACCTTTTTTGAACTTCTCCAAAAGCTTTTTTTAAAATGAGAAATCGATGTGCAGCGCTGCTGGTCCAAATAAGGAAAGTATTCTTCCATCCAGAGATAAAGTCTCTAGTGCTGATACACCACCCAGCACTGTTTCCTTAAGCAATGCCAGATTTCAACTTTAGTGATTCTCAAAGCGTGTTCAAACCAACAGCATCAAATCACCAGGGATTATTGTTACAAAGACAAACCCACTTCCATACCCACCAAATCATAAACTCAGAGATGGTCCTAGCTCTTTATTTTTACCAGTCTTCCAGATGACTGTGATGCATGTTCAAGTTTACAATTTTAGATTCTCCTTACCCAGTGTTATTAGAAATAATTCCCACCTCCCCACCCAAAGACCCTTCCTCCCCTACTGTTGATAGGAGCCTCCACTCTTCAGAGTGTAGCTCTAGATTATGGTGGAATATAAATATATTTGAAACCTTCAAATTCTTCACATATCAGTGGGCACAACCTTACCAGAAATTCCTTTAAAAGAGGATTTGGATAGAGGATATTAATAATGTAGTTATAGCTTATTGGTGATTGAAACTGACTGAAGCCAGTAAGTTACTAGAAGAAAGAGGAGAAGGAGGAGGAGGAGAAAGAGAAGGATGATGATAATGATGAAGATGGTGATGATGATGATGATGAGAAGGAGGAGGAGGAGGAAGAAAAGTAGAACTCAGTGTAATAGAGAGATATTTCCATGGGACACAAACACAGCTCAGGAGCTGCCTTAACCCAGGGGTCAGAGATCACAGCACCCCTGCTGATCCCCTGCAGCTGTGCATCTCCAGCAATCTGTATTTTCTCTCCTGTTGCTGACCCCTGGCCTCCTCTGCCTCTTGGTCATAAGGGAGAAAATGGCTATAGCCCTGTGATTCCCAAATGAACAGGTCCTTTCCCCAGAATAGAGCCGGTATGCCTCTCCCAGTCTCAATTCTGAGTTCTCAGAGAATCTTAGGGAATTTCAGTCCAAGAGATATCAGCCTTTGCCTGAGGTCCATCCTCATGTATTTAGTGTATAAAAAACATGGTCTTTGGGAGACCGACCCCTGTAATGTGGAGGATGATGGATGGATAGTTTTCTGTGAAGAGGGGGAGGACTGAAAAGTTAACCTAGTAGAGAGAGCTTGGCCCCTGGTTGGGAGGAAATTAGAGTGAGTGCTATAGAAGGTTGGGGGTATCTCTGGAAAGGGAGGGGAGAAGAAGGCTTCAAAAGACTGAATTTTCTGAATGATAATTCTAAGGGTTTTGGCAAGTCAGATTCCCCAAAAGAGAGCTTTTGAAGCCTCAATCTCTGGTACCCGACTTTATGTCAATCTCTGGTATGGGACTTTATTTGGGAAGATGTAATGAGTTAAGATGAAGTTAGACTTGAGTAGCATAGGCCTTAAAGCCAATATTACTAGAGACTTTAGAAGCAGAGGTAAATGTAGATCTGGACCCAGAGACACAGGAAAGACAGGCACATGAAACTGGAAGCAGAGCTTGGAGCGTTTCTGCCGCAGGCAAAGGATGAAGGACTGTCTGGGTCTACTAAAGCTGAAAGAGGAAGGGAAGGATGCTCCCTTAGAGTCTTTGGAGGGAGCATGGCCCTCTGGCACCTTAACGTTGGAATTCTAGCTTTCAGAAATATGAAATGTGAGGCAATAAATTTCTGTCATTTGAAGCTGTCCAGTTTCTGGTGCTTTGCTACAATGGCCTTAAGAAACAAACTCTATTCTTCAGCCGTCTCATCCCTTTGCAACTGCCACCTGCCACAGAGGGCTAACCCTCTGCACTCCCCCACTGTTCCTAGCCTTGGTCATGACTGTCATTAACCTTTGGCTTAACGCTTTCCTTCCTCGTTTTCTAGTTTCTGCTCTGCTACTGGCTCAGTGGTTAACCTATTCTATCCTCATCATTCTGAATTTTGGTGCCCTTTACTATTATAATATTTCTTCCTCAAACTATTGCACTTCTAAGGAGCAGAAATCTAACTTAGGCCAATAAAGAGGACTTACCAACTCCATGTGACAAAGTGCAAGGTTGGTCTCACTTCAAGAACAGCTGGAAATAGAGGCTCAGACAGTGTCACTAGTGTCACCAAGAAGTTAGCCTTCCTGTATCTCAGGGTTCTGCTTTCCTCGTTGCTGGCTCCAGCCTCTGACAGGTGTCCTATCTGGTATAAAGAGGCTGCCAAGAGTGCCAGGCTGAATTCGGATCAGCAGAGTGACTCATAGGACACTACTTTTTTCCCCTAAAGTCCCAACGGGAGTGGAAAAGACTGTCCCTGTTCCAGTCTGAGAACCCAGGCCACCTACACACCAGTAACTAGAACTCAGGAAGCATGCTCTTTTGATGGATATGATTTGGTCATGTATCCCAATGAGGAGCTTTGGTGTGAAGCCAGCTGAATAAATCCACTGCACCCCAAATACTCCCAATTGATACTGGGAAGAAAAAAACAAGAGATGTCTCATATGCCTTCAACTCAGTTCAGAGTTCTGTGTTGTAGGAGACTACTGAGTATATGTCCTGATCCAAATTGGCCCACTGCATGGAGTCCCCCAACTTGAAGGAGAAGTAGGAGAATGAGAGTCTATGAGCTTGACCAAGGTATTATCTTACACATACACACACACACACAAAAAAAAAATGTAATGAATACTTTCCTATTACATAAATTAATTTATAAAATTTTAGAACGTTTCATTTTTCTTCCAAAATTTTTGACAGTGTATACCAGAAATCTTTGACAGTGTATACCAGACAGTGCCTGCTTTAGCCCACCACTAGGTGTTTAATCATATTCTAATGTAACATGTCAGGGGCCTCAGAATCAGGGTGAGTGGGAGGCCAAGGCTTGGTTGAATCAGCGGGCATCTGCCCCAGGAGGTGAGGGGCCTCTTGGATCCTTGCCTTCACTTTCTCTTTGAGGTTCCTTTCTCCAGTACCACAGAAGGCATGCTCTGTGCAGACCTGGGAAACTCCATAGCTGATCTTTAGCAACACAAACTATGACTAGTCACAGATCTATCCTTCCTTTCCTTCAAGTTCTTCCTGAGTCTAGGGCCGAATTATCCAAAATAATTTTGAATATCTGTCTGGTTTCAACCTCATGCAACTCTTCTTGGAACACATTCAGGACTCAGGTAGAATCCCAAGGTCTGGGCTGGGCTTGTGGCTCAAGCATAGTAGAGCACTTGCCTAGCACATGTGAGGCCCTGGGATCAGCCTCAGCACCACATAAAAATAAATAAATATTATGTGTCCATATACAGCCAAAAAAAAATATTTAGAAAAAAAAAATTCCAAGGCCTATCCCAGTGACATTGTCATCCCTCACCTTATTGCTAAGACTCATCAATAAGAAATATATACATAACCCCTGCTCTAAAAAGTGTGGTGAACTGTTATGATTTGGACCTGCAATGTCCCCTTAACAGCTTGTGTGTTGAAAGCACACCCCCCAATCCAGCAAGGTTTGGAGGTGAGGATTTTACGCAGTGATTAGTTCTCTGGATGGACTACTGGCTGGTGACTGTAGGCAGGTGGGGTGTGGCTGGTGGATGGGGGTACGGCCTTGGACTGTATTTGTCCGGAGCCCTTCCTCTCTCTCTACTTCCTGGCTTCCATGAGGGGAGGCTTTCTTCTCTATCTTCTTCTGCCACGATGCTTCGCTTCACCTCAGGCCCAAAGCAGTACAGTCAGCCAACCGTGGACTGAGACCTCTAAAACCATGAGCCAAAATAAACTTGTCCTCCTCTAAATTGTTCTCGTCAGACATTCTGGTCACAGTGATGAAAAGCTAACACACAGATGATAAACCAAAATCATACAAATACTCCTACACTGCCAATTGTGACAGGTGCGGAAAAGCAGAGAGCTGGGGTGTGTCCATCCAGAGGAGCTGACATAACTGGTGGTAGGCAGGGGGCTAGCAGGGCAAGCTGGGCGCTGTGGTGTTTAATTGCTAATTGGAGGAACGGCAGGACCGGTTCAGACCTGTGGGTGTTGTGCAGCGGTGAGGGGGATGGGGGTCACATTTATGGTAGAATAAACAGCAGGAAGGAATTTGGCATGTTTAAGAAAGAAAAGGATGACCATGAGGCTGGTATGTAGTAGTGGGAAGAGATTAGTCAAGGAAGGAGAGGCCGGTAAGGGATAGGGGTCTTGTGAGCCACAGGGGACTTTAGACACATGCTGCAAGTAGTGGGTGGTGACAGCAAGATTTTAGATGACAGAATCCTAAATAGATTTACATTGGCAGAGGCTATTCTGGTATCTGTGTACACAGTGGATCAGGGAAGAGCAAGAATGGGTGTAAAAGGCTGACTGTATTTACATGGGGTTGTAGTATCCCTGGGGAGCTACCTTTGTTGCTACTTGTCTTCTGTAGCTCTACTTTATGGAAGACTCAAATACACTTAAAATGTCACAGGTCAAAACCCTATCTTGTGGGGCTGGGGCTGGGGCTGGGGCTCAGCAGTAGCGTACTTGCCAAGCATGTGTGAGGCACTGGGTTCAATTCTCAGCACCACATATAAATAAATTTTAAAAAAGGTCTATCAATAACTAAAAAAAAATAAAAATAAAATAAAACTTTTAAAAACCTATCTTGTAATTCTTCATTGACACTCTGCTACCCCCGTTGTATTCCAAGCCTAGGTTGTGCATCTTGGCAGACAACAACATCATCTGCTTTTGTAATAAGTATTTTTGTATTTCTTCCTTTCTCTTTGTCTCTCTTACCACCTCCTGTTCCAAGTCCTTCACCAAAGTTGCTCTTTTAGCCTTCCTATATCCCACCAGTCCATCACCTCTGTCCATCTCTGGCACCCCTTCCACCAGAGCCGCCATCTTCTCTTGCCCAGAGTCTACTGCCCCTCTGTTCATCTAATTGTCCTCCCTCTGCCCTCTCCCCTCTTACCTGACCTCTACACCAGAATGATTGTTCAAAATGCAAATGTAATTGTGTAATCTCCTGCGTAGCCTTTTGTAATAACCATCTTTGCTCTCAAGAACCAGACAAAATTCCTTAATTTGGCCTCCAAGCCCTTTCCAAGTCCAGTCTGTAACAACCTCTCAGCCTCATCTTTCTCTGGTCTAGTCACAGTAAATTCTTCCAAAGGGCTCTGCTGTCCTTCTGCCTGACTCTCTTCACTTAGTTTATTCATATTCCTATGTCACCTCTCTGTTCAGGAAGCCAGGTCAAGTCCTTTTACAGACTCTCTTAGCTCCATACCAGCACATCACAATTGCAATCTTGCATCTGTCTCTAATTTCTCTTCTTCCCATAAGTTCATAGGCTCCATGAAGGAAGACATATCATCATTTTTTTCCCCTCATTATTGTAGCCCAGAGCCTCGCAGAACCTCGGTGGCACTTGTTAAATGGAAAATGACTAAATAAGCACATGTCAAACGGTGCTTTTTATTGAATGTTGAATTGAACCAAGTGCTTTACACACATTATCCCACAATTTACACACGTTACCTGGAAAACAACTAGTATTTTTTAATTTTAATTTTAAAGATAATGAGAAACTGGAGCTTACTGAACTATACTTGCCAGAGATCCCAGAGCTCAGAAATGCTGCATATCCCAGATGAAAATCTAGGTCTCCCTGTCTCTGCAGGCTCTGCCACTTCAACTGTCACACGCAGTGTTGAGGCTGGAAGGGAAACTAGGAGTATTTGGTATAATGCTATCATTCTGTTGAGAAGGAAGCTTGAGGCTCATAGTTTTAAACCAAAACAAGACATATAAATTCACATAGCGCATCCACGAGAGAGCACAAATAGAAACTCAATCTCTCTTGACTATATATATATATATATATATATATATATATATATATATATATATATATAAATTTTTTAAAACTAGCCTATGTCATTTTAACCTTCCAGTAAAGAATGGAAGCAGTAACATAATGGACATTAGTTCATTTCAAACCACCCACAATTGCCCAAAGAGGCCACCCAGACCAGGCTCACAGCTAAATCACATTGACCTCAGGGAATTCTGGCCCACTTGAAGGTACAGGGGCTGCTGGACTGGGGATGGAGAGCAGGACTGAATGGTAAGTAAAACCAGTTTTCTTGCTGCTGATTTTCTTGCTACTTAATGTGCAACCATGATCATTACCATAGCAACGTACTCATCGCACACAACATGAATATGTAGATTCCCCAGGGGGAAACAGAATAAACGGTACCTTTGTGCACCTTTACCTGAAAAAAAAAAAAAAAAGAAAAAGAAAGCTTATGTAATTTCAATTCATGGTTGAATAAACAGGACTCTGCACCCCTGCAGATAATTTTTCCAAATGAATCATAATCATAAGAAGCAAATAATGTGCTAAGGCCATAGAAAAATGACTTATAATTGATGTGTGTGTGTGTGTGTGTGTGTGTGTGTGTGTGTGAGAGAGAGAGAGAGAGAGAGAGAGAGAGAGAGAGAGAGAGACTTGCAAACACGGTACATGACATTTCTGGAGAGAATTCTATTTAAATAATGGCCTCTCTTCAGACCAATTAAAAGTGCCTGATTATGAAAGCCCTTGACACTTTGATACTGCAGAGGCTCCCTAAGTGGGCACCAGAATGTAGGTTGTGGATCATCCAGGGAAGGAAGAAGAGGGGCTCTGTGACTTCCATAGGGGAGAGGCTTAGGGTTGCCACCCGGTGAAAATATTGAGGTGGGGTTGGGAGAGCCTGGCAGTGTCTCAGAATATTTCAAGTCTCACCAAAAATTTTCAAAGACTATATTTTAATAAATTAGCCTCAGAGAAGAGGTGTGTTGGAATCCCCCCAAGTTGCCCCATGGCCTTGCCACTGGGAAGAGCTCCCAAGTGGTTTTCTTCACCTCTCCAAGACTCGATGACAGGTCTGTGGTTTGGAGTTGCTCCTCGGACAGATGGTTCTGGATCTCAGGCTGATATCCCAAGTGAGAAGGGGGCCACCATCCCTTGGGTGAGGTGATGATGAACACAGAGACCATTCTATATTTTCTAGAGGAGTCTCAGTTCCAAACACTCCTCTGTGACTTCATAAGAAATTATGAGATTAGATACACAAATTATTTGTGCAGAAACCACTGTGGCCAGAGATAGGGACATGGTGATTCTGGCTGGCTCTATGTTAATGTTCTCACTTTTCTCTTCCTATACACCCATCTATACACATCTGCATCTCTACCTACCTAACTGTTCACCTCTATTTGGGTGTCTAGCTAGTTCTCTTTATTGAAATATCAGTGTGAGTGTGTATGTATGGAAAGAGATGTATAAACACACACCTATATATTCAGAAAATACAGATATATATTATATACAAGCCACTTTTATGTAGTTTAAATTACTTTGATGAATTAAAAAAAGAGAGAGACAAGAGCTTTGCTACTTTGGAGCTCACATCTTGGTGTGTGCATTGAGGGGGACAGGCAGCAAACAATCGCCATCGTAAACAAATTACAGTAAAAAGACACAGGAATTTGGGTGGATCAAGGGGAATGGTAGTAGCAGACAGGTTGCAATTTTAAATAAGGTGGTCAGGAAAGTCCACAGTGAAGTGACATTTGAATGAGCACAAGCGTGTATTATTCAGGACTGATTTTTATTGAGACTTTGGGAGTCTCAGGAAACGGTGCGTTGTTGGGTAACTTCTGAAATGGGCAGAATTTAACCAAGAGAATTCAGATCCTAAGTTCATCAGAGATTGCCAAGAGCCAGGCTTAGTCAGAGAAGTGAAGAGCCAGATGAAAGATCAAGACTGGATCTTGATGACAGGTTGGCATCAACTCGGAGGCGTGGAGAAATCGGGCAATTTATGGCAGCCAGTGAGGTTGGTCATGATTCCTTCTCTGTGCAAGACAGAGCTCCAGGGAAAAAAACAAACAAAGTTTCTGGCTCTATTTTCATTTTACGCTGCTCTCTGTTTTATGGATTTCAGGTTCTTTAAAGCACTCTTTAATAACTGCCTCCCCCGCCAGGAAAACCAGGAGAATGGTACAGGAATTTCATAGATAGGGCACGTAAAAGAGGACTTGTCCTGCCCCCCTAACCCTGGAGAGGATTGTTTTGGTTATAGACCAGCTAACTGCAGAGAGGGGAGACCTGTAAATCAGACAGTGCACGGGTGCGGCCACGTGTTGCCAGAGCTGAGAGGACACAAGGAAAGTGGAATTATTTAGTGTTTGTGAGAATGTGATCTAAACCCAAGAGGAGGATTCATTGTCCTGCAAACAGGTTAAGAGAAAGTCAAGTAAAGATTATGTGACCTGCACTAGTCTAATTGACAGTGATAAAGCCCACAAATGGTCAACTGTCTAAATAAATTCTAATTCTTCATTACGTTAATGATATTTAGTAATATTTTAATACCTTATATATTACATATTACATATATGTCTATCTTATTTCTTCTATTCTTGGTCTTGTTTCTTTCAGTCTTGGGTATTAGGACCTTTACGGTGTTTTCTGATTAAGGATGATTATACTGTATGACATTAGTCAGCATAAAATCAAAGGGCTTATAGAGGTCTACACAGTCTTTTTGATCTGCCCCTCCCACTGTGTCTCTGAACTTGACCTCTGCTGAACTCTCACAGGTATCTTTCCTGCTGTCACAATAACTTTGTGACCTTCCCTGAATAAATCACACTGTTCCATGCAGCAGTGTCTTTGCTCACTAGAATCTGTATGCCTAGAACATCTTTCTGACCCTCACCTCCTTTGCTGTGCCAGTTACTTCCTCTTGATAATTTTCCTAACGTTTCTTTTTCCTACAAGTTGAGTTGGGTTGTGAGCCCTGTAGGACCCCGAGCCTACCGGTCATGTAATAGCTGCTTTTTTTTTTTTTAATTTTCTTAGACCACAAACTAAGAAATCTCTTGAGGGTGGGAGTTGAAATAATCTCTTGCCTTAGCTTCTAGAAAGAGGACTGTGAAACTCAGCATGTATAGTATATACAGTGACTTAGATGTGTGTGTTGATACATGAATGTGAATAAAAGCATACAAGGTCTGAAATATTGTAATATCCATCAGGTAAAAAATTTGGCCACTTTGTATAAATCATTAAAATAATGTTAATAATATAGATGTGCTCAATAAATCATAACTATTAATATCAGAAGCAGTTTTCTAAGCTCAGCGGTTCACTGTGAACAGTTACTAGGTCCTACTGACTTCCTAACCCCGCAGGGGACAGATAGATTCAAAGCGAGGGTGAAGAATGGCTCTCTAATTTCATTTATACCCACAGTTTTAAAAAGCTGCATCCCCGCTGTCTTCACATAAACTCCAACTAGTGTGGACATTGCTCTATAAATGAAATCGATGAACCTGTAGCATGCCAGAATTGTTTGCCTTTGATCTAAGATAGACCAGCCAACAATCCTATCCAGTGCAATGCTACTCTGTATCTAAATTAGTAAGCAGAGAGAATCTGTGTAATTACAGGGCATTTGACTGGACCTGGCTTCTCTTTCTAGGATCTATTTCACTTTCCTAAGCTCAAGGTGTCTTGCTCTTGGGTACTGTGCAAAATCTCCTTCCAGGGCTTTTCATTTACCAATTACTATTGAATGAATTCTTGGTAAACAGCCAACACCATAGATTCATAGAAGCTTAGAGCTGAAGTCTAATGTAATCCATGCATTTTGCAGAGGAGAAATGGAAGGTCTAGAGAGAGGAGGTAACCAGCTCCAAACCAGCTGTCAGAGGCAGAGGGATCACCTGGGTGCTCCTGACATTGGGCATAATCCCAGATCCAGGCTCTGCACACCCTGCACAGCCAATTACTGCACACCCTGCACAGCCAAATACGGTGATGGTAAATTAAGTGGCTTAAGCTTCCAGAGTCTCTGTCTTGTCCTATTGAAAATCTGGAAAATGATAGCTTCTACCTTAACCAGGTTGATATTAGGGTTAAATAAGAAACTATGTATCATGCACTTAGCAAAACTCTTGACAAGCAATAAACACTTAATACATGCAGAATAATTTTACCACCCTCATGCCAGGCGGGGTCCTGCAGCAGGGTTCTAGGGGAGATGCTGAGTGCAGACTATCCCTTTTAGCCCTCAGATCTGCCCTGGGTTTCCCTTCTTTTGACCACTCCTAGTATACTTTGCTCCTAGGTCTTTCAAGATAAACTGAATGTTCTAGATAATATGTGTGTGGTTATTTGCATTCAGCACACTTGACCCCAGAAGCCACTTAAGCCTCTCCCCTCTCATTTGTGCTTCTGGGTCATAACCTGTGTTCCTCTACGTTGAGGCTGCGCTCCTCTCACCAGGGGAGGGCGGGGAGCTTGCTCTGGCCTTGGTCTTGGTTGGAGCCTCCTGCGTGCGGGGGTTTCCGCAGGATGCTCTAGGGGGCAGTGTGGTAATGCCGAAGAAAGCAGCCTCGCCTCGAGGAAAGCCTTGGCCATTTTTTTTACATGAAAATGTTTACCCTGGAAATTAAATTATATTTGGGATTTTTGGTTTCCCCTCCTCCACCCCCGCTGTGGGAGGTTTCGGAAAGTTACTGTGGTGACCGGCACAGGCAGACGGCTGTCAGTGATCTCTGCGCAGAGGTCCTGCGGTCCTGCAGGCTCCTTTTGGCCAGGGACCCAGTGCAATGAAAGGTTGGGTCTCCAATAGGGTGGCACCCGCTCCTCACCAGCCCAGCACCCTCCCCCAACATGCCCATCTCTCCCTCTCTCCCCCCCTCCCCCGCCCCATTTTGGCAACTTTTGGATCAACAGCTTAGAATGAATTTAAAGCTAAGTTGGGTGGTTTGAGAGGGTTGTTTTTGTTTGTGTGTGTGTGTGTTTTCCAAAATATTTCTGAGAAAGTAGCTCTTCAAATGCGCCCTGTGTATCCATGGGTTCATGCATATTCATAGCCTGTGCCTTTCTGTAGGTTCAAGTTTTCTTCTCTGTCAAATGAAGCATTGGAGACATTCTAAGGCCCCCTCCCAGCTCTGACATTCCAGAGTTCTAGCTATTCAAGAATAGAGAGAAAACTATGAAAAGACCCAATCCTTAGGAAATCCTTTCTTTGTGGGCTTCACACAATTTAAGCCAGTCACTCAACGCTCTTGATACCTTGTAGATTAACGATTCCTGTTCACCAGGTAGCCTTTTCAATTAACTCATCATTCACCACCCAATATAGAGTCATTGCACTTCATCACATGTCAGGGACAGAGCTAAGTCCTGTCTATAACATCGGGAAGAGAAAACACAATCCTTATTGTCATGGAGCCTGCAGATTAGTGGGGACACAGGCACTATGGATATAATCACACATACACACACAGCCAGAAATCAAAAATTGTGGTGAGTGCTATGCAGGAAGACCAAAAGTAAATGATAAAAGGGGATTTAGTTTAGAATGAAGTGTCAGAAAAATGGGGAAATTATTTTTTAGTTAAGACATAAAGGACTCAAAGAAGGTGGCTGGCAGTGTGTCTACGTGGTATGCTACATGTAAGAAAAAGAGGTCGCAATCAAATTATTTCTGTAAAAAGGCTGGTTGAAAGTGATAACATTAATCCCATCTTTGGGCACCAAAAGGAAGACATTAATCCTTTCTAACAACAGAGTCCATGATAGTTCCTGGAGGTAATTTAAATTGTCAAAGATTCAGAGCATCTCACAGTGAGAAGAAACCTCAGAGGTCATGTGATTCAACTCTGTTATTTAGGAATTTCTTCAAAAATATACACAATTATTAAGATTCTGCCAGAGGATTCAGCCATACAAGAGTCATTTTTTCCGCTCTTGACAGTTCAAAGTGTTCTTTCCATTGACTTCCTAGATTCTCCCTTACTTTGATTTCCTTTGCCAGACTGCAAGTTCCAAGAGCAGAAACTTTGTCTTCTTTGTTCAATAATGCATCTCAAGTGTCAGAACAGTGCCTGCCTCATAGGAGCTTCTCAGAGTATGTTTGATGAATGAACTAATCGAGGTTAAAATAAATGTCTCCAAACTTTTGCTCGTTGGCCTTAGTTCTGTTCTTTAGAACAAGAACAAACTTCATGTCCCATATAAGGACAATTGTACAATCATTTGAAAATAGCTTTCGGTTTCTGATTCTTCTCTCTGTTAAAATATCATGGATGTGATTTTTGAGTTATTTGTATAACTAATTGGGATCCAATTGATCATGGTAATTTCACCAAATACAAATATACTTTCTTATATTCTCATATTATCACCTACCTGGATCAACACACACCTCTCTCTCTCTCTCTCTCTCTCTCTCTCCCTCCCTCCCTCCCTCCCTCTCTCTCTCTCCCTCTCCCTCTCCCTCTTCCACTCCCTCTCCCTCTCCCCCTTTCTTTCTTATCATAGTAGGGATTCTTCCCTTAACACTTCATCTCTACATGCACTCTACTGTTTAATTAGACTGATTTAAAAAAATCAACTGGGTTTAGGAGATCTAGTTTCAAGTAAGTTATTGAAGATTTGCAGAAGACTTTTGCACTTGTGCATCAAATAAACTTACCTGTGCTAGTCAAGATTATCCAGGCAGGAACATGTATAGTATATTATAATATGCATTTATAATATATAGATATAGGTGTGTGTGTATGTGTGTGTGTGTGTGTGTGTGTGTGTGTGTGTGTGTGTGTAAGGAATTGACTTGCACAATTATGAAGATGGAGAAGTCCCAAGAACTATAGTTGGCAACTGGATACTCAGAGGGCTGCTGGCATGGGTCCAGTTGGAATCCAAAGACCTGAGAACCAGGAAAAGTTGATGGTATAAATTTTAATCAGATATCCACACAGGATTGAGATGCAACAAAAGTCAACATTTTCTTCTAAGAGTTGTGTAGTTTCTGGATCTAATTCCTAGAACTTTGATTTATTTTGAATTGATTTTTGTACAGGATGTGAGATAAGGATCCAATCTCATTCTTCTACACATGCATAACCAATTTTTCCAGCACCATTTTAAAAAATACTGTCTTTTCTCCATTGTATTTTTTGGCATTTTTTGTCAAATATCAGATGACTATTATCTGTGTGGCTTTGTTTCTGTAACATTTATTCTGTATCATTGGCTTGTGTGTCTATTCTTATTGCAGTACCATGTATTTTTTGATACTATAGCTTTGTACTATAATTTGAAGTCAGGTATTGTGATGCCTCTAGCATTTCTTTTTTTTCTTTTCCTTTTTTTTTCTTTTGCTTAGAATTGCTTTGGCTACTCTAGGTCTTTTATTCTTCCAAGTGAATTTTAGAACTGTTTCTTTTTTTCTAGTTCTTTGAAGAATGTTGTTGTTATTTTGGTGGTGATCACATTGAATCTGTTTATTGTTTTTGGTTGTATGAACATTTTAACAATATTAATTCTGCCTATCCATAAACATGGGAGGTCTTGCCATCTTCTTGTATCTCCTTCAATTTCTCTCTTCAGTGTTCTGTAGTTTTCATTGTATAGGTCTTTCACCACTTTGGTTAGATTTGTTACTAAGTATTTTATTTTATTTTGATCTTTTGAGGCTATGGTGAATGGGATTGTTTTTCTGGTTTCTTGCTCAGCAGATCCATTATTGGTGTTTAGGAAAGCTATTTATTTTTGTATGTTGATTTTGTAACCTGATACTTGGCTGAATTTGCTTATTATCTCTAGCAGTCTTTGGATGGAGTGTTTTGGATCTTCCAAGGATTGGGTCATGTCATCTGCAAACAGTGATAATTTTTCCTATTTTTACCCCTGTTATTTCTTTCTGTTGCCCGATTGCTCTGACTAGAGTTTCTAGTACTATATTGAATAGGATTGGTGAGAGTGGGCATCCTTGTCTTTTTCCGTATTTTAGAAGAAAAGTTTTCATTTTTTTCCCCATTCACTATGATGTTGACTTTGAGTTTGCCATACATAGCCTTTATGATGTTGAAGTGGATTCCTTCTATCCCTAGCTTCTTCAGTGCTTTTGTCATGGCTGGGCACTGGAAGCTTTCTCAGCATTTATTGAGATGATTATGTGATATTTGTCTTTAATTCTATTTATGTGATGAATTACACTTATTGGTTTGTATATGTTAAACTGTCCTTGCATCCCTGGGATAAAGCCAGCTTGGTCATGAGGTACACTCTTAATATGTTAATAAATATGATTTGCTAATACTTTGTTAAGGATTTTGCATCTAAGTTAATCAGAGATATTGGTCTGTTATTTTCTTTCCTTGTATATGTTCTAACCTCGTTTTGGTATGAATGTGATACTGGCTTCATAGAATGAATTTGGAAGTTTTTCTTTCATTCCTATTTAATGGAATAATTTGAGAAGCATTAAAATTGATTCTTATTTAAAGGTTTGGTAGAATTAAGCTGAAAATCCATCTGGTTCTGGGATTTTTCTTTGTTGAAAAAGGCTTTTCATTAAGCTTTTATCTCATTGCCAATTATTGATCTGTCTAGATTTTCTATGTCCTCTTGATTCAGTTTTGGAAAATCATACCTGTCTAGACTCTATTTATTTCTGCTAGATTTTCCAATATATTGAGTATAAGTTTTCAAAATAGTCCCTAATAATCCTCTGGATTTCTATGATGTCTGATTACTCCTATTTCATATCTAATTTTATTAATTTGAGTCATTTATCCTTTTCTTTTGGTTAATTTGGCTACAAGGTTATCAATCTTGTTTATATTTCCAAAGAATCAACTTTTCATTTCATCTATCCTTTGCATTGTTTTTAAATTCTCAATTTCATTGATTTCAATTCTGATCTTAATTACTTCCTTCCTTCTATTTGTTTTGGAATTGGATTGTTCTTTCTTTTGCAAGGGCCTTGAGATGCATCGTTAGATTGTTTATTTGAGATCCTTTTGATTTTCTTTTGAAGGTGCTAATAGGAATAAACTTTTCTTTGAGAACCACTTTCATAGTACACCAGAGGTTCTGGTATATTGTATCATTATTTTTGCTTGAGTCTAATTTTTTTTTTCGTTATCAGGGATTGAACTCAGGGGCACTTGACAACAGAGCCACATCCCCAACTCTATTTTGTATTTTTATTTAGAGACAGGGTTTCACTGAGTTGTTTAGTACCTCACCATTGCTGAGGTTGGCTTTGAACTCACAATCCTCCTGCCTTAGCCTCCCAAGCTACTAGGATTACAGGTGTGTGCCACCATGCACTCACTGAGTCTAAGAATTTTAAAATTTCTCTCCTAATTTATTTCTATCAATCATTAATCATTCTAACGTATTGTTTGATCTCTATGTGTTTGTATAGTTTCTGTAGGTTTTTGATGTTGATTTCTAATTTCATTCCCTTATGATCAGATAAGATGCTAGAAATCATATCATTTTTTTTTTTGTATTGGCTTAGAGTGGTTCCATGAGTTGCTGAGAATAAAATGTATTTGACTTTTCTTGGATAAAACATTCTATAGATGTCTGTTAAGTTCTTTGGATTTATAATATTTTTCAGGTTCAAAGAATCTTTGCTGAATTTATGTCCAGATGATCTATCTATTGGTGAGATAGGTGTATTGCAGTCACCCAGTGTTATTGCACTAGAGTCTAAGTCTTTGAGTCTGTTGTATGTAATTAGGTGCACCAACATTTGAAGCATAAATGCTTATTATTGTTATGTTTTCTTATAGGATTGTTCCTTTAATGGGATAAAGTGACCCTCTCTGTCTCTTCTGATTAACTTTGGCTTGAATTATGCATTATTGGAAATGAGAATAGTTACTCATGCTTGTTTTCAGACTCCACTTGCATTGTATATCAATTTCCATTTTTTTATTTTCAGCCTTTAGCTGTCTTTGTCTGTAAGGTGGGCCCCTTGCAAGTAACATATAGTTTGGTCTTGTTTATAATGCATTCTGTCAATCATAAATGGAGAGTAGAGACCATTTACATTCAGTGTTATTATAGAGAGATGTTTATTAATTCCTGCCATTTTGATTTATTTTTAGTGTTTAACATGGTCCTGTTTATCATTTGCTTAGCAATACTTCAAATGAGATTTGTTCATTGTGTGCTCTGGGATCTATTTATGATTTCTTCCATGTGGAGTATTTCTTTAAATAAGTTTTTTAGTGCTTAGTGGTGAAGTATTCTTTTAGTTTCTGCTTATCTTTGAGGGCTGTTATTTCTTCTTTAATATTGAAGGATAGTTTTGCTGGATATAACAATCTTGGTTGACAGTTATTTTCTTTCAGGACTTGAAATACATCATGCCAAGCTTTTTTGTGCTGAGAACCTGGAAATAATTCCGATTGGCTTCTTTTAAATGTGACCTGATGTTTTTCTCTTGCAGTTTTTAAAATGCTATCCTTGTACTATATGTTAAGCATTTTAATTGAAATGTATCTTGGAGAAGTTCTTATTTGACCTTGTCTATCTGGAGCTCAGAATAAATTCTATGTATAGATGTCCATCTCATCCACAAAGTTTGGGAACTTTTTGTTATTATTTACCTGAAAAGGTAATCCAGGCCATTTTCCTGCATCTCACAATCCTCTTCAATTCCAATAATTCTTAAGTTTGATCTCTTAATGTCCCAGAATTCTTGAATTTTCTGGTCATGGTTACTTTTTTTCCTTTTCTTTAATACCATCTGAATATTCAAGGCTGACCATTTTGTCTTCCAGCTCTGAGATTCTGTCTTCAGCATGTCTCTCTCTCTCTTTAAGAGTGACTTTCAAAATAATATTTTATATGATTTATTGTCTTTCATTTTCAAGATTTCTGTTTGGTTCATTTTTAGCATATATCTTTTTTTGAATTTCTCATTCACATTCTGTACTGTCTTCCTTAATTTGTTCACTTGTTTTCTGTGTTCTCCTAGAACTCATCAATAATTTTTTTTTCCCTGTAGGGGTGTTTGTCCATGATTGGGACTTGAGGGCTCCTCAGAGCCATTCCTACTTGGTATCTGGTCATTAGTATGAGGTTTTTGTTTTTTATATTATTTGTATTAAAACTTAGCTGAAGTTTTAATGTTGTTAATTTGTGTGTGGAGCAAAGTGAATGATCTTTTGACTGTGTTTAGTTCAGCAGCAGAGACTCTCCCCTGTGAACATGTATTGTCTCTTAGATTCTGGCACCTCACAAAAATAGAGGGAAACAAATAATAGCAACAACCAAAACAAACAATATACAGTGGTAAAATAAATACCTGGTGCTTACTATGACATCTACAACACTAATTACCACAAAAGCAGCCATAGTGTGGCCAGAGGTTGCCATCAGCAAAAACAGTAAATAGCCGTGGACTATATTACATTAAAGTAAACACCAGGTGTCAACTACAACTTCCACAGTACTACTAACTACAGTAGTACATTCGCACATGAATGGTGTGAGCAGGATTTCTAAAAGATGGTAAAATTCATTTCATTGGGAGAAAAGAAAATTTCACAGAAAGAAGAAAGTCTAGAAAGTTCAAAGCATGAACAGAGACAATGCAGAAGAGAAGTAGAAAGTGGTTTTCAAGAAGGAGAAGAAAAATAGAGAAAAAAATATAACAGGGGAAAGAAAGAAAACAAGAATTTGGCTCTTACTGGGAGAAGAAAGGAGAGAAAGAGAAACGAAACAAAACCAGTATAAACAAACCAAAAACCTTAACCCTCAAGAGACAATGAAAAGTAACCATCATAAAAATGCTAAAAATGAGAAACAAGAAACAAATCTGTATGTGTATATATACCCAGAAACAAATCAACACAGCAAGAACAGCATAAAAAGTGTGTGTGGGGGCTTTTAATAAGAAATGAAACAATCATCTCCACTGAGGTGGTTAAAACAGTCCATAAAGATGAATGGTCACTGCCTATGCCCAGCTGTCTTTTTCATTTCTTCTTGAGCTATGTACAGAGGCAGGGATGAGGTGGGGGCTGGGGACTGATGCACAAGCACTGGGGGGGGGTGTTATTCCCCTTCCTCTTTTTGTGTTTTTCACCAAGTTGCCAGTTGGAAAGGCCTAACACTGAAACTGGCTGAAAAAATTCTGGGTTCCCTTCTACTTATAAGGTAGGACAGAAGGGGAAGTACTTTCTACTGGACTTCTGTCCAGATAGACCAGATGGACACACTCAGAGCTTCAGAATTCTAAGAAGGGAACTCTAGCAGCTGGGGATTACATTTAATCAGACTTTAGGGGCTTTGCTGAGCGGTATCTGCTCTGGAGAGATGAGAACCCCACACCCAAGCAGATACCGACTTCTGTTGAGAGTCTGAATCTCCAAGAATTCTACTCATGAGGCAGGAAGCTAATCCTCCACACACTCTGCTGCCTGTGAATCCAGCCTTCCCAGGCTTCCTCCCCGAGTCTATTCACACTTACCTGTTCAGTTTACTGAGCTTCTTCAACTGGACTTGTGAGCCATCAGACTTAAAGGGAAAGGGAAAGTCTACTCCCATTTTGCTGCTATGAACCTTCTGTGTACAATTTTCTCTCTTCCTGTTTCACATTCTGCTGGGTACACCCTCGGTCACATTGCAGATGCTTCGAGGACGGGATGTAGCAGTTGCTATTGTCTTTCATACACCCACAGCAGCAAGTTGCAGCATGACCTTCTCAAGATGGCTCCCACCTCAGTTCTTCACTTGCCAGTTGAGAAATACAGAACGTTTTTCAAACACCTAGTTCACTGTGTAGTCTCTGGACCAACTAAGTTCAGGATGATTTTCTGATCTGCAAGTTTTTCTGTACCAAATTTGTCCTTTGTGTTTTGTGTTTTTTTTCTGTTTGTGTTATCCCTCCCCTTTGCGGTAAACCAGCGCTGCTGCTGCTATGTCAGCTGGAGTGTCTTTGATGTACTTCTGTTATTTGTTCAATTAAGCCAAATTTCTGAGTCTCTGAGAGACTCTGTCTGTACACTATGGAAATTCAGTGAATTCCCTCTTTCAGTCACATCACTGAGAAGCTACATTCCCCGTGCTTGAATCCAGAGCCACAGAACAACTGGAAATGCAGGCTTCCTCTGATCCACCATCTTTAATTCAGCAAAATCCCACATAGTTATAGAATGTTTCAAAAGAAATTTCCATTAAATTCATCAATCAAAAAAAACCTAAGAAGTATTTATTATAGGAATGTAAGGCTAGTTTCTTATTTAAAAAAAAATCCATCAATATCATCCAAAATAGTAGAGTTTGGTTTCATGACAACTAAAGATTATATTTATTAAGTTATGTATGTTGAATATTTAAATAATAAAGACTACATAATCTTATCAACTGATGCAGACCAACCATTTAAAAAATATTAAACATTCTTCATGATTAAAAAAAAAAACTCCACAAGATGGGAATACAAAACAACTACCTTGAATTGTTAAAGAACAACTATAGAAAAGCTATGACTAACATCATACTTCAGAATGAAAGATTGAATGATTCTCTATAAGATTTGGAAGAATGATAACATTTCTGCTCTTACCACTCCTAGTCAAGATGTAAGTGCAATAAGACAAGAAAAAGAAATAAATTTATTTCTTCCTGTCCTTCCACTTGGACAGGAAGAAATAAAACTATCACTATTTATAGGTGATGTGATTGTCTATGAATAAAATTTCAAGGAACCCACACACATACACAACATGAAAGGTCCAGTCATAAAACTAAGTAGTAAGTTTAGTGATACCCCAAAACACTATGTTGACACACTAAAATCAACATATTTCCATATACTAGCATTAACAATATAAAACCAAAATGTAAAACACAATAGCATTTACTCTGAACAATAAAATATATAGCTCTTAATAATAATATTGGTCCTAAAACAATACTTACAAATAAACTTAAAAGAAATATGCACAGAATGCATGTGCTATAAACTTATTATAAAACATTAAAATAATAAATAAAAAGAAAATCTAAATAAAAGGAAAGGCATACTATATACACAGATAGAGAACTCAACACAGTACAGATGTCAATTCTCTCCAAGTTAATGCAAATTTCTCATCAAAATTCTAGTGAGATGTTTGAAGATAGAAACCAGCTGATTCTAAAATCTATGTTATGTATCGAAAGAAACTAGAATCACTAAAACAAATTGGGGAAAGAACAAAGTTGGGGAAAACTCTACTTGATTTTAAGATGTACTATACACTAATAATCACAGTAGAGTTGTGGAGAAGGGACAGACAGAAGAGAGTCCAGATAGAGACTCACACAAACCCAGCTAATTTGTGCTTTGGGGCTCAGTGGCAAAATCAATGCACTGGAGAAAAGATACTGCCTTCAAAAAAATATTGTTGAAACAATTATACATAGACATACAAAGTGAACCTCAACAATCTCACCTCACACAAAAATTCAGTCAAAATTAGTATAAAACACTCAACTATGAAATGCACTACATATGTGAACATGTGACTAAGATCTACACAGTGGAATACAGGCAGAGAGCCATGCCCATAAAAATCCTTCACAAGTGGTCACTTATGAACTGTGGGTTGCAGATGATAATATCTGTGAAGAAAGGAACCTGGCTTTCTATGTCTCCGTTGGAGAAGAGCAACTTGCTTTTTTGGACTATCATAGGAGAGAAAATAAGCTTGTAATGATAACGCACTGAAATGTGGGGCTTTACCTTTGACAGTAGAGTGTTTCATCTTAGTAATACACTCTGCAGGCTGGGAAAAGGTCAAAGTGCTGTTACTTTTGCTCAGGACCTCTTGGAGTTAAGTGTTCTGTTTTGTTCACTCAACTGCTAAGTGTTGTTGTATCCTTGTCTATCTTGAGTCCAAGTCCTCAGTAAGTTTCCATTCCTTTCTTTCCTAGTAGTAAGCAATTTTACCTCAAGTTTAGTTCTACTCCTAAGAATGAAAATTACTCATGCATCTATTGTTTTCTGACTCCTGTGCTTGGTACCACAGAGCAGTTAAGCTCCTGCCCTCACAAGGCTTTAAGTCTTGGAAGGAGGAAGAAGAGAGGTTCCGATAGCCAGGAACTATACTTTCCTGATGGTTATTTGATGTGAAAACTCGTACCTACTTAACGCTGAGAATTTGAAGTAGCTGATTATAATATTCATAATACATTCTATGTCCTGTGCATCAAAAAACACTGCATGTTATAATGTATTTACCTGCCTTTTTTTCTCCTGGTGAGTTTGTATGTTCTTTTGCACAGAAATCATATTTTATTTGTTCTTTTTTTTTTATTTGATTGCCAAGCACAGCGCCTGGCACCTACTAAGCCCTCAATAAACACTTAAGTGATTTCTACCAATAGTTGTGTTTCCAGGGTCCCTGGGTACACTTCCAATGGCAGGGATAATGGTTGACTTCTCCTGTTACCTTTTACAGTTCTTATGAGAACCATGAGACTGTGCCATCCTGAGTGTGGAAAGGGTTAGACGAACCCTAGCAGATATCTAAATCTATTATATTCAGAACAAATATCAAGTGAGTAAATCAATAAAATACATCAGAAATAGCAGAGTGAACACTGTAGCAAAGACCAGAGAACTGGCTGACTGTTTGATTTTTAAAATGCTGGACTTCAAGCACAGAGGGAAGACTGAAATCAAAACTGAGCAGAACGTCACCCCCCTGCAGGGGAAATATCGGGCAGTATCATGTACATGTAATCAGAGACCCAGAAAAAGAATGCCGCAGCATAAAAATCCCAAAATAACATAAGAAAAATGTTAAACTTGATGAAAATGGCAAACCATAAATATTACAAACTAGCAAATCCCCAGTAGAATAGGCACCCTGAAAACCCCACACATGCACAGCATATTTATACCATGAGAAACCAGAGACAAATCCTAAAAGAAGAATGAAAAAAAAAAAAAAAGAAGACTCAAGGAGAGGAGAGCGAGGGGAAGATTGATCACACAAGGAGGAGCAGTAAGAATCGTCTCCAGGTCTTTCCAGAACCAGTACAATGGAATGATTCCCTTGATGAGAAAAAAAGGAACCATCAATACTGAATTCCATATCTAGTGGAGAGGTATTTTGAAAATGAAGGTGACATAGAAACATGTTCTGATAAATAAAAGCTGAGAGAATGCAGTGTCCCTGGACATGTATAAGACATGTTAAGGAAAACTCTTTGGGTGTAAGTACAATGACACAAATTGAAAACCTGTATCTAAAGGAAGAATTGAACAGTACAGAAGTGGTAGATAGGTAGGGTAAGTATAGAAGGCTATTATTTACTTAAAAGATATTTGACTCTTTAAATAGTGAACAGCCTAGGGTGTTTTATCACGTAAAGTTATTTGATTTACTTATATTTTAATTTAATCAACAGCTATTTTGTAAAAAGCGATTGCATCCATGTTCCTCAAGACCTGTCGTTTTCTTTTCTTATAACATCTTTGGGCAACTTGGTAATTGTAGTCTCATTAAGTGACTTTAAGGGTTTTTTTTTCTCTTGTTTCTTGAAGACATTATACAAATATTGTATATGAAGTTACATTCTGTTTATAATGATAGTCATAACTTGGTTCAAGATCTAAGGTAACACAAGAATTTTCTTCTTTGTATTATTCTCCACGGCTAAACTCATTTTTAACGATCGTTGAAAAACTTTGGATGAACTTGAACCATTTTCTTCTTTTTCTTCAAACCACAATAATTATCAAACAAATGCATAAATCAAAGCATGTGGTTCATTCCACAAGCTAATCATGACCCACATGATCATTGAGATTTCTGTCCTTCTGAATCCTATCAGGCTGGTGACAGTTAACGTGCAATGAGAAACCTCCTAAGACATCTGTCCCTGGCCCTTGGAGGACATCCCATGTGCTGGCTCCTCTACCCATCAGCTACCTCGTTTCTTTCCTCTCTCTTGGGAGCACAGGCTCTTCCTCTGTCCTTGGTGATTTGGAACTGAAATCCTACAGACTGCATTGTGAGACTAATGGATCGGAAGAGATCTTTCCTCGCTGCCTGCTTCTCCCTCCCAGGGATCTGTATTTATTGCTTTAATTAGAGTACCAAGCTGTGGGAGGAAATGCAAGGCTTCAGTTCTTCTCCTGGCAGCTTCAAACTGGGGAGGCAACTTGGAGAACTTTTTGCTGCAAACACACCATCCGGATAATTAGTACTGTGCGGCTAATAACTAAAAGAAGGGGGTGGGGGCATGAGATTCCAGGCGAGAACCTTTTAGCAGACTTCAGCGTTCTAAAATGAGTTTCCAAAAAAAGTTGTGGATGAAATGTTTGGGAAACTTTTTGTTGAATGTGACTCAGTGTATTAATGTTCTCTTTGTGTGGAGGGAGGAGCGAGGTGTTGATGTTCCTCTAACCTGAAGCAAATGTCATTGAATTGCTGAGCTGGCTTTCTCTCAGTGTTGAAAGGAGAGAATAACGCCCTGCAATTACTCCTCCAGGGAGAATTCAATTTGCCAAGTGATTAAGGTAAGAAAAGACAAAGTTTCCTAAGGTATTTTGGGAATTCAGCAAGGTCTCTAGAAGTCATTAGTTTTTAAGAGAATAATCTTAGTGTGTCTAATGGTGATTTCTAAAAATTATTAATGACCCATAAAGTATGATCCAGGCCAATCAGAATAAAAACAAGGCATTGTGTTATGCAGATACACTACACCTCAAGATTAGCCCTGGTTGCAGGTGATATACCTCTGCTTTGTTTTAGTTCTTAGTGGTCTCTGGAAGATGAAAATATTTGCAAAATAGTCAGTTTTAAGGAGCTTTTTATCAATTCTGAGCATGATCATGTTTTATTCATTTTCATGCAATGACCACAACATTGAAGCTACTGGGTACCAAATATTGGAGCAACAATGATAAACAATGCACACCACAAATCCAGTGCTCACAGGTTTACATTTAAAGCAGGAGTTAGTACGTTCAGCTTTTCAGATGAACAGGACCTATTTCAACTTTTCAGTGCTTTGGTCCTACACCAAAGCAGTCTTGGACCATACATAAGCCAAGGAGTATGGCTGGGTTCCAATAAACCTTTATGAATACTGGACACTGAATTTCATATAATTTTTTTGCACATGGTGAAATATTATTTTTTAAAATTCTCTGACCATTTGAAAATGTCAAAACCCTACTTGGGCTATACTAAAAGTGGTGACTGTCTTGATTTGGCCTGTGGCCTTAGATACCTGTTGTCCCCTGATCTAGAAAGTAGATAGGGGAGGGGATCAATCCCAAGTTGCAACTGGCTGATGTTGAAAGTGGAAGGAATAAAGTACACTCTGGTGTAGATGACCATGTGCCCACAGGTGTGAGAGTTATGGAACCTTAGAGGTAGAAGAAACTTCAGAGAGGATTTTAACAACTTTTGGTCATTTTTAACCAGCTGCTATGGCCACCTTCAATGAAAGAGCTTGACAATTTAGCAAGGCAGTCCATTTCATTGTTGGACAGAGACGTGTTCGTTATATTTGTGGTTACGTTAAATACAAATATATATATATATGCATATATCTCATATATATACATATATATGTATATGTACACATATGCATATATACTTTTGTGTGGAGGGAGGAGTGAGGTGTTGATGTTCATCTAACTTGAAGCGAATGTCATTGAATTACTGAGCCGGCTTTCTCTCAATGTACTCATGTATGTATATGAGAACTATGAATCCTTGTAAGGCTCTCCTACTATCTCTTTTTGCCCTTTTGGCAGACCTCAGGGAATAAATATAAGCAACTTTTGCACATTTAGACAGCTACCCCATCCTTGCAAGACTTTAGCTATTAATTTATTATTATTATTATTATTATTATTATTATTATCATTATTATTAATTTTTACCTATTTTTGGCCACATAATTTAGTGCTTCTAATTGAAAGGCATGGTTCTAAGTTTTCTATTCTTTCTGGTTTCTTCATAGATTCAATATTAACTCATTTGTTTAGAGCACAGAGAAAATTAAGAAGTATAGAGAAAAGAAAATTAGACTGTTTCCTTTTAAAGTGGTTATTCAAAATGCATTTGCATAATAATAACAGTGTGTGCCAATGTGCCCTATTAAAGTTAATCTGCTTATGTGATAAGGTTCTTGGAACAAGAAGCATAGCTTAGTTTGGCCTTGAGAAAAAGTGCTAATCCCAAATGAGTATCACCTTCTTTGCAAAGTGAATATTGCCAATGTTAGGCTATTCTAATCTTTCCTGTGTTTTCTTATCTTTATTCAAACATAAGGCAACTTGCAAAGACAGTTTAATAACAAAATGCTGTACTCAAATGAACCAATGCACTAGAGCAAAAAGGCATGTTTGTGAATTGAGCTCAGGAGTGCAACCTGAACATGGGTGCATTCGTGTGTTTGTGTGTGTGAGTGTGTGTGATTACACATATTAAGTCATAATTTTTGGACATTGTACTATATAAGAAATATATCAGCTTTTAGAGCCAGACCAGCTCTTTCAAATAATGACTTCTTCACATAATATTTGGATAACTTTGGGCAAGTTACTTCTTTTAAAGCATCTTTAAGTCTTGGTTTGTTCATTTGTAAAATGAGAGTAATAACGCACATTTTATTGCATCAAATGAAAAATGTTAGCCAACTGTTTAAGAGAATTCCTAGTACTCAAATATCATTCTTTTTTTTTCTTTCAGCCACCACCAAATTGTTTCTAAGGCTAATAACTGGCAAAGTGGGAGAAAGAAGGAAAAGAGTGAAGTATTGGAAAACTTAATAGGGAGCGATCTCAAGCTGGAGGTACAAATGCATTATGCAAGAGATTCACTCTCTGGTTTCATGAAATAAAATCCATTCCCTAGAGTAATTAAAATATGATTGTATTATGATTATATATTTATCTTAAAAACTAAAATCCCTTTCTCATCTGGAGTTGATTACAAGGAAGGAGGCTGGTGTGGTTCTCATTTAAAATGTAAATGTTGGTTTAAGTTCCTGAGATTGTCTCGAAGTCTGATAAGAAAGCAAAATTGATTGTATTCCTGCAGGCCAGAGGTTAAGAACATTTAGCCTTGTGCACCAAGGCGATGGAAAAGAATATCTGTTTTATAGCCATGTGCTCTGGATCTTTAGGTTATGTATTTTATGCACATCCATTTCTTAAATCGTCACAACAAAGTGATAGGCACTGTTATTATTCCCATCTTACAGATGGAGAAACTGAGGTGGGTGGGACCCCCAGTGAATTAATAGCAGAGCCGGGATCTGATCTGGCCCACTGGCTATGGCTCGCCCAGTCCTTCCTGAGTTTTCCAGTGCATCCCCCTCCACTCCACTGACCCTCATTCTTTCTCCCCATTTCAGCAGAAAAAAAAGTGAGCAGTCAAGGATCCTAAATCTCTAATCCTCTAAGGCCCAGTCTATGACATGCCTAAGTGCAGGCCCTTGAAGGAGATCTGTAGAGGAAATACTCAGTCCTCAGCTCCAGTTAATTATTGAGTGAAAAAAATCCAATTGGTTTAATATTAGGCAAATACTTTCTAAACATGAACCTGATGCAGATAGTCTCCTTGGTGCTGCCCCTACTGTAGCTAAGAAAATAAAACTCCTGTGCTGTGGGTGGAACAGCAACCCCCCACCATTTGCGTCCTCTTGGAACCTCAGAATGTAACCTTATTTGGAAAGAGGGTCTTTGCAGATAGAATTGAGTTCTAATGGAGATGAGATCATAGTAGATTAAGGTGAGCCCTAACTGCAATGATGGTGTCCTTAAAAGACACTGCCACACAGGGAGGATACCTTGTGAAGACAGAGGCAGAGATTGGAACCATGTGTCCAAAAGCAAGGACCCTGAAGGGTCGCTGGTGATCACTAGAAGCTAGGAGAGAAGCATGGGGCAGATGATCTGATTTCACTAGCTTTCCCACTAATATGAGTTTCAGGATTCCATCGCTTGTAGCTGTCATATTTCCATGGCCTCCTCCAATCTGTGACAATTCCTTGCTCTTTCCTTCTTTTCCATACTCTTGGTATTTTCATAGAGTCCTGGCTTTGGTTTGTCTTGACATTTTCTTGTAATTAGATGGAGCTTATGCATTACAGGGAAGGATGCTTCAGAGGTGCTCCGTCCTCAGTGCATCATGTAAGAATGATGTTGACATGTGTTTCTGGTGATGTCAACCTTGACCACTCAGGTTAAGTGCAATCTGTCAGATCCTTCCACTGTAAACTTACTATTATCTTTTTTAATTGCTAAATATTTGCACACAACTCTACAAATATCCTATTTCTGTTTAAGCTTTCAACTAGTAACTTTAGCATTCATTGATGGATTTCAGCAAAACATTTTGAAATAAAGGACATTTGCATCAAGACTTGTCCTGTTGCATTATAAATGTACTACAAGTTTATGATATAAGGGATGTGAAGTATACATGATGGGATTAGTGAATAAGAACAAAGAGCTTATTAAAAGATACAAGTGTATGTGCAAATGTAGACATAATAAACTTTGGGGAAAGAATGGATTATTGAATAAGTTATGTAGTGATCATTAGATAACTATTGAAAGGAATATAAAAGTAGATCTCTTAAGTGTACAGAAATGTAAATTCCAAAAATGCAAATATAAAATTAAATTTCTATGCTAAAAGAATGTATTGGAGAATAGTTATATGACCTCGAAGGGGAAAATCTTTCCTAGCATGACTCAAACAGGAAGGCTTCCAGCAGTGCTTGAGTATCCAAAACTAGAAACATATGTCAACCTACAGAAGCATGGCTGAATCAATTTCACTGCATCCATAGGAAGGGATAACAATGTAGCTGTTAAAAAGACCTAGAATGTTCCATGTCCTCCACCACCTAGATACCATACCTTAATTAAAGGAAAATTAAAATCAAAATGGGAAAGGATGCATCAAAAACCATGAAAATGTCCAATGTCTTTTGTGATCATAGAAACTAAATTAAAAAATAATGCAATAGGATTCTACGTCTGTGTTCAGAAACTTTCACTAAAGTCTTTTACCTTTCTTATCCCATGGAAAGAATAAAAATGCAATTGATTTATACACATAGATTTTTAAAAAATGTCATCGAAAGTGCAACTTGGTGGTACACTCCTGTAATCCCAGTGACTTGGAGGCTGAGGCAGTAGGATCTCATGTTCAAAGCCAGGCTTAGCAACTTAGAGAAGCCCTAAGCAACTCAGTGAGACCCTGTCTCAAAAAAAAAAAAAATATATATATATATATATATATATATATATATTTTTTTTTTTTAAGTGAGTGGTGATGTAGCTTCCTGGATTAAGCACCCCTGGTTTAATCCCTGGTACCAGAAAAAAAGGTCATCAAAAATAAAATTTCCAACACTTTGGAAACATGAATGTAAAAAAAAAAATCAAGTATTGCTGCAAAGGGACATTAAAAAAAAACCCGAACAGGTACATATGTATAGTATGGTCTCAGTTTAGTAAAAATGAGTAGAAAAAAAAGAACAGAAATTTCTTTGTGCTTTAAAAAATATATTTCTTCTATATCACAAATTCTATACCTGGGAATACAAAACTTGCATTCAAAATGTAGTTAAAGCTTCATGCACTAAGATTTTTGCTACAGCGTTATTTGTGACAACCCAAACTCTGGAAACCAACAAAATGACCAGAAATTTGGAAATTATTAAGCTAGAATTTGAAATAATTCATATGGGGGATTATGTTATAAGGATTAAAAAATAATGTTGAAAAAGAACTTTAAGTGACATGTAAAAATACATATGGTGCCATATGAGGTTAAAAACAGGAAACATCAACAAAAAATACGTCTGGTCTTAACTGTGAAAATAAATTCTTAGAAGAGATTCAGGAAGAAAATGCAATAAAAAGTGGTAACTATTTCTCATGGTGATGGGGTTATAGTCAGTTGGAAATATTTCTTTTATCTTTTTCTTCATTTTGCAAATTTTTACTCTTGTATTAATTTTAGTGCCACAAAATAATCTTTGTCCTAAGAACAAAAAAAGAAGCAGCACTAGGAATCAGGTGTTTTTGAGAAATGTAATCCATTCCTTCAAGATGATTGGTGGCCTTCCCCCATCAAGACAGCAACCTTGGGCCTTTAAACTTGGAGTGATCCATAGATCTGAGAGGTTCTAAAGGTCAGACCTTTAACTGTTGGTTTTGTGTTAGTCCAGAAACCAGTGCAGTAAAAACACTGTTAAGGATAGAAGGATAATTGGTGCCTTGAGCACTGTGCTGTTTTGTAAGAAAAAAAAAAATTGCACTAATGGTATTTTTGCGTCAGTGAGACACAGACTTCTGGACATGAATAAAAAACTTAAGAGAAATCTTTGCTAGAAAACCAAAGGAGGGGGAAACAGCCTACAATTCAATGAAGATGGACATAATGATTTTGGTTTTTTGTGTGTGTTCTTTTGATTGTTTAAGGCTCATTAAAAGGGAAGTCAGTAACCTGGCTACAGAGGGGATAATGACTTTGATTATCGAGTTCCTCAATAGTCAGCTTTCTTTTTCTTTTCTTTTCTTTTTTTTTTTTGGTACCAGGGATTTAATTCAGGGTCAATCAACCACTGAGGTGCATCCCCAGCCTTATTTTGTATTTTATTTAGAGACAGGGTCTCATTGAGTTGCTTAGTGCCTCACCATTTCTGAGGCTGGCTTTGAACTTGTGATGCTCCTGCCTGAGGCTCCTGAGCCCCTGGGATGACAGGCATGTGCCACCGCACCCGGCTTCAGCTTTCTTGATACATATAAAGGCTTGCTTTTTAATTGTGAAGACCATCAAGAAGAACTAATTGGAAAATGAAACAATTAGGGTGTGAAAGAATCATCACCAAATTGTGGGTCCACAAAAATGAAGAAAAATGATAATGGGAGTTAATGGGATTAGATGTGTAAACACTTGGCTAAGAGATATTTGTGTGGAAACTCAGTTTCAAGGACTCTCCAAATTAGATTTATTCTGAGTTGCTAGTTGAAGAAGACCAGTGAGTAGAAGCCTCAGAGTCAGTATTTCAGTTCCATGCAAACATATTTTTTTTTGTTTCCTTTAAAAATATTTTTAATTGTTTTGGACCACCTTCTGTACTAATGACTCAAGCCACTCTGGAGCCCCATAAGAGATCATGCCATTGATACTGCCTTGACGAGGCTCTCGTGCCACCTCTTGTTACTGCATGTGCTTCTCCTTCTGTATTTCCCACGTAGCTTATGATATTGTCATATTCTACCCAGATGCCTCAGTTGGCGATCTAGGGGCCATGTTGGCCTCTTCCACCTTTGCATGTTGCCATGGCTTAAATGTTTATGTCACCCCAAAAAATCGTACATTGAAATTTCCTCTGAAATGATGGCATTAGAAGTGGGTTCTTTAGGAAGTAATTAGGTCAGAAGGGTGGGACCCTCATGAATGGGAGTAGTGTCCTTATTTAGAACAAAAGCACAACTTTGGAGATCTGGCTAGTTTTAACCATGTGACGATGCACTAAGAAGGCTCCTTTTATGAACCAGAAAGTGGGTCTTCATTAGACACTGAATCTACCAGTGTCTTGATCTTGAACTTCCCAGGTTCCAGAGCTGTAAGAAGTAAATGTCTGTTGTTTGTAAGCCACCCAGGTCATGGCATTCTTATAGCAACTGAAACGGACATACCAAATTGGGTATAAATGAAATCTTTAGGGGAAACCGTGTAGTGTACCAGACATCTCCTAACGAATCTGCTTCCCCACTGGTTTATCATTCTTTTCCTCCACCTGGTCTGGTATTAATAACCTCCCATTCTTTTATTCTTTCAATGAAACCACTCAGCCTTATGGATGGCATGATATCCTCAGTGTTTCAGCTCAAAACCTCACACTCGATGGTGCCCAACAAATCTGAGTAGATGCATGAATGGATGAATATTTTTGATGAATAATAAAATTTCAGTGCGAAAGGAAAATGATGACAAAAATAGAGCAAAGACTGTGTTTTAGTCAGCTGTTTCTCTGCTGAGACAATTAGAGGGGACAAAGTTCATTTGGGGGCTCACCGTTTCCAAAGTCTCAGAGCATAGATGGCCGACTCCACTCCTTGGGGCATGAGGAGAGGCAGAACATCATAACCAAAATATGTAGTGAAGAAAATTGGCTCAGGACCTCACCAGGAAGCAGAGAGAAAGAGCTCTGCTCAACAAGGACAAATTTATAAAACCAAAGGCATGTTCCTAGGGACCCACCTCCTGCAGCCATGTCCCACTTGCCTACAGTTACCACTCAGTTAATCCTAACAGAGGATTGATTCACGGATTGGGTTAAGGCTCTCATAACCCCATCACTTCACCTCTAAACCTTCTTGCATTGTCTCACATATGAGCTTTGGGGGGCCACTTCTCATCCAAAAACCATACCAGAGTGGAAAGAAGGCATATTCCATGACTCTTAAACAACAGTTGAAATGACTATTTGATAGTTGACTCTGACTAAACGTTTAGAACAATCACAAGAAGTTTAAATGGAAAGGTATAAATTATAAGCCAAAAAAAAGATGAAAACAAAATATAGAAAAATCATTAAAAAATAGGGAAGCAGGGGTTAGAGGCAGAGATGATTGTGATAATCAGATAATTGTGAACATATCAGATCTTGAGAGAGCATCAGTATATATAGGATACAGAATGCACAAAGAAGAGGGATCTGTTCCACCCCATTCCCTTTTCTCTGGAAAGAAGAGATTCAGGCTATCACTTTGAAGGCTCCTTCCTCAAAGGATATGCAGAAAGACCAAAACTTTGGGCAGCTCTCCGAGGCTGCCCACTCTCTTCTTCCTTCAGAAGAAGAATCGGGTGCCTCTGTGAACTGGGGAACTGGTGTTTGTTTCTGGTTTGGGCAAGGGATACATTGTTACATGGCCCAGGAAGAACTTCCCATTTGACTTGGTTTCTGTGCTTTAAAATCCTAGTACAAGCTCATTTCTCCTATTAAAAAAGCAGACTTCCCAAACTGTAAAGACCAGCCCATGCTGGGTCTGGGATGGGCAGGTCTCCTCTGATGAGTGGTTAGCAATCCTGTCTGGGGTGGTTTCCTTTTCAGCAAGGCTTGTTTAAGGGGTGAAAGTGACACTTTTAGGAAACTCTTGAGAAAAGAGGGCAGAGATCTAATTGCCTTATTCACAGTTCTGCGACTCTGTTGGAGCCTGTGGTTGTTCACAACTTTGTACCACGATAATAGTTATTGGCTGCATTATTAAACCACATTCAGTTTTTGGGAGACCAAAGAGTTTCCAAGCAGCCCTGGCCAAGTTGGGAAACAATCTCAGAATGTTAACCCTGGAAGAGCCGGGAGACCTTCTAAACTTGATGGTTTCCACCCACAGCCTGGAAAGTCTGCAGAGAACAAGAGAGAAGATGAGAGAACAGGGCCCTAAGCCAACCATGGAGACCTCCCACCCTGCATCCAGAGCAGTTCTACCTATTTAGTTTGAAATAGGAAATCCCCACCTTAACAATGGTTTGACTTCTGATTTTTAAAATTTTTGTCATGGTGTGGAAACAACAGAAGGATGATAGTAATGATTGTACTTTAATTTTAAATTTTTATTTTTTTAACTGGGTTAGTCCAATGTGGTGCATGCTCTCCTGTGATGCTAGACGTACAACAGTTCATGCTTTATTATGAAATGGGCTTGTGTTTCATGATTCTGCCCAACTGCAGGCTACTGTGTTCTGAGGAGGCATTTGTAGGCCAGGCTAAGCTATGTCGTCTGGTATGAAGCAAAATATTCAACTTAAGGACATCTTCAACTCACAGTGTGTTCATCAGGATGTAACTCCATCGAACGCTGAGGCTGAGGAGCATCTGTATTTGGATTGTGTTCCATATAGAATTTCATTTAGTATAAGTTTGTGTTTTTCTGCTTTAAAAAGAAATGCATAGGTTGGCAACTCTTGATTCAGTACAGAGGTTGGCAAACATTTTTGTTTTGTTTTGTTTTGTTTTAAAGATACAGAAAGTAAGTATATGGGCCATATATTGTCTCTGTCACAAATTCCTTTTTTTTTTTTTGGTTATGTTTTATTCCCTTTTTTTATAAAAACCTTTCTCAGCTTGTAGGTCACTTGTAAGTGGGGCTGAGGACTGAGCTAGTTGGAGTAATTAATTTTCTAAGTGATGAAACTGGAGCCTAAAGCAGGAAAGTACTCACTCTGAGGTCACAAAATCAGAAGGATTGCATGTCATTTTACAACTGGGGTTCATTCTGAGAAAGGTGTCATTAGTTGGTTGCATCATTGTGCAAACATCATAAGGGAGCTAGCAATATAATCTTATGGGATCATATTCTTACATGTGATCGGTTGATGACCAAAATGTCATCCTGTGGCACATAACCATAAATGGCTAAGCCAGAGTTGGAACCTGTAGCCAGGGCATGTTCTTCAGCAACATAATCTCTGTGTTTCCTAATAAGGCTCTCTGCTTCATCAACCATACTTTCAAATGGTTTTGAGAAGCTGACCAAAAGTGCCAGACTTCTGACCTACTGAAATACAAGCTAAAATAAGTGGTTTGGTTTGAAGCCAATTTGTTAAACAACAATAAAAAAAAAAAAAACTAAAGAAAAAAATTACCATAATGCTCTTCCCTGCCCCATTGCCAAATCACATCTATTTTATAGACACATTCCTACTCATGGTATATGGAATGTTGGGTCTGTCTGGTGTGGGGAGCCATTCTGACACGTGATTGGGTGACTCCCGTTAAGGGCCTGAGGCACTCTGGCTGTGTCGGAGTTATCCCGACCCTTTCCTGATGAGAGAGCCCATCCGTGTGGGGGTGTGCGTAACCACTGACCCTGGAGACCCAATCACTGACCCTGACCTTGGAGTACAGCCCCCCCTCAACCTTCATTGGATGGAATTCTCCCCTGAATCTCTTGTTTCCCCCAAATAAAAGGCTGATCCCCGGCGTGTTCGCTCTCTCTCTCTCCTGCTAGCCCAGAGTAATCCTCGCTGCCCTGCTGAGCGGCTGGAGGCAGGGAAACAGGGAGACCGAGCCGTCTCGGACCTAGCATTAAAATAAGGTACTGTCTGTGTGTTTTATTTTGATCTCTTCTAACTAACTGAATGCCAGAACCTCATTAATGAAACCACTGCGCAGGCCGCGTGGTAGAATTGGCGCCCAAGAGGGGGGCATTCTGAATTAGTTAGATTGAGTGGGAGCGCGCGCTAAAAAGATTAAGGAAATAGAAATAAAGAAATAAAGAGAAAATAGAGGAAATAAGGAAGATAAAGAAATAAGAGAAAGGAAGAAGTGACATTTGGGTCACAAAAGTAATAAAGAGGATAAAGAAAATAAAAAATAAGATAAGAGAAAGGAAAAAGTGACATTTGAGTCACAAAAGTACCAGGAACTATTGAAGGAAAGAGACGTTAATTTACTTAAAATGGGAAATTCTACTTCTTCGGATAAGGAAATGTATCTAACTATTTTAGACAGTATAATTAATCAGAAAGGAAAACAGATAAAGAAAACTCAGTTATTGCAATTCTTAAAGATTGTAGGTGAATATTGTCCTTGGTTTTGTGACCAAGAGTCTCCAAATTTACTTACTTGGGAGAAATTAGGAAGAAAGTTACAGAGAGTTTGTCTTTCTACTGAAATACCTGGAGGCATAGAGAATATACAGAAAACTTGGACGGCCCTAGAAATTTGTCTCTTTGAATACATGGACCAGAGTCCGTGGCCACCAGAAGAGCTTCTGAGAGGTATTCAAAGAGCCATTAAGTCTATTCAAATGGAAAATCAGCCTGAGGCTAAGTTAATTTCCTTTCCTTTGAGCCGTTTTAAAACAAAAGCGCTAGGAGCTAAAACAAAGGTTAGAAATGTGCAAGCTAGCCCGCAGACAGATTATACAGAACAGCATGATAAAGAAGAAGCATCTCTAATCTTGGAGAGCCCTCCAGAAGTGGTAACCAATCTTCCTGGAGAGGAAAATACAAAGGAAACTCCTAGTGGGGCTCAGGTTTCTTCTCAGCCACGTGAGTTAGAAACCCAAATTCCAAATGGCGATAGTACAGAGTCTGATAGCAGCTCGCAGTCTGAGGAAGAAGAATTAGACATAGAAACTCAGGACTTAGAGAGAAATTTTAATAGATTGCATTTAGCACCACCTGCCCAAGCCCTAAAAATTCAGCCGATACCTGCTAAAAAAAACCAAATTTAACAGGTGTGCTAAATTAAAGATGACTTTTCTTACCCCAGTTCAGCAAGGTATTAAGAAGGCTCAAGAAATGGGGGAGGATACTACTGGTTTTCACCTCTTTCCAGTTTTTGAGCAAACTGATGAGCAAAATCAGAGAGTTAGAATTCATGCTGTAATTCCATTTAAAACTATCAAGGAATTAAAAAATGCATGTGAAACGTACGGCCCAAATTCGCCTTTTGTTCAGAGTCTGATAGAAAATATCTGCTCACAACCCCTTCCTCCTAGTGACTGGGTTTTTTTTAGCCAAATCTTGTCTGAGCGGGGGAGATTACTTACTTTGGAAAACTTACTGGACTGATTTTTGTAATGAACAGGCAGAAAGAAACAGAAGACAAGGCATAGAAACGCCAGTAGCGATGTTTTTAGGGACTGAAGATTTTGCTGATTTAGAAAGAGTTAAATTATGATTTTGTAGTGTACAATCAAATAACTGATTGTGCAAAACGTGCCTGGAGGCAAATTGTCCCCAAGGACCAGTCCAATTTAGTTCTTACCAAAATCAGACAAGGTGCCAGTGAGACTTATTCAGATTTCGTAGCCCGACTATATCAGGCTGCGAACAGGTCCATCGGAGACCCAGGAGCTAGCGAATTTATTGTTAGACAATTGGCTTTTGAGAACGCAAACAAAATTTGCCAAGATGTTCTCCGCCCCCATCGTAAGAAAGGAACAATTTCTGAGTATATTCGCTTGTGTTCTGACTTAGATTCCACTCAGTTGCAAACGGTAGCCTTAGCAACAGTATTAAAGGAAACTTTGGGGCCACAAAATTCAGTTCAGAAGTCCCGCAGCAAGTGTTACGTTTGCGGAAAACCCGGTCATTTCGCCTACGAATGTCGCCAACGCAAATTTAGGTTTAGGGCTCCATCTACTGACGATAATAGATATTGCAGGACTCGGCGCCACGTGGTTGATTCGGGTGGCGCGGATGAGCCCGCCTTCTCGCCACAAGTATTTCCTCCTAGCGAGGGGACAAAAAACTTCCGTTCGGCCCCTCCCCGGGCCCAGAAACAATATGGGGAGACGTCGCACAGTGTGACGTCACTAGCGGCGCCGACCAGGACAGTCCGCGATTTTTACCGGAGCAGAGACATGGATCACAGACAGTTTTCTTAGGACCTTCAGAGACAGTTGAATTAGATCCTGAAACGGGACCAACACAAATCCCTACTGGGATTTTCGGGCCGCTTCCTGAAAATACTGTAGGTTTAATTTTGGGGCGTAATAATTTAAAGGGAGCTATTGAAGTAATACCTGGTGTGATAGATTCAGAATTTAAAGGGCAATTATATGTTACTGTAAGATCCAATTATGCCCTAAGACTCACCCCAAAGGATATTTTTGCTCAATTAATATTATTGCCTTGTGTCTCAGAAAGACACCTGCCGGCAGATTCAGTTTCTAAACCGCCGGACAGAGTATATTGGTCCCAGTTAGTGCGACAAGAACGCCCTTTATTAAAACTTAGAATTAATAATAAAAATTTCCTAGGAATAATTGACACAGGGGCTGATAGTTCAATATTGTCCAGCCGATTTTGGCCCAGGACATGGCCTCTACATACAGCCTCAGCTAATCTAGAAGAAATAGGAAAAATTTCACAGCCTGCTCAAAGTGCCAACTATCTCCGTTGGGAAGATTCTGATGGGAACAGTGGAATATTTAAGCCTTATGTGTTAGAGTCTTTACCAGCTAATCTATGGGGAAGAGATATACTAGCCAAAATGGGACTGCTACTAGTCACCCCAAATTCTATAAGGTCAGTTGAAGAAATTAATCAGCGGTATTTTCCTGGAGATGATAGGGAAAACTTTCAGGAAGAATATCTGTTTACAAGCCAGTCTCCACGGCAAGGATTAGTAAATACTTCAGGACAAAATTTTTATTAGGGGCACTGAGTACTTCCCCGATCCTTAAAACAGCTAAAAAAATTACATGGCTCACAGAAGAGCCTATTTAGATTTCTCAGTGGCCCATCTCAGGGGAAAAGCTTAAAATAATTCATAGATTAGTTGAGGAACAACTTCAAGCTGGTCATATTGAACCAACACTTAGCCCTTGGAATACACCTATTTTTGTTATTAAAAAAAAGTCAGGAAATTGGAGATTACTGCAGGATTTAAGAGCAATAAATCAGATAATTCAGCCTATGGGATCATTACAGCCAGGACTTCCCTCCCCCACAGCCATTCCTTTAGATTATAACTTGATGGTAATAGATTTAAAAGACTGTTTTTTCTCTATAAGGTTACATCCTGAAGATTGTGAAAAATTTGCTTTCACTGTCCCAGCAGTTAATTTTAAGGAACCTGTTAAAAGATACTGCTGGAAAGTCCTCCCTCAGGGAATGCGTAATAGCCCTACCCTGTGTCAAAAATATGTTGATCAGGCAATAGATCCCATTAGAAATAGCTTCCCTGATGCATACATTATTCATTTTATGGATGATATATTATTGGCCCATGCTAATTCAGAAGTACTTTCAGAAATTTTTACTCAGTTAGAGACCTCACTTACAACTATGGGTTTAAGTGTAGCTCCTCAAAAAATTCAAAAGGTATCTCCTTTTCAATATCTAGGTCAGATAATTCAAGGGAGTACAATCCGTCCTCAAAATCTTCAGATAAGAGTTAAGGAGTTACGTACCCTTAATGATTTTCAAAAACTATTAGGAGACATTAACTGGCTAAGACCATCCTTAAAGTTAACTACTTCTGAGTTAAGTCCTTTATTTCAGATATTACAAGGAAATCCTTCTCCAACCTCTCCACGTCAACTAACTTTGGAGGCCAAAGCAGCCTTAAGGAAAGTGGAAATTGCAATTAAAAATGCACAGCTTACTAGAATAGATCCTAAAGAAATAATATATTTATTAATATTTCCAACTGAACATACCCCAACAGGAGCCATATGGCAAAAATTAGGAGTTATTGAATGGATCTACTTATCTCATTCCCCTCAAAAGACATTAACACTTTTTCATGATTCTACGGCTCAATTAGTGATTAAGGGTAGAACTAGGATTTTACAATTAATTGGATCTGAGCCTGATATCATAATTATTCCATTTTCTGTTCAACAGACTAATTGGCTTTTTCAAACTTCTAGTTCATGGCAGATAGCTTTTGCAGATTTCCCTGGCCAGATAGATAGCCATTATCCTCGTGATAAGATTGTACAATTTGCATCATTAACATCACTTATTTTTCCAAAGATTGTACTTTCCCATCCAATAGAGGGAGCTTTATCGGTGTTCACAGATGGTTCCAGCTCTGGTAAGGCAGGTTTCTTCAGCCGTGTTCACACAGAGGTAATACAAACTTCTTATACTTCAGCTCAAAGGGCAGAACTTCAAGCCCTGATTTTGGCCTTAGATTATTTTTCAAATGAGCCTATTAATATCTATTCTGACAGCTTATATGCAGTCAGAGTTACCAAAAATATTGAAACCTCAGTTATTGGGTTTACTTCATCACAGGAGTTATTTGAATTATTTCATAATTTACAAAAGACAGTGCTAATGAGAAAGTACCCATATTTTATTGGACATATCCGAGCACATTCTAGCCTCCCTGGACCTTTGGTTGCAGGTAATGATAATATTGATAAATTAGTAGCTTTTTGTCAACAGATGTCTTCATATGACTGTGCCCTAGCTTCCCATTCCTTACATCATCAAAATGCTTCTAGCTTACGTAAAAAATTTAGTATTACCAGAAAACAGGCTCGTCAGATTGTAAGCCAATGCCCTAAGTGTGTTATTTACACTCCATCTCTGCCATCAGGGGTAAATCCCCGTGGTTTAAAACCAAATCAAATATGACAAATGGATGTAACTCATATTCCTCAATTTGGTAAGCAATGTTATGTGCATGTCATAGTGGACACTTATTCTAGATTTATTTTTGCCACAGCACGTACTAAGGAAAATACTCAACATGTAATTTCTCATTACTTAGCAGCTTTTTCTGTTTTAGGGTGTCCTATGCAGATTAAAACAGATAATGCTCCAGCTTATGTAAGCTCTGCTTTTCAACAATTTTGCCAAGAGTTTCAAATTAATCATAAAACAGAAATTCCTTATAACCCCCAAGGTCAAGCCATTGTAGAACGAGCTCATTTATCTATTAAACTTCAATTACAAAAATTAAAAAGGGGGAATAAGATAATGACTCCCCAAAATAGCCTTAATCATGCCTTATTTGTTTTAAATTTTTTAAACTGTGACACAGAAGGTCACACAGCTGCTGAGAGGCAAATGTCTCCCTCGGTGACAGGCCCTTTAGGCAGAGTTCTGTGGAAAGATTTACAGACTGGTCAGTGAAAGGGCCCAGATCCGGTAATATCATGGGGCCGAGGGCATGCTTGTATTTTTCCAGAAGGTGCTTTTCGTCCTATCTGGGTGCCTGAACGTGCCATCAGACATGGAGGAAATAGAACCCAGACTCAAGCGACTGAGGATAGACACGGAGGAGCCACAACCCAGAAGGAGGAGATATCGGAAAAAGATGAAGAAAGACCAGATTGAACCAGCCGAGAAGCTGATTTCATGGAAAGATGTGAAGAAATTGACAACCCAGGCTTCCCAAATACTTCGACGCCTAGGAAAGAACAGGACCCCAGTCTTGATGGTAGCGACAGTAATTGCCCTACTGGGCTGTCAGGTAAAAGGGAATCAAGTAGACACTTATTGGACATATTTCCCAGATCCACCCCTGGTACACCCAACTGTGTGGACTGGAAAATCTATTCCAGTATTTACTAATGACTCATTCATGATGGGAGGATTTACAGATGCTCATATTACTCCCAATCATGTGACTAGATTTAATTATTCTGGCTACAGTGCCCAATTACCTTTATGTTGGTCACATGATAAACATGCTGGCTGTCTAAAAGTATCATTTAAAAAAAAGACAGCGATTGGTAAACCTAAACTAACAAATAATTCTATTTATGGAGACTTAAAACCTAATACTAGATCAGTAATTAAGATGGGACTTTCCCATAACAAGCCAGTCATTTCTACAAAACCTCCACCGGTACCCCACTGTCCAAATAGTTCTATAATTGAAATTGGCACCTTTCCTAAATGGATGGATTGTGTAAATACCTTTCCTGTACAACATAAGGTGTCTAAAGCTAGTGGGTATATTTTAGATTGGTCTCCAAAAATTGATAAGAGACAATTACAAAAAAATTCTGCTATGACACCTACAAGATTTGTTAATAATATTTTGACTTATAGTGAAGGAGGCATTCAAAGAGATATTTGGCGTTTAATTGCTGCCTCAGAGTATTTACATTTTTCAGACAAACCTTTACCAAAATTTGTCGGCAAGAACTGTAAAGAGGGATCTTGCTATGGCCTAAGAGCCTGCGTCCAATCTCCTTATGTTTTAATTATTGGAAATGTAAAAGTTAGATGGATAGATGATAGATATTTTGTTACTTGTAATAAGTGCAACCTAACCAATTGTATTTCTAGGTATAATGGAGGAAAAGGAGTGCTGATACTTCATCAGCCCTCTTTTGTTTTATTACCTGCTAATATTTCAGAGCCATGATATGCTGATGCTGGTTTACAAGTCCTACAACAAATTCATGCCCAGCTAACAAGACCTAAACGTGCTATTAGAGTCATAATTGTTGGTGTCTTAGCACTGGTCTCATTTATTGCCTCAACCGTCTCTGCATCTCTGACATTGTCTCAGAATATTCAGCATGCAAAATTTCTTAATAATTTAGCTCAAAATACTTCCAAGGCTCTGCGTAATCAAGTAAATATTGATGAAAGGATTGAGACTAAATTAAACGCCTTAGAGGCGACTGTTATTAACATTGGTAATGAACTTTCAGCCTTAAAATTTAAGGAAAGACTTAAATGCCATGCTAATTATAAGTATGTATGTGTTACAACTACCAAGTACAATGCTTCTCTCTGGGATTAGGAGAAGGTTAAAAACCATTTATTAGATATTTGGCAAAATAGTAATAATAACTTGGATATTCTGGAACTTCATCACCATATCCAAGACATTCAAAATAATAGAGCTGATTTTTCAGATCCTTCTTCTTTGGCTAACCAAATATTGAAGGAATTAAATGGATTCAACCCTAGAAATATTCTTAAACACTCCACTTGATACATTATTGGATTATTCTCTTTGCTGTTAATTCTCTTTTGTATTGTAACTATAGGATGGCGAGTCCTCCAATCAAGAATCCGGGGACTCCAGAGAGTAAACCGCCGCCTCATTGTTAAGAATAAAAAGGGGGAATATGTGGGGAGCCATTCTGACACGTGATTGGGTGACTCCCGTTAAGGGCCTGAGGCACTCTGGCTGTGTCGGAGTTATCCCGACCCTTTCCTGATGAGAGAGCCCATCCGTGTGGGGGTGTGCGTAACCACTGACCCTGGAGACCCAATCACTGACCCTGACCTTGGAGTACAGCCCCCCCTCAACCTTCATTGGATGGAATTCTCCCCTGAATCTCTTGTTTCCCCCAAATAAAAGGCTGATCCCCGGCGTGTTCGCTCTCTCTCTCTCCTGCTAGCCCAGAGTAATCCTCGCTGCCCTGCTGAGCGGCTGGAGGCAGGGAAACAGGGAGACCGAGCCGTCTCGGACCTAGCATTAAAATAAGGTACTGTCTGTGTGTTTTATTTTGATCTCTTCTAACTAACTGAATGCCAGAACCTCATTAATGAAACCACTGCGCAGGCCGCGTGGTAGAGTCTGGTATTTGTTTAACTTTAGGAGACATTGCCCAATAGCTTTTCAAAGTGTCTACACTCTAATTAGCAGTGGGGAGAGTTCTAGTTGCCCCACATCTTTGTCAACACTTGAGATTGTCAGTCTTTTTAATTTTAGCCACTCTTTTAGGTAGATGGTAATATATTTTCTTGTAGTGTCATTTATCTTTTTGCCTACTTGGATTCAATATTTTGAAACATATCTGGTCAAGTAATTTGTTCTTTTTTTACTGTCAGGATGTCTGTCTTTCCCCCTGTTACTTTGTAAGAGTTATTTTTATATCTTGAACACAGTTTTAATGAATTTATGTTTGTGAATATACTTTCCCAAGCTATGGTTTGCCTTGTTGCTTTCTTTAATTGTGGGTTTTGATAAACAGAAATTCTTAGCTTTAATGAATCTTAATTTCTCAATGTTTCCTTTTAAATATTTTGTGTTCTATTTAAGAAATTTTTGTCTTCTTGGAGATAAAGAGACATTTTCTTATGCTTTATTTAAAAGTTTAATTGGTTTACTTTTCAAATTTAGGTCTATTAGTCATGTTAATTTTTGAGAATAGTGTAAAGTAGGGGATTATTTCACTTTTTTCCTTATAAATGTCTATCGACCCAGCCAAGGTGTCTTCTGTTAACACCTATGTTTAAAGTTGTACGGGAAGTCTAAGACAGCACAGAGAGGCAAAATAAATGAATAGAAGTGGGCTGGGGATGTGGCTCAAGCGGTAGCGCGCTCGCCTGGCATGCGTGCAGCCCGGGTTCGATCCTCAACACCATATACCAACAAAGATGTTGTGTCCGCCGAGAACTAAAAAATAAATATTAAAAATTCTCTCTCTCTCTCTCTCCTCTCTCACTCTCTCTTTAAAAAAAATGAATAGAAGTTATAAATATCAGAAAGTAAGAACTAAAACCATTTTATTCACATAAGGCATGTTTGTGTCTGTAGGAAATTTAAAAGACAGACAAATAAAATATTCAAATGAATATATGAACTAGTAATATCACTGAAAACAAGTTCAATAAACAAAAATAAATTGCAATCCTATATACTAACAATAAAAATTATAAATGAAGTTTTATAACACTATAATTTGCAACAGTATTAGAATCATTAAATGCTAAGTAATCAATAACAAAAGTTTTGAAAGATCTCCAAACTGAAAACTACAAAATTGACAAAAGAAATCAAAGACATCTAAGTCATTGTAGAGGCATACCATGCTCATAGATAGAAAAACTAGATAATTTTAAGATTTCAGTTTTCTACAAGCTGATTTATGAATTCAGTGCATTTCCAACAATCCTAAAGAGGTTGGGGGGCATAAACATTGGACAACTAATTCAGAACTTTCTATGAAAATGCTAAGATCCAAGAAAAGCCAAAAAAATCTTGAAGAAGAACAAAATGAAAGTACTTACATGACTCGATGTCAAGAGAGAAACTGTATTCTCATGTTGATGGGGCTTTTTATTTTCTATTCAGTATCATTTCTTTCACACACACACAAAATTAGGCAATGACTATGACAAAACATTGTTATTGATTATGACAGTGTAGTGTAGGTACAAGAACAGACAGATTGCACAATGGAAGAGCATTGAGTGTCCAGAAGATTGATGGAGGAAAAAGTTGGTCTTTTCAATAAGTGTTGCTGAAATCAATCTGGATATCCTTATGAAAATTAGCCACAGTCTTTAAAATTAAGGAAATGGAACTATAGAACCCCTGGAAATGGAAGAGTGGTTAAGGGGGTTCAGAGGGTGAGGGAAAGAAGGAGAAATTGGTCAAGGAGTACAGACTAGCATAAGATGAGTAGGTTTTGGAGACCTAATGTGTGACATGGTGACTATGGTTAATGATACTGTATTGTATACTTGAAATCTGCTAAGAGATCTTAAGAATCCTCAACACACACACACACACACACACACACACACACACACACACACAGTAACTATGAGGTGATTGAAAACTCTATTAGCTTGACTGTACTAATCATTTCTCAATATATAGGTATTTCCAACATCACATTATATATCTGAATTAGATACAGTTTTATTTCTGAATTATATCTCAATAAACCTGAGGAAAACAAATAAAATGGTTTTCCTATGGAGGCTAAGATGTCACACATGGAGCATTGATCAATATTTACTAAGTACTAGAAGTTATTCTAACTCCTAATTCTCACTATATTGAAATATACAACTATTTTGGGCTGCTACTTTTACAGGTACTATCTTTCTTTCTTATTTAGAAGAAACTTTATTTGACAAATATTTCTATAAGACAAAATTCATCCATAAGTTGTCTCTGTATAGTTCCTTTTGAATGTTTGGCCTAAATTAGATGTTGTGAGATAAGTCTTAATTTAATCCAGTTTCATCACGTAGCACAAATGCATCCAATCCATCAAAATATTACTCTCAAACATCAGCAAGAGAAAAACACTAATACAGAATACAGTTAATTCTTGTATATCATGTGAGCACGCATCCTACTCTGCTCTGTTGCTCTACTACATAAGTTTCTTAGGCATACGTTTCAATCTTTTCCTGTTTGCACGTTTTGTTTTCTATAATTGCAACTCACTCGAAGCTTTTAAAAGCTGAAGTTGAAATTCAACAACTGTTTTTAATCCTTCAAGGAACGATTTTCAGTTGATTCAAAGTGAAATGCAGCAAAAATTAAAGCTTTCATTTACATGAAAGTACAATACTATTGAAAATAATTGAAGTTGATTCACAAATCAGTTCTTGAAATACTCAAACACTTCTAAAATCTGATTGCTGACAGGCTGCAAAGAGAAACTGCATTCTCATGTCAATGGGGCTTTTTATTTTGTATTCAGCATTGTTTTTTCACACTCACAAAATTAGTTCAGTTAGGGGCTGGGGTTGTGGCTCAATGGTTGAGCACTTGCCTAGCACATGTGAGGCACTGGGTTCAATCCTCAGCACCACATATAAATAAATAATTAAAATAAAGGTCTAAAAATATTAGTTCAGTTATTCTATGTGTGCATATACACAAACATACATATGTATATACATATTCTCTAAGTAATACACACAATACATATATAATAATGCATGCATATATACATACATGTATACATAAAACATTCTATGCATATATAATATGTAATTATATATATATGTGTGTGTGTGTGTGTGTGTGTGTGTGTGTGTATATATATATATATATATGTTTGTAAGTTACATGCACTGCCAATTCTAATTTGATTGATATATCGGGAAATCATAGCTGGCTTGGGCATAACAATATGTTATTTGTGCATCTAACCAATCCAAACATATCATGCTCCATCCATTTCTTAACTTTAGTATGTTATTGTGTTCTAACAAAATTTGTATACCTATTATCACGACAGAGCAGAATATTTTGTCTTCAAGGCTGAACTTTTAACCTACTTTACCAAGTTAAGTTTTTCGCTTTTGGTGGAATGAACTTCCAAATTCCTGACACTGCATACTGTATTTAGACTAAAAAACATTGAGATTAAGTTAGCTGACTTTATTTAGTTGGATCATTAATGTCTCATAGAAAGCTTATTGTTATATTTCTAACTCTTGCTGAAGTTCTTCTACTGATGGGGTCAATGCTTTTAACAGGTATCATATCATACGTAGTTTCCTACATGCTCAAGAAAATCTGAATCGGAGATTTTAAAAATTAAGTAATTCGTGACTGGGGCTGTAGCTCAGTGGCAGAGCGCTTGCCTAGCATGTGGGAGGCACTGGGTTTGATCCTTAGCACCACATAAAAATAAACAAATAAGACAAAGGCAGGCTGTCCATCTACAACTATAAAAAAAATCAACTAATTTGCCCTAACAGAAGAGTTATGCTTTACAGAGTCTCTGTAAATATACCCTTAACAGAATTCAGAGCTAAATTATTTTCATTTAGTATAGTTTACTTAAACATCAACCAACATTTGCAGTAGCCATCAGTGCCTCTTGAGCAGATCTGTTTGTGGCCTTCAATGTGGTGATTTCCATCATTACAATTCCTCTGGTGAACCATAAATGACAAAATTTTGTGCCTGTTCCACGTTTAGTAAGAACTTTCTTGAGAAATAGGAATCCATTACTTCAATTGATTAAATATGTACTTCTATTTTTTAAGCTCATTGATGTCAAAGGGTTTGCATCCAAATAAATAAACATTCCAAAAAATTAAGATAAATAGTGGTAGACGTATATCTTATAACAAATGATAAATCACTGTACCAAGATTTAGATAAATCTCTATATGTCACATATTTCTTCTTACCCACATTCTCTTACAATTTTTATTGACTCAGACTTGTAGGGTATGGCAGTTTCTATCATCTTCCAGGTTAATCACAGGCCACAGCACAAAATGACTTATCTGAGCCCAGAAATAGCAAACAGGACCAGCAGGACGGGACACCACCTTCCCTGGATGCTGAAAGACATAAGCTCTCTCTATCTAGCCTTTTAAGTCAGGAAATAATACATTTTAGCAGGGGCAGCCTGTTTGCTGCCCAAGAAAGGGGGGACATTGGTTATGTTGCATCTGGAAAGTTTTGGCATAGCTGATGCCTGCAGCATCCCCTACCTTTCCCACTTCACCTCATAGGTCCCTGGTTCTTTATCTTTTTTCTTTTTTTTTTTAAATTTTTATTATTGGTTGTTCAAAACATTACATAATTCTTGACATATCATATTTCATACATTTGATTCAAGTGGGTTATGAACTCCCATTTTAAAGTGATTTCTTTCCTTTGGATCCTTCTTTGCTGCCTGCACAGAAGGCAAAGAAGTCTCCCAACCTCCCCTACTCTCTCACCTTGGGAGAATCCCATGACCCAAAGTTGCCAGCAGTCGATATAGACGTGTCCCAACTCTTTTTCCTTGGGAAGATAAACCCAGGGTGTGTTTTAGAAGGGCTGCCCAGAATCTTACCAGTGAGACTAAACTCCAGTTTTCTACAGATGGATAGGGTGTCCCTTATGAAATGTTTTCCTTTATCGTATTTCCCTAGTCACCACCTAGTTTTTCCTTCACCTCCCAAATAAACTACTTCCACTTGAATTCTTTTCTTAGAATCTCATTTTGGAGAAATCTAAGTAAACATAGCCAGTACCAGAAATGGTCCTAGGAAGCAGATCTTCAGAATGGCATTCTAGAATTGGCCGCTCAACAGTTGGAGTACTACAAATGTGAACTATTACAAGATCAGAGACACTGGTTTAGAAAGAAAAGATGTGGCAGGACCTTTGGAAGTAGGCATGGCATATGTAGAACATTATGTTTCATACCAATGCTTATAAGAGTATCAATTGCATAGAAAGCACTGAACAAGGAGTTGTGTAGATAAGGTGACCAGCAGTGGTCAACCAGTATCTCTTTTAAGCTACTTGAGGACTTGTATAGTATGTCCATGACCAGAGTAGCCATGTAGATAGAGATGGAAGTTATGTGTGGGCACAAAAGAATGGACTGTGTCTCTCCAAAGCTTATCCAGCAAACGAAACTGATAAATGTCCAACCTGTTATCAGCATTGTGTTTTAGACCTTAATATACCATGGTGGGTGGGATAAGCACGAGGCAAGCATTTTACATTGGTCCTCAAGTTGGCCCAGTAAAATTGAGCTTCAATTGCCTTCCGAGGCAGCTGACTTGACTCTGCACCTTTGATTTGCTCTTCCCCATCCCATGTTCCCGTGTTACACCTCTGGTTTCATTTGCCTTTATTTCTGAAATAAATGATTTGCCTCAGAATAATCTCAGGATCTTCTGTTGAGAAGTCAAAACAAAAATCAAGCAACCAAACAAACCAACTGAGAAAAGAGAGGAGGATTGTCATGTCTTACAGACAGTTTAAATTGGGAACCAGATTTGGTCCTCTTGGATCTCATGCATTAATAAATGTACTTGCAGAAATTGGAAGAGCATTTCCAATTTTTAAAGCTCATCCAAGTTTTTTTTTGTTTAACATAGATACTAATAAAAATACTTGGTTAAAATGAAAAAACAAAACAAAACAAAACAATGCTACACTGAATGGGACAATAGGTATAAAATGAGATGTCCCAGGCAAATTCAACTATCCTACAATATAATTAATCTATGATGCATTTTGAACTGACCTCATGGTTTGGATTTTAGTTTTGTTTTCATATTTCCATGAACTCAAAGTGACAGATTTCCTGGCTATTTTTCTCTATTTTGACCTTTGACCTTTGCCCAATGCTGAGGATCTCTCTTCATTGCAGTTTTGTGGAGCCACAGCCTCTGCCATAACCTGACCTTCAGCCATAGAACTGCACATCCAACTCTCAAGTCACTAATTATTATCTGTTATTATTTTTATAAGTAATCTCAATACTTTTCATTTTTTTCTATCACTTTGGTACCCTTTATACATCTCATTTCCCCAGCCACCTCAAAATATCTCAGACTTGCCCAATGACCTAGGGAGCATCCCACTCTGATTTGGAAGCAACCACTTCTGAATAGCAAGAGTTTTATTTTAACATGTAGCATGGACCTTTTCCAGACTGGATCAAGCACCCTTGGCCCCTCAGGGATAGCCTCCTCCCTCAATAATTCTGGGAAGCAAAGTGACATCCAATTCACACACCCCAAACTTCTTAAATTGAATTTCGAGGCAGTCAGTTTGGGTCCTGGAATTTGGTGAGTGCTCGTGGGTGGCCTCTTGAGAGGCGTGTGCATGGGTGTATGTATGTATGCATTTCATTTCTTCTTTGGGATGGCTCCATCTAAAGCATGTTTGGTGTACTGAGTCATACTGACAAATACAGCTCCAACCCCAGCCGTGTTCCTGGATCATCAACTCTGCATAATATCCCTTTCTTAATGATGAAGGGGGCCAAGGTCTACTTAGCAACAGGATATACGCCTCATACCAGAGCTGACTCCTTCATGATGCCTAATGAATCTCAGAAAAGAAGACTTGCCTGTCTCTCTTCCTTGTGACCTCACTTCTATGTCCTTCCAGAATGGCACAGTTAAATTAAAAAAAAAAAAAAAGCAGCATTTTAACTGAAAAATTTAAAAATATCCCAGACTGCATAATTTAACAATCAAAATATTCCACCTTCTGAGAAGAATAATTACAGGCCTCTTGTCTCTTCTATCTTGTGTGGTAAATCTGTGTGGCTATCTCTTTTTCTCTCATTAAAGGAGGAATGTTTTTTTTTGTCGACTGAGATAGTTGTTCAGTGTTGGGAGTCTGGAGCCCTTTTGTGGTTGACTCTGACTAATTCCTCTTGAGAATGAATTGATTTTTATTTTATTTATTTATTTATTTATTTTTCACTTGATGGGTTCAGAGATCCCTCAAGTCTCTTGTGTTCTCTAGGAGCAAAAATTATCCAGACTGTGGGATCAGGAATAGTTTCCATAGGAATGTGGGCTTACAGCGAACTTCTAGAAAGATCACCACAACTAGGCAGCTGATGCTCCTGTGAGACTTCCTCTTCCATCTGCAGAAGTGAAGTACCACCAGTGTGCTGGTACTGGTGTTGAGAATCAGGATTGTGTCCCTCCCCCTGGGTATTGAAGATTGAGCACCCGAGAAATGCCCAGGCAAGACCAAAGGTTTTACTTCAAGGATAGGACACAGAGAGAAAGGGACAGAGACTCCTTCTCAAAGGAGTGGGTCTAAGTTTGTGTCTGAGAGAGTGGGGGATGTCCTACCCCTTTCATCTTTTCTTGGCATGCCCTCTCCTCCCCTTATCTTGCCTACATGGCCAAAAGGTGAGAAATGAGCCTTCCAGGATTACGGGCTAGAAGGGAGCAGCCCAGCAGGCATCCATTAACAACTCCTTGTTGGGAGGAACAGTTCCCTGGAGGCAGGTAACCTTGGCAACAGGTTGGAGGAGGGGGAGGTGCTCAGAAGGTATTAGCATTTTATTTCCTTTGAATCAGCCCCCATCTTCCTGACCCATCATTCATCACCTACACTGACAGTCCTTTTTGCCCCCCCACCACCTGCCTCAATGCCGCCACCTACCTTAAAGCCTGGGTTTCCATCCATCTTCCCGATATCTCCTACCCTATTTGTCATCTTCTAGGAGATCTTTGAAAACTCAGCAAACCTTCTACGTCGTCCTGTTGCTTTTGATTGACATGTAAGCCATTGAAGTTTCCCATGATGCTCTTTGCAACTTTCATTTTATGGTTCAAATGGATCTCATCTGCTCAGCTTCTTTAAAGACTGTTACCCTTGACAGAAGCCTGAGTCTCCCAAAAGTCACCATTTCCCTTTGTAGCTTCCCGAACTTGATTATCAACAGTGTAATGCTAATGATGACAATGACTACAGAGAAAGGGGACAAACTTCTCAGACTACAAGATGGAGGTGAATGAGCTGCGTAGCTCCAGTTTTCCCTATAACTGCCTGACACTCTCCACACACGCCAACCCACCTGCTGGGAGTGCATTGGCCTAGACTCATCAATGAGCATACTGTGGTGGTCTGTGCTTGTGACCCTGTGATCCCATTCATTTTTTTTTTTGCCCAGTGGCACATCCCTGTTGACTCATCTTCCACTGGACTCTCACAGGCACTCTGAGGCCTCTGACGCATCCAGATACCCATCCACGCAAGGCCCTCACACTTCAAGATTCTGTGCCTCCTGATCACTTCTTCCTCTTTTCAATCATTTCCATACTATGTACTAGACCTGTCGAAGATAGGTTTGGGTTAGCTCTGCTCTGGAGTTCGGAAAGAGTGTCCATTTTCCTAAGAAATCTAGTGTTCCTGGTATCAGTCCCAGGTGTCGGCCTCAGAACATGATTCACCTCTTTCCTGCAGTTGCCCAACCTCTGCAGGTGCTCCTCTCTGGTCTCTTTTGACTTCAGACTCTCTCACACTGAACTGCCTCCTTCATGTTGCTTGATGCTATTAGGTCTATTTAGTTTGCAGGACCCAATTTAACTTAGTTTATTGCTTAACCAAAACCTAGCAGTCTTTTATGAAATGGGGGAAGAACAGGAGCATCCATTGAATGTGGTCTGTGGGCAGTTTTTCTGCTCGGTTTTCTACGTGCCCTACCTCAGATCCTCAGAACAACCCTATGAAGTCTGCATTTTTATCACTAGTTTAGAGATGAGGAAACTGAGGCTCAAAGAGATTAAGTAGCTTGTCCAAGATGGTGGAGCCAGCAAGAGGGAGAATTCTGGATCTGAAGGGCACACGCTGCCCCTAACTCTCCCACACCATCTTTGGGGTACTTGGTCTTCTCACTAACCCTACTAAGTTCTCCACTGAGGCAAGGTCTCCTGGGAACCCCCTGGGGCACACCTTTGTTTCTATACCTGACTGCTTCATGCTGGCTCTAAACTACAACATTGCATTTTGGTTTCATATTTGATTTGGACGAACAATACATCCAGTATCTTTTTTTTTTTTTTCTGTCTATGGGAGATTTCATGTCTTCTTCTCATTTATAGCACGTATTTCTGTTGTGTCCGGACAACAATGAATTCAGATATCCTTTTTACTTCCAGTTCCAAGATTTGCCTCTAACTGAAATGTAGCTTCTAATGAAAAAAAAAATGCAGTGGTTTCTGGCTTTTTCTTTTCATCCCTTGTTCAATTTCTCAGAGGCAACATGTTATCTCATTTCAAAAATCTCACTGTGGTTACTTCCCTGCCTCTAAATAATAACTTTATTGCGCTTCTAACATTACTGAGTAATTTAAATGAGACTAATTAGTCGGTTCTTGCTAAGACAGATAAGGACTCTGTTTGTATTGTCCCCAATGTCATCCCAAACTCTAAAATAGCTAGCCATTCCTTTTAGTTCTTCTGTTAGTTATGTTTGAATATTATATCTACTTTTTTTGTTTCATCAGTGGTAAATATTATCTTTCACTTTATAAGATTAGAATGTTAATACACTTTTCCTTCCACCCTTCCCTATACTTTCTTACATCTTACTTCCACATCCCAGGATGATATAATGACATATTTAAATTCTGTTCTGTAAGTATAGTGAGATTTTCCATACCATGTCCATAAATTGATTCTAAATATCATTAAATGTTCTCATTGTTTTGACCAAATAAATGTTTCCCACTGCAGAGCCAAACCATTGAATACCACTGAGTTGTAATGGTGTGCTTTGATCATATCTACTGATTCTTCATCTCATTTCTAATTTTTCCCCCATTGGTACTATGTTCCTTTTCTATGTCTCTCGGGGTTTTTTTTTTTTTTAACCTCTATCTCAAGGATTCCATTGAATCAGAAAGTCCTTCTTTATTTCAGTGCTATCCTCCTGCTCAATCCTAGATTTATTCTCCAGGCTTGATGAATTGCCAACATCTCGGGACTTTCCTTCATTATTTTTTGGAGTTGGATTCCCTATTCTTTGGATCCCATTTCTTCCTCTGTCTCTTCATTTAAACCTTTTAGGAATTTCCTATGGGGAAAAATGCATTGGCAGTAATGGTCTGAGCCCTGCCTTTATCTTATCCTCACACTAAGTTGGTTGAACGGGGAATTCCCTCAGCACATGGAACAGCACCCCATCACCTTCTGGCACACCAAGCTGCAGAGAAGTCTGAGGCCAGAGTGGCCCCTTCTTTACAAATGAGCTGCTGGTGTTTTTCCAACCCTCTGGATATTTGGAACCATCTTGTTCTTCTAAGTGTTTTGATAGTTCATGGTGATGACAGTACTTTTTTTCTTTTTCTTTCTTTTTTAAAATTTACTATGTTAAGTACTTAAATGGCCTTAATTTGAAGATTCATGTCTTTCAGCCTTTGCTCATTTATATCTATTATTTATTTAATGCTTGCTGTTGCCTCCATTCTTTCTTTCTCAAAATCCCATTAGTTAGGAGGCAGATGTCCAGTCTTTCAAATTTTCCATTGCTGCCTTTTGTTCTGTATCCTGTGAGATTTCCTTAATACTCTGGACCTCTCATTTTCTCTGTTTATTTTTAATATTTTAATTTAAAGACTCATTGTTTTATTTTCCCTTTCTCTTTTAATTTAGTGGATGAAATGGTCTTAGAGTATCTTTTTAGAATTGCAATTAGATTTAATTCTCTTTTTATTTTTTTTTAAAGAGAGAGAGAGAGAGAGAGAGAGAGAGAGAGAGAGGATTGTTTAATATTTATTTTTTAGATTTCGGCGGACACAACATCTTTGTTTGTATGCGGTGCTGAGGATCGAACCCAGGCCGCACGCATGCCAGGTGAGCGCGCTACCGCTTGAGCCACATCCCCAGCCCAATTCTCTTTTTCTTTTCAGTGTTCTGAATGATCTGTTCCCTTCAGGATCAGTTTCCGTAATGGTTTCCTTCTTGCTCATTCCTTTTCACACTGGAGGCTTTTCTCAAGTGCCAATGGATCTTGAACTTTAATGTGTTAAATGTTAAGAGGTAGGAAAGCTGACGGTATTTGGGAATAAAGTTTGTTCACTGTTAGTTTTCCTAGAATCCTTAATAGGCAAATGTCTGGCTTTTACGTGGAAGTAGCCCTACCAGAATACAAAGCCTCAACCCTCAGAGTATGACAAATATTTTATGTTTTATTCAAAACATTTTAGGTGGAAAACAATTTTGTTTTTTGCCCAGTAGATAAAAACCTTTTTTCTTTATGAACATAGGCATAGAGAATGGCAGAGGATAGTTAATTCTGTGTACAGATTTTCACACTTGTGTATCCCAGTCTGATTGCCTCCATTAAATTCGGTATCTCTGAGTCCTAAGCCTGTTGGGTGGCTCAGTTTTCTCTTCAAATCTTTTACACCAGCCAATATTCCTCCACCTACTTTGAATGTATGGTATATGTTGAAACATCCTATTACTGATATTTTACCCTCATTCTTTTTGTTTTTATGGAGGCAAATGGATTTTTACCTATTTTTTTTATTGCAAAGGAGCATTCGGAAGAAGAGGTAAATGCACATCTTCAATCCTTTATATTGGACCAGAAGCTCTGGTTTGCATTTTTAGAAGACTGCTTATGAAATCCAGACCGTTGAAATCAGAAACAGAAGAATGATAGTCAAGAGGGACAGAGGTCAAGGAATGGTGAGATGTTGTCCAAAGGATAAAACTTGCAGATATAAGATAAGTTCAGGAGACCTAATGTCAACTATATTCCTATAGTAAACAATAATGTGTTGCACACTTGAAATGGACTGAGAGAATAGACCTCAAATATAGTGGAAATGATTTTGACATCTATGTGAGATGACTGGTATGTTAATTGCCTCAATAATGGCAATAATTTTGCAATATATGTAATGTATATCAAAAATTCACATTATATATATTAAATATATAGAATTTTTATTTGTCAGTCATTCATAAATAAGGCTGGTGGGAGAGAAGAGGCACTTAGCTGCTGTGGGAAAAGTAAAGGGGGCTGAATAAAGGTTAAGTATGATCAAAAGGAGAGCAAGAAGGAGACTCTAGCAAAGTTCTTAAGCAAAATGATATTGTCTGAAACAAGATGGAGAAAAATGGGTAACTTTGAAGAAACACTAAGGTTAGGACCTGCATGACATGCTGATTGGGTATGGGAATGTGAGGAAGAGAGAGGAATTAAGGACAACTGCAAGTTTCTGGATTGAGCATCTAAGTGGTAATATTAATGGTTTAGAGAAAGAGAGGGATCCACCCTTGCAGGGAAATAAAATGTTGAATTTTGGACAAACTATGATATGCTGGTGACGTTTTCCTAGAACCCAGAGTTAAGAAAAAATGTGGCATTCCTCAGTAGATGGAAATAGAGTTCTCACCAGGAACTTGTTTGGATTGTCTCTAAGGATAGTGTTTCAAAACATTTCCACTAAAGCAAAGCATTCATTATTGCAGCAAGAATAGCACAATTCCCAGGAGAGGTTGTACATTTCAGTTATTGAAATGAAGAATCTAAAAGGAAAGAAACACACAATTGTCGAGGATCATAACACACTTCCTCTGCCACTCAGAAAATTATGAATAGACCTTTGGATTTGCAATGATCCTTTTGTTTTTCCACCTAAATTACCTGAAAAATAATAGCCCTCATTAAAATTATCATCTCATCAATAATAACAGTCAAGCAGATCTACAACTCCATCACCCAGTGGGTATGCACATATGGTTCTGTATTCTCATCATTAAATTGGAACAAATAACCAACTCATAAAGTTGTTATGAGAATTTGCATATGTGTATCATATATATATATATATATATATATATATATATATATATATATATATAAAATAACATTCTTAGGACAACTTTATAAGTTTCAATACATATATGAATTGTTTAGCATAGTGTATGACACATGGTCAAGAGTCAATGTTAGCTATTATAATTTTCAAAGAGGTGTTAAAAATAAGTAGCCTTGAGAAAGCAGGCACAGTTTAATATTTTTTTGTCAGCCTTGTTATCAAAGTCATAACAACTTCATAATGTGGACAGCCACTAAATCAACAAACCACAATATCAACATTACTTATTAATCACTCACCAGGGACCTATCAACAAATAATTTAGAATTTATGAGAATGAGTCAACATTAAGAAATCATTTATAGCACTCAAGCAATTTTACAGTTTCAGGTCTTGGATTAAAGTCTTTAATCATTTTGAGTTGAATTTTTTTAATACGGCATAAGATAGAATATCCAGTTTTCCCAACACCATTTATTAAAAAGACTATCCTATGGTTCCCTTATTGAAAATTAGTGTTATATACATGGATTTATTTGGGGGTTCTCTAATATATTCCATTGGTACCATGTGTGTATTTTCTTTATGCCAGTACCACACTGTTTTGTGTACTATAGTTATGCAATATAATTTGAAATCCAGAACAATCCTCCAGGCTTGTTCTTGCTCAAGATTGCCTTGGTTACTTGGAGGGTGTTATAATTTGGATATTAGGTGTCCCCCATAAGCTCATATATGAGACAATGCAAGAAGGTTTAGAGGTGAACTGATTGAGGTTTGAGAGCCTTAATCCAATCAGTGAATTAATCCCTCACTAGGGATTAACTGAGTGTTAACTATAGGCAGATAGGGTGTGGTTGGAGCAGTGGGTACCTGGGGGCATGCCTTTGGGGTCTATATTTCATCGGTGCTGAGCAGAGATCTCTCTCTGCTTTCTAATAGTCACATCCTGAGCCACTTTCTCTAACATATTCTTCCACCATGATGTTCTGCCTCACCTCAATCCCCAAGGAATGAAGCCAGCTGAGGCCTTTGAACCTGTGAGCCCCAAATAAACTTTTCCTCCCCTATGTTATTCATTTTAGGACTTTTTGGTCACAACAGGAAAAAAAATAAAAACCTGACTAAAAATTTAACAGTGTCACATCAAAAGGGAGCAGATCCTGACTAAAACAGGGGGATTTTGTGGTTCCATGTAAATTTCAATATAATTTTCCTGTTTTTGTGAAAAATACCATTGGAATTTGAGGTGGGATTTCATTGAATTTATATACTGTTTTGGTAATATGAGCAATTTAATATTGCTAATTCTTCTAATCCTTGAAGATTGGATAGATTTCTACTTATTCTTTTTTTATTTTATCACGTTTAACATTTTCAGTGTTCATATCTAATATTCACGTCGGATGGTTCACTTCAGTGCAAGATGAACTACTGTTTCCCCACATCCTTCGTAAAATCTTACAGGCCTGGTACAGGCTGAGTGTTAGTGAAGTGTGAAATAAGGGACACAGAAGCAAGAAGAGTGGTGACCTGCTCCACTAGGACTACTACAACCCACTGAGACTACAAAAAGTTAACAGTGTTACATTGAAAGGGAGCAGATCCTGAGAGTCCCAGGTGGTGACCTGTGAGCCATGTAGCTAAGGCTGAATTTGAAGAATGGCCGAGCAGAGCAATCACAGTGTGGATCCTAAGACACTCCCTGTCCAATTGACCTCCACAGCAGGGGCAGCTGAGTCTGGGTAATGCCAGTGGTAACTAGAAACGACTCAGTAGATGATATTTATCTTCTTGTTTACACTGTTAAGAATGGGGATCATAAAAATGCTTACCACATGAAGTTGGTATGGAGCTGAGATGAAGAATTTAAAAATCTTTTACATAAGTTGTGAGAGTATGAATCATTGGTAGCTTTCGCACGACACCTTCTTACGGCTGTGTCTTCCATTTGCTGAGCTGGTGTGTAGGTTCCTCTAAGACACACGTGGTCTCTCCTTGCTTGGCTCCTTCTTTCTTCTCCAAGCATACCCCCCAGAGGATCACCCAGCAATGCTATGGTATTCTCCCCCTCAGGGCTTTGGACTGTTTCAATGTCACTGTGTGTCCTTAATTAATCCCTTTTCTGGTTAACTTCTGATCTGGATCTTTAGGATACATGTGCTGTTAGCATTTGGGGCTTGGGAAGGGCCCATGTAGGTCTAAGTCTTATTTTGAAGCTGAGATGGTGACTGTGTTATCCATCTAGAAACTTCTCCACTGATAAGGAAAGGGGGAACATATCACAAGATACCAAGAGCCTCAGTGAAGAAGCTCAGACCACTGGAGGAAACCCTTAATTGGAAGAAGACACATGTACAGAGTGGCTTCTTTGTGTGCTATGGCTAGTGGCTATTTGGTGAGGTGGGTTATCAAAGACAAGAGTGAGGTTGTGTGAGAAAGGGATTGGGAAAGATGTTGTTTGATCTGGATCTGAACCTATGTAATCCTTTGTCAGAATTGACTCATGTAAAACAATCCCTAGATTCTGCACTGCACTATGTGATGTAGGTTAGAATCATAAGACCAGTGGGGGGTTCAGTGATTCCTCCTGTTTTATTTAGTGGTTACAGAACCCGGTGGTCAGAGCCACTGAGTAGGAGGACCTGCCCCTGACCAATGTTAATCATCCTTCCTGTGATCACTTGTAAGTGATAAGAGTCAAAAAGGAAGCGGTGGGTTGATACTGTGTCTCCGAGGCAGTGACTCACAATGCTGTCAGGTTAGAAATTGGACATTAACCCTTCATATGAAGAGCCCACATCCCTGCCCCATGAAGAAGATGAACCAGCCAGAGAAAATGACTGGAGAGTGTCTCTGAACAGCCATCGAGACAGAAGAGATGCACAACAAAAGTTCTCCTTCTGTTATGGTGTGGAGGAGAGGGTGTCCCCCAAAAGCTCATGTGTGAGACAATGCAAAAAGGTCCAGAGGAGAACTCATTGGGTTATGAAAGTCTTACCCAATTGGTGAATTAATCACCTGATGAGACTAACTGAGTGGTAACTGAAGACAAGTGGGGTGTATCTGGAAGAGTGGGGCATTGGGGGCTTGGCTTTGGGGGTATATATTTGTATCTAGCAATTGGAAATCACTCTTTCTCTGCTTTCTGATCATCATGTGAGTTGCTTCCTTCCACCACACTCTTCCACCATGATGTTCTGCCTCCCCTCGAGCCCCAAGGGATGGAGTCTGATGTCTGAGGACTGAGACCTCTGAAACCATGAGCTCCCAAATAAACTTTGCCTCCTCTACAATTGTGCTGGTTGGGTCTTCTAGTCGCAGCAGTGAAAACTGACTAAAACATCGTCTAAAGGAGGCAGGATGGAGGTATAGAGATGTGCTCATGGAATAAACCAGATTCCAAATACATCCAAGCTTGCTGCTTATGATAAAATGCCTGGCATATACACTAAAATCAATCTCTGAAGGCCCCCTCCCTGAGCAGTATTTTCCTGAAATTTCTCCCACTATTCCCAGTTTTTTCTTCTATTTCTCTTCTTGCTATTTTCTTCTCCCTGGGGCGATCCATGAGGGGCAATGTTGTAGAAGGCAAGGATAGGAGCTGGAGGTGAGAGATTTGGGGGTTTATCCTTACTTTGAGACCTCATAAAATTACTGTCTCTAGGGCTGGAATAATAATGATCACATTTTCCTGTATTAATTACTTATACTGCTATGACAAAGAGGACCGGACAACAGTGACTTAAATAAGCTAGAAATTTGTTTTATTCTCCCTAACAGTGCTGAGAATATAGGTGCCTCTGATTCTCACATCTTGTCGTTCAACTGTTCTTGATAGTGGGGTTTCACAACTTCAGCACTATTCACATCTGGTGTTGGGTAATTTCTTTGTTGGAGCAGTGGAGTGAGGTGAGGTAGCCTGTGCCTTTTAGAATATTTAGCAGTAACCCTGGTTCCCCTGCTACTAGGTGCTAGCAGCACCCTCTCCCTGGTTTTGGCAACCAAAATATCTTCCTATTTACCAAAGCACCCTTGGTTAAGACTCACTGCCAAAGAGTTTTCATTTTTAAAGCTTATTTTTCCTCACCATATCTGCAGTCTAGTTCATAGGGAGGAGGAAAAAGTGAAGGACAGGCAATTTCCTTTTAAGAGGGAGATGTAGAAATTGCACCTGTCAGTTATGCTCCTATTCCTTGACCTAGAACTTGGTCATATGGCATCAGTAAGTGGTAAGGGGAGCCAGATTATTCAGTGGATTGCAAGAATCTGTAAGTTTTCTATTTCTAAAAGTATTAGAGGAGTATGAATAATAGAGGGGCAATGAGTGGTCTCCTCACCCTTATGGAATGAAATATGGGAGCCTATCTACAATGCCTAGGATAACACCTTAGGTAATAAATAAATTCCCAGTGATTGTTAGTTAGCCTTCCTTTTCCCCTCCCACTTTTCCATCCCTAAACACCTGGTCTGGGTCTGTTTCACACTGAAATTCAGTCTTCAATCATTCTGATAAACAAATATTAATAGTGATAATTCTTCTTCGTAAGTGCATTTTCTGGCCAATATGGGGAAGACAGACCATTCTCAGGAGGTTTTAAGCCATTTCTTCGTTTTGGCCTCAGTGGCCTGGCCAGCAGCACCAACTCCTAGGAGTATGAATTGAAGACATCTGCAGGTGACACTTCTGGAAAGTGTCCTTGGAAAGGAACAATGGTTGGTATTAAAGACAATCGGAACTAGTTTAAATTCAGGCCCAAGAACTTCCTAGCTATGCCACTTTGGTCCATTGATTATGTGGTTATTAATTCAAGGCCTCAGTGACATCATCTACAAAACAAGAATGGCAATATTTACTCTGTAGAATTGTCATGCGTAAGTCACAGAGAAGAATGGCTTAAGCCCTGCTATTTTCAAATATTATTCCAAAAAAATAATCATTCACAATCCATTACAGGTTTTGATATAGAACCTCAATTTTATAGAAAATATTGGTCGAGTCTAGGAGAGGTAAATTTATTTTCTCCTATCGACATGTGCACATAACATTAGGAGGAGAAAGAGATGAGATTTGAGCTCAGGTCTCTCTGAGAACAAAATAAATGCTGGGCTTCTGGGGCTGTAGCTCAGTGGCAGAGTGCTTGCCTAGCACATGTGAGGCTCTGGGTTTAATCCTTAGCTCCGCATAAAAAAGTTAACAAAATAAAGATACGATGTCGATACACAACTACAAAAAAAAATTTTTTAAGTCAATGCTGGTTGAAATAACAGGTTTTCTTCTATTTCTTTCTCAAACATGGATGTCTCAAGATGCTTAGAACTATTTCTGCCACTAACAGATGCCCTGGGTGTGGACTTAGATAATATGAGTCGATATCTTCCTCAGAAGGGAGATTATAGCATGAAATGGACAATCTTCTCTTTGCCCTGGAGAAAGTAAGGGTGCAGAGAAAGATATTAGGGGGACAGGATAGTCATGTAGCCGCTGGATGTCCATCTTCCCTGCTTGGCTCCCACCAAGAGCAGGCTCAAGGGATCCCTGTGCGCTGAGCTTATCACAGAGCGCTTGGCTCTCTCCAAGGAGCTGGTCGTGTCTGCCCTCCACACTGCAGCTAGTGCAGTGCACACACTGCTGACCCAAGTGGAAATTCCGCATTTCATGAGAAAGAAATAAGTACATTGGACAAGAGCTCCACATTTCCTGCCATGAGGTTTACTTCATTTTCGGGAAGAGCCCCGCTAAGCTATGATTTCAAAGGATTCCAAAGAATTTTGGAGTCTAGTGATCAGTTTTACTTTAGGTAGCGCTCTCTCTCTCTCTCTCTCTCTCTCAACAGAAAATGAAGCATAAACCTGCTTCCTAGAGCTGCTGAAGGAGTTAAGGACATTACAGATGGATGGCAGGGTGCTGAAATGCAAAAATGCCCTGAGTTCAAATCCAGCCTCTATCTCTAAAAAGCTAGGAGACTCAGGGCAATTTATTAAGCTTTCCTGTTCCTCAGTTTCTATGTCTTTAAGAGGGGAGTCAAAATGGTAGTTGAGCTCAGGATTTGTGGGTGGGATGAGAAACCCTCCAGTGTGTTCCCTGATGCACAGCAGTGGGTGCTGTAAGGCGTCCACTGGTCTCTTTCTAGCCCTTCTGTAGCCACATTTGAAAACTCATGGTGAACCTCCAAGTGACACTCAAGCGACACTCACATAATAGTGATCTGACTCATTTTAGAGGCTTAGTAACAAATGGGGAGAGGCTTTGAGAGAGCAGACTGGATTGTGTCTCAGGGAAGCTTCTTGGAGAGTGTCCCTTCCTGCAGCTGGGCCCCCAGGCTTCAGCTCAGCTGAGTTAATGGGCTGGTTAATGGAAGCCTTTGATGATCACTCAGTGGAGAGCTCACTTGTCTTCCTCTTGGGACACAAAAGACATGTTGGCTGCTTTTATTCCTCTTTAGCATTTACTTCTGCAGCCTAATTGGGTTATAATCGGATTGTACTCCCCAAGTGCTCTCTCCCAGATTGCCAGTCTTGGGTGCCACTCATGGTCTTTGTACAGATCCATCTTCATCAGGACCCTCCCTTATTTCATCGGCAGCTTCTGAACCACACAAGCAACAACCACCTGTATGTTGGGCAAGGTCAGGCATAGCCCCTGGGAATGCGACCATCCCAGTCCTGAGAGCCACACTGGGTAAGGAAGATCTCTTTTTTTCTTGTAAAGCCCAACAATATCGATTCCAGCTCCTTTCTTCAGGTTCTAGAGAAGGTCTTGTGAAGAAGCTAAATTTTATCTGCCTTCTCTAACCTGAAAAGGTCCTACCACCTTCTCCTGCCACACCCTCACTTCCTATCCAAGACAGTGCTCTCATTCTATGCCTTGGCTTCCAAAGCCACCCACTGCAGCACCCGCCCACCTGCGCAGACCTTCCCCTTCTGTTTGTCCTCGTGTGTCAAGCGCCCACAGGGAGAGAGGATATTATTTACTGGACTGATTTATTGCTTTTATTAAAGAGTGACAAGGAACCATTTCCGTTTGGTTCCAATCAGCTCTCTAGTCATAAAGCAGCCATGGTCCAGGTGTTGTGTCAGGGCCTATGCAGACAGGTGACATTACACAAGGAACTTTACACTTAATACTCTCTTAATACTCAAGAAGCAGGCAGAGTTGTTTCTGTGCTGGAGTAAAACCTGAAACTCAGAACGGCTTGCTGACTTGCTCAGGGTTGCCAGAACCTCTGCACTGCAGAATTGCAAGGTGCACCGGCCCCATGGCAGCCTGTGCAAACATAGGACTCCCCAGTTGTGTGCTCCAACACATGGGATAGAAAGGGGATAGTAATCCTGGAGCCTCTAAAGCAGCGGTTGTGATGCCTGTCCTGTCGCAAAATGCCAACTCTCTTGGTTTCTTATGAATTCAATAGAGGGAAGTGGAGGTTTTATCTTTTTGGGAAAAGTGGCCATTCTGCTTCCATTAAGTTACTTTACATTCACCAGATAGGATTTGCTGATCCTAACGCTTGCTGAAGTGTTCACGATCCCATTATTCAGTGCTTTGAAAACCCAATAAAATTTAATATGGCCAGGACGGTTTTAAATTACATACATGAATTTTTAAGTCTCCTTATTTTGAATGAATTTTAACAAGTATTTTCTTCAATTGTAAACAGGTTTACAGTCAATTGGTGGAGCCTAAATCTCATCAGTTTTACCAATCTTAAAGCCAACATTTTTTCCATTATTAGTACTTTAGTCCTCAATTGTTTGTGTCTTTTTTTTTTTTTTTGAAAGCTTAGGACAATGTGATTTTTAAAAGATGCTGCTGTGATTTTAAATCCTCAATCAAATTTGTCTCCACATCTGGTCACTTGGTGTCTTCTACTTCAATGGCATGAGTGTTTGTAAACATGCCTATTCCTTCATAAGCACCAATGTCCACATATACTCACTCCTGTTTTTTCCCTTTAGCTGTTCAAAGAGTCCTCATTCTGTCCTGCTGAGGTTTTGTGCTTGAGGAACCAAAGAATTGGGACACGAGTGGATAGCCACGCTAGCCTATTTCTTGGACCTCTTAATCCACAGGCCCAGAATGGCAGCACCCCGGCCCCTCCCCAATGAACTCTCATTTATGAATAAAGGACAAGGATATTATGGTAGGAAGAGTTGTCTCTTCCTTATTTGGGCCACTTTCTGACTTCTTTATGCCTTTGTTTTGTGTGTGTGAGTTTAATTCCCATTGATGTGGGCAATGACCGTTGGTCCAACGCTACTTCTGCTTCTGAGCTCAGCATACTGCCCCGACACTCCAGAGGTAAACACAGAGGAATCGAAAGACAGAATGATTTCACCTCTGAAGTCCTATTTGGTGCACATTTGGAGCCCAAGGACCAACCACGCAGGAGGCCTGGGGTGTTTTCACTCGGGCACAGCCATGAAAGTGTTGTGTATTTTTTTCCCCTTTGGTGGAAAATGATGGCTTTGCTTTCTCGAAGCATTCCTGCTGACTTATTCATGGAACCCAAAGAGTGTGACATCCAAGGAGGGCAGCATGCAGCCTTCTGTTTCTCAGCCAGAGTCAGGGTTTGGCACAGTGCATGAGCTGGGGGTGGGGGCGGTGGGGGGACTGCCCAGTGCAGTAGGTGAGAGAAGAGTTGGCCAAAAGGTAGGAAAGACTTGAAACCAAAATCCACACTCTGATGTGCGGGGCCTCCCAGTGAGAAAAAACACTCACCAAACACCCACAGACTTATTTGGGTTGGAAGAGGGCAAGCAGTGCCCAGGAGACTGTTGAAACAGAGAACTGATCCCCTTCCATGGTGTAGGAGAGCTGTGGAAAGCTGGGGCAGGGTCTATGAGAAGGAATGGTAGGGGAGGATGCTCCAGGCAGGGTGTGGATATTTTCCCCAAGGAATTCATTTTTTTTCAGGCTTGCTTGGGATGGAACTATAGGCTGTCCCCTGTGTGGGTGGTGGATGGAGAGACTTATGAGAAGTAGTATCCGTCTCTTCCCTGGAGCCAGACAGACTTAGGTTGAATCCAGACTCCACCACTTATGAGCATTGGAACCATGGGGGAAAATCACTTAACTCGTCTGAACCTCAGTTTCCTAACCAGTTAAATGAGAATAAAAATTGTGGTTTTTAATGAGGATAAAATGTGGTATTGCCAACAAAAGTTGGCCTTTGTGGGCCTGGCCCTCATCAATTGTCAATAAACAGCTTTCAACTTTCCATATGTTAGATGGCAGGTGGTATTTAGGAAGGACAGCCTCCTATAATGGCTTTAGACATTTCAACCTACGTATAAATTCTGGCTCCACTTTGTACCAACTAGCCTTTGACTTAGAGTAAGTTTCCTCTGCAATTTTTTAAAATCCCATCCAGACTTGTCATATCAGTCCTCATCTTGCTGTGTTACTGAGAGGACTGGTGATAATGCATGAAAACCACTTAGCACACAACCTCCCTAAATTGGAGTCATGAAGCACCATAAATGTGGGCTGAGCTGATAGAGATGGGGAATCTTTTGTTGTCATATGGTCTCTGAGGACAAGAATTGATATTTTAGACCATGAACCTCAACCAGGGGCTGTCATAATGTCCACACACATTGAGAATGTCCACACACATTGTTGGTTGTTAAAACTCAGGGGGTGGCAGTTATTATGGGCATTAGTTGGGTAAAAACCAGAGATGCTGCCTAAATTTCCTACAATGTAAGGAACAGCCCACCTCATCGAAGAATTATGCAGCCCCAAACATCAACTGTGTCATGTCATCACATCAGCAAAACTAGAACAATATGAACATAGAAGTAGTAGACTTACCCGAATCAGTATGTGGGATAGTTAAGTGTCTCAGTTAATCAAACATAAATTACATGTCACCATCTAGGTACCTCCTGGAGAGTAGTCACCTTGTCCCTCTGAAGCTCAGCACAAGTTACACATTCTCTAAATATCTTTCAAATCAATGCATAACATTACCTGAGGAGAATCTCCAGGGCAAAGTTAATGATATAACTACTAAATGATAATCCTCAAAGGATTTTCACCTCGAAACACAGTAGGAAAAATGGGTTCATTTTTTGGAAAGGGCATTACCTAGGGTGATCAGAGCTGGAACGGAGAAGCCCAAGTGGCAGAAAGCATAGGAAAGTTACTGCTTGGTGTGTACCACCAATTTGGGACTGGGAAGGCTGGGATTGGATTTGCCTTTCTAATTAGGTTTGACTTGGGTTAATATTGAAGTGAGTTTTTGTTCTCTGAGTAGACACCAGCTGGGAGGTAGTCCAGGAACGTGCTGGGTGGCAGGGTGAAGTCAGCCTGATATTACACATTTTCTCTGGGTGATCCACAAATAGATGTTTCACACATGGACATATGAGACCTGTCTATAAACTTAGCTCTGACGCAGAATGTCCTGAGAGGTCAGACTCTTGAGTCACTCTGGATGACAGTTCAAATCCAGGCTCACTGTGTGGCCTTGCACAAGATACTCAGCTTTTCTGAGTCTTATTTTTTCCTGTCTGGAAAGTGCAGGTGAATAATATCTATCTCAAGAGGTTATTTTGAAGGATTAAAAAGCAAAAGAGATAAGGGATGATATTGATTCTCACTACAGAAAACTTGGAATGGGCTAAAATGAATTATACTGTATCCTGGTTTCAGGGAGAACAATCCCAACGAACTTCCTCATTTTTTACTGAATTTTCATGTTGTTTCTAGTCTCTATTAACCCTTACCTATCCCATAGGATGATCTCCTAAGTGCTCATGCTGCTAACCTCTTCTCCCCCACAATTGTCCTTTGGATAAACTCCAGTCTAATCATCCTAAAGCATGCTGCCCATCAAGCAACTCCCACATTTAGAAATTCCTCTTGCCATCTACAGAAGCAAAGTTTATTGACAAGGCATTCAAGTCTTCCACAATCTGGTCCCCACCGATGCAGCACCTTTAACCCTTGCCAGTGCCTGCATCTCCACACACAGGCGAATACTGGATCATATCCATTCCGGGTTATTCATTACTCCCAAAGCATCCTTATGGTTTTAGGTCTTTGCTCCTGCTATTCATTTAGCTTGAACTAATTCTTTTAAATGAAGTCACATCCAGTTTGCAAAGCCCAGGGCACATTTTGTTTTCTTCTAAGAAACCTCTTTTGATTTCTCCTGTCATGGTTGGATTTATCTCTCTTACTCTTCAAGCCTCCATAGCTAGCTATGTCTTAGGATGTCTGAGTTTTCTGTCCTTGTTATAATAGCAGTTTGGGAACATATCATTATTCCTTTTGAAATCATGGGCTCAATACATGGGAATCTTTGTGATCCTTCCTATTGTCACTTCCCTAACCTCTAGAATAGTATCTTGCACAGGGAAGGCCCTTAAACAAAAGTCGTACTTAATTTGGAAAGGATCACGGGTTTCATAAGAGAATCTCTGTGTCCAAAAGCATTTCTTTTTTATCCTACCAAAATATCTCCCAAGGGAAGGAGTACGGAAATAAATTTCATCTTCTCTATAACCTGAATAAATTCATGTATTCATGTGTGCCAGTGCTAGAAGTTGAGCATGACCATGGGATATGATTTAAAGGTTTAGCATGTCACACTATTTAACCATTAAATAATCATTCTTACCACACAAGCAGACTGTGGGGTGTGTGTGTGTGTGTGTGTGTGTGTGTGTGTGTGTGTGGTTTATTTCCATCTAGACAATATTAATTTGAAGGTCCATGTTTTATTTGTTTTTATTCTCTAAAACTCAGTGCACTACTTAGGGCTTACAACGAAAGTATGGAAGAGGATGAGGCAAGTAACTTTGTAGTGGAGAAATCTGACAAGAGATCAAGAGATCTGGCAAGAGATCAAGACAACACGAGATGGTAAATTGAATTAATGAGATGTAATGAGAATGGAGCTTTACTTTTGGGGGGAAGGAGGGGTACCAGGGATTGAACTCAGGGGCACTTGACTACTGAGCCACATCTCCAGCCCTATTTTGTATTTTATGTAGAGACAGGGTCTCACAGAGTTGCTTAGGGCCTTGGTTTTGCTGAGGCTGGCTTTGAACTTGCAATCCTACTGCCTCAGCCTCCCCAGCCGCTGGGATTACAGGCGTGTGCCCCTGTACCCAGCCTTGAGAATGGAGCTTTACTTTTTTTTTTTTAAGATAAAAGCAAGTTTATTTTAAGGTAGCTGTCTCCTTTTGTTGTTATTACAAATGAGGTCAGCTTGAGCTTTAACTTTTATGATCTTCCTCCCCAAACCCATAACCCCCGTATGATCATTACAGAAACATCAGAAAAATCCCAACTGAAGGACATTCTACAAAGTACTCAGCTCCTCAAAACACTTATCAAAAAATAATCAAGTCTGAGAAATGATCACGGTCTAGAGAAGCCTGGTGAGTCATGGTATCTCAATCTAATGCATCCTGGATGGGATCCTGGAACAGAAAAATGGATATTGGGTTAAAACTAAGGAAATCTAAAAATATAGAGATTTAATCATTAATAAGGTATCCATGTTGATTCCCTAGTTGTGATAAACATGCACAGTGATGTAAGCTGTTAACAACAGGGAAAACGGGGATAGGGCATATTGGAACTCTCCATGTTACTTTCCAACTTTGTTAAATACCTAACAAGTGAATGAGAAAGGCTGTTTGGATTTGACTTCCCTATTAAAAATTAGAAGAAAACCAAACAGCCTGAGACATGTGTCTCCGGATGGTGGTTGAATAACCGTAAGCAGGTCATGTGACTCTCTTTGATTCTTCGTTCATTTAATAATAATATATTTTTTTAAAAAGTGCATAACTCATGGAATACAATAAGTTAAGTTCATCTATACAAAATACCAGTACATAGCAAGTCCTCAATGATCTTCTTCTTCCCTTGGTGATATGATGCTTGGGGCAAAATTCCTTACCCTTTCTGTGGACACCAAGGTATTTGTTATTAAACAAGGTATTTGTTATTATACTAAAAACTATAGCTACCTTTGCCATCTAATTGATTGAGATAGCATGATTTTTGTCAGTGAGGAATATATCTCTATACTCTCTCCTTCCAGTTACAGAGACTGGTGGAAGAAAGAAAGGGAAAAATCAAGATTTCAAAGCTTCTCCCCTTTCTTCTGCGCTGATGAAGAGTGAATCCAAGGGTGGGTGAACCTTTGTTTTAGTGGGAACATTAATGAGACGGTATTTTTAAAAATAGGTCTAGAATCCAATAGAAGGTGGGGCGTTCAGAACAGCTGAACTGTTATGCATAATGAAGTTAGGGAATTCAGATGAGAGGCACAGAATATGGTGTGTACTTAGGGGTGGTGCCAGAGTACTTAGAGTAGTAGAGTGTACTTAGAGTAGGAGCCAGCACCCTCCTGGGAGATATGACCACCAAGAAGTTTTCTGTGCATAGAACAAGAACTTTTAAGCAAAAATATCTAAAATTCTCCTGTACTATTTGTTCTTCTATATTATAAATAACCTTTCATCATCCAAATTTTCAAAAAGATTCACTAAGCATGCAAGTGGCTGGTTATGAAAGATTCTGGTGGAAATCGAACTACTCATCACCTACATTGCTACCAATCCAAAGACATGGGACAAGCCAAGGGTATGAAAAGGTAATGAGATTTTAGGTTTGGTGCACTGAAGAATTTGGACCCAAGAATGACCATGGATTGTACATACTCCTGGGAATTTGCAGGAAGTTGGGGTTGGGCATTACAGTTGGGGTGATTTTAATAAGGTGTGTGCCACAGTCCGGCTGCCGCAAAATAGCCCCGGGGGGATGACGAACAACTTGTGTAGATTGATACAGCAGGAGAGGGAGCCGTTTATTGTAGGACAGGAACAATATTTATACATTCCACACAGCTTATCTAATTAACATAAACTAGATATAGCAGTCAACCAATAAGGAATCTCCACACTTAATGGCATTAACATAAACTAGATACAGCAGTCAACCAATAAGGAATCTCCACACTTAATGGCTCCCTCCAGTTACTTCACAAACCACTCCCTCTGGCATTTTGCCAGGTGCCATCCAGACTTGTTTACAGACTCTAACAGGTGTGTGTGTGTGTGTGTGTGTGTGCGCGCGCGCCTTCCCACAATGGCGGCCTGAAGTAAAGATAAGGACTGATGTTTTAATGGATTCATAATGTTCTCAGAGATGGGGTCTCCCCATGGGTAAAAGGTTGGAATGCACAAGAGGTTTTGCCACACCCTGCATACTCGGTCAGCCTCATTCCCTGATATGCTCTTATTACTGGAATCACCACTCGGAGGCACGTACATATCCTGCAACACTACATCTTTCTTCAGCTTTATTGAATATGCACAAACAAAAATTGTACATATTCAAGGTAGGCATGTGATGTTTTGACATACATAAATGTTGTAGAATGATTCCTGCACATGAACTAATTAACATACCAATCACCTTACTTGGTTACCTTTTATCTTAGGATCTACTCTAAACAAGTTTCAAATACTCAGATCACTTTTATCAACCACAGTCACCATGCTGTGCATGAGGCCTCTGTGACTTATTTATCTTATAACTGTGAGTTTCTGTCCCTTAACCAACAACATCTTCCCACTTCAGAAGGGATTGTGTCATTTGAAGATAATTTTATACATATACCAGTTCTCCCTGCTCCGAGATTATGAGAGCCACAGAAGACCGGATTAGTCTCATCTTTGTGTTTCCTGAGCACTGAATGCAGTGCTTAGTCTATAGAAGGTGCTTGCTGTAAACTGGGTCTGTAATGCCTTCCAAATGCCCTTGTGTTGAAGACTGAATCCCCAGCCTGCCACTATTGGGAACTGGAGGAAATGTTAAGAGGGAGGACCTAGTGGGACATCATCTGGCAATAGGGGTGTGACCTTGAATGGGGATTTTGGGACAGGGTACTCTTTTTTACCTCCTTGTCTTGCTTCCCTGTCATGGTAGAAAAGCTTCTGCTCCACCACATTCTACCTGCCATGATGCATTGCCTCACTCAGGCTCAGAAGTAATGAGGTCAACCTACCAAGGACCAAAAACTTCAAAACCATGGCCCAAACAAATCTTTTCTCTTTATAAGCTGATCACCTCAAGTATTTCTTAGAGTAAATCCAATAAATATTTGGCAAAAGACTAATTCCAGATCTTCCACAAGGAAGATCTGGGATTAGTCTTCTTGTAAGGACTTGGTCCTTACAAATTAAAACCACACTGAGATGCCATCTCACTTCAGTCAGAATGACAATTATAAAGAATACAGGGAGAAAGGAACTCTCCTACATTGTTGGTGAGACGGCAAATTGGTGCAACCGCTATGCAAAGTCGTATGGAGATTCCTTAGAAAACTTGGAATGGAACCATCATTTGATCCAGTTATCCCACTCCTCAGTCTGTACCTAAAGGACTTAAAAACAGCTTACTATAATGATGCAGCCACATCAATGTTTATAGCGACTCAACTCACAATAGCCAAGCTACGGAAACAACCTAGGTGTCCTTCAATGAATGAATGGATAAAGAAAATGTGGTATCTATGAACAATGGAATATTACTCCACCATAAAGAACAATGAAATTATGGGATTTGTCAGTAAATGAATGAAACTGGAGAATATCATGCTAAGTGAAATAATCCAACTCCCACAAAAACCAAAGGCCGAATGTTATCTCTGATTTGTGGATGCTAACCTACAATAAGGGAGCTTGGGGAGGGGAATAATAGAAATCCATTGGACTAGACAAAGGGAAACACAAGGAAGGGAGACAGGAGGGGAATAGGAAAGACAGTAGAATTAATTGAGCATAAGTTTCCTAGCCTTATATTTTTATACACAAACCGGGTAACTCTATCATATCATGTATGATCACAAGAGTGGGAACCTAAATAGAATAAGTTATACTTTATGCATGTATATTCTGCAAAAATACATTCTACATTCTATTGTTATGTATAACTAAAAAAAAGTTTTCAGATATTAAAAAAAAAGTTTTGAACTGGTTAGCTCCCCATTAGCACAGAGATTTTCAAACTTGTCTTCTTTGGAATTATCTGGAAGCTGTAACATTTACTGACACTTGAGTTTTCCTCCCTGACATCTTTGATGGATGTGGATTCAGGCTGGGAGTGGGGACTCAGAAAGTGTCCTCAGCCAGTGCTGATGTGCAGGGGGGTGGAGTGTCCAGTCTAGGATCCAGTGTCCTGCTCATCTCGACTCCTTTCCTCCCTCTTGCTCTCAAAGCTGACAGTGCTAATTTCTTCTTTTCTTATAGTCAATCTTACAGAACTGTCCAAATAAAATAAGACCACGGAAATGAAAGTACTTTGAAAAAGCGTGTTGGGACCATAGGGTTATTAGAGGAGTATCTCCTGAATTGGAGTTGGCTTTTGAGCCCTAATTGAGGTCTTTGAACTTTCCTCCACATCAGATAAATTAGTAAGGAACAAATAAATAAACAAGCTTTATGGCTTCCTCGGAATAAGGGGCTTTCTTTCTCCTTCCAATAGCTACGGTGGCAAGGTGGGAGACTTTTGAGAAAAGAGAGGGTGGGGACATTCCACTAGGGTCCTGGGCTGGTTTATTCTTCATCAACTTACTCAGAATTAGCAAAGGACACTCAACTGCCTGCCCCCATCCTCCCACCAAAAGTGTAGCAGAAGAAGCTCAAGCAGTATCTGAGGCCAAGGACAAAGAGGGGACATCAGGGGCCTCATCATGATGGACCTGGAAAACATTATACCCAGTGAAATAAGTCAGTCACAGGGGGATGAAACGTAACTCCCCTCATAGAACTATCTAAAACAGTCAAACCTCCACAAGCAGAATGTGGAGTGGTGGTGTCCAGCAGATGGGGAGAGGAAATTGGGAGATGGTATTCACTGGATACAAAGCTGCAGCTGTATGTGATGAATGAGTTCATGAGACCCGCTGTACCACCTAGTGCCCATGGTGACAATATAGTACCCATTCATGCACTTAAAAGTTAAGAGAACCCATCAAGTGTCAAGTTTCATTACCACAAGAACAAGAAAAAAGGGAGAAGGGGAGAAAGAATTGGAAAACCCAAACAGAGGGACCCAAGGAAATTTTAGGTGTCGGTACATTTCTTACCTTGATTGTGGTGATGGTATCAAGGGTGTTGGTGTGTATCTAAACTCATATAGTCGTGTCCATTAAACACGGGCAGTTTTTAGATATATCAAGTGTATCTCAATAAAACTGTAAAAGGTGCCTCTTTGAAAGTGCAATGGACAAAAACGGTGACCACCCACACGTCTTCGGAACCCATCTACTCTTTCCAGGTGCCCCACGCTGGCTTGTGTGTGCTCTGCTCTTGCTGTCTTTGGGAAACCGTTCTTGGGCTCCTGGAGCTGCTTTGCCTCGTGGCTTTCTGAATCAGAGTGGCTGGAAGTGAGTGTCTCCCTGAGGTGACCTCAGCCAATGACTGAGGGTTATAACATACAAGACGCCAGCCCTGTCCTCCAAAGGCATCCTCTCTCACTCCAATGTCCCCCAGAGACTGAGGTTAAGATTTTCCCAGAAGTCCTTGCTGGTCTGGTCTCCTCCCCTCACCTGATCTGCCTCCTTGTGCCTCACCCCCTGGTTCCTCCTGGGACTCTTCCATTCTAATTCACTTGCACACAAACCATGTCTTAGATTCTGCTCCAAGGAAACCCGATTTAAGCCCCCCAAAATAACATGATATGATGGCGTGATTCCTTCTGGCAACCTGGAGACTGCAAAAACCCATGCTTTACAGAATGTGTACTCAGATACTGTTCATTGCTTTTTATTTGAAACATGCGTCGTTTCATTTAACCCCCAATCCAACTGCTTGCAGATAAAATAACAACAAAAAGCAGGGGGTTCAGGGAGAGTAAGTAATTTCCCCACGATTACACAGTAGCTTAGCAGTAATTAAAAGAGAAAACCTGATGGGACCTGAAGCTCTTTATCTGGGTTACTCCAGCAAACGGAAGGTCTGGGGCAACGTAGTTCTCCCTACTTTTTTGTTAATTTTTCTTACTTTTTTCTTGTTTCCATTTGTACCCAGTTCCTTTCAATAGCATTAGCCCAAGGGCAGGTCTGAGGAGAGTTTCATGTTCTTCAGACAGGCAGATAGGAAACAAAAACCCCACGCGCAGCCTGGCGAGAACAAGGGTAGTGATTGATCTTAGCTTGCTGCTCCGAAGGGCAAACCCTTGAAAACCAATCTTGCCTCCATCCTGGGTGGGGAAAACATCCATCACCACATGCCCCTCCCTCCCTGAGCAATGCCTGCCCCCTCCCACTCAGGTGTGAGAGTGAAGTGAGCTGTCAACTCGTCACCTCATGCCTGGGGGAAGGCTCAGGCAGTGTTTCTGCAGGGAGCCAGAGGCAGGTGATTTGAAGCTAATTTCTAGTGACTGCTGGTCATTTTTTTTACAAGTCACATGTCTTGCCTGATGGGGACGGGTTTTGAGAAATACATTGTTCCACAATTTTGTGTTTTGAGAACATCAGAGAGTGTTTGTTGCATAAACCCAGATGGTACAGCCTACTCCACACCTGACTATATGGTACGGCCTATGACTCCCTGTCTGCAAATCCATAGTTTATTGAACTGTACTGAATACTGCAGGCGGTTGTAACTCAGTGGGAAGTATTTGTGTCTTGAAACATACCTCAACAGGTTGGTTTGTGTGAGATTTACTGCAGATATAAGTAATGTGTTGTGTTTTGACATTAGGATGGCTACAATGTCACAAGGCACTAGGGTTTCTTCATCTCCACTATGATCTATGGGGACACTATCATATCATACACGTGCTCTGATGTTGACAAAAATGTCATGATGCTGTGCGTGACTGTATTGAATTCTGCTTAGCAATATTACGTATCTGCTGGATGACAGAGCAGAACACAAAGATGGACAAAGCCTGGTTCCTGCCCCGTGGGAACTTGCAATATGTGAATGAGACATTCAGCCAATCAGAGCTCAAGAAGGAATTGGGGGCACATGATGGAGGACAGTCAGGCCTGCCCTGGGGAGGCACCGTAGTTTTCAGGTGTAGAGCCCCATCACATGGGAGTGCAAGGTGCTTGCATTGCTTCAGACAGAAGTGCCGTGTGATCATGGAGGCTGGACTCAGAGTGTTGAAGGTATTTCCGGTGAAGGGAAGAGAATCAAGAAACGCAGAGAAGTCTTGGGATGCAGAGCATATTCTAGAGAAGATCTAGAGAAGCTGGAGCTGTTGGGATGGAGAGCGGTGAGAGGGGCAGTCATGCTTCACTCATACTTCATAACTGTGCCTGTTTTGTGCCCCGTAGGATGTGGATCACCATGAAAGATTCTTGAAAGCTGACTAAGATGCAGTCTCTTGTCCTTTGTTGCTCGTAGATAGGGGACAGAGAAGCAAAGGGATAGTTATAGCCAAATGCAACATGCTGTTCGTGGGCACAAAGAAATGGATCTGTTGGAGCCGGGAAGGCTTCCTGTACAGGGTCCCTCGCATGAAGCTGCCTCTCAGTTGAAAAAGGATTAATGAGGTCGGAAGGGAGAGCTGTCAGTAGACCAATCACTGAGTGCTTCAGGTCAAACTAGCAGTGAATACTGGAATCAGTGCCTATTTGGGTACAATGGGAGCCACTGTGAGACCTGTGTTTTAGAGAGAACTTGTGAATGACTGACTAAGCCTCTGAGGGTCCTCTAGCCTCTGACCCTTCCTCTGGTTGACTGGCATGGTTGTGCTGTGTCTTGAGATATTGTTCCTGGGGTTCTGGTTCATTCGGGGATTTATTTTTATCTCTATGAATTAGTACCTCTAGGATGCTCATAGAACAGGGGTCTGGGCCAGGGAAAGATCGGAACACAGAAAGGCTTTCCACGCAACCCGCTGGGCTGACATTCTGTAAGGAAGAGGAGATGGATGGATACCGATTGCTGATCCGGTAACTATGGTAATGTGCAGGCTCCTGTCATTGAGGAGGTGCCTGAATGGATTAGAAGCACCTTTAAATATGCTTGTTTGGGAAGAGCTGGCTAAACTTGTCTCAATTGTGTCTGCCTCTGACAAGCCTCTCTCCAAGTGGGCAGAGACAGGGTTTTAGAAGGCTGAGTTTCAAAGGAACGCTTGGCTTTTGCACAGAGAGAAAGGAGATTCAAGGAACGCTCAAACCTGGCCTGGATATTTCCCACTAATGCCAGGCAGCTGCCCCTAAAGCCCTCCCCAAGCAATCCACAAGGCAAGGGCTTTGCTTTGAAACTAAGACTCTGCCTCAAATATAAATCTATTTATAACAGCAACAAAAAAAAAATGCTTTCCCTTTGTTTCAAACACTTCTACTAGTCTACCTTTGGAGTCTCATTTTGAACTTTCCAGAAAAAATCTGTCTCATCCCCTTTTCTTAAATATCACAAATCATGTTTGATTTCTATCAGCGTGTTCCAGAAAATAGTTGGGCAGACTTGAATGTCAATCAAATCTCTGCTACTTGCTTCTTGTTGTGTGGCCTTCGAAAAGTCACTTGGCCTCTCTGAACCTCACTTTTCTCATCTGTAGAACAGAGATGATAGCGCCTGTTTTAAAAGCTTTGGTTAAAGTTTTGCAAATTCTCTAGCTTTATCAGAGAACAGAATAAAAAATCAAATACGTGGCAGTTTCTTCAACTCTCCATCCTCAACTAATCTTCCCAAATCTGTGAACTTTGTGAAGACTGAACAAGTCTGCCCTACATCTGCTTGCATTTCAAGGTTTAGTGAATACGTAGAGGAAATGAGCTGGAGAAGTGACACAGCATCAGACGCTTCTCTTCAACCAGTTAGTGTGGTCTGCTTAATTCGTTTACATTGTATTTTGTTAGTCCAACTACTAAATTAGTTGCTGTTGCTATCCTACTTTAGACAGTCTCCTGACTTCACCCAGACCCTATCTAGGGTGCAGATTAACAGAAGAAGGCAAAGTGGTCTCCACTCTCAGGAGAGCAAGCCCAAGTCCCCACCTGTTGGTAGAAAGCATGGTGCTCTTGCAGAAATAGACTGCGGATTGCAAGATACTCTCAGAACATATGACAGGTTGTCCTGTCCGGTACCTTGAGATCTTCAGGTGGTCATGGGATCTCTTTATGCGACTAAGCCCTTCATTCGCCCCCAGCCATGTTTCTCCGTTTACCTTCAACTTGCTCTCTCTGCTCAGAAAATCCACCTCTTTCTTTATCCCCCCATGCTAGTTGTGTGAAGTCTCTTGGAACCTTGTGGATCTCTCCATTTCAGACCAGGAGAAGTGATGTGGTTTGTAGGTACCACCAGAGAAGTGACTTCACTTTTAAAAATAAGGGGTATTTTTGCGTTCTATTTTCAAATTATAAAGCAAATGTGTGACATTGCTATAAATGAAGAATGTGAGAATTAAAAAATCAATAACCCCTAATCCCTCTGTTCATTAGACACATATAACTGAATTTGACATCATTTATCTTCTGTGCTTTAATTCTATAAACCTTCTATCTCATGCATAAGAACAACTTGTATAAGATTTTATCTATTGCAATTTGATTTTTATATTAAAATGTTAGCATTTTCTGATATTGCAACATAGTGCTTATAGTCATTACTTTTATGGATGGATTGTGTCCTGAGTAGACTTATCCTCTTTATTAAAACTATCTTGGGTAGTTTGTCTTAGTTAAAAACTTATTTATGTTATAAATAATGCTGCTATCTGCTTCTTTTGCTCACGCAATTATATAAGTCAGCATAGACTAATCTTTCAATGAGTTATAAAAGCAATTCTTCTATTTCTTACATCACAGACCAGTATCATCCTTCCTATTCTCTCTACTCGACTCCACAGGGTTGGTTAGGGACCCAGCATCATCCATCTGGCAACTCTACCATCTTCTAGGACCTCAAAGACCCCAGAGGCTCCCCAGAATTCATCAGGAAGATAAAAGAACAGACAATGCACAAGGAACTTCCAAGGAGGTCTTGGGTCTGCTTAGCAGTGTGCAAGATTTACACAAGCACATCATTGGCCAGATCTCAGTCACATGATTTCAGCTAATTGCAAGGGATGATGGGAGAGGCAGTTCTGATATATACTCAGAGAGAAAAGTCAATAACTTTCATAAGTATCTAGCCAGTCTCTGCCATAACAATTTTCTTTATATTACTCTTTGGGAGTAATATAAAGTAATACTCTATATTAATCTTTAGGTTTGATTTCCAGAATAGTTATTTCAAAATTCAGTAATCTTCTATAGCAATGAATATATATTAGGGGCCTTCATTCCACTCTCTAGTGAGTTATTTAACAAATACACTTGTTACAGGTACTGTCCTGGATATGTGCTAGGGTATAACACAGGATAGAACATGTAGTTTGAATTTTAGCAAGGAAGATGGGCAATTAGCCAAAATTTTATATACGTTCTTGTTTTGCTCTGAAATACTTTGCTATGCATAAATTCCCTCAACATTTTAATTTCCTTGGGACTTATATATTTCTTTTGCAGTCTTGGGCACACAGAATCCAAAACGCTACCTATTAAACAGATGATGTGATGGGTTATCAAATATACTTTATGAACAAATCTTTGAGAGGGGAAATGACTGGCTAAAGATCTACAGAGAAATCCTGAGACAATAATAACCAAAGATAAGTGTCCAACAGATTGGACAAGATTCAAATAACGGTTCTGCAAGGAAAAGAAAGATACTTTCCAAGCTCAAGAAGGGCCCTCCCACCTTCACTGTGTGCCTGAAATCAACAAGAGCCACATAGTCTTAACTCACAGCCAGGGGACTTAGAGAAAATGCAGGGCTTCCTGTCATGGTGGTTGACCTTGAAGTCAAGTGAGATGATAAACTTTCCACCTAAGCTAATACTAGGAATGAATTGGATTTCTTAATGCAAAGTGACTGAAAAATCCAGCTCACACAAAAAAGGGGGCAAATCTTTTGTTTTGCCTCTATTTCTAAAGTATGAGAAAATAGTATTTTTTACTATGAAATGTAGTTTAATAAATGCAATATAATATAAGGAATGCAAATACTTTATGTCAATTAAGAGCAGGGACTTAAAATTTCATTTTAAGGTACAATGCTGCTTGCTTTATTGACTTTGCCTTCTTCTTTTCTCCAGAAAGCATTAGAAGAAAGTCTGCTCCCTGCTGGGAATATGGCCTCCCCACCCCATTCTCAGATTTCCCAACACCTGTTGGGCAGCTGCTCTGTTCTGCCCCAGCAGTGGCTGCATTTGCAAGAGCTAAATTCTGATAATATGGAAAGTTAGTGATATACTTAAGGGATTTTCAATATGAACTTAACTACAGTAGATGGCTGGAACCACACTCTCATATTTCCTATGTACTTTTGGGGTCTCCATTAAGAAGCAATAAAAATAGAGCTACCGAGTTCACTGGCAGTGTAGCTATGAATCTTTTCCTCCATCTATCAATAACCACATAAAGGTAGTACTTCTGTAACTTTCTATGTGTGAATATGCATCTTATATAGCTGCCAGTTGTAATGATGGTTTCCAAATAGCATCACAATAGCTGCTAACACTTAGGGGTTGGGCAATATTCTAAGCATGATATATACACTGATACAGTCAAATCTAAAAAAAAAACTGAAGAGATAGCTACTATTATAATCTCTCTATTTTGCTGATGAGGAAAACAAATCTGAGAGGTTAATCAGCTTGCCTTAGTTCACAAAGCTATCGAGTGGCAAAATCAATATTTTCAACTGGACCATCTGGAGACATAGTCCCTGCTCTTTTTTCTTTTTTTTAACCTTTATTTTTTATTTATTCATATGTGGTGCTGAGGATCGAACCCAGCACCTCACACGCACTAGGCAGGAGCTCTACCTCTGAGCCACAACCCCAGTCCCATAGTCCCCGCTCTTAATTGACATAAAGTATTCGTATTTCTTATATTATATTGCATTTATTAAACTACATCTCATAGTAAAAAATGAGATTACTCTGTCTTTAATCTGTAACAAGTCTTTGAGATATGTAGAAAAAACATGAGGAAAGATATGGTTCATGTTATTATCATTTTCACATAATAAAAATGAAAAAGAAATTGAAAATTCTTAAAACTCATGAGGAAGTAAGAACATTTCGTATCCTGATTTTATGTGTATATTTTATAATATATGTTATATTTGATAATACATAGTGTGGTACGCAGGGCCTAAAGTATATACTACTTATGCATTTATAAAAATATACACTTAATTATATATTTGCATATCTAATAGTATGAAATTATTTCAAAATGATATTTAAAGACAAATGCATTAACTTGAGACACAAGAGCATTACCCAGGTCTGTTCAATAGATGTTTGAGAACCTTTTACAAATCAAAATACCCTGCCCTAGGAAGAAAGGTAAAGGACATTTTATAGTTCGAAAGCATTAAGTTCCATATTTCTTATGAAAACAAAATTCATTGCTTAGTGACAAAAAGGTTACAGGGTTTTTTTTTATAATACTCCAATAAGCCAGGTTATTAAAATTTCCGAGGCACTCAACATTCCAGGAATACTTTTATATATCTGTGGAGGTTTGAGGGGAATGAGATGAAAGATCCCTTGAGCCTGGGCTCTGTTCTTAATTCTGCTAGAGACTGGTCTCTGGTAACAGAGTTCTTTAGCCTCTCTGGGCTTCAAGTTACTCATTTTTAAAATGAACCTAAGGATATCCCTGGTAAATATTCAAGGGGCCTTGGAGTTCTGACCAACATTTATTCAGCGTTACTTAAAGCACTGAAGGTGACGGAAAGAGTGATCATTGCTAACTGTGACCAATTCCAGGAATCCAGCACTCAATGAAGCTCTAGCAGAATTAGGCAAAAGGAGCGCTTGGCTTGGTCATCTCTTTTCTGCACTGAGGTCCATCATTCCTTCATGAAATAATTACTGAACATCAACTATGTATAAGGCACAGCTGTCGATGTTAGGAACAGAGCTGGGAACCAACACCAAAGGCCCTGCCATCTTGGAACTTACGCTGGGTTTAAGGCATTTAGACCTTAGGCAAGTGAATATGACTATGTGATGCTAAGAGTTACTAAGTGCTTTAGGGGAAAAAGAGAGAAAGAAAGTAGGGAGGGGGATTCTATTTCTCATATGGCAGCAGACTTGATTTGAACTGATATGAGGCCATTTATAGGCGCGGTTAATCTAATTTGGTGTGAACAGTTATGCTTGTTGCAGAAGTCTACTTCTGTCTGAGTATTGGTGCTGCCCCCAACCTTCCAGAGGGGACTCTGTAATGTACATTTATAAAACAATGAAAAAATTGTGTTCCTAAGTACATTGGTCCTCAAGTTTCTATAGAACGAAACAGGGAGCTCTTCCAGCCAGATTTCAGAAGAGGGATCAGGACCGGAAATAGAAATGTGAAAGCCATCATCCTGTAAATGACATTTTAATAAGGGCCAAGTTTGAATATAGGTGGCAAGGACTCAACCCTGGCCCAAGCCACCATGGTCTGTCTCGCTGCCATGCTTCCTAGCAGGATGAGGTGGACAGAGGAGGATTCCCCAGAGTGCAAGAACAATAAAGAGGGGCTGTTGTTCAGAAAGCAAGCAAAGTCAGAGTTGCAAGAGCATGGTGGGAAGCCCTGAGCACCTGCGGGAGGTGCAGCTGAAGGGTCCAGAGGATAAAGAAGGAGCTCGTGAAAGAAAAGAGGCAGCAGTATCATCATTATTGCCAGGATTCTTTCTGCCGACAGCCATTCCTGATTACACCGTTGATCCCATAGCTAACATGACTGCACAATGATTGCTTTCTGTGCTAAGCATATAAATTACTTACTTTTCCAGGATGTGAAGTGTATTTCATGGAGGCCATGTCATACAGTCAACAACCATCAACCTCAAAGCCAGAAAGAGCAAGGTTCCAAGTCCACCCTGAATTAGGCTACCCACCCCGCTCTCCAGCCACCTGGGCTCAGTGACTTAACCCTGCTGTTTTTTTTTTTTTTTTCATTTTTCTCATCTGAAAAAAAAATGATACCATTAATAACAATCTCACATGCATGTTGTGCATTAAAAGCAATGACAGATGCAGAGTCTGACTCTCTAACGAGTCTTCCAAGTGCTTCCCTTTTCCAAGGAAGAATGGATAATGTGCGAAGGGAAGTGCAGTGTGGGACAAAGCATGCACCAGCTGCATCCTTGGGAGACTTGGACTAGGGCTCTGGCCCTAGCAGCTCTGCTCTGTGACATCCTAGGCAACTCATGTCACATTCTTATGATTTAAAGGAAAAGATCAACAGCCAGTAGACACAAACACATTTTTTTTTTGTTTTAAACTGGAACAGTAGTTTTAGTTAATTGGTTGGTTCACTAAATAGGTATCGCTGTCCAGGTAGCCATACTCTGTCCTTTTCTGGTGACATCACTCATCCACATTACCGACCCATCCCTTCAACCGATTTGAGGTGGTGGCCTACTTATAGAGCAAATAGACTCTCATTTCTTTGTTTAAAGTATTTTACAAGTTTTGAACTAACACTTCCAGCTAAGCTTGCTCGCTATACTTTTGTTTGTTGAACACAGACACAAAGTTCAGGGTCTACTCCCGTTCAATGCTTCACAAAATATCACGGACCTGGGGGCAAAAGGTTGCCTCTCACATAGGAAATTCGAACTGCAAAATGAAATAACAAATGTTTTTAGGTATAAAAATGTTTATGGCCTATAAACCATTCAACCGTAACTCAATTCAGGTATTTTGACATCTCAGAAATGAACTTGAAATCACGAGAATAAAATTGACAATGCATTACTTAGGTAACTTGGAATTACAGGAAATTATCAAAATATTCTTATGTTTTTAGGGCAAAAATTGCTTTCCTGTTTAATAAGATGCACTTCCTTAGGAACTGTAGTTACTCTCGGTCTTCTTCTTTTCTCTTGACATTCATTTTGGGAAATGTCTCCTATACCTTCAACTTATTTTCAATCACTTCTTCTATCCCTTTCTCTAAGTTCTCAGCAGGGTGAAGAATACTGCCATATTCAACATTTATCCGACTCTGCAACCTTTTGTCCTTAGAATCTAGCACTTTGTAGGTGCTAGATAGTATTTATTGGCTTAATCATCTGCTAAAGAAAAGAAAGGAGAGCTGGGCTTAGGTGGCTGGAAGGGATGCTATAAAGGTTTTGGTTGGTTCCCAATAAAGTGAGCCAAAGACAGGTTACTTTCAGGGAAGCGGTGCTCCCAGCATCCCTTGCTTCTAGGAGGAGGCTGGGGCACAGTTGTTACAGAGTTGTTACCCCAGTTGTTGCTCAGGTTTATGGAAGAGCTGGCACTTTTCTGATGTCATGAGATAGGTGCAGCAAGTGTGGCATGCCTTCTTCCTGCTGGAATCTAGGTGTGATATGGAGGAACAGAGAACATCCTGACAGTGTGAGATGATGAGCAATGTGACTGGAATGGTAGTGTGTGGAAAAAACATTGGGTCCTAGATGTCACTGAGGAACTGTTGCACCAACCCAGACCACCTGCTTCCATGTGGCTTATTATGACATAAAATTGAATCCTATCTGTGTAAGCTGCAGGAAATCAGCTGAGGTTGCTTTGCTTGTGTACTTAAGGCCCAAATGATGACAGATTGCTCTACCATGGGAAGGGGTAATTGGCAATGGAGGGAAGATGAAGGGACATTTAAGATGAAGAAGCATTCTTAAAGAACATCACCACGGGTGGGTGAGCTGGGAACACGTACTAGGCATTTACACCCTGAAGTCCAAGATGGATGGTGGAGCTTCCTGATGGTATGGGCTACTTCAGTTCAGGCACACGGCTTCCTGTTTTTAAAACATGAGGCAGAACTCCCATTTTTACCCCGTATACAGATTGCAGAGTCACATCAGTTACACTTCCACTGATTTACATATTGACATAACCCACTTGAAACAAAGTGTGAAATATGATATATCAAGAACTATGTAATGTTTTGAACAACCGATAAAAAAAATAATCAAAAAATAAAAATAAATAAATAAAAAAAATAAAAGATGAGGCAGGAACAGAATTTAGAAAACATAAAGAAATCGATGCCGAGCATGCTTTTTAAATTATTCATCTATGCATCTCAATTTTTCTCACCAGCAGTTTTGACAGGAATAGGGAGGAGAGATGATTCAAGCTGAGCTCCTTGGGATTGTATGAATGTAGCATTTTTCTGACAATTCATGAAACATCCCCTCCTGGATCGTGAGATATTTAAGGGTAGGAAAAAGAGGAGAGGGAAAAGTTTGGGCATATTGGGCTTGAGGGACTGCAGGGCATGACATGGAGATGATTCCCAGGCATGTGTATAAAAGGCTGGGAAGGGGATTCCAACATGGCGGCGGGCGCGGAGAGATCAAGTCTCTAACCTCTTCAGCTGTGCGGGCATAGGGAGTCGTAAACAACCTAAATCTGTTTGCTCAGGATCACTAGGCAATGCTGAGCTGACGTGGATCTGGGGCGAACAGTCTGGGCCTCTCAGAACACACACTGAGCCCAGATCGGCTGAATTCAAGCTCCCGTTCGCCTGCTTCCCGCAGACAAACAGCTGTGACTCAGCACTAATCCATCCGGCTGAAACAACTGGTCAGCCCTTCTCATCCTACGGAGGTAAATGCCTACCGAGCCTTCATAGGTAGTGGCCACAGGTTTGAAACGGGGCTTGGGAGAGACAGTAAGGACCCACCCGTTGCATTGGTCGCCCGGCAAAGGGAAACAAACTGTCGCCATTTGCAAGAGACACCACTTTGGCAGAGAACTGACGTCACCAGACTGTGGCGGAGGAGATAACTTCATTGAAACCTGCGGCAACAGGTGTGTAATTCCCTAGCCTTCCCTCTCCACACATCGGGGAAACCTTAAGGGCCCCTCCCAGCTCTCCCGTGAGCGCGATAGCCAGACCCAGGGAATCAGAGGTGGTGCGGGACCTGTGGCGCGGAACCACCGCTCCCACCAGGGCTGACTGCTGAGGCCTCTTGCACCAGCTACCTGGGGCATGGCTACCGGAGGGCAAGTAAAATTCACCGAGGATTCTCAGCCCCAAGCTCTACAAACTTAGGCTTTGAGGGAATGGCAAACTGGAAGAGTGTGCCCAGTCGTTCATGAAAACAGGGCTCCCGGGAGCAGCAGACCTGGCGTGTAGCCAGTATTGTGAAGAGCGGCACCCGTGAGAGGGGCCTGGCTAGAGGAAAAGTGGGAGGTGACTAGACACAAGAGGAGGCCCTAGGCACTCAGGATTGGAGACTCGCCCAGTCTGGGAGGAGCTGCTGCACAGTGATTGGTTCCCGCGTATTGACAGGAGAAACTTGGCCTGGTGGGCACAGTGCCACCTACTGGAAGAGAAGTTAATCAAACTCTAAGACTGCATTTATTAGTTTTTTTTTTCTTTTTTTTTTTCTCTTTTTTTTTGATTTGGGTTTTTCTTTCATTTTCATTTTCTTTCTTGTTGTTTTTTTTAATTTTTTTACAATTTTTTTAAAATTTTTTTTCTTCTAATTTTAATTTTAATTTTTTTTCAAAAAATTTTTTTTTCTTTTTTTATTTCCTATTTTTTTCTTCTTTTGTCTTTTCATTTCTCTTATCCCCCTTCCTTGAATTCTACCTGCTTACTCTCATTCTCTTTAGTGACTTCTTCCCTTCCCTTCTAATACCTTTCCTCCCAAGCATCAAATAAATTTATAGGAGTAAACAGTAACTCAGCAGTCAAACAGAACAAGAAGTAACATGAGCAGCTTCAAAAAGCAAGGAAGAAAAGGAGTACAAACAATGCAGGACAGCTTAAATATTCAGGAGGACCTAGAGTCATCAGAAAAATGGTCATATAAAGAACTCAAGGAACACCTTAGACAGATGGAAAGGAACCTTAAAGAGGATACAAGATAGCAAATTCAAGCAGTGAAAGAACACATTGAGAATGAATTACATAAACAGATAAAAGAAGAAGTTAAGCATCTTTATCAGGAGATAGAGATTATAAAAAATAATAAAAAAATAATTCTAGAAATGAAGGAAACGATAAACCAAATTAAAAACTCAATTGAGAGTATCACTAACAGAGTGGAGCAAGTAGAAGCCAGAATGTCAGATAATGAAGACAAAATATATCATCTTGAAAAGAGTCTAGCCAACTCAGAAAGGCTGGTAAAAAATCACGAGAAAAACATCCAAGAGTTATGGGATAACATAAAAAAACCAAACTTACGAGTCATTGGGATAGAAGAAAGTACAGAGATTCAAACCAAGGGAATGAGTAACCTGCTGAATGAAATAATTACAGAAAACTTTCCAGAAATAAAAAAGGAAACAGATATACAAATTGAAGATGCATACAGAACACCGAGCACACAAAATCACAGTAGACCAACGCCAAGACACATTGTTATGAAGATATCCAATATACAGAACAAAGAGAAACTATTAAAAGCTACAAGAGAAAGGAGGCAGATTACATTCAGGGGTAAACCAATAGAGAAAGGAGGCAGATTACATTCAGGGGTAAACCAATAAGGTTAACAACGGATTTTTCATCACAGATACTGAAAGCAAGAAGGTCATGGAACAATGTATTTCAAACACTGAAAGACAATGGATGCCAACCAAGAATTCTGTATCCAGCAAAATTAAGCTTCAGGTATGACAATGAAATAAAAATCTTTCATGATAAACAAAAGTTAAAAGAATTTGCAGTCAGAAAACCAGCATTGCAAAGCATTTTGAGCAAAACACTACACGAGGAAGATATGAAAAACAATAACCAAAACCATCAGTGGGAAGTGCCTCAGTAAAGACAGAGGGTGAGGAGAAAGATAATCATGGAGAAACAAACTAAATTTTTTAAAAAAAGGATAAATAATCAAACATGGATGGAAGTACAAACCATATATCAATAGTAACTCTGAATGTTAATGGCTTAAACTCTCCAATAAAGCGACATAGGCTGGTATCATGGATTAAAAAAACAAATCCAACAATATGCTGCCTCCAGGAGACACATCTGATTGGAAAAGACATACACAGGCTGAAGGTGAAAGGATGGGAAAAAATATACCACACACATGGTCCTGGTAAGCAAGCAGGGGTGGCCATCCTCATATCGAATAAAATCAACTTCAAGACTAAGTTAATCAAAAGGGATAAAGAAGGTCATTATATACTGTTAAAAGGAACCATTCACCAACAAGACATAACAATTATCAATATTTATGCACCAAATAATGGTGCTGTGACATTCATAAAACAAATTCTCCTCAAGTTCAAGAATCAAATAGACCACAACACAATAATTATGGGTGACTTCAACACACCTCTCTCACCATTGGACAGATCCTCCAAACAAAAGTTGAATAAAGAAACTATAGAACTCAATATCACAATCAATAACCTAGACTTAACTGACATATATAGAATATATCAACCATCATCAAATGGATATACTTTTTTCTCAGCAGCACATGGATCCTTCTCAAAAACAGACCATATATTATGCGATAGGGCAACCCTCAGTAAATATAAAGGGGTGGAGATCAACCCTCAGTAAATATAAAGGGATGGAGAAAATACCATGCATTTTATCTGATCATAATGGAATGAAACTGGAAATCAATGATAATAGAAGGAAGGAAAAATCCTACATCACATGGAAAATGAACAATATGTTACTGAATGATCAATGGGTTACAGAAGACATAAAGGAGGAAATCAAATATTTCTTAGAGATAAATGAAAATACAGACACAACATATCGGAATCTATGGGACACAATGAAAGCAGTTTTAAGAGGAAAATTCATCGCCTGGTGGTCATTCCTCAAAAAAAGAAAAAAACAACAAATAAATGAGCTCACACTTCATCTCAAAGCCCTAGAAAAGGAAGAGCAAAACAACAGCAAATGTAGCAGAAGGCAAGAAATAATTAAAATCAGAGCGGAAATCAATGAAATTGAAACAAAAGAAACTATTGAAAAAATTAACAAAACTAAAAGTTGGTTCTTTGAAAAAATAAATAAGATCGACAGACCTTTAGCCATGCTAACGAAGAGAAGAAGAGAGAGAACTCAAATTACTAACATACAGGATGAAAAAGGCAATATCACAACAGATGCTACAGAAATACAGAAGACAATTAGAAATTATTTTGAAAACCTATATTCCAATAAAATAGAAGATAGTGAAGACATCGATAAATTTCTTAAGTCATATGATTTGCCCAGACTGAGTCAGGAGGATACACACAATTTGAACAGACCAATATCAATGGATGAAATTGAAGAAGCCATCAAAAGACTACCAACCAAGAAAAGCCCAGGACCAGATGGGTATACAGCGGAGTTTTACAAAACCTTTAAAGAAGAATTAATACCAATACTTTTCAAGTTATTTCAGGAAATAGAAAAAGAGGGAGCTCTTCCAAATTCATTCTATGAGGCCAACATCACCCTGATTCCGAAACCAGACAAAGACACCTCAAAGAAAGAAAACTACAGACCAATATCTCTAATGAACCTAGATGCAAAAATCCTAAATAAAATTCTGGCGAATCGAATACAAAAACACATCAAAAAAATTGTGCACCATGATTTGCTAGGAGCCACAATCAAATAATATGATGCATGGCACCTTTGGTTGTAAAGTGACGCCAGCTAGCCACTGAGATGATATGATTATGTTAAGATTTACATTCATATGGAAATTGGGCTCCTGCTGTTCACCTTGGCCTGCTACCGGACTCATGTTACGGGACTCCTGGAGAGTTCCCATTGGTTGGGGAAGGATAGTAGGAGGAAATTCCGGGGGAGGTCCGGGCCCCCCGGTTCCGGGAGACGCCTGCGTGGGAGGACTGGGTTTGGCTTGCCGGCGCCTACAGAGTATTGGCGGCTTTTTCAAAAATAAAGTTTTGTTCCTGCTTGAGTGGCTCGTGATTCTGTGCCCAGCCAAGACTGCGGCAATGATTAAGTAGGATTCATCCCTGGGATGCAAGGATGGTTCAATATACAGAAATCAATAAATGTTATTCACCACATCAATAGACTTAAAGATAAGAACCATATGATCATCTCGATAGATGCAGAGAAAGCATTCAACAAAGTACAGCATCCCTTTATGTTCAAAACATTAGAAAGACTAGGGATAACAGGAACTTACCTTGACATTGTAAAAGCTATCTATGCTAAGCCTCAGGCTAGCATCATTCTGAATGGACAAAAGTTGAAGGCATTCCCTCTAAAATCCGGAACAAGACAGGGATGCCCTCTATCACCACTTCTATTCAATATAGTTCTCGAAACACTGGCCAGAGCAATTAGACAGATGAAAGAAATTAAAGGCATAAAAATTGGAAAAGAAGAACGTAAATTATCACTATTTGCAGATGACATGATTCTATACCTAGAAGACCCAAAAAGGGTCTACAAAGAAACTACTAGAACTAATAAATGAATTCAGCAAAGTGGCAGGATATAAAATCAACACGCATAAATCAAAGGCATTTCTGTATATCAGCGACAAAACTTCTGAAATGGAAATGAGGAAAAACACTCCATTCACAATATCCTCAAAAATAATAAAATACTTGGGAATCAACCTAACAAAAGAGGTGAAAGATTTATACAATGAAAACTACAGAACCCTAAAGAGTCAAGTAGAAGAAGATCTTAGAAGATGGAAAAATGTACCCTGTTCATGGATAGGCAGAACTAACATTATCAAAATGGTGATATTACCAAAAGTTCTCTATAGGTTTAATGCAATGCCAATCAAAATCCCAACGGAATTTCTTGTAGAAATAGATAAAGCAATCATGAAATTCATATGGAAAAATAAAAGACCCAGAATAGCAAAAGCAATTCTAAGCAGGAAGTGTGAATCAGGCAGTACAGCGATACTAGATTTCAAACTATATTACAGAGCAATAGTGACTAAAACAGCATGGTACTGGTACCAAAACAGGTGGGTGGACCAATGGTATAGAATAGAGGACACAGAGACTAATCCACAAAGTTACAACTATCTTATTGCTGGCTTGGATCCCCTTTGGCCCCCGGGGCTTGGTGCCGGCCCTGGTTTCTTGTTGTGCACGTCAAAGAGGCCAGCTCCCAAGGCCTTGAAAGATTTGTGGTTTCTGTTTTCATATTCAGCCTATAACAGTCATGTGGGAACGTCCTGACCTGCTTGGGTCTGATAAGGTTCCTGGTTGAAGGCTTAGTATGAGTCGACAAGGACCACCTGCCCCCCTCCGTCCTTGCTTCCGCCTACCAGTAACTTTCCATTCTGTCTGAAAGAAATATATAAGTATGAGCTGAGATAATAAAGACAGTCTCCCCCTGGATGAAGAACCTTGGTGTCCTGTGAATTCTTTTAACCCCGACGTCTCCCGCCGGACTCGGTCCATTTCGCCGCGCGTGGCGTTTGGAGGTTCCACCGAGATAGCAGAAGGTAAGCGGGCGGGGCTCCCTCCACGAAGAGGGAGGATTAATAGCCTTCGTAAAGAGAAGGGGAAAAATAGCCTTCGTAAAGAGAAGGGGAAAAATAGCCTTCGTAAAGAGAAGGGGAAAAATAGCCTTCGTAAAGAGAAGGGGAAAAATAGCCTTCGTAAAGAGAAGGGGAAAAAAAGCCTTCGTAAAGAGAAGGGGAAAAATAGCCTTCGTAAAGAGAAGGGGGAAAAAAAAAAAGCCTTCGTAAAGAGAAGGGGAAAAAAGCCTTCGTAAAGAGAAGGGGGAAAAATTGAAACTTAAACTAGGAACAAGTAGCTACCATGGGTAACTCAGCAGCCAAAGTTCGTCTGGCCAACGAACTCAGAGAGCTGTTGAACACACAGGGAACCAAAATAAAAACAAAAACTGCAACAGAATTCATTGAAGTTATTGCCCAGGCATGTCCTTGGTTTCTGACAGGGGGATTTCTTAATAACAATGATTGGGATCAAGTCAGATGTGATTTACAAAGATTGTTGAGGGATCAAGGTCCGGAAAGTATCCCAATCGCCACTTTCTCTTTATGGAGACTGGTTAAAGATGCTTTGTTAATAGATAAAATAAAGATTAAGGAACAGCTTGCAGAATGTGAACAAGTCCTTGGCAAGGTCCAGGAAGAGCAAATGGCAGAGTCCTTACCCCTTTCCCATTATTCTTTCATATCTCCTTCTTCATTCTTAGATCCACCCTAGCTGCTCTCAACCCTGCCTTCTCATCTTCCCCCTCCCTAATAGGCCCACAGAAAAGTCTTAACTGACCTTCTCCAGAATATTCACCATGGCTTATTTTAGGATTTTCAACAAAAGAATCTCTACAAAAAAGTTCAATGTGGATAAATTTCCTATTTTCATATTGCCCTGTTTTATTTGGCTACTGTCTAAAAAAATTAGCACTCCAGGCGCTAGACACTCCCTTACTAGTTTTTCACAAAAATATGTAAACAAGGCCTCTGGCCTTGAGCTGGGCTTCACAGTGCTGAGTACATTTCTAACATAAGGGAGTTACTAACTAGGCTCCATGGTAACAGCTGGCAGGAGGAGGAACTGGAGGGTCAAATGAAGAAGTCAAGATTTAAAGCACCTACGGCCCCGATCCCTGTTGTGCTCCCTCCTTACAACCCCAATTGGGACAAGGATAACCCCAGAAGGCGGGGGGCGGGGGTGTTCAGTGGCAGCCTAAGACGGCCCACACTTTTCCAGTAATTGAAAACCTGGATGCCTATGGACAGCCGGCCAGAGTGTACGGGGCGATCCAGAGACAGAACAAGCTGCTACCGCAGTAAGATCTTGGCCAGGCGGGGAAAAATGCAGACGAAATCAAACAAAATGCAATCGGCTAAGAAAACTTAGGGAACTTTTGCCCCGAAAATGGGCAGCGGACTCTATGTTGTTTGCATCACCATGGTAACCATGGGGTACCTGGCCGGAAGAGCGGCTTCCTGGTCCCACCTCCCACACTTTTGGGGCTACTGATTGGTTCTTCCACAGTCACTCAGACAGGACTTCTAGTCCCGCCTTCCAGCCACTAACCTGTACTGCTGTGTTTCAGATTTCTACCGGAGCTGCTCAGAGCCTGTATTTTTAAAAGATGCCTACCTGTAAATGCTAACGAAAGATATCTTTTTCAGACAAAATTTAATTCTACAAGTTTCTATGTTACAGTCCTAAATTTAAGCTAGTTCTAAGTTAAATAACCTTTTTCTTTATAGTTGTGTTACTAAATAATGTTCTATTGATGAGAGATATCAAATATGCTTCTTTATATTTTACCTTTAATTTTGGAGGTTATGAGGATGCATTTGCTCGCCACAGGAACAAGCCGGCAAAGTTCCTGTGATGACCAAAAAATCCTTATTTTCATTGCTAACTATAAAAATAAAAATGTATACTCAACGATCTTATTTCAGTTACATCAAGTGACGTCACATAAAAGAGTGCACTCCTAGTTAAAAATAAATTAAAATGGATCCAAATATTTTAAGACCACGTGGTTACATAAAGTTAATACAATTATAAGTTAAGTTCTTATTCTTAATATATATTTTTTAGATATTTAAATAACCTATATTTGTTAATCTATAAATTAATTAACACATGCCTAATTGATTAGTTAATATATATTTGCCTAATTGTTTTTCTTCAACAGGAAACCCATAATTTATGTTTTATATTTACATTTATCAAGATACTCTGCCTTTTCAGTTACAGATATTTGAGATAAATGTGTTTACTGTAAATTTGCTTTTAAGTGAAAATACAACCAAGTAATTTCTAATTCTCAAAGTTACTGTTTAAACTCATAAGATGATAAATTATTATAATTATTTCTACAGAATATCTAAGGGTTTTAACTATATTTTCATTGATATTTCTTATCAAAGTATAATAATTTGTTTATAGATTCTAAGGTTTTCAGAAATTGTTCCAAAGTATATTTTTTTTTTTAAGAAAAAGGTGCTTCAACAAAGAAAAAGCACACATGGATCCTAAAAAGAAGAAAGAAATCATCTTTGGGTAAAACAAGGTCTTTATATTCATTTTCCTAAAAAAAAAAAAAAAAAAGGGGTTTTATATTGGTATCTAAACAGATGATGTACAATGTACAAGTGTACCCTTTTCTCCACATCCTCGCCAGCACTTGTTGTTGTTTGACTTCATAGTGGCTGCCAATCTTATTGGAGTGAGATGGTATCTTAGGGTGGTTTTGATTTGCATTTCTCTGACTGCTAGAGATGGTGAGCATTTTTTCATGTACTTGTTGATTGATTGTATGTCCTCCTCTGAGAAGTGTCTGTTCAGGCCTAAGAAGCATTTTCTGAGAATTTCTAGTAAGTTGGTGGCTTCAACATGGCATGACTGTCTATTTTGCTGAGTAGAGATGTATGTCTCCATTTTTGCTTTCTCTATATTTTCTTTTGACTCTGCATTTTCTCTCTCCCTTTTCTTCTCTTCCTCCTTTACACACCATTCTTCTTCTACTTGTGGATTCTCTTTTTTATTTTCTTCCTTCTTATATTTTTATGGATCTCAAAAGAGTTGTCTTTTATACACATTTGTATATAAACACATATGTAGTTATATGCATATGAGAGTTCAATAGTATATATATGAACATTTATTACATACACACATGCATATGCACAGACATATGCAACCATGTGCCACATAATCATGGTCAGACTTGGGCTGCATACATGACGATGAGCACATAAGATCATATGACAGGTAATGTTGTCACCTTCTTAGTATATATATATACCAACTGCCTGTGTTGTTTTCACAATGATGAAATTGCTTAACCACCATTAATTTCTCAGAACTTATATCCATTGTAAAGCAACACACAAAAATCAGGGCAATTACATTTCTAGACCTGTCCCTCCCTCCTAAAAATACAGGAAATTAAGAAGTTCTGGGCAAAGTCTGGCCAGGCCCTTGCTGGGAGACTCACAGGGTAAGCCGCAGAATAGAATGCAGAATTACAATTCCACAAAAGCACAGGCTTTTCATGTCAGAGACCACTTGGACTAGATTTTTCTTTCTAATACTAAGTTGCTGTGTGGCACTGGGAAAATGACCATCACTTGGTTGTTTCTTCTTTATGTGGGTAATGAAACCTACAACGTGATCCAGAAGTCTAACAATGCTCAAATAAGAGAGAGGAGTGTTAGAAAAAATACAAACATGAGGCATTACTTTAATTACTTGTTGTTTTATTCACCTCCCAACCTCCATTTAAACAACTGCAGAACAAGTGCATGTGTGGGGTTGGAGACAGAGAGGGAAGACAGGAGGAAGGAGCAGGCAACTTTATAAAAAAGGAGAATTTTTTTTTTTTGCACAGTTCCTGTTGGATTGCTCACCCTTGCTAAGGAAATATTTCTTTTTAAAACTCATACCCAACCAAAAATGTGTCCAATTTAGTAATTTGCATAATTGAAGCATATTTCTCTTTTCTCCAAGGCTAACACTAGTTTTCAGCCCCAGTGTGCTTGGTCCAAAGTTACAACTATCTTATATTTGATAAAGGGGCTAAAAGCATGCAATGGAGGAAGGATAGCATCTTCAACAAATGGTGTTGGGAAAACTGGAAATCCATATGCAACAAAATGAAACTGAATCCCTTTCTCTCGCCATGCACAAAAGTTAACTCAAAATGGATCAAGGAGCTTGATATCAAATCAGAGACTCTGCGTCTGATAGAAGAAAAAGTTGGCTCCGATCTACATATTGTGGGGTCGGGCTCCAAATTCCTTAATAGGAAACCCATAGCAAAAGAGTTAATAACAAGAATCAACAAATGGGACTTAATTAAACTTAAAAGTTTTTTCTCAGCAAGAGAAACAATAAGAGAGGTAAATAGGGAGCCTACATCCTGGGAACAAATTTTTACTCCTCACACTTCAGATAGAGCCCTAATATCCAGAGTATACAAAGAACTCAAAAAATTAGACAATATGATAACAAATAACCCAATCAACAAATGGGCCAAGGACCTGAACAGACACTTCTCAGAGGAGGACATACAATCAATCAACAAGTACATGAAAAAATGCTCACCATCTCTAGCGGTCAGAGAAATGCAAATCAAAACCACCCTAAGATACCATCTCACTCCAGTAAGATTGGCAGCCACTATGAAGTCAAACAACAACAAGTGCTGGCGAGGATGTAGAGAAAAGGGTACACTTGTACATTGCTGGTGGGACTGCAAATTGGTGCGGCCAATTTGGAAAGCAGTTTGGAGATTCCTGGAAAAGCTGGGAATGGAACCACCATTTGACCCTGCTATTGCCCTTCTCAGACTATTCCCTGAAGACCTTAAAAGAGCATGCTACAGGGATACTGCCACATCGATGTTCATAGCAGCACAATTCACAATAGCTAGACTGTGGAACCAACCCAGATGCCCTTCAGTAGATGAATGGATAAAAAAAATGTGGCATTGGGGCTGGGGATGTGGCTCAAGCGGTAGCGCGCTCGCCTCACATGCGTGCGGCCCGGGTTCGATCCTCAGCACCACATACCAACAAAGATGTTGTGTCCGCCGAGAACTAAAAAATAAATATTAAAAAAATTCTCTCTCTCTCTCTCTCCTCTCTCTCTCTCTCTCTCTCTCTCTCTCTCTCTCTCTCTCTCTCTCTCTCCTCCTCTCTCACTCTCTCTTTAAAAAAAAATGTGGCATCTATACACAATGGAGTACTATGCAGCAATAAAAATGAAAAAATCATAGAATTTGCAGGGAAATGGATGGCACTAGAGCAGATTATGCTTAGTGAAGCTAGCCAATCCCTAAAAAGCAAATACCAAATGTCTTCTTTGATATAATGAGAGCAACTATGAACAGAGCAGGGAGGAAGAGTAGGAAGAAAAGATTAACATTAAACAGAGACATGAGATGGGAGGGAAAGGGAGAGAAAAGGGAAATTGCATGGAAATGAAGGGAGACCCTCATTGCTATACAAAATTACATATAAGAGGTTGTGAGGGGAATGGGAAAATAAACAAGGAGAGAAATGAATTACAGTAGATGGGGTAGAGAGAGAAGATGGGAGGGGAGGGGAGGGGGGATAGTAGGGGATAGGAAAGGTAGCAGAATACAACAATTACTAATAGGGCATTATGTAAAATTGTGGATGTGTAACCGACGTGATTCTGCAATCTGCATTTGGGGTAAAATTGGGGGTTCATAACCCACTTCAATCTAATGTATGAAATATGATATATCAAGAGCTTTGCAATGTTGTGAACAACCAATAAAAAAATAAAAAAAATTAAAAGGCTGGGAAGTGTTTCAGTGGCTTTGAAGTGCTTTCTTGAAAATCAATAAATGATTTTGAACAGGCAATCAGGAAAAAAAGATGTATCTTTTCCTGTAGCTATTTATGAATGGATATGTATGCAGAGACTTCCAAAATTTGGTGGCATTAAAACACATGACTTATAATTTTTTTTCACAGCTTTATTCAGAAGAGAAGCCTCAGTACTAAAACTCAGTTAACTATGCAAGGTGGGTGCTAATCAACTCCACAGTGTGCCTTTGACCTCTGCTATCAGTTGAATTCTCTTCCTGTAGAAGAGCTGTAATAACCAGAAGTGGGGTGGCAGGTGATTCAGTCACCCTTGTGAGCCTCAGATTCCACACTTGGATATGAAGCCATGGGACAAGGGGTTCACAAAAGTCCCTTCCTAGGCCAGCATCATGTGGTCCTGGAATTCTACAGCCCAGGTTCTCTCCCTTCTTGGGTCTCATATAATGGACAAGCTGAGAGCAGAACTGACTCAACTCATTTTCCAGAACTGCAGAGTTGGTCCTGGTCTCGCCTGGCTTTCTTAGGCAAGAATGACCCCTCGACATTAGTTATGGTAAGCCTGGTATTTAAGTTTACTTTCTGGAGGATTTTAAAACACAAATGTCTTTTCTTTCCATATCTACAACAAGAATAGCTTTATTAAGAGAAATAGAATGAAAAAAAAAAACTTAGAAATGCCCTTTTAGCTCCATGTTTGGATCTTGAATTAATTGAATGAACTCAAGTCATTTGCTCTATTTTATGAAGTCTTGGTAAGAAATGATCTCATTCAGAATTAAAGAGGTCTAATCAAATATCTGTTGCATGTGATAGCCCCTGCTAAGTCATTTCTTAATTGTGTTATTTACCAGATTACAGGCAATTCCAAAGGGTATCTGTTTTCGTTATTCCTTTATTTCTAGAGCCTTATACAGTGCCTGCGATGTAATTGATAACCACATACAGTTAATGTATTTGTGGTAAAATTTCTTCCTCTAAAAATTAAAATAACAAAATGAAGTAGTTAACTACTATCAAATCCATTCAGTGTATAAGTAAAATGAGGCTCAAAGAAGTTAAAAAAGAAAACTAGTCCACTGTCACAGAGCAGTTACTGGCAGAGCTATGACTTAAACCTAAGCAATTTAACTCCAAAACAGTATTCTTCTTATTAGCCAGAGTGTATCTTTGTTAAAATTATTTTAAAAATTGGAATTAACAAATAATAATTGTACATACACATGGATTAATTTTCCTTTTTATGTTACAGGGGATTGAACCCAGTGATACTTTACAACTGAGATACAACCCCAGCCCTTTTTATTTTTTTATTTTGAGACAGGATCTCACTAAATTGCCGAGGCTAGCTTTGAACTCGTGATCCTCCTGCCTCAGCCTCCCAAGTGTCTTGGATTATAGGCGACTGTGCCTGGCTCATACATATATATGGGACCTGGTATATCGAAGAGAACTCTGTACTCCCATGTTCATTTAAACATTGTATATTTTAAATAGTTAAGATGGGGAATCAACTTCAGAGTCCATCATTGGATGAAGAATAAAGAAAATATTATATATAACAACAATGGAGTACTACTCAGTCTTAAAAATGATGGAAATCTTGTCATTTGCAACAGCATGGGCAACTAAAGGGCACTATGCTAAGCAACATACATCAGGCACAACAAAACAAATACTGCGTTATCTCACTTACCCATGGCTTCTAAAAACACCAAACTCATAGATATTGAGAGTGGAATGGTGGTTGCCAGAGATGGGGGAGGACTGATGAGATCTTGGTCAAAGGGTACATGTTTGGGGTAGACAGGAGGAATTCATGGTACCTTCTTCTATGGCTCCCCTCCAATTCACCTCTTCCTCAACACTCCAAGGCTACCATAGGCAGAACTTCATCTAGACTGAGGAAGCAATGGACCGCTGATAAGAAAGGCTCTTTTGTTGAAAACTCTTTGCAAGAAAAGATATCCTTGCTTGAGGCCAGCCTAGGGTGATAAATGTGGCCCAGAGCCATTCCATGAGGAAAGAATTAAAAGACTGACAAAGAAACAAGACATGAAAGAGTAGCATTTTGAGAAGACAGGAGGCAAAATGAGTCAGAATGGGGCCCTGATGAAGCTCGCCCTTGCTGAGAAGGTTTAACAGGTTTCTTCCCTCACCCCCCATCCGTTCTGGTGACAAGGTCCTGCCTACTCATGAGCAACAAGCCCAGAATGTTCTTCAGCGTCCCCTGTGAGACTGAATAAAGAGCATGGGAAAATGTCAGGCCTATTGAGGTCTGTGTCTAAGATTTTGTTTGTCTCCTGATCAAGTTCAATCATTTAGAAATCCTTCTGAAACATTGTTTTTTTTGCAGGACAAGTAGGGAAACAAAACAAATATCGATTGCTATTGCCAGACAATGACTTAAATGATTCAAGGAGATTTAGGGGATGGTACTGCACCAATTAAACAAATAGACACATGCACCTGTCTTTACCAACTGAATGGCTTCCTTCTCTCTCTTTTTGCTAAGCAGTCACCTCGCTGGGTATTGGTGCATCCAAGTGAACAGGGCACTTTGATAGAATGCTGTATGAGCTTTTCCTCTGGGGATTCATCAGAGACGGCTAAACTTTGGCAGACAGAACTGGTTCCAGATCATCAGAATCACTTTTTTAAAATATTTTTTTTTAGTTGTAGATGGACACAATATCTTTATTTATTTATTTTTATGTGGTGCTGAAGATCGAACCCAGTGCCTCACAGGTGCGAGGCATATGCTCTACCACTGAGCTACAACTCCAGCCTGCCAGAATCATTTTTAATGCTCCAACTGTCACTACTCTGTCACCACCAATTCTCTCAGTAGACTGGCCTTAATAGTTGCCTTTTGAACCCTACTCTTAAGTACATCAGATTGCATTCTTTTTCATGAAAAGGTGTTTCAGGGTCATCTTTGATTCCACTTTCTTCACCTAAGAAGTCATCCAGTAAATGAATTATCTAAGGAATTATAGTGTATCTTTTTGAGGTGGAGGATAGCATTTGACACCCAAGACCTTGAAATTTTCACATATAATCCTTCAAAGTAATAAAGAATGGCTATATGCCCTACAAGAAGAAATACTGTCTTTGTACCAAAAGGTTATGACTTAATTTATAGTCATTATATCTTTTACTTGTTTGTCAGATATTGGTTTGTTTTGCTTTATTCTATATAACTGTTCATAATTGCAAAGTTCAGACTTTTCCATGACATCTCAGTAGTTGCCTTAAATAATATTGCATTAAAATTTTAGCTGCCTCGACTTACCAAAAGAATCTACTATGAAAATAAACAGGCAAGTGGCAGTTGTGGGTAGACATTTGAAAAATATGTGTCTGATACAATAATGGAATCCAAAGTCAAGACAGACCCTTACAGATAGACAGACCAAAAGATGAGCAACTTCCTGAAAGTAGGCCAAGTCTTAAACATTCTGTGCACAAATGAGACATGCAAATGGAGATTAAGTGCATGAGGAAAGAATCAACACCATTAATCATCAAAGGAATACAAATTAAACTTACCACCATGCAATCACCAGAGTGACAAAGACTTTAGGAAATGGTTAACTGGAACTCTCAAACACACATGGTCAACGAGATTGGTACATTGATAGCACTGCTTTGGAAAAAATATCAGTTTCATACAAAATTAAATACTCACCTCATCTATGATCTACCCATTCCAATTCTTAGATTTACCCAAGATAAATAAAAACATATGTCCACGAAAACACTTGTACAAGAGTGTTGACAGCAGCTATATAGAAAATAACAGAAATCTGAGAAATGCCCCAGGTATATGAACAGACTGTGATGTATTTATAAAATGGAACATTGCTCAGGCAACGTAGATGGATCTTTATTATTGAATGAAGAAGACTTATGCTACAATGCATACTCTAGGATTACTTCAACATGTAATAAAATCCTCTAACAAGCGAATTTTATCTGGAATCAGAATGATGTGTGTGAGGATGGGAGTGGAGATCGACTGGAAGAGGGATAGAGGAAGCTTCTGGAGTGAATGATAATGCATCCTGGACAGGGGTGCATGCACTGGTCAAAAGCCTACTAAATGTATAGTGAGTGTCTGTGTATTTGAATGTGCATCAAAAGAAAAATACCGTAATCAAATATTGAACTCTGGTTATTGATATTTGTGCTGTGGTATTTAGTGGGACATGGAACTTATTTTGCAATGCATCAAAAAATAAGCTGAATCAATGGATGAACAGAGAGATGTCTCAGGACAAAAAGAGGCAGTGAGATATAGGTGTCCATGTTAGAGGTTTTTTAAAAAAATCGTATTTAGGAGAAACATTGTGTATAAGGCCCTATTTTCACTCCCACCTGAGAGCCAACTCTTAGAAGTGAAAAATAAAATTCAAGCTACCTCTAAATAAACAAAATAATTCACAGATGAAAATTACTTCTACTGTCCCTTTTAATTAGAAGTTAGCAACCAAGATGGTTTTGGAGACTGGTTCTGTGCTCACTAGGCAAAGGAATTGGTTGCAAAACAACTTGGCTTGACACACCACTAGGACACGTGGTGGGAGCTGTGGCTAGGTCCTCCCATGGGTACTCAAATTATTAGGCAAAATTTAAAGGAGAATTAACATATTTTTATAGTCTCAAGAATCTTCTCCCATTATAAAGGGAGAAATAGGAGTTTTGCGGTGGAGAAATCCAGCAGGTACCAAGTAGTAAGACCTCTCAACATCATGTAACTCTTGATAGGATATAATGAGGGCAAATGACCTCTGTTGTGGTCTTGCCAAACTTCCACAAACCACTGCATAATGTCCATCTGATCATGAGAAAGCACTGGGAAAGCCCAAACCAAGGGTTAATCTATCTAATTAAGTGACCAAGTGTCAAAGTCATGCAAGGCAAGGGGAGACTGAAGAACTGTCACAGATTGGAAGAGACCAAGGCAACGTGTCCACTAAATGCAGCATGGAACCCTGGATAGATCCCAGACCAATAAGACATTTGTGGAAAAAAAAAACTTGTGAAAACCTGAATAAAGGTTTGAGTTTAGCTAATAATATTGTTATCAATGTTAATTGCTAAGTTTTCCTAACTATGCCATGGTTTCTTAAGAGATGAATGTGAGAGGGAGATGAGTGGAAGATGTTTGGTGGCTCTTTGTATTATTTTGCAACTCTCCTGAAAGTCTAAGATTATTATAAAACTGAAAAGGAAAAAGCAATGAGCACAGTGTGTATACCTGCATTCCCAGAGACTATGGAAACTGAGGCAGGAAGATCAAAAGTTCAAGGCCAGCCTCAGCAACTTAGCAAGGTCCTAAGCAACATAGGATGACCCTATCTCAAAATAAAATCAACAAGTAAAAGAAAAACTTGGGGTGTAGCTCAGTGGTAAAGCATCTCTGGGTTCAATCCTCAGTAACATGTCCCTCAAAAAATGGGGTGGGGAATTGCATTACAATAAAGAATAAAACTAAATTTGGATATTCTGGGTTAAAATTGTAAAGGAGGAGGAGAGTGGGGATAGAAAAGATTTTTAAAAAGGCTGGGGTGGGGGGCAGGGGAGGGGAAGAGGGGGAAGAAGACAGCAATTCTGGTCCTCGGTGGTCACAAAAGAGTTGGGCAAGTCAGACTTTGTCTATTATACCTCTCCAGGCTTCAGGTCTGCCTGTAGCCCGAGGTCTGTTCATGTAGACGATTACTATGAAAACAAGAAAATCTTTGCTTAAAATCTGAAAGAAGATCCACATAAAAGGACTTTCCCTTTAAACATACAAGGAAGCTTTTGCAAGTAACTTGAAAAAATTGTTAAAATTCATTTGGGTCAATACGGAACCGTGCAACAAAGTATTTGTGCTCATGGGCTCTGGAGCCAGCTCACCCAGGTTCAGATCCATTTTTCATGATGAGTATTAAAATATCCTTAGGCAACTTCTAAGACCTTCACCAACAGAAGGGGAATAATAATATCTATTTCACTGTGTTATGGTGAAGATTGTATTGCATCAATATAATGTTCTATTAATGCTGTTAGCACTCAATTAATGTTAGTCCATATTATTTATTGGGGGCAAATTAATGCATGAGAATTATCATGTTTTGACAAAAGAGAACTACCAATGTTATCTACCAGTGGCCCAAATATAGTATGAAGCCATAGCAAATTAAAATGTGATAGCAAACAGGAATTGATTATTAAATCAATGAAACCAAATAGGAGCCCAGAAGTGGGTGCATTTTATTATATATGGCATATATGTGTATGTATGTATATATATATATATATATATATATATATATATATACATGTTTATACACATATGTTCATATATATATATATATATATAAATGTGAAGAAAGAATGGATTATTCAATAGCACATAAATCCCAAGTGGTTTAAAAATAATTATTTTCTTTTCCTAACTGCCCATGTCCAATACCAGAAGTTCCGTTAATTCTATCCCAATCCCTGTTGCTTATTCCTGGCTCTAACGTGTATTTCACCCTTCACTTTACTCCAAGAGCAGTCACCTCTACTGCAAAAGCCTCCAAACTCATTGTCCTGCTTCGTTTCTTCCCCTCACCCAGACATATTCACCGTCACCTGGGTGTAGTCATCATGCTAAAAGCTCCCCCGTGTCCCTTCCCCGTGTACTTTGACGCTCCTGGAAGAGACAACTAATCTTTTGACGTGGTCATTTGTTTAGCTTTCATAGATCCTGCAATTTTTTTGAAAGGGTTTGTACAAGTCCATCAGCATCGTGTGGGTCCAAGTTCACCTACCTTTTCACCAGCACTGGCTAGGGGTGACCAGTTTACATATCACCATTCCAGTGGATAGAACATGACCTAGCATTGTGATCATAATCCCCATTTCCCTGAAGAAGACTGATATGGAGAACCGTCTTCGAGACTCACTGGTCATTGGAAAGTCCTCTATTGTGAAAGTCCAAATTCTCGAGTCATTTTCCCTACATTCCTGCAATGTCCAAAAATATGATTTTAAAAAGATTATCGGTCTCTTCTTTTCCTACTGCCTTGGAATCCTTGGCCTGATGTGATCTACCTCATGCTACTTGGAAGTGGAAGTTCCTGAAATGTTTTGCAGTGATTTGTGTCACACTAGCATTGTGCTTAAAACTTCTCCATGCTGCTACAAGAAGATCCAAATAACAGGTAGCTGGTGGGTGGCGGCCGGTCTCATTGCTGACACGGCCTTCCTTCTGTGCTCTCCTGCCAGATGGGTGCTCTCTCTGCCTCTCGAGCAAGTGTAGTTCACGTCTGGTTCCACCCTGTGTTCTTGCTGCCACCTCTATCTGGACTCCTCTCCTCTAATATTATTACATGTAAGTCTGGCTTCATGATTCACAGTCTCCTCCAATATCTGTTCCTCTGAGAGGCGTGTCCTGGGCTTCCCAGCTAAGTACCCTTACATAAGCTCATGTCTCCCGTTGCCCTATTTATTTCTTGTACAGAATTCATCTCTTCCTGAGATACCATTTATCTGTGTAAGAGCTTATTGTCTGTCTTCCCGATAAAGGGGGGGTTCCTGAGCATTGGAACTTTTTGTGTTATTCTTTACCGTTTTACAGTGTCTGGCACATGTCAAGTACTCAACAAATATTTGTGAAATGTTAAATAAAAGATCAAGGCATAGAAAAGTACTGGAGAAGACAAAAGATTGGAAAATGTTGTTAAAATCTTGTAATAAAATAGGCTTTTCAAATACCACGAAGCTGAGAAACATAGTGGCAGACAGATTTATTTATGCAATGAAATTGTAAAACTTCTGTATAGTGGAATTCTCCATGAGCCAAGTTAGAAGTAGAAAGTATTTATGGTATGTGAAATTAATATGGGTAAAGACTCAGTTCAGATTAACCCAACCACATATTTTCAAGCTGTTTGTAAAAGATTCATTCTCCTGATTCAGTTTTGCCCAGATAGCCTTTAAAATAAGTGCAATGGCCATCATCATAGGAAAGGGTAAGATGAGAAAGACCAAGAGCCTAATCAGGAAAAGGGCAAAACTTATGAATAGGCAATTCACGGGTGCAAATGGATGGTAGAAGACATGAAAAGACATGTAAGCTTATTAACCACTCAAAAATGCATATTTACATAGAGAAATGCAAACCCATTGTCTATAAAAATCAGTTAAAAGTTTAAAAACTAGTAACTTGCTATGCAGTCACTGATGTGAAGAAAGTAAGTTTTCTGACATGATTTGTAGAGTTCTGAATTATAATGACATTTCTGGAAGCCAATTTAGCAATGTCTATCCAGATTTCAATGTGAAGATTCTTTGAGTGAGCAATTCCATTTCTAAGAATGGATCTTTCCCATCAGGAGATCCAAGTACTTATGCAAAAATGTTATGCAATTATTGTAGTCTTGGTTATAATAACAAAGATGGTAATAATCTAAATATAGGAAGCATGATAAGCAATGTGTGGTACACGCATGACAGAATTCTGCATGACCATTAAAGGGGAAGTTAAACCTGAGTTTTGTAAGCACAATGATGTCTATGATAGATTAAGAGGGGGGAAAAACAGTTGAAGATCAACGTGGGTCCCTTGAGTTCCTCATTAGAAAGAATATTATACTCTGTAAACTTAAGTTTTCTGACTACTTGTGGCTGATAGCAAACATATCTTATGATCCTACATAATAACACCCTAGTGGAATTGTTAAGGGTTATTCTATAGCCAGTGATGTCAACGCTCTGAGTCAATAACCTCATGATTTTTCTCAGCCATTCCCTCATGTCACAAAATGATTGCAGCTCCTCCAAAGAGCAAGTCTCCACACCAGTTTCCAAAGCGGAAGAATAAAGAACAACACTTTCTTCTCAAAGATCTATTTTGTCTTTTTACTCAGCAAGATACTCCCACAGGATTTGCCATTATTATTTCACATAGCCTGTAACTACAGCACATGGTCACAGTTTGCTACTCAGAAGCCTGGAAAAGCATCATACAGAGAAGAATGGGATTGTAAGGACAGCTTAGTGGTATCATAATCTATGCCCACAGTTGGAGTTGGAGTCCATGATCTTAAAATCAGGAGGTCTCTGCCTTCAAAAGAACTAGCCATAAAAGAAAAATAATAATATGGACTCCCTAGAATTAAAATCTTCTGCTCATCAAAATACATTATTATGAGTATAAAAATAAAGTGGGAGAAAATATTTATAATACATTTGATAAAGGACTTGGACCCAGAAGATGTAAAGAGTTTTTACAAACAAAAAAGAAAAAGACAACTGACAACACAAAACTTTGACACCTCAGAAATGAGATTGCCAAATGGTCAATTAGCTTACATAAAAAGGTTCCCTCACATCATAATTCATGCAGAAAATACAAATAAAAACCACAGTGAAGTTCAGTATATGTTAAATAGAATGGCTAAAATTAAAAAGCCCAGCAACCCATCTTCTTGAGAGGATGAAGAGCAAGTAGAAATCTCAGACACAGCTGTGGGGATGTAAATAGGTTCTGCCCCTTTTGAAAATTCTTTGGTGATATCAACAATTAGCTAAACTTACAAATACTTTCTATGATCCAGCAAGTTCATTCCTGGATATATAAACGCAGAAAAGAGTACACAGACCCACCAGACTATACATCATGGAATATTCTCAGCATCCTTTATTCATGATATCACAAAAGTAGAGGTAGCCCAGGTGTCCAAATTACCCACCAGAGGAAGGATGAACTGTGGATTATACGGACACCGTGTATAAATACACCACAGTGAAAAAGAATGATCTATTGAATCGTGCAACAAAACCTGAACTGATCTCATAGAAACGCTGGCAGAAGATTACCTGCGATGCTATTTGTTAGGTCAGTTGAGGTGGCCAAGGGAACAAAGCAACTTTAAAGGCCATTTTCATCAGATCTCGGATAGGGGTCTGGGGGCTCTCTTTAGCTCGTTTGAGCTTTGGGTTAGCTGGTAAAAGGGCCTGGTGGGACCGGGGATGGGTGCTGACAGGAGAAGAGAGGAGTGAGTGGACAGAGGGATCCATTGAGCTGGGGCAAGGTGCAGGTGTGGGAGGGGAGGAGGGAGAGGATTGGCCTGGGTAGGGAGGGGGCAGATGGAAAGGTGGGGCTGAGAGCAGCTCCGATGGATCTGAGAATGAGGAGGGAGAAATAGAAGAACAATGGAAACGGGTTTGGGATTTTCCCCAGCAAGGAAAACTTGAGCAGTAGAACAGGTAGAGCAGAGGGGAGGATGGGAGCTAATATCCCCCAAAGCCTGAATGTGCCTCCAGATGTAAGGGACTTCTGCCCACTTCCCTGCCCGAGACAGAAATTGTCCAAATCAGTGAGGATTTGAAAATCAAAAGATCCTTCTGGGGGGCCATTGGAGTAAAAGACCAGGCGCTTGCAGTGTAGGTCTTGAGTGAGTCCTAATTTGGCAAAATTTGAATATAGACAACCCAAAGGAGTTTGGGGAGGTCTAAGGAGGATCTGGTGTTTCCCATGACCTTCCGACACCCTCGGGGCTGGGTGGGAGCAGAAGGAGGAGTCCCAAATTCTGATTGCACTCACCTGAGGAGCAGACGAGGGCCCGACAGGGGATTGAGGTGTCCCTGTAACCCACCGGGGGGACCCAAACTGATCGGAATGGCTCTCAAGATGACTGGGACGTCTCCACAGTTCCCAGGGCCTTGAGTGGAACAGGTGGGGTCTGTGGCACACGTGTGACTTGTGGATAGACTCCCTGCTGACGGAGAGGGGCTGGAAGGTCAGGGGAGAGGAGGGAACTTACCCCACTCCTGTGGGCCTGGTGATAGGAGAGGGAAAGAAAGAGCAGCTTAGGAATTTCCTGGTTCATTTAAGGGGAGGGTAGACCTCTACCCCAGATATAAGGTATGGGGGAGGCCTGAAAAGCCCTCCTGGGTTTCAGCACCAGATGTAAGGTCAGATGTAAGGTCAGGCACCGGTGACCAAAAGGAGGCAGATTAAACCCTCCAGACCAACAGAGCGGGTCCAAGGGAGTCGCACCCAGGCATAGCCGGATTGGAATTTTATTGGGCTTAGGGCAGGAAGGGAGGGCTTAGGACAGGAAAGGGAGGTTTTTAGGGGCCCTGTCCTCCTGGGGTTGGTCGGGGGATCTTGCTGAGCTCCATGTCTTTCCAGGATCAGTCAGGAGACCCCGCTGATTGACAGGTGGTTATCACTGCTTGTCTGTTGGTGCCTGATTGGTGGTTGCCTGGTGCTTTCTTCCCTTAGCCACCTCAACGGACACTGTTTAACTGCTCTGCAGTGTAAGAAGTGGTGAGACTCAGTACTGTGGTAGAGATCAGGGCAGGAATTGCCTTTAAGAGACATGGACTGGGAAGGGGACATGAGGAGACCTTCTGGGGTCATGGCCACAATCTACCGTGTGGGGCTGGATGAAGGTAAGAAGGTACCAACATGAGTCAACACGCTCTGTGCTTAATCTTGGTGAACTTTATGTATGCAGATTATATCTCAGCAAAAATGATTATGACAATCAAAAACTGCACATCAATAAAGAGATCTTGGTACGTTTTAAAAATGGGCATTCTTTTAGGTAAAAAGTGGAGGTTGGCTGTTCGTTGCTGTTGGCTTGTCAAAAGACATTCACACCACACACACACACACACACACACACACACACACACACACACACATGAACGTATTTATACAAGCATAGAAAATTTTTCAAATGATGTATGTTCTACTGATCACAATTATTCTAAAGATAGAATTGGACAGGGATATTAAAGTTTTTTTTGTTGTCTCTGCCCATTTCTGATTATTAAAAGAAAGTTCATAAGATTAGAGCAGGAATCTTGAGGGTCTCCAGCCAAAGATGCTAGGAATTTGTCTTCTATGGTAAATAAATGGAGAGAAACAGATGAAAGACAGCCGCCCCCAAACTTCTCAGGATGGTTGGTAGGAGAACTTATTGAGGGATGCAAAGTCTTTTCTGAGCTCCTTTCATTAAAATAGAAAAGTCTACTAAGAAAATGACTATGCCCCAATAATTGAGAGCCGCCCACAGTATAGTCTCCTGAAATGACATTTTCTCTTACGTGCAGCATGAAAAGAGAAGGAAAGCAACCTTAGAGGTCATCTAATTCAATGTCTTCAGCCAATGTGTCAATCTTTTCCATAATTCTTACTTTGACAGTGTCTCAACAGTTGTGTCCCAAGTGGAAAATAGGCCTTTATTACCAAGTAGGGGAGGTGTGCTGTATGGTCAACTGGCTAGAAAATAGCTGAAGAAAATGTGCCCTGTTTTGTTTTCTTTGGCGCGTGCAGCCGTGCTGAGTGATTCTGTGTGTGTGTGTGTGTGTGTGTGTGTGTGTGTGTGTGTCTGTGGAAGTGAGTCGGAGAGGCTGAAAGAGAAAGAAAAAGAATCCGACGGAGGAAGGGATGCTGATCGGGGGAACCGGTTCAGCAACACTGGCTTGGGTGAAGTACTGACGTGGATTTAGGAATTGACATCTGGATCTTAACCTCAGTCTTTCCATTTCAGCTTTCTCGGAATCAACCGTGCAACAGCAACAAAAAATTTGTTCATTTTTCAGAACAAGAGAGCATGGTGTGTTCTGGCAAAGGCTCGCTGGAGGTCCCCTCCCAAGTCCCTGAAGGTAGCTGGAAGGCATGCTGGTGAAGTTTGTGCTGTGTGTTTTCTGATAGTACCAGAGACTTCTAAGTCACTGTTATTCCTTGGTCCTGTTCCTGCCAACTCTTTCTCCCACCCGCTCAACAGAGGCTCACTTCACTTAACATGGTTTCCTTATTTTGGGTTTCCAAGGGAAATAGAAGGGCCTCGGACGCATGCAGAGTTGATTTTTATGGTGCATCTGAGGAGTGAAGGCCACACCTCCTTTTCCCTTGCACTGTTAGAGTCCTCATAACAGGGGGACACATGGGAGGATGTGTCAAGTCAAGTGCATGGACACTGGTCATTCCTGAGGTGAAGGTACTTGGTGCTGTGCTTCTTGAGCCAAATCCAGTCTGAGCAGCAGAGAATGACTTTGGGTAAGTTTGCAGTTTTGAGAGCAGAGAACTCCTGTTGTTTTACCTCTGAGCATATTTCTGGAGGGGTACCCAGGGAAAATGCATGATGAGCCTGATAGGACTTCAACCTTCTAGAATGTCTCAATGTTCAGTGTGATTTAGATGCAACTGAACATTTCCCTAAGAGGGTGCAGAGGTAATTTAGAGAGACCCAGAATAGAAGAGGCCCCATGGACAGGAGGAGAATAATCTGGGCAGACTACAGTGACATCACCAATGAGATAAGCACAGGCAGTGACTGTCACCTGGGTGCTGCTGAGGCCCTGTTTTGGCTTGGCGGGGGAGGGGGGGGGAGACCAGCCCACTTCTGCCAAAGGCAGGAGTCAGGGAGAGTTCCCTACAGGGGACAATTGGGAACCTGTGTCGGTCCGTCTGTACATGACAGGTGCACTCACAGAGGAACGCCCGTTTCTTATCTCTAGGAAATAGCTAGGCCTCATTGGGGCAGTCACTCCAGGATCAATACTCTCAATGCCAGAGCATCAAGACAATAAGAAAGCAAAGTCTACAATTGGAGATGCGCTATTGTCACAAGTCCTCGCCCAGTCCTCTTTGTATACTTATTAAAAAAAGAACAACCCTGACTTCAACACAGAACCTGAAACCCAGGAAATTATAGATCACTGCCATTTACTTACACGTGTCTACCCTAAGCTTGTGGAGTCCAGTGGTACCTTCTGCCACATATGAATCAGCCTCAACCGCACACGTGGAGAACGTGCTCTTTTGAATGACAGCCAGTGGTCACTGATACTCCCTGTCCTCTTGTCTGTCTCATCAACTTGAATTTCAAGCTCTTTGAATGTTTTCCAGCCTGTAACTTAAACACTGGCCAACGGGAGCCCATTTCACTCGGCTTTGGATGAAAAATGCATGAATTTGTAGAAACGGATAGAGAATATTTCCCCCCCCCACCCCAATGACATTTTTGCCTACCTACGCCAGTACCTCTGGTAATGGCAAAATATTCGTTAGAGCTCTTGAAGAAACATTGAAGATCAAGGATTCAGGAAGGAAAGGGCTTTGGCGGAGGGCTCTGCCCGTGGGCCTCGGGCTCAGGTAACAGTCAGGAGGTCCTCTTACGGTCTCGATTCCCAGTAGCTCCACTATTCATTTTGAATGAGGGCCACCAGGTTGTGCAGTAGCAGTCAGTGGGCACGGAGGCCTGGGCTTTGCATAGCGTTTGAGAAGACTGCCTGTGATGTGTTTTGCGTGAGAAGTTTTGAGGGATGTTATGTTTGGAGAAACTGGTGAGCCTGTTGTTGAAAAGCCAGAGGAAATCAGAGGCCTACAAGAAGGGACCTTGGAAAAGCCAGCGGTACACGGTCACAAGCAGCAGGTATTCTGGGGTGTGGGGGTGTGTGTTGGGATGATGCCGAAAGGATTCCAGACTCACTTTCCAGTTCCTCATGACCACCCTCAAAGGTCTCAGTCATTTCTTCCTCCAGATCTCGAGACACATGAGAACAAAACAACCATTAGCCATTTGCTTGGATCAGTTCTGCCTCATCCAGTCCTTTTATTTTTCTAACCTTTTAGTTTTTCTGTCAAAAAACATCCACACAGGTTCCTAGGCTATTGTTACAAATAGGGAACTTTCATCAAAGTACCTTTTTTTTTTTTCTGCTTTTTTATCCTGGAGGAACATTGGGAGTTGGTTTTGTTAACCCCATCCAATGACTATAATCAAAAGTCTTTTTTTTTTTTTTACAACTCTCAGGTCTCAAGTTCAAACCAAACAGTGGATCTGGTTGTAGTTTGTGCAGATAAATCGTCTTCTGTCTGATTTTAGACTTCATGAAGGAACTGTCATGGGAAAAGAGTACTTGGATGTTCAGGGCTCCCAGAATCTGGGGACTCTGGCTGGGCTCCCAACATATTTAGAAGACCCCATTGAAAAATATTTACCCATTCCAGTGAAATGAAAGGGTGCTTGTCCTTACAAATGGCCCCTGAAATAACTCTGGAAGTCCAACCCCTGCCGCTGAACAGTGGCTATTACCCTTGGACACTGGGACGCGGGACTTATAATTTTGGAATAATTTTCCTTTGAATTTATGACTCTTCAACTGCGTTTCACACATCAGCCTTCTCGTCTCCTCTCCCACGTTAAATTGGTCCATAAAACTCCACACACCATAAAATGAGATCTGGGTGGAGATGTGCAAAGAATCCCCCAAGGTAAACATTAGGATAACTCCCACCCCACCCCAGAAGAAAATGGAAGCAAAGAGGCATTCTAGTTTGGAGATCTCACTAGAGTCAGGCGCCAAGAAGCTGCCTCTGTCAAGGGACACCCCCCCCTTTCTTCTCCCTGAACCCCTTATCTGATAGTGGTTTAACAGAGGATCAAGAAAATGCCGGAGCCTTTCGAGGCGCTCTGGAGAGCTGACACCGCGGACTTCCTGTGGCCTGGCTCCAGCCACATGTGGAGCAGCCCGGGATGAAGCCGCCAGCCCTGATGGTGTCTGAAATATTTGGCTCCTGGCTCCCTCCGGCTGTGGGCTGGCTGTCTGGTTTGTTTGAACACAAACTAGCCTGGGAGTCTTTGTGTAGAATGCTCCTTGAAGTTTTTTCCGTGACATCTGCCAATTAAATGTATGAATTACTCTGTTTACTCCTCCATGACAGAGCAGATATTTTATTCAGAAGCAAAGGGTTTCTCCTCGCCCTCGCTTCTCTTTCTGATATTCCACGAGCTCCTGTTGGGTGCCAGTCACTGGTCACCGAGCAGGAGGGATGATTATCCATTCGCAATTTCATTTTATTCCTGGTGACAGCCCCCCCCCCCACACACACACACACAAAATGGGCTTAGGGTTCCCATTTTACAGATGAGACACAGAGATGAGAATGGACTGATCCAAGCCCACAAACGAATTAGGAGCAGAGTAAGAGCTAGAACCTTAAGTCTTCTCATTACAAAGTTTTTTGTTGGTTGGTTGGTTGGTTTTTATCCTCTCTATTAAGAACCTCTTTAGGATTAATATTTGACTCTTTGGAGCTGATATCTGGGTATTCATTCATTCATTCATTCAACAACTACATTTTGAGCTTCCACTGCATACAAAGTACTAGGTCTAAAGATTAAACACTGGGTCTGGAAACTCTCTGGAAAGAGCCAGCTAATAAATATTTTAGGGTGTGAGAACCATATGGTCTCTGTTGTAACTACTCAGCTCTGCTGTAGGAGTACAAAAATAGCTAGAGACGATAGGTAGATGAATGGACATGGCTGTTGTTTATTCTAATAAAACCTTATTTACAAAATTGGGCATCAGGCATATTTGGCCCTCAGGCTGTCGTATGCTGTAGAATGTCTTGCAGTGAACAACCAGCAGAGCTCTTGGTACCCTCTCTGGTGAGGCCTCACATGATCACGTGTTGACTCTGAGTCTTGAGCCTGCAAAGAAACAGGGGATCCCTGTGCTTGGATTGAGTTTCCTGCCCCTGTAAATAATCCTGAGAGACACACCTGATGGTCATTGTCTTCCATGGGGACAGCCCATCTCTTCCCTGTGGCAGGTCTCTTGGGTCAGTCGTAGGCAAATTCCTAGAACTAATTAAATCCCCGTGGGGCTTGTGTAGGCAAAGTGTCAACGGGGACAAAGTAAGGAAGAGCCTGGGTCTCAGCACACAGAGGAGTCTGAGCTTGCTCATGGATGTTCATACCTCTGATTATATTGCAAAACTAGTAATTAGAAACATAATAATAATAACAGCAGCTACTGCGGATTGCCTGTTTATATGCTAAATACATTATTTTGCTTGATTGTCACCACAATCCTGGTTAATTCATATTGCTATTCCCACTATCCAAATGAGGAAACCTAGATTCAGAGAAGTTAGGTCACAAGGTCACAGGCCCAGAAAGTAGCCAACTCAGGATTGGAGCAAAAGTCTCCATGTCCCTCGCCACCCCAGTAGAATGCTTTTGGAAGAAGAAAATGAAAGAACAAACAGATTTTATTGAAGCCACTGTTGTTGCCCCCACGGAATCACAGCAGCAAGATTTACCCCAGGGACCACTTCATATGAAAGATGTCCTTGTGGAGACAGCAACCACACAGTAGGTTCCCATGAACTATAGTCAGATTCCTGAGGCACAAGAAGGCCTTCTTTGACTGTGGGCCCACAGTGCCCTCTACTGCCTAGGAGGAAAACCACAGAGACCTTTTGTCTCCTTGTGGTAGATCCTTAGATTGCCAATCATTGAAGATTGGGGCTGATGATGGGGGAATTCACTGGGATTCCGTTCTATTGCTCCTTTATCGCATTGCATGGTTAGATATTTACTCAGAGTGGTGGGGGAGGGGAAAACGAAGAGGAGAGAGGTGAGATGTAATCCAAATCCATAGAGGACGTTTTAAGGCAAGAAGAAAAATGCTCCTGGGGCTGCTTGGTCGCCTCCCACCTGAAGAAGTGACGCTTCTTTCCTTTCCTAGGGTGGCATATGTCAGGCTGAGTGGTGATGGCATCTGGGCCAGGAAGAAGTCAAGGAGGCTCCCGATGGTTCCCGGGGGAATTTATAGCATCAAGTCAGGTGGGCTTTTGTGCGCTCTTGGAAAAACAGAAACGGTTTCACAGAAGTAAGCAAATTAAACACCGACTTAATGAGAAGGGGGGGATTCTTTAAAAAAAGAAAAATTAATTAAATAAAATATCACCCTTCATGGTACAGTGGCGCTGTGGCCTGGGATTAGAACTGGAAACTTTGTGTGGTGAGTTCTAGTGGGATGTGGGTTGGGCCAAAATATATTTGTCTCCAAGAAAGATATTTTTCAAAAGGCTAAGCCATATATATATATAAACAGTCAGGGAAATGCCAGGCCTGATACTTTCTTGAATGGGACCCTGGATTCAGCTCATGGAAGTCCTGGGAGGGGAAATCCTGGGTAGCCTGACTAAAGCCATGCTGTAGTGAGGTCCACCTAGTTCCACCACAGCCCGTCCTTTGAGTCTCTGCCCTCCCTGCATCATGGCCATGTCCAAACCTCCTCTTTCCACCCGCTGCCACCAACACATGAGGTGCTTCCTTTCTTCAAAGGAGCCGCCATCTTGGAAGACATACAGACCCTGGGATACAGTTCTGCCAGTCCAAGAGTCAAATCTCAGAGTCCACAGTGGTGTTTCTCTCCTGCCATATTTTCCTTGGCTTCCCAGGCTCCATCCCTCTAAGCAAACATTCCCTCCACATTTGGATTCCTTCTAACACAGAGCGGTGATGTAATGGAGAGAAACATTGAAGATCTGGGCTTGAGTGGCTTTGCTATTAACTTCCTCGTTGTTTAGCATCCCAGACTTTCAATTTTCTCATTTTTATTTAATAATATTCCTCTTACAATGTCAATAGAGAATCAAAAGGGGTAGTATACACAAAAACGTGTTAATAAATGTAACGGTCACACATTTATCAAATGGCTTGTACGCATTCAGCATTGAGAAATGTGGTACCAAGATGCAGCCTTATAATATAGTCAAACAGGTGGACAGGAACGTGGGGAACTCTAATGCACCGTGTAAAGATTGGGCTGTTTGTTCATTTGTTTTACTTTCTTCTTGATGGTAGTAGAAAACCAACCCATAACCTGTTCCAACTCCTAAAACCCCTGCCACTAATTCCTACTTGTCTTTGGAGCTCAGATTTTTCATTTGACAAATGCAGAAGTGATCAGATCATTTATTTTCCAAACTGAGACACTTCTGAAAGTGGGAGGAGGTACATGCAGTTAATAATTATTTCAGAGGAATGGGTGTAACAGAGGGCCACCCCAAGCAGACAGAGAATGAGATTGCACTGCAGATGACGTGAGGGAATGCAGGTGGTGCTATCTAGGTTCCATTGAAGTTCTTTCAGTTTATGGCCTCGCATTTGTTATCCCAAGTCTTTCTCCTGTGGCTGTCCTGTGGACGTGACTACTGGTCAGTAGTAGGGAGTATGTAGTGAAATGCACTCTGGAAATCCCAGATGCTGGGATTCAAATCCTTTATGAGTCAAGCTGCACAATTACTCCTTGTGGTCAAGTCCCCCATTGGAGCTTAACTGCTTTGCAGGCTGGGAAACTAAATGCAAATACACTTAAACACAGGCAGCAGAAGGAATATTGATCTCCTGAATTGCCTCTTGACCCATCTCAGATACCTACCTACTTTCCCAAAGCAGAGTCCTGTGTTTGTATGGCTGGGCAAATTTCCACATAATGTATAAACATTTAATAATAACTACCCTTTGTAATCTCTGGAGAACTTAAGATCAATTAGAGAAAAAAGATTGATTTTTGTAGACTTAGGGTTAGATCTTAAAATCAATTTTTCTCTTTTTCTTCTCTTTTCTCATGCCATTCAATAAAAATATGCTGAACCATAGAGGCATGTGCAAGGCACAGAGACTATCTGACAATCTTTTAGACACAAGGAGTTCACACACTTCGTGCCAGATGGCAGGAGATTGGTAATGGAGACTCTTATAGGTCCAGGCTGTAAATTGCAATCTTCCCAGAATCAACATCCTTTAAAAGACAAAAATCCAAGGTGATGTAGCTAGGCTAAATCTGCATCTTCCCAAGCACAACTACACGATCCACATAAGTGTGTGTGTATGTGTGTGTGTGTGTGTGTGTGTGTGTGTGTTATCATAGAGAGTTCTAGACACTTGGGATCTGTATAGCCAGGGAGGGTTTCTTGTTATTGCTGTTGTTTTCTGATATGCTTTCCATTATCATCACCTTTATGGGAAACACTGAGGGTCTCACTTTACTGACAGATTCCGGAGGGAAGGGTCATCATCCAAGCATCTTAGGATCTTCTTGTAATGGCTTTTTATCTACTTCAGCATATACTTCACATTGGTTTCTCAGTCTTGGATCAAAATTTGTGCAAAAGGAATCAGGTTGGGTGTTCTGGGAGGTGACTATAGGGTGAAAGGTGAAAGGTTTGGAAAGAATACATTGGCATGTTGATCAAAGTCTCCCTGAACCTGAAGGCACTTGGGATCCACTGACAGGATAGTTATAACCAGCTCCACCAACCCACACCGGCTCCATGGAACACAGGGTTTCTCCTTCTCATTCTGTGCAGCTGGTCTCTGCTGTGCATCCTCCATTAGGACATGGAACAACCTTGCTGAGCCTCTATCCTGGCTGTCTACCTGTGTGGGCATGAAGAGCCCTGGAAATTCCAGGTCCCCGTTCAAGACTGGTCCTGCTAGTCATATTGATGCTCGGTGATGAGAATCAAGAGCTGAGTTCCATTTCCCCAGATGTGAAGGTTGAACACCTGTGAAATTATACTTAGATATGTTTAACTCATAGTTTAAAGTACCTTTAAATACCCATCAAAATATGTATTTTACCGCCATTTATTCAATGCCCACTAAGCACCAGACAGTGCAGAATTTAAGGACGTTCTTACCATTTAAGAACTAAGCAAATCAGATAAATAAATAATTATCATAAAATAAGAAAGTCTTTTTTTAAGGGGACTGTTATTTATAATAGCTTTTTGAAGCACTATTAAGATGTTAGACACAATTCGTTGACTAATTTTCAACTAATAATCTAACTTATAATTCAACATCACCTTGTTATACTCTTTTTTTTGGGGGGGAGGGGCACTACAGCATAATACCTGACACAAGATACTTATGAAGGAGAAATTTATTTAGTGCATGAATCTGCAGGTTCAAGGGCATGGTGCTGGCATGGGCTCAGTTTTCAGCCTCATCACATCGTGGCAGCTGGCAAAAGGAGAGAACAAATGAATGATTACCTCTCAAACCAGGAGCAGAGAGAACTGAGTGGGGCCGACCCCTGCTTTCAGGGCCAACCCCTGCTTTTATAGCAAGCCACTCACAAGAACTTCCAAATAGTCCTTCAAGAACCACCTCCAGAGGGCACATCCACAATGGCCTAATGCCTCCCAATAGCATCACCCTTGCAGGCCACCCTTACAATGACAGTGGACTCCAAGGGGAACACTCAGGCCACACCAACACCATAGTAGAGCCATACATCACAGTCTAACTTAAACTTATGTAAGAGGAGACTTTTCCAGGGTGGTCCACTTAGGATGTGAAAGAACAATTTGAATTCTTGACTCCATGTCTATTAGATGTCAAAGCCCGTGCTCTTAAATGTAAAGAAAGAGTTGAGCAGAGGAGACAATGAAAAATAAAAGGACAAAACGAGGAAAGACATAGGGGAGTGAAATGACACTGCATGTTCAAGAGTGGACATTTCCTTTGTGGTTGTGATTTAGACCCTCCCACCTGAGGCGTTTTATATAAGGTTGAACAAGGAGGATGGAGTTTGATCTTTGAGAATCTTGAGGGATATGCTAAGGACTCTAGTTTTTATTCTCTCAACCATGGATACTTCTGTTCTGCTTTATGTTACTATAACAAATTACTAGAGCCTGGGTAATTTAGGAAGAATTGTTTGGAAGCTCATCCACTTCTCTCAGGACTCTATCCAAAGGGATGAGACCAGACCTGGCTCTGGTAACTTTCTCTGGTCCTGCCATTCTCCTTTCCTTCTGAACTCAGAAGACCTTTACCTAGACTTTTGTAGTCTTGGGGTGTTTCTAGGAAAATGGTTGTGTTTGAAGGCATAGTTTTCCAGATCTCTCTTGTCCTAGTGTGACCTGGATCAAGCTTTTGACCCAAGCTATGTATTTCATGAATGATGTCATTGGATGAATGACATCATTGATAAATGGTGTCCACCTTCATATAGCCACACAGCAGATAGCCAGTACAGGTGAAAACACATGTGGCAGCCTTTGACACATTGTCTCTCAACGTTAGAAATTTGCTATGAATTTTAGCACCCTGGCAAAAACCAACTGGAGTTGACATACTATCTAAAGAAAAATTTGGTCTCAGTAGATAGGGCCTTTTTTTTTTTTTCCTAAGATGGCAAATTCCACTTTCTTTGATTCCCCAACAAGGGTCCCATCTATGATCAAAGTCTTTTTTTTTTAAATAGCAACTGGCATATCCTTGAAGGTATAATTAGCTACCATAGTAACTATAAATTATAATCTTTCTTTGACTTTCCAGACAACCTAAATAAGATGCCGTCACTTTCCCCCTACAATTAATACTCTCTGAAAAAATATCTAAGTGTCATGATCTATTGCTAAATTTGGAGCACACAGGCAAAAATTTGGTCATTCCCAATAGCAGTTGCAGAGATAGTAAATTCAATGAGTTCAGCAAAATAGGTGGTCACACAACCTGGTTCAGCCAAAGGAATCGATTAGGAGACTGTGAAATGAAAAGCTAAGAGTCTTATTTACACTCTGCTAAAAAGAGGTGGTGAACACAAGGGAGTTTTTTCCTTTTTTTTTTTAATCATTATTGCTCTGAACTGTAGGTCTAGGTTGATCTGATATCACCTTCAGAGCTGTTATCACCAACTTACAATGAAGTAGGATAAAGATCAATTATAATTTCAAGGGGACAGGGGAAAAAATACTCACATCTCCTGATTATCTGGAGGTGATTTCTAGTCACTGTCTTAACACTCTGCAGTGTTTTTTTTTTTTTTTCCTTCATTTGATCATAAAAATAACCTTGGAAGTAGACCCGATTGTTCCCATTTTACAGAGTAAACAACAATAAGAAAAAGTAATAAGGCTGGCAGGATTTGTTGGCAGAAGTAGAGTCAAAGCTGGGCCCTTCCAAGGAGATTATGAGAAGTTAAAAGATTCTGCCTGGAAATAGTCCAGAGCAAGTCTGGATGCTGATCTTACCCAAGGAAGAGGGAAAGATGGAAAAGGTAGGAGAAAGCTTACCCAAGACACACTGCCAAGGAGGCAAGGGAAGAGGGGGACCAGAAAGCGCAGAGGAAGAACACTTCAGAGGTGACATCAGTGGCTGGGATGAGGTCAGATGCTGAAGAATGGTAGTTAAAACTTGAGAAGGCAGGCTGACAGCGTGGGAAATAATGTTCAAACCAGATAGCCTTGCAGCCCGGACCAGGAAGTACAGTCTTCTTGACCATGGCAGGCCTAGGGCATGATGTTAGAAGGGGAAGAGGAGGAAGAGGATTGTGGGTGTGGTGGCAGAGATCTTCGGAGCCGAGCAGGAGAAACAGACAGACGGGGGTTCCTGCTTGCTCTTATTATTTTGTCTGGCTTCCGGTCCGGTGCTTACCACTCTCTATAATTATCCTTTAGTTAATGAATTGCTTCTTGTTGATTATCTGCTTCACCTAACAGACTGTCAATTCCATGGATCGTAGAGGTATTAGGAATTTGGTAAGAATTACCAAATTCCATTGCTGAAGGTATTGCTTCTCTAATTCAAACCTTCATCTCTGGAATGTAGATGGTGCTAAGAATTCATGGTGCTCATTCAATACCTGATGCTCAAGTCAATGAATGGCATCTTCTGTTTTCCCAAATAAACCCATATAAGGGTTAAAATCAGCAAGAATGATGGATGCTACCGGATGAAGAGGAAGAACACAAACCAGGATTTTTTTTTTTTTTAATAATACACGATATGTGACCAGATCAATAACAGCAACAGGGATAGTATATCTGCATGGGGTGAACCTTAAATAAACAGAGTTTTGCAAGCAATAATAGAAGCAGGGAGGATAATTAACCTTCCCTCCTTATCCTGGGATATATAAAAGCAGAAAAAAAAATAAAGTCTCTGCTTAAGAAGATTCTGGCAGGTGCTGCTGCTTTGGTAGCTAACAACTATTCCTCCATCTCTTCCTGTTCTTAGAAATTGAAGCCATGCACCCAGCTCCAGGGAATGTATATTATTTGGTCTAAGATAGCAAAGTCCTCATCATTCCCCCACCATCAACAATTTTGTTCTTTAATTTTTTTCAGTGCTGATCTTTGTCTGATTGTTTGTTTAATTTTTGTGAATATTTTAATTTAAAAATATTTAATTGACAAATAATGAATAAATATATTCCCAGTGTATAATGCAAAGCTTTGATATACATACACATTGAGTGGTGGTTAGCAGTCACATTAATTAATACATCCCTCACAACTCTTGCTGGATGTAATTGGATTCCCAGAAGTTGTCCGCCTTATATCTGAAAGTCTGTGTGTTGGTCCGACTTTTCCTCAATTTCCACTAATACCTATCCACCCCTGGCAGCCACCATCCTACTCTCTGCTTATATGAGTTTGACTTTTTAGATTCCACATAGAAGTGGGATCCGATGGTATTTGTCTTTATGTGTCTGGCTTATTTCACTTTATGTCATGTCCTCCAGGTCTATCTATGTTATTGCAAATGGCAGAATTTCCACTTTTTATGGCTAAATAATATTATTTTACGTACATGCCACAAGTTATATATTTATATCTACATATAGATATATGTGTATATAGCATATAATATATGTATTCATACATATTATTTGATATATATATGTAAACAATTACATGTATCTCAAAAATGCTTTATCCATTCATCCATCTATATTCATTTAAGTTATTTCTATTGAGGGGCCATTGTGAATAATATTTCAATTAACATGGGGAGGCAGATGTCTCTTTGAGTTATTGATGACATTTCCTTTGGATAAATACCATGAGTTAGATTGTTAGATCACACAGTAGTTCTATTTTTAGTTTTTTGAGGAAAATGCATATTTTTTTCAGAATGTCTATAACATTCCCATCAGAGGCTTCCTTTTCTCCATACTCTTGTCAACACTTACTGTCTTTTGTCTTTTCATAATGGCCATCCTAACAGGTTTCGATTTGCATTTTTGTGGTTTTGATTTGTATTTTTTCTGATCGTCTGTGACACTGAACATTTTTTCATATACTATTGGCCATTTGCATGTCCTCTTTTAAAAAATGGTTAGTCGGGTCTTTTGCCCATATTTTTGATAGAGTTGTTTTTACAATGGAGTTATATGAGTTCCTTGTGTGTTTTTGGAAACCCCTTTATTTGCTATGTGGTTGTGAATATTATAATACATTCTCTTGGTTGCCTTTTCGTTTTATTGATCGGTCCTACACAATCTCTTGGAGAAAACGGACCATCAGTTTTAGAGCTGTCACCCTGAATTTGTCACTGGATAATGTCTTTTAGGCCAGGGTTCTTCAGGAGACTCCTGGTAATAGGGTCCCACTGATTGGTGGCTGCTTCACAAGACGTCATGGGGTAGTACTAGAGAGTGAGTAGTCTCAGGGTGCCAAAATAAGGAAGAGCAAGTGAAGACTTTTGTTTCTACTCCTGTTTGCACCAATCTCTCTCCTGATTGGAAACTGGAGAGCTGTTATTGATTGACCTCAGTTCTTCCAGCAATACCTGCTCCATCTTCCTTTAGTTTTGCTTAAACACAAACAACAAAAACACAACTTTCTGCAAGTTTTACTCTTTTCTTGGTACAACTAGTAGGTTATTCTTCACCAGAAAGTTTCTCTGTGCTCCATAATTTAAAGCAGTTCATGTCAGAATGACATTAATTATGTTAGGAACCAGTGAAACCCTTTTTTTTTTTTTCCTTCCTTTTTTTTAACGGAATGCTAGGAAGCTTCTCCTTGTGCAGGGAACATGATACCCCAATGGATGGAAGAATTCAATAAATTCAGGCAGTTCAGGGGGGGATTAAGGACAAGTCAAATTTTCAAAAGGATAAAGTATATAGTTTCCAAAACACCCATTTCAGGGTATAGGCTCAAGACCAATGTCTTTTGCTTGTAACTTGTTTTAGCAAAATGCCAGCATTTAATTATTAGTTTGGTGAATGACCACACCAGACCATTTAGTGTAACATGACAGGCCCTGAAGGGAGTAGTCAGTAATTTGAAACACTAACCATGTGTTTTGTCTGAAAAATTAATACCTGTAGCATGACTGCAGTGGCATGTTTCAACCAATCAAAATGTAGGAAAAACTCCACGATGCTAATAAAGGCAGCTACTGTTCTGGCATAGGGCAAACATAATAGCTGCTATTTATTAAGTATTTACCATATACCAATGCTATTGCGGCTTATCTCATCTCTTCTTTGTGACCACTCTACAAACCAGATAATTACAAAAGGACTTAACATTTATTGAACACACACACACAATATATTCCACAGTTTACAGGGACTATCTATTTTACTCAGTCCTCCATGTGGTAAAATTATCCCAATGTTAATGATTTAAAATCAGAGGTGGTTTAAGCTTGAATAACGTTGTCAGTAAATGATGGAGGCAAGATCTGAACTGAGACTTTCCTAACTCGGATGCTCATATATTTAATAGCTATCTTACATCAAAGGTTCATAAAACCTGAAATTGAGAATGTGGAAGGTTATTCATTGGATAAGGCCGAAGCCTTAATTGTACACATTTGAAATAAAAATCAAGTTAGTTCAAAAACTATGTTGCTTAATGCTAACATTTAATAACAAACAGTGCATCCAGGTGAGCTGATCAGTGGAGATCCTTGAGAACTGTTGAATGATTAGCAAAATGGATTTGTAAGTGGACAGATAGACTTAAAGTTTGTTTGCAAAGAACTTGCTAGAAACATAACGATAGCTGCCATTTATGACTGACATCATCATCACAAATACCAACTGCATCCCTGAACAATGAACACTACTAGGTAGCCTACTTAACAAGTCACTGTCCCCCTTCATGTTTATACCATTTCAGTCGAGCTGCACATCCTCCTCTTGTGGTCTTATGCCTCACGTGGAGGGGGCCCTTGCCCCAGCTTTAAGAGTGCACAGGAATGGAACTGTCAGCTGGAATGATGCTACCACCCCTGCCAGCCATGGGACAGGGCACACGAGTCATGTGGCACAGTTCTAGACCAGAAGACACCAGGAGCCACAGTGTGGGGACTTCTGGGGGAGATTTTCTTTTTGTTGACTTAGCTACACATAGAAAGAACATGCCCTCTCCCTCTGCTGGTTATTGTCACCACTGTGGGTGACACCTGAGATTGCATTGGCTCTCCTATGACAATGAGGGGAGTTGAACAAGTACCACAAATGACAAAGGAAGCATTGGAGAAGAAGCCAGGCGCGTGATGCTGCTGAGCTGAGAAGACCAACCTGATGGGCCTTTACGTGGACCTGCTTGCCTAGGGACATTGTTCTAGTCAGCGTTTTTATCACTGTGAGCAAAAGACCTGACAAGAACAGTTAGAGGAGGAAATGTTTTGTTTTGTTTTGTTTTGTTTTTGGCTCATGGTTTCAAAGGTCTCAGTCCATAGTCAGCCAACTCCATAGCTCTGGGCCACTGTGAGTTAGAGCATCATGGCCACTGGGCACGTCAGAGGGAAGCAGTTCAGGACTTGGCAACAGGAAATACAGAGAGAGCTTTCCTCACCAGGGAAACCTTTGTAACCCCCAAAGGCCACCCCGCCAAGTGATCTACCTTCTCTAGTCTCACCCAACCTGCCTATTCTTAGTTAATCAGTATCAGTGGATCAATTCACTGATTAGGTTATACCTCTCATAACCTAATCATTTCACCTCTGAAAATTCTTGCATTGTCTCAAACACATGAGCTTCTGAGGGATACCACATATCTAAACCACAGCAGAGATAATCAATTTGGGTATCAATTCAAGGAAATCGGGTTTTTATTTTAACTTACAGCTCAATGCTTCCTAATATATTTAACCTCCTTCTTATGCTGAGAAGAATAATAGAGCCAAAGAAAACAGCAGTTGACTGAGTTCAGGTTCAATAAGTGATAAAGCAGGACACGTATGTCAATCAATTCTGCTGTGGGATCCCAGAGCCTGTCCTCTACTGTAGCACACCAGCTGTCACTCTTCCTTCCATGGGCTGTGTCGTAAAACCCATTTCCCCCTGCAGAAACGGAAGGCAATTGAAATGAAGGTCTTCTTGTGTGCTGAATTTCTCCATCTGCATGTGCAGGTGGGCCTAAAGTAAGGTGTCTCCCCAGGACCCCCACAGCACTTGGCCTGTACACATACACAGCTTTCAATTCCCTTCTGCAGTGCAGAGATGTAAATGCCTTGATAACTTGCATTGCTCAAGATTCCTCATGAGGAAGTGAAATGAACAGCAAGAAAACAAATAACCAGGTTAAAAAATATAGGCAAAGGACCCGAACAGACATTTTTCAAAAGAAGACATACAAACAGCCAAAGGGTGTATGAGAAAACACTTAAGGATGCTAATCACCAGGGAAGTGCAAGTTAGGACCACAAGGAAGTTGTCTGACCCCTGTTGGAAGGACCGTCATCCAAAAGAGGAAAGTTGAGTGTTGGCAAGGATGTGGAGAAAAGAGAAAGCTTGTGCACTGTTGGTGTGAATGTAAATTAGTGCAACCAATATGGAAAAGAGTACAGAGGTTCAAAGTACAGAACATCAAAGTTGAACCACAGGATGATCCAGCAATCTCACTACTGGATATTTAGCCAAAAGCAATAAAAGAATATGTCAGTGAGATATCTGTCCGTTGAAGCATCATTTACAATAGACAAGAAATGTAATCAACCTAAGTGTCCGTCAGTAGATGATTTAGTAAAGAAAATGTGATGTCTATGATTGATAGGTAATCACAATGGGATACTATTCATCCTTAAGAAAGAAGGAAATCTGCTCAGGTTCCTGAGGGACTTACACTTCCTTCTCAAGGCCTGGTTCCAGACTAAATGTGAGTGAGCCAGGCAGGGGGACCTAGTTAGGAGACTACCTTGTGGGACTAGAGCAACATAGTGGAGGGCAGGCTAGGGAGATGTAGGCATTCCCCCTTCCTAGGGGAGGTTGGGGAGTGGCACTTTGCAGGGCGAACCTCCCACTTCCTCTTCGCTGCCCCTTCACTTTCTTGCTTCTCCTTTCCCAGTCTCTTCACACCCACTCCTGGTCTGTCCCAGGACCCTCTTCTGTATCAGGTTTATTGGTTGTACTTATAAATCATACTTTCCTTTCAAAAAAAAAAAAGAAAAAGAAAGAAAGAAAGAAGGAAATCCTCTCATTTTCAACAACACAGATGAACCTGTAGGGCATCCTATTAAATGAAATAAGCTAAGCACAGAAAGAGATACGATGCGTGATCTCACCTATATGTGGAATCTCAGAAAGTCCACCTCCCGGAAGCAGAGCCTAGAACAGGGATGGGGCAGGTGGCAGGGAGGTTGAGGAGACATTTGTTAAAGGATACAAAATTTCAGTTAGACTAGAGGCATGAATTTAAGAGATCAGCAGGGTGACTGTAATTTGTAACAATATAGTATATACTTAAAAATTGCTGAGAGTACATTTTGAGTGTTTAAATCACATACATACAGGTACACAAATGATTCATACCTGGAGAAATGCAGATGTTCATTAACAATATATAAATATGAGTGTGCATTTTAAAACACCATGTCATAAACCATAAACATATACACTTTGTCAATTCAAATAATAAAATTTTAAAAAATAAAAATAAAAAAATACTCCTTATCTACTTACCAGTGCCTGGAAACCCAAAGATTCTGGCCTTTGCATTCCAGCAAGATCTTATGTCACTCAGATGCCTCATTATAGAAGACCCAGTAAAGGTATTTTTATTTATTTATTTATTTATTTTTGCATTTCCTCCAAATACATTTCCTTCCAGCCTCAGGACCTCTGCACATTTCCCTCAGCCATGACCTCTCTCTTTCCTGGGATACTTCCTTCCGATCCTTCAGGCCATAGCTCAACATCACTTCCTGTTCTCTTTTAAGTCTCCCAATTCTCCACTAGAGTGCTTGCCATCTTGAGGCACTGGGTTTGATTCTCAGCACCACATATAAATTAATAAATAAATAAAGGTCCATCAACGACTAAAACAAAATTTTTTTACAAAAGAAATTTTCTTATTTATGTAAATATTGATTTGCTCAATGCCTGTCTTCTCCACTAAATTGAAAGCCCTGGACTGACAAAGGCTGTGCAGACCATGCTTGCCACTATTTCTCTGGATTCTAACCTAGATAATTTAATCTAGGGTAGACTTGAATATCTGTTGGGTAAGTGAAAGGGTGATGAAGAAAGTCCTCCACTGCCTATTTGTATATTGAAAAATTACTGATCATGGGTTTGCTCAAACAGGATGTAGGCAAGAGTACATATATTTCTTCCATGTGCTCAATTCCACCTATTTTTATAATATTCCCTACACGACCCTACTTCAAACCACTATCATCTTCCCTTTGAACTGCAACACCTACCTAACTATATCTAACTACCCACTAAAACCTCTCAACACGCACCTGTCCATTCTCCACCCAGAAACCACCCTGGTATTTTCAAAGGGCCACCATACCATGTTACTTTCCAACTCTTCAATTTTCTTTTGCAAGTAGAATAAGATTTTATGTCCTTCAATGCCCTACATAACTTAGCGGTGCCTGCTTCTTCTGCCTCATCTCCCGCTAGCCTCTCCCTGGATCACCACCCTGCAGCCATTCTGGCCTCTTTCTGTTCCTCAAACACAACCATTAGTCCCTTTCCTTCTGGTGTTTCCTCTGCCCCTGATCTTTGCATGACAGTGGGGGTCATAACCCAGATGCTGTGACTAAAAATGTATCTCTCCTTAAAATTGTTGCCTTGTTGTTCTATGTTCTCTTCTTTGTATGTCCTCATTATCTGAGACTGTGTCTTGATTAGTTGGTTTAAGTACTGTCTTTCTTCCACCAGAAAAATACGGTCCCCTAAAAGGCATTAATATCATCAGCTTTGCTATCTGTTTACCTGTCTCAGAACCTTGCATACCACATAGGAGGAACAAAATAAGTATTTGCTAGAGGAGTAGATAAATGAGTTCACTCAGAGAGGTGAGTTATGGCACAATCAGATTCAGCTTTGATAAATATTTATTGTGCCATTCAAGCAAACACATATTGTGAGGCATAGAACCTGAAAATGTGATTATGATCCACAAAGAGCCCAAATAGTGTATAAGGACAGATGTGTGGATGAATATGCCTAATACCGTGTAAGCGCTACAGTAGGTGTGTATAGGAAATCCAGGCTCCAAGAATGCAATGACCATGATCCACTGCAAGAATCAGGAGAGACTTCCTGACAGAAGTCTTGAGGGATAAGTAGGAGCTTTCCAAAGGAGCTTTGGGCTGGTCTTAGCGTTTCAAACAAAACAAAAAAAAAAAAGAGTGTCCAAAGGCACAGAATCACAGATACACATGGTTGGAGAAACATGGGTTTTCTGAAGCAAGATTGTTGGGTATATGAGCAAGAGGATGTGCAAGGCTGAGATAGACAGCAGACAAGGAAGCCCCTCAGCATTCCTCTCCCCTTGGACAAATGGCACCTCTTCCTTCTGGGGCCACTCTCCACCCCACGTGGTCTTTGAGTAGCCTCTGCCAATCACAGTACCCAGGTACTCAGGTGCTAGCTATTGTGGAAAATTTGTGATGGACCTATGGCCATCTTGTTTCCCTAAACCTTCATATGCAGTGATTTACCCAGTTCCCTGATATTTTATAGACAGAGTCTTTTTTACTGGACTTTCCATGCTGTAAAACTAGAAAATTGAGAGGCCATGTCCTTCTGCCCTCTTCCTCCACCAAAAAGGAGGAGGGAAATGAGTGTGTGTGTGTGTGTGTGTGTGTGTGTGAGAGAGAGAGAGAGAGAGAGAGAGAGAGAGAGAGAGAGAGAAGAGAGAGAGACGCAAAGAGATATACAGTTAGAAAATAAGACATGCATAGAATGATACAGATACAGTGACAACATTTGAATTCCTGGGGTTCTTGGAACCAAATGTATGTCTTGTATATTCTAGTTATTATATAAACCAGTACATTTTGTCGTTCCTGTTGTTTTTATTAGTACAGGTGGATTTCTGGCTAATGTAGCCAAAAGAGTACTAAAAAGCACACTTTAGTAAAGACTATAGAAAGAAAAAAGAGTTGGTGAAAAATATATATATATATATTCTCTCTTGAATTTGAGATGCTTCTGGGAATACCCAGTCATAGACTTCCAAGGGGCAGTCCTGCTTCTGGCATCTAGGAGAGAGGAATGGCCTGGGAATCTAGATTAAGTTTGTCAAGATAAAGTAGATTGTTGCAGCCATGGAGCTGGATGAAATAACTCATGGGAAAAAAAATGGAAAATAATAGAAAATAGAAACTTTAGAAAGACCCTGGAGAAATCTCTTGAAGGAACATGGGTGGATGAAGAGGAGACCTTGAAGGGTATTAGGACAATGTCTGGCAAGGAGAATCAAGACAGGGTGAAATCTGAGAAGCCATATGAATGAGTTCAAGAAGGCTGGTGTGGTCGACAATTCTAAATGACACAGAAGCAAAGGATGGTGAGGTCTGGGTTCGGTATGAAGGCGGGTGATGCCGCAATAACAAGTAAACCTCAAGGCCCTTACTGGCTGAAGGCAACAAAGGTGTGTTTATTGCTTGTATTTGGTGACTTTTGTGGGTTGATGCTCCATGAATTTCCTCGAGCACCTGGGTTGGCTGAGGCTCTGTAAAGGTGGTGTGTGGAATCTGCAGCATCTCTAACCACAGGTGTGGAAGAGAGAGGAACTGGAGTCCCCATGTGAGGTTTCACTGCCTTGGAGCAAAAGAAACCCACAGCTCTTGGCACACATTTCAATGATCTGAGCAAGGTAGGAGATATGATGGAAATTTTGCTGTGGTCAGCATTATTAAATCTGCCATGGGAACAAAGATGTATGTAACTTTCGGATTTGTCTTCAGCAGACCATTGGTGGTTAACAAGAGCACTTTCATGGGCGTAATGAAGTTGGAAACCAGTTTGAGATTAAAAGGAGGGGTCGGCAATGATTTTAAGTGCTTTTATCAGCTTCAATAGACCTTATTATATTTTACCTTAGCACAACCCTGTGGGGAAGTTTCAATGATGTAATTTTGAAAAAGAAAAGAAAAGAAAAAAGCAAAAGGAAGCCAAGGCTCAGTAAATGTTACTGATTGATTTATCTGTCAGCGATTGAGTCTTTGCTAATAATAAGAACTGAGTATTCAGCAAAACAATATTCCTGTCCTCCTTTAAGGATACATAAATGAATTTTTTGTCACATAATTATACAACTAAACATGAACTCATGGCTCTGGAGCATACTAAAGAGGGAAGCCCAAGATGCTGCATGTGAAACCCTAGAACCAGGCTGGTACATGGATGGATGGACACTTCACCATATAGGTGATAAGTCACAGCAAAGCCATAAAAGACAATTGGTACCAGGACAGTGACTCCAAGTCACTGATTGTCCCCCATGTTCTGCCATTTTCCCTCAATCTGGACAGCCAGCCCGAGGGACCAAGGAGCCACTTTTAAGGCTCCTGCCTCCCTAGCTGTCTCCTGAAGTGACCAAGGAAAGGACAGCACAAGGCTTCTGTCACCACGTTATTTATAGTCCTCCTGCCTCTGACGGTCCTTGCTGTAGCCTTCATGGCCTTGGCAATGGTTGGCTAAAAGGAGGATGACAAGAAGACACAGGAAGGGTGACTCTTTGGGGAGCAAACTGTCTCCTATTGAACTCCTCAGAAGATGGCATGCAGAGCTAGAGCTGCATCCCTCTGGGGTGCAAGGGAGCCCCTCGCAGAAGGCTGGCGGGAGGACCCTCGGGGTTGCCTTAGTGCACTTCTCAAGAGGGAAGGAGGAGCAAGGTTTCTTTAATAGGCCCCCTGCCTCTTTTTCTCCCTGTGACTTTGGCATGGGTTATCTGTGGACCCTCCTGGAGGTTCTCTTCCTTGTGTCATGACCCCCTCCCCAGCTGCAACTAAAGCAAAGAATGAACATAATAAACAAGTTGAAGGTCCTATGTGTGCAAAGCTTTGGGCCAGAGACCACAATAGTCAGAACACAAGGGAGCCACCTTGGGTGGCTGGGTGGTGCAGTGGGCACTGGAGAGGCGCAGAAGCTGACGCTTCCTCTCAATGAGCCCCCCACACAGTATGTGCTCTACACGAGACAGTACCCCCTCACCCCCTTATTTTATTTGCTACCCCACCTTGAGCCCTAGCACCTCAACCTCCTTTGCATGAGTCCTTGCTCAGTCTCAGCAGCTTCTGGCCCCACCTGTCACTTCACCTCCTTCTTCAGCTTTATCTCGCCCCCTGGAACTTGACCCCGAGATTCTTTCTAAGCCAGATGCATGTTCAGCTCTAAGATGGCCTTTGTTTCCATGTAGTGTCAGAACTCCCAGTCCCTGAGACCTGCCTAGGACTGACCCAGATCTCAGACCTCAGGCATAGGGTGGAGTTGTGAGACCTGGTGGTCAGGCAAGAGAACCACTGCTATACGGTTTGAGAGCAATCCCAGAAGGATCTCACCCCAGGGGCACTCACACCAGCATTTCCCAAAGTGGGGTTCTGGTGCAATCTGGATTCTATCAACAGAGGGACTATTCCTGGACCTTATCTCCAAATGAAAACATCAGTTTCCACATTTCTCATAATGTGTATTTTAATAACATGTGAATCTAGTGACATTAAAATTTAAAGACCACGTGTTATGAAGCTATTAGCTATCGATAGCATTGTTACTGAATATTCAAGCATGTTCTTTTATCAAGTAGCTGCTACATCGGGGGAAGATTTTGTTTGATCAACTTAGAAGAGATGCTGAGGCTTTGGGAAAATGACTTTCTTCTTGTGGGCTTCAGTGTTCTCACCTCTGTTAGGAGAATGTGTGTCTAACGGGTCTCCTGGGTCTTTTTCAGTAGATTTCCTCTGGGCCCAGGATTCTGTCAGAATGGAGCAGTCTCTAAGCCTGAAACTGTGAAAGGCTCTTGCTGCAGCTCCAAGGTCAGGAAGAGAGACAGATGATAAAGGCGGGGCAAAGACACCCTTAGCCTGGGGACTGCAGGTGGGAGTGTGAAAACAGGGAAACCAGTTGTGTAATATAGGTAGCTTTGTATAAATACTGGTTAAGGAGTCCTTTCTGCACCTCCAGTTTACCTTTTGAAAAAAGGATCAAATGCACACCAAACAGCACCCAGTGCATCCTCGGTGTTCAAAGAACAGTGAGTATCATCATCCTTGTACATCAAGGACTGAAAGCTTAATAAAATCATATCACAAGACCCTGGTACAAGATACTGCATGAAACAGATGCTCAGAGCATGGTAATTCCATCGCCCTTTGTATTAGAAACACAGCACATAGAATGACTTAATTAATCCATCCATTCAACAGATACCTATTGAGCTCCTGGACTGTGGAGGGTACAGAGGGCACCGAGGCTGTTGAGATGACCATAGTGGCAATCAGCATTGTGGTCTCCAGAGAGGTATAGACAAGGAAAGCCTTATTAATGTACTGAGGAACAGATTAAAAAATACAAGATAATATAGCCAGAAGAGGGAATTGGAGTGTATTGACAAAGGAGAGGCACAAAGACTCAGGGGAAAGAATGAACATGGCACAGCAAGAAGAAATTCTCCCTGCTGGAGAAATAGGAGGGGCCAGTTCACAAAAAGCCATGGAAGTCAGGCTGTTGACAGGCTCACTTATCCTAAGGGAGACGGGGAATCGCCAGTGTTTCAGAACACCCACTCTGACAGGGAGATGGAAAAGGAGGTGAATGTCAACCACAGGCTGAGATTCTAGGCAAGAGGCCAAAGCACCAGTTCTGGTCCAAGATGGTGGTGGCAGTAGGCACAGATGGAAATAGATGCCGGGCGTAATTAAGAAGCAGAACCTATGATGGATGGGATTTGGGGTTGGGGTGGTAGTGAAGTCACAATTTAGGATCCATCCATTTGTTTTCCTGATAATCACTCAGAGTGAAACCCCCACATTTTCTCTTGTTAGCCATTGGTTAAGTCTGATCTGTACTGAGAAATTAGGATGATGTATTTTTTTTTAAATCAATCATTTCACCAGGTCAGATTCTTTGCAATCAGACCGCAATCTCCTAAATTTTGGACAAATGACAGTGAGTCGACGCTTTATTTTTTTGCCTTGGATTTTCCATGCATTCCAGATCAGACTTCTTAAACTTATTTACATCTTCAGATGCAATAATGAACTTTAACCACTTGATGGCCACATTTCAAAGTCCTGGATCTTATTTTTCCACTTCTGGCAATTTTCTATCCATTTCCAATCACTTGCCTGTGGGACTAAATAAATCTGTTCTTTTCTAAATTAGCAGGATGTCCATTCATTTGGCATAGATGTGTTTCATGTATCCCAGGTTGCCACTAAGAACTAATGGATATCAATGAAACACGATTTCCAAACAGTTATGACGATTTTCAGCTTCATTCTATTTCATGCTTTTAAAATTAGGATAACCCCGGTTTTACACCAACCAAAGAAGGTTTCTGACAATGAATTATTAAGATTCATAATAGATTTAAATATTGATGGTCTTCTCATCTTACAAACGACAGTATTTATAATCAAAAAAGAGCCAGCAATGAAAGCTTAGAGAAAAAGGAAAGTCACACCTAAACATGATTGATGGTAGAGGTCCCCTTGGTAATGAGACCTTGAGTGATTCCAGTTTCACTAACAAAGCCATCCCTGAAGTGAAAAGGATCACCAGGGTTTGCAGCCAAATGGACTTCAATATGCAAGTCTCAATGGCAAGAACATTCAGGGCAGAATTGGAGCTTGATATCATTGAAGGTAAAAAATTTATGTAGCTCTCTATTTTGGTTCCTGGCTCATTTCTGCTTAGAATTCGGTTTTCAGGCAATTCTGCCTTCAGGAAGAGCATGACTTTCCCACTCTTTCAAGTCCTTCTATCCCTGGGTGAGCTCTCTCTCATGATAAAGGTATTGACTTCCCAAGCAGTTTCCTGAGACAGAAAAATGTATTGGACAGATGCATTTTAAATATTTCAGATCTTTTTGACATCAGTTTTATCCTGTAAATAAATTACTTGCCATCTTAATTTTATCCATCAGTTTGATGAGCTTAGCTGATGGGTCTTAGAGATGGATCTCTTCGTGCTGCACCATCAATGTCAGGGCTGAGCCAGGATTGAGAGTCAGATGCTGGACTCCAGTGAACTACCGAAAGGCCTTCTTGCTACATGGTCTGGTTTCTTGAAATATGGTTTGCCAGTGTTATCTCCTGGTGGCCACACAGTAATATAACCACTGGCATTGGATAGAAGTATGATTTCAACAAAGGAAATGCTATTAGTCAGGGCTGAGTTCAAGAATTGAAGAAACTGATGTTCATATAAATGTGGGGAGGAGGTGAGGAGGGGAGCTCTCTTTAAGAAAACCAACATGAAACTAAGATTGTGAAAATAAGAAGGCAATTTACTACATGTTCAGAAGTCACAGCAGATTACGAACTTTAAAAAGCTGACAAATACCGAGTGTATCATGACAGTATCATATTTTTATTCTGTAGGTCTCTAGACGTCTCAACTATTCTATATATCTCTACAGCAACCTTTCCTACATTTAAGCAATATATTCTTTGATCCTTCATTCATATGACAATGACTTTGCAATGATATTTTTCTATACAGAAAACTGCAAATGTAATTCAGGCTTCATTTTAAAATGGTTATACCATTTACAGTTTAGAAAAATCTATTTTCCCTCACAACTCATTACCGGAAATTTCTTCTAATGTATATATTCAACACTATTAGTTTCCCTCTAAGCACTACTTTTGCTGAATTCTGCAGATTTTTATAAATTTTATTTTCATTATTATTTTATGGCTGCTTCCAATGGGTCCTCTTTTTTCTTTTGTTTTCTGGTCATTCCATCCCATTCTGTGAAGATACTTCTATTTGAGTTTGTTGTGATCCCCTGATCTGAAGCTTGATGTCTTTAACAATTCTGGAAAATTCAGACCCATCATTTTCTCTTGGCGTATTGCCTTAACCCCATTCTCTCTTACCTTTTCTTTCTGGAACTCTGATTTAAATATTTGTTAAAGTTATTTCTCTATCTACAGGTTTCTAAGTGTTAAGTTCACGTTTTCTAAACACTTGTCCTTCAGTGTTGCATTTTGAATCATTTCTTTCTCCTTAGTTTTGCCTTTGCTAATTTTTCATTTGGCCATGTCTGATTTCCTGATATGATTTTAATTTCAGCAGCCATGATGTTCATTTCTAAAAGTTATCCTATTTTGAAAAAAATGGCTCTCAGATAGTATTTGTTAAATATAAATTATGTATTTCTCTGTTTTATTTATCACCCCTAAAACTGTCCACCAATACCAAATAAATTTGAGTTCCAAGTTGCCTGAACCAATTTATCTTGGATATTCAATTCCAAGGTTTTTTCCCAGGATTTTTTGAAATCCTGAACATCATTTCCTGGAACTTCTCTAGTTCCTTGAGGACCCTGGCTGGGAGCAGGTCTCCATGGTTTCTAAGTTAGTGTACAGTAACTGTGGGGTTGAATATGAATGAGATTTAAACAGTGAGAACATAAGTGAACAGAACTCTCTCTACCACAATTTGTGTTCAGTATATAATGACATGGCCGGGCTCATCTCATGGCCCGGAGCCATTAATTTTGACATTAGATTGTATGGGGTCCCTCAGGACAATCCTTAAACCCACTGCAGGAGAAAAAGAGGCCACTACCTACTGTGGCAAAGCAGGATAAATAATGCTATGGCTGGGTCCTAGGTTCCAGAGCTAGAAAAGATATATGACTTTCGGGAAAAATGAGTAGCAAAGACCAAAATCACCTGTGGAGTAAATCTTCCATCAAATTCAAAGAGCATGTGCAAACATAAGACAGGTTTAAAAAAAAACACCAAAAAATCAAAAGCAGGTACAAAGAGGTGAGCCGTGGAAGCAGAAATGAAATCAGAAAATCCAGAACATTTTGGTTGCAATGGCTCTGGTGACATGGTGGATGGAGAGTCGGCCCAATTCAAAGACAGTAGCCAGGGACAAGCCATGGGCATTGTGTTTGCGGGTCCATCTCTCTCTCCTTGGGCAGCATGATCCCAGGCAGTGATGCTGGAGTTGCTTAAAGTATAGTGGCTCCCTAGAAATGCTCGCCATCCCTCTGGATTCAGAATGTCACCCTGTGGGAACAGTCACATGTCCCCACCAACCTGCAAACAATAAACATGAGCTGATTTCTATGCCTAAAACCAAAGCACTGTTATTAACTTGTTCTCTCTTTTGAAAAGAGGAAATGATGTGAGATGGATCTGACTCAAGAGGAAGCTGAAGGCAAGACTGCAGGAGGCCTGGCTGGAGGTGTGGGCTTCAGTTGAAAAGCCACACGGGCTCCGACTTTTCTGTTCTAGCATTTGTTTGAGCCAAAGGATGAAAGCTGGCACACAGTGTGAACATGATCATCCCCAGCATCCCACACCTTATATTTGTATAGAGGCTAATGAGTGGTCTCACCTGTGTCATTGAATTTGGATTCATATGGCAACACTGAGAAATAGGATTCGTAACTACAGGCTCTATGACAGCCACCTCAGCAATGAGGAGTTGCTGCTTTCCCAGGTCTAGAAAGGAAGAATGTGACTCCATATTTTTCAGTGACAGAGCTCCACTTCCTGGTCTGGGGCATTGTTGGAGGGAAGGGTTGACATCAAGTCTTGGCCCTTTAATTCTCACAGCAATACTCAGCCTGGTCTCAGCCCCGTCACAGCTGATGGCTATGCTCCTCTCTTTGAGCAGAAATTCATTCAGCCCTTTGCAGAAAGGAAGGAATCAGAATGGTTTCAGGATGTCTGGGTACACTCTTGGCCATAACCAAGGGTTGACTTCATTTGAATACCCTGAGACAGCCCAACTGCTGCCCAAATCCCTTCCTCTGGAGACCACAGAAACCATGCACTCTTCCACCCTCACTCCTCAAAGAGGTCCCATATAATATCTTCAACCAGCTGACAAAGGTTTGCTCTGCACTAAACTGGTGACAGTCCCCAGGTCTCCAATTGTGGTTCTGCTCCTGTTCTCTGGATGCTAACCACCACAGACATGAAATCCAGGGGTATGCTGGTCCTAAATCTGCATACCCCTGCTGGAACAGAATCTCCACAGGATAGAGATCTCTTTGGACTCCAAGTGCTCCTTTTCCAAGAAGAGAATCTCCTCTACCACCATTCCAATTTGGTCTTAAACTACAACCCCAGGTTGAAGGGACTGGAGGGAGAGAACTTGTTCCTGTTCCCCTTCATTCCTATTAGCTCTTGCCTGGCCCTAAGTTTGGTCTTCCTTTTATTTATTCACATTTTCCAATGTTGGGCATTGTTTACACTTATTTAAAATGAAAAGGATTTTCACGGACCTTCAATATTGCCTTAAATTATTTTTTGCTATTGAGATGAGCAAAAGTTTTTAAAATACTAGTTTGCATTCCTTATCAGTCAATTACTCCCCCACCCCTTGAAAGTCATGTGTCACCAATGCTTTCTTTTAAGGCTGGAGTGGGGAAGAAGGGAGATGTGATGTAGGAGAAAAATAAAGGAGTTTCCAAAGTTAATCTCTTCTAGCTTTAGCAATACTTGCAGAAGCCCTAGGTAGATGAGAAAACGAAAAAATAGAACAGAAACAAAACCATCAACACTAACAAAAACCCAGCTTGTCCACCTCCAAATGATTGTGGAAGAAGAAAAAGACCAGGGAAGAGTTTGAGGTAGACATTACACAACTCCCCAAATATTAACACACTTAATATTTGAGGAAAACAAAAGGCTGCCACACACCAATCAGGGGAGTAAATCCAAAGTGCCTAGGTGGTTTAATATGAGCAGTATTTCTCAAATCGTAGTCACCAGACTCACAAGATCATGGGTACACTTGTGAGAAATGCAAATTCTTGAGTCCTACCACAGTCCCACTGAGTCACAAACTTAAAATGGGCACCAAGAATCTGTGGTTTAACAAGTATTCCAGGTAATGATGCTGCACACTGTAGTTGGAGAAGCACAGACATAGATGAAGGGCTGGTGCTCAGCATTCCCAGATTTCCCCCCATTCCTACATGCCTTCCAAGGGGAAGATGCATAATATAGCTGAGAGGGGAACTGTTGAGACCACCATGAAGTCTGCTGTGTCAGGAAGTGAGGTAGAACTTCTAGGCCAAGGGCCAGATATGGTGGGTGGTAATATTACAGATTCCTTTGTAATACTAGAGACATCAAAGATAAAACTGGATCATGCAAAGAGTTTCTGCAGGTTTGGGTGAACACAGCAGATTCCAGATGTAGACTTTACAGTGGACCAAGGCAGAGTCTAGGATAGGCCAGTTGATCCCAAAGGAAGCAAATCAGTCCAGGTACTGTCCAGTGTCTGCTCCTTGGACACCTCTGTCATCTGTCACCATAGTCCTACCTAACAGGACACCCATATGTCATCAGGAAGATCTGGAGGGAAAAGAAATTTAAAAGAATATATATATTTTAAACCCAGTTCCTCGCACATGCTAGGCAAGTGCTCTACAACTGAGCCACAACCCCAGCCCTAAAAGACCGAATATATTACCTAATATTAACTTATCTAGAGAGACACTTGTTTTGGCATGGATAAGGTTAAATGGGCTGAACTATACTTTTGTTTTTTTCTTGCACCATTCAGTGGATGAGGTTCATGAGGAAGACCATGACAGCTCCAGAAAAAAAAAAAAAAAAGATGTTTCTTAGCATATCTTGGCAAAGTGCAAATAAACATGCAATCTTGCCTTTTTTATTTCATTACTTAAATCTCTCCAACCATTAAGCAAATCACGAAATCATTATGCTTCTAACTCAAATTTAACTATAAAACCCAAACTACATTTTAAAAGTTCGAATTGCAAACATTCATAGAATATAGTAGATGGTGTTTTGCTTGGTTCAGCCTCATTTTTCTCTGTTGTCATAACTATGAAATCTTCAGTAACAATTCTAGAATTCAGGTGGGTGGAAATACCATAAGTCTGGATGATAAACCTTTAAAAACATTCTCAAGTATAATATACATGCAGAGGAGTGCATAGTTCGTGAGTATTCATCTCAATGATTTTTTTTTTTCCTTCACAAATGGAACACGGTGCAACAACCATCCTGGCCAAAAATAGAATGTTCTGAGAATGCTATTAGTTCCTTGTAGGCCCCTCTTAATCACCATAGTATTCCCAAAATGTGAGTTATCCTCATGTTTAACACCACCTATTAGATTTTTACCTCTTTCTAAAGTAAAATAATTAGTTCTAGATGACCTAACTCACATTTTTATTTATGAAATTCAATGCTGTTGTTTTTTTTTTGTGTGTGTGTGTGTTAGTCAGCTTTTTTTGCTGACATGACCAAAAGACCTGACAAGAACGATTGGAGGAGGAAAAGTTTATTTGGGGTCTCTTGGTTTCAGAGGTCTCAGTAGATGGCCAACTCCATTGCTCTGGGCCCAAGGAGAGGCTGACCATCATGGCAGAAAACATGGTGGAGGAAATTAGCTCACAATATCATACCAGGAAGAAGAGAGTGAAAGAGCTCTGTTCAACAAGGACAAAATATAAAACTCAAAGATATGCACCAGGGACCCACTGCCTCCAGCCATACCCTATCTTCCTATAGTTACTTAGTTAATCCCTGTCAGGATATTAATGCACTGACTACACTGACTAGACTTTCATAACCCAATAATTTAATCTGTAAACTTTCTTTGCTTTGTCCTACACATGAGCTTTGGGGGATACCTCATATTTAAGTTTAACAGTGTTGTTAGAGTTTATTTTCCTAGCTCTAATATTCTTTTTTTATGTGAATATGCCACATTGTTGGATATTTGGAATTTTTTCAGATTTTCAGTTATTCTGAAAAATGCTTCTGTGAACATTCTTTTACCTACCTTTGGCACATGTGCTCACACATTCCTGTGGAGCAGAATAGAAGTGAAATTGCTAGGCCATATGCGTGTGTTGAATTTAGTAGAATGTCTACTGATTTGTAGACATTCTTTGTACTGCCTGGATATCAATGATTTTACAGTTATTTGTATGCAAATACTTTTTTCCAAATCTATGAATTGAATTCTCACATTTGTAATTAAAACTTTAGGTGACTGGAAGTACATAATTTTAACAAAGTTCAACATCAATGTCTAGAAATCTACCAACACTACCAATCATAAAATTATTCACTTTTATCTGTAAGAAACTCCCATTGTTTTATGCTACACTGGTTTATTAGCAGAAGAGGACTAAGTTCCTTTTTTTCTCCTATGGATATCCAATCAACATAGCACTATTTATTGAAAAGTCTATCCTTGCCCACACTGCTGTGCCAAATTCATGGTAAGTCACATGTTAATATATGTGTGATTGTGTTTGTAGAATCTCTATATTGACCTGCTGGGCACTACATTAATCCAGTGTACTGTCTTAATTGTTGTTGTTTTACAATAAATCTTAACATGACATACAATAAATCTCTCCACTGGTTCATCTTCTTCAAGATGATCTTACTATTCCTAGTCCTTTAGGTTTCCATATGAAACTTAAAGTCACCTCATCAATTGCTCCCCCAAAAATTGTCTTGGCTATTCTTGGACCTTTTTATTTCCATGATAAGTTTTAGAATCAGCTTGTAAACAACAAACACCAAATATCTTGAAATTTCAATCAAGATTTGCACTGAATCTGGTGACCAATTTGTGTAGAACTGATGTCATGAGAATATTAAGTGTCCAATCCATGAAAATAGTACATCCCATATTTATTTACATCTCCTTCATTTACTCTAAATAAAAAATATAAAGTATTTTCTATGAAATTCTAACTCCTCTTTTGTTATGTTTATTACTAGTATTTGATCTTGTTAATATTATTATAAATATTATGTGTTTTGAATTTTCTGACTATTGTGTTATATACATGTATAATACCTTTTGCATACTAGCCATGTATTTTTCTGTAACATAATGAACCCATTTCTTATAGACTAGGGATGTCCAAATAGTAGAGCTGCTACTGATCTTTCAATTTCTTCAACTTTCTGATGGCAGACTTGACTGTGACCACAGAAGTGGTGATACAGGTCCAGCTACCACCAGCCAGGTTTTATGCAGGAGTCACAATGCCAGATCCCCAGGGCTGGCCTTTTCATCTTGGTTTTTCCACAGAAGAAGTAAGTGTACTTGAGGTGCTGGGTGATACCAATTTTCTTCACCATTTTCTGGAGAGAGCACCATAGGAAGTCCTGTATTTGCTGACCATCCCAACTTGGTTGTGCTTAGCCATGTGGCTGCAACCTGAGCCAGAACCCGGAGAACCTAGCCATGAACTTTAAAACCTTGATAAATGCATTTATTTATTCTAATAGGGATTCTTCTGTATGTTCTAGATATATAATCAGGACATCTGCAAAGAATGACCATTCCTTCATTGTCCTCTAATTTGAACACATTTTTATCTTGCCTTTTTTCTGCTCTCTAGGTCTTCCAGTACAGTACTGAATAAAATAGAAAGCATTCTTCTTTTGTTCAGCAGCTCAGAGGGAAAGATTTTATCGTATCTCCCTTAAAAATGTGATAGGTCATGACAGTGTTTACCAGATTATAGATGCACCCTGTATTTATAATCTGTTAAAAGTATTTATCATGAATGTATGTTGAATTTTATTAAATGCTTCAATATAGGCTGAAATGATCACATTTCTGATTTCTTTTATGTTTTTCTTTTTCATTGGGGGGCTGTTTTGTTTTGTTTTTGTTGTTGTACTAGTGGTTGGACCCAGAGAGAGGTACTCTACCACTGAGGCTATATCTCCATCCCATTTTTTTTTCTGTTTCTTATTTTGAGACAGGGTCTCACTAAGTTGCTGAAACTGTCCTCAAACTTGTAATCCTCCTCCTTCTCAGCCCCATGAGTAGCTGGGATAATAGACATGAGCCACAAAACCTGGTTTTATGTCTAATTTCTTTGACATAATGTTTTGGAGATTCATTTATTTTGTTGCCCGTATGAGTGGTCTGTTCTCTTTTTTTAATTTTGAAGTATATGCATTATGTGCACAGAATTCTTTATTCATTTTCCTATTCTTGTACATCTGATCTGTCTCAGGTTTGGGATGATATGATGATATGAGGAAGGCATCTGTGGATGCCTTCCTTCATCTGCACCCCACCCCCTCACTTTAGCATGGCAGTTATTCCCTCTTTTACTGTTCTCTTAGCATTTACCCTAGAGATGTCAGAGATCCTTGGTTGATTAATGTCTCATAAAAATTAATACAACTGCCCAGACCATATGTGAACTGTAAACACACTAACCCCATTTCTTCTAGCCATTTCCAACTCAGACTTCTGTTTTCTGTTGCTCTTTATTTTTCTCTTCAGCCAGTTTTACTTTGATTCCTTGGAAGGTAATATTTCTTTCACCTTTGGCTAGTTTTTTAAATATTTTCTTGCTGCCCTTAGTTTTCAATGGTTTTACAATGACAGGCCTCAATTTCTTTTCTTTATGTTTATTCTGTTTGACATTCATGGCACTTTAACCTTCATTTCAAATATCCCAGCCATCATCTTTTCAAATATTGCTTATTTTCCATTTCTCTCTCTCTCTCTCTCTCTCTCTCTCTCTCTCTCTCTCTCTCTCTCTCTCTCTCTTGGAATTCTATTTATATTTATGTTAGACCTTTACACCATGCAATAAACCTCACATGTTTTTTTGTTGTTGTTGTTTTGTTTGGGTAACATTTATTCTTTTCTATGTCCATGCTTTAATCTGCAAATTTTTTTGGTATATATCATATTTCACTAAGTCAGATCCATCTCTCATTATAAAAGACCACTTTAGCCTGGTATCATGGGGCACACCTATAACCCCAGCTACCTGAAAGGCTGAGACAGGAGGATTGCAAATTTAAGGCCAGTCTGAGCAACTTAGTAAGAACCTGTCTCAAAAAAATAAAAAGGGGTGGGGATGTAGCTCAGTGACAGAGCACCCCTTGATAATATTCTCAGTATTGGGTGGGTGGGGGGCTTTAATCAACATGTCATCAGTATCAAGCTATTCTAGGTCCCATATCATGTCCTCTGTGCCTTTGGCTTACACCACCTTATATTTTATATATATATATCAGTATATGTAATTTCTATCAACCTAAAGAAAAGCAATGTTCTAAATGTAGAAGTAAACAAAGTCCACCAGCTTAACTAACACCAGCTACTTTTCTGTACAGCTATGTAAGTTCAAAAAAGCTATCCTATAGGTAATGTCTGAAAGTTATACACAGATCTTATACATAAGGATCTATACTTTATATCCTCAGAACCCTTAGGTGCCTCTTCTTGGCAAAGACACCAACATTTCATTCCCATATCTTACAAAAAAAAGAAAGACTGTTTCCAGGATTGGCAACACTGTGTATCCCAAATTCAGACTATGCAGGCTCCGCCCTATCAGTTAAGATCCACCCTCTCTATCCAATAAAATCTTTGTGCTTTCTTCCATCTGTGATATATCTATATCTTTTAATATTGGTCTCCAGCATCATCTACTCCTCCAAGATGTTTTTCTTGGACTTCCCCAAACAGGACCAACCATTTGTAGGTCCTCACTGGCTTCATTCAGACCAGACCAGCCCCCAGCACTTTCTGTACTTATTGCTCCACCTATCTGTCCCCCACCAGTAGCCCAGGAATTCCTGAGCCTAATTATACCTCAGATCTCCAAGATCCAGCCTATCCCAGTATGCAGCACACAAATAGCTGCTAAGGAAATTACTTTCGAATGAATAACTATAATATAATCAACTCAGGTTACACATTGAATCCCTCAAGAGGAATATATTTTTTAAAATACTGATGTTTAGGAAGAATAGCCAATCAAACCTAGAATTGTGACCTATGTATCAGAACAAGTTTCTTTTTGTTTGTTTGTTTGCTAATTTTGGAACTTAGGGAGAGAGAGAGAGTACTACTACAGACAATTCTAATGTACCACGTGGGTTAAAGATTGCTTACGTAATGAATCTGCTTCAGAATGATTTCGTGACCAAAATCAGTTGAGGGTTAAAAATGTTTTCTTATAAGGAACAAGGAACAGACTGTGTCCTGTGAAGGGCATGATTAGATATGCATGTTGGGAGGATGCATTAGATATGCATGTTGGAGTGCAAATGTCCCCAGAGGCCCACCCTAGGGGAACCCTTGTGGAGACTGTGTGTGTGTGTGTGTGTGTGTGTGTGTGTGTGTGCATGTTTGTGCTTGGGATCTGAGAGTGTGGCATTCACAGAGGCATAGAAGCAACAAAGCCTGGATCTATAACCCAGATGCTTGTATTGGTAAAGAGTCTGAAGAAAATGGATATTTTTTTCTATTCCCCTCTGCAATGGTAAGAGCCAAGTGAAGTTGGCAGGGATCATCCCTGTCTGCTGACCAGAGAATGCACGGTCCCCATCCATTTCAAGACTTTAGGGAGATAGAGGGTGACTGATAAAGGCACACGGGGTAAAGGAAAATGTGATGACAGGCCTTAGGTGAAGCTGTCAGCAGCTCCTGCCCTGGCTCAGACCTCTCACAGTGCTGATGTGTGTGCAGACCTCCAGTTGTCATAGAAACCGAATCTTTCCTTGTGACTCTCATCCCCTTTGCTGTGTGTTTGATTTCTCACTTTTAATGAAATTAGGTATGCAGTGAAGTATGCACAGTCCCTCCCACATAAGCAGCCCTTCCCAAATCAGGACGCTGTGATCATTGTTGCATCCCCTGGGAGACAAGCAGGTACTGTGGGGAGCCCTGGGCCCCTCCCTCCACTGCTGGTTTAATACTAGGAATCTACAGGTTCAAATACATGAGCTATTTTTAGGTTCTAAGATCAGGCACAGAAGTAGAAAGTGGATTAATAAAATATAAGACAGGGGAGAACATTCTGTTGACCCAGAGGGGTTATTTGTGATGTGCTCTAACAATTAAGAAGATGACCCTAATTGGAGAAGTGTAAAGCAGTCCTCTGTTAATATCAAATTGAGTTTAATAGAGTGTTAACGAGGACACCATATTTGCAAGATATCTCAATTGTCCTCTTGACAAGAATTTGGGTCTCCAGCTACTTTCACTGGTAGTGTGCTGGAACACTTATTAATGATTTTTTTTTTCTACAAAGAAGGGTTTTTAAGGACACCAGATGGTTACTCAAATCTCTGTGGATTTCAGTTTGTTAAGATTAAGATATAACTATCTTATGAAGTCAGTGGTGTTCTACAAAAGTTTGTGTAATGATCATTTTCTCATTTCTTCTTATAGAATGGTGATAAGTGAGGTGGTTTCTTTCTCTAAGAACCAGTGGAGGTGGGGAGGGAGTTGGCTGTGGAGTCCTGGATCTATGTCGTCCAAGATCCTTGCCACCTCTGTCTCCACTGGTCGACAACCACCTTTCCTCAGGATGAAGCCAGGGCCAGTTCCATTCTTCCTGTATTCTAGAGCCCCTCTAAGCTTTATCCACTGAAGGTACTCATATCCTCTCCTTCCTCTTACCCTTCTGAAGTTGTTTATACCAGAAGTTGCTGGGAGCACCCTCTGAGGCAAGACAATGGCCAGAAGTGTTAGAGAAGAAGGTAGGTGGTGTGCGTGTCTCAGATGTCCCTGGAGGGCCACCATGACTGATGATGGACACATGCTTGTTTCACCCTCCAGGTAACTCAGGCCATTGGAGTCCATGGTACCTGTTCTTTAGTGTCAGTAAATGAAACTAAGTTCATTCATAGGTCAGGTCTCATTCAAGATCTTAAATAAAAGTCACTTTGCTCTTGGCCTTTTGGTGGAAGCATGTGAATATGTGAATGCAATGGAACATATTATAATTACTCTCCATTCTACTCCTAATATCCTGACAAAAATCTTATGAGTTGGGAATTTCTTGCTCTTAGAAGTCAAAGATCTTCTTTTTTCTTTATTGAGCGAGATTTTTTTATTACTGAAAACACACACACACACACTGAAATAAATCTGATTTATTTTGTTGTGTTCAGACCAAGAATCACATGCAAATACCAAACCTGGGACAGATGTTCAGTCTTCCAGCAAAGATCTGTGACCTCAACCAGGCCCAGGTTAGCCTACCGCTCCACATGGGACATGGGCCATTGTAAAGGGGTTTCATGGTGGATCCTGAGAAGGAAAACTTTCCTGCAGGGTGCCACCTTCCATGCAGCTGAATATATCAATGCTCAAATCATTATGCAGAGACTTGTTGTACAGAACATTTTAGGAAAAGATCATTATTTCTATCCAATGATTTACCTGGAAATTCTTTTGACATTAAGACTGGTGAACAATGAAAATTTATCCACAATCTCTGGCCCAGAACTCTCTATTTTAAAAATCACAGGAAGTGCCAGTCTCCAAAACAGCAACACCCATGCACTCCTGCGTGTCCACTTCAACCACCCAGTATCTAACTTTTCCAATGCATCCTGACCTCCAACAGTCTAACCAGTGCATTTCCCCTTTATCCTCTGCTTTTAGTAATTCAATTTGCAGATCAGTCAAGAGATGCTCATTTTTAGTTGGGCCATCTATTTTTTCTTGCCCTTGGATGTCAGAGCTCCAGGCCTTTCTTGGTCTCTGATGGGAGTTACACCAGTGGCTCCCCTGCTTCTCTGCTGATTATTCAGCTTGCAGACAGCAGACTGTGAGTCTTGGCCTCCATAATCATGGCTTCTGTTTCTCTAGAGAACCCTTACTAATTACAACCTGGACGATCCAAGACACCGTCTTGGATTTGAACCTTACACGTTAACTCACTTATTTGTTCTCCATGGCCCTGAGAAAATCAGTTTAACTTCTTGGTGTCAGTAGCAGTAACATGAGGATGGTAATCTCTGTCTTCCATAATTATTCAGGATCAAGTAGGGTTACAGGACAAAGAGATTTGGAAACTAAACAGCAGGGGATCACACTGTTATCATCTGCTATCGTATTGAGAGCTTGTGAGAACCCAGTTTCAGGCTCACTTTCAACTCAGTGTGTACACCCACACGACAAAGGCATGAGCATTGCACATTCAGAGATCCAAGCAATGGTTTGGGCCAATGTCTCCCAAAGGTCCATTTGTTAAAGGTTTGGTCCCCAAGATGGAGCTATTGAGAGGTGATGGGATCTTTGAGAGGTGGAGTTTAAAGAGAGGTCCTCAGGTCAACGGGGGTATGCCCTGGAAGGGGTTTGTGAGGTCCCTTTGTTTCCCTGCTTCTCGGTCTTTTTATATTTCTGATGTAAGAAGTTTGTGTCACTTTTGCCCAAAGGCCCAAACAAAGGAGTCACTTGATCTTGAATGAGAAACTTCAGAACTGTGAGCCAAAATAACCCTTTTTTCTTTATAAATTAATTTCCTTGGGCATTTTATTATAATAACATGATGCTGACTAATATAGTACACTACCTCTTTTTTAAATGTAAAATTGCTTTTATGAGTTATGAAAAATTTTTCTACCCACATTTTTCCTCTCAGTATCCAGGAGGGTCTTGTTATCTCTTAAATAGCTCTCTTGGGTCACTTCAGTTCTTGAGCATTTGTGAGTCCAATGTGATATGCCTTAACTTCACTCTGTTTTTAGTGCCTGGGAAAGGTAGAGAGGATGAAGGGGAACCAGTGATAAGGACAAGGGAGCAACAGTTACCCTGAAGCATTAAAAAGAAAGAAATTAATGTTCATTGATCATTTCTCCATGCTGGCTGCATTGCATACATTATCAATTTCTAGCCCCGCAGTAATACTGCGTTTAAAGCTACTTTATTTCCATCAAAGAAATTGAAACTCAAAGAATATAAATAGCATATCCAAGGCCCCGACACCTAGAAAACACAAAGCCAAATTGGAAGCCTGGCCTGCTTTTCAAATTCATATTACTCTTGCTGCCTAGCTGCGTCGTCTATAAGTCAACTGTCCAGATGCAATTCTATGACCCTTCTTTTTTTCAGGGCAGTTCACTGAATTGCATGTTCCACTAAGGGACAGTATCAAGGTAATTCTGTATCTGTAGACCTTTTCTGCTTAAGGAGAGAAGATCACTCATACCTGCTCTTCCCTCCTTCTCTCCATGCAGATGTAGGTCTGAGTTTGATAAATTTTTTGAGTTTGAGTGTTTTTGAAAGCACCTCCTGGTGTGAATCTAAATCCCATATGTGACTCATATACTCCACTGCTTCCATTTCATCTGAATAGGAGAAAGGTGGAGTAAAAACTGTGAGGGATATTTTGGGATGTAACAATAACTAAGAAGTCCTTAGCATTTTGGTAGGCAACTTTTAGAGATGCTAAACATTGAGTGATACTGGGGACCATACTGCCTAAGGAAGAATTTTCTTGCCGAAATTTCCAATAACTTCCCACTGATATAAAGTGCCCTTCAGCTCTCAGATTCTATGCATGGCTGATTTTAAATCCTGCTGAGTGTCAGGGAGGTAGATGTCTTTCCCTCCTTGGATTCTTCTACTTGAAAAATTTTAACAAGTAACTGTAAAGTCAAGGGGGCTTAGGCAAGTCCCTAGGTTGACCTCTTTCTGGTAAAATGCAACAGTGGTCCTGGGAAAACGCATCCTAGTCTGGGCCTAGGGTTCCTCTTTTACACACTGGGATTTTCTTTTTTTAAAAAAATTTTCAATGGTCACTGCTAAGGATTAAATAAAACATCATATGCAAATCACATGCCTAGCACATAATAAATAATACATGTGCATGCTGAAATTAACCCCATTTTCCTCATTTGGATTATTTGAGAATAATTGATGCTGATCCATGTGAAACAAGATAAAAATAACATAAATAATAATCACAGATGTCCACTATGATGAACCTGCCTGATCATGTATATACCGTATACTTCTAGCTCCACAATAATTATTGTTCCCTGTGTTTTTGGCACCAATGAGCAGGGGAGTCAAAGGGAAAATTAGCATAGAGCCATTTATAAGGTATGTCTAATTTCTCCCATAATAAATGTAAAAATATTAATGTTTTCCCATTATTGCATTAAAATAAGCTAAAGCCAAAACCATGAAAGGTTATACACATCTTTACTTAGACTGTAATCCCATGTGCAATAGAACCCCTGCCCCATCCAGCACACATCCCCTTCCTAAGACAAAGACAACCTTAGAGAGATCCTGTATTTGCAGATTGGGGTGACAACTGTGAGGAGGTCTGAGAGCTATTCACTTTACACTTGCAAAGGGTAATAAATGCCGGGGTTACTGGAGAGTCAGGGAACTGAATTGCTCTCAGGGAACCTGGAGAAAGGGGCCGGGGAATACACAGTGCATCCTCATCTTCATCTTTCCCCCCGAATCTTCAGGAAAATGTTCATGTTTTCCCTTAAACCTTTGTTGACTTGAACCTATTCCTTGAATTTGTTAGAGGAAAGTGTGGGTGCACCTTCAAGTGAGCTTTGAGTCAGGACAATTGTTTGTGGGTTTTTACACTGAAAAAGTGAATTGCTATTGCTGCAGGGGATTTAGGATTGGTAACAACCAAAGTGCTCATGGGTGAGAATCGGGGCAATCCAACATGGTGGAAGACAGCCATCTGGATGCTATTTAGAAGGAAAAAGCAACAAACTCAGTTGTTTACAGCAATGGTTGGCAAATATAAAAACAGAATGAGGCCATTAGCATAGAGCCATTTAAGTAAATGTAAAACATGCTCACAATAATAAAAACACTGCATGTTTTAAGGAATACATAAAATTCTAGGATTCATATTCAACATTTTTAAATGGTGGGAGAGAAAAGTGTAATTGAAGTAGGATATGGATAGGTGGATAAATGGATAGATGAGTCTTAAAAATCAAACAAATATGAGAATCCTTCCATGGACCAATGTTTATGGAACTGGGGTAAATGATGAGCTCACTCTCCATACCAGCCCATCTCCCCTCTCTTCTTGTTTTCTTGTTACCACCCAGAAATTGGCAGCAGCTATAAAATCAGTGCTCTCCTCTTGCTTGTTCAGGGAGCTTGGAAAATTATGCAGATTTTTAGGCCACTTCTGGTGAATTTGAAAGCTAATTTCACTGATTTTTAAAAGTTAAAATAATATTTCCAAGCTATTCTGAAAAGCCTATGTAAGATTTCAACTATATGACATTCTGAGAAAGATGAAGTTATGGAGACAGCCAAAGATCCATGGTTGCCAGGAGCTTGGGGACAGATGAGGGAAGGGAGAGGAATGAATATATGGAACAGAGGAAAATTTTTAGGAGAGTGAAGCTATACTGTATGATACTGTAATAATAGATACCTGTGGTTATATGGTTTTTAAAACCCATAATACAAAACCTACAACATAAAGTCTTAATGCAAATTATGGATTTTAGTTAATAATGATGTATCATTATTGACTTATCAATTTTAGTGCCTATATGCACTAAAAATACGATTTTAATGCAGAAAATGGTACATGAGAACATAAGAGCACAAGAAACAGGGAGCTACATCAAACCGAGGATAAGGTGACACTCATCCTGGGAGATGTTGATATATTTTGTCTCCAAGTAAACTAGAACCAGGCTCTGAGCAGAGCACATTTTCTCAGTAGGGAAAAAAAATGGAATAAATAGTTGCACTGTTCATATAAACTAGAGCTGTTTATGCAAATGCTCACATAGGTCCACCTTGTACTCAGAAAATAATTTTAACAACTGTAGGATTCTGGGATAGGAGGGGATGAGCCATTCATTTTATTGATTTATTTATTGATTTAAATTTCCTGTGACATTTCAAAGCCAGAGGAAGCACATCTCAAAGGCTGGGGCAGATATACAGAAATGATTTGGTCCTGAATATTTAACCTATTTCTCTTTAACTTTCCACATGTGAATCTCTTTTCTCCTTTACCAGGATAACTAAAAGTGCTCACTAACAAGGAGTCACTTGAAAGCAAAATGAAAATATAATATGAGTGTGTGTGGGGGGGGGTGCGCATGTGGGCATGTGTGTTGGTGGGGGCAGCGAGGTGGACGTGGAAATGGATCTTGCCATTAAGAAGAATATGATCTGAGTTACCTTGACAGCTGGTAAAGGAAGTGGGTAAAGAACAATGTCCTAAAGAGTTGTCCTGAAACCTTATCCAAGCCCACTAATTCCACCAGAGACTATCATAAAACCCACTCATGTTACAAATCTTTCCTCAAGCTCTTTGACAGCAGAGCATGGGGCTATGCATGATGTCACGTCCCTGGCCCAAGAGACAGAGCCATGCTCTGACACAACTCAGCAGTGTCCACATTCAACGTATATCATTGTTCCCCTCTCTATCTCAGAACTCACAGGGTGGCAGATAGTCTCTGTGCAGGTGGAGGAAATTCAGTTTCTTACCCTTCCATTATCATCACCACCACAATAGCAGTAAACAGAAGTGCCTCTCATCTGTTTAGCATTTTCTTAAAAATCATGGGAGCTTCTCTGGTCCTCAAATTTTCCTGCCTTTCCAAAGTAAGGAACTAAGTGGCAGACAGGGTTGCTATGGGTGATTTGACTTTTCCCTGGGTCTTTGAGTCCTTATCTTGTAAGAGGATATGAAATGCATTTCCCTGGGGAAACAAAGGCCAAAATACCACTATCAGTCAACATGACGCATTGGCTATTCTAGGGCTGCCCTTCTTCAGTTCAGTCAAGATTATGGGAGAGGTGGCCTGGGAAGCAAACAACTATCTTTTCTCGGAGTGGAGTGCAATCTGAATTCCAATAAAATGACCCAAGGAACCTGGGGAACACATTCTGCAGGTCATGGTCTCTGTCTTTGGGCCAACTGCCTGACTTTCAACAAAGCCTGCACAAATCTACAGAAATCCCCACTTCATCCTACCATGTCTGACCCAGTGGCAAGGAACATGGGTCTTTAGCTTCTTCCTTTTTGTGAAACTCAAATTTGGAGCTTCTCTGTTCACTCTCCAGCTTGCTATAAAGCTCTATGCCTAGTCTTATGGGCATGTTATTTTCTAAGTTAATGCAAGTGGATCACTCAATAGGACATAGGGAAGCAATTTCCATAGAATTTGCAAAAGTATTCACACGCTCACAGCTGTGGCTGAATCTGATAGAAGAAAGAAACTGTCCAACCAGAAGACAAATGCCTATCAAATGTCTCTTTCTCTGAGCTATTGTATTTTTTCTTTTATGGCTGTAGTCTCAGGGTTTTTAATTTCTTATTCTAATACCTTGAGATTCTTCAATTTCTTGAACCAATATAAAAAATTAATAAGGAATGGCACAGTTTTGCTATCTAAGTGCCAAATCCTAACAATATCTCATTTTATACTCAAATAGATATCCTTGTGGAATAGGTATTAAGCCTGATATGCATATAAAAGAACTTAAGACTAGAAAGACCTGGGAATTTGTTCAAGGTCACCTAGCTGGCAAGTGGCAGATTCATAATGTGCTTCCTGAAGTCAGTTTTATCTGACTCCAAAGTACATATCTCTAATCAATAAGCTATAATAATTCAGTGCTTTATCTTTTATTGGACCAGGGATTGAACCCAGGGATGCTTAACCAATGAGCCACATCCCAAGCTCTTTCATTTTTATTATTTATTTTTAATTTTTGAGACATGGTCTCACTAGGTTGCTTACAGTCTTACTAAGTTTTTGCTGAGGCTACCTTCAAACCTTCGATCCTCCTGCCTCAGCTTCCCAAGTCGCTGGGATTACAGGCGTGAGCCATCACGCTTGGCTGCTTTATCATTTTTACTGTGCATCATTTTAAAGATGTAGAATTATTATTTGCACCTCCTACGGGTTCTGAGAGGTAAGCTGGACAGCCATATTATCTCAGCTTAGGATGAGCAAGTGACTTCGTCTCAGTCACCATGTGACACCTGGACTTTGAACTCGGACAGTCATGGAACTGGGGATGCCCTGACAGGGTAGCTGTAAAAAAGTTTCTTTTGTTCTTGGTGGTCTTCCCTGTGAGATGGAGCAAATAATACCTCCCTTGTAGGAAGTTTTTAATGAAAATCACTAGAAGGCAAGTCAATATCATCATTAACAATGAGCCCTGTTGAGTCAGATGCCTAATTAAAATGCTTCTATAATTTTGAGAAAGTTATTTAACCATGTTCTCTGTTAAAAGAGCATAACAATAATGCCTCACTGGAAGAGTCATATAATTTATATGAAATAAAATAAAACAACCAGCAAAAACCCAGTGCTCAGTAGATATTAGCAGTTAATATTTATGGAGCAGCTCAAAACATGCCTAATAGACAATGGGCAATCCATATGAGCTAATCTTCCACCCCTGCCCCCGCGACTGCACGTTCTAATACTTGGGAGTGTGCAACTCAGGAGGACACTCTCGCTAGCTCGGTGGAGATCCCTGCCCCTGTGACTTGCAGCTGTTTGAGCACAGGCCTCTGGGAACCAGGTAAATGAAGACTAAAGATGCCATTTTCAAGTTTAATAAACATTCAGCCACTCACAGGGACCTTTTCCATTCCCATTGGCAGTTATAGACAGTCTTCTCTCAATTACCTGTAGCTAATTTTAATACAAGGCCAGCTTTTTTCACCCCGGCTCTCTACATTCACCCACAGCCTCCTCCTGAGTCCCTGGTGGGATCTGCTCAGAGAATGTAAACCCATATTAATATCATCCTGAGCAAAACATAATTAGAAAACTAAATCAGCAGCCACAAGAATAGCACAATGCCTTCCAAAGCCATCTATTGAGCATTCGAATCCAGCCCAGTGCAGCCCACTACCTGTTATTGCAAGTCCAGTGTTCAAGGGTGATTGTAATATCCCCATGCCTGTTCATTTGCATATTGATCATGGCCACTTTTGAGGTGTAATTGCAGGAGTTTTGACTTAAACCATATGGCCCAGAAAGCCAAAAATAATTAGCATCTGGCTCTTTACAGGAAGTTTGTTGACTCCTGTTCCAGTGAATCTGTAAGAGAGGCAGACCCTGAAACAGCCCCAAGGAGGTGTTTTCCCACACAATACTGACCAACCATCACTTACTTGCCCCTAAGACCAGCAGGTGACCAGGGCTGCATAGGAAAGAATGCCGGTGAAGTAATCTAGCATGGGAGATCAGAGCTCCATATGACCCTCCTGGACCACCCTGTGCTCATAGCTCCTGAAAGGAAGGGGTTCAGGGAAGACTGGCTGTAACCTGCATCGTCTAAGGCAACTTAGAGCTAATATGATTCTTGTGGTGGGAAAACTGAGTGCTTGGGGCCAGACAGTTCCATCAGCTTTGGCTCAAACATCATTTATCCAAGCCCGCTAAGAGCTAAGCACTCTTTTCAGATGCTAGAAGCACCCAAGAGTTGAGTGAGATCCTTGTTCTCAAAGAGTTTCCAGGTGGGGACAGGGTCAGGTCATGTAGCAAACATGTGAACAGAAGACGTGACTATTACATGACAAGAGATAGGATTACAGTCCCAGAGGGTCCTGCAGCACTAAGGAGAGGCACCCACACCAGGATGTGGGAGAGAGAGACAGGGAGGGACAGGGTTATGGGGCTCAGGGAGACATTCTTGAGCCAGAGAAGATTCTCACAGGATGAGTAGAGCTCAGGAAAGAAAATAAGGGAGAGTGTTCCTGGCAATAAAATAGCATGTGGGTATCACACTCAATTAACTGTTCATGGAGGAGAAGCAAAATTGGGCAGCAGCAGAATTTGGAGTTTAGGATGTCAAGTAGGCCCTCTTATGGGAGTCTATGCTAAAGCTGTATGCTTAATTTTCTATCCCTACTATAACATATTTACTCCAAACTTGGGACTTATACAAGTGCATTGCCTTACAAGTTCTGTAGGTCCAGGTCCAGTGCAAAATCAAGATGCCATTAATTTCAGGAGGCTCTGCGTGAGATTTGCTTCCTTGCTCATTGGGGCTCTTGGCAGACTCCTGTTCCTTCCAGTTACAGGACAGAAGCCTCTGTTTTCTTGCTACCTGCAAATGGAGGGTCATTCCCAACACTGGGAGGCTGTTGCTGTTCTGATTTACGGCCCCCTTCTTCTGTCTTTAGAGCAGACAGTCCTGGGCTGAATGCCTGTCTAGTGGCCTCTCTCTCTGCCCATCTTTTGCTTCCCTCTTCCGCTCCTGTTGTTAGCTTACGCTCCCCTGGATAATCCAGAATAACCACCCCATTTAAAGTCAGTTAATTTCCATCTTCAAACTTAATTTCCCTTTTCCATGGAACCTAATGGGGTTAGGACACAGACACCCATGGGGAGTCATTTTCTGCCAATCATACTTGATATAATAGATAACCACTGAAAAGTGTCATCGGGGGCATGTGTACTTTTAAGATCACTCTATTGGCAAAGACCATGGTGTGGAGGGGAGAATGCATACCAGACACCCACATGATAGACAAGGGAGGTAGCAGGAGGATCCGTATGAATGCAGTTGCCATTGAATGCGATAGTGGAGGTATTTGCAATTCCTGCTGATTGGATAAATATAGGGAAGGTGGGGAAATAGGGGAAGAAAGTTATGGGGCTATAGCCACAGTGAGGCTGGGTGCCTGCAGGGAAAAAGCTCCATCCAGTCAGCATTTGGGAGCATTACCAGCAGTGTCGTGATGCAGGACTGCCATCCCTATCACAGAGTCAACAAGAACAAAGCAGGGCTAGGCTGACAGGACATGGATACTGGTTCTTTTATCAAGGGAAGGACCTGGGTTTAAGGGAACAAACCCAAGTTTTCAAGGAGTTTCCAGGTGGGGACAGGTGAAAGATGGAGAAAGACCCATCATAGGAACAAGGTACTTTTTTTTTTTTTTTTTTGAGAGAGAGAGAGAGAGAGAGAGAGAGAGAGAGAGAGAGAGAGAATTTTTTTTTTTAGTATTTATTTTTCAGTTTTCGGTGGACACAACGTCTTTATTTTAGGTGGTGCTGAGGATCGAACCCAGCATCCCACGCATGCCAGGCGAGCGCGTTACCTCTTGAGCCACATCCCCAGCCCCAAGGTACATTTTTAATAAAGGTACAAGTTTAGAACCACCAAAATTAGTGGAAGCAAGATTATCTTGACCCTGAAAGAACTGACTGCTAGTCAGATCTCCTGACAGAGCCGTCATCAGCAGCAAGTTGGGCCAGGATCCTGGGGTGGGTTTGAGTCTGCTGTAAATGTCAAGTGGGCAGCCATGGAATTGGAGAGACCATGGAAGTCAAGTGCCAACTGGTTCATCTCCCTTGCTCCCTGTGAGGGTCCCACAGGGAGGCTTTGTCAGATCACTACTGTTTTGAGTTGGAAAGATTGTCTGACCTCCACCCTGGGCTGTAAGATGCTTCAGGTAGAACAGTGGCTGACTGGATATTTAATGCTATAATATTCAAGAGTAGTGGTCAGTTGTGCTTGTGAATGTATTCTGTCATTGGGTTGTCCTGCCTTTCCAGATGTGCTAATAATGTGTTGGTAGAGTTTAATTAATTCACTCACTTGCTCATTCACTCAGTGAACAGACCTTTCCTGAATACCTCCTTGATGCCAGGATTTCTACTTTTATCACCAAATCTGCCACCCCCAATACAATTCTTTCTGTTGTTCAGATTTAACCATATTTTTAAATTTCATCCATGATCTGGAAAACTCACAAGCCCCTTTCATATCAGGCTTCATGTAATAAAAACCATTTTTATTCAAATTCATTTTCAGAGGCAACTTAAGCACAGTCTTGAAGCCAAGGAGCTCTGGGTTTGAATTGGTAACTGATTGCCAGCTGGGAGCTTCAGTAAATTATTTAGCTTTAACCATTGGTAAACTCAGAATGTGAGAAAAAAAAAGACCCTTACAATGAATTGTTGTTAGGTTCAAATGCATTATTATTGGTATTATTATCTAATCATTGTGGTGCATGGAATCTGATTTGAAGCTGAACCACGCTAGACTGACAGCCTAAGGCTGTCTCCGTTGCTTTTTACTTTGTGTCTTCTTTGGCTTCAGTCTGCCTCCTGGCTAAATGGTGTCCACAGCAGCAGGTCCATGTCCTATGGTAAGTTCCAAGGAAAATTGTGGCAGGGGTAGTGAGGCAATACAGGATTTCTCATGAAGAGCATGGTGGAAAGACAACCAGCTAAAGTCAGGAAGCTGCTGGTTGCGGTGACGCACACGTGTGATTCCAGCAACCCAGGAGGCTGAGGTAGTAGGGTCGCAAGTTCAAGGCTGATCTTAGCAATTTAGCAAGGCCCTAAGCAACTTAACAAGACCCTGTTGCAAAATCAAAAATAAGAAAGGCTTGGGATGGGGCTCAGTGGGTAAGCACCCCTGGGTTCAATCCCTGGTACCAAAAAAAAAAAAAAAAAAAGAAAAGTTCAGAAGCTGGAGACCTGGTTCTGACCTTATGCTGGGAAGCTAAGCATCAGTTTCTTAATTTGTGTAATGAGAAATGAAACCACTTCATGGAGTTGCCTTGAGAAGCAAGTAAAATGCTGTATGTAACAATATGGCATTTGGTTTAGCAGCTAATGGGCAAGGCAGGAGGTGATGTGCAACTCATCCTAAGGATTCTCCAGATCCAAGCACACACTACCTTCAACACCCTCTGGTCCCTGGAGAGAGGTAGAGTTTGTCTCAAAGAAATGTCCCCTGTCATCAGCTGTGAGAGAATATATGCTTGACATGTTTTTTACTTCTGTCAAAGTGCAAGGCCCACTGAGTTAAAATACTGTGATGCTTTACATGGAGAATATAGGGGATAGAACAGTATTTCAGGAGGGGGGCATATGTTCAACTTAATGAATACTGCACGTATTATTTTATCCTAGGGAGTTCAAGGGGCATTTTTAGATTGAGGCTGAGGGTCATATAAAAGCAAAGCTAACTTGATGGATTCGTATCTGCTGAGCAGGGGGCCTGCCCTTTTCTCACCTCCAGAGAAGTGATTTTTCTTCAGAGGAGAAACCCGTCATGCTTTGAGCTGCCAAGCCATAAATTCCTTTTCCTCCAACTTGCTAATAGTTTTTCTTGCCACCTTTCCCGATAATCCGGCGTAATTGTTATGAAATATGGGCTTGTTCTGTCTCTCCCAGCTGCGGCCCCTCTGTCCTCTGCAGGTCCTGGGGAGAGACAGAGGCTCTGTTTTTGTCACTGGGTGTTCATTAGAAGAACAACAGATGCTGTTACCAAGAACGTGACATCCTAATGAAACCAGAGGAGCCACACAGCAGCCCTGAAATCTGAGAGCCACCTGCCCCTCCCTCCCAAAACCCATCAGCAAGTAGCCTCTGGTTTATTTAGAGCATTCTCTTTCTGGAGGAGACAGACCCAAAATGACTCCTATTTAATCATAAGGATGAAAACACTCTTCTTCACGTGCTTTTACTTATTGCAGAGAAATATACTGAGCATTTGAAGCCATTCATCAGAGTACTGGGCTAAATGAGCAAAGTGACTTGCACATTTTATGGAAGTCATCATTAATTGAAATTGAAAGGACAATTTTTCTGGAGAAAACATCAGGAGATATTGGGCTGGGAGAAACTTTTTGGGTAGTGGTACTGGGGATTGAACTCGGGGCACTCAACCACTCAGCCACATCTCCAGCCCTATTTTATATTTTATTTAGAGACAGGGTCTCACTGAGTTGCTTAGGGCCTTGCTGTTGCTGAGACTGGCTTTGAACTCATGATCTTCCTGCCTCAGCCTCCTGAGCCACTAGGATTACAGGCATGCACCACTGTGCCCTGCTAGGAGAAACTCTTAAGTGAGGCGTAAGTTGTATCCTCCTGTTCCTTAGGCAAAGTGCGCTCTGATCCGTGGCCACAGGAATTTCCTTCCCATTACAAGCTCCTACCACATCCTGGAAAGCCCCGAGTGAGGCTTGCCAAGTCACTTCCACTCCCGAGGTGGATCCTGAAAATTCAACATGGTTTCCTTAATGGCTGCCAAAACTGTTTGTCAGCCTCATCTCCATGATGTACACTGGGGCTTGGGGGGTCCAGTTTCTCAGTCTGCATCTAAGTGACATCTTGCTACATGGTCCCCAAATTCTATAATGGTAACTTGGCATCTCAGATGCACAATTATGCATCACTGCATCCCTGCAATTATGGATGGTCATTGGACACATGCACTTAGTTATCTCTAAGGTCTAAGTGGGACCAACTGTGGTAGGGAAATGCAAGACCCCTGAAAGCGCCTGCCTTTGCTACATGCTGTGTTAATTAATCACTGGGGACGGTAAAGTTGAAGACAAATCCACGCCCCAGAAGCTCAAAAGCAAAAGGGTTTGTAAAGTTCAATTAGCTTTTTTTTAAAAGAAGAAGAAGATGGAGAAGCATCCTTGGCACATCCAGTCCTACTCTTAGCTCCTGAATCCCCTGAATAAGTATGTTCCTCACTCTTGGCTGCCAGTCACCCATAATTGAAAGTTGGCAAGCTAAGACCTGATAGGATTACCTTAACAATTGCTTAAACAATGATGTTTGCATTAGAGTTAAAACCCAACAATTCAATTTCAATGTCTGTAGCTTAATAGGTGGAGTTCATGGAGTCTAATGATTCAGTACTGAATTAGTTGAGGATTTCAGGTACCTATTTCTGAAAAAGTGCCAAAACTTAAATTAGTCAGCTAATATTTATCGAGCTCTCCCCCTGTACCAGGCATTGGGTTAAGAGATTTGTGCGGATTATCTCATTTAATTCACAAGCCTCTTAAGTAAATACTATTATTATCTTCCATTTTATAGATGAAGAAAATGAGTTCCAAGGCAAGACTTAAGCCCAGGATAACTGCACCAGCCTTGCACCCTAATCCTCATGATAAAACACTTCCTCCTGCAAGATGGGCTTGGCCACATTACATCTTTCCCCATTCTCATGAATCCCAGGTGGTGGCAGTACATCTAAATGACTTATGCAGCAGAAGACTGGCGGTCAAAGTAAGGGACACTCACCGAAGGATGCAGGGACAGCCCAAACAAAGAAACACAAGCACAATTCCCAGGCCATTTCTTTTGTCGTCTTCTGTATACAATGACACGGAAAGGAATTTGAAACCCAAATCTCCTTCCCTTCCTTAAAACGAACAAAGATGAGAACTTTTAAATTTGCAGAGGGGCTGGGGTTGTGGCTCTGCGGTAGAATGCTCACCTAGCACGTGCGAGGCACTGGGTTCAATCCTCAACATCACATAAAAATAAATAAATAAAATTAAAGGTATTGGGCCCAACTACAACTAAATATATATAAATTTGCAGAGAATAGGAGGAGAAATTATATCTACCCTCCCCTCAAATCTCAGTGTGCTAAATATGATCCCCTCCTAGCAGCTTCCTTAATTGTACAGGTGAAATTTTTTCCATTGGGGTCATCCATTCATCCTTTCTTCCTCCCCGCCCCCCACAACTGTTTCTTATTCAAGATTCAGCCTAAAGGTCATATCCTACAAAAGGTCATCCTTGAACCCTGGACCACATTTAGTAGACCTCCTATTATCCCCCCATGGTAACATCGGTACTGGCTACTGTATCCCACACCAGGATATGCACTTCTTTATCACACAGACTGTGTTTTACTTTTAATTGTACATTTAACATATAGCACCGTGGCAGATATGTAGTAGGGAATTAATTAATTAGTACACTCTGACATTGGCCAGGTGGGTTTGGTCTGCTTATAAGCAGAGTCCACCTGATAAAACTTAGTTATTAGTCCTTTGGTTACTATTCAGCACATGTGACAGAAGCTTAAACCTGGAAGGGATAACAGATAAGTTAGTCCAACCCCTTCTGAATGTAGATAAAGAAACAGAGGCTGGGTGGGTTGAAGAGCTTCCCCCCAATGTTCTAGATGTTCGGAACAGACTAGAATGGAACCTTAGAATGTCCACTTGCTAAGCCAGAGGTCTTTGCCCCTTTGCCGGAGTTCTCCCACCCTTCCCAAGGGACACTTGAGAGAGCCTCAAAGTAATAAATGAAAAGTCACAAATAGAAAGCAAATACATTTCCCACATATCATTGACTCAACCCACAGTTGGGATCAGAGTCCCCAGCCATGCCCAATGCTCAGCCAGTACTCTTGAAACCCGTTTTAAAATTCAGTTGTTCCAAGGTGGGTTTTTTTATTTTTTATTCTTTGGTTTTGGGTTTGTTTTGTTTTTTACTTTTTCTCAAATAATTGTGTGCGCACACACACACACAAAAAAAACATTTAAAAAGCATCAGAGACAGTTTCTTATCTTCAAGTGGGAGGCAAGGACTACTGCCACAAGCAAAATTCTCATCAGCAGCCAGAATGTTGATTTCCAATAGATCTATTCAAAGGAAGAAAGAGGCTGTTCCTCCCTTTGGTAAAATACACTCACAGCTCACAAAGTATTTTTTGATAGAAATGTTAGCAAACAATGACAGTCATGTCGCCTGGGGACACTGAAATGTAGCAGTAGACCTACCCTTTAGAAGTTAAGTCCATGCGATCTGTGCAAAACATTGGTAGAGACACAGGGCATTGGAAAGAATAGGACCATGAAAACAGAAAGATTTGCTTTAGTTAGGCTTCATCATATATCCACTCTGTGACCTTTGGCAAGAGATATAATTCTTTTAGTCCTTTCTGCTAATTCTGGAAATATTTAATGAGCATCTACTTGCTTGGAGCAGGCTCTATTCTACACACTGGGCAAGCTGTGTGAGATAAGAGGTCAAAAAAAAAAAAGCAAAATCTTTTTTCTTCAATTCAGGGAGACTTGGAGAGACAATACAAAAAAAACAGGAAATATATATTATTTGGTGATTAGTATTATGGAGAAAAATACTGTTGTATGGAGGACGTGCTGGGAAGAGAGCAACTTTAAATAGGGTGATCAGGGAAGGTGTTGCTGAGAAAGTGACATCAGAAAGAAGTTTGAAGGGGTGAAGAAATGAATCAGGAAGGTACCTGGAAGTAGAATGCTTCAGGCAAGAGAAAGGGAATTTCAAAGGCCCTGGGGCGAATTGCATGGTTCAAAGACCAAGCAGGAGCTCTGTTTGTCTAGGACATTGGGAATGCTGGGGAGAGTTACAGAAGAGCTTAAAGATGAGGAAGAAGAGGCGAGGCAGAGTGCTGGCCTTCCTAGGGCCTTAAAAGCCATCAAATGGACATTTTAAAAAAATTAAAAATTATTATATTATAATTTGACAATTTACCACTGCATGTATTTACGGAGAAAAAGTGATGTTAAGACTTATGAATACAATGTGCAGTAATTAAATTTAGCTAATTAACACATCCATCACCTCAAATACTTATCATTTTCCTGTGACAAGAACATTCTAAATCTATCCTCTTAGCCATTTCAAAATATATAATCCACAATTATTAACAATGCCCTCCTCTCTCCTCTGGTTTTCTTTTCTTTTTCTAAGTGAGCCGGGAAGCTCGGGAGGGTTTTAGCAGAGGAGTGTTGTGATCTGACTCCAGGATTGGAAAGATCCCTGCCTGCACACTGAGAATAGACTGTAGGAGGGGAGAGACATTGCACAGCGGTTACCTAAGTGATCCACGTGTGGCATCATGGTGGCCTGGACCAGGCAAGTAGCTGTGGATATACTTTGCCAACCGACAGAATTCTGAGTTTGGGTAATATAAATAATTCAAGAATAACTTTGTGGTTGTGACCTGTGGGATTAGAAGGATGAAATTGTCATTAACTGAGATGAAGAAAACAGTGGGAGGAACAGGAGAGTTGAGAACAACAGGTAGATGGCCTTGGATATCTCCAATATGATATGCCTATAAGCTATCTAAGAGAAGATACTAATCGGCCATTGTACTGACCTTGAAGGGAAAGACCTAGACCTTACATTATGATCTGCCTCCAGATGTTTGTTAAAGCTATGAGACAAAATGAGATCACTCAGACAAGGGCAGTTGCCCATGGACCAAGGTCTTAGGTGCTCCGTGTTATGTGGTGGGTGATAAAAATAGCCAATGTCCTGGAAGTACTTACCCTGTACAGGCTCTTTCACATATGAACTCCTTCAACTTTTGAGACAACCCCATAAAGCAAGAATTATCATTGCCCTTAACTTATAGATGAGAAAACTAGGGGAAGAGGTGAAATGACTTTGCCAAGGTCATACACCCACTGAGTTGCATGGTCAGGATTCCAACCCAGGCTTCCTGGCTTCTGAGACCAACCTTTGAAACCCTAATACTACCTCTCTATAACTAGAAGAGAAAGGCCACCCACAGGGGAAACTGACAAGGGACAACCAAAGAAGTAGAAGGAAACCAGAGAAGTGTGGAGTCTTGGGACCTGAAAATGTTTTAAGGGGAAAGAAGGAGGAAGGGGTCCTCTGTGCCAAGTGATGCTGGTAGGTCGAGGAAGATGAGGACTGACACTAGCAATATGGTGACTTTGACAAGAGGAATTTGGTTGAGAGGCGGGTGTAAGAGCCTGTCTGGGATGAGTTCAAGAGAGAAGAGTGATGTAGATAATGAGTTTTAACTTCTCTAGAGAGGATTTTTTTTTAATCTATAGGGAAACATGTAACTAGGCAGTAGCTGGAGGAGAACACGGGATCAACGAAATATTTCTTTTAAAGATAGGAAAATGAATATCATAAAGCTAATGAGAATAAAGCAGCAGAGAAGGGAAAACTGATGGTGAAGAAGAATAGAGAAGTGTGGCTACAATGGTGTCCCTGGGGTGGCACAGAGGTGACCTGAGATGAGGAGGATATGGATAATTCATCCTCAGTAAAAGGAGGGACCCGGGTGTCCAGGCACTGGTGCTGATAGTTGGGGTAATGTGGTGGTAGAACTTGGTGAACATTCTCTTCTGATTGTTTCAATTCCTGGTTTTCCCATCCATCCATTGGAAATTATCTTATATAATCCTCACAGCCCAAAATTGCAATGAGGATTGAATGAGGTGACCTGTACAAAATGGTAGCTTGATGTCTGACATAATCTATGAGGTCAAATTATAGCAACCTCTTCATATTCTTCCTTATTGGTTATTACATGATTGGTAATTACTAACATTTATTAAGCCTTTACAATACAACTGACAGGCACAATGTAGTGTGCAGGGACCTGGCCTTCATGCCTCTGAGTGTGGTGCTTCCGTGTTTATGAGATATCGTTGAGGCTTTCTAAGGTCTTGGTAGGAACCAGTATGTAACTGGGTTGACTGAGAACTTCCTGTCCTCTCCAGTGTTTCCTTCCCATCTTAAATTCCCTTCATAGATATGATATCCCTTCATTAATCCCTTCCCATGTGAGCAGACTTCTTCAGCAACTTCTTGGATCTAGGTTTTTAGCAATTGTTCACTCACCCTGATTCACCAAGACAGCCATATCTGGACACAGAACCACAATTCCCATCTAATGTGCTTTACGGGGTACAATGGAGGCTGGTGGAATGGGCTAAGCCATTTGCCAACCCTACATGTAGTTTAAGTTGGCATCATTGAAATTATCTTAGCATGGTAGGAATTCCCCCAAAAAAGTAACTCATGTTCATCCAAGGGCTGAGAATTATCACATACTTGCTATTTGCTTTGGAGATGATTGGAAGAAGGAGAGGAGCCAGTGATGGGCAGCCCCTGAGCATTAGTGTTCTCAGTTGGAAATAGAAGTTAGAACAAGAATGCTTCCGATGTCCACTGGGGCACTAACATACTAGATGTTTTCATCACTCAGATATGTGCCTTTTTACTTTTTTGATGTGAATACATATTTCTCTACTGAGGGTCCTCTTATCAAACCTGTCAGTCATGAGAAACCCCAGTGCACCTAAGTGAAGAACTTCAGTGGGGTTCTGATGGTCATTCTGTTCTCACGAGGCTAAGAGAGAGCAATCAAAGTTGGTGTCTTCTTGCTCAGTGATTTTGATCAGTCTGTACTTGTGTTTCCCAAATCTGAGAAACAGACATCCCAGGATTCTTACTTGCTTGAGTCCTGGCAGGGCTGCCCTAAATATGTAAAATACCATAATCCTTTCCTCTGAAGAGACTGTGGATAATTACATGGACCATCGGAAAGATCCTGATGTTTGATAATAAAACCACAAGGCCCTTCATTAGGAGAGGAAGGGTCCTCAGAGTGAACAAACACTGCTGCAGTGGGAGGAATCTTTCTGAGAGTTGGGCAGCACCTGTAGGGTGATACCCACAGAATGAGATTATTTATAGGAACCCTCTCACATCTCTAAAAGGGCTAAGCATAGTATTCCTAAGGATGCAATTAAAAAAAGGATCTCAACAAGGAAAAAAAAATCTTTATCCAAAATCACACAGCCAATAAGTGATAAAGTGCACATTTGAACCTAGGTGTATCTAAATTCATATAAGTCTTAGTCTATCTAAAACCGTTTAACTATAGCCACCCAATAATATTGCTTCTTTATTGATTTTGACAGCATTGAACACATCTGAGGGTTGTACAATCCTGCGGTGTTATGCTTTTTGATGCCCATATGGTTTTACCTGGAATCATTCTGGGAGGTATAAATTCATAAATAATGTGTCTTCAACTGGGTTAGGCTCCCAGGGCCAATGGGAGACAGATGATCTACGGCTTGGTGAGGTATCATTGAGAGCTAATGTGTTACTTCATAGTCTTGGGTTGCCATCCCCTGGAGTGTTTGGATGCGATCAGTTGTCAGTTTCAGGTCTGTTGTTTCTCTCACCAGAAACCCAGACGGTAGAAGATGACAGCCCCAAAGCCCTGCCAGTGTTAGGGGAGCAATCAAACTCGGATAATGACATAAACGAGTTGGTGTTCTTCTGGGGAATCTCAGACAAAGCAGCCCAGAGGAAAACCATCTCTGCCGATGAAGGTTCCTTTCACTTGCAACAGGAGAAGCAGCATCCGCGACCGCGACCGGAGCCCGTGCACAGGCTGGGGAGAGGTAAAGGGAGGCTGAGGCGGCCGCGTGTGAGTAGCATTTGATGATTTCTCTGCAGCTGGGGACGGGATGTTGGGGAGGGGGCTTGGCTATGAGGGGGCGTGCATGTGCAGGTTGGGGGCTTTTTCTGCATCTGGGGGTGGAAACAGCAATGTGCACAGTTAATAAGTGTATCTGGGGTCTGCCCTCCTTCTCCTAAGGAGGTATAGAAGTGTGCCCACACGCAATTGTATTTTCTCTGTTTGCTGATTGTGAAACATGTAAACAGCTGGTGGGGAATATTTTCTTTTTTGTTTTCTCTTTTGCTCTTTCATCTTTGAGAGTGGGCTGCAGGGCAAATAAAGACACTTGAGCCCCAAAGAGCTTTGCAGGCAGGACGACTCTCCAGGGGTATCTTTTCCCAAGTTTCTTTTGCAGATGTGTGGATCTCGGTTGCTTTGCCACCCAGCTGCTTCTCCTGGGTGGGGTGGGGAGTGTGCTTACATCTTTCTGGCTGCAAAAGAGTAAGGATGACTTTGGTAATCTCTGATCCTCAGCTCCAGGTGTCTGTAGTAAATAGCACCAAATTCAACAGGATTTAACCTCTCAGTTGCTACTACTGTTCAAAGAGTTCAATGAGCGAGGTCCAGGTCTGAAAAAGCATCCACTGCATTTTATCCATCCTCTCAGCCCAGGGCAAAGAAGGGGGTCCCTCAGCATCATCAATACCATTTTGAACTTTGGGAAAGTTTTTGTTCATTTGTTTTTTGTTTTGTTTTGTTTTAGACCAAGCCCTAGAATTTGCTGTCCATAAACATCGAATAGATTGAAGTTGAAAAGGGACAGAAGAGAATGATTTTGCTTTAAAGTGCTTGCGCAGCCAGCAAGCAGCAGGCTTTCTTAGCCTAGGGAGCTGCTGTTAGACAATAGTTGTTACTGGTGCTAAATAATGTGCTGGACAGATGTGTGGACAGAAATGTAGAAGCATAACCTTTCTCCTATTCTGGTTGTCTGAAGATGCGGGGCGTGCACACACACATGCACACACACACACACATGCACACACACCCTTCTTTCTTTCTTTTAAGGCTTTGATGTTGCTGAGCATGTCATGCGTGACATCTGCAGTAAAAAACATAGGAGCTCATGTTCTCCAAGAGGAGAGGTATGAGGAGAGGGTGGGAGCAAGGGAGGGGTGCCTCACTTATCCTGAAAATCTGCTTTGAGCAGCTGTGTATAAAGTGGGGACAAGTCTGAGGTGCTTCCCACGGAGACTTGGCCTGGGGAGAGCAGTCAGCCCATTGCTTGGGTGCACAGTGCATGCTTTTACGCTGGAGGGAGGGGCAGAGCCCCAGCTCCCAAGCTGCTATGGGACGTGCAGTGAAATACGAACCAGGGCAGGGGAGTTGGGGAGAGGAAAGAACCACCTGTCTGCTACACGGCATCCTTCACCTACGCAGCTCTTTCCAACATTTCTCATGCCGTGGCACATCAGGATAAGGAGGTGAGCTGTTTAAACCTGCAAATAAACAGCAAGAAGCTCAAGAGGCCACCCCAATGGGAAGCATTCAATATCTGGGACCATCACAATATCTGGACCCACTCGTTATATAGTAGCATGCCCTCACAGGCAAGCTGAGAAGGTTTAAAGTGAGCAACCCAGGAAAGCCAAAGAAATATTGCAGGATCTGATGGCTCTGCTGGTGTCTAGTGTCACCTCTTGGCACCTCCCGTTAGTCTCTATGTTGTGTCCCAGCTTCATCCATGTTTGCCTTTTGGACACGACTGTGACCATAGACCAGATGTACCCACTTGTTCTGCCTTTTCCCCCAGTATTATTCCTTTCCCATATTCTAGAACAACTTTCCTACAGATGGCCAATTGTGGCTAGATTAAGTGGACTAATCCCTTAAGTGGGTGTGCCGTAATCTATTTAGCAATTGTGGGGGATTTAAGTTGCTTCCAGCTTGTCCATAATCATGATGCTTCTACAAATATTACTGCAGCCTATGCTTCTTTATTTCTGTTGAAAATACATTGGGAGGAATGGATGCTCAACATGCATGTTACTAGGGTAAAAACAATGTTTTTATTTGCTTATTTTTCACAGCTATTACCAAACTCTTATCTGGAATGTAATTATATTGTCCCAAACAATCATTAATAGAGTCTAAATAACATCAATTTACCTATCAATCATGTGCCTTAAGCACATGAGATTCTTTATTATTAATTTTTTCTTCCCAAATTAGGAGCCATAAAAAATACTGGTCACTTTTTCCTTTTTTTTTTTTTTTTTTTTTTTTTGGACCAGGAATTGAATCCAGGGGTGTTTAACCACTGAGCCACATCCCCAACCCTTTATTATTATTATTATTTATTTATTTATTTATTTATTTATTTAGAGACAGGGTCTTGCTTGTGGCTTAGGGCCTCTCAAAGTTGCTGAGGCTGGCTTTGAACTTGCAACCCTCCTGCCTCACTCCGGAGTTGCTGGGATTACAGACATGTGCCCCCATTCCCGGCGCTGTTCCCTTTTTTGAAGCTGGCATTTGAGTCCTACGGAGCCAGATAGAGTCACCCTTCATAGGACAAGCCCACAGCTTCTGAGTCTCCCCTGTCAGGAAGCCATGCTCTGCAGCCTCCCTGGCCATGTCTGTAATGGGTGGAGAAGGAAAGGATGATGAAGACTCTCCATCCTCTACCAGGCCACCTGAGGAAGCCAGGTGCAGGGCCCCCTGGAGGGGGAGCCAGCCTAGAATTATCTCCAAGCCCTGGAGCTCAATCCTGGAAGACTCCCCAGACGTTTCTACCTTCCTCTTCCAGCCCGACAGAGTCAGCAGAGCAGTAAACTCACTTCCTGAGCAGGGTCTGAAGCTGATGCCTGGGACTGGAACCCTTGGGATGGTGAGAACTAGCACATTTCTTAGAGAGAGAGGAGGGGGGAAGGAACACAGTTGATGGTCTTCACTGCATGCTTCGATGAGGGAGCCAGAAGGGGTTAGGGGGTTCTGAACACCAACCCCTTGCCAATAAGAGCTGTAGTAAACTTCTTTTCAGTTCCTAGTCTTGTAAGAATAATGTTATCTACAATTTGTTTTCTCTTTTCTTTCTTCCTCCCTTGTATCTCATCGACGACGTGGAGATTAATCTGCGCTCTCCCTGACCTCCCGTGTAGCTCCCTATAAATTGCTTCAGTGCTAATCTCTTTTGTTCATTCAATAATTATTTGTGCAAAGGCCAAGAGTGCCCAGTGGGAGACATGCTGCAGCTCAGCATGCATTTACCCACCCTGACTGGCCCGAGTGGGAAATAAGAGTGTCCTGGAAGTGAGATTTGCCATCCATAGATAAGCAGATCAATGGGGGGGGGGGGGTTAGAAGCTTTATTGACTTTCTCAGTCTGAAAAGGCTTGTTAGGAGAGAAACTGCTTCACCAAACTGGGGGGCCACTGGAAGCCAAATGTAGATCTGAGTGTCAGGCCTAGCTGCTTCTTCAGAGGATCGACACACCTAACAGACTGGGTAAAGCATTTACTCTTTCAGGAAAGGAGAAAAGACTTGGAAGTTAAATATCTAGGCAAGACATTCAGAAGGACTTCCCATACGCTAACACTCCTCTGTCTCTCTTGTGTTACTGGCTTACAGTCTAGCTTTCTTTCAAGAGCAAATATAGCTTCTGATTTCTTCTCAGATGCATTCTCCAATCCTCCATCCAGCAAAATTGTTTCTTCTTGCGGGGCTGCCCCGGGCTGGGTCATGCTTTATGCATTTTCTCTCCATTATTTGATTGAATCCTCATAGCAACCCAGAATGGTTTTGTACTATCACTACTCCTCTCTTATGGATTTTAAAATTGAGAGACAAGTGGGTTATGCTGGAGAGTAGCAGGGTCTTGTGTTCAGGGTCAGGGAGTGAGAGAGGGGCATTGAGGCCTGGGGCACTTGGAAGTCAGAACCACAGCCGGAGCCCAAGCAGACTAGCCCACTCAGCAGGCTGCCCCTAATCACTTGACTGTGGACACATGATTTCATCTTCGCCACTGCCTTAGAGAGAGCCACCATCCCATTCCCTATTTCATCCATGAAGTGATTGAGGTTCTGTCACATTCATGGCTTGTCTCAGACCATGAGCTGGTGAGTCTGACTTTGATGTCCATCGCCTCTGCCTGACCACACCTCACTGATGGACCAACAGGTTAATGCAGCAATAATGGCTGGGATAGGAACATCAAAGGATTTTCTAGGGCCCAAGGAATTGGGCTCCATAGCCTCTTCTGATCTCTTTCTCTTCCTGGTCTGGGTGGCTTTGAGATGACCCCTGGTACTACATAAAAACATGTAGGTCTCAGCCCATTCCTACTGGTGCTTGGAAGGCAAGCTCCTAGGGAAGAAGGCTCTGGAAAAACGTCACCTTCAGGCAAGCCATTGGTATGCCTGTTAGAAAAACAAGTCTCAGCCAAGTACTTGCTTTTGTGCCGTGCTCTGGACCTGCTGTGCCCAATATGGAAGCCGTTAGCCACATGGAGCCATGGAGCTCTTGGTCTATGGTTGGTCCCAATTGAGCTGCTCCCCAGGTGTAAAAATACACACTAGACTTTAATAGTTCAGAACGAAAAAAAAAAAAAAAGGTAGAATATCTGAATAGATTTGTACTTTTATACTGGTTACATGTCAAACAATAATGCTGTGGACATAATGGGTTCCATAAAACATTATTAAAATAAATATTCCCTGATTCTTTTTATTTTCTAAAGAAACTGTGGTAAAATACACACAATACGAAACGCATCATCTTAACTATTGTTAGGTGTACAGTTCAGAGTGTCAAGTACATTTACATTGTTGTGCAAATATCTCCAGAACACTTTATCTTGCACTGAAATGGGGAAAGCCGTTAAATAACTTCCCTTCCCCCAGCCCCTGGGAATCACGATTCATTTTCTGTCTTTATAGACTGAACTTTTCTAGTGAAATGTGATTGGAATTATACAGCATTTGTCTGTATTTGTAACTGGCTTATTTTACTTTAGCATACTGTCATAAGGGTACATTCAAATTTTAGCATGTGTCTGAATTTCTTTCCTTTTTTGTATTTATTTATTTAGTTTTTTTGTGTGTATGTTACTTGGGATTAGCCCAGGGGAACTCTGCCCCTAGCTACATCCCAATCCTTTTTAATTTGATCTAATTTTTTTTTTTTTTTGAGATAAGGTCTTGCTAAGTTGCCAAGGCTGGCCTTGAACATTGTCATCCTCCTGTCTCTGCCTCCTGATAATTTCTTTCCTTTTCAAGGTTGCATCTTACTCCATCATATGTATGTACCAGGTTTTATTTATTCATTCATCCAGCCTCGGACACCTGGGTTGCTTCCATTTCTTTCGTTTTTCTTTGTGTGACTACTCTGTGGTTTTAAATTGCACATATATTTTGCATTTGCGGTTTACGTTTTATCTCCACTGGATGGGGCCACTCCACACTTTTCTCTCTTCCTCATGCTTCCTCCTTCTCCTTCTCCTTCTCCTTCTTTCCCACCACCATGTACGAGTCCTCGACTGCCACCCCCAGGGTTCAGTTTGGCTTTCCTCTTCCTCTCCCCCAAGACCTGAGCCCTGGTTCAAGCATGCCCTTGTGCAAGGACCTAGGAAACACAGCAATGTTCTCTGTAACTGAAGGAAACTGACATTCCTCCAGAGGAACATTCCCTGTTTTCCATAATACATAAGGAGAAGGCCCAGAAGCTTCCTGAAGGGATTTGATTTTTAATTTTATAAAAGTTAACAGTTTTACTCAGCTCACAGACTGCAAGTCGATTTTATTCACCACCAAACAGGGAAGAATGCAAAACAATGACACATGACTTTGGAATGGAGATCTACACTGGCGGCCCATTTCTGAAATACATTTTCCTACCTGAGCATCGAGGGATTCAAGGCATTGGAATATTGTCAGCATCTCTGAAATTTCTCACGATTTGTGGGATAAAACCCCCAAAGCCTTAGCAAGGCATCCGATGCCTTCAAACATCCAGATTTTATTTCCTGGCACTCCCTGCAGACCTCCCTTTATGAAGATTGGAGTTCCTTATTAGTCCCGTATTGTGCAGAGGGTTCCCCGGACTCCCAGGCTTGAGAGTCCTCAGCCCTACCCTTCCCACTGTATGCACCTGGTAGAACTGTGCCTGTTCTTCAGGACTCGGTGCCAAGCTCCTATGCCCCACCATGAAGCATCCCTGAGCTCCAGCATCCACTGGGGTTCAGCAGGAAACAAGACCTCACACTCCAGTGAATTTTTACTGGAGGCTGAGTGATAGGGCTGTTTTAAGGCCTGGCTAGGGTTAAGGGAATCCCGTACAGGCTGGCAGAGTAGCCCTGGCTGTTCCTTGAAGCAGGAAGGGGAAGCAGTTGCTGGGACATGGCTAGACCAACACAGGCGATCTCGGAAGTACTGGCCTGTTCCAGGGCCACGCAGCCCCTGCCAATCTGTGCGATAGGGAAGGGCCCTCTCCTACTCTCTCACGTCCTGTTTCTGTCTTCTATTAACTGAAGCCACCTGGAAGCCAGAAGACATGCCCAGGGGAGGCCATTCACAGAGGCCCCTTCCCTGAGCACAAAGCAGGTGGAAAGGTGGAGGGTGGATTGAGAGGAGCTAATTCTCCTACCCAGTCTCCAGAAATATCTCTTCCCAGAACTCCAATGGCAGGGTCCGTTTATCCTGCAAGATCATTATCACTATATGGCAATTGTGTTGTCTGATGAAACGTTTGTTCCCAACTACACGTGATACAGGGAGCTCTTAGACTCAGATTTCTTCCTCCATTCATGCATGTATTTCTAATATTTAGCAAAATAGCTGATAGAGAGCAGATAGCAAACTAACATGGTGCGAACGAATGCCTTCCTCTATCACATACCTTTTCCTCGAACCCTCTTTGGTATCTAGGTGGTCTATAGTAGATTCTGAATTGGCAGTTTCTCAATGAATTGAATCTAAAACATTAAGCTCCCCCTTCTTTGAATTCCAGTAAGGAATCTAAAAAGATTCAAATAAATGATTCTTGGAGACCCGTGACGCTGCAATTGGTGGCACGTTAGTAGACCATAAGAAACTGAGAAAACTGAATTTAAGAAGCAGGAATCAGCAGTCCGTAGGCCAAACATGAAAATGAGTGTTTGTGCGGGTGCCCAGGGAAAAAAAAACAAGCAAATATGTAAATGAAAGTCAGGCAGCAGAAGCTTTATGTGTAAATATAGTATCACGTGCCTTTTCTTCATGGCCTCTTTAGCTGGAGTGTTATAGACGCCTTCATGGTTTGGAGAGACAGACTAGAGGGTTTAATGCTTTGAATCCAAAGTGACAGGGCTGGAGAGAGTCAGGGCACATCACCCAGCAAGGGTGATGGACAGTGAAGGCTGAAAGGAGACTAGGAAGGGAGATTGTTCCAGGGATGAGGTTGTCCTGGGCACACTGGACTGTACTCTAGTTCCAGGAGTTGCTTTGCCTGGGGCTGCCCACTCCAGTCTGCCTCCATCTTCCTATGGCTTCTACCCTGTATTTCCTCTGTTTCTGTTTCTCTCAAATGTCCTTCTGCTTTTTCTTATAATGACAGTGACCATTGAACTTACGGCCCACCCTAAATCCCTAATAATCTCATGCCAAGATCCTGAATTAGATCAGCAAAGGCCCTGCTTCCAAACAAGGTCATATTCGCAAGTACTAACGCTCACGAAATGTATACATCTATGTGGAGTCACTATTCGATCCACTCCAGAGATGATGTTAATTTTATTATCCAGCCTCCTCTCCAGAGCCAGACCTGCCCCTGGAGTCCACAGCCTCTCACCTCTGGAATCTTCGACCTGGCTCCGTCAATAATTTCCATTTTCCCTCTTGTTTGCTTAACATCTTCAACTCGATCTTTCCCTTTGGCCTCCCAAAATGCTCTAACCTTAAACAAACAAGCTCCTCTCCAGCTTTAGATTTAACAGAAAAGCCTTTTCTAACACTTCCAACCTCCCCAGCTACCTCTCTAAGGAAGGATACTTCTCTATTTCACTTCTCACTCATTTTGGGGGGGTTGATCTGTTCTCTCAGTGCAGAAACTGTCTTTTTAAAGTTACTAAGAAAGTTCAGGATGCTCAACCCCCTAAACTTTGGTGCTCTTTGATGGTTCTCTTCTGATTCTATCCTCAATGTCTAGTTCTCTTGACCCATCTCTTCCTGTCCAAAGTTTCCTTCTTACCCTGGCATGTTCAGTTAGGGCTCAGCAAAAGGAAAAGTTCCCTCAACCACATTCTGTTCAGCTGCTCATGGATCATTTCCCAAATTTAGTGATTGTGATGTCTTTGCACTTCCCTGCAACGTGAGCTGACTTTTCTTTAAAAAAAAAATCTACCTAAAGCAAAAGTAACGTTTTCAACCATCTATAAAGGAATCCAAAGGTGGCTTCTTATTTTACATAAAAGGCAAGTTATTACAACATAATTCTATCCCCATCTGTTATGTTTTAGACATGAGATGGTCCCTAACACCTCATCTGAAAGATAATGCAAGAAAATTCAGAGGCGAAATGATTGGGTTACAAGAGTCTTAACCTAATCAGTGCATTGATCTGCTTGAACAGATTAACTGGGTGGTAACTGCAGGCAGGTAGGGTGTGGCTGGCAGAGGTAGGTCCCTGGAGGTGTGCCTTTGAGGTATATATTTTGTCCCTGGTGAGTAGAGCTCTCTCTTTCTGTTTCCTGGATGACATGCCCTGAGTTGCTTTTCTCTACCACACCCTTCCACCACAATGTCCTGCCTTTCCTGGGGCCCAAAGCAATGGAGTTAGCCCTCTTTGGACTGAGACCTCTGAAACTATAAGTCCTAAATAAACTTTTACCCCCTCTAAAATATTTCTTGTCAGGTCTTTTTGTCACAGAAATGAAAAAGTTAACTAAAACACCATCCCCCAATGTAACGTCACACCGGTCTAATAGATCTGAGCCTTCCTATTCTTAACTTGTCATCATCTGCCTTGGGAAGGCAACCAAGAGAAGGACTTGTTCTCATGTTCTGCAATTCCATAAGAGACAGATTTAGACTCTGACAACCGTGACTTCTATGGCAGAGTTTCATGGGTTCTGCAGAACAAGGGACCTGCCATTCACAGAGGCCCCTAGACATTTACTAACTGATTAGTCTGAGTGTGGGTTGCAGTGACATCCAGGTGTTAGGAAGAGAAGCAGGATTTGTGAATTTCGCTAGTGTCCAGACTCCTGGCAGCAGCAATGTCTGTGATTGGCTGCTGCTCCTTTATAATCTCAACCTTAGCATTTTCTTAGAATGGCATCCATTTCATCAGGATTTTCAAAGCCATTGGAATAAAAGTATATGGTAGTCTACTGTAAAATTTCAACTCTTGCTACATGGGTAGTTGTTTCTCTTCTTATTTGGCATCTCAAATGTCCCTCTGCTTTTTCTAAAAATGACACAAATTATTGAAGTCAAGGCTCACCCTAAATCCCTTATTTCTCTTTAATCATTTGAAATAAGTAGATTTGGTTTTGCTGATTTATTTTACTGATCTCTGTTTTTTACTTGCAAAAAAAAAAAAAGATCCTCACATTGGAGTTCAATGGATGTCTGTGAGTTGAATGTATTTGTGCAATGAACACTAGATCAGGCCACAAAATAGTACTGGCACAGGACCCCAGAAGATCCCATTACGAGCCTTTCAGTTAACTAAGCCCCAAAGATAGCATTATCCACCCCTCCTTTAAACAGCTAGATTCATTGTGTCTGTCTGTATTTCTCTGTCATCTACAATGAACCTATATGAAACATGCAATATTTTGTGTCTGCTTTTATTCATCCTTATGTCCGGGTACTCATCCAGAAACTACTCTGCATGTTAATTGGATTGGGGACAGTAAGTCACCTGGCAGGTCTGTCCTCTTACAAGTGTGTTTAAGAGACAGATTTATCATGAAAAGATGGCATTTTCTGCAGATGAGTGAGGTGGGGATGGGAGGGGAGGGGAGGAATGCATCTAGTGGACGAAGCCCAGCACATTTATCCTGACAGGTTCCCAAGGGCAAAAGAGGCATGTTGGAGAACAGGACGTTGGTACCTGCTTTCCAACTGTCTGATGAGATGATAAGTACCAGGTTTCATTGCTTTCCTAACATCCTGACATTTCATTATGAAAGATTTTAAATACCCCGAGACATTGACTTTTATAGAATAAGAATATCCGTGATCCACCACCTGGCTCTGCAGTTAACATTTTGTTCGTTATGCTTTATCACATAGTGATTTCTGCCCATTTACCACACCATCTTTTTAAATGAATTTCCGTCAGCTTTTAAAAACTGACATGCAATCACTTAAAATTCACCATTTTAAAGTGAATAATCCAGTGGCGCTTAGTACATTTATGACATTGTACGTACAAACCTATATTTAGTTCTAAAACGTTTTCAATGCTCCAAAATTAAGCCCCTTACCAGTTAATCAGTCCTTCCCTACCTCCCCAGCCGCTGGGTTGCCAGCATTTGATTTCTGTTTCTATGGACTTTTCTATTCTGATAAGTTCAGAAAGGTGCCAACATGTGACCTTTGTGTCTGGCTTTTTTCACTTCATTCAATGTTTGCAAGAGTCATCCACTGCATAGAGTGTGTCAGGACTCCATTCCCTTTACAGGTGCATGATATCTCATTATAGAGGCCTACCACAATCCGTGGATCCATTCATATGCCGATAGGCCTTTGGTTTTCATCTTTTGACTATGGTATATTTGAGCATTTATGTAGGGGGGTTTGTTTTCAATTCCATTGGGTGCATATCAAGAAGTACAAGTACAAGGTCATCTTGTAATTCTGGGTTTAATATTTTCGAGGCACTGACAAACAGGTTTCCTGGCAGTAGATTTTTAAACCCTGGGAAATCTTGCCCAATATGGGCACTCTGGTCACAAGATTAGATATTGGGCTTCCAGGGCCAGGAATTAGCAGTGGTTTAGCACCCTTGAGGTGTCCGATTAGCCTCCTTTCTGGATAAAAATATGCAGGGACTTGGGTGGCAGGTGTGAGGAGAAGTTGACTAGACAGGCCGTGGTTTTCTTTTATCTCCTGTTGGCCATCAACTAACCTGGGCATTGGAAGGGCTAGGTGGGTAATCTGTTGGGACACAGGTGGCTCAGTTGATGGTTTCTTTTGCGTAATCCATGAGTCTCTGTTCTGGGAAATTGCCACATTGAGCAAGACCCCTCTGACATCAACCACATGAGCCACTCATGGCTGAAGCCCTGCCAGGCTCCCTCATGGTTCTCTGGGTTCTGCGAGTAAAAGAAGTTTGGGCTGGAGAGAAAAATTTGCCAAAGACATGCATGGGAGTGGCAGCCTCTGGAACAGGCACTGACAGCTGGCGCGGGATTTCAGAGGGCTGCCCCTGCTCCTCTAGCCTGAGAAAACAGGAGAAATTCCAACTATTGCATGATATCATCTGTGCCTTAGAAGCATTTGTTTTTAAACTATGGGTTTAATTGCTGTTCCATTGGCTCCTATTTCTTCTTTCCCCAAGAAAAATGGAATTTTTGAAATTCCCATGAAAGCACGTTCAATTGCCATTTCTGTTCCAACTTCAAGACAGAATCATCCCTAATAATGAAAACAAATCTGCTATTGGCAAAGCAGACCCAAGTGTTGCTTTCAGAAAGTCAGGAAAAGGAAGCAACAAAATGTCAGAGGAAGGAGCAGAGGCAGCTAGGCAGGCTGTGAAGCATGCTGATAATTTACATTTTGTGCAGCACCTGGCCATGTGAAAATCCGAGTCACAACAGCCTCGTTAGGGAAGCTGAGAAAGTGCTGGTAGGTCTCAGATTTGCAGATAAAGTGCACCAGATTTAAAGGGATTTGGGAAGGACTGGATGTTGCTCAATGGTAGGGCACAGACTCTGCTCATCATGTGCAAAGCCTGGGTTATAGCCCCAGCACCAAGAAAAGGGGAGGATGGATATGGAACATATTCAAGGTCATAGGGGTTGAAGGAAACAAACTGAGAGCTGAAACCCAGTAGTGTTCCTCCTGTATGTTAAAGACATAATGATCATCCCAGGTGCCGGGGAAATAAGACTTTGGAATCCCATGGAACATGGAATTGGGCTGTTTGAATTACGATTTGACCACTGACAAACCACAAAATCAGAAAACAGGTCATTTGGCTCTCTGGCTTCCTTTCCTCCTGTGTGTACGACGGTGCTAATGATCTTTAATGCCTAAGATCAACGTGCAGATAAAGTGAAATCGTGTCTGCGAAGTACCTTGCACACCAGCATTTTCAGGTGTTCAAAAGCTTGTAGACTCCTTCCCCATATTAGAGCATACTAAAAGATTCTAGAAAATCTGATTCTCCCACTTATTCAAGTCTTGCTCTTTTTTTCTCCAAAGTATCCCAAACTGCACAACCTTCGGCTCCCCCAAGCAGACTTCTTCTGATTTAGAAGATGTTATCCATGACTTAAGAACAACGGGGGTTCTTGGGAATGAGGGGACACTTTGCAGGCAGAAGATACAAAGAAGAATCGATGTTCATTACTTAATTGGGATAAACATCCATTCACATGTTCAGCTGCCAGGAAGCAAAACCTGATCAAAGGCCCATTAGTTACAAGGCTGGCTTTGCTAAGGGCCACTTAGTCAAGGGAGTGAATTTCACATGAAAGAGGGGCCGGAACACTGCAGCCTGGTACATTGTGCATTAGTGATTATTTTGGTCCTAGTTTTGTAACAGAAGTTAACCCAGATTCTGAAGGCTGACAATATCAAGCATTGATGGAAGGAGGGGGCAAGTGGTGGCTTTTAATTCCCTTGTCCCATTTCTGAACTGGACAAACTTGAGAATGAGACAGAGAGGCAGAAATGTCTTGACAAATTTTGCAAAAACTGCAGGTCCTCAAAGACAGCACAAATCTCTTGTGCCACAACACAGGGCAGAACAGAACAGATTCACCCTGGCATATTTATTTACCTTCCTCTGCTGAAGAATTTGCCAGACTTTGGAAAGGTCATTCAGTCTGGAGACCTGTCAAGTTCATTCTGTACACTGATGTTCCTTCCAGTAGCACTTTCTGTTTAATATGAAATTCTTGTCTGTGACAATTATACCATTAATGATAATATTTCTATCATTATACTCTATGACCAGTGTGAGCCACACATTAACAAGCATTCACTCAACACCCAAATGGCACCAGGTGCCGATGCTACAATAAGAAGAGGTATTGCAGAAGTACAGGGAGGGATGAACGATTTTTCCACATTTTGTAAGCAAATTTGCATCATATAAACTCTCAGCACATTTGCATAATCTGCTATTTGAATGAGTAAACTGATAGTGCATTACGAAATTGCCTATGATATCTGAAGATTTAATTACCATTATTGTTATAATTGGCCCTCATTTACTGAATACCAACTATGGGGATAATGCATAGGATCAGCAGGAAGACAATGGTTAGGATCACCAACTCTGAAAACACATGGATGCATTTGGATCCTAATGCTGCTGCCTACTAGTTATGTATCCTTCAATGCAGCTGATCTCTTTAAGCTTTCATTTAAGTTTCTCCACCTGTAAAATGGAGATGGTAACAATGGTTCCTACTTACAGTATTATGAAGAAGACTACATGAAGTAACGTTTGTAATGTGATCAGGACAGTACTTGCCCACAAGGTACTGAAAATAATTATTATAAACATATTAATTATGGCGAAAAAAAGGTAATTTGGTGGGAGAAAGCAGGAAAATAAGAAACAAGTAAAATACTTTTGAGTACACATCATCAAATAGAATTTCTCTTCTACTTGTCACCAACTTACTATTGTGCAAACAAGAATTTCATTAATACCAATGGAAAGATTTTCATTTCTGGACTCTTTCAAAGATGGTGATGTTAAAGTCAATGAAAAGAAAATGATCTTCAATAAGATTCTGCATCCTTGTTGTATCTCTCTGTTTTTAAACATGGAAATAAATCTTTGATCCAACACTAATCAGTAATAACCAGATGAGATTCATTGACTCCGACCACATTTTACCAATGGCTTCATTATTTGATGCAAATCGATAATATTGAAGAGCGTTAAACTGTGCTTTATACTTGCTGGCCATGGTCCTGAATTATGAAGGTGATGCTTCTTCACTTAGAGAACAGTCAGGCATTCTTACAATCTTGGTCAGATATTGGATTTTTCAATTTTACTGATTGAGGGCATTGGAAACTTTTGAATTTAACTCTGAAGTGTTTTCTTTCTGAAAGGACAAAGGGATAACTAACCTGGAGTTCCAAGGTGAGGGGGTATTTCTTAAATAGGTAACAAATTTCTAACCATCACAGAGGGACTTTAGCTGCCACCTATGGACCCGATCCAAACTTGTCTTCCAAACCTCTCAAATCCAGGACTGTACCCAGCTTCTACATAGGTGGTCCTGCTCTAGTCTTTATTCTATCCCCATCATGTACCTACCTAAATGTTGTTTTTGATTTCTCAAGAATATTTTCAAATTAGCTTCCTGACTCCTGTTTCCAGAGTTGGCTTATGTTGTACACTCAGTTAACGTTTATTTTATCAATTTCTCTGGAAAACTCATCAGTTTCCTTGATAAATAACTAGATTACTGATGTCCCTTTCAGTGTATGTCTGTCCCCTCTGGGTCCTGGAGCCTAAATGTTCTGGAAATGACATATATGGTTAATCTAACAAATCAGTGTTTACCACATTCGTCAGTCTTTTGGTGGCTCTTTCCCATGATACCTTCTTGAGAACCATTGAGATGTAAGTTGGACGCCAGGCTCTTTGCAAACACTGTACTAAATTTATTACTGGGTTTAAGCTTCCCTCAAGAAGCAGTTATTAGCTCTGTTTTACAGAGAAATTTCAGATTGTGTTCTAGTCATTCTGCTGGTATGAAGTGGAGATTCTGGGTTCTATTATATTCCTCTGAAGAGTGTTGATTTTTGTGTTTGTTTTAGTAGGCAATGAACTTTGCTTAGATTCAAATTACATATTCTTTTTACCTGTGGTGGGTGGCAGTTCAAGCATTTTTTTTTCCCTTAACAAGATTTTTTTTTCAGTCTGCCTCACATATGTGTGGTTTAGGGATCAACTAGAAATGGGCAGAGTGACTCATAGAACTTGGGGTTCTCTTGTTATCATTTCTGGACTTCCCTTTTTAGTTTTTGGAGCTATGGCCAGTCATCTCAAATTTTGTCTCTCTTCAGACCAGAAAAGTGGCAGGTTTTTGAGCTAGCCTAGGTCACATGACTCTGGTTTACCCTCAGGACAAAGTTACAATAAAATAGAAAACTCATACTTTGTTGAGCTCTTCTTTTAAGTTTTAGCTGCCATAGAAAAGCCATCTCCCTCTGTTGGTTCCCTAGCATCTCAGTACATTTTGTCTTTTTGACTGTTTTGTTCAGAGCTTATAGCTATCTTTTGGGAAAGTCAGTCTGCCAGGCACCTTCTCCATCATACTGAATGCAGAATTCCAGAAATGTTCAAGAAGTAAATATTGTCTTCATTATGTTCCTCGGGATCATTCCTCTCTTGCCGAGAATCGTACCATCATAGATTATCTAGGCAGGCAGACAAAAGGAGCCGAACTGTATCTCTGGAATGTAGGGTTTGCATCCCTCTGCTATGGTTTTCTACAGAAGCTTTAATGACATCACCCCTCTCCAGGAAGAGTCATTGTCCTGCATGAAGTACAGTTTGTGACAAGTTCAGTCTCTCCTACCCACATATCCCACATAGAATACAAAGTAATCACTTCTCCCTTTGGAAGCAAGATGGTGGTTAAATTTCACCACATTGATTGGAGGAGATGGGACAGAGTTGTATAGTGACTGAGAAGGTAGAAGCACCCCTGTCTAAGTTCCTTGTGGCTCTTGTGTGGGAGGTAGGGGGATAATCACAGAAGACCACCAACTTTTTTGTTTGTTTGTTTGGTACTTGGGATTAAACCCTGGGGCACTTAATCACTGAGCTGTATCCCAAGCAGATCTTTTATTTTCAGACAGGGTCTCACTAAGTTGCCTAGGGCCTTTCTAAATTGCTGAGGCTGGCCTCCAGTTTGAGATCCTCCTTCTTCAGCCTCCTAAATTGCTGGGATTACAGGCATGCATCACCATGCCTGACTCCAGCTCATTCATATAAACACTGACCAAGCTTAGAGTCGCTGTCTCTGTGGGACAGATACATTTCTTGTAAGGAACATGGCAAGGGCCACAAGGAGAAAGTGATCACCTTTGGGAGGTCCTTCATGCCGCAGCATGGCAGAAAACAGAGGATGCTTAAAACCCTGGGCCTCCAGAGATGCCTCCACGTGTCAGCAGAAAACATTCAAAATTCAGAGTACCAATTTGAAAACAGGGACATGTCCTTCCTTTCTGTGTCTGCCACTGCGCTGGCCCTAACAACCCACAAAGTGACTAGTGTGAGCTGGAACCAGCCTCGTTAATGCCAGGATCAAACAGGCGGATGACACTCCAGTGGTTGCTGGCAGAGAAGTGACCACAAGCCAGCTGGTGGCGGGAACTCCTGGGGCCTGACCTGCCCCATGTCACCTCCCAGCCAGGCACCATCAAAAGAAATGAAAAGAAGAAACAGAATCCAAAAGAAGAGTAGGGGGAGATCCACATGAACAATGTGGTGAGAATGAGATTGTAGGCCAGACGCTGTCTAAGATCTGTTACCAGGTCTGGGCTGGGAGAAAAGAAAAGAAAAATAGGAATGACACAAAAAGAAGCCGCCTGCTCTAGACAGATGGAGAACTCGGGGCCAATAAAGGAACCTGCAGTGGGGAGGAGTAAGTGGGCCAAGCGTCAGAACCTGGCAGAGGGGTGGTTCCTGTGACACCACCCACCCACATGCGCAGAGCTCAGAATGGAGGTGTTCTGCAGAAGACCGGCTCCTCTGAACACGTGGAAATTTAACCTCTGCTCGTAGAGAAGCACCTCCGCAGGCGAAAAGATAAGTCAGAGAGCTGTCCGACCTATTTACAATATATAAGTTTAAAAACGTGACCATGGACCCCTTGATCACAAAGCAGAGGCGCGACTGGCTAAGAAACAAGAAATAAAGGCCCAGGGATTCAAAGGAAGTAATTCAAATGCAGACTAAAACACAGAAGTACATTTGTATAGCTATCAGACTGGCCAGAGTGTGGAAGATTTTTAATATTCAGTGTTGCTGTGGGGGTGTGGGAGAGAAGGACTCTGTCCCCTCGTGTTGCTGAGGTCCCAGCAAGAGGTCCACAGGCTTCTCAGAGAGCCATGAACAGTACCTGCCAGGATTTCAAATGCGTTCATTCCTTGTCAAACAGTCCCACTTGGAGGAACCCATCTTACCAACATTCTTCCAATTCTCTACAGATATATGTATAAGGCTGGTTCACTTTTATCTCCCTATTTGTTGTTGTTGTTGTTATTGTTGTTTGGTGGTGCTGGGGATTGAACCCAGGGCCTTGTGCATGTGAGGCAAGCACTCTACCAACGGAGCTAGATCCCCAGCCCGGAGTTTTCACTTTTACGTCACTTGTAATTATGAGAAACCAGAGACAAGCTAAATGCACAACAGAAAGAGAACTATGAAAGAAATTGTGGCCAGTCCACCACAGCATTCAGGATTCAGGATTCAGAAATGCTGTTCTGCTACTAAAAGAATAGAGTGCATCCGGAGGAATAAAAGAGAAGGTTGTTCAAGATAATTGGGGAGAGGCAAAGGCAAACTGCCTTTGTAGGTGTCAAGCTTCATTCTCAGAGATTCACACTAATTCACCCATTTTATTCTCCTACCGTCTCAAGGATTGGTCCAATTGTCATTGCCATTTGAATCAAGGAGGCACCTGGGTCCCAGAGAGCTTGAGTAAGTTTTTAAAGTTGGCTCCAGAGTGTCCCTAATGACCAAGCTCTGCTGCCTTTCATTTGTGTGTGGGTGTGTGTATGTGTGTGGTGTGTGTGTGTGTGTGTGTATGTGTGTACATGTAGATATAGAAAGAATGTGTGTTTTGGAAAAATACACATAATATAGTGATTGTTGACATGTGACTCTCCCTTGAGGAACAATGCTCAAAGTTACTGGTGGCCCCAGGAACTGCCTTCTGCCGAAGACAGCTACTTCCTCCAAATATACAGCCCTTTCTGCAGGAGGTGAGAGGCAATTCACCTTCCAGGAATGTGGCATACAGAGGTCTTGCTCCTTCCCTCTTTCTAGAACAATTCTGAGGGTCCATTCCAGCTCCCAAGCTTCCCTCTGACTCAGATAAAGCCTCTGAGGAAACTGCATTGCTATTCAACCTCTCCCTCGTCCAGCTCTGCTTCCTCCACTCCTCCCTAGCCCTGGTGACAAAGGGCACCTCTTGGTAATTGTGGTGAATGCTGACTTCCACCAGAGTCTGTTCTCAGGACCTGGAAGATGGGAGGTGAAGGGGCAGGTGGGAACCTGACTTTGATTTAATCTATATTCCTATGTTGGGTGAATTGTGTTCAGTGAACATGTTTTACATGTATTCATTTAAAAAAAAAACATGAAACATAAAATCATAAAATTAAGAAGTACATTCTTATTCCATAACCAACCTAGAATAAAATTAAGACCTCAGAATTCAGCTGCAGATTTGTATCCTGGAAAGGAAATAACACCGTCGTCAATTGTTTTATGGGTTCTCGCCTAAAAAAATATAATACCTTTCTACTCTCCCCAAGTTTTCTCCCCTCCTTATACAATTAAAAAACAATTCTTTTTCCTCTTGATTCTCCAAGTTTTTTCTAGAAGATGTGATTTTTTTTTTGTCTCCCCACATTCTGTTGTCAGGTGGATGGAAGCTTGCTGAATTTTCTTTCAAATCTCTGCCATGAAAAATGTGAGATACTAAGCTTTGTCAGAATTCTGAATTTATTGAATAAAAGCCAACACAAGAGCTTTGTGTTTAGGTCCCTCACAGAAAAAGGTAGCTGATGGAAAGGAGAGGGATTGAGTTGGTGTTTAGAACACAAGCCAAATGATTTTCAGGTCTTCATTATACTTGGAAAATTAGCACCCAGTTTGTTCATTCATTATCTGTGCATTCATCCATTCATCAAAAGTGGATAGGGGACCTGTTTTCTGCCAAGTATCATGCTGTTGCATGGTGTATTGGTTTGATCACAATCTCATAAAACAAAACTGCAATTTACTGATTGGTGAATTTACCCTCTGGATGTTACCAAGGTATGGTTCAGTGAACTTAGCCAGCAGAGGAGAGCCTGCCATTATAACCATCACAGAGAGCTTTAGGGTATAGGTTAATTTGAGAGGTGAGCCACCCGAGCATATAGGAAAGCCTACTGGAGAATTTTCTTTGCTAAGTGATTACAGAGAGTTTATAGCCTACCATGTGGAACTGATATAGAAGCTTTTTGTGTCAAATTTCAGCATCACAAATAATGCAAGGACTGCTAATGATAAGAGCAACACTTTGCTCTTGAAGAATCTTTGGGCAAGTGATGAGATTCTGAGCTGACAATCACCGAGCTGAAGTCCCACATGCAAATGGGAATTGCAGGAGAGCCAATTAGATACTCGAGAGAATGGATAAATGAGTAAACAAATGAAACTCAACCAGGCCTAGGAGAAAGCTTCCTAAATCACCGGCACTCCATAAAGATTGCTAAAACAAAATGGAGAGACCGAAACCTATATATGGAGCTACTTGTTTCCCCTCCTCCCCTTCATATATTTTGAGCATCTACTATGTGTTGCCATGCCTGGCAATGATGTCTTCCCACAAGTTGAGTCAAATAATGCTGCATAATTCCAAGCAGAATGTGTCCACAGTCCCTCCTACTATTCTTTCATAAACAGACTTTTATAAAAGAACTTCTACATCCAGAGAGAAAGAGAGAAAAAAAATGCAAAAGCTCAGAATCATTTCCCATGTAGATGTTGAACTTAAACCTCACTTACTCTTAAAAGCATCATTTTGATAGAGAATTGGCCACCAGAAGCATTGTCTGGAATACTTTTAGATGCTCATATTCTGGCTCTGGGCAGAGTATGAGAGTGGAGATGTCCAGGACTAAGAAGAAACAGACACCCAGGGAGCAGAGACCTCTAGCATTATGGAAACTCCGAGCAGGGAGATGCTAAAGGAAAACCAATGGAATGCTTCCAACGCCAACACTTTCTAGAGAATTGATAGAACAGAGTTTGGAAAAGTCCCCATCTGAAGGTCGAGATGACTTCTAGTTGCCTATTTTTGAATAATCCTCTTTAAACAACGTGAATGACATAGTTAGGTGAATGGATACCAGTTGACAAAAAGGAAATTCAAATTCAAGTGTCCTCAGGCAGGTGCCATGAAGGAGAGAAGCAGGCAGGTGGAAACAGTGGCCACCTGGAGACTCTGTGCTCCAAGGAAGGGATAACCATATACACCCAGTTCAAACCAATTGAACAGCCTAGTGGGAACTGAGACTGTGGTATCGGAGCCCACGATGTCTCAAGAAAATCAGGACGTCTTAAATGTTACTGAAGTCTCCCAACATTATTTTTAAAATAGGCATCATCCAAAGACACGTGTTGGTGCAGTTCCACCAGTGGGATGGTCCAGAAGGCAAATGGTCAGCGCAGCCTAGGTTGAACGTGGAAACCCAGGGGCCTGAGGATGAGGAGAATGTGCTGCTGTTGCATGTTGTCATGGCAACAAAGGATGGGGTACTGAGGGAATATAAGTTCCTTCCTTTTTTTTCCTTTTTTCTTTATTAGCTTTAGCATTTAGAATCAAACCAAGAGAACTATGGTGTGAATGAAGACCTGGTCTTACCTCTGAAGCATGTTTGAATTTTTTTTTCCTGCATCGCTTTCCGGTCTTTGCAAAAACTCTGAGACTTTGGGGGAAATTCTCAGGGTGCTGATGCAGCTTTTCTTCTCATTTCATGGGCTGGGCATGTTTCTGAGCATATAAAGATATACTCCAGAAATTTTTCCACTGGGCAAGGACCTGGCCTTTCCTGATTATTAACAGTATGTACTGGGGGAAATTTAAAAGAAAACTTGGAAAAATAAAAGATGATCCTGTCACCAACCTTTTGAGCGTTGATAAAATATACTGCATGCTATCTTTCAGTTTCCCCATTTATTTTCTGAGTCTTCGTTTGACTTTCTGGGACTTCTTTTCCAAGCCTGGTGTCAGAATGCCTTCAAGATGGTTAGATGAAGGAGAACTAGCCCTGTCCTGGGAGTCTGGGCCCAGGACCCCAGACTCCCAGGACAGGGCTAGTTCTGATTCTCATTTCATCCAGTGACTTTGGGAAACTGACTCTCAGTTTTCCTTCCTTGTCATGAAGCAGCCATGGGTACCTAGCCTATCATGAATTCAAGAGCCTCAGACTGAGGGCAGGAAATCTAGGCTCTGTTCAAGCTTAGATATAATAGAGATCTGAGATCCCAGCTAGATCATTCTCCAGGTCTCAGTTTCCCCATTGATAAAACAAAGATGCTGATACGTTCGTTCATTCAGCAAATATTTGCTGGGTTTCTAAGATGTGCTGAGATGGTTTTGGGTTAGAGTCGCGTTAAATATTTCATGGTCGTGTCTTAGGCTTTATTGGTGTGCTGGGCCGAATTTCAGCATCTTCACCTTGCGAACCTGTGCAGGTGACCTCATTTGAAAAGATTTTTACAGACATAAATAAGTTAAACATCTTGCAATGAGATCAACCCGGAGTAGCTGAATGGCTCCTAAATCCTATGACAAGTGTTCTTGTAAGATACACACAGAGGAAATATCCACAGAAAAGGACCATGGAAAGGAGGCAGTAGATATGATGGTAATGCAGCCAGCACCCAAATGTCACCTGGAACTACCCAAAGCCAGAGGAGGCAAGGGAGGATTCTCCTCTACAGTCTTTGGAGGGAGGATGGCCCTGATGATACCTTGATTGCAGATTCTGGCTTCCAGATCTGTGAGAGAATAAATTTCTTCTGTTTTAAGCCACCAAATTTGTTATGGCAGCTTTAGGAAGCTAATACCACTGGGCTCAAGCCAACCAGCTGGTAACTGATTTCTCTTCTTTTGTGGGACAGCCATCTGTGGATGTTCACGGGACGTTAATGAAGCAGCAACACCATTTGGTTCCACTCAGAGTTCCCTGCTGAGAGTGCAATCCAAAAGGGTTCTTTCTGCTCAGGTTACCAGGGTCTCTGCCTCGCTCTTGTCTTCTCCCTTCCCTCATCTGGGATATGTCCTAGAGAAACTTCATGAAGAGTCACAGAGACCTGTAGTACATGTCCATCTGTTCTAGCTCCACCTCCTAGTGCCTTGTTCATACTGTTCCTGAATGCTGGTTAATAAAAAGGACATTAACTTCATAGTGTTAGCAGCAGCATGTCAAATGCTAAACTGGGAAATTAGCATGAATTTTCTCTCATCTTCCCAATAAGCCTGTTATGGGATATTATCATCTTCCTTTTAGGTATTATTAACAATATTTATCTGGGAGGAAGTTATGATGACCACGGATTAGGTGTCTAAAATGGTAGGAAAGAAATACGTCTATTGGTTGTTGCTGTTGCTCCTGTCACTGAGAGAGGTTCAGAGGGTCAAGATTTCTCTAAGGGCCACAGAGATTGCCCTGATAAGCCAGGATCTGACTCCTGATTGGATTAATCCTCTGTCTATACTACTTTTGACTACTGCCTGGGCTTATTGACATGACCTGGATTGCACCAAAAGGGGATACTTTGAGTCATGCAAGGACTTCTCACCACCAATAGGGAAGTGACTAACTAGATCTCAATGGGAAACACCAACCATGATGCCCTGCTGACCTTGGCACATGCATGGAGTCCACCAAAAAGCCTCACTGCCTTCCCAAGAGGCTGTGGATTCTCTATCTGGGTAGCATCTGTCCACTCTGAAGCCGCTGAAGCCCCCACCCTACACTCTGTAGCTCCTACTCCCTTTGCCCTTGAGTCCCACTCAACACCTGTGGACACACCGCTTCCCCCACACTGGATGGTGATGGGGATATCTCTATGCTTGACCCCAAGAAAACTTTCAGGAAGATCCTACCGATCCACCTGTCCACAGCAGTTTTTGTTGGCACACCCTTCCCAGTCCTCCAAGGCTAACGCTTTGATGGACACCTTGCTATTTCTCCTAGACCAGAGGCAAACTGCAACCACAGACCAGGTCCAGCCCCCTGGCTGCTTGGGTACCAAAAATGATGGAATTAAGTAGAGTGTGTTTGGCCCATGAAGCCCTTTGCAGAGTTTGTCCCTAACTGTGCACCCCTTTCTATGTGTATGCCTGTGTGTGTGTGTGTGTGTGTGTGTGTGTGTGAGTGTGTGTGTGTGCTCACCCACATAATCAATTTACTGAGCTCTCACCCCTTTAGGGATAGGCATACAGGATTTTATATTAATTCTAGTAACTCTCTCTACCTAGATTATGTTGGTCTTCCTTCCCCTGTGGGTAGGAGTTCTCTTAATAAGGTCTAGGTCCACTTTTATAACTTTCAGACATTTGTAGTTGTTAGAAGTTCAGTCTTTAAAATTGGTTAAGTGTGTCCCTGTTTTTGTTTGTTTGTAGACTTAATTTCAAACTCTAGTTAAAGTTCATCTCCTTCCTCCCTGATGTCGGCTGTTCCCCTTGCTACTTGAAGAGAACATGTAACCTGACTTCAGGATGCTTCCTCCATCTCTCCTTCTTCTCCCACATAACTTCCAGTTTTGGAGAGAAGAGGACGAAGGAAGGAAAGCTTAAAAAACCCCTTGCTTTGTGGGACCACACGGCATCCCTCTCTTCCCTCGACACACTTCCCGATCTGGCCTGTGAGGCTGGTGATGTCTCCAGAGTGTGGTGTGGGCAAGGGGTGGGTTAATTACTCTGGAGACACTGGTTACCAGCTGGTGACAATCACCCCATATCTCTCTGACGGTCCCTCTTTGTCTCCCTGCCCCAACAATGTGCAGGCTCTGCCTCCAGCTTCCACTCTCTCCCATCTCCCCAGCCTCCTCCAGAGGCCTGACCCCTCCATCAGTTTTCCTCCTGCTCTCCTTCTCCCTAGCCACTGTCTCCCCTTTCAGCAGACACTGCCTGTCTTAAGGTGGTGCTCTCTTTAAGCTGTGTCCGCCTTTCCGTCCCCTGCCCCTTTGGGGAGAATACTCACTTCAGCCTCTACACACTTCTTAATCTGCTTGGAGAGGTCAGAAGGGAGGTGAGTGGAGTAAGGGGGGCTGGGGTCCCGCTTAGCTCGCCAGCATGTGGTCACAGCCTCTCTTTAGAATGGATGGTGCTTAGAATCAACGGTCCTCATCTTTGGCTCATCCTCACTATTCTGAGAGGGAAGAAAGTTCCCGCACAACAATTTAAGAATTTGGCACATATGTTTTGTTTGTTTGCTTGTTCCCTATGAGGTCAATATCTACTTCTCAATGCACAGTGAACCCCCTTCCAGGTTTGTGCATGCAGATCTCCATTAACCTTTTAAAAGTCTACATAACACCCCATCCTACATGGTCCCCTGATGTATTTGTCCATTTCCCTAATCATGGACATTTAGGTTTCCTAAGTTTTCCCTCCTATAAATTGCACTGTGATCAATAAGCACATACCCGTATGTTTGCACAGGATTATAATTATCTCCTAGCAAGAACTTTCTAAGACCAGAATCACATGTGAAGGCAGGCATATGGTTTTATTCTGATTGGCAATTCTAAAGTACTACTTTAATTAACACTCCCATTAACAACATATTAAGGTGTTTTTTTTTCTTACCTTGCACCTGCTCACCAATACTGAATAGCATCAGTCATTTTAAACTATATCAGTAGCAGCTGAGGGATATGGCATCATCTTATCCCCCTAATGTAAATTCAATTCAATGGATGTATTCTGAGCAGCCGCCAGGTGTAAAGATAGGAAGGAGGCGCATCTCTGCCTATCTCCATGAAGATGAAGGGGAGGCTGGGAGATGTGGTGAAAGCAGCTCTGTCTTTGGAGCTGTGAGACTGGGCTTCCAACTGTGGCTTTGCTGTTCAGCAGCCAGGGCACCTGCAGCAGCACCTCTCTAAACTTCCGTTTCCTCCTCTGAATGATCCAAGTTGCTCTGAGCACGCATTGGCTGGTAAAGGGCGTCTCTTGCTACCCACCATGGCAAGAGACTTCGCTAAGTATAAAGGCTATAAAATGGAAGCAGAGGAAAGATTCACTCTGATTGTTGAAAGGAGAAGGGTGTGAGGGAAGAGTCCTCAATTTGAGTTGCAGTTGCTTCTTAGAAAGATGGGGCAGCCGGGGAGAATCTGTTATGGAAAACGCAGAAGATAAAGCTGAATGAGGCGGGTTGGGGAGGGATGGAGGATGCAGTTCAGAGCAGCTGCATCAGGGAAAGTAGGACTGAGGACCGAGGGGAACTGGAAGTTTTGCAATATAAACCCCCCCCCCAAAGTGAGCAAGCAGGGCTTCACCTGAAACATTGACCTTGGAAGTGCTTCGAACCCACCATACTGGATTGGTTTTTATACTCCTTTCTAACAGAACGAGGACCGAAAACCTCAATAAACTGAAATAACAATGGCCCTTTTCCAATCCATAGACAAATTTAGATATAGAATACTCCCTACCTTTTTCTTTCTTCTGATTTTAAATCTTTGGTATCCACAAACACATGTCTACACTCAATTCTTACGTCCAATCATGTCCAGTTTATCCTACAATTACAAAGTCTCTGTTTTAACTTGAAGATAATATGCCAATGAGTCATGGTGTGTGCAGAGACTCTGAGGAACTCTGGCCTCCATCTCTGGGACACACTGGAGAATTGCCATTTTAAACTGTCAGCATCTTCAGGACAGAAACTACCAATGGACTCACCCTTATGTCCCTCCCGATGACTGGTCCAGAGCACAGAACACAGCAGCTCCTCAAAGAATGTTTGTTGAAGTAAATAAAATGCTCTAAATCCTGTAGATAATGGTTTACACCCAAATGAAGGATATAATTAAAGTCTTGTACCAACTCAGCCAAGAAGTTGGAGAATGGTTCAACAAAAATTATGCAGATGATAAAAATGTGTTAATCAAATCCATAAAACAAAATGAAACTGTAGGCATGATACAGTAAAAATTGTGCAACTGGTATTGCAGCATGTATTTTAAATAAAGAGGGCTTATTTTTCTATTAAAATCCCTTTTTCAAATACTTCAGATTTCTTCCAAATGAAACACACACTCAACTCACATGCGTGCACATACACACACACACACACACACACACACACACTTCTCACCAACTCAGTACAAATTACCCATCATACTCAACATTCTTTTCTCCCCGACACTTGACACAGGAATGGGAAAAAAATTGTCGAACCAGTTTCTGAACAAATCTGAAGCAGCCGGTTCTTTGTTGAAAAATAAATAAATATTTCCACTTATCAAGAGGTGCTTTTCCCTGAAGGAAACTGAACGCCGTGTTCAAAGCACTGACTTCCTCATAAAGCAAATGGGAAGCAAGCTTATTTTTCCAGGTTGATAACATCCAGATTCGAAATTATTTTAACCAAAGGAAGATGCTCAGGCCAGGCTGACTCAAGGCAGCCAGAGGAGATGGGATTAATTTTCTATAGAAAACCATTTCACCTCAGAGGATTGTGGGCCCATCCAGGGTTTCAAAAGTAAATGTGTTAACTACTCACAAGGGGAAAATTCCTCTCCCATCTATCTGTAACCTCCATGTTGGGGTTAGACGTTGTGGGAACGAGATTGCTTTCCCCCCCACCCAGATCATTTTTTGGAACTAAAATTCAATATCTCACTTATGGAAATCAACCTTGCTTGATGATATTTCCAAATAATATTTACCTTGAAAGCTTGCAGCAAGATACATAAGACAAAAGAAAACATTTTCCTAAAGTATATGTTGACCAGAAAAAAAAAAAGTTATGTAGCCTTTCTGTACAAGAGACCCCCAACCCAGCTGGGAGAAAGGGTTGATGCCAATTAAAAAAATGGTCTGTGCTGTTCCCAGAGGAACCTGTAAGGCATTTGCTCTTCTTTTTCTAACCTTTGCCTGCCTCATAGTGTAGGCACTCTGGGAATGAGGCAGTGGGTTTGTTTTCTAAGCTGTGCAACAGATGAATTTAGTGGCACCCATTTATCAGCTCACAGTTCTATAGACCAGAAGCCAGGCTGTCTCAGCTGGGTTCCCCATGTAGGGTCTCCCATGGCTGAAGTAAAGGTCTTGGTTGACTGGAGGGTCTGGGGAAGAATCTGCTTCTGAGGTCATTCAGATTATGAACTGAACTCAGTTCCATGCAGCTTTGAGGCTGAAACCCCATTTCCCCATTGGCTGTTGGTTGGTGGAGGAGGAGGGTAGGTGGGATGCTGTCTACTCTTCGAAGCCACTCTCCTCTGGTCTCATCTTCAAAGCCTGCCATGAGCATGGGACCTTATGCTTTGATTCTCTCTTTTCCCAGAGGCAGAGAAAACCCTGTTCTTCAAGGGCTTGTATGATTAGATTAGGTTCACCTGGATAACATCTCTTTTGATTAACTCAGAATCAACCAATTAGTCACCTTAATCACATCTGCAAAATCCCTTTTGCCAGGTAGCATAATGTAATCCTGGCATGAGACCTCATCCTGTTCACACTCCCAGGAGTCAGGGTGGGAAGTCTTGGCAAAAGCGGGAGGGGATATCCCAAAATCCTGCCTATCACCGTTAGTGGGATCACACCAAGCCCTGTCCCAAAGACATGACATTGAATCATTTATTTTCCTTAATTTTTTTCTGACACAAATAGTGCAACAGCTTCGTGGCCTAATTTGGGCCTTGGTGTCAGTCTGCTGGGCTCAATACACAGCCCCTCCACCATGCTGGTGACCTTGAACAAGCTAAGGACTTCTGCTAGCGTGTTGGTTTTGCTCAGGTCGATGGTTCCAAAGATATTGATTTTTTAGGGGACAATTTGAGCATAACACAGGTTTTGCATTTGCTTATGGAATTCTCAGGGAACGAAGAAAAACGTCCCTGGAAATAAAAGCCGCCAAGTAGGAATATCCAACGCAGATTTCAGACAGCTCCCTGGTTCGCTGCACATGTGATGAGCCACAACCATCCCTTCCTTCTGAATTCTGGGAGTCCTCCATCTGCCACCCCCAGTCTGCCCACTTTCACACACAAATATCAGGTCCTTTCCACAAGTAAATGTTGTACCATATTTATTGAAGAAATTATGTATTTCTTAACCACCTAACTATGCTACTTTTTTTAAGTTAGTTTCTTACCTTTAATGTTATGGATGAGGGTTGTGATTGCTCTCATGAATAGAATTGTGTCCCCCTAAAAAGGTATGTTGAAGTCCTAACCCTCAGTACCTCAGAATGTGACCTTATTTGGAAACAAGGTCTTTTCAGAGATGATCAAGTTCAAATGAAGTCATTTGGATGAGCCCTGGTGCAACGTAACTGTCCTAATAAGAAAGGACACAGTCAAACGTGCACAGATGTAAGGCCATCTGTAGATGCACAGGGGAAGACCGTGAGAACCCGAAGACAGAAATTGGGAGGTGCAGGTACAAATCAAGAAACTGCAAACGTTGCCAGAAAACCACCAGGAATTAGGAGAGAATTGTGGGACAGACTGCACCTTACAGACCTCGAAGGAACCAACCCTGCCAACATCTGGATTTCAGACTTTAAGCCTCCAGACCTATGAGACACAGCTTGGGGTACTTTGTTATGGCAGGCCTGGGAAATGAGTAGAGGTCATGCCACATTTTCTCATAAGCCCCATGGCTTCTATTTTACGATTTGTCTAGCAAAATCATAGTTTTAAAGATTGTAATAGAGTAATTTTTAGGAAGGCTTCTGTACGTAAATGTTACCTCAGTTTTCTATTAAATGGGTCTCCGTGGTTTTTTTGTTTGTTATTATTGTTTTTGTTGTTGTTTTGGTACTAGAGTCCCAGACCTTGTTATTTTTTTTATTTTGAGATAGGATCTCACTAAGTTGCTGAGGCTGGCCTCAAACTTGCAATTTTCCTGCCTCAGCCTCCTGGGTTGTTGGAATTGCAGGCATGCATCCCCATGCCTGGCTCATTCATGTAATTATTGTAAGGATTAAACAAGTGTTCAGAATGAAATTGGCACCCATTAAGGTTGGCACCCATTACTATCACCATTAGACTGCCTAGTTCAAGTCTAAATTTTAGGCAACTCTCAGTAGCTATGAGGTTTAAGTGATGCTCCAAGAGCCAAATAAACACCCTGACAGCTTTAAATGAAGGCTTACCATACTGTCATTCAAATGGTGGAAACAGCCACTTTGGAGATCCATGACTATGCAAGTAAGAGAATGCAGTTGCCCAAAATTGTACTGATTAAGAAATGTTGCCAACTTGGAGACCTTTTAAGAGTAGCAACCCTATTTTCAACCCTTTGATTGACTAACATCACGACAAGTTGAGAGGAAACAGGAAGCCCACCCAGCTGGTTGTTGGACACCTTATCCTAGAGAACTAGCAAAACAGAGGAAGAAGCCAGATTTCTTCCTGTGTGTGGGAGGAAGACCTGTAGCCTGAATTTCAAGTGTGTTGAGTCCATTGTAAGAGCCAAAGAAGGAGGGCACTGGATTACACAGGCATCTGGAGATGGTCTGTGGGCAGCAGGCGTGTCCATGGTGGAGGTGGGGATCCAACATGACAGCTCTGGGCACCGTCCATACACTTAGATGAATCACTAGATAGATGTCCAAAGAAGAAGCCCTTAGACCCGGTCTTCCTGCCCAGGACCTAGCAATTCAGCCTGATGTGAAGGAAAGAACATAGACACTTTGGAATCAGAGAGATCTAGTGCAAATCCTAATACTGCTGCTCATTAGCTATGTGACCTTGGGCAACTTTACCAGTGTCCTTGCCTATGAGATGGCCATACTAATGATTTATTTTTAAGATTGTAAGTTAGCACTAAATTAAAGAAAATTTGTGGAAAGAGTGTGGCACATGATCAGTGTCCAATCACGTAAGTCCACATAGATCCACATAAATCCCTTCTTCATAGCTTCTTTCCAACGGGTCATAGCTCTTCCCATGAGCGCTGGAAAACAGGCTGTAGTCCAAAAGAAGAAGAATTTAAAGATGTGACCAGTGGCTGGGACTGTTTTGTCCTGTGCTCTCAGATGATTGGTCACTTCCTCTCTTATTCTGCCATTTCCCAGACTCCTCTGGCCTCCTGTGCCCAATCCAAATAACCTAAAACTGAAATTTGAATTCAAATCTTTCTACCTGACTTTGGTTCAGATTTCAAATGTTGATCCTCAAGTTTTTGAATGGTCAAAATCACTGTCCTCCAAAGGTACCTAATGCAGGGCTGGTGTGTTTGACAGCAGGTATGTACTGAAGGTTTGCAATTAGAGAAACAGCAGAAGAAAAACTCAGAAATAAGGATGAAGTAAACCAGCCATAAAAATCCAAGGGCATTGGCTTAAGAAGGAGAATTTCTCGTTGGCCACACCCCACCCAAATCCCACGCGGCCTAGACTGCAGCTTGCCTTCGACCTCATCTTTACCCTGCCCACCCTCTGCCCCAACCCAGCGACACTGACTTTCTTGTCTATCCTTTCACAAATGAGGCACAATGGGGCTCAGAGCTCTGGTCCTTGCTGTTCTCAGCCTGAAATACTGCTTCCCACAGTTTTCTGTATCTTCCTTTTGTTATTTGGGTTTTACTATTCCTCATATTACCGAATGGGGGCCCCCCAAAAAAATATGTCCATGTAGTTTGTGAATGTTACATGGGAAAAGATGTGATCTGGTTTATTTAGTTTAGTGATATGGGTGGCCACAGATAACTTGAGACAGAGGCAAACTGAGAAGAGGCAGCAATCTCATTACAGACTTGGAGGCTGGAGCGATGGGGCCCCCAGTCGGAGAATCACGGGCGACCACCAGAAGATGGAGAGGGGTAGTCGCCCCCACATCCTTGCTAAGGAGGATGAATGTCTCAGAAGCTTCCTTTTAGGCTTCTGATTTCCAGAACTGTGAGAAATTAGAGAAACTTATTTGTGCAGCTAGGGATGGAACCGGGGGCCTCACACATGCTAGGCAAGCATTCTACCACTGGGCTGCACCCTCGGCGCAACTTTTTTGTTATTTTAAGCCACCCAGTTTGGGGAAATTTGTTATAAACAGTCATAGGAAAATAATAGCCTACTCAAGTTTCATCTCAGAAAGATGTACTTAGACCACCTCATGGAAAATAGACCCACACACACACACACACACACCATCCTATCACCATTACATCAACCACTTGTTCTCCATAGCTTCACACATATGAGTTTATTTATCAATGTCTGTCTCCTACTCTCTAATATAAGCTCCATAAGCTCAGGCGCCTGCTTTTATTAAATGATATATCTCCAGAGCCCAGAAAGGTACCTGGCTCAAAGCACAATTTCTCTAAATATTTACTGAATAAGTGAACAGAAGCCTTCACCTTCCACTACAGGAAGAAGCCAGGAAGCTTTGAAGTTATAATTTGTATTTTAACACCTCATTCCAAACTCCCAAACTTACTCCATCTCTATTATCAGCAAAGTAGCAATAAATATATCTATTCTGCTTTCCAGAGCAAATACCAAATCCCTTGAGGTCAGGAGTGTATGGTGTGTGTGTGTGTGTGTGTGTGTGAGTGTGTGTGTGTGTGTTGTGTGTGTGTGTGTGTGTCTGTGTTGGGTGATGGATGAAGAAAGAGAACAGCGCATCTCTCTGGCCACATCTATACTAAGGAGCACAGAGCACCCTGTCCCTGAAATGAAGAGGCACGTGGACTTTGGTGCTCCATCCAGCCCGTCCACAGCCTGCCAAGCTGTTCTTACCATTTCGCAATTTGCCCAGCAGGTCTGGAACAGGAGCAATAATGGATGGATGGTCTTACCTTGTCACCATTCAAAAGTGACATGTGTTTTCCTGTGTACTCATTTTCTACCCCAGGAGTCTTTGTGAGCAGGGGATTAAGTGGGAAGAAAGTGGTTCTGATTTAAACCCCGAGGCTTGCTACTCAAACAGGACACCACTGAGCCTTTCACTTAACGAACACGGGAAGGGAGTGGAGGATCAGATCGCAAGTTACTTAAGGGCTTAATTTTCTGGCTTTATTCCTTCACCGATGTTTCTTTTAACACGTTTTGAAATTCTCCGGTGAACAGAACAGTGGTTTTTATACTGGGGAGAATTAGGAATATTTGGGATTCCAAGTCTCCCGTCTGTCCTTTCCCTTCCTCTCCTTCCATCAGCCTGACTCACAGTTCCGTGATGATTCTTCCTGGGGTGCTCATCAAGTATGGATGAAGTGCCTACTGGTGTGGCAATTGATGTCCTGCTATGAAGATGCAAAGTTGATTCAAGTCAATGCCCTTTTGCCCAGAGGTCCTTGGTCTTCTGGAAAAGCCAGAAATGCAGGCACTGGAGCTCAGTCTGGAAGGATGGAAATTCTCCAGGAAGAATCTAAGGGGAAAGAGATTCCTGGAAGAAGACTAACAAGTCTCAGGGAGTCTGTTCTCAACTTGAAAGGCCGTGGACAGCTTTGTGTGGCTGGAGGGTAGTGTGATGAGAGGAGCCACAGAAAGCCAGGTCACGGGGGCCCACCATGCTAAGACACTTGGACTCTGGTCTCTGGGTGATTTCATGGGAAGGCATTCATTCTGTGGAGAGCAGCTTGATCACTTCACCTTTCTGAGGGTATATGGAAGATAGAAGAAGGAATGCAAAGCAGAACAGAAAGGCTGGCTTGGTAGCTATAGCAATGTGTCGGAAAGTAGTGACACAAAAAGAAAAGAAGGGACTGATGGGAAACCATAAAGCATTGCATATACTAATAACCTGCTCGAAGTGATTATTTTCTCCAATGCAACAGCAGTGAAGGCAGAACCAAGACCCATGGAGAACCTATACTCTCTCAAGTATTCTTCTGGATCTGTCTCATATTCTCTGGAAGGGAGTTCTAATTGGAAGTGGCGCTGATCAGGTATGGAAAATGAGATTGAGGAAGGAGTCCACAGTAGTTCCTGGGATTCTGAAGTTCAAAATTCAAGGTGACTGTCCTTCACCTTTTCTGGTGACTGCTATCGTTGACGACATGGAGCGGGAGGAACCTCTCCCTGACTGCCATGCGACATCGCCTATGGAGCCCTGTTGTGTTTGGAAGTGATCTTCCCCCCTGGGCTTGTGCATTTATCCTCTATTAGATGTGCAAAGTGTAGCACAGAGATACTTTAGCAGAGTAATCCAAGTTACTGACGTACACCTACTGAACTACATAGTTGTTTTATGGTGTGTTCATTAAGTAGTAATAGCAAATGGTCACTCTAACGATAACTCTTGTTTTATTTCTAAAGTTAATCCCAATAGTTTTGCCACCATCAATTGAGACAGGAGGTCCAGCTGGGGACAGTAGGGTAACATAGTTACCAGGGTTCAGATACCACTTCTCTTTTCCAAGTCCAGATTTCCAGATGAATCCTTACGCCTAAGTCATCCTCAGGCTCATCTTAAGGGGGAAAAATTATTATTCCATCCTAATTCTTAGGTTTAGGGTTTCTTCAACCTGCCAATTATGGCTCCCCCAAATCTTAACTGTGGTTTGGATCCTAGCTGGGTCTTCCTGAGTCAAGAACACAGAACTCTGCAGAGAGGGCTCCATACCATGGTGGTTATGGATTAGAGGTTTGTGTCTTATCAAAATTCATATGTTGAATTCATAAACCCCCATTAGATGGCATTTGGAGATGGGGCCTTTGGAAGGTGATGACAGTAGGTCACGAGTGGAGGAGGACACAGAAGAGCTCTCTCTTTACTCTGCCGTGTTCCAGTACAATGAGAAGACAGCTGTCTGCAAACTAGGAAGTGGACGGCAGTCCCTCATCAGACACTAGGTTGGCCAGCACTTTGATCTTGGACTTCCCAGTCTCCAGGACTGTGAGAAATAAATATCTATTGCTTAAGATACCATACATTGCATTCTGTTACAGCAGCCTGAATTGATGAGTTGCTGTCTTCTAATCACAATTCCCTCCTCCTCATCCCTTGTTTACCACATAGGAAAGGAATCAATGTCACGTATAAAGGATTTCATTATCTTCTCCTGCAACTAGTTCAAGTGAAACAAAACTTATTTCCTCATCAACCTACACTTTAACCATTTAGATATTCATTTCTGTCAAAAGCCATTACTAGTCGGGCATGGTGGTGCACACCTGTAATCCCAGCAACTCCAGGGGCTGACACAGGAGGATTGCAAGTTCAAAGCCAGCCTCAGCAACTTAGTGAGGTCCCAAGCAACTTAGTGAGGCCCTAAGCAACTTAGTGAGACCCTGTCTCAAAATAAAAAAATATTTAAAAAATCTGGCTGTGTAGTTCAGTGGCAAAGCATCCTTGGGTTCAATTCCCAGCACCCCCTCTCACCCATTACTCCTACTATTGAGACTCCTAGGATTAGAAGATAAATGCACAAGCCCAGGGGGGAAGATCACTTCCAAACACAACAGGGATTTCTCAGTAACTCATACTTTATTAAAGTGTTCTTACCATGTGGTATATGGTGGTGCTACTCAAAGTGTGCTCCACGGACAAGTGCCAGTATTTAGAAACTTGTAGCAAATTGTCATTGCCCCAACCTCCAAGGTATTTTAGTAGGTGTTTTCTCCTGGTATTGCACATAGACCAGTTTGGATATAGTGCATGTGCTGAGCTGCATAATGAGATGAGGGACCAGGTTTTGGCCAGCAGAAGATGGAGATGCAAAAATTCACCAGAAATAGTTTGAGAAACTTCAGTTGATGGGCCTCTTGTATCCAAACACCCGGAGAACTTGCTAACAATGCACCACCTGAGGCACACACCCTGTGACCTAATAAGACAGAATCTCTGGAAATGACACTATAAGGACTGTGCTATAAACAAATGACTCATTACTCTTTCAGACTAAAGCTTTAGAAAAAATTAGTTATGTTAATTCAAACATCATTTTGAAAGGTTTTATTCCCACAGTAGCCATTTAAAATTGTTGTCCTTACAGATTGTATTTGTCACCCAGGAGAGCCCAGGGAAATCCACCTCTATCATTTGAAAATGCCTCTGACTCTTATTCTATTGAAGTTGGAGCTTAGTTCTACATAAAAAAGAAATAACTCATTATAGAGAGTTTGTACATATTATGCATAGTTACCCCCCCCCGCCACACACACACACACACACACACACACACACACACACACATATGCACAGTCACAATCTGGAAATCCTATTTCTTTTAATATTAATTATCTGGAACATAAACTGAGAAGCCAGATGCCTGCAGCCATTCAGTCAGGGGACAAAGAATTGGCTAGTCAATTATGCATGAGAACATCGTGAGACCACAGCATAGTACCTGATGCTCAAGACGATATTTTCATAAATATGAGAGACAACTATGTTCATTACACTCAGGTTATATTTAATAAATTAAATATTATAACAATGCACATAAATGGTTAAATTGCTTAAATCTTGAACTGGTAGATTTTATTTACGTGGGGAGTTGATGAATATGGAACACCTCATTCCATAACGGTGTCATATAAAGCAGTGTATCTCAGACATGGAGAAGTATTAGAATCCACTGGAGCTATCCCCCAAAATACAAATGTCTGAGCCTTAAGCAACCATCTTTAGAAACCCAGAAAGTGGAATCCCAGGAATGTGTATCTCCAAGTTCTCCACATGATTAGAGTAGACAAGTAGAGTTTGGAAATCACTGATTTAATGATTCTACAATATTATTTTTGTAAATAATATTGGAGTTGCTACAATATGGTAACCTGAGCATTGAAGTCCTAAGGAGATAGGGGCAAATCAAAGATGTGGGAAACATATATGTTTGAGAATTAAATATTACAAAAATAGTACATAGCAAAATATGTAAAAGGACATCTGCTATTTGAGAGTTAACAACATGGGCCACTTTGTAGGGGCTGCTACTGTGATGGTCCTGGAGACCGTGTGCATGGGGATGTCCATCAAATGAGCAAAAATGCAGATTGCATTTGAAAATTCTACCAGCACTCAAGGTGAGAGAGAAGCAGTTCAGGGAATGTGTGACCTCTGAAAGATTCACCTTGCCATGCTGAGTATCCTGCTGGAATTGCCCACCCCAAAGTTGTCCAGGACACATTTCTATCACAGTTGAGGAACAGAACTGAGCAAGAGCAGAGCCGCAGGACCTGGGCAGGGGCAGCTCTACTTACCAAGAGGAGGAAGGGCTGAAGCCAAAGGCCCTGCATCGAGGTGGCATGCCTCGACCCTCCAGGAGCGCCTCCACTAGCAGAAAGCTGTGTGCATCCGAGTGGCTTATCCTCTGCCATGACCATCCATTCGAGCTCTGAGGGATGGCCCAGAGGGCTCTTACTGGCCCACTGGAGGGCCTGGCCCTTCCATGAGATGAAAGTGCTTTCTTTTCCTGATTTACCCAGCAGAGGCAGGATCTGCTGAAAAGGGAATTTGATGTAATTCAACCAGCATAATCAAAGGTCTGCTCTGTTCCAAACCCTGCATCCCAAGCTGATGATATGGAAATGAAATAAACACCTCCTGTTCCCAAAGAGTTCACAGCCGAGGAGGCAGACATGAAAACAGCTGCCTAAAATAAAACCATAAGTAATCTCTGAAAGATGCAGAGCTGTGGGGCCACCCCAGGAAGCCGTGGCTCATTCTACTTGCATCCACAGGGAAATTTGCAGAGAGAAAGTGATATTTAAATGGGGCTTTCAAGAACATGTGGGTACGGGAAGGTACATGAAGGAGGTAGAGAGAGAGATAGGGTGAAAAGGAAGGAAATTCTTGGCAAAGGAAATAATACATCAGCTGTTGATGGCGTGCTCGGCAATGGCAAATATTCTTTGATGTGGCTCCAATACGCAATAGAGCCCGATTAGCAAAACACTCTTCACCCATAAGCTGCTCATTTCATAAACAAGAACACTGAGATCCAGAGGGGACCTAGTTTGAATACCATCACAGAAAGCCATAGATCTCTTTTCCTGTGTTTCCTGACACCTAGTTCAGTGCCACCCTGTTTGTCAACCTTCTATAAAGAAGTATAGTCCCCTATAGGCTGCTGCCTGGAGGTACCCAAACTAGCAGCTCCCCTGGTCCCAGTGGCCATAACAGTCCCAGAGACTAAGGTGATTTGCATGAGAAGTACTTAGTACTAGACCGATAACAGAACAGGTGTCCTCTCTCTGTGGCAGAGTCCTGTGCTTCTCTCTTGCTTCCTGCCAGTAAAGGTTGCTGTTCCACTGAGTGGCAATTAACGTCTGCAATAGGGAGGGGAGAAGACAGAAAGGCTGGACGGGGTGTTGCAAAGCTTTCCCAGGGACATCTGAGTAGCTTCTCAGGCCCTGAAGAGAAGGATCACAGGACAACGCTATTCTGATACTCACTCATTGGGAAAACACTTAGCAACTATTTACTTCTTCAGCCAAGTGATGGATCAGGAACTAAGGGTCAACGATGGCACCGTTCCTGCACCGTTCCGAGGATCTCGCAGTCGCATGGGAAATGTGGAACTAGGTCACATTGATATGGTGTGATAAATAGTGGATGGCTAGACACAGGGATGGATATAGAGAAAGAAGTCATGGCTTTGCCAGGACAGGAAACGGGTGAGAAGGTTATCACTGAGTGAGACAGCCTGGGACGGCATCTTTAAGGAGGAGAAAGCTGGTTCCAGAAGCACCAGGTGCAGACACACTTTCCAGGCAGGAGAAACGAGAGTCAAGGAGAGGGAACGTGGGGGAAATGCTGAGTGAGAGGCTCTCTGCAGACTCGGATCTGTGTGGGCTCAGAGGACTTGCAGGGGCAGAGTCTGATCAAAAGGATGCATATTGGCCCAGGGAGTGTCAGCCACCCTGGCACACTGCCCGAAGGCACGTGAGTGACATATTTGGCCTTAGTGGTCAATCCAGTAATTTGCAAATAACATTCCTCCTTCCATCTTTTCCTTTCTTCCAATGAATTTTTCTTTCTTTTCCTATCTCTGCCTTCGTTTCTTGAGTTTATTTTGTTTGTGTGTATGTCAGTTAATTTAGGAGGTTTTGCTGTGTGTGTGTGTGTGTGTGTGTGTGTGTGTGTGTGTTTGCACCACAGAGAGTAATAACATCACAATGAAGTGAACCAGTGCTTCTCGACCAGACACGTTGCCTTCCTCCCCTGAGGGACTTTTGGGAATTCTACAGATATTGTTGGTTGTCACAGCTGAGGTATGAAGGGGTCTCTGTAATAAAACTGGAATCTAGAGGGTAAAAGCAAGGATACTGCTAAGAGCATGGGGGTTAGGAAACTCTAGGTATGACAATGGCAATATCAACAGCATCTGTCATCCACTGAGTGATTATTCTGGGCTTGATCCTGAGCTAAGAATATTGATGATATAGTATTTAGGAATAGTGTCATATTTAATCATCCAAGCAACTCCACAAAGAGGTTCATATTTCATCCCTTTTTACAGGTGACCTCTAACATCTTGCCCAGGTGATATAACCAATATTCCAACCAGGAAGAACTCCCTACCTGTGCTCTAAAAAGTTCAGCTGTACCAATTCCTTTTGTGCCTTTGAAAATGGCGGTCAGTGATTTTAGTTCTGCCCTCCCCCAGAATGCTTCCGAGGATCATGTTCAGTGAGGTTGGGGAGCTGAATGCAATTTATGCAATCTGTGTACAGAAGTAAGCACTGGCCTTCATACCTCTCACCGGAGAACCACACCCCTCTCAAGATCCCATCTGACTTCAAGCACTAAGGCTTGTAGGTGGATCTAACTGCCAAACCATGAGAACACTAAATTAATCGGTGGGTTCATTTTCCTTGAGCAGCTTGGATAGGCGATTTGAATCTTAGGTCCCCATTTCTGATCCTAGAACTATCACAATTTAAATGTGAAACTTTGGCAAGTATTTCCCTTTTTCACACCTCCACATCCTCATCTTCCCACTTAGGAATGATAATATTGACATCTCCTTAAAAATCTCATCTAAAACCACGTGGTCCTACCAACTCATCTCTCTGGAGTTTGGAGAGAAGTAACTATAAATTCCAGGGAGAACACTTGGGAACATATGAGTGAAAAATAAATGTTGGTTGTGTTTTAGTGTAGTAATCATTTTTATTGAGAGCCTTCTTAGGTGACTAAATCTGGGGACATTTCCCTAGGAATCCTGAGCAGAGAGATAAGTGAGATTTGTACCATTGAAATACCACTTCCCTTTCTGGCTGGCCCCCAAGAGCATCATGGGAAACTTTGATTTTTGCACACACCTCAGGCCTGGCTCCAAAGAAAATAACTAAAATAAAATTCAGGGGGCAAAGCTCTCCACGTCTTTAATGCCTTGTAGCAAGAACCCGAATTGCCGAATGACATCTGAAAGATATTGGTTTCCTCTCATCTAAGAAGCCCTGGCAGAGAGTGAATTGGTTCTGAAAAGACCCTGGAGCCAGCCTCCTGGCTGGGCTGGCACTGCAGAAACTGAAGGCTGGGGTTATGTGACAAGCCCTGAGTTATCTGAGACCCAGTGAAGATTCAGGATGCCCAAGAACTTAGGAAATAAATGGAGATTTGGAGATTCTGTCCTCTAGCTTGGTGGCTCAGAACCTGTCAGAATAGCTTTCTCTGTATCCACCTCACCTAACAGCTAACCGGCCATTTTTAAGACTCTCCTTGGTTTTCAGGGGTCAACACCACAGTGAGTTTGCAGGGTCTTGCTAGGTTATATCTGAATGAACTCCGGACAGTTATTCCCTGATGCTCCCACTTCCCCAGCTTGTGTGCCTGGTTCTGTTTTCCTTTTTTTTTTTTTTTTTTAAGGGTCTGCACTTAAGAACTTTTGTCAGGAACTTCTATGCAAAATTCTTCATGACGGTCAAGATTCTTCAGTAGCCAATCCGACCCCAAAAGAGTCTGCTAGTGGTGTCCCCTCTCACACCTCTGATCTAGTCGGCCCAGGGTGATTGCTCCACGTTACCCAGACATGTCTTTGTCCTGGGCCAACCATCGCCTTCTACTACAGCCTCCTATCTGGCTCCACCCTGGGTCTACCTGGCAACTCCTACACATCCCCTAAGACCTGGTCAAGCAGTAGTTCCTTTGAGTAACCTTCTCACCCTCCCCCAGGTACGATGACTGCCACTGCACACTAGTGGCACTTTTTTATATATATATATATTTTTCTTAGTTGTAGATGGACATAATATCTTTATTTTTATTTGTTTATTTATTTATTTTATGTGGTGCTGGGGAATCGAACCCAGAGCCTCACACGTGTGAGGCAAGCATTGTACCACTAAGCGACAACCCCAGCCCACACTAGTGGCACTTTGATTCCACACTTAATGGCATTGAACTATCTTAGATGGCAAGTAGGACTTCTTTTCTTCTAACATCTCCTATTTCAGTCCTTTACCCCAAACCTCATTTGTTTAATAAATCCCTATAACATGCTTACTATGTGACACTCTAAACATTAGATCATTAAATGCCTCTGAAAATCCGGTGAGAATCATACCATTGCAACTCCTTCTCATTTTACCAATGAGGCATGGAGGGGTGAGGTGACTTTGCCCAGAGAGCAGAGCTAGTACAGGGCAGAACTGATACTTGAACCCCAAGTCTAGAGTTCTGGGAAATAAACAGTGCCTAAGAATTCAAATTTTACTGGAGATAATGTCATATCACCAAGACATTAGAATTAGGACACTGGGAAAGGTTTGTATATGTACAAAGAAAGTATGGGGGACAAAAGCAAAATACTATGATATTGAGATTTTTATCTATAAGCTAAACCTGTTTCTCAACGTCTTTTTGAATTCTTTCCAGAAACAGCTCTCAGACAAACAGGAGCAATTTTGTAGGCCACCTTCTCCCCTGGGGAGGAGTTCAGTGGCTCTTGGTCAAAGATGTTCTCCCCTGAGGCCTGGGAACAGGACCCTGAGTGACTACCACATGGTTAACCATTAATAAATTGGTTAATACATAGGCTTTTGAGTCCAAATGACTTGGGCATAAGTCCCAGCTCTGTTTTGCTGTGTGGCTTTGGGTAACTTACTTGTATCTCTAAATCTCGGATTCCTGATTTATAAAACGGAAATAATATTCTGGATGTATCAGCCAGGACGGATGAGCTTATGCTGGAGTAACATCCATCTCACATTTTTCAGTGACGCATGTTCAGTGTAGGGTGGCAGTGGAAGTCTGCATTTTTGGTTACCCAGAGACATGGCTGATGGAAGTTCTATCTGGAGCAGGGGTCCTTGACCTCAGCACTGTTGATATTTTGAATTAGATGATCCTTTGTTGTGGAAGCTGTCCTGTGTGTTGTAGGATATTTAGCAGCATCTCTGGTCTTTAATAACTAGATTCCAGAAGCATCCCCTTCCCCAACTGTAGTAAAACACTACCTGCAGATATTCCCAATGTCCCCTGGAGGCTAAAACCTCCCCAGGTTGAGAATCACTGACTTAAACACACATTTGCATAATAAGAAAGGCTTGGAGGTAGGCAGGGGAGGTAAAAAAGGAAAGGTTGAATTCAAGCACCAGCAATTAAATCCTCCTCTGGCATGAAACCCTCACTTCCCTCCCTGGGGATGGGCTAAAGCTGGTCCTTTGGCCACCCGCCACTCAAGGAGGTAGGAAGTACCTGTCATAAACCAGGAACTGAGAGACCTGGGATAATTGTCAATAGTCCTAATAAGCAACCACCTAGAGCTGTTGAGAGGATGAAGGGAAATAATACATGTGAAGTGTTGAACAGCCCCTGAATAGTCAGAGTTCACTACCAGGGACTGTTGGTATTAGAGTACCGTGCAGGCCTGCCCACCCAAGGGACAACAAAGAGCTAAGGGTTAAAAGGGCTCTACCACAGCTCCTTTATAGGAACACAGAATTCCCATGTCACTTGTCCCAGCTTTCCTTTATCCAAAGTCCTGTAGAAGGTCGGTTAGTGTGTGGTGCTTGATTGCAGGGAATGCTTATCAACCATACTGTGGGCCTAGAAGTTCCCTGTAATTTAACAAGAACAATAAAGAGCCTGGCTGATCTCTGCCTAGTGCTCCAGACTCACTTGAAAGGAGTCTTCCTCTTACTCCCATGTTCTAAGCAGTGGGACCTTCTTCCCTAAACATCCATACATGCCACTTCTCTACCTCAGGGGACTTTCACATGCTATTATTCCTCCTGTTTAGAATCCTGGCCTCCCATTCACCTAGTTGATTTTTGCTGATTTCTTCATTTTCCAGGAAAATACTCTTGACTCCTCAGACTATGTATTCTCTCCCCCACTCTCATTCTGATATGTGTGTATCTTCCTGAGATCATCCCTTTGTCACATTTTTGCAATTTGTGACGACATTTTCAATTGTGGGATTATTTGATGATGATCTGTCTTCCCTACTGGACTGTGAATTCAGTTCTGGCTTTTTCTCTTCTGTTATCTTATAACCCCAGAGCCTATCTCCTGGTACACAGTAGGCACTCAATAAATACACAATGAATGAATGAATGAAGACGAATTTGAATGAATGAAGGCCAAGACTAAATTCTGAACCTACTGCTATCTGCCTTGAACTCCTTGCTTTAAACCATGCTGTGTACCACAAAGCACCAGCCCCATTACATTCCCCAGGGGAAAATTCCCAAACTGAAATGCCATTTCCAGAAGGGTGCACCCCCTGCACACACATGGACCAATGCCTCGCCCTGGCCTGCCACCCAGTAGCTGTGTTTGCAGTTCCGGTTGGGAACCATGGTGAAGAGACTCTAAACAGAGCTGGTCAGGCAGCCTCAGGCTGGAGCCTAGGGAACAGCCCACAGGCCCTGGGCACTGACGGCCATCTCCAGCTACGGAAGGTAAGTCTGTTCTTGGTTCTCAGGATCTGGGCTTAGCTCCTGGTCTCATTCATTGGGCCCACTCCCCTGCTCCTCAGCAACCTGGCTTTTCAAATTGAATGAAAATCTGTTTTCTTCCTTCTCTTAACCTGGAAGGAATCCAAATTTCTGGCCCCCTGGCTTGTGGCCCATTCCCACCCACATTCTGGCCTCCACCTCCCCGGGAGGGGTAATCACGTTCTCCCTGGTTAGCTGAGCCCCAGTTACAAAGATCCAGTGCTCACTGTGTCTGTCCCTGTGCGCCTCCCTCAGACCCGCTCAATGCCACTGAGTCACTGCCCACAGCTCTCTGTCTCTTCTGGTTTGCCTGCGAGTCCCCGTCTGTCTTTGAAATATGATCATATTGCTTTTCTCTGAGGCCATGCCTGACATATACCTAAACATTATACAAGTAAATATTCCAGACAAAACTCATAAATGGCAGAAAAGATTTTGATGTAGAAAAGCTGGATTACAAAGAACAAAGCCCTTGATACAAATGAATATAGGAGTAAAAATAAAACAAACCAGCAAACAAAACAATGGCCATTTTAACTGACTTTTTTTTTTCCTTATAACTCTAATTTAACCTACTCTATAGCTCTGTTGTTTTTTGGAAATGCAAATGCAAATTCGTGGTGTTGGCCAAAACGACAACAACAACAATAAAAGCGTGATAATTCATGTTTAAGTTATTAGGTCCTAGCTAGCATAATTATAAAGTACATCTAAAAATTTTTTAAAAGATGGCAAATCTCTAGTGGCATAACTCATTGATATGTTTATTTCATTAAATTAGAAGAGCACTTTAAATCATTCCAGGCAGAATGGCTGCTATTCCAACAGCACAACCACTAAACCAAAGGTAAAATGGGGAATCTAAGGGAGAGACCTATGGTGTGAGTCAGGAACGTGCTGGCTGGCTCATCTATTTTGACTTGCGTGAATGGCAGAATTCTCAAGCAGCTAACTACAGATGAAATCATCTTTGCCTTGTAGAATATATTTGTTCATGCAAAGTTTTATTGACAAAAAAAATGGTTATAGTGATAGATGATTTATTCAGACCTTCTGGGGCAATCACTATTCTAATGCAGGTTAGCATCTTAGAGTAGAGCAGGAATTCTTTTTTTTTTTTTTCAACCAATCCAAGGAGAGTTATGCATTGTATAATTCTAGAGCTTGTTCGTGGACTAAAACAAATTGTAAGATCATTCCTGGGGGAATTGCTTACTAAAAGATGGCCTCACTCCAGGACGGGGAAGACAGAGGTTTAGCTGTGGTTTCTACTTTAATCTGATTTACTGCTGCTGAGTCATTAATGTGAGGATCTAGTTTGGTTGCCACTCAATTCTCTCCAAACTCTGGGTCTTTTCTTTTTATTTTCTCCCATTTTTATTTGTTAATCACTAAAGTAATATTAAATACTAAAGTTTAGTAATGCTAAAGTTAATTACTGAACTTAATTACTAAAGTAATAAAATACCAAGCAGAACAGACGTATCTAAAAAGTGAAATTTTCTTTTTGACCCATACATTCATGTCAAATCTATTCTCTTCCCTTTCCGTAAATAATCACCATTGACTAAGGTTGATCTTGCACATAATGTTTTATAAAAATATTACAGAAATATGCACAGAGAAATTAAATAGAAAAATAAATAACCTAATGGTTTTGGATTATTTTAAACTTGTAAATAGAATCAAATTATGGATTTTGGTTTGAACCTAGACTTTTTTTTCCACTTAAAAATATGTCTTAGAGGTATGCTGATAGGTTCAGATGCACTTAATTCCTTTACTGCATAGTGTGCCATGCTATGGATTATTATGGTCTGTTTCAGTTTTCTCCTATTGCTAGGGTTTACATCATTCCCATTCATTCCCTCTCATAATGATGTATCAGACATATATATCCACACATGCATATGTACATAGGGTGTGCGTATATATAACATGTAATATTTTTATAGGATATAGTGTTTCTGTAAGGACCATCCACATTCTCATCTGTAAAGTGGGAACTGAAACATTGCCTTCCCAAAAGAAGGATTAACTGAGCTCAACTCTTTGTGAAACTTAAACTTGGATCACATTACCCTCAGAGCCTGATAGCTGGCACTGTGAAATGGCACATGGGGTGCCTGTCTTGCTGTTCCTTTGCTACCATTGGATATTATTCATTGTTTTGTTTTTGTCAACTTTGTGGGTAGAAAATCACGTGTTGTCTCTGACAGTCAGTTGCATTTACCTGGTGGGGAGAGAAGGGCACCCAGGCTTATCTTCAAGTGTTTTACATAATCAATCTTTCAGTACCGTCACTGAGCACTGTACTGGACCCACCAGATGAAAGAAAATGAGGTAATTTAAACTCTGAACTGCATACACAATGTAAAGGAGTCCCAGGTTGGATTCTTTAATGAAGCAGTGCTCATTATGTTAAAAGATGAGACCTTATTATGTACAGTGAGACCTCGGGTGAGGCATACCACTTGCATGTGTCTCAACATTCTCATCTGTAAAATGGGAACTCTAATGTTGCCCTCCTCATACTGTTGTAATAAGACGATATACAGATAGTCTTGGGCACAGTGCCTGCAATATAAATGGTGGGCTTTATAAATGTTAGGCATAGTAATAGCAGCAGTGAGTGAGTGGCACCTGAGCAGTTCAGATGAACAGATGCAGGTTCGAGGCTCATGGATTCTTTGTAGAATCTCGTGAACCAGAGAAACATGACTCTTTCCTCATTGCAAACTAATTGGACATCAGCATGGAAAGGGGTCTTTTAAAGGCCCTGGAGTACAATAATCTCACTGCATGGGTGAGGAACCAAGACCTAGAGAGAGAGGACCTCCTGAGGTCACCCACCTGCTTAAGAAGCAGAACCAGACCCAGGGTCCACTTTGGGGCTACTACATAGTGCTTCAACACATGCTCATGGATGAGGTGTGCAGTCATCTATTTCCATACATACTGGAGAGGAATTACTGAACTAATTAAATTTAACCCTTTGAGAAGTTGTTTTTCAAACTCCTTTGGAAGGCAGTTACATCATTTTTCGTTCCCACCCTCAGTGTGTAAGAGTTCCCATTGTCTCCAACAGTTCTCAGTTTTTGATTACTTTTTGGTAACACCCCATTTGGATGGAAATATTTCTATCATTATAATTAAATGAATGCATTTATACCTTAGAATCTGTAATGACAGATTTACTTATGGCACTTACCAACTTGCACAACTACTCCTGCTGCGGACACTGCAGGTGACAACCAGCCCTCTTGGAGGACTTAGGGTGCTCTGGGCACTGAGTGTTTTACATGTGTTAACATCCATTGAATCCCCCCCTCATCCCAGAACTTTCTGGAATGGGCAGTTTCAGCTGAGAATTAACAGTAGCTTTTACTGGAGGAGCAATAGTGGAAATGGTAAGAAATGAATAGATTCTATCATTTATTCACTTGTTTATTTAGTTCACAAATTTTACCGATCATTCACTCTCTGCCTGGCACACCATGCAGTGGACTGAATTTACTGTCATAAGTGAGAGATTTGCTCTCTGTTCCCAAAGAACTTGGAATCTTTTGATCTGAGGGAGATTTAATAAATGAAGTAAAGATGCCGTGTTGATTAACTTGATAACAAAAGGAATGAAGGACCGAAGGACTGTGATGTTATTTTCTGAGATAAGGGAACTTCAGTTTGGGGTAGATAAAGAGAGTGGATATGAGACGATTTAGGATTTGCATATGTTGATCTGCAGAGATCAGCAGGCAGTAAACAGTTGGAGACACAGAAGTAGAGTTTAGAACAGAGATCTGATTCAACATATAAATTTGGTACTCGTGTAGATAATAATTGAAATCATGGGCACAGAGGACTGGACCCTGTGGAACTTTGACATTTACAGGGAAGATAAAATAAGATGAAGCAGCCAAGAAAGAGCCACATAACTAAGAAGGAAATCAAGAGCCAAAAGAAAAATGCGTCTCACAGAAGGGAACTGTCAACAGTTCTGAATGCCCCTCAGAGGTCAAGGAGAGTGGAGGTGTTTTGGAACAGGGTTTTGGCAGCCATGGGTGGCCTCCCAGACAGCCGTGTGGTAACGCGCGTGTGGGACAGCACACAGGGCCAGTAGAAAAGGTTGGAATGGAGGCCAAAAGGGCCATAAAGAAGCTCGATAACAAAGAACCCAGAATGGAGCAGCCACAGGCAGGGAAAGGATGTAGTTTTATCCTACCTTTGATTGAAGAAGCTAGAGCCCATTAAAGTGCTGTTGGTAAGAATTCAATACAGTATGAGAATAATGACATCACTCAAAGTTTAGCCATAATAATTTTGTAATAATAATTCATAATAATAATTCACAATAATTCAGTAATAATTTTGCTTGCAATCTTCGTGTCGAGGTGGAGACAATGTGGGACATTTTACGGAGCATGGAGTAGTAGAAATCATTAACTGCCTCCTAAATCTGTCACATTCAGGTCAGATTATTTAATCACTGGAAATATTGGTGCTCCTCTCCTGTTTTTCAGGACTATTGCAACAATGAAAAATAGCATGTGATCGACCATTGTCACACTGCTTGGCACAGGGGTGGCTCCTCACAAATGGTAGCATTCATGATGTCACTCCACGTGGCTGACCGATCAGACAGCTCCTTCTTTCCGTTCCCACTGCAGGTGGGGATGTTGTAGCCATTAACCTGAGCTTCGCATAACTGCCTGTGTTTCCTGAACTGCAGCCTCCTTCTGAAGTGACGTTCCGTTCCTTCCATGCAGGTCTGCTATTTCTATCACACGGTTTTGCCGTATTTCTCATCGGTGACTGCTATCATCATTGCCAGTCCATAAAGGGAGCTCCCCAGCCTCTACCTGCCGTTTCACAAGTCGAGCGTTTCACTCTTTTCTGGTGCTCGGGCTTTCATCTCCCTGGGAACTAGACTGATACCGTTATCTTCCGGATGTCTACTTTGATTCCTCTCAGAATGATTCTAATGGTCTTTGGAAATCGTGGGATATGCCATTCCCGGTCGAGCCCAACCCTGAGGACTCTCCTACATTAGGAAATCCTACTCCCTGGTTACTGCAGGTTTTTCAGGACAAAACTGGGATTGGAATAAAAATAAAAGAGGATAAAGAAAAAAAATCAGAAAGCCAACTGACACCATGAATAATTTAGCCAGAGAGAAAACTTCCTAGAATGTACAACTTGTTTTGTGACACCTTGGATGACAGCCGCACATCACCTTAGATTCAGGAGGGGTGTGTATTCACTTGCCCTTACCAGATCCCTTTCTTGAATATTCTCTCCCTGTCAGTAGGCTATTCATTCTTCCAGTCCTCTATCCTCAAACGTCTACCATCCTTCTCATTCCTGCGACTCCTGCCCCATTCCACCCAGTGTTATCATCCACTTAGTCAGAACTACACTTTGATCATTTTACTACCCAGCTTAAAAAAGAAAAAAAATCCCTGACTCCATATTCCTTGAAAAAAAAAATTGCCAGGTGCCCCCACCCCCACCCTTGGCCTTTCCACTTTCTCCTGCTTCCTTTAAGAAAATCTTATTCCAAACAACGGGATGTAACTCTTTTGCCCCTGGTAGTCATCCTGAAGTTGCCCTGGCTTCCCCTCCCTTGCTCATGTAGTTTTATTTACCTATAATCACCTTCTCCCTCTACTCGCCCCCCCCCCCAAACTCTCTCAAGTTGAAGCTTCTCCAGAAAATCAGCACCTGAGTTGTTAAAATCTCCACTCCCAGGAGTGGAGAGCACTCAGCTAGCACAATCACGCACAGAAGAGTCATGTAATACCTTGTCTCTCATTTCTTAGAATTTTATACCTGATGAGCCCTCTTAAAGTTGACATTATCAAAATTTAAAAGATGACATTATCTTGAGCTATCTTGCCAAAGTTGAAATATCCCTTATGAGGGTACTTCTGCTCTGTTCTGTGCGATTCAGTCTCCATTAGGAACGTCACAGCAAAGAGGGATAGTGACCAAATGGAGCATATTCAGAGGGAGCACACCAGGAGTGGGGAGGGGACTTAACTGAGAATGGGAATATTCAGGGTTGGTAGATTGTACAGTTGTCTCCAAATGCTTATAGGAAGACACTTAGATTTAGTCCATGTGTCCCAGGTAGTAAAGGAAACATTTAGAAGGTTATATGAAACCATATTAGCAATCAACCCAGCATTGAGCAGGGAATCACTCAGAAGGGATATAGGTTATAGGGCTGCCATGGAATCCTAAAGGACCTTTTTTCTGTATCAGAAATTAAGTCCTCAGCTTCTGGATCATGAGAAAGTTAGACAGGTTCCTCTGGATTTATGGGGCAGTAGAGAGGAGGTAGTCTGGACAGCAATTGTCTATCCCTGGTACAGAGGGTCTTTAATATCCGACATAGAATTACTGACATCTGACAGCTGAAGATCTGCTGTGGCCATTTAACAGATGAGCTTGCTGCCAAAAGCCAATTGACGTAGAAGGAATCTACCAACAGAGTCCGCCATTCCAAGTATTGGCTTTTTGAGAATTGGAGAGCTTTCATAGAAAAAAATTTACAAGTTACATGGAGATATATTTCCAGTAAAATATAATCAAAGTGTAAGATTTTAGCCATTAGAGATCAGAGAAAATAATGCTGGCGTGAAAGGTCTCTATGGTTCCTTTTAACCTTGAAAGTTCATAACTTTACTTGTCTAGTTTCTTTTTTTTTTTTTAAAGTTTTAATATTTATTTTTTAGTTCTCGGCGGACACAACATCTTTGTTTGTACGTGGTGCTGAGGATCGAACCCAGGCCGCACGCATGCCAGGCGAGCGCGCTACCGCTTGAGCCACATCCCCAGCCCCTAGTTTCTTTTTTTTATTTTTTTAAATTTATATATGACAGTGAAATGTACCTCACCTTGATGTTGGGCTTCCAGACCCTACTGGTGTCCCTCAATGAATGCTACTGCATCCTGAATCTGGGTCCTGCACAAGTTGGCATGGGTGGATCTGAGCCGCTGGGCTTGACCTACCTTGGTTGTCTGCTGGTTGGAAGGGACAGTCCTGCGCCAGAGGCTAGTCGCTGGCCACTGTCTGCCCTGCCGCGCCTGTTGACCCCCCACAGGCCAATGTGGGTGGATCTGGGCCCCTGGGCTTGACATACCTCTGTAGTCTGCTGGTTGGAAGGGTCGGTCCTGCACCAGATGATAGGCTCTGGTGGGTGTCTGCCCCCACGGGGGAGGAGTGGACCAGGGGAGGAGTGGACCAGGCCTACTGAGAGCCTGGGTCCCACGCAGGCTGGTGTGGGCAGTCTCTTTGTCTGGTTTCTTTATAGATGAGGAAACTAAAGTCAGGGGAACAGGACTGAGAGCTGCTTTGCTATTGTTTCTTAATTTCCACGTCATGAATTTGCTTCCCTTGTGTATTTGTTGTCCCTCATGTGGATCTGCTTTCTCTCACCCAGACTGGATGGCTAGAAGCACAGTTTGCACGAGACAGGGTTGTAGCAACCTGTGATTCTGAATGGGTGGATCTTGTTCATCCCTGTCCACATCTCAAGTTCAGGATCCCAGAGGAAAAAAACCTTCATCCATCTTCCACTCTTTTTCTCTACTTCCGACTACTGGAGCTCACCACCGCTCCTTCCTCCCCTGACCAAATGCTAACGGAGGTGCTAATGAGGGCCTCTGGCCTTCAGAAAGAAAGAGAAAGAAAATCAAATAGTCTAATTAATCTGCAAATTATAGTCACTGCAAAAAGTGGCCATATTTCCTATAGAAAGCCAGACGGGGACTAATGGGCACGAAAGCATTGGTCTTGGCTCATTGGGGTGTGTAGTTTGGAGGTTCCCTGTTATTTTTTCAGGGATTATGAGGCACCACTTGGCTTTCATTTGGGTGGAGCTGCTCACCAGAACTCCATTCCAAGTCTGAGCTGTCTGTTTGCTTATGAAATGGGAAAAGGAGGGCAGAGAGTAACCTCTTTGTATAAGGTGAGCCTAATATTAATAGCAAACATTATATTGAGTACTTATTATATGCTAGGAACTATATGAAGCATTTTACTTGGAAGATATCATTAAATCCTATACTATTATTTTATTCTCCACTTTATATACAGGAAACAGGTTTGATGGGTCAGTTACTGTTATGCAATAAGTGGCCAATATGGAGCCCAGTGCATTTTAGCTAGTACAATATCCACTGGTTGTATTCTGTAGTCTGTGTTCTTAACCCAAGTGTAGGCTAGAATGGCTACATCTTCCATCAATGAACTTCAGGAGTGCAGCTCTGCTCCTGCCTTAAGCATCTCGGTGGTATTGGAGTTGACTCTCCAAAATGGGATTTCGATGGACTGGCTTGAAGAGATTGAGAGAACAGAGGTGGTGATATGGCCAGGACCATCCAGAACAGAAAGAGAGAGAGCGTACTTGGTGGCCTGTGTTTTGCTGGTTTGCAGTGAAGCCTCTTGCAGGTTTCCCCAAAGCACACAGAGGATTTTTCACTCCAGCAAGGAGTATGGGCCTCTATTCAGGGACAATTGTGACAACGCTATTTAATAGCTACCCATGTACTGAGTGAAAGCAAATTTAAGCGTGGATAATCACAAGCTATGCTAGGTGATTATCATATCATGAACAGGTCAAGAAGTTAGAAGTAATTAGATACAAAGGGAGAGAGCTTGCAAAGGCTGGCTTTCCCTGAAAGGCCAGTGTACACCATGTGAGTAAGCACACGTTAGTGTGTGCAGAGCCCCACGCAAGTCACCACAAGTCCCAAGAATTTACAGGAGGCATTTCCTGGCAGGGTCAGTCCCATCCACACTCTGAATCAGTCAGAATGCCACAAAAGTAGCTCTTCTGTTCTCAATCAGGTTGGCCATTAGTCACAAACACCAACCCATAGACCAGGGGTCCACCAAGCCACAAAAACAGTAGCAGGTGCACTAACTCTGAGCACCTGCTTTGGTCACACTAATTTAGTCTTGTGATTAACAAACTCCAATTTTCAGGTGAATTTCCTGGGGAAAATCTAGTTTTGATTCAAATTCTGACTCAGTAAATGTGGGGTGCAGTCTGATGACTGCATTTCTAACATGTTCACAGGCATATTAGTGATCTGTGAACCACACTCTAGACCCTATATATAACTATCTTTTTTATCCTAATATACTGTGTATGAATATACTGTGTATGGATGTCCATATTTGACAAATAGAAGCATGGAGCCTGGAAGTACTGAATGATTTTCCCAGTTTTAGACCTAATGAGCTCAGTCCATTCTTAATCCTGAAAAATGCACTTTGCTTCCATCGTATGCCTCAGAAGAAGCACACATACATGTTCAAGCTGACAGGAACCATATCCATAGGCCGCCATATTGGAACTCAGGAGTCCCTCATATTAATAGCAAACATTATTTTTAGTACTTGTTATATGCCAGAAACTATATGAAGATGTCATTAAATCCTATACCATTCTTTCCTCTCAGGGGTCCCAATATGGTGGCCTATAAATATGGCTCCTGGCGCTGAACACAGAAGAATTCCAAGCATCCCTGCCCACATGGAAGTGGTTTACTCAGCCCACTATCTTCCCAGGTCCTTGAGACTGGTGCTTGGTAGGACTGGGATCTGGCTTCAAACCTGCCCTCACCCTCTTGTCCAGGATCCCAGCCTTCTCCTGACCCAGTACTGAGCCCATTATCTATTGTCCCAATGAGAAGCTCAGAAAATCTCCTTTTACTTTTGCTGGCATAGCAGTAGGCAAAAGAACATAAACTCAATTTTCCCTTTGGATTGAACTGGTGAACTTGAATCCCGAATGGGATGTTGTAGAATATCAGCCGTACCCTCCCACCTTGGAAGTAATGGTTTACTCTTTCCAATCTACTCTCAAGGGTCCTGCCCATATTATCAATCTCCTCAGTTTTTACCCTCTACCGCCCTTGGTCCCCCTTTTCTGACCTCAAGGAGCCCTTTTAACATGCCTAATGACAAAGTAACCCAGATTCTGAAATGACCTCTGGCTTCCTGGAGCTAACGTTCCAGTTGGGGTGGCAGATGCACACCACTCGTCCCTTGTCTGATGGAGTCACTTCCCTACTTAGGCCTTCCTTACCCTCGTCCTCATCTTTAAGTCCCTGAAGTCTGAAGGATCCACCACAAACAATGTGTTTTCCATGAAAGCTTTTCTGATCCCTCAACTCACTTTGACCTCTCCTTCCTCTACACCCCCACCTAAGGATGTCTTCTTTGCATGTGCCTCTGAGCACTTACTTTTGACCTAGACGTATGTTTAGACTTGTTTTCATAATGGCTTCCTTCATGTTTTGGGTTCCTCCGAGGAAACTCCTCTATATGGTCCATCTGTATCCCTAGCATGCACTTTGCCACAAACTGAACAAAAGCAACTCACGTCAGACTCAAGGCCTAGTAAAGGCACAGAGACTGAAGAGGTGGTAGGACAATTGAATCAAAAAGAGGCTGAGGAGGGAAGAGGAGACTCCATGAACATCTCATGGAAGAAATGAGGTTGATCTGTCTCTTACAGAGAGAGAATAGGGTTTCCATGGTGGGATTATGGATCATTTTAATAATAATTAAAAATCATTGAGTGTTTATTATGTACCAGCCACTGGCTAAACCAGGTGCTGATGTCACCCTCACCAGAGCCCAACAGAGTAAGTCGGTCCTATGATAGCTCCCATTGGACAGGTAAGGAGACACACAGGCACTGAGGCTAACTTATTCTCCCCAGAACACATGCATGGGTTGTTGGCATGATGTCATGACTCGAATCCATAGCTCATGTTTTTAAGTCCAGTGCTATGGCAGATTGAGATACTGCCGAGGAGGATAATGGCATAACGAAGGCAGAACGAGGGGCAAGCACCAACTGACCCCGCATGACAGGGCAGAGCAGGCCATGGCGGGGCCGCGGTGGTGTCAGACAAGGCTGCGAAGGTGGTCTGGGGACAGACTGGGGTCATGTTTTCCCTCCCTGAGAATGAAGAGTATGAGCCACAGAGAAGAAATACCGAGTCAAATTTGCACTGAGAAGCATTATTTATGTGCTGTCTCTGGCCCAGCCCAGGGCTGCTGTTGCAGGGGACTGGGGATGCCAGCCAGAGCCCTGGACAGCTCTGTGGACCCAGGAGCTCACTGCAAAGTCACACTTTGGAGAATAAAGCTGCTGGTGATGCCCAGAGTGGCCCAAATAAAAATCAAATACCACATTCAGTCCTCCAGGGGTGTTTTTGCTATTAAATTAAGTCTGGAAAATAAATAATTGTCTTTGGATTTGATTTGAGAGATTTTTGGTAGTTGAACATTCTGGGGGAAAGAAAAGGCTAACTATTTCTTGAAGGATTCTTTGACTGGCTCCCCCTGCCAGATGACAGCAGAGGACAATGAGGCCATGCTGTCTGCAAAGAGATACTCTCCCCCTCCTTGACACAATTATCCCAGAAAAATAGAGGGGGAGGGGAGGCCCTGTCATAGGTTCCAATTTTTATTGCTACATTCCTTGGATGGCTCCATATGTTTACCTTTAGCTGACTTTAGACTTGGTGTTCTCTGTGGCTGCTGGCATCAGCCACAGAATTCTTTCATGTCTATTACTTTATTAAGGAATGTAAAAGCCACATACAGACGGACCAGGGGACACAACAGTACTGAGACACAAATAACCCTGAATTTGCTCACAAAGAGTCTAAGGGGAGGCTTCACACCTAATTCTCCCAAATGAGCTGCAAGGCTTCCAAAGACCAAAAGGGGGCACTCTTGGCACTCGCTCCCAAGCCCAATTAATAATCCCATTTTGATGAATATACATACAGTGCAGAAGCAGCACAGGACTTTAAGATTGGTCCTGATGGAAGCAGAATGGGGAGACAGAAGCCACACTTGTTAGCAGGGATTTAAAATTTTTTTTCACATTTCTTTGACTAGAAAAGAAATATTCCAATTTATGGGAAGGTTATTAAGATTAAATAGGAGGAATGCACAGATAATTGCTTTGCACAATACTTTTGCACATCCATCATCAATCCTTGAAAGCTATACTCTGAACTTTTTCTACCTATCAAAAGGGGTACTGAAGCCAGTTCCAAACTAGCTAATAGCACAGGGGTATGAGCGAGGAAGGAGTCTTTATGCTGAACAGCATTTGACAGGGGTGAGAGATAAGCAGGAGTTACTCCGGTCCTACTGTGCTCCCAGCACTCTGCAGGAGTTGCTTTGTTACCATAATTTTGTGGATGAGGAACTGGAAGCTTGTGATGGCTAAATGCATTGCACCCCATAGGTGGCAGAAGCAGGACTTGACCCAGATCTGTCTCCTTGATTCCAATTCTGTGCCTATTCCATCAGACAAGAGAATACAACAGAGTACCGACTACTTGCAATGCTTTGATTTTTCACTTAGAGTCAGCCCCACCAGCAACTATCCCTTTTGCAAAGCTTGAAGTCAGCACTTAAAACATCTGGTCACCATGCTGGTGTTGTGGCTCAGCAGTTGAGCCCTCGCCTAGCACGTGCAAAGCCCTGGGTTTGATCCACAGCCCCACATTAAAGTAAAGGTATTGTGTCTAACTAAAAAATAAGGTATTGTGTCCAAAAAATAAATATTTATTTCCAATCTTACTTGAGAACTCAAACTAAAATCTTGCTTTTTTTTTTTTTTTTTTTTTTAAACAAAGCTTGTGTGTGAAGAGACGGAAAGGGTCCAGGTCATGGAGGTAATATATTGCCTCCGTATTGGCAGAGAGGGAGGAAGTATTTTTGCTCAAAACGAGCTGGGAAGACTGTGTAGAGTTGGGGGATGGCGGGCATCACCTCCCACCTCCTCGCCAAACAGAAGCTAAGGGCCACCTGTTCCTTCCAGGTCGGTGCTCAGAGATTGTAAGTAGAAATGGCTTGCCATGGCATGTCATGGAAGCTTGTTTGCATTATGATCTCCTTCAGGTGGGCTAATGTCTTGCAATGGAAAGAAGTTTGGATTATTAAAAGCGTCTTCCCTGGGCCTGAAGAAGAAGCCCTCTGCTCATTGAGCACTGGTTGTTCTCTTGCTGAGTACAGGGAGTTCTGTCCTGTAACAATTTACTGGTCCTTAGCCCAACAGCTCCCTCAAGGAACTCTTTGGAATCAACGTATTTTTTTCACTTCTACATCGTGGGTGAAACTTTTTATAAAATGAGCCACTCTGGGCATCCAATGTTTACACGGGGATGGTACTTCCCCAAGTGGCAGTAAATAAAGGCTCTGAGAAGTCCTGTAGTAAAGAAACCTAGGCCACTTTACTTAATCCAGGGATTCTCATATATATAATCTGACCACAGAATCCTTCTAGCTAACGTCCACAAATATCCCATGGAAACTATTTAGGTATAAACATAGACACTCTTGAAACTGCTTAGAAGGAATAACCTCAACTTATTGATGGATTTGGATGGACTATTTAAAGCAAGCACTATTGGTCACATATTTGGGATGAAAACTGACGCGGCCTTAGTGGTCTGTCTGGGTTATTTTTAGATCTGTGTAAGTATGTGTGCACATAATTATTTATGTATTAGATATAGATATGCATTTTAGCTGTGAGGTTAGAAGATGCAGGGGGCGGGGAGGGGGAGGAGGGGATATTCCTTCCTATAAAGAAGCAACCAGTGTTGAAAGCATTACTGTCACCTCCTATTGCTGGAAGGCTGTTCATAGAAACAGCCTTTTGCAGCCCTCTATAATCACAGAACACCTGGACTCCTGTTCGCTGATGAATACTCTGACAACCAGAGCTGACTCCTTCCTTATCGGGTCCCAGGATTCTATCTCCTCAGCCCATCGCCCCTCCCCTCCCCTCAACACCTCTGATCCTCATTTGCTGTACTCATTTATATCCTCTGGGATGGCGAATTCAATCATTCAGACAGTAGTGTCTTTTCGATGTTGTGATTTAATTTTCATTTTCAGAGCATGTTAGAAACTTCCTAAAGAAAATTCTTAGAAACTTACTCTGTAAAAAAAAAAAAATTACAATGATATATAAATATAGAGATAGAGATATTTTTTTAATTGGTGTAAAGTTGTGGGAGCTGTTTTTAAATTATTGAAATGAAATGTAAGGTTGCTTTCTGAAATAGAACTTCACTCGTTTTTTTTTTTTAATTGTCACATATAGGGTGATTTTAAAGTAAATAAGAGCACAAGGTTCATATTATTTAAAATGTATATTGTATTTGTCTTCTCCACACTGTGGTTTCAGGTCTGTGAATAGCATCATAGTATAGAGCCAGCCTATTAAGCAGCCTGTTTGGGTTAGGAAACCCTTAGACCAGCACAATGTTGTATTGCTCACTGTGTCCTTCCAATATGGTTAGAATTCCACAACCTAAATGATCATTTGTTGAACAAATTCATGCTTTTATTAGTCAAAATACAGAGAAAACAGAGCCGTCCCTGTTTCAAGATATTTGCTAATGCATGGTTAATTATCACATATAGCTTACTATATAATTCATTTTACAGGGCAGACCTCCTGCAGGTAACATACTAGCAGTTTATGAACCAAAATAACCTCACTATAGATTAGAGCTGTTTCAGGGCCTCTCAGACAGTTGGTGCTTCTAGACCTTCTCACTTCACATTGCTAATTCGAACAAGGCTTTATTTTTATATTTGTCAGCAGCAAGACTGTAGGATGGTTGTTAAACTTCTCCCAGGCCTAATTAGAGCAGCAATGCTCGCATTCATAATGAAGCTCGTGTCTTGCTGGGGAGGCAGAGAGCAGGCTGTTACAGTAGCTTCCTGGCAGGCCCGGTCGCTGGCAGTTTTAAGGTAGCTAGTGGCTGCGATATTAAGTGACTGTTGAAATTCATTGACTCCACCACGGCTAATGTGTCTAGATGACAACAAGTTTACACGGTTCTTTTATCGTTACAGCAAATGGGTCCATTTAAATATTTATTAGGTGATTATGGTGATGTGAAATGGAAAAAAAAATGTAAAGTGCAATATCTCAAGTATGGCTGTTTTTAACTGTTGATGTGGGGTCCGGATCACGGTATCACTCAAAATCGCTGCATCTTTCCCTTATAAATATTTATACTAGATCAGGAGTGGTGAAGACAAATTTATTTGCATTTTGTTTCTTTATTGACTTCTCCCTGGGCAGAGGTTAGCTGGGAAAAACTGTGCCGGCTTACGGGGTTGGAGGATATTTCGATCAGCCAACCTAGGGGCATTTTGATTAGCTGGGGCAAAGTTCTCTCTGCTGGAACTGAAGAGTCATTTTTTGCTCTTGGAGATGCAGCCTGAGAGAGTATTCAGGCAGCTGGTGTTTTGCCCTCTGCGTGAGTGAGTCGATGTGCATGCTGGCAAGCCATTTTGCCTCCAAAAGACTGCTTTTCTGTACAGCAACTTGTCCAACCTCCCGGGATTGAATAGGGTGAGGCTGCCTGATCTGGATATTTGGCAAACTCTTAATTTAATTTTTTCCCCGTATTCTATGAGCCACTTTAGAGGTTACATTTTTACAAAAACAAAAGGCATCTATCTCAAGTTTTACAGAGTGTGTAAGACAAAAAGAGAAGTGAAAATGAGCCGAGTTTTGTCCTTTCTATAAAGGATTTTAAAAAAATCTACACGGTACCAAAGAACTCAAGAAGTCTGTAGAAGGAACTGTCAAAAAAATTTCAGGCAGATTAAGGGCAATGGAAGTTTTCATTTTGCAATTGAATATTTTGACTCTCTGTGTAGCCAGAGCATAAGTGATTCCCAACTCACATCCATGGTGCTATTTGTTTTTTTGTTTTTTGTTTTTTTCCCCTACATATGGAGACAAACTGTATCTGAACAGCCTTGATATGGATGTATGTAGAATTTGCAGATTTCTACAAGAAGCATTTTGAAATAGTCCATTACTGTATGTATGATGGGCCAGAGGTCTGAAGACTGTCCAAATGAAAATTTGCAAAAAATCAAATTAATCAGAAGTCTCTGAAGCTACCATAGTTGTTTCAGTTGGGGGAAAAATAAATAAATCTTAATCTCTGACTCGTGCTGTGTATCTCTCATTATAAAACATGCTAGTGTCTCATTCCTGCTTGACCTATGACAAAGGGATTCAATCTTGGATCTGTTCCCAGGGCAGTACATACCAAAGAGTCTAGAACTGCCTCATTCTGTGATCAATAATCTATCTTTCCAGGCAGGGCTGGGGCAAGAATGCACCACAGTGGTGGTTCTACAAGTCAGGGGTTTTGTCCTTTAAAGAGATGTAAATTATGTGGGAATCTCTTGATGAAGCAAAGCATATGGTGAATCTTTGGTTATGTAAAGATTTCTGGGATGATTAGAACTGTTCTGAAATCTACAAATGTGTATTCTAATTTTCATAACCTAATTAGAGTTTAGTGCAAGTTTCAGTGATTATAACCATAGATCCCTTGCCGGGCAAAATTCATGTCTTCACTCACCATCCACAGGAGTAGCTATTTGCAAATGACACATGATAGGTGGTTTGTCACTTGTTTTTCTGAGTCACGAAGAGGATGGGCAGAGGCTGATCCCTTAGTGCAAATGAAAATACCTCTCAGTCCTGTTCCGTCAAATGTTGTTAGTTAATGCAAAGATACATTTTTGACTTCTCAACACAGCGAGGACACATTTAGCCTCCCCACTTGATACATATAGAAATATGAAATAAAAGCACCTTTGGGGTTTTCTGGGATCTCAGGTGAGCAGCCACCTGCCCTACTGCCTTTGGAAGTCTGTGCGAGGGGTGGGTCTGGAGTTGGACAGCACTTATCTGCAGAGCCCCATGCGGACGCTCACTCTCATAGTGTTACATTTATAACTGAGAAAGTTCTGCAACAGAAAATTTTTCGGTACCTTTCATAAGAAATACAAGAAATTCAATCTACTATTTTCTTTACTCACAATTTTTTGACTTTATGAAGCAGTTTTATAAGAGCAAGACCTTTCTCTAATGGGTTTTCCCAAAATGAGAATACATCCTACAGACAGAGTAGGCCAAGGAGGAAGGTCATATCTCAGCCACTCGAGTTACTATGACAAAATACACTAACTGGGATGTTTTTGCTCATACTGAAAGAGGTTCCCCAGCTACCCGGGGTCTCTTTTATAAGGTCACAGTCCCACTCATTAGGTCTCCACCCACATCACATGATGCACTCACCCCTTAAAGTCTCTACCTTTATACCATCCCCTTGGAAATTAGGTTTTCACGCAGGAATTTTGGAGGGACACAAGCTCACATCCTAGCAGATCATGAGGATGCTAGGTCAGAATTATTTTCTTTAAAATTACTATGTTTTCAGGCGCTGTGGCCGATGCCTGTAATCCCAGCGGCTCAGGAGGCTGAGGCAGGAGGATCAAGAGTTCAAAGCCAGCCTCAGCAAAAGTGAGGCGCTAAGCAACTCAGTGAGATCCTGTCTCTAAATAAAAACAAAATAGGCCTGGGAATGTGGCTCAGTGATAGAGTACCCCTAGTCCAATCCCTAATATGCCCTCCAAAAAAAATTACTATGCTGGTGCAAGGGTCAGATACAAAGCAGGTAGGTAAACTCTGTTTACATGTAAGAGACTATTAGAAAAGGATCGTTTAGGCTCAGTGTTCTAGACATCAGCTCAGGAAAGTCAATTCCCCATTATCTCTCTTGGGAGAAGCAGGCAATGAAAATATCAGTTCATTTTATTTTGGCTCCTGTCATTAAATCTGTGTATCCTTGAGTTGGCTGGTTAATTTATTTCAGGTGAAAAAATAACAAATAGCCTTTCTCCAAGTGCACAGGCTCATAGATTTTTACATGATGAAAGATAATTGCTGAGTGTCCTAGCTTACATGTGTGCTATGACCCCCAAAGAAAACTAACCCCACATTCAAATTAAAATCAACTTCAGCATGGGTGACTTCAAACAAAAAGCAATAAAACCCTCAATGCACTTTCTGCTCCTCATGTATTTTCCTTTGTTCTGGTCTACTGAAAAAATGACAACCTCAAAAATGAAATAGCAAAGCATATTTGTTCTCAGCTCTAATACTATTTGGGCTATGTCCCTGTGTGTGTGTGTGTGTGTGTGTGTGTGTGTGTGTGTGTGTGTGTATACACGTCTACATTCCATTCCTGCACTTACAGAATTCAGGCTGTGTCATCCATACAGCATTGCTACAACTTTCCATGTCACGTACCTGAATCTGTTCTTCTCCCCTTGACTCTCAGGTCTCTGTCAGTGTGGAACCATCTTTATGCCTGTATTTCTGACTGAACTGTTTCATTAGAGATGGGGGAGGGAGAGTTTGTTTTCCTGCTCTGGCCACGCCGCTCAACACAACACCTCTGATCCCAGATGTGTATTTCCCCATATACAATCTCCAGCACCAGGTGGATATCCTTTTGCTATGGTTCCAATATGAAGTGTCTGATAAAGACTCATGTGTTGAAGGCTGGTTCCACCATGCAACAGTGTCCAGAGGTAGGGACAATGGGAAGATGGTTGGATCCTGGACTCTAACATCATCAATGGATTAACTCATTGATGCATTCATAATTTTATTGCATTGTTGGGAGATGGTGGAAACTAGAAACTGTAAGAGACAGAGTCTAGGAAGAGGAAGTGGGTCTTGGGCATATGCCTTTGCACACTACATCTGTCCCTGCCTCTCCTCATCCCTGCTTCTCTCCTGCCATGAGCTGAGTAGCTTTCCTCCACCACACCCTCCACCATGATGTTCTGCCTCACTTCAGGCCTAGAGCAGTGGAGCCAACTGACTATGGACTGAAATTTCTGGAACCATGAACCAAGAGTAGATCTTTCTTCCACCAAGTTGTTTTTCTCACAGCAACAAAATGTTAACACATCTATGACTCAGTTTGCTTCTGACATTATCTCCTTGGATATAGCATCAGATTCCACAGGTTAAGGTCTCAATCCCACAAGACAGTCCCCCACTTCAGACCCCAATCATAAGCAGTAAGTTGTTGCCTATACTTCTGGCTGATGGGCTATAGGTCAGAGGTTCCCACAACCTCTTTCTTTAGATTTGATTAATTTTCCAGAGAACACAGGACTCAGAGAAATACATAGTTTGCCTGTTTATTGATACAGGACATAATACAGAATACAGTTGAACAACCAGATAAAAAAGATGCATCAGGTGTGATTTTAAGATGTTCTAAGCACAGGAGCTCCGGCGCCCAATGGAGATGGATATGCCATGCTCCTGGCACACAGATGTGTTTTGCAACCTGAAAGCTCTTTTGATGAATGTTTACGATTTTTTTTGTCTCATTATATAGGCACGATGCATTATTGACTCCATCTTCAGCCCCTCTCTCTAGAAAATGGAGTATGGAGTTAAAGTCCCAAGCTCATACTCATGACCTGGCCTTTCTGGTGACCAACTCCCATCCAGGAGTCCATCAAGGTTTCTTCACTGGAACAAGTGATACTCCCATCACCCAGAAAATTCCAAAGGATTTAAGAGCTCTATGTTGGAACTGGAGTCAATATTAGAACAAAAGATCTTTCCGGTACCCCCATGGCTCAAGAAATTTACACAGGTTTTAGGAGCTCTGTGCCAAAGACTGGAGGAAATATATGCATTTTTAATTATTTCACAGTGTCACAAAAAAGGGATAGATAGAAAGTCAGTTAATTAATGAAAGATGGTATGGCCCTCCAAGGCTCTAAGAACATGAGGTTCTTCATCAACCTATTTTATGTCTTAGTGTTAAATACCCTTATGTAAAAAAAAAATGAAATATTTTTTCTATCCCTATTTAAATTGACTATTACACAAGATATGTCTGGCACAGATATTGGTTTTGTTATTTTGTCTTCTGGTGTGTTGACCTGACGACTCTAGGTTAAGGCAGGGAGTGAGCTGAATGAATGGAGTCCTTCCTCCTAAAAAGGTGGAGCTTCCTAGTGTCATTCCATAGGAAAGGGGTAGAGCCCTGGGCCAGAAAACAGAACTTGGAAGACCAGAGAGTTTCTTCACAGAAGGGCCCATCTCCAACAGAAGGAATGATCTGCTCAATCTCACATGGTCAATGCTGGTACAAACATCACAGATTCTAGGATCATTCACTCTGGCCATCCTTTTCTTGAAGACTCTAAGAGGTTGAATGGGCTGAAAAATGCAATACTCTAAATGTAGTATTTGTGCAGTTCTATTCAGCTTGTAAAATACATATGCGAGTTTACACTTGTGTGTGTGTGTGTGTGTGTGTGTGTGTGTGTGTGTCCCTTACAAACCCAGTGAGAAAAGGGATTGTTTTCTTCCCTGATTTAATAAACCAGAAAATGAGATTCAGGATTCAAATAACTAACCTCACAGCATACAATGGTGGAGTTCAAATTAGAATTAATTCCCCCTGCCAGGTGCAATGACACATATCTGTAATCCCAGGGACTCAGGAACCTGAGGAAGGAGGATTTCAAGTTTGAAGCCAACCTCAGCAACTTAGTGAGGCCCTAAGCAACTTAGTGAGAACTCGTCTCAAAATAAAAAATAACAAGGGCTGGGAAATGTGGCTCCGTGGTTAAGTGCGCCTAGGTTCAATCCCTGTACCCCCCCAAAAAAAAAAGAAAGAAAAAGAAAAAGGATTCACATTTCCAAGTTCAAGATCTACAGTGTCAGAATATTTACCATGAATTTTCTAATATCTCAATACCAGCTATTGAAAACCACTTGGAGATTCTCAAATATATAGGTCACTATTGAGAGAAAATAAATGAGAAGGCAATTAGCTTGTTTCAGTCCGCAAGGCTTGAAAATAATTGCCCCCCAAGCTGTGGGATGCCTTCTTGTTGCTGAGGTTGGGAAGTGAATCACGCTGATGAGAACTCCGTGACCTTCAGAATCCATTTCATGTTTCTCTTTCTCCTGAGGTTATTGATTAAGAGCTCTGTTGGCTCCATGTTCAAGCTTCAGCGGCTCCTAAAAGCCAAAGAAAATGTCTGAGGATCACCTTGTTCTATTCCGCTTTATTAGAGAATGAATATAATAGAGAGTAGAAAAATAAGCCAGGAAGAAGCAACCAGTGGAAAACTGTGTTGAAGTTGTGAATGGAAATAAACGTCAAGAGTTATGTGAATGAGAAGAGAAAGGAAAACTCCACAGAGATTCTGGCGATGGAGCCTGCTATGAGATATTTTGATAAAAAGGCACTATCCTTTGCTTTGAGGAAAATAAGAGATTTACAGGAGGCATCACGCAGGATAAGCCTGTTATCACTCTCGGAGGAAACAATCTGTTGAGTAGAGTTTGAACAGAACATTGGCAGGAGCCTGAGTATGGACAGTCAAGAGACTGCATTCAAGGACAGGTGACAATAAGCCGGAGGAGACCCCAAGTCCTGCATTAATTGCCTCACACGGGAGTGGATGGTGGGATGGGTGAAGACTTCAGAGGGGCTCTCAGGACACAGGCATGTTTCATCACTTCTTTCAGCTGAAGGTCATGTCTCTGGAAAAGAATGGACGTTGAGGGAGTGAACAGCTGGAGATAGTGTAGTAGAGAAGATGTTAGTTTCCTGGACTGCGGCCTATGATACCAGAACAAAAGGTTCTGGCTGGAATCTGGAGACACTTTACAGAGACCAGGAAGAATGTATTTGGCACACAATTCTGACCTGACCAACAGAGTGGAAATAGGATTTTTCTTTTCAGAGAGAGGGGGAAAGAAAGTCTAAATGCACTGCAGAACAACATGATATTGGAGCTGTCATACCTGACATAATAAGAAGGAGCAGAGTGAGGGTAAGTTTCTAGTATTTCTTAGGTGATGATAAAAGGCATCTTAGGGCTGGGGTAGTAGCTCAGCATTACAGTGCTTGCCTCGCACGTGCAAGGCGCTAGGTAATGCGTAAAAATAAATAAATAAAATAAAGGTATTGTGTTCAACTACAACTAAAAAAATATATATATATTGTTTAAAGGTATTTATATCCCAAACTTATGGGGTTTGAGATGTAAAAAGAGAAAGAGATGTGCAATCTCTAGATATTTCTCTCCTTGCATGGTGAAGCCTATAGCTAAAATGTACAATCAGCAAACATTTGGAGAAGAGGCAAAAGAAGAATATGAACCCCATCAAGAGAAAAATATATAAATGTCAATTACGTGTGACCTGAGTTCTTTCCCTGGCTAAGTCATGAAAGACAGGAATTCCATTGCTCTGAAAGAGTAGGGTCACTTTGACCAATCCAGTCACCCTTACCTGAGGCCCACCCCAACTGTGCCCACAAAGGAAACCAGACCATTTATTCAAGAAAAGACAACTCTGTGCTGTGCTCCCAGGAACAGACGCCATCTCCAAGAGGCCACAATCTGGTAGGGGAAATAGACGGGAGAAGAAAACCCTGAACACTCCCAGGCTGGACGTACCTGTGCGGTAGCACACGTGGAAATGCTGGAGGGCTGAAAGGGGAGTGGGTTTTCCAGTAGAAACGGCGGCCCTTCTTTGAGCACAGGTTTTGGAGGTTTGTGGCAGAATGAAAATAATTTACTTGCCCAGGGACCACCCCCTGTAAGGCACAACCCTTTCTGAGACATCAGAGGCTGTAGATCGTGTGCTTGGGCAGCATCCATCCTGCAACTTCTAAAGGACCTCCTCATGAGGCCGAGCCCTTAGCAGGACTTCTCTTCCTCACAACCAGCCCTGAAGATCCTCTATAGACACTTCACAGTCGAGCCCTTCTTTCTTGACACAGGCTTGTGGCTAGTCCTGTGGCCTTGCTGTCAATCTTTTTCTATTCTAACTGAAGAAAGTGAGAGGCCCATTGTCTGTCAAGGAAAGAAAAGGACAAATTTGGGCCTGTTGTCTAGTGGAGTTGCACACCTGTATAAAACCCTATGGATCTGGGAGGAGAGATAGGGAAGGACCTTTCATTTCAATAAAAGGAAAGAGAATCAAAGTTCTACTTCACTGCCATTTCCTGTAGGCTACCTAGCCAGAGAGTGTTTGAGGATGATATCATCCCAATAGAGATTATTTTAAAAAATCAATTCCTGAAAAAAAGTCATTTCCGGATTATCAGGTCATCCTTTTAAAAATACAGAGGTAGCAGCCTTAGTGGGACCTCAACTCTACCAGAAGTCTGCTTTCATTTAAAATAGAATATCTCAAAAACAATTACCTCATGGACAATTTTATCATTTTGAAAGTAGAGGGAGGAAAAATATAGAAGAATTGGCCAGGCTCTGTGGTACACACCTGTAATTCTAACGGCTCTGGAGGCTGAGGCAGGAGGAGCACAAGTTCAAAGCCAACTCAGCAATGGAGCAAGGCCTCAAGCAACTCAGTGAGACCCTGTCTCTAAATAAAGTAGGAAAAAGGGCTGGGGATGTGGCACATTGGTTGAATGCCCCTGAGTTCCATCCCCAGTAACAAAACAAACAACAAAAAAATTGCCCTTCTGCTTACTGTGTATTGTTGACCTTCAATATAATATTGGATTAACAGGAATTTTGTGAACTAGGTCAGAGGTTCAAGGTACAGTGAAGTGGTCAGATATGTACCCCAAGCTTCAAGAAAGTCAGAGACCAGACAGAAGTGAGCACACGCTGAAAACCAAAATTAAGTTATGTAAGGGTCACTTGTCAACAAAGCCTATCACAGGACCGACGCATAGTGGGCACTTGATGATCTGCACTGCTGAATGACAGAGAGAGGAAGGACACTCAGCTTTATTTGGTTTTCAGATTTCCCAGAAACACATCTTCACATTCCAAAGAACACAAAAATAATACAAAGCGAGGGAGAAATAAAGTCGGAGTTAAGAGAAAACAGTTAGGTCTCCATGAGTTTAAGGATTTAGGCCTTGAAAAGTCTCATCTTAGCCTGCTGAAAATAGATGCACATACATCCTCTAAGCAGTCTCATTATTTATCTTTGAGATGATTAAATAATTAATGGGAGAGTTTTCAGAGGACTAATGATCAGAAGATATCCAAATTTGTTAAAATATAATTACTTATACTTAAATTTTCACTAAAATCATCTTTTTCAAATGCCAAATGTCTTCTCTGATATAAGGAGGCTGACTCATAGTAGGGTAGGGAGGGGGAGCAGAGGATGGATTAGATGAACTCTAGATAGGGCAGAGGGGTGGGAGGGAAAGGGAGTGGGCAGGGGGTTAGTAAAGATGGTGGAATGTGATGGACATCATTATCCAAAGTACATGTATGAAGATACAAATTGGTGTCAATATACTTTATATACAACCAGAGATATGAAAAATTGTGCTGTATACATGTAATAAGAATTATAATACATTCTGCTGTTCTTTGTTTTTTTTAATCAGTAACCCCCCCCCCCCAAAAAAAATCATGTTTTTATTTTGGTCACACTTTCACTGAAATCCTTGACAAAATTCTTGAAAGATGATTAAATTATAGGTTCAAGATTAAAACATTAAAGTGATCATCAAGAACCTGTATTTGTTCACTAAAAAACAAATCATATCACCTAGCTTCATCTTCTTTTGAGCCAAAATGTAATGCATTGATAAATTAAGAGATCACCCTAAACACAGTAGCTATTAATTTTGGTGGTTTTTGTTGTTTTGTTTCATTTTATTTGGTTTTTGGTGGGGAAATGGGTATCGAGGATAGAACCCAGAGGAGCTCTACCACTGAGTTATGCTCCCAGCCTTTTTTTATTTTTAATTTGAGATAGGATCTCACTAAATTGCTGAGGCTGGCCTCAAACTTATGATCTTCCATCCTCAGCTTTCTTGGAAGCTGGGATCGTAGGTATGCAGCACCACTCCCAGAAGTAGTTATTAATTTCAAACCAGACAGCCAACAAAATATCCCAAATGGATTCCTACCAGTCAAATCACTGTAGTCAAAGATTCTGATAGCCTGGAGGAAATTGTGTACCATGAGAACCCAGGGTTCTGCCCTTGGCTGTGACCTCCTTGACAGGTTGCCAAATTTGTTTTTATCAGCAGAATCTTTGAATTCAAGTATAGGTGGTTTTCCTGTCATTAGATTGTGTTGCCTACAGGCAGAGAAAAATGAAGAAAGATGGAAGGTTTGAAACCATTCTGTACCAGGACATGCTCACAGAACAGGTGGTGACCTAGGGAAGCTTGAGAAGACCCACCCCCTCCCTTCAGCTGCACAGAAGTCTCATTTTTTTTCTTGTTCTTAAATGCTAGATAAGACATTTCTTCCCATTCCCCACAGCCTCTATGCAGCAATGTACATCTCCGACCACGTCACTGGCTTTCTATGTCATCTTCCCTTGGTTTCTACAGTGTTACCCTGTACTAGTTTTATACCTTTCTTCTTTATCCCCCTCTTCTCTGCTTCATTATTAGCTCTTATTTTATTTTTCTTCTCCTTAATTTTTGAATCCTACTTCTTCCACTTACTGTACTAGCTGGGTGATCTTGAGAAAGCTGCTTAACCTCTTTTGTTTTCCTCATTAAAACAAAAATAGTTTTGGGCTGGGGATGTAGCTCAGTTGGTAGAGTGCTTGCCTAGCATGCACAAGACCCTGGGTTCAATCCCCAGAACCACAAATAATAATAATAATAATAATAATAATAATAATAAATTCTTTAAAAAATACTTTTAACAGTACACACATGATATGATTGTAAGGAAATTAGATGAATTGGTGTTTAGTTTGAGCGCCCAAACTAGTAAATGATATGTAACATTTAATGTATATTAAATACATAAAAATTTTTGTATTATCTAACTATTCCAGATTGGAACCTCTCCCTTCCCTTATTTTCATATAACACAGGTATAACCTTAATCTGCCCTTTTAACTAAGTTACTTCATCAAGATCCTCCCAAATGGGATGTCTATTAGCCATCCATGCACACTGAAAGCTGATTGAAGGTAGAGGTCACATCATGTGTTTCTTTGTATCCTGAAGTCCCTATCATTGGGGACTCATACGCTCCTGGTTTTCTAAAAGTAGTCCTGGATTCTCCAATTCCCAATCTTACCATCTTTGCTTCATTTCTGGCCGTCAACTCCCCTGGAGAGTTGATGTATGTGCTACAATCCTCCTCTCTTGTTAGCCATCTCTGAGCTCTGCATTTATCAGGGACAGTGGGGCTTGGCGGACAGACAAGTAACACAATCTGTAGACAGAACCACCACAAGCCAGCCGTGCCAGTACAATTCCTGAAGTCGGCTGGCACTCATGATATTCCTTTCCAACCCTCTAATATGGAATACCATAGGGCCTTTTAAGGAGAAGGAGTGGAAGATTGGGGAATCTACCTATTATTTTCTCCATTTTTTATCTTTGGAGGTCACGTACCTGACATTTGGCTGTAAGATAATCCAGAATGCCATGGTTGTTACATAAAAAATGGTCCAGCAGAAGACTGAAGTTGTGGATTGATTGGTGTGAATGCTTCAGCAAATCTTCTGAAGGCCATCCAAAGCCACACATAAATAATGAGTTTGGAAGAGGAACAAGAATGCATGGGATGTAGCCTTCTGAATCAGCCATACAGCCTTCTCAGAGCGGTGGGCTTTTTAGCAAAAAGGATCATTTGAAAACGTCCATCAGGTGGGGTGCGGGAAAAGCTTTCACTGAGCGAGTGGCTCCACACCAAACCCCAGCCCTGCGCTGTAACCTTGGGGAGGCAGAGTGCTCAGTGTGAAGCTTAATTTCCACAAACTTATTAACTGTTTCACAACAAAGCTCTGATAACCTTATCCCAAAGCTTTAGCAACCTGGTGTCCAGCATATAAGACCTGCCCCCTTCATAACCAGGATACTCCTGGGGCCTATGCTATGGTCTGAGTCAAAGAACAAGCTACACAGATGTTATTCTGGTCACTGCATCAACTGGATGCAAGTGACAAGTTGGAACTCTGACGGGGTCAGCCACCACCAAAACAAAAAGCCTATGTCAAGGTTAGCTATTGGCCAAGTTCACTCCATGAAGAATAAACCATTCCTCTGGCCCTAAAGGGTTGTTTGGGGATGCATATGACCTTAATAAGTTAATAATGGGCTTACAGGACACACTGCACAAGAGCTTGTTCATCTGTACCTTGTGCCTAAAGGGTCAACTCACCTCAAACAGACTTCCAGAATGAAATTCAGATCCTGGAAAATTCTGGTTCTCAAGACAGACAGCCATGTCTCAGGAAGACTCCTTTTTCAGGCTTTTCAACTTATCCCTCCATCCCATCCTGTATTTCCTGATGTTAAAGTTTTTATTGAGAACCAGGCAGCCCTGCAGCACCTGCATCTGATTTTTATGGGGAAGCCAGGGCTATTGGGTTTCCAGGTGGCTTTTGGGTGTCACTGTAGAACCTCCCTTATATTAGACTGTGTGATCTGACTTCCACCTTCCTCCCCTTCCCCTCCACCCTGCTCACACTCCACACACCACACCCACACAAATCCCCTGCAATTCCCCACTCCCTCCATTCTCTCTGTTATAGTAAGTCTACCAAGAAGCAGGCTCTGATCACCCACCAGGGAATGCATCTGGGTGTTAAGACACTCACTGATGAAAATGAGCAAATGTTTATCTAATAACATCTGGGATTCCCAGGAAGGGAAGACAGCACACAGAACTCTGAGGATGAGAAAGAACACAGGAGGAGGTTTGAGCTTTTCTGTGGTTGGTTTGTGAGGTCAAGGTGGGAAGCCCCAGGCACAGTGGAACAGAGGCTGTGAGAGTTGAAATTCCAGTTGAAATCAGAGGTCTTTCTTGTTGGAGAGCACGGAGAGCAGTGGAGAGGAGAGGGGAACAGGGAGGAGATCCCGGGAGTCTGCCAACATTCAGATGCCAGAGGTGGAGTCATTCCCTTGATGTCACCTGCAAACCTATAAGCCCTTAGCAACTTGTCTTCCGAAACTCCCCTCTGGAGCTACCCTGTTCAGCATCCTCCCCTACCTCTCACCCCAGCTGCCGTGACTGTCCTCTTCCCAATTGCAGTAGAATCTGGTGCTTGCTTCTATTTTTAGAGTACTCTTAAATTTAGTCTTTGTGGTGGATTGAATTCTGTCCCCCAGAAAGATATAGCCAAGTCTTTACCCCCAGTCACCGTGAACAAAAACTTATTTGGAAATAGGCCCTTTGCCAATGTAATAAACTCAAGGCTTTCTGGACAAGGTCATTCTGGATTTAATGTGAACCCTAAATCTGACTGTGGGGGTCCTCCCAAGAAAAACAGACATGGGGGAAGGCTGAGATTAAAATTATGCAGCCATCAGCCCAGGAACCCCAAAGATTTCCAGCAGCCACTAGAAGCTAGAATAGAGGAGAAAAAGGCGAGAACAGACTGTACCCCAGAGTCTCCAGAAGGAAGCTACCTTGCTAACACCCGGACTTCAGAGTTTTTTGACCTCCCGAACTTGGAGAGAAGACATTTGGGGGGTTATTTTCTCAAAGTCTAATAATTTGATGATAACCCTGGGAGACTCATGGTTTTATAGTTACATCCCTACATTGTTATCTTCATCCCAAGAGCTGTGAGCTCCCAGAAAGTAGAGGATCCCTACAGTCTTGCATGATGCCTGATACAAATGAAGGACACTGCCATGTTTTCTGCAAAAGCCACTAAGTCCAAGCGTATTAGAAAGGTCGCTAAAATAAGCTGCACAGCAGAAGGCTTTCCAATGAACTTATGAGTTCTGGTGAAATTAGGAAGGGCTCAGTCTCCATGTGAAAAGTCAAGAGTGCACCATAGCTTGCACTGTAGGGAGACTGTTTCTTGTGGTTGTGCCTGCAGGTGGATTTCTAGAACTATTGGGTGGCGGGGAGATCCCTTGTGCCAATCTGCACAGGCACTAAAGTGCCTTGGCGGGCATTCAAATTTTCCCTCTGTGTCCTTGTTAACCAAATTCGCCTAGAAGAAGGACAAGGAGCCTAGACACCCTGGCTTAAACCACATGCCCTCCTGGGAGTCCCTGGAATGAAGGTTCTGCTGGTGCACATAATCTGTTGTTTGGTTTGGGTACTTTCTTCTCTCGCTGATGGGTTTCTTTTCCCTCCAGAGGAGGTGAGTGAGTGAGGATAAAAATATTTACTTAGGGACCACCTAGGCCAGGTCTAAAACTCCTGAACCAGGTGACAGACTTCAACCTGGCAAGAGTTCTCTGTTTTGGTTAAAGAAAAAAAAAAAAAAAAGGAACTGCAGATGGGCAGCCCAAGAGCACTGCAGCGGACGTCTGAGGCACAGATCCCTGAAGCAAACCCAAGGACCACTACCCTTTCGTGCTTTTCCATCGCCTCATTTTACAGATGACAAACAGCCCGGCCACTTGTTTAAAGCTTAGGGTTTTCTTTTTCCTCCTCCTTCCGACTCTTTTTTTTCTAAAAGCCACAAGAGTGTTAGGCGATTTTTTCCTCCCTGCCTGGGGAACATCTTCTACACATGCTTAATCTTTGCCCTCTCCTTGGGAGCAGCTCAGGCCCTTGTACCAGGACTGAAAGCTTTGCCAACACATAAGAGTAGGTGCTTCTTTAAAAAAAAAAATCGACTTGTTCTAATCAGTTATACATGACAGTGGAATACATTTGGACACCTCATACATAGATGGGGTATAATTTCTCATTCTTCTGGTTGTACGTGATGTAGAATCCCACCAGTCGTGTAGTCATATACGCACATAGGGTCATAATGTCCAATTCATTCTACCATCATTTCCATCCCTCTATGCCCCCCCTCCTTTCACTCCCCTCTGTCTAATCCAAAGTACCTCCATTTTTCCCTAGCCAGCCCCAGACCCTTATTGTGTGTTAGCATCCACATATCAGAGAAAACATTTGGCCTTTGGCTTTTGGGGATGGGCTTAGTTTGCTTAACATGATATTCTCAAGCTCCATCCATTTACCAGCAAATGCCTTAATTTCATTCTTCTTTAAGGCTGAGTAATATTTCATTGTGTATATAGACCACAACTTCTTTATCCATTCATCTATTGAAGGGCATGTAGGTTGGTTCCACAGTTTAGCTATTGTGAATTGAGCTGCTGTAAACATTGTTGTGGGTGCATCACTGTAGTATGCTGATTTGAAGTCCTTTGTGTATAAACTGAGGAGTGGGATAGCTGGGTCCACTGGTGGTTCCATTCCAAGTTTTCTGAGGAATCTCCATACTGCTTTCCATAGTGATTGCACCAATTTGCAATCCCACCAGCAATGTGTGAGTGTGCCTTTTCCCCCACATCTTTGCCAGTGTTCATTGTTGCTTGTATAATTGATAATTGCCATTCTGACTGGAGTGAGATGGAATCTTAGTGTAGTTTTATTTCACTCTGTTCCATAAGGATGACTTGAGTGACAATCCAGCCCTGAATGTGTGCTAAATAGACAACTAACAGGGTGACGGCCAGTGTCTCATTGGGGGGGGGGGGTTCTTCTTCCTGCCCAGGAGTGTTTAAGCCACCCTAAAACTTTTTCAAATAATTAGTGAAGAGCAAAGCACAAATAGTCAGAAATATATTTACAAAAGTAAAGCCCCTGATGGATCTAGTCCATGTGGGCACTGGAACTAGACAAAGAAAAGATGGCTCTGTGGTGTGTTTAAGGGGGTACATCAAAGGCAGGGATAAGGTTTCAAGGGCGGAGTCTTGCTTCCTGATGTCTAGTAGTCAGCAGGTTGATTGGCATCTTCTCAGGCCACACCCGTCTCAGGTGCTGTGTGGGATCTTTAGCAGAGCTTGAGGGGGGCGGGGACATTCACCTGCATCAGGCAGGCAATCCCTGTGGGGGTGCCAATGGAGGTTCCCAATGCCAGATGTACCCCCTCACTAGGCTACGAGGTGCAATGTAGTCCACACACACCCACGGAGGGCTCGTGACAGGCCACAGAAATTAGAAACCTCAGAACAGGCACCGAGAAAGTGGAGAATCCTTCCCTGTCTTCCAGTAGCTTCCAGACCAACTTGAATACACCAAAGGAGCAGAAAAAAAGAACTTTTTTTTCACCAGTAGATATGTAAAACCAGTGCTTTTCATTTTTCAAATAATCTTCCTGTTCCTGAAATTCTTTCATCTTCACGTGATTACTGAGAATAAGGCAGGTATGACTCTCATCTCCCAGATGTGGAAGCAGAGAGGCTGTGTGGACAGACCAAAGTCATACAGATTATCTGTGCACAGGTGGGATCAGAGCCCTAGCCTGCTAGCTGCCACTTCCGGTCACCTTCATAGGAGCAGCTACTTCATAGGAGCAGAAAGGTCGGGTCCTTTCTCGTTGCCAGCTCCTGTTCTACGCACTTCATCTGCAATACCTCACTGAACCCTGATAAGGACCCACCAAAGGAGGACAGTCATCATGTCTCTCTTACAGATGGAGAAACCGAGACTTCTCCAGAGTAAGTTAGTGTGGAAGCTGGAATTCAAAACCCAGTCTAACTCAAAACTCTTCTTTGAAACTCTTAAGTTGAATTTTAAGATTCTATTTGCTGAGAGGATGCTGAGCAACTTAGAGGTCAGTGTACAAAGGACCCAGTAATGGACACGTCTAGAGGATGTGAACTTTGGAGTTTACTTAAGGAAGGGGAAGAGAATGGGTGGTAATACTTTTTTAAAAAATGTATTCGTTCTTTTTAGATATACATGACATTAAGTGTATTTTACATACATGGAGTGTAATGCCCCATTTTTGCAGTTGTACGTGATGTGGAGTTACAGGGGTCATGTAGTCAGATTTGAACCTAGGAAATTTATGTCCGATTCATTCTACTGCCTTTCCTATTCCCATCCCTCTCCCTTTCCTTCAATACCCTTTGTCTAATCCAGTGAGTTTCTATTCTCCTCCTCCCAGCACCTGTTTATTGTGAGTTAGCATCCATATATCAGAGAGAACATTTGGCCTTTGGTTTTTTGGGATTAGCTTACTTCACTTAGCATGATAGTCTCCAGTTCCATCCATTTAATGGAAAATGCCATAATTACATTCTTCTTTATAGCTGAGTAATATTTCATTGTGTATATAGACCACAATTTCTTTATCCATTCATTTATTGAAGGGCATCTAAGCTGATTTCAATTCATTGTGAATTGAGCTGCTATAAACACTGATGTGACTGAATCACTATAGTATGCTAATTTTAAGTCCTTAAAACAAGTTAAAACAAGTGAAGACTTTAGGAGAATCAAATGTTCCCCATAGACAGCATGATTCTCCTAACTTTATAGGGAAGGACTAAGGCAGAGAGAGATCTCAGACCCTGCTGACTCACAGACCCACAGTCAGGACTTTATGATAGGGTCACAATTCATGTTCAGGTGTGTTTGAACTCAAACTATTTCTGCATCTCCACTCAGCCACGCATAATGAAAGTGAAAGGGGACCATAGTCCATTTCACTTGCATGTGAAATCAATAAGCTTGGGCATGATCCAGCTATCAACAGGGGACTCACAGGGACTTTCTTTGATCAGAGACACCTATCTGTGTTGGAGAACATAAATGTAACACAGCTAAGATGTTCAGGGGCAAAGAATTGTAGGAACTTAGTAGCAGTGGGTTATTATCTTTTGATAATAATTTTTTTTGCACTATAGCAGAATGCACAAGTGTACAAATTTCCATTATTTATTTAACTTGCTTCATATTCTTTTGACAATTCTGTCATGTTGCTGACAGATGGAAACACCCTCTTATTTCCTCTCTGCAATGAGACATCTGTGGGGAGTAATGTTAATGACCACGACCACTTTTTTGAATATTTGCAATAAGATGGCCTACAACAGTTTACATAATTCTCCAAGGACCACGTAAGGTAGGTCTTATTTACCCCAGTTTTAGGAGGAAGTAACTATAGCCAAGAGAGGTTATATAATTTTCTCAGGTCTCACAAGATACAAATGAAAAAACTGGGACATAAACTTGAGTCTACATTATTCCAAAATCCATTCTCTCCTTTCCCTGTGGATATCCAGAGAGGTTCTACCTGGAGGCAGCTGGGGTTTTTTTTAAAGTCTGTTAAGGTCATGTTTGTGCATTTCAACTTGAGATATAAATAATAGGGAAGGAGATGACATGATGGAAATGGTGCTTGGGCAGGTGGGAAGAGACAGTCTCAGAGGACGTGAACAGCAACAGGAATTGGGGATGCTGAGCACCTGGGTAAAGATGGTCGCTGTGGAAATAGGAAATGGCATCCCCAGACCAGTAGACTTCGTGGGATAATAATGAGAATCATAAGAAAAGAGAAGGACTGAAACGGACTGAGGGCAAGCTCTCTGGAGGGACAGTCACAGTGATAGAGAATAATGGTAATGCTAAGGGTTCTGCAAGTCAGAGGTGGTTTTCTCTGCAGGGTTTAGAGGAGAGGGCTGGAGGCAGGGCAGCTCTGCAGATGGCTGGGCCACAGGCAGCTGAACTAGTGCCTCGACAGATGGTCATGGGTGAAGAAAGATCTTCCTTGGAAAGGAGACGGGCACCCATGCCAGCCCCTCCCCAGATGGGCAGCCGGGAGTTTATGCTGGCTAAGAGCTGGGGAAAGTATGTTCAAGGTCAGTGAGAAAAACAACCTGTGCTGTGTCTAACACCTGGTGTGGCAATCCTCTTTGCCACAGGGACTTCCTCTTCTGGTCCCCATCACAGACCTCCACGAGCCCAGTGTCCTGGCACTACAGTGGGTGCCTCTGGGACTGTCCAGCTCCCAGGGTGGGCAGGAGGCCCTGTCAATCCCACTGCCACTTTGAACCAAGTCATGCGTCCAGAGGGGGAGTTTGGCCTTGCATTATTTGGTTTTCTATCCTTTTATGTCCATTCACTGTAGCACTATTTCTTTTTACTGAGAAGCAACTTGAGATCATTTATGGCTTTACTCTGCTCCTCCATGGATCTGTCTACATAGTTTTGTGGTTTTGAGTTATGAGTGACAGTTATGTACTCCTGCCTGTAGATATCTATGCACACATTCTGGAAAGTTCTCAAAGGGACAGAGGTCACCACGTGGCAGTCCACGGACTGCATATGGCCTGCTGACATGTTGTATTTGGCCTACCCAATGTTTGTTAACATTTTTTGAACCAATACTCAAACTGGAGACTCTTACACATTCCTACATTTCCAGTTTCTCTTTAAAAAAAGGTAAAAAGCTCTAAAAATCCTGGACTGCAACCCCGCATGTCAGTAAGCACCTGGAGTTGCTTTACTGCTGTCCCCTTGACACACAGAATTTTGTCTCTATTTTGCCGCAGTCCCCACCACTCCCTGTTACTGACACAAAACCCTCTTGTCCTTCTTTGTCCCACTCATCTGGCCCCTAGAGGCATTTAACTTTGAGATCCTGATGTACAATAATGATATCAATTCAGAGAGAAGTCAGTTGGTTCCAAGAAGATATGAATGTACTTGAGTGGAAGGGATGGCTGAATTCTAATTCCTTTCCCCTTCCTTTATGTATCTTCTACTTACAGAATTTTGAGAGGACACAAAATTCTCAACCTTGTGATGATGCTTCTTGCCACTATAGCATAACATAACCCCAGGTCCTTCCATCAAGACCCTCCTTCCACGACGGTCCTCCCATAGTATCCTAGGACAAGCAGAGAGGTCTCACCAGATGATTCAAGGAGATATCAGTGACATGATGACTACTTGAGCCATATTTTGGCAGAGGAAAATGTAAAAGAAATAATGTAGTGAAGTGGAACAACAACTCTGATTGATTTGAGAAAGGATGTGAGATGTAGGAAGTAAATGGAGTTGGAGCAAAATCAGGAAAGGTGGATCATAGAAAGCTCAAGAGAATGGATTTGCCTGCAAGCCCATGGAAAGCTGTAGAAGCATCGGAGCCTGAGCAATGAGATGACCCTACAGAATCATCAGCCTGGAGTGGTCACTTTGAGGACAGGGTGGGAGGCAGGCTGGAGTATAGACTGACCTGAGGACAGGAGACCCCTCAGGAAATTGGCCAGCTACTTCCAGGCTTAGAGTCTAGTCTCATCTCTGCTAATTCAGCATGCAACCACTGTCTGGGCCTCAGTCTTCATCTGTGACCTTCAGATGTCCTTCAGGTCTCAATCCTCTATTGGCACCTAGCACCCTCCAAGTGCTATTTCCATTGTGAAGGTACAATGACAGGACCCTGCTCCCTTTGGTTGAAATCATCCCCTCCTTAATGAATCTTGGTTGAGGTCTGTCGATCATGAAAAGCATATATTGTGTTAGTGTCCTCTATAGAGTGAATCGGAGGGAAATCTGGATCCAGATATCCCCAATGACAACAATGTCCAGTATGCTTTTTTTTTTTCTTTCTGTTTTGGTGGTTATGAGCCAGTTGTTATTTGTGCATTTTGAGAGTGGGTTTCATTGGACTTAGATTAGTCTTTCTGTAAATAGAAGCAAAATCATAGAGGAAGGAAAAATGCGGGAATGGAGCTATTTCCAGCTATCCTACCACTAGGTAATATGCCCTCCATTAGGGCCTCTCTAGAAGAAAAAGGTTAGAAAAACCAAGGGCACTGGCAGGAAGAAATAAGCAGGTACCTCTACATCGAGCTGATCCTGGTTGCAGCTCTGGACTCTTCATGGCCACAATCTGACAGACAACACCAGAGAGAGGGCTGGTTTCCACAAAACAAACAACAACAACAAAGCCACTACAAACACTACTTCTATTGCTCTCAGCCATGCTTACTGCAGTAAGCTTAAGCAATATTAAAGACCAAGCCCTTCACTTTACATAGATCTTAAGCTTTTTCAAGGAGGCAGATGCTATACTTTCAGTTACTCTTGAGTCATACCTTGAGCTTCATGTAGCTGACACTTAACACTCAAAAACTGACCCTTGGCTGTTCATCTCCTGACTCTGTGTATTACTCACCCACTGTGTAACAGGCATCTCAATATTGCAGAGATTAAAAGAAGGCATAATGTATGGTGGCTTCCATCAAGGAGATTATATTCTGGTAGAGGTCTGCTGTGGCTTGGATATGGCTTGAGTGTATCTTTCAAAGATTCATGTTCTAGAAGCTTGGTCCTCAGTGTGGTCTGTTGGAAGGTGCTGGAACCTTTAAGAAGTGAAGTTTGGTTCAAGGTAATTAGGTCATTGGGGATGCTGCTCTCAGGAGGAATTAATGTAGTTCTCCCAGAGTTAGCATTCTCCTGAGAGCAAGTTGTTGTCAAAAAGCAAGTCTGACTCCTGAACTCTATGATTTCCTGTCTCAATATGAGATCTCTCCCTTTCAAACATGCTTTTGCCATCTGCCATGGAGACTTGATAAATGGAAGCCAATAGCACAGAAACTGTGAGCTAAATTGATCTTTTCTTTATAAATTACCCAGCCTCAGGTATTTTGCTATAACAACAGAAACCAAACAAATACAAGGGCCATCCCTGCGATTGTATACACATGTGCTCATGACTAAATCAGCATGATAAATGTTATGAGGAAGATGTGCAGAAAACTCTGTGGAAGCTGAGTATGGGAATAGTGGTGGAAATGTACTAGAACAACTGATGCCAGAGCTAAGCCTCAGAAGATGAATAATATAGACGCTCATCATCTTAAGGATATGTGTACGTTCATTCATGTGTGTGTGTGTATCTTTTCTGTTGTTGTTGTTGTTGTTACATCAGTGTGTAACTCAGCGTGAGAAGTCCTGCTCTTTCTTTAGCCCATATCAGGTGCAAAGGTACTATTTACTCTTTCTCTTTATTTATTTGCATTTTTCCCTATTTTACAGCATCCTTTGCATAAATATTTCCCTTGAATTCTCTATTTTAAAACAGATGGCATGATCAGGGTTATGTACTCTGATCTCAAGCCTCTCCTGCCCTGCCATTCACCTGCCTTGGAGCCTCAGCTGCTTCATCTGTCAGGCATGGATCCTCATGCCTGCTGGACAGGCAAGGTGATGCAAACGGGTTCTCATCCAGCAGCCATTTAGACAGCAAACATTTTATTGAGCACCTACATTTTATGAAATGCTAGGCTAGGATTTGAGGTCCATCCAAACTCTGTAATCTGCTGTTCAACTCTGTCCACCTTTAACAAATGTGTTTTCAAGAGCATGCACACATGTGCCTCCTTTGGAAAGCAAGGCCAACCCCACACTTCAAAGTGCAGACCATGTGAAAACTTGGATGACCTTCAAAACACCCTATTGGGTTTTTTTCCTCCTGGCGGCGGGGGGGGGGGGGATAAAGTATTCTTTCTTTGTTTGTTTGTTCTAATTAGTTATACATGACAGCAGAATGCATTTCAGCACAGCTTTTCATTTCCCTGGTAATATGTGATGTAGAGTTGGACCATAATTGCAGTCATACATGTACCTAGGGTAATGATGTCCATCTCATTCCACCATCTTTCCTACCCCCATGTGCCCTCCCCTTCCTTCCCTCCCCTTTACCCAAAAAGTTCTTCCATTCTGCCCCTCTCCCCACCAATTATGGATCAGTATCCACTTATCAGGGAGAACATTTGGCCTTTGGTTTGGGGGGATTGACTTACTTCACTTAGCTTGATATTCTCCAACTCCATGCATTTACCTGCAAATGCCATGATTCTATTCTTCTTTAAAGCTGAGTAATATTCCATCGTGTATATAGACCAGAGTTTCTGTATCCATTCATTTATTGTGTTACAGGAAAGAGACAAAAGCAACACCTCCAACCAATCCAATGGCCATAATAATCCAGTCCAAATCTTCAACTGAGCATCTTAACTAAGTAATTGTTTATCTGATTAACCCACAAAAGGAGCCAGAAACACACCCCTTTCCCAACATTCTCTCACTCGCGATGTCCCTCTCCTCCCCACCCAGTCTGCTGTCCAATAGACATTAGGATCCCACTCCTTTCAGGGCGCAGAGGCCAACTCAGGTTTGATCCCAGCATCAACGCTGTGCAGCCCCTCTCCACCGGGCGTCTCCCCAGACATTATTTCCCACCATTTCTTTCATTTGTGGAATGTGCTGTCTGCTGGGAAGCGTGTGTGGCTCTTCCCCTGCCTCCCCCCTTGACCCTGCACGGCGATGTGGGCTCTCCTGGAGCCAGGCCGTGGAGAGGCGGCCATTCTCAGCCTCCCTGGACAAAGCCAGGGTTCCCTTGGCAACGGGACCTTGTGGACACTGGTGAAGGGGTTTCCCTCCAGCCCCGGGCCTCTTTCAACTCCAGAGCTCACCCGGGGTGCGCGTCTCTCATGGAGGCATCTCTAAGCAGGGTAGGTAGGAAAAACAACAGTTCTGAATCTCGTAATTGGCATTTGGAGACAATTGCTTTGCATTCAACAGGCAGGAAAATGTGGAGTTGGGTGGGTGAGTGAATCCACGCGCAGGCTGGGGAGCAGCCCCCGGCGGGCGGGCAGGCGGAGGGAAGGCTGGTTTCGTTTCTGTCCACACAGGCCAGTCTTGATGGGAGCAGTTTGGGGCTGTGAAGTGTGCCTTTGTCTTTTGGGAGGTGGGAGGATGGGGAGGGACCTAAGGCTTCTAGAGGCAAGTGTTTTCTGCTTTCTCTCCTATCTTTGGCTTTTCCTTTCTATAAATATAAAGGAACCAAGGATTGCTTATTTCCAGGTTAGTGCCCAAACTTGCTCATTATTTCTGCCAGTGTGTGCCTGTGTGCTCTCGCTCTGGGAGGTGGGGTCTCTCTCTCTCTCTCTCTCTCTCTCTCTCTCTCTCTCTTTTTCTCTCTCTCCACTTGTTTTTTGTCACAAAAGCAGACAAGAAAGATTTGTTCTAAGGTTGGCAGTGACCTTTTCTTGTAGCAGCTCATTTTTGGCAGAGCCAGGGTTAAGCCAAATGGGACAGGCAGACGGACCTGTGTCCCCCTCCTAGCTTGGTGAGCTGGGTAGGTATCTGAATCCGGGTCACTGAACCAGGTTGGCCTAGGAGACTTCAGATGCGCCTTTGGTTGATGGAGGAAGTGTCCGGTATTGACTTGGTTAATAGAAATCTGAAGTTTCTATACTCATTCAGAAGTTTGTCATTGCTGTCCAGGCTGAGGGCCTGGTGGGGAATACTGAGAGGTGATTCCGCTCCTCCATTTCACCTCGGAACTCCAGGTGGAGGAGCACTGTGCTAGAAGGCTACTTCACCATGACTCTCCTGCTTATAGACTTTGAACAAGTAGAGATGAGTATAACTGAGTGTTGAAAGGAAAAGGTTAGAGCGTCATTCGTTTTTCCTTTCCTTTCTCTTTCCTTCCCTCTCTCCTCCCTCCCTCCTTCCACATTTAGAGAGAAGCCTAAGTAGTACTTTATGGAGGCTCTGAGTTTAAACTAGTTACTGCATTATCCCATTAACCAAAATTAAAATTTTAAAAACAAATGAAATCTTATTTATTTCCTTCTGTGTTCAAACTTCCATAAAACTCTTTGGAGACAGGGACTGTGCTGTTTTCATTGTTGCACCCCAGATCTAACCAACCCCAGGGCTAGGTGCATTATGGATGCTCAATCAATGCTTGTAGAATTGGGCTGACTCCAGAGGGGAGCCTGGGGCACTTACCTTTACCCTCTGTTGCATGAAGGGTGGAGCCAGTTATTGGTGTGATCAGGTGACTCGGGTTCTGGACTCAGATCAGACATTAATTAGCAGAGCTACCTCACCAGAGCTTTTTCAGTTTACATCCATCAGGTGAAGGGGTTTGGATAAGAATGGTGTTTCCCCACCAAATGTACTTTCCTGAAATCCTCAACCCGAGGGAGATTTGGGAAGGGGAGCAGTGTGCTCAGGAACAGCATTGAAGAATGCTGTAGACTGAGGAGGAGGAAGAGCAAAAAGGTTCAGAGCCTCGAAGTTTTATTGTGCTGGGTGCCAGATGACCTCTCAAGTCCCTTGTAACCCTGACATTCAGCGTTAGGAGCCTAGTCTTTCTCAGTGGTTGTGACTTCTCTTCTGCACTGGGTACTTTTGAAGAATGAAACAAAGTAAGACCCTGATTTGTTCTCATAGAGGCGAGCACGCTATCTTGGGGACAAGGAAATAAGGCTTCTCACCCCTGATACACCTGAATCTGCCCTTGGAGTGGTGAGTAGCTGGTCCCGAGGCGCCAGGAGGTCAGAGGTTGCAGTGAGGTAGCAAGCAAGGTCTTACAGGCCTTGAAAGACATGGCGGAGACGGATGGGAAGCCACTGGACCCATAGTTGATCACTCCAGAACTGCAGTGAGAAATGTGTTGCAGAGACCATATCAGCAAAGTGATTGGTTAGAGTGAAAGTCTTAGAAACTAAGCGTCCTCTGTGGGAGGTTACATGGTGACTGGAAACCTTCAATGTAGTCAGATGAACCTAGATTTGCATCCCGACCTTGCGACTTACCACTGGGTAACTTGTGTGTGTCATTTACCTTCCCCCGATTGCTCATCTGTTAAAGAGCAATCATATGACCAGCCTCAGCCAGTTGTAAAGACGAAAGCCCAAAGAGACTGTCATCTCCCACAGAATGCTGGAACTGAGCTCTGTTATTGTCAGAACAAATCCTAGCACCTTTGCACTATTGGCCACAGATGAGCAAGCCCTCTGGGGGGTGTCAGGCACATGCTGAGTCTCACATATGCTCCCTAGCTCCTTGGGGGGAGTAGGCGGAGGTAGGGAAGGAAGACGTGAGGTGACCTGTGCAAGGACATGCAGCCTGCCAAGGCCAGGATTGAGACTGGGGTCCGAAGCTATTTACTCCTGACTAATATTTTTTTTCCCCTACATCAGGAATCAGCCAACTCTGCCCTCCTGGCCAAATCCAGCTTCTGGGTTTATAAATAATGTTTTATTGAAACATAGCCATGCTTATTCATTTACGCACTTTCTATGGCTGCTGTCGCAATTTGACAGCAGAGTTGAGTAGCTGCCACAAAGACTGTCTGGCTCACAGAGGCTAAAATGTTTATTTGCTGGCCCTTGACAGACACAGGCTGCCAGCCTCAATCTACATTGTTGAGCTCCCTTAATTGGCATGGCGTTATTGTTTTTAGCTTAGGTGTTGCCAGCTAGCCAGGGCCAGAATTGAGATTCTCCTGGCAGATCGCAGTCCTGATGGGATATAACAGAGACAGACCCCTCTAGAGGCACCTGGGAAGGCAGAAAAGGAAGAAGATGCTTGTGTCCCCATAAGACCATGGGCAGCACCCTGGGGAAAGACATTGCTGTTCTCAGGGAGAATTTGCATTTGCTTACTCATATGCACATGGGTCTATTTGAAGGCTCCTCCTTCCTCTTTTGAGACACTCTTCAGACTTAAGAGCATGTGGGGACTGTAGATCAAGGAGTATTTCCGTGCCTGGCACTTAGGAATCCCATAGGTTGGGTCAATCTCTTTGATCTCCAAGTTTCCATTAATGCACTTAAATAAACCCCTCAACAAGGACACCGTGAGCCTTTAAATGTACCAATGCAGGGCTGGGGATGTGGCTCAAGCGGTTGCACGCTCGCCTGGCATGCATGCGGCCCGGGTTCGATCCTCAGCACCACATACCAACAAAGATGTTGTGTCCGCTGAAAACTAAAAAACAAATGTTAAAAATTAAAAAATAAATAAATAAATAAATAAATTTACCAATGCATTCAATCCCATTAAGTAATTAATGCCCGACTTCCAGGTTTCACTCGGGTGTTTGAGGATACATTTAGAGGTGTAGATTCATAGCCAGAAAGCAGTGGAGGCTTCCCTTGACGGGATGTGTAGGATCCAAGCTTCCTCTTCACCCCTAGGTGTTTCTCTCAACTCCCGTCTTCAGGCTCGGCTTGTTGCCTTAAGCAGTGAAAACTGGGTTACACAGTTCTTCAACTCCAGGTAATAGAAATACAGTGCCCTGTATTTCCTGGCACTCTTAACTTTCCAACCAGCCTAGGTGGAGAATACCCCAGCTTTTTGGAATGCTAAATAATCCACCAGACCTATCAGCCATGGGGTTTCAGAGTTCTGTAGTCTCCTTCCACTGATCCAATGAACAGATGTGCTCCTTTTTCGCTTGCTCAGAATGCTTCAGCCATCTGAAGAGCATGGACTCGGTTGGGTCAATCCCTCAGAGCCCTCACCTCCAGCTAGTCCACAGCCTAAGCAACTGCCCTCACAAACACCCCAAGGTTATCTTGCCTGATGCCTAGAAGCAGCTCAGTAACTGTGAGGTCAAGGGTATGATGGCTCAATTCCAGGATGGGCTTGTCCTGTCCACCCAAGACCTTTCAAAAAAGTAAAAGGAAGGGAGGAAACTTCTTTAGTCGTTATCAACTGTTCCCTTTCATTTGTCTTCTTCCATGATGATGCTTAGTGGAGATGACAGCCATGGCAGAAATAGTGAATGGAAATGTAAGAAAAGGCCGGCAAATCTAAAACCCCCAGTGGGCTGGGATGAGAGCTAGTCACCTGCCTTAAGGCACAGGGCATGCTAATAAGCAAAGCAAGGGGGCATCGGAACAATCCCTGCCTTCTGGGAACTTACCATCAAAACAAGAAATTACTGAAGTGTACTGAGCTAGCAGATTCAAGGGATAAAGACATACACGAATCAGCATGTGGAGAGGAAGGGAATGTTATAGAAGGAGCCCACGCTAAAAATAAATGATCTTTTACAAGTGTGGTTAACTTTACTGAGACTTAAAATTATACAACACACCATGCATTTTCCCCCTAAAATAAAAACCTTGAGAAAGTCTGATCTGCCTTGCATGAAAGGCTACAGAAAAAGAAGGTACCCCTGAAAGTGTTTGAAATTACAGCTGTATTCCAAGTAGGATAATCAGCAGGAATAGTTAACGCTATCAGAAGTAGACTGATGTGGAATTGCTTACTTTAAATTGACTCATTTATGTTGCCTCATTCAAAAGATTCCCAGCCCTCTTATCTATCTATCTACTATCTACCACCATCTAGGAGCTGTCTAGGAAAAAAAGAAGAAGAAATAGGCCAATTTTGTTGAAATCTGCCCAGTGTGACAATTTTCTCACTGTCCCAAGTGAAAATAATCATTCATTTCATACTTAATCTATACCCCCCCCAAAAAAAATTCAATGCTAAGTTGTGACATTTTATTTGGTGATTAGTTAGGATCAGAACAAGCTGATTGACAACCCGGCTAACACGGTGTCCTTATGAATTGACCTTTGAGGCTGCAATGACCTAATTTGTAATTTAGAATTGGACATCTATGATGCAGCCCTAGCCTTGGCATACCATGGGTAGCCCAACAGATGGTACCTCAGCAAGTTCTTTTAAATAAATATGAAACTGCTAGCATTATCTTTGTCCAGCTCAAATGTGTTTCCCTAGATATGATTTTGTTCCCATCCCACGACATTGACAAGTGGTAACTACTGAGTGTTTCTGCGCAAGGTGATCCAAGATGGTAATGGGTGAGAGCATCCACCAGAGACCGGCTCTAACCTCTAACCTCCTCCTTTCCAAGACGCACCCATTAATAACACTGTAGCACCAGTAGCACCTGCTCTTTCTTGAACATTGATATCCTCACAATCTTATTAAATTCTTTTTCATCTGGGGGTTGGGTTGCATTTTTGTTTGTTGGACAGGAAGGTAGAGGGGCAGACAGAAATGGGGGACTGTCAATTTTTTGTGATGTTTTCAAAGCAGGGATGGTAATGGAAATAGAATTTTTAAATTATAGGATCCAAACTGGGGGGAGGCCAGGGCGGGGGGGGGGGATGGTAATTAGAGGATTTGGCCAGAGGAGGTGGGGGCCAGCCAGGAGGGCAGGGCAGGGAGATGGGAGGGGTGGGCCATCTGGTGTTAATCTCCTGCTGTGTGTTTGCAGGGCGAAATAGTCAGGGTACTTTGTCAAGGTACAGTCTGCTCTTGCAGACGCAGATGGAGCAAAAGGGAGATTAATACATGTGGTTCTAACCACCTTTCATATCTTTACAGCTAAACATTATTTATAGAAATCAATTAGTCCTCTGTCTGTGCAATTTTATTATGAGGTTCTGTCCAAGTTTCTGGCAAGCTCTTTAAGAGGATGATTGATGGTGAACTTTCAGAATGAATAAAAAATGAACCCTCCCCTAGGAATTGGTGTAGTGGAGAGAAAGGTAAATGATAAAAATTACAAACTCTGCAAATCATAGGAAACTAATGCAGAATCAGTGTGGTCCTTGTTATACTGTTGTTTTTTTCTTGTAGCTAACACTAGTCTTTCTTTCTTTCTTTCTTTCTTTCTTTCTTTCTTTCTTTCTTTCTTTCTTTCTCACAACACTCAGCTGTCTGTTTGCTATGGAAACTTTAGGAGAGCTCAATGCCTACAACTGAATTGTGGGAAACTAAAGATTTATTCATTTGCCAAGCTAGTAAATGCCATTTTGATTACTGATGCTCATAAGAGATAAAGAATTCCAGGGAAAAATGGAACAGAGCTCTTATGTTTTGTCTTATGGAAACTTTTATAAGAGATGAGAGCTGCCGATTGGCCTCTGTAAATGAGGCTAGGAGCCAAGTAATGATAAGTGTAAACTCTCATTGCAGTGAATTTCATGGAAGACATCTATTGATTTATTTTGCAGTTCTAATCCTGGTAGCCTGCTACCAAAGCTCACATCCCCCAGAATTCAAAATAAAACAGCATCAATGTCTTACCGGTGAGAACAGAATAACCAAACAAAACACAGGTCCAAACCCAGGAGAAGACAGGACGCTTGGCACATAGTGTATCAGTGCTGACATCATTCAGGTGGGGAACAAGGTTGCCTATTTTGTTAACTCTTTTGAGGGGATAAGAGGATTTTTTTGTCTTTTAACACTTTGAGATGGTGGAGGTGACAATGGGCAAATAACATTAGAGGGGGTTTATGTGGCACTTTAAGGACTGCAAAGGATTCTGGGAAGTTCCTAACTTCAGTCAGGCTGAGTTTCCTCCTCTGGATACAGAAAATATTCCTAGTACCCATCAGTTTGCTGGGAGAAGCAAACGAGATTGGGCATTGAAGTGTTCAGTGCCCCATAAACACAACAGATTCTCTTGAAGTAGCATCATCTGGGTTAAGATCATTCAAAATGACTTTTCTCATTTTCTTAAGGTTTGATCTCAGTGTAGAACTTGTCTCCTTTTGTCAACTGTTTGATGTGTCTGAAGAATCGATAGCAAGTGCCCTACAGAGAGGCAAGTTCTGACTTTTGTGTCTTCTTCTGTGTAATTTTGATATGAACCTTTATACACAGTAGATGCTTGATAAACACTTTCTCATGTAAAATTCTCTAAGTTTAAACAAAGTTTCCCTCTTTCTTCACTGAAGCTATCAGTGTAAATTTACAAAGACTCTACTTAACATGACTTAATCATATCTGAAGTAACTCACTTCTAAGTAATAACAAGCATTTATTGAACAATGAGTGAATGCATAAATCCTACATAGGAGAATTAAAGAACTAAGCAAGGAAAACATTTTAAATCAAAACTTTATTAACTTTTAAATTTCAGTAGGGAAAAAAAATGTGTGGAGTGAATTAGAAAAACAATTGCTTGCAAGCTAGAGAAAATGTTGTTTCCTAACTTAAGATAGAACAATTTATAGGAGACGTGGGGCAGATCTCAGAATACAATGGAAAGCTGGACAACAACGTTTGCAAAACTGCAGAGAAGAGTCAGCAGTGCAGATCTGGGGCAGCAGCATTTAGCAGCCTCATTGGTCAACACCATGAATACATTTCTATCATTATTTTTACGTATCCAAATATAGTTGTATCTTCTGCCCTCTGTATCCACAAGTTCCACATCTGTGGACTCAACCAACCTCAGATGGAAAATGCTTGGGAAAATTCTTTTTTCATCTGTATTGAATGGGTAAAGCCAGTTTTCCTTGTCATTATTCCTTAAACAATACAGTACTACAGCTATCTATGTTGCATTGACATTGTATTAGGTATTAGAACTAATCTAGGATGATTTAATGTATATTGGAAAATACTACATCATTTTATATGAAGGACTTGACTATCCACAGATTTGGGTGTCCACAGGGTTCTGGAATCAATCCCCTGCAGATATTCCAAAGTACTGGGAATTAGGACCTCAGCATATGCATTTGGGTGAGAGGACACAGTTCCCCCCATACTCACATTTGGTAAACAGAGTGAGCGGATTTCTCAAGTTATAAACACCCATTGTGTCCTACAACATTCTTAATGCAAATGGAGTCACCATTCCCAAAAGTCCAGGGAGATATACAATGTTCCAAATTTGCTGTTGGAGCTTATTAAAACTGAGATACACAGGTTTTCTCCCCTCTGTCGTTAAACACACATTTAAACCTTGACAGATTGAGAACTGGTAACCACTTTGTATCTGAGATGCCAATTTTGCCTATGAAAGTTTACAGAGAGATTTTTCTAAGAATGGAGCCAAGCAAAAATGACTCTTTATGACCTCCACCACACATACAGATTTTCTCTTGGCTTCTGGCCACTGTTTAGACTCCCCGTCCAGCCTTGAGCAATACACAAAGCAAGTAGTAGTCATGGAGTGATACAGAAAGCCCTGGCTGTCTCCTGGGGTGTTTAATTTGCTGCTTAAAACATCCAACTCATAGTTTATGGTTCTATGATTCACAATTTCTCAACACACAAATCTGTGGTCTTCTTCCATGACCTGTGGCCACTTTCCCTAGGCCTTGTCCTCTGTGTTCCCTTGGAAAGATGTACTCTGGGAGAGCAGGTGTCCCCACCCCAAGCAGCTGAGAGGTGGCTTTCACCTGAATGTTTAGAGGCAATGTGCCCCAATGATGTCTTTGAGTGCTGTGAGGCCTGGCTGTCCGTGGCAACGTGTCCATCCAGCTCTGAGGGTTTGCCTTCCTCTTCCTTCCCTTCCAATGCTGTGAATATGAACCCACTATTCCCATAAGGCAAGTCAAACAGGCTGTGCGAAGGACGGCACCAATTTTATCCACAAAGAAGAAACCACCTAGGTGTGCAATCGCCTTTGATTGTTCTTTAGTGAGTGTGTAGGCATAACGTGTGTGTGTGTGCGTGCACGCATGCTGGTGTTTGTACACAATCACAGGATTTGGAGGAATCTTGATCAGCAGTATGGGCATGACTTTGGTGTAAAAAAGTACTCCTCTATAAGAATCAAATGGTAAAACTTGTGGATTCCAAGACCTCCCATAACCTGGGGTCTATTCATACCTCCAGCCTTGTCTTTTATCCTCCTCTGCTCCGACCACACACTCTGCTCAAAAGGCAGTCCCAGCACCCTGCACTATGCCTTTGCTGATCCCTTGGGCTAGAATAGACCTTCCTTGCACCCCGTTATCTGTGCCCCAAAGGACCTCTGACCATGCTTTGCATACACAGATCCTCTGGGAATCCTTCTATACTCATTTCCCTGCTCCTTGGTCCCACTCAGATAGATGCCCATCCTGAACATCCCATAATACCCTGCCCATCTCCATGGTATCTGTTCTGAATCTTCATTGTTGGTTTGTCTGTTTCTACCTAAACTGTAAGCTCCTTGAGGGTTGTGACTATATATATATCGCCTCTTTTCTCCAGCCCTTAGCGTAGTACCTGGTACCTGATTAATGTTTAGTGGATAGATGAATGATTCAGGGAACAAATAAACAAATTAAAATGAAAATTGGAAACATGGTTTTCTTAATCCCCACCATCTGGAAGCTATAAAGGCCTCCTTATTTGAAAACAGCACAGTACCTTAAATATCAACTCAAGCCCACCAGAGGACAAGTTAAAAACAGTGTATGATTCATCCGGGTTACTCCTGGGCCTCACACTGTACGGTTCAGCCCATTTCTCAGGATTGTACATCAGTTTGTTTCTCCATAAAAATCCACTCAGCCTGTTAAAAATACTCAGTGGTGGTAACGATTGCACAAGCCACGGTGGAAAATAAAATCTAGTATGGACTGCCAAAATTATAGCCTGCTAAGGAGAAATGGTAATATACATAATATGCTTATTATTATAATATGGTGAAAAGTACATCAGACTTAGAGCCAAAAGGCATAGGTTCAAACCTGGATCCCACCATTGACTAGCTGGGTGGCACTGGGCAAGTAAGTTAATGCTTCAGAGCCTTCCTGACTTGATTTGCATCAGACAGAATGGGCTTCACTCGAGTGGCCCCAGGAGCTTTAAGCTCTGTGTCAAAATCATGGAATGAAAATTGATACTGAGTACCTACCTACTACGCACCTGCCATTCTACTAAACAATCCAAAGATGGATAAACCCAAACGCAGATTCCCCCAAGGTCACAGGGGATCTGTTTCTAGTCCATCACTAGTCATTGCTCTCTAGCCCATGGCTTAACAATGGCACGTATCTCTTAGAAAATATTTCAAAACTACCCAGGGAGTCGGTGTTCCATGCCACTATAATTGCCATCATATTGGCTGCTCTTTTGTATTATGTAGACGGCTATTATATAGACCACTCGCTATTCTAGGCAGCATTTTTATTTGAATGAGATTGAGCATCTCCTATGTGTCCCATACTTTTCAGAGTCCTAGTGGAATCTACAGAATGCCCACGCAGTGATCAGCACCACATGCTCTCCTGTCTCTGCATCAGCCCTGTAGGACACTTGGCGTCACATAGACCAAACACTCAGATGTTGGCTCATATTTTAGTTTTCATATGGGTGTTTGGCACTCGGAGAAACAGGCAACTGCAGCCTTCAATACAACATCCAAGGATTGTTTAAACATGGGATTAGTCTGGGCTTTCTAGGGGAAATGTTCTTTTCAACATCACTTTCTAGAACAGTGTTTGATCCTGTTTATGAACAGTCCTGTCAGCGTTGTTAATAGCAGTAAGAATTCTTCCTCCTCTGTTGTAATCACACTCGCCCATCCCTGTCACCTCCTCTGCCCTAATCCATGTCCTGTTCAGCCATTTCAAGTCCACTTGGGAATCCACGTCCCCCTTCCTGCCTCTGCTTTCCACGCGACTGTGCACCTCGCAACTTCTCACCCTCATTTCAGTGCAGTCTTCCTGCTGAAAAACTTGCAGAGCATCCGTTGCATCGTCACACTTGTTCAGATGCACTAGGTTTTCCAGATGCTTAGTTTGGAGGGGGAAAAAAAAAATGAGCACAGGAAAAGAAATCAGGTGGTCTTCATTCTAGTTCCAGATGTGATACAGTGTTGCTGTGTGACCTGGGGAACACTGCTTTCCCTCTCTGTGACACACCTAGAACTAGAAATGAAGACCTCAGAAGAATTACTTCCCTCCCACCTCCAGATCTTAGTTTCCTTGACTGTGCAGTGAAATGAAGGGACAAGATCAGGGATGCCAGGTGAGTGGCAGTCAGTCACCACTACTTTCCTACAGGCTCCTTGGAGTTCATCAGTAATTGTCTTTGGCTTTTTCTTCTGAGTGTTAATGAACTTCAAAATCATCTCAGCAGTCACTTGTAAGAGCCCCGTGTTAACTCTCCAGAGCAAAGTCCTTTGCCCACTCTAGATGGGACAGATGGGACGACCTTTGGGGTTCTAACATGTCACAGTTTACAGGAGTGCATCCCAGCCACCCAGGGCTTCCAGGGCAAAGCCACGCTGCAGCCTGCAGCATTTTGAACATTTTAGGCCTCTGGATGCCCTTCCACTTTACAGTCTTAGGTCAAATAGTACCCATCCTCAAAAGCCCAGGTGAGCTCCACCCACCTGAAACCCCAGCTGGAAGTGATCCATGAGCTTAGTGTGAAAGTTAAATGAATGTACTTTCACCTGCATATTACACTACCTACACCTACTCAAAACATCTCTATATTATGAGGTCACCAGGTTAACCGCAAGTGACCTCCCCATCTATGTGTAAATGAATCCCATCAGTCACTTTACTTCTGTGGAGGCACGGAGGCCTGCAAGGAGAGGTCGAGGAGTTGAAGTGGAGGCAGCCGGCTTAGACCGCTGCTGAAGAGCTCGCTGCCTCTGAAGCGACGTGGTCTCAAGGAAGTGCTGCCGTTCTAAGGAGCTGATAGCAGTCTGTGTGAGGCCTGCAGAGGGTGATCATCCAGGAGGGGGAGGGTGGGGTCTGGAGATGCAAGAAAAAAATGGGAGCAGCTGTTAGCTCCTGAAGAGAGGCAGAGGGCCGCCATCTACCTGGAGGCCTGGCTCCAGACCAGAGGGAGGCCTGTTGTCCTTCACACCAAAAGAAAAGGAGCAGAGGAAGGGTGAAGAAGAGGGGGCCCGTGACCCCAGCAGGAGAAACAGAGAGTGTCCCTTCAGGAGCTCCTCGTTTCTTTATGAAGCATGAAGTAATGTGTCCACCAAAGTGAGAGGAGAGGGGAGGAGGGCACCAGGGTGAGTGGGAGATGTGAGGGGTGCAGACGTGAGGCTTTGAAAAGAGTGGCTGGGCAAGTGTCCTGGAGAGTTCAAGGACACCGCCAAGCTGTCCTGGGTGCTCAGCTTAAAGGTGCTGATGACAGGCAAAGGGTGAGAGGAGCTGCCTGGCTGCCCCTGTTCTGGTAGGGCAAGGACCCCCAGGATGTCTGCACAGAGGCAGCAGGGGGCAAGAGCAGGTCTGCTCTGGGGGACTCCCTCCAGAATGCTAATGGAGTCCACTCATTGGCCTCAGTCACCCTAACGATCTATAGGAAGCTAGGACTGCAGGGATTGTGTTGACAGGAGAGAGGCCTTGATCAGGGCAACCTGGGAAGTCCATGTGAATCAGCGGCAGCCACACAGGAGACCTTGCAGGCCCCCATTCTGGGTTCTAGGAGTTTGTTCTTGTTTTGAGACTCAGGGCTTTGCATAATTTCTTTGCTCTATCTTGAAAAGAAGAAAGAGGAGAGAAGAAGAGAGGATAGCATAGGAGTGGAGAGGTAAAGAAAGAGAGAGAGAGGGAGGAAGGAAGGAGGGAAGGAGGGAAGGAGGAAAGGCAGGCAGAGGAAAGGAAAGGAGAATCTTCAAACACTGATATTGGAATCAAAGAAAATCATGATTAGTGAAGGCCCATTCAGTCATTCAGCCAACATTTATTGAGCTCATATTACAATCTGAGATGATTGCAAGGACTCTGAGAGGAGTAAGCCAGGGTCCTTGCCACCATAGGGTTACCTGCCCAGTGTGGAGGTAGATGGCTGAGCAAATAATTATCCTTTGAATACAGAAGTCATTGTAAGAGCTGCAAGAACCCAGAGAAGCAGGTGACAACATCTGCAAGAGGCAGATAAGTTGCTGGATTGAGGGGGGTTATGAGGATTTGTAGGGATGTATTTCAAACCAGTCTGTGAAATGTATTAAATCATCCTAACATCCCCATTTTTATATCTCTAGTCACCTGCCCCTGTGACTACCACCACGACACAAACATCCCCATTTCCTCAAGTGGATATATGTCCCTGGATAGAAAAACAGCTTTCAAACATCTCTTCTAGGGCTGGAAGGAAACGGCTGAGGGACTTAACCTGAACTTCCATTTGAAAGTGGAAGTTCCCAAGGGCATTGTCTTATTTTCGTCTCCCCAGGCCTTTGTTCTTGGTCTTTGCTTTGGAAGAGGTGAGGGACAGGAGTTGGAGAGATCAAGAGTGAGTGGTTTTGACTCATGGCAGGAAGGGGCCATGTGCAGACGGGAATGCTGTCTCCAACGTTAATTAGCCTGGGGACGAGCCAGGAGCACGCGTTTTCCCTTCTGACCTCAGCAGCACCTTCTACTCACTAGTCTCTGCAAACAAATGGTCTTCGAGGGTCACAACCAGCCTGGTGATGAGTGGCCAGGGGCTTCCAGGAAGTTGTGTTGTTTATCCCCAGACTACCTCTCTGCTTGTGTGTGAGTCCTGTGATTCATTTTCCATAAACAGCGGGTGAACAGAAGGGGAAAATCCAAAAGGCTGGGGACTGGCATTTCACTTTGTGGAAACTGCCAAGGGAAAGTTCTTTTCTTCATTCCCTCCCTCTGAGAAGAGGCCAAGCCACTGCAACAAGAGGTTGTCACAGCTGGGTCACATCACCCTGAGCCTGGGTCTTCACACGGATTCATCAAGCCCTGTCTCAGGGCACAGATGTGAGCCCAGACAGGAAGACAGAAAGCAGGAAGGGAAACATGTGATGCAGTAGCACCCTCCACCCAGAGTTCACTGGGGCTGGGAGGAGGTAGCTCCCAGCAGGCAAGGTGAGCAAGGGACCCAGGAGGACTCTGCCCTGTCTCTGCAACTTATCACTCTGATATTTAATCTCCCTGATCAAGACCTGCCAGAATTTGACCTCCAGGGTGCTTTTGTAGTTGTTATTACCAGGGATAATAATAGGAAAAAACAAAACAACTGTGTTGAATTACATGTTCACCATGTTCTTGTAGGACATGTGGCATTTTATAGATCATCTATTTTCTATTCTGTACCGAAAGATAAGTATTATTCTTATTTTACAAGTGAGGGGGGAAAAATGAATCTTAATGTGATTAAGTAACTCCTAGCCTCTGGTCAGACACTCTTGATTACAAATCCATGCCGTTCTGATATGAAAGCACATGTCCTTTGGAACAAGCCACAGTACATTATTCCTTTTAGTTGCTTTACCACTTCAAGGAGAATGGGCTCCCCCTCCTTCCCTCAAACACCCTGTAACCTCCTTCCCTCAAACACCCTGTAACCTCCTTCCCCAAGGCCTTGATGGTAAACAGTGTCTCTTCCCACCCTTTCACTTATCTGGCTCTTAATTGCACCAGAGAAAATGTCAAGACCATGCCAGGAGGAAATGTGTCTAACAGTCTCAGGACCAGGAAGCTGCAAACAGGTGACAAGCTAAGTATGACAGAGAAGACAGGGCCAGGGAAGGCTCAAGGTCAGTGCTAGAAGCCAAGAGCAGTACATGGTAGGGGCCCCTGGGCTCCACTGTGTCACCACCTGGTGCTCACTCACACTCATGCTTCGGGCCCTCGCCCTCTCTGTTTCTCTGTGCAGAATCTGTTTCCCCAGATCCTGGCATGGCCCACTTCCTCACCATGTTCTGTCTTCTCACCTCACCAGTGAGGCTGACCTTGACTTCAGTGCTGCAGAGACTACTGCTTCCTGCTCCTTTCTATTTCCTCATAGGACGCAGGCCATTCCAACTATGTCCTTCCACACTAGACTTTAAGTTCCACAAGGGCGAGGAACTCTGTGTACCACTGTCTCTCCATCTCCTAGAACAACGCCTGTCATAGAGAAGGTACTCAATATTTGGTGAATGAGTGAAAAATAGATAAAAATCAGGGCTGGGGTCATGGCTCAGTGGTAGAGCGCTCGCCTAGGGGGGTGAGGCACTAGGTTCCATCCTCAGCACCACATAAAAATAAATAAATAAAAACAAAACCATTGTGTCCACCTACAACTAAAAAAATACTGGAAAAATCATCTAGGAAATTTAGAATTACAGATTTCCGGAACCTACCATCGAGATTCTCATCCCGGATATTAATTACTTGACTGTCAGTCTCCATGGCCTGCCCTGAGTATGCCTTCTTCATTGGAGTAGGATCTTGCCTCTTCCCTGACACACCAGAGTCTTGGGGACAGGCAGGTGAGCTGCTCTCTTTGTGCCATCTGCCAGGTTCCTCTGGGCCCGCTGTGCTATTGCTGCCTTCCAAGAATCACGGGGTCAGCCTGACACTGTGGGCGGTGAAGCTAGGAGGAGAAACCACACTCCTTCCCTGGAGTCTGCCAATCGGCCTGCCTTGGCCTTTTCCTGAGCGGGCCAGATGCCCGTGGAGTTCTCTCCGCTAGCATCCTTGTGAACCTCCTCTGCTCTCCAAAGATATTCTTCTCTACAGAAGTTTTTGGGAGGCTTGAGTTGGAGACACTGGAGCAGATGCCACTTGGAATCTTTAACAAGGGCGCAGAGCAGTCACATTCCGGGACAGCTGGAGGTTGAGGTTGGCTTCCAAACTGCCCAAGCCAGTATTCTTTTCAGCGAATCCTTTGGGGGGATCTTTGGCTAAAGCTGATGCAGACGTTTGCATTGTCCCCTCTTGTGTGTCTTTCTGTACCCTCAGGATTGCCTCTGTTCCTCTCACCATCACTGGTGATCCATGGTTGCTTATGGCCGCATGGATCAGGTGTTCATTCCTGTTAAGGATCCTATAATTAGAGCCCCAGAACTGCAGCTCTGAGTTTGCATTTTGCCCAAGGAAGCCTCCAGGAATACCCAGACCCCTGTCCACTCCTTCTCAAATGTATTCATTTAGTCCCAAATCAGAAAATAAGGATGAACTGAGATATCCATCTCCCCAGTGGACTGACTCCCCGCCCCTCTTTATCCTTTTCCCCTCCCCCCCCCCCACTCTGAATGTCAGTCTTTGAAACCAAGCTCAACCCTGGGGTACTGACAAGAGATAGGAAGGATGGATTTTACTGGGGTCAAACTGAGCCCATAAGGTACATACACTTAAGGGGACCCTCTGTTTGTATTAAGTGGGAGGGAGTTAATTTTCTCTCTCTGTATCTTAATTTCTTTTCCTGGGCCCTAGCCAGCTCCACCCAACTCTTCAGGTGAAGTAATAAAAGTAAACCTGCACCTACACTAGTATTAAATAAGTATTTTCCAATATTTAGACCTAGATTGTTTTCTACCATTATTCTGTAAGAAAAACTGGGGTCTTATGATGTCTGCAGGATTTTAGCTATATGCAGTAAAATATCAAAATATGTATCAAGGGTCCATTTCATGTTATCATTTTTTAGCCTAGAAATTTTTGCCAAACATATGATGGGGTAGAAATTTTGAGTTGTCTTCTGAAGAAAAGAGGTGAAAACATCACCAGGGTGTATGGCCAGTTAGGAGTGAAAAAACTTCCTCTTGTAGCCACTTGTAATCCCCCAACAAAATGCTATGGTGTCACAGATAATAACTCTACAGCCAGGACTGTGCAGCAGTGAGTTAGGGAGTTAAGGAACCTGATACACACATTGCAGAGCCTCCATGGGTCACCACCAGGAATGGGAAACTCACCTCTCACAGCCAGAGCCAGCATGGTTGGCAATGTGTAAGACGGTGCTGCCCAGACCCCCTTATCTGCCTTGGCCGGATAAACACCCTGTCACTGTCCATCCTGCTTTTCTCCACCCTCCCTGCATCAGCCCCATCCTCTCCCTCCTGTGTCTGTGCCTGCTCTTGATGACCCAACTGCAAAAGTCCCCAGCCCCGTGCATTCTGTTACCAATCAATGGAGATCTCAGCCACAGTGGGCTGGAGCAGACAAACCAGGCTTTCTTTATGCCAACAGGGAATGCTGGAAATAGCTAGACACACAACTCTGACTGATGCAGCCACAGTTCACACACCACACTTCAGACAGTCTGAAATGGCTGAAATTAATAGCCTATTATTAGATAATGGGGGGGGAGCAGGGGGAGGTAGCTGAGGGAGAGACAAGAAAATACATTTCTATGATATTCTCATTTACATCTATTTGATTCTTGCACAGTGTGACATGACAGGGATGGGGAGCAGGATTGTTCTTACCACCCTGCATGTCCCCTGGAGGCCTCCAGCCAGCTTGGCACCAATCCACCACATTTTTTGGGTAAATGATGCAAATCCCTGTGGTTGGGCAAGGAGGGGTTAAAGAGGCGAGGGAGTGAAGGACTCAGGGAGGGGAGAGTGGGAACTGCTTGGTTCACTTGCTTTCATGCCAGGCTCTGCTAGCCAGCTGGAGAGAGGGGAAACGGAGTTTAAAACCCTGGTAAGGAATTTTTCCTTGGTCTGAACATTGTTTAAATTCCTGAAGTGGGTGATCCCTGTAATAAATACCTTGGACTTTGTAAGACAGATATATTTACTCAAGTTTAAAGTTTGGATTTGATGGATATGCACTTGGGAATACATGGGATTGGAGTGTTTGTTATGTGTTGGATTCCACTCAGTGCACACAAGGAGTTAAGAGAGCTCTGTTTATAGCCAGGCAGACCTTCTTAACCATTCCTATGGTCACTGAGTCAAAGTCTGTGCCCCATCTTATTCTTTGAAGATTATCGGCCCTCCAAAGACATTATATGATGGGGGAATTTAGCCCAACCATCGTCCAACCTCTTTCTCACCTGTATGTGAATGAAGTGTTGAACCAGGTCACCTGCTGTACAGGCAAGAAAATATTGCTGTAAAGAGGAAGTACATGATCTGGGACAAAGGACAGAGACGGGAGGAAGAGCTCGAGAGATCTGAGCACTCAACTCGGGTTCCACTTTCCTATAATGTTACTGGCTCCATTGTCACTATATATTGCAAATGAGAAGTTTCCACTTATTATTTGATATATGCATTCTCCCAGGACACAATGCCTCTTGTTCAGCTCGGAACACTTAATATTTCCCTAAATAATACCATCTCAAACCTGCCACTGTTGAGCTGAACAAACAAGCCAGACAATTCCAAGAAAACAGGTGGAGTTTCTAGAAACACAAGCTGCCATCACTCTCTCAACCATAGAAAAGCAGACGATTGTCCAGAGCCCCCAGCTGAAATGACCCACCTGCTCCTCTTTCCATATGAGTGACAATGCCATTCCAGACTGACCCACAGAGCAAATAGCTGACTGGCCAAAGTGGATTCTGCTAAACAGTTCAGCTTACTTTTCTCAAGGGGGTCCCCATCCAACCATAGACCTTTGTTAGAGATGTATGACCTTGCCAAGCCTAATGGGGCCTGTGTTCAAGGGAACACCATCACAAGCCAGTGTGTACATGTCTTTCTGCTCCTGCCCAACAACATAGATGGGATTTTGGTTTCCCTTCATGGGAATCAGTTCCCATTTTTCATGATGGATATGTGTGATGTGGAAACATCAACTCAACTTGGGTTTCAATAGACCTCTCAGAAACAAGAGCCAAGAGCAACCTGCAGTGACCTGGCCAATCTGCCCTGCAAAAGCAGGTTATAAGGGGGCAGTTTTCATAATCCACCTGTGGTTCATTTGCCACTCTGGGCTAAGGTACAACTCCACATATGGGTGACTTCACCATTCTGGCCGGACTCTTTGCTAGAATCGGAAAGTGCTTCACAAGATCAATGGCCAATATAACATTTGTTTGAGAGAACACATACCTTTTGTAGGCTAGAATACGTGATGTTTGCAAGAGCAGGAAAAAAGATGTGAAAATATTGTTTTCCATGATATTGGTATTTTAACCACACAAGATCCTAAATTTACTACAGCTGCCAGCACAAGTTTTCTGTTTTGTTTGTTTTGCTTTGTTTTTTAAGACCCTAGGGATTTTTTAGCACATTATTAATATTTAAGTTACTTTCTAGGCAGTATTTTCTTATTTCTGTTAGGACTTCACTGTGCCTTAAGCAAAGTCACAATGAAATTGACTATAAATGCATAGTAACTGCTAAAGAAATCCTTATTTACAAATTGTTCCTGTGTCTTAATGTAACTTGCCCTTCAAATTGGTTGATTACTGGTCTCCTAGGGATGGCAGGATGTCATTCACCTTCCCTGCAAAGGGAAAGCATAAACTTAGGTAAACTGGGCCTGGGTTAAAATCTGATGAGACCCCAGAACAATCTGACCCCAAAAGTTCCCCATTCAGCTTTCTTCCTATATTGGTAACTGTCCAGGGCACTGGGAGAATCCACTAATCTTCTTCAAAAGTGTAAGATTAAATTATTATTTGGAGGATATTGATTTAAACATGCCCCATTATCCATTATATCATTAGACAGGTAAACTTACCAACTAAAATAACTGGCAAACTATGGTAATTTTGCTGGTGTTAATCCATAGATTCCTGAATAAAAGGGAGTCTTAACTTGTATTCAGAATTGAGGCCTCCCCAAGAAAGCCTAAAAAGTGGAAGCTAATTGAGTAGTTGTTTATTAGAATTGTTTTGAAATACATACTTAAAATTTTCTGATCTACTCCTAAATCAGAGTCTGGCACTTGACTCTATATGTTTAAAAAACTCAGCCTTGAGCGATGAGCAGGATCTCTATCCCCAGAGTTGGTGGGCGTGGAATTCCAAGCTCATAAAGGTTTAGTCATAGAAAGGTAAATGCTTGAGTCATAGAAAGGTAAATGCTTCTTATTCGTTTGGCTTCTGCTACAGGACTCCAACCCTTCTTGTATGCTGGTAGCATCATGAATCATTCAGGGGGAGTAACATGTACTCCTTCTCAAAATAATTTGAACATAGCTTTCTTTTTTTGTTGTTGTTCTAATTAGTTATAGGTAATAGCAGAATGCATTTCAATTCATTGTACACAAACAGAGCACAACATTTCATTTCTCTGGTTGTACACAATGTAGGGTTGCACCATTTGTGCAGTCATACATCTACCTAGGGTATTGATGTCCATCTCATTCCACCATCTTTTCTGTCTCCATGCCCCCTCCCCTGCCATCCCTTCCCTTTGCCCAATCAAATTTCCTCCATTCTCCCCATGCCCCACCCCCATTACGGATCAGCATCCACTTATCAGAACGTTCAGCCTTTGGTTTGGGGGTATTGGCTTACTTCACTTAGCATGATATTCCCCAATTCCATCCATTTACCAGCAAATGCCATAATTTTATTCTCTTTTAATGCTGAGTAATATTCCATTGTGTATATATACCACAATTTCTTTATCCATTCATCTACTGAAGGGATCTAGGTTGGTTCCACAGTTCAGCTATTGTGAATAGAGCTGCTATAAACATTGATATGGCTGTGTCACTATAGTATGCTGATTTTCAGTCCTTTGAGTATAGATCAAAAAGTGGGATAGCGGGATCAAATGGTGGTTCCATTCCAAGTTTTCTAAGGACTCTCCATACTGCTTTTCAAAGTGGTTGCACCATTTTTCAATCCCACTAGCAATATATGAGTGTACCTTTTCCCCCACATCCTCACCAACACTTATTATTGTTTATGTTCTTGATAATTGCCATTCTGACTGGAGTGAGAAGAAATCTTAGTTTTGATTTGCATTTCTCTAATTCACTAGAGAAATTCAACATTTTTTCATATATTTGTTGATTGCATATCTTATTCTGAGAAGGGTCTGTTCAGTTCCTTACCCCATTTATTGACTGGGTTATTTATTTATTTATTTAGGTGTTAAGTTTTCTGAGCTCTTTATATATCCTGTTAATTAGTGCTATATCTGATGTGCATGTAGTATAGATTTTCTCCCATTCTGTAGGCTCTCTCTTCACGTTACTGATTGTTTCCTTTGTTGAGAAGAAGCTTTTTAGTTTGAATCCATCCCATTTATTAATTCTTGATTTTTATTGCTTGCATTTTAGGAGTCTGGTTAAGGAATTCAGTACCTAATCTGACATAATGAAGATTTGGGCCTACTTTTTCTTCTATTAGGCACAGGGTCTCTGGTCTAATTCCTGGGTCCTTGATTCACTTTGAGTTGAGTTTTATGCATGGTGAGGTTTAATAGAGGTTTAATTTAATTTTGCTACATATGAATATCCATTTTCCCAGCACTATTTTTTGAAGAGGTTATCTTTTCTCCAATGTATGTTTTAGGTGCCTTTATCTAGTACAAGATAACTGTATTTATGTGGGTTTGTCTCTGTGTCTTCTATTATGTACTATTGGTCTATATGTCTATTTGGGAGCCAATACCATGCCGTTTTTGTTTGTTTGTTTGTTTGTTTGTTTGTTTTTTACTATAGCTCATGGTAGTATAGCTTAAGGTCTGGTATTGTGATGCCTCTTGCTTCATTCTTCTTGCTAAGGATTGCTTTGGCTATTCTGAGCCTCTTATTTTTCCAAATGAATTCCATGATTGCTTTTTCTATTTCTATGAGGAATGTTGTTGTGATTTTAATTGGAATTGCATTAAATCACTTTTGGTAGTGAACATAGGTTTCTTGACCATAGGACAATTGTCCCTTAAAACATACTTTGGGAAATTCTAGGCTTAGAACACAAGAAGATAAAAACAGACAGACTTACTGTTGGCACTTTCCAAGAAGAACCTGGCCTTGTCTGAGATGTTGTGCTCAGTGTTCTTAACAGCTTAAAGAAAAGACCACAGTCTTTTTAAATGAAAAAAAAAAAAAAAAGAACAGGCAAAATTTGGGACAAGTCATTTGTAGGGACAGTAGAATAAGCCTTGGCTCTTCTGCCACTGAAGCTGTCTGAAAGGAATTGAATGCTAAGAAGGAAGATGATGGAGACATGGAGTTTGATTCTCTCTGGTCTTCTTGCATGTGATGGGGTAAGTCAACTTGTACTTGCTTCACCTATAAAACAAGGCGTTATCTAGGGCTGGGGTTGTGGCTCAGTGGTAGATTGTTTACCTAGCATGTGTGAGGCACTGGGTTCGATTCTCAGCACCACATATAAACAAATAAATGAATAAAGGTTTATCAATAACTAATAAATTTTTTTTAAAAAACTGTGTTATCTAGTCTACATTGGGGTTCTCCCAGGAATCAATTAAATTCTATCTGTTAGATTCCCAGAAAAGAATCATGGTGTCTTGTAAAGACTTATTTCCCTGATACAACATTACTACCTTGCTTCCCAAATCCAGAAACAACTTTCCTTAACTGGTTTCAATTCAAGAGATATTCATTGTGGATGCTATCACAGGAAATCCAGTAGACTGAGCTGCTCCCATAGCTTGATACCTGACCAGAGGTGTTTGATAAATATTTTCCTATGCCTCTGAGTGGTTGTATGTGAATGTATAAGGAAACAAAGAGAATCAGAGATTCACAGAGGAAGAAGTGACAGATGGTGGACTCCGATAGCCTTCTGTTCTTCTTCTCACACATGGAGTTGGTGGGAATCTTTTGGACTCTTTCAACCTTTTACTTGACCTTCCCCAAGAGAAGAAGCACAGTTACTCTATTTTTTTTTTTTTTTTTTTTTTTTTTTTGCTGTACTACATTTTTCTAGGGGACAGGGTCACTTCTTGTCTCTGAGGTACCAAGAGAATAGAGGTAAACTTAGCAAGCCTACCCTCCTTTGTACTGCCTGAGACAGATGTGTGAGCTGGTCTGTGTTCCTCATTGTCGGTCCTGGTTGGGTGAGGGGGTCCAGAGCATCCTCTGTTAGCTCATTCATCTATCTTCTTATAATCCAAATGTGCAATTCTGTGATTCAGAGGGGGAAGGCTCCATCTGTGTCCCATGTCCTCACAAGCAGCTCAGTACTTGAAAGGAACTTTATTACGTTAGAGATGACACTACTGAAAATAGCCAGAGAAAAGCATTTAGCATCGAATTTATGAAATGAAATCATAGGTTCTCTCAGTATATTGTGTTTTAGTTTGTGTAACAATTATACTATTTTCCATCCCCATTAACTCTCCTATAGGCAACATTTATTGGTATTCCCCAGGACAGTATAATTAGAAATCTAAGGGGATTTTTCACCAGCTGCTTATATCTTCAAGTTAAAAGTCAACAGCTAAATATATAGCATGGCAGAAAACATAAACAGTGAAATTGATTTTAGTACTCAAAACGACTTGATTATCTATATTTATAGCTGTAATTATAGAAAGGCTTAATGCCTTTTATAATCAGTTCTTTATTGAAATTTTCAGGACAGAGGATTTGATGGTAATTTACCTTGTAGCATCGAGGGAGGAGCGCTGCTCTCTAAGCCACACCACCACGGCTCAGCTTCCAGGTTCATTAACGACAAGACACGGCGCCCTGCCTTATGTGCAGAACATTAAGGGCTCTTTATTGAGCAGTTTTCAAAGGGAGTTTCTATTCCATGTTGCTAACATAATATACGTCTTTCCCCAGAGTCTGGTTGGCTGTTTCAGTCTAGGAAATGAGTGATGCTCTTTGTTATTAGAAAAATAATGTTGATGCTGTAGAATGTTGATATGTCTGTAGCATAACATAGCAAAGAAGTTTCATCTTTCCCACATGAATGCCTTTTTTATCTGGAAAGTTCTGGAGCCATTCCTACATATTTTAGAGGTTTTTGTTGTTGTTGTTGTTGTTGCTTGTTTTATTTTAGTTTTTCTGATCTCTGAAATGGGAGGATTTTACCCAAAATTTAATAAACAAGAAAATCTCTGTAGTAATAAAAATGGCTAGTAATTATTGAGAACATATTATGTGCCAGCTCCTCTTCATTATATAAAATATATACTATAAAATAAATTTAATATATACTATATGTAAAAAATACAGTATATCTCAAGATATACTGTATACCTAAAATACATAAAATATACTACATATTTAATATACTATATAAAATTATATATAGTATACTATATAAATATACTATATTATAATGTATATATAATATACTATAATTTGGCCAACACCATTCCCTGTTATTATATTATATGCTATCATATATGTCACACACATAACATTTTACATATATATTTATATTGCCATAATATAATTTAATATGTAACTAATGAATGATGTTGGCCAAGTTATATTATTATATTGTGTGCATGTACGAATATGTAACAATAAATTTAACTTCTATGTACAACTATAATACATGAATTAAAATATGGAAAAAATTGAAAATTAAAACTTTTAAATATTCACAAAGTGTGAAAAAATAACATTATTACTATATATACTCTATGTGTGTTACATATTCATAAATGTATGTTATATACATATATATAAGAACATACACATAAGCATTTACTTCTATTTTTGCATTCAGAACCACATCATGATATTTGCAACCATAATTACTCAAAGGATATACACATACTTCTTCATGCCTCAAAGTCATTTTAGGAAATTTTCAAACATTTTCCTATCAAGCACAGTTCTCATGATCTCATTTGCTCCTCAAATCAGCCCTGAGAGGTCAGTGGATCCTGTGTTTCTGTCACATTTTAGAAATGAAGACACTCATCCAGAGTCAGCTCACTAGATGCAGAGCTTGAACCAGAACACACACTCGCTGTTGCTCCAGAATATTAAGAGCTGAGCTGCCTCCCTGGGCTACCAGGCAAAATGTGACACTCTCGGCAGCTAATAGATGGAAATAAAACAGCAACCTTCAAATAAGAAATATAACGTGAATCTCAGGCATAGTGTGGGGCAGAGTTTCATGGGTGAGTTTGTCCTTCTGTGAGCAATCACCCATCTTTGTCTTTTATCTGTCTCTGCATGGTAAACCATGTCTCCCATGCACCATCTTGAGACATGATCTAAGTTATAACCCTGAAGTGACCAGGGTGTTATATGGTACACACACATCAATTTAATTTCTTTCCCATAGATTGTCCGCTTGCCAATATGATCCAGATTTTGGCCTGGCAGTAGAAGTTGCTCAAATACTTACCATTTCTTCGTTCTACATAAATGTTTGCTGAATTTGTTTTTGGCAACTGGAAAATAATGTAGAAATAGAAAAGGAAAAAGACTCAGAGACATAAATCCCAATTTTAATTATTTTGCAATAAGACAAAGTCATCACAAATTCTATGACCCCCCAACCCCAAATATCAAATTTTATCTGGAAAAACATCCCTAGGAGCTCCACCTTCCAAGAAGGGCCAGGGCAGGGCTGGTAGTCCCAAAAAATGGCCTACAAAGACGCTCTTTGGGGACTTAATGTGCCCTTCAGGACAGTAGAACCTATAAAACTTGTAGGAGGGAGTTCTAGGGAGGAGACCAGCATGGCCAACAAGCTGCTCCCTCCCACCTCAGAGTTAAAAAACAATGTCCAGCCTTTAAGCTGTGGGAAAGAGAATGGTGAGATCATTCTCTGTCTGGCACGAGTTGCAGACTATTAAGTCGTGTGGGAAATGTGGACTTGTACCAATCTACGAGATTGGCCATGGCCATTTTAATATGTTTGTGAAAATCAGCGAGTGCTTAAAAACGTGTAGTAAAAGCCCTAATAAACCAAATGAGACCGGGACTCTGCCAGAATTGTATTTACCTCCTGAAGTGGAGGGTTAGGAAACCACGTTAAAAATTAAAGTGAAAAAAGAGAGAAGAAAGAGCAATAGATCCCTGTGCTTGGGGAGTTGTGTGGTCATCAGAATTAGCCGTCCATGGTCAAGGGCAGCTCATTTGCAAAGTGACAGGTGAGTCGCTCTGATGATTCACAGTTTTGAATAATGCCACCCGCCATCCCCCTTTTTTTGCTTTTGTTTTATGAGTCTTATTTGTTTTTACAAGGGTAAGCTTGGAGGGAGGGGGTATGGTTACTGTAGCCAAAGAAGAATAAACGCTTTGTGCATTGTGCATACTCTTGTAGTATCCTGAACAAGTACTAATAGGAATAAAATTATTGGAGCAAATAAAACCACATATGCTTTTTACTCACCTGGGAGAGAGGCTATGCCAGCCTTCTTAAGCGTATAAAAATAATAATCCTTCACATCTGAATAGCATTATGGAACTTATAAAGCCCTTTCACATATATTATCATGTTTGATCCTCAACAACCCTGTTAGTCAGGAATGATCTGTGTTATTATCCCATTTTACAGTTCCGGAGGGGTTAAGAAGCTTGTCCAAGGTTGCAGAGCTACTAGGAGTCTGTCAGTCAGTCAGTGTTCTGGCTCCAGAATATTCCTTCCACCTTGTCCACTGTGACACATGGGAGATATGGAATGAACTGGAATAAAAATATCTCAGGTCTTTTTGTGCAGGAAAAAAAGCTACTTGTCACAGGAAATGACTTATTAACTGGTTTCATAAACATCAGAGAATTGTCTACATCAGGAGAAGAACAAAGGAGTAAGAAGAGTCTCATACACCCAGCTCAGACACAGGCCACAAAGAAGTCTTCAAACTCAATAATAAGGAAAAAAAAAAAAAACCTGGGCTGGGGTTGTGGCTCAGTGGTGGAGCAAATTACCTTGCACATGTGAGATACTGGGTTTGATCCTCAGCACATTAAAATAAATAAATAAATATAGTGTCCATCTACAAATAAAAAATATTAAAAAAAGAAAACAAACAACCCAACTTAAAAATGGGCCAAAGACCTGAACACACACCTCACCAAAGGAGATATATAGATGGCAAATATGCATATGCAGAGATTATTCATATCACATGTCACCCGGAAAATGCAAGTCAAAACAATGACAAGATACTATACATACATACTAGAAGGGCCAAAGTCCAGAACACTGACAGCACCAAATGTTGGTGAGAATGAGGAGCAACAGGAATTTGATTCATTGCTGATGGGAATGCAAAATGTCACAGCCACTCTGTGAGAGGTTCATGGTTTCTTGAAAAAGTCAACATGCTTTGACCTACCATTCGCAGTTAAACGCCTTGGCATGTATCCTAAGTTAGGAGTCGAAAACTTAGGTCCACGTGAAAATCTGCTCACAGATTTTTATAGTTGCTTGATTAATAATTGCCAAAACTTGGAAGAAACTAAGACATCCTTCAGTAGGTGAATGGATAAATAAAATATTATTCATTCCAACCATGAAATATTATCCAGTGCTAAAAGAAATGAGCTATCAAATGGTATGAAAATGGGGCAAACTTAAATGCATAGTACTACATGAAAGGAAAGCCCACATACTATAAGTGGTATCAGGGGCAAGGGGACAGAGGGCTCAACAGGTGGGCCATAGAGGATTTTTAGAGCAGTTAAACTTCTTTGTATGACAGAATGGTGAACATGTATCATTACACATTTGTCTGAAACCATAGAATATGCAACACACGAATGAACCCTTATGTGAACTATAGATCTTGAATGAATATGATGTGACCACGTAAGTTCATGCATTCTAACTACAGTACTGCACTGGTGGGCTATGCATGTTTTGCAGTGAACCTAAACCTGCTCTAAAACATAGTCTTGTTTTAAAAATAAGTATAAGCAACCAATGCAAAATGTCAAGTCGGTTTGCTTATACTGTTCATCTTTTTTCTCTATTAAGAAGTATCATATAGACAGCTGATAACATTCCCAGAGAGAGAGAGAGGAAAGACAGGAGACACCATAGAATCAGCTAAAAGTTGCATCTCTTACCACTCTTTTCATATAAGGAAGAATATTTGATCACCACCTTTCAACAGCTTCCCCTGAGAGCACTAATATCCTTTGACCTTTGACCTCCTCCATCTAGGCAGGTGTCCTCCTCAGCTCTCCTGGGAGGTCCGGTGCCCTCTGGTGCTCCTCTGCACTGTGCACACAATATGTGTGCATGAACCCTTCACAATTTGAATGTTAAAAACTGACTTGTTACCTGGAAATCACATTTTTCTCCATCTATAGACCCTGTGCATCTGAGTCCTCTCTGCATACTCAAGGGCCTACCCTCCTACAGACAGCCCTTCATAAATTCGTACAGGGGAATGTGTGACAGAGGATTTTATTTTACATATTACTTTATATATACTAGAGGAAAACTCAATTCCTCCAGGTCCCGCTTTCTTGGCCCCCATCTCTGGCTTCCTCATTACAAGTGTGTCATTACCTATAACCCTTTGCCTCCTGTCAAACATCCACTCTTGTATTCAACAGCTTACTCTGTAGGAAAATCCAAAAAAAAAAACCTGCATATGTTTCCATGCTCAAGCATAACGAAGAATTTTGTGCCTATTTCCTTTTCCCTGTTGAGAAAACTTCAGGGTCTGTGACAGCAGCCAGATTCATAGCCAATGACTTTGTGTCTGCTCATATGATTCTCTTTGCACTGTGTGCATCTGTAGATTTTCAACCTCCATTCAATAACAAGGCTGCAACACCACTGATGGATATTCCCATGTGTGGCTTACTAAAATGAGAAGAAAAAAGATGCTTAGGAATGGCCTCCAAATATTATGTATATACATCACATTAATATTTGTTCCTCTCTCAAATATTTTAACGCTAGTTCTCATTAAGATAAAAGGAAATACTTAATAAGAAAAAAAACAGTATGGTGTAGGGGACCCAAAATTTGAAGTCATGGCTCCAAAGTTATGGGACTTGCAAATATAAATAATTATTTCCTCCATAGACTTCTTCAAAGAATTCTACTAGGGAGTGAAGAGTGAGACCTTAATTAAGGTTTAATGGTAGTTGCATCCAACTGGACTGGATAAAGTGCCTTTCAATCCCAAGATGGACATCCCTGATACCCTTTCTAGGTTTGAGCAACCATAGCTGCTCTGGAACCTAGTGGAATAGTAAGGACTTTAGGAATAAGTTGAGTTCAGTCATTGATTCTCAGCACCATATATAAATAAATAAAGGTCCATTGACAATTAAAAAATATTTTTAAAAGAGTTAAATACAAAACTTAACCAAAAAAGAAAATAAGGGCAATTGCATATCGTGTCACACAAATACCCTTTTCTAACTTGGCACCCAAATTCTGTTTCAAGTGGGTCAAAATGCAGCTTGATGGCAAGTGTCATACTTCCTTCACTGATGCTGCTTTACGGCTGGGTATTTCCCAGGACTTCATAAAAAAACACTTTTGTGTGTTTGTTCAAATGAAAGAAGATTTGTCTCCCAGGAAAACCATTTAAACATGTAGAGACTGCAATCTCATTTTTGAGTATTAAGTTTCATTTTATGACATATCATGCTGTTTAGTACAGCATATCTATATTAAAAAGCACGAACAAGTCAGCCTTGTTCTGAGCCACTCCTGTCCCTCTCTAATGTACATTTATAAAAACACAGACATATCTGATTCCACACACACTGTACAATATTTTATCGATTACAGTGGAACTTAGTTGTATCATGTTTCCAGAGACTGAGAAAAGAAAACATAGAAAGTGGGAAACACTGAATTTGATTATGCTCGGCACAGAGTTTGAAAGACCTGAATTGTGGGGAGGTCTTGTATATGGGAATAATAAAAATAGGCTTTACTAAAAACCACCCTCTTACAAACCATGGGAAAAAGATATCCCCACATATCCCTTTGTGTCTAGACACATGGTACGCACGGCAAATTCGTAGGGGAGCTGCTCTTAGTTTCCTTAGCTTTCTCCTGCTCTTTCCTGACTGCTGAGCTTTGGTTCTACTCCTGACATCTCTGGCCTGGATTATCCCCATAGTCTTCTAACCTGCCTGCCGGACTGCAGGAATTCTTCCCTCCTCAGTTGGCAACTCATCTGCAAAGAACAGATCTGTTAACATGAGACCCCTCGTGTCTTCTGATGGCCTGGATTTACCTCACTCAAATTCCTTTCAAGCAAGCAGAACAACAACAACAAAAAATCCAAAGAGGAGATGAATAATTGCCCTTATTTTCTTTTTTTTTGGTTAAGTTTTGTATTTAACTCTTTTAAAAATATTTTTAATTGTCAATGGATCTTTATTTTATTTATTTATATGTGGTGCTGAGAATCAAACCCTGGACCTCACACATGCTAGGCGAGTGCTCTACCACTGAGCCCCAGCCCCAGCCCTATATCTAACTCTGTATAATGCATCTGGAGCTCAGTGTTTCCTATGAAGTGAGAACTACTAATTCTATTTTTTTTTTTAATTAGATATCCAACTGGTTAGTTCTGGCACTTCTCTGGAGCAATCCCTCCCTGCCCTGCTGACCTGCATTTGCTCTCAGGTTGTGTAAGGAAGTCTGATTCTGACTCTCAACTCTTTTCTGCCTTTTTCTTCCCAAACACGACTCTGATGTAAGGAATGTGGCTTTGAGAATGTTTTTATTAAAGTTGGGTAGAGATAGTACCCCACTCCCCACCCCCAAGTTGATCCTTTCTCTTCAATTTCTCCTGTGGTTCATTACTAGTCTGTTCTTTCAAATAAATGTTGGCATCAATTTGAAGTTTCATATGTATCCTACTGAGATCTTGATTGTGATTTCATTAATCCTAAAAATAAATTTTGAGAAAATTTACATCCTTATAGTATTTGCTCTCCTCATATGGGGATATAGCCTGCCACCTTTTATCTCCTTTTATGCCTCTGATACACTTGTTTTTTTACATAAGCCCTGCACATTTCATGATTTTGTAGCTTATTTGTAGCTGTTTGGGGTTGGTAATCCAAGTACCATCTTTTCCCATTATGCTTTGTAGCTAGGTTTTGTTGTTATAAAAGATACTGACTTTTTATTGTTTATTTCATATTTAATGACCTTACTGAGCTATCATCTATTTCAACAGTTTTCAGCAGATTCTCATGGGATTTTAAGAAGATGTTTTCTGAAAATAATGATTTATTTTTTCTCCTTTTCAGGAAGCAAAGGTCATACTCCTCGTTTCTGTTCTGGTTCTCATTGCATTGCCTTGAACTTCCAGAACAATGTGAAATCACAAACTCAATTTTGATCCTTCCACTTTGATGTACCCCTTTCTCCATCCCTATCCCTGAATACCCTCTCTTTGCCTGGCATTTGGGCTCTACAATCCTTGGTGCTTTCATACATCTTTCAGACTGTTTGGTAAGAGCTCCCTCGTCCAGCCCCAGACCATGGAACTTCATTCTCTAGTCTGCCCAGCTGTGCCATCTAGGTTGGCCAAATAGCATTCAGGACATCCAGTTAAGCTGAATGTCAGATAAACAACAAATAACGTTTTTAGTATAAATATGTTCCATATAATATTTGGAACACATTTCCACTAAAGAATTGCTATTTACTGAGATTTGGGTTTAACTGGGTGCCCCATATTTTTCTTGGGCCCCTAAGCCAAGTGCACCTCTGGTATCACACATTTCTATGCACAACGCCAGTTACCATTTTGTTAATATTCTGCTATAACGATAGGGTCCCTAGTTCCTTCATATTCCCAGAGTCTGGCAGTAGCTACATAGCCTAGGCATTTAATGTATGTGTGTTTACTGAATTTTAAAAATGCATGAATGGTGGAAAACAGATCATCAAATATTTATTGAGCACTCCTGGAACACATGGAATGTAAAAAGTTTTGAAGCTTCAATAGAGGAACAAACAGGTGTGACTGGTCTACTAAGTGCCAGAGCATCTGGGAAGAAGAAAAGTACAGCCAGCTTTTCAAATTTCAAAATTTGATTTTATAAGATCTGTATATGAGTATGTCACTCTATCTTTTGTTATTAGAAAGAACCACAGCATGGATGAAGTCAGTGGATCCTAAATCTAGTTCTGACTACCATGCATTGGCTATTTCACCATGGACAAATCATTTTGTTTCCCTGGCCTCAGGTTTCCTCATCTATGAAATGAAGCCATTGTTCCCAAACATTTTTTTTAGTGGTGGAGTCCTTTAAAAATGAAATATTACAGGCTGAGTGCAGAGGCTCAGGAGGCTGAGACAGGAGGATCTCAAGTTCAAAGCCAGCCTGAGCAAAAGCGAGGCTCTAAGCAACTCCATAAGACCCTGTCTCTAAATAAAATACAATTTAGGGCTGGGGATGTGGCTCAATACCCCTGAGTTCAATCCCCAGTGCCAAAAGAAAAAAAGAAATATTACATAGAACATCAATATCCATAGGGAAAGGTAGTAGTACTATTCTGGTTGAGGAAGATGTGGCTGGTCTAGGGCCCCCTAGTTCCACTCATCCTCACCCTCATCTGACAAAGCATTTAACTCCACTAGAATGTACTTACCATGACAACACAGCTTTATTTTGTCTGCTTTGTTCACTGATGAACTCATAATTAGGTACTCAATATGTCTTTGCTGAATTAACAAATGAACTAACAAGCTTAATTTGTTTGGCTTTTGCAGGCCAATTTACCACTTTTGAAATAACCCCTGGTTTCAGTGACACTGACATTTAATATCTCTTGATATCATATCTTATTTTCTCACAAACTCACTTTTGCTAATATCCTTTTTTCTCACCCAAAGACCTATTCCCCTCTTCTCTAATTATCCAAACTCTTTATCCCACAGTTAAAATCCTACCCTGTGCACGTCTCTCCTCTGATCATCCTCCCTGCACAGCTTCCTCTCCTTTTACTTGCTACTGCTTGGCCCTCATATGCCCCCCAGTTATATCTGACCTTGTAACATCTTTTCTACTGTTGACCTGAATCGTTTACCACTTGAAAATAACTCATGAAACAATTTGATTTTTGCATCTCATCATTGCAACTAAATAGAACACTTCAGAGTACAAGGACTAAGTTGTGTCTGATATTTTCCTCAAAGGCTGCCACAGTGCTTGGCTCAAATTGGCTTAATCATCCTTCATGCCCATCACAGTCCTTGGGTCTCTGCTCTTCAGTCACTCAGGAACTTAGGCTGAGGAAATGGCCACCATTTTGAAGAGTTGCCATGCTAGAGGACAAAGGGAGCCTTCCAGTAATTAAAGAGCTGGCCAGGAAGTGATTTCCTGCTCTTCACATTTGCTCCCAACTAATTGGCCAGAATTAGCCAGGTGACTTTATTCATCCACAAAGACCAGGAAGGCAATCTTCTATGTGCCTAGAAGAGAGTCAGAAATGGTTGGCAAAGAACATGAGTGACTTCTACAAGCCTCAATAAAGTTGGATATTGGTTTATAATGCAAATCAGGCATGAGAAAGCCACACCTATCCGTTTTTCTAATAAAAATACATAGTTAGAAAGATAATTGGCAGTAGGATATAAATTGGGAGGAAGCAGGCAAGATTTGAGCAAATTTTCAGATTATGGCTCCTTTCCTCTCTGAAATAATATCTAAGTTGCCCTTTTCAAGAAGCAAGTCACTGTGGATCATCGTAAATTACTAATTGGAAACCACTGTCATGATGTAGACACCTCAGCCAATGTCCAACACTTCATGTGATTTTTCCCATCTTTTCTCCTCCCCATCCACAATCCTAGTACAGAGGTTTCAACAGTTTAGTATCACATGCTTCCCGGCTTCATTCTCCTAGACCAAGACTTCCTTGGCTGCAGAAGGAGGCTTGCAAATCCCTGTGTTTCCATGACTGGATGAAGAGTTTATTCCTGCATGGTACAAAAGGGCGAATAGTCAGAGACTTGTCCGCCAAAAGTACTCTAAAGATAAAAGGCCTTAGCTCAGCTATCGAGGTGCTAATTGGCCAAGTACAATTGTCAAAAATTCGCTTCTATGTGAACCAATTAAAACAAAATAATTGGGAGTTGTCAGCACTTCTAAATATTTATACCAGTTGATGCAAATATTTATTTACATGTCATCTGTTTGCAATTTTTATCACTTCTGCTCTCTGCAAAGCTGCTCATAAACCATTAGATCCTGTCTCTTGAAGCTTAAATTAAAATCCAAACCAATTCTCCTCAACTGACAAAAAGCTAAAATATTTTTGTGCAAATTCATTTGACAATGCGTATTTTTGACAATGTGTTTATACTGCTCATTTATAATGGAAAGTGATACTATAGCCATCCTTTCAAAGGAAAATTTCCAATCATTTTCATAGCCAATTCATTTCTATTTTCCCATGTGGTACTCATTAAAGCAATTCTCAGTGTTGTTGATTTTCATTACATCTATAGTGTTAAAATTTTGTTTCACACTTCTGCAATTGGTCCAGCTTTGCTTGGCATCTTTTCTATTACTGTGCATCAAATCCGTACTAGTTCTGAAATATCAAGAAATGTCAGTCTCTCAGTTAGTAATCCTCTCCCTGTCAGATCAGCAGCAGGCCTCTTCCCATATTCCTCTCCGGGTCACAAGTCCCTCAACCACCTGAAAGAGTACATCTACCAACATCTTCCTTATCATTTTGAATTTTTTTGTAACCTATTTGCTTTTCCTATCTTTGAGAAGTAAAGGTCCCCAAAACTTTATAATGCTAACACTTATAATAAAATTCTTCAGATCAATAAATCTATTATTCTTATTCTATTATGAAATTCAAGTCCATAATGAAAAACTTTAGAGAAATTTCCTACCATTTACCAAACACATTTTGATGTGTTTCCATCTATAGTTATTTGCTTTTATGTTTTCATGTAATTGCAATATTATATATTCAATTTTATTGTTTTATTTCCATTTACCATGATAATATAGCATTTCCTCCATGCAATCAGGATTGTTCATAAAAGCTGTATTTCCCCTCCCCAGGAGTTAGGTGGCAGGCCCTTAGTAGATGGATAGATTATCTCTTACTGGATTTTAGAAGCACAGAATGGTATTTGGTGCCTGAATCTCACTATTCCACCCCTTTCTGCTGGTGGAAAATATGCACAGAGAAGAGCAAGGAAGCAGAAAAGTCCCAGACTTATGATGTGGTTCTCAGATGAACCCTGTTTTCCAGGGAAGAAAGACTGACAGGAAAAAATTGGAGAAAATGTTCTTGGTTTCATCTTAATGAGAATGTCCACCTAGAATCTCTGAGCTGGGAGCATAAACAGCAGAGCATAGAAAGTTTATGCTAAGGGAAGTGGTGAAGTTAACCCTAGGTTTCCCATATCCCTGAGAACAAACAGGGGAGAGGGTGCTTGTATCCTGTTGCCTCCCAAAGAGACTGAAACATTCCTGTTTGCAAACTAATGAATTCCAGTGTTGTTCCCAGGACTTTGTAGTAATCCTTCTAATTTACCTTCCAGGTTTGACACCCTGCATTTTGCCCTTGTCTGCAATGCTGAGTTGAATGAGGTTCTTTACAATGACCCGGTGTCTCCCTCTTGCAGCACAGTGCTCACACAAGGTTCACAGTTGTGCTTTCCCCAAAGTCTCAATCCCTTGCTCTACTTCTTGCATCTCTCCAACTGCAGCCAGATCCCAGGAGGCAACATCTACTTGTCTTTTCTTCCTGCACCAACATTCTATAGAAGACCTGGCTTCTCTAAAGTGGCCCCTTTATAATAAAAGTGAACAGGCAGTGAGGCATCATTTGGGAGCGCTTCAGACATGCAGATTCTTAAGCTCTGCTCAGGCCCATTCCCTACGCAGGGGTGGGGCCCAGTGATCTGGATTTGGGCGGCCTAAAGTAGATCATGATGCACTTTGAATTTGAGAACCACTGCTGTAAACCCCATTCTGAGTGAGGCGCCTTCTTGGCTGGGATATGTATCTCAGCATTTATTTTGAATAGATCCTCAAGCTGAGGCTCTTGCTGTGCAGCGGCAACTGGCAGGACCAGGTGGGCATTGGGCCCTTACCACCAGCTCTTTCCCCAAACCTTATCTGCTTTCAGTCTCAAATCTCTAGGCCTTGAGTGCCTCATGTTCCTTGCTGGTAGCAAGGACACTCATCTTCACCTTTGCCCCTACAGCAGCAGCAAATGCCTCTAGTGTTTCATTTGTCTCCATTCTTGTCAAACAAACTTGGCTCTTTCTTTCTAGAGGTGTAATGAGCTTCCTAACTTGGCTCCCACCTTTTCCATCTGTGGAGCTAATACCCTTGGCTGCTTCACAGCACCGCCCCTCCTTTCCTTTTTCCTTTGCTTTTAGCCTCATTGGTTTGCCTTCTTCATGATACTATTCCAGATTTTTGTCCTTTGAGATCTTCACTAACAGGATATGTGCAGTCAGTGACTTCAGAAGCTGCCAAAACACCCCCAGTTCAAACGAATCTTGTCCACAGCCGGCTCTCCAAGCAGCGGAATTCTGTCAGCCCAGCATCTGCCTCCATCTGGACTCTGTCATGGCCTGGCCAGGCTTTCCTCAGACCCACTTCTTGGTCTGGGCACTAGTGACATTGTGGACTACAGCATTCTCTGTATTGTAGGATGTCTAGCCAGGAGCTTCTCTGATGTCCCAAATCACAATAATTAAAAAATGTCCCCAAACATGGGTAGATGGCCCCTGTGGAGGAGGGGGAAAACCCTCCACTGGAGAACCACAATCCTGAGGCTGCCTCGTTCTCCCTGAGGCTTCCACCAGAGGACTAACTGCATACGTTTCCTCCCAACACCCACTCAATCTGCCTCTGGCTGCAATAACTGTGTTATATTGGCCTAGTGAAAAAAATCCCTAGAGGATGAGAGGATTCCACTCTGCTCTTCCTGATTGTCCCTCCAAGCCCTGGATAGTTACTGTGTAAAATTTAGTGCCACCTTCCATTTCTTAATTCAGCAGCTTTAAGAGGATGCCTCCTAATTTGGCCCCACATCTGGGAGCCCTCTAGGGATACCACTCTCTTTTGTTTTCTTCCTTTCATTTTCTGTTGATTTCTTAGGCCCCAATCATGCCTCTTTTCTAACCTTAATCTGAAGAACCTTTCAAACCCTACAGCTTCATATTTGTCCTTTGTCTCTGAAATCTCAACATTTCTTGTAAAGAACTAGCTCCTTGCCTTCTTTCACTTTTCTTTCATTTCCAATACTCACATTCTAAATGCAAGATTGAACTCTGTGATTTAAACCAATACCACTTTCCTTAATTCTGAGCAAATCTATCCTAGAAACGGACTGATCAAGACAATGGCCTTTTAAATGTATATCCTAGCTGAATGACTAAAGATGGCCAGCCAGGGGCCCCAATCTTTAATCAGTGTTTGGGTTATGAAAGAAAGAAAGAAATTGATGTCATGATCAGATACAGATTTGAGAAATTATAACTTACTTAAGGAATAAGCTTTGTGAAAAAGCCCATTTGAGACCATTTGGCAAGGAGCCCCCGGAGCCTGTGGGCAAGCCACATGGAGGGGGAGGTTGGTTCTTCCACAGCCCCTATTCAGCCTGTGTGACTCCAAACAAGAGAAAAAGGAGCCTAAGTTGGATTATTGGAGCTGGTGTTCCCAGGGCCTAGCACTCAACTGAAAGCCAAAACCACTCACTGGAGTTTTCTCTACCCCAGATGGAATTTAGCACTTTTTACTACTTGTCCAAATAACCCAATGTTGACCTCAGCAGCAGGCTGACTGCAAGCCATTGCCCCCAAAGCAACTCAGAAGCAAAGGATGGCACTGCCCATTCATGCTAAGGCTGGTCACAATAGCTGCACCAAGATCTTCATTCCCACATTTGAGTTCTTCGTGGTTATTCTTAAGGTTCCCAGGCAGTACCCTAACTTGGTAATACTAATTCTTCACCCTCTTCATTCATTACATGTGTATTGAAGTTCTAACTGTACTAACAGAGAGTGTCCAGTGGCTTCCAAATTCAGAGTGACTAGGAAACCTCACAGAAGCAGGCAGACCAGGGTTTCACTGCCTCCTCTGAACCCAGGAGACTGGCACTGGCACCATGCTATTGTGGCTTCCCAACATGCATGGGCTGCAGAGCTGACCCCAAGAGAGCAGATGCCTGTTGCATTGACACAGAAGTCCGGGACTCCACGCACTCAGGAACAGTGGCTGCAACCAGGAAGCTTGCTTGTGAGAGTAACACAGCCCAGTGGACATCTGTTTCCTACAGTCTGTTGGGAAAACCTCCTGCTGGACAGAGGAGAAGGTGAGGGGGTGAAGACAGAAGCCAGATGTTCTCATGCCACTATCTGCCACTGATAGAGAGGAGTACAGAAGTCCCCATCTCAAGGGGACACAGGCACAGGAGGGGCGTTTCTCCTTCCCAACCTTGACTGCTGAACTATCTGTTCCCCCTGTTTGGAGAAAGCCTTATGAACTTCCAGGTGCTGTTCTAAGTGCTTTCCAGAGAGTGAGGCCTTTAATCTTTCCAACAGCCCTGGGGGAGATGAATGCCATCTCCAGTACAGGAGAAATGGAGGCTGAAGTATATCACTGAAGATTTCAACCCAGGTAACTCCAACACCAACAGCTGACCCTGAGACAATAAGCTGTGGCTGTCTAGTCCATGCTGAAGTCCATTTGAGCTCACCCAGTTCAGTTAAGCATTCTGAATGCCAGGGATCAGGCTGTGCCTGAGATAAGAAGATGGCATGACAGTCATGTAGCCAACAAACCACAAATCCACACCCTCCAGATGGGGGATCCTATCTCCCAGGGTGTGAGGCAGTGGTGTGGCACAGGATGTAAGAACCAGGGCTCTCTTACGCCAAGCGTGTGTATCAGAGATGGAGTGAGTCACTCCAATCAGTGATATTGAAGATATGTTAACTCAAGCCAGCAGGTATTTGGGAACAGAAGCATGGTTGGGGTGCATTTATTAAGACAACACCTCAGGCTTCACAGAAGTATGCAGGGGTCTCTTTAGCCCATATCCTCAGATCTCTGGGGACATGCATTCACTTGCATCTGAGATAGAGAAAGATACCACGTGTGCATCAATAAAGATACATGGAGGTGCAGAGAGTGATAAGCTCCATCTGGAATGGCAAAGATTGGGGCTATTCTCTCATGCATAAAAAATAGCATGATGCTCCCCACTGAAATGATGTGATTATTAGGTTTAAATTAGATAACCTACATGCCTGCCCCACATGCAGTTAGCAGAAAACAGGCTAGTAGCCACCCCATTCCCTTCCTCCTCCTGCAACTCCACTAACTCCTCATTTTCTCCACTCTAGTTTCCACTCAGAAAGCTCTACAAAAATTATCTTTTTTAAAGACCTTCTCTGACCTGCTTATTACCAAATTAAAAAGATACTACTCAGCCTTCATTATCTTTGACCTCTGCCACATTTAACCCATTTGTCATCATCAGACTTTCTCTAAGTGTCCCTCTGTCCTAATAGTTTCTATTTTCCACTGTTGAGGTCCATGTGACAATGGACTAACTTGAAAAGAAATCATATGCAGATGTTAAAATTAATGATATGGAAATAGGTGTGCTGATGTTTTAATGCAAGTGTCCCAAGGCCTCTAGTTTTGGGGGGCAATAGCCATTTCCTTTCAGAGCCAACAAGTTTTCCCACATAACTGAAGGAAGCCTACCAGCATGCCCAATATCTCCAGAGTGGCACCTATATTCACTTATCGTTAGCTGTCATCTTTATCTCCAAACCCCTTCCCCTGGCAGAGGCTCACCTTGTATAACCATATAAGTTGGGCTCTGTACAAGTCCAGGAAACTGACCTTTGCCCTGACTGCAATGGTCACCTGGGTAGCAGAGCATAATTGTTAGGAGTCAGGGTGGGGATAGACCCTCAATCTTCCACTTACAGACTGGTGACTTTAGACTAAATATTCAACCTCTCTGTCTACTCCTTACCCAGTTTCCTCATCTGTAAAAAGGGATGATAATAATTCCTACCTTGCAGTGTTCTTGGGTGAGAATATCAGGTTCCATTAAGGTGACCAGATATTCGGAGAAGGCTAAGACAGCGGCAAAATTTCTCAACTTAGAGCAAGAGTCCAGAAAGCACAACAGAAAGGGCAAGACTAGGAGGGACCAGACCCAAGAAGTAGGGGCCTGACTGAGAAAGAAAAAAAGGAACAGGGGTCTCGAGAGTGGCTTTTCACTCAACACTGGCAGGGTGATTCATGTGGTAAAGGAATCAACGTGGGAACCCCTGCTGGGATAGACCCCTCTGTGGGCATGCACCACGCAGTGCACAATGCCCTCTGTTTAGTTCAGTGCTTTGCTGTCCCTGTCTTGAAAGTCCAAATAATTTTAGATCAAGGAACCCTACCTTCTCACTTTTGTACTGAGTTTCACAGATTATGTGGCAGGCCATGGGCACAGGTGTTGATGACAGAGACAGCTTAGGTGGTGGAGGCTGCCAGGCAGGCAGAATCTTGTTGGTGGAGGATCCTGGAGGTTCATTCATTTAACTGCTCCCTGTTGAACAGCTCCTGTGTGTGGAATAGTCTGCTGGACACTGCAGAAGATAAAAAGATGAGAAAGAATTTGCCTGGGTTCATGCTCTGATCCACAAGGAATTCAAGCCATTTGTTCTCCTGTTGGAAGGGGTTTATTGCAACATCAATTGAGGTTAGCTTTTGTGAGGAAGGATTTCAATGTGTGGGGGTTTTTTATATATTTTATGTACATAGATTCATAAGATTTCATAACTAACTTCAAAGGAAATGTTCCATTAAACTAGTAGCTAGATGTGTAAGCCCGACTATTGACCAGCTTTCCTATTATCTATAACGGATTAGAAAGATACTCCATTCTTTGCCCCAAACCATAGCTTTGATATTTGAATAATTAATCCTTAGAAATCCATTATTTAATTATAAGGTTTGGACAGTAGCCTGTGAGACATGAAAGGTTTCTGTGCATTTGTACTGTCAGCTGACAGAGATAGAAATGTGAAAAGAAATGTTTGAGAGCTGAAAATTTTCTGAGACAGATCATATTTTAATGATGCCACAGGAGAAAGATTTGAATGTAAGTGGAATATCAAGATATTCTTGGGGTAAATTTCAGTCGCAGAGCTTTTATGCAGCCTTTTAATTCTAATATGGTTTTTACCTTAAGCTGCTCATGCAGAAACCAAAGGCCCCTCTGAGGTTAGTGTCAACTCATCAGAGAGATGTGATTTACATAGACAGTGTGCTCTGCTAAAAAATGCAGAGAACTAGGAGACACAAGACCTGCATTCCTCAGACCCAGCACAGTGGCCCTCTGTACCTCAGTTTACTCATCTGTAAAGGGAGACATCACATGAGAGGACCCCATGTTGTCAAGGGTAATACAAATTAGGCTGAATTCTGCCCAGATCCAGTCTAAAGCACCTTTCTGCCCTCCTCCACCAGAATTTCAGCATCCTGCGGGGTAGTTAAGTTTCCTGGTGATTCCAAGCAGAGAAATCAGGTTTTTTTCATAGATGTGAAAAAAAGAGGAGAAAAAGGAAAATATAAGAAGATAGAAAATATAAGATTATAGTGGTGAGGTCAAAGCCTGAAAGTTTATGCCCAACACAAAATCTCTGCTCAATCCTGGGAGAATGACATTCTCTCACTTCTGGGTGAAGGTTCCACTTCAGGACCTCAGAACAATGAGGAATCTTACACTGCAGAACAGTAAATAATTTAGGATTGAATGTGAAACATCCCTCTCTTTACAGGCCCTCCATATATCTCCCCAGCCATCAAGAGACCCTGCCTCCTGCTGTTCCACAAGCTCCAGGGTTTACTTTAGGAATTCTGCCCCTCTTGCTTTCTTCTGCAGCAGAATTCAGTCCCCATGCCATCTAATCAAGGTCTAAGCTAATTTTGCATTTTGCAAATACCCATTACTACAGCACGAAGGTTCCACAAAAATCTAAAAATAGAAAAACCATAGGAAAAACATACCCAGATATTGGGTATATCCCCAAAGGAACTGAAGTCGGGCATCAAAGAGACATCTGTACTCCTGTGTTCACTGCAGCACCATTCACCATAGCCGAATCACGAATGCAACCTGAGTGTCCAACAGTGGGTGAAAGGATTTTTAAAATGTAGGGTATACACATAATGGACTATCATTCATCCTTAAAACAAAACAAAACAGGAAAATCTATCAGTTGTGACAGCATGGATGAAGCTAGATGATATCATCGTATAGGGAAATAAGTTGGGCATAGAGAGACAAAGACCATATGATCACACTTATATATGGAATCTCTATAGAGTAGGGTGGTGGTTTCAAGAGGCTGGGAGGGAAGGTGTGTGGGCAAAGGAGAGACACTATGCAACAGGTGCAAAGTCTCAATTGGATAAGAGAAACCAGCTCTGGCGATCTTTTGCACAATGTAGTGACCGTAGTTAATAACAGACATATGCTCTGTTTCAAAACAGTTGAAAGAAAAGACTTTAAATATTCTCATCACAAAGACATGATAAGTATTTGAGGTGATAGCTAAACTAATTATTCCGATTTAAACATCCACAACCCATACACACACACACACACATATTGTGGCCCCAAAAATTCATCCATGATGATTGGACAATTAAAAAAATATATAAAGCTTAAAAAATACATTGTGCTGAACAAAAGGTCACCTCCTCAAGGTTTCACCCATTAGTGCCTCAAAGGAATTAGCAGAGTCCTTGGAAATTCCATCAGTTTATGTGGAATGCAAAGCACAGAGCAGTGGTTCCCACCTTGGGGGGCAGGGAGAGCCCATCAGCTGAATTTGTTAACATTAGGAGATATTTTTTGGTTGTCACAGGTGGGAGAGGAGAAAATACTGCCATGTAGAGGGTGGAGGCCAAAGACACTACTAAACATGATACAATGCAGAGAACATTCTCCACCACAGAGAACCCTCAGCTCCAAACGTCAGTAGTGCCAAGGCAGAGGCACTCTGAGACGGAGTTCTGTTTCCACCAGCATGAAGGAGTTGATTGCCCCTTAGATGGTGGAAGAGCTAATCAGTTCAGGTTTTAAACAATCACGTTTTCTCCATGCTGTGTTTGTTTTAAAATAATTCATAGTGTCATTCCTCGGTTGAGGGGTTTTGGATATAGAATGTCTAAATGAGATCTGTGTTTCCTGGTGAATAATTAGATGCCCTCCAGACTCCTAGAACTGTAGTTATCTCTGATATATTTACTTGTGAGGATCTTAACCCTTTCATGTCCTGGTGGCTCCTCAAATTCAACCTTTCTAAAACTTGTTTTGATTCAGCTTCAGCTCTGAACATCATCTCTTCTCTCCTGAATTCTACCTTCTAGCCAGGTATTAGGTTCAATACAGATCTGCTCCTCCCCGCCATAGTGCCCTTCTTTGGGGGGACTGTATCACCACCCCATCCCAGGAGTCGCCCAACCCCCGCTATCCACATCCAGTTGGTCATCTGGCCCTGCGTATGCTTTCTCCTTAGCCCCTGTGTCTTTCCCCCAGTTTCTCTCTCTCCCATGCTCTTTCATCTTCCCCCTCTGGTTTGGTCCCTCCAGGCAGAAATCTGAGTTCAACAACTCCCGACTCCAGGCTGACTCTCTTCCTTCTACTGGTGCACTAATCTATTTACACCTCTCCCATATTTTAGAAACGTTTAAATGCCTTTCATGGCTCCCAGGATAGTGCTCAATTCTTTACCTGGCTGGGATGACCTAACTCTTGATCACCTCTATCCCCATCTCTCCTGATTCTTTCAATTCTTTCATGTGGAATCCTCTGGTCCAACTATTGTGAGCTACTCTGTGTTCCCTTGGCACATGTCCTGTATCAGGGCTTTTGTACATGCCCTCCTCTGGGAGGAGGGCCCTTTCCCACCTCTTCTTGTAGCCCACATCAATTCATTGTGAAATCTCAGCTCCAACATCTCTATTCTGAGAGCAATTCCCTGAATCACCGAGGCCACTGTTCTCCTTAAAGTGTCCCTCAGAATGCTTGGCAAGAAGGGTTCTTCAATCACATAAGTTTGGAACATTCCCTTTCTCTAGAATTTATAATAAATCTAATAAGTATTAAAAAATTAAAAGTTCTTTAAAAGAAATAACTCTTCAACTATCTTTGATCCAATGTTCCCCAAATTCACTTGAACATTTAACTTCTTAAAAAAAAAAAAAAACATTACAATTAACACATGTTGTTTAAAGACTGTAGACAATAAAATTGTTGGGCCAAAATATTTTCACATCCATGACATTACAATATTTATAACATAATATTATAATGTTTATAATGTTAACATTTTCTGAGCGAACCATCCTTAAGTGAATTTTTTCTTTATTTAATTTGACACATAATAGCTGTACATATTTATGGGGCACAGTGTAAGATACATTTTCCTTACACTTTACTTACAGTGTAAATGAAATGTTTTTTTCTCAAGCAAATTTCCTAAAATTTTTCTCCTGGAGTTGAGGTTCTTTGCCTGGTCTGGTATGTCAGCTTGGCATGGAAATATCTTCATTGTTTTGGAAGCTGTTTCTGAATTTGTTGCTATTGATTTGTGTTCTATTTTTGTGAAGACAAGAAGCAAAGAGTACATCAATTGTAAGTTATGGAGGGCCGTTCCAGGTTCTGAAAACCAGTACAATCAGAGTGGTTTTAATAACAATCTTAAGAGGCTCTTAATCTTTAAATATTAAGCTCAAATCTAAAATGGCCTTGAGAAGCACTAACTTTAAAATAAAAATCTAAATTCTAGTTCAAGTCACTTCTTATATGATTTTGGGTGCACATTCAATTGCACTGAGCCAAGTTTCCTCTCCTGTTAACTGGTGTTGCTGGAAAACTTATTTTCTTTCTTCACATAGTGATGTGAAGATCATATGATCACATGATAACAACTACATGAAAACACTGTGTAAGCTTGAAAGTTTCCTACCAGGTACTCCATGCAAAATGCAGCCCCTCAAAATGGGTCCCCTCACTTGATTGATCACCTTTATGTCAAATTCAATACCTGGGAAGGGGAGATATTTATAAATATTGAAATTATTCATGCAATAACGAAGTAAAACATTAGCCCTAAGTCTGTACTTACTGAAAAGGGACCAAAAAATGCATTTAAATAGGCAAAATATCCATATATGTATATAGATGCTATCAATGAAAGGCCTGATTGATGAAATGTAGTCAAGTTATGAGAATTTATAAGGAAAATTAAAGGGCAATAAAAAGTTCTATTGTGATTTGTTAAAGATGGGACTCAAACAGAAGTTATGAGATATGCAATAAATTCATTTTTTTGTAGAAGTCTGGTGGTAGCCAGATGTAAATCTTTACCAAGAATAATCTAAAATGACAGAAGAAACATTCAGATATTCTAACAGCAATTGAGACATACAGAGAAGTCTGTATATAACTTGAAGTGGTTGAAAATGTGGATGAAAGTCATATAAGGGCACTCTAGTCAGCCTCTCTCCCAGCTCTCTGCAGGGGTGATGAAGTAATTTGGAACACTGTGCCTGCAGGTGGGAAAAGCCTGGCCTTCATTTGCTGGTAATTCAGAGGGCATGCCAGACACCCTGGCTCACAGACCCTTGGAGATGGTGCAGGTTTGATTAGTGATGGGCAGCTTGTGGGCACCATCATTTCCAGTGCTGGGCAAGGCTTGGTCTCTGTAGTCTGGATGCTGCTTCTTAGGAAACAGGGGACACAAGGGGCTCAGCTCATGCATGAAACTTATAACCTCTCTACTCAAAATGTTCATGAACCAGCTGCTAATGCATGGCTCTGCATAGTGACACCTAAGTGCTTGTAAGAAATACAGACTCCAAATCCTCACCCTAGACCTGCTAAATCAGAATCTACTTTTTAACAAGATCCCAAGTGATCTGTGAGCACAGACAAAGTGGATACTATCAGCAGCTATGCCTATTTCTTATGCTTGGCTGAGGATAAGCCCAAATGGCTCCTTTTTTAAATAACTTGAAGAAAATCGCTGTACTCTGCATTTGCCCAGATGATTCTGAAAACTTGGAGACCTCTGTGGCTTCTCTCAGCTGGGGAACCTAGCCTCCCAGTACCTTCACCTCTCGCCATTTGCAGACTCAACAGCCTGCCTGCAAGTGCACCAAGGACCTGTCTCCCCTCAGTGGATCAGAAAGATCTGTTTCTGATGTGTGCAGACAGGTGCCAATGGGGGAGAGTGTGCACAAGGCATTGAAGATGACTCAGCAGGCTGAAGGAGGGACAGGCAGCTCTCTGTGAAGTAGCCTCAAAGAAACAAATAAAAAGAACTCTGGATCAAAATAATGCAAATTCCTGAGGAGACTAGGGAAATAATTACAAAGGAACAACTGGAGAGAGAGAAAGAGTTCTTAGAACTCAAAAACTTTGCTGAACACTGAATAAAATATCTTAAAGAAGGAAGATGATCACACAGAGAGGAAAATAAGAAATAGAAATTACACATGCCTAGTGAAATATACAGATGGAAGACTTATCTTACTGTTGATAAGAGAGTAAGTTCAACCTTCTTGAAGAAAAATTTGGACTCTCTATCTAATATGAATCCTCAGATATCCTATTATATAGTACCCACAATTCTGAGAACTGCTCTACAATATAAAACCATGAGTCTAAATGCAAATGTTCAAAATATTCTGGTCATTATAAGTTCATTTTTATAGCAAACACTCACAAATAATCCAAATGTCCATCATGGGATGGATTCAATAAATTAGGATGTATCCATAATGGGCTCTCATTTAGCCACTAAAAAGAATAGGAGATCTGTATAAAATGACTTGGAATGTATGTCCACAAAAATGCTATTAAGATAATAGAAGCATATTATAGATTATTATATAGTGTGAGCTCAGTTTTGTTAAAAAAAATGATACAAGTGTGTGTGTAAAGTTTTGTGTATATATTTGTTCTTTCATAAGCATAAAAGCAATTAAGAAGGATGCCTCCATGCACCATTAATTGTAATGGCTTCTGGAAAATGAGGCTGTGGTGTTGAGCAAGGCGTTCACTTCTTTTTATACGTCAAGATAAATCTGTGCGGTTCTGAGCTCTTTTACTTCACTGCAGTATTTTCTGTATTTTCCAAATTTTCTGTAATGAAAATTGTTTATTTAAATTAAGAGCGTTTTAACTATTCAAAACGAAAACACAAGAAGCCCTTTGTAAGTAAACATGGTAAGTCAGTGGAACTGCCCACCAAGGTCTGGGCAAAGGCACAAAAAAGAAAATTGAAATTCCAATAGCATAGGAGAAGTTGTTGGAAATGTTTAAAAAAAAATTCTTAAAACACCAGCCAGATTGAGGAGTGGAGGTAGGAACTCAAGTGCTACTGAGCAAAATTAGAAATATTCATGAAAAAACTGTCTGATTTGACTTTTTTAAAGTAGAGTCTATGGTAGGTCAAATCAGGACCCAAATTCAGAGACAAGAGGCTAGTGATGACATGTGCCCCTCTTATGACCATTTAAGGAATGAGTGTTGAACAGAGTGAAGAGGAGAGCCAACATTCACAAACTGTTATAATTATTGTTATTATTTGACAATTGGCATGTTCTACATTAAATAAAACCTTCATCAGTTCATTCTTAAATTCCCAAATAATTTAAGGCTTTGGTTCCCAGCACTCCTGGGTATAAGTGGAATAGAGACTAGCCATTCTTACCACAACATTAAGAAAATAAATAAAATTAACATAAAGAAGATTTAATTCAATATTCAGAATAAGAAGGCAGTAGCCTCTTCATCTCAAAATTCATCATCTTGGACATAAAGGAATTAGCTTACTGTGTTTCATAAAAAAGAATAGGTATTTTGGAGTTGTGACTCCATATGTTACATTATATAAACAGCTATTCTTACATTGATGCAATTTTTTACAAATCACAAAAATGTTAAACAGGAGAAAGCTCTATGAGATTCTTCAGTTGGCATAGAACATTTAAAAATTACTAAGTGGTCTTATTCTCTAATGACTGTGAATTATAGTTTCCAAGATGGCAACCAGGTGGGATCAGCCATAGGAATCAGGGTGAGAAACTGAGATAGATGGATGGCATAGAGGATCTCCTGGCTGAGCATGTTGGTCTGCAGATCAGCTTCTCCAGGACCTTCATTTGAGAGCACAGATAGAGAGAGATCTCCAGCATTCATCAGAGTGGGTTCCAACTAAAGGATACCAAAATAGGTATCTAAGGGTTTTGAAAAAGTGTGCTCCCTCTGGGCCTTGTTATGAAATCAGGCCCAGTGCTCCCTCCCATAATCTGAGGATGGTAAACTGCTGGCTATATGCTTCTGAAGAGTTTCAAGGAATACTGGGTACCATATTATAAGGCAGATGGCCAAGACGTCCCTTTGAAGTAGGACCAGAGGGACTAGGCTTCCTCTTCTAGGGTGGAAGAAGGGTCTCTGCCAAAGTATGTACAAAATAATGCAAATGATGGTCTTGCTCTCTTGGTCCCTCAAAGAAGCCAGTTCTTCCTGCCTGAAGCCCATGTCCTGCTTGGTGTGTTCCATGCTCCCCACCATTTCTGTTGTGGGATAAGAGTAGACCGTCAACAGGGTCTATTACAAAGAATGAACTGATAGGTACATGGAGAAGCACTGAGGGCCATTCCTGGCACATAAAGCACTCAAAATTATTTGCTGGTATCATTATTAAATATGCATTTTCACCAGCTATTATTCCAACACCTCCTTAAATTAGACTTCCCTGACTTAGGGGCTGGATCAGATCACCAATCCACCTTCTCTCTCACTGACCATTGGTGTAATTTTGCATCATGTGTAATGGTTCTACAAACTGTCCAGTTGTCCCTAAAGCCAGATAGACATTCATCATGAGGGCCAGGGATGGATTATTAGAGCCTAGAACACTGTAAGCCTTGATATAGTAGGTACTCAACAAACATTCAGTGAATGAGTTAATCATTTTAAGGCCTCTCTCCTTTAAGAATTCAGGTTTTACTTTTTCTAAAGTAGAAATGAACTTTAAAAAGCAAAGACAAGTTTTCATGTAGCTACACAGTCTGAAAACCAAACTACCCCAGACTTCATAATTGCTTGATTTGATTTGGACCCCAAGAAAAATGATAGAAACCATCACATTGGTAGATACATAATGCAACCTCAAGGACAGCTCTGAATAATTTTCAAAGTGATCAAACACATTGCAGTAAAATTGCATTGCCCAAATGAAGAGTTCTTGTCCAGTGAATCCACGATGTAACAATTTTCTTTATTCATACTTTTATGGCTAAAGAACCCATTATCTGAAGCACTAGAAAAACTTTTCTCAGTAGGTGAAAGAATTATAAATTTGTTTCCTGGCAACACGTTCCTCAAAGGAGCTGAAAACTACACAATTTCAGTACACTTTTTTGTTTGGAATGGCAGGAGATGGGGAGAATGTATGTCAGGCTGTGATTAGAGCAGTGTTCAAAACTTCTTCCATTTTGTGATACATGACATCTTCTTGAGTCACACCATGAGATATATTTAAGAAATTTAGTCCAGTAAAAATGGATCAAGTATCTACCTGTGTGAGATACAATTATCCCTATTCTTCATAGGCCCAGCCATTTAATAATTTAACAATTTGTCAATCTATGAATTCCACCCCCCATGGATACTAAATGAGGGATTAGGTGGTTTTCTATAACATTCAGAGATTTTGCAACGTGGACGTTTATTGAATATACTCAGCAGCTGGAGGACTAAAGATTGGAAAAGGGCAATCTGGGATAGAAATTTGGGACAATGGTACAGCTTTGACTGCCACGAATGGAGACATATTGCCCAAGCAAGACTCTCTACATAGTTACCCTCCCAGCTCCCATTTCGTGGATTTGTTATATATTCTTAACTTGGCTTTCCAACTTGTCCTTCTAATAATAATAACAACAGTAACAGCTCTAAGTAGGATTTGTCAAGCATTGGTAACAACACTAAGTAGTAATTCTCACTCACCCATAGTGGATACTATAGTTTGGATCTGGAATCAAGCCTTTAACACCTGGGTCTCATTCTGGATCCAAACTATAGCATCTTCTATGGGTACTATTTTATGTAACTATTTGACATTGATTATTTTATTTAACCCTTATAATAATTCTTTGAGATAGTTGCTATTATTATTTCTATCCATCTCAGAACACTGAATATATTTTCCAAAGGCACAGTATTCCTAAAAATATAAATAAATAGAAATGGCAGAGTTTGGAAAAATATTTCTCAGTAAAGTGACTCATCTGACTTATCCTGATCCATGTGGGTGGCATGGCATGGCAAGATCTTTCTGTAGGTCTAAGGGCACCATGACTGGAGTGCTCATTTAAGAGATGAGCTAGAACTACCCAAATCTCAGAATGATAAGGAGTTTCTATCAACTATGGTGACTTCCCTGCCATCCCCTAATAAACCTGCTACCTTCAAAAGCCCTCCTTTGGATATAACCACAGGAGATTAAAAAATGTATTTGGAAACAAGGTGAATTTTCTGGTGGGCCGCCACACTGAACAAATTGCCTCCACACTTGGAAAATTCCCTCCTAGCACAGGCACAGTCTAATTGTTCCTCTCCTTTCATTGGCATCCTGAATAAAGAGAAAACTGGCGTTGATTTCTATCCACCCTTCAGCATCCCCCACAAGAGCTTTCTATTTCTTGGAAAAGAAAACTGTCCACTTATCCCCATAAGCATGAATTGAGAAAATTATAATTTTTGGAGGACTTTCATTTAATGGAACAATGTGTCAGAACTGGGCCTACAAGAGCAAGGTACTATGTCAGTATGAACCTGAAGCAGGGAGAGGCTGAGTCTAAGCCATTGTACTCACAACCACTCCTTGTGTTTACTCTCTAGGATTAGACCTTGGAGACAAAGTGAGTGTCTAGTGGTACTGAAATTTTAGGACATTCAGGGACACGGAATTGAGCATGTGATGAGATGTGCCAGTTGACTTAAATACTTTCCTTGTAGATGACAGCTCCCTGCACGCCCAAGAACAGTGTACCCCCAATAAGTGCATTTTCTTCTTTAGGCATCTCATTATTTTTCAGTCAGTAGCTGTACCTTAAAAGGCTAAGTAATGCTTTCTTTTTTTTCATTTTGAAAGGGTTACTGTATAATTTTTTAACATACTTTTTTCTCTCTTTGTTTCAGAGGCTACCCTTTAAAGACAGGCATTTCACTTGCAGCAAAATGTAAGTACATTTCCTCCTTGAAATGTTATCTACTTCCCAGCTATAATTCCTAAAACCTCTTAATCTTTACGGCTCCTATCTCACATTGCTGCATTTTTAAGGTCTGGCTTAACAAATGCAGCCACAGTTTGAAGCTACCGTTTTACAGTATAGATTTGTATAACATCATGGAGCATTTTAGAAAACGTTTTGGAACCTGATTGTGGCCATGACAAACTGCATCTGAAAAGCTAGATAAAAGTAAGAAGGGAAAAAGTAGGCAACATTCATTTAGCTATTATGACCATGTGACACCAACATCTGAATATTCAGTGTCTCTCAAATGGATGACTAATTTATTCCTCTTCACCTAGGTGATCATCTTATGGTTGGTTGCAGGCTATTTCTTGATGAATAGATCCTGGTAGCTACCTGAACAATTCCTTGCAGTGTCTACTCATTATGGCCACTTCACACACCAGTGTTCTTTCTAGAATTAATGTCCTGTGGATTATGCTTCTTTACTCTGACACTTCCAGCATTTATGCCCACATTACCATTACCCTCTATTCTGAAAGAACAAATAAAGTTATGGTAGGTCTGAACAGGAAGTTCTGAGTATTGGAGAATTTTGCCTTTGGAATTAAGATGCAAATACATTGTTTTTCTTTTCTCTTTTTAATAAAATAAAGTTAAGAGTGATTTCAACCAAACATATATGTATACACCCACATATGTGTGTATATACATACACATACAGGTATAGATGTATAGATGTGTATGTGTATGTATACCTATACACATATTTATGAATGTGTATATTTACAAAATTCCATAATAATAATATCCAAGTTCAAAAGGCAGGATATAGATTTAGATCAACATAAAGACCCTGACTATTCAAAAGTAGCTTAAAAGGTAACGAGTAATGAGTAAGCAAGAAATCAACAACCATCAGGTCAGGTAAAACCTGGGAGGCCACATCAACTCTCAGCTCCTGATTCATATGGAATTTCCAACAAGGGCTGCATCTCAGCAGCCACTAAAGCATTTAACTAGACATTCTTAGAACCATCATAGTCCAAAGAGCTTGCTTGAATTATACATACTATATATGCTCTAATAGATTCTCTTTCAAATCATTCAGTCCCTGAGAAAATTACATGTTCAGCTGAACTGCAAGAAAAACTTAGTTTCTACTGATTTCCCAGGGTGATGTTTTTGTTTGCTCTCTAGAATAAATTGATCCCATTGCTATACACCAAATATTCAAACATCACCACAAGAGACATTCACTTTCAAAGTCATTTAAATTTAATGTCAAAGTATTATGCATTCACTGGAATTTTTAAAAATGTCAAGCTCTGTGTTATATTGCTTTGGTCTTTATTGCATTATCAAGACACCTGCACGTTATGAATATTTTAAGCAGATTTTACCAATAAAGTCGTGTTAGATTTTATAAGCAGTCCCTCTTTTCATGTGCTATCATGAGTATATTGCTTGTACAAATGTTAGCTTTTGACTACATTCTTTCTTTTGAACATAAAGTGCTGTTCAGGGGAAACCACCTATGTTTATCTTCCTGTATGTTCATATTTAGTAGCTCTTTATCAGACTGTCACTGTCTATTTAAGTTCACCACTGTTTTAAATGATTTGATGTTAAATACTAAAATGTACTTGGTATATATTCATGGTGAAAATTAAGTGAAGGGTCAATTTACAACAGCATTTTAAGCCATTATATGTAAACATAAGTGCATGTTTATGATTATTACCCCAAGATCTCTTTGTCAAATTTTCAAAAAACACCCTTTACCTCCCAGATTGGGGGAAGCGGGAAGGTGCTGGCTGCTATTCCATCTTAGAGGGCTCAAATTGTGGTCACCTTAATTTCAGATTTCTTTTTTTCTCAAAGACATGCCTGCACAGTGTACCGTAACCTATTTTATTAGTAGATACTCTGAGATGCAAACTTGCACTTGAATTTTACACCATACAAACAAAACAGTCTACTCAACTCCCCAAGCCATCTTTGAGCAACCCATGAAATCACAGAAATGCATTAAAATAACCAGGCAAGGGTGACTTGGGCTCCTTTGGGCCCTCACATTCATCATCCTCTCTGGATATGGCTTTATATCCTAATAAGAACTGTACTATACAACCAAAACAAATGGAAAAAAAAACCCAGTCAGTGTCCCTGTCCCTTGCAACAAGTCTTAGGTCTGCACTGAACGGCAGAAGGGTTCCAAGTAAAGGTCCAGCAAATAAGTATGGAACATGTAAGATGCCAACGCAGCTGAAGCAGATGGCTTAGCCAAGCCAGGACCATATGCCCCCACAGAGAAATAGGGCTGAGCCATGTGAGGAACCCGGGAGGGAAAATCAGGAGGCTTGTGGCTAAATCCAAGTTCACCCCCTCAGAAGTGGCTTGATTTTGAGAATGTTAGTTAGCACCCCAGTTTCTAAGATTATAACAGAGAGTGAGGGAGGGGGAAGGAAGTCATTTTCCTGCCTCCTTTCATAGGATTATGTTGTATCTGAAAGTGCATCATATCTGTAAGGGATCTTATTCGATTACTCGGAACTCTCTCTGTTTTGGTGGGAGTCCCTGGCACTCTGGTGACAAACTTTGGGCCTTAAAGTCAAAAACTACACAGTAGTAGAAAATAGAATCCTATTGGGCCAAATCAGTGTCTTGCAGAGGCTTGCACTACCTCGGTGTGGTTCCTTTCGACCACACTTATTCTTGAGGTCAACTGCCTCTGGTGGAGGGGCATTGTCTTCTGGGTGGTATGGGTGAGAAAGTTGCCAAACAAACCTGAATTATCCAGAGGGCTGTAAAATGCGCAATTGCTTTTAAAGAGGCATGGTGATATTGTGTGTTCCTTTCGATTTTTGGCAGTAACGATTTTGTGCAATTTGTGGTTTTGCAATTTCTCTTTCCACAGACAACACCCTGGCTCTCGTTCAATGCCCCATTGGTGGGGTTGAGGTGGGGGAAGAGAGAGACTCCCTGGGGCTCTGTATGCTCCAGAAAAAGAAGGAAACGTTAATGAAATAAGTCAGAAGGAATGCTAGAGACCAGTGGAAGTTGGTTGGTTCATGGGGAAGAAACAACTTTTAATAAATTGCTTGGTGTGGCCAGGATTATATCTGAGGCTTTCATCAGCCGGGCCAAGATCTGTTCCCCTAACTCTTCTTGCTTCTCTGCTGAGCTTTGTCTGGATTTCAAAGTCAATCTCTTCTTTTTGTTTTTCCTGTATTCAACAAGCCTAGAGCGGTTTCTTCCACTGGCTCCCGCCTGTCCCCCGCCCTTTCTGGTGAGATTTCCTTTATATATTCTGTCTCTAAGTGTCCACTTGCCAATTACACTTACTTGATTTATGTGAGTTAACTCAAGATCCATGTTCCAGACCTTTTTTGCCCTCATTCTGGTTGCCTTTTCTTGCCCTTCCTCAGGACTGCAATGCCCGGCACAGAATGAGGTGGGAGCCACAGGCAACTCAGGGATGCAGCATTTATCTAGGCGAGTGATTTGTTTCTGTTTCTATTCATCGCCTCTGGAAAGCTTTGCAGACTTTTGTTTGCTTTCTTATGACTGCTAGGCACTGCGCTGAAGGATTTAAAGTTGCATCCAGGGTTAACCTCATATTCCTTCTCTGTTCACTTCTTTAAATCAAAACAGCTCCCTGTTCTCCCCAGAGAGGATTCCCAGGGCTTATGCCCACTCTTCACTGGTTTTCTATGCACACAGGCTGCATATTTCTTCTCTTGTCATAACCTGTCACTGTTCCTTTTGCTTCTAAAAGTAATATAAGGATAATTGCTACTCGTGTGTTAATTACAATCTCTCAAATTCTGCATTGGGGAAAATATGATTGTATGTGTGTGCGCGTGTGTGTGTGTGTGTGTGTGTGTGTGTGTGTGTGTGTGTACTAAAGATTTAGGGAACTGTTTCTGTTACAGAAACATAAAGCATAGGATTTTAATTTTGGAAGATGCTTTCAACATTATGTTGAAAATATAAGCCACCCGCCTACCACCCTCTCCAGGAGCCCTTCCCCTAGCTCACAGTCCATTTTTTAAATAGATCAGCATTCACTGTCTTTTGCTAACCTGAGTTAACCTCCCCATGACTTCGGGTCATTTTGCCTTTGGGAGCAGCTCAGAAGTATTGACTCCTTCTTCCACATGACAACCCTCCAAATATTTTGGAATCTGATCCCACCTACTCTCCTGAATCTTCCTTGTCCAGGCTGAACGTCCCGATTCTTTCATTCATCCTTCACGTGACTGGTTAGATTTTCCTTTTCCATGTATCCCAGGTGTCTTTTGCAGGGCTCCTCTTAAAATGTTATAGCCTTACCAAGAAAGGTTGCTGCTGGGCTGGCTGACCATTCCAGAACTCTACACAGGGAAAAGAGACTCTCTGAGTGTGTAATTTCTATAAGTATAACCTAAAATACATCAAAAGTTTTAACAGCATTTTAGTCCTGAGGTTAATCCTAAAACCTCTAGAGAGGCTATATAAAAGCTGCTATGAAAGCAGATTTTTTTTTCCAGTCCTATACTTATGTACTTGGTTTTAAATAATATGTAAACATTTGCACGTATCCCTGTAACACTTATTAGTTTCAGAATATTCATAAAAATCATAAGGGGCTTTTTTAATTTACATTTTTAAAACCCTGTCCTACTCTGATTTAGATTTTAAGCATCTAGGTTTTAAGGTCTTTAAAGGTGGAACCATGTTTTATTCATCTTTGTTTCTCTTGAAATGTCTGTGACATTCTCCAAAGCAACTGGATGCTCAATAAATGCTTTTATTCAATCCATTGACAAAGTCAAACTTGGGCAGTTTTTGAGCATCTTGAGAGAGACCTGTCCTCAGGTGATATCAGTGCTCTTTAGAAATCTTACATTATCCTACCCATGCTTGGCAGTTTTGTACTTCAGACTTGACTGATGGTGTGACCTCAGGGGCTAGAGTGCTTTGTTAGTGCAAAATTACAAGCTTTGAAGCAAGTTGTACCACTTCTCTGGTTCTGTTCCTCATATGCAGAATTTGATAATAAATCATTTATGTATTCCTTCATGTAAAGAATATAGAAAAACTACTGGTAATATATAAAAACAATAATTAATAGCAATAATGGTTGTGTTGTTTTTGCCTCTGTTGTTTTTCTCCAAATATAGGTATGCTGTGTAACCAGTCTACCCTAACAGGATGGAATGCAAGCTTGGCATAATTTGCTCCAAGGAAACTTATACTGAATGCAAATAATAATTTTATCATTAAATGCTAGCATGACTTGAACATAACTAAGTGCTTCATGGACCATCTAAGTTCAGATATGTGTTCCAAAGAAACACAAACATATAAAAAGATGAAAACAAAGTAAAGCTTTGCTAAAGCTCTTCAAGGGGAAAGTGTATTACACTCCACAGAAAAGTGTTCTAAAGATCTTCTATACCTAATTCCTCATGGGAACTACTCTAAACACACACACCCCACACCCCTGGCCTTTACTACTGTATATAATACAATCCCAGCTGCTCTCTTCCTCATTTACTTCTTCTATCCTAACATGACCAAGGCTCCAGAATTACTAAATTACTAGTCTTTTGTTTTCTGTCTATAGCACACCCATATCCTATGTAATTTCAATGTAGCCTTTCCAGGCTGCTTCTAAAAAGTAGGTATCTATGTATATATGTGTCTCTGTGTGTGTGTGTATGTGTGTGAGTGTGTGTGTTCTTACTGTAAATTTTACCGACATAATAATACATAGCACCCAATTTACAAATAATGTTAAAATATGTAATGCTCTTTACTGTGATTTCTATAGAGCTTGCTGATTCTATAGAATATTTTCATAGATTCTATAGAATATCTTCATTGTTTTTTTGCTGAATTCTTATATCTGTAGTCAATACTTGCCTGTATCTAATGAATGACTATAGTTTCCATGTAAATGTAGTTGTTTATGTTAATGAATAAGAAATTGAAATGGCAAAGATATATGCCACAGATATGTTCTTCATCAGAAATATTAGCAACTTTTTTGTGAAACTGGGTATCATTTTTTAATGTAGTTGAATATTTACTCAAATTTCTAAGCTATTCATTATATGACAGCTATAGACATAACACTCCCTTTTGTTTAATCTGCCATATTAACATTTTATCCATCACTCTCTAAAATCCAGATAATGAAGCCCTGGTTTGTAGTATTTATCAATTTCTGTGGTGTAAATATTCCCCTCAGCCATTTCAAACCCCCAACATGTCACTGAAAGCAAAATGAGGAACATATATGGTAGCACATCTTTATGTATATCAACACACAGATAAAATGCATGCAAATAACTTCAAAAGCATAAGTGATAATAAAAGACAGCAAAATAATTAGGAAGTGATGACTTTGGGTATTTATTTCCTTTGTTTTTAATGTAAGTTATGTAACTATAAGTTTTATATAATTTAATTTTTAAGAATGTCTGTGTTTAGCAAATAACTTCCACATTCCAAAAAATTCTAACAATTGCCCCTTGTAAACTGGTACAAACCATTTCTAACACTTGTCCTTCCTCTTTAGACAGCAGTGGGGGTAGGAAGTGGGAAGAAGGGTTTGAAATGTGACTGGGAATATTTACAAGTTGATATTTTTCCCAACTTACAAGGTTGTTGGTTTTTTTTTTTTTTGAAAAATGATTCTGAGTTTTGCCAAAGATCAAAGATTATTTCCTGCTTCAGAACCCATTTCCTTCCTTCTTCCTCTTGAAAATGTTTTTATCTTTAGCACTGATTTTTGACTCAAAGATTCTATCATTCTATCTTTTCTAAATGTTTTTTTAGACTACAAGGATCAGAAGTTCAAGTTAAAAGGGAGTAGGAGGAGAGAATTATCAGAATTTAGATATTTAATCAAATCCACAAACAGGAGGCAAAGTTTCATTAGACTTTATATTACCTTGAACTGGAGAGAGCCATAAAACATGGAGAGCTCTCAAGTAAGCATCAGAGCTGCTTTCTTCCTTCAGGGTCCTTGAGGTTTCACCTGCCTCTATTGACCAGTTCAATCTGTTTACTCCCTAGTTTGCATATGACCCAAAATGGCAGCCACAGGCATCAAAGTGTGAATGCTTTGATGCCAGTGTCACTTAGAAATTTCCCATGGATTCGAAACTCCAAGGAAAGATGTTTATAGGGTTCAGGTCTGTTCCCCCCCCCCCCCCCCCCCCCGGTAGGCCACTGGCCAGTGTAAGGATGGGATTCCTCATATGAAACACCTCTGGTCCCATTAGCTATCACACCAGCAGGGCTGTGGAAGGCACAGGGTGGGATGAACATCAAGAACTACAGAAAGGTCAGTGCCCACATCAGAGCTATGAATAGACACAATAATGGGCCTACTAGTATAATAACTATAAAACTCTTCCATTAAAAAGAGAAAGTGTCAAAAAAAAAAAAAACACAGAGGCCCAATGTTTTCTCTGATATGCAGATGCTAACTCACAATAAGGGGGGTAGTAAGGAAGTTAGAATTATTTTGGATTAGACAAAAGGGAATGAAGGGAAGGGAGGGGTGGATGGAAATAGGAAAGATAGTAAAATGAATAAGACATCACTATCCTATGTGCAAATATGATTATATGACCAATGTAATTCTATATCATGTACAACCAAAAGAATGAGAAGTTATACTCCATGTATATATAATATATCAAAATACATTCTACTGTCATATATAACTAGTAAGAATAAATAAATAGAAAGTATCATGAAATATTTAATATATGGAGGAAAATACATAGTGAATACTCCTGTACTTCCCATCACATTTAACTAACTTTTAACAATTCAATATTTGGTATAGATTTTAAAGAAAAAATTATTATAAATACAATTCAATATTTATATTCCCCCCTTCTTGATCCTATTCTGTTTTATCATTCTCCAACAAACAACACAATTCTGTGTGTTATTCCATGTTTTTCTCTATCAATGAGCGATATCCACCTTGACTTCCTAGTAAGTTTTTATAAATGCTCTTGAATCACATGTGATATTCATTTTCTGTCAGTCAACATTACATTTCTGAGATTTACTCAGTTGGACACATGACTGGGATTTGCTGCTTTGACCCTAGATAATATTCCATTGCATGACTATATTAATATTCATTGATTTATTCACTCTAATAGTGAAAATTCAGTTATTGTCAATTATTACTATAAAAATGCTGAAATGATTATCTTTATAGCCTTCTGTACTTGGGCAGAATTTTCTCCAGGTTAACTAGATATGAAATTGTTGGATTACAAGGTCTGTAACATATACATATTACTAGATATTGCCAAATTATTCTCCTAATTGTTGACCAATTTATATTCCCATGAACAGGCTATGTAAATTCCCATTTCCCCAAATCTCTACCAACAGAGGTTATTTTCAAACTTCAATTTTTTTATCTATATGATAAGGATAAGATGGTACCTTGTTTATCTAGTTTTCAATTCTTTAACTTTTATCAAAGATTAGCATTTTTCATGTCAGTTGTTTCTTCATTTTTGTATGTGTTTTAACTGCCTATTCATCCTGTACTGTTTTTTATCAATTACTACTTATTTTTTATAGATTTGTACAAGTTAGCAACTTATTCTTGGTGTTCATTTAATGTCTGTTATTTGCAAATGTCTTTCCAAGACCAGCCACTGGCTTATATTTTTACTTTCTGTACAGTAATTTTTATTAGAGACATATTTACATTTTGAGTTTTTCATTTGGGAATTGTTTTTTTTTTATTCTCTACTTTGATGTTATAAAGATATTCTTCTTTACATGGTTTTAAAAGTTTTAAACTTTTGATTTCACATTTATGTTTCTTACCATATGGAATTTGCATTTTGTACGGGGTGAAGTAAAGAGCTAATTTTATATGTTTCTCATGGAAAAATCTATTGAATCAGCATGATTTATTAAATAAAGATTCCATAGTTTTCCCTTGACTTCCTATGTTGTCTCCATCATGAACTTGCTTTCCATATATCAGAATCTGTTTCTGAGGAATCTACTGGCCTATCCCTGATCCTAAGACATATTCTCTTAAATACTCTTGCTTTACTGTTAATATCTGATAGAACAAGGCTCTATAGCTTGACCTTTTTCTTAAATATTTTTCATACACTCTGTACTTTCTCAATTGAATTTTTAGGTCTATTCCACAAAAATTTCCACAAAAAAATTTTAAGGTCAATTTCCACAAAAACCTCTATTATAATTTTGATACAATTGCATTGAATGCATAAAATAATCATGAGATTTGACATTTTTGTTGCCAACCCATGAGTTTTTTATATTGTACAATAGGATTGATCAGTCTTTTTGTGAACTTCAAACATGTTTTATAATTTTCTCTACAAAATGTTTAGACATCTTTGAGTATATTTATTAGTATAGTTTATTGTTGTGTGAAATAATCTTATTCTATTTTATTTTCTAGATGGTTTTTGGTGTTGTCTAGAAATACAGTTGATTTTCATGTTTGACTTTTAATCCGGCAATCCCATTAATTTCTCAAAAAGGTTAATGATTTCTCTGTATATATTATTCAAGGATTCTCTACAAAGACAATCACATACTCTGCAAATAAGAATAATTTCATATCATCCTCTCTGCTTCTTGTGCCTCTGATTTTGTTTTTTACATTGTCTTTAGGCCTCTAATTCACACTGAATATCAGGATGATGACAATCATGCTTGACTTGCTTCTGACCCCAATAAGAATGTATTTAAAATTTTTCTGTTAAAAATAATGCTTACTTGTATGTTTTTGGTTAAATGACTTCTATTAAGTTAAGAATATCTTCCCATTCCTTGTTTACTAAGATTTATTTTTAAATCATGGTTACATGTTTAAATTTACCAAATATTTTCCTTCATCTATTAAGATGTTATAGTATTGTTTCTTTGTTCTTATAATAGATTATACTCATGGACTTTCTGATGGTAGACTGAAAATCATTGCATTTCTGACATATATTCTACAGACTAGTGATTTTTTTAAAATGTGATGCTTTACAATTTGCAAATATTTCATTCAATGTTTTTCATTTATGTTTAATTCTGAGAATTTCTATGATTTTTTCCTCTCTTTCTCTCTGGTCATTTTATTCTTCTTTTATTTACTTAGCATTGAATTTCTTTGTGATTTGGAATTTTGATATTTATCTTACCTTTTTGAGCCTTTCCTCTTTCTCTTTTTCTCTTTATCCCATCCTTCAACCTTCTCAGGTTTTGCTCTTGCCTCTACTGAACTCCCCATCCAAGATTCCCAGTTCAACCAGATCTTCAGAAGGGGTGTGTGTTCTTGCTCTGTGATCATGTTGAGGATAGGCAAGGTCCAAGCTGCCAAGCTAGTGATATAATGTCAACTTTAAATTTCTCTCTACATAAATATTGTAAAGCAAAGCCATCATTTCACAGCATCCCAAAGCCACAGTCATAGCAATAGTGAGGACAACCTTTTCCTAATTCCTTTGACAAGCTGAGATCCACATGACCTCCTATTTCTAGCAACGGGCCCAGCTTTAGATTTCCACTTGATGCAAAGTATGTTTCATCCCTAGTACACTCTGTCAGCTAAGTGCCTGGGTAGCCCTGATTCCAGGCTCACACCAGACACAAACTCAGCTGGCCAAAGGTTTCATCTCCACCTCACTCACCCCTGACTTAACTCTTCTTTTTATTTTTGGCCTACAGGACAATTCGTTTTATTTGCAAGCATGGTGGCATCTTTCTAGTACTTGATTTACTCCATCGAGGTCCATGAACTTAACAAGATCTTCTGGGGGAAATGAATTGAGAATCATGTGATTTTTACTTAAAAACAGAAAAAAATATTGCAAGAAAAGGAAACACTGATATAAACCTGGTATATGCTTTCTGACTGAAAAGCCTTGTGTTTTCCATTTTGCCTATCTAAATCCTGATCATCTTTCGATGACTTCTCATTCTGATTCATTTTCATTCTTCCTTCAGTTTCATCTCCTGTGTGGAGAGTGCCCTAACATTCAAGGCAACGTACTAACAGTGAGGATATGGCACTACAGAAGACAGGCACAGGCCTGTGTTCAGGGAACTTGTGTCTAGTGTGGAAAGAAGTAAGAAAGTACAGCATAATATAATAATAACAATAATAATGGATTTTCTGATTTTACTTTCACACAATTAAAGCAACCTATTTAACAACTATTAAATGATTAAATACTCATTTTTATTGTTCTCTAATTTTTACACATGGATGACTCATGGTTTTCTCAGTTCTAAAAGATCCATGAAAATCACACATGTATATTTCTCTTATTTATGTCCATGCTGTCAGAGATCACTGTGCTTACATGATTGAATTGTTTTGATCCTGCAGTTTCAAGGCACTAAAACATGCAAAGAGATTGTTTTAAGGCTAGCCACTTTTTCTTAATGTCAATTTAATGTTAATGGCTAAAGTAATTTTATTCTGGATTTGAGAAACATCTTGTATTTTCAAAGGGAGACTGAGAGAGAGGCCCAGTGCTACATAAAAGACAGTAAAGCTAACTATCCAGATCACGAATATATGCCTGTTCAGAGACCCTCCAAGGAACTTCTAGCACATATCCAAATGTTTGGATCAAAATAAAAAATAATAGAACATCAACCAAATGGCCCCAGCAAAAGAGACAGAAGATAACCAATGCAAAAATAGAGAGCATCTAGCATTCTTGTGCACTGCTGGTAAATGAGACGTTTGGTGCAACCAATTTGAAAAGCTGGCATTGATCCTAAGGATGAATGAATGCATACACTATAATATAGCAATCCCTTTCTGATGTATAAACCCAACAGAAATGCATAGGTAGATTCACACAGTGAAACGCCATACAGCAATGAGAATGTACACTTCAATTACATATAACTATATGCATGAACCTCATAAAGGATGTTGAATGAAAGGGGCTATTCAGTGGAAAGTGCTAATATAATTGATAATCATCATAAATTCATATCAGGAATCTTGCAACCAGATATGTTCCAAATTTGGTGGATGGAAACCTGTGGAACTTTTTTTCATTTTACCTTCAACCTGCAACCATGTCAACATAGGACAGCATACTTGAAAATGACCATCTCCCAGAGTGATTGGAAAGACTCTCAGACAGCAGAGATTCAAGGCCTAAGAGATCAATAAGATAGGACAGGAAATGAATGTCAGGTGTCCAGTAAATGAGGCCAAGTTCTTTGCCAGATAATTTGTGGCAATAGGAATGAAGCAAATAAAAAGCAAAGTTTGGGCAAGGAGGCTGGGGGCCCATAGGAAAACCCAAATCAATGGGAAGGGACCACATACTGAGTTCAGGTTGCCATTTGTGCATTCAACCACTGAAAGTTATAAGATCGAGGATCTAAAGCCTGTGAGAAAAGCCAGAGCAGTGGCAAAATAGGAACAACCCTGATCTGAGGTCAAGGCCACATATACCCTGGTATGCTTAGCAAAGATTAGAAGGTACTGTGTGATTTGGAAGCCAAAATTGGGACTGGCTTACCTAAAACTTAATACAATAGATACATCCGAGACACTCTTGGATCAATAGACTAGATTGAATATGGTTAAGGGATGAGAAAGGCTGTGAACCACCTTCTTACCATGAGAGTCCATTCAGGAAAAATGTTAACAGGCTATATTGATTAAAATTATACACTAATGTATACATTTAAAATCTGGAATTACAGATTTTAAGGCATGTTTGAAGATACAGTTTTTATTAAAATCTAAAGCCTATATAGTTATCATGTTCTGTACTTCTGTCCTTTGGAGACATTACAAATTAGATGAAACTTCATTGTCGAGGACTGGAGACACCAGGTGGCCCCAGAGTTCAGCACAGACCACCATGTGGTGTAAGCAGGGGGAAGTGAGGTCATGGGTGGAAAGCAGGAGGGGGAGATTAGGTGTTGTCTGTAGGACTGTGTGGCTCACATGGATATGGCAGGGTGGCAGGAAGAGAGTGGTAGGTGTTAAGTGCAGTGTGGATGGTGGGCTTCTCTTCTCTATCCTCAGCACACTAGTTATAAGAATTTATATCAAGCAGGTACTCATTGTCAGGCACCATGCTTGGTGTGCCTGGTGAAGTCAACAAAGAAGATTGATAATGGCTGTGTCCTCCAGGAGCTTAAATTCCAGTGCAGGAGACCAGAGGAAGATAAAGCACAGTAACTCTAAGGGAATGCCTTTTTCTGTGACATTTGCCATAACACTCCCTATGTGGTTGGCACACCACATCACGTGCCCAAAAGAAACTGTCTCAATGACTTCAAATTATTACATCATGAGAATCCCAAATCTCAATTGTCTGAGGGAAAATCTCTAGAAACCTGGATCAATCTCCTTTCATAAATGTAGAAAATTCATTTCAGAAGCATCCCAAAAGAAAAAGTAAGTTCAGGAAAACTGACTTCAATTAAATGAACTCACAAAATGAATATATAAAACATAATGCCAACTTTAAATTTCTCTCTATCTATATATGTCAGGTACTGCATTTTCTTTGAAGAAAAAACTATGTTGAACTCTAAATTATAATTAGAAGTGTGGTGTTCAGAAAGCTTGGGAAATTAGACGGCATATATATTTTTTTTAGAGCTATGGTAATCTTTTAAGAAGACTGACATTCTTATTCATTGTGTGTACACTAAGCAATGGTGAAAAAAATTATTCAATGCTTTTTCATTGATTTTCCATTAATTTAGTTTACATGCTCATCTTCTGTTAAAACTGACTTTCTTCAAACATGGGTCAATACTATTGATTGGTCTTTATTTTCCTTAAAACTCAACAGATACATGTTAAAAACCATATTTTAGTTAAAACCATATTTTAATTGTTCCTTTCAAGCATTGCACTTATGTCACTTGTGCCCAAATCCCATTGCCTACATGCTCACAAAGGTCCTTCTGGTTATTCCTAAATGATGGATCTCACCCAGAATCTCTGTGTTCTTACATTCTGGGGTAATCTTCCCTCACAGGTATTAATAGCACCCAAATGTGTTAGTAGTTCTTTCTTTGACTGCTTTGAAGAATTCAGAAGGTCAAAACGGAATTAGTTGAGAATTCAGTGCCATGAAATAAGAGATCTGAATGAGTAAATGGTGGAACCATTCATCTCCATATTTTTTTGACTTTCATCCCTGAAAATTAGATGTTGAGTCGTTTCACAAATCTACACAAACTCATGCCACCAGCAGGTGAGAGCTGAATGCCACGGTCCAGATGAGCTCCACAGAGTGGTGCAGTCTACTCTTCTAACAAGAGCCCTGGCAGGTCTGGAGAGTAGAGATCCAGCTTCCTGGAATCTCACCTTGGCCCACTAAATCTTGTCCACCAGTCTTCACCCAAGTAACACAAGCAATTTAGGCTCCAGCTTTGTGTTTGGAAAGGTTTGACTTAATGAAGGATCACTCCTTTAGCTGACTCTCTGTTCCATTCAAATTGCAATGTATTTTCTTGGTTTTGACAATTAAGGACTTTTAAATTTCAAGATGTATTTCCCAAAAGTGGCTTTCAATAATAATGAATATATGAATCACCAAACCTTTCCTGATTGCTTACTTATCTGTAATCCCTGGAAATTTACTGGATATAGCTAGGAAAAAAATTGTATTATAAATTATAATATTTTATGATACTTAGCTGGTTATTTAATTGTTAACATTCAGCCAAAAAAAGGAAAGAAAAATAACAATTAAAATCTTTAGAGAAATGTTACCCACCTTCTCACTCAATGATCCTTTGCTAGGCACGAAAGTCAGTGGAAGGTAATTCTCAAAACCCTCATGGAATAAAGGGCTTGTCAATTTTAATGCAATCCTGGTAGTGGGGGGAGGGGTATCCTGGCACCTAAATATAAGAAAATTCATCTACTCTTCAATGGTGATTTTTCCTGGCCCATTTGTGGTATTAGACATACTGGGAGATGATTCCAGTGTGAATCACCAAAACTTTCCTGATTGCTTACTTGTCTGTAATCCCTGGATTTGTGGGTGATTTAAGGAATTTTCATTGTTAATTTGGACCATTAACAAATTACCTTACACACTGACATTAAAACCTACACCCATGTGAGGCTCTGGGGTCAATCCCAAGCACCAATAAATAAATAAAGCCTAAATTCCACAAGAACTTACTTCATTGTGATTCTGAAATACTGGCATTAACATTTTAAAGCTGACAGAAAACATTTTAAAGTAATGCTATTTTATCTGTATATAAGTGCAGGTCATTTTATTTACAGTGTTTTAAATGAGAAAATATTCTAGTCTTTTTTTTAATTATGTCATTAAAATGAAGACTAAATAGAAGTGGGAGCTAGGCGACACTATCAGGAGAAAAGTACTTCTCCAAGGAAACCAGAGAATCCTACTTTTATTCTGAAATATCCACAGTCCTGTCAGAGCAATGCTGGTAATTGGTTTTTGTAGCTTTGCTGCAGCACTGTCATGTTTTATAGGTTTTTTTTTAATAGTAGAGCTTTGTTGCAATTTATTAAAAGAGAAGACAACACAGCTTCAACTTACTAAAAGGTCAGAGGAAGAAAAGCAGAAGGGTCACCTCCTTTGAATCAAGTGAAAATGGTCCTGCCCATCAACATAGCATCTCTTCATAAATCTATATATTATTGGTGCAAACAGGCATCAACATCAATGCTCCTTTCTATAGCTCCACACTAATCACAGCGATTCCAAACTACGTGAGAAATATAATTTGAGATGCATGCTATTCAGATAGGGGCCAAACTCCAGATCTGCCTTTGGGGAACAAACCTTCCTCATTCTTAGCACCATAGGCAGAAGTTTCAGTGAGGGTTGAACTGAGACTTTGCATCTTTTCTGCCCCCAAGAAACTAATCATTTCAAACAGATCAAGCCCCTAATAGGTACAAAATAACATCAGCCATTGGCCCATTTATGTTGTAGCTGATATTAATTGCTGCAGTGGTTAATGTAGCCATTAATGTTACAAAGTTGCCCAGCTGTGTTTGCAGGACCCATTTGGTTTCCAACATTTTATTTCCTTTACAAACCCCTGTTTGCTCCTTTTTGTCCTTTTTATGAACTGGGAATTGAATCCAGACTGAGCTATATCCCCAGTCATTTTTAGTTTTTATACTAAGACAGGTTCTTGCTAAGTTGCTTAGGATCTCACTAAGCTGCTGAGGCTGGTCTTGAAATTGTTATCCTCCTGCCTCAGCCTTCCTAGTTGTTGGGATTAGGGGTATGTACCACCTTGCCTGGTTTGCTCTTTGTTTTTTGTTTTCTGCTGGAATACATGCCTCCAAGAACTCAGCATGCTGAACAAATAATTAATCAATAATAAATGGTGTGGAGGTTTTTTTTATTAATTAAAATGGAATGTGACCATCAGAGCTTTGATTTAGCTGTCATAACAAGTGTTATCATGTGGGTTGGTATAATTCCATAGGGAAATATGAAAACTTGCCACTTTCAAGTACACTTTTCAAAAATATAGGCAGCTTCTTTTGATGTATATTATATGTCACTAACAATTATGCTAAAATATAACCCACAACTGTTAAAAAGTAATCATAAAGGAGTTTCCATTTAGAGAACTGGAAGAATATTGTAAAATCTCTAATTACATCTTATCTTTTATGCACAAGCTTCAAGCACCAGTTACTCATCCTAGAAATGTTTAATTTTTCTTCAACTTATAAAACATCGTTAACCCGTTTATGTCAAAAGAACATCAAAGCAAGGTGAAAGGTCAGCTTTAAGCATGTACAATAGTTCCTTCTTAAATCTGTACTTACCACTAGAACTACGTCTATCATTTTCCCATTTTCCATTCACTTTTATGTAATAACAAGAGAAAATACAATAAGCTATTCAGATACTAGACAAATAAATACCACCTTGCAGGTAACAGTTGCACTGCTACTAAACCCAGTTGGCAAAAGCAGTACCTTGTAAAGAGCTTATTTGGTAGGGTGAGGCACAAGTCTGAATTTGGATGCAAGAGAGGAAATTTAAGCATTTTAACATATAATATACAATAATGTGGGTCATTTGGAAGCTGTAGTTATAATAACTGAACACCACCTATATTGGAGGTAAGCCAGATATATTTCTCAAAATATATCAGGTCTTTGACTAACTCTGGGTAAGAGAACACTGGAATACATATCTCAGAATTATTTGGCAGCTACATGGTAACAGTTATTATTATTTATTATTTATTAAATGCTAGGTACTAGCCTGAGCATTTTTTACACATTTTTCCTAATCACCTAATTTCATTTGTTAATAATACTGCAAAATAAAGATTGCAGTTTACAGAAGAAACTGAAGGTCTGATGTGCTCAAGATCATGTGTAAGTAGAAAAATGGCAGAACTAGAATTAAAATCAAGTCCATTTGGGTTAAAGCCTCATACTCTCCTCTCCCCCACACATTTAATTATCCTTAAGATGTATGTTAAAACCAAATAAAATTATTACATTCCTCCTACTTTCTAACTTGCCTAAAGTCATATCTAAAGCTACATTTACAAAAAAAAAAAAAAAACCTGTCTTAAATGTACAAAAAAAGTGATATTTTTTTTAAACTACTGTTCATTCTGGAAAAAGAATTGGGCAGTGCCATGACATCCAGTTGGACATGTCTCAACACCTATGAATGTTATGAGTTAGTCTTTCAGGACAGTGATGTGATGGTCTCATAATTCAGCAGCCATGACCTCTGTAGGAAGGGAGATTTAAAAAACAAACTTGCTGAGCAGCATGACTTCACTGACCTCTCACCACAGTCCTTTCATGAAGAACAATGATTACTGTCCCACAGACAGACTCAGAGGTTAATAAGGCCCTGCAGCTGGCACACTGGGTCCTGGATCCAGGTGGCATACACCACTATAGGTAGAAGAGAGGCAGTAGATGCATATCCCTATGCCACTAAATATTCCTGTTTGTTCTCCAAAATTTGTCCTGACTTGTACTTGTCAGTGTACAGTAATAACCATAGTTTCCGCTTATTATACAGCAGCCTGTGCCAGTTATTAAACCATGTTCTTTACATATGTTATGCCTGGAGAAATAAATATTTGTTGAATGAGTAGAAGATTTAACACATTATTTAATAATCAGAACAACACTAAGCAGTATAAATGACTATTTTTATGTAGGTGAAGGCAGAGGTTGACTGAGGCCATACAGCATAAGTAAAGGAGTATCTACTGGATCCCAAAGCCCAGACTCTTCCCCAGAATGATCCTCTGGGGAGGTTACCACTAGTGAAGGATTTTGCTTTCTTACTATGAGAATTTGAGTTTTACTACATTTGACTTGAAAATCTATTTACCACTTATCACGGTTGCATTGGAAGCAGACTCTGAGGCAAAGATGAAGGTATGTGTGGTGTGTTAGGAGGCCACCCCAGGAAACATGAGTGAGGGAATGCGGGGTGAGCCTCAGAAAGGAAGGAGGCCCCAAAGTCCACTTTCCAGCATGTCAACATTGTGGATTGTTGAACACAACACCACTGGAGAGATGAGGACCAAGAGAAATGTGGAGAACCATCCCTAAGGGAAACTGCATGGATGGAGCTCAGAACTACCAAGTTGCCTGAAGCCTGGCTAGAATAATTCAGAGCCTCACCAAGCAATGATTTTCTATAGCCAAAATCTTTTTTTTTTTTTTTTTTGTATTGGGAATTGAACTCAGGGGCACTCAGCCACTGAGCCACATCCCCAGCCCTATTTTATATTTTATTTAGAGACAGGATCTCAGTTGTTTAGTGCCTCACCATTGCTGAGGCTGGCTTTGAACTCATGATCCTCTTGCCGCGGCCTCCCAAGCCACTGGGATTACAAGTGTGTGCCACCACCCTTGGCTAGCCAAGATCATCTTAACTGTCAAGACTTTCTCAATGAAAGGTTGTTGAAAGACATAAAAGCAGATCTGAATAAATATCATGTTTGTGGACAGAAAATCTCAAAATGAAAAAATGTCAATTAACTCCTCATCTGTAAATCCAAAGGAAACAATAAAAATCACAATAGGATTATTCATAGAACTTGACAAACAGATGCTGAACTCCATATGGAGAAACAAAAGGCCCAGAATATCCAAGACAATTCCAAAGAGGGATAAAAGTTGGACAAACTTGCCACGAAGAGAGACAAGAGCTGCCGTCACTAAAACAGGACCTGCTGTTACAGGAGTACCAGAACAGGGTAGAGATTCCAGAAATAGACCTGCCCTGGTAAATAAAAATGGAGGTCATGAGATCTCAGTTTAGAGTGGTGGCCTCTTTGATGTCATGGGGACTTTTCTCATGAAGATAAATTTGAAGACAAACTTTATTCCTAATGGAAAGCCAGTAGTCCCAAAGCATTTACTGAGGTTTAATCCCTGGGGAAGTTACCAGTGCTTCTAGATTTCCTGCTATACCATTATTGACACTTTTCCCAAGTGGGGGTGGGCAAACTTCTGTGGAAGAGTTTTACTCTACATATTTGTATAGTGGTTGGAACAAAAAAAAAAAAAGGATACTGGGGCCCCACTTGTTTGGTTTCCCTTCAACATTTATATCCTCAGCATCTTCATAGAAACAGAAGCCACTTTCTCATTTTAAAATGGTAGGAAAAAAAAAAACATAATCCAAGGATCTTTCATTCTCTATTTCTTTTGAAAACTTAGAGTTCCTAGTTTTAGTCTTTATTTAGGAACCAGTTGGTGTTGAGATACACTTAATTTAAATCATTCCATAGAACTTATTATATCTTTTCTGCCTCAAAATGCATGGCAAATATCTTTCATCTTACCGGTGAATTACTGAAATAGTAGCTAAAATGATCCTGAAGCTAACTTGATTAGTAATGTCTACCCTGACCACAGTAGCACGCAGACCTGATAGCATGCAGGTCAAGACTTTATCATTCTTTAACTGATCAGAAATAAAAACATAATTATTATTTCATTAAGCCAGGGATTTTGATATAATTATTCAAAATAGTAAATCAATACAAATTTCTATGCACAGAGTATTTGCTATTAAAGCATCTGGTTAAAGAATCTACCACACAAACTAGGTCTACGTATCATGGCATAGCTCTTCTCAATAGAGAGGGGAAGACACACCCTGAGAGTTAAGTTATTTGGCTTTGGCAAGCCAGCAGTTGATTAGGAAATGTGATATCCAGTCCAAGGTTTCCCTACTTGTATAACAGACAATTATGCATAACCACATATTTAAAATGGAATAACTATTATTGATTATCACCTAAAACCTTATTACTTTTAAACAATTTGGACAATTGTTTCCAAGTAGGAAAGTTGGAGGGCAAGCTAAACCTGTCACATCATTTCATTTATTGAATATATTTCTATTTTACTTTTTCCATAAAGGTGGTGAGGCTGCTTACAACGGCCATATACAATCTTGTTAGGAAAAAAAGATAGCCTTGGTAATAAAAAAATATATTGGTCATTTTTCTTCCAAAGAAAGCCAAACTGTGTTTATTCAGTATTTCCTTCATTGGTCTGCTTTAACGCAGGAGCTTTGCATAGCTTTGCAGTGGTGTAAAATAACGTTTCAACAGCAGCTCATGAAGTGCTTCTGAAAGCATAATCTGACTCAGAAAGTGAAGCAATAAATGAAGTCTTATTAAAGTGTTAGTTGATTTTTTTTTTTAAATGAAGCCTCTGCTTATAGGCAGGTTCCATTTCAGTGAAGCTGACATTCGGCTTCATTGCATTTAGAGCAGCAGAGACTTTGGTTGAGTTATAATCAAACAGTGTGTTGTCAATCCCTCACTGCCCAAAAGGTTTTCTCCCCATTGTTCAAGTGTCCATATTAGTTGTCCATCTCAGAACTACAGTTTTGTCTCCCACTTATTGTTTTGATGTGAAGTAACAACCACTTGACCTCATCGCATTTGTTCCAACTCCCACTCCAGAGCTTGAAAGATAACGTGGAAATACATATTTACCAGGAGAATTAGAATAAGAAGAATGATTAGATGAATTTGAAGAAGAATTAGAAGAGAAAGAGGAGAAGGAGGAAGAGGAAGAGATGGAGGAGGAAGGGTTAGTGGTGGTTACTAGTATCCTTAACTTCTATAGGAGGAGATCTTATGGTCTATGTGAAAGAATTCTAAATTGAAGAAAGTATCCAAAAATGCATTATCCATTCATTATTCCCTCCCTCTATGTACTCACTGTATACTTTAGTAAACACTATGTTTCCAGTCTCTTTAGGATATCAAGACTGAATTTCAGAGGTGTCCATTGGATTATGAACTTCTTGAGAAAGGTACCAAGTTGGTGCAGGAATATTAGCCATTAGGTAATGTCTTGTGAATTATAGACTGGTTCAACCACAGGACACAGATCACAAGCTGGCTTCCACCTGCCATTCAGAACCTTTGTGGGTGGTTAATATATGCTCAGAGAATGAAAACTCCTTTTTACATCTAAGGTCATCACTGAAAGGGGCCTTAAAACCATATATTTCTACTTCTTTACTCTATAGAAGAAACAAAAGACTTGGGAGAACAAAGTGGTTTGTCCAAGGTTACACAGCTGGCCAATGATAGAACTAGGACTAGAACTCTTAGTGATACCTTCTTTTCATTGAAGAAAAAAAAATGAGGGCATTAAACCTGCAACCAAACTATTTAAATGCATTTCTAGTCCACCTATTATTTGTTTGCTTGTTTTCCTTATTCTTACTTCTTAAAGGTTTTTTGTAAAAATATAAATGCATATAATATAAAATAATAATTGAGGGAACCTAGAGTCAGGAGAAATTAAATGAGGCAAGAGGCAGCTTCAATAAACTAAACTCATTCTTATAATTCTATACACATGCTAAAAATATGTCACCAAATTAGTATTACCTCCTAGCAGCATGGTATAGAAGAAAACTTATAGTTTACGTTCTCAGGATAAATTTGGTTGCTCCTGATCCTATGATCTTTTTTTTCTTTCATTTTATTTATTTTAATTAGTTACACATGACAGTATAATGCATTTTGATACATTATACATAGACAGAGTATACCTTCTCATTCTTCTAGTTGTACATGATGTAGAGTTATGCTGATCATGTAATCATGTATGCACATAGAGTAATAATGTTCAATACATTCTATGATTCCTATCCCCATGCCCCCTCCCCTCCCTTCATTTCCCTCAGTCTAATCCAAAGTACCTCTACTCTTCCCTAGCCCCTGACCTTTATAGTGAATTAGCATCCATATATCAGAGAAAACATTCAGCCTTTGGTTCTTTGGGATTGGCTTATTTCACTTAGCATGATATTTTCCAGTTCCGTCCACTCACCAGCAAATGCCATAATTTCATTCCTCTTAAAGGCTGAGTAATATTCCATCACGCGCGTGCGCACACATGTGTGTGCGCGCACGCACACACACACACACACACACACACACACACACACATACCACAACTTCTTTACCCATTCATCTGTTGAAGGGCACCTGGGTTGGTTCCATAGCTTAGCTATTGTGAATTGAGCTGCTATACATATTGATGTGGCTGCGTCACTATAGTATGCTGATTTTAAATCCTTCAAGTATAAACCAAGGAGTGGGATAGCTGGGTCAAATGGTGGTTCCATTCTAAGTGGTCCTATGATCTTAATGGCATTTCTCCTGTAGGTCCTTGGAAAAGCATGTCTTCTGTTGTTTCAATGGTAAATTATAACAGATTGGTTCTTGAGTCATTCTGAATGCCAATGGGAATATGAATGCCCAGGATAGTGGAAGCATTGGGACAAGAGGTCAGAATGCCAGAGTCCAGCTGCATAGCTCACTGATGGTCTGGCTTCATCCAGGGACAACACTTACACCACTGAGAGGAACAGTCCAGGATTTGCTTTGATTGGAATCTCACAGTGCACCCCCAAAATTATATGCTGGGCATTTACACAAGTATCCTCATACCTTCTGCACAAGCCCTGTAGAAGAGTATTTCTTAAAATTAAGCTTTTGATAAGTACCAAACAATGGAATAATCTCACTATAAAGGTTATATATTTTGTGAATAATTTAGAGAAGAGGAATTCAATACTACAGAAAGTTTTTCTAATGCTGACCCAATAGCCTGCTATAAAAATCTAACTGTTTCATCATAATACTTGCCAGAAAATGTTTAGAAGAACAAAGTCAAATACTCCAGTACCAGGAGAATGCAAAGTGTGAATTTTCTCACTGATTTTAAAATTATAACTATGAGGCAGTGCTGCATGGCGAGTAGGAGCCTGAGTGTGGATGAACCAACATCAGTGTCTTCGTTCACTGAAAGTTGGAACAGAGTCGCTCTGATGTTGTCTGCTTGTACCATTATGCTAGGGCGGGTTCGCCGTCCATGTTCAGAGCTTGTATGAATGGCTGTGGGACTTGGTTGTGTTCTGTTCCTTTGGCTCTGTACCTATGTGCCTCTGGCACAGACTGCAGTTTGATTTCCCTAACACATGTGCTGCACATCAGAATCACCAGGCTACTTTGAAAAAGGCTTACATCCAGGCTGCACCTGAGACTGCTGACTTTGACCCCTCTAGGATGCAAACGTCACAAGACAGAGAGAGATAGAGAAGAGATAAAGAGAGACACTATGCACATGAACCCAAGATCCCTGGTATCTGGCATGTGGGAAGGAGATGGTGAGCAGGAGGCTGATTAAGGACCTGTGCTCTGGTGGGGAGGAATGCATCCTGGCTGCAATACATGGCAACTCTCAGATATAAAGGACCCTCCCTGCTCCCTCACTCAAGACTGAACACTATGCCTCCAACCACAAACCCACGCAGGCTCTGAAATCCATCCATGCTAAGGCTAAGTGACTACTGTTGAAGGGGATCAAAGGGGAACAGTGAACAATGAAAGAGCCAATGAACACTTACAAGAGGGTTTACAGTGGTAGAGAAAGGCAGCAGGAAAGGTAACTCCTCCATTGAATCCTCACCTTGACCATGGCTATTTGACTCTCGGATGATTCTCTTTTTCTGTGAACCATGTATTGATGGTGTTCTGGTGGAGAACTGCCGGTAGTCGTGTCTCCATAATCCTTGAGCCAGGAGCTATAGAATATGCTAGAAAGAATATTGGTGCTAGGGGTAGAGGGAAGAGGGGTAGAGAAGCTGGTAAGTCCCAGCTTTCTTTGGGCTTCCTGCATATTTTGAGACGCACACCGCTCAGACACCTAAAATACTGGTCTCTGCCAAGGTAATTCCCAAAGCTCAGAAATGTTCCCCTGAAAAGGATGCCCATTGCTCTCTTTAAGCCCAAGAATTGTGGGAAGGGATGCTTCTTGTGAAAAAAAAAATAGACTAAAAGAAAAGAGTATATTTCTATCTTTCCCACGGTCCCCTAAAGAAGTCAGAATTAATTGTACCAATTTAGAAGTGGCTCATTTTAAATGGAAATTTAATCTACATGTTACCCCAGTGAAAAAGTGGCCTGTTTACAAAGCAAGAAGATCAGTGTGGCAATGTAACCTAATCGGGCTTTGTAAATGGGTCAACTCTTCAGTGGACTGTTGTATATCACACAGCTTTTACACAAGCTTGTTAAATTTTAGAACGTCAAGACCATCGAGTTGAAAACATTCAGGTACCTTAGTTACATTTTCTCATTACTGGTTGAGCCTCTGTGATCTAATGTTAGAAATTTATGTAGAAACTGCAAAATTGCTATGGAGAAAAGTTAGTGGATAATCATTTTACCTGAAGAAAAGATGTCTCATGGGCTGAACATTTCTCAAAAGGTTTCCTATCTCAATTCCTTCATTGTCCAGCATTGTACATGACCAGTGTAAGAGTTAGTGTGAGCACATCTTGGTGGGAGTTAGAAAAGATTAATGAAAACATTTTCAAAAACTCAATTCAAGTCATTTTATTGAGAAGGGAAGTATTGATTTTTTTTTTAAGAATTCAAGTTTTTTTGTTTTTTGTTTTTATGTGGTGCTGAGGATCAAACCCAGGGCCTCACACATGCTAGGCAATCACTCTACAGCTGAGCTACAACCCCAGCCCTGGAAGTATTGATTTTAATCTACGATTTGTGAGATGAAAGGAAATAATTATTTGCCAACAGTAAAATAAGAAAAACAGGATATTTTTTAGTCCCTGGATCCTGGGCATTTTCTTCTTGTCAGACACAACCTACAGCCTCCCAGTTTTCTGGCCTCTGAAAAGAGACAAGGGGTTAGTTTTACATGGTAAAGAATTATTACAGACTGGAAAACTTTGACTAAGGAGTAGAAGAAGTACAACCTCACATTCTAAGGGTTTAAGAATGGCAGGAGGGAACAGTAGAATATTATACTGCTGTTTTATTTTCTTGAATGATATCCTTAGGACATATGCAATTATCAATTAAAACAAACACTTAAAATGTCAACAAAAATATGTAAAGCATAGTAAGTACCATCTATGAAACAGACACTGTATATATTATACATAAGAATTTTTATAACAAATCTAGGGAATAGTTAATGTTCCCATTTTACAGACAGAGAATTAAACTAAAGATGTATAATCAGCCCAAGGCCACATATACAGAAAGTGACATTACTGAAATTCAAACCCGAGTCTAGATCTTTTCCAAATACAACTATCTCCCAAAATGATCAAGAGTCACTGAAGAGGACCAAGTCAGAATGAACCTTTGTAATTATTTGTCCATCCATTCATTTATTCATTCATTAATGTTAGGCCTGACTTGCCTAACTGCATACTGATCAGTAGCATAAGCTGTAAGGTTAAGTTCTAGATCTGTTACTTGCTATCTTGGTGACCTTGGTGGAGTCACTTAACCTTGGATTTTTTATTTTTAAATAGGACATTGTGATGGAACCAACTTCCAAGGGTATTGTGCATTAAATGAAATGATCCCATAAATCCCCTGGTTCCGTTCCTGGATAAGAACTTAGTAGTTAATGTTAGTAAAATGGTGATGATGATAATGAAGATAATAATACAGTAGGACTGAGGGCAAATGTGTCACTGCTCTACTAAGAGAAGTTGACACTATAAGGCTAAGAAAATGATCAGAGACCCTTCAATCCTGGAGCCCATAAGGACTTGTAGGATTCTTCTGTTTTTTTTATCTCTGGCTGCAAATGAAAGCACAAACATCAGGGTCACATTAATGCAACATGCTACACCACGACTTGTTCACTGGCCCTTAAATATTAGCAGCCCTTGTCTTGCTCATGAATTTGGAAAAAGAGGGTAAATCCCAAGGGCTCAGTGCCTGCAGACACCCAGATGAGATGGTGGGAGCCTTTTCCAACAGTGTGTAAAACCCTCTGCTCCATACTCAGCTTCTCTCCCAGGATGATGCCCTCTCAGGACGCTTGCCAATTTACTAACAGTCACTGACCTCCAGGCCACAAGCAAATGAGGACATGGGGCCTGTTGGGGGGATTCTTTCCCCTCAACCTTCATCCAGATGTTTGGCACATGGAAATAAGCAGAGCCATAGTTTCCCTTAGACAATTTAAGAAAATAATTTTAAAGGATGTGTCACCCTGGACATAGAAAACGGGTTGCCATAGGTTGTTTTTCAAGCATTATTTGGAGCTACAAGAGAGGACTTGGGGACCAAAGTAGAAACATGCTCTCGTTATGCCCCCCTATCTAATTAGTCTCCTTACCTCCCACCAACACTCTTCCAAATGGACTTTGTCAGCTCTGGCCTTGTCCTACATAGATGCTCCCCTGGAAACCCTACCATCATTCCTCCACTTGGGACATGAGAAAATGTAGACAATGACAGCAGCTTCTGCTGCAGACTGATGATGTGGCTGCTAAAGGTCGCTCCTCATAGAGGTTTAGAATTTCAGCCAAAGTAAGAAGAACTGGGTTAGGGTTTACAAATTTAGCTCTTTCTTACCTCCATGTCCACTTGCACATGATGATTTTATTAAAATGATATAGAATTTTTATTTGCCATGAAATCTCCATTCCACAATTCTAATAGGGTTCAGATGGCTTTACCTGGTAGGTGAACTTTCATAATCTAGGGGCTAAGTTAGAAATATTAATGCTCTGTGACGACATAAAAGTTGTATTTGAAAGACAACACTAGGCAGTAGATGTGAAAACAATGACACTAATGAATGATGCCTGGAGTGCTATTTTCCCCCTAAATTGTCTCCATCTTGCTTTCCCATTCCTAAAGGATGTGGGGGTTTCATTTGGGATTCCATATTGGCAAGAGTCTGGCACTACATGCAGCAGGCTGGATGCCCATGGAGCCTGTGCACCCTGGGCAGGATTGGGAACAAAGGATTGGTAGAGACAAAACTTCAGAACATTCCCAAATTATCTGGCCCATAGCAGTAGCTACTGCCCTCTTTATTCATAAAATGGTAGGGCTGTTCCTTTGTGTTCATGAGACTTCCAAGTCATTAGAGATATGGAGCACTCATTAAGAGGTGTACAAGGAGTGTTAGCTGTGATTTGTGAAGTAATTATATCTAGACACAATTATAATATTAATACTATTTATTAATTATTAAATGATATTAATATTAATAATATTATTATAACTATCATATAGGCATTATTATTATCCTCATTTTTAAAGGAACAGAGATACAGAAAGGTTAAGTAACAGGCCTAAACTCGCCAACTACTGAATGGTGAAGTCAGCATTCAAATGTACTCCACAGTCCTCATTTTAACCACTGTGCTTTGTATGAGACCCTCTTGAGAGCCCCTCCTGGGTCTTCTAATCATGAACTCTGTGGCTTCACTCGACATCATCATTTCCACATCTGAAAACTGAAAGCTGTAATGCCTGCTACTTTGTGACTGTTTTAAGGATTAGGGGAGATTAATCGAGATGAGATGCCAAATCTCTGCAGAGAGGCATTCAATTTTCGGTTAACTACTATTGGGCCAAAGTGAGAAAGATGCCTAACTTCAGCATGTGATTTTCTAAGTTCTAGTTCCAGTTTTGTCTCTACCTCTTATACTTCTGCTTCCTGCTCTCCGAAATGAGAGTGGTTTAGGAAGGTGTTCCCAATAGAATTTATACCATGAGCTCTGTTAGGCAGCTTTTCATCACTATGACAAAATTATCTGACACAAGACAAATAAAGGAGGAAAAATTTATTTTTCCTCAGGTTCAGAGGTTCATTCCATGGTCAGCTGGTGTCAGGGCAGAAATTTCATGGAAGAAGTGCATAGCAGAGGAAAGCTTCTCAGTTCATGGAAGCTGGGAAAAATGGTAGAGAGAGGGGGGCAGGTTTATCTCACCCCTAGCCCCTTCCAGGGCACATCCCCAACACATACTTCCTCCAACTAGGTCTCACCTTCTAGCAGTCCAATCAACTATGGGTGAGTTAATGGGAGGCCTTGTGATCCAATAATTTCCTAAGAGCCCCACCTCTGAATACCTGAGACTTTGGATCCCAGATCCAAATCATAATAAACTCCTAGGGGACTCAGGAAAGTGGGGATAAAAGGAAGATCAAAAAGAGAATGGACCTCACTGGCATCTATCACCACAGAGGATGGAGGGAGAGGAGACACCAAAATTTCCCCTTTCTGTTTGTGAGTGAACATGATAACACTCAGTGGCCTTAGCTAGCCTTTAACTAGGATAGGTCAAATTATATCCCATGTGTTTTTCATTCCTGCTGTAGCAAATATATAAATAGTTTTAATATAATTCACTCCTGTTTCTCAGCATGTGATTCCTTTTTAATCCCACCTGGTATAGGTTGGTATAGTTAAGGCCCAAAAGATTTACGGTGTGACCACCCACCCCCCAAAGACACACACACACACACACACACACACACACAGGCACATGCTCCATTGAAATCATTCAAAGGAAGCAACTTACTCACAGATGCAATTTTGCATGCAATTATGACTATACATCTGCCATCCAAGCAGAGAGTTGTGCTGGGTCCCATGTAAGGATAGGCAAAAATAGATTTTTCTAAACCATGGTGGGCCAAGAATTGTCATACCAAATTTAAACTTTTGGAGATTCAGTTTTCCCAGTGTGACTTCCTGTTTTGCAGAAAAGAGCTTGAAGAAATCATAATAAAGGCTCATCGTCATTTCTGTTCACCAAGTGGCTTGTTCAAAACAACATTTTAATGATTTAAGTGTAAATGAATCAGAAGCATATGGATCAGATTCCCCTTAAAATACACAAGTTTTTTAAAGGAGGGAGAGTGGAATGAAGAATTTCCCTAAATTTAGTGCTCCTTGGAATTGCCTTTTCTAATGTGATTAAAAGTTGATGGTAGATGAGGGCAGGCGGGGGGTGCAGATTCACTTTGAACTGCATTTGGCAAGTAGGAACGGGGTAGGGAGAAGGTTTCTAACATCTCTTTTAAAAGAGGGACCATACTTCTCCTTGGGCATCAACTAATTCATCCCAACCAGCATTTTTGATGAGTTAAGTGTAAATGAATCAGTAACATAAGGATTGCATTTGAAATACACATGGGATTTAAAAATGAAGGAAAAAAGCACTTGGTAAAGTATGTCTGGGATTTTGCCAAACCCGTAATGTTAAAAAAAAAAAAAATAGTTTGAAACAATCAATGACTCCCTTGCAGGCCCTGCCAGCCTTACCAGGCAGAGTAGAAGCAAGGCAGCTAGCGTGAGCTCTCCAGCCACCTCTCTCCAACACCACTGGGGAATTCAGCATCCAAACAGCTCACCTGCCTAGTAGCTGATGCCATAGGGGTCCCTAACTTTAATATGGGCTTTCTCTGCACAAGAGAGGAACACTTCCTGAATGAGAGAGGAAGGCCCACTCATTCTTCTTTTTTATGACCATGCAAATAAAGTACATTCCACTGTTCAGCCATTTGTCTTCCTATTTCAAAATAAAAAGCAATCGAATAGAATTGGAATCTATCCCTAAAATGGGATCCACATTTAGTGTTTAGTTTTTCAGTTTCCTCATTTGGCCCTTGAATAAAACAAGCAGTGACCTGGGACTTGATAGACTGCACAGATCCTCACTCCTAAACCAGGGCCTCTGTTCTTGTCACCTGCATTTGTCATCTGCATGGGCTCCTGTCCTCCACATGCTGTGCTTTGAACCATGTTTTCTATATACCACGTACAGTTATTGAGAAGTAACAGAAAAATAGTTATTTTGGTATTAATTAGAAACCATCATTGTAAAAAAACTAACATAAACACATTGAGTTGATATATTTTACTTCTCCTTAGCAATCTGAGCCCAGTTAGCTTTATAACTCCAACAAGGGTTTCCAACATGTTGGGACCATCTTTGAGAAGCCCATTTCTCTTTGCCTGGGAATCTCAGAAGGATCATGATCCCAGGAGGGGAATCAGTAGCCTAAGGGATCTAAAATGCTTTTCAAGGTCGAGTCATTTCCAGCTCAGTGCCAATGGAATTCTCTAGGTCCATGCCCTCTAAGAATCCTAATGTAATTTTAACAAATCTTTTCCAAATAACTAGGCAAGTCAAAAGGCTTGGGAGGTCTGAGAATCAGCCCAGAGAAAGGCTGAAGGGAATTGTTGGGGCCTCTCTCTCCCTAACACAGTGTCTCTGGCTCCCTAGATTGGTCGCCATCCTCTCCCCTTCATCTGGGGCATGCTTCTCCTCATTTGGGGCCTGAAGCCATCCATCCTGTTCCGTTTAAAACCTTTGCAGTGGCTTCAATGGTTTCAATCCATCACAACCACCCAAACACCTATTTTATTTTCAAGAAAATTAAGTGTGTGTCATCAGGGCTAGTTAAAGGGCTTAGGGAAAATTGATTTTATTATTTCCTCTGTTTTCAAGGGTGGGATGGGGGAATGAGATGGGAGAGAATGATTATTTGGAGATCCATAAAAAAAATTCCAAAGTTACTCTTTCCACACCAGCACTTTTGGCAACCATTTTCCTGTATGTCTTCATCAGAGTAGGTGGGAAGGGAGCCCCTGTTGTAGCAGCTGAAAACAAGTTTGCTCTATAAATTCCTACAAAGCAGAGAGAGCTCTGGCAAATGCCTGGGGAGGGGGGGGGGAGCGATCATCTTGAGACAGCCATGGAAACAGTTTGACATTAATGAAAATGAGCAAATGAGATAATAAACTAGGATGGGAAAACCATTTCAAAACAACCTGTGACCTTTTTGTTTTGTTTTGTTCCTGCCACGCCCCCACACAGAACAGTAACAAGGCAAGAGAGTTGGGAGAAACGAGCCAGAACAGGACTCAAAATTCTGGGAGAAATAGCCACGTTTCCCTCTTTGTCTGCTGTCCTCTCTCACCGTCAAGCATCAGAGTTAAAGCACTTTGTAACAAGGAGCAGCTTTCTGAAATGAGTTATGTCCACAGCTTACCTACACATAGGGTTTCTATGGGCAAACATCAGCAGAGAGGCTGGGCACAGGAGCTCACGTGTATGCTTGATTTTATTTCCGGAAAGCAATCAAACAAGGGGCACTTAGGCCTTACGGTGGGGCCCACTCCAAAACCAGACGGATGAGTTCATAGACCATTGCTGACATAAGATCGATTGGCCATCCTGAGCCATTTAGCAGACAGTTTACATAGGCGGCCTGGGTACTGGATTTAAACGAAATGAAAACGATTGGGAGAATTCCCTATAAAGTAGACTTGATCTATATTAGGGAGCAGGCTAATTATAGGGATTGGCATATATGGAATCAAAGTGAAACACTATATGGGACTAGAGAGTGGTGGTCTTTTATACCAGGGTGGTCTGAAACTGGGGTTTAATGTATGTACAATATACAAACATTTTTGACAGACCATTAACACCTATAATCTTGTAAATATTTGCAATTTTCTAGATCATAAATATAGCTGCATAAGCAGTTCTTTCAGAACATCATTTATACACCATTAAAGGTTAATTTACAAGTTAGTACCTTATAGAAAGAAGATATGTGGGCTTTATGCTCACTTTCTGTAAAGGGAGACTAGTGTCTCCAAAAGCAATTTGTAGCTCTCCTGTGGGTCTGACTGGGGTCCTATTCAAAGTACTATTTGAATTCTTTTCATCAGCTCATGTTCACAGCAAACTTAATCTTCTCTTTTGGATGGAGGGGGAAAAAAAAAACAAATGGGAGAGAAAGATCTGAGGTCTTCAGGCCATACTTCCAAGCATCCAACTGTTTATTTGAACAATCTCTCTTGACACCATTCTCATTTGTCATCGGCCCTCTGATACCTGCTGTTGTGCCCTAACCTCCATCCTGAAGGGCTTCCAACAGTTCTAGACTTTAAGACCCTTTAAAGGGGCCAACGCAAGCCTGACCTCTAAAGCTGCCATTGTGTGACATTACATTTTGTAAAGATCAAAGAGAGTAAGGCAAAGAGGAAGGGAAATGTTTTTGTGACCTACCATTTCTTCCTCCAGCCAGGTAATACAGGAATCCCACTACAAATGGTGATGGAGACTCAGGTTCCTGTAGGAGTTGTTCACAAATTATGGGGACAGAAAGATACTGTGGAATCCTGAGAAAAGGGTTGGTAAATGTGGGTCAGATCCAGGATGGGAAAGCCACAGAATGAGGTCGAGTGACCACAGAGGATTTGTGTTGTCTCTAAAGACGCTGAACTGTGTAACTTGTTCAATATGCCGGAGCCTCTTTTGCTCTACAGCAGGATGCCATGGATATCATTGCCCTTTTTTTTCTGAAATATGAACAGCCTGGCCTGCTGGCTACATGCCTGCCTGGCCTAGCATGGGCATTTTTTTTTTATGCATCGTAAGCCTACCCTGTCTATTAGACCTCCCAAACTTAGAGGATTCTCAGCATTTTCCAGTAGTTCTTGTTTTCAGAGCTCATTAAAACACCGGAAGTAATTTTCAAAAAGTTTGCACTCTCCTCCCTTCCTGCTGATTTGGGGAAAATTCCCCAGCCTGTCTCCTTCCCCCCCGCCCCGCCCCAGCTCTTCAACCCTCTAATCTACCAGTTCTCAGGATTGGCAATACAGCTCTTCCCACAGTTGTAGTCCTGCATAACGTAATGTGAGGAGAGCACCAAATTTGGAGTCTCGAGGTTTGGATTCTAACCTTAGCTCTGCCCCTCTCTGACCTTGGAAAAATGACTCCCACTTAGGCATTGGTTTTCTTTTGTAAGTCACTGCTTTGAGCACTTAGCAAGATGGCTTCAAAATTCCTTTCCATGACTCCGTCTGTCTTCTATGGTTCCTCTTACTTAGAACCAATAAAACCTTTCAGTACTCTCCTTTCCCCTCTACAAATAAGTTGTGGATTGTTTTTTGGTGCTTTTTTTTGGGGGGGGGGTGTAGTAAACAGCATAAACCTCCCCAAGCCCCTCTGCTAGCCCTCAAGCCTTGGCTCTATCACCTCTGACTTTCTACCATTTTTCTGTGCTCTTTCCATCTAAATCAAAACCCCTCTGAACAGTTTCCATCGCCATTTTCTCTACATCTCCTGCTTCATGCTAATTTAATGTTACCAGAAAATAATTATAATTGTTGATACAGGCTCAAGGGTCTTAACGGGAATTGCAGATTCACAGATATTCTGAGAATAGACTCAAGATTTGAGCAATGTTTAGTGAATTTGGAGTTTGAGGCTATGGCTGGGGATTTGGAGAACCTGAAAGAGACGTCTACAGCCTAGAGGTCAAGTGTAGGCCTGTATATGCAAAGGAAACAGTCCAAAGGCCAGTACTTGATGAAGAAGTGATACACAATAGGGGTGTACAACCATGCGGAGCATCTTGCTACATGATTTTCTCTGAAACAGCCAAAGCCGAGAACTTTTGTAATCAGTACATGATGAAATTTAGTTTTGTTGACATTTTCCACTTGTGCTGAGTCATAATTAATACTGTTTATCTGAGTTGGGATAAGGAATACGATAATGTTGACGGTGGGTTATTTACTGTTCCTTTAATTCCTGGTTTATAGCTTCTCAGTCAGGCCTTTCTGTACCAGCACATTTTTTTGTACTCTACATTTGAAGGTAATTCTGTGGCCTCCAAGATGTACCTAGTTGAAGTTGTGAGTCTCCGTGCTACTTCCCCCTGAGCCTTCCACTCTGTCTGCCCCTTCGGTACCTCCCTGCCATCTAGAGCTCCCCACCCTCCATACCTTTCACTCAAGACCCTGTTCTCATCTTTCTCCTGTGATGGTTCTCGGGGTGATGACCTACTCAAGGCACAATCTCCACTGGGCTGTTTTCAGCTATTCCTCCTGAGGGTCCCTAACTCTATTCAACTCTGCATCAATTGAGCTTTAGGCAATGTGTCAGGCCACATGACCTGAGTTTGTTGAGGACATTCCTGCCAAGTGCTGTGATTTCATATTATGCCCTTGGTTTAAGCTCAATGTCAACAGATGAACCACACACAAAGAATGTTTCTGTGTCTCTTGTAAATTTTATGTTGAAGCCCATACATATAAGACTCCTTATGTAAGGAATTGTGTGATGAATTTTTTTCTTAGGGTTTAGTACAAAAGAAAAAGAAAAAGAAAATGTCATTATTTCCCCCATTAAGAATTTTCCTTGAGTTTAGTAGTTAATAGGAACCACAAAACTCAAGAGTGTTGGAGGAATATTCTCTTGATTTCAGAAAGACACTTATCATGATTTCCTCTTCTGCCTGCCTGGGTTACAAGAAGCCCTGGGTCTGGCTCTGCACTCCATTGTCATTGCTTCTTTGGTGCTAGTTTCTGAATAGATTCAACACTCTTCTTTCCTCCCCTCCCTCCTCTACTCCTCTCTTGGTCTCTGTACTTTATTTCTCACTCTTCCCACTTCTCTGTCTCCAGTGGTTTGTGGAAGAAAGAAAGATTAAAATAATTCATCTTCTCCAAGTAACATGTTACTTACAGTGGCTTTCTGGGGCAGGAATGACTTAACCCAAGGCCCATCACAGACGTTCTTATGAGAGCCTCCTTCAAACAAATGAGAACAAGGCAAAAAGGTCTTCGAACAAAGTTCAGAAAATACAACATACTCCAACTGCCTCTGAAATTCTCAGAAAATGTTAAGGATATCTATCTATAAAGTACTGAAGTCAAGAAAATAAATGCACATTGACATTCAGAGAGGCTGGTGCTCCAAAGAGCTTTTGACATCATTCCAATGGTAGGGTCCAGGGGTGAATCTTGCAGGTGCTGAGGTCAGCAAGTGGAGGTGAGGTTGGGATGGTGAGGAAAGGGGAGGGTGGCCTTTCCTACTTCCCAGAGAAGACTAAAGGTAGCTGCCTGTTCTCCCTCATCACTCTGCACTCAACCCTAATGCCTTCTCAGCTGAAGAGGCCCTTCAAGCATCACTGACTTCCACAATGACCCATTCATCTTCGTCAACAGACCTACCAAGCTCCTTCCCATTTGTCTTCAGTGTTTTGAGTGAAAGTGAAAGAAATACTTTTGGAGAAAAAATGTTTATTGGCCCATGTTAACTGGATATCTGAGAATAGATTTTCTCCTTCTCTTGACTCTGCTTCCTCCTGTTCATTCACAATGTTTCTAGTATCCCTCTGCATGTTGGAGAAAAAGGCCACTGATTATCCCAAACCTACATGCTCCAGACAAACAATTCAAACAGGAGAAGAAGAAGGAGGAGGGGGAGGAGAGGGAGGAGGCAAGGGGGGGAGGGGAACAGGGGGAGAGGAAGGAGAAGGAAAGACCCTGCCTCTGTCTATATTGCTCATACACCGAATAATGTGAAAGTACCATGGCTGGCCCTGTTTCCAAGGTCACATGCCCACCCCTGTTCTAAGAGCTGAAATCAGAGCCATGCAGTGCCTGGTCCAGCTTCAGTACATGGGCCCATATGCTCAAGGAGGGGTTGATGGTAGAAAAACTGCAGATTACCACATGAATACCTGTACATATCTTCTTTGCTTGGGTTGTGTGAATCATCCCATTTTCTTTAAAACTCCATCTTCCTTAAGAAAAAAAATATATTTCTTTCTACTTATGTGACCTACACTCACGCACATGGCATCACTTTGCTCTTGCTTGCAATGTTCTCAAGTTGTATTTTTCCTATTCATCTTACAGCTAACTGTAAGATCCTCTAGGACAGGGACAATGCTTTCTCTTTATTTTCTGTTCTTCCTCCTCTTGCCTGGTGTTCTTCATTCATTTTCTCAGTCAGCAAATTTTTGTTGAATATTGCACACCACAACTGCGCTGAGCAAGCTCTGGAGATTAAAAACATAAATTATAAGATATGGGGATGAGAACATAGCTCAGTAATAGCACACTAGTCTAGCATGTATGAGGTCCTGGGTTTAATCCCTAATACTACAAAAAAAATGGTGCTCAGAAGTTTGTTTTTTTTTTACAAATAATTGAACCCCATTCTTTTTAATGTATCTTCTGAGCTGTAACCATCATGGTATCTCAGTGAGATAATATATGACTGGTCCAGTCATTTCCTCATGATTCTCGGATTTCTCAAGTGTGAAATACAAAGATTAACAAAGAACTCTCCAAGGGCTCTGAGTCATGACAGACATGTGCACAGGAAATGATGCTCCTCAAAAATTCTTACCTAATTACCTCCAACTTTGGTTAATTTATTAATTAATTCCAACTTAGATTCTACCCTGACCCTCCCTCCACACCAATGACAAGAGAGCACAAATTCTTTACACTTCCAGACAAGTTGAATGTACCTTTTGACACCATTCACAACCTTTCTGGTATATTCATCATAGTCATTCGTTTTATTTGTATGTGCTCTGCAACTTGCACCATCCTCCCCAGTGACTCTTGGAAGCAGGCAAAGAAGGAGTCACCCCTCACTTTGCAGAAGAGAAAGCTGAGGTGGTGATATCCTAATGTATCTGGCCCTGGGACCTAGAGCTCCTGTGAGTATCTGGGCTGCCGCACGGCCTGAAAGCACAGTGTCTTTTGTAGAAAGTCTGCAAATCATGAGAACGGAGTCTGTGAACTTTGCAGGATAAGTCAAGATGGCTTTGGTGAAGCATAGTTGTAACCCACAGCATAATAAGGACTTGGCAAGATCGCAAGGAATACCAGGAACAGAGTGTCTGCGAGGAAAATGCCGCAGAATGTCATACATCAAGCAGCTCTCACGGTCTGGGAATGAAAGAAATTGGAGGAGGGAGAGAATCACACCATTCTGTGAAGTTCTCCTTCAGGTCCTTGTAAAATCCAGCCATGCATTCCCTCACTCCCCTCAGCCCTGTCTTTCATTTTTAAACCCAAGCATCTGCAAAATGAAACCTACTACACATGTTTCTGAATCACTTACACTTAACTCATCAAGCTCTGCTTAAGAAGAATCAATCTATTGGCCAAAAATCATTTGGAGTCTTTTTTCCTTCTCATAAGCCATTGAAAGTTTTGTTTTATTGGCATGGTCATGCTTGAGTTGAACACATGTAATGAAGGTGGGTCATATATGGTTAGTAGAGTCTCTGTGACGATGGGATTCTAAAACAGGAGCCCCAAGAATACAGAGACAAGACAGCTAGCCCATGGCCAGGCCTATGTGGACTACTACAAGGACCAGGAAGAAGCAAATAGGGTTGTAGATTTGAAGTAAAGCACTCCCCTGTCTGCCCAACCTCCAAGGATAAAGGAAAGGGAGAAGAGCCTCACAACTGCTGGCTCAGGGGGGACAATCATCCCAGGGAAGGGAGTCGTTCTCACAAAGTAAGTTGTCCATATTTGTCCATATTCATGTACCTGAGTCTGGGTACTTTATAAAGTAAATAAGTTTATTTAGTTCACAGTTTTGGAAGCTAAACATCCAAGATTAAAGCCAGGCAGTCCTCTCTGTTCTGTCTCTGATGAGGGCCTCATGGCAGATGGTGGGAACATGTGCAAAAGAGATCACATGATGAGACAGGAAGCCAGAGAGATTCAGGAACTAGGCTTGATCTTTCTATAACAACCTACTTTTGCAGAAACTAATCAAGGCCCCACGATCACTACATTTATGGCTGTGAGGGCAGCACCCTCAATGTCTTAACAATCTCCCATTAAGTCCCTTCTCTTGAAGGTTCCATCACCTCCCAAATCCACCACAAAAGACCAATTATCCAGCACAAGGGTCTTTGACAGACACACTTAAATCATACTCAAACCAAAGCACGATGGTAGTTTGGATCTAGAATTGGCTCATGTGTTAGGCAATACAGCAATGTTCAGAGGTGGAATGAGGAGATCATGAGGGCTGTAACCGCATCAGGGGACAAATTCATTTGATGAAGTAACAATTTGATTACCGAGTGGTAACTGTAGGCAGCTGGAGCATGGCTGGAGGGAGGAAGTAGGTCACAAGGGTTGGGAGGTGGCCTTGGTGACTCTATCTGTCCCTGGACCCTTCTTGTTATTCTCTCTCTGCTTCCCAGCTGCCTGACCTGAGCAGCTTTTCTCCACCATAACCCTCTACCATAAAGTTCTGCCTCCTCTTAGGCCCAGAGCAATGGAGTCAGCCATTTGAAAGACTGAAATCTTTCAAACCATGAGCCAAAATAAAATTTTCTTCCTCTAACTTGTTCTTTTCAGGTCACAGTGGTGACAAGCTGACTAACACAAGCACTGTCCTAGTTACCGTCATCCCTCCCCTGGATGCCTAGTTGGTGGCTCTGCTTCTCATCTTGATACTCCTTCAGCTCAAATACAAATCAGAGCATTACCCTTCCCTGGCTTAGAATCTTCCAGTGTCTTCCCAGAGAACTTTGAATATAATCCAATTTCTTTTCCATAGCTAAAATATGCATCATGACCTTGCCTTGCCGACTCCTCCAACATCAGCCCCTATTCTTCATCCTCATTCACTCTACCCAGCCAGATGTCTTCTGTGCTCTGGCTGAAACATGTCAAGCTCATTTGAACTTCAAGGTGAAGGAAGCTAGGGTTGACCCGACACCTGGGGTATTCCTGCCCATGTGCCTCAGGCAAGCTGTTCCCCTCCTTGAGCCCTACACTTCTTTTGCAAAACTGACCTTCTCTGCCTATTAAACAACTCCCCATGCCCCTTCCCTCCAGGGTCTGCAACCACCTTTCTGTTTTCTGTTCCTATGAATTTGACTACTCTAGGTACTTCATAAAAGCAGAATCACAACATATTTGTCCTTTTTTATGTTTGGCTTATTTCACTTAGCATGATGTTCTCAAGGTCCATATATGTTGTAGCCTTTGTCAGAATTGCCTTCCATTTTAAGGTTGAAAACTATTCCAGTGCATGTATGCACTACATTTTCTTTACCCATTTATTCATCTGTGGATACTTGGGCTGTTTAACATTTGGGCAATCGTGAATAATGCTGCTATGAACGTGGCCATACAAATATCTCTCTGAGACGTGGCTTTCACTTCTTGTGAGTATTTAGCCAGAAGTGGAATTTCTGGATCACATGGTAATTCTATTTTTAATGATTTAAGATATACCCCTGCTATTTTCTACCATGTAGTGGCTATGCCACTTTACATTCCCACTGACAGATACATTTTTAAGTGGAGACTGAAGGAAGGAAATGCAATGGCTAAATGGCATACCATGTAGGAGGGGGCCTGACTTGGCACTTGCTCTGACTGTCTGGGAAAATGTTCTTCAGTTTATTTCCTTTAAATTGCTGCCAGGGAAAACAGATAGATGAAGCCTGGATAAGGCCTCTAGTTCAACAGCCTAAATATTTTTTCTAGATAGAGCTGCTAATGCATCTTAACAGGGCAAGCCACCGCTTTAACACAGGAGACAGCAAATTCTAACTTTAACAAGACGTGTTGCACATGCCTGACTCTCTCTGACAAATACTTTGGTGGTGTTGTTTTATTTCCCCCTTTTTTTTAAAGAGAGAGTGAGAGAGGGAGAGAGAGAGAGAATTTTAATATTTTTATTTTTTAGTTATCGGCGGACACAACATCTTTGTTTTGTATGTGGTACTGGGGATCAAACCCGGCCCGCACGCATGCCAGGCGAGCGCGCTACCGCTTGAGCCACATCCCCAGCCCCTTCCCTTTGTTTTTAAATATATGTAATACAATATATATAAAATATTTTGCATGAATAAATTCATACCATTTGTACATTCAGCATCCCTTTTTCATTTAATGGGATAACATGTTCATTCTTCTTGTTACAGACAAGCATTTGTAAATATCTATATTTAATGAGTAAATAATATTTGGCTCCACAATTGGCTTATAATTTTCTTAGCCATTCCCCTGTTGTTCAACACTTAGAGTTTTTTTCCTTCCGATTTTTTATTATTATAAATAATGATGGGGACTGGGGATGTAGCTCCAAGATAGAGCACTTGCCTGACACATGAAAGGTCCTGGGTTCAATCAACAAATCACTCTCCCCCCAATCCCCAAATATTTAAAGAATAATGTTGTGAAACTCAAATCTTTGTCTGAATTTCTTGGGATTTTGAATTGAATTTTTAAATTTAAAAAAGTTAAGGATTTTGATGATATTGTCAAGTTGATTTCAATAATACTAATATAGATTCCAGGCAGTTAATCTTATTTTTATTTAGATGTGGTATTAATTGTTACTCTGAAGTTTTTTGTGTTTGTCAACTGTAACAACAGTTATTAAATAAGTACTATTACTGAGATCTGATGAAAAGTTTTTTAAAAATATAAAGATAAAAATTAAAAGTAAAAAATGCTTATCAAAGTATAAGTTTAGGCTTGGATAAAAATTAAAATAGCTAATATTATTATACATTTGATGTGTTTCAAAAACTTTAAGGATTTATTGAAAAAAAAAAGTCTTTTATTCTTGCAAAAACTATATAGTATTGATTAGGGTATTTTCAGTTGCAATATCCAAACAACCACTCATTTAAGTATAATAACCTGGCCTAAGTTTGTCTTCAAGTATAGCCTAATTCACTGTCCCAAAGGATGATCATTTTCTTACTCTAGTTCTTGACTCTGACCTCCTCTGTTTGCCTCACTCTCTGCAATGAATGGTTGCCTAAAAACCTGGGCCAAAGTCTCCTTACATCTCCTTTACTCTCACCAGGTCACAGGTCAATGGTCACAGTAAAATACAACTCTTTTTTATTTGTTTTAATTAGTTATACATGATAGTAGAATGTACTATGATACATCATATATAAATGGAGTATAATTTCTCATTTTTCTGGTTGTACATGACGTAAAATCCCACCAGTCATGTAGTCACATAAGTACATAGGGTAGTAATGTCTGATTCATTCTACAATCCTTTCTACTCCCATACCCCCTCCCCTCTGTCTAATCCAAAGTATCTATATTCTTCCCTAGCACCCACCCCCAGCCCTTATTGTGAGTTAGCATCTGCATATCAGAGAAAATATTCAGCCTTTGGTTTGGGGGGATTGTTTTTTTTTCCACTTAGCATGATATTCTCCAGCTTTATCCATTTACCAGCAAATGCCATCTTTTCATTCTTTTTAAAGGCTGAGTAATATTTCATTGTGTATATACACCACAGTTTCTTTAACTATTCATTTACTGAAGGGCACCTAGGTTGGTTCCATAGTTTCACTATTGTGAGTTGAGCTGCTATAAACATTGATGTGGCTGTAATACACTGATTTTAAGTCCTTTGGGTATATGCTGAGGAGTAGGACAACTGGGCCAAATGGTAGTTCCATTCCAAGTTTTCTGAGGAATCTCCATACCACTTTCCATAATAGTTGCACCAATTTTCAGTCCCACCAGCAATGTATGAGTGTACCTTTTTCCCCACATCCTTGCCAACATTTATTATTGCTTGTATTCTTGATAATTGTTCTTAATAGCTTGATCTGAGACACATACAAGGTACCCAGGGCATGCAAACTGAATGGGTAGATAGCAGCACCCTAGAGGAAATCTGGAGCCCTATGACCAGGAGAAGAGTGGCTGGATGCTGAGCAGCAAAAGTAACCCTCATGCAGTCAGGTGCTGTTTCAACCACGTTACTATAGTTAAGAAATTGAAAACCAGAGGACTTTGTTTTTCTTACCTCTCCAAGATCACACAGCTAATAAGTGTCAGAGAGCAATCCAAATGCAGCTCCTATCTGACTCTAGCAGAAATACTTGAAAGGCTTGTCAAGACCTCAAATCTCTAATCCTGAAGTAACCTTGCTCTAGTCCCTTTAGGGCTGGAAGTTTCCCTGGATTCTTCGCCTGGCTCTGGGTTTGTTTTCATGTGGTTACATGCATTCAGGCTGAATGTTTCCATTTCCTCTTCCAGAGAATGAGATTCTCACACATTTCGACTTCTAGTTAATGGACTCACAGTTTAGTCACGGGATTCAGAGTGCAGGCAGGTTGGGTTCAATTCTGCAAAATGCACCTTAAATATATCACTCAATCTTGGTGAGCTTCAGTTTCCTCATCTGAACAATGGAGTAAACCATAACCCTTTCTTCCTAAGGCTACCTAAGAATCCAGAGGAATGAAGCACAAAACCTGTTTAGGTCCACATCCACATTCTTATTGGTACCCAGCGGTGATCAGCCATCAGTGAACATGGAAAGGCACCCTTTCCAGCTCCTCAGGAGTTCACCAACCTTCCCAATCATCCCTGGAAAATGGGTGCTTACCATTTCAGGTCCAGCATCTAAAGCTGAGTGTGTCAGAGAGAAAGCAGGGCCAAAAAAGGAGATTACTTCATGGCAGACACTCTAACCCAAGCTTTGAATTGAGTTTCATCTAATTACCAAGGAGACGAATGTTCAAAAGAAAGTTTATTCTTATTCCTTTATTCTTAATAGCTTATCTCCCCCTAAATTCTTTCTTACTCATTATCTGTTTGGGCTCCTCATAGGCTATGTTTACGTGCTTCTGATGGGATGATTTTTCCCCCGGAGGGAGCCCTATCTTCATTTCTTGAATTGTGGCAAGTTCAGTTTCAAGGTTTATTTAAGGGAAAGGAGTCTCAGAAAAAAATGCACTCAGCACCCATGGTCATCCTGTGCTTAGGTTACTCCCCTTACCTAAAAACCCTAACTACAGAAATTACAGATAACATAAGAGTCCTACTATCCAATCTCTCCCAGTCTCCCACAGCCACTCAAGAGGATGGCCAGCTATTGGTGGCTATTTGATATGTCCAAGTTTTGTTTAAAGACTTATTCATAAATGACTACTGCTTCTCAAATTTCTTCAGGAACAAATCTAAATTCAGAAGTCAATTCCAAGATTTTTTTTTATTCCTAAGAATCAGAAAGTCGTTTTTTAACTTAATTCTAATTGTTCCAATAATATTCAGTAGAACTTGGCAATAAACTATCTATTTGAATTGACAACAATAAAATTAACATGCATAGCTTTCATCTTATTCTAGGGTGATGACTAAGTGCAACCTAAATAAACTCCAGTAATGAGAAGTGTAGGAATTTACAAACCCAAATTTTGCAAGCTTGACTTGCAGGAGATCAGTCTTATGAGTTCTTTGTGTTTATTTAAGATGGTCTCTTGCTCATTTATTGACCTACAGAGTTGTTCTGTGATAGTAGAATAAGATACAATAATAATAATTCTCTTACACTGATCAAATGTCTACTATATGCCAGGTATTGTCCTGGGTGCTATATGTACATTTTCTTATGTAATTTTCATAGCAACTCTGAGAAATAAGTATTCAGATTTCCATTTTACAGTGGAAGACATTAAAGTTCAATTGTGTTGAAAGTCTCATGATAAATAATAGGACTTATAAATAAATAATAAGCCTATACTGCTTTATAATTCAGAGTGAATTATAAAGCCTGGGCTTTAAAATCTAGCTCGCAGTCAACAAAGGGTGCATCCAAAGATGTGAGGAGGGATTTGACCAAAGCCCCAAAGCCAGCAGTGTAGGTACATTTTCACAGAAGAGAATATTGTCATAAGATCTGTAACGTTTCTGACATGGGGACAGTGGTCTCCCTTTTGGTGGCATCGTTCCAGGTAACCTTTTCAGTACAGGACTCTACAAGTAAGATCTGCTTGTCAACACATCTGATAAGGGTGATTTGGAAACACTTGCTCCCTTGAAGAAGCATATGTTTATCAAGCAAGTACCAAGAGGTACACTGACTTTTGATTATCAACTTTTGATTATCAACTGATAACTTTTTAAAAGCAACTCCCAATAAAAGCTCCCTTCAGTGACTATTCACTGCAATATCAAAATGACCAAGCAGCTGGGCATAGTGGTGCACCCCTGTAATCCCAATGGCTCAGGAGGCAGAGGCAGGAGGATCGTGAGTTCAAAGCCAGCTTCAGCAACTCAGTGAGACCACCGGGTTCAATCCCCAGTACTAAAAGAAACCAACCAAACAAACAGAATGACCAAAGCAGCTTGTGTCTCATACTAAAGTCTCATGTCATCTAAACACTTCCTCATGAACTTCCCTGGCATTCTTAATGATAAACGCAGGGGTCTCAACTCAGGTCTGGCATGATGATCCCTGAGGAAAGAGAACATATCCTTTTCTGCTGCCCCACACCCTCCCTCAGTCATCCCCTGGGACCTAAGTTTTCCCAAATCCCCAAATTAGGCATTAAGTACATGTTTATTCCACTATGATTTTCTACTCTAATCTGGGAGATAAAACAACAGACAGAAATATCTGTTTGTAGTCTCCAAAGTAAACTTCAGCTTGTGGCTGATCTCCTGCCTCCCCTTTCACTTGACCTAGTCCAAATGAGACAGCTTCCAAGGGAACTCACATGAATCCCCAACTCAGAAAAACCACTATGGCTTTAGCGACATGCAGAACATTCTGGACTTGTATTTGGTACATCACCAGCACTTTTTATTGTTGTTGTTTGTAAGTCAGTTCTATTTCAAAAACAAGAGTAGATTAGGTAGAGGGGAGTGAATATGGGGATCAGAAGGATAGTAGAATGAAACTGACATTATTACCTTGTGTATATATATATGACTGCATGACTGATGTGATTCTACAACACGTACAATCAAAAAAATGAGAAATGATACCCCATCTATGTATGATATATCAAAGTGCATAAATGCATTCTACTGTCAAGTATAACTAGTTAGAACAAATTTTAAACATTTATAAAGTAAAAACAAAAAAAGAAGATGGATCTTTTATTGGCAACAGTGATTCTGAAAGTCGATGACCAACAGACTACTTGAAAGACAGTTAGAAAGATGCCTGTGACCGAACACAGATAATCATAAACAAACCCTGAAAGCACGAACATCAGAACCTAATAGGTATGCTGATACATTCTTCTTTTGTCTTGAGAAGCTTTGAAATGAGAAAAAAATGTGAAACTATGACATTTATTTTGAAAGATGTTCAACGTGAATCTTAAAGGTGAGAGATCTGTCTCATGTGACTATTTTTTAAAAGCTTTGAAATGAACAGTGTCTGATTCTTGAAGCAAAAATAATGGGACTTTAGATAGAGCCATTTTTAACATAGCTCTTAGTTTTTCTCCTTTAGTGATATACTTCAATTAACATCCCTCCATATGCCATGCACTGTGCTAATGAGAGACTACTAAGTAAGGAAAGCATGACCTCTGCCCCCAAGGAGCTTAAAATATTTTATGCTGGAATAAAAGGGCACTGTGAATACGAACATGCTCCATTTAAAGAACTAAAAACCATGTCTGTTTTCCTACCTATTTTTCTATCATTTCCATTTCCCAAATAAAAGGAATTGAATCCCACAGAGCAGAAATAAAAGTGTGTGCTAAACACCATTATTTTTCCTTGTGATGCTTAAAAGCAATTTTCTGTAAATGAAATTTAGGTAGAACTTACTAATACTAAAATTTGTGATATTATCAGATACCCAAGAAGCATAAGGCTTCAGGCTTCTTGGGGTTTCTCCAAATAGTCTTTTGTTTTTATAGTTTGAAAACTGACAACACAAAGACAGCTATTGACTTAGCATCCAGGGGTACAATAACACACCTGGTCCTCCTGCCTGTGTTTTTTCTTCTAGTCTTCCCCCTCTCTGTTCTTTCTCTTTGTTCCTTTTCTGAGGAAATTCATATATAGAACTTTTGCTCAGAACAACTCAATGAGTGAGATAACAGTCTCTACTGGCAAGAAAGTGGTAGCTATTTCATTTTGGTTGGAAGTAAAGGTAGTTGTTTTTTAGGGTTTGCATAAATTTCTTTTTAGCAAATATTCATATGGCATTGTGTGAAAAGCAGTGGGTTTAGAGTGAGCCAATTTGGAAGTTTTGTACATTTAAGTGACTCACTTATCACTGGGGGCCTTGATTTCCACATCTAAAAATTGTGGTTCCCAAAAGTGTGCTACACATTACAAACACCAAGGGAGCTTTCCAAAATCTCAATGCCCAGGTCACAGGCCAGACCACTTAAATCAGGACATCCCATGGTGGCATCAACACACATGCTGCTTAAGGACCCCTGTGCAAAATGGTTAGAAGACCACATAGAAAGCTACACTGCATATAGTGTTTTCTTCAGCTCTAGTATTCTTCCCTGGGTCTCAGAGTGTCTGTTTGTTCATTTCTGTTATGAGAGTCAAGCAATTAACAACAAACCTATAGCTCCGGGATAAACCCAATCAAATTCCATAAAGCTTAATTTTCTGTGTCAATTTGACTGGGTGAAGTAATGCCCAAACATTATTTCTAGGTATGTTTCAGAGGATATGAGCATTTGAATCAGCAGACTAAGTAAAGAAGATCCATCCTCACCAATTCATCATTCAATTCATTCAGGACTCAAATACAACAAAATGCCAAAGAAGGACAAATTCCTTTTCTTATTTCTTGGAATGAAATAGCCATCTTCTCCCACCCTCAGATAGCAGAATTCCTGGTTCTCAGGCCTTCCACCTCCAAAACTTACACTAGCATCCTCTCTTCCCTCCCTTTCTCCCCCCAACCCCTAAGTTCTCAGGCCTTTATACATCTTAAGTTCCCCTGGACTTCAGGCCTTTGGACCCAAACTGAATTATACAGTCAAATTTCCTGCTCCCCTGCTTGCAGATAACATATCATAGGATTTTGTGGGCTCAATAATTTCACAAGCTAATTCCCATAGAAATCCCCCCTGCACATGTGTGTGTGTGTGTGTGTGTGTGTGTGTGTGTGTATCTCCTCTTTGTTCTCTTCTTGTGAGATCCCTAATACAAACTCTCAGTGGGATTTTTTTGGTTGAATAAGTCAATTTTTTTAAATTTATGAAAATGCAAAGGATCTAGAATTGCCAAAGCAGCCTTGAAAAAAATAAGTTGAATGCTTTAACATTATCTAACTACAATAACCCAGATCTGTGATATTAGTATAAGCCTAAACAAATAGATCAAAATAATAGATGGTACAATACTTGGCTCTCATTTATATATCAATTGATTTTTTCCACCAAAAGTGCCAAAGCCACTTACAGGAAAGGGAAAGTTTTTAAATGGTTCTGAAACAAAACTGACTAATAATTTGGAAAAAAAAAATCTCAATTCCTACCTCAATCCACATATAAAAATTAATTGTATATGAATATGAATCATAAACCTAAATGTATAAACTAAAATGATAAGGTTTCCAGAAGAAAATGTAAGACAAAAGATTTGTAAGGACTTCCCAAATAGGCCAACAATTACAAATACTATATTATCTAATTAAAAATTCTAAAGACTCCAGTAAAAACAATATATGAATAGGCAAGTCACATATTGGGGAAAATATTCATGTTAGATAAAACTTGTATTCAAAATAAAAAGCTCTTAAAACTCAACAACAAAAGTACAAACAACTCAATTTTAAAATGAATAAAAGACAGGGGACAGAGTATAGCTTTGTAGTAGAGCACCTGCTTAGCATGTGCTAAACACGCCCTGGATTCACTCCACAACACCAAAACAACAAAAACAAGAAGGTAAAGATTTAAACAAACACCTCATAAAAGATGTAGAAATAATCAGCAAGCACATTTTTTTAAAGTGCTCAAACTCGTTAGACATCAAGGATATGCAAATTAAAATCACAATGAAATATCCCTCTCACACATTAAAATGGCTAAAATTTAAAGACTTGACAACACCAAATGTAGGCAATGATACACATCAGCAGGAATTCACATACATTGCTAATGGGAGGATAAAATTGTGTAAACACATTAGAAAACTAGTGATTGCTTATAAAATTTAACACATATGACAATTCAGCAATTTCATTCCTATTTACCTAAGATAAATGAAAGCACATTCCATAAAAAGACTTGCATCTGAATGTTCAAAGGAGTCTTATTCATAATAACCCCCAAATGGAAACAATCCAAATATCCATCAACAAATACAAAAATAAACAAATTTTGGCTTATTCATACTTAGCACTAAAAAGGAATAAACTACTCATATAAACAATAGCATAGAAGAATGGCAAAAATAATGTTGAACAAAAGAAGCCAGACACATGATTTGTAGGCCTCATGACACAGAGGATAATTCTTTAGGTGACTTTTAATGTTGCAACTTGCCTGTATATCCTCAGTGGTATAAACTTAAAAAAAAAAATTAAATCACCCCCCAAAACAGAAAGCCAGCCACAAAAGCATGTATAGAGTACAGTTGCATTTGTATAGTGGTAAAAATCAGAGAATGGTTGACTTTTTGTGTGTTATTGGAGGAGAAAGGTGTAATTTTCAGGACACTGAAATTGTCCTGTCTTAAATAGGGGTGAGGGTTCCAAATACTTGTTAAGATCAGAGTAAATACTGAAGATCTGTATGTAAATTATACCTTAAAAATTATAATAAAATCACTTTTATAAACTATAAAAGGCTATGTAAGTCCTAGGGAGTATTTTAATTGTTAAAGTCTTTCAAGAAGAAGAGAAGTTTGAACTGGGCACAATGGTGCACACCTGTAATCCCCCAGCAGCTTAGGAGGCTGAGGCAGGAGGATCATGAGTTCAAAGCCAGCCTCAGCAACAGCAAGGTACTAATCAACTCAGTGAGACCCTGTCTCTAAACAAAATAAAAAATAGGGCTGGGATGTGGCTTAGTGGTTGAGTGCCCCTGAGTTCAATCCCCCATACCAAAAAGAAGAAGAAGAAGGAGAAGGAAAAGGAGAAGGAGAAGAGGAAGAAGAGGAGGAGGAGGAGAAGTTTGAGATGCAGAACTTCATATGGTGCTGATTATCCAGTTTTCATCTGGGCATTTGAAGTGACAGGATCCAATAAAATGAGTTTATTTTATAACTCACAAAATGAATGCAGTGCCCTCTGGTCCATTCTAACCAGCAAGTAAAAAAAGAAAAGAAAAGAAAAAAAAGGCCTGGTACCAGGAGTACTTTATACATAAATGTATGGAACCTTGAATTTTGACAAAGTGTTGGCACAACCACTTTATGTATTGCCATCTTGGCATTTGAGTGAGGTATTTTAGAATTGAAATGGAAAAAATAGAAGTTTCAGACATGTGATGCTAGAAATCACATTCTGTACACCAAATTCTATGAATAACTGCACAAAAGAAATTAAAATATGTGCAAGAGGCAAAAACTGGGTTAAATATATTGTGATATGTCAAAGTCTCAATTAAGAAATTTTCCAGGAACAAAGTCCCCTTCTCAACTAACATCACATTTTAACACATACAGATACACACACACACACAAACAGACACACACACACAAACACACAAACACACACACACACAACATGCACCCACCTCTACACACTTCCATAAAACACAGGAAGAAGCATAAATTTGAATGACAGGTCCCTGCAGCAGTGTTCCTGCTGGGTGAGCCACAGAGTAGATACCCAGGAGAAAACTACTAGCTGTTCCACTTCTAACCATCCTGGTTTCTAGTAGGAAAGGCTATTCTGAACAAAGGTATAAGACCAGCCAGGCAGGCTTGCTCAGACAACACCAGCATTCCTTGGGAGCTTTGCATGGGATGTAGAGATCTGCCTGTCCTACACAATCAGCCTTGAGTGCTTTCCACACACTTCTCCCTGTCCCCAAAATCATTCTGTTAGAGAAGCCCTAACCTAGGTTCAGGTCCATACATAACACAAGGAGCTGCTCCTGCAAAGCTCTTAACTTGGCAATCAATTTACAGAGGACAAGCTCATGGAGGTTAGCTCTTTTAATCCCAGTACATAAAACATAATAGGTAAATAGGTGCCACACAGGTTTTATACACAATGTGGCTCAGTGGGTGAATATTCATCTCATACTCATTGTAGCAATTAAGTGAGTAATATATTTGAAAGTTAAGTGAGGCACCTAATATGTAGGTTGAATACAGCTCTTTTTTCCCTTTCTCTTTACAAAGTTGTTTTTTTGTTTGTTTGATTTACCTTCTGGAAACTGTTCCCTCTTAACAGATAATGTCAACCCAACTCCTTCCAAAATAGGAAATAATCTGATATTATTTACAGCTATTGAAAGACTGATGACACTTTTATGTGACTATGTTACGGTTTATGAGTTTCTTCAATCAATGTTTTAGTCCATTTTCTGTTGCTATAACAGAACACCTGAGACAGAGAAGTTTATAACGGAAAGAAGTTTATTTAGGTCACAATTCTAGAGCTTGGAAATCTAAGATCAAGTGGCTGCATCTGGCAAGGGCCTCATGCTGTATCATAACACAGCAGAAGGGCAAGTGGACATATGTAAAAAAGACAAAACACTAAGGGTAGCCTGGCTTAATAACAACCTCTCTCAAGAAAACAGACCCACTCTCCCAAAAAAGGCATTCATCCCATTTAATGGCCTAATCATCTCTTAAAGCCCCCCCCACACACACTCCAACAACCACAATGGCGACCAAATTTCAACAAGTTTTGAAGGAAACAGAACATATTCAAACCCTTTCAACTAGCAATAAGACTTTTAAACACTTTTGATCAGGAAATTAAATTCTCCAGACTCTGGTATCCGATCAGAGTTCCAGAAATAGTTGGATACTTTGAGTGTGTTTATGAAAGTGAATATGGATGCTTGTTGGCAAATATATGGATTTATGTGTGAAAGAGGGAGAGGAGAGACTGCTAAATCTTCGATAGGCATGCTCCCCCTTTCATATATACAACATGTTCAAAATTTAGGAGAAAACTAACTTGCAAAAAAAGTGGATTTAAATGCTCTAAATTCCATTCCTAGATCACTAAAAAAAATATGAAATTTCCAAATGTAACTCAACTTGTAATTTAACCTTGAAAAGTTTGAGTTGAAAACACTCATTAGGATCTTTCCATTTTCTTCTTTTGTTTTTTTTTTTTCCCCTCACACAAACTTCTTAAGTCTAAAAAGTGTTCATTCAGGGCTAACGATTTCCAATTTATAGTGATTAAATCTCACTTAATTTAATAGAATATTTCAGCATAGGAAAAGCCCAGCTCAGAATAGAATGTGATGAAAACCCTGAGAGTGCAAAGCAGGGTGCCTCATGGGGGGGTGTTTTCTTTGTGGAATTTTTGACTCAGTTTTACATGGGAGTATGTGCATTTACTGAGTCATAATGTAAAAAAGTGCTTCTTAATGTAACTCAAAGATGTTTGGAGACCTCCTCTCTATGTAATAGCACAAAATATCCCCTTACAACAGAGTTGAAAAAATTCAAATCTTGTAAAAGAACAGCGGTTTAGGAGTGCCTTGTATAGACCTGCAGGAGGCCTAGAAACAAACAGGAAATTCCCAGGCAGCCCCAAAGAGAGCCTCCATCAGTCCATTGAACACAAGCTTACTGAGCTGAGGGAAGAGGGGCAGGAGAACTCCCCTGGACTCCCCAGAGGAGGAACAATTGCTATAACTGTCAGAAAGATGTCAGAAAGATCCCAAATTACCTGGAAAGACTTACGCAAAATATGAAGCACAGGTCAAGATTCTATTTATGCTGTAACTATATAAATATTGCACTATTTTTTTGATAGAAAGGAATCTTTGAGTACTTCAGCAAGTCATCTCATGGAGAATTCTACAACTACGATGTCCTTGTAATCTGTTCCCCTCTCACAAAATTTTAATTGAACCACACCAATGTCATTTAGGGTGACAGCAGGGGTGTGGTTGGGGACTGTGTGTGGTCTTTCCCCTGCAGACAAATTCCTATTCTCTAAAGAGTGTGAGGCCAGACTGGAGAGGCTGCTGAGGGCTTATTCCCTAGAGCTCCTGGGCTGGAGGGGGGCTTCCTGTTCTTGTATGTTTTTAGGAGCTACCCTCACCCTAGCCCAAGTGTGTCCCCCCCCACATCCTCCCTCTAAAATGTCCCTCCACACCCTTTCTTTTTACTTGCCTTCCTCCCCACCCCCAACTTCTTGAAGCCTCTCTCCATCTTTATTCCTCTTTTGGTTTGGGATTTTCTTTCAAGAAAATGGATATAGTTGAACTTTACCTTCTTGGTTAAGAGTGATCTCAGAGTTGAAGATGTGAAACACTGCTGTATTTTCCTTCTTAGTTTTTCTCATTAAGACTGTGCCTCCCTCTCCCTAACTAGGACTCAAATTCTGTCTCTGTGCACCTCCCCCGCCCCAGCCCTGTGACTTCATAACTGTGACAAGTACAGACATCCCAGCTCAAAACTCTAAAGAGTGTCCCTTCCTCCGTGTCCTCCAGCCTGTGGTTCATCAGGCTGCCAGACCCTCATCACCCCTTGCCAATCTCCCCAGTGCCAACCTCATTTCTGTAGCACTAAGTTCAAGTTCACCCAGGACATTTATATCTATACCTGTTTTCCCAGAGTAACTCTATTTTAATAATACCTCTGTTCACTTTCAAAAAGAGTACAAATTATTCCCCTGCAGGTCACCCCGTCCAGTACCCTCATCTGCCTATTTGATTGGCTATGATTCAGGGGTCTGCAACTGGTCATTCACTTAGGTCTATGGTTCCATACTGGCCCCTGACATCTCCTCCTGGCTCTCAGCACCATCTTGAAATTCCAAAATGGGAAGTCTTGTGGCAGTATAACCTTGGAGAAAACCATGATGCTCTCTCAGAGTCTGTGACTCTATTGCAGTGTTTCCTTGCATTAGGTATCTATTGCTACATAATGAGCCACTTCAAATTTGGTGACTTAAACAATGATAATCATGTATTAACCCTTAGGATTCCTGTAGTTCAGGAATTCAGTCAGATCCCATATGTTGAGGATAACTTGACTCCACTCCATGATGCCTGGGGCCTCCCCTGGAAGATTCAAAGATTGAGGACTGGAATGATTTCTGAGCTCACTCATATGTCTGCAGGTTGTGGGGGGCCTTTTGAAGGTTTCATTGTGTCTGTTACCTAGAACACCCATGCAACACACAGCCTCTCTACATGACCAAGGATTCCTCACCATGTGGCAGCAGGTTCCAAGAGCAAGTATTCTGAGCCAGGTGAAAGCTATCTCTTTTGTAAGCTGTCTCCTCACTCAACACTCAAATCACACAGCATGACTTTTCCTGTATTCCACTAATCAAGGAAGTTACAAGCCACTGCTAAGATTCAAGGGCAACAGTATTAGGCCCCCCCACCCTTACACCCTTCTTATAAGATATCACATGGAATAGATGTAGGTACCTTAGGAAAACAAAACCAACTACCCCTTCCAATTATTAGAGCAACCATAGGCAGTGTCCTCATCTTAGTTATCTCCTTCTATCAAACTTTTCCTAGGATATGCCACTTGATTTTGACATGGGTGATCTCCAATCAGGAGCATCACTGCAATCCCTTAGGGTCACAAGGCCCATGACAGTTCCAGGAATCTCTGCCTTTGATTCTCAGGATTCTGAGAAGCAGACAAGGCGGGCCTCATTCTCCCCATTTTACAAGTGAGAAAGGAAACCCAGGCAGGGAAATAACTTGCTCACAGCCACAGAGGCGGGAGGCAGCGCAATCAGAATGATGTGGAACCAGATTGCTTTCCACGACCGATTCAGCCTGCTAACGGGAAAGCAGCACTGCCATGGGGGTCAGAGCCAGGCCCTGAATCAGACAAGCCAGGCTCCAAGTCCTGGTTCTACAACTTAGTGGCTTTGGACAAAGAGCTTATCCTCCCTGGGTTTCAGTGTTCTTATCCTTGGAATGAAGGCAATAAATCCTACCTCCTGTGTTCAGTTCCTGCCATGGAATTAAATGATATCTATAAAGTGCCGAGGACAGCACACATCTTTGGCACCCAAACAGTAACTAAGAAGTTAATTTTGGTAATGACGTGTGATTTCACACCTCAAGTAGCATGTGTAGCAGAGCCAGGCACTCTTAAGACCTTTAAAAAGGAAATGCTGACCCCAGCTGCAGTAAACAGAGGGGAAGCTTTGCACCTGGGTGTGGATGGAGCCACCCTCAAATCACACTGCAAGGCCTCATCTTGAGCCCTTTCTTGTAGCAAAATATTGCTCAGTAGTTGCAAGAAGAAATCTTACATAGGGTCACTGATTCTCAAACTCTTCTAAACCAATACTGCTGAGTGGGATACTGGCTAATAATTAAATCTCTGGCTCCAGAAGCTGAATATGGGGCTGCTGGTGACAGGGAGGTTTGCTTTATGATGCAGAATGGGAATTGTGCAGATGATCTTTCAGTTGGCCAACCTTCTGTGACTGGGCAGAGCACAAGGTCAATACAATTGCAAAGCTTTCAGCAAGTGCCCTTGAGTACCATTTGAATGTAAGTTTGCATTATACCCTGAGTAACAGAAAGGCCCTCTATTTTGTTCTCATTGTTTTAAGAAAACTGAGTGTTCCACTATCAAAGATAGCTGGAGAGTTGTCATTAATGAGAGACAAGTGAAGGAGCAAATTAATCCGTGTTAACTCCATGGATCCAGGGAGATTCTCATGACAGAGTCCTAGAAGTTGCCTCGTGGACCCTGAGTAAAAGCCATTTTGTTACAGTTTAGAAATAGTTTTCCTGTTTCTCCTGTGCCATCACTTGGAGCCTGAGAGGCCTCCAATTCTCCTTTCAGGGCCAAAAGGACAGCAGATTTGCTCATAAGAAAGCCCAAGGGATAAAATTTATGAGGCAATCCTCAGCTCCTTACCAGTGTAAAGTTCCCATTCATGTCTACGAGGAGCCTGTGTACAGGGCAGGGCATCTCAATTGAGTTCTTTCTCCTCTTTGCTGGTTGCGAATCAAACTTGCCCTGTGGCTGTTCGAGTGTTGATGTCTTGGCAACCAAGAGCAGGGAGTCGCTCCATTTCTCCTGGCGCCTGGAGCCCACGCTCCAGGGCAGCTTGGCCTCCCTTCGGGATGGCTTTGGAATCCTCAGTGTTTATAAACCGAGCCCACATTGGTCCTGTTGTAATGAGTGCCATCTTTTTCTTGGTAGCAATGGGGAGTTCAAAAGTCATCAGTGACCTCCAGAATAACTGAATCCCCGAATCCCTGACATGGTGTAGCCGGTGTCTGCCACAGTATGTCTTTGGAGTCAAAGAGCACTTTGGTGCTCCTGGTCTCCTGTGGTGTGGCAGGCACCCTTGAGGAAGGCAGGGCAGAACTTGCTAATCCCCACCACCCCACCAGACCAGAAGACTGAAATTCAGACAGCTTTGTCATGGAGCTAGATAGCTACAGGATTGGCCCCCAGTCTCAAAGACCCTTGCTTGCACTTCCCCCTACCAGGGCTGAATATTTTATTATTCTCTTCTTTTTTTGCCCTTCTTTTCTATTCCCTTTCCATTTCCTGCCCTATTCCTTTCCATTCTCCACCCACTCTCCTCACTCCTGTTTTTCATCGTCCTCCCTCTCTAAGTCCCTTTCTCTCCATTCTCGTATTTCAACATGGATTTGGGCAGGACTGGGAACCCTCTAGAATATAGCACCAACTTTTCCATTCCCCCAGCAAATTAAACCTGAACTTAAACCATTCTCATAGGAAATCCCTGCCTCTCTGTGACTCATTTTCTCCAGCTGTGAGGTAAGGGTGCCATGTGCAAAAATTATAAGATAATAGAGATGAAGGATTCTTAAAAGCCAGAAACACCCAAAGAGATATTGATGTATATAAATCTATTCATATAAACTATCTTCATAGTCATTTAGCCTACCTCTTTGGATTAAATTCATGTAGACCTTGATATAGCAATTTTTACCTTTTCCTTTTAAAATCTGAAACCATGTTAGACTGGCACATTGGTGTTGCAGCCAAACCCAGCACTTTCTCCCCATATCACCCCTTCTACATGAGGAAATACAAACTGAATATCCCTCGGATCTAGTGAAAAATAGAGTTAGATCTGCTTGGTACTGGAAATAAGGATACCATAGCACTTCAAAGCAAAAGCATGAAATTTTCTATTCACGGTCCAGCTTAGGAAGATGATAACTAGCCTCATTAGTCACTGTGAAGACTTCCTAAGAAGCCCTCTCACCTCGATTCCTACTGATTTGTAGATGTTTAGAAGAATATATGATATCAAAATCACTCTCCACTCTCATTTCTACCCCTTCTGCAAAAATTCACCATGTGAAGACAAACAGTTACCAGTGCCTATCTCCAATCTCCAAGCTGGGGAGGTAGCTCTCATGCTTACAGAACATTGACTTAATGGATGAGGATTTAAATACCTCCATCTAGAGGCAAAAAGAAAATCAGGGCAATCTCTCAAAAGTGTGCCCCTCAACTCTTCAAAATAGTATCTCCAGATCACTGCAGCCCCATCCATCCTAAAAGATAGAATTGAGAGAATTCTGTTGAAGCAGATAATAATTTTTCAGGGACAAAATGTCTACAAGAGAATGTCACTGGATCATTTCAAGGATCTGTATGTATTTGGTCCATGCTCAGGTCTCTTCAGAATCTTTTCTAGATCTCCTTAAACTGCAAAATTCTTGGATGGGGTTTTAATTCATTAATTAACAGAACATAGGGGATTTTCTATTTTGAGTGGATTCACTCTCAAAATATCAGAAGAAACTCATGATTGGAAGGCATCTGCCTCAAGTCACCAGTAATGTTCAAGTAAAACAGATCAGTCCAGGTCAAGGCCTAGTCAATGGACAAGTGTTATCCTACTACATTGAGCTGACCTTCTGAAGCCCAAATGTATAACAGCCACATATTTAGGAAGGTACTGCTCCTGGTTTCATTAGAGCTAACTTAACCTTGGCTTCCTCCAGCTGGGCTGACCTGAATGAACACTGGACAGCTGCCCATAACAGTGGCCTTGGGTAGCCTTCACTTCTTGCCCAACTTGGCCTATAGTCCTTTGCTGCAGGGCTTGGAATTGAATAGCAGGGCCAGCAGATGGCCCAGCCACCCAGCATGCTCCTGGCTCTTCCCATGGGCCATTCAGAAACTCTTCAGGTTCCATCTGAAGCAAGGAAGGAAGATGGCTTCTGACACTTGGTCTGGAGGCTGTTGAACTTTCCTAGTCTGTTCATCCATTTCTCCAAAGTATCATTTTAGTGCCAAATACTTGCCTTGGAAATTAATTGGCAAATGACCCTAGTTAAACAAAGAACCAAGAGCTAATTAGCTTACAGAGGAGGGCATTTAATTCATTTGGCTACATGTAATTCTCCCAAAGTTTGTAACAAATTCTTTACAATCTTTAGAGCAGCTGCCAGGGTTTTGTTCTTCATTTTGGTTCAGCACAGGGGAGCCAATCAGGCAGCATCTTAGAGGAGGCATGCTGGTGAGAACACTCGTTGCTAAGTAGTGGGCATGATTTGTACCTCCCTGGTTTCCCTTCACATGGCTGCCATGGAACTCTCAAAGCCTTCCAAAGACGAAGAGGCTGAGTCAGAACCTTGCGAGCACAAAGTCACATTTGGTTTCCTGGGGAGTGCAGCCGCACTGACTCAGAGGTTGAAGATTTAACAATGGCAGGAGAAAAAAACAAACAGAGCTCAGTCCTCTGGATCCTGTATCATCTTAGGGCTGCTTTCCAGGGGCCAAGAATGATGTAGTCAAGAGAAAAATGTGGTCTCCTCTTCAGAGAGTGTAGCTCTGAGGAACTAAGGACCATGGCTGGGGAAACAGGCTTCTTCTACCACGGGGTGTGCCATACCCAAGAAGAAACCTCTTGAAAGAAATCATTGCCCACTCTTGTCCCATGTCTGGGATGGGTCTCCAGGTGGTCCTGGGAGAACCACAGCACAGATATCAGTCTGTGTTTTTCTTTTTTTTTTTCTTCTTTTTTTTTAATGTTGATACTTAAATATTGTTCATTTTTTCCAGAGCTTTTTTTTTTCTTTGTTACCAAACCAGCTTCTCTTGTTAGCATCTGTAACAAGTTCTAATTAACATCCATGTTCCCTTAAGCAACTGGAAAGCAAACCAAACAAATGTAGAATTTCAAAGCAAAGCAGAGTTTGGTCTAAAAAAGAAAACACTGCCATCTCACCTAGCTAACCCTAGCGTGTTAGAAAAGACCGCAGGGGAGAGGCTCGATGCCTGGGCTACTGAGTCAACAGAGGGAAAGGGCTTCTCAGGCTGGAAAAGCAATGAGCAGTCCTATGACGGGGAGTCACATTTTTCTCACCTACCTATTGTAATTATAATGACTGTCCTGTCAAAGCAGAATAATTGACCCCAGTGTGGCACCTCCTCCTTGAGCATTCATCGGCCACTCATTCACTCATTCATTCATTCATTCAGACAGCAAACATTCACTTAGCACCCACTTATATATGCTGGTGGTTTTCAATGTTGTACATCCATTCATTTATCCATCTGTTGGTCCATCCTGTAGATGGACACTATAAATTTATATTCTAGTAAGTAATTCAAATTCTCTTCATCCATTGAGTCATTCATCCATTTGCACATGCCGTTGACAAATATTTGCTTAAGACCTACTGTGCACTTGGCATCATGTTAGGCAAAGGGCCAAACATTTTCATCCTAACCTTCTTTCCCACCTTCTTTTTAATTCACTGTGTCACATACATGCCACCCCCACCACTGCCAAGCACAGAAGCAAAAACAAAGCCAAACAGCTTCTCCAGGTTTTGCGTGTGCTTGTGTGTGTGCTTGTGTTTTAGGGGAAACAAGAGTAGGCTTCAGGGTAACTGAGTTATTTCCAGTATTCTCCCTGTATAGACACTGTATCTTTCAGGGAAAGATAAAAGAAGGGATTTGGGACAGTACAAAATGAACCTTTGCACAATGACCACTGGGAATACTGAGATAAGCTGCCTCAGCACCATGAGGACTGGTCAAGGATCAGGTGATAATCCACTGAGCAAAGTGCAGTGCTCCCCAGGGACTTCCGACCCCCTAATCTGCAGTCTTTTCATACTCAGGGATTTGATCACCAAAACAAGCTCCTGGGTACCTACTAAGTGTTCAAAAAATATTTACCGGGGGGATAGTATAGGACAGGAAAGGTAGCAGAATACAACAGTTACTAATATGGCATTTTGTAAAAATGGGGATATTTAAATGATATGATTTTGAAATCTGCGTTGGGGGTAAATATGGGAGTTCATAACTCACTCAAAGCTTATGTAAGAAATATGCTATGTCAAGAGCTGTGTAATGTTTTGAACAACCAATAAAAAAAAAAAAAAAAAAAAAAAAAAAATATTTACCAAATGATTGACTAAATGAACATTATGCCATTTGTTGGGCTACATGCTTCATGAGCATAAGAGCTGGCTCTTATTCATCTCTTGTAGTGCCAGGGCCTCTATCCCTTCTCCACAGCTCCAGGAAGCAGTTTGAATGTTCCAAACTAGAAGTTCCTCTTCACTCTCTTCTTATTATTCTAAACACAAATTACTTTTCCATGTAGTTTATCCACCTGGCAGGTTCTCTCCACAGGGAAGCACACTTTATAGGCATATTTTGTCATCTTTTTTTTTTTTTTTGTTTAATTTCAGGCTTTGTTTTTTTCCACAATTAGCAAGTTGTCAACCACCTTCACCACCATGAGGCCTTATGTGCTCAGAGAACAAATAGTTGTTTTGCTATCAGCTGGAGAGGCAAAAATATCTGTGTAAAGAAATCAAATAATGCTGTTTCAAACTAAACACTGGAGTTGGCTTCTGGGTTCGCTCGGTCTGGGGTTGTCTGTGGCCCTGTAATCCTCTGGTAGCTGATAACCAAGAAGAGAATGGATCGAGGCCACTGGAAACTAAGTGATGGGTCCACAGCATCATGAGCCACACACCGCTACTTGAAGGGAGCTGGAGACTGGAGGCAGAAGCCAACTTCAAGATTCTTGGGCCACTGGCCACACCGTAATTCAGGTCATTGCATTTTGCCAAGGAAGTTTATCAAAGAAGAAAACAGACTTACATTTTCTGACTCCAGTTCTCTCTCAGAATGTTAGTTTTGGGCGTTAGGCTGGCTTCCTCCATCTTGGGCAGAGATAGAAGTTGGAGAATTTGATTGTTTGCTAGCATGGAATGTGTGGCCTAGGATGGTATTTTGTAGGTTATTTCACTTTAGCAAAATAGCTCAAGACACAAAGAACTTCAAGCTGGAGTGAGGGCCTGACCTGCTTGTTTATGACTGTGTCATTCCGGGACAGCCCAAGTCTGGCAGAAACAGCCCAAGTTTTCTGCCACAGAACTCAACCCATTAATTTGGATGAAAATACTACTGAGTGCTGGTTCTAGACTCCCTCTACATGGATGCCCTAAGGAACATGGTGAAGCAGTGCACACAGGACAGGACAAGTCCTCAGTCATGGGAGCCCTTTGGACATTTCAATGGGTGAATTGGAGAAAATAATACCATTTTAGAAGCAGAACGTGAGCTTCTAGGCAGCAGCTCCTGGGACAGCTTTGAGAAACAATTAGGTTTGTTTGTGGCCATCTCTGAAATTATACTAAGTAACAAAGAAGCCAACATTGCTTCCCATCATTGACAGGGAGGAGACCATGTTCAGCCAGGCTGCTGGACCCACCAGGATTTCTCTTGCTTTTATGTATTATTGACCGCTCCTGGGAGCTTGAGAGCCATAGTTATGGGACTCCTGTCATGATATGGAGAACTCAGTTTGAAGTGGGCCTAATTCTCCAGATGGTCCTCCTCTCTGCTCATATTGGCAATCAATCATTTCAGCAGAAATACTGTGTGGCATAAATTCAAGGAAGAAAGGCAGTTTCCTTTAAAAATCATGGCAAGATGTGACCCAGATCAACAGCATCAGCATCACTCAGAACTTATTAGAAAAGCAACAACATGGTTCCTACACAGACTTCCAGAAACAAATTCTGGGGGTGGGGGCCCAGGAGGTTGTGTTTGAACAAGGCCTCCAAGTATTCCCAAAGCAAGCTGTCCTTTGAGAATCACTCCTCTACGCTCCAGTAAGAAACCTGGGACCCACTATGAAATGAAAAATGATAGATAAAGCCAGGTGTGATGGCGGCACATGCCTATAACTCTAGCAATTTGGGAGGCCAAAGCAGGAAGATTGCAAATTCAAGGCTAACTTGGCAACTTTGCAAGACTGTCCAAACTTATAAAAAAAAATTACCTATATGTATTTATGTATTTGTGTGTGTGTGTATGTGTGTTTGTGTGCATGTGTGAACTAGGCAGTGTTATTGTCCTAGTCTGTGCTCTGCTGCTCTAACATAATTCCACAGACTCTGTAATTTATAATGAATTAGGGATTTATTTCTTACCATCCTGGACACTGAGATGTCTGAGGTTGAGGATCTGGCATCTGGCCTACCTGCTGTGTCATCACATGGCAGAAGATATCACACAGTGGAAGGATAAAGAGAGAGTGAGAACAGAAGAGGGAAGCCAACCTTACCTCTTTATAGTAAACCCACCACCAAATTAATGGCATTAATCCATTCGTGAGGGTGGGGCCCTTGCAACCTAGGCACCTCTTGAAAGTCCAGTCTCTTAACACTGTTGAATTGAGGATTGAGTTTCCAACATGTGAACTATGAGGAACACACTCAAGCCACAGCAGATATGTTTGTGTATGTATAACATGTGTGTGCACATGCACGCATGTTATGAAGCTATCTGTAAGAACCAAAATTACAGTTTGAAAAAACGTTTTCTTTAACAGGGTAGCAGCTTTGATGAAAACCTCCAGCTAATGAGTGTAACACCTCCAACTCCCTCCTAGACTACCTCTACATGCTCCCTGTGGTCTCATGAGTAACCAGCTAGTAGCCAGGAAACCAGCAGTTCAATTAAACGATAAAGAATCTGATCAAACAGTTAAGATTTTAAAAAGTCAAACGTAACTTTCTTTGACATTGAGATAATTCTAATGAGCAGATTAAATACTGGATATCTTTTTGAAAGAAACTGATTGGAATGATGGTAAAGAAAGTGAGCTTTGGAGTTTGGTAGATGAAGTCAAGTCCACTTCCAGCCAGCTGAGTGATATAGTGCAAGTGATTATCCTCTCTGGTCTCCTGTTTCTTCACTGGTAAAATGGGAAGATAAATCATGCTGAGCTCCTCAAGCTAATGTGAGGATTAAACTCACAAGCCATGCTTGGTGATTATCATTGAATATCGCTGTTCAAACCACTTGGTCTCATTGTTACTATTTCTTTATTGGGTTCACCCATGTGAAGAGCATGGAGGTTCTTCCCTTTGAAATGCAGCTTCAGTGGATCTCTTTGGAATTGTCCTTCAGCAACAGTGTCATACAATAAATTAGAAAGAAAGCCCTGGCTTGTCATGAACTTGGAGGAAAGGGTAAGAATGAGAGGAGAGTACAGGCCATGCAGCAAGGGCTGAGGCGGCTTGATACCATTGGCCCAGGAGCTCTGTGGTGGCCAGTCTTCCTTTCTCCTCATTGTTACGGCGCGTCTGGGCAGAGAGAAGCTTTGGAGCCAGACCTCTGAGGCTGTGTGCGGTGAGCCTGCAGGGGCTGGCAGTCGCTAAGGCGGAAACCACTGTTTGGGAGTCACTGGCAGTTTAACTGTTTCTGTAGCTTATTGGCAAGGCTGAGAAAAAGGCTGGAAGGCCAGAGCGTCCCATGTGGTGGTTTGGTTCGCAGTAAGAGCCTGCTCATCAAGAGCTCCAGGGCTCTCTTGGTAACCAGAGGCTTATCAAGCAGCTCCTGGAACAAGCTGATTGCATGTCAACACAACAGTCTCGGAGATTCTTGCTCTAGTTCTCACCTTCGGCACATCTCAGAAGCACCACTGGTCCCTTGCAGAAGGCACTGGAACAGCATCCTGAGAGATCCGACTTCCCTGCTCTTATGAAGTCTCCGTTGCACACCTCAATTATTAACTCAGGATCCTTACCACAGGTGGAGTGAGGGCTGTGATCCTCTAAAATCTTTAAACCATAGGAGGATCAATGTTTCCTTTAAACAAAATCTAAGGTGCGTTTCTGTCTCAAGTCTAGAGGCCCATCTCATTGACCTCAGGATTGTTTTCATAAAGAAATATGACACTTTTCTGTTAATGGGCATTGAAAAGCTGTTCAACAATAAGGAAATTGTCAGCAAATCACAAAACAAAATATTATGCAGTTATTAGAAAATATATTTCCACAAGCTAGACATGGCAGTGGCTCCTGGAAACATGATAGGAATGCCAATCTTAGACCCCAACTTAGATCTACTAAGTCAGAAACTGCAAGAGTGAACCCATGGCAATGTGTGTTTTAACAGGTGAATCAATGCATGTCAAACTTTGAACTGATCCAGAGCATGAGCCAATGTCAATAATTTATAAATGTAAACAATAATAATTTACATTAGTTTAAAATGTAAATAAACATGCATAGGAGCATATGCATGAAGAGTGAAGTCATTCTGTGATAGGATTATGAATGCATTCTTATTTTCTCTATTTTTTGCATATTCTACTTTTTAAAAATGGCTGTTTTTTGCTTTCACATTTGGAGAAAAAAGTTAAAGGAAAGATATCAGATATTTCTGCTGTGCATTATCATTTTGTACAACTATTTGTGCACCTTCTAATTTCTCCAGTTTCTTATTCTTACAATGTGCCTGTTTTCTTCCATGAATCTTCTCAGCCTCACTACTTGCTTACTGACTTTCCCACCCTCAAGTCTTGACGCCCCCCTGGTATTATTAATAAATAACACTTTGGAAACTGTTAAATGTCTCTGTGCTTGGTTAGTCATAAACAGACAAATAGCTGAAATTTTTCTTAAGCCCTAATATTTCCTTTTGTATATATTTAGAAATTAATATATGTTCGTGCTTTAGTAACAATCTTGGTGTCTGCGTATATTTTCACGCACAACTTACATTTTGTTTGAATATTTTTTGTTTTTACTGCATCTACTTGAAGCATTTCTAACACCTTGACCCTTCTAATTTCAAGGGTTCATTTACAAGGTAAGCAGATGGAATGGATTTTTGCATTTATATAGGAGGATTAAGTTCCAAAATCAGCAAATAAGGTAAATATCACGTATGGTCAAAATTAACTCCATCTTAGTAACACCAGCATAGACTAAATCCCACAGCCCTGGATTGGACTTCATCTGAGTGTCAGCTAACTGGGTGGAGGCATGTCACGTAGCAATGTGGATCTTACTCTCTAAAATCACTTAGCTGCAAGACGTTACCATGGAAAGAGGTTAGACAAGTTAGAACCCAAGTGAAGAAGTAACAGAATCCTGCTGGTATCTTACATTCTTTTGGGGGCAACATCAGATGAAATTTCCTATTTAAGTTATTTTGGAGGATTTTGTTTCTCTCGCTGTGATTGGTGGTACATAATTGCATTTGCCCAAGGCTAAGGGCATTTAATGAAATCTCCCTGCATCTCTGCAGTATTTTCTGTCATTCCTGGATTTCCATCTCTCATCTGTCCCTAATCCAGCCACCCCATCAGACTTTCTCCTCAGCAGAACAACTCGGACTCCTCCCCTGTATTCAAGTTTTACTCATTCTCTAAAAGTCCTAATCAAATCTACTTCCTACATAAATCTCCATGGAAAGTAATCAATCCATGTTTTGATGTCTCTAGAATAGTTCCCATTGCTTATGACATTTACATTTGAATGTGTGTTAGCTTATCCAGGAGACTAAAGTTTTTTAAGGTAGCATCCAGTTATATTTAAAGCCATTCTTGGCTTTGAATCCTTGATCTGCCCTTTCTAGTTAATCTTAGATAATTACAAAATTCCTGTATATCGCCCTCCACATTGGTTAGATGAAGATAACACAGCACTAATCTTTAAGAGTCAAGGTGAACACTAAATGAGATACAGCATCTCAAGGGGCTGGCACAGTATCTGGCACAGAGTAAATTCCAGTAAGTACTACCTGTTTTGATTTATCTTCTCCACTGTGATTTGAATGATACATTTTCACTATAGAAGCATTTGTTTATTGAATGAATGAATAAGCAAGTGAATGAACAAATAGGTGGATGAATAAATGAAGTCTCTTAGTCTAGTTCCCATGACCCTTCTAGATTCTCAAAAAAATCAATGAGGAGTTTAGACTTGTCATCTACCTATAAATTAATCGTACAGCATAAACCAATGATTCTCTATCATTCTTAAGGCAAGTGTGGGGTGCATAAAGGTGAATTTTCTCTCTTAAGTAACCTGCCACGGACCATCTAGATTAGACTTGGTGGAGCTCTGTGTTTTCACCCATGAAATGTGACTTATAACGCTGATCTGTGATTTTGTCTGAATACCAGGAAAACCTGAGGAGGACTGGGCCTTTAGGGAGAAATTTCATAAATAGGGAAAGTTTAGGGTAATTTGAAGAATCAGAGCATGAGTTTGTAAATTAGCATATTTCAGTTACAGAGGTTCCAACCACACAGGACTCTAGATGTTGCTTGATGAGGGCACAGGGCGAAACCAGCTGCTTTTTGGGTTTGTCAAGCATCTCAAGTTATTTCTCAGGAGTTGGGGTTTGGCAAAACCTGAAACCCATGTTGCCAAGTTCTTCTTTCCCCCTTAATTTTTAAGCCCATGTGTATTTTAAGGGAAATTTAATCCGTATGTTTCTGTTTCCTTTACACTTAACTCATAAAAATGGTTTGTCAGAGCAATGTGATGTCCCAAAAATCTTTGGAGCCTTTATAATGATATTTTTTAACCTTTTCCCTCTGCCTTAGACACAGGAAATTACATTTTTTTAAATAAAATGAATCAAACCAAAAGTCTCAAGGTCAGTATTGATGGGTCAGACACACAGCTCAGAGAGCAGTGCACTTGAGAAAATGACATCTTCCACCACTGCTCCTATGGGGCATTGACAGTGCCAGGAAAACAAGACTTCCACACCCAGACAGATACCGTAATTGGCAGTGTGGCTGTGATGGAGTCCTCAGATATTTGATTGACTGCCCATCAGGCTGAGAGTCTTTCTTCTACCTGTGCTTCTAGATTGAGAAATCTGTTCCATGTTCTTTAGAAATTTGGATCCCTCAAGTCCAGCGTCAGAAATTCAAGCACACAAGTAGTCTAAAAGAATTGCAACTGCTAATTTCAAACCACAGTAACTGTTCTCTAATCTAGTTTTCTACATCATCCCTAGAGAGAGAGAGAACAAGAGTTGGCATGCTGGTAGTAACTGCCAGAGGCAAGTTCTCACAAAGATTTATAAAAATGGCAGTCCTCCAAAGTGAGTGAGTTTGCTGTCACTGGACAAATTCCCATAATGCCACAGATATACCCAGTGCAGGCAGGAGCTGGATTAGACTTGATGGAGCTCTGTGTTTTCAGGAGCTGGTACTATCTCTAAGTTGTAAGAGGGGACATTTAAGGTTATTTGAACTGTATCATATCCATATTGTTCGTTATGTTACCTCCTCTAGCATCAGCCCAGGTTAAACTCTGTTTTATCTCCTTTCCGGCAGCATGCTCACTGCCAGATTGGATTGACTCTTTCTGGACATTAAAGGTCACAGAGCCTCACAGTATATGTGTAATAGTTTGGGACCAATTAATCATAATTGCTCAATTTAATCCAAAATGCCCTAAAACCACCTGGCTGGACACTCCCATTTAACTACCTAGCATCAGATAATGGCCTGAGTCCAGGCTTTCTTTCGCTGTAATAGGGACCAAAAAGCCATGTGGACATTCATCTCCCAAAGCTAAGTTGCAAATTAGAGATATAATCAAAGACTGACCTGGTGGCTTTGCCATTTTTAAATGGACTCATTGAATGATGAAGATGCAGAGCTTTGAAGGGCTTCTCTCCATTGCTGTTAATTATATTAGAGACGAAGCAGGAAGATTTGGGACCTGAACGGTTAGATGAAGAATAAGAGAAGAGCCTGTCTGCAGAATATAAACACCAAATCAGGGTTATTGAGACTGCAGTGACATTTCTTTTGAACCTTGGGTGAGAATAGGAAACAACAATGGAAAGTAGCCAGTCCTGAAAATTGAGTGAGTCCACAGGAACAGGAAGTTATTAGGTTTTTCATAATAGAAAAGTGGTACTCAAGTCCAATACTCACTCCAATAGTCTTGGTAGAGGGAGAGTACTTTTTAGATTGACACTGTTGAGCCTAGCCCTAAATCATCTATTACCTAACTGAATTCATATTTTTATGTTAAGTATCATTATTCCCATTTTACAGATAAGGAAACAAAATAACCTGTCTAAACTTGTAAAGTTAATAGAAGTGCTGGAATTCAAATACAAGTCTGTTAAACTCCAAAGCCCACACTCTTCGTTTAAAAAAAAAAAAAAACTTTGTTTACAAATTGTTTATACTAACAGTAACCTTTTCAAACATACAGAAATAAAGTACAGAATTAAAATCCCCCATGACCCTGCCCACTCCCAAGATAATCATGTTAATAGCATAGAGATTATATTTCTATATTTTTATGTCTACACTACTAAACCTAGAGACATGAACGTATACTTTCTTAACACAAAAATAAGAATTGCTCTTGAGCTTGCTTTTTAAAATTTGTCATGAGCATCTTTCTGTGTCAATTATAAATGTGGACCAGGTCCTTTTTAATAGCTGCATAGTGTTCCATTATAAGGACTGTCATGCTTTATTTAAATCTACTTTCAGTTGATTACATTTGGTGACCAGGAGCACCCCTGCAATGAAATGTGCACTGTTTGTTCATGTTATTGCACATTTGTCGACAGGTAACTATAGGATAATTTCCTAGGAATGGATTTGTTAGGCAAAATAATATGCAACCCCTGCTCTGTATTCCCTCCAAGCCTATTTCCTTTGGCTTTCACCAAGGAGAGGTGTTGATATCTGAGTAAGTGGGAGGCCAAGTGTTCAGGCAAGTAATGTTGTCTTCCCCTTGGACTTCATCATTAGAGAATCTGAGCGCCAACAATTCCATTAGACCTGAGGTATAACCAACACAGTCCAACTCAGAAGCAGAACAGTTGGCAGAGTTCTGAAAATGATCTTTTATTTTAATACTGCTTTCAATAAATAGTTTCTAAATGTGTGTGTGTGTGTGTATGTGTGTGTGTGTGTACCTGTGTGTAAAGCATGCCACTAGACCCTAGTTAAGCAGTGGCAAGTCAGGTAGCATACTTCCAGGCCCACTGCATAAATGGTTCAGGCAAAATTCATGTGCTCTCCAGTGCCAGACTATTGCCGTCCATGTTAACATAGCCCAGTGCCCCAGAACCACTCCAGAAAGCTCACTTCAGTTTTCATGACAAGAAACCACTATTGAGAGATACCTACGATCCCTGACTTAAAATGGCTTAACTGAAGGTTTTTTCACTTGACCGTGGTATAAAAGGAATATACATTTAGTAGATACCATACTTCACATTCAGAATTCTGATCCTTTCACAGACTAGCAATATGCTGTGAGATCCTCTCTGGCAGTGCAGGACAGCAGCTGCAGCTCCCCATCATCCATGCCAGCATGAGGGTGGACAACCCATACTCCATTGTGTGCTTGATGTTCCATGGTCAGATGTATTAAATGAATTTTGGCTTGTAATATTTTCAGTTTATGGTGATTTATTAGGACATAACCCCATCGTTTACAATAGAGTACAGAATTAAAATCCCCCATGATTTTAATAGTCAAGGCACATTTGACTATTGAAAGAAGTATAAACAAGACTAGACCATTAAAGTAGGCTGTTATACAATTAATTTTTAAATTGATTTTTAAAAAATGACAGCAGAATGCATTACAATTCTTATTACATATATATACCACAATTTTTCATATCTCTGTTTGTATATAAAGTACGTTGACACACAATTTGTGTCTTCATACATGTACTTTTGATAATGATGTCTATCACATTCTATCATCCTTGCTAATCCCCTGCCCCCTCCTTTTCCCTCCCACCCCTAATTTTTAATCAACCTTTTCACTTTGAGATAATCATAACTTCATATTCATGCTGTTCTGAGGAATTATACAGGAAGATAGGTCCTATGTTCTCTTTTCCGAGTATCTTCCTATGGTAAGATCTTAGATCTTATGGTAACATATCACAACCAGAAAACTGCTAACAATATAATTTAGAAATAGAACATTCCTATCATGGCAAAGATCCTTCAACTTGCTCTTTTACTACAATGTCCACTTCCCTCCTAATCCCACATACATCCCCTCTTTAACCCTGACAACCACTTATCTGTTCTCCAATTCTATAATTTTGCATTTCTAAATGTTATTTTAAGTAGAATAATATAATATGAAATCTTTTAACATTGTGCACTCAGAATAGTTGTCTGGAAATTCATCCAGGTTCTGAGTATCACATTTGTTCCTTTTATTGCTGAGAACATTCCACAGTATGGACATACTACATTTTGTATAAACCTTTGTGTATTGAAGGAAAACTGGGTTGTTTCTAGTTTGGGGCTATTATGACTAGTGTTTTTATTATGTGTGTGTACATGTTTTTTTGAAAACACAGGTCCTCATTTCTTTGGGATACAAGCTCAGTAGTACAATTGCTGGAATATATGTTGAGTTATATGCTTAATTTTTAAAGAAACTCCCAAACTGCTTTCCAGAATGGCCATACCATTTTACATTCCCACCAGAAATGTATGAGTGATCCAGTCCTCTATATCCTCTCTAGAATTTAGTGCCATCACTAATTTTTATTTAACCATTTGAATAGGTTTGTAGTGATATCTTGTGGTTTTAACCGCACTCTCCTAATGGCTAGTGATTCTGAACATACTTCCTTATGCTTATTTCAAATGCTGATTGTTTTTTCGCCATCTGTATATCCTCTTCACTGAAATATCTCTTCATTTCTTTTTTCCATTTCTAACTGGAATGTTTGGTTTTTACTATTGAGTTTTGAGAATTCTTTATATATTCTAGATTCTTAGGTTTTCATCAGATAAGTGATTGGAAATATTTTTCCCACTCCAAAGCTTGTGTTTTCATCCTTTTAATGGCATCTTTTACAGAGTAGAAGTTTGTTTTGATGAAGTTTCAATTTATCTAAGAACTCTTCCTTGTCCTTCATATTGAAGTTTTCTCCGATGATTTTTCTGGAAATGCTATATTTTTACATTTTACATTTAAGTTAATGATCCATCTTGACTTAATTTTTGAATAAGATATGAATCTTAAGTTGAGGTTCAGTTATTTATTTTGTTTAAAAACCTCTGGATATCTAATTGCTTCAAGCCAAATGCTGTTTTTCCTCCATTGGACCATTTTTGCACCTCTGTCAAGACTCAGGAATGTTTGTGTAGATTAATTTCTGGATTCTCTATTCTGCTTCATTGTTAGCTCTCTGCCAATACTACACAGTCTTGATTACTTCTGTTCTATGTTAAGTCTTGAAATCAGGTAGACTGATTCCTCCCACTTATTTTCTTTTTTCAAAATTATTTTAGCTATTCTAATTCATTTGCCTGTTTTACTGTATTTTAAAAGACTCTTTTCTGTACTTACAAAAACATTTTCTGGGACTTTGATAGAGATTACAGTAAACCTATATGTCAACTTGGGAAGAACTGACATCTTTAATGTGTTGAATCTTCTAATCCATGGACACAGTATCTCTCCATTTATTAAGGTCTCTGATTTTTTTTTAATCAGCATCTTATAGTTTTCAAGCAAACAAGTCATGTACATAATTTTTTTAGAAGTGCACCTAATGTTTCATCTTTGAGCAAGTATAAATGGCACTGCATTTTAAAATTGTGCCCATGTAGTAATTGTTAATATATAGAAATATAATTGATTTTTATATGTGTCTCTTACCCTGTGACCATGCTGAACTCACTTATTCTAGGAGTCTTTTTGTAGATTCCTTGAGATTTTCTGCAGACGATCATTTTGACTGCAAATAGAAAGAGTCCCCCCCACTACTACTACCACTTTTTTGAATTATATGCCTTTTTATTTTCTTGTTTGGTTTCACTGGCTGGAACTCTATTTGACTCTAACTTAGAAGAGTTTGTTTAATGAATGTAGATGTTCCATTTTATAATTGTTAAGTCTTATTGGTGTATGTTTCCCTTGAGCAGTATGTAGTGACCTTCTTTATCCCTTTGGATTAACTTTAGCTTGAAGTCTATTTTATTTGATATGAGGATGGAAACCCTTGCTTGCTCCCACATTCCCTGTGATATAATTTTTCCCAACCTTTCACCTTCAGTCTGTGGATGTCTTTTCCTATGAGATGAGTTTCTTGGAGGCAGCACATTGTTGGGTTTTGTTTTGTTTTGTTTTTTTGTTTTTTTTATCAAATCCCCTAGTCTATGTCTTTTGATTGGTAAATTTAGACAATTAATGTTCAGGGTTATTATGGAGACAGGATATGTATTCCCAGACATTTTTGTTTATTTTTGTTATTTAACGTGACTTGGTTTCTCCTCCAATTAGTTTTCCCTTTAGTGTAATACCTTTCTCTGCTGATTTTTATCATTGTTTTTCATTTCCTCTTTGTGGAATATTTTGCTGAGGATGTTCTGTAGTGCAGGCTTTCTAGTCGTAAATTCTTTTAACTTTTGTTTATCATGGAAGGTTATTTTATTATCAAATCTAAAGCTTAATTTTGCTGGATATAAGATTCTTGGTTGACACCCAATTTCTTTCAGAGCTTGGTATATGTTGTTCCATGATCCCTTGGCTTTGAGGGTCTGGGTTGAAAAATCTGCTGGGATACGAATTGGTCTCCCCCTATATGTGATCTGATTCCTCTCTCTTGTGGCTTTTGAGATTCTATCCTTATTCCATATGCTAGGCATTTTCATTATAATGTGGCTTGGTGTAAATCTGTTGTAATTTTGTACATTTGGTGTCCTATTTGGTTTTCCAATTTGTTCTTCATGCTTGGGAAATTTTCTGATATTATCTCATTGAAGAGATTGTGCATTCCTTTGGTTTGAAACTCTGTGCCTTCTTCTATCCCAATAATTCTTATATTTAGTCTTTTGATGCTGTCCCATAATTCTTGGATGTTCTGTTCATGATTTCTTACTATCTGCACTGTGTGGTCAACTTTATTTTCCAGATTGTATACTTTGTCTTCATTATCTGACATTCTTTCTTCCAAGTGATCTTGTCTGTTGGTTAGGTTTTCTATTGAGTTTTTTATTTGGTTTATTGTTCCTTCATTTCAAGGATTTCTGACTGGTTTTTTCAGAGTCTCTATCTCTCTCTCTCTTTGAGTAATCTTTTGCTACTTGTATTTGCTTTCTTATCTCATTGTTGGAGTGATCAATTTTTGCCTGCATTTGCTCATTTAGGTCATTCTTTAATTCCCAGATCATATTAATTATGAACCTTCTGAACTCCTTCTCTGATATTTCATCATCTTCGCTGTCCATGGGTTCTGTTATTATAGTATCCTGGTTTGCATGGGGCACTTCCCTTCCTTGGTTTTTCATATTGTCTATGTGTCTTCCTTTCTTGCAGTGTGGATCTGAGATATTACAGCTTCTTCCATATATTGTTGTAGTGCCCATGCAGATTGTCTGTACTTCACCTTGATGTTGGGCTTGCAGACTCTGCTGGTATCCTTCAATGTATGCTACTGCAACTAAAGGTGGTGTCAAAAATAGCCAAGGTAACTTGAGATAATAGTTGAAGTGGCCCAAGATGGAAGTAATGTCTTACAGAGATGGGGTTGAAAGGGTGGGCCTCACACTCTCTTAGGGATGTCTGTTCTGAGATGCAGCTGCTTCTAGGCCCTATCTATTATCAAAAAGTTATGAGCTACTGCGTGGGGAAGGCTATAGCAATGACTACAGTGTCCTAAGCTGGAAGTGAGTTAGGCCTAGGCTCCTTAATTTGCTTTTTATTATTGCTTCCCAGGTGGGGAAGGGGTGGGCGAACTCGGACCTACCTTGGACCTGGGTCCTGTGCAAGTTGATGTGGTTGGATCTGGGCCAAGCCAGGCCAGTTTCCGAGGTAGTCTGCTGGTCAGAAGAGGCAATCCTGCATCAGAGGCTAGGCTCTGGATGGTGTCTGTCCAGCTGTGGAGGGGCTGGACCCGGGCTGCCTGGCTTGACCTCCTATGGTAGTCTATTGGTTGGAAGGGGAAGTCCTGTGCTGGAGAATGGGCTCCAGAGGATGCCTGCCATTGGAGGGATGGACCCAGTCCTACTGTGAGCCTGGGTCCCACACAAGCTGGTGTGGGCAGATCTTTAGCTACAGGTTTATTACCAAATACTCTTTATCAAGCTGAGGATGTTCCCTCTACTGCTATTTTCTACAAGTCATTATCATGAGTGACTTAATGAATATTGAGTTTAATACTTTTTATGCATCAATTGATATAAACATGCTTTTCTTCTTTCATCTTAATAAGAATTACATTGATTTTCAATAGAGAGTCTTGCCTCCCTTAAGATAATAGCACTTAGGATATAAATCTTTTCATATATTGCTGAAGTCTCTTTGCTAATATTTGATTAATATTTTTGCATATCTACTTATGAGGAATATTGGTGTGCAGTTTTCATTTTTGGTATAATCTTTGATTTTGTTATCAAAGTAATATTATTTATTGCTAATGATTAATTTCATAAAACAAATCAGGATGTGTTCCCTCTTCTGTATTAGAAGAGGTTGAGTAAAATTCTCCAGTAAAATAATCTAGGCTCAAAGATTTCTTTTTTCTTTTCTGGCTTTCTTCCTCCCTTCCTTTCTTCCTTCCATGTGTGTGTGTATATATATATATATGTGTGTGTATGTGTGTGTGTGTGTGTGTGTGTGTGTGTGTGTGTGTGTTTCTAAATAATGAATTCAATTTTCTTAATTATCCTTAAAGTACAATTCAAATTATCTATTTTGTATTAGGTAAATTATGGGAGCCCGTGTTTTCCAGGGAAGTGCAGATCAATTGATTGCAGATATAAGAATTCATTTCCAGGCTCTATATTCTGTTCCACTGATCTATTTTTGAGTCAGTACCAACTGTTTTGATTACCTTGACTTTGAAGTATAGTTTGAAATCAGATAGTGTGGTACCTATAGTTTTGATTTCCTCACACCGAATTGCTTTGAATATTTTGATTCTTTTGTGGTTCCATGTGAATTTTAAAAATATTTTTCCTATTTGTGAAAAATATCAATGTAATTTTGATGGAGATTGCATTGAAATTATAGATCCCTTTGAGCAGAATAGATATTTCAACAGTATTAAGCCTTTCAATTCATAAGTATGGTATATCTTTCATTGTATTTGTGTCATTCTTAGTTTTTTTCTTCAGTGTTTTATATTTCCAGTATATTTTTTCCTTCTTGGTTAAATTTATTCATTAGTATTTTAATTTTTGACACTATTCTACGAGGGATTATTTTTTAATTTGATTTTTATTATCTACTTGGTTTAATTGATTTGGTCCTTTCTCTATAAATAGAAATTAAATTTAAAGATTATTACATTCAATAGAAGAGAACATTATTTTTATATGAAGCTTTAAACAAATTTAATTATTAGTGAGGAAGACAATTTTAAAATTAGTTTTCTCATAATTAAAGATATAATAATAGACCATAGGAATAGTAATTTTAAATATAAACAAACTATGAAGTTACTATATTTCTTATATAACTTTCACAAGTTGCAAAAAAATGTCAGAGGAAACATTGAAATGACATCATATATGTTTATATTTAAAAGTAAATTCAGAGTTACCCAGAATCTTTTGTGGTAAAAATCTTCAAGAATCATTAAAATAAATACATTAGAATTTATTTTTTCAAGTTATTTATCAAAAATTTATCCAAATGTTATTATAATCTTTAAAATATTCTCAACAGGCCCAGTCATGTTGCATCATCAGAAGAAATCCCTTTGAAATTAAAAATTTTATATGATCTTGCATTTATCAAGGACAAAGCAAGCCAGGAAAATCTTATGGTTCATCAGGATCACATTAGTAAAGTGTTACTATTTATTATATTACATAAAAATAACGCTAAAAATATCATATTTTTTGCAATTTGTCATTATTACTTATGTATTACTATTATATACATACCTCTATTCATTACTGGATTAAATAACTGATCCAGTATTTTTAAGAATAAGGCTTTATATTTCAGTGCTTTTAATTTTTTCCTACTTTCTGAATAGTGTCCGAAGGCTCAAAATTATTGTGGGTTTAAAAATTTTTATTTTGTGCTAAGCCCCCAAAATATATAAATAATTCATCTCACAAGTTTTGGCAAAGTCCTAAGGCTGATCCCACTGGCCTGGCTTGAGACATGTGTCACCTGAGAACCAATCACCATGGGGGGTATAAAATGTACTCTAACTGGCTACTGTTCAAACTGATAAGGGTCAAAATCACCCAAACCATATATATTTAGAATATAGGAGGAATGATGACCTAATGTGAAATCAGGAAGAAAAAACAATGGATATCTACTACAAAAAAAATTGCTTAAGTATATTTTAAGGACTTAAAATAGATTTATGATGATGACTAATTAAGAGATTCCTAAGATATTTGGGAAATGCCCTTCACCTTTGAAATTTGACAGTAAAGGAAGCAAGACTTCTTACTTCACAGTCCTTGGTATGTTTTTTTTTTTTTTAAGGCAAAATCATGGGATCAAATGGACCATGAATCTAGCTGCCCTGACCTATCCCTTATGGCTCTCATGTGAGACTATCTTATTAGAGGTTCGCTTGTCACTTTGCGTTAATAAGCTGCTTTGTGGATTTCAAGATAACTTTCCTTTTAACTCAGTATTATTCCTCATTGTGCAGCCATGTCCTGCCAGTCACTGTGGTTGAAAGTGGTGCTGTATACACGCAATTACTCAAAGAAGGTGATGTTTAACAAAGTAGTGGCCATGCCACCTTCTAGCCATGAGACTCAGATCTCACTTTTCTCATCTGCAAATCCAGATGTTTCCCCTCCTGCTTCCCTTCATGGGGTTACTCTAGGGCTCAAAATTATTGTGGGTATAAAATTTCTGCAAGTGGTCATAATATTTTTTGTTGTTTGTGTGCTTAATTTGTGATTGCCCACTGTTTCCAGCATCAAGCACACTTTGTAATCTCCCTTTCAGATCTAACACCCACCAGAAACTTTGGTTCTAAAAGGAAAGATCCATTCTGGACCATGGTGGGTCTGCCTTTCACATCCTGAAGTATGCCTCAGTCTACCCAACAGCATTCCTGTTTTCTGTGCAATTCCAATTTTCTACAAGAAGATGTTTGATTTTCCACCTGTACCCTCCACCTCCAGAGACATTTTGATTTGAACTTGTGTGGTTCAGCACTGTCTTTGTACTCTAGGACCATGGTGTAAAAGGAAGCCAATTTCATGAGTCCTTGGGTTTAGAGTTCCATTGTTCTTTCCACTCATTTTACTATTTCTAACCTGTTCTCTCATACCTGGATACTCACTCCTATAGTTGAATCCCTAATACAGTGGCTTCTGTTCTTTGTGCCCACTTTCTCAGTGTCCCTACTACCAGATCTCTGGCCCTCTTCGGTCTTCCCTGGTCCTCCTGATCCCTGTTGGTCTCCAGGTGTTTAGCCTTTGCTACCTGATCACCCACTGGGAAAATCATTAGCTTCCAGCCTCACACCTTCTCAAGCCTGTACCTGATTTTGCAATTTAATCATATTATAAAGCACCTACTATGTGCTAGGCACAATACCAAATCTTGGGACATTACAGTGAACATGGAATGGGTTCCCTCTCCCATGAAACTCAGTACAGAAGGGAAAAATTGACAAAGATCAGGTAAAGAAAGAATAATTATCCATATAGTTGGTCCTTTTAAGAAAACATTAGGATTCTGAGATAGAGATGAACAGAGATGAGGAAAAATATTTCTTCTCTGGGGAAATAATATTAATGACAGATCTGAGGGATGAAAGATGCCCCATCCTGTGAAAGCAGGGACAAATATTTTAGGAATACAGAACAGTGTATGTGAAGGTCATAAGGAAGGCCCTCAGAGAGAGCTACACAGATCATTTCTGGCACAAATATACCTGGCCCAGGGAATAAAGCAGGGCTGACACCTAGCCAGGTTCTGCTCTCCAAGCAGCACACCAGAGTAAATGGGAGAAAGAGGTTCTTACAGCTGATTCTCCCAAGAACACCACACAGGTCAGCAACAGACCAGTGTCTTGAGGTGGAGTAAGGATGGCTCTCAGTGCAGTTCTCCTAGTCTTTGGGCCACAGTCCTGGATCCTGGATCTTGCACTTGATTTTCAGATGCACATTTTCACAAATCTGGCTATTCTTAGAAACCTAGTCTATGTTTTATCTTAGTCCTTAAAATAGTAACAGTTCAAATTTACATGGTATTTTAATTGCTTCAAATATTATTTGCTCTTCCAATATCTCTGTAAAGTGGTGAGGGAAGGCATATTTTTAAATTAATTAGAATATAACTTACATATAATAAAATTAGTAGATTTTGCGTGTGGTTTGATACATTTCAATAATTGTATATTCCACCTAACCTACACCTAAATCAAGGTACAGAAAGTTTCCAACAGTCCCAAATGTTTTCTTCTGCTACTGTCCAAATATCCCATGATCTCAGTCCTTTGACAACTAGTGTTTTGAGTTCTGTCTTATTGATAAGTTCCTGGCCTTTGTGGAAATGTCGCTGTGCAATAATTATTCTGTTGTGTCTGTCTTCTTTTGTTCAATCTGACCTTTTTGAGATTCATTCATTCACATTGCTGTATGTCTCAGTAATCCATTCCTTTTTATTATTGAGTAATAGTTCATAGAATGAATATTACCACCATTTGTTTATGTATTATTTTATTGATGAATGATTATCAATGTTCAGATTGATTATTATTACTAAAACTGCTAAAAAGTCTTGTATGATTCTCCTTGAAGTCATTTATTTATCTTTCTTTGGGATAAAACCCCAGAGTAGAAGTTCTGAGTCTTAAGTACATTATACTTAACTTTACAAGTTGTCAAACAGTTCTCCAATTGTGCCATTTGACATCCCCATCAGTACTGGGTGTCCGACAGTCCCACCAACATTTCATTTTTATCCATCCTAGTGGAAATAATTGGCATCTCATTGTGGTTCTATTTTGTAATTCTCTGATGACAGATAGTATTGAGCACCTTTCCATAGGCGTTGGATTTCTGATAGATCTTCTCTTTTTTCTTTTTCTTTCTTTCTTTCTTTTTTTTTTTTTTTTGCAGGGGACGGGGTGGGTACTGGGAATTGAAATCAAGGGCACTCGACAACTGAGCCACATCCCCAGCCCTATTTTGTATTTTATTTAGAGACAGGGTCTCACTGAGTTGCTTAGTGCCTTGCCTTTGCTGAGGCTGGCTTTGAATTTGTGATCCTCCTTCCTCAGTCTCCCGAGCCACTGGGATTACAGGTATGCCCCACCACACCTGGCAGATCTTCTCTTGTGATTTGTTTATTCAAGCATTTTTCAAGGTAATTACTATTAATCCCATCTTAGAGAAAAGAAAGTTAAGACTCAGGGCAAGTAGCTACCAGAGAGTCAAAGCTAATAAATCTGATTCTTTTACTCATATCTTCTGACTCTGAGAGTTCCAGCATCCTGCACCTTTTCATACAGTGGATCCCCAGCTTAGGCTGCCCTCCTCCATAACATTCTATCGCAACTTGAACCTCAAGTACTTTTCAATAGATAGAGGTATAGATTTAGAGGTAAGAGAAGAATGGTTTTAGGTTAACTGAAAGCAACAGTGATTTTTTTTTTTTTCCAAACAGATCTCAAAACATCTCACTCTAATTCTGGGATCTTTGTGCAATCTCTGATGCTCTCAGGCATCGATCTACTTTGTTACTCATTGCTGAGAAGCTCAAAATAAGTTGTTCCTGTTCACTGGGCTGTTTGGTTTAAATGTATTCAATTAAGACAGTCATATTTCCTCCTGTCCATATGCTATATTGCACAATATTAATTAGGTTCATGAAGTGTTAATGCTCCTCAGTGCTTGATTTTCTCACTAACATGTCTACCAGAGATGGTGAATATGTAGCATGGGTCTTTCTCTCTTTCAGCATTTTGGAGTTGCAAATGTCACAGAAAATCCCTACTTCCCCTTGATGCTTTAAGGCCGAGCACTCAAGCGGCAATGAGAATGGATGACTATCTCTGCTTATATTTGATAGACTGTGTTAAGAGTTGGGGAGGAGGAGAAACTCTTTGACTTCCCTTTCAAACCAAGAGGAGAAAGTCCCAGCTGGAAGGGCCACACAGAGGGAGGGCGCCTGCTGCTGTCCTTTTAATCCTCTCTGAGAAAAATCTTGGATTTTCCCTCCAAATAATGAATGAAGTGAATAAGCCATTGAGCCTCTAATTCCATTCAAAATGCTTTGCTCTCTGGCGAGCTGCATCTGGTAGGTCTGAAAATGCTGAAGAATGACATGGAGTACTTGGCATAGGTGTCCTGGAGAAAGTTCTGCTGAACACTCCAATCAAGTGGCCAGAGCACCACATTCAGACCAGTCCCAGCCACCTCATGGAGCTCAGAGTCTGGGAGAGAGTGAAGAACAGGAAGTGGGGCAGGAGCCTAAAGACAGAACTCGGCCAGCAGTCAAAGGGCCTTGCCAATGTCTCTGAGGCAAGACTGGAATAATAGCGATGAGACCAAAATTTAATGAGACAAATCCTCAAAGCTTTCTTTAAAAGTAAGATTATAACAACTTATAGCTTTCTTTTTATTTTGTCCTCTATGTTTTTCTTTCTTCTTCAATTCATCAAATGTCTTTTTGCTGCTACATGCTTTAGGCCAGATGCTCCTAACATTTGTATATCAAACTTGATCTGGAATTTTCTGAAGATTTTCCCTTCAGGTGAGAATAATTTGAATAGGTATAGTGGCACTTTTCAGTTCAATGTTTCTCTGATGGGGTCTGCCTTTATAATTGGCAGGCCCTATCACACAACTACAGGTTTCATTACTGTGTTTGAATGAACTTCCTCACTGCTCCTTTGCTTTAGTGTTCTGAATTCTTCCCATGATGAGTTGCAGAGAATATTTTCTTCAATACTGAGATTGCATGCCATGAAATTTGGAGATAGGCTGAGCAAACTGTTCTACTAGTCAAATGGATGATACATATCTTGAAGGGTTAAGAAGCTGGACAATTTGGCAAAAGACTGGATCATAAGGCAGTCACTCAAATATCATCTAAGGAACTCGTCAGCTGTGTAATAAACAGGAAAGAAGGCCTGTAAAAGAGGGAATGCCTGTAGAGATTTATTTATTTAGCAGCTCACAGAGGATAAGAGGACCCTTCTGAATTTGGTCTTAAGGGGTCTAGAGTTCAATGTAAGCCTGGACTTAAAAATGTCAAAAAGAAATATTCCTCAAAGAGGAATTTTGATTGGCCCTCAGGAGAAAAAAAAATAATAAGTGAAGGTGGAAAGAAGATAATTTTCTGTATGGCTTGACTGATTGACAGCTAAAATCTACCATGATTCTTTATGCAAATCACCATTCCCCAGAAGGCCTATCATTCCCTGATGAGGATAATTGAAGGAGTAAATGCTCTTGTGCTGTTCATAAACATGTAAAAATTACCAGCCCCACCAATAGAAAGATCTTATTGGCTTTATCAAAGAGCCTGGATACAGGCTTCTATTAAGGAATAAACATCTACATTAGTTTTTTGTTTTGTTTGTTTTGTTTTTTAAAACAAACGTTTCTAATAAAGAAGACATGCTTAAGAAAAATTTCAGTGCACTCAGGAAAAAGAGATCACACGTATTGCTTCTGAAGTATCAGAACATATCAAATACAATTCAAGAGAACTGGGCAGAAATAAAACACTGAGTGTGTGTGCAGAATGTCCTTGGTGCTAAGTGCTTCTTTAGCCTCTGTTGTATAGCATGTGAGCCCTGGAAGGCCTTCAGATCATCTGGATTCCCTCTCTTAATAGAGGAGAAGTTTGAATATGTGTTTTTAAAAAGGCCAGGAGAAGCTTCAAAAGAAGTCTCCAGTTGCTGTCAACCTATGTAGGCCTTTCTACAGAAAGGAACACTCAGCCTGCCTTCACCTTTGACTTAGGAAGGTGTGAATCCCACCCACCGAGTTAAATAAAGTTTGCTTGCTGCTTGTTGGGAGGTTAGGAAAGGCTAAGGAAGTCTATTGAGAAATATTCATTTGGAGGGCCAGAACCTAAACTTCCATTCCTTGTCATGCTGATTTTTTAAAAAGATAATGACAGATTGGAACAGCAGGAGGGGAGAGACTCCACAGAAGACCCTGCTCCTTCTCCTGGCTTCTTGTTGTTATTGTTGTTTTCTTGTGTGCCTGAGGGTATCAGATTCATCACCATGGCTGGGGAGGAGGCTGGGAATGTGGTGGACAATATGACAACAATTTTCTTCCTGGTGTGTCCCTGAATAGCCAGCACAGTCAACGTGTAATCAAGCAATCTCCAGTTGAACTGTTGCTGTTGACAACTTCATTTATGCCTGTGATTTTTGGCTGGGTAATTCATTTCCTGAGCATGGCAATATCTCCTGATATGCTAATGGGTTGAATGTAATTCTGTAAGCTTTTGAAGATGAACGTCCCCCTTTCTGCCCAACTTTGCCCTAATAAGGGAAAGAACTATAGCTGCCACTAGGAAACAGCATTGCCATATTCAGAGTTTTAGTGCAGATTTGGGCTGCAAACCACAAAGGCAGGAAATATTAGTAATTGGAATGATACACTCTATGTGGGTCACTTAATGTCCCTGGTAACTGCTTTTGTGCCTGCTTCTGTACTTAACATCCACATGACCAGAGTGTTCTACAAAATAAAGTGGCCTTGCCAAGGATATAAAATTAGTTAATTATTGGCTCCAGGGGTGAGGTGGGCTTTGGCCTGCTATGCCCACTGTCAAAAAGACTGACTGAAATGGAAGAACCAGGTAGAAAATAAGAAATGTGACTCATGCATCATATTCAATATCCAAGCTTCAGTTTTTCTTTAAACCAGACAAAAATATAAAATATATTCCTCTGAGTTTTCTTTAATTCCATTCATTTAAACATGTATGTATTCAAAATCATCTATCTTGCACAAAACCCTGCCCCAGGAGCTCAGGAGAAATCAAAGATTAATAATGAGGGCTGAGTCCCATCCTCATGGGAGTTTCAGTGCAGTAAGTAGGGAGAGTCCCAAGTCAGGAAGGTAGACAATGCTGAGTTATAGGTACCAGAAGGAGGTAGGAGAAAGTCACTCATTCCATTTGGGAACATGAAAGAGAAGTGAATATGCTGACTCAAGTCCATCTTCCTCAGTCCACCAGCCAATCTGAATTTTTTTAAGAGAATCTGGTCTCCTGAGAATCTGACTTGAGTCAACTTGCTAGTTCTGAGAGTTGGGACTTATTGGGTTTCTAAGTGTTCTTAGTGGCTGTTGATAATGATCACTTCCAAGAATCCCAAATAAAAATGGAGAAACCCACACAAAGATAGGTCTAAGAATTCAGCTTATTCTTTTATTTACCCTGACACTTGTTTTCATGACTTGCTGAAACCAAGTTCTACTAGGCAGACTCCTGTTGGCAGCTAGAAAATAGAGACTAGTTTTGTGACAATACTTTTACCAACAGATTATTTTTGACATTATGATTTTCTTTATAGAAAAAAAGGAGAAGGAGGAGGAAGAAGAACAGAGAGAATAGGCAGAGGAGGAGGGATCTTCTTAAATCTCAGTAAAATTATTTGCCCTTAGTATTTTGACTCATCAACTTGACCACTTTACTTTTGCCTGCAGTTGAAGTTTCTAAGACTTGATGGGTAGATATACTGGTTCATAGAGTTCTAGAGAAGTTGAAACCATGCAGCCTGCAAATTGCTGTTTTATTTTAACCTGAATAAACTCTCTCTGGATCATGAATTATCAAATCCTATTGCATTAACCCTTTCGTTTTAAAATTATTTGAGAAGTCCACATAATATTGTTGAAGCAAGTGAAGACAAAAAATCACTTTTGGCTTTGAATTGCCAACAGAAGTCCTCCCCAGGGAAAAGGCCAAAATGAGTTATGTAAAGGGAGAGGGATCCCAATGCCTCTGTGAGGGATCCCAGTCCTCTACCACAACCCACTTCAGTCCCAATCTCACTGAACATAGACATGACTGAGAGCCAGTGAGCAACCCATTTATTGCCTACACTGTTTGTTATGACCAAATCCAGTACATCAAAGAATACAGATGGCCTTGGGGATGGTGTAAGAAGAGACCTGTGCTGACTCCTCTTGGAGAGATTTAGGTGAATACTGCCACCTATTGATAGGTGGAATATATGCGACAGATTCTACTTGACCTGACATGGTGCTAATGCTTATCAGAGCAGATCTCATTACTCAGTTGGCCAAAGGATCTTAACGGCTCTTAAGTTTCTAACTCTTAATGTGACTTAAAAAAAAAAAAAAGCCTGTTAAATTCACCTAAAAATATATTTCTGATAAGAGGCAAAGGAGTGAGGTAGAAATACCATGAGCTTGACACTCAGAGACCTGGATTTGAGTCTCAGTTCAGCCCCTAAGTGCATATAAACAAGCTAATTAATCTCTCTGAACCTTAGTTTCCCCATCAATAAAAAGTGGATAATCCTACTTTGTAAGGTGTGAGAATTCAGTGATATTGCTGCACAGCACACAGAAGGTATTTGATCCGCAGTGGCATTTACTATTACTTTTCCACAGAGTCATTCAAAGTACCCATCACATATCACATCCTGATGAACTCTTCCACATGCGTCAGTCATCCTTTAGCAATGATCCTTGTCTAGTAGACTATCTTTGACATCCAAAATTAGGACAGTGTGAACATAAATATTGGAACTTTAAGTGTGCCAATTGAGAAAATGAGGATTAATGGGCTTCATTACCAAACATCTCCTGACTGCCCAGGAGAATATATGGGGTTGAGTCGATAAAGAATTATGATAAAACTTTGGAGCTGCATATAAATGGGGCTTTGTGACCTGCTGGATAGGGTTGAAACCGAGAGCCAGACCTCGGAGGCTCACATTCCTCCCTCGGCATGGTGTGGGGGATCCTGGGCTCCCACAGACAATAGGGGATTCATAGCCCAGGAACTCTAATGCTGACTGAAAGGAGGGTGGCAGCCAGAACAAGAGGACTTTTCAGAAGCATGGACTCTGATTATCACCTCAGTACTCCAGCCCGCCAAGAGGCGGCTGTGAGGACCTACGAGGCCATTCTTGGAAAGCTTTCAGTGAAGTATTTGTAACCTCCTTAAGAGAATCCCATTTCTCAAAATTGTGACACTGGAAAATCTTCCACGATTAGTTCAGGTAAACATTCTTGTTATCGACTCCCACCTTCTCTTTTTGAAGAGTCCCTTCAAATGTCATGCATCCAGGCTTCCAAGATTTAGATAAAAATCCCAAAGGGGGGTTTCCCAGGATATTTTTGGGACCATTGCTTTTAATCTGAAAGGTCAACTGGGGCTTAAAACAAAATAATCAAGAAATAACATGCCTATGAACAGTCTGCACCTTTTGAAAAGATCTGCTTTGGACTGAATAGCCAGTGCCCTCCCAGCCCCTTTCTTTTTTTTTCTTTGGGGCTTAGAAATTGAGAGGGAGGAGGAGGAAGAGTGTCACATTCATTACTAACAACTTCGCACATAATAAGCATGTTCAGATACACCCTGGGGTGTTAGTTTTCTTTTTCTATTTTTTTGTCCCCTTTTAGCTGCTTTCGATAAATAGCACATTTTATTTTTGAAAAAAGAATCAGAGCTGTTATTGAGCAGCCGCGCCCTAAGGAAGGTCAAGAGATTAGAGGACGGAAGTAGGCTGGCTGGACTCTTTGCTGACCACAGTAAGGGACTGCCGCTTTCTTCTCATAATTTAATTTTGAGATTCTGATGAAAAGGTACTCCCTTAAAAAAGTGAAAAATTGTTAGAAAATAGTCATCAAAAAGCGATCAATTTAATTTATGTCTTAGAAACAAACCGCACGTAACTAACTGCAGGGCAGATATGCATTTGCTATGATATATGGACATTTTCAAAATATGGGCAGGATTTTATAACAGAAAGTGGACATTACTGGGTTCTGGTATTGGTGATAATAGCTTTGGCCTCATTTCACAAGTATTCTGAAATTCTAAACCAGAGAACTACACTGAGAGGAACCTTTGAATTTAACTGGTCCAACTCCCTTATTTTACAAGTGAGAAAATTGAGGCCTAATGATAAACAATAACTTGCCCAAGGTCACACAGTGGATGAGAAGCAGCACTAGGACCCAAGCTCAAACCCCCCATTCCCAGTCCCAAGTTCCTTCCACTGAGTGAAGCAACTCCAAGGGAAAACTGCAAACTCTCACATTAAATGAGAAAATCCTCTTTCCAGCAAAACCAGCATCTAGTCCCCTTTCAAATGGCCTCACATGTTTCTCAAGGCCTGGACTTGTCTGGCCTGGCCTGGACTGACTTCTTCAAGGCAGTCTAAGACACATCCTTGCAGCCCCAAGAACTCAGCTCCCTGATCTCTGTCTTTCAAAAATGCACAGACTCTATCACAAATGCCCAAACTGTCTTTATGGACATGTCCTGGGATCATCAATGTTACCATTATCTGCCATCACACGAGTTAAAACTTTAAAAGTCACCTTCAACTTCTTTCTAGTTCTCTCATCCTCTCCTGCTCCTACTTGTACTGCTGACAAGTCCTGTAAATTCTACCTCCAAAATGTATCCCATTTGCATCTCCTAATTTATGTTTCCAAAGGCCTCCATCAGTGTCTTCCTGCCTCCAGGTTCGTACCACTTCAGCTCATTGTCCACAAAGACCAGACCAGAGGGCTCTTACTCAAAAGCACTGACATGCTCCTGCTCAAAATCCTGTCACCTACAGTATAGAATCCTTTAACACAGCATGCAAGCCCTCCTCAATCTGATCTACCTACTTTGAGACAAGCTCCATTCGATCATCCCAGCTCATTCATTCCATTCCAGTGCATTGGACTACTTGTTTTCTCCAAATAGTCAAGACCTTGTTGCCTCAACTTGGCTTCTCTTCAATCTCCAGAAGTCTTCATTCCTCTACATCCAGTTCAAATGCAACCTTTCCTGTGAATCTTCCCTAAGCATTCCAGAAGGAAGTAGTAATTCTTTTAAGTTCCCTCAGCACTTTGCTCAGACATTTTTAATGGTACTTATTTAATTCTACCTTAAAATCAGTTGGAACTCTTTTGTCTTTGAGAAGATGCTTCATTCCTCTTGGAATCCCCACCATATTCCCTCATCCAATGCTTTGCACATAAAAAAAGTTTGACTTTCTTAGCATTCATTGAGCACTTACTATCTGTGAGGCACTAGGCCAAGAAGTATAAGGAATGTAGGAGGAAGATACAAAATAAAATGCAATCCCTTTCTTCAAAGGATGTTTTAATATAATCACCAAGACACCATCACAAATAACATAAGCAAGTGAAATAGCTGTGGGGGTGGAACTGGGTGGAGGGGAAGTTCAGAATATGGATGGATAAAACATTCTCTGTGTTCCCAATGAGAACACTGATGTTATGACATGGAAGGAGGGGCAAGGAGGGAGAGGGAGGAAAGAAAGGGCAAAGCTGCTTCTGGATCCCATGTCTGTTTTTGTAGTCATTACTAAAGAAGTCTTCCTAAAAGAGACTCTGATCACTTAACTCCCTGTTCAAATGTTTGCTGTTCAATGAATCAAACATCACATAATTATAGGCTTATGCTTGGAGTTAAGGCGAATACCAGTTTGTAGAGATGAGACACACTTCAGGAAACAGCTGGAGAACACAAAACAAGAACATGCTGTAAAAGTGCTAGGGAGTGGGGGAAAAAGTAAGGACATGATCAGTAAAGGCTGAGATTCATTGAGAAGGACTAGAGGAGGCAAGCTTCCAGTGGATGGCCACTTGGTAAGAAAAAGTACACATACCAAGAGAACTTTAAGTTTCCTGTAAGGTTAAGACCCTCCTTATTATTTGAGGTGGTTTATTCATTCATTCAATAAATACATACTAGGCACTTCCACAAAATACTAAATATTGACTGAATGTTTTCTATGTGCCAGGAACTCTGCTACACAATGGAAGTAGCAGTGAATAAGAGACTTTGCACTTAAACTCTTAAAATATAATGGAGATGGCTGATACTATACAAGTGCAATAAAATGTGATGGATATGCTGACAGAGAGTATCAGGTGTCACAATCTCCGGCCACAAAGCAAGGAACTGAATACACCAAGGGCTAGGAGAATATCCCTTAGGAGGTGGTATTTAAGCCAAGACACCAAAGCTGCCCAAGAGTAAAGTCAGACAAAGCTCACTCAGCACCCAAGTAGAAGAACATCATCTGTGATGATCTGGCATTAAGAATGAATCTGGCATGTCTAAGAAACTGCAGAATATTCAAAAAGTCTACCACAAGGAAAGTAAGTAGGAAGGAGATGAGGGATTTGGCTAGAAAGGTAAGCAGGATCAGACTACAGAGAGTTTGACTAAGTTACACCAAGGATTTTATGCTTTCTCAGTAGGTTTTAATGTCACATTGACACACTATCACATCTACTAAATGCATAATAAACATCTGTTGAAGAATGGATTAGTGAATGAATGGATGAAGGAATGAATCTCCTTTGCAATGAGCTTGGGCTTTTTGACTGAGACTTTAGTGCAGATTGTGTAGCCCTTGTCCAAAATGCTTGGACCAGAAGTGTCCCGGATTTTTTGTAGTCTGGAATGCTTGCATATGCATAATGAGATATCTTGAGAATGGAACCTAACTCTAAACCCAAAATTCTTTTGTTTCGTATATACCTTATACACACAGCCTGAAGGTAATTTTATACAATGATTTTAATAATTTTGTGCATGAAACTTTTGATGCAGAATCTTCCACCAGTGGTATCATGTAAGCACTCAGTTTTGGATTTTGGAGCATTTTGGTTGGATATCAGATTTTAGATTAACTATGCTCAACCCATATTTGCTCCAGGGAGTGGTGCTGTCACAAGGGGCATTGTCCCCTTAGATTTGCATATCAGATTGAACTCATGACCCCTCTAGGTAGACCCTAACCTTCTTAAGAGTCACTCAGAGTCACCTGGCTCACCCTAGCAGACAGAACATATGTAAATCTGCATTAAAGTCAAAGATTTTTTTAGAAAGTAGAGTGAATGTTTTTACTTAGAAACCATTTAGGCATAAGGTATGAAAGGGTAGACTGGCTCTTTCTTAATCCTTGATGGAACAAAATTTGCCTTCTGAACTTCAAGGGCAAGAATATTCCCAAATTAGATTATTCATAGCAATTCCAACAGGACAGATAAGTCCAAGGAAAGAAAGAATAAATGTTCCAGAAGGAGATTTTCACCTTTCTAATATGAACAGAAAAAGTAAGACAGTTCTAAAAAGCTAAATTGGCTCTTCCTTTGGACCCCCAGGTTTTCTAAGTCACTGAGCTGCAACTCCGAACCCAGCTCCAGAGCAGCCACCTGCTGGAGCAAATGAACTGCTGGGGGGAGTTGGGGGCCAGGTGCTATGTCTAGAAAGGAGGAAATTTTCAGGAATACAAGATGCCATTCCCAGGATTCTAAGAAATTACCAGGCCAAATATTACCACTCCACCCTCTTTCTTATAACCAAGAAACTTTCTCTTGATTTTCCATAGAGTCACATTTGAAATTTAGGAGTTGATTTGGCTACAGGTATAAATAATAGACCAGATTCAGTACCTAGTGAAAGAATCCAAAATTATCCCTGAAGTCATCATAACAGCTAAGCATTCATTTGGCAGAGACAGTATCTGAATAGAGCTTCAGAATGATTCTTAATGCTGTTGCTAGGGCTGTGGTGTGTGTGTGTGTGTGTGTGTGTGTGTGTGTATTCATGCATGGAGGCACATGTGTGTGTGCACAGTAGTCATATGCATTTTAATCAGCAAAGCCTCCCTGACATAATCAACAGCCAGAGATGGTCATTTGGCATCTTACTTCAGGGAGAAAAAAACAAAAAACAAAATGCCTACATGTGGCTTTCTAGGAAATATATTTTGTGTTTCATTAGTCATGTAAAGCATAACACTGTGAAAGAGGGCAGGTGCACCTATTTGTGGCTGGCACAGAAGCAGCACTGAAATCTTCTGCCTGAGTCTGAGCCTCTTGGTGCTAAGTGCCAGGTCTACCGACTACTTTCTCAGACCTGCTTAGACAGAAACCTAAGACTAGGTTGAACAACCCCGACTGGATTTAGAGCTTCCTTAAGGGATCCCCTTACTCTTACTGGGAACATGCATGGGTGCCCTGTGTTGAGGAGATGTGCTACCACCTGTGTGCTTCTGGTCCCAGGCAGCTGTGGAACTAAGGGGCTGGCCCCAGAAGAGCTATAGCCACAGATCTCTTCACAGGCTCTTGGATGCCAGGTGGTAATTCTTTCCCTGCCATTGATAAAGTACAAAGCTAACTGTCTGACTCCCTGTACCCTGGAGCAACAGCCAGTTCAGAGTCAGCATTGTTTGCCATGAAGCTTGCTGTTCTTGCATGCTGTTCCGAGTGGTCCTCCCAGATAGGATAGGCTAAACACACTGAAGTCATGGCATCTTTTAACTACACGCACACAAGCCTTTCCCAGGCTGCAATCCCAAGAATACACCTAGATTCTGAGCCAAGCTGTTTCCCTCTCCCCTTCTCACCCTGTGCATCATTTTCTCTTTTATTTTGCATTAATAGTAGCTTAGTGATCATGGACTTCAGCTCTTGCCCGTAGTGATCCTGTTCGCGTTTTATTCTTTACACAGAATAGGAAGGAGGTTCGCTTGCTTTACGCAGAGGCTGAGCCACAGGAGAAAGCAAAGCCAATGTGATTTATTGAATGAAAGCACTGGACAATTACCAACAACTTGTTCCTCTGCTGCCTCGAACAACCTAAACTGGTAAGTGAAATTTATTGTTGTCTTTTTTCATGTGAACGTGAGGCTTTCTTAGTCACTGATTATTTTTTAAATGTGTTTGTATTGCTGTGGTTTAAATGCTTTAAAAAAAATCTGCATCTTCCAAAGTTAGCTGCAGGCAGTCCATGAAGGATGCAACCAACCATAGACACAGTGGTCTGCAATAGCACATACACTTCCATGTGAACCGTGAAGGGTGGGGGTAGGGAAGCCCCTTTTCTAATAATTGGTTATTTTCTTTGATTTTCTCTGCAGTAAGCTTAATCATATTAAATGCTTGCATAACTGATTAGCATAAGCTATGAAAATTAAATTACTGTTTTATTATATAAAGTCATTTTCTAATCAGGTTCCTGAATACCTACACCTATCGTATCAGGTAAAGATGGGTAATTTCATGCTGATAATCCTAAATTTAAACCCAGGCATACTGGTATCTTATAGCCAGTTTGCAGGCTGGGCATATAGAGTTTAATGCCAGCATTCTGTCCATCCTGGGTGAGCATGCCCATAAATAACATCATGATCTTGATGCTGAGGATGCACACAATGGACATGCAACTCTTGCTTGACCCACTGCCACTTCCACATCTACATTCCTTAAGTTTTGCCTTTATTCCATTAATATGGTTGCTAGGGTGCACTAGGCTCAAAGCAGGATATTTTAAGTGTCTTTCTACTCTTAAGTGCTTGTTCTTGGCCTGGAAAAGCCATAGGGAATACCATTGATAATCAAGGGTGAGTCTGCTTCTATGCTGGGTTCCAAAAATCCTCATACTTACTTGACTTCTTCATTTCCTAAATATGATGTAAGCCAACTTCTTAGAGGGGTAAAGTGAATGGAGAAAGATAAAGCTTTTCTTACCCTCCCTCAACCAGTTTCCTCAGTCTTTGCCTTGCCTGGATACCACAAAACTTTATGGCAGCATCAATCCATCTCTGGTGAGCTGAGAGTCCATATAAACATCATATAGAGTTCAATGTCTTTGTGCACTGTATCTGCCATACGTCACAGGCCATTCCAAAGAAGTTGTGGCCTTGGGTGCTGACAAAGATGGATGATGTTAGAACAGAGAGCAGCATGATTCTCTAAATAAAAACCAAAGCCAGGAAATCCCAGAGATGGGTGAAGTTTTGCCTAGTAGAAAGGATCCCTAGACACTCAATCAAAGAGCAAGATCATTCTCTCATGTGATTTGGCTATTTCACTATTGATGGTGTTTCAACAGGAAGGAGATAAAATTACCTCCTGGTTAGGGGATGGGAGAGATGTCAAGATAGTGGGGCACTTTTTCCAAGTCCCAGACTTATTTTGTGTTTTTGAGAAATTCCCTTAGCCTTTCCTGGATCTCTATCCCTCTGTTCCCTCCATCCCTGATAATTTCAAAGAAGACATGCTAAACTCAATTAACGTATCCAGAAGCTACCACTATAAGCTCTTTTGTTAAAGTGTGCATTGGGCAATGAAGGTCATTGTCAATGCACTTTAATCCAGAGACTATTCATCAGAATGCAAGTGGAGCATGAAGGGTGGGGGTGGGGAAGCCTCTTTTCCAGTAATTGGGCATTTTCTTTGATTTTCTTTGCAGCAAGCTTAGTCACATTAAATGCTTGCATAACTGATTAGTATAAGCTATGAAAAATAAATTATTGTCTTATTACATAAAATCATTTCGTGATCGCTTTCCTGAATACCTACCCTTGTTGGATCAGCTAAAGATGGGCCCCTTCATGCTGATAATCCTGAATACAGAGCCTCAGAGGAGAGTGTATGTAGGGATGAAGGGCTGTATGCCCCATCTAAAGGATATAGAGCACTCAGAAGGAAGTGTGATCAGGAGAGAACAAATCTAAAAATAGAATTCAAATAAATAGGTAAATAATTGAATAAATAATCAATAGATAATAAAATAAATAGGTGAATATGCAAATAATCAGGATTATTTTTCAAAGTAGTTCAGTAATAGCTTTTTTCCCATATTTAAGATTCCAGGATTCTAACGGTCTCCAATGTTTTGAAAAAAAAAATATGTAAGTATTTTTCAGGGAGTAGTTCATGTGTAGGTAGAATCCATGTATAGAACTGATGGCAACTTCTAGTTCTTCAAATTACCCCCACACTCTTGCACATGGAATTGGAAGCTATAAATGTACTATGAGTTGAGATGATCTAGAAGCCTCATTTGCCAAAGACACTGTCTCACCTTTAGGATTAGGTTACCCGAAATACTTTAATTAGGGATCCTGTCAGGTATTACTCTTTTACAAAATACAAACATTCTTACAAGGAATAACAAATTAAGCCACTGATATCATAAATGAATGTATTAATGTTTTTTACCTCAAGGGCACCCCAAAGGATGTTGAATTATTATGATATTAATTATTAGACTTTCTATTTACTTCATACTTGCCTCTAACAACTTCCTTTACAATTATTATTTCACCCTCAATCAGAAAAGTAGGAAATCCTTAGGACAAGCTATTTCCTTCTTTCTATGGAATACTTGAATTAAACAATGCCAGATAAATTGTTCTAATAGGTCTTTAAGAGTCACTTGTGGAAAGCCAAACCCACTATCCTTTCCCCTTTGAAATTCACATTTCCTGCTATATTCCTTTTTTTTTCCCCATTATTGGTGGACCCATCATGCACCCAGCCAACCAACAAGGCTCATAGAATTTATCTTCAGGTTTCTTGATCACTTTAGCCCCTCCAGCCAATCACTAACCAAATCTGGTCTATTTTGTTCATCTTTTAAATTTGTCTAGCCCTCTCTGTCCCTGTTCATGGGACATTTTCAAGAGATCTGAACTTGATTATTCTCTGCTACCATTATCACACTTCTTTCCTTTTGATCATCTTCTGGCTGCTACCAGAGTAATTCTCTAAAAATGCGAATTTCAACTTTTAAAATATGTGTGTATATTTAATCAACACATACTAATTGTACCTATTTATAGGGTACAGTATGACATTTCAATAGATGTATACAATGTGCAATGATCAGATCAGGATAATTGGCATATCCATCACATAAGGGTCTCTGGTGCTCTCCTGTTGTGCCCAAGTTAAAATATGTGTTCCTTATTGTATGTGAGAGGCCCTGGATCTCTCCAGGTTTCTTCCCCAAAGTTCCCACATTGTCTATGAAGTGTTCCACCGTGTGTCAAAGGTCAGAGGACTTTCATCCAGAGGACTTCCATTCCCCCATGCTCTGGCCCTGACTACCAGCCACACCATGACCTTTCTCATCATTGTAGCCTTATGCCTGGAATGCCCTTATCTATCCTTGCTCATCAATTTCTCTTTTCTCGTTTCAAATCCTTTTCAGGCATCACCTTCTCTGACCCATTTCCCCACAACTTCTTCTCCCATGATCTTCTCCTCTCACCCAAAAAGTCAACCACTCACCCCTCTGTTTTATTTCTAGGTCTTGGATTTCTTGAGAAAAGTGTTTGGAGGTTAAGAACTCAGATACAGACCCAGAGTGCCTGCATTTGAATCCCATATCTACCTTTTACTAATGCCTCAATTTCTTACATATGTAAAATGGAGATAATAACAATCCTTCCTCCAAAATGACTATTATAGAATTCAAGAAATTAATAGATGTCAATGCAATGCACTGTACTGAATTCTTGTGCCCCCCACCCAAATCCATGTGTTGAAATCCTAACATTCAAGTTGATGGTATTAGGAGGTGAGGCCTCTGGGTGGTGGTAAAGTCATAAAAGCACAGCCCTCGTGGCTTGGATTTGTGCCTCCCCAAAGCACCCAGGAGCTAGCTAGCCCCTCTCATCATGTGAGGACATAGCAAGAAGGCTCTGCCTGTGAATCAGAAAGCATTCCTTGGCCTGACACTGAATCTGCAGACACCGTTGTCTTGAACTTCCCAGCCTCCAGGACAGTGAGAAATTAATTCCTGTTGTTTATAAATTATCCAGTTTATGTTGGTTTGTTAAAGCCACCTGAATGGACTAAGATGGGCATTATTCTGAACATTACCTGGCTCACAGAGGGAGCTATAGAAGTGTAAACTCTCATTATTATCCTATTTCACACACCACACTATTTGATAACTACATATTTGTTTCACTGTCTTCCTTTCTAACATATGAGCTCCTTGGGGACAGATAGGGTAAACAACTCATCTTAATTTGCCCAGGACATTCCTGGTTTAACGCTGGGAGTGCTGCATCCTGGGAACTTTCTCAATTCTAGGCAAACCAATATAGCGGGTTACTCTACATGAAACTCTATTCACTTATAAATTTCCAGAGTCTATCCCAGGATACATAGATTGCAGAATAGATCTTCCATAAGTGTTTGTTGAACTATAGAATCAATGTTAATTATCTTTTCACCTCTTCCCCATAAACATATGCTATAAAGATTCAAAAATCAATTTTCTTCTTGTCATGAAGTCACAACTAACCTTTCAAAACTTAGTACAGAAATATATATGTGTATGTGCAATGTCATACATATTATGTGTATAATATATTGTATATAATTATATATGTGTAATATTTTGCATATGTGATATTTTATAATATTTTATTTATATGTGTGTAATGTATATTTCATATACATGCATGTGATATTTTATATATATACATATACACATATATACATATATGTATTTATATGTGTGTATATATATATAGACACACACACATACTCTAGTCAGGCTGCTTCCACTCTGTTATGTCATCATTGTAATAGAATTGGCCACCCTTTATCAATCAAAGACACACCTGTCATGTTAACAGCAGGTGGAGAATGAAAGGGGTCAAACTTTTTTCTGGATAGTGATAGGTAGGTTGAAGGCTGAAGGTTCCCTAATTCACATCACAGAGAGAAGAACAATATTGTCCCAGACAGTAATGTTCCCCTTCACTGAATAACTGCCACCCAGCTGTCAAGAATGGTTAGAACTCCTATTTCTAATATGCCACATCTTAACAACTGTTTCTCATCCATATTGGCTCAGATCTCTTTTCACATTACAAATACAATGAAAAATTCCCACAACCAAGATTCACTGAAGCATGGACTCTGGAAGTGCCAGGACCATAATGGGTATAAGAAGTCTTGTCTCCAGAATCAAGATCTAGAGAGAAGCACCTGACTGGCAGCTAGATCAAGCCACCTTAAGAATAATAATAGCAGAGTTGTTAAGAGCATGGGGCTTGGGGTCAGAGTTTAAATCTTACATCTTATTTACTGGATATAAGGTCTTAGACAAGTTGTATAAATTCTCTGTGCCTGAGGATATAATAATAGCACTTACTTCCTTGTAGCATTATTAGTACATTTCATTTAACAAAGCTTGATTATGACTGATGTATTGGGTTTTGGGAGATACAATCTTGGAAAACCAGGGTTGAAGGAAAAAGGGGATAAGGAAAAAAAATGAAGGTGCTTTGTAACTGAATTTCCCAGAGCACCACAAGAACACATATTCTTGTTTACTTGTGTGTCAGTGAAGCCCCCAGGAAAATTCCCAGGGATGACATGGAGAGGAAATTATTTGCTGACTACTACTAGTCTCCTGTCCCTTCTTGGTCCTTTTCTCATCTCCCAGTCTCTCAAGGTAGCCATCAGTGGAGGTGGACCCTCCTTGGGTCTTGTTGTGTCAGGGGTGCTGCAGTATGGTTCACCCTCCATGGGGACAGCAGTGGTGTTAAGGCAGGGTGGTGGAGGTCAAGCAAGCAGCAAAGCCCTGGAAACAGCAGGTGGTGGCCAGGGAAGTGCTGGGAGGCACCATTCTCCACAGGCACCTCTTGTCATTTTGATCTTGATTTTCCAGGCTACTGTTACTCTATTTTTTACAGTTCATCTCTTCATATATTCACAAATCCTTCACAAGTCCCACAGTGTGGACAGTTAAGGCTATAATATTTCAAAGAGCAAAAGTTTTTGATAAGCCAAATTTATCAATTATTTTATGCTTTGCACTTTTTGTAACATCTCTAAGAAATCTTTTATTCAAGTTTACAAAGATTTTCTCCTATGCCTTCTTCCAGGCATTGTATAGTTTTATCTTTTACATTAGGATCTGTGATCTATTTCAAATTAAAGTTTGTATATAATGTGAAGTAAGGATTGATGGTCTTTTTTTGAAATAATTATTTTTTTCCCTATTGAATCACTAGCACATTTTAAAATGTCAATTATCATATACGTGCAGGTTATTCTGGGATCTCCAGTCTACTTCATTCATCTGTTTCTATCCTTATGACATTTTCTTTATCTATATAGTTATTCTTAAACTGATTCCATACGTCTTGGTTACCATAGCTTTACAGAAAATCTTGAAATCAAGTTGTATAAATCTTCCAAATTTGTTCTTTTGTTTCAAAATTATTTTTGCTATTTTAGATCCTTTCCACTTCTTTAAAAATTTTGAAATCAGACAATAAATTTCTACCAAAAAAGAACTGTTAGTATTTTGATTAGGATTGCAGTGAATATGTAGGTCATTTTGGAAGACTCACATCTAAACAATAGTAATTATTCCAATCCATAAATAAGGCATATCTCTATTTATTTAGTTCTACTTTAATTTCATTCATAATGTCATATAGTTGTCAGTATATAGGTTTTTCATATATTTTATTATGTTCATGCTGAGTAGATTTTTGAAGATTAATTAATTTATTCTACATAAACTTTTACATCATCTGAAAATGAAGTCTATTTTACTTCTTTCCTCTGTGTGTGTGTGTATGTGTGTGTCTATACATATTATATCTATTTGTCTTGCCCTCATTCACTATGAGGGTGTCCAGTATAATAGAAAAAGTGGCAGAGGGCATTTTTGCCTTGCTTCTTTTCCCAGAAGGAAGCACTTGATATTTAATCATTATATTTGATGTTGGCTATTGAATTTGTAGATTCTTATATTCCTGAAAGACAGTTTTTCAAGCATGAATGGAAGTTGTATATCATTAACATCCAATCTGCTTCTGTGGAGGTGACCAAATGGTGTAGGGTTTATTATTATTATTATTACTTTTCTCTTAATGCAGTAAATTACAGAGATATTTATGGTGATCAAATGTTATAGTAACCTTGCATTCCCAGAATAAACCTTGCTGGATTTTAATTGCTAATATTCTTGTTCAGGCCTCCATTCTCACGACAAACATTGAGCCATTCTTTTCTTTTCTTGTGAAACTTGTTTTTTTTTTTAAAAAAAACAGGTCAATGATGGCTGGGCCTGGTGGTGCATACCTGTAATCCCAGTGGCTGGGGAGGATTGTGAGTTCAAAGCCAGCCTCAGCAACAAGGCCCTAAGTAACTCAGTGAGTCCCTGTCTCTAAATAAAATACAAAATAGGGCTGGGGATGTGCCTCAGTGGTCAAATGCTCTGAGTTCAATCCCTGGTACCTAAATAAATAAATAAATAAATACCAGGGCAATTATATTAAACTTTAAAAATGAAGACAGACTTTTAAAATGGTTTTGTGTCGAATTTGGCATTTTTTTTTTTTCTTAAATGGTTTGCAGACTTTGAAACTTAATATGACTTTTGTTAAGGATTTTAGAATAAGAGAAACCATGAGGATGCAGGAAAAGCACAAGCAGTACTAGAAGTTGATTTTCCCAGGGAAGTGTCCTCCTAGCTAATTATCTCCTAAAATCTGGTCCCGTAGCCACATTGTACCTTCAGCCAACCATATGTACCCCTCATTGCAGCTCAGCCTTTCTGATGAAAGAAAAAAAATGCATACTTTTTAGGGTGAATTCCATGGGTTTTAACTTTTCTTGTGAAAATAATAGCTAACAAATAGCTAACAAACGTATAAGCAGTTGTATAGCTACACAATAGAATACTACTTAGCAATAAAAAATGAAGAACTATTGACACACACTATCTCAAAATAATCCAAATTAAAGAAGCTGGATAAAAAAGGAGTACATACTGATGATTCCCTTTATATGAAATTCTAGAACATGAAATTTAATCTATTATATCAGAAATTAAATGTGTAATTTCCTGGAAACAGAGGCATTAGCAAAAGGAATTTATTTAGGGGAAAGGGAGAAAGATTACAAAAAGATAAGGAATCTTTTTAGTACAATAGAAATGTTCATTATCTTGACTGTGGCAATGGTTTCACAAGTGTACATTCATGTCAAAGGTTATCAAATTGTACCTTTTAAACACAGGTAATTTATAACATGCCAGTGACAACTCAACAGAGCCATTATGAGATAATAGCTGGTATTTATTAAACACCTATTTTTAGATACTCTGCTAAACTATTTACATATATCCTCACATTGAAAACTCTGATATTCCTTTTAGATTATTGCATGACTATTATTATTTAGAAGAGAAATAATGTTAATGATGAGGAAATTGAAGCCCAGACAAACTAAATAACTTACTCAAGGTCATATAGTTAATAAGCAGAAAAGCCAAAATATAAAGCTTGGGTCAGTCTTATATCAAAGTCCTAATTTTTTAATATTGTGCTTAAACTACCATGATTATCTTGGGGTTGAAGAAGGGAATACAGTGTAATGGAGACCCCCACTTGTGGTGTGTTCTGTGAAACTGGCTAACAAGGAACACTCTGAAAAGAGTGCTATCCCAAATAAAAAATAGTTTCCCTCTCCAGTCTCCTTCCTGGACTCTGTATCTATATTACCTATCAGGTATTTCATTCAACATCTAAGTCTTTTTCTTTCCAGTTCAATTTAATGACGCAAAGAGTACCCTTGCTATGGTTTTCAAGACATCCTCATGGTTGCTAGATCCTAGTAAGAATTATATACCACATATACCACATTTACAAAGGGGTAAAGAGATTAAGGAAAATACAGTAAGGAACAGCGAAGCCCAAAAGGACAAAAGGAGGGAGAAATCTCTGTAATGCAGAGAAAGCAGTTGAATAGAAAGGGATTTCCCACAGAAGAACCACTACTACCTCATGCTCCAGTTTCCAACTGGAATCTCAAGTTGGCTAGGTAATTAATATTAAGTCCATGAACAAGGAATGTCTTTTATTTATTTAGATTGTTTTTAATCTGTTTTAATAATGTTTTGTAGTTTTGGGGGAAATTAGCTTTTTACTTACCTGGTTAAATGTATTCCTAAGTATTTTAATATTTTTGATACTACTGTAAGTGAAATTATTTTCTTGATTTCATTGTTTAACCCAGAAAGAGGGAAAAATAAACAACTTAAAAGATTGATTCATACTTTTTATATTTATACTGTTTTATGTTTACCTATGTAGTTTCTTTACTAATGTTCTTTCTTCATGTGGATTTGAGTTACTTTTTAATGTGTTCTTTTCTTTCAGCCCAAAGGACTCTCCTTTAGGGAAAGCCTAATAACAAATTCTCTGTTTTTGTTTATCATCTTTGTAATATCTTAATTCCCCCTGCATTATGAAGGTATAGTTTTGTTGGGTAGAGGAAATTTTATTTTAAAGTATTTTTCTTTTACCACTTTCAATCATTCATTACACTTTTGGCCTTCATGGTTTCTGGTGAAAGATTAGCTGACAATTTTTTTGAGGATCCTTTGTATTCAACAAGTAATTTCTCTTATGCTATTTATAAGAATCTTTGGCTTTGTCTTTTGACAGTTTGATAATGATATATTGAGGGGTGAATTTCTTTGAATTTATGCTACTTACTACTTCTAAGCTTGTGGATGTGTAGATTAATTTGTAACATACAAATCTATTACTATTTTCAAATATCCGTCTTTACCCCTCTTTCTTCTGGGAATGCTATTATGCATTCATAGGTAAACTTGACAATGTCCCACAAATCTCTGAGGCTATTAATTTTCCTCCATTCTTTCTCCTTCTCCTCAGACTGGTAAATTTGAATGGATTTACCTTCAAGCTTGCTGATTTTTTTCTTGTGACTGCTCAAATATGGTGTTGAATTCCTCTAGTGAATTTTTCATTTCAGTTATTGCACTTTTCAATTCCAGAATTTCTATTTCGTTCTTTTTAAAATTTCTCTTCATTAATAATCTCAGTTCAGTGAGACATCATCCTAATGGTTTCTTTCATTTCTTTACACATGATTTACTTTAGTTCTCTGAACATATTTAAAATCATTAATTTATAGTCTTTGTGCATTAAGTCTAACATGTGGACTTCTTTGGGGTAATTTCTATTGACAAATTTATTTTCGGGGCATGAGTCATAATTTTTGTTTCTTTAAATGTCTCATAATTTTTGTAAACTAAGCATTTTAATAATATAATGTGGAAACTCTGAAAATCAAATTAGATTCATTTTCCTTCTCGGTCTTTGTTTTTGCTGTTGTTGTTTACTGATTTTTTCAGAATTAAATTTTTGAAGTCTATTTTTTGTCATATGTGGCCACTGAAGTCTCTGTTTCTTAGAGGTCAGATAACAACTTGACAGAGATTTCCTTAAATACCTATAATAAGCAAGTCCCCCTCTTGCAGAAAGACTCTGTGTGTTAGAGCATACCCAGTGATTGATAACTCTGCCTTAGTCTTCATTTCCTGTTTAAATGGAGTCTCAACATCAGATAAAAATGGAAATTTAGAATATTCTCAGAGAGGTTTGTTTATTTATTTATTTATTTTTTGACCATGTTCTGTCCCCAGCCCTAGATTCCTAGATTCACAGGAATATGGCAGTTTTTCAAAGCCCTCTATGAATATCTCATTGCCCTACTTTTGTACAATTTTTAAAAAGTATTAAAAATTTTTTGATGCTTATTTTTGACAAGTACCCTAAGTAAAAGACTATTTGCCCTGGTGTGCTCCAAATCAGTTCAAATAAAAACAAGCCTAATATATGAGGTCTTCCTGGGAACCATCAGGTGTCTCAAATAATGACAGTTCTCCACAAATAGAAATTTTGAAGGAGTTCCAACCCTGTCCTATCCCCTACCATGGCTGACATGCTGCAGTTTTTAACCATGAATGAGCACTCTTGTTTGCAATGGTTACATAGAGCTAGAGAAGATAGGAATCAGGCTAAATAACATGCTGCAAAACATGCCGTTCTTTTTCTGGAATAAGCATTCCTGGATTATTACAAGCCTTTATTTAACAAAAACTCCAGGATTCTGAAAAGTTAATTCTGATAACATTACTAGTATTCTCATTGCTTTTATGGAGGAAAATATTCCTAAAGTTCCCTTCTTTACCCTTCCCACTGATGTACTAGTTTTTATTTTTAGGGTTTGTGTGTGTGTGTGTGTGTGTGTGTGTGTGTGTGTGTGTGTGTGTGTGAGAGAGAGAGAGAGAGAGAGAGAGAGAGAGAGAGAGAAAGAAAGAAATGTTTATTTAGGTATACCACTTATAAACGACCTTTTTAAAATTCCATTTGGAGAACTTTTGCCTTTTATTAGGAGAAAAGTAAACTCTTAATACATTCTGTTCATGAATATATTTTATCTTAGCCCTACTTCTTTATTTTATATTTTATATTATTTTTTTCAATTATTTTTAGATTTTTCTTTATTCAACTCTACTGTAATAGTCTGAAGTTCTCCTTCCTAGTTGCTTTATTATTAGTTACTATAAAGATACATCCCAAAAATATCTGAACTTACATTTTTCTCTCAATATAAAAACTAAGTAATATACTAAGTACATAAAATCAGACTCAAGACAATTTTAAAACAAGCAAGGAAAATAAATCATTACAATATACTTCAGTGTCTCTAGTTTGGGAAGAAGACTTGGTGTATCCTGAACAATTACCGCTATTAATCAAGTGGTTAAAATGCACCAAACAAGATAGTACCTTTCATGTGTTGATTAATATTCACAACTCATAAGAAATGTACTATTATGCCCATTTATATATGATTAAATAACTCAGAAAATTTAAATAAAGTGTCCAAAGTCACATAGATTGCAGGTAACGATATCAGGATAGATGTCTGGGTACACCAAATTCCAGAGCCAAAACTACACTGATTTTCAAATGCTTCTCTCTTTCCATAAGGGTAAAAAAAAATAGAGTTGGGAGAGGTATTTATATTTATAAACATAGATACCAGAAAATTGTTTTGTCACTATCTTTCATCTGGCAAAATTTTAAATATAGAGGAGAAGAACAGACCATAATGATAGATGAAAGCTAGAAGAGTGGAAACATACTGAAGAATAGCTGGAAGAAAGGGACAGCTGGGGGAGTGTGAGAAGGGAGTCAAAGAGACAGAGAAAGTCAACCTGTTTTGACGGAAGGAAACAGATGGGAGATGAGCAAAGACAAAAGGGGCCCCGTGGGTAGGTGTCATCAGTTAGAGGGCAAGTCACTGGAATTTGATCAATCGACAAGAATTTATTTACTGGACTCCTGGGCATTGTGGGAGATACAAAAGAATGTAGAGTTATTTTGGGAACAATAATGATGTAGACAAGACAGATGGCTTAAACTGGGACATTAATGCTGAAGGAAAAGGCTAGAGACAGAAGGCAGAAAGAAAGAGGTTAAGGCAATCCCCATGTGATCCAGCTTGCACATGAATCTGGAATTTTTGTAGGTATGAAAAGAAATAAATTAGAGGAAGTCCTGTAACTGCTATTGAAGCAAAGGTAAAGAATTTATAGATGGAAGGACAAAGATGACAAATAACCTAACTTTTTCTTTTCAACTTTTGTGAATAAAATGACTATTTATAAACTCAAACACACACACACACACACACACACACACACACACACACACAGTACAGACAATGCCTTGTGTCATTCTTCCAAATGTTAAACATGCCCACTTAGCTAAGACTGGGTGGGGCCTGATGGATGTGACTAAGTCTGATTGTGCCTGACCACCTTGTAAGGAACCAGGAAATCTTTCTGTCTTGGAGGAAATTGCAAGTAAGACTTAAAACATGCCTAAGGACATTTAGCAATGGCATGAAGATGGATTTGCATTTGTTGAAGTGAAAGTAATTAAGGTTGGTTGGTGCCAGTGAACATGTAACCAAGCTGAGAAGACAGACTTTCCAAGTCTTTCTCCTATATTGCAAGTAACAGACTCTCCAATGTGCACTCATTTATTCTGAAGTATTTATTGATATTTTCTATAACAAAAACATTAGCTACTAGGAGTCCTCCTATACACTAGGCTCTTTGCATGCATTGTTACATCAAATTCTCATAACAATAATATGTAGATGCCATATTATCCCCATTTTATAAAGGAGAAAAATGAAATTGGTTAAGTAACTTATCCAAGATTACACAGTCAGTAGGTGAAAGAGTAGAAATTTATACTCTAATCTGTTTTATTTCTTTTACCTTGTGCCACATGTTAGGAACTGAGGATATACAAATTAGGATTTGGCAGTCCTCACCCCTAAGGAACATATAGACTGGCGGAGAGACCCAGAGCCAAGCAATTGTAATATGATTGCCATAAAGACATATACCAAATTTGCCTGGGAGTGTCAGAGACTTCTTAAAAATATACTTTAAGGATTGATAACCATTTCTAAGGTGATGAAAACAGAGATTCACTTCTCTTACAAAGAAAGTAATATATGCAAAGACCAAGAGGTAAAAAACCTTTGAATTATTTAGTAAAAACTCCACAGTTTAGAAGGATTAAAACATAACATGTAGAAGTACAGTAAGAGATGAGAAAAGCACTTGTATCTGAGGCTAAAGAATTTAGATTTTATCTTTTGGGAACTGAAAAATCATCAAAATCAGCTCTGTGAAGAGTTTGATCAATAAAAGATTTTCTACACAGCTTTATGTCATAGGGTCTGTAAGGGTCTAAAAACTTAAGGCCTAGCAATGATCTAAAGGTCACAGCTAAGTAGCAATGCAGCCTTACAAATGAAGACTCCACTCAAATTTGATAGGAGGTGTTTGGAAGACAGCAGCATGCCCCAGAGGTTTCCTCAGTCATGAAAATAGTGAAAAGATTAGAATATAAATTTGCATTGAAGTACATTGGCTAGTGATTTCATTTGTACATTTGCGCATTCAAAACACACACATGCATTCACACACTAGGTGGTCATAGTCTTGGTAGCAACAATATTTCAATAACAATATCCCCAAACAATGGTGGATGACTTTTGAAATGACATGACTGATCTCTTAAAAAATGACTTCAGTTATGACATTGGTGGGACCTGTTAAGAGATTTTTGGAACAACAGCTAAGTCTATTTGGAGAATGCACATAGAGAGTACCCTGGAAGATCTCTATCCTGGGCACATTAAGTGAACACAATTAACTTCACAATTTGACTGCTATCCTCAAGAGAAATGGAGGTTGTTCAGGGAACAACTACACTTTTTTATTCACCCAACAAAGGCCAGTGTCTAGGAGAAGGTAAGTAGAAAAGCACCAATTGCACATATCCAAGATAATTGGACACACCCTTAGGTTACAAAATTGACACACTTCCTCAATTGGATGAGATACCAAAAAAGACTAAAGTCATAATATATATATATATATATATATATGAATATGTAATATAGTAAATGGAGGTTGTCATTCCTGCTACCAATTATCTCTGTGGTCATAAACAAGCTACTTCCTTTACCTGGGTTTCAATTTTCTCATCTAAACCAGAAAGAAATTAGGTCTGATGATCTCTGATGTCCCTTCCAGTTATGATATTGTATTAGGATTCAAGATGGTTACTATCAACTTGCAGTTATAATGTGTAAATAATACATAAGATTTTCCTTTTCCTAGGAACTGCTGTATAAAAATGACCCAACAGATGCAGAATTTACATCTTTCCCAGTCAAAGAAGCACAGTGCCCCATCGTCCCCCAATGCTGCCAAACGCTTGTACCGGAATCTCTCAGAGAAACTGAAAGGGAGCCACTCCTCATTTGATGAGGCCTATTTTAGAACAAGAACTGATCGGCTGGGTCTTAGGAAGACCTCGGTGGTAACAACAAAACTCTTTTTATTCTTCTGTCAATTAGATTTGTTTATTTATGTTTGGGTTAAGGCAATTCTAAAATGATTCACATTCATTTCTGAAGCTCATATTTTTACAGTTTTATGCTGAAATAGAATCCGTCAAGATGGGAAGTGCACCTATCCATGATTGTGGACAAAGTATGAGTTATTATGAGATTTTTCCTTTCTTTTTCTTAACTTCTTTCCCTTTAATGTTTTTTTCACTACTAGACCAAAGAAACCAATCAAAAAAGTAGCTGTTTGACAAATATGGACTCTCAGGTTAAATAGTTTGTTTTTTTTTTAGAAGTCCAGTAATCATTCAAATAATAGTATTAATATTACTTACTTACATCTAATGTATAATCCACATGCTTTTCAAAGACATAAAATATAATCCAGGCAAAGAATGCATATTTACTATATAATAGCTAGGAGTAGAAGGGATAAATAGCAAAAAAAAAAGAAGAAGAAAGAAAGAAAAAGAAAATATATGATCTAGATGGGGCAGAGGGGTGGGAGGGGAAGGGAGAGGGCAGGGGGTTAGCAATGATGGTGGAATGTGATAGACATCATTATCCAAAGTACATGTATGAAGACATGAATTGGTGTGAACATACTTTATATAAAAACAGAGATATGAAAAATTGTGCTCTATATGTGTAATAAGAATTGTAATGCATTCTACTGTCATATATTTAAAAAATAAATTCAATTAAATATTTTTAAAAAGAAAGAAAATATATGAGAATGAGAAGAGAAACACACATACCAAAAACCTAGGCAAATAGACTACATGAAATTTATTATGACACTTATCTTTGAGTTCTCAGGCAGTGAAAGCAGAAAAGGAAACAGAACTGGTTTTGGCATCCCATTAGCTGATAACTGAAAGTGTTATCAGTCCATCAAGAGAAATGAGTATTTTCCTGCTGCTACGTCATCTGGCCTGCATAGATGTCATAGTAAACTAGGTGACAACAAATAGCAAAGAGAAGTATTGGCAATACCATAGATGTTCTCATATGGTAGTTTTCTATATTGGCCCTCAGTAAAATCTGAGCGTATAATATGCACATGTTCAACACAGGTATTTTTGCAAGGTTATAATGGCTCCATTTGTTTGAACTTAAAACAGAAGTGAGTCCTGACCTTTCCAGATAGAAGCAAGTTAGAATTTGCCAACAAAAGCATAGAGCAGGAAATGACTAAAGAGTGAGGGTAAATATGGATCATGAGAAATCAGAAATACTAAGAATCAAAAACAAATACACACTATAGACAGGGCAGCATTTTTAACTTTGAACTCATTTGTTTTCTAATAGATTTTCTTGTTTCTAACTCATCTTCTGGGAGGGTTTGGCTGTGGTTAAGTTGCAGCCCAAGCATCAGAGACCTTTCAGTTTAGCAGATTGTGGACAAAACATTTTTCCACTCAGCAGCTATTCTGTAGCAAAGAGAACCGCATACAAAAATAGCTCTATTCCCTGGGTTCCCACTGTCAAAATGAGTATTTGCATAATCACTTCATATTTTCCTTAGTTCCCATTTTGTGGGGTGTACTCAGTTAAAGCCAACCAGCAGTCTTTGAGACAATCAATTTTTAATAAGACTAAAAATAAAAACTGCCCATCTAAACATTTGGTCACCACAGATCTTCCACATGCTAATCAGGCAACCATGGTGCTAGGTCAAGATCAATGGTATTTCAACATTTTAAAGACCAAGCAACTCTTAGAGAAGATACCAGATAAATATGTAAGTAGTGTATGTGTTGGTCTCTTCCCATGAGCTGCAGAAATGATGTAAGAGAATTCCAGAGCACTTCTTCATTGCTAATCCTTTGAAAGAACCATATTGTCCATAGATATTTTTTTCTATAGCTGGCTTGTTTATTTCATTCTGGCCTTCTCAGGTCCCCAGTTAGTTACAGAGTCCCTGAAACCCTCCCTGGACATTGCCACTTGTGCCCCTCACCACAGGGCTCAGAAATGCCAGGTGTCTAATGGTTGGGGCTCTAGGTTAAGAAGGTATGGAATTAGAGACCAAGAGGCTAGGAATAGGGGCATCAGCTCATAGGCACTGGGAAGTGCTTAGTGATCTATAAACAGAGAAGTGACATGCAGTATGTATTATTATGGTTCAGATAAGAGGATCCCCCCAAATGTTCACATGTGAGACAATGCAAGAATTTTCAGAGGTGAAATGATTAGATTATGAGAAATTAGATTGTGACCCAATCTGTGTATTGATCCATTTGAATGGATTAACTAAGCAGTAATGGTAGGCAAGCAAGGTATAGCTTATCTAGAGGAGGTATGTCACTGGTGATATGTCTTTGGGAATATATTTTGTCCCTGATGAACAGAATTCTCTCTGCTTCCTTGTTGCCATGCCTGGAGCCGCATTCCTCCACCATACCCTTCCACTATGATGTTCTGCTCACCTTGGGCCCAAAGCAATGGAGTCGGCCATCTATTGACTGAAACCTCTGAAACCATGAGCCCCAAATAAACTTTTCCTCCTCTACATTGTTCTTTTCAGGACTTTTGGTTACAATGACCAAAAATTTACTAAAATATGTATATTTTAGGAAGATTATTCTTGTGACAGTACAGGAGACCAAGAGTAGCAGCAGATAGGTCACTGCCACAAGTCAAGACAAAGGATGATAAAACTTGCAGATGGAGAGGAAGGAGATGAGCTTGAAAGAAACTGTACTCTCCATATCAAACCAGCCCTGATTAAACTACATGTGCTGACATTATCTATGCCAGCATTCCCCAACCTGTGTTCTATAGCACACTATTCCAGGTGTAGGTAGAGCTAAATACAATAAAACACATGTAAAAATAATTGACATCAGATATCCTACAGTAAATAATTGAGTGACTTAGTTTAACCTAATGTTTACCATATTTATTTGACTATATGCTACTTTCTTCACAAGAATATCTTTTAATGACCTATCAAACATTATTCTTTCCACAGAGAACTGGTTTAAGATGTTTATTTTGTGCTTACTTACAAACTAGCACTGCTATACAGTGCAGTATTTTCTCAGTTCATCTACTTATAATATCTGTTCAATGCCCATTGGAAAGTAAGCAGAGACCACAAGAATGGGATCCTAATTAGAATAACTTATACTCCATGTATGCATAATAATTTGTCAAAATACATTGTACTGTCATGTATATCTAAAAAGAGCAAATGAAAGAAAGAAAGAAAGAAAGAAAGAAAGAAAGAAAGAAAGAAAGAAAGAAAGAAGAAGGAAGGAAGGAAGGAAGGAAGGAAGGAAGGAAGGAAGGAAGGAAGGAAGGAAGGAAGGAAGGAAGGAAAGGAAGGAAGGAAGGAAGGAAAGAAGGAAGGAAGGAAGACGGGCAGGTCCAATCCAGTGTTGACTTGGTAGACCTTAGGATTAATCTTGGTTATGCAACTATCTGTATATAAGTGGGCACATAGTCCCTGAAGCAATCTTTAAAGTTCAGTATAGCTATGCCACAAAGACACACTGGTCTAGCAAACTATACTAACCTGCTTTCACTCTTCTCCAGAATTTCCAGGGCAACGAAGCCATGTTTGAAGCAGTTGAGCAGCAAGACATTGATGCTGTGCAGCTCCTCCTATACCAGTACACACCAGAAGAGCTAGACCTCAACACGCCTAACAGTGAGGGACTAACGCCCCTGGATATTGCCATCATGACCAACAATGTGCCCATTGCTAGGATTCTTCTGAGGACAGGAGCTAGAGAAAGTCCACACTGTAAGTAAGCCTGAGAATAGAATTGCCTACTAGTAGAGCTAGATCTCTGCTTTAAACTACTGAAATAACCATTGCTGATCTTCCAAGTAAGAATGGTTGCCTACTCAAAGGCTCTGAAACCCTTTACAAATTTTCTGGACTTTCAGGCAAAGAGCAATTGTGTTTTTCAGTCTAAGCATTTAATTGCATTTTAATTCAATATGATGAATGATATTGAAAAGGGATAAAAGAATTTTATCCCAAGCTTTCAAATATGTAAGACACTTCCAAAGATGATGCAGAGTAGGAGACACACATATTTTTAAAAAATGAGTACGTATGTGTTTCTGTTTCTGTATCTACAGTTAATGTTGTGGCTTCATTCATTCATTCAACAAGCAATGAGTGCGGGGAACTGTTCTGGGTACTAGGAGAACAGTAGTAAAAGAGAAAAACTGTCTCCTCCTAATGGAGGAGACTTCCAAAAAGCATGTAAATAGATAAAATGTAAATTCAAAGAGTGATAAATTCCATGAAAAAAAATTTTAATGAGTGGCTAGAGATTGATGGGAGGAGACCATACTACACTTTTTACACAAGGAAAGCTTCTCTGGTTTGATGATATTTTAGTTAAGTCCTAGATGATATAAAGAAATTATCCGTAAGAAGATGTGGGGGTAAAATTCTGGGCATATTGTGTAGAAAATAGAAAGATGTTGAGCAGGCAGGGATGAGATCAATGTATTGCAAGAATAAGAAGGCCAAAGGAGATAGCAAAGTATCAAATGGGAACATAGTGGCCAAGGAAGAAGTCACTAGGACCCGACTGAGCAGGTCCTTGAGACCATGCTAAAATGTTTCACACTGATGACTGAATGGGATAAGAAGGTGGTGGAACAGTTTAGGCAGATATATGCCATAGTCTGCTGTCCATGAAAAGATCACAGTGGTGCTAGAGTCAGTACAGTGGCAAGGATGCTGTGAATGGTAAGACCAGTTAGGAGGCTATTGTAACAGAGAAGTAGACAGACACTGGTTTCTTTGACTAATAGGATCATGATGTTGACCAGTGGTAGAATTCTAAACACACACACACACACACGATTTATTAAGATATTATATATGTATAATAATATTATATTATAATAAGCACATACATATATATGCTTTATTAAGATATAATCCTCACATATATAATTCATCTGTTTAATTTGATTATCTTTTTTTTTTTCATTCAACAAATATTTAATGATCCACATGGGGGGAGTGGTAACAAGCATGGGTAGAACCCTGGCCCTTCCTTTCTTGTTGGGCCACATCACCAAAGGATGTGGCTCCTCTCTGGTAACATTCAGGACAGCTTCCTGTTGTCCAGGAGCAGAGCAGTGGGGCTGCTCTGTTTTTTTTTTTTGTTTTTTTTTTTAATTGTTGGTTGTTCAAAACATTACATGGTTCTTAATATACCATATTTCACAGATTGATTCAAGTGGGTTATGAACTCCCATTTTTACCCCGTATACAGATTGCTGTGTCACATCAGTTACATTTCCATTGATTTACAAATTGCCTTTCTAGTGACTGATGTATTCTGCTGTCTATCCCATTCTCCACTATCCCCCCTCCCCTCCCCTCCCCTCCCCTCCCCTTCTCTCTCTCCACCCCCTCTACTATAAATCGTTTCTTCCACTTATATAATTTTTCTCCTACCCCTCCTTTCCTCTTATATGTAATTGTGTATAACCCTGAGGCTCACCTTCCAATTCCATGCAATTTCCCTTCTCTCTCCCTTTCCCTCCCACCTATCATCCCTGTTTAATGTTAATCTTCTTCTCAGGCTCTTCGTCTCTACCCTGTCCTTGGTTACTCCCCTTATATCAAAGAAGACATTTGGCATTTGTTTTTTAAGGATTGGCTAGCTTCGCTTAGCATAATCTGCTCTAATGCCATCCATTTCCCTCCAAATTCTATGATTTTGTCATTTCTTATTGCAGAGTAATACTCCATTGTGTATAAATGCCACATTTTTTTAATCCATTCATCTATTGAAGGGCTTCTAGGTTGGTTCCACAATCTTGCTATCGTGAATTGTGCTGCTATGAACATCGATGTAGCAGTGTCCCTGTAGCATGCTCTTGTTAGGTCTTTAGGGAATAGACCGAGAAGGGGAATAGCTGGGTCAAATGGTGGTTCCATTCCCAGCTTTCCAAGAAATCTCCATACTGCTTTCCAAATTGGCTGCACCATTTTGCAGTCCCACCAACAATGAACAAGTGTACCCATTTCCCCGCATCCTCGCCAGAACTTGTTGTTGTTGGACTTCTTAATGGCTGCCAATCTTACTGGAGTGAGATGGTATCTTAGGGTGGTTTTGATTTGCATTTCTCTGACTCCTAGCGATGTTGAGCATTTTTTCATGTACTTGTTAATTGATTGTATGTCCTCCTCTGAGAAGTGTCTGTTCAGGTCCTTGGCCCATTTGTTGATTGGGTTATTTGTTATCTTATTATCTAATTTTTTGAGTTCTTTGTATACTGTGGATATTAGGGCTCTATCTGAAGTGTGTGGAGTAAAGATTTGTTCCCAGGATGTAGGCTCCCTGTTTATCTCTCTTATTGTTTCTTTTGCTGAGAAAAAACTTTTTAGTTTGAGTAAGTCCCATTTGTTGATTCTAGTTGTTAACTCTTGCGCTATGGGTGTCCGTCCTATTGAGGAATTTGGAGCCCGACCCCACAGTATGTAGATCATAGCCGACTTTTTCTTCTATCAGACGCCGTGTCTCTGATTTAATATCGAGCTCCTTGATCCATTTTGAGTTAACTTTTGTGCATGGCGAGAGAAAGGGATTCAGTTTCATTTTGATGCAAATGGATTTCCAGTTTTCCCAGCACCATTTGTTGAAGATGCTATCCTTCCTCCATTGCATGCTTTTAGCCCCTTTATCAAATATAAGATAGTTGTAGTTTTGTGGATTGGTTACTGTGTCTTCTATTCTGTACCATTGGTCCACTCGCCTATTTTGGTACCAGTACCATGCTGTTTTTGTTACTATTGCTCTGTAGTATAGTTTGAAGTCTGGTATCACTATACCGCCTGATTCACACTTCCTGCTTAGCATTGTTTTTGCTATTCTGGGTCTTTTATTATTCCATATGAATTTCCTGATTGTTTTATCTATTTCTACAAGAAATGCTGTTGGGATTTTGATTGGCATTGCATTGAACTTATAGAGAACTTTTGGTAATATCGCCATTTTGATGATGTTAGTTCTGCCTATCCATGAACAGGGTATATTTTTCCATCTTCTGAGGTCTTCTTCTATATCTCTCTTTAGGGTTCTGTAGTTTTCATTGTATAGGTCTTTCACCTCTTTTGTTAGGTTGATTCCCAAGTATTTTATTTTTTGGGGGGATATTGTGAATGGAGTAGTTGTCCTCATTTCCGTTTCAGAGGATTTGTCGCTGATATACAGGAATGCATTTGATTTATGCGCGTTGATTTTATATCCTGCCACTTTGCTGAATTCATTTATTAACTCTAATAGTTTCTTTGTAGACCCTTTTGGGTCTGTTAGGTATAGAATCATATCGTCTGCAAATAGTGATAATTTAAGTTCTTCTTTTCCTATTTTTATGCCTTTAATTTCTTTCGTCTGTCTAATTGCTCTGGCCAGTATTTCGAGGACTATGTTGAACAGAAGTGGTGAGAGAGGGCATCCCTGTCTTGTACCAGATCTTAGAGGGAATGCCTTCAATTTTTCTCCATTCATAATGATGCTGGCCTGTGGCTTATCATAGATTGCTTTTACAATGTTGAGGTATGATCCTGTTATCCCTAATTTTTCTAGAGTTTTGAACATAAAGGGATGTTGTACTTTGTCGAATGCTTTTTCTGCATCTATCGAGATGATCATATGGTTCTTATTTTTAAGTCTATTGATGTGGTGAATAACATTTATTGATTTCCGTATATTGAACCAGCCTTGCATCCCAGGGATGAATCCTACTTGATCATGGTGTATAATTTTTTTGATATGATTTTGAATCCGATTCGCCAGAATTTTATTGAGGATTTTTGCATCTAGGTTCATTAGAGATATTGGTCTGTAGTTTTCTTTCTTTGAAGTGTCTCTGTCTAGTTTAGGTATCAGGGTGATGTTGTCCTCGTAGAATGTCTTTGGAAGTTCTCCCTCTTTTTCTATTTCCTGAAATAGCTTGAAAAGTATTGGTGTTAGTTCCTCTTTAAAGGTTTTGTAAAACTCTGCTGTATACCCATCCGGTCCTGGGCTTTTCTTAGTTGGCAGTCTTTTGATGGTTTCTTCTATTTCCTCTATTGTTATTGGTCTGTTTAGGCTGTCTATATCTTCCTGACTCAATCTGGGCAGATCATATGACTTAAGAAATTTATTGATGCCTTCACTATCTTCTATTTTATTGGAGTATAAGGATTCAAAGTAATTTCTGATTATCTTCTGTATTTCTGAAGTGTCTGTTGTGATATTGCCTTTTTCATCCCGTATGCTAGTAATTTGGGTTCTCTCTCTTCTTCTCTTCGTTAGCATGGCTAAGGTTCTGTCGATTTTATTTATTTTTTCAAAGAACCAACTTTTGGTTTTGTCAGTTTTTTCAATTGTTTCTTTTGTTTCGATTTCATTAATTTCAGCTCTGATTTTAATTATTTCTTGCCTTCTACTTCTTTTGCTGTTGTTTTGCTCTTCTTTTTCTAGGATTTTGAGATGATATATGAGATCGTTTATTTGTTGGTTTTTTCTTTTTTTAAGGAATGTGCTCCAAGCAATGAATTTTCCTCTTAAAACTGCTTTCAATGTGTCCCATAGATTCCGATATGTTGTGTCTGTGATTTCATTTAACTCTAAGAAGTTTTTAATTTCCTCCTTAATGTCTTCTATAACCCATTGATCATTCAGTAACCTATTGTTCATTCTCCAAGTGATACATGATTTTTCCTTCCTTCTTTTATCGTTGATTTTTAGTTTCATTCCATTATGATCAGATAAGATGCATGGTATTATTTCTACTCCTTTATATTGTCTAAGAGTTGCCCTGTGACATAATATATGATCTATTTTTGTGAAGGATCCATGTGCTGCTGAGAAAAAAGTGTAACTACTTGATGTTGGGTGGTATATTCTATATATGTCAATTAAGTCTAGGTTGTTAATTGTGTTGTTGAGTTCTATAGTTTCCTTATTTAACTTTTGTTTGGAAGATCTGTCCAGTGGTGAGAGAGGTGTGTTGAAGTCTCCCATGATTATTGTATGGTGGTCTATTAGACTCTTGTACTTGAGAAGAGTTTGCTTGATGAACGTAGCTGCACCATTGTTTGGGGCATATATATTTATGATTGTTATGTCTTGTTGGTGTATGGTTCCCTTGAGCAGTATGTAGTGTCCCTCTTTATCCTTTTTGATTAACTTTGGCTTGAAATCTATTTTGTTTGATATGAGTATGGGCACTCCTGCTTGTTTCCGCAGTCCATATGAGTGGAATGATTTTTCCTAGCCTTTCACCTTCAGTCTATGTATATCTTTTCCTATCAAATGCGTCTCCTGTAGACAACATATTGTTGGATCTTGTTTTGTGATCCATTCGACTAGCCTGTGTCTCTTAATTGGTGAGTTTAAGCCATTAACATTTAGGGTTATTATTGAGATTTGGTTTGTTCCTCCAGTCATATTTGTTTATTTATGTTACTAAACCTGATTAGTTTTCCTCTTTGATTACTTTCCCCCCTTTACTGTCCTACCTCCCACTGATGGTTTTCAATGTTATTTTCAGTTTCCTCTTCCTGTAATGTTTTGCCAAGGATTTTTTTAAGAGATGGTTTTCTAGCTGCGAATTCTTTTAACTTTTGTTTATCGTGAAAGGTTTTAATTTCATCTTCCATCCTGAAGCTTAATTTCGCCAGATACACGATTCTTGGTTGGAACCCATTTTCTTTCAGTGTTTGAAAAATGTTATTCCAGGATCTTCTAGCTTTCAGAGTCTGTGTTGAGAGATCAGCTGTTATCCTGATTGGTTTGCCCCTAAATGTAATCTGCTTTCTTTCTCTTATAGCTTTTAAAATTATCTCCTTATTCTGTATGTTGGGCATCTTCATTATAATGTGTCTAGGTGTGGATCTCTTATGATTTTGCACTTTCGGCGTCCTGTAGGCTTCTAGGATATGGGATTCTGTTTCATTCTTCAAGTCTGGGAAGTTTTCTCGTATTATTTCATTGAATAGATTGTTTATTCCTTTAGTTTGGAGCTCTGTGCCTTCCTGTATCCCAATGACTCTTAAGTTTGGTCTTTTAATGTTATCCCATAATTCTTGAATGTTCTGTTCATGGTTTCTTAGCAGTCTTGCTGAGCTGTCTATGTTCTTTTCAAGTGGAAATACTTTGTCTTCATTGTCTGATGTTCTATCTTCTAAGTGATCTATTCTGCTGGTAGTATTGTCAATTGAGGTTTTAAGTTGGTTTATTGCTTCCTGCATTTCTAGGATTTCTATTTGTTTGTTTTTTATTACTTCTAACTCCCTGTGAAATTGATCTTTTACTTCCTGGATTTGTTTCTGTAGTTCCTTGTCAATGTGATCTTTCATTGTCTGATTTTGCTGTCTCATGTCTTCCTTGAGACTCCAGATCATCTGAAGCATGTATATCCTGAACTCTTTATCTGACATTCCATCTGTTGCAGCTATTACCTCTTCTAGAGTTGAGTTGACCTGCATTGCTTGTGGACCTTTCTTTCCTTGTCTTTTCATATTGCTTGCGTTTCTTTCTGCTTGGTGAAACTGTTGTGTTTTTGAAAATTTCCCCCTATTTATTTATATTGCTCTTGTATAGTTGGGATATCTCTCTTGTAGGGCGGGTAGTGGCTGTGCTCCTCCTCTAATTAGGGTGATCTATCTACCACACTGGTTGGTCGTAGGTCTGCCCACACTGCGGGCACAGGTGGCTGCTCTACTCTGCCCCCACTCCAATTGTGGTGACGTTCCTACCATGTCCTCGGATCGTTGGTCCTGATCCGGATGTGGGCGGCAGCTCTGCTCCACCCCTACTCCAATTGGTGTGACGTGTCTACCACGCTGGTCGGCCTCTAAGCCTGTTCCGCTGGTGGGTCTCAGATCTGCCTACCTTGCGGGCTTGGGCGGCAGTTCTGCTCAGCCCCCACTCCCAGTGGGGGTACCTAACTGCCTCTCCAATGGGTCGCTGGGCCTTTTCCGGACACTGGCGGCGGCTCTGTTCAACCCCCACTCCAACCAGTGTGACGTGACTGCCTCGATGCTACTTGTCCACCACACTGGCAGGCTGCCGAGCCTGTCCTGCCAGTGGGACGCAGGTCTGCCTACCTTGCAGGGTCAGACGGCGGCTCTTCACGGCCTCCACTCCAAATGGGGTGACTTGGCTACCCTGCCGTCGGGTCGCTGGTCCTGTTCCAGGCGTGGGCGGCTACTCTCCTCGGCCCCAGCTGCAGTTGGGGTGTCGTGATACCACACCGGTGGGTCCCTTAGCCTGCTCTGGGCGCAGGTGGGAGCTCCACTCTGCCCCCCAGGCCCCCGCAGCACCCAGCAGGACCCGGACCAAGAAGCAGTCCCTGTAGGATCCCCAACCCTGAGCCAGAGCAGCTTTGGGAGCCAGGAGCCGGCCTCTCCGATCCCCGACACGTTCTGCTAGGAGCAGGCTCCACAGAGCAACCGCCGCGGGTTCCCCAACCCCAGGCCAAAACAGCCCCGGGAGCCCAAGCCTGGCCGCACCAGACTCTCCCTGCTCGGTGCATGCTCCGCTGGGAGCAGAGTCAAAGATGCAGTTCCCGCGGGCTCCCCAGCCCCGGGCCAAAACTGTTCCGGGAGTCAGAGTCCCGCTGCCCCTCGTCGCAAGTTTCACTTGTAGCTGGCCTCTGCTCGCGGTCCCCGCAGGTTCCCCGGCCCTGGGCTCAAGCAGCTACGGGAGCCAGAACCCAGCCTCTCCGATCCCTGCCACACTCTGCTAGGAGCAGGCTCCACAGAGGTACCCCAGCCTCAGGTCCAAGCAGCCCCGGGTGCCCGAGCCTGGCCGCTCCAACCTCTCCCAGCTCAGTGTACGCTCCGCCAGGGGCAGGGTCAAAGACGCAGTCCCCGCGGGCTCCCTAGCCCCGGGCTAAAACTGTTCCGGGAGTTGGAGTCCCCGAAGGATCCCCCGCCCTGGGCCAAAGCAACCCGGGGAGCTAGAATCTGGCCGCTCAAAGTCCGGCGCCCGCCTTGCCAGGGGTGAGCCCCGAAGAGTATTCTCCTCAGGTTCTCCAGTCCCGAGCCTGAGCGATCTGTCTGCGAGACGCAGGCAAATACCAGCCTGGAATCACCTGTTCCCTAGTTGAATGAGCTGAGATCAGTAGAAAACAGGGATGATTGCATCAGCTCTCCAAGATGGCGGCTGCTGTCCTCCTCCGTGTTCCAACCGGTGTCCGGGCTGCTCTGTTTTCAGGGCTCCTTGCAACCCTTCCAATTTCCCCACCACACAGTGTTCCTTAGCTATGAGAACAGCCTTCCTCCAGGAGAGCTGCCCTTCTATGAAGGATGCCAAGAAGGAACCAACCTCCAAGACTGGTACCCCAGGTCTCACTCTCCTTAAAGAAAAAGAGCAGCTAGGGAGGCCGAGGCAGGAGAATCAAGTGCAAGGCCAGTGTCAGTAACTTAGCAAGACCCTCAATCAGCGCTGGGCGCTGCGCGGGCCATGCTCGCCACTCCTGCCGCCGCCTCCGCCCATGCAGAAAGCCGCTGCTGCTGCCGCCGCCGCCGCCGCCGCCGCCGCCGTCCGCGTCCGGACCCGTTACCTCCGCGGCTCTCCCGTCCGCGGATCGCAGGCCAGTCCCCTAATTTGATTATCTTTAGAATATGCACAGTCATGAAGACATCACCACAGTCAGTTTTAGAACTTCATCATTCCCAAAAGAAACCTCATGGCCTTTTGTGACTGGCTTCTTTCTGAATCTGCTTCCAAGTAGAATCTGTGATAGTAACTGCAGAGGCAGCTGCTCAGGGGCCAGTGGCAGACCCTGCCCAGAATTGTACAGGTAATACCATATAGCATCAGTCTGTGCCAGGCACTATTCTGAGTACTTTACATGTATTGACTCCTTTAATCCTCAAAACAACATTTTGGGATAGATACTCACATTCTCCTTGGTGCAAACTCTCTGACCTAATGACCACAGTGGCTCTTTGCGACTGTTTTTTATGTTTCCTAAAAGAAAAAAAGTAAACACTTCTAACTGTTAGTTTCTTTAATACTGCTTCACTTATTTCCAAGTAGGGAGACCCAAAAGGCTGAAAGAGAAGTAAGTGACTATATAATTTGAGAACACATCTCTACTCCTACATTTCATAAACCACTACTACCCAAAGACTGGATATGGAGGCAGATCCTTATATCAGAAAATTCTTTATTTGAAAAATGTTAAGCTTACCACATCCATGTCAGAGAGAGTGAGGATTTGGGTTCAATAGTATTTGGGCTCCTCAAAAGCACTCCATAGTCTAAGTGTTGCTCCTTTTCTGGTGAAACTAGAGGTTTTGGAGGGATGGCAAATAAGGATGGAATAAATCAAAAGGTCACTTTTGTTGCCTTCTGATTCATTTTGCAATAATGTCTGTCCTGGAGATTCAGTGAGAGAGGGATGGAGAGAGAATCAGAAGGTCTGACCATGGAGAAAGCAGACTTAGCCCCATTCTATAGGAACAAGGGGACTATTCATCCAGAAGTTTCCTCAGCCGTCCTGCACTGGGTTGGATGAAACATTAGTCCTACTTACCTGAGACACTGTGATGAATTCTGCATTTTCCCTGAGAACAGTAAGACTTCTAACCCCCCAAAGCCCCCATGTGCATAAATGAACCTCCATAACTGAACTTGAGGAATAACTATCTAGTTAAGCCTTCCCTATTTTCTCTGGGAAGATAAGCACATTATCATTACAAAGTTGCAAAGGACAGAGAGTGAGAGATAAGCCCAGGCTTCAGCTATGAAATATGACACCTAAGTCACCAGGACCACCCAAGAAGTCAAAGAGATAATACCACACATAGACTGACTGACACATGTGTTAAAAAAATGGCAAAGGAATATTGATTGAGAGCCTATGAAGTCTGCATACACAGTATCTCTGGTGTTTACATTTACCCATCATTATGATATCTCAATTCAATTTTGCAGATAAGAAATCTATAATTCTTTCAGGTTATGTGACCGAGCAAAGGTCACACATCTAGCAATAAACAGGGATGTCAGGGACTCAAGTCCCCATCTGTGGGATGTGAATACCTGGGATCCTACACAAACTCACTGACTTTCTAGGTAACCAGTATGTGGGGCAGTGGCTACTAGAAGCCCACATCTTTCCCTGTGTGATGTTCCCTAAAATCCTATGGTGCATTTCTTTGTTCTGTTCTGTAACTGAGGTGCCATTTGTGTTGGAGATTGACAGGATAGAAGAACACACTGTTTTGGGGAGTTTTTATACTTTCTTTTTTTAAAAATATTTATTTTTTAGTCGGACACAATATCTTTATTTATTTATTTTTTTGTGGTGTTGAGAATCGAACCCAGGGCCTTGCATGTGCTAGGCGAGTGCTCTACCGCAGAGCCACAACCCCAGCCCAGTTTTGATACTTTCTATACCAAGTCCAAAAGAAATAGAATTGCTTCTGTTCATAAGTATGAGCTTGCCCAAGAGAAAAACCAGCCACAATGTTACAAGCAAACACCTACTACAAACCATTCCCAAGAAGTGGGAGAAACAAGATATAAGAAAAACAAGAATGAGACCTTGAGTTCTTATACTGTTTTTACACACAGAAAAAAAAAATGCTTTTGTCTACATCTTCTCACCTGATCTCCACAACTGGCTTGTGAGGTAGGAGTTGTTTTTCTAATTTTACCAGCAAAAAATAATAGAATAAAAAAAGTTAAATAGTTTACCTAACATAAAGAAGCTAACAGGTGGTGGAGTCATGATTTGAACCCAGGTCATCTGTACCAGTGCTTTGGTTTTTGTAGAAAAGCTTTAGCAAATTCACTGTTATACAAGAGATGTTCAGTTCCTTTCTTCCCTGGTTCTCCATCTGCTCCTCTAATGACTATCAAGTATTTTAAAACAGAGAAAATGGTTTCTAATATAGCTAATTTTATTTACTTCCTTCCCCTATGCATTTCATTCTGAAAACTAGCCCTATACTCTTTTCACTATGCCAACCAAGGATCCTAACACAATTCAGAAGAAAGTCCTCTGTAAAAAGAATCACAATGACACAGTTTGGTTTAGGGATTTACTTCCAAAGCCACTGGTCAGACCTGCCTTTAGCCCCTCGATCACAGAACTAGATGGAGGTATTCTTTACAAACATGGCTTGATACTCAACCAGGCACATTTCCTTACTCATAAGAAAAGCCCAAGAAGCTGCCATCCACAGCTGCATATTCCTCTGAGGTTATATATAGAACCCCAGCCCAATAGTTAGATGAATTTGCTATCTTTATCCAGTAACTGTCTTCAGTTCCTCCCACCTGCAAGCAAGTAACACAAAGTACAACCATCTCTCATTATCCAGAGGATATGTTCCAAGACCCTTAGTGGATGCTTCGAACTACAGATAGCATCAACCCCTATACAAACTCTCTTTCCTATACATACATACCTATAATAAAGTTTAATGTATGAGTTAGGCACAGTAACAGATTAGCAACAACAATAACAAAATAAAACAATTATAAAATAAAATAAAACAATTATAATGATCAAACATCATTACTATTGTATTTTGGGATAATTATTAAGTAAAATAAGGGTTACTAGAACAAAATTACTGCAGTATCATGACAACTGATCTGATTACTAAGACCATTACAAAGTGACTAACAGGTTGATAGTGTATACAGCATGGATACAATAGGCAAAGAGATGATTCTCATTCTGGTGGTATAGAGCAGGACAGTATGAGATTTTATCACACTACTCAGAACAACATGTAATTTAAAACTTATGAATTACTTACTTCTGGAATTTTTCATTTGATATATTTGGACTACACTTGGCCAAGGGTAACTGAAATTGTGGAAAGTGAAACCAGGAATGGGGAGCTGGCTATTGTAATACTCGTATCCACAGAAGCAAACATCAGCCATTATTGAAGTAGAATCCCAAGTACTACCCTGCAGACTGTGGTGCTGAGCCTAGGAAACAGGCACAGAATCTGAAAGAAGGGATCACAAGACACCTGCAGCTATGCCACTGAGCATTTCCCAGTCACTGTGATTCATGATCAATTGAACAGCTGCTATTTGAGAAAATCAATATATCTCTGTATAAAAACCCCCAGTCACACACTCCTCCCTTTTTCTAACTAACTCATATTTTGCCCCTACCCTGCAATCACAGTTCAACAGTCTCCAGGCAGTATTGCTAAATTATCAATGAGGGCCTTGCCTTTCTGAGGCTGCCATTGGTTTGGCATCAGTAAGGTCCTAGAAACACTAAAGAAACTAGCTCCTCTGGGTGTCTACTATTTATGAATCTGGTCACTCATGTGTGTTTGATCTTATCCTTGGATCCTAGTACCTAGGACATAGTGGATTCTCAGAAAATCTCAGGTGAAACCTCAGTCTTTGTAGTAGCCCATCTTATTTTGCTGGGAATCACAGATACTGAGTTCTGTATATGTATGTCCACACATGTGTGTGCAATTGACATACATACATATACACAGTGCATGGGGAAATGCCTGGAAGTCATCTAGTAATTTAGAATTGGAGGCACTCTTGCCTGCTGCTGGGGTATTCCAGTTACTGCTGGGGGTTTTCAATGAAGCCTGGTGTTTGCATTTTGGCAGTATTAACACAGACCTGTGAGAATAGCTAAGTACTCCTCCACCTTAGACCTGACCTTTCCCTTAGTGAGTTCTCCTGTCTCTCCAGACCCCCTTGCCTTCCACTGCATGTCTCAGTGAGCTCTTCTCTCTCACCATCTCTCTTGATGCTGCCTGTGGAAACAGGAAGTGTCACCTAGAATTCCCTATGTTCAGCTACTTCATAAAATGTGACTGTAGAGCAGCTGTCATCCAGGGATGGAGTGGACACCAGCATTACAATCTTGGCAAGCTGGTCAGGATGCACCCCTCACTCCTGCAGTAGCTGGGGGCTTGTGTTAGTGCTGGGACTGGTTCAGGCCGTGTCTAAAAGGTGTGACTATAAACTAATGAGGCTGGCTTTATGTAAACAAACACAGCAGAAAGTCTACAACCCAAGTGAATGTTATCCTTCAATATGGTCCTCCTGGGAGACCCCACACTCCATCCAACAATGCTGCCATTGCTCCAAACACTTTAGGAATTGTCCTCAGAGTCTGTTCATAAGAAAGTCAGACTCACTGCTTACACACCTGATTTTTGTTCCAAAACAGCATTGCCCAACGTCATCACTCTTCATGTTCACCCGTCTGGGCCTCAGATGACGTTGAGAGGTTTCCTGAAACCAAATCCACCCTCAAAGGACAGAGATTGGCAACCATTAAGGACACGTAAAGAATGAGCCTTAAGCAGGTCTCAAGAATAAGTCCCAGATATATTTTTTTAAAAAAAGATACTTTTTTATTGAAAGATGTAGCAACTTTATTTTATTTTTTTTCTTTTTTTTATTGATTATTTAAAGCATTACATAGCTCATGATATATCATCTTTCATACATTTGACTCAAATTGTGTTTTGAACTCCCGTTTTCACCCCAAATACAGATTGCAGAATCACATCTGTTACATATTCACATTTTTACATAATGCCATATTTTTATCGGCTTCATTAAAACTGGGATATAAACCTCACCCTGACTTACCAATCTGTTCCTCGAGCCACATTTCTTGTTGTATGCCACTCACCCACACCAACCACTTTTATGTTCCTTCAACATGCTAAGCCATTCTATCACAGGGCCTTTGCACTAGCTGTCCCCTCTACCTTGAGGTTTTTAATCTTGAATATTACATGGTCAACTCCTTAACATTTATGTTTCAGCTCAAATATGGTATCTTCAAGATAGGTTTTTTCTGACCATCAAGTCCAACATCTGAATCACATCATTCTATTATAATTTTCTAGCATAGCACTCATAGCACTGTTTTTCCCAGTGTTTTTATTTGTTTATTTTCTGCCTTCCCTGCATTAGAATGTAAACTCCATCAAGAGTAGGGCCTGTCTGTCTCATTCATCATTTTATTTCTGGTCAACAGTGGGCAATATTTGTTTAATTGAACTGAGCAAATCCCAAGGCTACTATTCTCTTTAGGGATATGAATCCATTATTTCTTATTTAGGGATTACTTTACTAACTAATCCTCACATTTCCCGCCAGTGGCTGGCAACCACCATTCTATGCCCTATTGCCTTGAATTTAGCATTTTTAGATACTATATTACATGTGATCCTGTGGTATTTGTCTTTCTGTGTCTGGCTTAGTTCACTGCATAATGTCCTTCAGGTTCATTCATGTTGTTACAAATGGCAGGATTTCCTTTTTTTGATAGTTGTCTTTTCTTTCATCTGTCTTTAATCTGTTATATATATGTATATATATGTACACATGCATACACTCAACACAGAATATATTCTCCTTGTCAAAAATGAAGACATTACAGATGAAGTTAAAAGATGTCATTGAATGCCTAATCCACTTCTCCGCACATACACAGGCACACACTTAGGAACTAGTGTCCATCCCTAAACTCCCCCAACATAATTGCTGATATCAGTTTGGAAGGTATCCAGACTTTCCCCCATGAGCTTCAAAACACACACATACACCCCCCCCCCACCATCACCAACAACAGAAAAAAATTGGGAGTGAAATTTTTAAATTTCATCTTTTGCAAGGTCTAAATATTAAATTTCTGAACTCAGGGAGTTTTGGCTTCAAATTCCATATCTGATATTTGTAGCAATGAAAAAATTCCTTAAACTCCTGTGCCTCCGTTCATTTATAAAATGAAGATGATAATTAATATGTCCATGTATATTAGTTTTATATTATTGTGTAATGAATTATCCAAAAATGTAGGAGTTGAGGGTGACAAACATCTCCCTCACACAGTTTAGGTGGGTCAGAAATGTGGAAATGAATTCAGCAGGTGGCTCTGGCTCAGGTAGCCCAGGGGATTGCTGTCATCACTAGGTCTGATGGAGCTGGAGGATCTACTTCTACACCTACATAGAGCAGCAACTGGAAAGGAGCCCACATTCCCCACTATATGGGCGTCTCCTTATGACTGTTGTATGGCATGGCAGTCAGATTTCAACAGATCTAAGAAACAGATCTGAGAAAGAGAAAAAGGAAGAGAGCAACCAAGGTGAGAGCAGTATCTTTTATAACCCAATCTCAGGAGTGGAATTCTATCATTTCAGTGGGTTTTGGATCGCACAGACTTGCAAGAGTGAAACACATAAGGGTGTAAACACCAGTAGATAGAGGTCACTGGGTACCCCTTTGGAGGCAAGCTCTCAGCAGAAGAATGAAATTGAAACATGCACAAAGTCAATGCAAAATGTATTAAATACTGAAATGTAAAACCATAAACAATAAACTAGTAGAGGAAAACATAGGGGAAATACTGCATGATCTTGATCAGGACAATTAATTTGGCCCCAAAAGAATAGGCAGCAAAATTAAAAATACAAAATGGGACTACATCAAACTAAAAGTTTCTGCATATCAAAGGAAACAATTAACAGTGAAGAGATATCATCAATGGAATGGGAGATATTTGCAAATTACACATCTAATAAGGGGTTAATATCCAAAATATATAAGAAACTCAATCAGCTCAATAGCAGAAAAAAATAATTTTTTTTAAAAAGCTAATTTTAAAATTGATAAGAAACCTGGATACACATTTAAAATAGGGCATGTAAATGACCAGCAGTCATATGAAAAAAAATACTCAAACCATTAATATTTAGGGAAATGCAAATTAGAATCACAATGAGATATCTCATACCTTGTCAGAATTGCTACCTTCAAAAAGACATAAATAAATAAATAAATACATAAGCACTGCTGGAGATGTGAAGAAAAGGAAACCCTTGTACATTATTGACAGGAATATAAATCAGTGCAGCCATTGTGGAAAACTATACAAAGTTTCCTCAAAAAATTAAAAATAGTGCTAGAGATGTAGCTCAGTGGGAGAGTGTGTGTTTAGACCCTGTGTTTGATCCTTAGCATAATTAATTAATTAATTTAATTAACATATGATCCAACAATCCCACTTCTGGGAATTTACCCAAAAGATTTTAAATCTGTTTGTCAAAGACATTTCTGCAGTCCCATGTTTATTACACTATTATTTACATTAGCTAAGTTATAGAACCAACCTAAGTGTCCATCAGAAACAAACGAAGAGATGAAAACACTGGCATATAAACATATATACATATATAAATGGAATACTAATCTGCCTCTACAAAGAAGGAAACTCTGTCATTTGTGACAATATTTATGGAACTGGCGAATTATCGTACTAAGTAAAATAAACCAGAACAAAAAGACAAATACTACTTTATCTCATTTATATGAGCAATATAAAATAATCAAACTCATCAAAACAGAGCAGAATAGTGGCTAGAGAAATTTAGGGTGAGGTGAGGAGAAAGGAGAAATGATGGTCAAAGAATATAAAATCTGTTAGAGGAATTATTTTTCAATCTATTGCATAGGGTGGTGAATATAGTTAACATTGCATTGTACATTTTTAAATTTCTAAATAGTACATTTCAGGGCTGGGGCTGGGGCTCAGTGGTGGAACACTTGTCTCGCACGAGTGAGGTACTGGGTTCGATCCTCAGCACCACATAAAAATAAATAAGTAGATATATCCATTTACAATTTAAAAAATGTTTTTAAAAAAGATATAGTACATTTCAAATATTCTCATCAAAAAATAAGCATTTCAGACAATGGCTAAGTCAATTAGCTGGATTTAATCATTCCACATTGTATCATCATTTTGTATCCATCGATACAATTACAAATTGTTGGTTTACTATGAAATAAAATTAAAAAGAAACATGTCTACTCCAAATTGAAATTTGTTCTAAATATAAAATTTATACTGGCATTCAAAGGCTCAGTTCAAAAAAATATAAAGTACCTAAATAATAATTTTTACATTGATTACTTGTTGAAATGACAACATTTTGGATATATTAACCAAAATACATTATTAAAGCTAATTTCACATACTTCTCTTTTTTTTCCCCTAAACATCACCAGGAAATTTTTAAATGATAGGGTTCACACTATATATCCATAGACTGTGCTGAAAATATTGGCAGAAGATATGGTTGTCATGTTTCATACTTAACCCCCACATGATACCATTGAGTAATCTGCTTTGGGTTTCCTAAACAATTCTCTTAAGTGTTTTTCCATGTCTGTTTTTGAGAAGATGTGTGCTTCCCTTTTGAGTTTGATGAGACCTGGGCAGGAAGTGCCCCTCTGTGTCATCAGTATCGCCTTCCTGAAGAATCACTAGTTACATCCTAATTTATCTAATAGGGACTTTGTGAATCCGTGTTCTGCTAGAAAGAAGAGGGGAATGGTATTTCAAAGCCCATGTCCAGGTGTATTGAGTTTTAGAAGAAAGCTCCATAGCAATGAAAATGAAATATTTACTCTCCCGATCTCTAAAACCTTCTTGGAACCATATTCTCTTGGGAAAAAACTAAAACAAGACAACAGGTTGAGACCTAAGTGAAGCCAAGGCTTTGAGTTCTGAACCTTATCAGGATAGATAAAATTGCTACTTAGATTTTGCATTTTTCTACTATAAGGTTTTCTTAATTTAACATAATTTAATCATTAGTATACCTAATACCTTACTTCTTTTGATTTTCCTACCTTAAACCAAGTCAGTTGTAAAGTTGTATTACACTTATGATCAGCAAGGATAAATTTTATTAACTGCTCTTCTTGGCTGCCAAGGGGATACTGACTTACAGTACAGGTTTATGCTTAAGTGATCTTGTTTTCGCCTTTGAAATAACAGAGTTGAAATTGACACCACTTATGAGTATATATTATATTGCTAAGTAGTAGCAGAATAGAACATTTTTATCTGAAGCAAGAGATTTTTAATGGAAAATACCAAACTGTTACCTAAAAAAGTATTCTGATTCATAATTATGTGTCTCTAAAAGTATAAACTCAATGTGTATAACAATAATAATATAAACCTCCACTCAGAGCCTTCTATGTAAAGATTATCATTAATTTATTGCATCTTATAAGATGGGTGCCATTATTATGCCAGTTTTACAGATGGGATACTGAGGCTGAATATGGCAGAGTAACTGGTAGCATGATGTATTTGTTAGGCATAGTGCTTGATCTACAAAATGCCAAAGCCGTTTTAAGAATTGCCTCCACTTTGAAAAGTAATAGGAAAATAGATTTCAGGATTTAAATTCAGAATTGGGTGACAGTAGGTGAGACTACTTTGATGAACATTGAGGTCCCCTCATGAAGAAGATCAGACAAGGCCAAGGGTGCCATGGGTTAGGCAACCTAAGGTTTAGCAAACCTAAAGTTGCTTGTAAGAATCCTTCTGTCGCTGAGGTTAAATGATTATATTAGTGCTTCCCTTCTCATCAATAAAAGAGGAAAATGCTAATAATAATAATAGAAAAGCTGCTACTAAATTGCAAAATGGCATATCATTAATAATGTGCAAATGTGTCTATTTTTTCCATTTTTTCAAGCAAGCCAAGTAAATTGTTCCCTAAAATCCTCAATTAAAGATTAAAATTGGTTTATATTTTACCCTCATTATACTTTCAAGTTTTAAACAATTATCAACCAGGCCCAAATTCACCAATTTCAGGGCAAGGGTATAATTAAGAAATAGTAAGTAGTTGGCAATCCATACATTAGATTCTGATGGTGAAGAAAACCCATTCAGTCCCTGATCATTATTTATCTCAGGATTTAAACAGTAACCGTAATTGTATTCTTTGAACACCAAGTTCCCAGCCCTCCTCCAACCCCTCCCACAGTTAATTAGCTGGGTAGGTCTTATAACAAATACCCACTCAGAAGCATTGGGTGGTAGAAACGCTGTTGATAATTAAACACCACAATAGCAAGGAGCCTGTTTCAGGAGCTGCAGAGTGGTCTTGCCAGCCGGACTGCTCACCACACACCCACAGACCCTCTATTGTGCTGGCTATAGCTGCTCAGAGGGATAGTTGCTTGGCTGGACAGGGGACCAACTGCAATGAGAGAAAAGGCCAAACCCTGAAAAAAGTTTGAGAGTGCTGAGCTCAAAGGGAAATACCCAGTGGGTGGAAGTGAAAGGGAATGGATGGACCCTCCCCCCCCAAAAAAAAAATGAAAGTGAAAAACAATTATGAAATTATGGCAGGAAAAACAATTATAAAATAAACATAAGCTTTCTATTTTGTAAGTCCAACCAGCCAGCCAAAATGAGTTCATCTATTTCATGCCAAATAGTGACTGGAAAAATTACAATGTAATAGGTCGGTTTATCTTCCATTTGGTTTAGAGAAAGTTCCCTGAGGTCTTTAAGATTTTTAAGAAAATTGTGGCTTAAGTCATCCCAACTTCCGTGATCTCAGTTTCTTCATGTTTAAAATAAGGAGATTGTAAAGCTTCCCATACTGGAATAAAAAAAAAAAAAAAAAAAAAACAGAAATGTGGTTCCCAAAACTATTTCCAAGGTGTCAAACAGCCTACCCCATCACACTATTATTCCAGATAAAATTACCCACTCTAATATAATTATCATATTAATTTGCTTCTGCTTAAAATATATTAACTCAGTTGGGTTGATTATCTCATCTGAGCAGATGCTTCTATTGGCAGTTAAAATAGGTCATTAATAATAGAGAGAAACATGATTATTTTGTAAGTCAGCTGGTTTGGTGGCAAAAAAAAAAAAGCTTTCAAAAGAGTGTTTTATTAAGCTATTAAAAAGTCCATAGGGGGAAAAAATAAAGATTTGCTCTGTGAAATGGCTGGAAACCACTAACTCAATCAGTGCCTCTCTGACTTGTCTATACAATTACCCCCAACAACAGAGGCGAGTAAGTATAGCTTCAAGGACACCTGAGGAATGAACCCCCAAAAGAGGGAGATTTCTATACAATTTCTCTTTTTACAAAATCTCCAGTTTTTAGAAACACTTTCCATTCTCCTCCACATTAAGCATGTTCATTTCTTATTTCTAAATGATATTTCCAACAAAATCTGCAAATAAAATTCAACACTCCAGGAAGACATAAATACTCATACTGTGGGATCAATAGGTGAATCTCTACTTCAATAATCATTACTACCAAGAAATTATGATGAAGTTTAAGTATCCCTGTTTAAGGAGCACAGGGATAGAAATAATCTTGGGAAGCTGACCTAGCTGTAAAAGTCCACAAATCCCCCTGGTAAGTATCTGAAGAGACAGCAAGCTTTATCACAAAGTGGAATTGCATCAAGTCTAAAGCCTAGGAGAAAAGGAAGGTACAGAAGTAACATGTGTTCTGCTGGTGAAAGCAGGAAAAATGTCAAGGGGAACCCAGCGTAGCTCAAGAGAAGCTGTCCATCTTAAATGCCACCTGGAATTCACACCAGTAATAACAGTTGTGGATATAAAAATTAATAGGAGGGATTTCATAGTATTAGAAAAATTTATTTTTATAAATCATGTGTCTATCACCCAAGTGTTGACGCATGCATGCAATTCAAACATCAGGCTTACAATAAAAGGCTCACTGAATAACTTAACAAGGACAATTCCCCCATTTTCTCTATAATTTGGAGTGGAAGAAGAAGGGGGGCAGTGGGTAAAGGGTGCAGTTACTGGGTCAATTAATCAACCTGAAAACTGTGACACAAACTCTGACGCCTAACCTATGTCTAAAAATACACAAATGTATACGAATTTGTTTTAAACTGTCAATGCCTATATTTAGGACCTTCCCAGCAAGGCTATAATGAGACTGTGTTTGAGGGCTTCAGTCATAGCAGACTCTACCATTAATCTGAAGTTAGTTAAATTAACAGCATTTAGTACTGACTTGTCAATCTCACTACTCCAGGAAATTGCACCTTGAGGCTACTAATATTGCCAATTTTTCCACTGGAGTGTGCACCCCAGTATGTGTGTGTGTGTGTGTGTGTGTGTGTGTGTGCGTGTGTATGTATTTTTTTTCTCCAGAACCTCCACGTTCATACACCATCCTTGCTTCCCGACGTCCACAGCACTTATATTATCATTTATTCTGGCCTCCTTTAGCCTTCCCGGGGGATTCTGCATAGTGTAGCTGCTCAGTGAAAGAGTTTTTTAGCTTTATATTTATTTGTTTATTTTTCTGTCATGGCTCATGACTGAGGCTTTTTAAAAAAAGCGTGACAGTATTTAGAGTACATGATTGACTGCTACAGCAACATTCATTAACCATGACAAATCTGCAGCAAAACACAGTCCTGAGTGTTCTAAACAGCAACTTTAAGAAGAAAGAAGAAAGAAAGAAAAAGAAAAAAGACTCAACTAATTTTTCATTGACCTCATCTGTAAATAAATTTAGACTGATGGTACGCAGGGGCAATAATAAATTAGTATTCATTTCCTGTAATTAATGCAAACATGCCTATGAACACAGAGAATATGAATATATAACCACCTAATTTCCATTTCAAAATACACCTAACAAATTTTCACTTGAGTTATCTTCATAATATTTTCCCCCTTAATTAAAAGAATGAAATAGATGGATTTCTTTCCCACCCACCAGGGGGAAATATTGTTTTGGTCACAGGACCTGTCAAACACATTTCACCAACAAATCTGCAGACCTCGATTCTGATTCATTTCACTGTGTGATCTCCTACCACACTTCCATATGGAGGCTGTCTTCTCTCCTACACTGACCAAGAGAGGATCCTCTGAAGTGACCAGATGACCCCATAGGCAGACCCTCATATGCTGAGAGCAAGAAACAGTCTCATAGCATAGCACAGGGATGGAAAAGTTCTATCACTGATGAACACTCAATCACACAGAGGCAGATCAGGTAAACAAGATGATGTAAATCAAATAAAGATTAAGATTATGAAGCACCAAGTAAAACAGAAATGTCAAGCTCCATAGTGTTTCTTGGAAAAAGGAACCAGTATAAGTTGTTATTTTGAGAATGGACATCTCTGGACAACTTTAATTCTATAATTAGACTACCATCAAAGATCAAATTGCTCAAAGATAAGTATGGGATGGTACCCAAGTTATCCATCCCTCAGAGCTCACTAGCTCCACTGTGGCACCAGCAGTACAACACTTTGTTAGCAATAAATAAATTGATAGTAACAAAATAATATCTCTAAGACAGGCATTCAAAAACGTCTATATGTTGGGAAGAATGTGATAAGAACAGAAAATCTAAATCAGGCTCTATCAAATGAATAGCTTTGACAGAACACAACTTGCCTCATGGGTAGCTTTTTCTAGTGCCTCTCCTGCCCCTACAGAGCTTTTGTCCCTTAGTGTTTGTCTTTCTGAACATCACAGACACAAATCTGTGCAATTATAACTATCTGTGCCTAGCAGCTAATTGGGATGCATATGACCAGAGAACAATAGGAATATCTTAATTTGATGAATTTACCAGTTAATCTAGTTGTAAATGTCACTAATTAGACTTTATCATAATAAGATAATAAGATGGTTCACAGACCCGGCTTTCTCCGGGCATTCTCCATAGCAGACACTCAGATATGCAGCAGCATTTTCCCAGAAAGAAAAGTCATCCCATTTCTTTGCCTTAGTTGTCAGCCTGGAAAGCCGAGCGATGCACCTCAACACACTGGTCCAGGAGGCCCAGGACAGGGTGAGTGAACTGTCTGCCCAGGTGGAGAATGAAGGATTCACTCTGGACAACACAGAGAAAGAGAAACAGCTGAAAGCCTGGGAGTGGAGGTATCGGCTCTACAGGCGCATGAAAACGGGCTTCGAACATGCCAGTGAGTATTCACAGAGGACTCCTACATTTAATTAGACTTTTAACTTTACTCTGAGACAGCCAGGCCTTCCTTCCTTTATTGATTTTTTTCTTTTTTTTTTTTTTTTTTTTTGGGCCACAGTCTTGGATGGCCGTTGTCAGCCTGTTTGGAATAAGGGCTCTGGGAGGCTGTAAAAGGGTCTTTTGTCTTGCTTGATTTTCTGGCTCCTGATAGGTTCTCTGACCACAGCCATGAGACCTTGGTGCTTCTGGCCTCCCTCCACCATGTCATACTCATCTAGCACTTTCCACCCGCTATGCTCTAATGCCTAATGACCTGGACTGTCTGATGCCCTAAGTGGCTATATTTTGGGATGTGGAGGTGGAAAAAAATTTGTTTGCCTATTTGTCTAGTTTCTGCTTCAAGCTCAAGTTTAAGTTGTTTTCAACCCTCTTCTACATTTTTTTAATAGAGAGCTATAAACTGAACTTCAATTAATAAAGCAACAGAGAAGAACAGTCAATCAAACCATAAATTATGCTATTGTCTGCATTTCCATTCTCCTGACTGATTCTTTTTGTTAGCTTAAGAAAAATCTTTCTGGATAATACTCATTATTAACACTGGAAAGTACTGCTAAAAGAAAGAGCGGTCCCTAGTATAAAAACAAAATATGCAACTCAAACACTTGTGTAATATCATACTCTCTTTCTGGAAGATTTTATTCAAACAATAAAAAAATTGACTTTACATTTTAAATATAAGGGAAAAGTCAGATGACTCCTTTGAAATTCTCTGCCTCTGCCTCAGACTATTTGCAAAAGAATAACTGACTCCGATTCAGACCAAAAAACTAAAGGCAGAGCAGTTTTCTTAAGTAGCACTTTACACTGAATACCAAATGTAAGCCTAACCCCTTCTCTGAAGCAAATAACTTCAGCAACATTAATTAAAGTTTGCTCTCAATATTAACAATTTCCTCAACATGATGATATGTGGATTTTACAGAGACTCAGCAATTGCTTTAGTAAGTGCATTTGCTACTGTGCCTTATTTAGCACAGATTAATACTAGAAACAGATACGTTTGTAGACTTGATGCCATTTTTTAATAATTTTCTAAATTACAAAACCCCTTCTGGGTGTTAAGGAATACCTAAGACCACCATCAGTCCTTTAGAGACCGAGATTAGGGCATGAAACTTGCCCATAAGAGAAAAGACTACCTGAAATGTAATAGAAGGTAGCCTGAGAGTAAGCTGGATAGAATCCTGTTCTGGAAGAGACCCAGAATTAGGCATTAGGAAGCCATGAGCTTTCATCCCACTGAGTTCTTGAGCAAAGAATTTGGCCTCTTTGGGCAGGAGTTTTAGCTTAATGAAATAATTTACATGAAAGTATTTCATGCAAGGTATGGAACTCTGTCTACAGATCCTGCTATCACTTCTGCCCTTCCTTCGCTGGCCCAGCTTTATCTATCTTGTGTTTCTAGGATACTTTGGGAAGGATTGACTGCTATTATTCCCCCTTCAGAAGACATTCTAATCCTTAGAAAAGACCAGGATGACCACAAATAAAAATCATTGAAACGTCTAATGAAAATATTCAAAAGCAAAATCTAACAGCTTCTACAAACAAATGTTCCAGGTATCCTTTGAAGAGGCAGAGACATTGTTTGAAAAGGATTTGCTATGTTAAGATCCCTGTGTTTTTCCTTCTGTCCCAGGAGCCCCCGAGGTGCCAGCCAATGCCTGTCTCACAGTAACCAGCAGCACATCACTCACTGTCAGCTTCCAAGAGCCGCTCAGTGCCAATGCAGCTGTAGTGACCAGGTATAAAGGTACTGCACTCCTGATATCTTCTCCCTGCTCCCTCCTAGAAGAAAGGTGTGGTTGGGGGTCCATTGTGCATTTTGTTTATTTGGTTTCCTGCTGATAGGTTTTCATCCCATTTACTTCGGGGGTTGAAATACTTCCAGAGGCACGGATGTGAAGGAGAAACGAGGTGACTAAGAATAAGTCACAGAAAGATGAAGCCACAAGACCAGCTCCTCAGTGACTGTGCCATCCATGTTGGCAGAGGGGCTGCTCTAGGCAAAGCATAGGATAGGGATATCAGAAAAACTGAAAATCAGCCCTGATCCATGAAGCTGAGAGGCTGGAATGTGGAACATAAATAGGAGGCATATCAAGTGATGACTATCACTCCAGGTGAAGTTCAAGGTGGTCAGAAAAAAATGAAGGGATGGTAAAATGGTAGTAAGACCCATAAAGGCTCCAGGGTGGAGGTAGCATCCAGGCCTGGCTTTGAAGGATGGCCAGGATTTGGACTGAATGTAAATTCCAAGTGGAAAGAAGAATGAGCAGTTCCAGAAAATTCTGGAACAAGTAGAGGAGAATAAGGAAACACATAGAGGGAATAGAAAAATAGTATGGCTCTGGAAGTGCCTAGGTTCATGAGAAAGGGAAATGAAATATAAAATTAGAGGGTGAAACCAAGGCTAGCAAGTGGTGGGGGTCGTTGTGGGCTTGCATTCAAGGCCAAGGAGTTTAGTCTTTTTGTGATGAACTCTGTACAGCCATTGAACAAGATAGGTACGAGATGGCAAGTGGGGCTTTTGAAAGCTGAAGTGTCAGTACTTTGTGTGATGTATTGGAAGAGTTATGGACTTAGAATAAGGAAATAAATTAGGAAGCTTGCAGGACAGAGGTTGTGACAGCCTGAACAGGCTATAGTGGCAGCACTAGGAAAGGAGAGGGAGAGCCCAGAGAAAGAGACTTTGTAGGGTGTGACAATGATGACAGCCACACTTTCAGGGCACCTACCACACACCAGGTGCTGCTTAAGACTGTCTGTATTATCTATAATCAATTCACACAGCTACCTAATAAGACAGGTACTGTTGATTTCCCATTTTACAGACGAAAACACAGAGAAGTTTGAAGAGTGTGCCCAAAGGCTCACAGCACATCCAGAGTCTCACATTATGTTGACTCTTGAATGTGGAGGCCAAAAGGAAAGAAAGCTATTGTCCTGATTCTCAAGAACATATGCAAATAACCTGTATAGTTCTATTCAAACCTTGTCCAGGTACCAGGCCACAGATAGAATTTCTACATGCTCAGGCCACTATTGCTCCCTCTACCTGCAAAAATGCCCAAGTAGAGCACGTGCCTAGCTTTCTCTTTCCAAGGGTTTCTTCCTAGGAAAACCTCAGGTCTCTGCAGATGTGACTCTGTCCATACCCTACAGATTTCTGGAAACTGGAATTCTCCACACAACTCCACTCTGTTTGTAATGCCGTAGGTAAGACAGTATTGACTTGGTTATCACTGGGTTTTCCGTATCAAAGAGAAGACAGCCTGAGGGTACAGTACATAAATGCAGTCACCCAGGATAGCCTCCCACAGCCATCCTTTGCAACATTTCTGGTACTTACTCTTGTTTGTCTCTTCTGCCAAGGCTGATATTTCAGAGAAGTATTTGGAGGCACTGTTAAGACTTGGACATTTTCCCTTTTTTCTATCTCTCTCCAGCTCAGGATTTTGATGAAGGATTTCATCAATGCTGCCCAACTTGACATTTCCTTCTTACACTTGATTAGTGAGCTATCAGAAGCTAATTTATCCAGACTGTCAGCTATTTAATACTTGACCATAATGCCAGCAAATTCTATCAGCATTCACATATTAACACTTCTCGTCTCAGGAGACTTGCTTTTGGGTGAGGTTGAAACAGAAGGTCACAAGCAGGTTTTTTTAGTGACTGGATAGGATTAATTAAAAATTAGAAATAGAATTGTCTATTGCATGATGGAGTAGGTTTCCTTGTGTTAATTTATAAGGGCAGAAATTCAGTCCTTAACCTGATGCACTCAAGGGTTATTGAAACCAGCAGGCAGCCCACTGTATCCACAGAGACAGCTGACAGTTTTTAATTCAGGGGTTAAAATAATTATTTAATTGTGAAAATATTAGTGACATTACCCTAAGACAAAGCTAATTTCTTTTTTTTTTTTTTTTGCTTTAAAAAAAATGAAGAGGGGCTGGGGATGTGGCTTAAGCGGTAGAGCGCTCGCCTGGCATGCATGGGGCACTGGGTTCCATCCTCAGCACCACATAAAAATAAAATAAAGATGTTGTGTCCACTGAAAACTAAAAACTAAATATTAAAAAAATTCTCTCTCTCTCTCTCTCTGTCTTTAAAAAAATGATGAAGAAACAATTGAGAAATCCACAAAATGAAATGTATCTAATTAGTGAGAGGGAATGCTCAACTCTGCAGTATTTAGGGTTTGGCAAGAGCATCTCACCCTACTCTTCAGAATTTCTGGGTTCAGCAAAACCCCAAGCATATTTCAATAACTGAATGTTTTTCTCTTTCATGCTTAAGCCGGTATATATTTGAAAGAAAATCTGTATTCTTATGTTTCCTATTTGTTTACACTCAACTCATCAACATACTTTCTGAGAGTTTGTTGATATACAGAAATCTTTTTAATAGCATCTCTTTATACTTTTCTTCTTTAGACTCCAGGGCTGTGCACCAGGCCAACTGCCATCACAATTTGGAGATTAAAGGTGTCAATTATAGCTTAAAACCCAGCAAATAGTTTTCAGTGAGAGCCGCAAGATTTTTCTGTCTGCATTTGTCCTGAATACAGTAAAGTAAGGTGTTTCTCAGAGTATCCTCTTTGGATTCAAATCCTTGCATCTTTTAGCCTCATCTCACCAATTTCCAGGGCTTACAGAAAAAAAAACTAGAGTTATTTCAGGTGCTTTGATGCTTTGGACAAATGCCAGAACTTTGTTCCACATGTACTCCTGAGAGCCTTGGGTACCTGCCTGAACCTCTCATTTACAGATCAGATGTTATTTCTCTGCAGACTCAAAGCAGAAAACATTTTCAAAACTGAATTTGCTGCTCCTTGCAGGATAGAAGTGTGTCTTGTAACAGGTGCAGTGCAGCAAGGCTTCTAGAGTATAAAACATTTTCTAGTTATATTTTTAAAAGTGGGGCTTGAAGTGGTGACACTTTTGTGGTTTGCTGATTACAATATGCTTCAATGGATCCACAGTTGTGTGTGAGTGGAGTCCTGGTTGTGTACATGCCCTTCCCCAACTTTCTTCCCACCTCAATCCTTAATGAATTAGAAACCACCATCCTAATTCTTCTCTATAAAAGCTTGTAAAAGCACATTGTTTAACTGCTCTTCATTTGATTGCATTATTTAAAATAAAAAAAGGATTCATCCTTGCAAAAGTAGCCAGAGCCCTTCAGAAGCTGGTAGTGTATCTGCCAGTGCTTCTTCAGACCACCACCATTGGGTTATTCCTCAAAAGGAGAGGAAGCCAAAGAATTCCAGAGAGCTATCCCAGGGCCCTTCAGTTTCTGAGTGGGAGAGTCCACCACATGCAAATTAAAACCTTCAGGGTCATCACTTATAATGATAGTGTCAACTTGATCATGACTTGAAGACTGAGGACCATCTTTCTATAAGACTTGAGACAACCCTGACTTCATGGGGCTTGAGTGCACATCACCCAGTGATTTCTACTCTTTTCATTCTTTACTGTTTTTTCTTCTTATATCTTAAAGTTGGAATGGTATTTGTATAACAAGAAAAATGTATTGCATTAACAGATATGGTTATTGTCTATGTTAAAGTAATTGAAGAATTAATCTAATCAGAAGCATAAAGTAGCTGCCCTCATTAATGGATTGAAATGATATGATTTATTGAAGCAAAAAAATATATAAATTTATTGAGCTTGTTTGGGTTTCAGAGAAGGGGAAATGAGGCCAGAGGTTTGAAGATGAGAGCAACAAAGAAAGGCAGAAAATGTCACTACCAGATGACACAAAACTCAGTGGATTGACACTGTTTGCACATGGGTGAAAACATGAAAGGGAGTTGAGCAACTACATGCATGTTGGTTTATACAGCAGATTCAGTGAAAGAGGGAGACTGGGAAAGTGAGGAGCAATACTGCAAGAGCCATTTCCCCAAGCTGCTAAGGCTTCTGCTTCCTCAATTGTCCCAATTTCCTCTACAAGTTGTGGAGTGGTCAGAGTGCAGCCAATTTATTCTCCAACAATCTTGTGAACCACTTTGATACTTTCTCCAGTAAGATATGTCACTTAAAAAAGCTTTTTTTTTACATTTTCAATATTTTTAAAAAAAAATTAGCCCTCACACAATACAGTACAGAATTATATAAAAGTCAAAACCTGCCTTGACCCTTCCCCCATCTTCACCTCCCTATCACAAAGTTCATCTTTGTAATAAGTCTGATGCATGTATTTATAAATCCTTTCTTTATGGAGTGAACATATAGGTAGTCATAAGCTTCATAATGATGAATGATATTTCAATCAACAGACAACTAAATATGGTAACCCCTTAAGAGTATGTTGCCTAGTGATAGAGACATCTTAGTCTGTGTAGTGATACTCCATGATGTCTGCACATTAATTAATGTATTCCCATAATTGACACACAAGTGTATATACAAAGGTGTATTCATTTGTTTGTATACTCTAGTATAAATATTATCACACTATTTGCTGAATCTTTTCCAGCTCATTAACATTTTTGCAGTGCATAATATATCATATACCTGGTTTTTCGTCAGTGTGTTTGGATCTTCTTCATCCTGTATGATAGTTGCATAGTATTCCCATGTCATGAGGTGTAATTATTCTTCTACGAATAGATATATGTTGTTTTAAAATTCTTGTCTATTATACAATGTTGCAATCCTTTTATTCATATGTGTCTTTTACTTGTAAGAATGGTTTTCCTAGACTAGTTAACCTGAAGTGTAAGGTTTAAGTATTCCTATACTCTTTCATTAATCTGTCCATATCTGTGCAAATACCATATAATAACTTTATAGTGTTTTTAAACATCTTGTACGGCAAGTCCTTCCTCATGGTAACCTTTTTCAAAATGCCTTTGTTATTTACACACATTTTCTCTTCCAAATAACTTTTAGAATTGGCTTGTCAAGTTCAATCTTTAAAATCTTATTGGGTTCGCATCATATTTAATTAATTGGGGAAGATTTCCCATCCATGAGCACGTTTTTCTAATCAAGTTCAATTTTATGTATTCAGAACAGTTCAATCATTTTCTTATGGATCTTCTATACTTCCTGCTGAGTTTCAAGCCAGATATATTTTATAATTTTTATGACTATTATGAATGAATTCTCTTTTCAAGATGTTCTTTAATTGTTGTGGGTCAGTAGAAGAATATTGCTAATTTAAAAATCTTTATTTGGCTGCTTTGACAAAATCTCTGATTCTTTTTAGTAGACTGGCCTCTCATGAATTTATTGGTTGTTGTGGTTGTTTGTTTGTTGTTTTGGTTTTTTATTTTTCCAACTTCAAGAATGAAGGGTTTGTCTCTTACTAATATTTTAATATTATCTTTCGTTTTTTGATCTCACCTCACTAATAAGAATCAATGTGAATTTTTGTTCTCACTATATTTTGAAGGGTAACTGTAAAAGCTGATATCTATCTCTCTTACCTGCTTTTGATAAAATGCATCTAATATTTTACTTTTAAGTATGAGGTCTAACTACCAATTTCTGGTAGGTACTCTTTATCAAATTAAGATAGTTTTATTTTCTTTCCAACTTGCTAAAAGGTTTTGTTTTATATAAGAAAAAGGTGTTAAATTATTTCATTTTTCTAAATTTTCCTGGAAAATCATTAATTTCATCTGGATTATGACAGTTGACATATGTTATACATAGTACTTTCACATACATTTTAGATCTTTGTAATTATCATCCTTTTAACATTTCAAAAATTGTATATTTGTACCTTTATTCTTAGACTGCTGAACATTTGTTTATTTTATTGGTTTGAAGAATTAACTTTTGATTCATAAAATCTTTTTTTGCTTATTTTCTACTTTATTAACTTTTTTATTTGGTCTGGAGTATTTTGTAAATTATCACTTTTATTGACAATGGTCAGTGAATACACAATTTCTACTCTAAGAAATGGACTGATGCTCTTTCTGTGACCCAAAATATGATGTATTATTTTTTTTTTGATGCTTGCAACAAAAAGACTTAGTACTTCACTGTGAAAGTTTGTCACGTGTATCTTTTCAATCAATCATCATTCGTAGTCTATTGAGTTTTGCTTTCTCTTTGAAAGGAAAGAAAGGCAAAATGCAAAGTATTGGAACCCTCGACTCCAGGCTCAGATGCACTTGGTTTTGAAATCCAACTTTACTACTTCCTCATTGTTGGACCTTTGGCATGTTACTGAAAAACCTCTGTTTTATCACTTTACAGATAAATTTAGAAATTTTAATTTTTGTTATTTTATGTTGTTGATTTCTGCTACTTTATTTGGGTTTGCTTTACCATTTCTTTACTAGTTCTTTCATAATTTGAAATTTTAATTCACTCGTCCTTTATTTTTCTTGTTTTCTAATCTATGAATTTAAGGCAATAAATATTTCCCTGAGTACTGTTTTGTCCATATCCAAAAAAGTTTAAAATGAGATGCTGTATTTTTCATTTATTTCTATATGCAATTCATTCTATTTCTACTTTAATTTTTTTTAAAGAGAGAGTGAGAGAGGGGAGAGAGAGAGAGAGAGAGAGAGAGAGAGAGAGAGAGAGAGAATTTTTAATATTTATTTTTAGTTCTCGGCGGACACAACATCTTTGTTGGTATGTGGTGCTGAGGATTGAACCCGGGCCGCACGCATGCGAGGCGAGCGCGCTACCGCTTGAGCCACATCCCCAGCCCATACTTTAATTTTTTTACACAAATTATTTTAAATTTCCCAGTAGCCAGATTATATTTGCTCTATTTTTATTGTTATCCTCTAATTTTTAGTATATTACATTAAGAAATTTTAAAATAGGAACCGTATCCCTTGGGGGATTTTTAAATTCTTTTTAAATTCTTGGCTAACAACTGACTCAGTTTTACATGTGCCATACACAATGTTTGAAAAGCATGTGTAAACTCCCTTCAGTATAAAGTGTGAACCTGTGTGGTGTTGAAGTACTTTTTTTTTTTCTTAAAGTATTTGTCCTTTTGATCTTTGATCACTGGGAGAAGCTGCTTTGTCTTGCCTCATTCTATTTCTAATTTTCTCTGTAGTTAACATTGTTTTCTATATATTTCCATTTACCTATGTCTTCACTCCCATTACTTTCAACCTTTCTATAACATTTGAAATACATTTTCCTCCTATAAAGAGTATTTATTTACTCAATCTGGGGCTTTAAGAATTGCACTGAAAGATTTAAGATGAAGAAACAATAATCATTTGCTCTCTTTACTGCCCACTTCTTTTAACTTGTTTAGCTCTGGTAGTCACTACACTAACTGATATGGCTCTGTGGCTATTTCTTGATTTGTCAGTTGCTGGTCTTATTTGTGCAATTACAACTAGAATAAAAAAGAATCTGACACTCCCAGAATCAGAATACACTCATCTTTATGCTCCTATTCTCTCACTCTGTGAGTCAACAATGTTTTTTATAATTTATGAATATAGAAATTTTTGAATTTGCAAAACCAAGTAGTATTTTTTGATTATATATCATTTCTTAAATCTCATTACATTTTACCCTTTCCTATACTTCTCACCATTATATTCTCAATTCCTTTCAAACAACTCTTTCAGAGTATTTGCTGTTCCCAAGAGCAATACTTATTTTCTCTCTCAAAATACTCTCTGTTTCTGCTCCAGTAAATAATAATAACAAATTAAAACCACAGTGAAGTATTACTGCATACCAATCACAGTATTCATTTTTTTAAATAGTGATACCACCAACTACTGGCAAGAGTTTGGAAAAACTGGATCGTTAATACATTGCTAGTAGAAATGCAAATGGTACAGCTGCTCTGGAAAAGAGTTTGGCAATTTCTTAATAAACTAAACATGCAACTACCACACATCCTACCATTACCACTACTGAGCATTTATCCCAGAAAAATGCAAGTTTATATTCCTACAAAACCCTCTACGTAAATGTTTATAGCAGTTTTCTGTCTAACAGTTAAGTGCTGGAAACAATCCAGTTGTCCTTCAATTGATGAATGCTTATACAAGCTGTGATCCATCCTTACTATAGAATACTGGCCAGCAATAAAAAGAAACAAACTATATACACAACAACCTGGATGAATCTTCAGAGAATGATATTGAGTGGAAAAGCTAATCCCTAAAATCTCTGATTCCATTATATAACACTGTTGAAATGACAAAAATTACTAAAGTAGAATACATATTAGTGATTGCCTGGAGGAGACAACCAGGAAGCAAGTAGATATGTATTATTCCCATTCTTATCTTCTAGCTAAGGATACATTTTAAAACACCTTGTTAGCCTTTTGAAGAATTTGGAGAGAAATAGGGGAGTCAGTTTGGCATCTTGATGCAATCTTTAAATCACTTCTCCTTCTCACGCAGACTATATGCTCAGAAAACATGACCTAATTCTAATATTAGCCCCACACTTGTGAACATATATCTGCTGTTTCTAAAAATTATGTAAGTCACCAAGAGACAAACATGAAACTGGGTTCTTACATCAGCTGGTAAAAGATTACTCCTGACACTGATTTCTTCTTCCTGTTATATTTGGAAAGTCAAACACTCATAATGTAATAGAAATTTTGGAATATGAGAGTTTTTACCTGAAGTAAGAGTTCCTTGAAGGCAGAAGTTTTGACTTTTTTCATTTTCATTTCTTCTTCCCAACCTGCTACATTCCAGTGGCACTGGACTTCTTTCTGTTCTTAAATCAGATCCTCCTCCACAGGCCCTTTGCACATGATGATCCCCTACTCTGGGAACACTGCCTCCCACTCACCTGCCCACTGATAGCACAGATCTCCATTATAATTTATTTATTAAAAAACATTTTCTAAGTATCTACTATAAACCAGGACCTATAACTTATAATACTACACATTATAAACTTATAATTTGTAGAATTCTGAATTCTGATACACTCTTCACCTTTTCTTCAAAGTAATGTTTACAGCTTGCACCCATCTATTTATTTATGTGATATATTTTAAATTTTAAAGATATTTCTTTATTATAGAACTTCTTAGTATTTCCTATATGGTATATGTAATAACACAATTTCCAAATTAATTTGGCCACCACTGCAATTCATGAAAAAAAATGTTTCATGGAGCCCTGAGAAGATTTATACCCAGAATTCTCAAACTGAGCTGCCCATTAGAATCACTGGAGATTCATGACAGAACTCCTTTCACCTAATCTGAGTCTTTATAGAGTGAGAGCCCAAACAAAATATCTTTTCAAGAGTGATTGAGTGATTTTAATCTACAGTGAGGCTGAAAATATGTGACCCATTCTACTGTAAGCCCCACATGAGCAGAGATCTTTGTTCATTTCTATATTCCTAATACTAGACATAAGGCCCCAAAAATATGTAAAAGTACTAAATTAATTACTTTTTTCATTAAAAATTTAGTGATACTTATTATATAGCAGGCTGTATTCTAGGAAGTGGGAATATAACATAAATAAATACAACATAAATAATCAAAGAAAAATCTCCCTGTAGAGCTTACATTTCATGAAGAAACACATATCAAGGGGTTACTACCTAGCAGGCCATGTTCTAATGACTTTTCTATGCAGTAGTAATCCACTTAATCCTTACAACATACCTTTGGCAATGTTATCACCCCCAAAATCATACTTAGGGAAACTGAAGTGCAAGGATGTTAAGCAATTTGCCCAAGGTCATAAGACAAGTAGGTGGCACAGCAGAGAACTGGACCCAGTCAGCATTGCTCTGGGGCCCATGCTCTGACCACTGTACAGTCCTGGTTTATAAAACTTCTCTCAGTGAATTAACAAACAGATACATGAATCAGTCTTTGACTCACCCACAGTCTAGCAAAGTGTCTAGTTCCTAAAGGCAAACCATCAAGTCCAAGTCCCATTTTCTACTTCCACATGTCCCTTAGAGGGAGTCTGCCAGCCTGAGCTTGGACACCTCTGCATTCAGAGAATGCACCACTCTGTAAGAGAGTCTTTGCCATCATGGAATAGAAGTTTCGCACCCTTACGACTCATGCCCTTCATTTCAAAATCAGGTCAGCTGAGTCATGGATAAAATAAACATACTGTGGATACAATGAACACACTATAGGAATTCCTAGTCTCCCCCAAATTTAATACAGTATGGAAAATTTTAATAATCAACTCCAAAATAAATAAACAACTGTTAAGATGACTTACAGTCTGGCCACTAAGCAGACTAGGGGTCTATCCAGCTTTCTCAGTCTCAGGACAATCTCCTTTTGCTCCAGAATGTAGATCCAGCATTAATGTCAGGAGTTAGAGAATCATATTTCAGAAAGATTGTTATAAGATTCACTTGGTATCCTGGTATACCCAGCCTTTTGCTGAGTCCTTCTATTCATGAAAACTTCCCCCATAACTCTTCATGGATTTTAGCTCTGATCCCCATGTCACCCAGAAGGGCTCCTAGCCAGCAGCTCTTTAGCTGTTTGGAAATTGCTGTCACACACCTCCTTTTCTTTCTTAGGTCATTCTGCTCCACACTATAGATATCCCCTGTTCCTTTCTTATGGCAAAGTTTCTGACCTCATCCTGGCTTCTTCACATGGAACTTTTCTGGGTGAGGCCCACAGGTTGAACAAAATCTGCTCAGAGCCTTAGTGTCTCTGAGAGCAACAAGACTGAGTCATCAGCCTTTTAGGACACAATAGCCTTCAAGTAATACACCAGATGTTTGTCTTATCCAACATTTCTGTAGGGAAAAGTCCCATAGAAAGTTCAGCACTAACCCCATCTTTGTACATGGTCTTGCAATCCTCCAAGCCTCCTTGACTGCCTAGTAGACTCCCATCACCCTTCAGAACTTTGCAGACACATTGCCTCTTCATGAAGCCTTCACTGGTTTCCACCTCTCACCCAGAGCCAGTTAGTACATCCTCTGTAACACTTGAGTCTATTTTCATTGAGAACATCACACAGTATCACATTTATCTGCATGCCTGGCTATATAGACAACATGAGTGCAAACAGAAATTGTGTCTTTTTAATTTTTATCCTCATGATGCACAGATCCAGGGAAATTGTTGAACCAAACTAAATTCTTGAAGAAAAAGAACTACGAAAGCAAAAGTTCTGTGTAAAGACAGGAAAACATAAGAATAGGTATTATCTATTGTTGATTCAATAAACCTATGAGTGGCCTTTAGGTATGAGTGGCCTTTAAAAGAAGATGTAATGATTTTTGCCATCAGGGAAAATATGGTCAAGTGGTCATTTACTCACTTATCCAGCCATTCATTCATTCATTTATCAATCATTCAACAAACACTTTTGAAGTTCCTACCAGGCACTTTTCTAGTCATCATGAACACAGCGTCAGAAAAATCAGCTCAGTTCCTGCCTAACGGAATTCCTACACCAGCAGCTCTGGACCGTAACCTTTAGGCATCAGTTCCTTCCCCAGGCAGCAAATAGGGTCCCGTCCATCCTCGTGCCTTGAAAACCAAGGGGTATGCAACACTGAACAGGATAAGCAGCTCAATTGCTTGTGGAGCTTTGAGGCTAGCAGGGAAATCAAAACTCACCAAAATAATAACTCCCTTTGCAATATAAAGTAAATAAAGTCTAAATTTGGGCCCCAAGTGTTAAAGCTAGGGTTCTCAGCTGGCTTTGTCCTTGAGTGAGCCTCACCTCACTTCCCTTTCCTTTGTAAAGAGTCCACAGCTCTCTTCTCAGACCCCAGCCCTTGTCTTCACCTTCACCCTGTGCACTAGGCTGGCTGCCCCCAGCTCTCTGTCTTCAGCACATTCACCACTGGAAAGTTTCTGCAAATGTGACCACTTCACCAACTGAATAGAGCAGCTTATTACTCCTTCCTCCCCACACACCCCTCCGGAACTTTGGAGCCATGAAGCCTCTTGGCAGAGAAGGAGGCCCACCCGACAGCTCTTTATTGCCATGCAACTGTGAGATTCCTCCCCATACTTCCTCCTGGGGACAAGTCAGCCTGCCAATGGGGATTTAACAGCAGAGCAGTGCACGGTGATGTGCCAATTCCCCCCACAGCCCTCCAACCAGCTCCAGCCCCATCCCCACCTCCTACCGCCATCCCCACCCTGGTCTGAACAAACTGCATCACTTACCCCCTGGGAGCCTGGCAGTTGCTGAGCCCAGACGCCTCAGGGGCTGGTTAGTTTCCAGTGGCCACAGTGGCAGGTGTCCATTCAAGGCAGACGCCTCCTCAAGCATGGCTCTGTCCCTTACTGCCTGACTGGACATGCAGCTGGCACTGCAGATGACGAGCCACTTTCCAGGCTACCTTCTCCCCACAGACATTTTTCTCTTGAATCCTTTTTGGCCAGACCCCTTTACAGCATTATAGTTTGTCAATAGCCCGAGACTGCTTTCTAGAATTTCTCTCCAGGAGAAAGTGTGTTTTTCTAAGAAATAGGTGTTCTAGCCTGCAGCCTAGTTTCATGTGAGGGCTGAAAAATGAAACAAAAATAATCACCCTCAAGTCTAGGAGCTGAGGGGCCTCTCTACTCCCTGAAGAGTGCTTCCTTTTGCAAGGTGGGAAATAGGGGGTAGACTTTTGTGTTGTTTTCATAAAATTTTTCCAATTATAAATATAATACAGGCCCCTTGGGTCAGACAATTTCCAGCAGAAAACAGAAGCCACACTCAGCTTGAATTTTGAAGAAATTTTAAGGAAGGGAAGATTGACAGAGAGGTGAGCAGGGTTAGTGATGGACAGGGACAATGGAAGCACCCAGGACTAGCTATACTGGGTGGCCACTGCTATGCTTGAAGAGGAGGGGTTGGAGGAGACTAATCAGGAGCTTCCATATGAAAAGCTGACCACAGCCAGACGGAGGCACTGCTGAACCAACAGGACACCTGAGGGCAAGGGGCCTAGAAGATGTAGCTGCAGGCAGCCTATAGGAGACACTAAGGGTACACAGGAGGTCATCAAAAGAGTTCTGAAGAAAAAGACAAGCAACTCTGGAGGACACCTGGAAAAACCAGTACAAAAGTTGTAGATATTGCAAAGAGCAGAAAATTTAAAACAAGAAAAAAAGAATCACCCTTAATTTTAGATCTGAATGAACTCTATTCCTTGAAGGAATATCAGTATTTCTGATGTGTTTATAATAAAGTTGAGGTCACATATGTAATAATAATGGTGAACACTTCTTGAGCCCATACCACATGCCAGGCTTTAGGTCAGGGCTTTATAAGCATGGCTTCTTGCAAATCTCACACAGCCCTATGGAAGCATGGGAAGGACTAGTATGGTCCTCTCCTGATGAAAGAAGAATCTAAAGCATACAGGAACTTGCTGGAAGTCTGAGAGCCAATATATGCTGCAGTCTAATTTAACTCCAGTCACTAATTCCAGAGACTTTACTCAATGATTACACTACCCCACCAACTTTACCCCGGCTCTTCTACTCACATGAGCATCCCAATGCTGAGTTTTGCATTGAAGCATTTTAAATCCACATGTAATATTACAGGAAACATGTCAATATATATTTTTCCTTTATCAGTTGTTGGTTGTTCAAGCTGCTTCCCATTGTTTTATGATTATAAATGTCACTGACATATATAGAGAGTTTTTCCTGCATTTTAGAATATTTCTTTAAAGACAGATCCCCAGCATGATTTTTCTCTAGTTTTAAGTCACAAAATTGCTGGTAGTTCAATGTGGGCATGGGAAATAATATAAAAACTCTTTTTGACTACTCTTTCCTCAAAAATAGAAAATTATAATTTTATAAAATTATAAAATTAAATTTATACTCTTTAAACTTAATATAATAAGCCAAAGAGCTCAATTTTTAATAAGAAATGCAAATAAATAGGTAAAGATTCATCACCTCTACCTAGTCCAACAGTTCCATGCTAAATGGAAACATATCCATGAACACTGAGTACATGACACACAGGAAGTACTGCTGAAACAAATGGGATTGTGTCTCTTATATCCCATCCAACATTTCAACGTCTTTGATTACTACACATATACACAGAGACAGTTCATAAAGGGAACTTGGGTCACACTTTAGACTGCCAAAGAAGATCTGTCTATTGACAAAGGAAGGATTTGAATTTCTCTACAAAGTGCTTTAAATTCTAAAGATGTGCACTTGCTTTAGGAAAATTCAGTATAATAACCAATTTTTTAGTACAATAACCAATGAACCACTCAAGGAAATGAGAGGAATTCTTTGCTTAAAAAGGTTTAGCATCACTGGGAACTGTTTGTCAAAATCTTGATTTGCCTGTTCTACACAAAGTGCTGACTACAGCATAGTATTAACTAAATCAGATGACCAAATGCCCCTGGTGCCATGACCCACATAGGTTGGCATCATTGCTAACTTTGGTAACAGAGTTGGGTCTGCACTAGGGAGGGCCTTATCCAGGGTAAGGAGCCCCAGCCAGGAAGTGAGGAAGCTCTTATGCTAGTCCTGTGTTCTATTTAGCTAGGTGACCTCGCAGGCAAGTCATGTCTCCTCTTTAAGCTTCAGTTCTCTTCTCTGAAGAAATGAGGGAATAAAATCAGACTGATCCATGGAAACTTGGGTCTCCATGGAGATGCCTCAGGGACAGTATGGGGTAGGAAAGAAGCAGATGAGGAAGATGTTACAGACTCCACAGATGAAATTAGGTTTTCCTGTTATACCTTTTAAGGCCCCATGTAAGTTTCTCTCAGATTCCTTTTTCCACTTTGTAATTTTATCTTTATTTATTAATTGCTTTATATGTTTTTCTCCCTAGATTGTATTCTCCATAAGGGCAGAGACTGTGCCTATTCAGTTCATCATTATTAATCCAACAAGTAGCACAGTGCCTGGCACATTGTATGTGTTCACTTTTGGAAAGAATGTGTGAATTCACGCCTTTTATTTCTGGCCCTAGAGGTGCTTGTAAGTTTGGAGATGATGAATTTCAGTGAAGTATACCTGATATTTTCCTCATCTTTTCCTTATTAAACCAAATGAAAAGAACTGTCTCTGATTTCTAACTCAGCCCTGACATATTAGTAACTGTTTGACCTTGGGTACAGAGGTCACAACTTCTATGAGCTATGGTTTCCTGGCCTATGAAAAAACAAGTTGACACGTGATCTCTCAGGTCTCCCACTGTTACATTCTATGATTTCACAATTTCATCCTTTTCTCAATCTAAAGATTAAATAAAGCTGATGGTCCTGCCTAGATTTAGAACTAAAGAGCACACAGTTAATCTATTAGCATGAACAATCTCTCTGATTAAGACAGATATCCAGAGGATATCCAAGATATTCTGAGAGGTGTGACCATGAATATGCAAAGACACACAACTAAGAAGCATTCTGTCACTGTGCCACCTTTTAGCTATTATAATCTTGGTAAACATTTCATTCCCTCTGAGCCTCAGTTCTTCATGTATAAAATAAGGACAGATGTATCCATTTAAGTTGCCCTATGCAATGCTATGAATATCAAAACAAATGATACAATGTATGTGAAAATGCTTTGTAAATTATAATGTGCCACATAAATCTAAATTGATGCTATACTTATGTTATCAGGTTAACATAAAGGTAATGTTATTAATACATTATAAAGCAAAAACATTTAAACAGTGCAGTGCCTGGTACATAATAGACCAATGAATAGAAGAGAAAATCCATAAGTAGTTCAAATAAAAGATTTTAGTATGAGATAAAAGTATTATTACATATCAGTAGGGAAAAATATATAACACAATAAGAAGGCTATGGAATTGGCATCAGAAAAATAAAATGAAATTAGATTCATGTCTCACAGATTACTCTAGGATAAATTATAAAGTAACTACAGATTTCAGTGTCAAAATAAAATAAAACATGAATGTTCTACAAGATAACATGGGAGACATTTTGTAAAATTAGAGTAGAAAAAACTTTTTTACCCATGATTCAAAAGCGAGAATAAAATCAACTTAAGAAAAATTAAGTTTTTAGCATAAACAATTATAAACAAAGATTTTTTAAAGTCAAATTTTTATATGGTGCAGTTTCATTTTAAAAATATATATCTAGCTCTTGAAATCTACTGAAAACAAATGAGGAAAGAATATTTCACAGTTTTTAAGAAAACACAAATGGTCCCTAAGCATATAAAAGATTTTAAAACTAGGTGCAGTGGCACATACCTGTCATCTCAGCTGAGGCAGGAGGATCTTGATCCGGGGAGTTCAAGGCCAGCTGGGGCAACATAGTAAAAATTCAAATTATCTTGTTATAAAAGAATGCAATTCAAAACTAACCTGATACATCACTTTTCATATTTAAAAATGTAGAAAATTCAAAAATTTAACACATACTCTATAAATTGACCTCTAGGAAATACTGAATTTCATATAATGTTGGTGGAAGTTTAAATTTTTATGACCCTTATGGGAGGCAGTTTGTCAATATCTATCAAAAGTACAAAGACTAATAACTTTTGACCTCATAATTTAAATTAGGGGAAGTTTATGTACACAAAGACTGTAAGAATTTAAAACATAAATTATATCATAGGCAGTTCATAGGAATAAAATATGAAAATATAGACTATCTTTCCATTAAAATATGTTAACTAAATAGTCATACACATTCATACAAAGCACCTATTTTTAAAAAAAAAAGTGTGGAATCCCATCATTAATCCATATGGAAGCATTTGGTTATGGTTTGAATCTTAAAGGCTCCCCAAAGGCACAAGTGCTAAAGTCTTGGTCTCTGGTCTGTGGTGCTACAAGCAGGTGGTAGAATTTTTAGGAGGTGGGCCTCATAGAAGGAAGTTAGGTCACTGGGAACATGCCCTTGAAAGGGATACTGAGACCCTGGACCTTTCTTCTCTCTTTTTTATGCTTCCTGTCTGTCATGAAGTGAGCAGCCTCTTCTTCGACATGTTCCCACAATGTGAACTGTGTTGCCATAAGCTCAAAGCAACAGAGTCAAGCAGCCATGGACTGAAAAGTCATAAAAACTCTAAGACAAAATTAACATTTCCCCTTTATAAGTTGTTTATCTTATGTATTTTGTCATAGCAATGCAAAGCTGATTTATACAAAGCTGATCTCCAAAATATATTAAGTTTAAAAAAAAAACAGTTTGGTGAGTGTGTGTGTGTGTGTGTGTGTGTGTGAGCACACACACACACACACACACACACACACACACACACTGCTATCTTTTGGGTAAAATGGGAAGAGAGATCTATACTCCTATTTGTTTGAAAATCTTAGTCTGAAAAAAATATATAAGACAGTAAAAGCAATGAATGGGTATGGTAGCATGGCAAATCTAAGACCTGGGAAGATGATAGATCAGAAATTAAAGGAGACTGTATAGCTGCTTATAGTTTTCAGGTTTTAAGCCATGTAAATCTATTCAAAACACTCAATTTAATAAAAAGACCAAAGTAAAAATGAATTTCGCAGCTTCTATTGGAAACTGCATGAGGTAACAGAAGAAAAGGAATGAAAAAAAGCCATATCAGAAGACTACCATAAAGGAATATTCTTTAAGGATTACATAGGGGCCTTCCACAAGGCAAGCCCAAGTAGAGAAACACTTTTCATCCCCTGCCTAGAGGTAGAAAGTATTCAAAAGCATGTGTCTTAAAGAAATAGAACAAAATTTTCTGTAAATTTCCAGTGTTTTTCCTGTTTTGACAAACAAGAGAGAACAATATAGTAAGCCAAAGTGGACAAATATTTAGAATCTTTCAGGGAGAAAGAAAAGAAAAATCTGTTGCTATCATTTCTGTGACGGTAGTGGGTGAATTTCATGGAGCAGGCTCTCATACTAAATGAAATAATAAATTTCTCCAAAGGAGCCTTTTGTAGTGCTTATTTAAGCTATCAGGAAAGTGAAGAGTCTTAAGTGACAAGAGTGTTTACATATTTAATTTTTGTGTAACATTAGAACCATAAAAGCTCTCTCTTTAAGATGGGGAATATATGACACATGCAGTTAATTTCCACATTAAATTATTGAATGAAAAATACACACATTATCCATTGCAACTCCAGGATTAGGTCAGGTCAAATTTTATTGCTTTTGGCCAGGGGCTTTTGTAAGACTTACAAGGCTAAGAGCAGGTACAGTGTGATCTTTGGTATAAGTTATAGACTTCGAATGAGGTTCTGAGTGGGAAAATACTTAGCATTTCAGAGGTAATTTCATGAAAGTCATCATGAGCCCAGTACAACACCGTGTTGATTTAACTGGAACTTTATAAGATCACTTTAGCTCTGGTTTCTGAAACTGCCAAGGTTTATGTATTCACCTGACAATAAATAACCAACTTTTTCTAGATTGATCTGAAATGAATGCTAATTTGAATTAGCCCCAAGCAGTTTCTGGCATGGGAACAGATAAATATGGCAAGAGAAGAAAAGGGAGAAAAAATGTGGATGATTCTGCAGCTCAGAGGTTCCAAAAATAAGCATTTCATGGGCGAAAGGTATCTAAGAATACCTGTCTTCAAACCAGACGTGAGCATGAAAACCAGAAACTGGGTTTGATTATTCTCTAGAGTAAACAAAATTGGTGTCTAATAAAAAAAAAAAAAGCAATCCACCAAACAAGGTAATTTGAACAATGAACCATCCCTCAAATTGTTCTGAGAGAAATATAGTAGAAGCAACAGGCAGCAATCATAGGAAACATTTGTTGAGCCCTTACTATGTGTTAACTAAATGTTTGGTGTGTATTATCTCATTTAATCCTCTTAATAATCTTATTAGGTAGAACCTAATCTTATCTTCATTTTTCAGATGAGGAAATTGAGGAAAAGAGAAATTAAGAAGTTACCCAAGTGTACTAGCTAGTACATGGTGAAGCCAGAATTCACATTTTCCGAGCTCATGCTTTTAACATCATGTTTGACCTCTGTCAATCCTAAACAATTCTAGGCTTTCATTGTTCTATAGTGAGTCAGGGCTTACTAATGATCAATAGATTCTTTGTATTTCATATGGCTTCTTAAACATAGGTTCAAATTAAGGGGAATCAACTCCCAGCTTAGAACCACCAAAGTATTGAAATACTAAAGTTAAAATATAAAAGGGTTTTTAACACTATTATAAAGAGTTTCTGGCTACATTAACTATAGATCTTTTCAATTCCATACTTCTCGATCAGAAATAGCCTGAAATAATCTTAGAACAAGGTTTCAACCCAATTTCTATATGTTTTCTTTATCGAATGTAATTACTATGATTTGTTTTTCAATACAAACTTTCTAGAAGAGTATTTTATTAAGCACAAATAAGTATATGAATTTCTTACATTCGTCAATCACATGGTCCATCATAATATTCAGAGTGTCTCTTTGAAAATCACTAAAGTTGTTTATAGGAGTTTTCTCTACTTATGCCTATTTTTTAATAATATTATCTCTATTTCTTTTCTTTGAGATACTCTTATTAAACCTGAGCTTCTATTATGAATTAACATAGGTATAAATTGCTGGCAATGGGTTAGTATCATAATACCTATGAAAATGAGAGAATCTTTTATGTGGACCCACCAGGGATCACATAGGAAGGGAGGAAGGGAACAGTCAGATTCTTTATGGTCAGAAACTACATCCAACAGACAAATATTGTGAAAAAAGAAAGTGAGAAGAGAGTCAGAGACACTATATTAGATTATTGAGTTAATAGAAGCTTTAATTTCAGTTCCCTGTTTCAAAATTATTGACAAACAAAATAGAGAACTATGGTGTAGAGTACAAAATAGAGAACTATGGTGTAGTCTGTGATGATGTGACATCCTTCCTGACTGCAAAGGTAACCAGCTTAGAAGATTCTGTGTAGATGGTGATATCAATACAAAAACAAAAGTTCCTCCTCCCCACTTAGACAGGGCTTGACTACAGGGATTAAAAATGACTAATAGCCGGGAGTTGGGGGGAAGTCATGAGATCATGTTACTTAGAAACACAAAATGGTAAATGCTTTTAAGATTCTAAGTTTGAATCTTAAAATTTATTTCTCCATCCTATGAGACTCCAAGGAAGCAGCTGGATTGTAATAATCTTAAAATCTCATCTAAGGACACTGTGAGTTTACAGGAAGATGAGTTAGATGTACTTTTCCCTATTCTTTCTGTTAAATACTACTAGAAACACCAGGCATTGTATATAAAACAAGCCTAAAAAGACTCTGAAAGGTGAAGGAAAGCAAGCAGAGAATCTAGAGACCTCAGGACATAAGAACTACTCACAGAAATGGTTTCCTAGATTGGGAACTGAAAATACTTCTTATAAATCTCATTTATTTAAAAATGTGTTCCTATGATATTTAAATAAACCCTGATGAGGGAAAGCCTTCGGAAATTAATTAGGATCTCTTTTAATGACATTCAAGTAGCCTCATGACCCTTGTTCCTCATTAAGCCAAGTTATTTTCAGACAGCTTGATCACAATTCTATTATGCCTAATTTTAAATAGTAATAATCTTATGCCTGATTTTTCTGAAATATGAGTTTAATAAAGGAAGAACAGGTACTATTTTTTAAACACAAGCAATCACAATTCCCTTCCTCAATTATGTAACTTGGTTCCCAGTTCCTCTACTCAGTAGCTGTGTGACCTTTAGCAATTTCCTTAATCCCACTGGCCTCAGTTTCTTCCTAAAATAGGAAGCTAACGTTTCAGAGTCAAATGTCTTCAGAGTCATAAAAATGGATCTACAGTTACCTAAATAATATATAATTAAAAAAATAACTGAGAGTACAATAACCATTAAGCAAGAAAAAAGCCAGGCCAATTTTGAGAATTGAAACCTCAAATGACAGACTTTTCTTTACACTGGGTTATAACTAAGAGCCTAGGAGAATTCTCCAATGTCCATGTTCCTTTTGTTGTCCAAGGAGTTAGGTCTTACAATAGTTTGTCATATACATGGGAGGATGAGCCTGAAGTCTTCATCTTTTCTACATGAATATTTCCTTGAATCAGAAGATACTATTTTTGCTCTGTTAGCTGGGGGAATCCAATTTCTGGCAACTTCTATGTGAGTAGTTTTCCATTGGATAATTCTAATTGCCTAATAGAAATTGTCTGCCAGAAGTTTCTCAGAATTTTCAAGGAAATTTACTTGATCATAATTATTAAATGGTTTCTAGAGGTATCCTTTTATTTGTGTGTGTATTTATTTATTTATTTTAATTTTTATTTATTTTTTAGTCATACATGACAGTAGAATGCATTTTGATATATAATACATACATGGAATGTACATACATCAATCATATTGTCTGTTCTATTCTGATGCCCTTCCTATCCTCCCTACTCCTCTCCTCCTCTCCCATCCTTTCTCTCTATCCAATCTAATGTGACACACTTTTTTTTCTTTTTCTCATTACAATATCATATATGTATTCTGTATAACAATGAGGTTCTCCTCCCATCTTCTGTGCAACTCCCCTTCTCCCTCTTTTTCCCTCCCACCTCTCTTCCCTATTTAGTGATAGTCTTCTTCTCATGCTCTTCCTCCCTATCCCATTTTGAGTCACCCCCCTTATATCAGAGAAGACATTTGGCATTTGTTTTTTAGGGATTGGCTAACTTCACTTAGCATAATCTGCTCTAATGCCATCCATTTGCCTGCAAATGCCATGATTTTATTATTTTTTAGTGCTGAATAATATTCCATTGTGTATAAATGCCACATTTTTTAATCCATTCATCTATTGAAGGGCATCTAGGTTGGTTCCACATTCTAGCTATTGTGAATTGTGCTGCTATAAACATTGATGTGGCTGTGTCCCTGTAGTATGCTCTTCTTAGGTCTTTTGGGTATAGTCTGAGAAGGGGAATAGCTGGGTCAAATGGTGGTTCCATTCCCAGATTTCCCAGGTATCTCCATACTGCTTTCTAAATTGGCTGCACCAATTTGCAGTCCCACCAGCAATGTATGAGTGTACCTTTTTTTCCCGCATCCTCGCCAGCACTTATTATTATTTGACTTCATAATGGCTGCCATTCTTATTGGAGTGAGATGGTATCTTAGAGTAGTTTTAATTTGCATTTCTCTGATTGCTAGACGTATCCTTTTAAATGATATTTCGTCCCATTATTTTTAAATAATTTTATTCTTCCATATTTAAATAGTCAAATGCATTTGACACTGTAATGCTAAATTCTTTGTTATTTGGTAAGGAATTTGCAAAAACCAAAGAATGGCTTTGTGCTGGTTTATGTTCTCCAACATTGTAGGATAAATATTTGGCCTAATAGATCTTTTTTCAATTTGTCTCATCTGATTCTAGAAAAATCCCAACCCAGTAAGAGCTAACAAAAGAATTGAGATTTTTTGTTTAATGATCTTAACAGATGATCTTTCATTTTCAGAGTGATAAAAGGGGTAAAATCAAAAATAAATAAGTCAATTTTGGACATGGTTTGATTTAAAATGTGATGAAATCCTAAAAAGTAAGAATAAAATTATAAAACATATTAAAAACAACATACAATAAATAATAAATGAAACCCCAGGAATCAGCAGCATTATGAAAGAAAAGCACTTGTCACCTGGCCCATTCTATTCCTTTGAAACAGAAGAGACTGGGACTCCGAAAGGCAAAGGGGCTTTCTAAAGCTCACAAAATGAACTGGCAGAGCCAGGACAAAAGCCCAAGACTTCTGACTATTAGTTCACATTATTTTCTCTATATCATACTACTTACCAAGTAAAAATTACTGGAACCCACAAGAGAATTCTGAAGCCTACCCTGGGAACTTTAAGCGTTAATGCCCCTTGCCTATGATTTGAGCCATTTGTAGAATGGGGATGAGATTTCTTGAGTTTTCAGAAGATGAGAATTCTCAGCAAGAAAAAGTTGGTTTCACTCTGATCTCCAGGGGATTAGGGTAACATACTACAGTGAAGGGCATCTTAAGCCCTTGCTACTTCTACTAGATTTAGAGGGTCACACCTCAGCCCTCGGATTCCTGCATTTCTAACTGGATGGATCCTGGGAACAAACCCACCAGGACAGACTCTCCAGGCAGCTGGCCAACTCCCAATCAGTGGTCCTGATCATGATGTTAAGAATCTAAGAATCTGATTTGTCTCTTCATGTGGATAAACCAGCTTTAATCAAAACAACTTTATGTGGTAATGACTAGATGGATCCAAACACCTTAGCACACAATTTTTTAATAACCTAGTCCCATGGCTCCTTTCCATTCTATCTGCTACCACTTATCCTCCTGCATTTCTTGGACAAAACTTCAGAGCAGTTCACCTTACCTTGGTGAGCTATCATCTAATCTCATGTCTTTGGGCCATTGCCTATCCTGCTTCTTCTGCAGAGTATTTCTTTTCCACCTCTCACCCAACAATTAGATTGAATCAATAAATGTCTGCATGGATAAATGGATGGATGAAAAATGAATGAGGCAATGAATAAATAGAATTTGAGGAGCACTAGAAAAACCTGCTTCTCTTAAAGTAATTCCAGTTTCCATTCAAAAAAGTAAAATTAAACCTCAATTATTTAAGTTGCCTCAACTTCCTTGCAGTTGATACCAGTCTTGTGAAAATCACCTATAAGGTATACAGCAAAGAGTTGAAATAATGTTTATGATTCTGAAGTTAGAGTGGTGAGTTTAGAAGAATATTTCCTTTGTTTTTTAATATTAGGGAAACTCAAGATCATCTATATCCTATCCCTCTCATTCACTTATGTTCTAATATATTTTTTTTAGTACAAAAGAATAGAATATCTGGGGTGCAGGTAATTGTGCACAATCCTGAATATATCAATAGTACTTCACCATTTACAGGAACCTATGATCCATTTTGTGTGTAGCAGGAGAAAAGGCTTGCAAACTCTGTAGTTGAAATTAATACTATGTTGCTTCTTCTGACTCCCTCTTTTTAAATAAACTTGGAAAACAAATGATTAATTAATTAAAATATATAAATGAAAATAAATAACTTCAAGCATGTCCTTATGTTATTATGATGGCTCAGAATTTGACGCAAAGTAATTTATCATTAGATGCATAGTTAACTTAATTAGGAGTTTAACTTTCTCCTGTGATGGCTGGATTCAGATTTTTGATAACAAGAGAAGTCAGCAAGATAATTTTGGAAACTTGGCACGATGGTACAAAATTCTAGGCTTAGACAGAAGAAAGGGCTCTCATAATGAGGAACATGTAGGCATTAAGCAAAGCTCAGTTAGATTCTGGGTGAAGTAATACTCGTTCTGGGTACAAGGAAAAAAGAGAAACAGACCCAGGAAAAGAAAGTCAGGAAACCCTGATGACACATATTAACTATTTCATAATTGTTGTCCTTTCATTTATCTCAGATCCTTTCAGTGAAGAAGGCACAATCCCAAGAAAATGGCAGTTAGCACCTTGGCTGATCCTAAACTATCCATACAACTATCAATGTATTAATCTATTGATGGGGTCAGGGCCTTCATGATCCAATCACTTCCCTAAAGCCCAGCCTACAGACATTGCTGCACTGGGGACAAAATTTTTAACATGTGAGTTTTGCGGACCATTTCAGATCCAAATCATAACATCCTGTATATTGTGCCTACAATTTCAAGCCTTTTACAGACTCCCTGAAACCAAACTTTAAATTTTGTTCAAGTCCATGAACTCCAGGTTAAGAGTCCCTGTGTTCAGTTAACACTAGCAGACTCTCAAACTTTGTTAAGGATTTTTCATATTATCATGTCACTTAATAACTCAGTTAAACAACTACCATCTTACTTCATTAACTCATGAGGAATCATAACATCACCCCAATTCATCAGAATGTATTCTTTCTTTTTATGTACATGAGAAATATCTGGAAGGCAACTCAAAAACTGATGTGTAAATGCCATGACAAGTTAGATAAGGGGGAGTACAACCTTCTCCTAGCGTTTGTATTTTTCCCACATGTGATGTCATTTGTTGGGCTTTTTTTTAAAAAAAAAAAACTACTTTCAAACCTGCATTTTTAACCCTCTCAATGGATAAAATAAGTAAACTTAAAAATATCAAATATTCCCATTATCTTCCAAAAAATGAAACCTTCTATTATACAAATTCATATATAATATTAAAAACATTTATTTCCTAATCCTAGCCAAGGAACTAATAAATAAATTATATATTTTCAAAATAAATTTCTTTGAAAAATCATTATAGCACACCTTGACAAAACATGGTACTTCTTTCTGTAACAATTATATGTTTCTTGGGGTCTTCTTGCCCTTTAACTTGCAAATTAGTTTTCAGTAGGCTTATAGGATCATATAGATTATATACTAGATTTTTGATACACCAAATACTAAAATAAATATACTTTTACTTCTTCATTTTCCAGTGCCAGGAAACATTTACCCAAACCTCCTTCTCCTCACACACTCACATTTTCAACTATTTCTTCCTTGTTTATGTTAACAATTTTTTTAAAAAACTAAGTATAATTATTCAATGTTTATTAATGAGTTTTGAAAATTAAAACCCTGAAATAAGAGATGCTCATTATTTTTTAATCTTAACATTTAAATATAAAATGGCAAGGATTTTTATAAAGAAATAAGGATAGTAAAAATCTTGTAAAACTGCCATTCAGAAAGACTGAAATATACTATTAAGTGGTGACCCTTAAGTTTCCTGAATTTTTATTTCATCCCTGACCCAACACCAATAGGCTTTTAAATTTCTATTTTAAAATGAAGAGTCTGTTCCCTAAAGGGCATGGCCAGAGCAACATAACCTTTTTTAGCCTCTGCCTGGAATCTAGCTGTTGCTTTCACTTACTGCTAGAGCTCAATGGCAGGGGTTGCAAAGGTGAACTTCAAGTAGAGTCCTCCACCAGTTTCCCAAAATGGAGACAAACATGTGCTGGGTCTGCAATTGCAGTTGTCCAGGTCTCCAGAGGCCTGGCCCTACCCCAGGAGGGTGAAAGCAACAGTTGGACATGCTGCAGAGCTCTCTGGGGATTACCAAGAGCACAACAGCAGTGGATGATATGGTCCAAGCTTCTGTCAACACCATCCAGCAATTACTAAGAGGAGATTGATTCATCTTGGTGATCAAGTTGAAGTAAAAGAGAAAAAAATAGAAGAAACATATTTAGAAAGCTCACTGTTCTGAGTATGCCATATCTTCATGGGAAATCTAGGTTATCTCTGCACAGTGTCAGTGGTAAATGAGCTGGGCAGACCACTCCAACCATTCTACACCAAAGGTTTCTTCAGAAAATAGAGACTTGAGGCCTTGTATCACAGAGGCATGGAGAGCAGCAGGAATTGAGGTCAGAGGTGGTACAGCTGAGTCATGACACCTAACCCCATCAGCTATTAGGGAAGCCACTGGACAGCCTGAGAATCAGCTTCCTGATTTAAAATACAGGAGTAAGAAAGACAGAGCTTATGAGATATAATTGTATTCAGTGTTCCTCTTTACACCAACCCCAGTCATCAGATTAATATGAATTGATCAAGTCACTCCCCTGCTCATAACCTTTCTCCAGCTCCCCTCAAGATAAACACCAGTCCTTAGTACTGCATGCAAGGCCCTTCTCACATCAGCCCATCCCTCAGTCCCCAACATCTTGCTTTCCTCTCTTGTAAAACATCCTTCTTTTACCTAATCATGCCCAACTCTTTAAACTCACTTTCAAATCTCCAGGGAGCTGCCTGGAATGCCCTTTTCCATACAGTAAAATCCTACTCAGTCTTCAAAACTCAGACCATAAGTTATCTTCTCTTATCCCATTGTCCATCCCCAGCGTTGCTCACATGCCTGATGTAGGCAGAATCTCATTTTATTGTAATTATCTCTATCTTTATCCATCTGTCTGTGCACTATGAGTCCTTCTAGGGCAAAGATAATGTCTTATTGGTGTTTTACAACCTCATCCCCTTGCACTGTGCCCTCAATCTTAAAGATGCTTAGGAAAAGCATTGACTTCATATGTGGAAATATGAGTAAACAAAGGGGTTTTTAAACTGTTAGAGTTCCTCAGTATCCATGGAGAATTTGTTCTAGGATCCCCTTGGCTACTATCTGTGAATACTCAAGTACCTAATATAAGATAGTGTAGTATTTGCATACAACCTATGCATAGCCTTTGGTATATTTTAAATCATCTCCAGGTTACTTATAATACCTAATACAATATAAATTCTATGTAGGAATTTAGGGAATAATGACAAGAAAAAGTATTTCCATATTTAGTACAGGTGCTTTTTTAAAAAAAATACATTTTTGATTCTCAGTTGTTTGAATCCACTGGTACAGAACCCACAGATAATTACTGTTACTGAAGGTAGAGAACCTGAGCATAAGAAGAACTCAGTCCCAGAACTTTGCACTTGAAGGAACTGGAATTGCAACCCTTCTAAATCTGGATACTACGAATTTCCCCAGGGCCCTTCCAGGAAGTAGGTAGGTACACCAAAGGGTGAACCCCTTGAGGGTTGTAAGGCATAAAGCTCTTCCCATCATTGTAGGAATGAGCTGGTCCATAGAACTAACTTCCCTCAGACTTTCCCCAAATCAAAATTTAAAACCTCCATGGTTTCTTTATAGTGACAGTTTTCTTATCTTTGGATATGTGTAGGAGTTTCATGAAACTGTGTGGGTTACAGGTACCAGATGTGGAACCCTGACCCTCCCATTTATTCCCAGTAGACATGAACAATGCACTCAGTCTGGTGAGGCCTGTGACCTATTGACAAAATGCATTGACAAAAATGCATAATAGGATTGTTGTGAAAACCAAAGAGAAAAATGTTGAGGAAGATATTACAGACCAAATAATTTGCACAATTGTAAGACACTACTCCAGTAATAAAGAAAAGTAGATGGTTATCAGCCCCAGTCTCACCTTTCTCACTTTTATGTTTCCCCTGCATCTCTCTTTCTTTCTCTCTCTCTCTCTCTCTCTCTCTCTCTCTCTCTCTCTCTCTCTCTCTCTGATTTCCAGCAAGAAGCCGTGGAACGAATGTACATCTGACTGGGCTTGGGTCTGCCTTTGCCTAAAGGCGTTTTTTTTTTTTTTCCCCATCCTTAATAAGGCTGATCTAGTTTCTTCTCTGCAAAGGGAAAACTTTTGTGGGGGAAATAACAGTTTCAGCAGCCCCAGTGGTAACAGAGCATTTCTTTGATCTCCTGCCACTATCTGAGTGTTGTTTTCAAAGTTATTTAAGAATGAAAGCATGCCCCCCAAATTCTACTGTCAAAGGGGATTCAGCTCACCTCAAATCCAACCAACTTTGAGGTTTTGAATGTGTAAAATTGAGATGGCGACAGCTACATAAATATTAAATGAGCAACGAGATGTCAATGTTTTTATTACTGTTTGCAGTTGAACTTTGAGTAAAGCTGAGCCAGTTACATACACCTGGAGAGAGATCATGGTTTTTGATATGACCACGATATATTTAATTTGGACATTTTAAAGTATACAGTGCTGCTAATAGCTCTTGGGTGTTTTTTTTTTTAAGTAAGTTGTTGAACTTCAGTATTCACTATGCCTATGAGAGCTTGTGATACCAAATATTTTAAAAGTTGTCTCACAAATGCCTAAGGATTAGGAAAAACCAAATTGGATGTTCAAGGAAGTCAGACAGTTCACTCCTCACAAAGGTGGAGCTGATGCTGACCCAAGTTCTCTTCACACCTCACTGGGATAAAAGCACCAATTTCTTTCTGGTCTCCCCACCTGTGTAGCTTTGCCTCTCTCCAATTTTTCTCCCATAAGCTATAGAAGTGATCCTCCTAAAATCCATATCTACTCATATAATATCCAGATTTTACAATTACTTTAAGATACCTTCAAATAATGTGGCCCATCTTAGCAAGACTCCAGGCTGCTGTCCCATCTCATCCCAGGTTAAAGTCACATTCCCATTTCACCGCATCTCTTCTTCTGTGTCCCATGCTTTGCCTTGCAGTTTCCAGACCCCTCTCCCCCATTTGTCAGTGTAGACTGAGGTCACCCAAATATCTGGCATCACAAGCTCTTATAGGCATAGTGAATACTGAAGTTCAACAACTTATTCTTGAAAAAAAAAAAACAAGAGCTATTAGCAGCACTGAATACCTTTGCACACACAGCAACCTTCTGCCACTCTCTTCCCATGGCTGACCTGCACATCCTTCAGGGTTCTGCTAGAAGCCAGTGTGTCCAACGGGATCCTTAACCACCATCCCCAGATTGGCCCCATCCTGAGCCTGTTCCTTTCATAACACTTATCATGTTATATTTTAATCCTGCATTGACTTTTCTCTCTCTTCTACTGGGTCGCAATTTTCATGAGTGTAAAAATCAGGCTTTAATCATATTTACACCCCCAGAACTTTTCAGTATCTGGTCCCTAGTGGAGTGCCAGTCAAAGTCTGACAAATCAATCAGCCATTCAGCACTAGATTTAAAGTTGGATTTGATTTCATAAACCAAATGTGCCAGCAATTGGCTTGACATTGGGTATTGGACAAAGAGATAGAAAATTCAATGAAACCAATTGTCTTTATTTATTCAAAACCTATTATATGTATTTCCTTCCAATAAGTTCACATAATTCTCTTTCCCACTATCTATGGGTCAAGTCTTTTACTCCCCCAAGATGCAGTTATTTCTTGCCTCACCTTGCTTATGGTAGAGTAAATAAAAGACTTTAAAACCTTTCCTCCATCCTCTTCTCAGTGGTAACCTCCTTTGAATGTTTGCAAAATAGCAGTGCTATTCTTCTTTATCAGTTTTGAGTGTGACAAAGTCTCTTTTATTAATTGAATTATTGTATGCATTCATTTAAAACATCTTTATCAAGCAACTACCATGTGCCAGTTGTTGTCATGGCCCAAGATAAAAGCCATGCAAAGGTCAATCTGCCAGTTAAACAGATGAGCTTGAAAATACTCAACATTATATAGTAGAGGTCCAAACTACTGACTGGTTCAAATACGTTTAGTGAATGTTGAAAATTTATAGATATCATTGATAAGCAGAAATGCACAAACAAAAGTCAACAAACATAATAGCTATAACTGTAACACTAGCCCAAGAAAGTAATTAGTGCCTTCAGATAGCCCTTGCTAGGATATACATTGTATATTGTGATGTTCAACTCCTCAAAAAAAAAAAAAAAGTCAAACAAACAAACAAAAAACACATGATGCTTACAACCTGAAGGTTTTCTTTGATCCCCTAAAGCCTATTTGGAATCCCCAAGAAAAGGAGCCCCTTTGTGAATCTACTTAGATTTGTGCCTTGATGTCAGCCAGACCGACTATCCACAAGTAGCACAGGCTGAGCCTCAGAGGAGAAAACAAGGCCCTCATCTCCCTAGGAAGCTGTGAAAGGCGTCTTCCTGACTTGATGGGAAAACCTAAAGTTTGAATTTTTCAGGATAAATAAGGCACCTTGTTGAGTAATTTACAGTAGAATGTGAAAACAAATACAGGAGAAAAGAGCCAGGAACAGCACATTCCCCTTAATGAGACAGAGGGAAGAGGACAGTGACTGGCTGCTCCCAAGGTGGTCTGGCTCCCTCCCTCCCTTCCTTTCTTCCTACTTATTTATACTCTCCTTCAAATTCCTCTAGGTCTGGGTAACATCTCCCATATTGGAGTTGGCTTGTTCCTTGTTCCCCCATTCAATCACCTACCCCAGCTTACTTGTCTCTAGAGGAAAGAGAAACAGGTGGAAAAGAAGATTTGGGCCTCAATCAGAGCTGGGAGTGCTCAAAGCAGGCTACCGAAGGGCAGAGGAGGAGGAAGACTTGGCATCAGGAAGGTTATATAACATGAACCAGGCTCCAGTTATGGGCTAGCAATTTCTAACAGTTTTCTGTGACTGTTTACAATGCTGCTTTTTTTTTTTTTAATTAGTACTTATCTTGGCCACCATCATCACATGAAGCTGTCATGAAAATATAGAACATCATCATGAGACTCACAACCTCCCACATTAGTACATTTCCCTGTTCTACTCAGTGGTCGTTACCCCTCACCCTCCCTCCCTGTTGAAACCGTAACAGGGAAATCACAATATTGGAGACAGCCTGGCCCTTGGGGGGGGGGGGCGGATAGAGACGCCAACTAGCATAGCAGCCCTGCCTTAGGTTCACAGAGCAGAAGTCTGGTATTGCAAATACTTTTTGTAAGCTGTTCATAGCTGGATCTTTCTCTGGCCCAAAGACCTCAAAAAAAAAGCCGTTGATCCTTTTATCACTTTCTCTTCATGTGGAGTTATAAGTATGATAGCACAGAGAGGGGTTCAAATCCAGATTCTATGTTGAGGGGTTCTGTGAACTAAAGCTAGTTATTTAAAAGTTTTGAGTCTCATCATCTTCATCTATAAAATGAGAAAAATACTACCTACCATAAAGAATCAAGTGAAATACTTACAAGTAAAGCACAATGCCTAATCAATATCATAGATGTCTCCCAGCATCCTCCAAAGATAACTGATAGTTTTTTGTGAACCCTTATATATTTTAACTCATGATTTTCTTTTTACCTTTTTTATTCTGACATTACACACATGCTGTATTTTAAAGGGTAATCTATAACCTTTTAAAAAATAATTGGAGCAATTTTATTAAGAATAACTGCCAGCCTCACCCTTTGTTCATGGGTTTTTCCATTATCACAAAACACCTGGCCTCACTCTGCATCTAGAAATATCCTTCACTGGGACACTTATGTTCCCACAGCCACTGTTCTGAGGACTGTGCTGGAATTCATGGCCTCTCTTTAAAATGTGCTCCCAAACAATGGAGTACAGATTAGGCAGAAAAGATGCTATATACCTTTTTGTTTTAGGGGTTCAGCTGGTAACAAGAAGATGGGGAAGTAACTGGCACTTTTTCATTCAACAGCTATTTTTTGGAACTGTAAGTAGCACTATGTTGACTACCGTGATAAATACAAGAGTGAGACAGACACGGTGTCTGCCCTGAAGAACTTACATGAAATGCTCATTTCGCACAAAATTTCTGAATGCCTTCAATGTGCAGCTCCTCTTCTAGGCCCTAGGGACACAGCAGGGGTGAAAATCCCATCGAACACACATTTTCTTAGGTAAACAAACTAACTAATAAGACAATAATGAGAAATGCTAAAAATAAAATAGCATGCTAGAGTGAGAGGCAGGAAGGAGCTTTGTAGAAATAGTGTGGTAAGTGTGAGAAAGAGAAACTTCAGAGGAAGCAAAAGAGATAGAATGCAAAGAGAAGAAGGCCACATGTGATGACATACACCTATTATTCCAGGCTTAGGAAGCTGAGGCAGGAACAGCACAAGTTCAAGGCCAGCCTTAGCAAGATCCTGTCTCAAAATTTTAAAAAGGGATGTTGAACATTTTTTCATATATTTGTTGACCATTCATATTTATTCTGTGAAGTGCCTGTTCAGTTCCTTTGCCTATTTATGGATTGGGTGGTGGTGGTGGTGGTTGTTGTTGTTATTAGTGTGAAGTTTTTTTATTTCTTTATATATCTGGAGATTAATGTTCTATCCGAGGTTCAGGTGGCAAAAATTTTCTCCCATTCTCGATGCTCTTTCTTCTTGTTCTTGATTGTTTCCTTTGCTGTGAAGAAGCTTTTTAGTTTGGCACCATCCCATTTACTGATTCTTGATTTTACTTCTTGCACTTTAGGAGTCTTGTTAAGGAAGTCAGTTCCTATGCCAACATGATCTGGTGCTGGGCTTACATTTTCTTCTAGTAGGCACAGGGTCTCTGTTCTAAAATCTAGGTCCTTGTTCCACTTGAGTTGAGTTTTGTGCAGGGTGAGAGATAGTGGTTACATTTCATTCTGCTTATGGATATTCTGCTTTCTCAGCACCATTTTTTTTGAAGAGGCTAACTTTTCTCCATTGTATGTTTATAGTGCCTTTGTATGTATGGGATAACTGTATTTATATGGCCTTCTATTCTGTTCCATTGAACTTCATGTCTCTTTTGGTGCCAATACCATGCCTTTTATTGTTACTATAGCTCTGTAGTATAATTTAAGATCTGGTATTTTGATGCCTCCTGCTTCATTTTTCTCGATTAGGATTGCTTTGTCTATTCTGGACCTCTTATTTTTTCAAATGAGTTTTATGATGGCTTTTTATATTTCTATGAAGAATGTCATTGGAATTTTAATTGCAAGTGCATTAAATCTATAAAGTGCTTTTGGATTAGAGAAATGCAAATTAAAACTACTGAGGGCTGGAGTTATAGCTCAGTTGGTAAAGTGCTTGCCTTGCATGCACAATCCCCAGCACCACACAAACACACACACACACACACACAAAAAAAAAAAACTACACTGAGATTTCATCTCACTCTAGTCAGAATGGCAATTATGAAGAATACAAGTAACAATAAATGTTGTAAAGGATGTGTGGGAAAAGATATATTCATACATTGCAAATTGGTGCAACCACCCTGGAAAGCAATATGGAGATTCCTCAGAAAACTTGGAATGGAACCACCATTTTATCCAGTTATCTTACTCCTTAGTGGATTTAAGTCCCAAAGGACTTAAAATCAACATACTACAGAGACACAATCATATCAATGTTTATACCATCTCAATTCACAATATCTAGGTGCTCTTGAACAAATGAATGGATTTTAAAAAGTGGTATATATACACACAACAGAATATTACTTAGCCATAAAAAAGAATGACTTTATGGCTTGCCAATAAATGGATGTATCTGGAGACCCTCAAGCTAAGTGAAATAAGCCAATCCCCAAAAACCAAAAGTCAAATGTTCTCTTTGATATGCAGATGCTAACACACAGTAAAGGTGAGGGGGAGGAAGAATAGAAGAAGCTCAGTGGATTAGACAAAGGGGAATGAAGGGAAGGGAGAAAAGTAGGATAGGAAAGACAGTGGAATGACTCTATAATTTTCCCATATTCATATATGAATATATGAACGGTGAAACTTCACATCACGTACAACCATAAGAATGATATCCTAATTAGTATATGTTATACTATGTGTGTGTATAATATGTTGAAATACACTCTGCTGTCATGTATATCTAAGAAAATTTTTTTAAAAAAATTTAAAGGAATGGGCATATGGCTCAGTGGTAAAACATCCCTGAGTTTAACCTCCAGTACCAAAAAAAAAAAGAAAAGGGGTATGTAGAAGAAGGTGGGAGCCAGATCATGACTCCATGTAGGCTTAAGGGTGGCAAACTATTTTTGAAAAAGGTCAGAATGCAAATATTTCAGCTTCTGAAACTTACACAATCTCTATTACAATTCTTCAATTCTGCCATCAACACAGTATATAAACAAATAAGCAGGGTTGTAGCCTAAAAAATTTTATTTAAGGACTCTGAAATTTAAATATCATTAATTTTTCATGTTATGAAATATTTTGATTTTGTTTTCAACATAAAAACCATTCTCAGCTAAGCAAATCTCAATTTGAAAGCCCCTGCCACAGTCTACATTAAGAAGTTTGAATTTTATTCCAAGTGCACCAGGGAACCATTACGAGGTTTCTGTATAGAAAAGTATTGTGATATGATTTATATTTTGAAGAAATCATTCTGGCTTAAATGGACTGGAGGAAGAGACTAGGTCCACTGTAGGAGTACAGATGTGAAAAGATGGTGGCTTGAGTGGGTGGTGATGGCAGTAGAGTTAAAAAAATTGTATGGAGACCAATTTGAAATATATTGTGAAGGTTAAGTTGAAAATACATATGCATAAATCATACTATGAAGTATAGAGCACAAATGCCAGAAAGAATGATGCTGAAATTACTCTGGAAGGTCAGAGAAGATTCCCTAAATTGATGGAAGGTAAGCCTTTCATTCAAGTAGGTTTTTGACAAAGGAGATGATTCAGGCAAAGGAGAAGAGACAGGAAAAAAAAACTTGGGTCTAAGATGGGCTTGATAGCTCTAAGCTTCCTGTCTTGGTTTGTAAAAATGTGTTATAATATTGAACTGTGAGCTCTTTGTGGCCAGGGACCATGTCCTTTGCCTCTTCACAGTCCTGCAACCTTGCTAATCAGTAATCTAACATCATCATTTGTGACAACATGAATGAATTTAGAGGCTATTTTGCTAAGTGAAATAAATCAGGTACAGAAATAAAAATATCACATGACTCTCTTATACATGAAACCTAAAAACCAAGTAAGCAGCATAGAAAAGGGGAATCAAATGGTGGCTACCAGAGGCAGCAGGGAGAGGTGGGAGAATGGGAGGTATAGGTCAAAGGATACAAAGCTGCTGTTATGTAGGGCGAATAAGACTAGAGGTCAAACGTATAGCATGAGGACTGTAGTTAACATTATGGTATAATATACTGCAAATTTAGTAAGATAGTAGATTTTAGGTGTTCTTTACACACACAAGAATGATAGCTATTTGAGATGATGGATGTGTCAATTGGCTTGACTGTAGTAATAATTTTCCTGGTATATTAAAATGTTATGTGTATACCTTAAATATATACAATAAAAATTTAAATAAAATAAAATTTCATGGCAATGATAAAAATCAGCTTGATAAGTATTTATTGGCCTATTATAAGCTGTGGCATGTGCTAATTGCTGGGGATAGATGTGTTCACTGTCCTTACAAAGTCACTGTCCTATATAATTAGAGATAATTGCACAAGTTTCTAATTTCTGTACTTTGGAAATTAGAGACTTGTGCAATTATCTCTAATTCTATTATATCTAGATAGAATTAGAATTATCTCTAATTCTAATACAAAGGCACAATCTTTGGTGCTTTAAGAGAGATAACGGGACCTAATGTTTTGGAGGTCAGAAGAAGACATCTGTGTGGAAATGACATTTACATTGACTGCTGAGGGGAAAAGTAGAAATAATTAATGAAAGTGAGTAGGGAGGAGAAAGAGCATTTCCAGTAAGATGAACAGCACACATGAATTTCCCAAGAGAGGAAAGTGCCCAACATGTCTGAGGATCTAAAAACCAGAGAAAGAAAACAATTAAGTGTGATGAAATTGAAGCTCAAGGATGGAGAAGCATCCTAGCCTTCATCCCAGTCTCAGTAAGCAGTGATAGTAGAATCGGATTCAAGCACACCTCACCTTCAATTCCCAGTTTTGGCATTTGGGTTAATGGGTAGAAATACTGAATGAATGACTTAACCTGTCTTGTAGGAATTATAAGAATAGATGATGAAATTATTTATTATAAGAAACAAATGGTGAAATTATCTGTAAAAGATACTGGTAGATTTTCACAAAGTATTGGTTTTCCATCCCTGGGCACAGGTTAAACATAGAAAATCCTGTGAAAGGAAGATTAAGTTAAATGCCCAACAGAGTCCTCACCTTGTACCTCACAGGGAACAAAAAGGAATGAGGAAGATTGTCTCCCGTCTACCAATGTCTACACACAAGTCAAACCCAGTCTACCTGAGCCCTGGGTTCCATACTTCTCCTGAAGAAACTGGAGCAGATGTCCAAGACATTATTGCATGGATCCACTGAGTTTGATTAGGATCTTTCAAATGGGTGTAATAGGGGAATAAAAGAAAAGCCAGATAGAGTGCCTTCCTTTAGAAGGCTGCCTGGGATGTTTTTGCTTTTGCTCCTGTGGCTGGTTGACTTTATTCCATGAGTGCCTAACAGATTTTGGAAGCTGTAAACTGGGCATATGTCTTGGACCTTGTGTGTATAAATCAAACTACTACTCACATGCTCCCGTTGCTCTGTATCCTTTGGAAGTGTAAACTAGCTTGCCAGAGCTCTCTCCCGTGGACAGCAAGAGTATCACCCTATTGAAGAAAAAAAAACACAGTAATCCCAAAAATCTATTCCAGGACAAGAGTTCTTGCCCCCGACACTGCTGCTTCTTCTCTGGGGAGGAGGGGTAGGGCAGCATCCTAGCCTGCAGCTCTGTAATTGTCACTAGGTTTTGAGTCCCTCTTATTGCTCAGCTGTATCCATTATAGTCATTAAAAAGCTTATCCTTCTTTCATGAGCAAAAATTATCCCAAGAGTTTCTCAAAAAAAAAAAAAAAAAAACTAAACAAGTGATAATCTAGCCAGACATCTTACAATTCAAGGTCATGGCAGTGTACCAAGGAAAAAGAAAACATGGAGGAGTCTATCTTAATTAGTGAACTATGTGCCTATTTTCAGTTCACAGTGTCCTCAAACTGCCTATTCACAAAGCCCAGATAATGATGAAATAAAATATTATAACAATGTATAATAATAAATTATTGCTATACATAATAAAATAATTACAGGGAAGCCCAGATAGTCCTGTTTAGGTTCTTCCATGCCATCAGGAGAGCTATCTGGCATGCCCTGCCATGCATGCAGTCAACCTTCAGGTTCATCTCTCAGTTCCCACCTCTGTCCTCCTGATTGCTCAGTCAGGTTCACAAATGCTTGCAGGCTGCTTCCTAAACCAGTTTCTGGACTGGCCCTGTCTTAGGCAGGAAGAATTGGTAAAGGGAGCCTGGGCCCCTTCCTGCTGAGTAGAGGCCTGAGCAGTGGACTGATTGGTAACCAGCCTTCCACCCACTCACTGTGTCACTTCTGACTCTTACAAGAATTTAAGTACCTTGTTCTTGACTCTTGCTTATAAAATGTTACTTAAATTATGCCTGAGAATCTACACCCTTCAGATACTATAACTTACAGGTCAGTATATATTCCCCTTCCAGAGTTTGCCTGAGCAATCACCTAGCATTTATCCAGTGATGAGACACTAAATGCTTAACCAGCTCTGGGGTGGGGGGAATATATTTATAAACACATAATCACACATGAATCTAAGTCCACTATAAATATACAAATGTTTTATTATCTGTAAATCAGTAAAATATACTCTTTGCTACAGAGTACTTATAACCTATTGATTCTCCTAATATGCTTTTATTGCTGAATTTATTGAATCTGTAGCCAACTTACAGCCACAATGAATGAACAAGTGTAATTTCCATGTAAATGTTGGTTGATATTTTTATTACTTGGAGTAAATAAAACAAAATGAAACAACAAAGACCTATGTTGGAACTTTACTCATTTATCAGTGACATAGGCACTTTGTTGAATCAAATTATAGTTTTTGAATATTGGAAGAATATTTCCTCAATTTTTTGCACAATTTTTAACTTTAATATGTTATAATATTATAGAAATTTTTAACTTTAATCTGTATTATTAATATTTTCTTCATCACTTTTTTAAGTCTAGACCAGTGGTTACCAATTTTCTCTTGTAAAGGGCCACATAAGCAATCTGTCACATATTCTTTGTGTGTATTGTGTTTTGTTTTGATTTTACAATAATCTTTTAAAGATGCAAAACACAGAACCATCCTTAGCTTCTGAGCCATAAAAAAACAGCTTTGGACCAGATTTGACTCATGGAACTGTCATTTGCTGATACTTAGCATAGATAGTTCATGAAATAATAAATCATAATAAATAATAAATAATAAATACTATTGGCTGGTTTCTGTGTTGTAAATATTCCCACATGGCCAATTTTAAGACCCCAGTTTAATGTCCCTGAACACAGAGACTGAGAAGGGAGTGTGGTAGTACACAGTATATGCTGTTTCCACCATGCAGATACCATGATGTCAGTCACCTCAAAGGCATAAATAATAGTAAAGTGCAGTAAAATCAGGAACAATGAGTTTTAATTTTCTGCTTTTATATAATTTATTTAACTTCATGTTTATATAATTTAACTTTCTGTGACGGCTGAGTTGACAAAATTTCTGAAATTTTAATGACATGTGGCTCAACTGCAGCACCCTGATCCATGGATCCCATGTAAGGGTAGATCTGGGGCAAGTTCTGCCTTCCCCCACCTCCTGTTTGTGCTGCTTCTAAAAATTGCACTATCACAACACATAGTCTTAGAAGTGACATGATATGGGAATTTTGTACTCTGAACTTTGTGATCAGTCTGAGATCTTCCTGATTCTTAGTTCAATATTCTAAAAAAAAAAATAATAACACTAAGGAAAGTTTGGGTTTTTTTAATAAAAATCTAAGGTAAAGGAAAAAAATGATTTCTATGTGACCTGTGGTTTGAGGATTATTTATGCTTTCAGTATTTCCACTAGTGCACGTTATTTAAACTTTCTCATCCCAAAGCTATAGAAATCAGGATTGGGATATACAGTAGTAGAGCTCTTGCCTAGCATCCTCAAGGGCCCAGTGGGTTTGATCCCCAGCACTGAAAAGTCAAACAAAAACCCAAAACCACAGAAATCAGTGAAGGAAGTTCTAGCTGCAGATACTCCTGATTAAGTTTCCAAAGAAGTACCTGAGAGGTGAAACTCCACAAATGTCATTGGAGAACTTAGGCTGCTGCAGCTGGGCTTCTGGGCGACTGGTATTCATTTAGCAAAAATTTCATGCCAGGCATGGAAATAGAGAACTATTCGTATAGAAAGAACAATAAAAATAATAACACCTTTCATTTAGAAATCCAAAGGGATCAAGAAAAAGAATAAATTTAGTAAGAGCCATGATATAATAATTATTGGGAAGGAAATTAAGAAGCAAAATGGTTCAGACTATGGAGCAGACCTTTTTTGTGGCCTTTTGTGACTTTTTTTCAAAAGCCTGAACTTTTAGACATCTCTGCTCCCTAACCATATCTGTGTGCAGCTTTCACAGGACAAGCAAAGCCCAGAGAGTGTATAATAGTCACAGATAGGATCAATTCATTTTTGTGGATGGCAAAATCTGACAATCAATAAGTAAATATTGCCTTCCAATTCCAACTTTGTTTTTAATCTCCCAGAAGTAGTAGGTGCAAGAAGGCTTTCCTAGTGTCAAAAGAAAAAAAAAAGCCTTTGGCCCTTCATTTAAATCATTGTTTTTCTAGGGAAATTTAATTTTGGAAAAAAAATGTTTTTCTAATTAACTGGATGGCTGTGTGCTATGCAAACAATAAAGATTCTTGTTTGAAAGTAACGCATGCCCCTGCTCCTAGGACTACCAAGGGAATTTAAAATAAAAAATGCAAGCAGCTCCAACCTCGTATTTTGCCAGAGCTAAACAAAATTCCCAGCTCCAGAGTTTTCACGTCAGTTCCCAATTTAAAACCCACAAGTGTTGAATGGGTCCATGCTGTATTGAGACACCTCTTCTCATCTCTAGAAATGACTGTATTTGATCTCTGTCTGGGTTTCTGGGCACATCATCCCCTCCCTCTCTTCCTCTTGTGCTATGGTTGGCCTGAAAGGTTAGAAACTGCACATTTAGATGGATCAGAAGAAGATTTCATAATACTGTAGTGCTGGGCTGGGCAGTCTAGCCAAATTCCATTCATTAGCTAAGGCGCCAGGGTGAGTGTGACCAGTAAGAATGCTGTTTTGGTTCCATCGAAGAGCTGATAGGAAATAGGAAATGCACTTTTTTTTTTTTTTTTTTTTTTTTTTGGTTTCTGAGAGGCAGTATGGACAAATAAAGAGTTTGGGATGCTGAAAGTGGATGCCAGGAATTAATCCCTATTTCAGCCCCTAACTGAGTAACTCAAGCAACTGCCATCCTCTTTTTAACTGTGTTTCTCTCTATTCTGACCCAGTTTTCTTACTCTTAATGTACCAATATCAAATTTCTGTCTATCTTAAACTTTGAGCATTCCAAGATCAAGAATCAAGCATTTAATTCATCTGATAATACAGAGCCACCTACCCTGCTGTAGGGTCTAAGATGAGAGCTTTGGATGTGGTCCCTGCGCTCAAAGAGCTTATAAACTACAGGGGAGACAGATCTCTTACAATGAAGCAAGTGCAATGTAAGAAACATAAAAATTACTATGGGAAAATTGGCAAGTCAGGGAAACTACAGTTAGGGAGGAAATTTTAACCAGGCCCATGTAAATGCAAGGATAGAAGCTTTGGAAAAAGAAAGTAGAGGAAGAGGGAGAACAGCAATAAGCAATAAGCTTTTCTGATACTTGCCTCATAATATATGAACAAGATAAAACCACCCTGGGCTTTGAAGCATTTGAGACTTTGGAGAGAATCTACACAAATTAGATTTTGTATTTTTTTGTAATCAATTGAAGAGAAATCAATTCAACATTTACACAGTATTATTTCTTTATGCTCTTGCTTTTGCATAGTCTTTGCCCCTCAAAAAGCTGGCCGGAGGCTTAGAAACCCTACTTCTATTTTGCAAACCTGAATAGAAACAGTTTCTGTGATCTATACCTTAAAATTGTAAGTCTTAAATAGTTTAAAAGTTCACATACATGGCTCCAGCTCTTCAGGGATGTAAAAGTAACTGATTTTCTCAGGGTTTTACATGAGGTCTTTAAACTACCTACACACAACCTTCCAGAGAGAGCATGCAAAGTTGCCTTCTTAAAATTCCCTGTTGCTCTCAAAGGAAGTCCTACTTATTGTGTGTCCCTTCTTATTCTTTAAACTATCCCTTTAGTTTCCATGTGGCTTTGTGCTGAAAGGAGTCTATCATCCTAAGGAAGTACATAGAGGGAAGTCTGTTTGTTGTCCCAGAATACATTCTCCATTCCAGCAAGGAGAATTTCTTTCCTCCAGTCTGAATCTTCTTTCTCTAACCCCTTCTCCTTCAAAACTTAGATGTGTTACAAGATCTAATTAGACTTAACTGTTTAAAACCACTTATTAATGCCAAAGCAGAAACACTTTGCTTCAGTTTTTTTTTTTTTCAAGAAGCCAGGCCCTCTTTTTCCAGCTGAAACATTCTTTGAAAAACATTTCAGTAAAACATGAAAAGGTTTTATTCAAAAATGAACTGAGGACTATTCAGAAAGTTTAAACATTGTATCTTTGAGCAACTTCCTATTAATGACTTGCTATCTAATCTGGCATTGCTCCCACTAACCCTCCCACTGCTCTTCCTTTGGGAAGTCATCCTTAATTCTTAGTCTGGACTTGAAACCCTTGACTTGAAACCCTGGGTCTGGAGCTCCACCATAGCAATCAATTATGTACATCTCAATGGTAACCAAAGGACATTTTTGCTTCTAGAATTTTCCTGTATTCTTTGCCCTTTCTAGATGTCCTTGCACAATTGCTTCTCATTTTTGTTTTGTTTATATAAACTCCCTCAATCATCACTTTTATTCTTTAGCAAGAATTAGATACGACATTATTCTCTGATGACAAACCCTCTCCAGTTTGATTTCAAAGTCTAGAAACAATGAAGCCTGGCTTTCCATGTGATTTCAGCTTCTCAAACTCCTGCTTCATTGAACTTTGCTTTGAATCTCATTACATGTAAACAGTTACTTATGACATTTTTTACCCAAGATGCTTTTTTCAAGAGCTAATAGCTCATAATCAGAATAAAACATTTTGAAAAATAGACACATGTATGATTTATTTAACATATATAATAAATATGTTTTAGAATATGTACTTTTCAGGAGATATAGGCCTCATTTGAGAGTTACCATAAAATCGTAATCATTTCACTCTAACTATACTTTCTACCATACCTGAAAGCTTCAAAGTCAGTAAACTAGAAAAGAAAAATCACAAGAAAGAAAAATATATACATGTTAGAGAAAGTACTGTTGTCTACTCTGTACATATGTGTGTACATATAAACATACAATCAAATGTATTAAAGAACTGGAGAGGAAAAAAATGAATGATACTTCTCCTGTTCAAGTTTCTCACAATCTAACAAGAGAAAAAGACACATCCCATAAAACATAATACAGGGTAGTAAATCTTATTTTTATATAAGTAAAGACTTTAGGACACAAATCAGGTATATTTAATTAAATGCTACTGAGCAATTTAGAGTTAATTTTACTAGGTCTTAAAAGATTACTAGAACTTCACCAAATGAAGGTTGGAAGATGAGTAAAAATACACAAGGGCAGAAAAATACATGAAATAATCTGGTGATAGAAACTTCCAGAACAAAGACTTTCTTCTGGCAAATGGCAGATTAGAATAATAATGTAAGACTGAAATCAGATATAAAGGTCCTTGCATGCCTTGCTAAGATTTTGTTTAATTCACAAAGCAACTATACAATATGAAAAGATGTTAGGCCAGTGTTAGATCTATATTTTTAAATTATAATTCATGGTACATTCAGATGATTGATTATAGGTAAAGATTAAGAGACAAGCTGAAAAATCAATTAGAAAGCAAAGTTGAAGGGCTGTGGATATAGTACAGTGGTTAAGTGTCAATCCCAGTAACCCCCCCCAAAAAAATTTTTCTTTCAGAAAGCAAAGTTAATGCTTGCAATTATAAAGTCCTGTTCTAGGGTTAGTATCGTGGGACAGGAAGAGGAGAACTTATAGCACATATTTTAGAAGTAGAAACTACAGGGTGTAGTTATCAACTGGTTGGGTAATTAAAATGGAACTGCCACTAGTTACCACTGAGAAAACCCTCTTTTTACAAAGAGAAGTACTTAGAGAACACTCAAATGGAGTGTGAGACACTCAAGTGGAGATTTACAGAAGAAAGTTAGAGCTCAAGAGAGAGGCTAGACCTAGAATCACAGCTTTAAGTCTCATAGAGACAAAAAAAAAAAAAGATAAGGTAAACACTAGGGACAAGTACATGGAATGGGGGGCGGGGGGACAAGGAACATAACATCAAAGGGAAAGGAGAAAAAGAAAGCCAGAAAGAGGAAGTCTGGAAAAGGCAGGAGAAGCAAAAGAGAGGGTGCAACAAAGACAAAGGGGAGAGAAGGTTGCAAAAACAACCAAGAGGCCAAAGGGGCAGAATGTCTCAAAAGTTGTTGCCAATTGGAGCACTAGGAATTTTAGAAGAGGAAATTCAGAAAACTGAAGAAAGCAAACTAGATTCTTAGGGCAGAAGGAGGAGGAGCAGGGGATGCCGCTCCAAATCATAGGAATGAATGACCCAGGAGAAGAGCAGGAGTTGGGGGTGGCTTGGCTTGATTTTGAGGTATTAAAATGTCATCAAGAATATACCTTAAATCTCAAGGCCACTACTTTGTCATCATGAAGCATAGAAACATTGAAGCCTGGCTTTCCATGTGATTTCACTTCTCAAACTCCTGCTTCATTGAACTTTGCTTTAAATCTCATTACATGTAAACAGTTACTTATAACATTTTTTACCCAAGATGCACAATTTATCCTTCCTGACCATGGCCTTTCCAACCAATGGAGGATGTTAGGAAAGAACATGGTCTCACAGTAAAAGTGGGTATTAGAATTCGGATGATTTAACTACAAATGAACACCTACCTTGGGATGTCACCAGGGAAAAGCATTGAATAAAGGTAATCCGCAAACCCCAGATCCTAGGGGCTGCAAAGAAGCCCATGAAAAAAGCTTGCAAGAAGATATCAGGAAGGAAGAGGAGAAAAGGAAAGGGAGACATATAAAGTATTGAAGGTGGAGGAAATGAAAAAAGGCTTTTTTTATTTCGAATGTCACTGGACCCTTGAAAGAGCATTTTCAGTAGAGAAATGAAGCAGAAGCCAACCTTGGGAAGTAAATAGTGGTAATGTCCTGATGTACCCTTCAATTCTCATATACAATAAATGATTTATCTTTTATATACAATGAACTGTTATATATAATCTGCCTAAGTGTGTGTATATATATTCATGAACACACACATACACACATTATGTTTTATATAGCAATGGCCTTATGGCAATACTATGCAGTCATGAACCCCATCAGGATATTTTAGTCAAGGACAGACCAAATACATATCACCTGGTGACATCATGGCCAACTTAATTTGTGAAAGTACACTGTATGATATTTACATACACCAAAAAATGCCTTCCAGGAGAAGTGATGCACACCTATAATCCAAGCAACTGGAGAATCTGAGGCAAGAAGATCACAAATACAGGAGGCTGAGGCAGGAGGATCGCTTGAGTTCCTCATCAACTTAATGAGGCTCTAAGCAACTTGGAAACCATACCTCAAAATAAAAAATTAAAATAGCTGGGAAAGCAGCTTAGTAGTAAAGCATCCCTGGGTTTAATCCCCAATACACACACACAAAAAAAGAATTTGAGTAATGATACATTTCTCAGAACATATCCTATTGTTCAGGGTCATATGACTATAAATTATATTTCATGTTAAGAACATCACAAAAACATACACATACTACAATAAAATATCTTTTGAGGTTCAAAAAACTCATAAGGTATATTAATGACTATAGAATTATTGCTTTGGGGCTCCTCTTTTAAAAAATACTGGTGATCTTGGAAACACCTAGAATCCCAAGGAGGATTGTTATTGTGCCAATATAAGGAGAAGAAGGTGAACAAAGTTTGTGAAAAGGATTATATGCTAGAGTTTCTATGGTGCTTCTTGATTTCTGACTAAACTTCATTCTCTTTCTCTCCTTCCTGTCCCCTAATCCCCCACAGTGGAATGGAGTATGTCTAAAGACTTTTCTCCCTTGGCTGGAGAAATCATCATGGATAACCTACAGACGCTGAGATGCACAATCACAGGACTTAAGACGGTAAATGTCCTTGTGGTAGGCTTACCATTCCCTGTCACTGACATTTGTGCTGGGATGTTGGTAGCAAATGCCTATTCTGGAAGCCACAGCCAACACCCAGTCTTCTGGCAACAACTGCCACTCATTAAGCATGATATGTCTGATATCCATAATCTGAATTTCACAAAGGAGTGAGCAGACAGCATGAACCACTTTGTAAGTTGCCATGTTCTAAGGAGATCAGAAAAAGACTGGCCTCATGCAAGCCTTGAAAGCTGCTGCTTTCTGGATCACAGTCTAATCTTCGGGGGATCAAAGGCTCTGAGAGATCCAATTTTGACTCCCTGTCTGATGGTAAAAATAACAGCCCCATCTAGCCTCACCCCCACAGCCTTAGTTGAGATCAGTCATCAATTGGAGTCACACAATTTCCTGAAAGATATCCTTTTCCCTTGATTAAAAAGAAAGAAAGAAAAAAAAAAACTGTCTAAATTTGCTTTCACAAGAAAGAAACTATATATGGTAGAGCTATGTTTCTCAGTAACCTAAACCAATTTAAACTGTGAATGAAAAACTGGCACAAACCATGTTTATTTGTACAACCAGTATAAACTCAAATTATTTATGAAATTATGAACCATAAGAGCATGTAAAATACACACACCAAAAAAAAACCCAGCAAATTAGTTCAAACACAAACCCTGTATTTCCTCAAATAACTACAATATAAAATATTTTAAAAATTCTTTCTTTTAATAAAAATTGTTTTAAAGTAAAAAAAATCAAAACTTCCATATTTTTTTGTTCCATTTAAATAATATCTTAAGAATTTTGCATGGAGGCCATAGAGGGACAATTCTGTTGTTTTCTTAAAGGTTAATCAATTAAAACTATTATTTGAAAAATATAATCCTGAAACCCATTACTAAAAAGGTGCATTAGGTTGCATCTTTTTAAGCTTTAGCCATCTTATTCTAATAGACTTCTTGGTGGTTGGGTCACCACCAAGAATCCTGACTTTTAGTCTTAATCACTTGTCTATACCAGGGGCCAGAACTGTGAATTACTGGAGCAAACAAACCCCTGAGTGGGTGGCCCCCCTAGATGCTATCAGCAGAAGACTGATTCCAAACCCATGGCTCACATGGTGGAAGAGGGCCAGAAGGAACCCTAGAGAATTTCCATTGCTTAAAAGAAAAAGTGATATGGTGATAAAAATGGAAAACTCTCCATAGACGGTTTCTCTAATATCTGTACTAATTCCTACAGAGATTAAGTTTTTCCACTTGGCCATCCAATGAGAGCAATGCAGACACTGTCCTAATCATATAAAAGCCTAGAAGTAGATTTACACTTCTACATAATCCTTATAACCTTGAGGTGCATAGAAATCCATATTCAGTGTTAAAAAAATAACTTCATAGTATGGTAAGGCCAATATTATTAAATCCCTACAAAGATATATGATTTTTTAAACTTCAAACAACATTTTACAATTTTTGCAAGCAATATTTCATCAAACTCTGGCTTCTCAAATGCTTCTTTAATTCATTAGAAAAAAAAGGAAAACCTCAAAGCAAAGAAGAAAACATACAAAAAATTCTAATGAACTATCAGCAAACAAAAACAACTCCTTAATTCTTAATGCCATAAAAAATTAAAGAATATAAGCCATTATTTTTAATAATAGTTTTAAAATGGAAATCAAATCAGAGTTAATTTTAAAAATGTCTGAACAGCCAAGTTAAGGATGCTTATTGCAGCATTATTTGTTGTGGGGAAAAATGGAAACAATTCAAATGTCTACCAATAAGGGATGGTTAAATAAATGACAGTATCTTCTCACAGTGAAGCCACTGAAAGAATGAAGCAAGTTTTTAATGGACTATTCTGAAAAGATATTCATTACAGCTTGTTAATTTCTAAACTTTATCAACTAAAGGGGTGATGGCTGATGCCTCTGGGGAGTGAAAAATAAGAAGAAAGAGGAAAGAGTAGAGGTCACTGTTTGGGGTAAACCTTATAGGACTGTGTGATTTTTAAAGAGTAGTGTTTGGCCGGGTGTGGTGGTACACACCTGTAATCCCAGTGGCTCAGGAGTCTGAGGCACAAGGATAACAAGTTCAAATCCAGCCTTAGCAACTTAGCAAGGTCCTAAGCAACGTAGACACTGTCTCAAAATTTAAAAAAATTTAAAAAGACCTGAGGATGTGGCTCAGTGTCTAAGAGCCCCTGGGTTCAATCTCTTGCACCAAATAAAATAAAAAATAAAAGTAAAAATTTAAAAATTGGTGTATAAATTTTGAGGCTTGCCATTTTGCCAGGTTGGTGGCACATGCCTAATATCCCAGAGACTCAGAAGGCTGACACAGGAGGATTACAAGTTCAAGGCCAGCCTCAACAACTTAGCAAGACCTTATCTCAAAATAAAAAAAAATAAAAAGGGCTGGGAGGGTTGGAGATATAGCTCAATTGGTCAAGTGCTTAACCCACACGCACAAGGCCCTGGGTTCAGTCCCCAGCACCAGGAAAAACAGGGGTCGAGGCGGTGCTGGGGATGTGACTTACTTATTAAGCACCCTGGATTCAATCCCTAGTACCCCCAACACACAAATTAATTAATTAATTAATTAAGGGGAGTGAGAATTAGGAAAAATAATTATAACATTTCAATTTTTAAAACCAAAAAATACATAGAAATAAGACACTTTAATATGGTTACTATAATTTATAAACATGATGTTCAAGAAAAGTCAGAAAGCTATATATAGTATGGACAGAAGAGTTCAAAATGGATGAGCAAGCTAATGCAAAGATCTGCTTCTAGGGAAAAAAATGATTGACTGAAATGTCTAATGCATTATTCTATTTCAATTCTTTGCAGGGCCAACAATATTTTGTTCAGGTCTCGGCTTATAACATGAAAGGATGGGGACCAGCTCAGACCACGACACCGGCATGTGCCTCTCCTTCTAGTAGGTGCTGGCTACTCTCAGGCCTGGCAGCAGGCTCCAACTCTAGCTCCCTCTCCGTGGTGCCCTGGCCATCCCCTCTCCCACTACTTGCAACCCACCAGACCTTCTCAGGGCAGCATCTCAGACACAGAATGAGTGATTCCTCTGCAAAAACACTCCTGGGACAGCAGCTCAGTAGGTGAAAGGAGAGGGAACTTGGAACCAGAAAGACTGACTTTATATCCCATATCACGTGTGCCTTCAAAATCAAATTCTCAAAACTGCAATTCAACATCTACAGAATAGGCCTAATCATATCCTTTCACAGGGCTGTAATGGGAATGGAGAAACGGTACCTTGGGAGCTGCTGGCCCAGAGTACATACAGTCCATTTTAGCTCTCATCTCCCCTTCTTTGCCCCCAGTGGACACATCACATCCATTCCTTAACAGAATAAAATCTAACATTTTACTCATCTAACGTTCTGAGTGAAGAAATACTTTCTTGCTAACAGGCTCTGCAACAAACACAATCTGTATCATTTGTAGTGTTGACTGAGAAAACCAGCAAAAAGGCCTCTTCTATTTACTTGAAGATTAATAATTCATACCTGGTATGTTTGGTGACTTTCTCCTAACCAGAAAAGGTAGTTAACCAGAACAACTCCAGACAGATGATATGATAGATTTTTCTCTGTAATGAGCCCAGAGCCCTGGATTGTGTTTTCTTTTTTTTTTTTTTTTAAATTGTTTTTTTTTATTGGTTGTTCAAAACATTACAAAGCTCATGACATATCATCTTCCATACATTTGATTCAAGTGGGTTATGAACTCCCATTTTTTACCCCAAATACAAGTTGCAGAATCACATCGCTTACACATCCACATTTTTACATAATACCATATTAATGACTGTTGTATTCTGCTACCTTTCCTATCCCCTACTATCCCCCCTCCCCTTCCCTCTCATCTTCCCTCTCTACCCCATCTGCTGTTATTCAATTCTCTCCCTTGTTTTTTTTTTCCCCTTTCCCCTCACAAACTCTTATATGTAATTTTGTGTAACAATGAGGGTCTCCTTCCATTTCCATACAGTTTCCCTTCTCTCTCCCTTTCTCCCACCCCACTCGTCCCTGTTTAATGTTAGTCTTTTCCTCATGCTCTTCTTCCCTGTTCTGATCTTAGTTGCTCTCTTTGTGTTTTCATCTTTTTAAAAATATGTCACTAATGTGATAGTTAAAAATGGTATCGTATGCTTCTTGTGAGAGTTCAAACTACTACATCCTTTATGGAACACAATTTCCCATAAGAAAATTTTCCCTTAAGAAAATCCCTTTCCTTTTATCCCATAATCACACATCTAGGAATCTAACCTAAGGAAACAGAAATATAGATAAACAATTATATACAAAGATGGGCAGTGCCACAGTATATGGATAACAATGTGTAATGAAGAAAATAAATCCAATATTAATTTAATAGCTAAGTAAAACATGATATATATGTATTCATCATACTATAGAACCAAACATAGCCACTAAAAATGGTATTTCAAAAAAGCCATTCAATACATGAAAGAAATTTCTACTATACAAATTTTATGTAAAAATTATAATATAAAATTTGGAGATCTTTTCTGTAACATTTGATCATTAATTTACCTAAACTTAGATACAGTGTCTGTGACTCTTGATAATTATCAAAATTTAACAGTGGTCATTTAGGTTATGGGATTATGGGCTCCTTAGTTTATTGTTTTATATATATGTAAATTTCTCAAGTTTTATAACAATACTTTACCCAAGATGAACCATGAGCCAAGCAATACATTATAGACTTTCATATCTCTCTCTTAAGCCTCACAGCAATCCTTTATCTTCCTCCTTGTCCTATAGATAAGCATTACTATCATTATTATCTGTATCACTATCAAAATTAGAGATAACCTTCATAAGACTCATAATATGCAGAGCATCAATCTAAGTACTTTACATGGATTGATTCATTTTACTAGATAGGGAACTATTAGCACAAACACAAATACACAAATTGGGATTCAGAAATGATGTTCCTTTTCCCCAAGGTCACAACACTTGGTAAGTGTCTGAATGAGGATTCAAACCTGAGCTGGTCAAGGCCCTGCCGTGTCTCCTGTGCCATACTAACTAACCATCAGGTAGACAAGCAGACTAAGAGCCAACCAAACAGCCTGACCACCACCTATGGTGGGTTCAAATAGCTATACCAGTTCATATAGAGCCAGAGAGCTCCAAGACCCCTGAGTCCCTCTGAATTTGACAACTTAATTACTCCAGTCTTATTTGAATATCTTTATGGCTGAAGATTTATCAGAAACACAAACTGAAAATTACAAGATGATGATATTAAAGGGGACCATCTGTGACTAGGGAAGCAGGGAGTGTGTATTATTGGAGATGGAGGACAAAAAGTACATAAAAACACAAAATATATTAATTGCCATTGACCTGAAAGTGAAACGGGGAAAACTCACTCCAAATGCATACCCATGCAGATTCTAATCTATATACAGATGCATAAAGTTCAGGTTCAATTCTATAAACTACAAATCTGTGCAGATACCCTCTCTCAGAGCATATTTGAAGAGCTCACTCTGGAGTGACAAGAACAGTTGTTCAGGACTCAGGGGAGTCATTTATTTGTTGGTAATTTAAATAGAATGCTTTCTAAACTGGTATGTGTGATTAGTAGGGATAACTGGAAAAGAACTGAAATCCTAACATGTGGTAATAGTTGCTGTAGACATGCCATATCACTTGGAAAGAACAATACAAAAACACTCCCATTCTATTTATAAACAGAGTATGACATTGTGATGTAACATATATCAGTATTCAGATATTTACTAGAGGACAATGTATTCTAACATGACAGAGTAATTGGAAATTTGGTAATATGTTCCAGTAAGCTATAAAACTTTTTTTATATTTTTAGAAAAGTCCTTAATGTGTTTTTATAGACCTATGTTATATGGTATGGTACATAATAAGAGAAAAGCACCCAGACAGGCTTGTCTGAGTTACGATCAGGAAAACCCTGATATGGCCAGTGAATGTAAGCTCTGCATTGTGTTGCAATTGAAGTGTCTCATTACCAGAACAGTGAACTGTATTATGTGGCACAATCTGCTCTTTTCCTACCATGCTAAGTTTATTCCTGTTAGGGTCCTGATTTCTTAATATATTTTCAATTTTCTCCCTCATCCCTAAAGTCTCCTATTTTATGTAGTCATCAGAACCTTCCAAACATCTATTAGAAAAACTCATTCTTTCCAAAAACCTTGGCATCAAGTTCAATGCTAATTTGGGCTGCAATTTAGCATTAGCAATTTTCTAATGTATCATAAAATCATTAGTCGAGTTTGCCCCTTGATGTAATAGGGCTAAGCTGGAATAGCCAGAACCATTTTATCTCCTCTTGCTTTGATGGCAGCTTTAACACTCATTAGAAGGATTAGCATGATTGGGGCCACATAGTAATTCAGCCACCCAGGAGTCTTACTGAAGGGCACCATCTTGCTCATCTGTGGTGAGCATGCAGATGTATGCATCCAACTAAGGCAACAAACTCACAATGGCCTTTGGGAATCCATGAGGGCAATGTTTATTCTCACTTTGCCCAGAGATGAGAGGCACTAAAGGCCACAAGAAATTATTTCCTTAAACTTTACCTAATTTCCCAGTAAAAAACACCCTTCCCTTTCCCAGTGTACCTGAACACCATCAAGCTTTTTAATCATAGTGCCTCACCAGCCACACTCGAATGACAACTGTGCCCAGGATAGTGCTCTACTTACATTGTTTCTTTTAACTCTCAAATAACCTAAAAAAGACTTTTAAAACTCAATTTAAAGGAGAAAAATGAGACAGAGATTAAGTAATGATCTTGCCCACAAGGAACAAAGAGTCTATAAAAGTCTACAATTCCCTGTCTACAAAGCTGACCACAGCTAAACCCCAGCCCAAACCCCACCCTAGCCTCTGACCCTCCTTTCCAAAATAAAAGAAAATGGCCCTGGGATAATGAAATGAGCATGAGCACTTTCCAAAAGATCACTTGACTATGTTATCCCCCATGCCACCAACATGCTCAGTAAGATAGGACTGAAATGGCTGTCTCTGCACTTCAGTCTTCTGAAAGACAGAATGAAGAGTTGTGCATGGGGGAGAATGGGAAGGAAGATGAGTTACAAAATCTCTGAGGTCCCCTTCTTCGTGGGTAATTATCTGATAGGGTAAGAAATGGTGTTTCCATAATGAATTGCCTCCATTTTACATTATTATTTACAGAATTCCTGTCACATAATAGGCATAGTGCCAGAAACCTAATATACTTCTCATGTAATCCCTGTAAAAATCCCACAAAGTATATACCATCCTCATTTTTCAAATTAGGGAGTAGTAGCTCTGTCAATGTAAGCAATTTGCTTGCAGACAACAATATAGGAATGCGGGGAGCCAGGATTCACACTCAGGGGTATTTGACTCCAGAACCTGTGTTCTTCCTAATGGTATAGCTCTCCTGGCTTGGAGAGACGATGGCAGAAAGCTTTTACTGAATTTTGACTGGCATGACATAGGCTTAACTTTCTGAATGAGGAAGACCCCATATTTCAAAATAAACCTATGGGGAGGGAATTTGGAACTTGTTTAACTAGCGTTTAAGCCTAAGATAGACAGTATTTTCTAGAATTAACAGTATTTTCTAGGGAAGAGTGACCAGCCTTTTTAGAAAAAGCAGTTCACCTAAGAAGTGCTTTAAGTTGTTGCTTTTAACAGGCTCAGAAAGGAAAATGGGGGGAGGGAAATAGAGGAGAGGAGGGATGAACAATGAAATGACTGACCTGCTGAAAAACAATCTAGAGTTGGAGACAGCAGAATTACAATCTTGACATTAGTCCCATATGAGTTATTACCCTTGATATCATTATAGCCAAATGGAATGAAAATAGAAGAGGGAGAAAAGTCTCAGTGGGTATTGCAATTTAAATTTGCCATGTAAGCTAATACTGTATATTCAAAGACTGAGCAGACAGGGTGGTTGGTGGCTCGGAGTATGTGCAGGGGGTGCTGTGCCAGCTAACCAAAGCAGACATTCATTAGAGCAAAATGTAGATTTCCATTTCTTGGCATCCGACATGGGCTCTTTCCTTGGAAAGAAATGTCAATTTGGCCCAAAGTGTGAAACCTACAATAAAAGCATTGGGACTGTGGATTTCATCTAGTCTGCACATTCCCACCCCTTTCTTTCCTACTGTGGAAATCCAGTTGAGGACTTGGGGTGCTGAGTGGAGAAGTGGCAGGGGAAATTATTAGGATGTGGGATGCTGAAAGGGGCAGGGGGCTATGATAAGGAAAGATTGGACTCCCAAATGTCCTATTTTCTTTTGGTTTTCAATTGTCATTTTCCCTTGCCCTAAAACTGCCCAGCACAAGAAACCAACCACAATTACTCTTTTGCTCAGGGCTCTGAACAATGGCAGCTTCCAACTACTTGGCTAGCTGTGGGTGTGCTGGGTGCTCATCCACAGAGCCTGCAGATAGTGTGAGCAAAACCCCAGCTCCTGAAAGGCTGGGCAGGGAAGAGGCCTCCCCTGCTTTAAAATTTCACTCTGTTTGTTTCTTTTGTTCAATAGACTGGAAAGACTATGACGACAGAGAGCCCAGACACAAGGGACAGAGCGAAGTTTTGGAGAGTCTGCTGCAGCAGGTCCGAGCCCTTCATCAGCATCACAGTTGCCGGGGTAAGGATAAAAATCTGAGCTGGGCCATCGAGTGAGGTCTCAGTGGCGCCGGTAATTTTAGCAGTTTCCTAGCTGGGTCATACCTTCTCATTCATCAGGGAGAGGGAGATATTAATATTTGTACATCTGGAATCACTTTACAGCACTATCTTGCTTTAACCCTTCAGCAGAGACTTCCCTTTTCCTCCCTCCCTTCTTTTCTTTTTCCCTCTCGCCCTCTCTGTATGAACAGTCTGAAAATAAGCACAAGAAAAACAGCAGCTGCCATAAGTTCCTTTCTCTTTGAATTGTCTTCTCCTAAGACTCCTCCATGGTGCTGGTTCTTTGGGGATATTCAGCCTCAAAATTTCCACCCCCAAGGGAAATTCCCTGAGCATCCCTGAGGGAGTGCAAACAATTATAAAGATAATCATAAGAAGTCTTCAAATCTATTTAGAATATAGTTTGCAATGCAAAATTTCAGAGTGTCTCCTTTTCATCCTCATTTTGGCAGTTATAACTGAGGCTAAGTAACTTGCCCTAGGTCACCATGCCAGGAAAAGACAGAATCTGGATCCAACCTGGGTTTTCTGATTCCAAGTTCAATCATCCTGCCACACCTTATTTCTTTAGTTTCCCAGCCTACATCAGGACTGGATGCTGAACTTTTAATCTCTCCCTGCATATTACTGCTCCTCTGCACCACTGTGCAGGAGAAAGGCTAGCACACCTTCCCTAGATCTAAAGCAACTGCACCCAGAGAATCTCTTCAGTTGTTTAACTGAGACATGGTCAGATTTCTGATCTATGCAAGGATTCACAGAAGAGGTACTTATTTTATTTGGAGAATTAAAGTCTCCATAAAGTTTTCATTTTCCACCCTCCCATCAGCTCTTCAGCTACATTGTGCTCTCCAGATTTAGGGCACTGCTGGGCCAGGGAGGGGAGAACTCCACAGTTGAAACTAAGAGATGCTATGCTAGCTTGTTTGCACTAGGTATAAATCATACTTAGCATTAGCAAAAAGTTTTCCCAATTACCATACAGCTATGACAACAGGGCCCTTCAGAAATGTTGGCTCCAGCTAGCAATGAGGACAAGTGTTTGCGAGAAAATAATGTTTTTCTAATGACTGGTTCATTAGGAGATGTAAATATGTATGGAAGCAGCTTGAGAAGGAAACCCTAGTGGGATTTCCATTCCCTGCTCTCTAGGAAGACTGTACCCAAACTGGGACCTTCAACACTTCACACTGACTGAAGTCCACACAGTTCTCAGTTATCCAGGGCTCATTTAACCCAGCTGGGGATTACCTGGGCTTCTTTCTCTTCTGCCTCTCCATCACTTCCCTTGTCCATTGTTTCCTGTATGGAAGCAAAAACAATAAAGCAATTAAACTGATGGTTCTTTACAATTCATAAGCACTTTATTTTTGGTCCTTATCAGAGAGGGAAAGCTAAAACTACTTGTAAGGATGATGGGGCCAGGCTTGGTGGCACATGTCTATAATCCCAGCAACTCCCAAAGCTGAGGCAGGAGGGTCACATGTTCGAGGCCAGCCTCAGCAATTTATGAAGACTCTGTCTCAAAACAAAAAATTAAAAGGGCTGGGGATGTAGCTCAGCGGTAAAGCACTCCTAGATTCAATTCCCAGTAATAAAAAATAAAAGAATGATGGGGTTTCCCCCTAAGATTCCTTTTGGATTACTATCTAATAATCAGGAAATGACTGCCTGGCCAGCCTATTTCTATAGTTGCCATTCAACTTCTGTCATGTATATGCTAGTTACTGCAGAACATAAATATATACATGATATTAGGAAAGATTTAAGTTAGGCATAAGGTAGAGTTTCCTGAAAAGGAGAGTTGTTTTTTATATTGAAATACACTCTGAACATATAAAGATACTCAGATTGTACCCAAAGAACAGCTGTTCTATAAGATACTCAGTTAGAAAAGGTTCTCTTTGTTAGGTAGTTTGAGAAATGCTACATTTTTCATCCCTGTCTCAGAAATGTAAAACAAAAATTAGAATATTAAAGACACTAATAAAGAGGCATAATAAATTTGGTTAAACAAGCATTTTCCAAACTTCTTCAGCAATGTAAAGCATCTTCATAACATTACTACTCCAAGGCACAAATTTTGTAAAATGCTGATCTGTGATACACCAAGATTAAGGGTATTAATGTGCACAAAAAAAGGTGTGATTCGAAGATGACTTAACACAATTTCATCTAGTTTAACAAATAAATGAAGACTAATATAGGTATTGTTTACAGAGAACTAGAAATTTGCTACGTAAAATATTCAATCACATTGAGCCAGGTACCACCAGTGGTGCACGCCTATAATCCCAGCAGCTTGGAAGAATGAGGCAGGTGGACCACAAGTTCAAAGCCAGCCTCAGCAACAATGAGGCACTAAACAATTCCATGAGACCCTGTCCCTAAAAAAATACAAATTAGGGTTGGGAGTGTGGCTCACTGGTTTAGTGCCCCTGAGTCCAATCCCTGGTACCCACCACCTCCACAAAACAAAACAAAAATAATTCAACTACATTGAGATACTATGTGGCTTACTGGGAATGTAAGTCTTTATAAAATTTATAATTAGAAAAAATAATTATTTTAAATCCCAGTTCTACCATTTATTAGCTGTATGTCCTTGGGGAAATCATTTAACATCTCTGAGCCAAAGCTTCCTCATCAGAAAAATCAGGATAATAATATCCAATTTGCAGTGTTGTTATGAGGATTAAATCAGATAATAGATTAAATTCACCTAGGACAATGTAAGCCTCTTGCAAACTCTAGCTTGTCTTTCTTTCATTGTTCTTCCAGATGAAGTGCTTTATTGATATACCTTAAAATTAAAGTGCAGTCAGTGACTCCACTGAGATGAGGTGGTGTAGTCATTAAATACACAGTAAATTCCAAATACAGAAGTAATACAACATCTCTTCTCCTACCAGAACCCCGCAGAGACAGTGTGGAAACTCACAGAATCAGAACTGTGCAACAAATCCGCAGGCTCAGTGCTAGGATGAAAATTTGAGGGAGATGTAAAACAAATTTTATTGTTTGCACAGTTCATGCCCTTAACAGACAGTGAATTATAAAGCAGCCCACTGTTTTCATCCTAACAGAGTGAGTTTCAGTTATCATGCAATTATTCAATTTGCAAACTGACATTAACTGAAACCCTGCCTACTATGTGTCAGGTGCTAGACAAGCTAGTATGAGTAAAGGAAACTTCCTGTGCTCCGAGCACTTACTGCTTATAATCCCCAGACTATTCTCCGGTTGGGTCAATCTTCTCTCAACATAATCAAGTACATCAGGCATTGCTTCAGTCATATCTCCTTGAACAATGCTCTTGTGAGGCCCTTCCCTGCTGCCACTTGGGCAGGTAACTAGCTGCCTCCATGCTCAGTGTACAGCAGTCCCCCTTTCACTACCATGTTACAGACTCTTCCTATCACTCTCCAGTGTTGGATTTCTATTTTCTGTACCCCAGGTCTTCCTCTTTCCTGTGGGGAGATCTTCTTCTAGTACCTTCCTGAGAGGGTTACTTGGGAACTAATTTTTGGAGACATCCCATGTCTAAGGAGAGATGTATTCTACTTATCATTTACTCATAGTTTGGACAAGTGTAGAATTCTCAGTTGAAATCATTTTCCTTCAGATTTGCAAGACTTTGCTGTATGTCTTCTAGCTTTTGGAGATGACAAGTCTGATGCCATTCTGATTCCAGAAGTTCTATTCCCCACCCCCATTTCTGGAATGTTTTCATTTTCTTTTGACTTCACTATTCTAAAATTTCACTGTGATGTGCCTTAGAATCTTTGTCTGGTTTCCTGGGCACTTGGCAATTGCAGAAGTTTACATCCTTCAATTGTGTGACATCTTCTTATTTATTTAATTATTCCCTCACCTCCTTTTCCTCTCCTTTCTTCTACCAGAACTCTTTTTATTCAGATGACAGATCTCCTCCATTGATCCTTTCATTTTCTTTTCTTTTGCTTTTTTTTCGTCACTTTCCATCCAATGTCCTTTTACCCTAGTTCCTTGAAGGCCAAATCAGCTTTATTTTCTAAGCCTTCCACTGGATATTTAAGTTTCTGATATTATTTTTTAATTCTTAATATTCCCTTTTTCCCTATAATTGGATCTTTTTATAGACCCCTGTCCTTTTTACAGTAATGTGATATTTTATCTCTCAGAGTACTAATGATGGGCTGTATTTCATTTATTGTTTTCTTTTCAGGATAGTCTCTCTATCCTCTAAGTTGTTCTTTTGTTTATTTCTGGTCTTTGTATTATTACATGCTAGATGTGTTTCTCAACTGCCTGGTGATCCTTTGCCATTTGTTTGGCTAAGAGCCACTGGCATGCTCTTTATTTGCAGCCTTCACTATAGGGTGAACTTGTACCACCTTTTCATGGGGAAATCCCCAATGTTGGAATCTTCAGATATATTCTCTTAGGATGGTCAGATTTCCCAGAGGGTACAAGTTTGGGTATCATTGTTCTGAGAACCCAATGGTTTCATCTGGTTTGATATTATAGCACAACTACTATCATCACCCATTTTCTTTGTACCTGATGTCTCCCTATCTCTCACTACAGAGACCTGTTCTGTGGTTTTGTTGGATTTTGATTTGATTGGGTTGAATTTGAGTTGATTTTTTATTTGTTCATTTGTTTTGCTTTCCAGATATAAGCCAGTTGCTTCCATTTATGGTGGGGATGGGCTATTTGTCCATCTCTGCAGTAGGGGAGAAGATTTATAAGTCTAGCTGCTTGATAATAGGTTTCAGCCAAACCTTCTGATTTTAGCTCCTCATGCACTCCCACTTCCAGAATCTCATGGTGCCCATGGGGTGAGGTGGGTTACTGTTCAGCTTCTTCCACTGCTGCCTTAGACTCTGTCTTTCTCAAGTCCATTAAATCCATCTGTCCATCTGCTTTTCAGAAACCAGAATTTACTTGCTTTTGTCTTATTTCCCATTTATTTGTCTTTATAGATATTTGTCATTTGTTTATTTCACTTTCTTCCTTCCTCCCTTTCTCCCACCCCCTCTTTTGTTTTAGTGAAGTTTAGGAAGAGAGTGGTGTGTGGTGAATATGTTTACTTTGCAGCATTTAACACAGAGTCCCAGCAACATCATTTTCAAGCAGCCAAATTCATATTCAAGCCAGGAAAAAAATGTTTTTGCTTTCTTCTTCTAGGAATAACCAATACCAGCCCAATTTTTAAATACTTCTATCAGTCAGCTATTCCTATAGGCTCACACGTAGAGCCACATGGGGCCTCAGTCATGGGCCATCTGCCCAGGTTTCTTTGCCCAACAGCAGTTATATGGACTGTGTTCTCAGCCCCAGGGACCTGTCTGTCCAAAGTTCAGTGATTCCACCAACAATTTCAGCTTCCTTTCATTTCATAGAATAAGAGTTGAAATTAGTGATCATCTAGTCTAGCTCTATGGAGAAATGTTTGCAAAGACTGTTCAGGAATTCTACTAATTTTATTAGCAAGAGTTTCATTTTGTTAACAGAAGAGCAAAACAGAAGCAATGAATGATTTGCTCACCATTGTAGCTACAGTGCATAGTAGTTGCTCCAAAAAATATATTTGAAAGAATGTCTCAGTTTTTCTAGATAATGGCTCCACAGTCTTCAGCAATCCACTTCACTTTTCAGCCTGTTTCTTCTTCTGAATAAAGAGGATAATAGCCATACCTATCTACAACTATTTTTGTAAGCCAGCATACAAACCCAGAATGCTGTTAGTAGGAGAACAGAAGTAGGAGTGTGATGGAAGGATTTTGGTTTTTTTTCCTATTTTCCAGACTTTCTGTAATATGCTTATATTGATTTTATAATGAAAAACTTTAATGGGATAAATAGACTAATAAAGAGTGCTTTGGAAACATTGAAAAGTGTGTATGTGTTACTTAGCAATTGGTGAGGTGGGGAGGAGGGCAAAGGAGTTGATTTCATTTCTTTTTATCCTACTTGATGATAAATCACTCATTGTAAGAGAATCAACAGAATATCAGTGGTTTCCATTAGAATTAGAAATATTATTCATCTCCTACATTTTTGAAGAATTATTAATTGAGTTAACCACTGGCATCTCATAAGACTTTCTTATAATAATGAATAATCCAAATCCCTACATGAAACTGATACATAACACTGAGGGGACAGAGGATGGGAAAGCAGGAAGAAGGAAAGGGGAGTGTTAATCTATCACATGGAATTTATGATTTTTTTTCTGTGTTCCAGAAAGTTCAAAATTACAAACCACAGGCCGCAAGCAGTCAGTATCGAGGAGCCTGAAACACCTTTTCCATTCCTCCAATAAGTTTGTGAAGACCTTGAAACGGTGGGTCTTATATAGTTTTCCAGGAAGTCTTAACTTCTCAGGAATGATCTGGTTTTGATTCTGAGTGGAAACTTGGTAGAAATTTCTTCTTTATTAAAGAAGTAAATTCTCCTGAAAATTTAGGCAAGATAGTAATTTCTCTGAGTTCTTGTGATAGACATAGCAGGAATATGTTTTAAATTCATATTTCATCATGTAAAAAATATTTTTTTCTAAGAGTGAGTTTGGTAGAGGAGACAGCTGAAGACAATTTTTTTATTTTGCTTTTTCTTTTTAGGGGACTCTACATAGCAGTTATATTTTATTATAAAGACAACATGTTAGTCACCAATGAAGATCAAATACCAATTGTTGAAATAGATGATTCTCACACCAGTTCTATTACACAAGATTTTCTGTGGTTCACAAAGGTATTCTGAGTTCTGATTTCATTTTTTTCCCACTTTGCATCAGTGTTCTGCACATAAATCTCTGAAACCTTAGTTGAGGGGGTCTCTAATGATCAAAGTTTTGGGGGTGGAAGTAAATTATCTCAAAAGTCCCTTTCAGACCTAATAGGCTCTATGTCATAAAAAAACACCAAAGTAGTGTCTACACTACATTTTCAAAGCAAAGAAGCTTGCATCCTGTCAGAGTATGTCTCCACTATTCTGAGTTATGGGATCATTTGGCAAAGACTAAAATGTGGATCTGACTGTTTCATTAGCATTCAGATCTTTTTCCAATTGGACAGAGATCAAAAAGTTGTTTCGTGTGTATCTGAAAATGGACTGGAGAACAAACACCAGGGTTCAGGTTTCCTTCTCCCAGCTTTGCTTTGATGCCGCAACCTAAATCACGCACTGGCTTGGACGATGATATGACCTCGTGACTTCTTTTGCAGCTGTCTTGTATGTGGGAAGACATAAGGTGGCTGAGGCAAAGCGTACCTGTCTCCATGTCTTCATCCACAGTGCTACAAACTCGGCAGAAGATGCTCACTGCAACTGCCCAGCTACAGGTGAGGGAAAAAATTTCAACCCAAACTCTCAAGGAAGTGTTTTATTTATTTTTTAAGTTGGAGCATCCAGTTATCAGTCTTACCTGGAAAGGAAAAGGGTGGGTTCCTTCCTGTTTCAGATCTCTAGACACATGAAGGCATCTTGGACAGTTTGAGCTGCATGTCTACTTATGTGGGAGCCTATGCCTTTGGTATGACCCCCTAAACAAGAACTTAGGAAACTTACATTCTAAATTTGATATTAATTGTTCAACAACTCAGGTCTTCTTAAGGGCTTCAGATTCATCACTTGCAAAACAAGAAGAGTTTGACTAGATCACCTGAGGGATTCTTGCTGTTCTGGCAGCCTATGCATCAATGAATGTGTGGAAAAGGAAACAGAAGCCAGCAGATGTTTTGAGGGGTTTCTGAATGTGACAATTTTGGTAAAGCCATAGGCATTTATGCTTACTCACAAAGGGTAAACAACCAAAAACAACTCTTAAAACAGCTCTTCCATATTATCATTCAAATTAGATCAAGTCCCTAATCCTGTAATAATCTTTTTAGGTCACAAATCTTCTAGAAATGGCATTGAATTCTAAACAAGTTCTTCTGGGTTTTCCTCTCATTATGTTCTGGTATGGCCTTAATTTGTGCCTCTTAGCACAGAAAATCATCTGCTAAATGAAGTCAGGGTCCTTAGGATATCACAGAGTCTTTTTCAGAGATGGGTAACTACCTACAAAGCTGACAGTAACATCAAACTTAGAAATCAGCAGACAGGAATCCATGTAAGCTGTGTTTGACTAGGCCATACCAGCCATGGTATTAAAATAAGATCATGAAAAAAAATCTATGTCCTCCCTACAATTATGGAAACTTCATTTCTTGAGCCCCTACAATAATAATAATTCAATCCTCTGCATGAATAATAATTACTGTGTTGCTAATAAAATTAATTCTGAAAGGTTTACTGCTGCCCCTCTGTGCTGTACTTCATTACATAGGTTGTTTACTGCCTTGTGTCCTCAGTGGCCTCAGAGGTTTTAACAAACAGTTCTCTTCATTTCAACCTACTCTTTGTTGCAGAATCTTCTCCTAAACTCAAGGAGAATTTCTTGGAACTGGGCCATGGAAACTATGCTGAATTCATAGTATTCCTTCCTTTCATCACTGATCCACTTGATTGGACCATACCACTCTCTCTCAAACGTCTCATTCTTTAGGATGAAGTACATACCCAGGGGGCTCAGACCCCTTAGTGGACCCTCCCATTAGCTCACCAGGCAGCCCAGACCTGCATGGATTGTAGACTGAGCAACCTTGGAATTTCAAGCAAGGCTCTTTATCATGTGTTTATTGGAGGCTTCCTAGAACACTTTCCTCTGATATCAGTAACATGAGAAGGATCAGGCTGTTACAAGCCAATGAAGTCAGATGCTGAGGGATACCATGATGGCCAGTGTGACCCCACTCAACTACTCTTATTGCAATAGTCTTAGATTTTTTGGCCTCTAAATCTATTGATCCTTTTTCATAATGCATTATGCCTTGTTTAAGTTTTGATTTATTTATCATAATCATCCCCTTGAAAATATTCTAAATGTTTTCCCTCCTATTGTTTACTGGGGAAAAGCTCAAGTCTGAATGATATAGTATAATATGTCTATATTAAAGTAGTTGCATCTTGCTTGCATCTTGCAGGAAAAAACTATTAAAGTAGTTGCATCTTGCAGGAAAAAAAATATCATACACAAAAGAGGAAAATTGACTGTGTTTGTGTTAAACTCATTCATGAGTGCACTTCTCACATGGAATGTTAACTAGTGTCCCATTCCATTTTTTTTAATAAATTGCTTTCTCACACTATAAAGCAACTATTTAAAGCCTTCTCCTTTCCTCCACACCCCATTCCCCACATTCTCTGTCTCCATCTCAGGTGATGGCTTTACTGTCTAATTCATTAAGTAAATAAATGAGTATGGGAATAATTTTTTCACCAAATTTACAAACCTCCGTGCCTACCTTCTCCTTCTTCCTTCCTATTCCAACAGCTAAAGTCTCACTCCTCCTACCAAAGGCTCATCCCTCCACATAAACTCTGGATCCTGTCTCATGCCCCCCCCCACCCATGCTAATTTAAAAATACTCTAGTATTGCCAATTTGACCTCCCCCAAATTCTCACATGGAATGTTAACCACTTTCCCCTTCAGCTACCTAACAATCTCTCTCCTACCCTCTTACACCCAAAATTTTTAAAACATTACCTACATTATCTTTTTCCATTTACTTCCTCATTTCCCATAAACCCTCAGCCCTCTCTGACACTTTTGCTGCCACTATGCCTGTAAAACTGCACTCTAAGGCCACCAGTAATCAGAGGCAAATAATGCTAATAAAGCCTGCATGAGCCCTTGTGAGAATGGAAGTCCTGATGTGTTTTAGGTGAGGAGGAGAAGCTGGGTTGAAATCAAGAGGCATTCTGATAAACAGTCTAAAAGAAATTTTGAGGAGAAAAGGGGACCAAAAATTCCAGTATATAAGGGAGAGGGGACAGGAGAAGTAGGAGAAGTAGGGCTTCTTTTCTCATTCTAAATAAATATTCATTTATACCTAATTTTATATTTGCAATTCTGTATTCTTTCTCTTAAAGATATCCCCAAAATGATAATAGTGAAGGCCCCCCCAAAAATTTTCCATTTTCATCTCTGTCAATTACCTTGTTTCACTCAATCCAATGACCACTTTAAGTCCTCTTTGCAATTGATATCCCGGCAGCATTGGACACATGTGGTCCCTTTCTCCTTTTACAAATTGGCATATTCATTGGCTTCCACAATTCCACACTCCCCTGATTTTCTTCCAGCTGTCTGGTCTGTCTTTCCCATTCTCTTTTGCTAGGTCACATGCTATTTTCTGTTCAGAGTCCTCTTCTTCTACCTCTTTTTCTTGATAATTCTTACATTCCTTCAAGTCTCAGCTTAATTTTTACACTTCCTTTCTCTGATCTTCTGATTAGGTGACTCATTCCCATAGCATCTTGTATTCTCCTTTCAGAACAATGGCCATAATCCCATTCATTGTTTTATCTTTATCTGAATAGTGATCCACTTGGACCATGGCTTTAAAAAATGACCATGAGTTTAAAAAATATGTCTATCTTGATTACGTCTATATCCCCAACACCTGGTATATGTTGGGCCTTCAGTACCTACTAGTTGGATGAGTATTATATTTGTCATCTCAACCCCAGGGACCCCAAAAATTGCAGTTAAGGGAAACTCCATCTAACCAAATGGAAAGTAATCACAGAAATGTGTCTCATACCACAATTAATACCTGGATATTTCTCCAGCCCTGCATAGCAGTCAGAGCCTCAGTCCTCAATAAATATTCAGCACCTTACAGATCCCTCATCAAAAGCATGTTATACATTCCTTTCTCTCCTTCATGTTTCTGTTTGCCCAATTAAATAATAAAGTTGCTTTAATTTTTTGCTGTGGGCTCTATTGCCCAAACTATTTTCTGGTCTCTAGGATGAAAATGTCTAGAAATATGATATGTTTAAATGACATAAGAGTTTGTAAAGCACTTAGCACAGTGCCTGGCACCTAGTCTCTGTTAAACAAATGAAAGTTTAATGAAATATAAAACGCCTAGCACCTTTTTGTCAGGGGAGGGGTAAGGTGCAGGGAAAAAAAACTTTTCAGATGAAGAGGAAAAATAAACTTGTGAATTGATAAAATATTTTAAGTCACTTTACTAATCTAAAAAATTTTTTGCAATGTTCTGAGGATAGTAAAAATATATTATATATAACCTCATTGGCATCAGCCATATATAAATCCTGTTAGTTCACCTCTTGCATATCTCATTTTACTCCCCTCCTCTTTCCATTCTAACTACTACTGCCTGATTACTCCAGTTTCATCAAAAGCCTTCAAAGTCACCCCTCTGTTTCCATTCTTATTCTTCAACCCATTCTCCACACTTCTTCTAGAGTAGCCAACCTAAAATGTCCTGACCACAGTATTCCCTGTCCTTTCAGCAGTGGTCCAGTATTTTATCATGGCCTATGGAGCCTTAATCACAATCTTTCTCTTCCTCCTCTGTGTCTATTGCACACTGACTTAACCTTCATCGTGGTATATACCAATTGGTACAATTTAATCCTTGTTTTCTGTTTCTGCTATATAGTAATCTCCTCCTTTAATTAATATATAATAGTAAATAATAATAGTAGAACAACAACTTTTATTTGTTTAACAGAATAGGTGCCAGGCACTGTGCTAAGTGCTTTACAAACTCTATCTCATATAATCTTTACTATAACATGATGACAATGTACTAGTATTGATATTCACTTAACAGATGATAAAACTGAGACCAATAAAAGCTAATTTGTGTCCAAGGTCACACAAATAGAAAGTGGTACTTATGGATTCAAATCCAGATCCATGTATCTCCAAGGACTGTATTCTTCCCAATACTCTAACATATTATTGTGTGCTAATTTACAAAAAAAAAAAGTGGGCAAAGTTTTTAAAGAAATTATCCACACTATATCAAAAAAGAAAAAGTAGAAATATATTCCACATCATTTACAGCCTACTTAGAAGCAGCCTTTTATTTTTTTATTTAAAAGAAGGTAAAATATGCATTAGTTAATTAGTTAAAATTATCTAGGCAGAAAGAGAGAGACAGTATCTGTTAGCATTTGGGGAAGAAAAAAAAAGATAAGAAAGCCTGCAAGTGACTAAGACCTAGCATTGTGTTCTTTCTTTCAGAAAAATAGCAAAGTTCTCTTCTTAGGAAGAGACAGAAGTATACTTTGCTCTCACAGATGTTATCTATACTACTTATCTCAAAACACAGGAATAATCTGAAAAGTGTAAATTGTATTACATTAAATTTTCATCCTCCATAGTTTTTTAAGAAATTAGTGTTAATGAGTAAGAATTAGGTGACACTTTTTGATGATATTGCGTTTTTCCCCTTTCTCAGGGGAGGGGAAAAAAGGGGTTCCCCAAAATTTTATTGTTCTTTTCTAGGCCTTCACCTCCTGCCTCTGGACTTCCTTAAACTTCTCATGTCACCTTAAACTAAATACATATTTCTAAAAATGTGCCTGTAGTCAGGGTTTGTTGCTAGTCTTTTAATATGTTCTGTTTATAATCTAAATGCATCCTGCCAACTATCAAGTTCTCTTATTCCTCTTTACCCTGTAGAATCATCAAGAAACTTAACCTTTATTCCTTAGTATGACAGGTATTAACATGGTCAATTTTTTTCCTTTAGGCCCAAAAGAACCCTGAATCTGCCTCTTTGAAATACAGCTTCAACTTATTTTCAAAAGAATATTCTGCTTTTAATTGCACCCCACACCCAAGCTAACTAGCCAACCCAATTAATGTCAATGAAGAATTTCAGGAAGATTTTTAGTGCCTTCTTATTAATCCCATTAGAAAACCTATTCAAAGTTGACAGTGAACCAATGACATTAACCCTATACAAATGAAATGACCATCTCAATCAGTGTATATCCATCAGCCTTGGTCCACAGCAAATCATAATTTCCAATGTCTTAATGAAAATATGTATGTTAATTGAGTTGACAAACAATTGAGTTCTCCATATGTGCCAGACACTGTGCAAAGGACTCAGAGACACAATCATGAAAGATGATACAATCATAATCTTATTACATGAACATCAATCTTATGCAGTAAAGTCAAAGATGTGCTACGATAGAAGTTTGCACAAGAAGCAACAGGGAAAAAGAAGATGGTAAATTCTACGTCAGAGCTTTAGGAAAATCTACCCAGAGAAGGAAAGACTGAAAGGGCTGTATCTTGAAAACGAGTAGGTGTAAGCCAAGGTGGACTCCAATTAGAGCAGAAAAGAAAGTCCATACACCATTTAGTAGCAAGCTTGAGAGTTTGCAAAACACTTTCTCATGCATTGTTTAACTCCTCAAACACTCTTAAGAGGTAAGGATTATCATAAGAGATGTCTGAGAAGGAAAAAATTTTAAATTAAGATAGTGAAACTCAGAATCAGAGAGAATAAACAGTCCAGCTATTAATGAATGGCAGCCAGCCCTCAAACTCAGTATCAGTTTAAGTCTTAATAGCAGTGGTGGCTGAGGCTGAGTCTAACTGGCTCAAGAGAACCAATTGTTACATATTCAGGAATATTGAAAACTTGGTGTTATACCCTGGGTAGCCTAAAATCAACTGTGGCAGGAATATTTACACCACAGAGATTGGTATATGCTACAAATCAGTCATGCCCCATTTTTTTGTTTTGATTCATAGCCCATTTACAAGCATAGCCACTGCATATTTAGCAAACTGCCTCTATATAAAACCATAGAACTACATAGGACTGAACTAAAAAGCTTATCCAGACTTACTCTCTCTGATTTAGAAGTAATTTATTAGAAAGAAAAAAATCTGAGAGATTAGACTATTTTTAGAAAATAATAATTCTGACAAATGAATTTTTATGATATACTAATAATTATGAAATCCCTTACTCATTATGTGTCTGATCTTTTTGAAGAATAAGAAGCTTAAGACATAGTCCTTACTCCAGTGTTTTCACAGACATGAATACTAACCAGCTGGCTCATTTATTTTTAGGACAGCCTTGTCATTTTTACAATTTCCAATTCACTTTTGCTTTAATGCTAGCAGGTCATCTCATCATCATTTATATGAGTTCACAAAAGTACCAACTGGGAGCTTTGGGATTATTTTTTTTGAAACATATTTAAAGCAAGAAGGGATTTTATCCTAATCATCCAGTGCTCTGTGTTAGAAATCTTCACACCCTGCATATTTGTAAAACTCCTGTTGATTCTAGTAGTACCCACGCAGACCCCTCCACATTTAGTGTGGCATTCTTCCTTTCCTACCTTTCTAAAAGTATTGTCTGCCTTAGTTGACCTAGTTCATAAGAAATTTTAACAAACCTTTAAATAAGGGAAACTCACCAAAACACAGATAAGTCAAACCAGGCCAATCTCTCAATTAAAGCATCTTGAAGGGAATGTGCAGTCATTTGGGGATCTGTACAATGTGCTACATTGTCAATTCACTTCTTCATTTTAAACAACCCCACCTCATACTAGCTTACTGTAGATCTCTTGAAAACTCCACAAATAGCATACTTGAAATATCAGGCATTTTTCTTTAAAACATCTGGGATTCTCTTCAAGTGCTGGTAACTGAGGTTTATGTGCTGGTGTGTCTATGTGGGTAAGAGATATTTACAGATATTGAATTTGCTTTAAAAAACATAATATTTGTGCCTCTTGCTATAATCTTTGCAGGCTCATGGTGAAGATATTTTCTTTGAGCCTCTGTTAAAAACGTTTCTATGATGCCACATATTTTAGGTTTAAGTCTTAAAAACACTTCTCAGAAATCAGATAATTATTCACATCTTTTGTTGCAATTGTGTTCATTTTCTTTAATAATATCATCTAAGCTACCAGTAATCTATTTATTTCTAGAATTTACTTGGAACACACAACTTGGGAAGAGTTTACTATGAGCCCATTAAAGACCGGCATGGAAACATACTAATAGTCACCATCAGAGAGGTGGAGATGCTTTATTCCTTTTTTAATGGCAAATGGATGCAGATCTCAAAGCTTCAAAGCCAGAGGAAGTCTCTATCAACACCAGAGGAACCAACAGCCTTAGACATTTTACTGATAACCATCCAGGTACAAATTGTTTTGTTTTTCATTGTTCTGATATATTTGAAATCCCAAATACTATTATGCAGGCTCTAGTGAAATATACCAAAAAACATCTACAGATGCAGTGGTGGAGTAGAGAGATTCCAGAAATAGGCCATTCCTCATACTCCACACACAGGAAAGATGCCAAACTTATTTTTATTTATCCCTCTCTAGATCTGGAACTTGTCAAGTAATACACAGAATGATCGCTCTGAAAATGCCCTGACCAACTGAACCAATAAGAAACACTCAGACCAATGACTGAGTAGGGTATCTATCCACAATATAACCAAGACATCAAACCAATACCAGATTGGACTGTAAAAATAATACATGTAGATTGTGTGTTTGGATACATTTATATGTATATGATACTGAACAAAAACACTTTGACATATACTCACTCTTGCTTGTTCTGTACAGTACTTTCTTAGAACAGACAGGCATTATTAAATCCATTTTAGGAATAAATAACCAGGGTTCAAACAGGTTAAGTGACACGAGGGTATACACAGAGGTCAATTTAGTGAAGTTAATGATGCTTCTATGTCACTCAGCTCTTTACTTGCACAAGCCCTTTCAAGGCACTGATCAGCACTCTGGCAATTTTGCATTGATAATTTTGTATCAGAAACTGTATTGGCTTCAGACCCTGCAAAACATGGAATGCATTCTTGGGCACACAACTAGAAAATGGCAGAACTGAAATTTCAACTCGGATCTTCTGATTGGAAGCTGGATTCTTTCTGCTCTGTCACAACCCATCTTGGGATAGGAGTTAGGATTTTAGTGAATGAGGGATAGAAGATGAAATAAAGCCTGAAATACTCATCTGAGTACTGAATAGGCAACAAAATTCAGAACCCAAGCACCTTGGATGCAGACTCTTGGCCTGGATGGCAGCAGTGGGACACAAGCCCATGTCTATTCGTAAGTGCATGCTCTGTCCCAGTGACCACTCTGCCTCAAGTGTTCTCATGTAAACATGGACATCAAACTGTTTCTCACTGTTTCTCTCCCCCACCCTTAAAACCCTGTGATGAGTATGAGTTGTATAGAACTCAACATCTAGGTAGAAAAACTGGCAGAAACAGCTACTCTAAGCCCCATGAAACAAATGGCATACATCCACCAGACATCCCATCTGGAGTAACAGGAAAGGAAGGGCTCAGTCACACATGAACAAGCTGAATCTGCACGTTGGCCCCAATAGCCACTCATGGTCACCTTCAACAGCTAATTTACTTTCTAACTTCTTTTCATTCCCAACTGAGGGGTGTCTGGTACAATAATCTCATCTGTTCATTACTTGCACTGGCCCAAAGCAGGACAAAAGTCCAACACAGCAAGGGTAAGCTAATTGGTCAAAGCCAATGCCTCTGGATTTGATTTTATGGAATGTGGGTTCATAGGAAATTGATAGAGAGTGTACGTTCATATGTGGAGGTGGTGGGGGCAGGGAATACAGACACATTCGTGGCTCCCCTCTTCACCTTTTATAAGCAAGTGCTAAAAGAAACATTTAAAAAATCATAATAAATTGAGCTTTTACAGGGTGACTAATACACTAATCCCCTATAGGGATAAACTGGGGTCTGGGCTACCTTTGCTCCTAGAAACACAGCCCAGGCCCCAGCATGATATAATACCTGGTTTCTCCTAGACTTATTACATTAAAAATGTGTTACAGGTGCAGAAAAATTCCAATCTGGTGAAAGGTTGTTAGAGAAGGAGACCAAAAATAGAGGCAGGATCAGGTTTCCACACAGATCCAAGTGGAAAATTTACCCCCGCTGACTGGCGCATTCCTGCTTGATGTCATTCCCACCCACCCCACTCTCCCTTTTCTTCCCCCCATTTTTTCTCCCTCCCCACCTTCCCATACAGGTCCTATGCTGGAGAGGAAGTGGGGAATAAAAATCCTAGGGCTGGTATCCAATCAGTTATAGATTTAAGATTTAATTATGTCAGATTTAAATTGGCTACACCAGCTTAAAATGAGGATTGAGCTAGGTCTTGATGGTGGCCCAAAGCAGTCTGGGTAATTCCCACAATGACAGGCTACAAACCACTTGATTTTCTCAGGGCAGTGGAGTGATGACCATCAGGCAACCTGATTGGAAACCTAGGTTTTCTCCTGCTACCTCACAACTTTGGAATCAGGCTGACTGGGTATGACTCCTGACCCCACCCTTTCTAGTTATGTGACCAGAGCAAGTTACTTAACTTCTCACCTCTTGTATCTCCTCCTCCTCCTCTAAAAGCTCTATTTCGCAGGGTTCTAATGACGATTTAATGGGTTAATATGTAAAGCAGTAGAAGAGTAGCACAGTAAACATTCATGATTTTTTATTATTTCTTCACTCAGAAAAATCCAAGCAATACTATTTCTCCTAAGGACACACCCCATCCACCTCTTCTTCCCTGCTCTCCTGGGATACCTCTGGCACTAGCCCAGCCATTCTTTAGGACACTTCATTACTTCATCCACCTTTCATAATAATTAGGAAAGTCTGTATAAAAACTATATAATCAGGGCTGGGGCTGTGGCTCAGTGGTAGAGCACTTGCCTGTATGTGTGAGGTACTGGGTTCGATTCTCAGCATCACATATAAACAAATAAAATAAAGGGTCATTGACAACTTAAAAAATATCTTTTAAAAACTATATGATCTACAATAGGGTTTTCAATAACAGGCCAAGACTCTAACAAAATCTCAGCCTGTAACTAATCTACTAATCCATAGGGCCCCAGGGAAGCTCCAATACCCAACTCCCTCAACATCCTGACCTCCTCAAACGCAGACCTTCACAACTGACCTCTCTCGAGTATCTATAAGAGAAAAATTGTTCTCATGCTTTCCTGCAAAAGAAAAGAGAGATATGGATCATTTAGAGTCCCTCTAAGCAACCTAATTGGCAATGAATGTATATCCAATAAGAAGGCCCCTCTTGGGTGCTGGGTTATTCTCTTCAGGGGTTATTTCAGTAATTGAACACCTCATACGTGAAGTTTCCCCTGAAGATTAATCTCTCACATGTTAATTCTAACTTTGTAATACTTTGTCACATCTATATTATTTATTCTCACGAAAACTCAGTTGAGATTGAGTAATTCTATTGTCTAGTGCACAGATGAGGCCATGGATTTCAAGGAAATAGCTGGGCAAAGTCATATCAGCTGAAATGCAGCATTATGAGATACTAGGACCCACATCCCTGGTCCCCTTCCCATTCCACCACTTTGCTTTCTCTGCCTACTTTCTTTAAGATATGTCCAGGGAAATCATGGTGAGGCTGTCCTCTTTCTCCTCCCATTCCTGTTTTCCTCTCCTCTTCTTGACATCTGTAGGTACCCAATATCTTCTTACACTGCAGGTACCCAAGACCAACTACTTCTTCCGCCCTTCTCTACTGTTTTCCTGCACTTTCCTATTCTTTCTATCCCCAAGCAGCAACTAACATAAGTATCAAAACCTACAGGAATCAGAAAGATTAATGAAAATGAGCTAATTTCTTAATGACTTAAGAAACAGTTGAGTTCACACAAAAACTCATTCACCGATATTCATACAATCAGTATTCATAACAGCCAAAGGGTAGAAACGATCTGAAAATCCAAGAAAGCTGATGAGTGGGTACACAAAATGTGGTGCAACCATATGATGGAATATTATTTATCCATAAAAATGAATGAAGATCCATGTTACAGAATGGATGAACCTTGAAAACATTATGCAAAGTAAAAGAAGACCAACACAAAATGCCACTTATTGTATGACTGCATTTAAATGTTTGCTATATCCATAATAAGCAAATTCATATTAGTGGTTCTACAGGCACAGAAGGAGAAATTGGAGAATGGTAATGAATGTGAGGGTTCTTTCTGGAATGATGAAAATGGCCTAGAATTAGACAGTGGTGGATAGTTATACAACCTTGTAAACATACTAAATACCACTGAATTGCATGCTTTAAGAGGATGAATTTTATGGTATATGACTTATAATGTTTAAAAAAGAAAGAAGTGAAAGTAATAGGGATTACATTAATCTGGAGAGTCCTTGTCCTATCTAAGGAGGCATTCCTATTCAGCCTCAGCTATTACAGTGTAAAAATGTAATCCCATTGATTAAGTATGCTCTGCTTTTTAAGAGAAGTTAGAAATCCAGAGTGTAGGGTGAAATCTCTTTAAAATTGGGAAACAATTCAGAAAATTAAAATTCTTTGTGGTCTAAACAATCTTGGTCTTGCAAAGACTACCAGTCACGATTTTGTGACTTGTACTACCCTCACAATTCAGCTTCCACACCTCATCCAGCACAATAAAGGCCCTGCAGTTATCTTAAAAGCATCTATCTATTGTTCCCTTAAAAAGATCTCAGGATATCTGATCGATATGCCCTTCCCAGTTACCGCACCCACATAGCATATTTTCCCCCAGAGGCCCAGCCCCAGAACCTACCACCTCTGGGCCTTTCACTTCATATTGAATAAACAGTTTTTTCCAACACCAAGGAGGTGCCAGGCACTCTTCTAGGTGCTATATGAAAAACAAATGAATAAGTCAAGGTCCTTGCTCTCAAGGAGTTCAGTCAAGGGAGGGAGACAGACTTGTAAACAAATCAAGGTAATACAAGGCAGAATTAAACCAGAGCCCGATAGCAGTACAAACAGTGTACTATGGGAGCTATGGGAGCACACACAAAGCAGCTATTAATTCTGCCTGGAAATATCAGGGAAGGTATTGCAGAAGATGTGGCATTTGGCTGAGCCATGAAGGTAAGTTAAGTTTATCAGGTGGGGAAAAGACAGCAAGAGAAGGGAGTGAGGAAGAATTAAACTAAATAGAGGAAATAGTAAAGAAATGAGGCAGAAGTTGGAAGAGTAGATCTCACCCTCCCTTGGTTCCACATGGACCTTACAGTCTTCTTATGGCCTTTATGGTGGGTTAGAAAAATTGGCTTACATATTTCTCCCATATACTGAAATGTTAATTTCCATGAAGGGAGGAATCATGTCTTGTTCATCTTGGTGTCATTAATAACTTAGCATAATGCTTTACACATAGTGGATGCTCAATAAAAGTTGGTAGGATAAGTGAATAAACTAACAAAAAAGGAGAAAGAAATTCAGGAATGTATGCAGACAGAAAAAGTAATCCATTATGGCTGAAGATAGGGGACACAAAGGGCTGTAATGGAAGGTAGAGGCTAGAAATGCAGGTTAGAGGCTAAATCAGGTAATATATAGACCTACAGACATCCATTTTGGTTTCACAGGGCCTTTCTAGTGTACTTAAACTTATTTCTCTTCCCAAGCATTTTTCAGGTTGCAAAAGCATTCTGACCAATAAAGAACAAATGACTATGTAAAAGCAAGGGAATTCATAGTAGATGCTCAGTAATAGTCCTTTTAAAATTGAATGAAATAGTGAATTACTCCATCCCAGAATGGTGTTGGTTTTTATAAAACCACGGTATGTTCCTAACTCACAATCTATTTGTGGTCACTTCTGACTCGCATGTTTTTCTCTCATACCCTGACCCATCCTATCTTTGTACTCTTGGGTTTGAGTCTTTACAAGCACATTTTCTTATTAAGTTTCCAACCCTAATTATGATAGGCTTATTTTTCCAATACATTGGGTCATTCATAGCTTTATTACTATTTTCCAGAAAATCAAAACCACTCTAAATTTGGGACCCACAAATTTGACACACACATTCTTGATTTTCTTTGTCTGGAATGTCAATAAATAAACTGAATATATTGGTCCTCTGGACCAATCCCTCCTGAGCCATCACTCAATCTATATACTATTCCAATACCATCTTCATTAACGACAAATCTTCAACCCAGATATTCAGCTTATTAAAGTAATGTGGTCATGATTCTGCTTGTTTTCAGGTTATCTTAATGACACAGATTACACTGGAGACTTCTCCTTGGTCCGTGACTCCTATTTTATAGCTGTTAGAAATTAAAGTTGTCTGTATGATTGCTCTTCACAAACCCATGGTGACTCCTCTTTAGTGCCTTGGGATTTCCTGTGTGACTGTAAATTGAATGTTTGATTGATGGTTCTTTCTCATTTTTCCTAAAGATCAATATGACGAAGGTCTTTAATTACTAGGGTCATCCTGTGTTTTCCCCCTTTCTGTTGCAAAGCCAGGCATATTAGTCCTTTGGTAGTCTTGAGGGACTTTTCTAGTTCTCTATGACTTCTCAAAAATAATGACCCATGAGTCCACAGCCACATCTGCTTGTTCAGTAAGTGCCCCTAGGTTGCATATGATCAAATTCTTCTGATCAAAGAAGAATTGGCAATGAATGTATATCCTTCTATTTTTTATTCCCACATTAACCATTTCTCTCTCCTTAATTAGTTGTTTATTTCCTAAAACACTTACCTTGACCAAACTTCGAGTCAACTGCTTACCTAAGATCTATTTTTAAGAAACACGATTGAAAATATTAGTAAGTTCGGCCTTTTTCATCCTGGTAGTAATAACAATTCATCCTTCTTGATAAGAAGATTGATTTTTTGTACATATTATATTGTCTTCCCAATTATGACCATTTTTTATTTTGTCCTTTTCTACAATTACCATGTTGTTGTCTCTACTATAAAATTGACTTCAGTATGTTATAATCACCAATTTATTCTCTTTCTCTACCTCCTCAAGAGTAGGTATCACATCACCTTTACCAGAAACCCCAATATTTCCCATAGTGACCAATAAACCATGGGAATTCAAGCTTCATAAAGATGGGACAGACGACACAATACACAACAGAGTATGTTAGATTCTGCAAATAGTTAATCCTACAGATGAGAACTTGTTCTTTCAGAGCACAGAGGAAGCCTCATACCTTTCTCTTCCATATATACAAGTTTGTTTATTTCTTGCCTCATCTACATTTCGTAGAGAGTTGATTCCCTTTATTTTGCTCCTATTTATTCATCTTTATTAATACTTTTTGAACAAATCTTAATTGTAAACATGTATGAGGTACATAGTGATGTTTGATATATGTGGGCAATGTAGAATGATTAAATCAAGCTAGTTGGAATACCTATCACCTCATTGGCTTATCTCGTTGTGTGGGGGGGTGTCTGTGTGTGTGTGTGTGTGTGTGTGTGTGTGTGTGTTGATACTTTTGAAACTTTATCTTAGTTATTTTACCCTTAGTGAAAACCAAGCTTATAGGAAACCTTCCCTTTACCCGATTCATCACTCCTAAATTTCTCACACCCTTCTACCCAAAGGTTTAAAAAAAAAGCTTTATCTACTAATATGGGCAGAAGGGAAAGAGAACTGTTTTCTAATTATTCACTATGAGTTCCTGCAGTTGTTCAGGGAGACAAAAGTCATAACCCAAATACTTCATTAGGTACTGATCACAAATAGAACAAGAATTGATTCAAATATCTCTCTGTACTTAGTTGGCATTTTCTACTCTATCAACAACTTCATTCAGTCTCTGCAGCCTGTAGAATATTTTGATGTGACAATACAATGTAAATCCAATGCCAATACATTGCAAAGCAAAATTTTAAATATTGCAAAAGATGCAGAATTTTGTGAAGCTGATGAAGATAATGTGGAGACCTAATCAGCATGCAAAGCCACTGACAATTGAGACTCTAAGATTAGTAGACTAGTTATGATTGACAAGCACAAAATGAACAAGAACTGTATAAGAACATTTTAAGATTCCAGGAAAAATGTCTTAAGATTCCAGGAAAGAAATTCTGAAGCCCTCAAATATTTTTGCAAAAATTATCCTCTTCATGATGACTTTGTGAAAATCAAGTATGAGGAGTACCATTTCAGTTATAATTTAGTCTAAAGAATTAACTCCCCCCCAAAAAAAGGGAATAAATGCTTAACTCATTCTCAGAATTAAGCTATAACTACAACTTAAATGTTAATAACATAAAATTATTATCTCATGATTACTTTTTTAAGATACAGAACCAATCAACTTTTTATATATACTTGCTATAAAATTTTGTCTCTGATTTAAATGGTTTCATTTATAATGGACTTTTCCATTTTAATTTTCCTGAAAGCATGAAGCTTCCTGTAACTGCTTTGTCAGCTTTTATACTGGCAAATGTCTGTTTCTCCAAGCTAAACAGTCAGTCCTCCAAGGATAGAAATTATGAATTCTCTTTCTTTATTATTTACCTCAACCACTAACAGCTTATTCCATCACAACCCACACACCTAGCCTTGGCAAAGAAATGTGAGGAAAACAAGCAGGCAGACTTATGTTAAAGGTGGATTACCTAACTTGGAGGAGAACTCTCCTGAAGGTGAGAAGAGCTGCAACACCAACACTCCCCCTATATTCATGGTTGTAACTATGGTTCCTCACCTAATCATTCTCAGTGCCTATCATTCATGACAGGCCCACCTTAAAGAGAATAAGGTTTGGAAAGTGTCTTTCAAAGTGATTTCTTATTTTGTCTTATTTCCCTCTACAGGATATTCTCTCCTATCACAAAAGGAGTCATCAGCGTCTCTCTCCTGGATTATATCTAGGTTACCTAAAACTATGTAGCTCTGTGGATCAGATCAAAGTTCTTGTAACTCAAAAGTTACCCAACATCCTCTGCCATGTGAAGATCCGTGAAAACAATAACATTTCCAAGTAAGTGGTCAGAGTCAGAATTTTCCTTGTGATGAAACAATGGCTCAAGTGACCAATTTGATGTGCCCAAAGGAAAATGAAACATTACTTGCCAGCACAGTTTCTATGGTGAGATGTCCCACAGCACACTGGAGCAATGCCACAGCTGAGATTTAACACTAGGATAAGGAGGGCTTCCATTGTGGGTTGGTGGAATGAGTGAGCCTATTAAAAGGGGGTACTGTCTTTCCATGTTTCCCTCTGCATTATTAATGGTACAAGCACTGATGCTCAACTGATTAATGAACACATGACCTTTTCTTCCCAAATTGCTATTTATAATACCTTTTCTTCACAATCTAAAAGTCATGTTTGTTTTGTTCATTGTTTTTAAAATTCTCTATGGGAATGGAATCTGATAAAGCTACTGAATCTTAAAGGATCCCCCAACCTCACCTCAAACCTTCATTCTCCTTACTCCTAACCCCCTGGCCTGAGAATCTTATATGTTCCCTATGCCTCTTTTGGTTCTCTAGGGAAGAAAAGAAGTAAAAAGGTCTGAGCCTCTGTTGGAGATTTGCTGTATGGTTTGGCATTTGGTGAATTACCCTATTAGCTTTGGGAAAATCTTGGTAATCTGGCTCAACTTTACAACTAACCCTAATAGCAGGCCTCTGAAAATCTACTATAATGTACTGAATTGTGTTCAACATTTAAAAAATTAAAAAGAAGAAATATATAATGAAATATTATATATTTGCTTCAAAAAGTATAAACTAGATCCTCAAATTCTATTTACACCTATGGATTTGCTTACAACCAAAGTAGACTCTAATTTGGTCATTTAAAATATGGCCCTCAAAATTGAAAGACTTCCTTTATTAACTATTATATCTCTCAGGGTTCACTACATAACTATTATTTGATGATAGTGGAATAAATGATGATGATGATGATAATCTCTTGAAGAACTCACTGACCACCATATTCTCTCCTTTCACTGATCAACTACACCTGGACTTTAAGTCTGCCCTCTGGTGGTCATTTCAACAATCAACATTAGTTATCTTCTTTGTCTTCCCAATAGGTTACATGACTCATATTTATATTGAGTTGGCAGTGGTTGTTTTCATCCATTTCTAGATCATGTTCTAATAGCTTATACTCTATTAGTTGTTATATGAACTAATTTCCTCTGCCAATTATCCAAAGTTCATTTTTACAAGATTCCAATAACCTTTGCTCTGCCAGGGCCATCTCCCTCATCCTCATAGTCTAAAACAATTAGTTAGTGGTAGGTGTTTCATGGTATCCATATTGGTAGACTATTTCCTAATTTGATTATGAGACCCTATTTTAGTAATGTGATTCTTTAGACTTTTTGTACACTTCAGCTAGCCATAAACCTCTCGCTTAGTTCAATATCAGTGATGGGAAAGAAGAAATAGTTACCTAGCCAGTTTTTAAAATAATTCTTTATAAAGTCAAAAGTATACAATAGGGCTTAATTTTTTTCTTTTTTTTTTCCTCTTATTGGGACAAAGAATAAGTGTTCTAGTCTTTTCCAGTATGAGACCTGATATGAAACATATCTTAAAAACAAAACTATTCTGAAGGGATAGCTTAAAAAAGAGAATGGTGTTTGTTTGTTTGCTTTTGATGAAAAAGCTCATGACACATTCAATTTGACACAGATTGGAGACAAGGCTGGTATGACCCTTTGGGGAAATCCCTGGTTTTCACAGGATGGGAACATGTGTCAGCGCCTCCTCTCATTCTGTCCCCAAAGAGGGCTCCCCTTTCCTCTCTAGCCTGTTCCTGAGAGCACACTGCTGCTCCCTGCAGAGTTCCAAGGAGCAACCTGGCCAACTGAATGTGTTTCAAGACTTGTGCTAAAATACCTGTGGAAACAGTGTTACCAAGAGGCATTTACCTTCATCTTTTCAAGTTCTTTTTGAAGAGCAGCCTTTGAGGGACAAACCAGATATGCTTTCCTCCCACCACCATTCTTTTCCCTTCTGTTCAAAATGACATTTGGAAAAGTTCATCAGGAACGACTACAGAGCATGCAGAATGAAGACATAGATGACTGTTTTGAGAGGAAGATGGAAGCAGTGATGTGTGTCCCTTACTTCCTTGTATTGAAATTGTCTGGTGTTTCTGTTTGTGATTTTCCTCAAGCTTTGGAAGAAGAAAGAAACAAAAATAGGCCCCACCATTACAACAGGACAAGGTTGAAATGTGCCATGTGGTTTGCTGCCTGAGTTGGACAAGAGTCCAGTGGTTACCCAACTATGGAATTAACCAGCAGATGCCCCTGTGGTAAAATGTAGGCTCTTAGAACTTATGGAGGACCCACAGGGAAAGAAAAATAGGACAGTCAGGAAATTATTACAAAATATTTGAAAGCTTCAATCTCAAAACCTAAACATTTGGAAAATGTACACAAATTAGACCTGCATTCTGAGGCATATGTGGCTTGATAGGTGAACAAAAGCTTAAATTAGAAAAAGCTTATTTTAAACTCCATTCAGGTGGCAAAAAGTTCGAATTTTATGAATTTTGTTAAGTTTTAACCACCAAAAATTGCTTGTCCAGGTTCTGGACATATATGCTAAAGAAGTTCTGAGTTGTATTCTGAACTTTTGTTATATTTCTAATTTTAACTTGACTCAACATACAGAGAGGAGTGGGAATGGATCCAAAAGCTTTCTGGCTCTGAATCTATGGAAAGTGTGGATCATACTTCTGACTGCCCCATGCAATTGTTCTTCTACGAGCTCCAGATGGCAGTGAAAGCTCTCCTTAAGCAGATCAATATACCTCTACACCAGGTACTAGACTTTACCGTTTTTATCTTCTTTTTATGGTTCATGGAAACTACATTGTAGCATAAAACTTACTTAAGAGGGATATATATATGCATATATATACACACACATATATATTTACTTTCTTTTATTTAAATACCACTTTGCATGTATGTGCACACTTTGAATTTAATGCTTACAAGCACACACAAGCTATACTTGTGCTCTTTTTCCCTATTATCAGTCTCTTCCAAGTTTTCCAGATCCCACTGTACTGCCATCTAATCTACCTTGAAAGTCACCATGGCTCAATATCAGAATAGCATAAAGCAATGAGAATATATACATATATGCATGTGTAAACAAACAAGGGTGCAGCTAAATATACAAATGATTTATCTAAGAACAGAAGGATAATAGTATAATCTACAGCAGTGGCCCAACTACATCATTCTATCTACCCATTGAGAAGTTACTGTCAAAATTATTGTCTTATATAAATCAAAACATGAAATCTAACCTCCACAAATAAGTCATTTCAAAAAAAATTAAGAGAATATTAAAAGTTTATTAGGCTCTGTCTATCAATTTGATAGGATGTAGCTCTAGGTTGAATTTGTTTCTTTTAGATATATGTTCATCATTTCTGCCCCTTCCCCCAAATCAATCCATCTCTCTCTCTCTCTCTCTCTCTCTCTCTCTCTCTCTCTCACACACACACACACACACACACACACACACACACACACACAAACTTAGCCTATATTAGGAAAACCCTTACAGGAGTATCTGGCTCTCTTTTAATAAAAGAGAACTATGAGGTGGCCTCTGACCCATGGAGGCAGGGAGAAATTAAAGATTACAGGAGTGTGCTTCCACTGGGGTACTGCTCTGATTTTAAGTCAATACTGCATGGCCAGTCTAAACCAGCCCAAACTAATGAATACTAATTTGCTAAATTGCAAGAGATGCCAGAAGGACACTATGGAAACAACTAGATTATTCCAGAGGTGGCCATGTGCTCATGAGGAAGGGGGAAAAACAGCTCTACTTGTGACAGTCGATACTATTAAATGGTTTCTTGGACTTAACAGGTTTGAAGCAGCTCAAATTTCATTGGTGACTCTTGGGCTACATATACATGTTGGGAGAAAGCTGCCCAACTGCCTAACAGTATATACAACATTTTTTTTTTTGATACTTGTAAAATTTTCTCAGTCCTTGGCCAGAAACTACATTTTTCCCCCTTAACCAACTTAAATTGAAACTAGTGGATTTTTAATTCAATCCATTTTTGTTGCTTCATGTAATTATATTCATCATTTTGAAAAGCCCACAGAATGCAATCATTTTCTGCTTTTATAAGAAGCATAAATGTTGTTTTCAGAGTTTATGTGGAACATTATTGCCTTAAATCTTGATTTTATATAGCATTATTAAATGGGCTGAACCCTAATATTTATGTTGTATAAAAATTCCAAGCTTGAAGTCGTGTAATTTTGTTAGATGTTTTATGCCAGTTTGGTGTTGTTTATGTAAGTGCCATGTTGTAACTCTCCTATTTTTCCTCCGCGCGTGTCCCTCTGCAGGCAAGGAACTTCCGCCTCTACACACAGGAGGTGTTGGAATTGGGTCACAATGTGTCCTTTCTTCTCCTGCTCCCTGCTTCAGACGACGTCTGTACAGCCCCAGGACAGAATAATCCTTACACCCCACACTCAGGGTTTCTTAACCTCCCTCTTCAGATGTTTGAACTTGGTATAGTAGCTTGTTTCACCTAGAAATATTAACCCAGCCTCCTTATAATAAAATCACAAAGTTATATCTGTTCCCCCTTGTCCCAGTGGAGGGTCAATAAATCACATGATGGCTTTGGCAACAACCCTTCCTAGAACTGTGTACAAGTCTGAGAAAAAGCAAAGCTCCAAGACTATGTGCCTGAGCAATAATTATTGAAACATAGCTAAGGCCCAATGGAGAGGAAGGAATTCTAAACAGAAAGTTCAGTTATCAGGCTGTGCTTATTGCCTTCCTTTGCTTTCTTAAAATATAAATACAAGAACGATGTTTTTATGAAAAGCACTGCCCCTTCTCTCCCCTTCCCCACCTCCAACTGGGAAAAAATAATAATGAAATTAAAATGTAGAGTTTGTATCACTTGGGAGGGGGAAAAAGGTCCATAAATATAAGTCATAAATAGACTCTAATATTAAATAGACTAAATTTCTGACAGACCATTAAGAAATGCACCTCAGGATGCAATGTTGGGACTTTTTATAAGGGGTTCTGAGTGGTGGAAGATCTTGTCCTGACTTTCAAAAATGAACAGCTTGGGCTCCAGTTTCTCCATCTTTGCAGAGACCCCTGCTGCCTACTGAGAATGTGAATAGGAAGGCTTTGTCTCCCTTTCCGTGCTTCATCTTGTAACAGGCCAATAAGAGGCAATTAGTAAGGGCTCTGTCAATTCAAATGAATTATACAGTTTGTGGGAGGCTGACTGAGTGGATGGATGGAATGGAGGCAGACCCTCTTTGAATTGCTCCCTAGCCACCAGATCTAGAAGCAGACAAGGAAACTGCCTGATGTCTTATTTTGAGACCTGTGCATTTGCATCTGAATTTATCTTTTCAGGATATTGTTTAAACTGCTCAGTTCCTATTATTCCAGGCAATTCAGATGCTAAAAGGTGATGAACAGCAACTGTTATTCTCCAGAGGAGATAAAGTTCTTAAGATAAGTTTGAATCAGACTTGCAGACTGGAACTTGAGAGTTTTGGGTCACCTGCTGTATGACACTGGCAATCCCTTAACCTTTCTGTGCCTTTTCTGGGTTACACAATTAATACCATTAACCATACCACTCCCTAAAAGCCTGGATGTAAATGTGACCATTTAATGAGTTCCCCAGCCAAAGGACATTATTAGTCCATGTTATAACAGCATTGTTATTATGAAATATAGTTTGAAGCAAAGTATCTCACATGACCCAATGGCAATAGAAATAAATATTGGGTGCCTACTATAAGGATTTAGAAATCAGTAAGACAAAGGTTCTGCTCTTTTGATAAAAATTCAGAAAGAGGACAAGTGGTCCACTTTGCCTAGATCAGAAAAAAAATATATATATGAGGAAACAGAGGAATAAAAAGCTCTACAAATAAAGTAAGGCCAAATTGACTCTTGAGAACCAGCCTGAAGAATCTGTTTAAGGTGGACCAGAAGCAAGGTTCAAAAAATTCAGAGATTATTATAATAGTTCAGGGTTAGGGTAGGAATCAAAAAGAAAAAAAGGAAATGAAAGGAAATAAAAAGGAAACAAATACAAATATGAGAAATATTAGGAGTAATTAATAAGAGTGGGCAATTATTTAAATGAAGTAAGGAGAAGTCTGAGGAATGCCCTGGTGGTTTTCAGTCCCAATGACTACAAATATATTGCTGCCTCTACTAGAAGTATGAAAGTCAGGGAGAAAAACAATTTGGGGAAAAAAGTGATTTTCAGCTTTGAATATGTTGAGTCTCAAGATACTAAGTACACATGTCCCATTGGCAATAGAAATTCTGGAAAGAAAAATTGTTACTAAAACAGAAATTTGGCCAGTGTCTACTGAAAACAGCTAAAGCCATAAAAGTGAATGATTTCTGTAAGATAAGTAATTGACCAAGAACTAAGGAAAATACTTCATTAGAGAGCTAACCAATATTCAATCATTGTTTTTCCATAATTACAGGTCAAACTACTTGAAATTCATTTTCCCATGTTTTAATGGCCTTGACGGAATAATCAGTGATTTGGTATCAATCAAAATAGTACATGACTCCTAAGGCGCTGGAGGGCCCAGACATGTGAGGGTCTCTCTTCTTTTCTGTGAGGCTCACACATTCCTCTTGGGCAACCACACTGTGTTCTACTGATTTCTACTCTACAATCTGGAGAAATGTACTAGTTTCCATTTTCTCTCTCCATTCTTTTGTTTATGCATTCATCGACAAATATTATTGAGTAGGAGACTGAGGCAGGAGGATTGCAAGTTTGAGGCCAACCTGGGCAACTTAGCAAGACCTATCTCAAAATAAAATGGAAAGTTCTGAGGACATATCTCAATGGTAGTGCACTTGCCTCGCAAGGTCCTGGATTCAACTCCCAGTACCAGGAAGACCTTAGAGTGAGAGTATGCTTGGCTAAGAGATAAATGCACCTAGCATATAGGTAAAAACAACAAAGATAGGAGATAAGATCAGAGAATCAATGGGGACCAGGATCATGCAGGCCCCATAGGCCATGATGAGGAATTTACATGTTATTTTAAATATATTGGGAATCCAATGGAGAATCAGGAGCAGTAGGGTAACATAAGTTCTCCTGCAAAATCCAGTAGAACTTCCTCACCACCACCACCAACAACAACAAAAAAAATGCTTAACTTTGCTTACCTTAGCTTAACCCAACAGTCTCCAAATTCATTCAACCAAGACTGGAATCTTTTTTGCCACAGTACCTATTAAAAGTACACTGAACTCATATTTGGGATATGATGCCTTAGAACAGTGCTTCTCAAATTTTATTTGCATAAGAACTACCTGGATAGCTTGTTAAAATACAGATTCCTGAAGCCCAACCCCAGTGATGCTGAATCAGTACATCTGTGAAGAAGCTAGGAAATGTACATTTCCAATAAGCTCTCTGGTGATACTAAATCCACAAATCCATTGACCATACTTAAAACAGTACTGCCAAGCACACAGAGATGAACACAGAACTAGGCTGTGGTTAGTATAATAATACAGTAGAATTCAACTGTGTCTGCCTCCTTAATCTGCCTTACCTCCATATTGCTAAAAGCAATATAAGATCGGAAACTATCCTTCATCAATGAAAAGACAGAGATCAAATCCCGGGGCTCACAGTTCCCGGCTTTAAGATGTTTCTTCCTAGAGTAAGACTTTCTTACTCTCTTTATCATCCCTTGTTGCCATATTATGGGTGATCCAACTGATCATCTCCATGTAAATTTCCAGAAAAGACCTCTTAGTTGGGCTTGGTTCCACTGGCATATGCAATTCTATTAAACTTTTTTTAGGAACCTGCAAAAAGTGTTGCCAATAGGTGATGATTAATACACTCCTTAGTACAATATTTATTGCATTCCACTAGTAACAATTTTAAAATATTACTGGGTCTCAGTAAGAATCATGACAAACTCTAACCTATCCCCAAGCAATAAGAACTTTCCAAGAGGCAAATTATCAAAGCTACTTCCTCCAGTAAGCATCAGCCCACTGAGAAATTAATAACATCTTATATAGGAACTTTTAAGGACTGGCTATAGTTCATCTAACCCCTCTAAAAAATATGCTAAGCATTTTTTATTTGCTTTTTGTTAGTAGGGACTTCTATTCTCCATAGATAGTTTTATAATAAAAGGTTGTGATACACTAAGCATTTCTGAGAAAGGAAAGAATGTTTTCGGAAATCCAGTCAGAACTCAGAAAAACTTTAATAACAACATGGGAATTCTAATGAAATTTGAAAAGGTGTGAATTATGGGAATATGTAAATTATAATAGAACAAAGAATTGCACTGTATTTCAGTTTGACTTGTATAAGTCATCCCCAGCCCCATGAAAGGATTTGAGATTTGGCAAACTGACCATGTTTCTTCCAGTGGCCTAAGTGAATCATAAATAACATTCTAACCAGCTATGTACCTATTCCAGCATTAAACAGATCTAGCAAGGACAAAGTGACAAAGGAGCTTAGCCCTCTGTCTCCTGGAGTAAAGACCACTGGGGCAGACACACAGGATACTCCTTCAGAGGATTATCTGTGTTTTTGAGAGAGAGATGGACCTATAGGAGGAGCATCTTATAAGATCTGGACAAGCAGGGTTCAGCTGAGGCAAAGTGGTACAATTTCACCAAAGACCCACTCCCTTTTCCACAGCTTCAGGGATGACACTTCATCTTCTCTGGGGTAGGAACAGGCAAGAATCCCTCTACAGGAATAAAACATGTGCCGGGGGGCCCATAAGCATCACTGTTTACACTATTCCCAAGATAAAAGGAAAATGAAGTATCATGAACCATTAGAAAATCCATCCAGTGATGTAGCCTCTTGAGGATTTGCCTAGCCTGAATATAGGAGGTCACCCTGCCCTGACCCTGTGGGCAGTCACAATTAACAGTAGGCTTGTGATGAGGAAAGCTGATTTTTTATATATTCCTTTGGCTCTATGATTCATACTAACTGGACTAGAAAGACAAAAACTGGAGAATTTTTAAAAAATAGTCCTGGTATACATTTCATACTTCTGTGCTTGGCTATTGACTATATCCTTTATTCAACAAACATTTACTGAGATTTCACAGTATGCCAGGTACTGTGCTGGGGCTGGACATACAGATACTAAACAGGCACAGTGTGCCCACCAGAAACTCAGAATCTAGTAGGGAATGCAGGCAACTATGCCAATAGTCTTAAAACAATGAAAGCACTGCTATGAGATGTGGGCTATTGAATTTCAGAGGAAAGATACTTATTCATTCCTTACAGAGATAATACTTTAGCTGGATTTTGAAGAAAAATAAAAATTCAGAAAGTGAAAGAAAGGCAGAACAGAAAAGTAAAATTATTTTAGGCAGAGAGGCCAGCATGCACAAAGGATTGGAAGGCTGGAAAGTTCTGTCCAATTAGATACATTCTTAGTAGCTCAATGTGAAGGATGCTTATGGCATCTGAGGAAGCCAAAAGTTAAAAAAGGGCAAAATCACAAAAAGCTACTCTTATATCATCCTAAGGAGGTGAGACTTTATATCCTGCAGGCAAAGGGGATTGATTAAAAAAAAAAAACCTTGAGAAAGGGACAACATAGTCTCAAAGGATTTTAGTAGTTCTGTGAAGGATAGATTGTAGGAAAGTAAGGGAAAAAAGGTCTGAGACCAGAGATTTATAATTAGAAAGACTCTCTCACTGGTCCAAGTAGGCAATAAGAACCTGAACCAAGGCAGCCACAGTGGAGGTAAAGAGAATAAAGCAGGAGAGCAAGAGGAATTTAGGAATTAAAATTGATGAGACTTTGTGATTGATTTGATGTGGTTGAAGAGCAAGATGGAGGAGTCAGAAAGTCTGAATAGGGTGCTGAGATGGATAATGTTGACATCTACCCAAACAGGAAAAATATGAAGGGAGGAACAGGTTTGGGGGAGGGGAGAGATGATGAGTTCAGTTTGACAAATTATGAGTTTTGAGGTGCCTGTGGGATATCCAGGCAATGAGCCTAATAGAATCCAGGCCATGGGCTTGCAAGAAATGGCATAGTCTCAACCTTCATTCCTAATGCCCATTATTCATAATTTAGGAGACCGTTCCTATATTCCAACTGCCAACTCATTCACTACTAGGAATCTAGAGGGGAACCTTCTGCCCAGGTTCTTTCTGAAACTTTGGCAAAGAATCATGGCACTTAAATGGACTCTTGGATATTATCTCATGATTCCTTTACCTCCAAACCCACCCAGACTGATAAGGAGCTCAGCAAGTTAGAGAACCTTAGGGAAAATATTCTAATCTCAGTCCTGTTCTAATATTCTAGTCAATAAATGCTTCATTCCCCTTCCCAGGGTGGGGAAGGGGATGGGACAGTGGGTGGGAACAAACATGTATTTTGTACATGGTATATGCTCTGTTGGGTACCTGATATACATTGTATTATTTAATCCCAGGTAGGCATTGTAATCCCTGTTTTAGGGATAATACTAAGACTCCTAGAGATTATCTGTCCACCACACAGGTAGTGAGTGGCAGAACTATGATTCAAACCCAGGCCTGTGCGATAGCTAAGCCTATAAACTTTCCACTGTACTCTACTGCTAGTGTCCATGCCAACTGTATTTCGGGCTGTCACTATCTTTTACAGGAAAAAGAGAGAGAGAAAGAAAGAGATAGAGAGACACAACACCACATAAAATTAGTCTTAGTTTGTAAGTTACTAACAAATCATGTGGTCCAGATAATGACATTATTGTAGCCTTATACCATCTTGTCTTCAAAATGAATGTGATTCACATTTTTTAAAAATTAGAAGCTTCCAATCTATCCTTCCCTCCTCAGTGATGGCTACCAAATGTATCATTGCTAGACCACAAGACTATGTTAAAGTAACATTTGTTAAAGTGACATTAAAGGCTCTGGATGAAAACCACTAGAGCGGGAAATGGAAGCGCTACAGTTGAAACTTGCTCATAACTCACTTGTGGTGCGTGGCATGGATGGTGTGGGTGCTGTGAGGCCACCCACTGATCCATGGCTCCTACTGCAAAGACACAAGAAGGGAAAGCTGTGAACACCCTGACTTTTAAGATTCAGTTGGGACTGATAGTGTTTCTTTTAAAGAAATTATTCAGTGTCTCTCCATAGTCAACTTTACCAGTCATATTTTATAGAGGGAAAAAAGTCGATTTTTTTTTTTTTTTTTACAACTTGGTTTGGAAAAGCAGGCTGTGAGACACTTCCCTCTCTCCACTCTCCAGCCAAAAGAGGACATCTATCAAGTGCTAACAGGATATAATCCCTCCTTGAAAGGCATAAAGACACATTCAGAGAACTACAGGGGTCAAGAGTAAGCTACCAAGTAATGGTGACTCCTTCCTACAGAGCTGCCAGTAAATATCAGAGACCCGAAATACCTTTCAAAACAGGAAAATCTAGCACACAGTGAGAGAAGTGAGAACAGAGGGAAAGAAGAGCCTTTAGGGACAGGGTCTGCCCTCTTCAGATCAACTCATGCATTTATTTTATTCATTTGGTCAATAAATATTAGCTGAGAAGCTACAATGTTCCATGTTTTGAGGAAATAAAAAGTAATAGTAGACATGCTTCCTTGCCCTCAAAAAAATCAGTCTAATACCAAAATAGTCAGCTATCCACACAGTTACAATGTAGCAGGATATGCCATCATACATTTATAAATAAGTGCTCTAGAAGCACAAAAGAGGGAGAAACTGGTTCTGCAGGGAAGGGAAGAGATGTCAGTGAAAACTTCACTGAGAAGACATATCAGAAGAAACATCAGGATCAGAAGGTAAATATGGGTAGCTGAGGATGAGGAAAAGCATGTTAAAAGCATGAGAGTATAAAAGGAGTGTAGTATGTTCACCAAAGTAGTAGTTTCACCAAAGGTTAAGGTTGATGCAGGGCTAAGGGTTGAAGGTGGTCACAGAATGAAAAATATAAGTGAAGTTATATTCAAATCCTCCACCACAAGGAGCTTCCTTATGGGCAACTTCCTTAAGTTTGGATTTTATACTGAAGTCAAGAGCGTTCTCTGTAGAGGTCTTTTAAGTGAAGAAACTGCTTGAGAATTCTATCATTTGAGAAAAGTGAAATAATTTGTCATTTACTGAAAGGGTATATAAAATCAGCTTCTCTTTGTGTCAGGCAAGGAAGTGCTAAAGAGAATAGAAAATATGGGAAGAAAGGATCTGACACCCGAGAGAAAAAATCAACCCCAGGTTGTAGACTACCTGGATTGAGAAATATCTCCTTGAAATGGGCACAGCTGGAGTAAGAATGAACCACTGAAGCCCTCACCCTATTCTTCTCTTCTGCTTCTATGAGGAAAGACTTAGCAGGCTAACTTTCCACCCATCTAAGAGGAAATCACACAAGGAAGCAGGCAGTGGTAAGATGAGAATTGTAAGGTACACAGAAATCTCTCAATATGCAGAGAAGTAGGGCTTCCTCCCATTGCATAGAGATGACCAACACCATATTCTGAGGCACTGTGGTTTAGCTTCCCTAAAAGGCCAGATGTAGGTCTTGAGAATCAATATAAAAATGGTGCAAGAGCATTAATTATATGTTATTTCTAGAATTCCTCACCCAAGAAGCCATAATAAAAATGTTCTAACAGACAGTTGAGTTAGAATGACCCTCTTTCTGAAGCATGGAACACACTGGTTAAGTCTGAGGTACACAAAATAATGAGGTTCAACAGTGAGCCAGAAAGAGACTGGAACTACACCAATCTGAATCAGGATGATTTTCTTATGCAATTGGAATCTGAAGTTATAGTTTATGATCAGAGTTTATCAGAAAAGACCAGACAATCTAACCATCTCAGGCTGTCTGCACTGGGCTCAGTCCTACATTGCTGGCCCTCTTGAACAGAAATAAATGAAGTAGATGAAGGTTGGACTCTTTCCTGTGGCCTGCCTCTGTCCCATTATTTTGAGAGGAGAAGGTCAAGTCTACTGAAGACAAAAATGGTCTGTCCAGGCGTCAGTTCCCACTATCCTTCCAGAGGAACTAAGAAAGGGAAAGATAGGAGAACCAAAGCCCATAATGACTGGCCCTCAGAGAAGTTTTCCAGTCAGACAAAAGATATCCCAAGAAAAAACATGGATCTTCTGGGGATTCTAGACTTGGAAAGGAGCAAGATACATAACAGGAAATCAGACATGAAAATTCAAATTTCAAATTGCTACTTGGCTTTGCTTTTCCTTTAAAGTGAAAAGCAAACTTATTTTTCCAGTCATACACAAACACATACATACATACACACAGACACACACACACACAAACACACACCACAAAAAATACATATATGGATTTATGTGGACTTTAGAAAGCCACCTAAGTGAATTTAAGAAACACATACATACACAGAGATACACAGAATTATGTGTGACTTAACAATGGGGATTGGGAATACATCCTGAAAATTATGTCCTTAGGCAATTTATCTTTGTGCAAACATCATATAGTGTACTTAAACTAAGATGGCTATGATATCACTGGTGATATAATCTTACTGGACCACCATTGTATATGCAGTCCATGGCTGACTGAAACATCATTATGTGGCACATGATGACTATACATGAAATAAAAAGTCCTAATGTTAGGGAAAAGTCCACATAAACTGCAGCATGAGCCAACCTCACTTCCCCACACCTTACCAGGGCTTGGTAAACCTCAAAGGGAATAAATACTGTCTAACTGAAGCCAGACAACTGGCCCCTTAAGAGCACATTTATAATTTATTTATGGCTTAATATTTTCCACTGATAGGATTAATAAATCATGTTTTCATCCAATGGTTTTCTCTGAGGTATGAATTTCTCTATTTTGATACCAGATATTAACATGTTTTATTTTGCTTGTCCATTTTCCAGTTCATTTTTGCAGCTATAGAGAGAAATTTATTAGTCTGTATTGCCGCCTTTCTGCTGTTGTGGAGCTGGATTCTCTGAATACCCAACAGTCCCTAAGGGAAGCCATCTCAGACAGTGAGGTTGCAGCTGCCAAACAAAGACACCAGCAAGTTTTAGATTTCATTCAGGTAACAGTTTTTTGGTTTTGGTTTTGGTTTTTTCAGGTAATGAGAAGGAAGAGGTAGGGTGGAAAGGGTAAGAAACAAGCAGGAAAAAAAAAAAAACAGCAATCTGGACTGATTCAAAGCACACAGGGTGCAAGCAGCCTGTAGATCTGGTTAAAATATGGAGCTCAGGAAGATGTGTTTTCAAACAAAGATTTAAGAAAACGTTACAGATAAATCACACTATTCCTAAGAACTGTATCAGCCATACTGTAGAAAAAAATCACCCCCAGAAATAATGATCAGAATATTGTTCTTACCTGATATCCCATTGTTAATTCCAACAGAAAGAAAAATTTTAATCTACTCAATATCTCAGGAAAAAAAAATGACCCATCAGTTTATGTTAACCCACATTCTTTAAGAACTGAGATTCCCTGTGTTTTAGACTTTTGTCTAGCAGAGTTAACACTTTACTATGTGGCTACTGAGGTGAGAAAATATGTTCCCTGTCTATGGTCGTGTCTGTAAAGACCTCAAGGTGACAGCTCAAGGGGCTTATGAAAGGAGTACTAACTAGTAGTCAAAAGAATTTGGATCTGGCTTGAAATTGCCTCTAAATTCCTTAGCCAAATCTTACAATCTTTCCATCAGTTACCAATTCACACAATGAGTATAATAACAACAGCCCCATTATAAATATCACCATGATATATATTCAGTTCAATTTGATAAATACTTATAACACCCAGGTGTCAGGCACTATATGGGAGATACAAAGTTGAAACAGATATAGTCCCTGACCGTAAGGAGTTTAAAATCCAGGATGATGGACAGGATATGTGTAAATACTACTTGTAAAATGTGCTGTATTTGTTCTGATTGGCCTGCTCACCAAATAATTTGCATCTCTCTCCTGGATTTGAGAATAATTACAGTAAAACAGACAAGATAACTTCTTACAATGATCCAGAAAAGGGTAAATGAGAACTTAAGTTTTATGAACTTTGGGCAAATAATCTCTCGAAGTCCAAATTTCATCTGAAAAAAATAGGGATGATAATAATAATAGCACAACCTCACAGCTTTACTGAGAGAATTCAATAAGAGAATGCATGTAAAACCCCCAGCAAAGTGTCTGTCACCTCATAGGCATACAATAAATTATATATTTATTTACTCATTCATTAATTAAAAGGAAAATCCTTTGAAATATGACTACACAAGAACTAAGAGTTTGAAGTATTCAGGACACTTTCGAAGTACTAAGTAACAAATCTTTAGGATTATCCTACTTCCCTCATCCTGTAAAGGAGATATCTTAGGTGACGTCTAAGACTAAAGAAATAACTTTTCAAGAAGTTACTTGTTCTGGTCTGAGAATATAATATTTAAAAATTCAAAACATTTGGTTCAGTTATTTCCAGTAAAAATGGAACATGGTGGGAAAGGGACAGGAAAGGCAGAATGCAGCATGAGGAGAATACAGAAGACTGGTTCATCTTTCGAGCCCTACATAAAGGACAACATAGCATGTAAGAATAATAATGGAAAAGTCAAAGAACACATATTTTATCCCTGAATCTCCCTCTGATTAACTCTAGAGTAGTGGACAATTTATTTGATCTCCCAAGGTCTCATTCCATCATATGTGAAACAAAAGGACTGAACTAGATCATGTCTAAGGGCCTAGTTGGCCCTAATGTTTCACAATTTTTAAAGAAATATTTCTCCAACCATGCTCTGCCTTCTTCCACATAAGCCTCTCTAAGTCCAATGTGCTCATCCAATGAGGAAGCTGACTCTCAGTAGTCTGTTGCGTCTTGAACTCCTCCCAGATTTCCTGGCTCCATTCCCACTTCCTTACCACTACTCTCGCTCTTCTCTTATAACTTACCTGGAGCTTCACTAACATTTTCTCTTTGCCTTTCATCATGCCATTAAAGTGGGATGGATAAAAACAGATCACGCCAGAAATTTTTCAAAGTTCTTGCCTGCTCTGAGCAGGTAACTTGAGAGCCCCTCTACATACTCCCTTACAAGCCAGCCAGGTATACATAGACTTGGATAAAGCCAATTCCCAAATGGTTCAAAAAATAACTTCTTAGGCTGGGTATAACCAGACCCATCTTCCTGCCCCAGAGTCTTCATCTTCAGTATACTACACCTTGTTCCACCCAACTTAAATAACTACATCATCTCTCCCCTTATCTATATTGGCTTCTCCTTCTCTCTCTCTCTCTCTCTCTCTCTCTCTCTCTCTCTCTCTCTCTCTCTCTCTCTCAATGAAAACCAGCTGCAACCACTCATCCATTAGTGTTCACAGCTCAGACTACTACACACTATAACCTGCAGAGGCGACCGCCAGTCACAAGAGCATTTGTATGATTCCAGATCTAAGACAGTGTTGAAGTCACTACACAAACCAAACATTGTAAAGAGCAAGGGAGTCTATGTAAATATGGTTTGGAAAAGAAGCCAAGGAGTACAGCCAGAAAGGGGGAGGGTTGGATGGGGGGATATAGAAAACCATAGATAAGGTATACTGGCCTTAAGTCAGCACATACAGCAGAAAAGTCAGTGAGTAAAAGAAAAAGAGAGAGAAGGAAAAGGGCGGGGGAGAGAGAGAAATGTCAAAGTGCAAAGACCTAGAGCTCAGCATGTTTTGAGCTGCCAAAGCCTAAAGGGCAATTAGACCATAATTTATATACTGTAATGCTTCAAATGCTTCTAAGCTGTAATAGAAACACAGCTCATTAAATATAGCCAATCTATCATCCCCTCAAGCACCTTGTAGCTATGCTGTGAGAAAACCAATCACCTTTATATTTTAATAAAAATATTATCTTGCCTGAGTACAGAAAAAGGAGTCTAATTTATGGGATAAAAACTGAAATTTGTAAAGAGCAGGGTGAGAAATGAATGCAGAACTTTTAATCAACAGTCCTAGGGAGTTCATGGTCTTTCTTTTTTAAAATGTGTCAGCAAGTCTTTAGAAGCTGAATTTGGACCTTAAAATCAGGGGGGATTATGTTGTCAGTTACTTTCAGATCAACAGTATAAGGTAAAATGGGTGAAAATTATACTTCTTTTGGAGCTACTTAGCTAAGTCCCATTAAACTCAATCCATGGGCCTCCCTGTACCTATAGGTTTTTTGTTTTTCTTCAGCTAAGACTTATCCATCTCATCACTGAAAAAAAGCTAGGTAGCAAACATTGCTTCTAAACAAATTTTTTTTAATTTCTATACTAACTCTATCCTTAGCAATAGGCTCAGATAATCTAATCTTAAAAAAAAAAAAAAAAAACAGGTACGATAGACCTTCCCTAAGGTCTCTGTAACAAATTACTACAAACTGAGTGCCTGAAGACAATAGAAATTTATTCTCTACATTTCTGGAGACCAGAAATTTGAAATTAACATGTTGGTAAAGACGCACTCCCTAAAAGAGGCTCTTGGAATGGAAGGCAGCGGGGTGTTCATTTGCTACCTCTCCCAGCTTCCAGTGGCTATTGGCATTCCTTAACTTGCAGCCACATCACTCTGACCTGTGCTTCTGTGGTCACATGGCCCCTTTTTCCTATGTCTGCCAAATCTTCCTCTGTCTTACTCTTACAAGAATGTCCTTATGTTAACATTTGTCATTGGAATTAGGGCACATCCAGATAATCCAAGCTAAATTCCTCCTCTCAAAATCTTTAAACACATCTTTTGCCATATAAGGTGATATTTACTGTTTTACCATATAAAGTAATATTCACAGGTTTGAGTATGAGAATTGGACATCTTTTAGAGGTCTGCCTTCAGCCCACTACAATAACCATGATTGTCATTTTGACAAAAGTGCATTATTCTACATTATCTTACTTTATCCTTATAATAACCCTTTGAGGGTAAAGATTTAAAGAATTATGCAACCATTCCATTCATTCATTCATTCATTCATTCTTTCACTGAGCAATCATTTTTTGAATAACTACTCTACACAGCTAAAGAGAAGATCGAAAAGTATAGTTCCTGTCCTTGACAAGCACTCTAAAAGCAGTTCACAATAATGTGCCCTAAAATAACTTTGATAAATTTTTTTTAAAGTAACTTTGAGACAAAGAGTATGCTACATGAGGTAGGGCCAATAAAAGCCAGCCGAGACACCAATAATCTCATCAGGAAAAGTCTCATTTGGGATTCCCACTTTGCTTTATCCTTTGAATTTCATATTTCTCCCTTCAAAATGGCTTGGTGCTTCCCTGTGAGCCTTCCTGCCCAACTCACCAAGCTAACAAACCCGGGAGCTCAGTATCATGCTCTGCCAGGTCCTATTACCCCAGAACAGAACTAGATAGCAAGGGAAATGACTATCAACTACACACACAATGCCATTCACTGGTTCATTCTAGTCTGCCTGTTACTCTGATGATGGCCCACAGCATGTCACCATTTCAGATTCAACTCTGTGTTGGTAACACCCGGTTTGTGAATATTCTTTAAAAGGCAGGCTTAAATACAGATAAGTACAGTTAAAGACACAAGAAGAAATTTTGAAAATAAAATATAACACTGGGCAGTACCTTATCTTTAAAACCACTATAATCAAAAGGGCCTTGATCTTGAATTGTTCATGCAATGAACACCTTCTACCTGGAAGTAGAATTACATCAACTTTCTAAATATTCTTCAAAAATAAATCATAAAGTTGAAGTGACTTTAAACATCATTTAGTCCATTTTTGTGGTTGAGTAAATGGGCTTGAAGAAGTTAATGCCTTGCTCTAGGCACCTAGTGAAACCAGATGCAAACTAACCAGGGCCCTATGAAGCACTGTGTAACTAACTGCCTCTCCTTGGAGATAGAATAACCAGAAAGCTCACAGTCACCCTCTACCAAGACCTGGTAAAATATCTATCACCTATAGAAACAGGCACAGAAATTTGAGTGACTTTTACACAAACAGATTTTAGAGAAACTACTGTTATACTTTATAATGAAAATGTCATTAAAGTCACTTTGGTAATCCAGAAAGCAAAACATAACAATTTAAAATGTGCTACCCTAAAAAAAAAAAAATCCGAGAATGCTTAGATTACTTAAGAATAAGCTACGTAAGATGTTTTATACTTTGGAAGCAAGAAAACAATAAGTTTAATATATAAAGTTGCTTCTTTTGTCTTAACATAGGCCCAAGTATTCTGATATTTACATCTGACTGTATCGCATCCCCCACAATATCCCAATGACGAATATTTCATTAAATACTAAGAATTAATAGCACTTTATAAGTGTGTATAATGTCCTCTGCAATATCACAAAGCACTTTCAAATTCATCATTTTAGTCATTTATCACAGCCCTATGAAGTATAAAAGGGAAGATATTTTATCCATATTTTTTAAATAAGGCAACTTAGGCTCAAAATGGTCAAATACTTGCTAAAGGTTATTACAGAGCTAAATATCATCTGGGTCTTCTGTTTCCACTAAAAGATATAGCTTTTCAGGTAAACTATGCAAAAAACAAGAGACTACAAAGAAGAGGTATTTTCTGGCTTAGCAAACACATTTTGAAATATTTTACTCTTATTCAAAAACCAATACTGTGGAAAACAGATCATTTTTTGGTTCTTAGGAAAACTTATTCCTTTTAAAAAGCTACTTGATAACTTAATGTCTCTTACCATTTTATTCCAAAGCAAATAGATGAAAGTTGGCGTGAAATGAGATGGATCATGGATGCTCTACAATATGCAAGATACAAACAACCAGTTTCTGGCTTTCCCATCACTAAGCTGATATACCCCTCAAATGAGCAGGATCTAAAGAAGATCAATTCTACATCATCACATATCGACTGTCTTCCATCACCATCCCCATCCCCAGAGATGCACAGAAGAAAGGCAGTGAGTGGTAAGCAATAAAGTTCTAAAGTTCCTTGGTTCAGTCACCAGATTCTTGGTCCTCTCTCCACCAACGATTTTCTTTGGGCTGAGGCACTGGTTCAAGCAAGTTGCAAGAAACACTGCTCAGTGGTAACAGTTTGAACACATAAAAGAAACAAAACCAGAATAGTGGAAAGGCCAGAAACTAGGTCAATAACCTGAAATCAACTCCATTTAGGAAAAGTGAAGAGTCAGTTCGGTTCTCAACCACACTTCCTGGAAAGAACACAGAGCAAGGGTAAAGATTCAGAAGTACCAAATGAGAATGGCTATGGTGCCAGGTGATGGCCATGTCAGCCAAGAGAATCTAATCAAATCAGGGTAGGGAAGAATAGACAGCCTATGATAAAGAAGAACTGACAAGACTGAGGCAGGAAGCCAAAGAAAGAGATGAAGACAAACTTCCCATCCATATGGCACCAATGTTCTGAAGTGAAGATGGGAAAGGGAGAAATCTTAGATAAACTAGTATCTCATAACCAAAGCCAAATAAGTAGCATGCCTCTCATGAATATGATGAACTTACAGAAAAGCTGAAGGATATGTCAAGCAAGGCACCTCCTCCCTTGGGAAGTCTGAGGTTAGATAGCAAAATACTATCAGCAAAAACATCAGTAGGTTAGCAAATGTATACCAAAATCCTTTAGGCTCATAAGCAAAGAAAAATCATACTAAGCATAGGTTATGTAGTACCATATAATTCTCTTTCCTAGAACATGTTGGGACTAGTGTTATTTGTCTAGTCTCTTAAAATAATGGCCACTCAAAGCAGCTTTCTCAATTTTACAGCTTAAAAGAGCTCCGATTTTATTTTTTTTTTATTTTTTATTGATTATTTAAAGCATTACATAGCTCATGATATATCATCTTTCATACATTTGACTCAAATTGTGTTTTGAACTCCCATTTTCACCCCAAATACAGATTGCAGAATCACATCTGTTACATATTCACATTTTTACATAATGCCATATTAGTGACTGTTGTATTCTGCTACCTTTCCTATCCCCTACTATCCCCCCTCCCCTCCCCTCCCCTCCCATCTTCCTTCTCTACCTCCCCTGCTGTTGTTCAATTCTCTCCCTTTTTTTCCCTCCCCCTTGCCCCTCATAACCTCTTATAATTTTATGTATCATTGAAGGTCTCCTACCATTTCCATATGCTTTCCCTTCTCTCTCTGTTTCTCTCCCCCCATTCGTCTTTGTTTACTGTAGTCTTTTCCTCATGCTCTTCCTTCCTGTTCTGTTCTTAGTTGTTCTCTTTATATCAAAGCAGACATTTGGCATTTGTTTTTTAGGGCTTGGCTAGCTTCGCTTAGCATAATCTGCTCTAATGCCATCCATTTCCCTGCAAATTCTATGATTTTGTCATTTCTTAGTGCTGCATAATACTCCATTGTGTATAGATGCCACATTTTTTTATCCATTCATCTATTGAGGGGCATCTAGATTGGTTCCACAGTCTAGCTATTGTGAATTGTGCCGCTATAATCATTGATGCAGCCGTATCCCTATAGAGCGCTTTTTTAAGATCCTCAGGGAATAGTCCGAGAAGTGCGATAGCTGGGTCAAATGGTGGATCCATTCCCAGCTTTCCCAGGAATCTCCATACTGCTTTCCAAATTGGCCTCACCATTTTGCAGCCCCACCAGCAGTGTACAAGTGTACCCTTTTCCCCACATCCCCGCCAACACTTGTTGTTGTTTGATTTCATAATGGCTGCCAATCTTACTGGAGTGAGATGGTATCTTAGGGTGGTTTTGATTTGCATTTCTCTGATTGCTAGAGATGGTGAGCATTTTTTCATGTACTTGTTGATTGATTGTATGTCCTCCTCTGAGAAGTGTCTGTTCAGGTCCTTGGCCCATTGGTTAATTGGGTTATTTGTTATCTTATTGTTTAATTTTTTGAGTTCTTTGTACATTCTGGATATTAGGGCTCTATCGGAGGTGTGGGGGGTAAAAATTTGTTCCCAGGATGTAGGCTCTCTATTTACCTCTTTTATTGTTTCTCTTGCTGAGAAAAAACTTTTTAGTTTAAGTAAGTCCCATTTGTTTATTCTTGTTGTTAACTCTTGGGCTATGGGTGTCCTATTAAGGAATTTGGAGCCCAACCCCACAATATGTAGATCATAGCCAACTTTTTCTTCTATCAGACGCAGTGTCTCTGATTTGATATCTAGCTCCCTGATCCATTTTGAGTTAATTTTTTGTGGATGGCGAGAGAAAGGGATTCAATTTCATTTTGTTGCATATGGATTTCCAATTTTCCCAGCACCATTTGTTGAAGATGCTATCCTTCCTCCATTGCATGCTTTTAGCCCCTTTATCAAATATAAGATAGTTGTAACTTTGTGGATTAGTCTCTGTGTCTTCTATTCTGTACCATTGGTCCACCTGCCTGTTTTGGTACCAGTACCATGCTGTTTTTGTTACTATTGCTTTGTAGTACAGTTTGACCTCTGGTATCGCTATACCTCCAGATTCACACTTCCTGCTTAGAATTGCTTTTGCTATTCTGGGTCTTTTGTTTTTCCATATGAATTTCATGATTGCTTTGTCTATTTCTACAAGAAATGCCATTGGGATTTTGATTGGCATCGCATTAAACCTGTAGAGAACTTTGGGTAATATCGCCATTTTGATGATGTTAGTTCTGCCTATCCATGAACAGGGTACATTTTTCCATCTTCTGAGATCTTCTTCTATCTCTCTCTTTAGGGTTCTGTAGTTTTCATTGTATAAATCTTTCACCTCTTTTGTTAGGTTGATTCCCAAGTATCTTATTTTCTTTGAGGATATTGTGAATGGAGTGGTTTTCCTTATTTCCATTTCAGAGGTTTTGTTGCTGATATACAGGAATGCCTTTGATTTATGCGTGTTGATTTTATAACCTGCCACTTTGCTGAATTCATTTATTAACTCTAGCAGCTTCTTTGTAGACTCTTTTGGGTCTGTTAAGTATATTATCATGTCAATAGACTTAAAGACAAGAACCACATGATCATCTCGATGGATGCAGAAAAAGCATTTGACAAAGTACAGCATCCCTTTATGTTCAAAACACTAGAAAAACTAGGGATAACAGGAACTTACCTCAACATTGTAAAAGCTATATATGCTAAACCTCAGGCTAGCATCATCCTAAACGGAGAAAAACTGAAGGCATTTCCTTTAAAATCTGGAACAAGACAGGGATGCCCTCTATCACCACTTCTATTCAATTTAGTTCTCGAAGTACTAGCCAGAGCAATTAGACAGACAAAAGAAATTAAAGGCATAAAAATAGGAAAAGAAGAAATTAAACTAAGAGCTCCGATTTTATAATCTTCATAGTTATTTTTTAACAAACAGTTCCAATTTGTAGACTTGTCCCATAGGGGGCAGCATGGTGTAGCAGAAAGAGCTTGGGCCTAGAAATCAGAGATCTGGATTCAAATCTCAGCTTTGTTTTGCTATATGTGCTTGAACAGATTACCACATGTGAGCCTCATTTCCATTATATAAAAGGTGAATAATAATATATACACCTTGAAGGGTTATTTGTGAATAAGACAATCTATATCAGCAATGCGTGGGATATAATACACAATTATTACAGACATCATATTTAATGTTGTTATTCTTATAGAAAAATTTAGTAAGGACATTAGCTAAGTCTATAAGTTAAGTCTGTATGTGCTCTTATGATTTAAAAGTCTCAATGTCTAAAAATCAAAACTTGGCAAAACTTGGCAAATTGAGGAATATTGGGAGACAGCTAATTTATATTACCAAAGGAGTCTGTGACTTATCAACTAATTCAACAAAAGAAATAGAGTATATTTTTATGAGCCTCTACTAGTTTGGGGATACAAACCAAATATCTTCTCTGCCAGAAACTAGTCTAATAGGAGATACAAATATATTAACCAAAAACTGCATGGGTTATAGAGTCTATTGGAGGCATTAACCTTTAAACTCATGAGATGTGAGTTTCTTGGAAGAAGTGACAGAATCCAGTACTAAGAATAAGCCAAAGATGAGCAGAAAAAGAAGAAAATGGAGAACACTATAGGCAGAGCAAGCAGATTATAACTGTGTACACTGTCTCACTGAGATTCAGGACCTAAAGACATTGTTCATTCTTTTTGTTTTTCATTTAAAAATATTTTTTGAATACCCAGTATGTGCCAGGCACTCTTCAAAGAAATGGGATATAATGAAAAAGTAAAGTCTTTCTTCCTATAAAATTTATATCTAGAAAGAATGAGAAACAATGAAAACATAAACAAAAAAGATAATATCAGATAGTGAAAATTCCCATGTATAATACAAAATAGCAATTGAATTGTGAGTAGGCAGGAAGATGTTGACTTCACTAGGATGATCAACAGAGATCTATCTGAGAAGGTATGATATTTGAACCAACCACAGGATAAGGCAGTGATGCAAAAATCTGAAGATGGAGTATTATAAGCAACAAAAGAACAAAAGGCCTTAGGTGGGTGAGGAATGGAAAGAAGGTCGAAGTGCTTGGAGTATAATGCACAAAGGTGTAAGTGGTACAAGATGAGGGGCAGGGGGCTGAAATAGGCAGGATTCTGTAGGCAGTACTAAGAAGTTTGGATATTTCCTACTTGTGACAGAAAGCCACTGGAAATTTTTAAGCAAGAATTTATTTGATCTTCAATTATAGTTCCACTTTCAAATCTTACTATTGTATGAAGAGACCATAGAGGAGAACTACTGAGAGGAAGGAGACCAATTAGGAAGCTATTAACGAAGGATATAAAAAGTTTTCTGGCTTAGGTATTTGGGGATATCATGATGTTATTTACCGAAAAGAAAAGAAAAGAGGAAGGAAGGAAGGAAGGAAGGAAGGAAGGAAGGAAGGAAGGAAGGAAGGAAGGAAGGAAGGAAGGGAGGGAGGGAGGGAAAGAAAGAAGGAGAAACAAGCTTGGTGGTTGGGCATGCTGAACTTGTATTAGCTTTGGAATATTCCAGAGGAAAAAAAGATGAGTACCGTCTGGAGCTAAGGAAAGAAAACTAAGCTGCTTATACAGATTTAAGAAATTGTTGACATGTGGATTATGTTTGAAGCTATGAAAATGCTTGCAATAGGTAAAATAAGAAGAGAGGATGATGGAAGGATTCCCTATGGAATGAAGCAGCAAGACTTCTTAGTCTAAAAGGGAACAAACAGAGAAAGAAGATACAAAAACAAGAGAGTATTGTCACAGAAATTAAAGCATGTCAAAGGATGGTGAGAGGTTAAACAAAACAACTGTAAATCTTCTGTTGTTTTGCTTTTTTCAACAAGAAGTCATTGGTAATCTTAATGAGAGCAGTTTGTGAGGGGAAAAAAAAGCTGAGCAGAAGTAGATCAGAGAGTAAATGGGAGGTGAAGAAGTGGATCAGTAAGACACATTCTATTATAATCTTGGCTGTGAAAAGGAAAGGGAGGGAAGGCAGTAGCAAGAAGAGTAAAGGATTGAAAGGCATTTTTTAAGGCAGGAAAGAATTCCCTATCATCTTCCACAGTTCATAAAATTCTAGAAACAACCCTTTAATTCTATTTCCGCCTTCACAGCTCATCAGCCCTCTCTGTTCACAGAACTTTCCCAGTGTTTAATCTTCTCTTGGCCACACAGTCCCAAGTGGGTTCCTCCTTGGCTGTATGAGGGTGGCCTCCTCTATGCCATAGAAATGCCAAACCCTCACATTGGCCTGAGGATGGATTACACACACTCCCTGCTGGGAGGATCTGGCCAATTACATTTGGATTTTATTATTAACTTAAAATGTGAGTGATCATCATTCTGTTTCCTAAAATACAACTTTCTCTTGGGTCCATTTATTTCTCTGAAGCCAAGATTCCATGGGCTATGAAACACAAAGACGTGGAGGGCAGCAAATGACAAATGGAACCCAGTGACAGGGAAGCACTGTTGAAAGCAAGGAGAAAGAATCTTATCCCCTTGAAGAGCAGAAGCCTTTCAGAACAATGGCATCTACCACACCATACTCTGTTCTCTCCACAAGTGTGACCATTTCAAATTGTTTGGAGACTATTTACAAAAGAGGAAAATATCCACTTTAGAGGAATATCCCCAATGGGTTACTCAACGGGGCTAGGTTTGCAGCATAATTCCATTCTGTGAAGATAGGGTTCACCTAACTTCTAAGGAACCTGTGTGACCTACAGAGCCTATGGTGCCAGCCCAAGATTCTAAGGTTGTTAAAATCATGTACCTTTGATTTGTTTGTGAAAAATTTATTGGGGATGGGAAGGCAGGGAGTGGAACTCTTTTAACTTACTTCCCATTTCTGTGTGGTTTTTAAAACACAAAGTAGAACTCTTCTGAGTCAATTAAAATTAAGCATCTCCCAAGGACCCAAGGGGGAAAGTTGGCTCCTAGAAAAGGCAGCTCAAGGCAGGGGGTGGAATGATTTGGTCCATCACATGGGTATTTTCTCTCCCACTCCTTTTCTGTGGGTATAGTGGTCACAGGCAGCAGCAATCTTTTTTTCCGATACTGATGTTTCTCCTGGTGACACATGGGTGAGGCAATAAAGGGGAGGGGGTGTTATTTTCTTCACATGTATTTGAAGATTATCCTGATCTTCCAAATGTAAATGTTCCTGGTAACCTTTTCCTTCATGATGTTAAGAACACTGTGATATAAACCAAAGAGTTCAAAAACTCAATTTAAAGATATTATTTCTCTTGGGAAGTTAGAAGGTGAACAAATCTCTGAGGTTCTACCTAAGGCCTGATGAGAAATACAAAAAAGTTATTTATTTTTATTTAGTTAGTTTTTGTGATTGTTGTTGTGGGGATTGTGCTTGTTTTTTGCAATGCTGGGATGGAACCCAGGGCAAGTGCCCTACTACCCAGCTACATCCGAGCCTAAATTTCTTTATTTAAATTATTTAAATTCTACTCATAGTGGAAATAGATTTAATGAAGCACTACACACACACACATATATATGTTTATACATATATATATATATTGTTACATATATATATATGTACATATATTTGGATAGTGACACATTAAAAATGTGAAGATAGATTTTAGGCCAGATATGACTTATTCTTTCTTTCTATCCTGCCATACCCCCTGCCTTGAAAAAAAAGCAACAGTTTTAAATCAATTATTCCTTCCTGAAATGTCATCTCCCCATAACGCCCTCAAAATCCACATCAACTCTACTCTGCTGTTGTTGGCCTGATCCACAGAGACCAGAAATTGCAACACCATTACAATAGCATGAAAGCCAAGCTTCCTAAGCCAGCACTAATACTATGGGCAGAACTTTCAAGAGGCTCCCAGGTCAACCAGAGGGGAAACTCAAGATTCTACTAGTGCTGGCCTGCCCAGTGAGCCCTCTAAGGGAAGTTGAGGAGCACAACCAGGTTTATTAAAATAACAACCAGGCAAGGTGCCTACAATGTTTAATGGAGCATATGGCCTGGATCTGGAGATGGAAGCTGCACTTTGCATTCTATTCCAGGAAGGGAGGGAGTAGTAGTAGCCTAAGTCCTTGGAAACTCTCCTCAGTGCCCTGGCTGGCATCCTGGAGATTTTCCCAGCTTGTTCTGGGAGGGCTATCCCACTCTAAGCAATAGATTCCACTAAGTCTTCTAATAATTATACAACTACCATGCAAGTCAAATATTTAGATTCCTATTACAGCAGTATTTCCTACCTATGGTTCTGTGAACAAGATTATATTTACCACTCCATACCTAAGCCCTTTTGCACCCCCATCCTGGATTATTACATTTATAACTGGGTCTTGTTTCACCTATTATCTCTAATGCTCCTAGAAACTATAGTAAATAAGTTGTATCATTTACTAATTCATTCTGAAATAGCTTATCAACAGAAGATGCCATACAAGAAATTATTGTACTCCTTTATTATTAACAGTATTCTCACAGCAAAATCTTGAAATATATCTGTTTACTGATCTATATTTTAATTATCTTCATTTGTTTTCTAAATATTTTATATTACAGGTGAAGGGATCTTGATAATGGTATGCATTTGGTTTGTAAGGCATTTAAATGTATCTTAGAAAACTAATATAATCCTCATAGCACCTATGGAAGATAAGCAATATTAACTATCTACATGTTATAGACAAAAAAAAGGTTCAGAAAAATTGTAATTTACCCAAAATCATAGACACAGATAGGAGCCTGATAGGACTTCAGCCTAGGTTTGTCTAATTTTAAGACAATTGTTCTTTCTGCTCTACCTGAGCTAACTCTTGAGTCAAATATCACCAAAGATAAAGCAAAATTATCTGGGTAACAGTTTTAAGGAGTATCTATTACAGATTAAGTAAATTAAAGCTTTTCAAAATGCTTTCAGCGTTGTTTTCAAGGGACAATCAAATCTTACTACTCTTTTATGTTCCCATATTTCAGTGTCTGTTTAAGTTCCACTTCAACTCAAGGTGCTTTACAACATAAGAGGCTAATAATAGAAGGATGATTAAGATGGAGCCTAATGGAGAGGTTCTCATGGTCTGCTCATATGCCCATGTTCAGATTAGATAATCTGGGAAATACAGGAGAGTCCACAAATCTCTTTGCTTGACTCATTCCTTAGCCCATTCCTTCATTCACTGACTTATCCAACATTTACTAAGCAGAGATATGAAAAAGACATAGTATACAGTATGTGGTCTCTAGAGTTTGTAGTTCAATGAAGGAGACTAATATGAAAATGGATATTTGTAATAATGATAATAAAATTGTAAGCGCAATAACAGATAAAAGTAAAACTTGATAAGAGGCAAGAGAACTAAGCAACTTCTAATTCACCTGAGGAAATCAATACAGGCCCTTCTAGAGAGACCAGGTCTTAAAACATGAATGTCTGCTCCTTTGAAGCACATCTTCTTATACTCCTTAGTCCTCTCTAAACAATAAATGTTTGCTATTTGTATAATGTGAGATAAAAGTACAAACTATTTTTGCAAAGTACTTGACCTATGAACTGGAAAGAGTAAGAAAGTGTCACAAACTCCTCAGTGGTTGCTTCTAGTTTTAAGAACTTTTACTATCAGTCATCCAGTGAAAAGAATGATAGCATCCTCCTCACTGTCCAAAGGTATGTTCGTGTAATAACCCTTGTAACGTGCCAGTGTGACTTTACTTGGAAAAGGGATCTTTGCAAATATTAACAACCTTGAGATGAAATCATCCTGGATTTTCTGGGTGGGGCCTAAATCCAGACAAGTGTCCTTCAAGAAACAGAAGAGGAGCAACAGGCACAGAAGCAAGCCCAGAGGAAGACAGAAACAGATAGAATTGATGTATCCACAAGATGCAACAACAACCAGAAGCTGGGAGAAGCAAAAAAATATTAACCCCCTGGAACTTCTACAGGGAATGTGGCCCTGCTGATACCTTGATTTTTGAACTCAGGCTTCCAGAACCATGAAAGAATAAACTTTTGTTGTTTTAAGCCACCCAGTATTGTACATGTTACAGCAGCCACAGGAAAGTAATGTAAGACCTAAACTAAAATGTTTCTCAAGCAACAGCAAAGCTTACTTACTGGGAGCTTAACTAACATAATCCTGCAAAAGTGAATTAGATAAATCAAGTACTGTCCTCAGGAAGCTTCCATGAAAGCCCATGGAAATGCTAAGGTGTATGATAGTCAAGCAAGTTTTTGGAGAGAGACAAAAAATGTATTGGGTACCTATTCTGCTACTTATCAGCTATATGAGTTGTAATATTTAATAAGCCTAAGTTTCACTATGCTTGCCTGCAGAATGAAAGTTGTAAGCCTTAAATAAAGCATTGAGAGGACTGGAGTTGTGGCTCAGTGGTAGAGCACTTGCCTAGTACGTGTGAGGCACTGGGTTCGATCCTCAGCACCACATACAAAGTTAATTAATTAATTAGAGGTATTGTGTCCATCTACAACTAAAAGTATTTAAAAAAAACAATAGAGCCCTTAGCACTATGGCTGGCTCACAGGAAGCACTAAGTAAATATCAGATATTGTTATTACTGTTGTGGATACAAATGAGTATGTACAGACAACTAAACACTAACCAGATAAATAGAGAAAAAAAAGTTCAACTAAAGTCAACTGCAAATTCTTTGCATGGATCCTATTTGAAGTCCAATTTCAAAACTTCTCTTCTTCATCAATTAACTTCTCTTCTTCATCATTCCTAAGGCATCTATGCCAGCCATCATCAAAAACAACCAACAATTCTGAGATCCTATTATTTGCAGTGCCCAATTTTTCCTATTAAGGATGGGGGAAAGTACTATCTGAAACATTTTTTGCCCTTAAAAAAAAACTTCTTAAGAATTATTAAATTTATTCAGCCCAAGGCTTTATCCATTTCTTTCCTTTTAACCTTAAAGTCTCTTTGTCTTCTTCCCTAACCACTTGTCTGAGGACAACACATTCTTCCATCTTTCTTAGTAAGATGCAAGGCCAACACTAGAGTTCAAAACCTGATCAACGCTCCTTGTTGAATTTATCAACCTCACCACAAATATCTTCAGTCATAGATTGAACCACTGTAGAACCACTTCTCCAGTGGGTTCTTCTCCAAATCCACAGTCATCATCCTATAGCCTCATCAGCCTCCCATTTTATCTCCTGGATGTTTTGGCCATCTCAAGCTTAACCTGCCACAAATTAAAGTCAACATTTCTTCTACTGCCCAACCCAAATCATGGTTGCAGTTTAATTCCTCTGGCTTACTGCTATTCCCATCTTCCCAGGAACCATGGTTTGAAACCTACTAGTGAGTTTAAGCCCTGGACACTTTCTTCTTCCAGTTGTCTGGAACCTCTTCTCTAAAACTTTCACACAGGTGATTCCTTCTGACCTAGACTCCCTTTTCTGGTCATTGTCAAAAGAATCTTCCTCCCAAATCACTCTTTAGTTAAAATTCAGTTTGATTTTCTTTATAGAATTTTATACTCTTTACAATTAATCTTCTATATTGTCTATTTACTGTCTAATCCACCCTCTCTGAACTGCTTGAAAGCAGAGAACTTTTCTGTCTAGCACAAAATACATGCTCAGTGAACACACTGGAATGAACTGACTTTCCTAAACTTCTACTTTCCTTCACACAACCAAAGCTCTTGCTTAGCCTCATAGCCTGAACAAGAAAAGTATTTACAGGAAACAAAGCTGCTATGAATATTTACCTACAAAGTTCCTCTGTGAGAATAAGCCTTAATTTTTCCAAGATAAATTTCTAAAAGTGCAGTTGCTGCTCCCTCCCTTTATAGCCTCATTTTTTTCAAAATTCCATTCCTGTTCCCCATGTTCTAGTCAAGTGGGATAAATTATACTGTTTCCTCTTTCTTTCTCACTTATAATACTTTTGTCATTATCTGAATATTTATTTTTAAAATCTGCCTTGAATCACTTTTTGAAAAAGAAGAAATAATTTTAGACAAAGAATAAAGATGAATGAAAACAAGAAAAAATTAAATGAGATGATACAATATTTCACTAATCTTATCCCAATGTCATCCCTTTCCTATAAACCTACATCCTATTTGCTAAACTTCTTGTACAAAACCAATATTCTGCCAGTCTCACAGATGAATATTTTTCTGATACTTCCATTAAAACCGTAAACTCCCTAAGACAGATATTCTAATTTCTCATAAATTTTATATCTACTCAAGCACCAAGTATAGCTGCTCCTCAACTTAAAATGAATTTACATTCTGATAAACCAATCATTGATTTGAAAATACAGTAAGTCAAAAATACATTTAATACACCTGGTACTTTTTTTCTTCTCCTTTTTAAAGTGCTGGGGATAGAACCTAGAGCATCACATGCTAGGCAAGCACTCTACAGCTGAGCTATATCCCTACACCCACCTAATACATTAACACACCTAGCTCACCCAACATCATAGCTTAGTAGCACCATACACCATGAAGTATCTGTTGTTTATATTTGTGATTGTGTGGCTGAATGGAACTCCCTACCACTGCCCAACATCACAAGAGAGAATCTATCCTACTTCTCATCACTAGTCTGGGAAAAGAAATCAGACATCAAAATTAAAGTAAGGTCTCTACTATATGCACATTTGCTTTGGGAACATTATAAAGTCAAGTTATTATAAATCAAACCATCATAAGTTGTAGACTATCTGTACAATCCGTCTGTTAGAGTTAAGGGCAAGTAATACTGAACCTTTTTTGGTGAATAAATGAATTAAACAATACTGTCTAAGAGAGCTCATGGTCTAACCATGAAGCCAGAATGCCAAAACTCCATTAAAAAAATAACAACTAATAACACAAGCCTATACAGGCTAACTGTCAAAGAACGAGTGTTACAGAAGTACAGAGAAGTGAGAAATCCCTTGTGGTACAGCTGGAGGATGCTTCTCAAGGAGGTTGTTTGAGGGAAACCTTGAACAGATGAACTAAAAAATGGAGAAGTCCTTTACTGTTAGCTATTAAACAACATGTGGTTTGATCTCATTCTTTGAGGTTGCTGGACAATACTTTATAGCATAGATATATTATTCTGTTATTCTATTCAGGAACATTTATATTTGTATCAGAATTCAGTTTGGATTCAACTTACAGAAAACCCAAATAAGAGTGTTGTAAATGCAAAATACTTTGTCTTGCTTGGGAAAAAATAACTCTAAAGCTAGACGATCAAGGCCTACATATATGTGGACTCCATGGTCTTCAAAGACCAAACTATTTTTCAGCTTCCCCATCTAAGCATCAGCTTGTTTCCAAGGTTGACTGAACACATCTTGTTGTAGGCAACTTAACAAAAGAAGAAGAACAAAATGACCTGTCTCTCAGGTAAGCCAATTCTTTTATTCAGGCTTCTGGAAGTTTTATACAATACTTCCAGTTTTATCTCAATGGCCAAAAATAATTTTATGATCACACCCAGCTGTAAGGGAAACTTTTAAAAAAAAGTATTTCATGTGAGAGCATAGTTGTCCCAAACGAAGTTAAGATTTTGCAACTAAAAATGTATACTGGTTACCAACCACATGTGAGAGAGTGAAACTGACATCCTGCTCTGCCAATTATGAGTAAATATGCATGTCATCTCCTACAGTCAGGAAAGAAAGCATAAAATCACAGTATACCCTGACCCTGAAATAAACAAGACAAAATGGCATTTCATGTATCTCTAATTTCTAAAGTAAAAGAAACCCTGATATTAACTCCCTAACAAAACACACTTTATCCCAGATTTTTATAATATTCTTAAAATACTTGTATCTGATTTTCTACCACAGACTATCTGTATCCAGGTAATCCTGTGGATTTTTTTCTTCAGTTATCTGTTGCAATTTTTTTAAAGAGAGAGAGAGAGAAGAAAGAGAGAGAGAGAGAGAGAGAGAGAGAGAGAGAACTTTTTAATATTTATTTTTCAGTTTTCGGTGGACACACATCTTTATTTTATTTTATGTGGTGCTGAGGATCGAACCCAGCGCCCAGCGCATGCCAGGCGAGTGCGTTACCACTTGAGCCACATCCCCAGCACAACATGTTGCATTTTTTAATCAAGAAGTCTTCTGAATATGGATTCCTTTGCAGATCTCTCCAAGTAAATTATTTTTCTTTTCTTAGTGCTTCTGGGCCTCTAAGTCTTCCTTTCACAGCATCCTCAACCACAAGATGATGTCTCGTTTCTCACTATTATAAATTATGCTGCAGTAAACAACTTGTAAATGCCTCCATGTGCACATGGTGACAATTTCTCAAACAGATATCCAAAAAAGGACTTGCTAGGATAAATTGTATGCACATTTTAAATATATTCTGTCTAAAGAGCTATACCAATTTAGCCTCCTCATCACTACATGAGATAGTCCTTAATTTCTCACACAACACTAACACATGAAATTTTCACTCTTGAAATCTTTTGTAATTTTCATGGGCAAAAAAAAAAAAAGCCTCATTGTTTCAATCCATTTCCCTAATTACTATCTGGGCTAAACATAATAATAATAATATGTTTATTGGCCATTTGAACTAATTATCCTTCCAAGTATTTGGTTCTTATCTTTTCTCATTTGCCTTGTCTTCTAATTTACAGATTTTTATATATTCTGACTTTTATTCTTGTTACACGTTGTTATTCTTCTTCCAATCACTTACCTTTTTACTTTGCTGAAGATGCCGTTTGTTTTTACGAAGCATTAAACTTTGATGCAATCAAATTTATCTGCCACTTCTTTTGTCCTCTGCAGTGTTGTCTTGCTTTAAAAGATCTTCCCATTCAAAATCTGCAAACATGTTGTCTTCTAATATTTGGGGGTTTTCTTATTATATTTAACCCATATGGAATTTATTTTGATATATGTTATGAAGTAGGACTTTCTCTAATTATTTTGCTAAAAAGACAGCCTATTGTCCCAACACTACATATTGAATAATTTATTTTGTTCCCATACTTTTAAATTTTATCTTTACCATATGTTAAATTATCACAGTCATATGACTGTCTCTGGACTCTATTTTTCTGTACTTCAGATCTGTTACATTTCTGTACCAATACAACAAAGTTTTGATGACCAAAGCTCTACTGTATGCTTTAATATCTGGTAAAGCCGACTCCTTCCTATTGTATTAAAAATAAAAAGTTTGCTATTCTCATAAATTTTCTCTTCCACAATAATTTTAAAATCAATTCATTAAATTCCATTTTAAAATCCTATTGGGATTTTCACTGAGATTACCTTATATTTATAGATTAGAGACTACTTGTTTTTTAAAACCACTTGCACATTTTCAAAATTAACATGTATTCATCAAGTACCTACAATGGGCTAAGCTCTTTGGGAAATTCAAAGGATTTCAGACAGTTCTTGCTATACAGAAATGTAAAACCTGATTGGAGAAAAAAATATGAACAACTACTGAATTAAATAACAAATATCCATAGAACTAAACTTGTAGCTCACTCATGGCCATTATAGTATGCACCCTGAGGCTTATTTTTGCCTCTGAGTTTTTCTTTGGCCTTACATTTTTTGCTTTTTAAAAACTGGCAACATGTTAAGTCATAAACATAATCAGTTTATTCTGTAGTCTTCCTAAGTAAGTACTGTCATCATCACCACTTATAGATAAAGAAACCAAAGCTCAAAGAGGTTAGGCAACTTTCCTAAGATCACTGAGCAAGTAGGTAGAGGGAAATGAGGATCTTAAACCAGATTTCCTATCTTCAGTCACCTGTGTCTTTTCTTCTTTCCCCCTTTAAAAATCCCCATCATGTGAAATACAAAATTCATCTCAGAAATAATAGGGAATGAATAAATGAGCAACATCCAGCTTTGTTTCTTATTTCATCCCTTCTGCAGGTAGATTCCCAGAGAATAAAAGTGGGTGTGTATGTGTGTGGAGGGGGATACGAAGGAGTGTTCCTCACCATTATTAGGGTTGGATTTGACAGTTCTTCTCTTTCCCTTGAGCTAAGACCAGAGCCTTCTGTATAAATTGTCGGGCCTTGTGCGAAATGAAAAAGTGAAGCCCTTGTTCAAAATTAAAGTTTCAAGGGGTGACAACAGGAGAATTTAGGTGATGCGTGGGGCCAATGCAGGATCCTATGCTCATGAAGCAAGCCCTGGCTCAGAGTCTCTTTTGTCCTAACATTTGTTCTTGGCTTTGCAGAGTCCCAGCCCTGCTCTGATGAAGAAGGCTGTTCGGAAGTCTTCCTCCCCACGGACAGCGACTACGACTCCAGCGACGCCCTGAGCCCCAGAGACCTGGACCTGGTCTACCTTTCCTCCCATGACATCGCCCAACAGGCCCTTAGTGGTCTCAGCGGCAGCGCCCCCGATGTCCTACAGGTCCACGACATGAAAACGCCAGTGGGACTGGGACAGGACCCCCAGGGCAGGGCGCAAGGCCTCGACCCTGACCGCTCGTGCGTCGAGGTCCTCCACGGCCTGTCGCTCACCGGCCTCGCGCCCAAGAACCACTCCAAGATGGTGCCGGGCGCACGGCCGCCGCTGGGCTTCCTGGGAAAGCGGAAGTCAGGCAAGCACCAGCACTACGGAGGCTTCAGCCGCCACCGCCGCTGGCTGCGCATGCACAGTGAGACGCAGTCGCTGTCGCTCTCCGAGGGCGTCTACACGCCTCACCTGTCCCAAGCCTGTGGTCTGGCCCAGGAGCCTAGGGAGGCCGAGGGGCCTGGACCTGCCCTCGACGGGCCCCGGGGCCTGACCTTGGCCCACGCAGCCAGCCTGCCGGAGGAGCGCAAGGGCTGCTTCCAGGACCCGAGGCCTTCTGCCCACCGCATCTACGTGGAGCCCTACCCCGGCGCCCTGATACGCCAGGACGCCCAGCCGTGGGCCGGCTTGAGCCCGCCCCCTGGAGGCCGAGTCCGCCTGTCCAGCCCTGCCGGTCCTGAGATGAGTCCCGAGGGTCCCACCTCGCCAGTGTCCGAAATCCTCAGCAGCATGCTTTAGGAAGGCCCGCGCTGGCTGTCCACCATCCTACTGCTAGTCCCTGCCTTGCCCATCACCCTGACTGCCCCTCTTTGCCCTCACCCATTTTTTGAACGTTTTGAATGCTACAAATCCAAAGGTTACAGGTTCAAGGACCTCTTGTTTAAGAGTAGAGCAGAAGCCAAGGCCAGAGTTGCCAGCGCTATTCCCGGTTCAACCTAGAAAGGGCGTGGAGAAGCTTTTATGTCAACATGGAGTCTGAGACGCAGTGATTCAAACATGCCACCCCGTTAGTGGCATCTGTGGCTGAGGAAGGCCAGCCCGAAGACACACCCTCAGTTTTGCAGCTGGCTCTGTAACCTGACCCCTGGGTTTAGGGCTCTTTCATGAATCTGTGATTAATGAGGAGTTCTACAGCTGGAAATAAGATTGGCATAGTTTTATCCTTGAATCCAAACCTTTAGAGTGGTTTAGGGAAAAGAGACCTGGGTTGTGACTTCAGAGCATGGTATCAAGTGGACTTTAGCTGAGTTCCCTGTCAGCTAAGCCGGGCCATGCCAAAGTGCAGGGTTCTCAGAACTCACCAAATCCAGTTTATCATCAGCTTATCTGATTAAATAGGCCTTGGCAGACCTCTTTGTCTTTTAGTGCTATGTGGAGACCACCAGAAACTAAAATAGAGGACACTTTCAGCTCTAACTTGCAAAGATAGAATAGGATAGGAGGCAATCCTTCCTGCTCACTCAGCTCCCATTCTGATCTGAAAACGAGCCATAAATTGTTCTAGGATGCAGGGAGATGGCTGAGTTAAGTGAAAGCCTGAATTGTAGACAAGACCAGGAGAAGGAGAGAAATATGAGCAAAAATGTATTTCCTTTACAATTCTAAGCAAAAGAAGTCCATGAGCATCATGTCTCCCAAAATTGCAGTGGATTTGCTCAGGATTATGAAGTGGTGAAGTCATCTTTAAACAAGGAAGTTCCCTGCAGATGTGGCCAGGCAGTAATAGGCTCCTCACAGCCCCTTGAACATACTCTAGGCCCACCCCACAGGTCAAGGGATTGGGTATCCAGGGTTAGGATTGGCTGCCCTCCTCTTTCAAATCTACTCAATGTCAATTTTGCCCCAAAATCGTCTGTCCCATGGGCCACAGGAAAAAAATCTTTCTTCAGAAGACCCTGGCAGTGGTTTATTCCAAGAATGTGCTCAAAAACACCTGGAAATCCTATACTCATTGCCTCTTTCCTGAATTTCTCACAAATAAGCAACCCAAATCAAAGATAAATTCCACTGAATATTCATAAAGGGCATGAGTCTTTCATCTCTTGGAATCAAGACCCCTTCAGTTAAGTGATATTCTAAATGATTCTTTTCTGCTTCACAGGCATTTTAGTTAAATATTACTCTTTATGATCCTTTCCCTGTCCTCACAGTCCTTCCATTTCTGCTCATGGGAATTCATACAAAGTCCCCTGTTCACAATGTTATTTTGATCCCTTCCATTTTTAAAACATTTAATTTAAACATAAATAATTACCATGCTGGAAAGGCTCATATTTGACCCATGGCCTACGGTCATTAGAAAACTAAAGCCCAGAATTCAGTCTTTATTTTTTTTAAGAGAATTTACACTCAATGAACTCCCTCCAAAATCTTCATCAGAATCACTACTGTTCCTTTTCCATGCCTGGGAGGATTTTAAAGTATAGTTTTCTTCTATGTGAATGGGGATAGAAGGAGTAAGAGTTAAAACAAGAAGGGCCATAAAATTTGTCCAAGTCCTTGCATTTATCAGGAAGGGCAATTAAAGTCCAGAGAGGTTAAGTACGTTGCTCAAGGTCTCAGAGCTGGTATAGTCTTAGAGTTAACATCAGAAACAATAACCACATCCTTTATAGCAGGCTGTCCCATTGGGAATTGAAATATATATAGTCAACTCTTGATTATCTATAAGCTAATTACCTATTGTGCAAAATTAGCTCAGTGATAGAGTGCTTACCTAGCATATGTGAGGCATTGGGTTCGATCCTCAGCACCACATAAAAATAAATAAAGTGTCCATATACAACTAAAAATATTTTTTAAAAACCTTTACTTCCAATTTCAATTCAAGTCCATTGCACAACCTGTAGCTAACAAATTTCCAAAATTTCAGAGTTCCTTGTTGCTAGGGAATGCAAAACTTCATGTAAAAGTTATCTAAGTTTACTAGCTAAAAAGCAAATTTGAGAGAAATTTCAGATTATGACTCCTAGATAATAAAAGAAATGGCAGAGTTACACACATTAAAGTTTCTTCTTATTTTAAGTAAGACATTGTTTACGTGAAATGAGTCCCTGAGATGAGATGCTGGAGTTGTCAAAACCTGAGAAGCCACGCAACTTTTTGATCCAGACCTTTCTGCTGACACAGGAGGAAGTTTTTGACTGTGCATCAGATGGGAGGCATTCAACAAGCAGCTGAGACAGAGACTGACCCACCTTTTTGAACCCTCATTTGGTCAGCAAGTTCTGGCTTACTGGACCCAAACTGTATTAATTTCAAACCCACTAACTTAGATTGGGGATACAGTCATATCTTTATTTTTTCATAAGTAAAAGAGGAATGAGTAATGCACAGTAGATTTTATTGGGCCTACTTGATCCACTTGAAAGTGTATTTTTCTAGCAATATTTTCTTAAAAAGTGGATATTTTATATCCTCAAGAATTAGCCATTAGTTCAGGTTGCTCACCCCCATGTTCCATTTTGTAACACTCATGAGCTCAGTTTAAGAATTAAGGTATTCTAGTGAGAAAAAAAAATGTATTCTTTAATTCACAGATTTATATTTATTCGCATTAATTATAGAGATATGTCAGTGTATAGGGAATTTTTGGTTTTTTTTATCTCTTTTCCTCCCAAGTCCCATAGAGAACCAAAGAATCAAGGGTGAAACACATCCCCAGGCCTCAAGGGGCTCACAATCTGATCCAAGAACGCAGCCATACATTCAGCATACATCTTCTCTTTGAGGACTTGAAGAAGCAAGAGCCTGTCTCCTTAGCTAGACAAACATAGCACATGTTCGACATCTTTGATTGCACTCCTGCTGTAGATTTGTAAGGGAGGAGAACCTAGAAAATACAAATCCTGGATGTATATGCTGGACAACATTTACAAGGCTATCGCACCCTCTTAATTGGTAAGGGTACCTGGTAGAGAGTAATTAAAAACTTTCACTCCAGGGAATGAGTATTTTAAGAAGTGGGTACTTAAAGATGAGATCCATTCCATTTTAAGAACATTCACTAACGCTCGAAGCAATAATTACACTGGAGAAAATGGTTCCATTTGGTTTGAAAATTGAAGCCAGTTCGTAATAATATTCCTCCAGTCCCCTTTCCTGAAGGATCCCAAAGCACTTCATGAAAAGCAATGACTGAAGCCTTGTTGTATTCCCCTAAAGAGACCTTGTCTGGGAGCCACCTGGCAAACACCTACCCCATCCTTGCCAGGAGATCATGCCAGACAAGTGGAAAAGAGGACTGGCCTCTCATTCATTGTTCTGGTGCCACACAAACGTGTACCCTGCTGAGGGTTGAGCTCTTCCCTGGAAGATAACCCCGTTAGGCAAGAAGGCATGCTAGAAAAATCTCAGCTCCCAGCCTCCTCTTTTTCCTTGCCCTTCACCTAAGATGTACTTGCTTTCTCTTGGAAAACCATCAATTCAAGCTGTCAGGGGGTCTGCAGTGCGTTTAAGTTCCCCAGTTATGTTAACAGCACACAGAATTTACTGGCTTCAGAAAATTTATATATGCAGAATGCCACTATTCTACAGCTCTCAACCCTGCAGGCAGCAGAGCCACAGCTGAGAGGGTGCATCTTTGCATATTTGTTTATTAAACCCTAATATACAGATTAAAGAGGGTAGTTATAGATGAACAAGAGCACACTCTTAGCCAATTCAAAGTGTTATATTGTCACTTTATAAAGCCTAAGTATTTTTCCAGATGATTCAGTGAAACAAATCTGGGATTTTTGTCAAGGTCATATCTTGAAGGAAATTTTTAAAGGAGCTATTTGGAGAGCAAGGGTATCTCTTGATAGGTAGTAAGGTGAACAAGGAAAAAATTTGTTTCTCTGCCGGTCACCTCTCATAAAGATGTTCAAACACATGGCTTACGACTGTTAAGCTAAACTTCAATGCGGCCTTAAAACAACAAGGGTAGTGTATTTGAAACTATGTTGTACAGCTTGGAAACTTATTCTAAGATCTTAATTCAGAGTTTTTCTGAGGTGTTGAACTTTGCCATTAGCAAAAAGTATTTTTAGAAAAAAATCCATTGACTGTTTATGAAGCACTGATTTTGCCATATTTCAGGTCTCTGGTTTTTCCACCGCATCTGTGCACAGTAGTTATATTTGTTTTTCAATTATTTCTTCTATTTCCATTAATAATGAATCTGTAAAATGGTCATTCGAAAGGACAGTTGGTTTTGTTTAATGATTGGGTAAGTGGACTGTGAAAATATTCGAATTTGGTAGTGGAAGTAGGAGGTTTATTATTGTTGTGTTGCTTTAAAAATTATGCTAGGGTCTTTCCCTTCCAGATATACATGTCTTTAATTTCAGCAAAAGCCAATATTTAACTTAATGACAAATGTTATGAAGCTATTAGTTAATGCTCTTTGCTCTTCTTCCTTCAGTCGATGGCATGAAAGTCTAAATATACTTTCACAGTAACCACCCTCCAGTGACTGATTTACAAAGGGCAAGTCTGGCAAAATGTAAGTCACTCTGAGTTTCTGTGTCGCCTTTTGCCTTGTGACAAACCAGAGTTTGCGAATATCCCAGGTATGTGATCACAAGTGTCAGTTTGAAGTTTGTAATGGAAAAAGAATGGGGGGGGTGCAGTATGTCACGGATGTTTCATAGAAAAAAAATAATTTAAGTGACATTCTATTAGGCAATGCTTAATTGCTTCCTGCCTAATGTATACCTAGTAATCTGGCTGATTATTGGTTGTTATTTGTTCAGAATTTATTGTATCTTGTTGCCGCTGAGTATATGTTAAAATTTAGACTTCAGTATGTTATCTGCACAATTTTGTGTGCTTTACACCTCTGTAAATATACAAATAAAGAAATCACATATGATGTGTTAAATGTGACCTCCAATCTTGAAACAATAATATTTTGTAGTATGAATATTTGGAAATTATTTGAACATTTTAAATGGATATTGTAAATGGCCAGTACCTTCAATCAAAAACAGCCCTGGTAGAATGAGTGCCTCTTCAACTTGCCCATTAAGAAGAGGAGGTCAGGGGTTAACAAGAATTAAGATAATTTTTCTAATGGCAAGTATTTTTTATAATTTCCTACCTGCCTAATTGCATTTTCAAGAAAAATTGTTGACCGAAAAAAATCTTAGCTATCCAATGGAATGATTGTTTCAAAGCATTAAATATACTTTATATCTCACCTGATAATGTTGAAATCTAAGTCAAGAGTGAAGAAGTAAAAAATATTTTTGATGCTTCATAAGATTTTTTTGCTGTTTAAAAGATAGTTTACAAGTCTTTTGTCTTTGGTGTAGAGAAATGTCAATTAAATAATAAACTAAAAGAATTCTCAGCACATGGCTTACCTAATGCTTTTTCCATGTCTCAATGAACACAAAAATTGTTCAGCCTGAACTTTTAAAATCTTCGCACTTAAACTTTGAAAGAGTTATTATCGGGGGCATTGTTTTGACAATTATTAGCAAAGTCTGACTTGTTGGATCTTGACTAATTAATAGCATTTAGGCTATTCCTCTTTCCTAATTGAAGATACAGCAACATATTACAATGGCAAATACTCTCACCGGGTTGTACCCAGGAGCTTGGCCATCATAACCTCACTTCTTCCTCCAGTGCATGCATGTTTGAACATCTGGAGTGCATTCTGCATGCCTTGTCCTATCTCCATTTCTTTATCCCTTCTCCACATCCACAGAGCTCCTTCTCCCCCTTCTACAGTGTTTGAGGACACTACAAAGAGATTATTTCAATCCCAGGAACCTGAACAAAAAACGTTCTCCTGAATTCCCAAGGACAGGAAATATGCTGCTTTGGACCATGTATTTGTCTTATGCTGTCTTACAGAATTCTTTTAAATGCACATGCGCACTATGTGTACACACAGACACACACACACACACACACACACACTCATTGGCATGTTTGTGGTCGGCTTCCTGACAGCCTCAGAGGGCTGTTTTGTTGTCCTGACCAAATGTGCTGTTTTCCGTATGTAAATTGTCATCTTTCTAAGCAAACCATTACTTTCTTTTTCCTAATTCTGTCTTTAAATAAAAGTTTACCTTCTTTTTCAAACCAAACAGAAGCCATTGCTCTTTAATATCCCCTTCCTCTATGAACACTCTGGGAAGGTGCTTGGGGAGGAACAGAATGGGATAAAGGGTAAAAGGAGGCCTTTTGAATTTAACCTGCTAAGTAAGAAGTATGTCTTTAATTGAATGTTTAGCCCTTTCACAAGATACACAGTATTTCCACCTGCTAACAAGAAATAATTCCTTCTTCTGCATAATAATAACACAAAAATATCTTAGGAATCAGGCAAATTAAAAGCTAGAGCTTTTATCTATTTAGAGTGACTGTTAGAATAAAAACTCATAAGAAGTTTTTCTTGCCCAATGTTTATTGTAATGTTAAGGAAGTTAGATCTTTGCAATGATCTTTTGACTGTGAAAATGTGTTTCCTATTCAAGTAGCTATGGCATTCGCACCTTATAATGGTCTGTCCTATCAGTCATTGCATTAAGTTATTGCCAAAGAAGGGACTAATGTCAGATACTGACTAGAGGAAGGGAGGCACTGGGCATTTACCAGACTAGATCAAAGGCTCTAAGTCAAAAGCCACTACCTACTTTGTCAGTCATCATTTCCCCCAGCACAATCTACAGCTCCTGGCACAAGTACCTGCTAAATAAGTGATAAACTGATGACCACCAGACATTTCAGAGAGATCACTTAGAATCAGGTTAATTTCTCCATAAAGAATGGACTCAAAGGCCTTTACAAATGTTTGCCAGCCTGGGACTCTCTAAAGTTCTAAAGTCATTCTTTAGGACTGTCTGAAAAGTTCCCACCCACCTACCCCACCCACCGTTTCCAGAGTACATGATGGGGGTTGGACCCAGAAGGAAGCAAAAGGCCTGGGGAGAAATCTGCCCTTTCTTCTGGTGTTTCCGACAGTCAGAAATTATCTGAGTATCATGATATCTTACATATTGTTTGGGCACCCCTGTGGATTGACATGGATTGACAGGCAGATCACCCTCTAAGAACCCAGAAAATCTACAAAAGTCTCATCCCCATGCCTGATAAAACTATATTTTTTCACATGCCATTTTCCTCATTGAGGTTTTGATAGCTGCAATCTCCTACATGTTTAAAAAATACTCCCATAGTACCATCCTATTTGAGCTTGATGAACAGCCCTTGGAAGTGATCAGAACAAGAACTTTTATTTTATTTTATTTTATTTTATTTTATTTTATTTTATTTTTACAAATAAGAAGGGTGAGGTTCAGTACAGTGAAAACTGGGGCTGAGCACTCCTGACCTCCCCCTGTGCCATGCACCATTGAATTAGGTCAAGAAAGAGGAAAACAGCCCTGTGGAAGCCCTCTCTGAAACAGACACCCTGCAGAGACAGACATGCAAGGGATATTTACATACAGAGATGATGACCACAGATGAAGCCAAACAGGACAACACAGCAGACCTTTCCCACCAGACCAGGGCTCTAGTTCAGGGTCGGGATCTCTGTGGGTATGGGAAAACACCTTTCCTTTCTGAACTTACAGATGAAGATATCTCTAAAGTATGGAAACTTTTTTTTCACCTCTGAGATTCCATGAATTTAAAATGCTCACAATGAGTACTTCTCAGGAATGAGCAGAACACGTTCATGTTGATGCTATGTTTTGTGCTGTTGTTGTTCTAGGTGGGGAGCCCAGGTTGTGTAAGGTAAACAGAAGGTGACATTGAGTCTATTATAAAGAAAGTAAACTCAGGAAAACTATGCTGGGCATCCCTTTCCAATATTCTCCTCCATCTCCAAAAACTAATCTTCACCATGGAAAGATTTAAATCAATCACTCTTCTGCCTCACCTGATCCCAGTCTCTCTCAGAAGATGATTCTACCTATTTCAGATCCCCAATCTTTGGTTGTCCAGACCACTGTGAAATCACACTGGATGTGGTCTGGAATATCCCTTGGACCTTCCACGGCATCTGATTTGGTACTAACCCGACCCACCAGCTATTCTTTTAGATCTTGCTTGATCACTGCCATAATACCCTTTCCCTGGAGTATCCCAAAAAGGGTCAAACCATTGCCCCACTGCAGGGGGCAGTATTGTTAAGTGTGGAATGTGCTGCATTTGCCCTTTCTCAGAACCCAAGCAGGACTCCTTGCCAACAGCAAGTTGCAATAGGTATCTCATTTGTGGTGGAAAAGAAGACTAGAAACTGTCTTGGAATACAGCACTACACAGCACTGGTCCTTCCTTTATGTAGGATCTTTATCATGCCATAGTGGGGCCTGTTTGAGGCACCATGGTGGTCACACATCTGATGATGTTTCCAAGTTTGGGCCAACTTGAGCAAGGTTGACGTGGACCTTGCTTGGGCCATTTTGGTTTGGCTAGAGCCAAGTGCCAGGTATTGTTCTCCCTCTGCCCTCAGCAGAGTCTGTGAAGTGAGGACAGCATCATTCTCTGACAAACATTCAGTACATTTCCTCGGGTCTCAGGAGGCCTGATATTGAAATGTTTTCCTGCCCATAGTTATATTTTCCTTGGTTGAAAAAGTTTTGTTTTGGAAGTTGCTACCCTGTCGAGGTAATGAGTCAGTTTGGGAGGCCAGTGCAGAGGGGAAAATGAACATCATTGGCAGAGAAGGATGGGGGTGAGAGAAGATGGGAGATTCCGGGTGGGAGAGAAAGGGTCACACCCTCTGCACCCTTCCACCCTTTCAGGAAGCACACGGCCTCTCCTCGCCATTTAGGGGCTTCTTCACTGAGGCCAGGAGCCAGGTTCAGCTGACACCCTAGGACTTGTTCCTGGGAAAAGAAAGCAGGCAGGAAAGTAGCTAATTTATGGGTCGCCCTTTGAGTGCCATTTACTCTTCTTCTTTCCACTTACTGTGAAAGTTGGTAGCATGATCAACCACATCTTTTAGATTGGGAAATTGAGGCACCAGAAAGGAAATTTCATACCCAACATCACAGAATCAGCAAGTAGCAGAGCTAAGACTGGAATTTCAGTTCATTGTAGAAGTCCAATGCCCATTCTGTTGTGTGGTCTCTCTATAAGACTCACTCTTATCCAAAGAAACAGACCCAACAAGCCTAGGGGCAGGATAAAAAAAAAAAAAAAAAAAACAGTTAGAGGGATGATTGAAATAACCTGACTCTGGGGAGGAGCAGTCTTATTGAAAGACAGAGAAGAAGAGGTTTATAGATTTGAACCACCCTTTTTACTTCTCTCCATTCTCAACTCCCCTCAATTTCCCCAGCACAATGTTTTCTTCATGAGGAGAGAAAAGTCATAGAGATACAAAACACACACACACTCACACAAGGACACAAACACACACAGATTCCCTCACTCACACACACAACACAAACACATACGTCCACACAAGCACAGAGGCACACACATCTGGAGGTAAATCTCAGGATTCAAGGGTTGGCCTCGTGCCAGCTCTGAGCCCCATGTAGCCCACTGAGGAGCCCTGGTCTGCAGCACTTTGGGAGGTCAAATCCATGAAAGAGCCTGGTAGTTTAAAAAAGAGAAAGGGAGAATGAAAGAACACCAGCACCTCTCATGATGGGAGGTCAGCAGGAATGAAACCAGGAGAGGGGTGGGGGTGGGGCAAGAGCATGGGGGTAGGGAGCCTGGTGCTGGCAGCTGAATTCCTACCCTGGCCCAGCTCCAAAAGATTAAAATAGAGCTCTTAGAGTGTCCCCTCCACAGACTAGCCTGCCAGGGGCCAGACAATACGTGGGTTTGTGCTCCAGCACAGGCCTCCAGAGAGGTGATGTTTTTACCCGGACAGCTAAAGGCACAGAGGCAGGTCTAAGCAATTCCAAGGCTCCTTTGGCCCACAGTCCCAGAACAGGCCACAGCAGAGGGAGAGCTGCTGGCTGCTAGGACGCATACAGATCTGCTCTTTTCTCTTCTCACCCCAGGGCAGGCTGCTCGACTCACACTTCTTCATTTTATCTACCCCGAAAAACCCAACTGGCAGGGCTACGTGGGACCAGGTCTTAGCAGATTCGTTATACTTTAATTGGAGGAAGGAAAAAAAAAAGTTCAGCATGCCTGTAAACAGGCAGCTGCAGGGATGGGGTGCGGACAGGGCGTCCCTCAGGATCATCTAAATACTCAGATGAGTACAAACACCTCATTTTCTCTACCCAAGGAACACAGCTTCCCCCAAAGGAAGCCCCACTGGCCCCTTGAGGTTACATCTGCTTCCTTGGAATTCTTGAGGATTTCAGGCGGCTGGCACTCAAGACCAACATCCCAGACCACTTGCTAACACAGAAGAATGAAGACAAGACTGTATTAGCTAAGAGGACAGGCTCTGGAGTTTGTAGACCTGGGGGTCTACTCCTGACTCTGCCACTTAGTCACTTTTGAATGTAAGCAAGTCACTTAACCTTCCTGGAACTCAGGTTCATTATCTCTAAGAGCACCTAAGTATACTCTTATGGGTCAAATGAGAAAAGTGCATAGAAAGTGATCAAACCTAGGCCTGCATGTAACTAGCAAATGTTAACACAGATTAAAAAAATAAAAATTTTAAAAATCCCTCCTGCCAGATCCTCCATAACTAAGGGAAAAAAATGTAATTTATTCAAACTAGAATACTTTTGATAGTGAGGGTGGATACTAATTAGAGGGGGTCCCTAGGACACTGACTCACCAAAGATTACCTGGAGAAACTAGCACATATAATCCCCTTCTGTGTAATTTTTTGAAGGGTCCCTATTTAACATTCCATCGCGGGAATCTCTTTAAAAATAGCCTTCAGTTCAACTCTGTAGCTTCCCATGGGAAGACCCAGCCCTTTTTGGTATACTGTGATATCTTATGAAATTTTAATTTGACATATAATTTTAATATTTATTTTTTAAAAGTATAAGGTCACAGGCAAATGACAAGAGGGTTAAGTGGCAAGTCCTATTACAGACTTACTGCCACCTTAATTTTTTGTTGTCTGTTAATTGAGAAAGGTAGCTGTTATTCAATTTTAATGGGGGAAAAAAAAAAAAGAAAAACCATCCTTCCAGCACACAGCACATTAATAAAAGCAAAGTTAAAGAATGAAGAATAACCCCCGGGGAGGTGAGGGATGAAGGGTAACTCTCATGGCATGACATATTTTCTTTAAACAGTTTTAGCCATGCAAAGATGAAGAGCAAGATATACAATGGCCAATCATCCTACATGCCTAAGATCAAGGACACGAGATTTTCCATGTGAAAACCAGGACAAGCTGGACATACCAATGAGCTGATTGCTTGAATGAAACAAGAAAATATCTGAAGGACTCCTCAGCACAAGACTGCAGCAAACAGCCTCAGTCTACCAGAATAATCTTTAGACCCATTGCCAAGACTAATGAGCTCTTCAAAAAGAGATTATCCTGGCTAGCCAGGTGACAGATGGGTCCTCAAGTGCAGAAAATGTTTGAGTAGCCTTTTGTGTTTTGAAAGATATTTTTGATCTGAAAAGATTCTGGATCCTTCTATTCAACCTGGTCAGTCCCTCAGTAGCCCCTGGGTACCATTGGTATTTTCCTCCTGAGTTTCTGGAAGACCCTCCCAGTATAAAGTTTGGGTGACCTTTACCGGAATTTATTAGATTGTTTTTATTTGTTTGTGTTTATAAAGAACAGCACCTTTCTCTGAAGTGTTTGCTTGTATTACATCAATTTAAAACAAAACTGAAAGGCTGACTTACAGTATGTTCTCTCTTTGAACTCTCACAACCTGCAAGGTAGGCTTTGCAATTGGGCTCATTTTTCTTATGAAGACATCAATTCTAAGAGAATATAGCCAGTAGGTAGAGGAACCAGAAAATTCAGGTTTTCTAACTAAATCCTATACTTTCTCTACCATCCGTACCTCAGTATTGAAACCTGTTTATTTAACATGGAGTGATATTTAGATAAGGTTAGTCCTTGTATTTCAACCGAGTCATTTAAAACACACATGGACACACACATTTATACACACACACTCACCAATACCCATTGGACAATCTCAAGCCTGGATCCATATAAATAATCCACCCCACACTCCATCCAAACAGAGAACAGGTACATTTTCCTGGATTCTTCTTCCTCTAAATGGGCACTTTGGGAAATCAGCCACTGCAGGAACAAAATAGAAAAATGGCTTAGAGAGTTGGTTTAAGGAAGAGAAGACAAGAATGTTGTTTATTGTAGCATTAACCAGCATAAAAGATTATAAAACATACCACCAAGTAAAACCACATTCCCACTTTGTATAATCTAATCCAATAGAGATAAAAGCAGCAGTAGATAAAGGTGTTTGTCCAGCAAGCACCTTTGGAAAGATAATTATAATGGAGTGGAAGGAAAGGAAAGGTGGGAGGGTAGAATGTATTTTATGATCCATCCTGCTTATTATTTGTGTTGTATATATAGACACAGAGAAATAAGTATGGAAAGAAACATAAGTTTCCACTTTCAGAGTTTGGACTAGAAAAGGGAAGTGGAGACTATTAACATTTTTACACAATTCTGAATGATTTGACCTTAAAAAAAAACATATTATTTCTGTAATTTCAAACAATAATAAAGTAGATCAAGATGAAAATAAACTAGATTCAAAATTTGGCCCTGTCTGATGAGAGCAAAGAAAACTCAGATCCCTCCCTTTACATCTTTGAGTTCATCCAAACGAACTCTTAATTGGCCCCAGACACTGATGTCTGCTGGGACTGGTCCCCTCTTCACTCTCTACGTTGATTTTCAAAATGGCCACCTCTGCTGGATGGTAAGAGTCTCCCTACTCCCACTTCTCTCTCCACCCACTCACCCCAAATAAGACTGGTACAAAAGCCAAGAATAAATCCTTTCCACCTCAATTATTCTGCCAATACATCATCCTCCCCACTCTTTTCTCCCCAGCCTCCAGATGTTGGACTCTGGAAATGGGTGACTGTGGGAGGCAATGGAATCTTCCTTTCCAAAGGTCTTTACTGAGAAAGAGAGAGAGAGAGAGAGAGGAGAAAGAGAGAACACTACATCTGTTGAGGATGGCTTGGATTTAAGTGCAATTAGAACAAGTTAGTTATGGGTGGTTTGTCTTTTTTTTTTTTTTTTTTTTTTTTTTTTTTTTGAGTGCTGATTGCCTGCAGAGCCCAGTGAGTGAGCAGTGAGAGAGAGAGTACAGGAAATTAGGGGCTCTAGTGGCAGAGCAAACATGGAGACATGAAATAACTTGGTAGGTTAAAGAAAGAATATTTAAACAATTACGTGTATGACAACTCCTAGATTATATTTTTGGACCATATAAATCTAAAAGAGATAGCTTATATTAGCTCATAGAGTTGTGGTTCAGAATGGTCTTGAATAGCCGATGTCATTTAGTAGAGAGTAAAGAAAAGTTCCATATTTAGGTTTAAAAAAATTCTAAGAACTGGATAGAAAAATCTCAGCTGGGCAAAGGATGGGGGGGAGAGTTGACAATCTCAAGACTGGATCCATAATTTTTTAGTTAACAACTCATATTAATCAATAGTATAAAATCTGCTAAAAAAAATAAAGAGGAACTAACACAGTATCTAGGTAGAGACAGGTTCATTCAGAGACTCATTCGCTTGTTCATTCTTTCAATAACAAACATGAATTGAATCCCTACTACACACCAGGCACTGTGCTTAGGATGGATTAATGAGTTCTAACAACTACAAAGAACACTGTGTTCACCATTATGTTCAATCCAGGATACCATATTTTAGCTTCACTATCATACTAAACAAGGATAGAAGAGAGATGTATACAGAATCATGCACAGAATAGTCAAAGGAATTAAAAATATTCAGCCAGAAGTGGTAAGATGTGATAGCTACAACCAAATATCTGAGGACTACTGTGATCATTGTTAAATAGATTTATGCATATAGTATCATATAAGAGAACTAGAACCATAGTAGTTCAAAAATATGTCCAAAAATTTTTCAGTACTCCTCCCTTCTAAGGGAGGTGTTCAATTCCCCTCTCCTTGAATGTGGCTTATTACATACCTCTATTGCCTGGCATGTGGCAAAAATGACAATGCATGATTTTCAGGTCATGAAAGGTGTTGTGGATTCCTCCTTGTTCAGTCTCTTGGGTCACTTGCTCTAGGAGAAGCCAGTCGCCATGTCTTGAGGAAGTTCAAGCAGCTCTACTGAGAGGCCCACCTGGGCTGCAGGCTACTGCCAACAACCAGCAGTGAAGCACAACTTTCCCCTACCACATAAGGAAACCTTCTTGGTACTGGAGACGGAGCCCAAGGGGTACTCTACCACTGAGCTGCATCCCCAGACCTTTTACTTTTTATTTTGAGACAGGGCCTCACTAAGTTGCTGAGGTTGACCTCAAACTTGCATTCCTCTAGGCTCAGCCTCCTGAGTCACTGGGATTACAGGTATATGCCAGCACATCCAGCAGAGGGTACCGTCTTGGAAGCAGATCTCCAGCCCTGTCAATCCTCGAACAACTGCAGCCCTCAGCCACATCTTAACTACAACTTTGGGAGATGCTCTAAACCAAAACCACCCAGCTAAAGCTTCTCCTGAGTTCTAATAAATGTTTGTTGTTTTTTTTAACTGTTAAATTATGCAACAATAGATAAGTCAAACAATGACCAAAAGATGGATGTGGTGAGGAGACCAATTTAACCTTAATAGGAAAAAAATCAAATGACCACTGTTGTCTAAGAGTGGAATGGCACCATCAAATCTGAAGCAGTTAAGTTCCCTGTACTCAATCAGAAGCAGGAACACCACCTCTCAGGGATACTGTCAAGGTATTTTCTACACTGAGTGCCTAAGATTGAGCTTAGAACACCCAAATTCTTCCTTTCCCGTCTCATTCAACCAGTCACTGTTGGAACCACTAAGCAAGGCAACCCTGGGAGGATCTTTCTCTGGGTCTTCTTTAGATCCAGATTAGCTTGCCCTTACCAGAGAGAAGTCATTGCTTTGTTTTTCAATACTGTCTCTGCCGTGACTTAGAGACCCACCAAATAGAAATTGGATTTAAGACATCATTGGCCCTGGATCACACCAAAAACATTGTAATCTCTTCAAAGCCCAAGTTGTAGCAGTCAACATTCCCCCTGCTGCTGTTGATAATTTGTACCATATTGACTAGGTTACTTAGCATTTGCAAATAGGATTCCATAGCAGCTAGACGTCAAATACATGAAATAGCTCCTCATCAACCTAGAGCCTGGAGCCCACCCTCCGCCCACCCTTTAGCCACCAGAATGCCTGGCAGCCTAAGCTGTCCTTACCACCCACATACCCAGCTCATTGCCCTGCTCCTGCTCAGAGTAAAGACCTCCATCTCATCATGCATGCTATTTGGGGGGGGGGGGCGGGGAGAAGTAAGGAAGGAACAGATGAGGATAGGGAGTCTCAGGGAACAAACCCAAGGCAGGTGAAACATGCCCAGGACCTAAAGGATGCAATTAAGGCCAATTCGCTGAGAGTCAGAGTTTTTCTACTGAATTCTTGAGGAAACCAAATTGCATAATGTGTGATTTATTCAGAAACACACATCTCTTGTGTTGTTGGTCAAGACAGGGGCAATGTGGCGGGGGTCTTGGGCAAGGGGTGCAGGTGCACAGAAATGAAAACAACAGACTAAAACAACAAGCTCCATGGCCTGTAAAGAACAGCCCCGTGTTTTGCTGGATTCCTCAGCGAGAGTGTGCATGCATATATATAGGGGTTCTTGTGTGCCTGTGCAGCTGGGGCCAGGGGCGGGAAGCGGAGGGCCTTCCAGAGAGGGAGCGAGAACATGTCAATATATTTTAAATCTCACAGAAAACTGTCAGATGTGCTCTCTCATAGTTTGGCTCTCCTTCTTGCCAGCCCCCACAATAACTTCTGAATCCCCCCTCCTCATTTCATACACAATTTTTTAAGTCGGAATATTTTTTGCTCATTTGAGAAGAGTGCCTTTATGCAATTCAGTTGGCATAATTTGAGCTTTATATGTTTCTTTAGGGGTGGGGGGGCAGGGATGAATGCTGGAAGATGGGGTGGGGGAGGGGCGGAGTGAGACAAGAAAGTTTGGGGAAGAACAAGAGGAAGACAATTGAGCAAAAAAGAAAATTTCATCATTGTCCTGCTTTGAATCTGTTCCACACCTTTCCAATGGAAAACCTGTTTAACCTGTTTTGCTTTTTTTTTAATTTTTTTTTAATTCAAAACCTGGCAGCCTTTGAATGTTATGAGTGAAGGTTGCATGGCTTTTCAACCTCCACTCCTCCAGGACTGAACAATTCCATCTCTCTTTCCCCAGCTTACCTGTGGCCTGGGGAGCCTGCTCAACTTGCATAAATGGCTGTTTATGGATGATAGCATCTGGTATGCCCCTGGTGAGGTCACCGTGTTATGTTAAATGTTTCTACCTCCTGGTGGAGAAGCCAAAGCTGAGGGCTCTCAAGACCACCTCTGCCCAACAAAGAGAGCACAGCACCCAAGGTGGGAGCTACCCTCTTTGAAATGCCGTTTAGGTCCCTCTCAACTTGCAATACCCACTTAGAGTCAAGAGCAAAGATCACAGCCTTGGCCTAATAATGCCAAAATTCATATTCTATATGAAGCACCTGTTCCCACAGGGCTCAGAACACCTTGTCTGGCTTTTTTTTTTTTTTGAGGGGGGTGGGGGTGGGGTTTGTTTTTTGTTTGTTTGGTTTTTGCTTGTGGAGATGAGGATTGAACCTAGGACCTCATGCATGCTAGGTAAGCACTCAACCACTGAGCTACACTCCCAGTCCCCTCATCTGGTATATTCTCTTCACAACCCTGAAAAAGTTGTGTTAGTTGACTTGATCCCCAGGCTACAGATAAACAACTGAGGTTTGAAGAAACTGTGCAACCTTCCCAAGGCCTCATCCTAATTAAGAAGACACAGGAATTGAGCTCAGATCTTTGTGTTTCCCAAAGTTAAGATTGTTCCTACAGTTTCTGGACAAAGCAGCCTGGAATGAAAAGACCAGAAATGTTATACAATCCAGTTATCGAATCCTATTGTGCCTCAGTTTCCTCGGCCATAAGAATTGGAAGCAAAACACCCTTAATAGGATTGCTGTGGATCCGCTGAGATCTTACCTATGATTTGTAAATTGACTGAGTGCGTCGTACCCAGTTTATTGGCTGAAAGAATGAATCAATAGTTGGGAAAACTACCATTTCTTCGGAGCTTCAGAATTCAAAGGAAGTCCTTTACTCTTTCTCAGAGGAGGGCCTGTAAAGGTCCCATTGCTGGCCCCTGGGTGGCTGAACCGAAATGCCAGAGTTGGGGCTTCATGTACCCGGAGTTCCCTGCATGAGGCATAGAACAAAACCCCTCTGCTTCCTTGAACTGCTGGCCAACCTAACTCCAACCGGACCTGCTTGTCCAGTGTTCTCTCTGTAGCTGCCCTAGGATGTGGGGGAATATGGGAAACAAAACAAACGGGTTCTTTTTTTTTTTAATAAGGTCAGAAAGCCATACCAAATATTTCGATTCTCCAAGGTATCTCCCCTCCAGCTGTCCAAGGTTTTCAGCTGGGTCTCAGAAATGGAGCTCAGGACACCCAGACAAGTCATTCTAACCAGCTGTGCCAGGAAAATATTAGCATTAAAAAAAATAAAGCAAAGATTCATTTATTTTTTAATAAATGAGTATCTTTCTATAAACAAGCTCTTTGGGTCCCTCACACCCAAGAACTCTGGCCAATTCTGTCTTCACCTGCCGGAGATTAGCCATTTCAGAGCCAAATTTATTCATGTCTAGCTCTACTCAACCTTAGGAGCATCACCCCCAACCCCTCTTTTCCTCTTGATGCTGATGTTCAAGAGTTCACACTCCTATGGGAAGATTGGGTTCTATTCTAAAGATGGTGGGGGCGGTCAGCTGCGGCCAGCAAAGCCGCCAGAACTATGGGGCCTGAAACTCTCTCCACCCTGGCCTCTGACAGCCAGTTCCCCCAAATGGGGCAGCCAAGGCCTGCTGCCTCCTGCCTTGGGAAGCAGCCCAGGGGTCGCGGAAGGAGACCCCAGAGAGCTGTAGGGTTAACCAACCAGCCATAAATGTTACCTCCTCCCTGGGTCTTCAAAGGCTTGGGGAAAGAAAACAAACCACATAAATCTTAATCGGGCTCCTTACAACTGCCCTGGGAGGTGGCTCCAAGAAGAGCTGGGTGGTGACTCTGTGCAGAGGATTAAGAATTATTTCAGTGAAAAGCACCAGAGCCAGAAATGGATGCCTTGTATTTTTTTCTTTTTTTGCTCTTTTCTTTCCCTCCACCCCCTCCCCCTACCCAAGAATGGCTTCTTGCTGTTTGCCACACAGCAGCTCCATGGTGAGAATCCCTGGACTCTACGGGGATCATGATGCCCACTGTAGATAATTCACTGATCATTTTAAAAGAAACAGGAGACCTGAGAACAAGAGCTAGATGTCTGGAAACCAAGAAAGGAGCTGCCACATCCATTTGAGAGGTTGACCAGCTAACTGATGTATGTACCATGAGTGGGTCAGGGAGCAGGGTTGACAGTGCCAGGTGGCCACTCCTGCTGAAAATCATCCCATGATATAGCTTTGCATCCCAGAAAACTCTCCAAACCTTTTCTAAACTCCCAAGCAAATCCACACAGCCTGTGCCTGAGAGCACTGGCTCCAAACCCCATTCTGACAAGTGCATTCTAAGGGACCCTGAGCAAGTCATCCACCCTCTGCAGCCCCACCTCCTCCTCCTAATGATAATTAGGAAATATGTCGGTGCCTTCTCATAATACCAACTTAGCATGTCATCAAGTACATTGCATGTATTTTAACCACATAATCCTCACGATAACTCTCTCGGGTTTTATGGATCCCATTTTGCAGATGAGGAAAACTGAGGCTCAGAGAGGTGAAGTAATTCATGCGAGGTCACTCGAAAACAAGGATAATAGCACTTACCTCATAGAGTGAGGAGCGAATGAGATAATGTCTGTAACGTGCTTAGCATGATTCCTGGCGCCTTGTGAGCTCTCATTCAGAGTTCACTGCCTCTGGAAATTCTCCCTGAACCCCTGACCCCCTCACCCTGTACCACCCTCACATACCTCCATCTGAGCTCTGCTCCCCGCCCTGCCCCGCCCCCCTAGGAGCTCTTCAAGGGCAATGATGTCTCATTTCTGGAGCAGCAGCCAGTACCTGGCACACTCTAGGGACAGAGTAGATGAGTGTCAAAATATTGAATGAAACCTCATAAACAAATGCCCAATTAGTAGACAGCATAGGCAAGAAGAGTAAAAATAAGTCCTAATAACAAAATGACTTGTCCTGAAGATGGCGAAAGATCCAAAATTTCCTGGAGGAGCCAGTGTGCTAGTGGAAAAATGTACAAAAGGGAACGAGGAGCGAAGTCATCCTCTTTTTTTAAATACCAGCTTTCACCGCAGTTTAAGGACTTCACAGACTTCCCCAGAATGTCTATGAATCATAGGAAGAGACCCAGAGTCCTGAGACCCAGCCATTCTGACTAACTTCAGCAAACATCCTCCACACCCTGCCCACCTGCACACGCCCACACACACCTGTATCTATCTATCTATCTCTCTCTCTCTCTCTCTCTCTCTCTCTCTCTCTCTCTCTCTCTCCCCCCACCCCCAGATCTTCTTTGTGCCTACCCAGAACTGGAACCTCCACCAGCCCAGGTGATGGCCAACTGCACCCGGTGCAGGCGCTCACTCTGGGTGACCAGCTCTCCCTGTTGGCATCAGCCATGCCGTCCTCCTTCCCTTCTTTGTCCTTCTCCCAGGTGCTGTCCCCACCCTGAGCACCCTTTCTTCTGCCCTCTAGCTAAACTCTCAAGGTCAGCCTCACTTCCCATCTCTTCCTCTCCCCTTGCTGCAGCCCCCCTGTGCCTGGCTGATCCCCATCTCCTCTGGAATGTCTAGTTCATGTTCACAGTCAGCATCTACCTGTTCTCCACTCAACAAGCACTTACTGAAGTGCTGCTGGTGTCTGGTACAGTGTGCAGACCTGCAGGGACACTGACATGGAAAGAGCTTCAAGGATCCTAAACCTCTTAGGAGATAACAAGACAAACATGGAAATACCTGAAATTCACCCAAGACAACGTAATGCCAGAGTCCTGCAGTGTTCCCTGTGTTTGTTTAGGGTCCTTGTCTCGGTGAGAGTGAGTGTGCACCTACAATGTGTGCAAACTTACTCCTATCTCACAAAATGAAGCACTAGAAAGAGAGAATGAAGAGCTTGGGTTCTGGGACCTGAGTGATGGGGCTGAAATCACTAACTGTGTGACTTTGGGTAAGTTCATGAACCTTTCTATGCCACAGTTTCCTCACCTGTTAAAAAAAAAAAAGATGAGAATAAAAACAGCACCTCCCTCTTAAATAAATGAGTTCATATGGGTCAAGTCTTACTCTGTGCCAGGCACATAAAACTTGGTGAATAAATGTCTGTTTTTATCAATATGACACTATTATTACCCAGGCAATAGGATGTTCCTCAGTTCTACCATTATTTGGGGGGAAGGGGTGCAAAGTCACATCCACATACCAGTTTCAGACTGTATCCACTGACCTGTCTACCATTCCAACAGGACTCTCCAGCTCGTAGCTGGATGGGCTCTTACTAATTTGAACATGGACTTGAGAGGGGTTGCTTTTCCACCCTCCAAGGCTTTAACAGATTGCTCTTGTTTTCCCCACTGTGGAAGGGGACCGGGAGCAGAGTTTTCCAAATGAAATTGATGCCCTAAAGCAAGGAGTTGAGCTTCGCCTTCCAGTCCACGGCGGCCCTGCCAGCCGCTGTGCGTTCCTGCTTCAGCAGGCAGCCCCTCCAGTTTATGCCTCCCAGGGGGACAGTAATTTTCAGTTCAAGCCAAAAGGCTTTGTTTAAATGTGACGCTTATGTGGTAATAGAGCGTATTGCAGGGGCTGTTTTTTCAGAGGGTCAATGTTGAATCTGCTTTCAAAATAAACAACTCTGCTCTTCCATCTTGTCAAAGCTGTGGGTGGGATCCAAGACGGTGGAGACCGGAGTCTGATGAAGAAGAAAAGAAGGAAAGGGGAGAGCCGAGGGAGCTTAGAGAAGGAAAAGAATAGGTCCCAGTGTCCTCCATGAATGAGATAAACCTGCCTCCTGTCTTCCTGAACGGTTTCAAAAACAGCCCACCAAACACTGTCAGAAAGTCTGCCACGCACTGGACAGTGTACCGACCGTGTCTGTTCATTCTCAGTAAGAGCCCCAGGAGTACACATGCCCATTTTACAGATGAGGATATTGAGAATCAGAGAGGGCTTAAAGTGCACAACTAGCACACTTATAGGGTTGGGATGGGAACCTGTCTCTGCCGAATGTCCCAAGGGACAGCACTTGTGGACAGAGCAGTAACAGCTCCTACCTGTCATTATGAAGAGAGCATCATGTGACCATATATTTCAAACACCAAGAGTGGGGATAGAGCTTGATATGTATTGCAACAAAATCATGAGACATTTCATACTGAGTCTGCCCAGAAGATGGAAAATAAGTCATTGCCCCCTGGGAGGCTGGGGTGGGAGGCTGCAGGACAGGCTGGTGACAGTGCAATGTGCCACTTAGAAGCAGGATAGAGAGTGAGAGGAAGGATCAGGTACCAGGGTGGGGTGCTAATGGTGACCCTCTAATCGTGAATCTAGAACTCGTGGGATGCCACACGAAGAGAACAGAGGAAGCCTGAGACTTCTTGTGTGTGAGCAGAGGCAAGAGTGTCAGAGGAGCCTTCTGGCCCTAGGCTGTCTGTCACAGCCACCATTCAGGTGTCCCCAAGCAGTGGCGTTGCACATTTAGCACAGAGGGGTCTGGAGAGTTTCTAGTACTCATACAAGAACATGTTATTCTTCCCCAGGAACCTTGCTCAAAACCACTTCTCTACAAAAGTGCTCTCCAGGAATCGTTGCCGGTGGCCTTCTTCTTATGTGAGGGTGTGACCACATCTTGAAACAGATTAAATTAGGCAAAATGGGAAGTCTGGACCATCTCTTGAGTCAATCACCAGAGAGACGAGAACGATGGAGACATGGAAACCTCAAACAAAATTAGACCATGTGGACACTGTGCTTCCTCAACCCAAATTGCATAAGAAATTAAAAACCAGTCCTTTGTCACTTCAAGCCATTGACGTAGCTTGGGGCTTGCTGATGTATTATACATGTTCTGGCTCATTCCATGGAAGTAATGAAATAAAGGATAAATATCAATCCACAAGAAGAAGAACGGCTGATGGTTTGGTATACAAGTAGCCCAAAGATCATTTTGCAAAGCCCAAGGAATCCGAAGTCAACTCTTATTAAAGCCCCATAATCCCCATTCATAGGATGAACCAGAATAACTCGGAGGCAGCCATTGGGATCCATTATGAAAATAACATTCATTTGGAAAATGAGGAACACACCAAAACGCAAGTTATTCCAGTTCTTTCAGCTAAATTACACATTAAGCATGCAGACATCCTCTTCCAACATTTTGAAATGGTTCAATATGCACTCTGGCTAGCCAGGGCATGGCTATTCTAAGACTTCCCCAAAGGTGAAGCCTAGGAAAACAAGCACTGATTGCCAGGGAGACATTCAGCCTGGCTGGGGTATTGATCAGTTGTACATGATTGCAACTAGAACTTCTCCCAGGGGGATAGGACTGACACCAAGGGGCAGCTGTGAGCTCCACCTGGCTTTGTGCAAGAACTTATTGGCTGCTCACCTCCAGGGGCTGGTTGGTTGTAACTTGGGGGTGAAATATAGTGGATATGTGTTGTTTTTGCCTCTTAAGCATTCATTTAGGCCTTCTTCTGCTAACAGCTCCCTGAATTTCCTTGGGGGAGCAACCTTTTCCTATTCTTGGTCCATGTTGTAATAGCTAAGAATGGGAACTAAGGATCATTAAGCTCTTACCACATGCCAGGCCTGGTCTAAGCATCTCACATACATTAACTCATTTAATTCTTACACCAACTCCACAATGGCAATATCATTCTCCCCTTTCCAGAGATGCCTCAGCTCTAAGAGGGGTAAACTGCAATTGATTCTTAAATGACAGAACCAAGATTTGCAAATTCAAGCTGTCTGCATAGAGTGCCTATAGTCATAACCACTAGTGGTTGCAGCAGGCTGCCCTCTACCCCAGCTCCAGGAATAGGACCATGGACCAGGTCTGGCCAGACCCTGCACCTGAGCTCAGCTCAGATGAAGGCATTCTACCCAAGTGACATTCAACTTGTACAAACAGTGTACACCGAGGATTTATGCTAGAACACCCAGAAATAGAGTCTTGTTTGCTTGTTTCGTCTTCAGAGTCTGAACCTGAGATACAGAAGCCTTGAATGTTTGAGGACTGGCATTTAGAGAGAGCCTAAGAACGAAGCCAACACAGATAACATCAAATTGAGAAGATCTTCATAATAATACTTGAACCCCTGAACTTACTCTTGTCATTGTTCTGTTATAAGAACCAAACAATTCTCTTCTTTCTTAAGCCAGTTTGGCATGCATTTTCTGATATTGGTGACATAGAGAAATCAAGCATTGGTCAAGAATGTTTTCCATTTAGGTAGCACTCTGCAGTTGACAAACTTTTGCATGTACATTACATCAGCTTTACATTTATTTAGTCATCCAGTCAATCAACAAATAAATATTTGCTGTTCATCTAAATACAATTGTGAACATAAGTCAAGATCATCTCCCTCCCCAGGTATAGTTAGTTCTCATAATTTTATATCTCTCTCTTTTGTAGCACTTCCCTGTAATTATCGGGTTTACTTATACAAAACAGTAAACTCAGAGCACCTCTGAAGTAGAGATTTATTTATCCTAGAATCCCAGATGTCCGCCTGAGTCCCTGACACATATTCGTTCCTCTCACAGTGCTAGTTAGCTCTCTCTCGGGCCTTGGTCATCAAGCAGGGACTAAGCAACTTGTCAGCAAACTCGATTTTGCACAATTGCAAAGCAGCTCAGGTTAACTTAGAATGAAATTTCTGAAGAGATAAGCAGCTCAGAGGGCCACCAGCAAGTAGGAGAACCCATGGGTAAAATAGAGAGACACATGGGGGTTCAGGCATGCAGAGACTACGCCTCAACTGCATTGGTCAGGATGTCAAAGCCCCCACCACTGGACACTAGTTGCTGGTCTCAGGGCCCCTGGGATGCATCCTAGGGCCTTCTTACCTCTGCATCGGCAGCTGAAGAATCACACGCCATGAGCTCAGGGCACATGCCTCACCTCCCCTGAGACTCACCACAGCAGTTTCCCCAGAAATTTTCTCTTGACCATAAAAATGAAAATTGTCAATGATGAGAATAAAATGAAATTTAAAAAGACTGGTACAAGCCAGTCTTCCCCATCATGAAGCTACAGACTAGTAAATGAGGATCATTAACTAAATCAGGGAAGAAGCACACCGTCCCAGCGGGAAGGAGTCCAGGAACAAGAGGGGTGGCATGTCCTAAGGAAGAGGACATCGCATGTGTCAGGCATCCCTGACTGTGTAACAAACAATCCCCAAACTTGGGGGCTTAGCACAAGGGTTTATTTTTACCTCCTGGTTTTAACTGGCTGGGCTGAGCGGGCGGCTCTGACGGGCTGTCAGTCAGATGGGGTAGAGGTAGAGTCACTGGAAGAACAACATGACCCTAAGTTGACGTGGACTGTTGTCTGGGCCTCAATCTGGGGCTTCTGATGAGAGCACCTGCCAGGATCGCTCTGCACAGCTCAGAGCTTGGGGTTCTCATGGAGCAGTGGTTAGATTCTGAGAAGATTCTGGATTCCCAATTCAGTATCCCGAGAGCAAACATTTCAAGAGACTCAGGCAGAAGATGCATCTTTAGAAACCACAGTGTTACTTCTGTCCTGTTATGGTGATAAAAATTTAATCAGAGGGCCTGAATGCCACACATTGTTCACTAGAGCTCATTTTCTGAGACTTTCAAAGAGTAGATAATAGAGGAGCCTGACCTCTTATAAGATGTCAGGGAAGATTTCCAAGCAAAGGCAATGATCTGACAGATGAGTGAGTAGGACCTAATAAAGTAAAGACATGACCTTTGTTGTAGGATGAGGAAAGAGCATGTGCAAAAGTCCTGCAGCACTGAGAAGCATAGCACATTCAAATACCCAAAGCAAGCAAGTAAGGCTAATGTAAGAGACTCAGGCAGGCAGACAGTCAAGATGAGGCAGGAGTCATTGGCTGGGACCAGTTCTGCTAAAACCTTCTATGAACTATTTTAAATATCTTCCTCTTTATGTTAAGAGTAACCATAGTATTTTTTTTTCATTTTATTTTATATGGATGTGTTGTAATTATACATAATAGTGGGATGGATTCATTCATATTTGTACATGCATGTAACATAATGGGATCAATCTCTTTCCCACAGGACCTCCCCTTTCCCTCCCCTCTTTCCTCCCCTGAATCCTCTTGTTCTACTCTACTGATCTAGTAATGGGAATATTTCAAAGTAGCAATCAGAAAATATTAGTACACTAAATGAATGAGTGAACGATTTCATTCATTCTACAAATATCTTTTGAACATTTTCCATGGGCCAGGAATAATAAGTGCTATGAATGAAATATCAGTGTGACAGAAGTACCTGGAGTACCAGACAGAAGTACCAGACACGGCAAGTTTTGAGGACAGAGGAGTTCCAGCAGAGGAATAGAACAGATGCAAAGGCCCTGTGGTAGAAGTAAGCTTGGTGTGTTCTAACAACAGAAAAGGTCATTGTGCCAGAGCACTACTATCCTTGTAGGGAAGAATTCAAAGCTGGCTTTCTAAAAATGGCAGGGACACCAGCAATGCTTTCCTATCAGGGCAGCCCATCACCAGGGCTGCGGCTTCAGTGACTCCGGAATGTCTCTTTCTACTAGAATGTTTGGAATGCTCTTTCTATCTGGCCTGGCCCTGCCTGTCCTCAGCTATGAGACTCATCTTTCATCATGTACTTCCAAAGCTCAACAACCCCCAAGGAAGCAATTTGGCTGAATGTTCAAAGAACCTTAAAGATGTTCATGCCCTTTGATTTCGTGATTCCCCATCTAGGGATCTAGCCAAAGGAAATAATCATAAATATGGAAGAAGATTATCACACGAAGAAGCTCATCCTAGCATGATTTACAATAATGAAAAAGTGCTAATAAATCACAAATTCAAACATAGGGGAAAGATTAAGTAAATTAATGTGCACCTCCTAGACACAGGCATTAAAACCTATGGCTGAAAGAGTGAAATAACACCAGGAAATGCTTGGGTTATAATGGGAAGATTAAACTGAAGAATATAAAGTAGTATATATGTGATTTCTTTTTGCTATTTTAAAAAGCACACTCAGGAAAAATACAGCAATCATTTCTTTAAGGGGAAATTGCAGGTGATTTATTTTTTCTTCTTTTCCATAATCCTACTTCCTTTAATGAGCATCGTTTCTTTCAAGATGAAAAATAATTTTTTGAGGAAAAAAAATAAATAAATGGGAATGAGTAGAGATGGGGCTGCAGAATGTGCCACGTGGGGTTTCCACAAAGTGACTGTCCATAATTCCTTTCCCCTTTTCGAAATGCAGTTTTGATTTGCCCAAGGCTGAGCCACAAGTTGCTTATCTATGTTCCAAAGAGTCAACCAATCAGGGATAGAAAAAAATTCAGAGGAAAAAAAAAACAGTAATGGCTACCCACAGCCTTCAAGATCAAATGCAAACCCCATCTTCACAGGTGCTCAAGACTTCTACAAACTGGCCACAAATTACGTTTTCTATTTAAGATTCTTTTTTTTTTTTTTTTTTGTCTCCCAAGATTTTTCTGATGTTCCAACTAACTTGAGTTTCATTCCCTCCTGCAGATGAGAATCTCATTTGATGGTAGACATTCAGGCTTGGTGCCTCTTCCACCCTGGGCTTAAAGAAGAAAGGAACGGAGAGGGGAAGACTACCTGCTCCATGTGCTCCCATCCAAATCCCACCCATCTTTACCACCCGCCTCTAGTCACTATTCCCCAGAAAGCCTCTTCGGATCATGCTGGCCCTGACTGCCTTGCCTTTTCTGCCCACACACGGCATGGCCATGTCTGTCTATTCCGTATAAATTTGGTACTAAGCACATCTATCTGGCCTTGATGTTGCTCTGCACAGTCAAGGTCTGTGTCTTATTTCCCGGAGGACTAATCAGCTCCTGATAGAAACTTCTTTCCTTCTGGTACCAACCTACCTCGATCCCTCTGCACAGCGCCATCTTGTTCATCAGTGTTCCATAAGTGAATAAACCTAGAGACAGAACCTCATATCTGGGAAATTTCACTCTGCATCTAGCCAAGGTTCACCCCTGATGGGGACGTCCTTGTTCCCATAGGTCCTGCTCCACCCTGTCATCTCTACCCATCCACCACCAGCATTTACCAGGCCCAGTTCATAAGGACTCCACCCCAGGGCTGGGGGACCCTGCACATGTACTAGCCACACCCCAGCTAATTCAAGAAAGTTCCCTTTTGTTTTCTTCCCCATGAGACCCCATAAATTATAAACCACCACGTTGCTTTTTTTTTTTTTTTTTAAGTGAGACTAAGGTCAGAGTAGGGAAAAATCATGGCTTTCCCCACTCTGAGAAGTGCACCCTGAGGAAGCCTATTTCTCCTGGTGGAACACATCTGTACCATGGGTGTGTGGCTCTGATTTAGAAAACCACTCAACTCCCTGCCAAGAGGCAGAGGCGGCCCTCCTCTGTGTTCCAGCTGCACGTGCCCTGGGCCCCTGTCCCCTTGTTGGGTAGCTGTTGTTCTGCTTGCATCTAGACGGAGCTGAGTCCTACTTGCCCAGCACACCAAGAACAGTCCAGGCACAGAGCAGCCCTGACTGTGCGCTTGTGTTGAAAAGCAAATGAATGAATGGCGGAGCCTCCGAGAGCTCAGGGGAGAGGCTGGCTTCCAAGGGTGGGTTTCCAGACAGAGTGACTAACTTCTGCTCCATATGAGATTCCTAGGGCTCACACAACAAATTCCACAAACTTTATGGCTTAAAACAGTTGAAGTTGATTCTTTCAAAGTTCTAGAGACAGAAGTCTTTAATTAAGGGTGACTTTTCCTTGGAAGGCCCTGGGGAGAATTCCTCCTGCCTCTCCCATCTTCTGGTGATTCCAGGCATCCCTTGGATTCAGGCTACATCACTCCGGTCTCTACTTCCATCTCCCCGTGGTGTCTCTCTCTTCTCTCCATGTCTTTCCTCTGTGTTTCCCCGAAGAGGACCATGGTGATTGGATTTAGTACCCACATGTATAGGCTCATCTTGAGATCATCATTAATTACATTTGCAAAGAGCTTTTGTTTTACATTTTTGCAAAACAAGGTGTCTTTTTGTTTGCTTTACATTTGCAAAGAAGCCAAATCCACAGGTTCTGGAGATTAGAATGTGTATATGTCACTGAGAAGGTGAGTGGGTTACAATTCAACCCTTGCAAGCACCCTTTTTCATTGCAGAGATATATCCTCATGTCATTTACCCAACATTGAGCAGATAGTCACCTGTGAAATGGGAAGGACCAATGGGTGAACGGATGTTCTTCCACTAAACATAACCATTTTGTTAATAGGCACTAGCATATTTAGTTAGTGCCTATTAATAAAATGTGCTGGGAACTATTTTTCCCACCACCTGAGACTAGTGCTTCTAGGACTCTTTGCATACTGTCCCTCTGTCCATTCCTGCTAGCATAAAACACCGAAGCAGTCATTTGAAGAGAGGACAGATGATTTTACACAGATATCCTGGTGTACTAACTACATCAACTGTTTTAATCAATGTGATCTTGATTATGCACCCAAATTTTTAACTCAGAATTTTCCTAAATGCAGTGTCCTCTCTCCCAGGGCAACAACCTTAAGTTAGCAGCCCTGAGCTTTCCTCTAATATCCTAAACTCTTTTTGAAAGCCAGCCTATGACATCTATCCAAGTCCATCTTCCTAATTTTGGCTGGCCCTCGGGTTAACAGGTACACCAATCATAGCATAGTCAAAATCACACTTTACCTGAATTTTTATTGACCAAAGCAGGAGAATTGATTTTCAGGGAGAGTAGAGAAGGGAGAGGCAGTGCTATGAGATTTCTTCCCAATGGCCCTATTTTGAAGAAGGATTTCCAATAAGGAACCCAAGGACATGGGTATTCACAAAACTTGTACATCCCTTGTAAATGGTGAGCAACAGGCATTTGGTGACACAGGCTCAGTGTGACACACCCTGTAAATGCAGCTATTTCTGCAGCTCAAATCCCAACATCCTTAGAGGACAGAACAAACGCAAGTGAACCCTGGTTACTTCCTCAGGCTCTGCCCTTTGGGAAGGAGTCAGGCACAGCTGCTACTTGGAATTCCACTCCCTAGGAACAATGCACTTTATTTTTGGAAAGAGGGGAAAAGAAAGGAGAGGAGGGCAGTGCCGACAAATATACATTTGCTCTTCTATTTATGCAATGCCCCTGCCCCTTCATCACCTCTGGTACCAGTTGTTTGGAGCAGCTATAGAATACAGGTTTGTGCATCGTCCCTGGCCTGGGTCCCTGCAGAGCGGAACACAGGTCAGCTTCCAGGATAGCACATCCCATTTCTGTAAAGAGCCACACAAATAAAAGGATTATTTCCATGGCAGCCCGTTGGCCCCCATGGCTGTAATAAATGCTCCTCTATAACAAATACTCTCCCCAGATCCTTTCTATGTCAGTCACTCTCCATCGGGATAGTGTCCTAATTATAGGCTCCTCATCATGTCAGGACAAAAATGACAGAGAAAGGAAAATTGTTCCCTCATTATTGTGCCATCATTTTCTATGTCTTGGTTTGCTACTTCTCATATTGTTTCAAAGGTCTCTTTAAACATGCTATCAAAAACATTATCCTGGGGCTGAGGTTGTGTGGCTCAGCGGTAGAGCGCTTGCCTAGCAAGTGCGAGGCCCTGGGTTCAATTCTCAGCACCACATAAAAATAAATAAATAAAATAAAGGTATTGTGTCCAAGTACAACTAAAATATAAATATTAAAAAAAATTTAAAAAATTTCCAACACATAAAGCCCACGGGTAGGAAAAGGAAGAAGGGAGCAACAGAGGAAGGGAAGGAAGAAAAAGAGGAAGGAAGGAAGGAAGGAAGGAAGGAAGAAATCAAAGGCAAGGAAAAACTTTAAAACAGATCCACAGGGCAAATACTTTGTCCTGCTTACCCCTCTATTCTCCTAACCTAGCCCAGTGGTCTGGGCACATAGTCAGAATTATTTAATAAGTAACTAAAATGAATGTTAAGAATTGTCTAATAATTGCATGAAGCAATAGTTCAAGAATGTCTCAATAACAGTCTCCATCTTCCACCATTTAGTTCAGAATCTATTTTGTCACTTACTAATTCACTTTTAGGAGAGGGATTGAAAATTGGTGTTTAATGAACACTTACTATTGACCAAGTAGTTCAACTTCTTATCTCACATAAATGTACACAATAAACCTCTGTGTGTGCATGCACACACGTGCACTGAGAAAGGTCAAGTTACTTGCCCATGGCTACACCTAATAAGTGGAGGAACAGAAATGTTAACACAAGCGTGACTGACTGACTACTGAACCAGGCACACTGGACTCCATTCTGCTGGTTCTCAGGAGATCATCAGGATATGTCAGTAGAGCATTCCTGGTTAAGATGGGACTGTGACTTTCTAGGTTCACTGTAACTCTGACAAAACCATAGGAATACTTGGAGGAGTTGTTCACAGTGATATCTTTATTGTAATGCATAACACTGAGAGGCAGTGTTTTAAATAAGATGCCTACACCATGTCATTAAGCCCCCACCCCAAAGTTTGTAAAAAAAAAAAAAAGCTGCCTGGGAAGTTAGGATCACATGTTTTACAGCTTATTGGCTCTCTTTTTCCTTTTCCTTCAGATTGTGAGCAATCTAAAAGAAAGGGCTCTATTTGTTCTGCTCATAATTGTAACTAGGCCATAGCACTCAATATTTAATGAATGAAGAAGAGAGCAAAGGACCCCCCATTGGGTAGGCGTCTGCACTGGCAGGCAGACTGGCACTCCAGGACAGCTAGGATGATGTATGTGGAACTGTGGCCCTTGGTGAATCAAAAGCATGGTCTTAGGAAACAGCTGGAGAAAATGAATTTAGACTATGGAGAATTATTCCCTCCCACTCTGTTAAGCTCACATTCCTCCCACGTGGAAGGCCCTGAATCAGATGGAAAGTAGTATTTACTCAAATTCTAAGCCCTTTTTAGAGGTCACTGAGCCTCCTCCAATTTCCAAGACATTGCATATGGTAGCTCTAGGCAGGAGTGGGCTGGGAAAAAACCTTGCTCATCCTTGAAGAACTGAGTCTTCAGAGGTTCAGGACCCTGAGCCAGGGCCAAGGCACTTTCAGATGTGGAGTTGAGCTGAAATATCCCAGCCTTCATTTGGAGCATGGCCTATGGAGACATGGAGGAGTTTTAAACTCCTTGTTTATCACTGGAAAAAAACTGGCCCAAGGTCTCCCAGCTCTATGACAGCTGAGCAAGACTCAAATTCAGGTCTTCTGACACCCTCCCATCCAAAATTATTTTCACCATACCAGTGGAAGGTGTATGGCAGAGAGCCCACACAGCATGAGGAAGAAAGCAAAGGGCACTTGGTCACCACCCTCATTAATAAATATCATTAATAGAGCTATGTAAAGGACAAAAGGAGTCACCTACTTATATTCCCCAGATCCTGGGAAGCCTTGTGTTAGGCCAGAGGATGAAGAAGGAAATGTGTCAAATACTGTCCAAGCTGTTATAGTGGCCCTCTTGAAGGGGTTTGGAGGTGGGTTGTTGAAGAAGGAACAGCACAGATAGGCTGGGGGTGTAGCTCAGTGGTAGCTACACTGTGGTGGAGCACTTTCCCAGCATTCACAAGGTTCTGGTTTCAATCCCCAGTACTGCCAAAAAGATAAAAATAAAATAAAATAAATACCAAGTGACTCAGGAGGCTGAGGCAGGAGGATGGCAAGTTCAAAGCCAATCTCAGCAGCTTAGCAAGGCCCTAAGCAACTCAGTGAAACCCTGTCTCTAAATCAAATACAAAAATAAGGGCTGGGGATATGGCTCCATGGTTAAGTGCCCCTGGGTTCAATCCCTAGTACCAAAAAAATAAATAATACAGACATGAAGTCACAAACATAGGTTTGCATCCTGGGCCAGCTACTTGCTAGTTTTATGACCTCTGGCAAGTTACTCAACCTCTCTGGGTCTCAGTTTTGTTGTCTGTAAAGTGTGGACAATACCTACTTCATAGGGTTGTTGTTATCATCAAATAATAATAATGAAAGCAGAACATCTAGCAGGATTCTTGCATAGAGTCTGGAATTGATAAACCTTACCTTAACATGCACCCACTTTCATCAGTCTGGGAAATAGGAAAAGTAGATGAATTTATGTGGAAAAAAAAATCCCAGGATACAGAAGGTATATAATTGCACTATTTCGTGTACCATGATTGAGTCACAGAACTAAATAAGATTTCAAAATGTTATATCTTCAACAATAGGTCACATTTCTCTCCTAAGAGACATTAGCCCACAGATTTCCCCAGGATAAGGCGAAGCTGTGACCTTGGCCTTGAAGAGCTAGATGAGTCCCACCCCAATCCTCCCAGTTGATTGGTCTACACTTGGATTGCTGAACAGGTGTCCCCAGTCCAGCACCAATTAGGTGAACTGTTAAAAGAAGACCTGGACCAAACAGATTTTTTTGCCTCTAGAATTTGCACTGAAAAATACCAGGAGAATGAAGCATTTAGAAATATAAGGTGAAAGATAAAAGATCTTGAGACAAAATGAATCTTGGGAGGCTGCAATGAATAAGGCAATGTTATGAGGGTCAGAAATAATGTATAAAGTACAAAGACTGAGAAACCCAGTAGGAAGAGAAGAACAAGCCATGGAGAGGTGATGAGTCATGAAACAGAAGAACACCAGAGTCAAGATCCTCACACTCCTAGGACCACCATTCCTGCCACCACCCAGGAGTCCATATGACCTTACAATTCCACTTTCAGTCTCTGGGTATCCCACGTTCTGTTGCAGCCCTTGATCTTCCCAAGACCAGAGGAACATTCCCCTAAGTTCCCAGGCACATGTAATGACAAATCTATGAATAACATAGACCAAACTCTGGTTTTGCACCCAAACAAGTCTGATTAAGTCAACTGTTTGCCATATTTAATATAAACCCTGGATATAGGATCAGTCCAATTTCATGAATTTTCCCTAATTCTTGAAGGGGATTCATTAAAACTAGAAAGAAATATGATTTAACTTTCACATTTTTATGATTTTATGATAAGTAAGTTCATGAGTAAGAATGTCCTGGGTTTTTGCTGAGGAAATGTGATCATCTTAATGATGTTCTAGGCAATTGTTCAGCCTTTCTGAGGTGAAGGGGTGGGAAGGAAGGTATGGAGCAAGATGGGTCTCCCTCCTGCCATTTAAAAGGGCTTACTGCTGAGGTCATTCAACAGAACCCTGAACAAGCTCATCAGGAAGAAGAACCGGACACTCTGAAGAGGTCCTGTTTGCCTTATTGTTTGCTTATCATCAGTACCCGGCACCAAGCCTGAGACCTAAATGGCTCTTTAAAATAGTAACTTGAAAGAAGCAAAGAAGGCAGGAAGGCAGGAGGGAGGGAAGGCAGGAGGGAGGGAAGGAAGGAGGGAGGGAAGGAGGGAGGGAGGGAGGGAGGAGGAAGGATAGAAATGATGACAATGTGCCTCTCAGATCTCCTAAGAGTGACTGATGGCTTCAGCTGACAAGCTCTGCATGCACCACTGAGGGTACCCTGAGTGGACACATCCCACATGACTCAACCAAAGGGTAAGCATGGTAGGGATACCAAGGCACACAGTTTCCACAGAATGTGACATTTCTCTTGATATGAACTTTGGCTCAAGGACTTCCCTTTGGCCTGGCCAAAGCTTTTAGAATTGCACTGCAGTCTGAGACTTTCTATCCAACCCTCCTGCCTCTCTCTCTTCACAGGTGTGGGACCTGCATCATGATTTAATGGTTCTCCCAAACTTCCTTGGCTCCTTCCTTCTTTTTTTTTTCCATCTCTCCCAATAAATCTAAAAGTGTCTTGGTATTTGTGTCTTGGAGTACTTAATCAACACAAGAGGGAAGGATTGAGAGAGGGAGGGAAGAACTGGGGCCACCTCAAAGTTCCTGAACTTGGAGTTAGGAAGACCATTTTCCAGTTCTGTCAGAGGAATGTGGATAAAGTTAGAAGGACCTGCTTGACACACACACCCTGAGGCACTCTCTATCCTCCTCTGTCCTGCTCTATGCCCAGTATCTTTAGGGCTCTTTCACCAGCTGGCTTCAGGATGGCTGGGCCAGTGGAAAGCACCATTAAAAGACTGGAGATCAGGGAGAGTCTAGGACCAAGACTCATTGTTCCTTCCTGTTTCAGGACTCCAAGTCTCCCAAAGATTGTGTTATGACCACACCTCCTGTCAAGTGACTGCCTTTCTGTTGGTCCAGCTGAGATTGCAGCAATCATAGGGTAGAAAAGCAATTTGAGTTTGTTGCTAGGTTGATTGCATGAATGGCCAATTCAGGGCTCCCTACAGCTCTCATAACTTCATAGTCTGACCCCAACCCTGGTCATGAGGCTTTCTTTGGCCAAAGGGAAAGTTAGAAACTGTGGTCAATGGTAAAGCAGAAGATTCAATAAATAAAAAGCCACTTGATTGTTTCTACATCTACCATGAGATGGTAAAATTAATTAATTAATTAATTAATTAATTAATTAATTTTAAAAACTCACAACATGATTGTGACCAGGATAGCTCCTGGAGGAGACACCAGTTTTCCTGGCTTCTAATTTTCCAGTTTTCTAAGGCTTCCTGTATTAGCCTAAGTCAGCCAACCTTCAAACATAAGAAAATGCTCGACCAAAAACAGCAGAGTCACCTACCAGAAGTTCAACTGACTATAGAACACGAGTGAGTCCAGCTGAGACCATGAGAACCATTTGGCAAACCCCAGATCATAAGCAATAATAAATATTCATTGTTTAAGCCACTGAGCTTTGGGTTGGCTTATTATCAGCATCATCATGACAACAGGCATCTGATATGATGCTTAATTATTTTTCATTCCAGGGAGGAAGAAAATTTCATCCCAGAATGGCTTTGTGATAAGAAGGAAAGGGATCCTGGGGAAGGATGAGTTGGCAGGATTCCTTTTATCTTGTGATTAGGGCATAAGGTGTCACTCCCCCAAAGATGGACCAGCAATTCAAAGACCTGATTTTGCCTTAATTTCCTTGGTCCAAACCAGATCTAAGTCAAGTGTTAGGGACCTAAGAAAGCCATTTTGTGGGGAGGAGACAAGAACAAAACTTCTAGGTTATTAGGCAGAGATACACTGAAGGGCAAATTTCAATGAGGTTCTTCTAAGAATTCCAGCAATATAAGAGCCAGACCTAGGGGACGGATAAGGAACAAGTGAGTACCTTGCTAGTACCCCACTAGCAAGGACCCCAGACAAATCTTCCCAGGTGGTCAGCATCCTAAGGAGGGGGGAAAACCCTGGGACTAAGAATCTCCAGGCAGAATTGGACCCAGAGAAAGAGCAAAGGGGCATGGTTACATCTCCCTATGAGTCTAAAAAGATTTGGGATTTTGCTTGTGATGTCTTCTCTCCCAGAGATGGCAGTCATAACCTATAAACACCACTGGGAAGTACATGCAGAGATAAAACAAGGCTAGGAAGGAGATCCCCATTGAAAGTCAAGAGAGACTACATTAATATAGAGTGAAAGGTGAGCCATGTGTTCAGGTTCTCTTCCAATACCCTTAAAATGTGGCATTTTTCAAACAACACTGTTACATAGTATCTCACAGATTTGTGGGTCAGGAGTTTGGACAGGCAACACTAGCTTGGTTATTCTGTTTCCAGCACTGCTGGCTGGTTATTCTGTTCCAGGTAGTACCAACAAAGGTCATTCAGTGGTATTCAATGGGCAGATGGGCAGAAACCAGCTTCACTCCCACACCTGAGTTGTGCTGGGATAACTAAAAGGCTAGGATCAGATGCAGCATGTGAACTATCAGACTTCTTGTGTGGCAGCTCAGGACTCCCAGAGGGAGTGTCCCAAGAGTTCCAGGGCAAAGCTTCAAGGCTTTGTATGATCTGGCTTTGGAAATCCCAGAATGTCACCCCCAATTTTCATCCAAACAAATCACTTAGACTGGCTCAGATCCAAAGAATAAGCCATGAGATGAAGCTGCTCAATGGGAGGAGGAGCAAAGGATTTGCAGCCACCTTTCAACCACCTCACTATGATATCAACAGGCTCCGAGGCTGTAAATCACTTTAGTGACTCTCTGAGCTTGAGTCTAAGTTTGAACAATAGAAGCTGGTACTTCTCCCCCATCTAATCTAGGTCTACTCCATTTTATCCTATACTTAATATCGTGATTTTCAATCTTTTATTGAGATAAAAGGTTACCTCTGATCAGTAACACAGTCCCAGGACATCACAAAATTCCATTGTTTGAGTTTATAAAATATATAAAAATGACAGTACTTCTCTAGTGCTATGGATTACTTCACAGAGATTTAAGTTATTATTGTCATTTAGTATAAAATAATTCCTACATTTGTAGAACATATCCTTTCTCAAGAAAAGAATGACTATCCATTCAAAATATAAATAATTGTTTGATACAATTATCAATGAGACAATGTTATACTATGAAGAAGAACCGAGTTGAAAGTAGAGAAAGAAGCTTCTATTATCCTAAAAAAAAAAAACCACCTTTCTCTGCTTTCATTATAATATATAATACTTCAATGCATTTCATTATTTCTGGTTTTATATAACTTAATAAAGTGATAAAATATCACTTTACAATTAGTTATTTCCATCTCAATCACTAAGCTAAATATGTCTTCCAAAAAGAAGACATGTTAACTTTGGCTTTGACATTTCAGTGAATGCATAGAACAATCCCTGAAACCGCAAGAAAATATTAGCATTGCAATGCATATTTACTTTCTCCTAAAATAAATTAATCAAGCTTTGTGCTATTTAATGCCTGGATTGGCACTTGCAGTCTCCTTGGCACAATACGTGAGAGGTGACAACAGCATGCGAAGCATCCTGAGGGTTAGGATTCCCCCACAATTCAGAAGACAACAGAGATGCCCTCCCTGGCTTGCTAGATTTCACAGTATATCTCTATATTAAAGTTTCCATGCACTCAGGTAAGTAAATTAAAGTTTTACAATTAGAGAATTTAACTAAACTCATCTTCACAAAGTAGATAAATGGCCTTTGAAAGAGTTCTGGCAGAGAAAGTATGAATGGCAAACAAGAAGAACAACACAAGCGACAATAAGATAAGAAAATGAAAAATTACAGTCTCACTTTTCCTACTCTGGTGAGCTCTTCTTCAGCTACATTACCAATTATGATATGAAAGCTATCCAAAAAATCAAGTTATTCAGACGCTGTTTCAAAAATTGGTGGCCATCAGTCAACATCCTTCACAATTAACTTACCCTAAAGGCATATTCACTAATGTGTATTCATCTAGTAGTTATGGAGACATTTAAAATACTGTTTCATTTTTATCTCCTCCTTTGAAATTTTTTGTTTCTGAATATATTTGGTAATTGCTGTACATATTTTCACAGAAGCCTTTATTTATATATGTAATTTACAAATAGATAAATAAAAATACAGATATTATACATGCCTCATCACAATTATTTGACCAATAAAGGACAGATGAAAAATATTTGCAAAACCCTATTGGAAAGAACAGACAGAGAGCAAAGACAGTGGCCCAAAAAAGTGGAGAGAACAGAGGGTGGGGGCAGTAGAGCAGGTGACTTGTGATGGGCCTGGAAGAACATCTCCTGAAAGGAATGTTTGAATGTCCATAGCTTCTAATTGGTCACCCCCACCTAGGCATGTGTTACCATGACTTCCTGTTGGTCTCCCCCCTAATCCCTTCTAGTCCCAAACCCAGAATAAGAGCTCCAGTCCAGGGATTCAGTACCGCTCATCTCCATACCATCAGCATCTATTGCAAAGGCCTTCCCAAGAAAAGATGCTGTGTCCCTTACCAAGCCTTTGATTGCAAATATCCTTTGGGGCCACCCTATTCTAATGGTCCTCATTAGCACTGCCTAAAGGGATTTCCTTTAAACAAACTTGCTAAAATTAAGGAAAAAAAAATTTAATGAGAACAACAACAAAAAACTTCCAATTAAGCATGACCACAAAAGGTATTTCTCCATAGTTGAAAGAAATTATTCAATTGGTCTGGTCTTCCTGGAGAGCTGTTGGGAAGTATACATCAGCATGTACAATGTTCAGACTCTAAGCTCATAATCCCACTTCAAGGAATTTACTTTAGGGAGGTCATTGAACAAAAGCAAAATGTGATACAGCAGGTAAAGCAGATTCCATTATACGAACATATAACAGATATGAATTTGGTGATCTGCGATTACAACAGAAAGAAATGAAATCATTTAAGTGTGTGATTCAGAAACACTTCTACCTAATGAGCCTGGACCCAGGACAAGCTTGATGTAGAAGACATAAATCTCTTGATCTTTCAAACTGATCTCGGCTCCTAAATGTCTCCTAGAAGAAACATTCCATCCTGCTGTGTGTAAAGCTGACATCTACAGACACATGACCTATAACATACAAGCCAATTAGAGAATCAGTGATAGGTTCCAATTCTCAAGGGGACATAGAATAAAGTGAGCTTATGAGAAATGTTGGGCTAGTCTCTTGTGTGGTATGTCCTAGGGATCTCTACTGAATTCAGAGAGGGAGATCATAGCACTGCCATAAAAACCTAGTGAAAACTTGGGAATCCCCCAATTGTCCATAAATAGTTCAATGGTATTCAATGAACTACAACACTTACATTCAATAAAAAATTATGAATACACTAAAAAATTTTTGATATTTATTTATAAGAATGTAAAGATTAAGACATCAAGTGATAAAAAGCAGATTATATAGTAGTGTATGCAGCATGATCCCATTTATATAAAATTATAGTCATATAGCTCTATATAGGTATAACCTATCTAAATATAGCCTGAGAAAAATGCATAGATGGAAGTTCATCAAAACATTAGTAGTAGAAGTCTCTGAGTGACAATATTTTGAACAATTTGGAGATTCTCCCTCCTCTGATTTAAAAAAAAAAAATACCAATAAGCATTGTAAATACACAACAAGGTTATTTCCTAATGATTCCATGGTTATTTCCACTCTTACATAAGAATATGGCTCCCCACCCTGACCCCCAATTACCCTTGATTATCGCTGTCTGGGATTTGAACAGGAGGCTGTTGTAAGTTACTTCACATAACTCAGTGTGACATCACCTCTGCTCCTCTTCAACACTGCACGTTATGCTCTGATGTAGTAACTCCTTCACGGGTGCTTATGGGGTGAGCTGTTGTCAAACATCCAGCTGCATCTGTGCCCTGGGACCCTCTCTCCCTTAGGATCCAGCTTAGGTTCTGCCCCCTCTCTGAATTCTGTGATCTTCCATTACTTCTGGGTTAGCTGGCTTCTTCCAGGTTCCCAAGGGAACAGTTCCTTCCTGGAATTGTATCCTAATCCCCAGCCCTGTATTATATCACAATGTATTACAATGTCTTTTTATTTGCCTGTTTCTCCAACTAGACTGTGAACTCCCTGAGGGCAAAGATTTCACTTCATTCATTTTCATAGCCCCAGCCCTGGCACAGACCTGGCTCACAGTGGACATTTAACACATGCATGCATGCTGAATAAGTGAACGGGAAGGAACTGAGGTGGAACTGCAGAATGTGTCATGTGTGACTTTCATAAAATGACCGTGCATAATTCCTTTCCCAGTTCCTGTTCTTCTCCCCTTCAGAAATACACTTTTGATTTGTCCACAGCTGAGCCAAAAGTCACTACTGTCAGCTCTCCTTATTTGTGTGTTCCACAGAGTCAATCAACTGGGGATAAAAAATATGCAGAAAAAAAATGCATTTGTATTAAACATGTACAGACTTTTTTCCTTGTCATTGTTCCCTAAACAATAGAGTATAGCAACTATTTACATATCATTTACATCATTATTAGGTATTATAAGTAATTTAAAGGTGATGTAAAGTATATGGGAGGATGTGTGTAAGTTATATGCAAATACTAAGGTATTTTATATAAGGAACTTGAGTATCCTCTGATTTTGGTATCTGCAGGAGTCCTGGAACCAATCATGTTATATATACCAAGAGACAGCTTTGCCTCTTTTTTAGATAGGACTATATCAGTAACAATTCAAGTTAGTTTAGGATTAAAAAAGAAGGGACAAGGGAACTATGTTGGCCCATTTAACCAGGAAATCTAAGGGTGAGCTTGGCTCCAGGCATACCTAGATTCAGGAATTCAAGAATGATCTGCAGGACCTTCTTCCTCCCCCTTCCCCATTGCCTTGGTACTAACAGTCTTCTGAAATTTTGCCTTCATTCTCTCCTATTCTGTAAATGCGTCTTCCAAAGTAACTAACCAGCAACCATCTTTTTTCTCCAATTTATATCCATGTTGCTTTCTGACCTAAAAGACAAGCCTCTTTCTTTACCAAATTCAAAGTTCCAAGGAGAAAGAAAAAAACAAAGGTCCCAGGAAAGGAAACTAATGGGTCCAGCTGGGGTCAAACGTCCATTCCTGCTCCCAGGAAGCAGTCAGTCCTGTGATTGGCAGATCAAGACTGTCCCGCCCCTTCCTCCAGGCATAAAAAACTCTGATTGGCTATATACTGAGTCACATGATTGTGAATGGACCAACGTTTTAAAGCACGGAATGGAGGTTGCTAAACAGAAGAAAAGAAAACGAAAAAGAAAAAGAAAAACTGATGTCTTCTCCAAAACACCTCAGAAAAGTGACCTTCATAAGATTCCCCATTGCTGCCTGGAAAATTCGGGCCTGATCTTTGGGCTGGGGGGGGGGGGGGTGTGCAGGGGGAGGATCCTCGTGTGGAATCAGTTTCTCCCTCTGCCTGCCTGTACCCCTCTTCAAAGAAGATTTTGTTTCCCTTATTCATGTCCCTACCAAAGCGACCCTGGGTGGCCAGACTCTCAAGACCCCTCAAAGCCTGCAGCCAGACTCTACAAGCCAGCCCAAGCCCCACCCTTGCCAAGAAGCCTCTCACCACAGGGCCCCGGTAGCTCCAAGCTGTGTCGTGCCAGCCCCAATCAAACCCAGGCCTCAGGGCCAATCCCAAGGCCAGCGTTACACTGCTCCAGGGGCTACCTCCTGCCAAAGTGTTATCGTCAGGCCTCTGTTCCCAAGGCTTCACCTTGGGAAGACTGGTGAGTCTTGTCTGAGCCTGGCTTTGACAGCCCGGGCCCCTGGCCTGCCTGGGGGCTGCTGATCAAGGGTACTTTGTCAGCTCCAGCGCACCTTTAAGGAGCTAAAGTGCGTACTGAATGGAGGCGGCTGCAGAACTCCTGGCCTGGGCAGGCCCTCTGCGTGTTTGGGTAAAGAAATATGCAGCCTGAGCTGCGGTCATTGCCGCCTGAGCCGCTGAGCTGCAATCAACATCAATACCACAAGGACACAATATTTTCTCCCGATTTACAACACGTTCATTTATTTTGGAATTTCTGTGCCAGCTGAGGCTACAGGGCGGTGACAGTGGAAAAGTTGTCCTGGGGCCAAGCAAAAGAGAGTGTTGCAACTGAGCTCCTGTTCTGAAAAGGGGTGTTCGAAAGCAGCAAAAAGCAAGCAGGGCTAAGAGGATGACCTTCCACAGACAACAGCCCACAGGCCATAGGTACCCTGAGTGGGCGTGGGGGGGAAATTGGAGATCCTGAGCTGCTCCTGCCATGAGGATCTTCAGATAGGCTATTGGAACTCAGGGTTCCTGAGAAATTCTTGACCCTCTAGAAGTTTCCATGATACAATCTGATCTGCTTTCTTTCTCAAAAGTCCCTAGGGAGTCAGAGATCATGTGACTTTGAAGATGTCCCCACCACACCACTCCCCTACCCAAAAGTAAATTTTATTGGAAAACACCATGCAGAAGTGAAAGTGATATGACTTAAAGTAAAAAAATAAATAAAATTAAAATGAATCCAAATTGTTCAAATTGACACTTACTGAGTGTCCTTAAGCAAAATGTCTTAGGTCTCCTAGTTTCAGTTTTCACATCTGTTTTTAAGTGGACTTGATAATATCTAACGAGTGAAGTTGTATGGGAAGTAGGGCAATTTATTGAAGTACACAGTACAATACTCAACTCTTTGTGGGTACTCTTTACATTATAGTTCTGTTTCCTTTGTCTTCCTGAGTTTTCTTAACACATAATAATTGTACATAATAATTAATGGGTTTCACTGCGACCTTCTATATGTGCATATGTCATGCACTGATTATGTTCATCCTCCTCTCCCTAATTTTGGGGTGTTGGTTTGTGTGCGTGTGTGTGTGTGTGTGTGTGTGTGTGTGTGTGTGTTTATTTTATTGGCTCATTTAGATATTCCCCACGAGGCTTTATGGTGTACCAGTAAAACAGACCAAGACAGCACCAGGAGGTTAGATCTATTTATCAGGCTCCTTAAGACTGAGAACTTCTTCAGGTTGAAGGATGGTTCATTAAAGGAGGTGAGCAGTGGATAAGGGAGGGGACAGAACCCACTGTGATGTGCAAAGAACAGCATCCCCAACTAGAAGCGTAGGAGGGACCCACTTGATCACAAGAGGACTTCACAGAGGTCAGGCTGTTCCACACAGGGAGACACTTGCAGCTGTCATCTGGAGCTGTCTTTCCATGAGACAGCCTACTTCTCCAAGGAAGCAACAGCTCCTCAGCTTGAAGCTAAGGAGAAGGGAACCCTGAGTACATCATTCCGATCCTACTGAGAATAAAATTGTTGCCTGCTTAAGGGAAGTGACCACTCAAGATGTTGAGGCTAGAAAGAAGCAGAGCAAGGTTTTGGAACCAAGTTTGACAGATCATAATCTGGTCATCTTATAATGAGTTTTAGCAAGGATGATTAGATACAGTCAATTCTCATTTTAAGTTCTTTTTAAAATTTTTTTAAATTTTAATTTGTTATATATGACAAAAGAATGTATTACAATTCATATTACACATATAGAGCACAATTTCTCATATCTCTGGTTGTAAACAAAGTCGAATCACATCCTTTGTGTCTTCATATATGTACTTAGGGTAATGATGATCATTGCATTCCACTGTCTTTCCTACCCCTATGCCCCCTCCCTTCCCCTACCTCCCCTTTTCCCCTTTGCCCTATCCTCCCACCCCATCCCACCCTACCCCACCCCACCCCAGCATATTATGAATCAGCATCCTTAAATCAGAGAAATCATTTGGCAATTGGTTTTTTGGGATTGGCTAATTTCACTTAGCATTATATTCTCCAGCTCCATCCATTTACCTGCAAATGCCATGATTTTATTCTCTTTTGATGCTGAATAATATTCCTTTGTATACAGATACCACATTTTGTTTATCCATTCATCTATTGAAGGGCATCTAGGTTGGTTCCACAGTTTAGCTATTGTGAATTGTGCTGCTATAAACATTGATGTGGCTGTGTCCCTGTAGTATGCTGTTTTTAAATCCTTTGGGTATAGACTGAGGAGAGGGATAGCAGGTCAAATGGTGGTTCCATTCCCAATTTTCCAAGAAATCTCCATACTGCTTTCCATATTGGCTGCACAATTTGCAGTCCCACCAGTAGTGTTTGAGTGTACCTTTTCCCCCACATCCTCACCAACACTCTCTTGTTTGTTTTCATAATAGCTGCCATTCTGACTGGAATGAAATGATTTGCATTTCTCTAATTGCTAGTGATGATGAACATTTTTTCATATATTTATTGATTGATTGTATATCGTCTTCTGAGAACTGTCTATTCAGGTCCTTGGCCCATTTATTGATTTGGTTATTTGGTTGGTTTTTTTTTTTTCCTTTTGGTGCTTAGCTTTTTGAGTTCTTTATATACCCCAGAGATTAGTGCTCTATCTGATGTGTGAAGGGTAAAGATTTGCTCCCAATTAGTAGTCTTTCTAGTCACCTCACAGATTGTTTCTATCCCATTTATTGATTCTTGATTTTAATTCTTGCGCCAAAGGATTCTTATTAAGGAAGTTGGGGCCTAATCCCACATATGGAGATTAGGGCATACTTTTTATTCTATTAGATGCAGGGTATCTGGTTTTATTCCTGGGTCTTTGATCCATTTTGAGTTGAGTTTTGCACATGGTGAGAGATAGAGGTATAATTTCATTTTGTTGCATATGAATTTCCAGTTTTCCCAGCACTATTTGTTGAAGAGGCTATCTTTTCTCCAATGGCACCTTTGTCTAATATAAGATAATTGTAGGTTAGTCTCTGTGTCCTCTAATCTGTACCATTGGTCTACCACTCTGTTTTGGTGCCAGTACCATGCTGTTTTTGTTACTATTGCTCTATAGTATAGTTTAAGGTCTAGTATAGTGATACCACCAGCTTCACTCTTCCTGCTAAGGATTGCTTTAGCTATTCTAGGCCTCTTATTTTTCCAGATGAATTTCATGATTGCTTTTTCTATTTCTATGAGGAATGTCATTGGGATTTTGATTGGAATTGCATTAAATCTGTATAGTGCTTTTGGAAGTATGGTCATTTTGATAATGATGACCATAATAATTCTGTTTATCCAAGAGCAAGGTAAATCTTTTCATCTTCTAAGGTCTTCTTTGATTTCTTTCTTTAGGGTTCTGTAATTTTCATTATATAGACCTTTCACCTCTTTCATTAAGTTGATTCCCAAGTATTTTATTTTTTGAGGCTTTTGTAAATGGAGTAGTTTTCCTCATTTCCCTTTCTAAGAATATGTCACTGATATACAGAAATGCTTTTGATTTATGGGTGTTGATTTTATATCCTACTACATTGCTGAATTCATTTACTAGTTCTAGAAGTTTTCTCATGAAATTCTTTTGGTCTTATAGGTATCGAAACATATCGTTAACAAATAGTGCTAATTTGAGTTCTTCTTTACCTATCCATACCCCTTTAATACCTTTCGTCTAATTGCTAAGGCCAGTGTTTCAAGAACTATGTTAAATAGAAATGGAGAAAGAGGGCATCCCTATCTTGTTCCAGTTTTTATAGGGAATGCTCTCAATTTTTCTCCATTTAGATTGATGTTGGCCTGGGGCTTAGCATAGGTGGCTTTTACGATGTTGAGATATGTTCCTATTATCCCTAGGGATGCTGTATTTTTCTCAAATGCTTTTTCTGCATCTATTTAGATGATCATATGGTTCTTATCTTTAAGTCTATTGATGTGATGAATTACATTTATTGATTTCCATATGTTGAATCAAACTTTTGTCCCTGGAATGAACCCCACTTGATCATGGTGTACTATCTTTTTGATATGTTTTTGTATTCAATTTGTCAGAATTTTATTGAGAATTTTTGCATCTATGTTCATTAGAGATATTGGTCTGAAGTTTACTTTTTTTATGTGTCTTTGCCTGGTTTTGGAATCAGGGTGATATTGGCCTCATAGAATGAGTTTGGAAGTGCCGCCTCTTTTTTTATTTCCTGAAATAAGTTAAAGAGTATTGGTATTAGTTCTTCTTTAAAGGTCTTGTAGAACTCGGCTGTGTATCCATCCAGTCCTGGGCTTTTCTTGGTTGGTAGGCTTCTGATGGCATCTTCTATTTCATTGCTTGAAATTGACCTGTTTAAATTGTATATATCATCCTGATTCAATTTGGGCATATCATATGACTCTAGAAATCTGTCAATGCCTTTGATATTTTCTATTTTATTGGAGTACAAGTTTTCAAAATAATTTCTAAATATCTTCTGTATTTCTGTAGAGTCTGTTGTGCTATTTCCTTTTTCATCACATATGTTAGTAGTGAGTTTTCTCTCTCCTTCTCTTCATTAGCATGGCTAATGGTCTGTCAATTTTATTTATCTTCTCAAAGAATCAACTTTTTGTTTTGTCAATTTTTTCAATTGTTCAATTTCACTGATTTCAGCTCTGATTTTAATTATTTCCTGTCTTCTACTGCTTTTGGTATAGATTTGTTCTTCTTTTTCTAAGGCTTTGAGATGTAATGTTAAGTCATTTATCTGTTGACTTTTTCTTCTTTTAAGGAATAAAATCCATGCAATGGATTTTCCTCTTAGAACTGCCTTCATCGTGTCCCAGAGATTTCGATATGTTGTGTCTGTGTTCTTATTCATCTCTAAAAATTTTTTAATTTCCTCCTGGATGTCTTCTGCAACCCATTGTTCATTCAGTAGTATATTATTTAGTCTCTAGGTGTTGAAGTAGCTTTTATTTCTTATTTTATCATTTATTTCATTATGATCTGATAGAATGCAGGGTAGTATCTCTACTTTTTTTATACTTGCTAAGAGTTGCTTCGTGGCATAATATATGGTCTATTTTAAAGAATGATCCATGTGCTGCTGAGAAGAAAATATATTCACTCATTAAATGATGAAATATTCTATATATGTCAGTTAAGTCTAAGTTATTGATTGCATTATTCAGTTCTATAGTTTCTTTGTTCAGCTTTTGTTTGGAAGATCTATCCAAACAAAAGCTGAACAAAGTGGTGAGTGTTAAATTCGGCCAAAATTATTGTGTTGTGGTCTATTTGCCTCTTTAACTTGAGAAGAGTTTGATGAACATAGATGCTTCATTGTTTGGGGCATATATATTTATAATTGTTAAGTCTTATTGGTGTATGTTTCCCTTGAGCAGTATGTAGTGTCCTTCTTATCCCTTTTGATTAATTTTAGCTTGAAGTCTACTTTATTTGATATGAGAATGAGAATGGACACCCCTGCTTGCTTCAGTAGTCCATATGAGTGGCATGATTTTTCCCAACCTTTCACCTTCAGTCTGTGGATTTATTTTCCTATGAGATGAGTCTCTTGGAGGCAGCATATTGGTGGGTCTTTTTTTTTTTTCTAATCCAGTATGCTAGTCTATGTCTTTTGATTTGTGAGTTTGGGCCATTAACATTCAAGGTTATTATGGAGACATGATTTGTATTCCCAGCAATTTTTGTTTATTTTTGGTATTTAACATGACTTGGTTTCTCCTCCTATTAGTTTTGCCTTTAGTGTAATACCTTTCTCTGCTGATTTTTATCATTGTTTTTCATTTCCTCTTCATGGAATATTTTGCCAAGGATGTTCTATAGTGCAGGCTTTCTAGTTGTAAATTCTTTTAACTTTTGTTTATCATGGAAGGCTTTTATTTCATCATCAAATCTAAAGCTTAATTTTTCTGGATATAAGATTCTTGGTTGGTATCTATTTTCTTTCAGAGCTTGGTACATGTTGTTCCATGATCTCCTGGCTTTGAGGGTCTGGGTTGAAAAATCTGCTGTGACCCAAATTGGTGTCCCCCTATATGTGATCTGGTTCCTCTCTCTTGCGGCTTTTAATATTCTCTCCTTATTCTGTATGCTAGGCATTTTTATTATAATGTGCCTTGGTGTAGATCTGTTGTAAGAGATTGTACATTCCTTTGGTTTGAAACTCTGTGCCTTCCTCTATCCCAATAACTCTTAGATTTGGTCTTTTGATGTTGTTCCATAATTCTTGGATATTCTGTTCATGGTTTCTTACTATCTTCACTGTGTGGTCAAATTTATTTTCCAAACTGTATACTTTGTCTTCATCATCTAACATTCTTTCTTCCAAGTAATCTAGTCTATTGGTTATGCTTTCTATTTGAGTTTTTTATTTGGTTTATTGTTTCTTTTATTTCAAGGATTTCTGACTTTTTTTTTCAGAGTCTCTACCTCTTTCTTGAAGTAATCTTATTTCTTTGTTGGAGTGATCAATTTTTGCCTGTATTTGCTCATTTAGGTCATTCTTAATTCACAGATAATTTTAATTATGAACCTTCTGAACTCCTTCTCTGACATTTCATCAACTTTGGTGTCTATGAGTTCTGTTATTGTAGTACTCTAGTTTTGTTTCGGGCACTTTCCTCCCTTGTTTTTTCATGTTGTCTATGTGTTTTCCTTTTTTGCAGTGTGGATCTGAGGTTTTGTAGTTTTTTTCCTTATATTCTTGTAGTATCCGTGCAGATTGTCTGTACTTCACCTTGATGTTGGGTTTCCAGACCCTGCTGGTGCCCCTCAATATATGCTACTGCAATAAAAGGTGGTGGCAGCAATAGCCGAGGTAACTCGAGATAATAGTGGAGGTGCCCCAAGATGGATGCAATGCCTTACAGAGATGGGGCTGAAAGGCCTTACACTGTCTTTGGGATGCCTGCTCTGAGGTACAGCTTCTTCTGGGCCCTGTCTGTTGTCAAAAAGGTAGGGACTAATGTCTGGGGAAGGCTATGGTGATGTCTGCAGTGTCCCAAGATGGAAGTGGGTTAGGCTTGGGCTCCCAGGTGCTGGGGGTGGGGGGACATGAACCTACCCTGGACCTGGGTCCTGCATATGTTGGTGTGGGTAGATCTGTGCTGGGCCTGAGCTCACACGTTGGTCAGCTGGTAGAAAGAGACAGTCCTGTGCCAGAGCCTGAGCTCCAGTGGGTGTCTGCTGGTGGCGGGATGGACCCAGACCTACTGTGGGCCTGGGTCCCGCAAAGGTTGGTGTGGGCAGATCTGGGCCAGGCCTGAGCTCCTGCAGTTGTCTGTTGGTTGGAAGAGGAGGTCCTGTGCCGAAGCCTAAGCTCCGGCGAATGTCTGCTGGTGGTAGGATTTCTCATTTTAAGTTCTATAAAATTAGCAAATACTGAGCCATTATAATGTGGGAAAATACAGCATCAAGTACCTGTGAGCCTTGGTCACAATATTTCCATCATCCCATCAATCCATAATGTTGTTTGATGTGGGTTAATGCTTCAGGACACTGTGATGGTTCATTTTTTGTGTCAACTTGACAGGGCTAAAAGATACTCATGTAGTTGGTAAGGCATCATTTCTGGGTATGTCTGTGAGGAAATTTCTGGGAAAGACTAGCTTTTGAATTGGTAGACTGAGTAAAGCATATTGTTCTTACTATTGTGCGCGAGCCTCATCCAGCCCATTAAGAGCCCAAAGCTAATTTACTTTATCACCCCAAGCTTGAACATCTACCTTCTCCTGCCTTAGTCATCAGTACCTTTGATTCTTGGGCTTTCAGACTCAGACTGAGACTTATGTCATTGCCCCCCTCCCCAGTGCTCAGGCCTTCAGACTTAGACTGGTTTAGACCATTGGCTTTCCTAGTTCTTTATCTTGCAGATGGCAGAACATAAGACTTCCTGCCCTCCATAATCACATGAGCCAATCCTATAATAAATCTCTTTACATCTTATCTATATCTGGATCCATATCTATATCCTATTGGTTCTCTTTCTCTGAAAAACCCTTACTAATATAATTTGGATACCTAAAGTGGTCCCAATAGAACATAATTTTATGGATGAGTTTTTTCTGAATTGATTCTGAAGTTTCTGGAATTAGCTGTCCAAATCCCTTAGATTTAAAGATACTAATGCTTTATTTCCAGTCACAAAATGAGCACTGCTAATACATGGAGTGAACTATTTGTAGAGATATTAAAATATATTTACATTGGATATTCCTAGTCAACCACTTATAAGAACCAAATATCTAAGTGACTCTATGTAGGATAATTTTAAACATTTTTTGAATACCAAAAGATGTAACATGCTGTTTGGTTTCTTCTAATGTTGCTGGACCTAGTGGTGAAAGAAAAACATGAACTTAGGGATTCAAATTCCAAGCTCAAGAACATACATGACTTCAAGCTTCTTAGGTAGGTTCTGAAAGAGAGCCTTTTGTATTGTATAATCAGAGCTTAAATTGTTGAACATCAGTTGAAAATTACAACTCAAGTTGAACTGTCAGGCTTGGATAGTTAAACTGGGGGCATTGGTTGGGTAAAAAAATAGAACCCTTTAATTGAATAAATGTGGATATGTGGGAACACCGTGATAAAGATGGTGACACTGAGCTCCTACATTCTGGTAAGCTTTCTTTGCCAATAAAGGAGTTCTTCCTATTCCCAGCAACAGAGGTATTTCCATCCATAGTAGGGCCTTTCCACCTTTGTCTGAGGACATTTATCCTGCATTGCCTGAGAAAAATGTTATGGCCTCCCCTGACACAGTTACCATGCAAAACAATGCTGATTCTCCCCCAGGGCCCTTCTCCACCACTCCTCTTTGCTTGTAGGCACATGTGCATTACTCAATTTAAAGTGAAGGGCCTTCTACCTCAATGAAAGTTCTAGAGGTCCCAAGGTATAGAGCATGTCATGATATCCCCCAAGATGAAGGATATGCTGTTCCATCTGGTCCCTCTTACAACATCAAAGGGCCATGGGTCTCTTTGAGGAATGCTGGAAGAAAAACTGACAGTACAAATTTTCATTAATGTAGAAGCATGCTTCCTTGAGAGGAACTGTCCTCCCCTTCCTTCAAGGGGTTCTGGGTCTGTAAACTGGCTGCCAGCTGGACATGGATTGAGGGGCTGTGGCTTTATATTTTTATGATGGGAACTAGACTTTTAGTCACTTGACCTAGAACTTTTCCGCATATACAGATCAAGTAAGAATTTAGTAGGCTTCCTCGCTATTTCACTTCTAGGAGCACCATGATTAATCATACAATACCATAGGCTCGAATGAGTCATAGAAAGAAGCACAATGCCTACTGGCCTATTTGGATTTTGGAGGCAACATATTTCTCATTTCAGGTCATCAGGTGACCTGAAAAGCTAATTTTGAGTATGAACCAGAACAAGAGAAGGTTCTGCAATGATCCAGGCTGTTCTGGTGCACACTGTTCTGCCAAGAGTCCACATGACCATGCAGATTCAATGGCGCTTGAGTGTCAGTGGCAGAAAGAGATGCCATTTGGAGCCTCCTAGGTGAATTGAAGTTCAGGCTTCTAGAATTTTAGAGCAAAGTTCTGCCCTCATCAGCACATATTAGTTCTCCTCTTGAGCAATAACTCTTGGCCTGTTACTGGACCTTAGTAGAAGCTGAATGTTTCACCATGGACCACTAGGTTGCTGGGAAAATTGAGTTGCTTTGATATGAACTGCATATTATCTGACTCACCAACCTATCACATTGAATATGCACAGAAGCCCTCCATCATCACATGGAAGTGGTGAGAAGGTCCTGAAAACAAGCAAATTACATGAAGAAATCGCCCAATTACTCATGGTTCCTACTTCTGCCACACTATCTTCTGTCTCCCAGCTGCCTCTGTGGTCTCATGGGGACTTCCCTATGAACAGTTGACAGAAGAAGAGAAGACTCTTGTCTGGTTGACAGATGGTTCTATTTAATATGTGGATACTATCGCAAAAATGGACAGCTACAGCACTGTATCCCTTTCCTGGGACATCCCTGAAGAAAAGTGGTCTAGGAAAATCCTGCCAGTAGGCAGAACTTTGAGTAGGGCAGCTGGCTCTTCTCTTTACTTGGAAGAAAAAATGGTCAGACATATAATCATATGCCAATTCACAGGCTATAGTCAATGGTTTGATGGATGGCCAGGGACTTAAAAGGAGCATAATTGGAAAATGTGTAACAACAAAAAAAAAAAAAAAAAAAAAAAACTTGGAGATGAGGTATATGAATAGACCTCTCTGAATGGCCAAAAACATGAAGATACTTGTATCCCATGTGAATGCACACCAAAGCGTGATCTCAACAGAGGAAAATTTTAATGATCAAGTGGATATTCGGATCCATTCTGTGATACCAGTCAGTCTCTTTCCTGAGCCATCCCTGTTTCTCCCAAAGGGCTTATGATCAATATGATCATGATGACAAAGACGAAGGTTATACATGGGCTTGGCAACTTGAACTTCCACTCACCAAGGTTGATCTGGATCTGACCACCGCTGAGTGCGGGATCTGTTAGAAGCAGAAACCAACAATGAGCCTTCTGTATATGGTACCGTTCCCCAGAGTGGTCAGCCAGCTAACTGGCATCAGGTTGATTACATCCAACTGCTTCCATCATGGAAAGGCTAAAAATAAGGCAATGTGCTCAAGCTCATGGAATTCACCAGTTTTCCACAATCCTGAAGCAGCTGTCTTCAGGGGACGGTGACATGGCATTTTAAAGACTCAATTATAGATCAACTAGGTAGCAATACCTCAAAGGACTGGGTAAGGCTTTCTGAATTGATGTCCAATAGATGGTGCGTTTTAATCTGATTTTTCATTACTATGACCAAAAGACCTGACTAGAAAAACTGAACAGGAAGAAAAGTTTATTTGGGCTCATGGTTTTAGAGATTGCGTTCTTGGTTGGCGGACTCCTTTCCTCTGGGCCTAAGATGATGTAGAACCCATGGCAGAAGGGCCTGGCACAGGAAAGCAACTCAGGACATGGCAACCAGGAGGCAGAGAAAGAGAAAGCTTCACTCACCAGGAGCAAAATCTGAACCCCAAAGTCACATCTCCAGTGACCACTTCCTCCAGCTACACCTTACCTGCCTACAGTTACCACCCAATTAATTCATCAGTGGACTAATCCACCGATTAGCTCACACCTCTCATAGTCTAATCATTTCATCTCTGAAAATTCTTGCATCATCTCACACATGAACTTTTAGGGGACACCTCATATCTAAACCACTGCATGGTGCTATTACTCTGATAGCCAGTGTGTTGATCAGCTCTCTGTCACTGTGAGAAAATACATGAGATACTCGTCTTAAAAGGAGCAAAGGTTTTGTTTTCAGTCCATGGTTTCTTGGCCCTGTTGCTTTGGGCCTGTGACGAGGCAGTGAGTAGTACCCCATGGCAGAAGAAAGGGATTCATTTTGTGGCAGCTGGTGTGCAAGGACGGAGAGGAAGAGGTGAGCCAGAGACCCCAAGATTGCACCGCCAGTAACCTAACGTCCTTCCACTAAGCACACCCTTCTAAAGTTCCCTTTACCTCCCAGTGGTGCCACAGGCTAGCAACTAAACCACATGAGACTTCAGGGGACACTTGGGGATCCCAACCATACATATGGGTCCAAGAATCAAGCAGCGGAATCAGAAGTAACACTACTCACTACTCGCCCACTAGCAAAATTTTTGTTTCCTCTTTCTACAACTTTACACTCTGCTGGCCTAGAGGCCTCAGTTCCAGGGGAAGGAGTGCTTCCACCAGGCAACACAAGGACTCCATTGCACTCAGAGTTAAAACTGCCACTCTGCCACTATGGGTTCCACATGCCTCTAAGTCCATAAGCAAAGAAAGAGTTATGGCATTGGGGTGATTGACTCCAACTACCAAGGGGAAATTGCACTCTTACTCCACCATGGAAGCAAGAAAGAGTATGTCCAGAGTACAGGAAATCCTTCATGGTGTCTCTAAGCTTTATCATGCCCTGTGCAAAGGTCAATGGAAAACAACAACCCAATCCAAGCAAGACTACTCATGGCTCAGGCCCTTTAGAAACAAAGATTCAGATCACCCTGCTGGATAATAAACATTTACCGGACAAGGTGCTTGTTGAAGAAAAATGGAATACAGAATGGATAGTAGAAGATAGTTTAAAAATACCATCTACAATCACACAACGAGTTATAGAAATGAGAACTCTCACAGCCATGATTATTTCCTCCTTGTTTTGTGGTGAACACATTTGTGTGTACATGTGCACATATAAAGCACATATCTTTGTTTTCTTTCCTCTCATTTCCTTAATGTGTCATAGCAGGTTTATGGACTTTTCATCAATATTTACGTGTTACTAATTTTACATCATGGGATATTTAAGTTACAGGATATCAGGACTCTCTCCAGGACTTTACCTCATCATCTGGGGAAGGGATTAGTGTATTTTCAGTTGTAACAACTGGGTAGTTGTTATCACATTAGGTGAGATTATGACCTTGTTATTAACTTGATTTAGAGATTAAATATGGTTTAAGGAGATGAGCATAGGTGCCACATTGACAAAGGGTAAGCTCATGGTATTTAAATTATGTGTCAACTTGACAGGGCTAAGAAATGTCCAGGTAACCAGTAAAAAAATTATTTCTAGGTGTGTCTGTGAGGGTGTTTCCAGAAAAGATGCACACTTATTTGATTGATTCTGGGTTTTTTAATGCCAGTTTTATTAAAATATAGTTGACAAAAATTGTGCATATTTCTAATGTGCAACATCATGTTTTATTGCATATGTATATTGGGAAATGATAGCCACAATTGAGATTAGCATTTGAATTGGTAGACTGAGGAAAGATGAGCTTCTTCACCAGTATGGGCCGGCATTGTCGAATCCATTCAGGGCCAGAGTAGAACAAAGTGTTGAAGAAGGATGAATTCACTCTCTGCTTGAACTGATATCCATCTTCCCTTGCCCTCCGTCATCAGCAGTCTTGATCTCAGGCTTTCTGACTCAGACCTGGACTTAGACCATCGGCCCCTGGAATTCTCAGCCTTCCTGGTTCTCCAGCAGATCATGAGACTTCTCAGCCTCCATAACTGTATGAGCCAATTCCCATAATAAATCTCCTGGCTCATTTGTATATTTTTATTTTTAATTGATACTTAATAATTATACATATCTATGGGGTATAGTGTGATCTTTTGATTGTGTATATGACATTTTATTTAACATCTTGTAGGCTCATTAACATTGAACTCGTGGTCAACAAAATTATAATTCACACTTGTACAAAGCTCATCTAAAAGACATACTTTCCCTGTAAGGCACATCACAGCATTCTTGTAGCTAGGAACACGGAACAACATGTCAGCCCTACACTCGGGTCATTCGAAATAGAAAATCACCATCAAAAGACAAAATTGCAAAAAAAAAAAATGGTACTATATAGACCATGCAAAGGACACTTGTTTTAATATGAGAGCTGAAACAAAAAGATAAGAGAATCACTGAGGTTGACCTCAGCTGAATATGTATACTGAGCAACTCAAAGTTTTGCCAATTCCAATGACCAACGAGTGCCATGGATATTGATTTGGACATTATGAATTAATTTTAGCAATGGCAAATTCACAAGCAAGAGATATGCAAATAATGAAAATCAACAGTAATTTATCACTTACACTGACTCTTCTAGAAGTGAAAAGTCACTATGAATGATTACCCTGGGATGACTAGAGTAAATCAGGGTGCATGATCACCTGAATTTTAACCTTTGAGACCCCTTTGAGAATTCGATGAAAATTCTGAGTATGCACATTTTTTACAATTTCAAGGAAATTACAGACCCCAGAATTTCTCAGGTTCCACATGTCATCCTGACCTAGAAACTAAAAGGAATAATAAATGAAGTATAGGATGATAAAAGAATTTCTAAAGCTTGAGACCGGTGTAACGAGGGGACAAGCTTAAAAGAGGACCCTCCTCTAGGACTGTAGACATCCATAGACAGAGACTATCCACATAAAATTGTGTACCAGGGACACTGCCACCTGGGCTTGGATACAAATGCATGCTAAATTTGAATTCATATGCTAAGATCTGGCCAGAAAAAAAGAATGAAAACAGAACATGAGGAATCCTAAAAGGTCGACACAGGTGTGCCCCAGAACCTTCCCCGTTACTCTATGCTGAATGTCCCTTCTTGGCACTCCTGCCTCAAGGTCAGGCTTGAAGAATGTCTGCAGCAGAAGAGGGAGCAGCCAGGACTCTCTGGGTAGACATCAAAAAGAGGATGTTCCTTCCCTCTAGCCTGGCACCAAGAACTAAAGATCCCCAAAAAGGTTCACAGGCACCTCCACCACCTCACACCTCATCTCCGGGAGGAAAAGGAGGAAACCTATGGCTACTGTGAGAGCCATAGATAGCTCTGAGAACTTACAATTGCAGAGTGTTGAGTTCCATCCCTGTAGGTAGATGGGGGGGGGAGCTGAAAACTGTTACCTTTAATCCCCTGCCATGCCCTGGCCCCCATCGCTCACCTCCTCCCTTGGCAGAGCGCAGCTCTCCAGATGTGTGTTTCCCATTAACTCCACTGGCTCTAGTCTGGGATAAAGAAGACATTTTCATGCCAAATTAAAAATGACTTGGAAATGTGCATTGTGTTGGGAGAATTGGCCTTTTGAAAGGGGTATAAAAACGAGGGAAGCCGATTTCATCACCCGCCTGCAGACAGGCCATCAAAGCATCCCGCCCCTGTGAGGCAGGCAGGCCACCTCTGCTCTTTCCCCTTTACAGACTGTGTTAGCATCTCCATTATTTACCCCCAGGGTGGGATAAAGGCGCAGTGCAAAGGCTAAGATCTTTAAACTGCCTTGAGTGCCCATTAAGCACATTAATAACATCTATGGTAGTGAGACTTACCAATATAATTTCCGACTTCAAGCCGAGCGTGAAAAAAAAAAAAAAAAAAAAGGAGGTTAGCCGAGTTTCTCAACCGAGGAGGCTATCTTAAATTAGAAGGGAATACGCAGAGATGGGGAAAGGAGAGAGTCAGCCTGGAAGACTTCAGAACACCCTTGGCCATTATTTGGCCAGTATCTCACTCTCCCCTCCCCCGCCCATGGCATTTGCGGAAGAGGGCTGAGCCCTGGTGACATTAAGAGCATTTCATCAGCGATGCTGATGTTGCAGTTTGGCCTGGGAGGGCAGGGTCCTCACATTACAAGAAGTCATATAAGGATCCATTTTAAAAAGAAAGGAAAAGAAAAATGAGACCTTGGATCCGTGACAGTGTCACCGTTGTCTGTCTGGGGGGGGGGGGGGGCAAGGTGTTGTGGCATCAGGAGAAGGAGGCTGTTTGAAATACTAAGCTTCCTTGAAAAGCAGGTTCCAGGCAATGCACACGTCTGACCCCATCTCCTCTTCATGGTTCTTCAAGATGGATATTACTTTCAGGCAACCATTTCACAGATGAGAAAACTGAAGCTTTGAGATGTCAAGTGGCTTGTCCCGGGACCCATGACTCTGTGTGGACAAGCTGGAATGGAAACTGAGATCTGGGCTTTGAAAGATATGCTTTGCACCTCTCCTCTAGGCTGCTAGAACTGCCTAAGCTCATGTGAGAAAGTGTGTGTGTGGAAGGGAAGGGGGGGAGGTTGGAGACAGATCTGTTTATTTACTGGTTTGGAACAGAAGAGATTTTAGAAAAGTCTGATCCACAGGCCCAGGGCATGGGGCCTTGGGCCTCGAGCTGGGTAGAGTCAGAGGAGGGCCTAGCTGCCTGCCTCCTTCTCCCCTCCTCTCTCAGCCCAAAGCCACAGGGCCCAGCCTGCCAGTCTCCTCTCTTGCCTTCCTCATTAGCTGGGATTGGGACCAATTTGTGGATGCCTTTGGTGCCCTTAGGCAGTGTTTGAGTCATCCTCCCTGATGCTAAAGAAAAAAGAAAGGAGGAGACAGCCATCCCCCAGGAGACTGGAGACGCCGGGAGAGAGGAGAGTGATGGATGGAGGTCAGGAGGGAGAGGCCAGTGTGCCGAGGTCATTCCCAGTCTGGCTTTCCTTAACCTTACTCTTCCCTGGGGACCTGCTTCCCCATGAGATCACCTCCCACCACAGACTTCAAAAAGAGAGGCTTATTTGGGGATCAGCCCTTACTCTTTTGAGAACTGCTAACTTAAGGGCCCTTCCATCTCCCTAAGCTTCCTAGAGCTCTGAGGAACGAATCCAGGTGGAACCAGGCAGGTTTGAAGCCAGCAAGGGGAATGAGTCTTCTCTCACCAACTCAGGTGATGTGTTCCACTTGCTTCCAAATCCGACAACTGCTCATGGGCCTCTGAAGCAGGAACAGGAGCCAAGGCAGGAAGGCAGGATTAAATTAGCCTTTGGGATCAGCCTAGGGTGGAAACAGCCCAACTATTTTGAGTGGCGGGCTGCTGGGGAAGCCACTTCACCTGAAACGCCAGTTTGTGACATCTTGTAAGAATGGAACTAAAGCCAGTGGTTACAGGAGCTTGGAAGCTGTTCTACCCAAAATATTAGCTGTCATCATCAACTAAAAGAATGTGAAGGATGATCATCTAAAACACCTCACTGCAGGGGGTATAAACACAGGATTAGTGCCCCCCCCCCCACGATGACTTCACCTAAAACTCAAGAGAATCCCGAGGCAGTTCGTAAGATCTCTAGTCTACAGACGGGGTAACTGAAGGAAGCAAAGTACTTCATTCAATATCATAAAACAAAGTATATGGCAAAGTTGAAATCAGAACACAACTGTGTGTGGTTGAACTATGGTACAAAACTATCCCCCATGCCAAATTTAAAAAGAGGGCTGGGGTACTGAGTAAAGGGTGCCATGGAGAGAGGATGGGACCAGAGGAGACAAGGGGCGCTAACTGAGCATCTGTCAGGAGACAGGCTCAGCACTAGGCATCAACACATACCTGGAAATAAGACAGCAAAATGGAAGAGATGGCTATGGGCTCCAACTCAAGGTCAGAGAGGACTCTCCTACTGTTGGCTTGTAGTTAGTGTGAGCACTATTCCTGCATTAACTCTGTATTCCTTAGTCTCCTACCATGTTCTAAGTTCAACAGATACAACAATTACCTAAGGGTCTTGGGCAACGACACACCAATTTGTGTATGACAGAAGCTCCTTACCACTCCTCAAATTCCTCAAAAGCTTTTCTGAAACCTAGAGAAACACAATTCAGAAATCCAGCCCAAGATCCTTTCATCAAAGCATTCAGATGTCAGGGTCTCTTTCTATCACCATTTAGTGTCCATGCCTAGACGTCCAAGCTATCCAAGCTGCTCTCTGTATCTGTACAGAGGCACTAGTCCTCCATACCAAAGATCTATTGAATCTGCAGTTATCTAAACGGCATGCTTTTTACAAAACCCTTTCTCATTCTACAGTGGGATGTGGGAGCATGCTATCTTCACAGCAATCCTGGAAGTTTGAAGAGTATATGATGTAATCCTCTTCATCTGGTTAGGGAACAGGGGTTTGGGTAATTTAAGTTGTGACCTGCTCCAAATGGCAAAGCTGGGTGGGAACCACTCTTCTAAGTGCACTCAGTCCAATGCCCCTTCTTCGGAACCAGGCTGCCTGTCAAAGACCAAGGACACCATTTTTTTTCCCCATCTCCCTAAAGGTCATAAATCATCATGTGCCACATTATCATCTCAGTTCTACTTCTGCTGGAAATGGTTGCTTAAAGGAAACAGAAAAGAAAACTGAATTCATAGGACGGTCTTGGTCTGTATTTCCTCTCTCTACTGGACTTACCACTCCCATATCTCACTGGTCAGCAGGAGTTGACTTAATGAATATCAAAAATATGCCCTTTTTGGTATGGGTAAGTAAAAGACACTCTTCTGGTTGGTGTGTAAATCGGAACATTTTAAAAGGGAAATTGGCAGTATCAAAATCACAAATGCACAAACCCTTAGATTCAATGATTTACTTCCAAGGTTCTATCCTAAAAAACTCTTCACATGAGTGGATGGAGACATACGTCAATGTTGTTCTACTGCAGTTCAATTATAGCAACAACAACAACAAATTTCTAAATGGGGAGAGCTAAAATGCTCCTCACCAGCAGAACCATTATTATTATTTTAACCAAGATACTTCCATGCTATGAAAGGGCACACAGCCATTAAAAAGATTGAGTTTCCTGTTTGTATTCTCATTGACAAATGCCCATGTAGTTAAATAAAAAAGCAAAGTGCAAGATAACATAAATGATGCTTAATAAAATTAAAAAGGAAAGAAAACACTGAAATTGAGATCCATCCCTTGGGTCTTAAATAAAGCGGGCTGTCCTGGACCTATGATCTTGGAGACGTTGGAGCAAGGACAGGGATATTTATGTTGTTTCCCTTCACTCTTTTTTCCTGAAATATCATTGCAATTCAATTTTAAAATGTCTGTTCTAAGCGATATCTCAAGAGGCCTGTGAAAAAATGCCCATGATTCAGAGCCATGTGGACAATGAATACACTGGGCAGTCCCACAACTAAACTTCCCCAGCCCTGCACTCACTAGAGCTGACCTTCCATTTGTACATGCAAGTCTTACACATTATGTGTTGTGAAACTGCTGCACATACAGACCACAGGGAAAGAAATAGATGCCATCAGCCATTAACATTGACTATTGAATGACTATTCTAGGGAGGAATGGAGGACACTTCTGTGCTTTTAACTTTTTATATGTTTGCTCTATTTATTTCTTTTACAGTCCACTATTTCATAATTTAGTAGTTTCCAAACTTTAAAAGGTAATAAATGAACATAAGAAAATAAGAAGAAGGAAAAAGAAAAAAGAAAAAAAAAACAGCAACAAACTGGAAAACCAAACTGAGCCTCTTTCAATCTAAGCCTCACCAAACCAAATCCCAATTACATAGCAAGACGTCATATCAATATCTTACAAAGAGGCTCGTGAGGAGGGAAATGGGGAATTAGTCTATGTTGTTTGTAACCTGGAACAGTGCCTGAGCCATATTAGGTGCTCTTTATAAAATATTACTGAATGTAGAACAAATGGAGAAGAACTCGGGTCTACAAAGAAAGGCCATTTTACTTGATTTAAGCAACTGAGATTAGGAGACTGAACTGTGGCCAACTCTCAATACCCCTGAGTGCAAGGAACACTGGTCTGTAATTAGCGAATCAAGTATTTGCCCACCTGTAGCCACTCCTAGATTGCTTTTTCACAGGCACTCTCCAGATATCTACGAAAGCCCCTAGACTCAATTCCTGCTCTTAAGGGGCTTCAATCAAGCTGTGCTAGTGGGCCTAATAAATCCAGCATCAGAAAATTCTACCTGTTAGCACAAAGAATCCTGAGCCAAGACAGACTCCTGGTTCTGCCTTTACCTGCCATAGCTAACTGTGTGACCTTTGGCCTCTCACCTTACTGAGCTGTTGAAATGACAGTGTTTGAACCAGATTGTCTGAAATATCTAATCTCATTATGCTCCTAAGAATGGGTTCTCAGAAATCCAGACTCACTAAACCCTAGCTTGAGAGACCCTCCACTAAACACCAATTGGCAAGGCTGTTCATTTCAGATGTGCTGGACTTTATCTTTGCTATATCAGTAGTGTCCTAAGACCGACAAGTCCCTCTTTTTGGAAGGCTTCAGAGCTTAGCCCCATCTGAGTGAATATTGATCCTAAATCTGTAAGATTTTCCTGAAGATTCAGGTGGGGCTGCACAGTAGGAATAAAAGGATTAAAATCCACAGCCTTTAGACTCAGACCTGGTTCCAAGCTTAGCTCCACCTCACCAACTAGGTGACCTTGAACAGGTTACTGAAACAGGTTACTCCCTCGGCCGCCATTTTCTTTTACAGGCACAATAACAGTACCCACCTTGCATTCAGTGCACTGGAGCTACTTAACACAGTGCTAGGACCATGGCAGGGGCTTTGGGATGGCAGTTTTTTTAGCAAGAGGAGGAAGATAAAAAGGAAAGGAGGAGGTCACAGGATGGAAGAGTGAAAGTTGAGGTCTCCAGCAAAGCAAGGGCAATGGGAGCATCCTCTCAGGATTGGTAATTCCTGTTTCCTCCCTGGGATGGGATGGAAGGGAGTGGGTAGGTGGATGGAATGGGAGGCTGTAGAGGTCGATGAAGATCCAGCTTCCTCAGGCTGTGCTCTCTCCATAGGTTCCACTTCTGTCTTGTGCCCTGCCCAGTGCCCAGTGCCCAGGGCTCTTGAATCCACTCCCCTGAACTGGTGTATTGCAACAATGAGTCAAAAATCAAAACAGCTCTTATTACAATTCCAGTCTGCATAAGACAATCTCAGGCCCGCCCTCTTCCCAAACCCAGGCCTGCCTATAAAGGAAGGTCACCCAGGAGTTAAGCCAAAGATGGCTTTATTTCCCAATCAGTTTTATAACCTGACTTGGGGTCCTGGATTAGGAAACAGAGCACAAAGCCAAGAGGTGTGCAAAGGCATTGTGGTCTAAGCCCTGGGAGACCCCCAAGCCTGTTTCAGGGCCCGCTGCCACAGCTGCCCCCTCCCCCATCCACCCACACAATGCCATGCTGCATCTAACTTACCCCGCACTGAAAGGGGTGTGTTGGAGCCCAGCCAGTTGGGAGCATTTGTAAAGACAGGATCCTTTTGCTCTGTGTTTGTTTTAATTTTCCCAAGCAGCTCAGATCTAACATAAAAAGTGCAATAAACTGGGAGTATCAGTGTTCACTGAAAATATCACTTCACAAGTGAAAATATATCCAAACAGCCAGTTGTAGAGGCTGTCCCTCCCCAAAACTGCAGCTGTCACCAAAAATACATTTGAAATCTCCCCCCACCCCACCCCACTTTCCTTCCTTCCTTCTTCTTCCAGCTCTCCCTCTGTCTTGCAATTTAGCTTTAATTGCCCTGTCAGCTCTAAAGGCTGCTAATTGACGCCTTTTATTCTGGGTTAAAACTCCTCAGGAAGAAAAGAGCTCTCCGGGCCCCCAGAGCTGCAGATTCGGCCGATTTGGCACGGTTGTCTCCCTGCGAATTGAAGCTGGGTGCTGCTAGCGCTGGGGGCAGGCGTGGGGGAGTCGTGGAGGCGGGGAGGGGGGCTGGGCAGGGGTTGGAGCGTCTATTTTTAGTGAGGGTTTTATAGAGTGGATCCCTGTGGCTTGGCTCCACACTGAAATATTGTCCTCTCTCAATGACATAAACACAGGGCAACTTGGAGATCTTGGCGCCAGCCCTGGCCGGAGCCTGTGAATGGGCAGAACGGTGGGATGGGAGCAAGAAAACTCTACTGTAATTACGAATAAATCGGCCACTCATCCCCACCCCCACTCCTGGCTCCCCTCGCCCACTTAATACTGCAGAAAGCCACCACTTTTGTGTAAATAAGATGAACTGAAGTTACCAAAAGATCTACCAAGGGGCAGCTAATGGAATAATGACTTGGGTAGGCTTAGGTTAAAAAAGAAGCGACATCAGAGAATTTAACAGCCATGGTCATCCCCATAACCAGGCGTGGAGGTAAAGCTGGAATCTCTCTTTGGCTGCTGGACTAAATTCAGTGTGTGTTGCATGCCTCAGAAAGCATGGAGCTTCAGCCCGGCCCTGAGATGGGAGAAATTGGAACTGATAAATTGGAACCAATTAGTGTAAGGTCTCAATATGATTCTTTGGAATGTCACAGGCTGGGCTAGATGAAGCTGTCACCCTGGGCTGCTTCAGACATGGAGAGCCACACTTTCCAAAGCATATTTAAATATAGCCTTGCTTCCCTCCAAATGAAATCCCAACCCTCATTTTTATCCTTGGAAGCTTGTGGGGTGGAGGGGGGTAGAGTGCAGGGTGAGGTGGGATTTTCGTGGCCCCCATCCCCCACTCCCACAAACCTGTAAATAAATAAAAGATTACACCAAATTCCATTTGAAGTTGTCAGTCCCGGAATGGAACTTTTATCCCATTATGAATTTCATGGGTGAGACCGTTCAGACTTTGAATGTGGCTAACACCTCCATTGAAAGGCCCTAATTGCAGTTGTAGGCACTGACTGTTTACGGACACCGCACTGTACACACCAGCACATTCCTGTGAAGAAAGAGCATCCTATGAGAGCCCGCCCAAGGCCTCCCCTCAAGTCAGCAGGACTGTCAAGGTTTCACTTAAACTTTAAACCAAAGTTGCCCTATCTAAGGGCCAGGTGCTAATTTGGGACTCTGAGGTTCGGCAGATTTGCCTTGGCTGACAGGGCTGTTACTATGCCCAGGGGGCTGGCTGGAGTCTTGCTGCAGCCTCAGAGACTACCAGAAACGGAGGCACTCCATCCAAGGGGACCCTTGAAGGACTGCTTTTATTTTCAGATGAACTTCCTCTGAGCCTGAAAGCACCCAGTGCTTGGCCGAACCCCAGCGGGGAAAAGGGAAAAAGTGGGATTTGCACACAGCTTCTGGCCCACCTGAGCAGCCTGCTCAGAGTCCCAGGGAAAGAGGGCCTGTCACCTCACTCCTGGTCTAACTCTCCCCAAGGACCCATAGCATGTGAGGAGGAACTGTTCATACAGCTCTTCTGCCTCTCCTCACTGGACATCAAAGTGATTTTTTTAAAATACAGTGACAAAATATGTATCAAAATATATATGTGGCATAAAATTCACCATTTGAGCCATTTTAAGTGTAGAGTTCAGTGGCATTAAGCACAGTCCACTGTGGTGCAGCCACCATGTCATTCCATCTACAAGATTTTTTCATTGTCCCAGACTGAAACTCTGCACCCATTAAACTCTACCTCCACTTCCCTCCTCCCTCTAGTAACTGGCCTCCCCATTCTACTGTCTTTCCCTGAACCTGGATACTCTGGGTACCTCTATAAGTAGAACCCTACAGTATTTGTCTTTATTGTAACTGGTTTCTTTTATTTGGCATAATATCTTCAAGATTTATCCATGTTGTAGCATGTGCAGAATCTCGTTTTAAGGATACATAGATTCCACTATATGAATATACCACATTTTGTTTAGCTGTTTATCTGCCCATGAGCAAGTGGGTTATTTCCACCTTTGGGCTATTGAGAATAATGCTGCTATGAGCAAAGATGTACAAACACCTGTTTGACTGCCTTATTTTAGTTCTTTAGAAGAGTTAGTTCCTATGATAATTTTATATTTGTTTATGTGTGTGAGTGTGTGTATGTGTGTGTGTTTTGCAGAACCTTCATGTTGATTTCCATTCTGGCTGCATCATTCCCATTATGCAAGAATCCCACTTCTCCACCTCCTCCAGCTCTCCAGTTGACACATCTTAACTTTTTTTTTTTTTTTTTTTTTTTTGCTTTTTCGATAACAGTCCTTCTGATAGGTCTGAATTGGACCTCTCATTATGGTTTGAACAATGAAGATTTTTTTATTTATGTTTTCTTTGATCTCTCTCTTATTTTAAAAGAAATAATTTTATAAATATACCTCAGCAACCACCAAATATTTTACCCTCTGCCCAGAAGTATCAACCACCAAGGTGGTGTGTGTGATTCCCAATCATGTGTAAGCTTTACCAAGTGTATGTGCATGGACTGAACATTTAAGCTACTGTTTCATGGGTCGTGTTGGAGTCTACTTTTGTGTCCTTCCCCTCCCCCGCCACCACTGTCTACAGTTGTTAGTTGTATGAGGAACACCAAAAACAGAATCCCAGGTGAAGGAAAAAGAGGCCACAAGAATTGACGAGCTTTGGAGGTAAGTTATATCTCAGCTGTGCCACTTCCTATTCGGGCAACCTTGATCTGGTCACTTGACCACTCTGCATTTTAGTATCCTTGCTTAGGAACTGAGGTGTCTGGAGGACTAAATGTGATTATATGTATGTATATGAAGAGAGAAGTATCACACACACACATCAGGCATGAAGTTAGAAGTCAATAACTGGGAAGAAGAAGGAGGAAGAGAGGAAAGAGATTGACATCTGTCTTCTGGTTGAGCTATTGTCTCTATCCCATGTTTGCTCACTCTTGTACCAATAGACTGTTCCTGCCCTCATCATGTTGTCCCATCGTAGAACGGAACACGTGCAAGATATAAGGTAAGAATAGTAATCCCATTTATCCTTTGCCAAAATGTTGATCTAAGTCTTGGGGAGTGAGTGTCCCCTCTACCTCCCTCTGCCTAGAGGGCAACAGAATGGGAAGGAAAGAGAGGAGGGAGGGAGGCCTGAGCTGCTCTGCCAAGGCACCCTACTCAGGGCAGTACATTCAGCTCAGGCCCTGAGCCTGGCTACAGAAACTGTAATCCAATACCTTAATCCATTTCTTCTTCAAAGCATTGCCCTGTGTGCCAGGTGGGCAGAACCCGAGTGACGGCGAGCTGCCCTGAGAAGCTCTTGCATTGGGCTGCGTCATTCGGGCTGGGAAAAGAATACCCAAAAGGGCACCTTTGACCTGGTTATCTGGACAATTGTGACTGCACAATGACAGCTTAGAGGACCTAAAGGATGTTTAAAGAATAGCACCCAGTCGGTGTTGACAGTGAACCTAGCCATTGATCCAGCCACCCCAGAGAGTGCTGACTGCGGCAGACGGTGTGCAAGGCACTTTGGCTACACAAAGAGGAATCGGACACCGAGGAGAGCCGTCTTCAGAGAGATCAGTGTGCTCTGTCCTTTTGGAAGTGGCTTCTGTAGCTACCTCTCCAAGAAGACAGCTAGGACTGGGAGCAGTACCAGTAGAAGAGAGAGAAAATAGTTCTAGAAAGAACTGGGTCCTGAAGTCTCAGGCGTGGGGGTGGGGGCAGCACTGTCTTCCTTTCTCAGGGTATGGGCTGATTAGCCTGACATGTCACCACCATTATTGCCTCCCCAGAATGAACTGGGATCATTGAGATACTCCTCGTCCCCCAAACCAAGCTGCAGCTTTCTGAGCTAGAGCCAACCATCCATCGCCCCTCTGCCCTGACTTGCTTCTGCTGCCCAAATCAGCTGACTTCAAGGTACAGAGCTGCTAATTTGTGAGAATTCAGGCTGCTGAGGGGGGTCTGTGCGACAACCAGCCATATCCAGCTTAGTACAAGCAAGTCATTGGTGTATACTCATTAAATAGTAGAACATCTGAGTCAAACTGGTCTTTTTTTTAATACTTTTTTTTTTAGTTGTAGATGGACGCAATGCCTTCATTTTATTTATTTATTTTTGTGTAGTGCTGAGGATGGAACCCAGCACGTGCTAAGCCAGTGCTCTACGGCTGAGCCACAACCCCAGCTCTCAAATTGGTCTTTTTCTTTTCCAGATGCCTATAGGATTCGAGAAGGATTCGAGAAGATCAGACATTGCCAGCCATTGCTCTCCGAATTTGCTGCTTTCATTAAGAAATGAGCATAGCTTTCAACACCCTTTTTTCCCTGCACCCACTACCAGGATCCATTATGGTCACCAAAGGCAATTAAACGAGTTAAGCAACTCCTTCATTCACTTATGAAACCCAGTATTAGGCACTAGGATTATAGAGAGGAACTCCCATAAAGAGCTTGAGATCCAGAAGTGAAGGCAGACAAGAGCCTGCAGGACAAGCTGGTACTGAAGGAGTGGGATGGAGTAGGATCTGAGTGGAGGGGGTGATTACTTCTGTCCAGAGATCAAGAATGGAGGAGGTAATGTTTAAGCAGGAGGTAATGTTTAAGCAGGATCTTGGAGTGGCAAATGATTTTGCAAAGGGGAGAAAGTGAGCAGACAGAATGTACAACAGTGAGGAAGAGCAGACTATGTGTACAGACCTCCCAGGAGGGCCAGACAAGCTCAACGGGGGCAAACAGCAAGGAGTGGAAAGAGGTGATAGGGGAAAGGTAGATTGTGGTCAGACGGAAAAAGTCATCAAATGTCATAACCTTATCTTGAGAGTAAGCAAAGCTATCCTTAAGGAGTTTTGAACAATCATAAGTCATTCTTGTTCTCTATACCCATTAATTTTAGCCTGTTTCTCCTTCAGAAATACTAAAACCTCAATAGAAATGAGAGGGCACTTGACTTCCTTGGGCAGGCCAGCACCATCTGCAAGACTCTTTTCTCACTGTGCATTTAGGGTAACTTGGGTGAGAACGAAGGACCTCACCTAGGATCCCATACCTGTGAAATGAAGAATAGCTGCTATCAGAGACAGGAAAGTCAGAGACCTCACAAAACCCTACCACATCACCAAGAACCATGGCCCTGAAGCCCTAAAAAAAGGACACGTACCCCAAGACTTCCTTTGCTGTCAAAATATTTAGAAGAAGCATATTTAAATCACAGGCAGAACAATAAGAGCAGTGCAGAAGTAAACGTTCATGCTGTTGAAGAAGGCTAAACCATAAACATTTAGTCTAAAATGTAGCTGCCTCTCCTTCCGGGCCAGTGCCTAAAAGAAAAGCAGAGTTCTATAAAATGTGATCTGCCGGGATTTTCTTACCCCCATGGCATGATAATTACGATGCCTCTCATTACATTTTAAAAGCTCATCCCTTCCGAGGTGACTAAAATCCTAGAGGAGGTGAGGGACATTGCTTTGCATTTTTCCTCAATGTATTTTGCCCAAGTGAGGCAGTAATTCACTTCAGAAACAATGCAGAGAGCAGAGGAGGCTGCAATCACAACCTTGCCTCATTACTGGCCCGCCCCCTCCCTGCCACCTCCAGGCACTTCAAGGGCCCCTTCTCCCAGCATTTTAGGGATTATCTTTGCGAGTTTAATCAAGCTTTACATTAACTAGTTAACATGGTTAAGCCTTTTTGTGAGGAAAAAGACATTTGTCTGAAATTGTAGTGTACTGGATTCATTTGGTAGGGGGAGGACAAAGAGGCCCCAACATCAGTCTCAGCTCTGACCTTATCCATTCTAAAATGGATAAAGGAAAAGAAAAAAATATATATATTTTTTTCAATTTAACAAATTTGACAAATAGTGAGCCACACCTCAGAAAGCTCCTATGTTGGAATATGCACATACCCAACGGACCATGCTGGTCAAGAATGAGCATGGTTCATGGGTCTTTGTGTTTTCACTAATAAATCTACTTGTGCCCTCTTAATTGACGAGGAGAAAAAAAACAGATTGGAAAATTTTGGGGGTGGGTGAGAGGATGCCTGACAGGCTAGAGGAAAGGCGGGGACCCTTCTGAAAATTCTAGGGGATTGTTTATATAACTGAATCCTCCCTTTCATTTTCTGTAGGTATATTTTACGAATTACAATAAAGAAATGATTTTTTTTTCTTAATTGAGGGCATTTTTTTTTTAATGAAGCCAAGTAAAGATGTGAAGGTGAAACCTGAGATATAAGAAAAATAAAAACAGTTGGGGGGTTTCAAAGCATTGTTTGTCTTTAGCGTGGTGGGGAGACGCTTGATCAAAAGCCCTGTTTTACTACAGTCATGCTCCATTATGGGAGGTGGGGACAGGCTGGCGGGAGGATGAAATGAGTCCTCTTTCCTACTCGACCTGGTTGCCAAAATCTCTGCCCACAAGTGAACCTATCGACCTGCAGGTATTGATGACCTCTGAAGCTCAATATGAGTCAGAGCCAGAGAACAGATGCATTCCCAAGACCCCTTGGGGCTCACAGCTCTGAGCTAAGAAGCCTTCCCCCACCCTCCACAGATGATCCCCAAGTCATAAGATATGATTTGGGGATGCTCCCTCACCTCTTGGGGCCTCAATTTCCTCATCTACAAAATGGAGGGATAACCATCCCTAGTCCAGACGCTACTATGGGATGTCCATAAAATCAAGTTTGTAAGGCAGATGGAAAATTCAGTCCATGTTAAACTCTTGTTTGTTGGTTTGTTGGTTTGTTTCTCAGACTGAAAACAGCGAGGGTAAGTTCTTTTCTACTTGTTTGGGGACCCTCTTCTCCAAAGCCTCCACTTGGGTCACTTACTTCCTATGCCTAGCCTCCACTCCAGCCTCCTCCCAGATGGCACAGTTCTCATCAAGCATGAGGCTGGTTTTGGGACGTATTTTAGCTTTGTTTTGTTTCTCAGCCGAGTGATGGGTATTGATGTGGGTATCATTTTTATTTTTGCAAGCAATCTCGTTTCTCTGCAGAAGTCTGAGACAGGAGATTAAAGTGTCATGAAACAGTGTCTGTCACATATTCATATTCACTCACACAAACACACGCCCCTGCACATTGAGATTCCTCAGCATGCTTCTCCCCAGCGTTACCCTCCTGCAGGAGCACTGAGCCATTTAACTAAAACCGGAAACAAAGCCCATTGGCGTCAAACATCTTTTCAACACTTGAAATCTTAGGCACCACATCCAGCTTTATAAGAGCCTGATACTTTGGGGAAAGTTATTTCTTCGAAATTCACAATTTAAAGCTTACAATGAATGAATATTGATTTCTCTCTCTCTCTCTCTCTCTCTCTCTCTCTCTCTCTCTCTCTCTCTCTTTCTCTTTCTCTCTCTCGCACATTTACATACAGGACATGGAAAGTGAAAAGGGAGAGATCTTTTTCCTCTGTCACCCCACACACTAATCCCATTTTTTTAGGGATCGTCATTATAACGAATGACTTATAAATGTGTTTTAGGGAGTCTTTAGGAAGCTTTTCCTTATACACAAAATAATCCCTGCATAGAGATCAAAAGCAAGGATGCCGGGGCTGAACTGCCTGGCTTTGGACCCTGATGTAACTCAGAATCAAGCTTGGGTTGATTTAATTTTTAAGTAAAAATTAAAGAGAGCCCCCCCCCCTTTATAATAGGGGCTCTCCAGAAATTCGGGCCCATGGAGGTCACATGACTATGGTTCTTTCAAATCTTTGTAAACTCAAAGCTAAATTCAAATCAGACTTTAAGTGGCCTAGGTCCCTTCTGTGACCACTGGGCTCTAGGATTTGAATGACATTGCTCTCCATCCCCCACTGCCCCAAATGCCATCCAGCCAGAGGTCCCTCCCCACCCCCTTGGTCTGTGACCTCCTGTTGGTCTTTCAGGTCTTTCCTCTTGGACATTGACTCTTCTGGGGAGCCTTTGGGATCCCCCTGCCAACATTTCTGTGCTTCATCATGGCCGCTGACACCAGAATGTGACCTTCAGTTGACTTTTCCTTTGAGCTCCTCAAGAGGAGGGACTCGGTTTTCTTCCTTGCCACACAATATATTTATAAGCAGGTCCCATGACTAGGGAATAGATGAACCAATAAGAGACTGAGAATGGGTGGCCATGGGGGCAGGGGGTGGGGGGTCATTGTCAAGACTGCACTGCTCCTCAGCTGGTGAGGAGACAGGGTGAGGAGCAACAGGGAGAATCAGAGAGGAGAAAATATTGGGCGAGGTAGGTTCGGTCGCTGGAACCCACACACCTGAAATGGAGGTCATTTCCCATTTACTTTTCACTCCATTGAGCTCCTGTCTGCTTGTTATCTTGAGCCTTTAAGGGGATAAGGGAGACTAGACCTTATTATCTCAATAAACATTCATCAGGGGCAGGCGGAAGAGAGGGCACGAGGAAAAGTGAGCCTGGGTTGAGGTGTGTGTGTGTGTGTGTGTGTTAATTCTCTTCTGAGTCCTGGTGGGGAACAGAGGACACACAGGCAACTCTGTGTGCATGTGTGTTGTTGTTGTTGTTGGGGAGTGTGATGGTATGTGTGTATACATGTGCCTCCATGTGTGCACACTGGTGTGTTTGTATTCACAAGTGTTTGGGGGCACTGTGTTGCTCCTCAATAAATGCACTGGCATCTGTGCACCTGTGGGGATGGAGGAGGATGGGTGGTGGGGACCTGGAAACCTGGAACATTTGCAGTTGAAGTTCTATGATTTTGCTGATGGTTGTCCTTGCACAGAGCTATTCCTCCTCCAACATTTTAGAGACTCCTCTCCGGCACCAGCGATGCGGTAGCATTTCATTTTTCCTCTTGTCACACCCGGTAAAGGCACATAACTCAGAACCCAGTATCGCTAGTTTTAAATTTTTATTTAGAGAGAGAGTGTGTGTGAGAAAGACAATGGCTGGAGGGAGAGGGACCATGGCAGGAAGATTTCCTTTCCCTGGGAAAACCTCGAATCCCCCCTACACCCAGACTGCAGCCAAGGAAACCAGAGGGCGAGGCCGCCCACCCAGGAGAACCCAGGGCAAAGCTGGGGGCAGCGAGGAAAGGGGAGAAGATACGCCTGCAGGCCTCACCCCCCCCAACCCCCAGGCTCCCCACATCAGGGCAGGCTAAACACGCAGAGGCTCCTGTCTCCAGGGCTGGGGAGAGGCGCCCTCGTTAAAACTCAGATAAACAGTTTATCAGGAGATGAATGAGCCACCGGGCTCCAGAGACGTCTCCCCTTCCCCAGTGTGGAGCCAGATGGGGAGGGGGCGACAGGCGAGCAGGGGCCGACTGAGGAAGGGCTGGGGCTGTCAAGGCTGCAAGGAGCAGGCTGAAGTCCGCTCCTGCTCCTCTTAAAACTTTGTTTCTGAAAGCACATGTTACATTTACTTACCCATTTTCCACCTCCCACTTGGAACTCTTCTCTCCCCATTTTTCTCCTTCTTTCCTCTCCTCTGCACCCCACAACCAAATTTGTTTGGACTTCACACCCTTAACTAGAATCCCATCAAAGTTGGACACACGTGGCACATTATACTATAGGAGGAAGCTGAGCTGATCCCTCCACCGTCACCAGGACAGGGTTCCTCCAGTCCCCAGGAAGCTACTAGAAACCTTTCATTCTCTGCCTCAGGCCATCTCCACCCTCATGGCCTTCTGGCAGTCAAGAGAGGAAAGTGACAGCTTTGTGGCTGACTCTTCCTCATTTTGCTAAGTTGGGGAAGGCCAATATTATGGGTCTCACCAAGAGAAAGCCCATCTGATGCTACATTTATGGGACCACCATGCCTGGCCTGATGCTAGATGTAAAAGATGAAATTTATTATGCCTTCTATCTTATGGTCACTTGTGATTCCCTGACTCTCCTTGTATCAGAGAGCACCAGAGAGGTAAATTGACTCACCCAAGATCACACAGCTGGTAGGTTGTCTGGTTGACTGCATGTTTGGGGACATCCAGTCCCATATCTTTGCACAGCTGCCTTAGGCCTACTTTCTCAAGGCCAAAGAAGCAGAAGATTGATGACTTATTATTAGAATCATGATGGAAGTAAGGAAAGATGAATAAGTACCCTTGGGCTTCTCTTGCCTTGACTTGCAGCTACCCAAGCAATTGTTTGAAGGAGTGCTTCAATTTTCTTGTCCAGGACAACATCTGGGATGGAGCTAGCCAAGACACAAGTGGGCCCTGTTATTGTTCATTATACCTCCTACCCCAGCTCTGGAGGCCCAAGTCCCAGTGCCTGATCAAAAAGCAGAGCTGATAGCCCTCCCTTAGCCCATCTCCCACCCACAGCTACCTTTTGAAGAAAGGCACCCTCTTTGCCCTTCTCCTCAAGTTCCTTCTTCAAAAGAACTACAGAACCAAGAAAAGGGGTTGGCTATTATGTTCCCCCAGAAATTCCAGTGCCCCACCCTGCACTCCCAAAGGCTGGCAGCCATCAAAAAGAGCTCGGCTGTACATACTGAGCCAACAGCAAGGAGACCCTTGGGTGTTGGAGTTGATTTCAGCAGCATTCCCACCCCTTCCACTCTCTTGCTCAAATCTGAGATGATTGGCCAACGGAAGGCATTGGAGTTTCTCCAAAGAACAAACATCTGTTGAAAGACTATTGCTCAGTCTATGTTCTGCCCCAGGCACCGAGTCGGCTGGACATCCTTTGCCTCCTGAATATTGTACAATTGTGACAGGTGTGTAGTATCTCTATCTTACAGACGAGAAAGTAGAAATTCACCATGGCTAAAATGCCTGTGTGATGGGCCAGGAGTCCAACCTCAGTCCACCTGGTACAGAAGTCTTTTCTGTGAGCAATATTTTTTTTGTGCTAGGGAACGAACCCGGGGCCTTGCACATGCTAGGAAAGCACTCTACCTCTATCTAAGCTACATTACCCCAGGCCTTCTTTGTGTTGAGTTCCCCTCTATATGGCATTCCTTCCTCCATTTGTCATGTCCCCAGAGCCTCTGGCTGAACCTCATGGTTATGTCTTCATGAAAACTTATATTCTATGTCTCAAACTCCTCGATACTCAGACACGTACATACTTTTTCTTCATCAAGTTCAGCTAAAGCTCAGCTCTGCCATTAAGGTATGGGTTGTGTTTAGTCTCAGACACCAACACCCCCAGATACTCAAGTCTACTCAAGCGTACGTGTGAACACCAGAGTGTGCAGAGTGGGGGGAGGGGCTGCAGAACTCCAGAGTGAATGGGGTAGGTGTGGTTAGAAAAAATAATGATAACTCATACTTGTTTTGACTTCTTTTGGGTCATCATAATGTATTATAAAATCTCAGACTATATTCAAAGGAGAGCATGAAATTGAAAGTGTTACATTTATCAAAAGAAGTCATGGGTTAAAAAAAAAGGTATACCACATCCATATGTAGTTTTATAGGGATTTAAACATTTTTCCCATGCCCTTTTAATTTTTTCTTCCCATACTTGTCATCTCTATCCTGACTGGACTGCAAAATCTTAGGGGGTAGAGAATAACTACAATTTTTTTCTCCTTTCTGTCTTTCCCCTGATCATCTGATGTAATTCCTAGGAAGCACTCCTGCCTGTCTACCCCTGAGACCACAGGGGGGTCCGTCGGCTCCTCACCCTCCTCCTCCTCCTTGGCTGGGTCCTGCACCCTGAGTGGCCCTTGGACTCTCCATGAACAGGTCCCCCAGTCTATTCTCAAACACAGTTTGTTTTTCATTCGCTTTTTTGTTTTTTTCGGTCAGATCTATCCAGTCTGTGACCAAAGGATCTGAATTGATTTGAAGTCGACAAAGAAAGATTGCTAGAACAAAAAAATAGCACAAATAAAATACCACTAACTGGAACCTAACTATCTCAAGGGGGTCTGGGTTAGAATTTCCCTTTTGTACTCTTTACTGAAAAATTACTTTCTCAGTTAATTCACAGCAGTGACAAAATTGTTCTGAATCGTTAAGCTTCATAAGACAACAAACTAATGTAAAGCCCCCCCCCAACACAACAAAAATAAAGAGTGTGGTTTAAGAGCCTACTGTGTGCCAGGTACCAATTCCAACAACCAATGGGTTGTTCTTATCTCCAGCAGTCATAAAAGCAAGCTCTTCTTTGGGGCAGTGCCCTGTTAGCCTAATTCTACTGGTTGTATAGACTTCAAAGTTGAAGAAAATATTTTCAAGTGAAACTGGTCATCCCTTCCAACTGTAACATGCACAGTCTTTCTTCCTTAGACAGATGATTGACCTTTTGGGGGAATGGGGGCAGGCTGAAAGGAAAAACCAGATCTTTGGGGAAAGAAAGTAGGGTGATTGAGGCTGTCACATCAGGACTTCCTAACTCCCACTCCATGAAATCCTGGAGAAAGCCCAAGTCATCCACTCCAAGTCTCTCTTCTCCAGCTTATCCCAGACTCCAATCATATCCACCATAAAGAAAACCGGATTTGGGTTTTGAAGCTTAGATTCATCTCTTCATTCAAGGGAAAACTGCCTGGTGATGCCATCCAGTACCCATCTCCTATCAAAGGGAAACTGCTTCTGAAAGAGAAGCACCACACAGGTTTATTTAAAATCGCAAAACATACTTATGTCACTAACTCCCAAACTAAGATTTACAGTGCCAAAAAAGTGACTCTTCCGAGGTCAACATAGTTATATCAGGGTGGAACATAGCCAGAACTCAGGTCCCCTACTGCCAGTTCATCTTTTAAGTCTTTGCCCCGACTGAGGCCACTGAGGCCAGGGCAGAAGATGCAGCAAGTATTCTTGTGAAATTTGAGGGTGTTGGAGAGGAATCTCAAGAAGTTTGTTTACACTGACGGCCTGGAGAAGTCCAAGAAAACATGCAGAACTGGAATGTACCGGTCATCAAACGCAGACACACACAAATGATGTGGACACAGAAGCACAAACCCAGCTACACCGAGTGGACAGAAAAGACAAAACCCACTTCCCTGGGCCACCCCTCCAGTACCACATGTAGGGCTTGCAACAGGCCAGCAGAGGGCGCGCCGCCCCCAGGGAGACGAGAGAACGAGGTACGGAGCTGGGCGGGCTAGGGGAGCCGCAGGCGAGCCGGACGCGCCCCTGCGCCTTGGCCACTCAGGGTGCAGGACCCGGCCAAGGAGGAGGAGGAGGGTGAGGAGCGGACGGACCCCCCTCGTGGTCTCGGGAGCAGACAGGCAGGAGTGCTTCCTAGGAATTACATCACGCTGCGCAACGCTGCGGCTCTTGGACTCCTCTGGCGCATGGGGAGGGGGGCGCTGTGTGCTGGGGGTGCGTGTGGTGTGTGTATGTGTTTTGGGGGGAGGGGACTTAACCCGAGCCCGGGAGAGGAAGGCGAGAAGCACCCGGGGAAAACGCTTCATGCACATGGAGAAATTTCTTGCTTAGAACTGCACTGAGAAAAGAGCTCCCGGCACCTCCACGCCGCTCCCCTCCCAGTGCAAAGCACCCAGCTAGTGAGAGACCCCCCACCCCAACTCGAGCACCCCCCAACACCGGCCCTGCACCCTCCAGCCCGGCTCCAGCGCCGCCGGGAGCTTTCCCCGGGACTGGCCCTGGCGGGGCGCCTAGAGCCCCAGTTGCATTGCTCCAGGAGAAAGGAGGGGGGCGGTGCATTTTGCCGGAGGAGGAGAAGGGGGGTGGGTGGTGGGGGAGAGAGAAAATTGCGCGGAGACCTGCCAAGCGCCACCGCCGCCGCCACCGCCGCTGCCGCCGCCGCCGCCGCCGCCGCCGCCTGTGAGCTCCGGCGGGCAGCCCGACTGTCGGCTTCCCGGGGCATCTGGGTCCGGCGGGGCACAGCCCTGGGCGCTGCCGAAGCCGCCGCCGCCGCCTCCGCGGCGAGTGCAGGCGGCTTCCCCCGGAGCCTGTGCCGCTCCGGCTCCTCGGGGGTGGAGAAGTGGGGGGTGGGGTTGTTGTTTGGGGGGAAGGAGGGGGAGGGGGCAACGCCGAGAGAGTCAGTGGTTTCCATGGTGATGGAGCTGAAAGTGCAGGAAATTTAAAGGCTTGGACCCAGCGAGACAGACAAACCGGTGCCAACGTGCGCGGACGCCGCCGCCGCCGCCGCCGCTGGAGTCCGCCGGGTAGAGCCGGCCGAGGAGCCCGAAGCAGGCGGAGGGAAGTGCCCCAGGACCCGCTCGGCCAGCGGCGCTGCACAGAGCGGCAGGACGAGGAGCAGCGAGAGGAGGAGGAGGGGAGAGCGGCTCGTCCACGCGCCCAGCGCCGCCGCCGGCCCGGGAAGGCAGCGAGGAGCCGGCGCCCCCAGCGCCCCGCGGTCGCCCTGGAGTAATTTCGGATGCCCCGCCGCGGCCGCCTTTCCGACTAGACCCGAGAGAGGAGTTGCGGCCAACTCGTGTGCCTTTTTTCCACCCCGGTGGGAGCCGGCGCTGCGCAAAGGCTCTGCTCGCGGCTCATGCTGCCGGCCCTGCGCCTGCCCAGCCTCGGGTGAGCCGCCTCCGGAGAGACGGGGGAGCGCGGCGGCGCCGCGGGCTCAGCGTGCTCTCCTCCGGGGACGCGGGACGAAGCTGCAGCCCCGGGCGCGCGCCGGAGGCATGGAGCGCTGCCCCAGCCTGGGGGTCACCCTCTACGCCCTGGTGGTGGTCCTGGGGCTGCGGGCGGCACCGGCCGGTGGCCAGCACTATCTCCACATCCGCCCAGCTCCCAGCGACAACCTGCCCCTGGTGGACCTCATCGAACACCCGGACCCTATCTTTGACCCCAAGGAAAAGGATCTGAACGAGACGCTGCTGCGCTCGCTGCTCGGGGGCCACTACGACCCGGGCTTCATGGCCACCTCTCCCCCTGAGGACCGACCCGGAGGGGGCGGGGGAGCGGCTGGAGGAGCCGAGGACCTGGCGGAGCTGGACCAGCTGCTGCGGCAGCGGCCGTCGGGGGCCATGCCGAGCGAGATCAAAGGGCTGGAGTTCTCCGAGGGCTTGGCCCAGGGCAAGAAGCAGCGCCTGAGCAAGAAGCTGCGGAGGAAGTTACAGATGTGGCTGTGGTCGCAGACCTTCTGCCCGGTGCTGTACGCGTGGAACGACCTAGGCAGCCGCTTTTGGCCGCGCTATGTGAAGGTGGGCAGCTGCTTCAGTAAGCGCTCGTGCTCTGTGCCGGAGGGCATGGTGTGCAAGCCGTCCAAGTCCGTGCACCTCACGGTGCTGCGGTGGCGCTGTCAGCGGCGCGGGGGCCAGCGCTGCGGCTGGATTCCCATCCAGTACCCCATCATTTCCGAGTGCAAGTGCTCATGTTAGAACTCGGGGGCCCCCTGCCCGCACCCGGACACTTGATCGATCTCCACTGACGCCACCTACACCGACTCCAACCAGTTCCACCACCCTCTAGCGAGGGTTCTCAATGAACTTTTTTTTTTTTTTTTTTTTTTTTTTTTTTTTTTTTTTGGCTACAGAGACCTAGCTTTCTGGTTCATGTAATGCACTGTTTAACTGTGTAGGAATGTATATGTGTGTGTATATACGGTCCCAGTTTTAATTTACTTATTAAAAGGTCAGTATTATACGTTAAAAGTTACCGGCTTCTACTGTATTTTTAAAAAAAAATAAGCAAAAGAAAAAAAAGAACAGAGAAAAGAGAGACTTATTCTGGTTGTTGCTAATAATGTTAACCTGCTATTTATATTCCAGTGCCCTTCGCATGGCGAAGCAGGGGGGAAAAGTTATTTTTTCTTAAAGTACAAAGAGAGGGGGGAACTTTTGTAGAAGGACTTTTTAAAAGCTATTTTCCATTCTTCGGAAAGTGTTTTGATTTTCCTTGGACCTCGAAGAAGCTATAGAGTTCAATGTTATTTTACAGCTATTGTAAATATAGAGAACAAATGGAATGACTAATCATTGTAAATTAAGAGTATCTGCTATTTATTCTTTATAATATCCCGTGTAGTAAATGAGAAAGAAGTGCAGAGCAGGATTAAAGAAAACCACTAAAACCGACTGCGCTCGACCCTGCGATTCTGTGTGTTGGTGATTGATGGGGGCGGGGGGGGGGCAGGAGGGGGCGGGCAGGGGATGCCGCCGTGCCTACTACGCCTATTGGGAGAAGGGGCTCATCTCCTTGGACTCCCCTCCTGTGGTATGATTGAGGTGACTGCTGAGTTCCAATGGGGAGGGGAGCGTTATTCTCAAACCCCTCTTTTAAACATCACGTGGCCTCTGCCCAATCTCCCAGCATTTTCCCCCCCGTGTCACCAAAGCTCGGGCCTGTAGTGACCTCGACACCCAGCCGGCCCCCTGGAGCTGACCCCAGGCTGGGCTGAGGGGAGGGGGGAGGGTGGGCGGCCGCTTTGTCCTGCCTGACAGGCCCTTCACAATGGGGACACGTGTCTTTCACACCTACCCTGGGGGCGGAGTGCCGCTGAAACTTGACCCCCAAGGAATGGGGGGGGGGGGTCAGAGCGCGCCCACCCAGATCCCGCCACCCCTCCCGCCTTGCCCCCCCCCACACACACACACAATATCCAGCCCATGTTAACCCTTTGCACGCCCGGAAGCTAAGGCTGTTGGAGTTGAGGTGATCCATTGGAATCAACAACGCACAGCCTCGGTGATCTTGCAGACCCGAGCCCCAGAAGTCCCAAGACTTCAGCTGGAATTGCGAGGGATAGCTGGGAGATTTGACACTCACCTCCGCCTCCCGCAAGACCTAAGGAAGACTTTGAGGTCCAGGGTTTCGGGGGGAGGGGGACTGATTTGGGGTAAAATTCGCCACCTCTGGGATCTGCTTTGGGGAGAGGGGTACGTCCCAGCTCTGGACACTTAACTCCACTTGAGCCGGGGAAGGTGTGGGGGTGTTTAGAATTCAGAATCCGGATCTTTGCGCCGTAGGACTGGAGACAGAGGGTGTGCTCCCTTAAAGAGACGCATAGACATCAGCCCACCCCACCCGGTAAAAAGCCAACTTCTTGGGAGCAGCGCTTGACTCGCGTGAGTCCCTCCGCCTCCATCCCGGGTGGCGCCCATCCGCGCAGCTCCACGTGGACCCACTTCCTGACACTGCTCCCCGCTCCCTTTATTTATCTTGGACTCCAAAGTCGCTCTCCTTTGCTCCCTCCCCACACTGCCCCCCCCACCCCGCCCCGGCCACCTCCTCGCGCCTCCGTCCTACCGCCCCCCCCCTCCGAGTCCCGAGTCCCCGACGAATCTATGCTAATTATTTCAAACCTGCGCTCGGTCCCCAGCGCAGTCTCAATGCCCCCGGCCCCGCCCGCCCTGTCCCTCCAGCCGGGCGCTTTCTTCCCTCCCGACGCAGCCTTGGTGGCTCCTCATTTCAATAGCCTGGCCCGGGAGCCGGAGCCCCCTCCCCGGCGCTGCCTCCGTCAGCCGTGGGACAGACGTTAGGGTATTCATTAACTGAGAGCGGAGGAATAACGGCATTATTCCCCCCAGAGAGGGCACCCTGCCCCCGCGACTATCTGAGGCTTCATTGTAAAAGGATTAAAAGTTAAAGACCTCCATCTTATGATTCTTTCATTTAATCTTCCTGGCGCCTGGGAGACACGCTGGATGGATGATGGCTTTTAAAATATTCCTAATGTCGGCTACCTTAAGACTCCAAGCCGGGCAAACAAACGTAATTTATTTCCAGAAGAAAGGGGATATTGAGATGTTTAAGTTTATGAACCGCCGTCCCCATGTATATTTGTTAAGTTCTGACAAATACCCAAATAACGTTAAAATCAGCCATTCATCACTTATGAATTTATGCAAAACTTTCTGTGCCCCGGGCCAATATTTTTTTAGACAGAGTTTCACTTGCGAGGGGCGGAGGAGGTGGGGAGCAGGGAAGAGGAGGGGGTTTGGTGGGGGGGAGCCGAAAGCAAGAATTTTCATGCCTGGTAAACACGCGAATTATGCGAAGAGAGTTATTCCCAGCTGGGCGGGCAGCCAAAACTCGGAGAGCGCGCCGGGGCCAGCGCCCCCACCCCCACGTTGGCAATGTCATTGGATTACAATGCGAGGTCTTCCCCTCAGCGACGCCCCCTCCTCCCTCCGCGGGCCCGCCCGCGCCCCTCCTCCCCACCCCTGCCCACTTGGAAAACCCGCTTGCAGCCGGCGAGCTTCTCGGCTTTCAGAGCAGGAGCCAGTGTGAGCTGGGAGGACCCGGGCTGCAGACGTGACGGGCCACAGACCACCGGACTGACAGACCAAAAGCGTAGGGGCCAGGCAGCTCCCCCGGCGCCAAGATAGGACCCATCAGGACCCAGGCAGTCCCCGAAGAAGACAAGGATGTGCTAGTCCTGGAACACGTGCCCGATGCACAACCGGTTACATCTCCACTATGATTAATGTTGATAACACTGTAATACTAATAATAGCATCAATGAGGAAAGGAAGAGAGAGCTCTGAGCAAAGAGGCAAGAAAACTGTCCCCCTGGGGTCACCTAGTGCCTATCACCTACCTATAAGGGAAAAAAATGCTCTAGGTGTGTGTCTTCTGTGGCTTTGACAGCAAGTACCTACGAATTTATACAGCTGCTGGAGGACAAATCCTCCCCTGGATGGAGATTAGAAACTACTACAGATACATGCACATCGACATTTCCAAATCCTGGAAGAGAATGAATGGTAAGGTTCCCACCACTCCACATGCCTCCCACCAGGATTGTGAGAATTCACTCATCTCTCTTTTTGCAACTTTTCCCTTATTCTTTTCTTCCACCCTCTCAGCACCCTGCCACACACCACACTACAGCCAACTGAGGCCAAATGTCCAGGGGAAGCCAGCCCACTCTATGGAGGAGAGCCCTCTGGCCCCCAGAGTCTGGGAATAAGATCTGGTTCCCTGTTGAGATGTAGAAGTCAGGGGTCCATTATCAGTCTTGCTTCTGAGACTCCTGGGAAAGGGGGTTGAAGTTTGGTGGCAGCTGCAGGAAGAAGCTGGCTGTGTATTAAGAGCTCTTAGCTGTGCTTGATGGGGACAGCAGGGGGAGGGCCCAGCCCATATTGGTATTTTGAAGGGGGTGATTCATCCTTTTTCTTTAATGCTCTTGGAATGTCAGGGCTGGAGGGGAGCTTAGATTCCAATGCCCACCGCTCAATTTACCAATGAGAAGACAGAGCTCTGCAGCCACTTGCTGAAGATCACACAGATTAATACAGTTGGGGTTGGTTAGGTGGTCCCTATTGTGCCTCTTCACTGATATCTCGCTCTCTCCCTCTTGCTCACTGTCTCTCTCTCACTCTCCCTCTCTTTCTCTCTCCCCTCCTCTCCTCTCCCCAGTTGACAAAATAACAATCAGCAATTGATCAACCCTTTCTGTTGTACCTATTCAACAAGCATTTTATTAATAGTTTGTAACATGCCAAACACTGTGCCACACATTTTCATCTAAACTCTCTCATTTCTAAATAAGAAAACTGGAACTCAGAGAATTTAAGCATCTTGCCCAAAGCCACACAGTAAGTGGCACAAACACAGTTCAGAATCCAAGCTACCACCAAGGTCTATACTTCTTCCAACTACTCTTTGCTTTAAGGACTTGAACACTTGGTTTGGGAGACAGAGCACATGCCACACCGTGTGCTAGGAAGTCTCAACTCAGGCTCTATGGGATTCATGGCTGGTAAGATATACAAAAATGTTTTTTATGCACTTTGTTATGTACAAGTTCTTCCTCCGCCCCTTCCCCTACATAAGGAAGTTCCAATGCTATAGAGGAGGTAAAAAATAAAGAACAGCATAAAGGATAAAAGACGAGTGAAACCATCAAACCTGGACCAGGAAGAGGAGGGCTCACTGCTGAAGTGGGGCAGTCAGAGAAGGCATTTAACTAAAGTCTCAAAGAACAAGTTGAATGTTGACCCATTGAAGTGAGGATGGGGGAGGAAAGGCCATTTGGACAGAGAGAGCAGTATAGGCATGGTGTTGGAAAAGTATTTGTGTGTTTGGGAAATAGCTCAAACAAACTTTAGCATAGGATGGATTCGTGCCGAGGAGAGCAAGCAATAAAGTCTGAAAAGCAGGCTGAAGCCAAATTAGAGAGGATTTCAAATGCCAACTACGAGCACTAGACTTTATTTCTCAAGCAATAGGGAGCCATTGAGAGCTTTTGAATAGGGCAGAGACACCATCAGAGCATGACAGCAAAAGGTATTACTTACTCATTCAATAAATATATTTGAGCACTTTTCTGGTTATCTATGGTATATAAGAAGCTACACCAAAATCAAGTCTTAACCAGTTTGTTTTGCTTATGATTCTGCAGGTCAGGAAGGACTCAACTGGACAGTTCATCTATTATATTCATAGTGTCAATTGTGGGCCTGGAGGATCACCACCAAAATGGCTTCTGGCACCTGGGTGTCATCCAGGATCCCAGCCAGTATGTTGACCAGAGCCCTTCAAGTCACTTCTTACAGCCTGATTGCTTCAGAGGAGTTAGACTTATTTGGCAGCTCCTGGCTCTGAAAGTGTCCTAAGCTAAGAGGCCTGGATCAAAGCTGCAGGGCATCTTATGATGTGGCCTCCGATGTATCAACAGTGTTTCCACCTCAGTCTATTGGTAAGCAAGTATCCAAATCAGCCCACTTTAAGGGGAAGGAAGGCAGCCCCACCATGGAGCAGCAGGGAATTGGGATCATCTTTAACCTACCTTACGGGAAGCAGTTCTGTATGTTGACTCTGCATCCTGTGCCCAGACACATACATGAAGAGAAAGTCATTTTCAATATATGTTGAGTGCCAGTGTCCTGGGGACAGGAGATGGGAATAGAGGCTGCTGAGAGATGTGTTGCTGTCATCCATGCGTGAGGATCCTCAGTGCTGACGAACAAACAGACATCACTGGCCAGATTGACAGGATGTGGTGGTTGAAGGGGATACCCCTGATGTTTCAGTCCTTCACAAGACTAGGCACAGAAGAGGAATCTCAGATGAATGAGTTCTGCAGCTCCTCCACCCACACCCACAGTACAGCACTTGGCATGGTTGTGCTCAGGACATGCTCACTGTACTGGGTGAAGGGAACTGACTTGAGGGGCCCCAAGGTATCATTGTAGGTTTCTGAAAAAAAGGGATGAGTGTGAAGATTCTTCTGGATGAGATTTGTATGGAAAAAAAAAGCATAAAGGTAGAACCAAAGGCTGGAAGGCCACCTAAGAGAAATCGCTACTGTCATCTAGTCCTGAATGCAGTGTGGTCAGGAGGAAGGGAGGGAGAAAGACAAAACTGAAAGGTGTTTTAAAGGAAAGCAGAAGTTGGGTCCAGCCTGCATTTTTGGATAAAGTCGGGAATTACTGGCTTTGGGGAAGAAGCTGTCCCCTTTAAATAGAACATGCCCCTTTTTCCTCCACAGTGGTGTCTTCTTTTCACTGCATACGTCACTCACATTACCTACCAGAGTCATTGTAGGTATTTATAACTGGGATCACTGGATTAGATGTAAGGAGGAGACTGAAAGTAAAAAGCAAATTTTGATTCTTTTGAAATAATAAAAGCAAGTCTGAAGGCAACTGTATACAGAATTTGGAAAGAGCATCTGGATTTTGAGGAAATGATGATAGAATTACAATATTTAAACTGAGATATCCTTAAGGTTCTTCCCCAACCCCCTTCATTTGACTGCAAAAATTAAGGCTTACCATAGTTGATTGTCCCAGTGCTAGTTATTTTGGATCAGAACTGGCACTAGCCGTGACACTTCCAGATTTCCAATTCAGTCCACCTCTTACAGTTGTTATAAATTAGATGTGAACAGTGTTAAATTTTTTTTAAGAGAGAGTGAGAGAGGAGAGAGAGAGAGAATTTCTTAATATTTATTTTTTTTTAGTTCTCGGCGGACAAAACATCTTTGTTGGTATGTGGTGCTGAGGATCGAACCCGGGCCGCATGCATGCCAGGCGAGCGCGCTACCGCTTGAGCCACATCCCCAGCCCCAGTGTTAAAATTTTAAAAGCACTTTTAAGTACATTATTTTATTTTACTTCTGGTATGGGATTGAACCCAGGTATACTCTACTAGTAACCTATATCATCACCCTTTAAATTTTTTTTTTTAACTTTGATACAGGGTCTTGCTAAGTCATTGAGGCTGGCCTCAAACATGTGATCCTCCTGCCTCAGCCTTCAGAGCCACTAGCATTACATTCATGTGCCACTTTGCCTGGCTCAAGAACAGGACTTCATATGAAATGAGATGTTAAAACTTCTAAGGACAGGAAATGGGTCTTATATCCAGGGCCTCACACAGGGCCTAGCCCATAACAGCACATAACAGATATTAACTGGAGGAATAAATGTGCATAGGCTCATTTCACAGCTAGGAAAACTGGTGCTCAGAGCAAGTGAGCAAAGGATGGATGCTCACAGAGCTCATTCCTGATGGTGGAGACAAGCAGAGATGGAGCCTTGCCTACTGAGAGATTCAGCTGCTGTTGTGTCACTTTGGGGTTGAGCCCCAGAAAACCAACCACACATCTGCAAATTGCTTAGTAAGTCTATGTAGTAAGAATAAAGGAGATAGTGAGAGCCTGCACTCGCCAACCAAAACAGGCCCTGCAGTGTCTGGCTTCGAAGACTTCTTCCCAGCTAGTGTTGTAAAGGACTCCTGACTGGTGTGCAGTTTATTCAATTAAGGGGGGGGAAATAGTCAGGCAAGGGAAGTAGTCCCTCCCTCATTTTACAGATGCAAAAGCTTGCAGAAACAGGAAGCCTACTTGCCCAGGATCCAACAGGTAGGCAGTTGGTGGTAGATCCAAGTTCCAGCAACTACAGGCTGCTGGAAGTGGTGGGGGTTAGTGCTCCCTAAAGGTTCTTCCTGATTCCATGCTCCAATCCATTCTCCACACTATAACCCAAGTGACCTTAAGACACACATGTGGTCTTGTTACTCCTGCTTAAACCCTCTCCAGGGTTTCCCTTGGCTCTGAGGATAAAGGCCAGAATCCTTACCAGACTTGGGCCCTCCCTCCCCTGGCTCTGGATTCAAGCCACACAGGCTGTCTTTCAGTTCCTCTCATACGAAAGCGCCCCACATCTTCACTCCAGGACCTTTGCACATGCAGCACCTTCAGTCAGGGCTGCCTCCTCTGCCAGTCCTAAATGCAACCCCACTCTTCAGATCACACATTGTCAGGGGTGGCAGGTCCAGTCCCCTGAGATCCCTGCTCCCTCCACTCTCTGCAGTTTGTAGCTGGGACTGTCATGAGTTGCTTAACTACATGGATACGTCGTGAGAACTGCAGTGTTTGGTGATCTCATCATGGTGTGACCATCAGAGAATGTTCTACACCCACAAGCCTAGATGGCAGGGTGCAGTCACTCCAAGCAGCCTCTCAATGCAATCGAGAGAAACAGTAAGCGAGAGATGCAGGAGGCTGTGACCAGAGTAACACGGTGTACTCTTTTGCAGTAAACTTTTTTTTTTTTTAATACGTAGGAGTACATTCTGAAGTAATGGTGAAAAACAGTAGTAGTTGTTTATTATCAAGTGTCATGGCAGTGTACGTCTCATGTGTGCTATATACTCTTACACGACTGGCAGAGCAGGAAGCTGGTTTACACCAGCGTCACCACAAGTGTGTGAGTGATGAACATCACCCAGCTATGACATCACTAGGCAATGGAACTGTTTCATTTCATTATAATCTTGACCACTGTCACATACGCAGTCCACTGTGATACGTAGCTGTATTTGTAATTCAGTATATGTGTGTTCTGTCTCTTCCAGTAGATAGCCTCCTCCCTTCTTTAACTGCCATAATATTCCTGGTCACTGGTGCAGTTTGGGTCCCATGTAGATACTCATTAGAGAGAGAGAGAGAGAGCAATGAGTACCCTGAAAAAGTGAAGAAATATTATTTGATCCCCTTCCTGGCATATGCCAGTTTGTGTCTGAGGCTCTGAGAATACCTAAAATTCAGAGTTCAGTTCCTCTTAAATAGTGATCAAAGGAAGATTTAAGAATGTGCCCAATGTGTGATGCAGGGCAAGAGGCAGAGAGCCCTAAGGGGACTCTATCAATTCTAGGGATTACAGCGACTCCCGGATTACTGAACCTGAGAGTCCTGCCTGCCTGAGTAGGTGGGGAGGGATGCCTGAGTTGCCAGATAAACCCTTCCAGGAAATCAAGGGTCCTCCCCATAAATGGGAGATCAGTACCTACAAAAGCTTCCCATCAGAAGAAGCTCAAAGCACCAAGTGATTCATGGGGAACATTCTGAGAAGAGTCTCAAGGGTGGGTGAAAGTATCCCTTTTCCCTACATCTGAAATCCTAAAAATGGGAAAGTTTATCTTATCTATGGGACAGTTAAAACTTGATCTTTCCTGCCTAGGGAATAATAAAATTAAGCAATGACTAACTCATGTCTAAAGCTTTACTGTTCACAAACCACTTTCACATGCATTATCTCTTTCAAATCCACACGACAGCCCACGGCCAGAATTTTCATAGATAAGGAAACTGAGACTGAGGAGTAACTTGCCCTAGAGGCATAAACTTTCCTACTGACAGGGAAATTTGATATTATGAAGGAAAACAAAATAAAACACCATGGATTTTGAGCAAAATCAGGCTAGGTTTGGATCTGACTCTATGGCTTTTAGCAGGGAAACTCTGTTAAGATGTATGACTTCCCTGAGATCATTGATATCTACCTTATCAGGGCACTGAGATGTTCCAAAACGTTCCATCCATATAACCCCTGGTTGTATGTAAGAGCCCAGACAGTGATGGTTTCCTTTCATCTCCCCAACTCCAGGGCCTGTGCCGTGTGCTCCCCACCCCACCCCACCCCACCCCATCAGGATAGAAGCTGACCATCCTGCTACCAGAGGTGGTGACAGCTACTTGCACAGGTCTTTGTGCTGCAGAGTCCATATAAAAAATCCAATGGATTCTTCTTTGTCTCAGCTGAACAAATGGTTTTGAGCTTTCCAGTTGTTTTTATTTGTTTCTGTTGTTGATGCTTTTAAGTCATAAACCAAAAAAATGAATGAGGGCAAGAAAACCAACGATCAAGGCAAAGCTAAGAGAGACGATAGTGAAATCAAGATGGAAAAGCATTGGGCAATTGCCCAATGGTAGGAATCCTGCGCAGGTAAACTAGACCTAATTTGTTCTGATTCTAAAAATTCCTCATTCCTAGTTACTGGCCCTTAACGGTTGTTCTTGTTATTGGAATTGCCCGGAAGTGACTACCTCTCAGAAGCAGTCTTGCCTGGTGACATTCCAGCTTCACTTCAGGGGCAGGAACCTGGTGAAGAACAAGATCATCCCAGCCATGTAGGGCCAAAGTTTCTGAGAGAGGCAAGGAGCAATGTCAGCCACGGAGGACCTGAAAGACACCTGTCGGCTCTCAACCACCCTCCTAGGAAATGAAGAAACAGGCACAAAGAGGGAGAGTGATGTGGTCAAAGTCCAAGTGCTGTGGTCCTGCGGATCATAAATGTCCCCCAAAGGCTCACGGGTCAGAGTCTTGTTCCCTGGAGGGGTGCTATTAAGAGCTGATAAAAGCTTTAAGAGAAGAAGCCTAGCAGGAGGTAATCAGGTTACTGCGGATATGCCCTTGAAGGAGATGGTGGAACCTGGTCCACCATGAACTCCCTACCACAATGAGCTGCCTTATCACAGGCCCCAAAGCAAGAAAACCTTCAAAACTGTGAGACAAAATAACCTTTTTATCCTTACAAGATGGTTATCTCAAGTATTTGTGATAATAACAAAAAGATAACTAACAGAAACCTCAAATTAGAGACCAAGGTTAATGGAGGAGGAACTTTAATGAGGGTAGGTAACTAACCCACAGACTGAAGGGCCTTATGCCTGCCAAGTTGGACAACTTTCCAAAATAATGCATTCCAGGGCAGGTTGCCCAAGGGCCTGGGACTCTGCTATCTTCCTTCTTCACTTTAAAAGCAAGCACAATGGGAAGCCTTGCACTGCAACTCCAGCCCCCCCCCCCACACACACACACACACACCAAGCCCTGGGGCACGCTCAGTGATTTCTGGTTGGATACTTGGAGATGAGTGCTCCCCAGAGTTCTGATCAGTTCTCTTCTCACTTCCTTTTACATCCTCTGCTTGAGGGGAAACTCTGGGCTCCTCACGTTGAGAGCAATCAACCCTGGTTGGCCTGCACCCAAATCTCTGCCCCAGGCCAGTTCTCTCTCCTAAGCGGAACATCCATAGAGCCAACTGCTTCTTGGACTTCTCCACATCAAAGTCATGTCCAAAGTGGAATCCTAACCCTGTTCTTAAACCTGATCTCAGTGTTTTCAGTTTTCTCATATTTTGAATAGCAGCCCCACTGTTCACCAAGTATATAGACTAAATCCATAGTCCATTTTTATATATGGTCAGCTTCTTCCTCATTGTGGCCTGTTTATACCAGGACAAGCTGGGGTGGAGTCATGGCACTGACTTGAAGGTCATCAAGAGCAGTGTGACTGCCATCGATTCCAGTCATTGTTTCATTAGAGGTGAAGAAATCAAGACCCAGACAGACACAGAGACTTGCCCAAATTGTCAAAGTTGATTAGCACTAGAGCTGGGACTGGATCCTGTGACACCCGTGAAATGCCCTGTTGTCATTTTCCTGATGTTAAAAATCACATCTTAACAAAAGTTCAATATGAACTGTGGTATATATACACATATATACTGGAATATTACTCAGAATTAAAAGAGAATAAAATTATGGCATTTGCAGGTAAATGGATGGAGTTGGAGAATACCATGCTAAGTGAAGTAAGCCAATCCCAAAAAACCAAAGGCTGAATCTCTCTGATAAGTGAATGCTGATCCATAATGGGGAGCCGGGAGGCATAGGAAAAATGGAGGAACTGTGATTGGGCAAAGGGAAGGGAAGGCGGGTGGGTGTATGAGGGCAGGAAAGATGGTAGAAAGTGATGGACATCATTAACCCAGGTACATGCATGATGCACATATGGTGTGACACTACATCGTGTACAACCACTGAAATGAAAGTTGTGCTGCAATTGTGCACAATGAATCAAAATGCATTCTGTTGTCATATATACCTAATTAAAATAAATTAATTTTTTTTAAAAGTTCAATATGATTATCTCTTGTTTTGTTTCCTGAATGAAGCATTTCTTTAAAGAACATGTTGATTCAAGCCCTACTATCCCACAAATGTCAGAGAGATCATTGGGGTACTGGAAGAACCACATACTCATAGGATCAGCTACTTCCCACCTGTCAGACCAGACTGTGGTCTAGCTCTCATAGACAGGCCTCTGCCCTCCTTCCCTGAGACATCCCCAGAGGCGCAGCCCTGGTGAGTCTGGTCCATCAGCACACTACCTGAATCAGATCAGCATGGTGGGTGGAGAGAGCTCAAGTTCTAGAGCGGGAGAGATCTGGATTGGCAACCCACTCTGAGAATTAGCCATAAACCCACCAGTTCTCCTTCCTGACAATGGCCAGATCCAGATCATGTTATGATTTCCTCCATCTGTTAAGCACTTACCCCCCAGCAGGAACTGTACGGAGTCCACAAACTGAATACTCCTTGCTTTCCAGTTCTTTATCCATGAGCAAAATCAGTAACACTGACTGTCATTCACTGGGCCATGCACACTGCTAAGCATCCCCTGCTCATTCCATGAGGTTGGCGGGGGGGTGGGGGTGGTGGCAGGGGGAAGATTGTTTACAGATGAGGAAACTGTTTACTGCAGGGATGGAAGCAGGTGAGAAATGAAAGCACCTGGCATAACGCCTGCCCTGTGTGGGCACTTTGGGAGTGTCATCTGTCACTTATGGGGTTGAGGCAAAGGACAAGGAACAAGAGGGAGAGACATGGGGTCAAATTTTTGGAACCTGTTCTGATCCTGTGTGGTGGGGTGTCACTAAATACAATGCATGAAAATGCTAATCCGCCTTTGACAATGTCAATCTAGTCGCTAAAACACCAGCACTTTCCTTTTTCTCTAGCTCTCTGCACTAGTATGCAAACACACACACACACACACACACACACACACACACACTTACACAAGTATATGCACTAGAGCTTTTATTTTTCTTCTGCTTCTTTTGCTCCCCTACATTTGGTCTTCACAGCAGCGATGAAAAGGTGATCCAACGGCAGTCCACCACCCCACCCCCCGCCTGCCACACAAACATATTTTGATCAAAGTTAGTCCATCTAACTTAGAAGTGTTGTTCAGAGGTCCAGGCTTTCTTTCCCCAAAGCAGCAGGACATATTTCCTACAGGACGAGGACAAAGGGGAAGAGGCTAGAGAATCTCTACTTATACAAATAAAGAAAGAAAGAAAAGAAAAGAAAAGAAAGAAAAACTCTTTCTAGGATGCAGACAGAGCCAAAGAACCAAAGCCCTTGGAAGCCCCAGACAAGTTGTCCCAAGATGTGAGTACCTGTGAGGCCTGTCTAAGGTTCCTGACTCTGGGGTATGCTATGACTAAGAGCCCTTAGTATTTTCAGTCTTTTTTTTTTTTTTTTTTTTTAAATCTGAGCCCAGTACTTGCAAGCCTGGAATCACAGAATCCATGCCTAGCACCACCCATGACACTAAACCCCCTAGCCCATGTGGTCCCTTCTCATGTGAGACAGGTCAGTAATAACCATTCTTTGCAGATATCCTGAGCATGAGGGTTGACAGAGCATCTCAAACAATGCATCTCAATGATCCTCCCATCCACCCAAGGAGAACCTTATTATTACCATCATTCCCCTCCCCTCTCTTTTGGCAAGAAAATTGAGTCTCCAAATGCCCCAAGATTACTCTTCTAAAAAAAACAACAATCAGTTGTTCACAGCCTCTTCATCTGAGGTCAGGACTGCTTGACTACCATGCTACAGCTGATTCCTGCCCCAAAGCTATTATTTACACCTTACACCACATTACACAGGGGTGATATTAGACCAGTGGAATTGATGAGGCAACTATGTTGTTTAGAAGTTGAGAGAATCTGAAAGATTCTGTAAAGTGATTCTCTACTCATCCCTGTTTTACAGTGGAGGAAACTGAGCCTACAACACGATAGCTACACACTATATACCTATTCAAGTGCAAAGAGGAAAAGTGTCATTCTCAAAGTTGCACAACTAGTAAGGGGATAGGAATAAAACTCTGTCCTAACTTCTAGTAGACTTCAACATATGTCTACTAAGCCAAGTGTTGGAAAATGTATCAGAAATGGTCCTTGACCTGGAGATTGGCATGTATCACTAAGTGAGCTCTTGATCTATCCCAAGAGCTTCAATAATTTGAAGGATAAGCAATAGTGAGCCCAAAAAAGTAAGGAGGCAGAGGAGAAGAAAAGAAGCACTACTCTTAAGGAGAAGGCATGACCCACACAGGGAGATCTGAAATAACTTGATCTGAACTAGGAACTTCACACAGTTCAATATTACTATAACTGAAAGCATGAGCCTGGGAATGGTAAGGTAATAAAAACTAGGGTATAAGTCAATGGCATGCAATGGAAGGCCTTGTAATCCATATTCAGGAGTTTAGACTCTACCTTTAAGATTATTGAGAGTCGTGAAAATGTTCCTATGGAGAAGACACTCATTGAAAGATTTGGGGGAAGCCTTCATCTTTTGGGTGCCTTCCAATACTATCTATCTTTGTCATGCAATTTGTCATGGAGATCAAATTCATCCATCCATTCATTCATTCACCGGGCACCTTCCATGTATCTAGCCCTGGGCTATGCATTGGGAGTCTACTCCCCATTCTCATGGAGAGAAGATGGAAAGACAAGTCAAATGACGTGCATTTACAACACAAGCCATGGTATCAGAGTCACTCAGGGCTGTTTGCCCAGGCCAGTGGGTAGAATAGATCAGGAACTGTTTTCTTGAGAATGAGATATCAAAATTGATATTGAAGGGTAAATAGTTAGTCTGGCAACAAAAGAGGGGAGATGTTCCAGGCAGCAGTAACAGCATTAAGCAGAGGTCAGAAAGTACGAAAGCACACAATCAATTCAGGGAATTGAAAATAAGAACCGTATGTAGACGTGTGTTGCAAACAACAAGGCATTGTAATAATATGATCATCAGGTTCATGGGGGAACCTGCAGACATACACCGTAAGCAGAACACACTGCATTTTCCTAATGGCTGTGGTGTCCAACCCCTTCAGATTCTGCCCTTACATCCTCTGGATTGCCGCAAAGATGCCAAGAGATAATTTCACTTGTCAATTATTTAACCTGTTCTTCACGGCTTTTCCTTAAGAAAAGAATATCAGAGATGTGTACAGAGTGATTGGGTTACCCATTATAACTTTAGATTCTCAAGCAATTCTGTAGTGGGAAAAAAAAAAAAGACATTTTCTTCCCATCCCCATTTTATGGATTAAGATGGTAAAACAAAATACAGAGAGCAGCAGAGAAACCAGGATCTGGACCCCATCTCTCCGCCTCCAGGTCCTTTACTCTTCCAGACCTTGTAATTGCATTTATCACAGAATCACAAACCATCCTCCCAGACGTTTGTGATAGAAGGCACTTGCCACAGTAAGCATCCCTTTTCAGGGATTACCTTGTGACCTTAAACCTCCTTAGTTAAAGCATCTCCAAATCACTTTGACTAGAAGATAACATCAGTTTTTTTGTTTTTTGTTTTTTTGGTTTTTTTTTTTTTTGGTCTGGGGAAGTTTCCTGTAGGCAGAAAATCTTATCCTTAATGGGCAGATTTCCCAAGTTTAATCAAGGAAGGCGCTATTTCCTGCCTACAGGGTTCTGGCTCCTTAACCTCTTTTGCCTTAGTCAATACTTGCTTAAAATTTAGAATCCAACTTATTTGAAGGCCTAAATCAACTGGAGAGGCAAAGGGGACTAGGTCTGGATCCACAAAACGAGGATTGGAGATTTCCATGCCTTTGCCTCTTAATACCTCTGAGATCTGGGGCAAAGCTCTTATCTACAGCATATCTGAGGTCCACACACACCTTGGTTTAAATCGCAGTGCTGCTAGGCTGGGTCCTGGGACTCCATGAAGCTATGTTGTTTCTATGAGCTTCAGTTCCTCATCCAGAAAAAATAGGGTTAATCCTTGTATCTATGCTAATGGGATGCTGCTTTCCTGGTACTCATTGAATAAATACTATCAGTTAGATAAATATAACAGCTGCCTAACTGACATCTATTGACTGAATGGGATAATATCTATGCATAAGTGGAATAATTCAGAAGAGTTCCCTTCATTCTTCTCTTCTTTCCAGCCCCCTTTCCTCATCTATAAGATGGAAATGAGTATCTCTCCCCTGCGTCCTTTGTGGGGCCTCTGAACAAATCCCATACAGTCATGTTTGCAGAAGTTCTTGTGAAGTTTGAGTCTAAGATGATCTTAGGTAGAGTCTACACTATCTAAGAAACCACATACATTATTTCTTTCTCTTCTTACAAGTATCCTACAGAGTGGGTATCCACATCATTTCCAGTTCCCAGATAAGAAAACCAGAGCTTAAGTAACTCTTTCAGGTTCACAAGATAGTCAGTCATTGGTGGCTCAGACATTAGAAGCCAGACATTCTTCCCACTGTAGCCTCTGACTCCATTGAATCTAAAGGTATGATTCTAATCTCCAAAGCTAGGACTTCTGCAGTTCCATCCGAGAGCATGAATGGTGTGTCACAGTTTAATATCTTCTCTGTTCCTATTTCCTCATTTGTGAAAAGGGCGTATCAGTAGTGTTTGTTTGTGGGCATAAGACCCTTCAGTTCTCTTACTTTCCATTTCTTCAACTCAAAAATGAGAAAATAAGAACTGTACTGTGCTGAACTGAAAGGAAGAAGTAGAACTTAATCTTGACTCTAGCTAGGATCTAGGATTCTCTGTCCTTGAGACTCCTGTCTCTTCTCCTCTGGGGAACCTTCCAAGATCTTTTACAGGGTCTGAATTTAGAGTCATTAACATGCTCTGAAGCAACAGTTAATTCTCACATTCTTGCTAAAAAATTTTATTTATGCCTTTTGTACCATGACCTGCTACTGTAAGATCACAGATTTTTAGAATGTAGAAATAGTAACAATCATTACTTGAATATTGACTTTATGCCTGAAAATGGGCACTTAATACTACAATGAAAATTTTATTATTCCTATTATATAGAAAGAAAGATTGAAACTCACAGAGGATAATTTTCTTAGGAGCCCACAGCTCCCTGCATGAAAGATGCTAAAAAAAACTGATTTATAAGATAAATGAATGAATGAGTATCTCCTCAAAGCCACTGATGACCTGGACAACAGAGCTTTGTCTTTTTCGCTTTTATCCCACAGCATCTAGCATCAAACTGACCGCATAATGATGTTGAACTCAGACTTGGACAAAGTTATGGCCAACATGTCAGACGAGTGTTCTGAGGCCTTCATCCAACGAACACACTTTCTGAGCAGCACAGGGGAGAACACATCCCGTCAGACATGAATCTCACCATAAGTGCTAACCATTCTGTGATTTCCAGGTCTGCCAAGTGGCAGTTTGACTTGTCATCTCTTTGGGGACATCTGATCCTTGGATGATCTGAGGAGCCAGAGCAGAAATGATTTTTGAGTTGAAATGGCACCAGTGGTTTTTATTCCTTATGAAAACCAGATCCACAAAGACCAATTCCCTTGATACATACAATCCCCAGTTTTTCCATAAGCCCTGTTATTGACTTTATTGAATAACAAAAAATAGAATCCTCAGAATTCCCACTCTGCACAAATCCTTTGCTTTCTCTACCTCTTGGCAAACAAAAGTGACCTCAAGCAAGCAAGGAAGAAAGTATAAGGAGACGGGTAAGACCTGGAGTCTCCGGCACTAGAGAAAGCCACCAGTCTTGCTTTATCCAGGTGTTTCATAGCATTGGACAGAGGTCGCCAGGTGAGGTAGAAGCCATTGTCCTATTTTCTGAAAGAGGAAACTACAGCTTGAAGGGGCCTGCCAAGACAATTAAAATACGACCCCTACCCTCAAAGGGCCCCTCATTCAACAGAGGTGAAAGACATGGAGGCCATGACCTGTGGCCCAATAAGAGTGGGTACAAGGGCTGGGGATGTGGCTCAAGCGGTAACGCGCTCGCCTGGCGTGCAGGGGGCTCTGGGTTTGATCCTCAGCACCACATAAAAATAAAATAAAGATGTTGTGTCCACCAAAAACTAAAAAATAAATATTAAAAAATTCTCTCTCTCTCTCTCTCTCTCTCTCTCTCTCTCTCTCTCTCCCTCTCCCTCTCCCTCTCCCTCTCCCTCTCCCTCTCCCTCTCCCTCTCCCTCTCCCTCTCCCTCTCCAAAAAAAAAAAAAAAAAATCGGTACAAGTCTCATGGTATATGCAGGAAGCAGGATTGTCTTGAGAAGGCAAGCCTCCCTTGGGGATATAGCTGCAAATGTGGTGACGAAATGCCTAACAATGACTTTTGGCTTTGCCTCAAAATCAGTTATTTCGTAATGTAATATGCATCCAGAGTTCTGCAGGATGTGACAAGGATCGAGGGCTGGAAGGCTCCCGATGTGATTTTAGACAATTGTCTTTGTCTTTTTAAAACCAGATTTCTTTATCAGCAGAATGAGGACAGAAAAGTCCCAGTTCTTATTAGGACTATTATATGATCTTTGTTATTGCACAGCTGCGCCCCATGGTGATGCTGTGAGGTACTAACAGAATCACGTGCATCCAAAAACACCAGATCAGAAGTGATAGCCGGTGTTTGTGAGCCGATACTACTGAAGACCTCTTCCTTTGTTCCTGAGTGACCAGATAGTCCATATTGAGTCTACAGTCAACTAAACTCCATCCCAAATACCTATCAGCCCCCAGAAGTCTTTCTCCCTCCTGTGCCTTGGAGCCACAGACTTCTCAAACTCTACGCTGCTATCATTTTGGATCAGATAACTCTGTGTTGGGGGTGGCCGGTTGACCAGCACCTTGTAGGATATTTAGCAGAATCTTTGGCCTTGAACTCCTAGATACCAGGACCCAGCCTCCAGTTGTAACAACCACAATGTCTTTGGACATTACCAAATGTCTCTGGGGCTGGGAGGCAAAAATCACCCAGTTGAAGATTGCACGTAACCATGTGTCCCTGGAAGTTATGCCAGGCCAGAGATTCTGCTCCCATTTCACAGATGAGGAAAACTCTGAGATCCTGAACAAGAAAGAATGCACCTAAGCTCCCAAAGGGATCTGGGAGACAACTTCACCTTCCAGAACAGCTTAATGAAGAACTACAGAGCCTGCTATTAAAACTGTACAGGGAGGGGGTAAGTCACGGGGACCCAAGACAACTCTCCTCTCTCCTTTCTTGCCTGCTCTGCCCCTCTCCACCATTGAGGCATCCTGCAGAAATGCTGGCGCCTGTCCCTCCCTCCACATGACCTGCCCTCGCCTCTCTCTTGTGTGCCAGAGGGGAGTGCCCACTGGATGCCAGGATAGGATGAGCATTGTTGCACAACAGGTGACGAAACAGCAGTGAGGATAAACCCCAGACTCAGCCCCGCCCCAAATTTCAAACTCCAGGCAGAGGTACTGTCACCAAGAAGCAAACATTTGTGGGAGGGGGAACACCTCCAAATGAGAGATTCTTGCATTGTCCTGCAAGGAAAGGTCTTGGCCATCTCTGCACCAGCTGGAGAGCCAGGATGACCCTGGGCGGAGCACAGGGCACAGTATTCTGGTTCATTCCTTTACCTCCACCCCCAGACTTCCAGACCCCTTTTGCATCCTTCTTGGAAGGGCCCTTCAGAATGCACAAAAATAACCCCTCCCTCCTCCTCCTCCACCTCCCCATCGGCAGGTCCCATTTGCCTCAGCTGTCCCCCTGCAGAAGGCTAGCAAGCAGCTTGGTGCACGGGTTAGGGGTGTGTAACATTTTGTCTGAATAGGCCCCTATGTTCCCATAATTTATAGTGGTAAGTAATCTTATTTGCAAAGCAAGCCCTTACAGTTATAAAAAACAAGTTAATTGACTTGCATAAAAATCAAACATGTAAAAGTTTTCCATCTTAACACAAACAGCACACTGAGCCCATTTGTACAATAGCTATGATGCAGTGCAGCCGCGTCTGGACTACCTGGACCCGGCCTCTTTCATAACCCAAAATGGAATCTTAAACCCTGACAAGGCCACATACCGATGGGAGTTACTGAATTTAGAGTCAGTCACTCAACTAATTATACAACGTTTTATTTTTTTCCTTGTGTCAATAAACAAACTTGGGTCTGACTTCTGACACTGAGTCCTAGAAGCCAATTAAGAGGCATGCCCAATATATTACAGGGTCTACAAACAAGGATGGCTTTTCTTGGAAGAGTGAACATCATGTTTCTTTTAATGAGTGTGAAAATATATGAGTTTCTTAATCACTGGCAACTCGGATGGAGTCTGTCAAAGACAGGGAAATCACTGACTCCCAGCTCGGGAATGAACAGGGGCCAGATTCTTGATGGGGCTTATACCATGGGATCCTCTGGTGAGAGACAGCTTGGAAGACAGCAATCAGGGGTGACACCACAAAGAATTGGTAGCCAGAATCCACTCCAGGTCCCTGAGAAAGGAAAGGAAAGAAGTTTTGTTTTGACTGAATCTTCTGCAGAAAGTAAAGAGACCCCACCTCGGTGGGATGGAAGGACCATGGTGATCCACAGAGGCATGCATTGCAAAGGGCATTTCACAGTGCCATTCAATTATCTCTATCCTCCACTCTCCTGAGAGTCCATTTAATAGGGATGGGGTGGGGGGAACTAGCATTTCTTAAATGTCCATTATGTTCCGGGTATCTTTGCTTTCTATATCCTATTTACCCCTCGAGAAAATTGCCGAGAAGGTATAAATGATCCCGTCTTATGGATGAGAAAACTGAGTCCAGAGGCAGGAATGAAGTGGCCAAGTCACCCAGCAAGTTTGGCAAAGCCAAGGTCAGGTCTTGTTCCCCTGGGTCCTGCTCTGGGTGAGGACTCTTGCAAGCACTGTTGGAAACTCAGTGATCTGATTGTCCATCTAGGCCAGGAAATGGCTCCACTCACCTACCGATGTCTGTTGAATCCCTACTATGTGCCAGACACCATGAGAGGAGTTACAGATACCAGAGAGACAGAATAAATATGCACACTGATGCAAGTATTCAGAGAAAGGACATTCAGTTAAGTGGGTCAGAAAATACTTCTTTGTGTGTGATAGAGGGATTGAACCCAGGGGTGCTGTTCTCTCTCTCTCTCTCTCTCTCTCTCTCTCTCTCTCTCTCTGTGTGTGTGTGTGTGTGTGTGTGTGTATTTTTTTTTTTTTTTTGAGACAAGGTCTCATTAAGTTGCCCAGGCAGGCCTGGGATCCTCCTGCCTCGGCCTCCCGAGTCTCTGGGATTACAGGTGTACACCACCACACCTGGCAGGAAATATTTTATAGAGTGAGTGACCCTTCATACATGGGCAGACATAGGGGACAGGGGATCCAGGCAATGTGCCGGCACAAGGTGTGAAAGCAGATAAGGGGGGCCCATCCCATCCCAGCACCACTAAGGGAGCCCACAGGAGAGACTGGGAGGATGCTCTCAGCCAAGGCTAGAGACAGGACCAGGAGGGCCTCTGTGGAAAAGAGGGCAGATGGATAGGACTGACCCAGTACTGCTCTCTGAACCCGACTTTGCTGAGACAGACAGTTGACCGTAATCAAACCTCAATGGAACAGATAGGACGGCACCTGGTACTAGAGTTCAGATGCAGCGGCTCTGCATCCCAGTTGCCTGGACCCAAATGCTGGCTTAGTGTGACTCTGGACTAGAGATTCAACTTTTCCAGGCCTCAGTTTTCCCCTTCAAAATAGGATTGGGTCAACACCTACTTCGAAGATTTGTTGGGAAACTTAAGAGAAAACTCTTAGAGCAGTCCCTGTCATCTAAGTGCCTTATAGTGAAGATGATGAGAGTTCTCATTTGGACTCACTGCCCCCACCCCCACCTTACAGGCTCTGTCACTTTGAACAAGTCTGTAAACCTCCCGATCATCAGGGAACCTGTGGCCTTTGGCACCTAGTAGGTGCTCAGCAGATAGAGGCTGCCATTGTTCTTGCTTCTGTCCTCATCTTCACTGACTCTGATATGAGAATGTCCTGCCTTCCTAGCAGGGTGGGAGCCAAAGCCACCCTTCCTCACCACGACCTGTCCAGGCAGGCTGGCGTGCCACCCAGGCGAGTGAGACAAATGGCCTTGCCACCTACACGGAGCACACGTGCACACCAGGGGCACGTAGCCCAACTCGTTAGCACAACAGGGCTCTCTTCTTTCCAGCACTGCTTCTCGGCCCTCCGCATGCTTTGCTCGGAGTGGAGGTCCCCCGTTATTTATGTTTGGAAAATGCATTCAGGGCAGTTCCCAGAAGCACTTACAGAGCTCTTATTTAATTGCTACTTTATAAACTCACTGCTCCGAAAAGTGAGGGATTGATGGTCTGGCCTGGCACCTGGAGTGGCCTTGCTACAAAATGCTTTTCCGAGATTGGCCTGGGACCTGCACTCCCAGGAGGCCAGAGCCCTGTGCCGTGCAGCTCTGGCCTGTGTCCAGCTCCAGAGGGCCCAGTAGGGCCCATCACCCTAATCCTCAGCTTGGGGGCAGCTTTTGTTGGTGTGCTCACACACATCCACACACAGGACCCTTCATCAACCCAGGGCCAAGGGTGCTGAGGTATTCAGGGGTAGGAGGAAACTGGTTCCTTGTTCCCCTTTCTGCAAGCCTGCAAAACCCAGCTATGAAGGTGTCCCAGGCCCCAGATATAGGCAAGAGGGACACTGCTCGGGCTTTCAGAGCCCGTCTCTCATTTGCCTTGCTCTCATGCACCAGGGCCACCTGCATCCCAGACCCCATGTTCAAAGCAAGTGATGTAACTAAGCCTCAGTTTCCTCACTCACAAGGTGCACTACACAGATGCCCCGTCTCAGACTCACTGAGAGAATGAAATGAAGTCATTATTGTGCTGCTCCCGGCATCTAGAAGCAGAGATCAAGAGGTGTCATTTATTAGATTTCTTCAGCCACAGGAGCAAGAGATGAAGAGCCCTCTGTGCACGGCTCCCAGGTTTGTCAAGGCCAAACTTGCTGTCTGGACAAAATATGGACTCTCATAAAGACCCCTCCTGTTCACGCAGTCCCAGTACAACGCCATGCCACAGCACTTTATGGTTCCTCGAAAGCATTTTGCAAGCCTTTTCTCAAATGATCTTTGCGCTCCAACAGGGTTTGGAGTCAGAGGTTCATTTCACAGAAGAGGAGGCTGAGACATGGGATGGCAGGGTGACGATGATCCATCGATTTCCATCTCCAAATCTCTCTCCTTCTCCTTCACACTACCCCACCCAGCTTGCCCCCTGGTTAGCACAACCAATAGGACCAAGAGCACAACCAACAGCTATCGGGATGACCGCGGTTGACAGCCAAGGCTACCCGCAGCAGACGTGGCTTCTTCTGCCTTCTTCTGTTCTCTCTTGGAGAAGAGAGATGTCTGCAGAAGAAGCGATGTCTGCTGCAAGTAGGGGAAAAGCCATGGGGAAAGCCAGGTACATATCACAAAGACACTCAAGCAGTCCTATGGGGAGGCCTTGACAAGGAGGAACTGAGGCCTTCTGCTAAACACCAGCATAAATTTGCCAGCTTCATGAGCAAACCATCTTGGAATCCGATTCTTCAGCCCCAAATGAAGACTCACCACCTCACCTGACTGCAACCTCACAAGACACCCCCAAGCTAAAAACACCCAGCAGAGCCATACCCAAGTGCCTGGCCTATTGAAACTGTGAGATAATGTTGGCTGTTTTAAGCTGCTAACCTTGGAGGGGGAGGAACTAATACACTATTTTTCTCACCTTTGCCTTAACTGACCTTGACTCTTACCTTCCCCTCCCTATTTGCAACTTACAGAACACATGCACTTAACAAAGACTAAATAAGACTAGAGCTGTTGTCCATATTTTCTGTTTATATTGGATACTTTTATTCTACCATTTGAATATAGAGCATTTTTTTTTGTGTGTGTGTATGCACTCTCAAAATTCAGACCACACTGTTGTCTCTGTGTATGTGTAGCCCCCTTAAAGTAGGATCTTAATAACCTGAGCTTTTTCAAAGACTTTATTATTTTCCACTTGGATTACAGCAATCCTAGCTGTTTTTCCCTCCTTTCAGTTGTGCCTCTTTAAAAAAAAATTTTTTTAAATTAAAAAAATTAAAGAAAAACCCTCCTCCTAAAACCTTGTGCTATTTTTTGTTCACTTTGTAGGTCAAAACCAAGCTCACATCATGTCCCATGAGATCCTTCCTGGTTGACCTCCCTTTGCCACGCCTCACTGTGCCTTTTTCTCTGGAAGTCCTTCCCTGCCTAGTTCACCAGGCAAACTTCTATTCATTCTTCAAAACCCAAACCAATCACTGCTGTCTTGAAATCTTTCTCTCCATCTACTGGCAGAGTTGGGTCCCCTCTGTGTACCTGGGTGTACCTCTCTGTGAACGCTGACCACGTTGTTAGAATTGTATTCTCATCTGTCTCTGCAACACTGGGCACCCCTAGACTGCCGTTCAGTTTTGTTCTTTTGGCATCTGGCTCCAGGGCTTGTCATATAGTAGCTGCTCAATGAAAATTCATTGAGTCAGAAAGGTTTTGTGGGGAGGGGTCAATTTTCATTCGGAGCCAGCATAGGTGCAGCTCACTGGCACAGTGTCAGGCATTCAGAAGGCATACCATAAATGCCAAGGTTTTCTTCCTTAGGGGTAGGCTTTGTTTGTTTAACTGTGGCCCCACCGTTTCTTCCAAAAAGAAACTTCCAAGAAATTCACAGGATGGTTTGATTTTTTTTCACTTGCCTTAAACTCTCCCTGAACTCTGTGGACTGTTGATCCCCCATCGTCTCCATCTCTGCCAGGTCTCCTGGAATCTCTGTGTTTTTCTTTTATAAACTCTACTAACGGGTTTCATGAGGTCGCGTAGCGTTTACCTTTCCTATTCTCAGTTCACAGCATCTCACTGAATTCATTCCTTTACTCATTTGCTCATTAACGAGGGACTTAGAACTTGAGATTCTCCATGCTCCCTCTTTGCCATGGTTCAAATCCTGGCAAGCTCTGCGGCCCTGGGCAAGTGACTTCACGTCTCTGCACCCTTAGTTACCACATCTGTAAAATGAGAATATACCCATGCCTGTGGCATATCGGCAAACAGCAAGAGCCATGGGAAGACTGGCACTTAGTCATTCAACAAACATCTCTTCAGCCACCAGTACGGGACAGACACTGCTAACTGCTGAGGACAATGAGACAAGCTCCCTGCATGCTGGCGCTCATGCTCAGCGAGGGACACATACAATTACAAATAATGCCCCATAAGCACTGCAGCAGAGATGTGCCTGAGAGGTTTACTAGGAGCAAGAATGTCTTGTTAATGTAGGTGTCCAAACATGCATCCCTGAAGAAGGGACAGTGCATTGGGTGGACAAGACCCCAGGCAAGGATCCCGGCATGAGTGAAAAAAAAAGCAGAAGGGCTAAGATAGGGAGTGACACTCTCAGGAAACACAAGAGTTTGTAGTGGCTGGGAATATACCTGAGTATTTGTGGGCCCAAGCAAATGAGAGAGCAGAGGTGGCTGCAGACTCTACAGGATCTTAGACCACATGCCACTCAGATCGTGGGCACTAGGAGAAGTGGAGGCCTTTGAGGACCTGCCCTCCTTACATATGCACTTAAGAAAGATCACTCCAGCTGAACCCAGTTTGTTGGCTACTGCAGGGGTCCAGGCAAGATGTGAGGAACTACAGGAAGAAGAGGGAATAAATGTAAAAGACAGAGAAGGTTGGTATGTTTTGTCTAGAAAAGGCCTGATAATAAATACCTCAGCTTTTGCAGGCCACACTATCTATCCCAAATACTTCATTCTGCAGTTGCAAAATCAGCCATAGACAATTGACAAACAAATGAACAGGACTATATTCCAATAAAACATTATTACAAAAAGAGGCTACAGGCCCTAGTCTGCCAACTCTCAGTTTAGAAGATGAATGGATAGGAACTGGCCTCCATCCAGGATGGTTAGGGAATGTGTAAGAGGGAGACAGTAAGAGATTTCAAGACTCTCAGGTGGTCCCCGGGTTCAGCACCCTGCCACCTGCCAGGTGGCCCAGCACTGTTCCACATTGTTACTTTCTTTGAAAAGATAGACACTGAGATTCCACAAGGTCTTCTGCATTCGAGAAGTTATTTCCAAGAACTGCCACCTCCTAATGCCCCCAAAGGACTTGTGATGCCGTTCCAATCCTAGGAGAGAGTGGAGAGAAATTATGGAATGTTGACCCATGGTGGAACCTTACAGATTGCCTGGTTCCCACTGCCAACACAGACCCGCTCCAAGCCCATAGGACAAGCCAGAGGAATCACTGCCCAGCTGAGCTCCACAGCAGGCGGGGGGGCTGACCCCGAAGGCAGCACGCACGATTCAGCCAGACCATTCAGCTCTATCCTAACAGATGCCGGAAAATGCCATGTGAATCTAATTTGGGGAAATCGAAAATACCAAGATGGCTATTTGAAGAAATCTTGCAGATAGTTCTGATGTAAAAGTGCATACCATCATATATATTGCTCTGCACTGTTGGTGGGAACATGAGCTGATACAAGACTTTGGAAGGGTGCTTGGGCTTTAACTTTCAAATCCTTTAACCTAAATACCCCTTTCCCAGTATTGCTACTTCTAGAACTTGCTGGAAATACTTGAATGTATATAAGCCCCCATCATCTAGTTGAGCAGCATTCATTGTGATGGCAGATTAAAATGTACATCCTTGGTAGGAAAATGGCTAAGCTATGGTCATTAAAATTTTTAGATAGATTTGTGGGGAATTGACACAATAGATTGCTCTGACTCATTGTTGAGTTTTTTTTAATGCAAATCAAGGTAAAATATAAGTCATCTCACTTTTGAAAAATGACTTTATCATTGCCCACATAAATAGATGCAAAACAGCAGGGCTAAGGGAGACCAGGAAAGCCACGGGTCCCAGGGGTTAAATTTAAGGAAGTTCTCAATTTCTGCTTCATAGAAGGGCCAGCTTTGTATGAGCCTGGGAGTGAGTGTCTCCTTAAATTCTGCATTCAAAGTTTCCTCTCTTGCCAGTCCTGAGACACCCTAGTCCCAGTCCTGAGACACAGAAAGCTACCCTTGGGGCTAATACACAGGTTGTCTCTGGAGAGAAGCATTGAGGAGATAACAGGGAGGGGGAAAATGTATCTGGTATTTTCCTGACATTAGAGAGCATTACCAGTCTCCCATTAACAGTGGTCAAACACAAGTTACTCCTCAAGTAGCAAGTAGTCTGAAGTAAGCAGTCAAGAGGGGTGTGGCAATGCCCTTGTGCCATCAGGGATGGTATGAATTAGACAGCTTTCCCTAGGTTGCACTGTCATAACAAACAGTCCCAAATCTCACAAAAATAAAGTCTCCTGTCTTGCTCATGCTACTTACCCTTCCCAGGACAGTTGTGGTTCTGCTCCACAGTATCTTCTTTCTGAGGTCTAAGTTAAAGGAGAGGAGTAGGTCTATCTGGGACTTGTGGTCTTATGATAAAATCATGGGATGGCGTCCAACTTCTCAAGCAAGACCTGTGTCACTTCTGCTCACATTCCACTGGCCAATGGAAAGTTCACTACTGATGGAATAGGGTGAGAAGTGTCCTCTTCTCCCAGGGAGGAACATGAGTCAGGGTCCTATGGAAAGACACTGTGAATATTTTTGAACAAATATTTCAATCTGCCAACAGGGACTGTATTAGTCAGCCTTCTGTCTCTATAACAAAATGCCTGAGATAATTCATTTATAATGAGAAAAAGTTTATTTTAACTCACAGTTTTGGAGGCTCCAGACCATGACCAACTCACCTCATTGCTTTAGGTCTGTGATAAAGCAGCACATCATGGCAGGAACATGTTGTAAAGCCAACTGAGCACCTTACGGTCAGAGAGCAAAAGAGGAAAAGGCAGGAGCTTCAATTTCCATAGAAGGCACCCTCCCATGACCTAAGCACCTCCCATTAGTTCCACCATCTCCCAATAGCACCACACAGAAGACCAAAACTTTCAGGGACATTCAACACCCAAGCTATAGGAGAAGTCAAGGCTCCCTTGTCTTCTTGTCCTTCCATTTCTAATATGTGCCTCTTGGCCTCATGGTGGTGGAAAGGATGATGTTCCACATTCTGGCATTTCCTCTAAGCAGTAAAGAAAAAAGAGAGATAAAAGGGGAAATGTGTATGTCAGCTGTCGCAGACCTCTTTCACAAGTGTTGGCAGAAGCTTCTCCCGGTGACTCCCTACAGCTGGGTTACCAGACCGTGCTTCATCACAAGGGAATGGAAAACAGCAAGCCTCTCCACAGGGTCCCTTCCCACCTGGAACACCATCCGAATTCCATTAGTAAGAAAACAGAGGAGGGATCAGGGGAAGCAAGTAACTGCATCTGCCACGTACCCACCATCAGAGCCACTCAGGGAGGTGCCTTTTGTTTCGTTGCACAGATAACTGTCATAAGAGATGGAATGACTTGTCCAAGATAACACGACTGTTGTTAAATGGCTCCCCCTACCCAGGTGTGTCTGCCTCCCTGCCCTGCCTGATGCCCCTGGTGACTGACAGAGAACTTTGGTAATATAGGCACTCATCTGAGGTGTGGACAGCCCGCCTCAGTGATGTGTGCTTAACCACGCAGCCATAGGTACGGGCACATGTGTTCTGGAGACAGATGCACCACGGCAGTGAGTCAGCTGCCCATTCCCCCATCAGGTGATATATCCAGGGATGTCAGTACAAGCCAGAACAAAACCTCCCCACCCCCACCACACACACACACACACAAAATCATGGATATTAACAAAAGCACAGACAAAAGGTCCAGAATGCTGTCTGGATTGGAAGTAGAAAAATCTGAGCTCATATCAATTCTTTTTTTTAACTAAATGTATAATTTATTTAGCCTGAAGAGAATGAGAACTTGTTTAGAAGGTACAAACATTCACAATGCAATGGAAAAATCAGTTAAAATTTAAAGGAAATATTTGAACAGTGTAAACAAGGGGATATTGAGGAAACGCAGGAAGTCATTTTATCTTAGGTAAAACTCAGTGTGTGCAAAGCTTTGTGATCTAGGTAGATCATTAGGAAAAAGACACTGAGAGAATACAAAGTATCTATACAATGTCAATAAGGGTGGTAAGAAGAGTAGAGAGTACGCATGAGTTTCCTAGGGCTGCTGTAACAAAGTAGCACAAAACCATGAGTGTGCCTTAAAACAACAGAAATGTATTGTCTCATAGTTCTGCAGTCTAGAAATTCAAAATCAGTCACACCAGTTCTTTACAAATAAGCCCAGCATGTGTCTAAACTTCTCTGTGTTTTAATGGTTAAAATGGGGATTATAATGTCTACTAAAGTTTTCCTGAAAAGATTCAGCGAAATAATACAAGTACAATTACCTAGCACAGGTAAGCTCTCCCCAGAAGTTAGATTCCTTCCTTCCTGAAATATCCTGAGCTTTCATCAAAATGTCTTCTAAATGGATCCCATTTCTCCATCAGGTAGCATGTTCATCTAGAATAGCTCTACCTTTACTCCTCATGGGTTATCAGTTGGTGGGGGCCCTTGACACGGCAATTTTGCTAGACTAAGAATACAGCAGAATGAATCAGGCTTTCATAAAAGAATCCAGATGTCAAGTCTGGAACAACCAAGAATAGCAGAATATCTTTGAATTATCTGATGCTTTGGCCTGATTACTATTTGGGGCGAATCCACCAGACTGTTCTCCTTTCATTCCCTAAATACACATCAAGGGTCTCCTTCAGTAGTCCTCTGAGCAGTGAGAAGACCCCCCAGGCAGACCTGCAAATAGCAGAGCTTGTGAGGCTAAGTGAGTGGGATCATAGCACAGGTTTCAGTGAAGTTTGGAGTCTGTTTTCCAGAGTGACTTGCACAGAGCACTGGTCTAGGTGCCCATTAAAATATGAGCTTGGAGGGCTGGGGTTGTAGCTCAGTGGTAGAGCACTTGCCTGGGGTATGTGAGGCACTGGGTTTGGTTCTCAGCACCACATGCAAATAAATTAATTAAATAAAAGGACCATCAACAACTAAAAAATATGTTTTTAAAAAATGACTTTGGGCCTGGCGAGGTGGTGCATGCCTGTAATCCCAGTGGCTCATCATGAAAGAGACCCACTATGTGAGGCGTCGAGTCCCACACCCCCTGGCTGGGGAGGAAGGTTTGCAGCAGTAACTTGGGGCCAAAGGCAGCCACATCCTCCCCCCTCCATTGTGTATTATAAATGGAATATTCTATGTGTGCCAACGTGCAAAGAAAATTGGAGCCCTGAGAAACGGTTAGCCAAGGCCAGTCAACGGGAAGGTGCAGAATCCTGTGAATGCCAATGGTCTCTCTGGAGCAGTCGTGAGCAGTGTCCAAGACTAAAAATGGGAGGAGAACATTCTTTCCAGTACAAGAAAGCACCTGGGCAAGGACACTGAGCAGCTTCTGCTACCAACAGCCCTGCCTGGCCCCGTCTTTCCCAACCTACGTTCTCAGCCTTTTCTCCCCTGAGCTCCCCTTAATTCCTCCAGCAGATTCTCCTTTAGGCTAGGTGAACCCATCAGTATCTGTTGCTTGTGACCAAGGAACGTGAACCAGGATGGGGGTTGCCGCGGGGTGGTGTATGCCAGTGTGTGTGTGTGTTACGGGTGTGTGTGGGTTGGGGCACGGTTGTGTTTTATGTAAAATAAGGTCCTAAACACCCTCTTGTGCACATTAAAAAGTGAAACCTTTCCTTACCCTCCCTCTCTCTCCCCCATGCTACCTCCCCAACTCCTAAGCCCTTCCCCCAAAGTTCTCTGCTGTCAAAACTCAGGGCAAGAAGCAGCTGGGAGCCCCGACTATCCTTAGAAATGCCCGGGAAATGGTAGAGCTGGCCACAGAATGCTGGGGGTGCAGAGCCAAAAAAGAGGAGGGAGACAAGAACACACTCTGGGGCCTGGGGACATGCTACATGTCAGAACAGTTCCCACTAAAGTCCTTAAGTTGGTCTTGTCCTTCAGGATGGAAAGGGGACTCTTTTATTTTTTTCCAATCTGGGCCCGAGTCCACTGCTGCTGGCTATCAAGATGGTTCCCACCATCTTTGAGGAAACACTCATCTCAGAGCAACTAGGGGTGGGCCCCTCAAGGTGATACAAGGAGATGAGCAATATAGTTGGTATTTAATATTAAGAACACATAAGGGCAAATATTTGGCCAAGTGTTTATTTGCTAATGGACCTTTTTTAAATGGTTGAATGGAGCCCAAGTGTCAGCATGGGGAAATGGCTCTCTGCAGTCACGAACTTGAGGAGTCTTTGCTTTTTTGGCTCTGGAACTCCAGCAGGCTCTGGCCTTCAACTCCCTGTCAGTCAGGGAGCCTCACTCTGGCACCTGCTTCTAGTGAGATCATTGCTTCACATCCCCTCCAGGTTCTCATGCCCTCCAGCCCAGCACAGAGCATCGACCCCAGGGGGGATATTCTCCATTCTCCAGGTATGTTATCAGGAGCCTTGATGAGGATCTCTGAGCATCTCTCTGCTGACAACCTGTGCTTTGTCCTCCATCTGTCTTTCCTTCTCCCTTTCATTCTTGTTTTTTTCTCTCCAAGATGAAGTTCAGTGATTGTGAAGAATATGTCTCTTACAATTGACTCTGAACATTTGGAAGCAGGAAGGGTGGGACCTTGTTTGGCCAAGGGGTCTCCAGAGTGCACCTCATCTCTCTCCAGAAGAAAGCTCTTCAGCATCCCCTGTGCCAGGCTCCATTCCTCATCATGGGTCATGCTTCCAGTGTAGGAAATTATCACCCCCCACTTTACAGATGAGTAAACTGAGGCTCAAAGTTGTGCAGGGGTTTGCCTAGTTGGAAGGTGGCAGAACAAATTGAACCTAAATTAGTTGAACTCTGAAGTCCACACTCTGTTTTACTCCTGCCTCCGGCTTCCTCAGGCTTTTGCCAATGGCCATGGTGCTGGACGTCCTAGCACAAGGAACCAAGTCTGTGAATGTCCCATGGGAGGATCTGCAGGAACCTAGCCCTCATGTCAAAGCCCCTTGACCTCAAGAAGGGTAGGGAAAGAAGCCCCAACCCCGACTGACTCCCTAGACAGCAGGCTACAAAACCCCAGGACACTTGAGGGGCACAACCTGGTGTCCGCTGCTGTTGCCACCTGCTCTTCAAATTCATCCTGCAGAAGGACACAGGCAAACCAGAAAGAGAAAGCTGAGACTCCACCCCCCCCCAAAAAAAAAAGAAAAAAACTGCCCTACTTCCCTCTAGAAACATTCCTCGCTCCCTCCCAAGTTCTCACCTGCGCTTCCGAGATCACAGACCTGGATGAGGATCCTCTGGGGCACGTGACTGAGAACAATTCAATGCCATCTCTGAGCTTCAGTGACCCATCTCTGAGGATCGTGCCTCCAGGCGGCCTGTTAGCTAAGAGACCTCTAGCAAGACAGCACTGGCACTAAGCAGTCACCCAAAAGAGGGAGACCCCTCCCCCCACACACCAACACACAACTTCCAGTGAACCCCAAATGTGAGTGCCCTGGTTCCTAAAAGAGAAGGGAAAGTCCACACCTCCACACCTCCAGCCTGAGCCCTCTCCACCCCCACCTGCCCGTTTGAATAGTCAAAGCCAGTCCTTTACCCCCTTGCAACTCTGCAAATTGCAACCAAACAAGACTGCTCATGACAGGCGGCCCTGGAGTGTGGCCAGATTCCTGAGGGTGAGAAAAAATATCACACTAAATCTCCAGGAGACAGTCCCCAGAGAGAAACTGCTCCTACCCAGGAACCCTGCCTGGCCTCTTCCCGGCCTGGTCTGAGAGCTGGGAAGCCCTTTTGGAATGAGGCACGGGAGACGCAGGGGCTGCATTCCTCAGGATAGGTCAGGGAGACGCTGAGGGGCTTCTTACTCCTCATCCCACAGAAGGGGAAACTGAGGGTGGGAAGAGGTGACCAATGGAGCCCGGGTCACAGGACAATTCAGGATCAGTTCTCTGATGCCCATTTCCAGCAGGGAGGAGCTGGACCAAGCACACTGGGGCTGAAAACTAGTGTTAGCCTTGGAGAAAAGAGAAATATGCTTCAATTATGCAAATTACTAAATTGGACACATTTTTGGTTGGGTATGAGTTTTAAAAAGAAATATTTCCTTAGCAAGGGTGAGCAATCCAACAGGAACTGTGCAAAAAAAAAATTCTCCTTTTTTATAAAGTTGCCTGCTCCTTCCTCCTGTCTTCCCTCTCTGTCTCCAACCCCACACATGCACTTGTTCTGCAGTTGTTTAAATGGAGGTTGGGAGGTGAATAAAACAACAAGTAATTAAAGTAATGCCTCATGTTTGTATTTTTTCTAACACTCCTCTCTCTTATTTGAGCATTGTTAGACTTCTGGATCACGTTGTAGGTTTCATTACCCACATAAAGAAGAAACAACCAAGTGATGGTCATTTTCCCAGTGCCACACAGCAACTTAGTATTAGAAAGAAAATTCTAGTCCAAGTGGTCTCTGACATGAAAAGCCTGTGCTTTTGTGGAATTGTAATTCTGCATTCTATTCTGCGGCTTACCCTGTGAGTCTCCCAGCAAGGGCCTGGCCAGACTTTGCCCAGAACTTCTTAATTTCCTGTATTTTTAGGAGGGAGGGACAGGTCTAGAAATGTAATTGCCCTGATTTTTGTGTGTTGCTTTACAATGGATATAAGTTCTGAGAAATTAATGGTGGTTAAGCAATTTCATCATTGTGAAAACAACACAGGCAGTTGGTATATATATATATACTAAGAAGGTGACAACATTACCTGTCATATGATCTTATGTGCTCATCGTCATGTATGCAGCCCAAGTCTGACCATGATTATGTGGCACATGGTTGCATATGTCTGTGCATATGCATGTGTGTATGTAATAAATGTTCATATATATACTATTGAACTCTCATATGCATATAACTACATATGTGTTTATATACAAATGTGTATAAAAGACAACTCTTTTGAGATCCATAAAAATATAAGAAGGAAGAAAATAAAAAAGAGAATCCACAAGTAGAAGAAGAATGGTGTGTAAAGGAGGAAGAGAAGAAAAGGGAGAGAGAAAATGCAGAGTCAAAAGAAAATATAGAGAAAGCAAAAATGGAGACATACATCTCTACTCAGCAAAATAGACAGTCATGCCATGTTGAAGCCACCAACTTACTAGAAATTCTCAGAAAATGCTTCTTAGGCCTGAACAGACACTTCTCAGAGGAGGACATACAATCAATCAACAAGTACATGAAAAAATGCTCTCCATCTCTTGCAGTCAGAGAAATGCAAATCAAAACCACCCTAAGATACCATCTCACTCCAATAAGATTGGCAGCCACTATGAAGTCAAACAACAACAAGTGTTGGCGGGGATGTGGGGAAAAGGGTACACTTGTACACTGCTGGTGGGGCTGCAAGTTGGTGCGGCCAATTTGGAAAGCAGTTTGGAGATTCCTGGGAAAGCTGGGAATGGAACCACCATTTGACCCTGCTATTGCCCTTCTCGGACTATTCCCTGAAGACCTTAAAAGAGCATGCTACAGGGATACTGCCACATCGATGTTCATAGCAGCACAATTCACAATAGCTAGACTGTGGAACCAACCCAGATGCCCTTCAATAGATGAATGGATAAAAAAAATGTGGCATCTATACACAATGGAGTACTATGCAGCAATAAAAAATGACAAAATCATAGAATTTGCAGGGAAATGGATGGCACTAGAGCAGATTATGCTTAGTGAAGCTAGCCAATCCCTAAAAAACAAATACCAAATGTCTTCTTTGATATAATGAGAGCAACTATGAACAGAGCAGGGAGGAAGAGTAGGAAGAAAAGATTAACATTAAACAGAGACATGAGATGGGAGGGAAAGGGAGAGAAAAGGGAAATTGCATGGAAATGAAGGGAGACCCTCATTGCTATACAAAATTACATATAAGAGGTTGTGAGGGGAATGGGAAAATAAACAAGGAGAGAAATGAATTACAGTAGATGGGGTAGAGAGAGAAGATGGGAGGGGAGGGGAGGGGGGATAGTAGGGGATAGGAAAGGTAGCAGAATACAACAATTACTAATAGGGCATTATGTAAAATTGTGGATGTGTAACCGACGTGATTCTGCAATCTGCATTTGGGGTAAAATTGGGGGTTCATAACCCACTTCAATCTAATGTATGAAATATGATATGTCAAGAGCTTTGTAATGTTGTGAACAACCAATAAAAAAAAAAAAGAAAATGCTTCTTAGGCCCAAGAAGTGTGGGTCCATCCAGTGAGGGCTCCTTGTTGATCTGCCTTACCTCTGTGACTACAGACTCTTCTTTTGTGCCTGCTGGAGGGGATATGGGAAGGATGGGCAGGGGCTGATGGACCTAGGGGTTCAGCCCCAAGAATGCTGAACAGTTACCTACCCTTCTTCCTGAAGCAGGTGAGGACATTCTCCAACTTAGAATGTAGAGGCTTCACCTGCAGGTGCCCACATCTTATCAGGTTCTCCTGGGCCTGGCCTGAGGTTGGCCTTCCCCACTCTCCTTGTATACCTGGAGATGTAGACCCGTATCTTCATTATGCCTCGGTTTCCTTGTCTGTAGATTGAGCTACTGACTTTGACTGTTCAGGTGCCTGTAACAGAACGCCATAGGATAGATAGCTTATAGACCACAGAAAGTTGCTTCTCAGGTTCTATAGGGTGGGAAATCCAAAATCAAGGCAAGGGATTCAACATCTGGTGAGGGCTTGCTTCCTTGCTCACAGATCGCCATGTTTTTGCTTTATCCTCACATGGTAGAAAGTGACAATGGCGTCTCTTATAAGGGCACTAATCCTAGTAATGAGGCCTCCATCCCCATATCCTACTTACCTCCCCAACATCCTGCTTCTAACACCATCACTTTGGGGGTTAGGTTCCCACGTGAGAATTGGCGGTTTCATCAACACTCTGTCTATGGCCAGAAGCACCTCACTGGCTGTCCTGAGGATTAAGTGACTGTGCAGATGGGAGGTGGCACTGGGCTGTTGCTCTTATTGCGACTTAGGCTGAACCCACTTCCTCGGGCCCAGAGCTGCAGCTTTTGTGAGGAGCGAGGTTCCTGAAGTCTCCGTGGGAGGCTGAAGATGCCCTGGTTAAGTCCAAGTAGGTCAAAAGTGAGACTCTTGGCATTCGGGGCATGACTGGCAGGGGCAGGGGTTCATTTAGATGATTTTACTGCATACCTACTATGTGTGTGTTCCCAGCTATGTGCTCCACAAGGACATTACAAATAAGGGACACAAGCTAAGCACTCAGTTCTCCTCCTCAGACTACCCTCACGGGTTCACAAAATACATATACGATGGTGTGAGGGGGAAGGGAAGAAAGAGAGAGAGAGAGAGAGAGAGAGAGAGAGAGAAGTGTCACAGTAGAATGGGTAGAGAATAATGATGGGAGGGGAGGGGAGGGGGGATAGGGAAGGCAGCAGAATACAACTGACACTAGGATTGCTGTATGTGTACACATGGATGTATAACCAATGTGATCCTGCCATCTGTACACGTGGAAAAATGAGAATTCATACCCTATTTGAATCAAATGGATGATATGTCAAGATCATTGTATCGTCTTGAGCAACTAATAAAAAAAATAAAATGAAATAAAATATTGCTCACATATCTGTCTGTCTGTCTCTAAATAAACTGCCAGCGCCTTGCAGACGGGGCTCTGCCTCCCTCCTTTTCGCTTCCCATAGCACCTAACATAAAATAGGCGCTTAACAAACAACCTCTGGAAAATAGCCAGCGAGGACACAAGGGCATCCCCGGGGCGGGTGTCCCCGGGAGACAGGGGAGACTTGCCCATCTCTGACTACCCTCGGAAGCCATGAGCAGCATCTTAGTCAGGTCAGAGGAACCAGAAACACGGAGGCCATCAGATGGGAACTGGACTCCCTGAATCCTCAGTGTTATTTGAGTTTGTTTCCTCATCTTTCCTGGAGCTGCTGGGAGGTGGGCATGAATCAGAGGGTGGCACTGGGCTCACCGAAGGGTCCCAGCACTCCTCCCCCACCCCCTCTCTCGGTGCCCTTTCTCCAGATCACAATAGGACAGAGCCTGACCCCTTGTGTTCTCTAGTTGGCAACAAACTCATGAAGAAAAAAGACTCCAGGTCAAGCCAAGGAGCCACCAGCTTCATCCTTCAGGAATTATGACCTCTGGGAGGGGTTTTTTTTTTTTAAGTTTTTATTTTATTTTATTTATTTATTTTGGTACTAGGGATTAACTCAGGGGCACTTGACCACTGAGCCACATCCCCAGCCCTATTTTGTATTTTATTTAGAGCCAGGGCCTCACTGAGTTGCTTAGCGCCTGCGTGGTAGCAGAGACTAGCTTTGAACTCGTGATCCTCCTGTCTCAGACTCCGGAGGCCCTCTAGGAGTCTTCCAGGAACACCTTGGGAGTATGTTGCTTTACATTTAAGGCATCGGCATAGAATACTGATGGTGGTCACTTGACATAGAAGTCTTGTGATCTCCACCCCAGCTCCACCAAGGTGTGCAGAGCCCCATTTCACAGACAAGGAAAGGGAGCTCTTGAACACTCTACCCAGATTTGCAAGGCTCACAGGGAAAGAACCAGGATTTGAACAAGCCCCTGTGGATCTGTGTGATTCTAAAGTGTATCCTCTTTCTCCCCCACCCCGCGGCCTCTGTCCACATATGTCGAAATGTCTTTTCATTCTCATTAGACACTGTCGTTGGAAGAGGGGGGGGCTGGGAGCAGGGGGGGGGGAGGGGCCGAGGAAAGAGCCCGAGAACCCTATGCCTCTCTGATATGAGGAGAAACATTCCCATTTCATTTTTCACTGTCGATGGTGTCGTCAGAACACAAAGGCCTCAGCCAAACCCCTAAATATTTAAAGAGTAACAGAGCTCCAGATTAAATTAATAGCCACGTTCAAACAGAAGCTGCGACAGGACAATTGCCAAGTTCTCTCTGCCCCCATGAGAAAGGGGAGAGAGAGAAAAATATCAGCCAGAGCCTTCAATCCGGAGCACTGAAATCGGATCCCGCAGGGCGAGGCTGTGCTGGGGAGCTTCACACAATCTCATCTGTTCACGTTTCCACTCAGTCGGCTGCTTGCTCACTGGGCTCACGGCTCACGGCTTCCCTCCAGCGACAATGAATTGGTACCAAAGTGATCTGGACTGTTTTGACACCAAGCATCAATTCCACAGCCTCGGTTTTCACCCACAGATCAATGGTGCTAGCTCATTACAAGGCCAGAGCAAGTGTTCCCATCAGAATGGAAACTTTCCTCGACTCGGCCTTGGAAAAACAAAGAGAGAGGGGCAGTCGGGGGCTAGGCTCAAGTTAGTGGAGAACACTCACGCACATGGGACAGAACCCAGAGAGGGGAAATGTCACCGAGCCGGGCTGAGCGGTGCAGTTCCAGCAAGAAGGTTTGGGCAGCTGATGAGGCTGCGTGGTCTCTGGCTCAGAGCCACACACAGGTGCCCCCCCACAGAAACAGCCAACATCAGGGAGAGAGCAGCAGCCTGGGTTTGCAGGAGGTGCAATCAAGCCATAAGTCAAAGCTGTGGGTTAAAAGTTAAACTAGGCCACCAACCCCTGTCCTGCGATGAGAAGGTCACCCCCATACTACATGCAACACCTACCATACACCGGGACCCAAGGCAGGTGTGTTGTGCCCTTCCCCAGCTCCTTCTACCAATGGCCAGTATAAGAAACACCATCCACTTATTCCCAGTCCATGACCCCTAAGGGAGGGGCAATAACTATGGCCCATGTCAAGTAAAGTTGCTCTCCTAAGAGTCTTTCATCTTTTAAATAGATAACATGAATCTTACAAATGGTGTTTTCTGCTTTATTTAGGCCAATCAGAAGCTGAGAGAACAACTTACCAATTTTTTTTCTTTTCTTTTCTTTTCTTTTTTTTTTTTTTTTTTTTTTTTTTTGCTACTGGGGATTTAACCACTAAGCTACATGCCCAGCCTTTTTTAATTTTTAGTTTGAGAAAGGGTCTCACTAAGTTGCTGAGGCCGGCCTTGAGCTTGCAATCCTCCCACCTCGGCCTCCTGTAATGCTGGAATTACAGGTGTGCACCCCTACGCCTAGCTTACCAACAAATTTTAATAATTGTGGGAGGCTCCAAGTTGTGTGTGTTTGTGTACCAACATGGCCCTAGCTTCCTATTCCTGTTCAACACTTATTTTCTTTTTGTCATGATTTCTCTAATGTACTACATCTCTTTTAGAAAGGCTCTCTTGTCTCCTTCCTAGAAAGTGGAAGGGAATCAAATCAAGCCATCATTTAATAAAAGAGCCAAGCGCAAAATTTGGTTTCATCCTCGCAAGATCCTGTTGCCATAGCGATCATGGTCCTCATGTTTTGGATGAGAAGAGACAGGCCCAGAGAGAGCTCCAGTCACTTCTCCAAAGTCACGCAGCTAGTAAGGGACTTCAACAGAAGGCTAACCCGAGTTCCTCTCACTTCAAAGCCCACGCTCTTTCCACCGTCCTGCGCTGACAGACAATCCCCCGATAAAGCTTCCCCTGGCCTCCTGTTCTACAGGGGGGAGTCTCAAGGTCTCAAGACCTTCCAGAATCCAAAAGTAGAGCCATAGAACCAGCAACTGCTCCCATCTCCCCTTTCACCCAGGATAGGATGAGAGGACACAGGTGCAGGCTCGGGCTCATGTCCTCCTTGCCAGATCAAGCCAGGCCAGTCCTGAGACGGCATGTCAAGGGTCTTGGCGCCTTCATTCCAGAGCCCGCGTGTGCTAGGAGAGAAGCCTGGTGCATGTGTTTCTGATTTGCATGCATCCCGCCCGGTCTCCACAGAGCCATTCCAAGTCCGAGAAGCTGCGGGAGACTTTTTTTTTTTTTTAACACCCCTCCCTTTTCTTCTTCCTATCCCTCTCTCTCTGACAGCTTTTCTCTTTGAATCAGACAACTAAACTCTGCCAAGTGAAAATGTAACTCAAACCTCAAAGGGCTCAACAGCGGCTAGAAACTCTCAAGGCATGATCACCCCAGAGATGCCGGCAGGGCTCCCACTGGGCATGGCTCTCTGCTGGCTAGAGGTGGGGGGTGCTGCCCTAGTCTGGGTAAGCTTGATCATGCATCTCAATATTTTTCCCCCTAAAGGTAGAAGTGATCCCTCCCCTTTAGAGGTGAGGAGAAGAGGCTTCAGAGTTAAGAAGACTTCCCTTCATTTAGTGTCCACCATGTGCAGAGTACCCCCTCGTGTCTATGTCTCTGTCCTCTACCTGCCCAAGGAGACAGGTGGGAGGCAGGCACCCTGAGGTCTAAAGAGGTTTCCATCTTTCCTTCATCACACAACACCCAAGAGGTGAAGTCAGAACTCAAACCCAGGACTGTGTTATTCCAAAGTCAATTTTTTCCCACCCTACAGTAGGACATCAGGGGGATTGGGGGTGGGGGGCTCAAGAGGTGCTGGCAGGGAAATGGGTTCACACACACAAAACCACCTGGGTGTTCCTCCTAGAACACCACAAACAAGAGGCAGCAAGCTGGGGTGGAGTCCACAGACCTGCCAGGGAGCACTTGAGTGGTCCAGGCAGGAGCACCCATTCAGAGATGGCTTCCTCGAGGAGCTGATCCTGGGCTGACCAGGCTGGGTCGTGCAGGACAGGAGATCCCCCTGACACAAAACCAAACTGAATTAGGTCAGAGTCCTATGTCAGCCTTTGCCCTGAGAATCACAGCTTCCCCCCACCCTGCTCCATCCCACCCTTTATTTCAACACTGGAGGGCAATGGCCTTGGAGAGGTCAAGGAACCCTAAGAGAATTTGGTGAGAGCTCCCCCTACCTCAAAGACACAACAACACAGAGTTATATACATGTAGCCTCCCACTGAAGAACCCTGATCTAATGCATTGCTTTGTGGGTGTCGACTCTTCGTAGTCCAGGTATCCAGGTATATGAACCATCCAAAATGGCTTCCATTTATTTCTCTTTATCACTATCAAATAATTAAACAATAGGGCTGGAGTTGTGGCTCAGAGGTAGAGCGCTCGCCTAGCATGCCTGAGGATTTGATCTTCAGCACCACATGAAGTAAAATAACGACATTGTGTCCACCTATGACTAAATAATACATATTTTTTTAAAAATAATTAAACAATAAATTGTATGCTAAGCTCCACAAAGTTATTTAAGCTCTGTGAGCATGACAGGCAGCTTCTAACATGGATCCCAATGGACCTCCCTCCTCGAATTCACGTCCTTCCTCATCCCCGCCCCTTAAGGTGCACTGGACCTGGTAACTTCTAATGAATAGAACATGGAGGCCCCTTCTAAGGTTAGGTTTCAAAATGATTCTGGCACCTACCTTGTTCACCTTCTTTTGCCACCTTGCTTGCTGACTCCTATGGAGGCCAGTTGCCATACTGCATGGAGAGGACAACCTCCAGCCATCAGCTGTCAGTCCAACAGCCTGCAAGTTGTTCAGTTCTACCAACAACCTCCTGAGTGGGATTGGAAGCAAATTTTTCTACCGGTGCCTTGAGATGAGAGTGGTCCCAGCTCTTGTCCCAGTATCAAAGACCCTGAGTCAGAGAACTCTGCTAAGCTAGCCCGAATTCCTGCTCCACAGAAACTGTTAAAATGAATATTTAATGCTGTGACCACCAGTTGAGGGGTAATTTAATAGAAAGCCAGAGATAACCAATAATATCCTCTGATATTCTATGAACATCTGCTCTTTGCAATGATTCTAAGGAAAAGAGATGAATCAGATCCATCCCATACTCTTGGATGCTCCCAATTTGTGAGTCAGCTTGAAGAACCAATCGATCACTATAATTCACCTACGTTAACATTACAGTAAAACTATTATACGTTGACAGAGTAAACAAACTATAAAAATCCATTGGTCAAGGCAAGGAACACGGACAAACCCAAAGTTAAGGGGAGGGGGAATATACCCCACCCCTTTAATGGAGGAACTACAAGGTCACACGCCAAAGCATGTAGCTTCAGGAAGGAACAAAAAATCCAGGCTCCAAATGCAATCACTCCAAAGGGCTTTGGCAGTTTAGGAAGACCAAAAAAAAAAAAAAAAAAAAAACATGTACATTTAATGTATGCATCAAGAAGACACTGGAAGGAAATGTATCAAATATTGACACAGGATGATGAGGTATCCCACACTTCTTCTTTGTATTTTTTTCCATCTCCAAATATTCCACAATGAGCATGTTTACACTCAAAGTAAGAAAAAAAAATGTTACTAAAAATACAAGAAGGACTCTTGGACCGCGAAGGAAGGAGAAATTATTTCTGACTGAGAGAGCCAGAGAAGGCACTGGCGGCAGGTAAACAGGGCGCTGGCGGTGAAGGATGAGATGTTCTTCATCAGGGCAGGAGTGTGCTAAGGCCATTTTGGATCAAGAGAAGAGAAGCAGCCACTCATCTAGGAAGGGACTTGCTCTTAACTCATTTAGTCCCAGGTTCCGAACACCTATAAAAACTTAAACTGAGCAACATGACTCAGGGTAACTTGGAAATAATGTTCGAATGTTCATTCTATTCACAGAATGGGAAACGTGGGACTGAAGGGGTTAAGCCTGTGATGACAGCACAAGCCCCTTAGTCAGGTGTGCTGACAGCTGACTGATTACTAGTGGTAAACTCACCTTACTGAGGGCAGAGGTGGGAGGAAATGGAAATGATTGGAGGATTTTAAATATATCAGAGACAGAAGGGCCTTTGGAAAGCAGATAGGCCCCTTCATCTTGTTAAGTTGAACAGATGGAGTTGCTGGTATGAGGTCACCTTTGACCTAGGAAAGGAGACACTTCCTAGGGTTCAACCTAATACCAAAGAAGAAACGGAACCCAAAGAGGGTGAGCAATTTTTTGCAATTTTTGCATAGTCACAGGGAAAGTGAGGGGTACAACCAGTCCCTGTCCTGTGTCATTCAAGAGCAAGGAAAGGAGGATGAATGCAACCAGCTCAAGTTCCTCTGGGGGGAGTTTGGGGAAGAGCAGGTCAGTGCAGAGACTCAGGGAGCTTCAGAAATGCTCATCCTGGAGTGCTTCACATTCACCAGCATCATCATTCAAGAAACTGCATCCAGCTGTCTTCTAAGTCCTTCTGCAGATCGAGATGCAGGGCGGTGAGCAGGGGGCTGGGAAGTCCCTTGTGGGCAGGGACAGTATCTCTTCTCTGAGGCGTCTACAGGTCATGTCCCTATTCTAGGTACACGGGCACAGTTCAATCATGTCTGCCAAATTCATTGCCAGCTGTCTCTTCTTTTGTACCCTCTCAGGCGGTGGGGCTTCAGCCAACCATTATCCCTTTGTCCCCTACCCTCCCTGGGTCAGAAGAAGTCTCCCTGATCTTGTTCCATAACTTTTATTTTTAGTTAAGAAGTTTTGAGTGACAGGGAGTGGGGCAGAGAGGAGCAAGGGTAAGGGATGGGGCGGCTGTGGAGGGGATCAGGGGTGGCTCCACTGATCCACTGTTTGTATTGCATTTAGAAAACACAGGTTTTTATAAGAAAACAAGGGGCAAATCCATCCCCAACGGGGGGGATTTGGGAGCAAGCATTAGCTTCCTAAGAGGGCTCACAAGTTTATACTTAGTCTCTCTCTCTCTCTCTTTCTCTCTGACACAAACACACACACCCCTTTCGTATCAAGCACCAGGTTGAGCAGGTCAGAAAGGAATGGTACCATTGTTCCCTGTTTATGCCTGCTTTTCAAGAGGCTGCCCCAGAAAGTGCCTTCTCTACCCTTCCCCTACCTGAAAATGAGATTAGAACTTGCCCTTGATTTTGTCCCAGGACCAGTCCAGCTCAGAATGCTCACAGCAGGGCCATTCAACACGCACTAATCATTTCTTCCTATCTTCCCATGAGATTATAATACTCTGGGCTCTGGCTCCTGGTACAGCCTGACTGTGTTAGGCCCCGACTCGCTCCAGCCACTGCGAAATACCCTGGAAAAAATAGGCCCTGGGAGAAAAGATCTCCTTAGGGAGCTGCAGCCCGCAAACTCCTATTTCACCAAAGTTACTAACAGGGATGGGGGAGGGAGTAGAGGGACTGAGTGGACGTGGAAGATGTCCTTCCTAGGTCCTCTGCAACCTTCAGGAGACTCTGCCCTAATACGGGCTGCTCATCAAGGGGGACTCTTGAGAATTCCTCCTCCCCTTTGACAGGTTCAAGCTAGGAGTCCAGTAGTGGCCTAGTCCCTAGGGAGTCTCAATTGCAAAGTGCCCAAGCCTCTCCTGAAGAGGCCCTTGTCAGCTTCACCTCCTGCCCTCCTCCCAGTTACCTCCAACCAACCTTCAGGCCTGGAACCCACTTGCCTCTCTCTCTGTCTTCCCAGCTCTTGTTTCCACCAAACAGAGCTCCTCCTGAATGTGGCCTGTTGCACGAAAGCCCCAGAGAGAGGTTGCCTCTCTGATTCTTTCCAGCTGTCAGAAGAGCCAGCTAAGAATAACTGCACCCAAAATAGCGCTTGGGATGATTTAGTTGTGGCTCAGCCCAGAGGCAGGTGGATGGACTAAATGACCTCCAGAAATTTCTTCTACTCCTTGTTCATGCAACAAAATATATATATATATATATATATATATATATATATATATATATATATATATATATATATATATATATATTATACACCTACTATGTGCTGGGCATTATGCTAGGTGCTAGGGATGCTTGGAACTTTCAGCCCCTCAGAGTAAAACCACAGACCCCTGTTGGCCCCCACCTCTATTTCTTCCATAATCTGGGTCAGTAGGTTCTGCCTCTGTGTTCAGACCCCTGACCTAGCTCGGAACACAGTTTTCTTCCTCTCCATCTCTCAGGAGCTCTCCTACTGGATTCTGAGTTCTGGAGACAAGAATTATTTCTCTGTCTCCAGGACTTGGTACATGGTCTGGCTCACCTTAGATGCAGAATACAGACTGGTAGGTGGATGAATGGAGGGACAGATGGATAGACAAGAAGATGGATCAAGTACCTTACTTTGTAGACACATTGATCCGTGTGGATATTCTTCTTTCGGCTTCTTTCTTTGCACCCATTTGGTTTGGCTCCACTTTATCAGTCTGGGCCATGTTAAGATGGGATATAAGACATCAACAGTGAACATGTGAGGAGAATAGGATGTCAAATAGATTCCAGGCTTGCTGGAGCTCTTGCTCCCATCTCCATGGCCTCTTTCCTGCTAAGTCCAGACACACCCGCAGAATCATTCTCAGCACAGTCCCTGGGACATTTGCAGTTGGCCACTGGCAGCATTAGGTATGTCAAAGCCTATTTGCCATCTGCAAACAGGAAGATCAGCAGAAGCAGAGACAAAGTTCCCACACACCACTGAGATCAAATGACAGGCATGACACCCCTAAAATAGTCTTATCGCAGACAGGTCTCCCCCGTTTAACTAATACTAAGCAGTACTTACAAAATATATGCATGTTTTCATTCAGATACTAGCTAATGATGCTTTCTGTATATGGACTAATGAATTGCTTACTCATCTCTACAAGAAACACCAAAATTCCCAAGTGCCCCCAGGGAATCCCAGAATTTCCAAAGCCAGCCCTAGAGAGAATCCAATTGCTAATCATGTTACCCTCTGACCAGAACCTCCAATAGCTCTCCATCACCTACATGACAGAACCCCAGCTCCTCAGTCAGGCATTCCAGGCCATCCAGAAAACCCAAGACACAGCCACCGTGGACGCCCGCCCGTGTGCCAACCCACAAAAGCCTTCACCTTCACTCTCCCTCCCCAGAAGCCTCATTCCCCATCTCCACCTAGTTTGAATCTGCTCATTCTTAAGACAATATGGAAACAAGCTTCCAATTAATGATTTCTTTTAAAAATAAATGCAATCATGTATATCCAATATGACAGCATACCTTGTGACAATAGCCACGGACAAGCCACTCACACTCAGAAGAGAAGCTGACGAGCAATGCTGCAAAACTCCCCCAAGTGCCCCCAAATGCCAACAATACTTGACTGGGTGGTATGGAAGTGTGAGTGGTGTTTTTCTTGCTTCTGTTTTCTCCATTGTTTCTGAAACAGTTTTGTTCTGTTGCTTTTAGAAGGAGATCATGAGATTGAGCCATTATCTACAATGGGAATGAAGCTAGTTTTTAAAACTTACACGTCAATCACAGCCCAATCCACATGCTATCAGCTGCCTGGTGCCTGCCCTCATCATACCCTGCCACTCCATCCCCATGAGGCCCAGGGTCTTCCTTTGTGTGTCCCATCGTCCTTACGAATGTCTGTAGAGGAGTACCACAGTGGTCATGCTTCCAGCCAGCAGCTGGAATTGTAAAATATAATAAGAAATGAGTTAATATATTCTCATGACTATGGTTTGAATCCTGTCAATTGTGCTCAACCCCGAAACATTCCAAGTCCCAGGCAATTATTTGGCAAGCACTTAAAAGACCAAAATGTAGGGATCTTCAGGGTGGGGACTGACTAGATCTTCTAACACACAGTGGCCTATAAAACAAGTAAAAATCAATCACTTAGGTAATTAATTTGTGGGAAATATGAAAACCAGGGCTTGGCTGCAAGCTGTCCCCTTCCTTATCTGTGGGATTTAAGCATTCAGCCAGTTGCATGAAGAATTAGGTGTGCCCATGTCACCAACAACAATACGAGAACGGGCCCTCCACTCTCGGCCGAGACTGCAGAATTACCCATCAGACTCACACAGGTACAGCATAATTGGTGGAGGATTATTTGTTTGAACTTGCAAAATGGATTTCTTAAATGTTTGAGCTAGTGCTAGAAGTGTTTTCAAAGTGCCTGCATACTCGTCTTAAATACACACATTATTAAGGGATTTCATTTGACATTTAACAATTTTGTATATTAATATTCCCCTCTTTCCCCTAAATGGCCTAATCCATCTAAATCCACAGCATCAAAAGCCATTACACAAAAAGAACAAAATGTTGCCAGAGCCACTATGGCCCAGCATTGAATTTGCGTGAGCTGAGATGATTCAGGCAGATTTATATCCTGTTATTTCCTGAACTCGGAGCAAAACCTCACAGGTTCAAGACTTTGAAAGCATTTGTCTGAGCAATCTCACTTCATCACTTTGAAAGGGATGGAGTTTCCACCCTCTGTTTAAGCAGCAGTGCCTCCATGAGAAGGAAAAAATTCCTCTCTCTCTCCATCTCTCTTTCTCTCTTTCTCTCTTTTCAGTTGGAGATATAAACCCCAAGGTGAAATCCAAGGCCCTTCACTGAAAAAATCTTAATCTTCCCTCCACTGAAAAACTTTCTTTTATGTCTTCTCTGGGTTCTCATGACATGGAAAGAGAGCTGTAGAGTCTAGATGGCACTTGGACTCCCATATTATTACTTTATTCTTCTCAGTAGCAAATGGCATAAAGGGTCAGGCTACAGTAGTGGTTTAAAATCATTTTTGAGTCACACACACTGTTGAGAAAGTTCCATACTGTCTCCCTAAGGAAAATCAGATATGTGCATGCATGCAAAATTTTTCTTGCAAAAATAGGTGGTTCACATGGTCAATTACTCATCCCGTGGGTTCTCCAAGGATCTCTGAACTCCAGCCGAAGTATCCCTGATCCAAACAACTAACAATTACACGATCCTTCAGTCAAATCTTTCTTTTGTTTGACAACTTAAAAAGGTGGGTACCAAAAAAAAAATTATTGACAAGTGGCTTATCGTTCTCACTCAAAAAAAAAAAAATGTATTGTCAGATCGACTTACCAGAAACATATTTGACTTACTGCCTCCAAATTTTAATTTTCACCCACTCCTGATGGGGAAAGTACACTTTGAAAATTCGGATTCTATTTGTTGTTTTCAAAACTAATTTGTTAACATTGATTCCTTTGTTTGTTTTACCATTAGTGTGGACAGATTACAGACTGGGTTCAAAGGGCCTGCCTGCAGTCTGGATGCTGCCATGTCTAGACATCTAAAGGAACGGTCCAAAGGATTCCATGAGTCACGCCAGGATTCTCATGCAAGCCCCAGAGTGGGGTGGCGGGGGGGACATATCAGCATCTCAGAACACATTTCAGTAGACCTATTGTTCCCATAATACAAACTACAAAGAGTCAAGCCTACAAAATCTTCCAGTCTGGTGGTGCTGAGCAGAAGACGGAGGGAGAAAGTGTTTGCAGGGAGCGGGAGATTATAAAAAGAGTTTCTTCACCGCTGAGATGGCAGCGGTTTAAAGTGGTGATCTTCATGTTTGTTTCCCAGCTGGCTGCCTTGGAGTAGGAAGCTATTAGGAGCAAACGTTTCATCCAATACCCTGAGTTATGAATAAATTTTCAGAACAAAAGCACGAATGCTGTCACCTGCTAAGTGTGAACCTGGCCAGAATCCAGGCCTCTTTCACCTGGAGGAATCAAGGAGACCAGTGTGTCAATCTTGCCTGATGTCTCTGCTTACTTCCTTGCTTACTGCATCTCAGGCTTCTTCCCCATTGGGCTGACAGCTGATGTGATAAGGTGCAGAATGACCAGTAGGCAGACAGGCAGCACCACCTCCTCCTGGCATCTTTATCCTCAGCCTAAAAGGGAGCAGGTAGGGCTTGAGCTAGCCTGTATAGATTTTATTGTGCAGATTAAGGCACCCAGTCTGGCAGGACTGTTTAGAAAAGGTGCCCCCCCCCCTCCGAACACACCCAGGCTGGCTCAATCCTGCAAGTACAAGAATTGGCAATCAGAAGAAGGCCTGGATTTCAGCCTTTGCCCAGACTGATGCTTTTGATCAGTAAATAGAGCAAACAGACTTGGAGCAAGGCCCCCCTGAAGCCTCAGTCACTCTTCTTGGAAAGGATTTAGTCCTATGACCCTAGAGGCCAAGGACCCCAAACTGGGAGGAGGCCAAATGGCTCCTGGCCTGATAGACCCAGTTCCCCACTGCTGGGGTCACTGACCATCATCTTTGTTTAATTAACACATATTCAATGAGCCCTTTCCACATGCCAGCCACGCGAAGCATCACATTGTATTGGCTTTCATTTGCTTCTTACAAAATCTCAGCAGAGTGGTAATTGTTATTCCCAATTCATAGGAAAGAAAACAGACTCAGAAAGATGAAATCACTTGCTCAAGGTCATATGGATAATGAGTGGCAGGGCTGGGACTACAAACCCACTTGCATCTGGCTCCACGGTCTCCTCCACACCCAGCCCATAGTTAGCTCAGTGGTTGGCAAATTTGGTTGTGTTGGAATCACCTGCAGGGCCGTTAAACCATCCTCAGGCTCAGTTCTCACCCAGAGATTCTGAATTCGCTGTTCGGGGTGGAATCAGGGCTCATACTGTGGTTGTTTTAAATCTTCCATGGCCAACCTAGTATGCAGCCAGGGTTAAGAACCACGGACTTATGGGAATTACTCAACTCAGTAAAACTCAACCCATTTCCACCCAAGCATCTGAAGAGACAGATGGTCAGCCAGAGAGAGAGAGATTTGATATGGTATCAAGCAAGATTCCCATTTACAAAAAGAACTTTGCACCTTGAATTTTTCCAGTGTCTCCCTTTATAATATTAAGCAATACTTATTATTCTGATGCCTATTGGTGGGTATGACCTGTCAACCAACTAATAACATGAGTGGGGCATTGAAAAGGAAATAGGTTGGGTAGAAAACTCCAGAAACAGAGAAAGTGATGGTAGAAGAGACAGATATAATAATGCAATAATAACAATAATGGTTAACCTATATTAAAAGCTTATTATATTCCTGTTCCTTTTTTAAGTACTTTACAAGTATTACCTCTTCTACCTTATGCCATAGGTATATCTACCTCCTTTTTTTTTTTTACAAACGAGGAAACTGAGGCTTAGCGAGGTGAAATAACTTGCCTAAAGTTACCGAGACAGATAGTCTGACACCACAGTGTGAGATCTTAATATCACCCACTTGACAGTTCTCCACAAGACTGGGTCTGACTGGTTTCCCTGCCCCGCTGAGAGTTACATTTCTGCAGGTCCTTGGAGCACTGATCAGCCCTTCTCTCTGTGCAGCCACAGAGCTCTCCTGTAAGCATGTGCTGCCTGGGTCTGCCCAGCTCTGGGTGGCCAAGGCACATTTGCAGTGTGGGGTGAGGGGAAGAGTCCTAGCCTGGTAGTCCCAGGGCCTGGGGGCTCGCTGCTGGACTGCTGCTAAGTGGCTACTATAAATCCTGGTCAAATTACTTTATACCCGCTGGGCTTCAGTTTCCTTCTTTTAAAGTGAGAGCTTTGATTGAATTATCTATAAAGGCTCTGAAAAGTCCTGTAATAAATGCACCTACACTAATATGACCACTGCGGCAGATGGCATTCTTGCTCCCAGTTCTCTACCCTTCCCTGTACTCCTGGCTGTGACTTTGCAGGTCCTCCCAGTAGAAAGTGTATTTCCCTTGCTTCATGAACATGGGGTGTAGCCATATGACTTGGTCTGACCAAGGGGATGGTAGCAGACATGATAATGTAAGGAAAGATCTTGAAATGCAAATGCTTCTCAACTTACAATGGGGTGACATCCGAGTAGCCCCTTTATAAGCTGAAAATATTCTAAGCCAAAAACGTGCTGAATACACCTAACCTACTGAGCATCCTAGCCTGGCCTCGCCTACCTCAAACATGCTCAAAACACAGGCATCGAACAAAGCCCTCTAACACAACACCTGTTTTATAATAAATCATTAAATATCTTGCATAACCTATTGAACCTATATTTTAAAACACTAATAACACAGTACATTGTAGAATATCTTTCTTTTTTTTTACCATTGTGATTGTGCAGCTACCTGTTCTGGGCCACACATATCAACAGTCCGGTACATCAAAATTTAAAGTTTTAGGTATTGTTTCTACTGAACACATATTGCTTTCACAACATTGCAAAGTCAAAAAGTCACAAATACGTGGGGAGCCATCTTCTAAGGTTTATGTAGATGAGCTTCTCCTCTTGCTCTTCCATCTCTTCGAGAAGACCATGCGCAGGGAGCCTGCTGATCCCAGAAGGAGAGAGGCCCCCCGGCGACTCCACAGTTCTGTGAGCACACTAAGAAAATAATAATGTGATTTTTAGTGACTGAATTTGGGGCTAGTTTGTTACTTAGCATTAACCTAGCAATAGCATACCAACAGATGTTGAGCATCTGTTAAACCTCCAGTTGAAATAATACTCCAGGGAATATATTTTAAGAAATGCTTCTCCAGGAATGTCTGAGGCAAGCCTAGCTTTCCCAATTTGATCTCCCTCCTCACTGTTCAGAGGGCACACCCCTGGCTTCACGTTTTGTGTGTGTGGCTCATCTCCCAGCACAAAGGGACTTGGCACCATCATCTTTACCTGGTGCCTAACACAGAGACCAGTACATTAGAGGTGCTCAACAAATGTTGGTTAAAAAAAAAATACAAAATTGGAAGTGGTGGCCTTGCCATCATTATAACTGTCAGGGCCTCTGTTTTTTCCCAGAAACGTGGACAAGCAGATCTCTTGAGTATCTGTCCACCTTGAATGTCTTGGAGTTAAACAGCCAACAGCCCTCCTCTAGCAAACCATCCATGGGGACTGGGAACCTGGGACGTGCTCTGGGCCCACCTCCCCACGTCCACTCTGGATTTCTGATTTCATTTTATCTCTTTGCCATCATTTTCTGTGCTCTTTCTAAATGCCACTGGAGACGACAAACCGGCAAGACACACGCTCTACACTGGAGCAGCTCCGTGGCCGCCCGTCTAACTGGTGTTGAGATTTGATGCTGGAAATCCTCAGACAGAAGCACACAGGGCAGAGAGTCCAGTCACCCCAGTTACAAAGCAGGAGGCGGCAAGGTCGACCTCAACCTGGGCCTGAAGCCTCGATTAGTGCTCTCTCCGCCAGTCACCATCCTGCCTCCAGTGGAAATCCAAGAAAATCAATCCATTCTGCATTGTGCTTCTAATTAATTAAGCATCCTCCTCTCCCTCCTAGGCGATGCTGAAGGCTCCTCCAGCAAATTTGGGGATTTCCTAGTGGGGGCCAGGCTCTCTGCTCGAGTGGTGTCCTTTCACACCCTCTAGTGGCTAGAGGGCCACCCGACATGCTGGAGGAGTGAGGCGACTCCCCTGGGCCTATAAAGTGAGACTGCTGCACTCAACACAGTCCTCTGGGAAAGCAATTTGGCAATGAGTATGAAAAGCCATAAACACAGCCCTACCCTTTAACCCAGTAATTCCAAGGCTGGGACTCCATTCCAAGGTGATAATCCAAAAATAGGGGGAAAGTCGGTCAGCACAATGATGTTCATTGCCTCATTGTTTACAGTATCAAAAATTGGTAAATACCCCAAGACACCAAAAATAAGGGAATGGTTAAGCACCTTATGGCACATCCGCAGAAAGGAGTGCTGTGATGTCACTTAAGACGATGACAAGGAGCCCACAGATGAGCAAGACTATGGATGTGGAAATCAGAGGGACTAACCCAGTCTCTATCCGTGGGTTGCTGTTGACAGGCTACTAAAGCCTCAGTTTCCCCATCTGAAAAATGGAGGCCATAACACCCACTTTTCAAATTGGAAAGATTAGTTAAGAAGCTGTGTCACATGTAGCAGCTACGTCATAAATGCCATTGTTGTTGCTGTTGTTACCTTGGTTTGGAATGGTAATCCCCACAGGAAAAATGCATCCGAAACCACAGTGAGCAAAAGCAAGCACACCTTGAGCGGGGTGGAGAGAACATAGTGTCAACACCTCAGATTTTAGGCACAGGTAGCAATTTTCTCAATAGGACCTCTAAGACTCAGGAAATAATGCCAAGAGTTAATAAATGGGATGGTATCCAATGAAAAAACCTTCTGGACAGCAATAGAAACAATGAAGAACATGCAGAGAGAACTTCTAGAATGAAAGAAAAGGTTTTCTGGCTACTCTTCTGGCAGAGAATTTATATTCAGAATATATAAAGCACTCAAAAAATTTAACATCAATAAAATAACCTAATTTTTTAAATGGGCAAATGAACTAAACAGACACTTCTCAAAAGAGGAATTATAAATGGACATTAAATACATGAAAAAAAATGTTCAACAACTTCAGCAATTAAGGGAATGAAAATCAAAACTACAGTGAGATAGCATCTCACGCCAGTGAGAATGGCCGTCATCAAGAATACAAACAATAATAAATGCTGGAGAGGTTATGAAGGAGAAGGAGCACTTTGACACTCTTGGTGGGATTGAAAATTGGTACAACCACCATGGAAATCAGTATGGAGTTTCCTCAAGAGACTAGAAATGGATCCACCATATTATGTAGCCATACCACTCCTTGGTATGTATCCTGAAGGGTTAAAGTCACCACACTGTAGCGATACACGTGTGCCCATGTTTACAGCAGCATCATTCACAGTAGCCGAAGTATGGAACCAGCCTAGGTGGCCATCAATAGATGAAGGGATAAAGAAAATGTAACACACACACACACACACACACACACACACACACACACACAGAGTTTTATTCAGTCATAAATAAGAATGAAATCACGTCATTTACAATAAAATGAATGGAACTTAAGAAAATTGTGTTAAGCAAAAAAAGCCAAACTCAAAAAGTCAAGGATTCTAAGTTTTCTTTTGTATGTGGAAGGTACAGAGTAAAATGGAAAAGAAAGGTGGGGGCATCTCATGAAAATCAAAGGGACATCAGTAGAGTAGCAGAAAGGGACAGCGGCAGTCAGGGTAATAAAATAGGGAGAGAAACGGGAAATACTGGGGAATAATACTGGCCAAAGTATATTGTTACATTGTGTGTATATATGACTATGTAACAATAAATACAATCATTATGTACAATTATAATACACCAATAAAAATATATTTAAAAAAAAAAGATTGGGGCTGGGGATGTGGCTCAAGCAGTAGCGCGCTCGCCTGGCATGCGTGTGGCCTGGGTTCGATCCTCAGCACCACATACCAACAAAGATGTTGTGTCCGCCGAGAACTAAAAAATAAATATTAAAATTCTCTGTCTCTCTTTAAAAAAAAAAGATTAATAAAAAAGCCAAAGCAGGACCCAACATTGTATATTGACTAAGAGTGCAATCATGCAAAAAATAAAGGATCTGCAAGAAAGAAACTTCTGGAAAACATACATCAAATGCTAAAATCCATTTTCTTTTTTTTTTTCCAGCAAACAACTCTTGAGTGGGATGTGTGCAGAACAGAGTGTGTATTAAAACTACAAAGATTCAAGAAAGCACTTGGAGGAGCTCATGGTCCATCATGGAGCACAAACAAGAGGCCCAGGGGACGGAGGGAGACTCCCATTACATGGAAGAAGTATCACCTGAGCTAACTCCTGAAGATTGACATCCTTTTCCCAGCCCTGCAGGAGGGGTGCCATCTTATTTGGGGTGAGTTTAATTTCATGATGCTAACCCAACATCACACTAGATAACTCACTGGGGAGTGGTTAAGGAGAAGACTCTTTTTTCCCTTCAACAAATATTTATTTATTCTCTCTTTTTAAAATTTGTTCTTATTAGTTATACATGACAGTAGAATATATTTTGACGTATTATACATACATACATCGAGTACTTTCCATTCTTCTGGTTGTACATAATGTGTAATTACATTGGTCATGTAGTCATATATACAGATAGGAAAGTAATGTCCAATTTGTTCTTCTGTCTTTCCTATTCCCATCCCTTTCCCTTTCTTCTTTGTCTAATCCAAAGTACTTCTACTCTTCCCTACTGTCCCTCCCTTTTATGTATTAGCATGCGCATATCAGAGAGAACATTCAGCCTTTGGTTTGGGGGAATTCACTTATTTCAGTTAGCATGATAGTCTCCGGTTCCATCCATTTATTTACCATGATTTTATTCTTCTTTATGGTTGAGTAGTATTCCAATGGGTGTATACATATACCACATTTTCTTTATCCATTCATCTGTTGAAGGGCATCTAGGTTGATTCTATAGCTTAGCTATTGTGAATTGAGCAGATATAAACACTGATGTGGCTGTGTCACTGTGGTATGCTGATTTTAAGTCCTTTGGGTATAAACCTAGGAATGGGATAACTAGGTCAAATGTGGTTCCATTCCAAGTTTTCTGAGGAATCTCCATACTGTTTTCCAGAGTGGTTGTACCAATTTGCAGTCCCACCAGCAATATATGAGTGAGCCTTATTCTCCACATCCTCGCCAACATTTATCGTTACTTGTATTCTTGATCATTGCCATTCTGACTAGAGTGAGATGAAATCTCAGTGTTTTAATTTTCATTTCTCTAATTGCTAGAGATGTTGAACACTTTTTCATATTTTTTTTGACTATTCTTCTTCTGTGATGTGCCTGTTCAGTTTCTTTGCCCATTTATTAATCGGTGGATTTTGATGTTAAATTTTTTGAGTTCTTTATCTGGAGATTAATGCTCTGAGGTGCAGATGACAAATATTTTCAAGGAGAAGACTTTAATGGAGACAAAAGACATTGGCTTTCATTGCACCCACCCCCAACACAATCTGCATCCCCCCCCCACAGTCCTTCCTGGTTAGGGAGGTACAAATAGTGACATGCAAATCAGCACCACAGGAATGTGCGGAGGACATTTCTTTTCTCTCACAGTTGTAACTACTTAGAATTTTCCAGATAGAAAATTAAGTGTCAAACAAAGTTTTACATTATTTAGCAAGGTTTGACTCCCCTGGCTGTCCAGCAATGAAGAATGAGTCCTGCAAGCCTCTTTGGCTCCACCCTAAACATGATGGATGCAATTAGTGTTTCTAAGGTCTCCAGCCTGGAACCCACTTGGGCTGTGAAGGCAGAGGCAAGCAGGTCCTCCCGGCTCTGTCTGATGCAGGAAATCACTGAAAGTGCAGTTCCAACCGGGCACAGTAGCCCACACCTGTAATCCCAGCAGCTTGGGAAGCTGAGGCAGGAGGATCACAAATTCAAAGCCAGCTTCAGCATGTTAGCGAGGACCTCAGCAACTTAGAGAGACCCTGTCTCTAATAAAAAAAAAAAAAATTAAAGGGGCTGGGGAGTCACTCAGTGGTTAAGCACCCCTGGGTTCAATCTGCCCCTGTAAAAAAGTGCCACCCTAATCCACATCTCACTCTAGGCCAGGAGATGAGGGCCATGGTGGGGATCACAAATATTCCTTGTTTTCTTCTCATTTTTACCTCTTGGTTTCTAGATCATAAGAGTAAGATCTGGACAATTTGGGGGTGCTCAGAGAATCCAGATATTACTGTAACAGCCTATCTCATTCTCCAGAGAATTCATTCATTAAACCCAAATCCTTTCTGTCCATCTCAGAGAAGTACCTCTCTGTTGCAGTTACCATGGCTATGTAACAAACCTCCCCAGGCTTAGCAATACAAAAGTGAAGATTATTAAAATATAGCCATACATCTGTATATATACTTATATTTTATATTACATTTATTTATATACATATAAAGTGTCAGTGTGTCCATGAGCTGAGTCAGAAATTTTCTAAGGGCACGTGGAGTAGATGGCTGTGCTCTACACGCCCAAGGCTTTAGCTAGGAAGATCTGTGCTGGAATCCTCTGGAGACATTTGTAGCAAGTGACGCTGGCTGTAGGTGGGGCCCTCTGCAATGGATGTCAGTAGGAACACCTATGGGTGGCCAGTCCCCATGGTGCTTGGGCATCTTCCCATCATGGTGATTGAGTCCCAAGAGCCTTCCAAAAGAACCAAGAAGCCTTGGAAGCCACAGGCCATCCCTTCTGCTAGAGTCACAACCCACAGAGTCACGAGACACAGCTGTCTCAGGACCACTGGGGCAGCAAAGAGTGAACCACTCTGGTTTTCTTCCTTCTCTATTATTCAGTTCTCATCCCCAGAAGATTCTGGAACTTATTCCAAGGGGACAAAGCCACAAGCCGGGGTATCACTATCACTCCCAAACAAGTCCCGAGAATCGTCTACCTGTCAAGTCAGAACATCCTTTCCCACCAGACACTCACCCTCTCCTCATTGAGAATGAAGTCTTAGGAGGAAAATGTGACCTATTTTATGCATAGTCAAGAGGTCTTAGTCCAAGGGCTAATTATCAGCCCCCAAATGTTCAGTCACATAAGCCTTTTTCACCACAAGAAAACAAAGCCAAAAAAAGCCCTGAGCAGCCGCCTGTTGTATACCAGATATGTATGGGTTGACTGAAGCTCAGGCGTACAGAACAGAAGCGAAAAGAGAAATATTATCTCGGAGGATTGGTGATATAAAACCTTAAAGATGGTTTTGGTGTATACCACCTTGGAATCCTAAATTGAACAGAGGTCATCTGATACATACAATAGACCCCATTTTAAGAAAACTCAGTTGGCAATAATCCAAGCTTTTAACAACAACAACAACAAAAAAAAATAATGGAAAGGTGACTTCTTCACTTTCTATTAAAGATGATGCTTTTATTCAAGGAACTTCCTTGAAGGATTTAAGTGTTGGTTTATAGATTGGCAGTGACTAAGAGGCAGAAAAATATGAAACTGAGGATTGGGCTCACAGCCAATCAAAGATGAATCACAAATGAAGACAAACTGGTGAAGCTAAGCGCCCAGCATTATGGAAGTGGGATTTGCTTTACACACAAGCACACGCAATTCAGACGACCAGCCTGGAGCCCATTCATTACACAGTCAAGAATCCCTATGATGGCGTCCTGAGACTGCATTCCAGCCTGGCAGACTAACGTGAACAAATGCCCAGAGTCAACAAGACAAGGACGGCATGTTTATGAGATGTGAAGGAGATAGACATGCCTGGAGAAGAGGGTGTGTGTGTGTGTGTGTGTGTGTGTGTGTGTGTGTGTGTCAGGAAGAAAAGGGAAACACTGGCCAGGTAGGGTTGGGGCCACCCTAGCAGGCTTTGAAAGCCAAATCTTTTTTTTTCTCTCTCTCTCTCCAAGAGTGTCATCATCAGAGAGGAGTTTTAGGAATACCTAATCAGGTAGACCTATGAAACTAGAGGGTTATCATCTCCATTAAATTGCAAGGGAAGGCAGGAGGAGCTAGCTGATGGTCCATCTCCAGGAAAATGGCACATACATTCATCAAGACTCAGATTGCACTGCAAGGCTCCCCACCTTTGGGATGGTGGTTCTTCTAAACTATTTCTGTTAGAATCATCTCTTCTTGGAGGTTATGACCCTCAACTCTTTCCAGCTTCTGAAATTCCATGTTATTAGGGCAGGGAGTCAGGAGGTTAAATCCAAGGTTGTTTAAGTATCGTAACTGGAGATTATTCAAGACATATAATTTTCTAAACAGACCTACGGATCCTTATACTTGCAAGAGGTGGGCCATCTTTCAAACTTGGACCCTCCAGGGGCCATCTTCCAATAACACACCAAATAATCAGGTCTTTCTGTTTCTTCAGATACCTCTCCAAACTTCAGATTCTGTAATATATCCCTTTGAAATGCATGGCATCTTATTTTAATAACATAACAGTTTTTTAAAAAAGAAATAGCCACAGTTCAGGTAGAGAATTGGGTAACGGCTCCTAGGGTTAAAGATTTCAAAGAAATGTATTGTGATAAAGTGAGAGGAGAGTTTCTGATCATCTTTTTAACTTCTGCTGTATCTGTAGAGAGACCCAATTCTTTCTTCTTATTGTCTACCTGAAAGGTTTCTCACTTCAACTTGACCAACATTGCCAATTTTTCCCACTTCTAAGTCTTTTCAAAGCTCTAACTTGTAGGTATAGGAGATCCAAAAAGGAAAGAATAACAACAACAATAATGCAACTGATCTGTTGTGCAGCTGTAAATTGGCTGAGAAGAAAAATTCCAAAAAGAAATTGCCAAGAGGTTTCGGGTAAAGGTACAAGGTCACTTTGTCTAACACGAAGATTCTCTGCCAAGGTGCACTATATTTCTAGCCAATAGGACTGATGCAGGGCATCGTTCACAGGAGTCCCTGCTGTTAAGGAGCCCAAGAGCCACCAAACAGCCTCCAACATTAGCTGCTTTAGCAGAGAGGGCATTTATTCAAGTGTCTACTTCATACTTCTGATTTTCTCCCATTGTGACTGAGACATTAAATTCTCACTAAGTAGCCATGAGCTTTCCCACCTTTTGCAGAATCCCTAGCAGCTAGATTGGAGCCATGTGACTAGTTCTGGCCAATCGGAAATGAGAAGAAGTGTCATGTACCATTCCAAACCTGGTGACATCAGCCCCTATGTGGCCCTCCAGATTTCTCTTTCCAGGCCACAAGGATCACAGAATTTATAAGATGGCTTTGTGTAGCTTCAGGGTAGGAACAACCAGGCCCCTGGGTCACCATCTGGAAGAGGGGTGCTCTAAAGATCCACTAGACTCCCATCAGGATGTTTCGTGGTGAGGGAGATACAAAGGTAAGAAGGCTTAAGCCTCTGAGTTTGGGGGTTTGATTTGCTGCCATGATTGGGCTGATCCTATGCTAGCATTCTTGTCTAAAATTCTGAAACCATCATAGAGCAGGTGGTAATGATGGATGCGGATGACAACATGATATAGTGGAGAGATCAGGACCTCTGGATGGCACCAGCCTGTGTGGAGTTAGTGACAGGCGTGGAGGTGGCTCAGTAGAGTCGTTTGCAGACAAATCTCAGAAGAAACCAATCCTCTTTCTCCTGAAGAACAGATGTACTCTCCCAGGGACAGCAAAAGAGCACAGGTGGCATCCCTTGGAGTCTTCAGGTAGGACAGATTGACTTTTTGTACAATCTGTCCATCTCATGTGCTCCAGATATCCAGATAGGTCTGTCAAGAAAATAAATTGTTTTCTCCCCTTAAAATTACTTATTTAACATTATGCCTATCAAATTATTTTTCTTTTAAAAACAAATCTAGGTGGGCGTGGTGGCATAGGGCTGCAATCCCAGCAGCTCAGGAGGCTAAGGCAGGAGGATGGCAAGTTGGAGGCAGCCTCAGCAACTGAGTGAGACCCTACCTCAAAACAAAAAATTTAAAAAACAGTCTGGGGATGTTGCTCAGTGGTTAAGCACCCCTGGGTTCAATCACCAGCAGCAAAAAAAAAAAAAAAAAAAAAAAACAAGAAAGAGAAAGAAATTGTTTTGAAACTGCAACGAACATGCCCAAAATACCTCTTTCTCCAGAACGGATACCCGCAAGGGGACCACCTGGGTCAAATGGTACCCATACTTTCAGATTTAATAAAACTGCCAAATGGCTCACAGAAGAAGCTACCAACATGTACTTGCATCAACAGTGTACGGGCTCTCCGGTCCCTTCATTTCATTGTTTTTTTCTGATGGTGAATGTAAGTAGCTTGGGGACTGGGGCACTCAATGGTAATAGGGTAATAGGCAGGCAAGATTCAGCTGTCACCAGGCCACCACCTGCCCTTGCCTGATTGCAGAGGAAAATGAACCTTGCTTCCTGGTGGAGTTCACAGGCCCTGGTCCCTCCTGGGCCAACCTCTTTCAATATTGACAGAGGGGCTTCTTAGTTCCTTTCATGAACAGTGACCTCTGACTTGCACGTCATTGTGTCTTTGAGGGTCATAATGCCTAGGCCAGACCACCCAGAAATGTTGAAGGGCAGTGGTAGGGGGCGACAGGGGGCAGGCCAGGAGGCTCTCACCACGGGGGTGCCCAAACACTCAGGAATCGGGATCAATGGGAGGGAATATGATATGTTTAAAAATCAAAATGAATAAAAAAAAATCATGATAACAAAAAGTCAAAATTTCAAGTCCAGACGGGGTTGGCACCGCTGATCTTTCTATTTGCCTCAGGCTTCAGTAGGGTTCAGCAAAGCCCAGAGCAATAGTCACCAGTCATTTTAAACAGATCTGGGAGACTTAGAGACACACACACCTTAAAATCCCTGCCTGTTGTGACCTTAGAGAAATCACTAGGCCTCTCGGAGACTCCATTTCATCATTCGTGAGTTGTCAAGAAGTAAAGGAAACAAAGTATGTATAAAATAGTGGATTTTCAATAAATGTGTGTCATCACTTATGCTGCTACTGGTGCTATTATTAGGCACCAAGGTCACCCTGCTGGTTCTGCTCTCATCCTTTAGCCTAGTTTGGTCTCTTACCTTTCTCCTGGTGACCACTTTATAGACTCAAGATTGCTCACTGGAAGAAATAAACATTTATTGGGCACTTCTTTTGAATTACGTCATGAGGTGGGCACTTTCATGCATTATCATTATTATCATTGTCAGACTGTGCAACAAGCCCTTGAAGCTCAGAAAGGTTAAGTGACTTTTCAATAGAAGCAGAGCAAGCCAGCAGTTGAACTGGGCTTTGGACCCAGATCTCTCAGATGTACAAAGTATATAGTCTGGTGTTGACTTCCCTCTGGACAGTGTCAATCGGAAAATAGGAAAAGGAATCCTTTACTTTTGAACACAGACCCTAAAGGCAAATGTTCCCTCGAATTCCCAGTAAAAATAGCAAGTTTTGTTCTCAGTCCAGAACTGCTCTCTTCAGAGAGGAGTATGTTTCTCTTGCCTGAGCCCCAGGATACCCAGGATGTCCTCTCCTCCAGCAGATGCCCACACCTCTCCACTGCCTCCCCACCCACAACAGTCTCCCTTTCCTCTCTGACAAGGTAGATAGCAAAACAACACAATGTGTCCCCTTCCTCTGGCCCACCTGCTGTCCCTCGCTGCCAGGCCTTTCTGCTCTGCTCTCCAGGCTGCTACCAGGAGAAGGCTGAGGGTGGGCCTGGCTGGGCAGGTGAGGGATCACAGAGGCTCTTGGTTCAGTGCTCAGAATCTTTGGAGACCTCCACTCACTGCCTCTCTCTGCTGGCTGGGTCTGGGGTAGAGGCCACCTGGCCAGGCCATTGTAGAGATGTGGCTCCTGGGGAGGTGGGGGCCAGGAAGGGCAGGAGGAACTCCTTTCCTGGAGTGTCACACCATGGTCAGATTCCATCCCAAACCTGCCCCTCCCTCCCTGTCCTTCTCCCCGTGTAACTTCTCCAATGGACGGTGTCTGTCATCGCTGGCAGAGCCACATCTGGCTGTCCCCGTGAATTCACAAATCACCTTGTTGTCATCACTGGGCAGGGGGAGGTGCAGTGGGAAGGGTGGGAATCAATAACTCCATTTGCTGTCACCCACCCCCTCCCCTCCCCGCTCACCACCCAGGGCCAGGAACCAGAGTTCCCACAAAATGTCATTTGCTCCACCTGCCAGGAGATCCCAGCATTGATATGCCCTCTAGTGGATTTTTTAAAACAACAGCAAGCACATGCAGGTGGAGTCACACCCACGCCAGCAGTGATCAATCCATCAGCTCTGGCGACGTCCACAGGCCCTGATGCCAGAGCATCACCCGCAAGGAAGCGTCACCCCAGCCTGAGCTGCCGCATGGCAGCAGGTTGACCCAGCAGAGCTTCCAGGTCCTGGCTGTTAGCCTGTGGTGTCAGGGGCCAGTCGTTACCACGAACAGGAATGGTACCCAGGACCTGGCTGTGGAGGCCCACCCAAGCCAGAAGTGGGAACCTCCCCACGTCTCTCTCCTCAGCTTTCTCTGCCTGGGGAGCCAGAGACATGCGGGGTTCAGCTCCAACTCCTTCTGCCCATCACTACTTATGGCCACCCCAGCCCTTTTCTTAGCAGAAGCAGCTTTTCCTGGTGATCAGTCCCCTTGCCTCCTACTCCGTGTCACCTAGCATTGCCTCCTGCAGAGTTCCTCTGCCTGTGGGCAGCTCCCTCTTGCTGTCTATCTCAAGGATTCTCGCCCTCCACACCACTGGCATTCTGGTCCGGGTCGTTCTTTGGTAGGGGTGGGACCCTCCTCGGTTATCACATGCTGTTTAGATGCCCCCGGCCTCTACTCACTAGGTGCTAGGGGCTCTTCTCCACCTATGACAACCCAAAGTATCTCCAGACATTGCCAACTGTCCCTGGGGTGGGAGGAGCCAAGTTGCCCCAGTTGAGGTCCATGGGCACCACTGGAGAAGAGACTGTGGATCAGCAGTGGGCTCTGCGGACCAGGAAGTCCCCCTCTATCTCTGCATCAATGATTAGCCAAGCAGGTCCTCAGGGCCAGGGGCGTTTAGGCTTCAGAGGGTCCTGCTAGAGGGCACACTCCCCAACCACATAGTCAGCTACATCCCACCTCCCTGGAAGGATGCAGCCAAATGTGAGGCTGAGGATGTGCACGGGACAGGGGCAGAAAGACAGGTGCTGGAGGTGGCAGGAACAAAAGGACAAAAAGCAGGCAGGCAGTGACTGAGTTCCATGCACTCCCTGTTTTCCATTTCATTTCATCCTTAGAGGGTCCCCTTAAACAACAAAACCCTGGAGACAGGCATGTGGTGAACATGGGCTGTCGCAAGGGAGAAACTTCATTTCACAATTCGGGAAGAGTCAAGCTTGGGAAGATGAGTCTTTTGCTGAGGAGCTAATGCCAAGGCCCCGTGTGCCTGGTGACTTGCAAAAACGTGTCACCAGAATATTAGATGCACCAGACACGGGTGTTTCTGCAGGTGTGAAATCAGGTAACTCCTTGACCTACTTTCAGATTTTGCTTCATGGATGACCCAAATGGGGTGCTGGACTAAGGTGGCCTAGATTCATTATTGCTCTATTACAGTTACTGGGTAAATGACCTGTGGCCATTTGCTCCACACAGATTCCATCTGCCCCAGGAGGCTGTCACCCTCAGAATGCAGGAGTGACCTCCACAGGGTCTGGCCCACTAGCCTGGAGGCCAAGGAACATGCAGGAGTCCTGCCCTGTCCTTTTCCGGGCCAGCTGCCCCATTGGCTAGGGTCCAGCCGGCATCCAGGCATAGAGGGGAGGTGGCACAGCCAGACACTCGGGGCCTGACCTCAGTCTGCGGAGTAACTTCAGCCAAGTCGTTGCCCTCTCTGCATTTCAGCTGCCCCTCTGTGAAGTCTCTCTAACCCACCCCACACAATTTCCTTTTTCTCCAATGCTCCCCATCTCTGTGATCATATTCTCAGGGCAAGTAGAGGCAGCTGTCCCTCAACTTCACCATGCAATAGTCCAGAGGGAGAAAAACGATTGCGGCAGGAAATGAGGTAGAACTGTCAAAAGTAGATAAAATTCATCACTCTCTGTTGTGGTTTAGATAAGAGGTGCTCCACAAAAGACAATGTGAGGAAGTTTAGAGGTGAAATGATTGGGTTATGAGAGCTTTAACCCATTCAGTGCATTCATCCACTGACAGGGATTAAATTGTAGGTAGGCAGGTTGTGGCTGGAGGAGGTGGATCATTGGGACTATGCCTTTGGGGTTTATATTTTGTTCCTGGTGAACAAGAGCTCTCTCTGCTTCCTGGTGGCCATGTCCTGAGCCACTTTCTTCCACTACATTCTTCTGCCATGATGTTCGGCCTCATCATGGGCCTAGAGCAATGCAGCCAGCTGTCTATGGACTGAGACCTCTGAAACCAACAGCCCTGAATAAACTTGTCCTCTGCTAATTGTTCTTGTCAGGTCTTTTGGTCACAGCATCGGAAAAAAAAAATTGACTAAAATCCCCTCTCAGTGCTGAATTGGTTAAAATCACAAATCTCCACTCAAGAAAATATGAAAACCTGTGAAATAAGGGGTACCAGCCTATGACCAGTACTATTATTCACAAGGCCAGACCATTCTCAGTCCATCCCACCCTTTGGTCATTTCTGACCTTCTTGGTTTACATCCTGGAAGAACTTCAGATTTGTTTGAAGAAACCTGAGCTCTGAGAAATGTGCAGGTGACTCCTGAATTCAATGCCCTAACCCTTGCCTAGTCCTGCTGAGGAGCCCGTCTCTCCTCCCAGGTCCCACCTTCCACAGTGGGATCTAACCTGGATGGAGAAGATAGGGAGATTCGCTGACACAGGAATCCGGCCATGGCACAGAGAGTTTGAGCCAAAACTGAAATGCATTCCCAGCATAGAGCATTGGTAGCACTTGGCTTTCTGCTCCCAGGGCCACTGTGGCCCCTGTCATCTGGACACTGGGGAGGGAGAAGTCCAGGAAAAGCTATTTATTCCTGGCTAGGAGATTCTGAGAATCACACTGTAAGGTGATCCTGAGACTCCGGTCTTTAGTAGCAGGAAAACAGCATGTAAGTCCTAGGGAGTGGGGAAGCATAATCATGTCCACTTGGATGACATAGCCCAACTTCTGCCAGGTACATGGGCTGCGGGACTGCCCACAGGAGTGAGACACCTCCCTCCCTCCAGGAACTTGCATTGCAATGATCAGCACTCTGAGTTCAACTTCAGTGTCCTCTGCTACAAAAAGGGGGCAATGATCTTTAAAGACAAGGAGACCCGACGGTCCCTCCTAGCTTGATCTGTGCATACCTGTGTCTTGCTCCACATGTACTTGCAGAAAGTACATGCAAGAATATCTCTGTAATAATTTGTTTTATTTTACATGATTTTTGGACCTCAACAGCATGTCCAATATCTCTTTCTGGAGACACCCAACCCCAGCTTGTCCTAGAACACTGAGAACTTACTCAATCCAAGGGGGCACAGTGCACCTCTCAACTGGCACTCAGAGGAGCCCTAGAATTTGATCTGTTCACCAGCATCGTCTGTTCCCACTGCCCCATGGTGTGATTACTGAGAATGGGTTCACAATTAGGAGGATGTTCTTATGGCTCAGGTACCTGCCCACAACACTGTGATGCCCACAGTGGCCACTGAGCTAATTCTCTGGGGTTCTCACTCCCTCCACAGCCAGTATTGCCTAGAGCCAATCGCTTTGTGGGGACAGCTGCTCAGAGTGCCCCAGCAGTACCAGCCACAAGCTTGGCAGGACCAGCCTCCCTGGGACACCTGAAGCCATGTGGTGACCCAGGGCCCCAGGAAAGACTCTATTTCCTTAAAATAATTCCATTTTAGGGAGTCCACCACCCGTCTGGCCTTTGGAATTAGGTTGGGAACACTTTACTTGGAACTGAAGGGAACACAGGGCTCTTGTTTTCCCTCCCAGGAGGCCATGGACTCTTGAGAAATTGATTGCTTGATTTAGCCATCAGAACAGCACATAAAGGAACCCAGGTCTTGTTATGTCCTTGTCCTGGAAGGATGAGTGTCCACTTGCTTATACTCATATGGAAGGGAGGGGGACATTCCATTTGCCCGTCTATTTTTTACGGTTTAGATATGAGGTGTTACCCAAAGCTCATGTTGGAGACAATGCAAGAACATTCAGAGGTGAAATGAATAGGTCTTCATGAGAGTTTTAACCTAATCAGTGGATTAATCCACTGATAATTTGGATTAATTGGGTGGTAACTCTAAGCAGATAGGGTGTAGCTAGATGATGTGGGTCACTGGAGGAGTGCCTTTGGGTTTTATCTTTTGTCCTTTGTGAGCAGAGCTCTCTCTGCTTCCCAGTTCCCATGTCCTGAGTTGCTTTCCGCTGCCATGCCCTTCCACTATGATGTCCTGCATTACCTTGGGCCCCGTTCTATGGAGTCAACCGACTATGGACTGAAAGTCTGAAACCATTTGCCAAAATAAACTTTTACTCCTCCAAATTGTTCGAGTCAGGTCTTTTGGTCATAGCAAAGCAAAATCTGACTAAAACACCCTTAGGGATGGACAAAGCCAAGGTGATTTTCAGTTTTTAGAAATAGTGTTAGGACATGTTGGCATCATTTCTAATACCCTCACCACTATTTCAACCACATTATTGCACATTATTGCAATTTGAATGCCCCTAATTCTGTAAGCCACTCCCCTACCAGCTATGTCCCCTGCCCTTACCCCAACCTTGTATCTCCAGACCCCTCTTCCCTTTTTAAACTAATTCAAATGTCACCTTCACCAATTCTCTGGCAGAAACCACCCAGATACACCATAAACTCTCTCAGCAACTGTAGGGCTGAGTAGCAAAGTTCTGCAGGTTAGGGGTTTCAATAACAGAAATGTATTTCTGACAGCTCTGAAGGCTGGTAGTCCAAGACCAAAGTTTCAGCAGGGTTGGTTTCCTCTGAAGTTTCTGCCCTTGGATTATAGATGGCCATCTTTTCCCTGTGTCTTCCTGTGGTCTTTCCTCCATGTTTGTCATAATCTCAACTTAGAAGGACATCAGACCTATTGGTTTAGGGCTCACTTGTGTAACCTCATTTTTTTTCCTTAATGATCACCTTAAAAGCCCTGTTTCCAAATACAATCACATTCTAAGGTCCTGGGGGTTAGGATTTCATCAAATGAATATAGGGCCTAGGTGAGGGGGACCCAATTTAGCCTATAACAGGTATATATCCATGTCTACCACTAGAAGGAAAACCCCAGAGGGCAGGGATTTATGCCCAACATGTTGTAGAGGCTCAGTAGCTTTAAAAAAAAAAAAAGAATGAATGAGTGAAGTGTCTCTTGGGACACATGTCACTTTGCACCTCATAGTGCAGTGTAGTCATTTCTGGGTGCAGCTCTTCTCCACCGTCTGGAGAAGCACACAGGGCTGTCATCTGTGACACTCAGCAGTCCTAGCAGGCTCTAGCATTGGGTCTTGGTCCCATGCACTAAGTTACCTTTGTAAAAGGAAAATCATGGGCACATCTTCCATCCTTTCACTGGTTATTAGCTCTGTACCCCGGAAGCGTTCACTTCCTCCCTCCAAGCCTGCATCTCCCTTCTGTACACTTGACATAGCAATACCAGCCTCACAGAGATTGTCAAGAGTTGTGACTGAGATGAGCACGTGAGTCTCCTTCGTAGATTCTGAAGTGCTATTACTGATGTTAGCTGTCATTCTCAGACAGTTTGTGATTTTTCCAGTTACTATGTCTGCATCATAACTTATCCTCAAAATTTCATGTCTGAAAAAAATTAACATAGGGGCTGAGGGTGTTGCTCAGTGGCTTAGTATGCACAAAGCCTTGGGTATGATCCCCAGCAACAAAATAATGATGATGATAATAATAAAAATAATAATAATCACATTTATACTGCTCAAAAATCCACAGTGGGTCAGCTCTCAGCCAGAGCCATTCATCTCTGCTCCACTTGGTGTCCACTGAGGCAGCTCCAATGACCAGGACTGGCAGAGTAGGGAGGCTTACTCACAAATCTGGCAGTTGATGCTGGACGTCAGCTAAGATCATGGAGTCTATTGGCCACAACACCCACATGCAGCCTCTCTGTGTGTCCAGGACATGGGAACAGGGTTCCAAGATGGAGCAGACCCAGAGGGACAGGCAGGGCAAGCCATATTGCCTTTTCTGACCCAGCCTCGCAGCATTGCTTTCACTGTATTCTGTTAATTAAGCAGCCACAAAGGCTCAAAGGTAGGGGAAATAGACTCTGCCTTTGGAAAGTTCCAGAAGAATAGGTAGGCATGATCACTTTGGGAGAAAACCATTTGCCACATATTATTTGGCTTGGATGTGAGGTGTCCCCCAAAAGCTCACGTGTGAGACCACACAAGAAGGTTCAGAGGAGAAATGATTGGGTTGTGAGAGTTTTAACCCAATCAGTGAATCAATCCCCTGATAGGGATTAACTGAATGGTAACTGAAGTGGTAGAGTGTGGCTGGAGGAGGTGGGAATTGGGGTGCGGCTTTGGGGGATATATTTGTATCTGCCAAGTGGAGTCTCTCTCTCCTTCCCGATCACCAGGTGAGCTGCTTCCCTCTGCCACACTCTTTCAACATGATGTTCTGCCTCACCTCGGGCCCCAACAAATGGAGCCAGCCTTCTCTGGACTGAGTCCTCAAATAAACTTATCCTCCTCTACAATTGTTTTGGTCAGATCTTTTAGTCACAGCAGCAAGAAAGCTAACTAAAGCATATAGTACTTGATAACATTTTAAATAAGTGGACCTTTCATTAGCCCATATTTCTTTACCCTTAGGTGGTTCCAGAGACTTGGGCAATCTGTGGAGTCCCCACACGCAACCTGGAGGTCAAATTCTCAGTAACTCATTTATTTCCCTCTAGGAACTCTCCAAAGAACATTAACCCTCTTCCCCCAAACCACGTTGTTTTCCACACATCCCTCTGATTCATCTGTATTTGTTCTCTGACTCATTAGGTCCGCGCTGCCCTTAATTACATCCTGCAACGATGATGAAACGTCAGCCTCTTTATTTTTTGATTATGTTCCTGCTGGTCAGAAGGTTCTGGCTTATACCACGGAGCTCAAGCAGCAGCCACTGAAAGTGTCCTCTCTCTGGTATTTCTCTGTATTGTATACATACAAACCCACACACTCACACGTGTGTACACTCACACCCACACACTCACACACTCCCCCAGTTGGCTCTTCATTGCCTGAGGATAAGCCCAAATCCCTTCCCCTGATTTATGAAGGGTTCTGAGGTCTGGCCCTGGCTGTGTCCCCAGCATCGTCTCCTGCCATTCCCCCTTTCGTATGAAGACAGGCTGCGCTCCTTTTTGCTCCCTCCGTGGGCCCTGTTCTTTCTCTCTTCCCATAGGCCTGGCTCATGCTATTCCCCCTACCAAAACATTCTTCCCCTTCCTCCTTGACCTACACCTAGAAGCTCAAAAGGCACTTTCCAGGGAAGATTTCCTGGACTCCCAGATGACATTGTTTGTCTCTGCTTCATGTCCCCTTCCCACCCTGCCCTGCTCTCTCATAACTCCCAGCAAAAAGGCCATTACCAGATGCAGCCCCTTGACGTTGTTACTGATGACGTTTTCAACACTTGCTTTTGGGGAGACATAGTCAAACCGAAGCGGTAACTTCTCTCTGCAGCCCTGACCACCATCAATGGGTAAGCAGTGTCCAACAATGAGGTCCTGCCAATCAAAGGAAAGGAACCTCTGGGGGAGAAAAGAAAGAGCTATGGAGGGAGAAATAGAAAAATGAAAGGAAGTGAATCAGGAAACAGGATGCGCACAAGGCACCCTGCTTCTCAAACCAGGTACATGTGACTCTGACGTGCATGCCAGTACACCAGGGAGGAACAAAAGCCATAGAATAAACGGGACACATCTTAGAGGGTCCATGTTACTTGTCGATATCATTTTTAATTGTTTTCAGACTAAAAGAGATTGATTAGGGAGGCAGGTGAGAAGCTCACATTGGCTTTAAAGAAACTATGTGAGACCTCAAAGACAGTTGAAGTGACTATGGTAGGACCTTAGCTCTAGTCCCTCCCCCATCCCTCTCCAAGGAGTCATACCTTGAGCTCTTGCCTTCAGGGTCTTTGGTTTAAAAGTCTAAGAATTCCTGCCAGGAGACCTGGGCTTCCTCACAGCTGGGTGACGGGATTCCAAGATGAAGCCCTGCAGGAGAAAGTCACATGTCCCTTGTGACCTAGCCTCACAGATCACTCCACTGTATTCTGTTAATCTCCAGCTCCCTTTCCAAGGTCCCCATAGGGTCAGATATTTGCAAAAGATAGAAGTGAGGTTATCTACATGATATGTCATGTCTTGTTCCTTGTCGAGCCTTGGGTCACAGGGTATTCTTCTGAAGATTATGTTTGAGGAAGCTTCTTTTGTCAAGAGCTCAGACCAAGCCTGCATTTTGCCAGGATGCTGGTAAGCTAGCTTGCATGTCTCCTAGATTTGAAACACAAAATTGGGGTTATATCCTTTAACACTCAACAGTCGCCCCATGATTCTCACTGTTTTACAGATGAGGTAAACTGAGGCTTAGAGAAATCAAGGTCACACATGACTAAGAGTGACATAAGAATTTAGTTCCAGAAAATGGTCCCAGAACTGTACTTTCTGCCCCCATGCTATGCCTCTTGGAAATTTTAAGGCCACTTGTTTGGGGCACACCTCTATATTTAATTGTATGAGGTTCCCACTCCACACCCATAGTTACATAAACCTTCCAAGAACAACCCAGAGAAGCTGCCAGTGAATCTCACCTTCCCTTCAAGCTCTGGGCCTGTGAAACAGCGGGTGAACTACATGGCCACCCTTCCTTTGAACCATGAGTCTTTGCAGATTATAAACTCATTCAGGAAATGCACATTCCATGTGACAAAGGAGAAGTGGAAATTCTGTCTCTATTCTTACAGTGAGATCATGGGGGATGTTGCAGACTGCGTGAGGAGCAGAAACTGGACCTGTCCTAATCTCTCTCTCTCTCTCTCTCTCTCTCTCTCTCTCACACACACACACACACACACACACACACACACACACACACACCTCTACAGCATCTCCCCTCCCTTCTCTGCATAGTGACCAGAATAAGCCTCAAATGGAAGACCAGAGGTCTAGATCAGGGTTTCTTAATCTTGGCCACGATTGATCCTGAAAGCAAACAATTCTTCGTAGGAAGCACTGTCCTGTGCACTGTAGGATATTTACCAGCATCCCTGGCCTCTACACACTAGAAGCCAGTAGTGTGTGATCGCGCGCGCACACACACACACACACACACACACTCTCTCTCTCTCTCTCTCTCTCTCTCATAAACACACCTCACCTGCTGCAAAAATGTCTCCAGAAACTGTCCACTATTCCCTAGAGGAGATGTCCAGAACCACTGGTCTAGACAAACAGGAACTTACCAAGGAAAGTCAAGTCTAAGGGTGCTCATCATTGGTGACAATAAGAGGTTCTTACCCAAGGAGAGGGCTTTCACATTTATAAAGCTTTTCCCTTTCACCATCATGTTCCTTTCCTTCATTGCAAAGATTATAGTTTCTAATTGCAGCAGAAGTTGTTGGTCCCCCCACGAACACCCCCCACTCCTTGGAACAGCATAGTACCTATGTGCAGAGCAGAGAATTCCATTGCCCTACCTGGCACACCCCATCCCCAAAGCACACATTCTACATGGAACTCAAAGCAGAATCCAGCTTTCTGACCAGGTGCACGCCTGTAATCCCAGTGACTCGGGAAGCTGAGGCAGGGAGATCACTCGTTCAAGGCCCATCTTAGCACGTTGGCGAGACCCTATCTCAACATAAAAAATAAAAAGAGCTGGGGATGTAGCTCAGTGGTTAAGCACCCCTGGGTTCAGTCCCCTGTACCCATCAATCAATCAAACAGAATCCAGCCTTCCTGGATCTTTACACCACTCTGCACCACCTCCTGGAGTCACACTGGGATAAAGAAGTAAGAGAAGTAAGAGCTTCGAATTCACTGATAAGCCAGGGAGTAAAGCAACTCAACTCCTGCTCAGTCTTCAGGGTGCAGCTCAGCAGCTTCTGCACTGGGAAGCCCCCTCCACCCAGCCCCAGCAAGGCAGGCACCCCTTCTTGGAGTCCTCACCCTCACTGCATGGACCTCCACCACAGCAGTTTCTGCAAGGCATTCCATTTCTTGGCTCATCTGCCTCCTTTTCTGAACTTTGACTACTTTCTGGGCAAAGGACCCCTTATTTCTTGTCTCTTTATCCCCATCATTTGGCGGGGGGGGGGGGGGTTTGATACCAAGCAGGCGCACAATGTTTGTAGAATGGATCACTATGCAATTCTGGAGCTACATGATGTAGCTCCATCATCTCTTCAAGTTACAAGACTTACAGGAATCACGGTTTCCTTACAAACTAAACTTCACTTCTGAAATCATCAGGAAGTCATCCCTCTAACACTGAATCACAGAGAAGCTTTGAAGGTGTTGCAAAAAAAAATTAAGGAAACTGGAAAAAAATATTTGCTAATGATTATGGAGCATTCACTACACATCTTTCATACATTATCTCATTTCATGCTTCTATTACCAGCTCTTTGAGGAGGACATTATTATTACCTTTGATACCTGATTTCAGTGATCAATTTGTAGAAAGGAGAACTGGGTGTGGCCCAAGTTCATTTAGCAACAAGAGGTGATTTGTGGATTGGAATCCAGACAACCCAACTTTGCACCTACTGATCTACTCACTCATAAGCCTTATCTGATATACTTGAAGGATCTACAATGAGATGCAGCAAATAAAATGTGAATGTGTGAAAGCTGTTGATTATCTGTTGATATACTTCATTTCCCAGTTGATTGGTTTGTATGAGATAAAGACCACATTTTTCTCATCTTTGCTTCCTTCGTACCCAGCTCTGTGCCTAGCATACAGTAGGTGCTAAAGAAATGCCAGAAGCCTACACAGATGAGCTCCTATCCTGGAAGGCAGGAGAAACAAAGGCAATCCTGGTGAGGGCTGTTCATGGAGACCTGCAGCCAGCATGTCAGTTAGGCAGGCTCCTACAGGTGGGCACACACATTTCTGGGTCAGGGTATGGGTTGTGAGGCCCCCCAATATGCTGCCGTAGCCAGAAAAAGAAAACACAAATACACTTTCTCCCTCCATGTAAGCCTGTCTGATAAACCCCACCTTGTCTCTTTAAACCCCATCATTTCACAGAAGACAAAACTGAGGTTCCCAGGCACTGAATGTGGGTTGGTCAAAGCCAGGGTTAGAGGCGGAGCTTGAGCAAAGACTTTTCTGCTTCTTGCAGTTCCCTGTGCAGGTTTATGGAGGTAAGAGCTACTCCTTCACTCCTTTATCCCCGTGTTCATTCACACCTCTGGAGCCCAAGAGTAGACCAGTGCAGATGGCAGAGACAGGAGAGATGGGGCGGTGGAGGTCTCCAGTAGACACTCTCACCTGGAGCAGCAGCTAAAACCCTCCTGCTCCTGCCCAAAGGTATCTGTGAGTCGGCCCTGTAGCTCCTCTAGCACCTAGGGGTTTATACCCTAGTGCTACCTCTCAAGAGACAGGCTCTTTGGATTTGGCTAACAGAGTCTTCAGAGAGAACAGGCAAGTCCCCCCTCATAGCACTTGGATCTTTGGCTTAGGTCTGGTTACCACATATATGATATCTAACCCAATTTAATAAGCATACCACATCTCTATTTCTGACCACTGGATAAAACAAATCCAGGGACCCTTCAAGACTTTGGCAAGGGCTGTCTCAATCTACACTACTCCTTTATTTGAGACCCCACTGTAACTCGCGTTCAAAGCACTCTTGGACACCACACAGCAATTCAGCAGGGTAACTTTTGTGTTCTCCCCAGATGGCCATCTCCCCAATTTGCCCTTGAATGCAAGTCCTTTAGATCAGGTACCAGTTTTGATCTGATTCCCATCCCCAACACGCAGCCCCAGTGCCAGCATAGCAGATGCTCAATAAATGATCAATGAATTAAACCACAATTACTCAGCTAAATCAGAGCCAAGACAGTAAAATGTGCTGTCTTCCTCGTGGGAAGAGGCAAGGATTTACAAAAGCTGGCACCATGAAGGGCACTGGATATAAAAGTGAACAGGAGCTCTGCAGTCCCTGTCCTTGCACTATTTGAAGTCCAAGGGCAGTAGAGGCAACAGACAAGTGAACAAATGACCACACAGGGCAGGCACATCTGCCCACCTGGTGAGACAGAAGTACAGAGCCAAGCATCTGTTCTCCTCTGAGGAGCAGTCACACTCTGCTTCTCACTCAGGGTGGGCAGGTCACCCCCAGCCATCCACTCTTCCCCTTGGTCTTCATCCTAGCCAGCAGGATCCAATTGCAGGCAGGCCACCTGGGTTCGGAGATGGAGCCAGGAAATACAGTCCCTCGTGACCAGAATGAAACAGGCCCAGATAAGGAGCAGCAAAGAGGACTGAATGCTGAAGAATGATTGTTTGCAGACTTCATCTCAACCCCACGAGTGTGGCTGTGGCTGAGACAGCAGCCTGGACTGTTTGCCACACTAGGTGCCGTGCAGAAGGCTGTACAGTCTATTTCTCAGGAGGGTCCAGCAGAGATGGAAATCCAACTGGGTTCTAATGGACAAGCCACGGGCCGAGCTCAAGGCTATGTCCGGTCCATGGAAGGTACCATGGGCCTGGCCAAGCTCTGTCCTTACTTCCAGAAGGGGTGGGTAGTTGCTCTTAAAGATGCCCTGCAGGCTAGCAGAGGCCCCGACCTGGCCACCACAGACCAGCTAGCTGGCTGAGGGGTGGGGTACCCAGCTTCAGCACAAAGCAAACAAGTGGCACCCTCCCAAGTTGGAGAGTTTGGTAGAAGGTCTGTGATGCATCCAAGCCAAACAGACTGACCTGCAGTGTCCAAAATCCAAAACGTGCCTGCCTGTCCAGGGAAGGGAGTCACACACGCGCGTGCACACACACACACACACACACACACACCCCAAGGTCCTTCTTGTCACACACATCACATTGAGCGCTAAACTAAACACCACCTCTGGCCTGGGACAAACCTGAACCTGACCCCACATCACCCACACCCCTTCAAGCCTCTAGATACCTTCTCCTCTTTAAAAAAAAAATAACCCCCCAGAAGCGCCCCACGTGCTGCTGGTGTGAGCACCAGCGCCGCCCCCTAAATCATCGCCGCTGCGTCCACATTTCAAAGCGCAGCCGGAGGAGTGTCGGTGATTTCTGGGTGCCACACAGAGCACTCCCAAGCTCTGATCTATGAATTGTTTTGATTTCCTCCTTTGAACCCTTCCCATCCCGCTGCAGCGGCAGACAGAGATACTGAATTAAGCGACAGACAAGTTGGAGACAATGAGCACCAGGGGCCCCCTCCTTCTCCTCCCCGAAATTTGCAGACATCTGCTAGCTGGAGCCCAGTGCTGCAGCCATAAAGAAGAGCTGGCAGGAGGGTGATGTACAGCCCTGGGCCCTCCCGGGTGACTGCCATTAACCTCCAATAGAGAAGCGCTCACCCCCCCCCACCCCGTTTAGGACAGAGTCTTCGTGGGGCACCCCTCGACAGAGGTGCCTTGGTCGTGCTGAAGAGTCGACCAAATTCGAATGAATGATCCTCGGCAGCACTGTGCCCCTAATTAGAACAAGTCCCACAGACACATTGTCTCCCTGATTTCCTCTGTTCCATTTCTCGCCCTCTCTTTCTCTGCTCGGGACACATGGGCCCCATTAAACATTCGAGTATTTAATGTGGTTCCCTTAAATTACTTCTCAAGTTTTCGAGTTCCATTTAGAATTGGATTTTACTCTTTGGACCGTGTTTTTGATTTGGGGCTTTGTACATTTCATAACCGCTCTTTTTCTCCACCTAGTGGAGACTGTAGGTCACCCAGCTAGAGCTCAGGGTAGCAAAGCCTGGGCTTTGCTAAGAAGATGATGGTCCCTGGGACCTTCTATTCATGGAAGACTTCTTTTGTACTTTTCTTGGAGAAGAAAAAAACTTAACCCAAACCTAAGCTGATATTGTCGACCTTTTGACCTTCAACCTCATCACCTCGTTCCCATCGCAAAGAAATCATAATTTATGCCGAAGGAAGAGGAAAAACATCGCCATCCTTGGCCCATCTTGGAGGTCCAGGTGAAAAGAGGCCATATTTGAAATCGAAAAGATGATCCTGGACTTCAACTCCTCCAAGTCCCTGTTCTGCAGAAAAGGAATTTTCTCCCCGAAGCAGAGAAGGTTCATCCTTTGTACGGAGATTGCAATTTCAGAGATGGAAAGCATACCTCAGGCAGTTCAGGGAACTGTAGTCCCTGAGAGCTTGTCTGTGTAAATTTTTCCCGGGGTGTCTGGAGATGGAGGCATGACGTACACACACCAGATAGGAATCTGGAGAGAGAAGGCTGAAAAAATTCCAAGGGAAGATACCATCAACCACAGCCACTGGCGGGTCTGCGTAAAGACAGATTCCATGCCCAACATGTGCCCCCAAGCAGCAACGGAGAGTTCCTTGGGTTAGGACTATTCTGGGGGAAGCCTTTGGATTGTGAGGGATTTTGTGGGCCTCTCGTCCTCTCTGAAACCCTATGCCAAGAAGCCTTCTAATTCATGCCTGCAGAGTTCAGGTGGGATCTACGGAGGAAGACACCTAGACTTCCCAAGGCAGCCAGTGGTGTCTGAGAGCTGCTCCAGGGCTCAGGGCACGTGGTGGAGTCAGAAGGTAGAGGCCTCAACATTCCATCTGTGCAGCTCCCAGCTCGCTGCTACCTCGTTCATTCAACAAATATCACCAGGTAACGTTCCAAGTGCTGGGTACACAGCAACTCACAATTTCTGGATCATTTTGAACAATTTCCTGATCTATGACATGAAGATAATGGTTCACCTCACAAAGGAGTGCATGTTTTTTGAAACTTGTAAGTGATAGACAGCTGTCACTATTTTCCTTGATGATAATGATCAGAAATTTTTCCTTTCTATGAATGTCCATTGGCTTCTTTATATCTTCTACCGTGTAGTTTTAGCTCTACCTGAGAAGATGGAACAAATTCTTCCCCAGTGACATGTATGTCTCTCAGAAATCTTTGTTTTGGGTTCTCCAGGCAGAATGTTCTCGGATTCTTTGAACTCTCCTCACATCACATCATTTCTAGAACTTTCTTTCTTTTTTTTTTTTTTTTTTTTTTGTACTGGGGATTGAACTCAGCATCACTCAACCAACTGAGCCACATCCCCAGTCCTATTTTGTGTTTTATTTAGAGACAGGGTCTCACTCAGTTGCTTAGCATCTTGATTTTGCTGAGGCTGGCTTTGAACTCATGATCCCCCTGCCTCAGCCTGTCAAGCCACTGGGATTACAGGCATGCGCCACCGTGCCCAGCTAGAACTTTCTTTATCTTACACAGCCCATCTCTGAACACATTTGATTTGTCAATGCCTTTCTCAAAAATCTGGTGCCTAACATTGAATATGATACCTGTATGTGATCTAACTAAAAATACAGTGAGGCCACTCCTTCCCCAGAGACCTGGATTTCTATTACTACTTCTATCTCAGGTTAGGTCATTAGCAATCCCGTCACACTGTGAGCTTATTCTGAACGGGTGTTCATTTAGAAACCTCAGCTAATTTTCACATGATTTCCTGCCAAGGCAACATCTCCCCAGCTCCGTGTTTTTGCCATTTGCGTCTCACACGGAAAAGCCAGATGACTTCACATTTCAGCCTGTTCAATTATATCTTATTGTTTCTGACCCAGCATTCCAAACTGTCAGGACCCCTCTGGGTCCTCATTCTGTCACCTCTGGTATTAACTCTCCCTCCCAGATTTGTGACATCTACACCTTTGATCAGGAATGCCCCCTGAGTTTTCATCTAATGATAAATCAGGCAGGATCAAGGACGGAGCCCTTAGCACCCTGCAGTGCTAAGGAAAACATGCAGGTTGACATCCATCCTCCCCAGTGGGGAGAAGGAACATGGAGCAGGGCTCCCCCCCCCCGCCCCCGGGACTTCCTGTGTGACTCTCTCCCTCTGCCTCCCCACCTGCTTCTGCCTTTGTATTCCTCCCTCCTGAAACCTGTCTCTATGTCTGCATCTGCTTCTCTAGTTCCTTCTGGGCACTTCTTCTCATTTCCGCCTCCATCCTGCATCCACTTGATCCTCTCTGCTCCACCCTGGGTGACAGGCTCAGGTTTCGCTGGCACTTATCCTATCCGTTCCTCGGCTGTCTCAACCACAGAATCACACTTTCACTCCCCGCCAAGCCCCCGGGACCAGGCCAATGTGTGACTTCCCTCCCGGCCACCCTGACGGAGTTCAACACGAGGGCTGTGACATCCATCCAATACTCTACACTCTGGATTCAGCTGTTGAGCCAGCTGCAAATGCACAAAACCAATGCTCTCATCCAACCCACATTTCACCATCTTAGCCACAAGGAAACCATGACAGAAACTGTTAACCCTGAGCTGAAATCAAGCCCTGCAATGTTGACGGCCTACACCTGATTCACAAACATAGTAACCTTATCAGAAGAGGAAGTGAGGTTACTTTGGAATAACTTGTGCTCGGTGAGGTCATCTCATTTTCAACTGACCGCCGCATTCCTTCCTAAATGCTCACCCACCATCTGCTTCTTAATCCATCCTGCTTCCCTGTTGTCAAGGATCTACCTCAAACTGACTTGTCTGGAGTTTCCAGAAACAATCTCCTTACCCTGTATGAAAATCAGAATCACTTCTGCCCAGTTCCTGATTCTGGCATCACCTTCTATTCTCTGCAATTACTTAACAGTTACTGACGGTAGCTCCCCCATCCCACGGGAACGTTCCTTCCACGCCTTGGGATGTGAGTCATCAGGCCAATGACTTAGACCCACTTAAATCAGCTTCTTGCCCCCTTCCTATCTGATCTCCTTATTTTTCTTGAGCTCTGAGCCAGTCGTGATGCCCTGGGCTACAGAGAGCAGAAAAACCCGTTACTCAGCTGGGTTCGACAATAAGGAAAAATGAACTCACGCACAAAATGTGAAGTGCATGGTAGAGGGGTTTCTGGATTGGTGGCTTCCGAGGTGGATCCCATCCTCTACCTTTTTGCTTGCCTGGTTTAATTCGCTCATGGTCACAAGATGATGTTTGCAGTTCCAACAATGCCATGCAGATGCAAAACCACTCCCAGCAGTAAAAGAAGGGTTGTTGGTTCCACACATGTCTTTTTAGAAGCAAAGACACAAGTTTCAGAAACAAGGGAAAATCACCATGGACCCACAGCAGTAGAGTCGGCCATCTATGGACTGAGACCTCTGAAAACACACAGCTCTACTTCTGTACTTTTTGGATACACCACTGCAAAGCCACTGAGGGAGGTGCCCTCTTCCTCACCACACTGCACACTGGCTTCTTCCAGGGCTCCACTGAAGCAGAGGCTCCCCTGGTGATTGACAGACCCTGAAGACCTCCTGGGCATCTGAACATTCCACAGGCAAATTCTGAATTTAATATTCATCAAAAGTTGACTGAATCTGGGCACAGTGGCACACACCTATAATCCCAGCAGCTGAGGAGGCTGAGGCAGGAGGATCTCAAGTTCAAAGTCAGCTTCAGCAACAGCAAGGTGCTAAGCAACTCAGTGAGACCCTGTCTCTAAATAAAATACAAAATAGGCTGGGGATATGGTTCAGTGGTCAAGTGTCCCCGAGTTCAATCCCTGGCAACCTGCCCACCACCCAAAAAAATAAATAAAATGTGATTGAATACCTTCTTTGGCACTATAAAGAAAATACAATCAGGGGGAAGGAGCTTATGACTTGATAGTAAGGAAGAGACACAAACCAGCTGTCACCAGTGTTGTGATTGCTGAAGGATACAACTGAGACATGCCCAGATGTTGTGGGAACCAAACTGGAAGGGAAGGAGCCAGCTGATGAGGGAGGGCTTTCTGGAGGAATTGGACTGAAATTAAGTTTTAAAGGGTGTGTGAGAAGAAGAAATTGGGAATTTCAGCTATGGGACTCTTTCAATTTTAAATTGTAGAAAGCTGAGGCAATTAGACGAAGCTACCTTCAGACCTACACAAAGCATTTGTTAATTTAAAATTCTCCTCCCACTTATCTCTGCTGCTTCCCACAATATCTGCACTGGACTCATCCTCTCCTATTCATTTAAGCTTCCTCCAGGTTGCAGGAGCAGGAGGGGCATGACCACACACAGTTCCAGGCTTATGCCACTTCAGTTTCTTGGCCCCAGAAGAAAGAGAACTCTCCCAGCACCTCATATACAAAAGCCCACAGCAGGGCTCTGAGTGGCCCAGCGTGGGTCATGTACCAGTCCTGGGCCCGTCCATGTGACTAGAGGGTGAGATCCTGTGAAGGATCAGGCCTGGGTCTCCTGCCCATCACTGGAGCCAGGGAGCAGGATACTGTGGTTGGAAACTCCATCAGGACCACGAGGAGTTGAGAGGAATATTGATGCAAAGGAGGGTGTGCTGAGAACAACCAGCCGCTGTGCATCATCGAGAACTTTCTAGACAGAAAGAACCACATATGCATCAGCCACAGAATATCTGAGAATTCCTGGTGATTTTACATAGCTGGATCTAAGGATGAACTTGGGTGAGAAACAGGAAATAATTTGAACAACCATGTGTTAAACAAACAAGAGTTTGAAAATTATCCTGAAAGCTAAGGGGAGTCTTTGAACAATGTTATGTCAGATATTTACCTGAGCAGATTTTTCTGTCTGGGAAAAATTCATCTTTTTGTCCACAGGGGTGGGAGGAATGAAAGAACCCCTGGCAGACTGGTTCTCACATCTCATTGGTCAGAAGTTAGTCTCCTGCCTATGCTGCGGCCAATCAGTGATGACCATGGGCCACAGTGAGGGCTCTAGACCACTATGCTTCAAGAGGGAGTGGAACCTAAGAAGTCCCCAACCTGCAACAGAAAGGGAAGAGGTGACTACTGACAGGGTCACTGCTCTGTCTCTCTACAGCCTTTGGATCTCTGTACATTGGTCTCCCCTTTCTGGTTTGAAGTCCTTGACAGAAAAATTACTGTATTCTCAATTTCTCTTTTACTTCCTGTAACATTGTTTCATTTTTTCCCAAGCAATGAGTCCAGGCAGATCTCCTAGAGACTGCCTCCGAATGTCTCCTCCCTCTTTAAGTAGGAGTTTATTCTGAGTCTTAGCCTTGTTGTTCGTATCCCCAAAGACCCATTCACTCTTTGGTGCACACCCTCAGGACCCCACTGGGCAGTATGTCCTTTTAAAGCCAAAACTCACCAGAGATCCACCTGCAGGATTCAGTGTCTCTTTAGTTTCACTCATTACCACCTCCCACCTCTCCCCCCACCCCCTCTCTTTCTCTCCATGTGTTATGATGGACACACGTTGCTGTTCCAGGGATCATATTTCCTTTGTGGATCGGCTCCTCCCACACCCTACCTAGCCCCACTCCGTCACTGGGGTAAAGAGTAACCCAGACTGGATCAGTCACAGTCTGACACCCATCTTGCCATCATGGTTCATTCATCCAGAGCGGAGCGTGGAACCAAAGTGCCAATTCAACATCTGGTTGGGTGGGAAAGTGTAGATTCAAAGAGATAAGGGGCACTTTTCCACCCTGGGTAGGTCAAGTAGAAAGATAGATAGAAATGTGAACTCCCAGTCAGTCTTCTTCCCTACCTGTCAGCAGACGCCCATACGTGCAACCAAGGACAAGGCGACAGAGATAAAAGTAGCCTTAATTGCCTTGTTTGAACTCCTTGCTCCGTCAGGGCTGGAAGCCATCACCCCTGGGCTTCCAAGTCACAAGTAAGTGAATGACGTCCAAGTCACAAGGAAGGAATTTACTTCCTTCCTTCCCTTGCCACTGAAAGCACCCTGACTAATATGTCCACCTTCCCAAAGTCTGGGACACACGTTGAACTATGGGCCAAGGTCCTCCTCCTTCACTATCACAGTCTCTGCTGGGACACAGGCTCGCTCTCTCCCAAGGTACCCATAACTCCCATGGGAACTGCAAGTTCATCCCCACATTTGCAAAATGCGAAAGAACAGTTCTCTTTCTCTCTTGTCTCCTTTGTCTTTTTGGAGAAGTCATTGGCCAGGCATGGTGAAGACATCCTTGCCAACCGTCAGCCTTTTAGGATAATAAGACCCCTGCCCCAGCAGATGACTACAAAGTTGACAATCCTCATGATTTCTTTGCTTTGTGTCTGTGCTTGAGAGAATCAGAACTTTTTTTTTCTCTTTTAATTTTTTTATTAGTTGCTCAAAACATTACAATGATCTGGACATATCATACATTTGATTCAAATGGGGTATGAATTCTTATTTTTCCACCTGTACAGATTGCAGGATCACATTGGTTATACGGCCACATTTATACATACAGCCATACTAGTGTCTGTTGTATTCTGCTGCCCTTCCTATCCCCCCTCCTCTCCCCTCCCCTCCCATCACCTCTCTCTACCCCATCTACTGTGAAACATTTCTCTCTCTCTCTCTCTCTTTTTTTTCTTCCCCCTCATGCCACAGTCTGGCTGCAGCAAAATAACCGGGGGGTGACGAACAACTTGTGTACATTGATACAGCAGGAGTGGGAGCCGTTTATTGTAGGACAACAGAGGTATTTATACATTCCATACAGCTTATCTTAATTAACATAAACTAGATACAGCAGTCAAACAATAAGGAATCTCCACACTTGATGGCTCGCTGGCTGTTACTTCACAAACCACTCCCTCTGGCAAAATGCCAGGTGCCATCTTGACTTATTTACAGACCCTAACACCCTCACATCATCTTATATGTAATTTTGCATAACAATGAGGGTCTCCTTCCATCTTCCGTGCAATTCCCCTTCTCTCTCCCATTCCCACACACCTCTCGTCCCTATTTAATGGTAATCTTCTTCTCATGCTCTTCCTCCCTGCTCTGTTTTGAGTCCCCCCCGCCCTTATATCAAAGAAGACATTCAGCACTGTTTTTTAGGGATTGGCTAGAATCAGAACGTTTTTCAGATATCACCTATGTGGGTTATTTTCAAGTCCATAAAGCTTAGGCTCTGCAGACTTGCTGGATCCAGATTTTCCATTTTCTATCCAGGTGTCTTTGATAAAATTGTTTGAGAAAATTAATATGGGTTTCCTCATCTATAATATGTGAAGAATTGTTTATTTCTTTTAAGAGTGTAGTGATATTGAATGATGTATTATATGCAAAATGCTTTGATGGTGCCTATTAATCAATTTAAAAGTGCAGTAAACTTTAGCAGATATTATAATCATTTTTTCTTCTTTTATCACTCAAATGGTCTACTTTGTTCACTCTCAATGTTCATACCCCTTGGGGAAAAGGTATAGTCATACATTGCTGGTGAGACTGAAAATTGGTTCAACCACTCTGGAAAGCAATATGGAGATTCCTCAGAAAACTTGGAATGGAACCAACAATTGACCCAGCTATCCCTCTCCTTGGCTTATACCCAAAGGAGTTAAAATCAGCATACTACAGTGAAACAGCCACATCAATGATTATAGCAGCTCAATTCACAATAGCTAAGCTATGGAATAAACCTAGATGCCCTTCAACAGATGAATGGATAAAGAAAACGTGGTATATATACCCAATGGAATACTATTCAATCATAAAGAAGAATGGAATTATGGCATTTGGCAGTAAACGGATGGAATTGGAGACTATCGTGCTAAGTGAAATAAGCCAATCCCAGAAAATCAAATCCTGAATGTTCTCTCTGATATGCAGATGCTGACTCACAATAAGGAGGTTTACCAGACTGGACAAAGGGGAGTGGGGGGGGAGGAAAAGGGATGGGAGTGGGAGAGACAGTAGAATGAATCGGACATAACATTCCTATGTTCATATATGAATACACAACCAGGATAAATCCGCATCGTGTACAACCATGAAAATGGGAAGTCATATTCCATGTATGTATAATATGTCAAAATACATTCTACTGTCATATATAACTAAAAACAAAAATAAAAATTATTTTTAAAAGTTTTCATACCCCTTGTACATAGTGGGTAACTCCTTCCTGCCTTTATTAGAACTTCTTCTGTCTTTTAAATCACTCACACTTCCATCACAGACAAGCACCATCCCACTAGGCGTCCAAGTCCCTGAAGTCATCTTTGCCTCTTTGTGTTTCCTGTGGAGTCTGCCTTGGTTCTTGACTCCGTGTATTGGTGTGCAGGCTCCTGGGCACCTCTGCTTCCTTTGCCTGAGACATGGCCCTGAATTTGGCTCCTGTCCCATGGGTCATCCCGCCATCTTGTTTACATTTTCCCTTTCCACACCACTTTGTCTCAGGTTTAAAACCAAATTCTTATCCTTGGTTTCAAAAAAGTGCTCACAAAAGGAATTTATAAGCACAGCAGAAACACACCTCCAAATAAAGCAACCTGTTTTGAAGTCCTTATCTACCTTATCATATATTTTCCTTTATCCTCTCTCTACGTTTTACTCTCCTCACAACTATATTTCACTTGCCACAAATTCCTGTTTTTTCTACTAATGTACTGAGAGTTTAGCAGATTCTTTTACTTTTTTTTATTCATTCTTTTGAGTTATACATGACAGTAGAGTGTATTTTTACATATTATACATACATGGAATATAACCTCCCATTTTTGTGGTTGTACATGACGTGATGTTACACTGGCCGTGTATTCATATATGAACATAGGAAAGTGATGTTTGATTCATTCTACTGTCTTTGCTATTCCCATCTTCCCTCCCTCCCTTTCATCCCCCTTTGTCTAATCCAATTAATTTATATTCTTCCATCCCTACCCCCATATCAAAGAGAACATTTAGCCTTTAATTTTGGGGGGATTGGCTTATTTCACTTAGCATGATATTCTCCAGTTCCATCCATTTACTGGCAAATGTCATAATTTCATTATTTTTATGGCTGAGTAATATCCCATTGTGTGTGTATACAAATTTTCTTTATCCATTCATCTGTTGAAGGGCACCTAGGTTGATTCCATAGCTTAGCTATTGTGAATTGAGCTGCTTTAAATATTGATGTGGCTGCATCACTATTGTATGCTGATTTTAAGTCCTTTGGGTATAAACCAAAGAGTGGGATAGCTGGGTCAAATGGTAGTTCCATTCCAAGTTTTCTGAGAGGTTAGCAGATTCTTTTCTTTTTTTTTTTTCCTCCTTAATTCAGGTTATTTCTGTGGGGTCATACCTTTGACCCCAAAATGCTTATCTGGTCATTTTCTTGAACAAAACCATTCCTTTCTGAAGAGAATTTCTGGTGCAAGACATAAGAATGTTTTCATTCATTCATATAATTACACCATTTTATCTGAGTCTTCTTCTCCCTCAGTTCAGAGTAGCCTGACCAGGTAAACAAGCCCCTTTTCACATATATTCTCCTTGGTGGTTACGGCAGGACTCTCCACACCCAGAATGTCCCTCTGTTATCCTAATCCATGGTCCCAGATGTAAAGTCCTGTTTTATTTCATCGTCTGTAGAGGAGGGCTCTGGTTCATTCTGGTTGAAAGTCCCAATTTCAAGATAGGCATGAAGATGAGGGCAGCAGGGTGCATGTGTCTCCTATACCTTTACGTTGTTCTGTACCCCAGGATAGCGGTCCTCCAGACCTCTGCTCACTGCATCAGTAATTTCTTTCCAGAAGATTCAGCAAAAGTAGGTAACAGCTGGTGGCTCTGATGCCTCCTAGCACGTTCTTTATCACACCTGATATACACGTGCAAGACAGAGCACTTTCAGTGACATCACAACTCTATTCCAAGTCAAATCTCAGGACAGTGCTCACCACCTTGATGCTCAGTCCTTCCTTAGAATGATGAGTACACTCCCACTTGCTCAGGCCAGTTAGCGTGGCGATGGGTGAATCTCGAGTTGGTATGACTTTACCACATCTCGAATCATCCTCTTTGACATTAGGCCCAGCATAACAGACCTGAGTAGAGAGGCAATCTGAGGCCAAACTGGGAGTGTAATCAGACCTCATCATAGTAAAGAATTAAATCGTGTCAAAGCCAAAATCAGCACCAAAGGTGTGCCAGAGGGTCGGTAATAGGGGTATTCCTTCACAAAGCATTCCCGGAGTCATTCCAGAAAGGGGTATTGAGTCTGGGAAAGAAATTAGGAACCTTAAATCTGAAGGAGGAAGCCACAGAGGAATCAAGACCCAAACTTGGACCCAGAAGCAGGGGACCAACATGGGGCAGCCTAGAGAATCATGTCAAACTCTGCTTGTGGCCAAAGTGAATTCTAATTGGCTAACCATGAATGTCATGACTTCTGTCTGCAAGATGTACCCCAAAGCTCCTGCCACCAAATGATCATAAGTCCATACAGAGCTTTCTGTATGGTTAGGGTTAAGGTTAGGGTTAGGGTTAGGGTTAGACTCAGATAAAACCACCCAGCTAAGCCATTTCTGTATTCCTGGCTCTCAGTGACTATTGAGATACAAGTTATATTCTAGCTTTAAGATATTAGGGGTAATTGTTTTACAGCAATAGAGAACAGACTTTTGGTACCAGGAGTGAGATGCCATCATTAAAAACATTACCTAAAGTATCTAAGGTACTTTGTGCTTCTCCTCCTCTCCCTAGTTCACCTCTTACACTATGCTGACTTGGACTTTTTAGCAAAGTCCCAGCCTGGGCTTAACCTGTGTCTGAAATAAGGGACTCAGACACGTATCCAGGATGCTACAGACACCCTAAGAAACTGAGGGGGGCCTCCTGAAAAATAACTTACTATGAGAACAGGAGTTAAGTAGATGAGTAGGGCTTCAACAAATCCTCACGCTCAGAAGAAGGATGGTTCTGAATGCAGCATAGGGTCTGCCTCTCGGATTTGTCTCCTGTCCAGCCTTCCTCAAGAGCTCCTGGCTGCAGTCTAGGAAATGATAGACTTTGAGAAACAATAAGAACAATTATTATTGCAGAATTTCCATGTTATGTCACAGAGCATAATAAAAATTGACCTCCTCCCCCTTTCTCCTTGTAGGAGCACACATCAGTATTTTGCATACCCAGAGAAATGAATGGAAATAAATGGTAACCAGCCTTGGGATGACCCCCAGGGATACCTTACCTGGCACTCACATTCCCGAGGTGTCTCCTCTCAACTTGTATTAATATGTGTGGTCAATAGAAGGCAGAAGTTATGGGAAGTGGTCTCTGAGACCAAAAGGCACTGAAGCTTCCTTTTTGCCCTCTGAATCCCTCTGAGAAAACCATGTGGTGGGGACATATTTGAAGCCCTACAGAGAAGTCCATGTGGTGGGGAACTGAGGGTTCCTGCCAGTAGCCATAGGGATGAGCCATCTCAGAAATGGCTCCTCCAGCCCTAGTCAAAGACACTACATTGACTGTAGTGTCATGAGGCAGCCCGAGAAAGAACCACCCAGCTAAGCCATTTCTGTATTCCTGGCTCTCAGTGACTGGTGAGATAAAAGTGATATTCTAGCTTTAAGATATTGGGGGTAATTGTTATGCAGCAATAGAGAACAGACTTTTGGTACCAGGAGTGAGATGCCATCATTAGAAAGAAAAAAAATCTAGGAGCTGGCTCAGCGGCAGAATGCTCATCTAGCACGTGCAAGGCCCTGGGTTTGATCCTTAGTACCACATAAAAATAAATAAATAAAATAAAGTTTTTTTAAATAAAATAAATAATTTTTTAAAAATCTGGAAACGTAGGACTGGCTTCAGAGCCAAGCATTAAGTAGGCAGTAGAAGAATTTTGAGGCCAGTCGTTAGTGAAATCTTGAATGGTTTAGACAAAACTGTTTGGAGATGCATCACTGTCTTTGAGGAGGCTGTAGATGAGAGAACCAAGGAAAGTGAGGAAAACCTTATGCAAAAGGAAATGCAGGGTCCTTGTTATACTGTGCTAGAAAGTTTAGCAACACTGTCACCTGCAGTTACATGAAAAGAAAAGGTATGCAATGGATGTGATTGAGCTAAAGAGGTAGCTAAGCTGTGTGGTAAAGGCACTACCTGCTTTCTTCTTGACGTTTATAATAAAATGTGAGAAAAGACAATGGTCTAAGAGAAGGGATGCAAAATAGAAGGAAGATAGGACTTGACAATCATGAAACAATTTTTCAACCTCTCAAGATGGCGTCCAATGCTAGCATTAAGAAATGGGCTTTTATACAGGGACTCATTTCAGAGCAATGCAAGGAAAATATCATCAGAAGATGAAAACAGCAATGTCAGGAAAGCCCTGGGTGGTATCTTCTCGCAGACAAAAACCCCTCTAAGTATATATGTCTGCCTGTTGTCCCTCAGCCATTTCAGGGGGAGCTCACAGGTTGTTTCAAAGAGATTTTTTTTATGACTTTCTGTCTACTAGAATAAATTTGATATGGTTCAGAGGAAACCCCCAAAGCTTTTAAGAATGTTGTATTTTTGGAAACACCACCAACTGTACAAAATGGATCTCCTTCCCCCAGAAAAATTTCTGACATAAAACAGGCTGAGAAAACTACACCGCTGCAAACATGACTACCATTCATAAAAAAGGAAGGAGGAGGGCTGGGGAGATAGCTCAGTTGGTAGAGTGCTTGCCTCACGTGCTCAAGGCCCTGAGTTCAAACCCCAACACCACACCAAAAGAAAAGGAGGATTCAGAGGGAAGAACCAAGACCCAGAGGGAAAGGCAAAGAGCCATGAAGAATTATTCTCAGTCAAGAGTAAAACAAAGTCTTAATCAAAGAACATCCAACATTTTTCCAGCTGTATTTCAGACTTGCCTTGGATCAGTGGATCCTTTCTGGGGCCATTTTTCCCATTTGGGGGAGTGGGTGTACTGGGGATTAAACCCAGGGATACTTAACCAATGAGCCACATTCCCAGCCATTTTTATGTTTTATTTTGAGACAAGGTCTCATTGAGTTACTTAGGGCCTCTCTAAGTTGCTGATCCTGGCTTTGAACTTGCGATCCTTCTGCCTCAACCTCCCAAGTGTCAGCTGGATTATAGGCATGCACAACCATGCCAGGCCCCTGTTCCCCATCCTTGAATATCAACATCTATAGCAGTTGTACTGTGCCTAGTCCATCAGTACATTTGAGTGTGTGTGTGTTCACAGGTATTCCTATTGGAGAAGAACTGTAGATAAGGAGCTGACTTTAAGATTTATACTAAGAAACTTCATCAGATCCCGGTTTAGATGGAAAAGTTCTAGAATAATTCCAGCCGATGCTATGATGAAATGACACTGGAACAGCCTTGGGAACAGGTTAGTATATTTTGCAAGTGGGAGGACTATAAATAATTTGTAGCCAGAGGGTGGATTGTGCTGGTTTTTAAATGTCCACAGATTCTTCATACCCTTAAAGAGTTAGAAAGTAACTGTTTTCCCCCTGAGTGTGCACTGGACATAATGACTTGATTTTTTTTTTTATTGTTGGTCGTTCAAAACATTACAAAGTTCTTAATATATCATATTTCACAATTTGATTCAAGTGGGTTATGAACTCCCATTTTTACCCCGTATACAGATTGCTGTATCACATCAGTTACACTTCCATTGATTTACATATTGCCATTCTAGTGACTGATGTATTCTGCTGTTTATCCTATTCTCTACTATCCCCCTTCCCCTCCCCTCCCCTCCCCTCCCCTTTTCTCTCTCTACCCCCTCTACTGTAAATCATTTCTTCACTTGTATTATTTTTCTCTTACCCCTCCTTTCCTCTTATATGTAATTGTGTATGACCCTGAGGCTCACCTTCCAATTCCATGCGATTTCCCTTCTCTCTCCCTTTCCCTCCCACCTATCATCCCTGTTTAATGTTAATCTTCTTCTCAAGCTCTTCGTCCCTACCCTGTCCTTGGTTACTCCCCTTATATCAAAGAAGTCATTTGGCATTTGTTTTTTAAGGATTGGCTAGCTTCGCTTAGCATAATCTGCTCTAATGCCATCCATTTCCCTCCAAATTCTATGATTTTGTCATTTCTTAATGCAGAGTAATACTCCATTGTGTATAAATGCCACATTTTTTTATCCATTCATCTATTGAAGGGCATCTAGGTTGGTTCCACAATCTTGCTATCGTAAATTGTGCTGCTATGAACATCGATGTAGCAGTGTCCCTGTAGCATGCTCTTATTAGGTCTTTAGGGAATAGACCGAGAAGGGGAATAGCTGGGTCAAATGGTAGTTCCATTCCCAGCTTTCCAAGAAATCTCCATACTGCTTTCCAAATTGGCTGCACCAATTTGCAGTCCCACCAACAATGAACAAGTGTACCCTTTTCCCCGCATCCTCGCCAGCACTTGTTGTTGTTGGACTTCATAATGGCTGCCAATCTTACTGGAGTGAGATGGTATCTTAGGGTGGTTTTGATTTGCATTTCTCTGACTGCTAGCGATGGTGAGCATTTTTTCATGTACTTGTTAATTGATTGTATGTCCTCCTCTGAGAAGTGTCTGTTTAGGTCCTTGGCCCATTTGTTGATTGGGTTGTTTGTTATCTTATTATCTAATTTTTTGAGTTCCTTGTATACTCTAGATATTAGGGCTCTATCTGAAGTGTGTGGAGTAAAGATTTGTTCCCAGGATGTAGGCTCCCTGTTTATCTCTCTTATTGTTTCTTTTGCTGAGAAAAAACTTTTTAGTTTGAGTAAGTCCCATTTGTTGATTCTAGTTGTTAACTCTTGCGCTATGGGTGTCCTATTGAGGAATTTGGAGCCCGACCCCACAGTATGTAGATCATAGCCAACTTTTTCTTCTATCAGACGCCGTGTCTCTGATTTAATATCGAGCTCCTTAATCCATTTTGAGTTAACTTTTGTGCATGGCGAGAGAAAGGGATTCAGTTTCATTTTGATGCAAATGGATTTCCAGTTTTCCCAGCACCATTTGTTGAAGATGCTATCCTTCCTCCATTGCATGCTTTTAGCCCCTTTATCAAATATAAGATAGTTGTAGTTTTGTGGATTGGTTACTGTGTCCTCTATTCTGTACCATTGGTCCACCCGCCTGTTTTGGTACCAGTACCATGCTGTTTTTGTTACTATTGCTCTGTAGTATAGTTTGAAGTCTGGTATCGCTATACCGCCTGATTCACACTTCCTGCTTAGCATTGTTTTTGCTATTCTGGGTCTTTTATTATTCCATATGAATTTCATGATTGTTTTATCTATTTCTACAAGAAATGCTGTTGGGATTTTGATTGGGATAGCATTGAACTTATAGAGAACTTTTGGTAATATCGCCATTTTGATGATGTTAGTTCTGCCTATCCATGAACAGGGAATATTTTTCCATCTTCTGAGGTCTTCTTCTATATCTCTCTTTAGGGTTCTGTAGTTTTCATTGTATAGGTCTTTCACCTCTTTTGTTAGGTTAATTCCCAAGTATTTTATTTTTGGGGGGGATATTGTGAATGGAGTAGTTGTCCTCATTTCCGTTCCAGAGGATTTGTCACTGATATACAAGAATGCATTTGATTTATGCGTGTTGATTTTATATCCTGCCACTTTGCTGAATTAATTTATTAGCTCTAATAGTTTCTTTGTAGACCCTTTTGGGTCTGTTAGGTATAGAATCATATCATCTGCAAATAGTGATAATTTAAGTTCTTCTTTTCCTATTTTTATGCCTTTAATTTCTTTCGTCTGTCTAATTGCTCTGGCCAGTGTTTCGGGGACTATGTTGAACAGAAGTGGTGAGAGAGGGCATCCCTGTCTTGTACCAGATCTTAGAGGGAATGCCTTCAATTTTTCTCCATTCAGAATGATGCTGGCCTGTGGCTTATCATAGATTGCTTTTACAATGTTGAGGTATGATCCTGTTATCCCTAATTTTTCTAGAGTTTTGAACATAAAGGGATGCTGTACTTTGTCGAATGCTTTTTCTGCATCTATCGAGATGATCATATGGTTCTTATTTTTAAGTCTATTGATGTGGTGAATAACACTTATTGATTTCCGTATATTGAACCAGCCTTGCATCCCAGGGATGAATCCTACTTGATCATGGTGTATAATTTTTTTGATATGATTTTGAATCCGATTCGCCAGAATTTTATTGAGGATTTTTACATCTAGGTTCATTAGAGATATTGGTCTGTAGTTTTCTTTCTTTGAAGTGATAATGACTTGATTTTAACAAAGATAGAGTGGAAGCAATGTTGCACAACTTGAATCCTGGATGATGAAAGGCACCTCCACTTCCTGCTGGCTGGATCTCCTTTACATCCTTCGCCTGGGGGAAGCCAGATGTCTGGTCCTGAGGACATTCAGGCAACCTGTGAAGATGCCAATATGATAAGGAACTAGGTAGGCTTCCTGTCAACACTCATGTGAGGGCGCCATCTTGGAAGAGGTCACTGGAGACCAGCCCCAGTCGTCCACTGACCATTTGACTGCTAGCTCATGAGAGACCCTGCACCCACGTTACCCAGCTAAGTCACTTCAGAAGTTCTCACCATGGAAACAATGAGATAAGAAATGATGAGTACTGCCCCTCATCCCCTACCCTACAGATGCATTCTGGACATGTAGTCTGAGAGAGAAAAAAATATTGTTTTAAACAACTAATATTTAGTGGTTGCTTATAACCACATCATAATCTAGTTTTGGCTAAATGAAACACTAGGTTTTACTTCATGTTCAATCACAAATAAAGCCTATATCCAGAAAATTACTATGAAGTACCTAAAGTTCACTGGAGTCTCCATAAGGTGATAACAATTCTGGGTGCTCTCCCTTCTGGAAACTTCTGGGCCTCCTATGCTCATAGAATGGTATGCTTAATGAGAACAGGACCTTCCATTCCCTAGAAGAGGGGTTCTCAAACTTTAGTAGGCATAAGACTCACTGGAGAGGTTGGTAATATACTTTCCTAAGTCCCACCCCCAGAGAGATCTGAAGAAGCGCTTAGGAATCTGCAGTTGTAATAAGAGCACCAAGAGATACGGATGCAATTTGTCTTCATATTACATTTTTTAAAGTACATGCTAGACACCCTACTGAGGGACATTAGCTTTCAGGAAGGCAGAGAGGAGGCCTACAGGGGCTATGCATTGTAAGGGTGTTGCAAAAAAAGAGAACTGAGTGAGTATCAGGCTTTTCCACTCTGTCACTGTTTGAACCTGGGAAAGTTACCTCATTTCTCTGTAGCTTCTTTTCCACATCCATAACAATCCCTACTGCTTCCAGATCATTGTGAAACAGTTTTTTTTTTAATTACTTGAAGTGGAATCTAAAACATCATAAGGCTCAGTAAATAGAAGATGTCATAAATTACAGTGTAGCATTATAAGAAGAACATAAAATGAAGAGTTAGAGAGAGCCAGGATCCATCTCCACCACATGAGGTCATTGCGAGGATCAAATACGATCAAAGAATGTGACATACCCCACACATTCTGAGCACTCCAACCCACGACTGTTAGCTTTCTTAGTTCCACTCTCTATAACTATGCTGCTGTGGTTCATACACACAGGGTGCTCCTCAAGACTCCTCTCTTCTTCCAGGTTTTCAAATGACAGAGAAACAGGCAGCGTATTTAATATTCTACTCCTGGTTCCATGCCTGTTTGAGTCATTTCTATATTAAATAGCACCACAAAGACAGACCACAGCATATTAGGAACGGATGGGCGGGGGGGAGCCTAGAGGCCACTTAGTCCAATACCTACATACCCATTTTACAGAAGAGAATTGAGATCTTGAAGGATTAAGTAGGGAGCAGCCTTGTCAGGTTGGCCTTGCACCCTGTCTCTCAAATCCTAACCATTAGCTCTTTCCTTCCTAGGAAGAGATCACTGTGGCTGGTATTTGCCCATTCGTTTGGGGGAAGAGCAGGCATTGAGGGATTACTTTAAGGAATTCAGACACAGAGAAGGCTTGGCTCTGTGTGTGGGGTTGGGGGACGGTTCGAGAGGGAGTTCCAAGCCACTCACTGTGCCAGGCTCCACTCCATGTTCCAGATGCTCTTTGTCACAAGAGCCCATCCACACGACATCCATCACCATGACAGAGGCTGGAGGACATCCCCTGCCTGGCTAACACATTAGGAGCTGGGAGGTGGGTGGAAACTTCCTAGACAGGGGCTGCACTCTGTGCCTCGCTCCACTGGGGAATCTTCATAACTTGAAGAGCAGCCTGGCAGAGTAGAGAGCTCACCAAACTTCAGATCAGTCAAGCCCTGGTTCTGCCACGGACTTGCTGTGTGACCTTGGATCTCTCCCTTCACCTCTCCGAGCCTCAGAAGAAAGATACCAGCTATCTTACCTAGTCACCCTTGGAAAAACCTCAGAGGGCATCTACTCTCACCCCCAGATTTGATAGATAAGGAGCTTCCAAATCCACTCCTATGAAACCCTGTACATGTTGGAGGCAATAGTGAAATATGATTTGCCCATCTTCGTTTCTAAGAACCAAGCAAGTGAAATTTGCCAAACATTCGCGGCTTACTGAGAATTCAGAAGGCGGAGGCATTTCAGTAGCATCTCTCTGGGGATCAGTGGGACTCTCTTAAAGACACAGGGAAACTATTCTTCATTCCCTTGTCTAGAGAATTAGATCAACAGATGTTCTGAATGGAGACACCCAGGATACAAAGTGGAGAGAACCCCTGCAGAGCAGGGGCCCAGAGAACCCCAAGATCTCTGAGTCTCAGCCCTGCACACTGAGCCCCAGAGACAGGCCAGGAGAGAGGCCAAGACCCAGGGCAGGAGCATGTGGGGGAAGAAGCTGAATTGGCAGGCCCTGGGGATCCATCCCAAACATCCGGAACCCATTGCTCCAGCAGGGCACTGGGCTCCGAAGACAGGCTGAGCGGAAGATGGTGGGGCTTTATTTTATTTTTGGATTTTGCCAAATCAAAAGAATTTGAGAAATTGTGAGAACTGTTGTGCTGAAATGCAGACTCTGCCAGGTTGGCGTGGGCCTGTTTATAAGTAATTCAATCTGAGGCAGGGAGGAGCCACAAGTGTGCACGCACGCATATGCGCTCACACACACACACAAACACACACATACACACACACATACACACATACAAACACACACATACACACACACACGTACACACACACACACACACACACACACACACACTGTGCCGGCACAGACCCATGGTAACAGGAGGCCTGGTCTTCCCTGGTTCCTGACAGGGTGGCCGAGGCATGTGGGCTCTGGGCCAGTACTCATTCATCCATTTGCTCAAATATTGACTGAGGCCTCGAACATCAGGCCAGTAGCAAGCTATGGGGAGATCAGGGATCCCTTGATCTGAGAGAGGGGAAACATCTTTCCCAGTCTGAAGGGATGCTTGATAACAGGTCTAAAATAATCCTGGTCATCTTGTTACCCTGAGTTATTAATTGGCCTTACAGTATGGACCTCTCACCCAATTCTGCCTAAATAATTTCAAGAATTCTCCTGGGAGCACCTCCTTTTCTAAATTCAAAAAGCAAAGCCCTTTGACCCTTCCCTCCTCCTTCTATCTGAAACATGGACAAAGTGGCTGGAGTATAGAAGCCCTTTTACAGCCATAATGCAACACGCCAGGGAGTTATAATAGCAGGACTCAAAGAAAGAATGTGTTTGACCTCACTGAGCCACCGTACCTGAGCTGGACCACCTTCCTCTAGACACTCTTAAGGTGAGACCAAAAAGAAAAGAAAAAGATAAAGGAATAAAATTAAAAAGGCCCTATGTGTTCACATCGCTTTTAACTGGACTTTGCTGTTACTCGCAGCCAAACGTCTTCCTTCAGCATCTGGTGGAGGGTATCGTCAGCATCATAGTGAGAAGGCCAGTTGCAGGGGACAGAAAGATGCTAGCCCCCTGGAAAACATGGGACAGAGCCAGGAAATTAAGAGTGCTACTAAACCAGCTTCCAGGGAGCCTCCAGCTCTCTTAGGTGCTGAGAGTGTGTGTGCTGGGAGTCTGCTCCCTCTTTCTAGAGGGACAGTGAAAGTGAAACTCCAGGTAAGGTTTGGCAGGGGGAACTCACTAAGCCATTCCAAACCTAATTGCTTGCTCTTCTGTGTAGGTGGATATTAGAAGTGCATTTAGAGGAACCAGTAAAATGGGACTTTAAATCCAGTATGCGTGTGTGTGTCTGTGTGTCTGTGTGTCTGTGTGTGTGTGTGTGTGTGTGTGTGTGTAAGAGAGAGAAAAGGGAGTTGCTATTTAAAAGTGACTTTTGCCTCATGTCTAATAATAGGCGTGCTAGTGCCTAGCGTCCAATCTTGCAACTCACTGACGGTAGGACATCGAGTTATCCACCCGGCTGGCACTTTGCTTCTGTCATCTTCAGTAGCCTCCACAACATAGAGCCGTTTTGAGGATTCAATTAATTCATTCTTAGTCTTAGAATTGAGCCTTAGAACAAGTTCCCAACATATGGCAAATCCTTAGGGAATATTACCTAAGATTCTTAATCATTTCATAAAACTCCAAGATGTGCACAGTTTCGTATTTTTAACATCTCCAAAATCAGAATGCCTTTCAGAGAACCCTATGTGCCATGGGTAAATGTTTTCTCCCTAATGATGTGTGTCAGTGATAAAGGCCATCTTTCACCATTACCCAAAACAGTTTCACCTCCTTTTCTCTTGTGCTCTATCTGTTCCCCTCCCTACCCTCCAGCACCCAGCCCCTGAAGGTTTCACTGTCTCCACAGTTTGACCTTTCCCAGAATGCTATGTAGTTGGAACCATCTAATGTGGCCTCTTCGACTCAATAACATGCATTTAGCTTTACTCTATGTCCTTCCGTGCCTTAACAGTTCATTACCCCATTTATCCCTTCACCTTCTGAAGGGCATCTTGGTTGCTTCCCAGTTGAGGCAATTAGGAAAAAAGCTGATCTCCTACAACCGAATGCAGGTTTTTTTTGTGGAAATGTTTTCAACTCCTTCGGGTCAACACCAAGGAACATGGCTGCTGGAGAGCATGGTCAGAGCATGCTTAGCTGTATAACAAACTGCCACTGGGTCTTCCCACATGGCCGTACCATGCCGCAGCAGCAACTACTAAACCAGCTTCCAGGGAGCCTCCAGCTCCAACTGAGAGTTCCTGTTGCTTCATGTTCTCACCAACATTTGATGTTGTCAGTTTTCTGGATTTTGCCCATTCTCATATCTGTGTGGGTGGTAACTTCTTGCCAGAATTTGCATCTCCTGATATAATGGTGTACGATGTGGTACCTCTCGCCACAGGCCTATTTGCCATCTGTACACCTTCTTTGGTAGAGGGGATCTGTAAAGTCTTTGGCCCACTTTTTATAATCATGGTTTTTTTTCCTATTGTTGAGTTCAAGGGTTCTGTGTATATCTTGGATTGCAGCTTGATGAGGTGTCTTTTATCAAATATTTCCTCCCCGTCTGGGACTTGTCTTCTCATTCTCTGGACACTGTCTCTCCCAGAGCAGAAGTTCCCCCACTTTAATGAGAGCCAGCTTAGCCATTCCTCCTTTCACTATCATGCCCTTGTGTTGTATCTAAAAAGTCATCGCCACACTCGAGGTCACCGCTGTTTCCTTCTACATTATCTTCTAGGAGTTTTAGAGGTTTGTGTTTTACACTGAGATCTGTGATCCATCTGGAGTTCATGTTGGTGAAAGGTCTAAGGCCTGGGACTAGTTTTTTTTGTTGTTGTTTGTTTGTTTGTTTTGCATGTAGGAATTTCCATTCCAGCACCATTTGTTGAAAGAATCTTATATCAATGCATTTTTTTAATCCAAGATTATTGAATATCTGAGCAATTGAAGCCATACAGTGAGGTCACCGAGCAGAAATGACATGAGAAGCCTCCCCAGAAAGGGAGCTCTCCAACAAGAGTGAAGAGGAGGTCTGTGACCTCTGCTAGAGCCGGAACTGAGCTTGTCCCAGGTAGACAAGTTGCTCCGGAACCTTATGGGGCAAAGGTTGGCTTAGGGCACCTCAGGAGGCCTTCTCCAGCTTCCTGGTGGCACACCTACATCCAATAGGATCCCAGAGGGACTGGCACTGACACAAATAAGCATCTGAGGATTGCAACTTATGGAGGGAGGGTAGACACCAGAAAGAACAGGAGAGTGGTTGTCTAATAGGAGAGATAGGGGCTATGGTCAGAAGGAGCATAGCTGTAATTTTTAGCTCAGGTAGGTAAAGTGAGTCATATGAGTGAAGTTATTAATATTAAGTAATGATACCTGTCTATAAAATGACATTATTACCAGTACAGCCAATATTTATCAAATGTCTACTCTGTGTGAAGCACCAGACTGTGCAGCAAACATAGATTACCACCTTTACTCTACACACTAGAAAGTGGCAGCAGTGACACATTGGACAGGTAAGAAAATGAGACCCAGTGAGGTCAATTAACTTATCTATGTTCACACAGCTGGCACACAGCAGAATTCAGGTTCAAACTCAACTTGTTTTACTCCAAAGCCTGGGTTAATCACTGCTCATGACAGAAAATGGAGTTTCTTCTTTTAAGGGAAGCATTCCAGTGACTTCTCTGTCTGCAGAAACTCTCTTGCTCCTCTGTAGTTCGATCCGCATCACCAAGGGCTTTCCATGTGCTACCTTCACCAGTGTATTAGTCAGCTCCAACTGCCATAACAAAACACCATGGAGAGGGAGGCTGATACCACAGACATTTATCCTATAGTCTAGAGGCTGGAAAGCAAGACTAGGGTCAGTCTGGCAGAGTTCTGTTTCTGGTTGGGGACCTCTTCCTGGCACACAGATGGCTGCCTCCTTGCTGGGTCCTCATGTGGGGAAGACGGGGACAGCCTTTGTCTTTCTCATTCTATCAGGCCATGGTCCTGTTGGCTCAGGCCCCACCCTATGACCTCAGTTACCCCTAGTTACTCCTAAAGACCCTGTCTCCACATACAGTCACACTAGGGGCTTGGGCTTCAACTAACGAAGGAGGAAGGGGACACAATTCAGTCCACAGCAAGCAGTTAGGTTGTCATTATTTTTTCAAAAATGAAACTTTCCATGAGCATCTACTCCCAAGTTACTCCAAGATCCCAGATTTTTTGATCTTTTTTTAACCTTATTTTTGAGAGGGTATAGAGGGTAGAACCCAAGGGCACTTAACCACTGAGTCACACCCTCAGCCCTTTATATTTTTTATTCTGAGACAGAGTCTAGCTAAGTTGCTTGGGGTCTCACTAAGTTGCAGAGGCTGGACTTGAACTTGTGATCCTCTTGCCTCAGCCTCTGGAGTTGCTGGCATGCACCACCACACCTGGCACCAGATTTTTAGATCTAAGAATTTCAGGGGCAATCAAGCCCAAACCCTACATTTTACAAATAAGCACATGTGCCTCAGAGACCTTAGGAGACTTTCCTAGGGCCACATAGCTACTTAATGCCAGAGCTGAAACTAGAACCAAGTCCTCTAATTTCAATAATGTAATAGCCTAGGTCTCCAAAGGATGATGATGATGATGATGATGATGATGATGATGATGATAATTCAAGTCTCTGCTGACCAGCACTGAACAGCTCATTTTATATATACCATCTTATTTAACTTTCCCAATAGCCCAGGGTAGTGGGTATTATTACCCACTGATATAGAGGAGGAAATTGAGGCTCGGAGATGAGGCACCTCGCTCAAGCTCACAGAGTAAGCTGGTAATAGAGGCTGGACCCCAATATCTGAGCCCCTTGGGTATCAATGTGCTGTTCTCCCACTGCATAAATGACCATCTGTTGGGGAGCACCTAGGGAGGAGCTAGGAGCCAAGATGTCAAGCCAAGTCAAGGTCATGAACACTCAGGAGCAGCCCTGAGGACCACAGGACCACCAGGAGAGACAGAATGAAGGAAGGAGAGAGACAGGAGACCGGTCCAGCTGGCTTCCCAACATTCCCTTTAATCCTGGTCAGGAACTTCCACATCTGTATTTCCTAAGAAGCCAGGCTGTTTCTTTCTTTTCTTTTCTTTTCTTTTTTTTTTTTTCCTCTTTACCTTCGAGCTCTCCCCCTCTTTATCAGTAGGTAAACTAGCCTTGCAGACAAGTACGAACCATGCCAGCCCACCCTCGCCTCGGGCTGCAAAGGAAATGAACTTGGCATCTTGTAGTCCTCACCTGGCATGAATCACCAGGCAGCCCCAAGGGACTGGGGCCAGACTGCTCATCAAGCTGATGGGCAACGGGGGGCTTTGGGAAGGGAGGAAAAGGGAGGCTGGCTGCAGGAGAAAAGGTGACCAGCTGGCCTCCTCCCAAGCATGCACTGAGGCCCCTTGCTCAGGCTGCCCCTCGTCCGCTTCCCCAGCTGCTGAACAATAACGAGGTCCTGTCAGGAAGCTGACACTGAAATGTCATCCCCCTTGTACCCCGCTCAGCCTCTGGCAAAAGGAGGTTCCTGGAGGGAATATTTTTAGTTTGACAAATGAAAGCCTGGGACCGAGGACAGGAGGGATTAAGGGAGCTCTTCCCTGACACTCCTGGAGACGGGGAGATGATGAGTCAGATACACAGGGCTTAGGCGCGACTTCGCAAGACATTCCTCCGGCATGAGCACAGGCGGCCACTGGAACCCCTCCTGCTAGCCGCCCGCTGGCCCGGGAGGGGGGGCCTGCCGGGAGCAGCTCCTGTCCCCGCCTTCCTCTTGGCACACGGTTGGACAGCAGCTTCGGAAGATCAAAGCCGCGGCCGCCTCAGCTGCTTTCCGGAATGGAAAGCCCAGGAGAGCTGGGTTCGAGTTCACCCTTTACCACTTGGTGGCTGTGACACCACTGGGCCACCTCTCTCTGTGCTTCTGTGTCCTCATCTCTACACCGGGAGTCCTGTGATGTCTCCGGGTGACAATCAAGAAGCTATACCATTGACAATAAGGAAAGAAGCTATATATTGTTTTCTGCCTTGCCACCACCCTCCCCGCCCAGAGATGTGCTCCAAGTCTCACGTTGCATTGATAATAACAGGCATTGATGGAGCTCTTCCTGTGAGCTAGTCTAGTGCTAAGGGCTCTTTTCTTCAACAGCTCTGTGACGTAGATCTCACCATCCCCATCTTACAGCCAAGAAACGGAGGCTCAGAGAGGTGGTGTGGTTTGCCTGAGGTCACAGAGCGGGCCAATGGCAGACTGGCATTAAACCCTGGCGCTCTCTCTCTCTCTCTCTCTCTCTCTCTCTCTCTCTCTCTCTCTCTCTCTCTCTCTCTCTGTGTGAAGCCTGCATCTCAGATCTCTGGGCTGGTAACCCACTGGCTGGGCCTGTATCCAGCAGGAGAATGTCTCTTATCGGAAGCCACGAGTGGCAGTGAGATTAAGGAAGCACACAGGCCAGGGACCAATCAGGGAGCCAGAGGGAAGGAACAGCTTCCAGGGGAGCAGAAGGGCCAGGGCAGATGCAGAAGCTGGACGCCAGGGCCAGGGCACAGGCAGGAGCCGCAGGTAGAAGGATCAGGGGAGGCTGCCAGCTGGAGCCTGGGTTCTGGTCAGCTGTCTACCTTGGCTCCCACTGGCTCATGGCCACACAGCGGGTGCCCGGGAGGGTGGGGACCCTGCAAAGTCAGAACCAGCTCATTTGGTTGGAAGAGAGACCAAGACAAGTCACGCACTGCGGACGGCTTATTTCTCCCTTTGCGAACGGCTGGCTTGGGTGGGTGCTCCCAGGGACTCAGCACCAAGTCATTGAATGAATTCTGCCCCAAAAATGCAAATTCATGATTAGCCACTCACCCCCAACCCCAGACCACATATGGTCCTCCAAGTATCCCGGACTCAGGATTTAACTTTGGGATGAATGTTTAAAAGCCACCAACGTACACCACCCCTGAGAAGTACCAGCAGCAATGTCCTGTTGCTGAAATTTGTGTACCTGAGTCCCCTCTCTGTATGCACTTGTAAGCAGGTGCTCTCCCACCTGAGAACCCACTTTTTAGTCCCTTGAGGGACTTAACAGAGATATTTTGTTTTAAAATGTGGCCCATAAATTCAGTTGTTTCCTTCTTTAATCAGAAGGAAGGAAGGAAGGAAGGAAGGAAGGAAGGAAGGAAGGAAGGAAGGGAGGGAGGGAGGGAGGGAGGGAGGGAGGGAGGGAGGGAGGGAGGGAGGGGAAAGGAAAGGAAAGGAGAAGGAAGGGAGGGAGGGAGGGAGGGAGGGAGGGGGACTGGCGAAGGAAAGGGGAGATGCCGTGACACTGAGTCTCATCATCCTCAGCCTGTCACACCACAAATTCTGCTCTGTGCACCTACCGCCATCACCATCACCACCACCAAGGTTCAAGGGACTTCTAACAGGGCTACTCTCTCCTTTATCGGGGAATCTCAGGCCCAGCATCCCTCCTGGGACCCAGGGTTTTAATGGGTGTCCCTGCCTCACTCAGGGTCCCCTAGATCTATGAGGAATCTCTTCTTGGACCTCAGTGTCCAGGGATGGGAGCAAGAGACCTGCTTTTCTCTGCTGGGTGATGGGAGCATGGATCAGATCCTGTCTGCATTTTTGCATTGGCTGATAAAATGCTCAGAGCCAATGTGCTTCTTTCCTTTGCTAATTGTGCGGGATTTCACAACACCAACATGAGCTCTGCAGCAGAGCTCTGGGATTTGGGTCCCTGTTTTTCTAAGTCTAGAGCCTTTGGGCAAAAAAGTAAGACAAGGCTGAGATGCGTCAGGGTGTCCCCCACCTGTCCACCATGGGACTGGCTTTTAGGGGAAAGCTGTGTCTCTCAGAGCCCCTGTTCAGCGGGTGGCCAAAGAGGTGGCTGATGTATGACGTGTTGCGCCCCCATCCCAACCCTGCATGTCCCTGGCATTAGAACAGAAGATGTGAGACCTAGGGCAAGTCCCTTAAACTTTGTGAGCTTCATCTGAGAAATAGGGGTTACCACCTGGCTCAGAGCTCAGTGTGGAAACAGAACAGGAGAGAGAGAGCTCACCTGTGCCAGGCATATGATAATAGATGCTCAGTCAACAGTAGCCAGCATTACCTTTATCTTCTGCAGCATTCTGTCATGATGTATACTAATTTTTCTTTTATTTCACTTTTCCCATCTACCTTACTTTTTCTATAGCTCCGGAATCATCATCTTAATTTTCATCTTACAGTAGTATGCATTGGAGGATTTATTTTTTGGGGGGAGGGGGTGTTGCAATCCATTTCAAGATTGTAGAACATAGAAGGTCAAAAAACACAAATACACGTGTACTAAGATGAGGACTCTAATTTCCTCTTCCCCACATCCACAGCTAGAGTGAAGCTTGAGCCCAGCTTCTTGGACGGCAGGATCAGAAAATCACTTGACTCTTAGGGACGTAGGGGGTGAGGCATGTTGCTACAAAGACACCAGCAAGGGAAGAGGGATCTTGTCTGGAATCCAGGAACAAGGCCTTGAGAACCACCACAAAGCCAGGGGCTGAGTCTCCATCTTCCTTTGACAGCCGCCAACCGGTTTTCTCTCATGAGCACGTGGTCTCACCTCACAGGGACCCACGCTTCCTGCACGTGCCTTCTCCGGTTCCCAGCTGACCTTCCATGGGCCTTCTGCCCAGATGCATCTTCCCACCCAAGGGCTTCTGTTTCCTGTGGTTTCTGCAGCCTTGAACTTGAATTAGAGCAGGCCAGTGGGCTTCGCCACCTTCTCCTTATGTCACAAACTTACAGCTTCAGCTTCTTCTGTTGGCCACCTTGTTTCCTCGTTGCTTCCAAATTCTGCAAAGAGAAAATCAGATGGCACAACTTGTCATTTTTTGCCTAAGCCACATATATCCCAGGCCCTGCAGACTCTGAACCCACCTTCTGCTCTAATGCCAGGGACATGCAGGGTTGGGATGGGGGCGCAACACGTCATACATCAGCCACCTCTTTGGCCACCCGCTGAACAGGGGCTCTGAGAGACACAGCTTTCCCCTAAAAGCCAGTCCCATGGTGGACAGGTGGGGGACACCCTGACGCATCTCAGCCTTGTCTTACTTTTTTGCCCAAAGGCTCTAGACTTAGAAAAACAGGGACCCGAATCCCAGGCCCACCACTGACTAGCAGCTGTTTCAAGCAGTGATCCTCTCAGACGCTCAGTTTCTCATCAGTACATGGTGAGCCTAATGGTATCAACCCATCAGACTGTGATGCCAAGGGACTAAGGTACTCAGGGCAGAGCTGAACTACAGTCAATGCTCAGGACCCACACGTTGTTAGGATCCCAGCCACGGTTATTACAATTCAGAATTGGGTTTAATTGATGTATAGCCCCTCCCCTATCCTTTTTTTTTTTTCATTTGAGAAAGTTTCTTAACTCTCAGATTTCTCCATCTGTACCAAGGGACTTCTAATACCTTCTTCACAGAGCTGGTGCAAAGGGTCCCTGTGTTAAGGATGTGGAGATCTCGAGTGGTACCTGGTAGACGCTGAAGGTTACAAATACTTGTGTTTCTCTCCCTCTCTCTCTCTCTCTCTCCCTCTCATTTTTGGAGTGTTCCTTCAGTGTTTTCCTAAGAAACCAATCTCCTCCCCATAACCGACGTCTAGAAATGTTCTGCAAAGAACTCTGGTCCTCAGGTCTTAGAGCCAATCATTGGCCAACTGCTGGTTCTTGAGAAGCCATAAAATGGTAGAGCAGATGGAAACCATGATGATCAGCTGATCTCATAGCTTTACAGGCTGAAGAAACTGAGGCCAAAGTCAAGAGGCAATAGACCCAAGTGAGAGAGAAGCCAACTCCGAGACAAAGCTCCACCTCGCGTGACTCCCAAGCCCTCTCCACACTTGACCTGCCCATGGTCAGCTTCTCCACTGGGCTGCCCTTCTTCCTCTTCATTGGCTCTTGCACCCCTGCATGCCCAGCCACCTGTGGAGATGGACAGGCAAGGACCTGGAGGAAACTGGAAGGGGAGATGAAGGCAGCCCCAGAGTCAGCAGGAGAACTACAACCAGCAGACCCCATAGCCTGGCCCCTGGCAGAGCCCAGCCCCGGCTTAACCAGAACTAGTCATTCTGGGAGGGAGTCTCAGGGCCATGACGTCATGTGACTGGCGGGTGTCTGTGGTCCTTGAAAGTGAAAGGGGATTAGGCCAGTGTTCTGAGGCTGGGCCACCCAGCCCTGGAGGCCCCAAAGCAGACCACCTGCCCTGCCTGGGCGATGTTTTCCAAAGCATCAACGTGAGAAATGGATTTTTAAATCTGACATTATTAAAAACAATCAGCTCTGATTTCAAAGGCTGACAAGCCTGTCCCTGTGTCCCTACCCGCCCAGGCCCAGCCCACCCCACCAGGACAACTAACCCATGACATCAGAGTCTGCCCTGGGGACAGTGTCTGGTGAATTAGCACTAGCTCCAGAGGAGCAGGATGGAGTTACAACCTCACCAATTGGGGAGAATTCGGGAATCCTCCCCTGGCTTAGCTTACATTCCCGATCACTTGTCAAGAAGCACATGCCCAGAACTGCCGGGCTTGACAGCAAATCTCTCACCTCCTCCTATACTACTGCAGAGGGTCCCAAGCCCCAGAGAGAAGGCCAACGGCCTCCACAGGGAAGGTGGGTTGCATCCACAGGTCCTCTCACCCCCATATGTCAAAACAGCTCACAAACTTCTCTTCCCTTTCCCCCCACCCTTTTCCCTCCCCTCACCATCCCTCTGTTCTGGTCCAGACCACGTCACCTCTGAACTATACGTTCAGACTCCAGATGCTCCCTCTGCAACCTCGCTTTCCCTGTAATCCAGGGGGGGTCCCCAACTTGGGCTGAACAACTAGATGCCGCTCAGGCTAGAACTTTGACCTGGGTATTTTTTCAAGGATCCCAGGAGACACACAGGAGCAGCCAGGGTGGAAAGCCCCTCTGCAGCCTGGCCGCTCTCCCCCAAACACCAGCAGGAGGAATCCTAACTCTTTCCCTCGGGGCCCAAACTCCGACCCCATGCAGTCCGGTGCTCCCCTCTTTGCCCCGTCGGCTCTTACCCCCTTTACACCTGAGTCATTGGTATGGATCTTCCTTTTCTAAAAAAAAAAATCACCTCTTTTTTGACTTTCTGGCTGAGAATGTTCCCTCTGCCTGGAATGCCTGTCTGAATTTCCATCCATACCTGGAGCATTTGGGGTTGATTTTCAAGGGCCACCCTCATGTCACCCACACACACACACACACTGCAGAAGGTCCCCCTCAGGCTGCACACGGATCTCACTGCCTCCTGATGGGGACAGAGTCCGTGCTTCGGTGGGGCCCACTGTGAGTCAGGTGCGGCACTTGGTAACCGTTTCAAATGTTTTCATGTGTGTAGCTGCTCCCACAGCCCTTCAAGGGAGACATTATCACCCTGCACACTTTACAGATAAGAATACAGGGGCAGGGAGACAGGAGACAACTTGCCCAAGACCACATGGCAAGTGAGTGAGCAAGAAGGACTGAGATCCATCTGGTTCTAGAACCAACCATGCTATGGACCACCACTTTGCACTTCCTTCTGGGTGTATCTTATTGTTTTTGGTATTCAGGTGTTAAAGGATTGAATGAGTGGGAGATGACCATATGGGCAGAAATCCACCTATCCTAGCAAAGAGGTATTCTCCCTATGGCTTAATTTGCTCGTTCTTCCTAAGTCAACAACCACATTAGGATGTGGATCACCTTCGATTCATAGCTAAGTCATCCAATTTATCATGAGGCTCTGTGAGCTTCAAGCCCAAGACCATTCCTGCCTCTACCCCTGACCCCAGCGCTCCACACCAGCAAGACACAAAGTCAAGACTGAATGATCCATTGAATAAAACTGAACATCTCCTTCATTGGACTCCACCTTTAAGTTCTAAGATCACAATTTCCTACAACTTATGAATAACCAACAGCTATGACGTCCCTACCGGGTGCCAGGAATGGTGCTGGGGGCTCTGTACCAACCCCCGACCAGGCTGGGCCCGTTGGTTTTGCCCCACACTTTGCATGTCTCACAGAGACTCAGAAAGGTTGTGCGAAATGCCCAAAGTCACAGAGCCGGTTGGAGTAGGGCCCCGTGACAGGGCCTGGAGTGGCTCCTGTGAATAGAAAGAAGCCCCAGAGACAGAGGTGTGAGCCAGGGCGCAGTGAGGAGGGAGGGGGCGAGACCCGCGTCCTGTCAGATCCGATTTTCTCAGACATCTCAGCAGATTCCTCTGTTCCTGCAGGACCGGATTGTCTCCAGGCAAACGATGAGATGGACAGGACAGTTGCTCCGGGGGACATCTTACTTCTGCCCCTTCCGGGGCCCCTGTGCATTCCTAGTGACGTCACCCAGCTGTGCTCCCTCATCTCCCAGGAGGAAGCTCTGTCACAGTCAGGAAGGGGGAGGGACAGAACTCTGGTGGGGGGGGGGGGTGCCCAGGGATGACACAGAGACAGGCTGCCTCTGGCGCCTGGAGGAATGTGCTCCAGCCCTGCCCCACAGCCCCAGTTTGAGTTTGAGGAGGTCCCCAAGCAGGGTCACTTCCCAGTGATCAGAAGGTGGATGCCAAGGCCTGAAATGCCCAGGCCAGAGATAAAAAAAAAAAAAAAAAAATCCAACTGAATAAATAAATCACCAGAGAGAGCAGCAACCAGCCATCTGCCAAGAAATTTAATCCTAAATGTGGAGGGAGTTGGGAGGGTATGGGGTGGGGGGGACAGGGAGGACTGAGGTCCTGAAAAGATTTAATTGGTGATAGGGTCCTAGGAATATGTAAATAGTCTGTTGGTTTCTGTCCTAAAAGGAGAAACAGATGCCAAGGGCTCCAAGCTGAGTTTTCATATGAAAATTACTTAGAGGAGAATTCCATTTAGAATGTATAGAATTGATTGTTATCTCCTAAGGGGGGGGGGGGGGCTCCATGCTCAGGTTTCCTTTTACATCAGCAACCCCACCACCACCACCACTGGAAGACCCCAGGCTCCATTCTCTATACCTCTCTTTCCCCTTCCCTCCTCCACAGCCCTAAGGTTGGCAGCTGGAGAGGGAGAGCAGGGTATGCAGATCCGTGTGGGGGTCTAGTCTCAAAAGCCTGTAGCTAAACCTGGAACTCCAGAGACGATCTAAACAAGGTTAACGATTTCCGAGTCCAGCCTCTGCTGAGAAACTTGTCCAGAGACAAGAAATCGGCTCCCTATTTCTCCCTAGGCAGCCAATCCTGTTAGTTGGGACTGATGCACAGAACATTCCCCTGTAAGTCAAATTAAATTTGTCTGTGAATCTGTCTCCATGAAGCTTCTTACCTTTGCTCCTTGGCGTGGCATGAAACACTATGGATTCTTCTTCCCTTATAGCAAGTCCTTCTAGAGGCCCTCTGGGTTGGCAAAGGATCCTTAAAAAATAAAGAAAGAAAGAAAGAACTTGAGAGTTTAATGGAGTTCGGGGGCAAGGAGAAATGAGAACACCTGTGTACTGGGCCCAGTTGCACCTGATGACTTCCAAAGGCCTCAGTTTGCTCATTCGTAAAATGGGAAGCTGCTGCCTGACCTTCGTCTCTCCAGCGAGGATAAAATGAGAAGGGAGGGGTGGTCTGTTTCCAAGGTACAATAAAGGTGAGTTCTAATTAACTCGGGGTTAAGACGCTCTTCCTCCTTCGAAAATGCGAAGGTGGGTTAACCTGGGATCTCAAGTTCCTCCGGCTCTGATGGGCAAGAAGGCTCCTGTGAATGGGGCCAGAATAGTGCAATCGGCAAGCTCCAGCCCATTTGTCCTTGGCCAGGCTGGTTCCTGTGAACCAATGTGACATTTCCAGAAGTGCAGGGAGATTCGGTAGAATGGCATGAGAATGCAAGAAAGGGAGGGTCTTCACGTCCGTTTAACCACCTGACAAACACGTATCCAGCTCCCACCGCAGGCACCGAACGGTTTGGACACAGCACTGTCCCAGGCGATTTCTGTAACCATGGTAGGTCCGCCTGGGACCCAAGATGATTTCACCTGCAACAGTGGGCTGAATACAGCCCCATCCAAAGACACCATGTCCTCGTCCCCAGAACCCCCAGCGACGTTACCTTCAAGAGTAAAAGGTAATTTTTAGATGTGCTTAAAGTTCATAATCAGTTATCGTGGGTTACCCAGGTGGTCGCAATGAAGGGGCCCTTGGAGGAGGGAGGCAGGAAGGCCAGAGTCCAAGAAGGCTGTGATGACGAAAGCAAAGGTCAGAATGATGTGGGGCCGTGAGTCAAGAAATGTGGGCAGCTTTGGGGAGATGGAAAAGGCCAGGAAACATATTCTTCCCAAAGCCTCCAGAAGCAAGGCAGCCCTGCCAATGTGCTTTGGACTTCTGACCTTCAGAACAGTCAGAGAATCATCTGGGTTGTTTTTAAGCCACTAAGTTGGTGGCGATTTGTTATAGCAGCTATAGGAAACTTTCAATGTCAATTACTATGCAACTATTTTAACCTCTACTAGAAAACATGAACCATATAAAACACACGCATATTTGGTGTTTCAACCCAAATTCAATATGTCTCTAGGTCTTTGCACATGCTGTTTATTCTTCCAGGAACACTCTTCCTCTAGATCCTCACATGGCTCCCTCCTCATCTTGCTTATCTCTGTTCATGCTTCATTTCATCTGAGATTCTTCTCCTGCCACCCTGGTGCCCTGCATCTGATGCTCCAAACTGCTGCAGGCCACCATCCATTAGTAGAACATAAGATCAGTCTTCGGTGGCTCAAACCAGCATATTTTTAAAAAATGGAAGAAAAGAAAAATTAACAGAGTCTGTCCCATGAAGTAAAGGTAATTATTATTACCTGATATTTTCACTTTTCTTGTATATATGTTTGTGTGTGTACCGGCCACGGTGCAAAATCGCTTCCTTACTATAGATCAAAGATTTCTATTTAATACATTCCCCTGACAAATTTTCTTCAGAGTTGCCAATACTATCTGAAAATTTTTTTGTGTATGTATTTATTCCTCATCTCCTCTAATAAGATCTCCATGAGGTGGAGACGTTGCCTGGGTCCCCAGTATCTAGACCTGCCATCCCTTAGGCCTATAATCAAAATTTGTTGAAGGAATTAGTTATTTAGTTAATTAATGAACCCGTGATTTCATGACTACTACTGTTTAGGACAGGAAATAACATTTTTTTAGAGTAAGTTAACTTAAAAGAACATGTTAAATAAATAGCAACACAAGTCGTACACATCAAGGCAAAAATCATGAAGATGATACTGAAATACTAAATTCAAGGACATAAAAGACAGATTCTCTGCTCCCGAGGAGCCTCCAAGCCAGCTGGGGAGACCAGCTGCAGAAGAGCCAAGGAACAGATGAATCCCGTCCTGGGCTGTTGAAGGTCACGTCCACCTCCTCTCGTTTCCCTGATGGGAATGTGCAGCCCAGAGTGCAGGAGTGACTTCTTCCCTAGCCACAGAGTGGCCAGCTGCAGAAGCACTAGGAGAGCCCAGTGTCTGGAAGTTTCATCCCCATCCCAGCCCAGCCTCTCTCCCCACCAGCTACTCCCATCCAGTGCTCTCCTCTCTTCTGTGACCTCTTCTCCAGGAACTCAGGGGCAGTACCATGCAGTTTTGCCGTTTTGCAACAATCGTTGCTGTTGTTTTGTTTCAGGGTGTGGCTTTTTTGGTTTTGGTGTGTTTTTGTTTTTGTTTTTATTTATTTTTTTTTTTTTGATACCCAGGAGTGAACCCAGGGCTGCTTAACCACTGAGCCACACCCCTCTTTATTTTGACAGAGCATCTTGCTAAGTTGCTTAGGACCTTGCTAAGTTGCTCAGGCTGCCTTTGAACTTGCAATCCTCCTGCCTCAGCCTCCTGAGCCACTGGGATTACAGGCGTGTGCCAGGACTCCCAGCAGTACCAAGCAGTTTTAAAGGTACTTAACTTTACGATTGGACAGGACTGACTTCCAATAGACCTACTATTCATTAACCAGGAAATAAGGGCAACTTTTTTAACCTGAGTCTCTCTTTCCTCATCTTCAAAATGGAGCACGTGGGCTGAGGTGTAGCTCAGGGCTAAGGGGGTGGCCTAACATGTATGAGGCCTTGGGTTGGATCCCTAGCTCTGCAAAATAAATAAATAGATAGATAGATAGATAGATAGATAGATAGATAGATAGATAGAGCTCAGAAGTAAAGTGACTCCATAAAATGCCCAGAAAGAGAGTGGGTTCTCAGAAAATGTTGGCTCCCTTCCTCTCTCTGTCAAGGAATCTGTGCCTATTACTGTGGCTTAGCTTTCACTGGTACCTACAAAGGATGGGCACCATTCAGATACCTTTGGTAACCAGCTTGCCAGGGCACCCCATCCTCAAGTGTCTGCTCCAGGTGATCCAGAGTGGCCGTCTTTGCAAGAGGACTTTGTCCTCCCAGGTGGAGGGCTCTTCCTCCAGGTAAGAAGACTCTAAAACCACTGTACAGATGTCAGAGTGCAGATGAAGTGCTTGGGAAGGGCAACGGGCCCCCTTCTGGGGCAGGGGGTCCTGATGCCCCTTCCTCCCCAAGCTCTCGTCTCCCCAGGGCCTCGGGGTGACTCACGAGCGCTCCTTCCTCCAGAAAGCAAACATTCCAGCTCCTGTTTCACAACTCTATCGATGTAGAGACGACAATATTACCTAATAAAACCTAAGAACTCACTTTTTGTTCTTTTAATTGAAATATGTTCAGGGGCCCCTAAAAGTAATTTTATGCCCTTGGCACTGTGACTCCAGTGCCCAGAGGATTAGTCCCCAGGAGTGCATCTTTCTGCTGCTCACCTCTCCCATGATAGGCGCAGGCCATGTCTGGGCTGCTTAACTCTCTTAGAAAGTTCTCCACAGCAAGTAAAAATCTGTGTCCTTCGAGCTTCCGCTCTCTTCATCCCCAACGATATCTGCAGAAACAGGGGACGTCCTGCTTGCCCTGTAAGCTGGTGGCTATCTGAAAGGGCCCCCAAGAAAGAGTTGCAGAGCCCAGAATGTCTAAAATTTTTCATATTTAGGAAGAGGGTCTCTCCAAAGATGTCATGAAGTTAAGGATCCCCAGATGAGATCATCCTCAATTATCCACAAGCGCCCTAAATCCCATTTATGCCATCCTCAATTCTCCGCAAGTCTCCCATGAGACACACAGAGGGACTTGGAGAAGAGGAGCCCTTGTGAGCCCTGTGGAGGCAGAGACAAAAGGGAGGCCGCCCCAAGGCGAGGAGCACTGGAGCCTCCAGAAGCCAGAAGAGGCAAGGAGGACTTCTTCCCCAGGGCCTTCAGCAGGAGCTCAGCCCTGCCGTCACCTTGATGTTGATCTGCCCCAGAAGTCCCAGGCAAGGAATGCACCATGCGGTCCCCAGTGCTCCATCACGAGGGGGCGGAGTGGTGGGGAGATGGAGCACTCGAAAGTCTAGGCTCTGGTTCCAGCTCTGCCAGTCGGCATCCAAGTCAATTGGAGAAGTCACTCAGCCTCTCTGAACCTGTTAACTCCCTGTAAAGTGGAGACAAAAATATCTACCTTGTAGGGCAACAGCAAGGCTTGGGAATCATAACTAGACGCTGTGTGTTCCCTCCTTGACCGTAAAATGAGGACAGTCATTCCTTCCTCACAGGCTGTTGTGGGGACTAGAAACCGCCTGGGCACCCTCACCACCACACCCTCGACCCTATACAGACGCTTTTGTCATGGCCAATGTGACAGTGCCGGGGGGCCACCTTCCCCATCTCCAGGCAATCCCTTTGTTTGTGTGGTATTCATATTCTTACTCTGATAATCTCCCCTGGTCCCACACAACCCTGGTCTTTACGGAATTTTTTATTTCCATTTACGCCATCACAACTGTCCATATAAGCCATCGTGTAACTCCTTGAAAACAATGAGGAAATGGGAAGGAAAACTGACTTAGAAGATACAGAGGTTATTCTCTCAGAGGGGGTGGTACAAATTACCCCGTAGCTATGAGAAGGGGCCTGCTCTTTCCACCAGGAGGTCCACTGAGATGGGAAAGGACCATGAAAGAACATCATTTCTCAGGGAAGGACTGATGGAGGGTTCTGCAGTGGCATAGAGATGGTCACATCCCCACCTCACCCCCCCCCCACCAAAAAAAAATACCTTGGAGCACCCTTGTTCTTTGACTTGTGGCCCCGATGACACTGAGCCAGGACTGGCTCCCTTTGTGGCCCAAGAGTCTGAAGATTTTGAATCCAACAGACCTGGCTTCAAATCCTAGCTTTTCCACTTGTAACTTAACTCCAGTTACTTGAACTCTGGGCCTCTATCAAATGGAGGCTCAAGTGAAGTGAGTTATAGAGACCCAGTTTGGGCAGATGGCAGCACTCAAAGACTGGTAGCTCCTATTGCAATCCTGCAAACATTTTTTTCTTGAGCAATTCTAGGTTCCCCTCATAAAAGACCTACAGGGCTAAGACTATACGTTGGGCCAACAGCACCACCTGGTGGTCAGAGCAAGACCTGACATACCTCACCCTGGACTTGGCACTTTCTCAGCCGGGTCATAGAGGCTGGCATCACAGAAGGAAGACTGCCCCCGTAAAAGGGACCTGTTTGAAAGAGGCTCCACATGAATAAAGCATAAGCTGACCTATCTATTAATTTTGTCCCAGAAAGAAGAAAAGCGGGTAATGACCAAGAAGGTGGACATAGTTCAGTCCATCCTAGTGAGAAGCTGTTTTACTTCTGTGTATAATGAAAACAAGATCTTACTTGTAGGTATCAAAAATGAAATAATTAAAAGTCCCATGAGAGACATCTGGTGGACACTTAAGACAATTGTTTTAAGTTTAAAAACCAACTACCTGTGTCTGATCTTCCAAAACTGCCTGGTTTCTAGAGAACACCTGGGATCTGTCCTGTGTACCCTGGGAAGGGTTCAAAGAAAAAATAAAAACAGCCTGCCAGACCCTCCTGATCCAGCTGCCCAGCTCTGCACATGATCTGTCACCTCCTGGCCTCTGGTGGGGGGCACTGCTTCAGAGTCAGATACGTTTGGGGTGTACCTAGCAGAAGCTGGGGTTCTTGGAGACTGGCAAAAGGAAGAAGATGACTCATCCATTCAATCATTCATCTAACAAATTCAAGATTCATTTAACAGTCGAGACACAAAGATGATTTTTAACACAGTTCGTAGCCCCAAGTAGCTTTCATTCTAAGTGGGGAGGTGGAAGAATGATGAAATATGTCGATGCACTGGGCCAGGTGCTCTGACAGAGACATGCACTGCTTAGGCAGGTGACCCAGGAGGAAGTACCCGAGGAAACCTGGGGGAGTCGGATGCATTTGATGGTTCAACATATAAAAGGACCTACGAAATGCCACACAGTGTGAGGACCTGGAGATACAAGGATGAACGAAACCTAATCCTTAGTTCAAAGCAACTGTGGTCAACCTGGTAAGGGGCAGGTGCAGAGAGGACACAACTTGGGATTTGGACTGCAGGAGGTGTTGGCTAGAGGAACACCTGAGCAGAGAAGGACTGAGAGGCCTAACAGCAGGATCAGCCCGGCAACTTCTCTGCACCCCCCCCCCCACTGCATCTTCTGAGCTGCTTCCCCTGCACTGGGTTTCAGGAGATGCAGTGTTTTTAAAATTCATTTCCATGTTTAAAATTTGCTTATCCTCCACTTTGGTTCATTTTCCCAAGAGCTCCAGACAGGCAGGGACTGCATAAGGTCACCCAGAACATGCCCCGCAAGCCTCTCCCAGCTCATGTCCTCCACCCCAGCTCCCTCAGATTTGACTCCTCTCCAAGGCAATCTTACTTCAGCCCCCACCTTTCCCAGATCTTGAACCCTCAGCCCCCCACCCATCCACCTGAGACTCAGCATCCCTCTGACCTACCAACTGAAGGAGGCTGGGATGGGGTACATGCTATAAGGGTGTTACAGGAGAGGGGAGCCACAGACACACTGCCCCTCCAAGAGAAGTGAGTGGAAGCTATTCCCGGGCAGTTCCATTCCCTGCAAGCCCACTGTGCTATCACTCTTCAGAGCCCAGGGCTGAGGTTCACATCCAAGTTCCGCCACTTCCTGACTGGGGGAGGGGGTGCGGGGGCGGGCGCAGATGACTAAAACTCTTAGTGTCTCCATGTCTTTATAAAGTGGAGAGCAAGGCTGTTGTGAGGATTAAAACAGTACAGCCAAAGACTTAAAAGATGGCTGGGTCCATAACCAGAGCTCAGGAACTATTCGATATCATACAACAGTAACTATTTCTTGAGGATCTACTATGTGCCAGGATTAGGGATGCAACAGTGAAGCAAAAAGGCATGGTCCTTGCCTCGAAGAGTTCACTCAACTGAAGAGATGAACTGTTTAAGTGAAGACAAAAGTAAGCGCACCATCACCAGCAGGAAGGAGTGCAGGGAGAAAATGGATAGCACTGACAGAGAGAATAGGAGGAATAAGAGGAAGCCATGGCATTAGATTGGGAGCAATGACATTTAAGCTGAGACCAAAAGGATGTGCAGAAATAAGGTGGCGAGCTGTGGAAATAGAAGCCAAAGTCTTGCAGCGGTCAAGAACACTGAGCCATCAGGAACTGGAAGAAGACGGCTAATGTGGCTGCCATGTGGTCAGCAAGAGAGGAAGGGCCTGGGATAAGGCTGGAAAAGCAGGCAGAAGCCAGCTGTTCCCGGCTCCCACAGGGCCACAGCAAAAAGTGACCATCTTGCTCTCAATTGGTGGGAAACCAGGCCAGGGGTTGGGAACAGAGTATATTGTTCAGACACGACTTAATTTATATTTTCAAAAGATCACTCTGCTGATAACCATGAATTAGAACTGAAGACTTCAGAAACAAAAATTATAAATTGGGAGGTAACTGGGTCTAATGAAGGGACACTGGAGATCTGCCCACCAACAGAAGCAACAGGTTTGGTGATGGACTGAATGTGAGAGGTGAGGGAGAAGGAGAATGAAGGTAACCTTGATCCGAGATGGCGAAAGGCCAAAGGAGGAGGAGAGGGAGATGCCAGGCAGACAGCTCTGTGAGGAAATCTGGAATTCCAAAGAAATGCAGGCTTAGGAGCTAGACATTTGGGAGTAAGAACATACAGCTTCCATGTCAAGTAATGAGAATGAATAAAATCACTTGGGGAGAGATTGTGGAAAGAGAAGAGAAGGGGGGGTCAGGGTCAGGAGCCTGAATATATAAAAAGCAAGTAGAGAAAATAATAACTGGCAAAAGAGATCAAGAAGGAACAGCCCAAGAGGGAGGAAGAAAACTGGGGAAAACTAAAGAAAGGAGACAGAGGTGAAGGTGGGAGCAGATCTCTGTGCAAGACCCTTCCTTGTTTAATCCTCAATGCAATCCCAGGGAGGTGGCTTTATTTCCTCTACCTTAGAAATGAGAAAGAGGACACAGCCCAGAAATGTATAGTTGCTTGGCCAACATCCTGTTCTTGAGCAGCCAACTGGAATTCATTCTGGAGTGAAAACTCACAGCACAGGACACATAACAGATGAGGTGCTCAGTAAGTGTTAGTTGAATGAAATGTTGGTTGTAAGCACAGAATGACTCCTGACCCGGTTTTGATACCAATTTGAATCTGGGAGCAGCAGAGCATGGAGCCCTGGGGTGCAAGAGGCAGGGTGAAGGAGGTTGTTAGGAAGAAGGCAGTGGAGCTGAGACTGGAGTAGAAGGACAGGTAAAATAGGGAAAGATCTGCATAAGTCCACTGGGAAGCAGATCCCCACCATAGGCTTCCAGAACTTCTTGGGTGGCTGAGCTCACCTAATTCATCCTTACTACGTCACCAAGTGTGTGCAAACATCCTTGGTCCACAACACACCTCAGACTGTGGCTGAACGGAGTTCTCCTGGATCCTTGGCTTGCCAGATGTTGTGCATTGAGAATCACCGACAAACAGGTGGAGGCCCTTTGTGTGCTGCAGCCCTGGATGCTACACCAAGCCCAGCTCCATCTGTGACTAGCTTTGCAGGTGACATCAAGTCTCTTTACCCCTACGAGGATGACATCGTCATTGTTACATGTTTCTCTGGAATTTTCTGTCTCTTCGTTCCCTTATCCCATTAGGCAACCAGACTCTATAGCATCTGTTTCTTCAGGGTAGAAAAACTGCACCAGAAACAAACAAACAAAAAAAAAAAGTCTTTTGATTTTCAAAATTTCATGTGCCCTAGGATCTCAGGACATAGCAATTACGTGATGAATCAGATCTAGGTTGCTTGATCCAATATTGATTAAAGGACTCTCCACGAAAGAAGTAAAGATGTGGCAGAGACAGTCTAGCTGTTTACCAAACCCATTTCCCTTTGGTCCTGAGTATACAAGTGGACTACATTTTCCAGATGCCTCTGCAGGTAAGTATGGTCACGTGACTGAGTTTTAGCCAAAAGAGGGCAATCCACACTGATAAGGCTACTTTCAGGCCTGAACCAGAATTATCTTCCAAGCTCAGTTCATCCATACTCTTACTGACTCCCCTGGCCTCCTGCCAACACACCCAGCAACTTGGAAGCCACAGGTTGAGAATAAGGGTGCTGCAGGTGGAAGATGCCCAGAGAGTCACCTTCTGAAGAGGAACGCCATCTGGGATTTCATGTAACTGATGAGTAAGCAACTACTGTGTGTGAACGACTGTGTGTCTGAGGGATGAGCACCTAATGCTGCCTTCATTCATATGATTGGGGAGGAAGCGAGTGAGGAATAAACCTTGATTGTGATGGGGGTGGGGTGGAGACATAATGAGCTCTTCCTATCCAGGGTTGCAGATTCTGAGGTTAGAGAAGACCTTTGCCTCATTTCCTAGGTACTTGGTGGCATGTCCAGAAAAGCAGGACCCAACACAGCCCTGCTGAGTTAGAGATCACCAGAGTGGCATGAGAGCAGATAGCTAGACCCTGGGTGGCTGAGGGGAGTCCAGAAGGGAGCCAGACCTCTGGCCAGTGAGAATAAGAAATGGCAGACCCAAGAGTGACCTCACACACTGGCTAAGGGCCACATGGGTCAGGGACCCACCTCAGCAGAGACCTGCAAAGACAGGTCTGCCCCTCAGAACTTGGACCAAAGCCCAAGGGAAACTCTGTGCAGAGGCCACGGGGAAGTAGAATTGACCAACAATCAAATTTTATCCCTACAATAGAATAGGAGCTTGAAAAAGAAATGAAGAGTATTTGCACATCTGAGTTTGTGAGCAGAAATTCTTTCCTTGCAGCTTATCAAAAAATGCGACTAGGGCTGGGGTTGTGGCTCAGTGGTAGAGCGCTTGCCTAGCACGTGTGAGGCCCCGGGTTCTATTCTCAGCACCACATATAAAAGGCTTTTATGGAGAATAGAAGGTGAGACATGCAAAGGGTGTCATCATCCACTCAGGTGACAGGGAGTCCACCTTGCTCAGTCAGGACTGCCTGGGGCCCCGTCCATAGAGGAGGCTCCCAGAAAATGGGACCTCCATCTCCCCACAGCCACTTGCAACTTTCACTCTGTTTGCCCTTCATGGAGGAGACAGTGCTTTATTGAAGCAAACATTATTTCACACCTGGAAAAATAATTCAAAATCATCAGTCTATTTTAAGTATTCACCAGGTGGCAGGCGCCGTACCAAAAATGTTACTACTGCTGTCCTTCTCAAAAAAAGTATCCTAATCCTCATTTCAGTGATGAAGTACCTAAAATTTAGAAAGGCTACGTAACTTGCCCAGGGTCACTAAGCTGGAATGTGGCAAAGTCAGAATTCAAATCTAAGACCTGACTTCCAAAGTCAAGCTCTTCTGCTCATTGAACTGCACAGCATCTGATTTTCTATTGATACCCTCCCAGGCACGTGGATTCTACATACATGGGAGAGATGATGCTTTTTCCAAGGGAAGTGTATTATAAATCATTGCGGGCCTCCTGGCTTTGCATGGTGTTCACTGCAACTTAGGAACATCAGAACCACATCCTTGCTTTGCAAATCTCAGTTGCCGTGGAATGGAGTGAAGCAAGGACATCCCGTGTTGTCCTCATGGCCATTTTCAGTGTATCAGACTGCCATCATTCTGCATCATAGGCCTTCCCAAAGCTCAGTGACCCTACAATAATAAGCATTTATTTGTGTCACTCTCAGGGTGAGCTGGCTAGGGCAGGCGTGGCAAGCTGCAGGTCAGCTGGCTCGGCTCCAGATTCTAGGTCAGGTTCGGATTGATCCACGTGTCCACACATTTCCTCTTGGACCAGCTCTGACCAGGGCATGTTCTTCCCCTAGAGGAGCTGAGGAGGACAGATTACACAAGAACATTCCAGGCCTCTGAACATGCTTTCAGCATCCAAAACAAGTCAGGTAGCCAAGCCAACATCAATGGGATGAGAAGCAAACTCCAAGCAGGAGGGCACCATAAAGTCACATGTAGGGATAAAAATAAATGAAGTCTAAGTGCCCGTCACAAAAAAAAAAAAAAAAAAAAAAAAATCACCCTCTTCATCATCATCAATGCCAGCCTTGGATCCTGATGTCCTCCGAGGCATACATGGGTACATGGGTCACATCAGAGCAAAAGATTTCTGGTGGCCTCACCTTCCCACCTGCCTCCTCCGACCTCCAAGTAGTATCCTGGATCCTCCCCCTCCCTCCAGGCATCCTCCTCTCGACTCCTTCTGCCTCCCCATCTCTGACTACTACTTAGAGAATCCAGTCAAAACCCAAACCCATCCAAGATTGGACTGGAACTAAACTCAGAGTCAAATTAATTCTAATAAATAAAGTCCCTCAATTGGGCATCTCCTTCCCGACGAGAGCTTCTCAGCAGTATGGAGTACACAGGGCTGGAATTGTACTCCCGGTTCCCACTGGATGGTTGAGGAAATTGAGGCTCAGGAGAAGTTATGTGATTTGCTAAAAGTAGCAGAACGGTGGCCCAGCCAAACTTGAATACGGGTCTTCTCTCTTCAGCTGCTGGTCATGGGAGGGAGGAAAAGCCATCCAACCCAGATCCTGAAAACAGCTTGGGTTTGGGCAAGTCAGACTCGGTCGGGGGAAAAATGTCTGGGGAGAGGCGTGTCCCAGGAAGATTCCTTACAAACACTTCCCTCCGGAAGTTTGGTCTGCACGGCCTCACAGTCCGGCTCTCAGCAGAGACGTGGGCCGTGGTCAGGGGCCTCCAGGCCGCAAGAATTCCATGTCCTTCTGAGTGTCTTACCAAGAGCAGATTTTCATTTTAAGTCTGGGAACCGTGCGCGTTTACCCCTATCCATCCCAGAGCACCAAAGGGACATCATTTTCTTCCTCCAGGATCTTTGCTCCCACTGCCCTGCCCTCCCCCTCCTCTTCCCCTCCCCCTCCCTGCCCCCCACCTTCCCTAGGCACGAAGAGAGTCTCCCAGCTGATTTGGTTTGAAATGGGGGGGGGGGGTAAAAAAACCTAAAGCAAAAATCCATCTTTAGCTCCCAAGGGGTGTAGCTATGTTTGGGGGATGATACTAAAATAAGGACTTTTTTCAAGTTCATGAATTGGCTGACATTAATGATGTCAGAAGAACTGGAGCCAAAGGTGTTTTGCTAAAGGGAGTCTCCCCACAGCGCCCCCCCTCCAGACGACACGGCACCCCTGGAGCCCATAGTACTTGCGACTGTTCACGTTGTGTACACACCCAGCTCCCCTGACTGCCTCTTTGTGGGAAGTTGTTTACATGAATTTATTTTGGGAAAATTCCATTAGACAGGACCAGGATTTCTTCACAAATCATTGCCTCTCACTTGTGTCTTGATCAAATCTGGGCAGGCGACTCTTGCAGAGTCCTGTCCCCTGCGTTTCTCTTAGGACTTGAGAGGGGAATCAGGGGGAGGAGAGGAGGACGAGGATGAGGTGGGCAAGGAAGGCTTGGAAAGAAAGTCCTGCCTGTTGGGATCAGAAGCCAGAGATCGGGAAGGACAAAGGGGTGCCCACTGGCTTAGGGGGTCAAGAGTCGCATGGGTGGTTTTCCGGGGTGCAGCTGTGTACGGACTCACCCATCTTGAACTTGGCTCCGTGCTGAGCTGCGAGGACACAGAAAAATTGGCAATGCAGGAGAATCTCAAATTTTAAAGAAAGAGGGGCAGAACAAGCAATTTCAGTCAAATGGTCCTGGATGGCCTCGTTGGTCCTCCACACCTTCCCCCACCTGTGCCTTGGTTCACCATTGATGGCTTCTGTCAATTCGCTCTCATCATTCACTCTGTTGAAGGAGAATCCAAAACACTGGGTGCCCCCAATTAGTCACCAGTGGTTTGAAAACATGTTGGCATCCTCATGCACGCAGACCACATTGTCACTACTTTCATGCCAGAACTCCTCTTAGTCCCTAAGATAGATTTACTAGGGACCTACTAGGTGCCAGCCTTGTGGCTGCAGACATGCTGTGATAATGTCCTTGCTCAGCAGGAGCTCAGCTTGGGCCCTGCAGAGGAGGGAAAGGAACTGGGGGTCACCTCCCTAAAGAAGATACCCCTGGGCCAGGTAAGTGGGCTGTGGTTCCAGGTGCTCTCTGAGGAGTGCTGGAAGGAGGGGGCAGCTCTTTGCAGTAGCTCAGTGCCATTCATGGGTTGAGTCACCCACCCTGTGTCTGGCAAGCCTGGCTTCCCCATCCCTTCTCCTGACACTGCAGCATGCTGATGCACACAGTTGCAGAGTTCACTGAACAACCCTTTGGTGGGGTCACCGACTCTGTATGTGCTTCCTTATCTCTAACAGGAAGGGGATACACCATCAGGTTTGCAAATATGTAGCATGGGAATCTTTTCAGGAAACTACATCTTGGGCAGTATCCATGGCCCATGTTTATTCTGAATTTACTCAGTCCTCACAGCAACTCCATAATTGAGGTCCTTGCTACAGATGAGCAAATTACAAAATGATAGTCGAATCGATCAGACATGATTACCCTGTGTGCATCTATGATTACATGTTCTGTGTAACTCTCCATCTTCACGTACAACCAGACAAATGCGAAGTTATGTTCCATTTATATATGATGTGTCAAAATGCATCCTACTTGTCATGTATAACTAGAACAAATTTTAAAAACACATAAAAACTTGCAAAATAATTAGCAATTTGTTAAAAATTTAAAAAAATTTTTTGAGCCAGATAAAAGTACCGTTCCTTTTGTCAATGAGAGGGTGGGTTTGCTTTGCTCCACAGATCTGGTTCTAGACTCTCCTTGTTGGAAATAAAGCACCCTGCTGTGCAGACACTAGTCCATGCACCCAGGAGTATAAAAGTCACCTCCAGGATCCTGTGAGAAGGGAGGCAGTGGAATAGGGTTGCATGTCATCAGAGTCACAACTCCATTTCTCACCAAAAGGGCAAGTTACTTCAGCAAATCCCTTAAACTTTCCAGAACTCTGTTCTCTCATAAGGTTGTCATGAGATGATGTACGTATACCACCTGGTGCCACATCTGTAGTACATATTAATCTGGCTTAATTTGGGAAACAGAGACCATCAGAGGAACTGACCTTATTCTACTTTATATCCAACCCTCCACTTCCCTTAATATATTTCCATGTTCATTGTAAGTGCTGTTGAATGACCAGATGATTTAGTGGATGGAGGGATGGATGGGTGAGTACAAACTTGTCAACTCCATATTAAAGCTCCACCACATCTGTGTTATTGAGCTTTCCATTGCTGTGACAAAATACCTGAGATAAACAACTTAAAAGAAGGAAACTTTTATTTTGATTTGTGGTTTTAGAGGTTTCAGCCCATGGTCACCTGATCCTGTTGCCTTGGAGCCGGTGGCAAGGACATACAGCATGGCAGAAATGTGGCAGTAGAAGCTACTCACCTCATAGGACCAGGAAATAAAAAGAAAGGAAAGGTCTGGGATCCCAGGATCCCCTTCAAGAGCATGCTCCCCATGACCTTCCTCTAGGCCTCTCCTGCTAAAGGTTCCCCCACCTCCCCACAGGGCCACAGGCTGACAACGGGGCTTTTAACACGTGATCCTTTGAGGAACATTCCATGATCCAAACTAAAACATTCCACTCCTGGCTCCCAAAGACGCAAATGCATTTCACAATGCAAAATGTATTCATTCCATCTCCAGGAGCCCCTGTGTTCCCAACAGTTCCTGCATTGCTCAAAAGTCCAAGTCCAAATTTTCCTCTGAGATTCAAGGCAGACTTTTATCTGTGAGTCCCTGTTTGTTTTTTGTTTTTTGGGTTTTTTTGTTTTTTGTTTTTTTTAAAGTTATGTACTTTTGAGACACATTGGCACAATTCCCATTCCAAAAGGGAAAAATAGGGTCACAGAAAGGAAGAATGGAACCAAAGAAAGACAAACCCATTGGTATTAATACAAACGAGTTTCAAAGTCGAGTTTCAAAGTCTTTGAGAAGCGAGCCCCAGAGCACCCTGCTCATGTAGGACTCCCTAGTGAACTGTGTCCCTGGGATTCACTCCTCTGCATTCAGCCACACAGGCACTCGAAGGTCACTGTACCTGTGGTCCCAGAGGGCCCAGCTACTGCTTTGCTGGCAACAGATCTTGGTGTCCTCCATATGATGTTTGTCTTGCAGGCGTGGAGAATATAAGAGGTGTGGGATCATTTTGTTGGTTGCTTGGTTGCTTGGTTGCTTGGTTGGTTTACAAATGCTAACAGTCTTCAAAAGAAAGCCTGAGAAGGAAGCCGGGCTGTGTGTGGCAGGGTCAGGGTCCCTGCCAGCAGCTTCTCAGAGGGTGACACATGACCCTGTGAGAGGGAAGGTGAAGCTGTGATAGTGGCCCCAGGTAATCAGAGATGCCCAGAACGTGGATCACCTGCCAAGGAGAGCCACAGGCAGCAAGCAGGGCCAACCCAAGAGAGCGGCCATGTGGGCTGCAGCCAGCAAAGCTGTAGGAACAGGGTGCCCCAGTTCTTCGGGGCCCACATCCTGTCACCATGTGTCCTGTGTGCCAGACATGGAGCCACAGGATTGAACGTTTGCCCCACTGCGTTTGGTCTTGCCGTGTTCTCTAACCCCTTCTTGCTATTTTTCTATTCTTCCCTTTTGGAATGGGAATGTTCAATCTGTGTCACTGTATCTTGAAAGTGCATGACTTGTTATTCTTTTTTTTATTTTGAGTTTGTTCATTTTGTTTGTTTGTTTGTTTACAAAGGCTAACAGTTAAGAGTCTGCCCTGAGTCTCAGAGAAGACTTTGAACTTGGACTTTTGAGCAATGCTGGAACTGTTGAGACCAGAGAGACTCTTGGAGATGGACTGAATGCATTTTGCATTGTGAGATGGACATGAGTCTTTAGGGACCAGGGATGTTATAGTTTGGATTTTAAGTGTCCCCCAAAGGTACATGGGTTGAAGGCTTAGTCCCCAACTGATGGAACTATTGGGAGATGGTGGAATTTTAGGAGGCAGAGCCTCGTTGGAGGAAGTTAGGATATTGGAGGTGTGCCCTTGGAGGGGACATTGGGACCTCCACCTCTTCCTCCCACTCTTCCTCCCACCCCATCCTTCTCTCTCTCTCTCTCTCTGTGTCTATGTGTGTGTGTGTGTGTGTGTGTGTGTGTGTGTGTGTGTCTCCCTCTTTCTCTCTCTCCTTCCCAGCCACCATGATGTAATTAGTTTTACTCCACCACATGCTCCCGCCATGTTGTCCTGACTCACTGCAGTTCTAAAGACAACAGGGCCAAGCAACCATGGACTGAAATCTCTGTACCACAAGCCAAAATAAGTCTTTCCTCCTTTTAGGTTGTTTATCTCAGGTATTTTGTCACGTGACAGAGAGCTGACTAATACCACATCCCAGTACATGTTTTAATTTTAATACCCCATGGAACACTCCAGGCTTTGACTCCTCTCCACTCTTAAACCTGTGGCTCCTCTTGCCAGATACCTTATTGTTGCTCTCTGCTCAGCCCCTTCACAGTGATGTATTGTTCCGCTCTTGTTGACTCTGGCTTCTCCTCTGAGCAGTGTCTTCTAGGGCCACACTCTACCACCCCTGGGCCAACTCCATCCCAGTTCTCAGTTCTACCCTCTACAACCCCAGCCTGTGCACAGTGCTTTCAGGTGGCTGGGGAGGAGGTAATGTCCTGGCATTCATTCCCTGGGGCCCCCGTCCCTGGAGACCTGGGCTGGAACAGTGGGTCCTGTGTGTCTTGCATTCCATGGCCGGACTCCAGCCATGCTCTGAGGTTGCTTCATGCACAGCCCTCTAAGTGCTCTGTGCTCTGCCTACATAAGAGCCAGGAGCAAGTGCAGCCCAGGACTCTGTCGCCCTCCATTGGTAGTGACTAGAGGTGAAAAGAGAAACCCACCACCAGCAGAGACTGGAGCTATGGCCTGCTATGGATTTGGGGGGACCAAAGCAGCCCTCCAGTTGCAATCGGTCAAGACACAGCTGCCTCCCCAAGGTCAGGGCTGGCAGCCCAGCACACTCGTGCACCAATATACCACCATAGCTCTGCTCTCACCATTACCAATCCCAGAAGAACTACCGGATACCTTAGAGAATATGTCCCCTTCCCTTACAGATGTAGAGATACCAAGAAAACCTCAGGTTCATGTTCTCAGGGGACAGCATTGTCACCTTCCTAGTTTTGTTCCAGTGGGGAAGGTAGGATACAAATCAACACAACTTCTCTCCCATGACTGGAGAGAATAATGAAGCCATGTGTAGGCTATGGTGGTATCAACAGTCCCTTGTCTTTTCTCAGATCCCAGGCCTCCGTTTCAGGAAAGAATGGCCCATATTTCATAAGGATTCTGAGTAGTAGGTGCTAATTAGCAATTATAGGCACAGTGGAAAGGCTGCAGTTCTCACCTGCCTGAAGGTCGGGCTATACAGTCAGACACTGGTGACAGGTACCTCGGATGGGGAGGTGGAAGGAGCCACTGAGACTAGTGAGTTCCCTCCTCTCCCCACCCCCACAGAGCTTGTGGGAAGTCTGTCCAGAGGCTGATGTTGTTATCAGCCCATTTTACCCTTTGGTCAACTGGACTCCCTTGCCCGGAGGCCCTGATCCAACTGTCTCCCAGGAAACCCAGTACCTCTGCCTCAGTATATGGATATCACCTCCTGCATTTTCTGGGGAAGACATGGAAGTAGACATGCCAGTCTGGAATCACTTCCATCAAATTTGGTCTAGACCCCGTCTCTGGGTTAAGAATATCCACATCCTCCCAAGGAAATCAATCAGCCTCCCAAGGGACGCTGTGGATTACCAGGCCCTCCACCTTCCGTGTAGGGTCCTCACCCAGCATCATCATGGAGAGGACAAAGAGAGAGGAGGCGCTCGGAGAGATGGAGCAGATACCTGAATCATTCAAGTGGAAGTTAGTTCCCAAAAGACACTGTTAGTTACTGGCTTGGGCTAAGGTCACCTGCTGGAACTAAAATGTAGGGTCCCCTTTTCCCCCCCGACTCCCACCTTCCTGGAGAAGAGCAGGCTCGTGGAAAAGACAAATCCATTATAGAGAATTATCTTTGAACTATAATTTTACTGCATATATGATTATAGTGTGAGGAAACTTATGCCCCAGTGGAGACACAAGCATGACCTCAGACGTGGGGGGGTGGGGAGGATCAAAGGAGACGATGGGTGCTCGGTGCTTAGGCTGGCTCCGGGCTTGGGGTGAATACTCAAAAAGTGACTGCAATTATTATTATTATCTCTATCAAAACAAAGTTGATAATGACTCTGTTTCAAACACCATAGGGATTAGAAGACTTTCTCAGGGTTCTGATTTACTGCACTCAAGTCAGGGTCTAGTGTCACAGAAACCTGCCTTGACATCCGTAGCCTGTCAATCAATTCCATGGCCAGAGTCAAGAGTCTGTTGCCACTGAGCAGAGGAGAGGATGACTTGTGGCAGGCTGCTAGCTAGCCCAGGCTCCTTGAGTTTGTACGAGAGGGTGGGCTAGAGAAGGGCAGGCATGGTTAGGAGAGAGTTGTTATAGTTTGGGTCTTGTGGTGTTGAAGGCTTGTCCTCAGTGCAGAAATATTCAGAGGTGGGACTTTTAGGAAATGATCCAGTGCTAAGGGTTCTAACCTCATCAGTGAATTAATTCACTGAAGGGTTCATATTTGAATAGATTATGGGGAGTGGGGAGAAGCAGTAGGAAGTAGGACTTAGTTGAAGGGATGGAGCCCATGGAGACTTGCCTCAGGCCCCTTCCCCTTCCCTCTTTTCCTCTTCCTCCTTCCTAGCTACCACGAGCTGAGAGCTTTGCTCCACCACACCCTTCCACCATGATGTTCTGTCTGACCTCAGGCCCAAAACAAGAGAGCCAGACAACCATGGACTGAGACCTCTGAAACCTATCAGCCAAAATAAATCTTTCCTCTTTAACTTGATTTTCTCAGATATTTTGTCACAGCAATGAAAATCTATCCAACACAGTGGCCTGGTCCACTTCTAACTTCTGACAATGCCTGGATCCTTGGAGCAGGAGTGTAGGCCTTACCAGGTGCAAGTCAATATCAGAACATCTGGGCATCTGGAAGAATCCAGGTAGAAGAAGCCACATGTGTATCCAAGAGGCAGGTTCCAGGGTGCTGGTGAGGTTCTGTTCTTGGTCTTTGCGCTGGTTACAAAGGTTTGAGAAATTTTGTGAATAGTCCTCAACTATACATTTAGGAAGTGTGCTGTTCTCAGCATTTAGGTTACAATTAAATTAAGTCTATTTTTTAAAACTACTGAAAAGCCAAATTCCCTCCCCACAACCTCTGGGTTCTTCTCGGCACTTGCCCTGCTGGGCAGAAGGGAACATTTTTGCAGCTGTTGCTATAAATTATCAGATTTAATCCATGTCACTGAAAGACGGAGTCAGGCCAGCAAGGGTCCCCGTGGGATAGTTCATAAAATCTGGGCAGAATCCAGCCCTGAGTCCCACCTCTCCCTCACTGGACACATTTGGCTGCATCACCCACATCAGGGCCCTAAACTAGACTCCTCCTCCCTTACCCTCAACCTGCCTGCTCTCCATTAACCAGGATATCACTCTTGCCCAGGAACAGTGCAGAAGCTATGGTGCCACCTCCAGTGCCCCCACCTTCCTGCCTTACAACAACCAACCTGTTAGGCTGCAGGTTCTGCTTTGGAAATTTTTTCCCGACTCTGTGTCTTCCTCTCCATCCACACAGCCTGGGCCCAGTATTTATCACCAATCTCTTGCACCTGAACCATCACAGGGGCTTCCCACAATGTATTTGCTAGCAGCTTCCATGCTCTTAAAGATGGCTTCCTATGCCATCTTCAGAGACAATGCCTTGATTACCAAAAACCTTCCACGGCTCCCTACTGCCTATGGAGACAAGGTCTGAACCCCTTTGCTTGGCCAACAAGGCCTTCCCACCACCCATACCCACCTGCCACTCATCCCGCCTTTCACCTATCACTGATTGCAATGGACCTATCCAGTCCCCATGCACAAGCTGTCCATCCTCCCTTCTGTAACTCGGCTCCCGCTATTCCCTCAATCTTAAATACGCTCCTCTTTTCCCCATCTTCCAACATGTCACTCATCCTTCATGGCTCCACTCTGAGAAGACTTCCCTGATTCTCAGATCAGATTGAGTTGCCTCTGCACTTGGTATCTACCAAAGGCTGCTACGCAGTTGGCCCTGTGTATCCATGTGTTCAGCACCCACAGATTCAATCATTCACTAATTCAAGGCATTTTTTAAAAGTGCTTCTGCACAGGAAATGTACAGACTCTTTTCTCAGTATTATTCCCTAAACACCACAGTATGACATCTATTTACATTACATTGACATTGTATTGGGTATTACAAGTAATGTGGAGGTGATTTAAAGTACAGGAGGATATGGAAGGATTATATGCAAACACTCTATCACTTTACATAGGGGACTTGAGCATCTGTGGATTTGGGTATCCACAGCAGGTTCTGGAACCCATCCTTGGATAACAAAAGAAGACAGCATTTTAATACCATTTTGTCTTACCATGATCAAAATGCAATCAGCTGGGTCTCCCTACAAAACCATTCCAGAATGAACATCTCCAACACCTTCTAATGCTGTATCTCTTACCAGGTTTGCTTGGTTTGGGTTTGGGTTTGGGTTTGGGGTTTTTTTCTTTCTTTCTTTTATTTTTAGCAAATATAATAGGAGTTGAACCTTTGAGGCACAATTTTTGGCTCTTCAACTCTTTTTTCATTTTATTAGTTCTAATCAGTTATATATGACAGTAGAAAACTCTTGGATTCATTGTGCACAAATGGAGCAGAATTTTTCACTTCTATGGTTGTGCATCAAGTAGAGTCACACCATTCATGCAATCATACATGTACCTAGGGTAATGATGTCTGTCTCATTCCACCGTCTTTGCCCCTTCCCCTTTGCCCCATCCAAAGTTCTCCACTCATCCCATGCCTCCCTCCCGGTTTTGGTTTTGGTGTTTTGGTTTTAGTACTGAGATTAAACACAGGTGCATTTTACCACTGAGCTACCTCCCCAGCCCTTTTTAAGTTTTATGTTGAGACAAGGTCCTACTGAGTTGCTGAGGATTTCACTAAATTTCTGAGGCTGGCCTTGAGCTTGAGGCCCCCCTGCCTCAGCCTCCTGAGTTGCAAGGATGACAGGTGTGCACCACCACATCCAACTTTTCAAGTATTTTGCAATCGACCCCTAACTGTGCTCCCTGATTCTGTTCTGACCTCCTTTCCCACAGGGTCTCCTCTTGACACAGTGGGGTGATGTTAAACATATTTCAAGTCATATTCATCTTCATCTCAAAGTCTCTCTCAGAATAAAATCCAAAGTTCTCACCAGGTGATGCAAGATGTCAGACACAGTACCTGGGACCATGGCAATAGGACCAGGCATCTTTTTTCAACGTCTCAAAAGAGAGCACCTTGTCACTTCTGTGTAGGACTGTCTCTACACTCACCTTTTTTTGCAAAGTCCTATAGATGAAGTCAGTCACTGCTGAGGGCCATTACCAAGTAGGAATGACGCATCGATTTCCTTGCCAGCGTACCCCATGTTAAATTTGCTGTGACCTTGCATGTGTGTTTGAGAAAGATGACCCTACTCAAGGACGAGGGTGGATCCAGGATTAGGGTGTATCCTGCAGTTTGAGGAAGTATAGTATCCCGGTCCTTGGGTTTAGGGCGTTCCCAGTTTAAGACCTTGGGTTTTAGGGAAGTTCGATGTTGAGGATTATTGCTGCTGGAAATAGGGCGTTCCTGCTACCTGAGCTCCCGTTGAGCTCTCGTGAGATTCAGAGAGCATTTTGGGAAAAAAGCTTCCTGTAGTAGGTGAATTGGGCGGGGGAGAACTGGGATTGCCCCAGAACGTGTGTGGAGGCCGGTGTGAGTTCGGGAATAAAGAATTGCTGTTTGAATCTACAAAGCTGTGTGGTGGCTCGTGATTCTGTGCCCAGCCAAGACTGCGGCAAGTCACCTCTCCACAAGGTCCTCCTGGGTGGGGCCCTATCATGTCCATGACCTCAGCTCCTCCTTCCCCGTTCCCTCCTTTGGTTCCCTGGGCTCTTGGAGATAACTCTAACACATCAGTATGGTCCTGCTACCATTCAGGGTCTTTGTATTCACTGTTTCCTCCATCTGGAAAATTCTCCCTCCTTCTTCCTTCTGGCTTGGACAATTCATTTCATCAATTCATTCTCATAGATGGTTGAGAGGCCATCTCACATCCTCCTCAGCCCTCCCCCTACACCCTCTCTCCACTTTCCTGCCTGGTCCTTCAGAAACTCTATGGCCTTAGTGCTTGTCCATGGTGATCAGAACTTGAACTCCTGCCTTTTTGTTCACTGACACATTTCCAGGGCCAAAAACAGCCTTTGGCCGGTGGGAGGGGCTAAGTTAATATTTATGGATTGAATGAATGAATGAATGATGTGTACATCGGTTTCCCCTCACTAAAGGATATTAATAAAAATATTTGGGCCTTATAGGCTAGAAAGGCAACTTAAATCCGCCCAAACAAACAGGGACATGACTGGCTCACGGAATCCCTGGACAGAGTCCACGTGGGGGGAAATATAGAAGCTGGCAACTGTTAAGGTTCACATTTAATGGCTTGAGCTGCCAGAAAAGAACTCACTCCGTTTGGCTTTCAAAACTCTCAGGGGAGAAAACTAAGGGCGGGGCTCAGATCAGTTATCCTCCCCTGGACCAATCAACTGTGGGCAGGGGCGGGGCTAACCACAGCCTTCTTCTGAAGGGGACAGGGGAGCGGGCAGTTTCCAAAGGATGGGGACTCAGGTGGAGAGGAAGTTGGCCAGCCCAATCCAACTTCAGCCCATAGACCAGTGAACTTAATCTTAGCAACCTTTGTATACCCAGAAGAGTCCAACACCCTTACATGACAGTATGAAGTTAATCAGTGTCTGCTGTTGGCAAAGATCCCAAGCTCTTTATATATTACTCTTTGAAAAGCACAATGGAAGAGGCTAATGATACAGGAAGTCTGATGCATGCCTTCAGAGCTTGTGACCCATTCTATTACTTCCAGACTTATTTGTTCTAGTGGCGGAAGCCTTTCTGTTGAGGCCAAACTGTAAAACAGGTACCAATGGGTGCAACTTGATAGAAGCAAAAGGTAAAAATGCCAGCAGTCCACCTGTTTATCCCTCCAGGCTTGCCACCCCCCACCCTGAGAAGACCTCAGGCTCCTCACAGAACTCATAGAACCCCACAGAGCCCAGTTTGAAACCCACCCTCCTGGACTGTGAGCTCCTTAAGGGCAGGTTTATAACTTCTTCATCCTTCTGTCCCTGGTCCCCAGCTCAGCACCTAACACATGTATGTACTGGCTGATTCGTTCAGTGAAAGAAGGACTCTGTCTCATCGGAGAGGACATGGAATGCCTGAAGAACCGTTACCATAAAGCACATGTGCAAATGCATAGCTTTCTCTCTCTTTAAGTTGCATGAATATTTGGCCCAATGAGAGCACTCAAAATTGGGAAGAGAAAAGCAGAGGAGTCTTCCTGAAAGAGGAGGCTTTTGAACTTGATCCTGAAGGAAGCATAGGACAACAGAGGAAAGCAAGGAGAGAATTCAATGAGGAGAGTCCACGGGAACAAAGACCTGGTGCCCGAATAGAGATTTGCCCATGTGGGGCAAAATCAGGGTTCAGGTAGAGTGCTAACCAGAAGTCAAGTCATATCACACACAAAACCAAAGCTCTTTTTAGTTTTGTGTTACATGTTTCAGTGCTCCAGGGGAGGTAGATGGGGGTTCAGGAATGCCACAGCAACTGTGTCATGATTTTGACATTGATCTGAATTGTTTCATGGTCCACACATCCTCCATCTCCATAAAATTGTGGAACAGAATATAGAATAAGGTGTTGCATTCGATTGTACGGATGAGAAGAAGACACCACTTTTTTTACATCCATTCAGCTAGTATCCACGGAGCACATACTACACATTAGTCACAATGCTAGAATGCAAAAGATAATGAGTTAGCTAAGACTCACCAACCATGCTAGAGGTATCTTGGGCTAATAAATGCATGAGCTAATAATCACTAGTGTTCATCCCTGTAATGGAGGAGGGTGACACAGGTTCAGAGGAGGACACAGCTCACTCTGACAGAAAAGTCAGGGTGGGCTTCAAGGTGGAGGCAACTGTGGAATGAATCTTGAATCTTTGCTGTAAAGGACCAGATAGTAAATACTTGAATCTTTGCAGGCTATATATTTTCCATTGCAACCACTCTGTCCTTGTAGCACAAAGTCAGCCCTAGAGCTGGACAGATGAATGATTGGTGTGGCTGTGCTCCAAAATAATGCTATTCGTGGACACTGAAACTTGAATTCTTATATAAGAATTCAATTATTTTATGTGTCACAAAATATCTGATAGCTTTCAACTGTTTAAAAATGTAAAAACTAAGCCGGGTGCAGTGGCACATGCCTGTAACCCCAGAGGCTCGGGAGGCTGAGGCAGGAGGATGGAGAGTTCAAAGCCAGCCTCAGCAACTTATCGAGGCCCTTAGCAACTCAGTGAGAACCTCCCTGTCTCTAAATAAAATACAAAATTTGACTGGGGGGTGTGGCTCGGTGGTTAAGTGTTCCTGAGTTCAATCCCCAGAACCAAAAAGAAATGTAAAAACTATTCTTTGCTGGTAGGCTACAGGAAATCAAGTAGGGGGCCTGATGTTGACCTTGGCCAATAGTTTTTGGAGCCCTGTGTTAAAGGATGAATCGGCATACCCAGGTGAAGATGGGGAGATGGGTTAGGGATGGAAGTAAAGGGGACTCTCTAGAGTGGAAGTTTAGCAAAGTCTGAAAACACAGAAACACACAGGCTGTTTGGAAAACAGAGGGAGGTTTGGTGGGAGAATGAGGCCTGGGTTGAAACTGGATGAAGAAGAGCCTTATCTGTTAAACTACAGAATTTAAATTGAATAGAGGCATAATTGGGTTTGAATTTTAGGAACTTCACTCAGGAATGAAGAAAAACTGGGGACAGGGATCCTGGGTAGCTTTCAGATTGACAGTGTCCTGGATCCAGCAGGTCCCAGCCTCTCGAGGCTGGTGAGTCAACATTCAAATGTCTTTTTTTAAGCCAGCCCTGGAAGCAGGCATTATTTTAAAATTAGATTAGTATAATTAAATGAATGATATTTTTAAAAGATAATAAGTACTTGAAAACTCATCACTTCCTCATTATTTTATGATGCTTTACTATTGTTTGTGCTTGAGATTATTTACGCCCAGTGCAAAACATAAGGTGGAAATGCTGTATAATGACAAGCTACTGTGTCTGTCTTCCCAACTCTACATTCAGGGACATCACGTGGACAGCTTGAAAATGACAGTGGTGGGAATATTTATACCACAGGAATTGACAGATGACACACGTCAGGGAGCCCCCACCCCTTCTTCCCGGGTCAGTTCTTAAATATTTATCAGCACGGGTGAAGTCTGGAAGAAGAGATCAGGATCAGGACAATGATGACATCAATGATGAGAAGGGGATGATTGGGAGAGAATCACAGCCAACCAGGTAGCATCAGAGAAGAGAATGAGGAAGATGGTTCCAAGCCTATTTGTAAGGAAGCCCTTGGAACCCCAGGCTGGGATGGGCTCTTCTCCCCCGTGCACCCTCAGGGATGTCTGCATTCAGCAGCCCCAAGGGTGTGATCCCTGTGCAGCCCTTGTCCACGATCACCAGAGGAGCTACTGATGCAGTGCAGACTCAGCCATCCACTCGGCGTGTCTCTGTTTACATCTCATATATAGCTGTGAGCAGAGCTATTTGGGCACCTGTGACACTGAGCGGGACCTTGTGTATTTATTACCACACACAGCCATGATTGGACAGCCCCACGTGGAGATCTCACCTCTGTCACTACATACATCCCCAGGTGCCTGGGGCCTGCGTCCTGACCCCACATCAGGGGCCCCGTGCCCCATCATTGACTGCGATGGGAACTCTGTTCTGTGAGCCAAAGGCATGCAGCCCACGCCTGCGGCCCTCCTGGGGACCTTTCCTGGTAAAGCTAGGCCGAGAGGTGAGCTGTGAACATGCCACAGGCTGACCTGCATGTGGAAATGAGGCTCGTGGTTGGGACTGGTGCCCAGCCACAGGCCTGTGGCCTCGCCGTTGCCAAGTATCTTTAGCATGAACTTTGTTCACATCGGTCCCCCCTCGGCCCCGCTCCAATCTCCCAGGTCCCCTGCCCTGTCTCACACTCACAGTTCGTGGTGCCTATTTCTTAGATGGGGTCTTCTTCTTAAACCTGCACAGGGGCTTTTGTTCTCCCGAACAGCATGAGTATAGTCACAGCTTATATTTTCATAGTGCTCTTGCTTAGTATCCATTATCACACTGAATGTTTGGGGACTCCCCACTTTACAAATAAGGAATCTGAGACTCTAAGGGTGATTTATTCTTTGGTGAGATCAGGATGGGAGCTCATGGTTAGCATTGGTTGCTTGGGATTTTAAGAGCTGCATATGCTAGGGACATCAGGTGCCGGGAAAAGCAGATGAGACTATGAGGGTTGTGACGGTACACGGAGAAAGATGGAGATGTTTAGCACAGAATCAGCCTCCACCAGGGAGTTGGTTGGAGAGATGAGGATGAAGGGAAAGGAAAAGAAGTGCTGAGGGCCATTGCCAAGTAGAAATGACGCATCGAAATTTCCTTGCTAGCGTACCCCATGTTAAATGGATTTCACTGTTGACATTGCATGTAAGGTGACCTTGCTCAAGGAAGGCGGATTCAGGTTCAGAGCTGATCAGGTTTGAGGAAGTATCCCGGTCCTTGGGTTTAGGGCGTTCCCGGTTTAAGACAATAGGGGTTTTAGGGAAATTGGAGGTTGAAGATTATTGCTGCCGGGATTAGGGTGTTCCTGCTGCTTGTTCCCGTTGAGTTCTCGTGAGATTCAAAGGAGATTGGAAAAAAGCCTCGTGGAGTAGGTGAATTGGGCAGAGGAGAACGGGATTGCCCCAGTACGTGTGTGGAGGCCGGTGTGAGTTCGGGAATAAAGAATTGCTGTTTGAATCTACAAAGCTGTGTGGTGGCTCGTGATCTTGGGCCCAGCCAAGACATTGGCAACGAAGGGTACCTCCAAGCCAGAGAAAGGGCTATTTGGGGAGGACAGTTGGTCATTTTCCATCCAGAAGTCTGTGCTAGGGAGGAGATCACACCTCGTGGGCACGGGCTGCTCGGAGTTGGATGGTGGCTTTCTCGCAGACAGTGCCAGGTTGGGGTCCAAGAGGGTCTGATCTGGAAGCTTTCCTTGAAGACAGGGTGCAAGCAGCTCCCCAGAACCACCTTTCGCATCTGTTTTTCCTTTCATTATTGAAGTTGCATTGCCAGTCCTGGGGCGGGGTCCTGTCAGCTTGGAGAGGGAAAAGGGATATCAAGACTTCTGTGGTTATCAGTGGACAGTGCCCTGGGGAGGTTTCCCAAGGCTTTGTTCTCTCAGTGTCTCTGACACAGGCTGAGGCCACCCCTAGGCTGGGCTGAAGCTGTCTTCTGCTTTCATTTGGCTTATTGCTGTTCCTTCCAGATTTGCCCACAAAAGTACATGTGTGTGTGTGTGTGTGTGTGTGTGTGTGTGTGTATGTAAGCCCCTCCCTGCCTCCTTCCTGAGTTTCCATCTCCTTCTCTTCCCTCCAATTCCCTTTTTCTATAGTTCTAACAGGATTCTTTCTGTGGTTTCCACTCATCGGCTTCTGCTTCTGCCCTCTGGGACCATGCATCATACACCAACATAACAACAGTGATGAGGGTGTCTCTCGGTTTTCGCTAAGAGCTTTGCACACAGTATTTTCCTTTATTCCCCACAGCAGTCCCATGGAATAGGTTATTTCACTATGTCCATTTTTAGATATGGAGAACCAGAGGCCCGAGTGAGTAGGTCATTTGCCCCAGCCTTCACAGCAAACAGGTGGCAGAACAAGCACTTGGAGCCAAGCCGCATGATGCAGGAGCCAGTTCTCTTCACCACCAGGATGCGCTTCTCCCCTCTTCTTCCTTTTGCAAATCTTCAAAGACTGAAAGACTCTTCATGTCTCGGTGGGTCAAAATGCTTTGGTCATGACCATGGGCCTGCCAAGTGCGCAATCACTCAATCCAGCTGCCCAGGGTTCAGGGGAGCCTGACCTGGACTTTTTAGAACTGAGTATAGACCTTTACAAAACCACATGCCTGTCAATCTTCTCAAAGGTCATTGTAGCCAATCCTCTGCCTTTAGCTGGGCCATGCATATCTTCTCTGTGTCCTTCAAAGACATTAAGCACCCAACCACAAACTACAAATAATGGAATAAACAAACTGTGCCTAGCATCCACCAGGAACCACACCCACCACCCAGCCATGTTGCCTGTGATCATCTCCTTGGGGATCTTTCATAAGTCAACTTTCCACCCTTCCTACTGATCCCTCCACACGTCTCCCCTCATTCTGTGTGGGTGGGTCCTCACTGCGTGGCCTCTGTCTGCTGCTCCCATGCCTCGGGCCATAATAAACCCAGCTGAAATGCAAGTCCAAGCCCTGCCCATTGTCATTGGCAATAAACAGCCTGGACCCAAAGACCGCCTCCCTCGTTCCCCAGAAGATTAATAAATCAGATGCAGACGCCCATTGTTCGGGACACAGTCAGAGTCAATGGCAGGATTTTAAATCTCTCATCACAGAGCAGCTGGCTGGCTATGAGAGGCCCCGCTCTGTCTCTGGGAAAGCTGGCCAGGGATGGAAATCAGAAAGAAAAAAAAAAGAGAGAAAGAGAAGATCAAATAATCAATAGTTACCAGGAGCTCTTGGCCATCTCCCCTTGGTACCCTTAGGGAGGCGGGTCCCTAACTTCATCCTGATTCTCACACAGCAAGTTCACAAGGGAGGGTGCAGAAACCCAGGCAGGGAAGAGAGGAGACAAGAAAGAGTCAGGTCCACTGGCCCTAGGGTTCACCCTCAAATGGGTGCCCCCCAGGGACCCCCACACACACCCTCCTAACCTCACCAGTGGCTAATTTCATCTGCAAATGTTTGAATCTCCCCAAAATGAGTACTCACTGACCACAACCACATGCAGAATTCTGGTTTGTTATCCCAGAATTCCCAAGAAGAATTCGAAGAAATCCATATATCTTAGACAAATTGTCACTCCCTTGCCTCCCCCACCCCTCCGGCTTTGGTTTTGTTGTGTTGTTTTGTTGTTTTAATCCCTTAGTCCCAGGGGAGACATCGAGTGCCTACCACTGCCGCCCGAGTGGCTGCTAGCATTTTCCTTAGCTGTTTATGTGGAAAATCGTAAAAATATTTGGTGGCCAAAAAAAGAGAGGGGAAATGCTTTGGTGGTCTGATGCAATAGAAATGCCTTTTGGAAAATTTAAAAAAAAAAGTGAAAAAAAAATAAATTTTAAAAAAAAGCTGGATGTCTTATTCTCATCCAAGAGCATACAGAAACGCTGTCCTGATGGAGGAGGTAGAAGGCACGTTTTCCTTGGAGACCTGCCCCACCCCACCCCTCCTAGTAGACAAAAGAACTGTTGGCAGCTGTCAGGGGGTAAATCGCTTATAATCTGGCCACAGGGTTTGGGAAGAGCTGAAAGCAGAAATTCTTGTGGGCAGTGTTCTATCCTGGGTCTGGTATTCCGCTCCTGCCCTGGTGGCCTCCTTCTCTTGGCTGAAGGACGAGGCAGTGATGCTGATGTTGATGGCAGTGAGGTGGGGATGCAGATGTGCCGCCGATGCTGATGAGAAGACAAGACAGGTCTGGGATGTGTTGTGGAGTTGTGCAGAGGGCCCCACGGGTCTCTCCTTGGACACTCATAGTGATTCCCAAAGGGAGGAAGGTCAGGAGGATTGTGTTGCCTCATGCCCATGGCACAGAGGAGGAAGATGAAACCCAGAGAGACAAAGTGTCGTGTCCAGGAGGACCCAACCTGTCCATGGCAAAGCCAGTTCAGATCCCGCAGGGCAGCTTCACATCTTGTTGCCTTGGAATCAGAACAGCGAAGTCCAACTCCTGTGATGTCATTTACAATTTTCAAGTAGCCACGTGTTTTAAAAAGTTTTTAAAAGTGGGGGGAGCTGGGAGCAACTCAGTGGTAGAATGCTTGCCTCGTACATGTGAAGCACTGTGTTCAAGCCTCAGCAACACAAAAAAATAATAAATTAATAAAAAAAGATAATATGGGTCCATCTACAACTAAAAAAATATTTTTTAAAAAGTTAAAAAAAAAAAAAAAGATTGCTCCAGGCATGGTGGCCTACTCTTTTAATCCCAGCAACTCAGGAGGCTGACACAGGAGAATCACAAGTACACGGCAAACCTCAGCAACCTAGTGAGACCCTGTCCAAAAATAAAAAAATAAAAAGGATTGAGGATGCAGCTCAGTGGTAAGGCACCCCTGGGTTAAGTCCCCGGTACCAAAATTATAAAAATTTTAGAATTATAAAAAAATTGGAATTGATTTTAGAACTAATGCTATAACCTAGATACCGATTGTTTCAACATGTAATCAATGCAAACATCATCAATGGAATGCTACATTCTTTGTCTTCATACTAAGTGCTTGAAATCTGGTTTGTGTTTTGCATTTTGAGCACACTGTTTTTCAGATAGGCATATGGGGCTAGTGGCTACATTACTGGCCAGCACACATCTAGAAGGATTCAACAACAACTTTGATGCTAATCCTGGGGCCAGATATTCTTCAGACAGGAGAAAGCGGGATTGTGCTTGATTCCTCTTTATTCATAAAGAAGTTCTCTCTTTTCAACTCCAGCTCCCTGCTGACATGTAGGCAAGACGAAAAATCATTCTTGTTCAAACTCCCTTTTTCTCCTTCTTCTCCCCTTCTCCTCCTCCTTTCCCTTCTCCTCCTTTTTGAGCATCGTCTGCTGGAACATCTCCTGCAGGCCTTAGCCCTGAGTGATCTGCCAGCATCTACAGGCACCAGCTTGCTCCCTACCTTCCAGAGCTTTTCAAAAGTGCAACCTAATCACACCTGGTACTATTCCTGGCACAGTGCAGAAACACTAATCCCATCAGGAACCCTAGGCACTCCGAAAGAAGGAGGAGGGAAGAGAAAACAAAGGATGGAAGGATGGATGAAGAAAAGAGGAAAGGAAGCAAAGTGTGATTGTTTGAAAAGCATTCCCCCAAAAAAATCACATTCACTGGGAACTTCAGAATGTGACCTTATTTGGAAATAGGGTTTAGCCCTTGTAGTAAGCTAAGATGAAGTCACACTGGATTAAGATGAGCCCTAACCCAATGACTGATGTCTAGAAGAGGGAAATAGGGACACAGACATGGAGGACAGGTCAGAACACCAGATGAAGCGAAAGCAGGGGGTTTAGTGACACATGACTATGAGCCAACAAATACCCAGGAGTGCCAGTGGCCACCGAGAGCTGGAACAGAGGCCTGGGACAGATGCTTCCTTGTAGGCTCCAGAAAGAAACAGCCCAGCCACCACCTTGATTCTGGACTTCTGGCCTCCAGAGCCATGAGAGAATGCACTCAGCCCACCCTGCTGTGGGAATTTATTGTGGCAGCTCTAGAAAAGTAGAAAGGAAGAGCTTTCTCGTGAAAATCGGTAAAGACAAATACCTGATACCTGATCAGAAAGCACTTGCAGCTGAGCAAGTGCGTGGGGTGCCGCTCCCCTGCCACGCCCCTCCAGGTACTTCTTCTCTGCTCCCTCACCCATACCTGCAAAAGAAACCTGAGCCTCACAAAAAGATAAAGCAAAAAAACAAGAGGCTCAGTATCTCTCATATTGTCCTACAGAAGCGAGACAATCACTGGCTCTGGGTGGCTGTAGGGGCAGAATAAGACCAAAGAAGAAAAGATAGGGGAAAGCAAACTTTGGCTCTCAATGGTAGAATTTTTGAATGAGCAGAAGTGATGGATGGCAAGTGGGTCCCAGATGAAGCCTGGCCCGGGAGATATTGAAAAGATTCTAGAGAGAGTTCATCTTCCTGATACCATCCTAGGAATTACTGTCAGAATAGGAGAATAAGCCAAATGATCATGAGCCCTGGTCCATCTCAGGGCCCACTCTGATTCTGGCACAGAGGGGTACAACTCTCAGGGGTGGAGGTCTGAGGTAGGGGCTCCCCTGAGGGATCAGGGGAGATTCTGAAGTGGAAAGTACACAGAGGAGAAGCAGAGCCTTCTGGACCCCACCTTTCAGAAGACCTGGCCATGCCCCCCAATATGTGACCCTGCCCCCCAATATGTGACCCTGCCCCCCAGCCTTGGATGATCAGATTCTTGTGTATTTTGACTATATGGATACTAATTAGAGAGCAGTAGGGGCCAGAGCAGAAAATCGTTTAGATAATTGAGAACACAGAAAGTTGAGGGCACATGCAAGTCAAATTCATGGGACAGCAGGAAAAATGGGGAGACCGGAAAAGCCAACAGACTTCCAGTGTCCTGCTTCTGTATTTCTGCATATCAAACTATTTCCAAACTTGGTGGCTAGAATTAGGAGCCCTGTCACTCTGAGTCACAATTTTGTGGATTAGGAACACAGACGAGGCTCAGCTGGGTGGTTCTTCTGTTCTCCATGGAATCAACAGAAATCACTCTGTGGTAGTCAGCTGGCATTAGGGCTGAGACGGTGTCCAGGATGGCTTCCCTCACACGTCTGGCTCCTTTGCGGGAACAGCTGAAAGGCAGCACGCATCTAGGGCGTAAACCACAGGGCCAACCTGGCTCCTCTGGGAAGTGGAACTCCTTATGGGGTTGGCCAGCACTCCAGGAGTGAGTGTTTCAGTGAGCAAGGAGGAAGGTGGATGGGCTGTACTCCATTGGTCAAAATCATCACAAGTCCACCCAGATGTGAGGAAAAGGGATACAGACCCCACCACCCCCACCTCTTCATGGGGAGGTGGGGCAAGGAATCCGTGACCATGTTTTAAAACCACCATCCCAGAGAGACAAGAGAGATGGGAAGTGTGGCTTTCTAGTTCACAATGCTCATGAGATAGACACTATTTTACTTGGCTCATGTCTGTGGGTTTCTGATCCTTGGGACCAAAGTAGCCCTGGTATGGGATGAATTATGTCCCTCAAAAATTCATGTTGTAGGGACTGGGGTTGTGGCTCAGTGGTAGAGCCCTCGCCTAGTGTAATGTGAGGTGCTGGGTTCGATCCTCAGCACCACATATAAATAAATAAATAAGTAAATGAAGGTATCGTGTCCTTCTACAGCTAAAAATTAAAATATAAAAAAAAATTTCATGTTGTAGTCCTAACCCCTTACAGAACATGATCATAAAGAGGTAATTATAGGGGCTGGGATTGTGGCTCAGCAGGAGAGTGCTCACCTAGCACAGGCGGGACCCAGGTTCGATCCTCTACACCAAATAAAAATGAAGGCATTGTGTTGTGTCCATCTACACCTAAAAAAATAAATATTTTTAAAAAGAAATAATTATGTTAAAATGAGGTCATTAGGGTGGATCCTAATCCAATATGGTCAGAGTTCTTAGAAGGAAACTGGGACACAGATATGTATGGAGAGAAGACCCTGTGGAGACACAGGGAGGAAGAAGCTACCTACAAGCCAAGGAGAGAGGCCTCTGGAGTTACTAATGCTGCCACACCTTGATCTTGGATTTCCAGTCTCCACAGCTATGAGAAAATCCACTTCTGTTGTTTAAGACCCCAGTCTGAAGGAATTCATAATGGCAATTCTGCAAAACTAATAACAAGCCCTGGCTATGCAAATGTGCCCTGGAAGCTCCAGCATGCTACTAGACATAAAGGACACCCTTGGCACAGACCAGCTGCCTCTGCCTGCAGCCCTTGGAAGCAAGGGACCTGGCGTGGGTGACTCAATTCTTCTATGTCCACTGCTGCAGATGGCAGCTTCTCCCTTCATCCTCTTCCAAAGCAACGGCTTGTTTTCTTTGCAAAAAGAGACAATGTCTTGGTCCAGCTTTCTCATAAACACAGACATGTGGATACGAACACACACACACACACACACACACACAACTTCCACATTCCTTCCTAACGTACTTTCCTCCCTATTCCACCACACCAAGGGTTAGGAAACCTGGGCTCTGTTCCAGTTCTACTGAGTTGCACTTAATTTTCCTAGATTTCTATTTGTTCCACTTTCAAATAAAAGACCTTGCCTACCAATAATTTCAAAGGTGTCTTTCAGCACTGAAGACTCATGGCTGCTTTAGCCCAGCACAAGACCAAGAACCCTCCTAGCATTTGGGTAACATTAGGACTCTATAGACACCTCTCCCAGCTTCCATCGCCTCCACTGTGAAATGAACCTCAAGGTCTCCAGACTCTCCTCAAACCAACAAGGTGCCTTCTCCACCCACAACTCTGGACACCAGCATTGCACTAGAGAAAGACCACCCAACTGCATGCACCTGCGCCAAAGCAAATGAGCGAACTCTGACAGCAACTGGCCCTGAACGGAGATCGCCCATCCTCCACTCGTCCCCACGATCCCTTCTTCTATCCGCCAGGGTACCTTCCCTACCTTGCCCCCAATCCCCCAGCCTGGGAAGCCACTGTCCCACTCTCATGGAATGATCTCACCTCCTACCTTGCAGAGAAAATAGAGGCAGTCAGGAAAGGACGCCCTCCCCTTCCTGCCACCCGCCCACAGCTTTGCACTTTTGCGCTGCCCTTCCTGCCTGGCCTCCCGCTTCGTGCGGGGGACTCCTCCACCTGCCAGGGCTAATCCCACCACCTGTGCCCCAGATGCCACCCACCCCCATCCCCCTAAGTCCTGTCCTGCAAAGGAGTGCCACCCACTGCCCCCTGCTCTCTTTGGGTCATTTCCCCCAATAGTGGGTACCTTTCTCTCTGCACATAAGCATGGTCATGGCTCTTGTTCTAGGAAAAAAAAAAGTCCAAGACTTTTTCTTCACCTTTTGCAACAACTAACTCCTCCTTCCCCTCCTGGCTGAGAGATCTGAAGGCAGGCACTAATCTGTAACTTCTTTATCTGCCAACAACAAATTTTAAAAGTGAAAATCTTTTAGCATTTTTTTTCTATTAGTAAAAGAGTATATACTTATTGTTCATTTACAAAAGAGCCAAACAATGCAAGAATATTTAAGCACCAAAGTCGAAATCTCTTCTGCCAGAGAAAACTAGGTTTAGCAAGTGGCCGCACAGCCTGTTCCGGGGGCTCTGTCACTCACAAACATGTACACAGCCCAAGCTTGGCAAGGATGGGCTCATGGTCAACGGCACCTGCTTTTCTCACTGCACAATGGGTGTCTTTCCATATTATTATTGATGGCTACACACGGTTCAATAAATGATAGACCCACCATCATCCTGACCCAGTCTCTATATAGGGACATTTAGTTTGCCATTTACACTGCCCCTTCCAACTCCACTTCCTGTCAAGTAAAAGAGAGAGATTTCCAGCATTCAAGGGTATCTCTCAGAATTCAACTGCAGAAAGTACCGTGGAACCCCAAGGACCAAGAACTACTGAACACCTCCTTCTCGCTCTCTCCCTCTCTCTCTCCACTTGAATGGTCCCCATCTCTGCTTTTTCCTGGGCACCTAATTCCTTCTTCCTTCTCTACCAGTAGGTGCCCCTGCCCCTCCTGGCCTATCAAGGTCACCCACATATACAATCAGAGCTGCAGAGTCTACATGGCATTCTAACTCTGCTCCCCAAGGAATGAGCAATTCACTCTCCACCCCAGGTGCAGAACAGCCTCCCCTGAGACTGCATCAAAGACTCCCCAGGACCCCAAAACTAGCGATAAGCCGTTGTCACGGCTTCACTCATTGACACACACGTTGACACTGCTGACCCTGCCTAATGGCCTTCCATGTGCTTCCAAGTCACTCTGTCTCCCCTGCTTCTCACTCCTGACCCTCAGACCAGGCTTTCCCATACCTAAAACTTCAGCTGCCACCTCAGCTCACCCCACCCCCAGGTCCCTCTTGGTACAGCAACCCTGCACCCCTACCTCAGGGAGCAACACCCTCTGCTACTCGGTGGACACTCTAGGTGAAATCCTGGGTTACCCTTATTGCAGGGGACACGTGACAGAGGTCATATCAGCTCCTGCAGAAGCCAGGGAAGGTATGCACATGCGCACATGCCCACACACCAGCCTGCTAATGCCAGCAGCATCCCAAGAGAAATGCTCTGACAGGTCCAGAGACAGCACCAGCTTTCCTAGTGACCTGTGGAGAACGTGACTACAGCAGCAGCCTCTCCCAAGCCCTGAGGCTGCATGGAACAGTGGGGAGAATAAGAGCTTTGGTATCTCACTGCCCTGGGTGTGAATTTTCTTTCCACTCCCTGAACTCAAGCCAGCTCACAATGACCCCGAGAGCCTTTTCCCCCATCTGTAAACTGGGGACGATACCCACTGTTCTGCAGGGCTCCCTTCAGAGGAAGATGCAGTGCCAGTGATTCACTGGCATTGATGCTTAGCTGGGGAGAGACAGACAACAATTGCTGTCACCCTCGTTACTACTGAGGATGTGGAGTAGTCCGCCCCAAAGAGCCACCAGAAAGGAAGATTCTAGAAACTGCAATTGGACAACTGGGGGCCTAAGTTATGCAAAGAATAGAGGTCAGTGGGCTGGGGCTGGGGCTCAGTGGTAGAGCGCTCGCCTAGCACATGAGAGTCACTGGGTTTGATCCTCAGCACCACATAAAAGTCAATGAATATAATAAAGTCATTGTGTCCATGAAAAAAGAAAAGAATAGAAGTCAATGTGTTGAGCGCCAAGGCATTGATTGACACTTCTCACATTATTACAAGGTACCAATTAGAGAACATAAATCATTCTGAGTCTTTTTTTAAAGATTTTTTTTAATATCTTTATTTTATTTTTATGTGGTGCTGAGGATCGAACCCAGTGCCTCACACATGCCAGGCGAACGCGTTACCATTTGAGCCACATCCCCAGCCTATTCTGAGTCTTTAATCTAGAGGATTCAGGGCTCCATAGCCCATGCTTCTAATCCAGGTGACTCAAGAGGTTGAGGCAGGAGGATGGAAAATTGGAGGCCAGTCTGGGAAATTTAAGGAGATCCTGTCTCAAAATAAAAAAGACTGGGGATGTAGCTCAGTGGTAAAGCACCATGAAGTTTAATCTCAAGTACAGATAATAATAATAATAATAATAATAATAATAATAATAATAATAAATAGAGAGAGTTTAATGCAGGCACTTGGGTTTCTTGGTGTTGGAAGAGCAGAGGATCCAAATGAGGATAGTAAGATAGCCCGGATATCAGCAATAGACAGAAGTCACTACCCTTGCCCCCAGTCACAGTTGGATGGACCAAGCAGGTTTGTGTCCTGGCTTCTGGGGTCTCCCAGAGGAGTCTCAGTGTCCCTTCCAGCAAGGGTCAGAGCTCTGAAGGAAAAGCAGCTCCTTCCAGAGACCAGGCAGAGTGACTGGGAAGAAATACTCTGGCTCCTCCCACCACCTCCTGCCAGTGCCTGCGTTGGCTAAGCCCTGCAGGAAACCCAAGGTACAGGAGCCTGGCAATCACAGTCTGCAGGGGTCAAGGCCCCACCCTGCAACCCCTTCCCCCATTGATGCAGAGCAGGGGAAATGAGTAGAATGGATACCAAAGCTAACCGAGCAGGAGCAGCACAGGTGCCATTTCTGCACAGGTACTACCTGCAACACAGGTACTTTTATGATCTCCACTTACACATGAAGAAGAGGGGCACAGAAAAGTTAAGCAACCTGCCCAAGATCACACAGCTGGTCAGGGAAGGGTGGGGATTTGAACCTAGGCAGCTTGCCTCCTGACCCCACAGTCATCACCATGATGCTCTGGCACCTCCATGAGAGCCATCCGGCAGCTGGTGGCTTCCTCCTGCCTTCCTCAATCCTCCATTCTTTCTCTTTTTCCATTTCTTTCGACACGGTGTTGCTGATAAGTACACAGGGCAGGGGGTCCAATGACTTCAGTCTGGCACCATTACTGACCAGTTGGATAAAGTTTCTAATCACTCAACTCATGTTTATTGAGCACCTACTCTATGTGGGTCCCAAGTGGCTTAACTCCTCTGAGCCTCTGTTCTCTCATCTGGACAGTGGGTATAACGATATGAAGTGGTCCAGCAGATACAATGGGGTGAAAAGCTGGCAAAGTTTCATTTACTCCAAAACAAACACCCATTCTCCCACTCTTCTCTCCCTCCCATCTTCTTGTACCTACTAAAGCTTCAAAGTTCCTTGCTTGTCGAAACTTGCTTGACCCTGACTACCCCTTATCTTCTTAGGCAGTTCTCGTTGCTTATCTCTGCTGGGGCCCTTTGGAGTAGATATCGCCCCTATTCATAGAAGCGGTGCCCGCAGCCAAGTCATGTGCTTCCCTCCACCCCAATTCTGCATCTTCAGAGCCTCAGTGTCCCCATTTGGACCATGAGTTGAGGTAACAGAGTCCTGCTGTCTCCACATTGGCCACAAGGACAAGAAACTGGGGGACAGAAGAACAAGAGGGAAACTCTTCAGATGCTATTTAGAAAGCTTTGATAGCGTGAGCCAAACCCGCAGAGGCTCGAGACAGCAAAGCGTGGGGTTTGCTCGGGCTCCCAGTTCCCAGGACACTGCAGCTTCATCCTGGAAGTGAAAAGAGGCTGTGCCCACCCATGAGGACCCATCGGTCAAGCAGAGCCATGGGATCTGTTCTCAGCACAGGCCACAGTGAGCAGCCATGGCCAGTTGGTCTGAGCTCCCCAGCATCCCCTCACCCCACACATCCACTCCCACCTGCTTCTTGCCTCTCTGCCTCCCAAGGTCAGGCACCTGGACGACTGCTTCAGTAGCAGCGGACAGCATCCCCCGCAGGTCCAGCTGAAGCCCATCCTGCTTTCCAGCCTCGTGAGGTGGTAGAATTTGGAAGGCTACCCTCTGCCCCCTGTGAGCACTGCGGCCCTGCCTAGATCTGTGACCCTGAGCCTCAGCCTCCTGCTCTGCAAACCAGAGCTTGGCGGGATCCGCCCAGAGACTGCGGGGAAACAGAAAAGGCAAGACAGGGTGGGTTTCCAGAGAACTCAACGAAGGGACTATTTCTGAAGGTGGGGACAGAGTTAAGGGACCCAATAGGGATGTTGAGGCATTCAGGGACAAGCAAGAGTGTCCCTGCCCAGACTGAGAGGCCAGGTAAGGGCTGGAGACTCTGAAGGGGTCCACCCTAGAGCTGTCACCGCAGGTGGGGCACAGAGAGGGTGCGGAAGAAGTACCCAGCCTCCCTGCTCACCCCGACGTCCTGCCAGTATCCCCCGAGGACAGACCTCAGAGGAAGCCAACGTGGTATGGTCTGTGGGGACCAACCCCACCCCTGCCTAGAGGCAGGACAAAGGATGACCCCGTGAGAAACAGCCATCATGCTCTCCTCTGCAGAAAGCAGCCAGTGATGGTGAGGTGCTTGGCACCGTCACCAGATGCAGTGCTGTCTGCATGAGCACTGCCCTGCTCTGTCCTCCTGTGCCCCCTCTTCCATTTCAAGGGACAAACTTGGCTACCCCTTATCTTCTTAGGCAGGAAATCATTGATAAAGATGACAACCCTCGGCTCCAATCTAATGATCTAATTTTCTCCTCGGGTCTCACTTTATGGAGTTTGTCCGGGGCCACAGGACACTGGGTGTCAAAGCACCCAAGCCTCACTTCTTTTCACCAGGGCCTCACAACTGTGTGTCCAGCTCACCCACAGAGGCCATCAGGGCTCCTGCTCTTTGTCCCCCGGAGCCAAGAAGTCAAGGAAATGACCTGCCAGCTCCCAGGCAGTGTGCCTTCAGGGTTCAGTGTACTCACTGTGGGGCTGGGATGGAGCTTTGCGGTACAATGCTAGCCTAGCGTGTGCAAGGCCCTGGGTTTGATCCCAGCACCACAAAAAAGAAAAGATGAAGAAAAACTGTCACCTGGAGGCAGGCCAACCCCAGCAAGCTAGAGAACGTCTCTATGCCTCCGTTTCCTCGCTGTCACATAGGGACACTGAACCCATGCATGTTGCTGTGAGGACAGATGAGAAGGCAGGGCACAGGGCAGACCTGTGATCGCTTGGAGCAGGTGTGACAGACAAAAGCAAGGATCAGAACCAGGAAAGGGTCTGCCACCGACCCTCACTTGCAAGGGCCTTTGTTTTGCAGGGGAGGGAGGTACCCAGGATTGAACCCAGGGGCACTCGACCACTGAGCCACATCCCCAGTCCTATTTTGTGTTTTATTTAGAGACAGGGTCTCACTGAGTTGCTCAGCACCTCCCTTTTGCTGAGGCTGGCTTTGAACTGGCGATCCTCCTGCCTCAGCCTCCAGAACCACTGGGATGACAGACAGGCATGCGCCACCCCACCCGGCCTTGCAACTGCTCTTGAACTCAGACCTGCCTCAGCCCAAAGCCAGTGGCGCTCCATTCCCCACCACCACGCCCCCCCACCCCACCAAGAGATGGTGCGGCTTTGTAGAGAATTCAAAGGCATTTTTTTTTCTTTCTATTTAATTGGAGGACACATTCGGTCATTTTCTTTTTCTGGTCATTGTCTCTCTGCGGTTGATAGAGGACAGACAGATGTGAATGGTGTGAGCCCGAGGTGAAGGGAATAATTCTCTCAAATGGGCCCACCGTGTTGACCCCCACATGCTTTATTTTCCAAGAAGCAATTTACCTGCAGCCCTGCCTGGCCTCAGTGGACAGGCCAGGTCACATTCCTCAGCAAACCGCCTGTTATCTGCAGGAGAGATGCAGGCCCAGAATAACATTGATAAGAGGAACCCAAGTTACCCTGCAGGGGGAGATTTCCATGACCCTGTTCACAGACCAAATCCTGAAACTCGGGGAGATAAAGATAATTCCTTTTAACCATAAAATCTGTAAGAATTTATGGTTAAGAATCCAATTAGAACTGGTCAGCATGGGCCAAAGTGACCTAGAGTTGCCATGACAGTGGGGACTTGAAAGTCTGATGTCATCCTGCTGTCAGTCACAAGTCAAGAGGTGAACCTGGGTGGGATTCTCTGGAAACTTCTCTGGGACTCCCAGTGTACAGGAGAAGCACACTGACCCTTTCCTCTCTGATCCAACCCACTCCCTCTCCCTTGAGAGTGTCCCCGTTCCCTTTTCTTATCCCTTCAATATAATCATGCCTGTTACTCTGAGCGACATGTCTAAAATCTTTCTGACTTGATCACAAGAATCAGGATTTGAAGGGAAGTCGTCCTGCTGCCTCAGTTTCCAGGAAGGCCCCAGCCCTGTAAGATTGTTAGGGACACGGGGACAGATGGATCTGGAGCCAAGGCCTCCCATGGATACCAACAGTGGACACGGCACAGAAGGACTCAGTGTGGCCCCAGAGATGCTGTGGGAGTCTCAGAGGAAATGAAAAAAAGAGCCGCAGCATCTTCATCCTTGGATTTTCTTATTTGAAATTGAGTCAGGACCCCAGGGACCCCAGGCCTGTCCCTTGCTCCCCAGGTCCTCCCTTCCAGAGCTGGCAAATGGGCCGTTTCTTCTCTTGTAAGGCTCTGGGGGTGCCGTCAAATTACTCCCAGATCTGGGATCCAGGAAGTCAATGTTGAAGGTGCTTCAGAAATGAACTTTGGTGTCAGGCTTGGGTTTGAGTGACAGTTAGACTTGGGTTGGGTCCTAATATGGACTTGTTTCTGCATGACCTTGGGTGAGTGACTCCATCCAAAAGCCACCCTCTCTTGCCACTCGGGCCAAGGCATGGTGGAGAGAGAGGTGCAGAAGATACAGAGTTCTTTAGGTAGAACCCAGGCTTCTGTTGGTGGCCTCAGCCATCAGGGTCCCTCTCCGCCAGGGCTTCCCGTTGTCCTCTTACTCTTTTAAAGAAAAGAAAAGAAGCATCCTTCCTCTGCAGACCTTTGTCCTGAAACCAGTCAGGGAATACTAGAGACACTCACCCCAGGCTGAGTACGCTGAGCCACTTTCTGGGTTTTTTGAAAAAAATATATTATTGTTTACCTAATGGTTCCTCTGTGAGAAATGGGTGTCTGTTCCTTTAAACAGAAGCAGGGCGCAGACAGAGCGGCTCCGGGCTTGTTTGCAACCACAGAGGGGAGGGGGAGAAGGAGGGCATCCTGTGTTGTTGAGTAGAAATGACCCGGACAGACAGACCAGACAGAGGGACAGACAGACACAAGGGGGAAAAGGTCAGCAGAGACCTGAGCAGGGAAATCTAGCTCATTCCCCACCCCCACAGAGAATTTCCTTTTAAAAAAAAAGAGAAAAAAAAGGTCTTTTTTGTTGTTTTTGTTTTTCTTTTTTTGGCCTATATTCTGCTACTCTAACCCAAGATGCTTCTGGTTTACTTAGAACAAGAGAACCTTCTCTGGGGGTGGGGTGGCATTCACCATGAAGAAGGTCCTGACTCTCTCAAGTTCTTAAACTTTGTGCAGAAGGTATTGGGAGCTTCTCCTTCTTTGGGACTTGGGAATAGGAATTTGGAAAAGTCCTCTGCACTTCCTAAATGGCCTTGCTTTCCCCATATTATCCCCAAGCTTGGCAGCAGCCCTCCAGGGAAGCTTATGCAGACGAAATTGCAATTCCCAGATACAGAAAAGGAGGTTCGGGAAGTCCAAGGGCGTGTCCAAGGTCAGACAGGCACCCAGGTGGCAGGTGGCAGGGGCTTTAGGTGTTTCTTTCCAGCATTTCCCCCCTGTGAACACAGCAGCAGACCTGAGGGTACGCCAGAGGAGGGTGCATAGAGATGAGGTGGATTTCTGGCTGTGTGGTTTACCAGACTCTGGGTTAAATGTCTCTAGGGCCACCCCTAGATCTTCAAGATCCTCCAGCATCCAGGAGACGGCCCAGGACTCTGAACTCCCCAGGGGGTAACTGATTCAACACCACTGTTCTCAGCATTTAATTTGAGAAGCATCTTATCCAGAACCAAGTCAGACTGTGTGGCTGTCCCACTTACATTTCAAAGGTGGCCCCCAAGCCTCTGCCTGATTTACTCTCTGCCTACTCTTCCTATCAATCTCCTCACACTTACCCTTGCTCACCATGCTGGGCCACAGCTTCAAAAATCTCTCAGCTCCCCCACCATGATGCTACCTGAAACATGAGCTCAACCTCAGACTCCCTGCACCTGCATCATCCAAGAGCTGAATGGACAGTCAGGAGTTCCACCCCCCTCCAGAGCTACTGAGTCAGAATCTGCTTCTAATAATATCCCCAAGTGCACATCAAAGTGTGAGAAGCACATTCAGCTCTTTCCACCTGAGGACCTTTATAGGTGCAGTTCTCTCTACCCAGAACACACCTCTTCTGTCTTGGCCTGCTCATCCTGAATTTCTATGCCACTTCCACTGAAAGAGATCTTTTGACCTTCCAATAAAGTCTTTCTGTCTTAAAAGTCCAGTTCTTCTTCTCTCATAGATGCTCGCATTCAATAGTGCTACTTACTGAACATCTGTATCCACAAAGACTGAGGCCTGTCTAGCTGGCTTATCAGGAACATAGTAGTTGCTGCATGAACACTTTGACTACATAAACATGGCACTATTTCTGGTGCTGCTTAGAGAGAGAAGTGCATAGACAGAGTCTGTGTGGAGCACTTGGTCTCTTGGGACCTTTTCATTCCATTTCAGTGAACATTTACTGAGTGTTATCATATGCCCCTTGCTGGAGTTCCATGTGTGAGGAGAGGGCTTATAACAAAGTGGATCTCAGCATTGGTGCAGAAATTGTTGTCTTATTCCAGGGTCAAGGTCAAGGGCTAAACAAAACTAGCCCAGGAAGAGCAAATTCCTGGTGGTAATAGCAAGGAGCCCTCTGAAGGAAAAAAAAAAAGAAAGAAAATTATTCTTTCCTAGCCTCCACTTCTGGGCCAGGCAGCTACCTACACAGCCAATAAGGGTAGAGAGGGATCTCAAATACACTAGAAAAACATGTGAAATGCTTGCCGAAAGCCCCTGATTTCACCTTAGCTTTGTTTTCAGTGAAATTAACAATGCACACAACTAAGAAATAAAATTGCTCAGAAGTGTCTCGCTTCTCCTTAACCTCAGTTACATTAGACAAAAATGACTACTTTCTAACTCTTTTACCCATTTATCCTGGTAGACTATCTCAAATCTCTAAATATACTTATTTAACGGCTTCTTGATTTATTAATGTTATATATTGCTTGTTATAATATCAAGAAGCAAACTAGCCATTTTTTTAAATATTTTTTAGTTGTTGATGGACCTTTGTTTTATTTACTTATTTATATGCAGTGCTGAAAATTAAACCCAGGACCTCACATGTGCTAGGCAAGCACTCTACCACTGAGCTACAACTTCAGCCCCCTTATTTAGCCATTTTATGTTACTCCCAGCTCTTTCATTTATTTTCCTCTGATAATCTTTCTAAGTCCAAGTAATGAATTGACATCTCAGTGTCTTAATCCTTCAACTGTTGTTAGTATTTGTAATTTTCCACTTCATAAAAATTCTAGGGCATCATCTATTCCTAGCTCTCCTGCCAGCCCCATCTCCCAACTTCTAACATCTGTATATTCACATTGTCAAGACTGATAACATTTACACCCTGCTGTTTGGCAAACATTAAATCTTCAATTCTTTATCTATAGAAAGATTCTAAAATTAGAGAGTAAACATTATTATTGTCAATAATGTTCCTAAATAATGCATAACAATGGTGCCTCCTTTATTCTAAGCTGTATGATTTTCTTTGAGTTTGTAATTGCCTTTTTTTCTTGTACTACTAATCTTTATTAAACCTCTTTCCTCCCCACCCCCCCAAACTCTTCACCATGCCAAGTATTCAGTTGAGACTTTCTTTTCTTCAGGAAATATCCTGAAGAATATGCTCCACCACCCTCACCCAACTTCCATACCCTCTTCCTGCATTGTTCCATTCTAGTACTCCAGAAAACTCTCCAAATGTGCTCTGCTAGGTTAGGGCCTATGGTATTCTGAGACTATAACTTCTCCTTTCTTGGTTTTGTCCCTCATTTTTACCGGAATATATTCTCAGATAACTTTCTAAGAAAGAATCTGTGAGAGACACCTTCCGTAAAGCCTCATATTTTTTTGAAAATATCTCTGCTAATTGATCATTTTTCTGAATAGAGAAAATTTAGTTGGAAATTATTTTTTTCTCAGAACTCTGAATTCACTGACTTCATCTGCACTCTAGTATCCAGTACTGCTGTAAGAAATCCAATTCTTATTCCTGTATAGATAATATCTCTCTCTCTCTCTCTCTCTCTCTCTCTCTCTCTCTCTCTCTCCCTCTCTTCCCTCCAACTCTATTTTCCTTTCTTTCTTTCTTATGAATCTTCTCATTTTGAAAAGCTCATTGTGATAAATCTTTTTTTTTTACTTCACCTTTCAATCTATAAATTCATTCATCCTTGGCCATTTCTAAATATTATTTCATTTATAAATTCTTCCCTTCTATTTCCTTTATTCTCTTTCTGGAACTCCTGTAAAGTGAGTGTCTTACATCTAGGATTAATCCTTGATGTATCTTATTTCATTTCTCATAGTTACCGTCTCTTTATCTGCTTTTTGGGATACCTTGTTGTCATGGCCCTGGATATCCATTTGATTCTTTCCATATTACTGATATTTTTAATCTCTGGGATCTTTATCTTATTCTATAATTGTTACTTATTTGTTATGTTGAGTTTTCATGTCATTGTACCTTCTTAAATCTCTGAGGATATTATGTAATTAGAAAGAGTTTTCATTATTTTCTGATCTCCAAATTGTATCTTCCAGGGTCATTCATTTCTCCATCTCTCTCTTCCCTTCTCTCGTTTCTTCCTCTCCTCTTTTTTTCTCCTCCTCCTTCTTCTTTACCCCATCTCTCTTACACTCTCTTTCTCTCTCCTTTTCTCTACAGTCACCACTACAAGTATTTTTCAAATATTAGATGTTCATTAGTTCTCTATTCTTATCTTAGAATAAGGCAACAATAACATAAAGATATTTTTTCCTGGATCTATCAAAATTTCAATGGAATTTTTCATGAAATTTGATACATTGGTCCTGTACACAGTAGACATAGATAGATAGAGATATAGGTACAGACATAGACATAGACTGTGGGGAGCCACTCTGAGTGATTCATGCCTTCCATCCTGGAGCAGAGAGGCTTTGATTGTCACTACATCTGGTAGTGACCTGGACATTGCCCAGGTCCAGGATGTCGCCCCATGGCCCCTTGGGTCGAATTATACTCACCTGTCCTTTGTAACCCTGTCCCTTCTGATTTTTTTTGGATAGAACTTTCTAAAAATGAGGGTCCCCCGAATAAAAGCCCACTCCCGAACATGCACTCGTTCTCTCTCTCTCTCTCTCTCTCTCTCTCTCTCTCTCTCTCTCTCTCTCTCCAGCCTCTCCTGACTTCCTCTTGCTCTCCCATTTGGGAAACCTGAGGCCAAGAGCAGAGAAGCTGTCCTAAAGCTTGTTTAAAGGTAAAGTGTGTCTCTGTGTTTTACTTGGTGTCCCTGGAAATTCACACGAGTGACCTTAAGTTCAGGTGCCCATGCAGGTTGGGGGCAGTAATAGACATAGAGATATAGATAGTAAAAGACTAGAATTAGCCAAGGTAATTTTTTTTTTGTACCAGGGATTGAACTCAGGGGCACTCGGCCACTGGGCCACATCCCCAGCCCTATTTTTTATTTTATTTAGAGATAGGGTCTCACTAAGTTGCTTAGCACCTCCCTTTTGCTGAGGCTGGCTTTGAACTCACCATCCCCCTGCATCAGCCTCCTGAGCCACTGAGATTACAGGTGTGCACCACCATACCCAGCTAGCTAAGGTAATTTTGAAGCAAACAAGTAAGAAGTAAAGATTTATACTTTCAAAATCATGACATAATTTACAGTAGTTAAGTTTGTGTGATACTGGTACACAATGAAAAGCCCAGAAACAGACTCTCAAACAAATGGAAATTAAACACATATACAATAGTGACCTTATAGATCAGTGGAGAGCAAAATGGGTTGTTCAATAATCGATGCTAGGCTAATTAGCCGTACATATGGAAAAACTAAAATGAGATCTGACCCAGTCTACAAATAACACAATAGCAGATGGATTAAAGGTTAATTTGAAAATATATATATATTCTTAAAGAAAATAAAGGAGAATATTTTTATTATATTGGTGTATGGAAAAATTCTTAGAACAGAATGAAAAAGAATAATCCAAAAAGAAAAAGATTAGTAGTAACTGAAACACTATTTTCCGGTGGAAAGGTGAGTTGATGTAACCATTTGGAGAACAATGTATCAGTATTCAGTAAAACTGAAGGTGGTGTCCCAACCGCACAGCAATCCCATCCTAAAATACAAACCTTAGAAAAACTCTGGCATGGAAGTGTGAATGGGCATTGCAAGTGATCTATTATGGCATTAACTATAACAAATTTTAAAAAGAGGCAGAAGAAGGAAATGATAATAGGAAAATGGTTAAGCAAGTTAAGGTAGTTTTATTTTATTTTTTTTTTTAATTTTTTTATTGGTTGTTCAAAACATTACATAGTTCTTGATATATCATATTTCACACTTTGATTCAAGTGGGTTATGAACTCCCATTTTTACCCCGTATACAGATGGGGAGGGGGGATAGTAGAGGATAGTTAAGGTAGTTTTAAATGGAAGCAGAGAAGCCAAAGAGTAGGTGAGCCACAGAGAAAGGGAAGTCAGTGCATGTAACCTGAATGCTACTCTCTCCCCAAAACCAGCCTCAGCTCCTCCCTGGCTCCCGCCTGACTTGGTCTTCATCTCTGTCTGATCTCTGATTGCAGCTAACAGCAACCGACTCTGATTAAATAAAAGATTGGGGGCTGGGGGTGTGGCTCAGTGGTAGAGTGCTTGCCTAGCATGTGTGAGGCACTGGGTTTGATTCTCAGCACCACATACAAATAAATAAAATAAAGGTCCATTGACCACTAAAAAATATTTTTAAAAAATTTAAAAAATAAAAGACAGGGATGCTTTGGAAGGAGGTCCCCACAGATCCCATGGAATAGTGTGGAGAAAGGCTGGGACTGGGCATTCTGTATACGTAGTCATTCCTGTAGAACAGGATTTCTCAAATGGCACTGTTGGAACTTGAAGCAGAATGATTGCTTTTTTTTTTTTTTCTTTTTCTTTTTTTCCCTTGGTATTGGGGATTGAACTCAGGGCTGCTTCACCAGAGCTACATTCCAACCCTTTTTATTTTTTTATTTTGAGACAGGGCTGAGGCTGGCTTTGAACTTGCAATCTTCCTTCTCCAGCCTCCTGAGATGCAGGGATTACAGCTGTGCACCTCCATGCCTGGCTGGAGCAGGATGATTTTTTTGTTGCTGGGACAGACCTGTGCCTTGTGACATTCAGCCTCATTTCTGACCTCTAGCCCCTAGGTGCAAGAAGCAGCCCTCCAGTTGTGACAATCAAATATGTCTCCAGACAGTCAAATGACATTATGGCAGCAACAGCAGCAGGAGCAGCAGCAGCAGCAGCACCCAGAAAATTGCCAGCAATGCAAATTCTTGGGCCCCCACCTCAGAGCCACTGCATGAGGTGCTCTGGGGATGAGCTCAGCAATCTGTTTTGACCAGCCTTTCTCATGGTCCTGGTGCTCACTCAAGCTTGAGGATCGCTGCTGCAGGACTCAGCTTTGGGATGAACCTGCTGTGACTTCCTGACGCGCCTGGGAGTGACCCCTCAAGATCCGAAGGCACGGGCCATAGATGAGCTCACATGCCCCTCTATGGCATGGGAAGGGCAGCTTCACATGGAAAGTGACAGTTTCCCTAAAGTTGGGTCCAGAAGCTGCTGTTTCAAAAAAAAAAAAAAAAAAGAGAGAGAGTGGGAATGCTAGGCTGAGTCTCCTCTTCCCACCAGACATTAGTGATGCCCTCTAGAGCCTTAGCACTTCACAGGAGTCTTGACCATCATTGATGGTGCTGTTGAGTTACAGGTTGCACCTCTCATGGCCCCGGGAGACTCTGTCCAGAGGCCTCTGTGAATTAGAAGCAGAAGATCCGGATTCCCTCCCAAGTACTGCTCCTTACCAATTGCATAACCTCGGGATCCCTGAGACTCAGTTTTTCTCATCAGCACATGGGAATAATAATCCTGACCACGTAAGACTACTGTGAGGGTCCAATAAAATAGTGTAAGGTGCAATTAAGCAAAATATGTATTATGTGCAAAGCTCAGATTTGCAGCAACAAGGCTGGGGGGTGCTGGGTAGCAATAGATTGCAAAGTTCTTTTTTCAGCGTTTTGAAAATAATCAAATAGTCCCGCTCTGTGCCAGATTCCCTCCATCTCTGGTTAAAGCATCAGCAACATGAATTCTCATGTCTCCACAGAGGTATAATGATACCTCCTGTTTACATGGTGTGTTGGAGCTTGCAAAGAAAGTGCTTTCCCATGCATTTTCTTCTTGGATTTGGTCCTTACCCCTGGGAAGCGAGGAGTACCAAAATTCAAATCCCCGTTTTCATAGCAGAGGAAACTGAAAAATCAGCAAAATGAAAACCTGACCAGGATCCCAGAGCTGGCAAGCTCTGGAACCAAACACAAACCTTCTAGAACAGGGAGCGTTGCACGGGTCTGCACCGTGACACACGCATTTTAGGAGACCTTCGTGAAGAAGAAGCCACAAAGGCGTGAAGGCTATTGAGAAGGGGTGAGTCTTGTCTCAGCCCCCTTCCTGTGCTGGGAATGACTTTGTACAGAAGTGGCTGTCCGGACCCCCACTGAGTCAATCAGCATGCCAGAGAGTTGGTTGAACAGTTCAATGTTTTTCAAAGTTCTGCATCTGTCACCAAACATACAAAAACCCTGCTGGTGCCACCCCATGTCATCTCCCCACCTCTGTGCTTTTGTCACACAAAATCCCAGGACGTGAAAAAGAGCATCTAATCAGCTGAGCCTCAAAAGGACACTTGTGCCTGGGTGAGCAGAAGCAGAGTTAAGGAGGACTTTTTTTAGTTATTTTGTTTTGTTTTGTTTTGTTACTGGAGTTTGAACTCAGGGACACTCAACCACTGAGCCACATCCCCAGCTCTATTTTGTATTTTATTTAGAGACAGGGTCTCGCTGAGTTGCTTAACACCTCGATTTTACTGAGGCTGGCTTTGATGCTCCTGCCTCAGCCTCCGGAGCTGCTGGGATTACAGGCGTGCACCACCAAGCCCGGCCGAGAAGTTAATCAGCTTCTATCATGAGAGGTGGGATCCTCCAACCTGGGACCACCTTGGAAAACCTTGTGCTATACAAAGTTAGGAGGAAGGGGGTGAGTGGGTGCTGAAGTCCACCTCTGCTCCCCAAGTCCTGTTTCTTAGCCCAGGGCTTGATTAGTGGAGCTTGGACTGTATATCAGCCTCCAATTGCTTTCTCACCTGATTGCTCTTGTGCAGTGTACACCCTTCACTAGCACACACGGCAGCCCTGTTCCTCTAGAAGATTTGACCGCACTCAACCCACTCCCACGTAGCAACCACTGGGAGCAGGACGAAGCTACCCTCCTTGGACAGGGCACAGACTGTCCATATCACCACACTCCCCAGCTGGCCTGCTTTGGGTTGTTTATGCTACTCGTGTGGCCCTGTAGGTATTTGAGTTTATGACCCTTGTCTCAAACAATAATTTTTTTTTTTTGCCCCGGTTTATCCAGGTGATTAGTTTCACCGTCTATTTCTGAATGGCATTTTTCTTTCCCACCCAATTTATTTTTACTTTACCTCCTTCTAAAAATACATACAATACAACAAGATTTGGGGAAAAAAAAAAGTCAGACTCCTGGTGATCTCTGGAATGTGGGAAAAGCACTCTTACCACAAAGTTATATTAAGAAGTTTAATTATCAGAAAATGACTGTATAATAAACATATCAAACATGAAGTATGTACACTGTATATATACACTGAGAATTCCTGGGAACCTCAGTCCGTAAACCAAGTCACCTCACCCACAACCTCAACCGACTCTTTATTCCTTTGCTCTGACTGGCCTGGGAGGCTCTCAGCTATGCTTGCTTCTGTAGAGCCTCCACCTTTCCCAGGAGCCACTTGCTAAGTTGAGTTTTCCAAGTAGTCAGGGGCTTTCTCCACTCATCTCAAAGACTGATCATTTTTTCTTTTTTGCTGTCCCTGGCCCCTCCCAATTTTTTAGGAAATTTTTTTTCTGTCTATTTCCTACCTTTTAGGAAGCCAGGGGACTCCAGTTGCCATTGTAGCTTGTCTCAGTCAGCTAGTGCCGCGTAACAAACAGCCATGACCATCACTGTGGCCCGTAACAAGAAATACTTCTTACCTAGAGGCCCGAGGGCCAGATGGGTGGTTTTGCTTCAAGCTACAGGTCTCCAGGTCACTGGGGGCAGCTTGGCTCCACAGAACTCATTCACTCATCACATTTTTCTTGTGGCGATGGCAGAAGTAAAAGATGGCAAGCACATTTCAACTATTGCTCCTGTCACACCCATTGACATCTCATTTGCCAAAATCAAGTAAAATGGAGAAGCACAAAGTCAGGGGCAAAGACTGTATTTGTCCCATGGAGAAGGATAGGAAGGGGAAGGAGGGAATATCTATGAATAATGGCCATTTATCTAACCTTTTGGTCACAAGTATTCATTTCCCACATGCAAAATCCACTCACCCCCATCCCTAAGACACACTGAAGACCTTCTCTATGCCTGTGCTGAGCTACAAATCCAGAACCCCATGATCTGCATCAGACTTTGATGAAGCCTTTGTTGACTGGATAAGGATTTAAAATTGAAAAGTCGTTTTTTCATACATGCCCAACAATGTTGGAATGTGGACAGATCACTGCAAAAACACTCCTCTTTGAAAAGGGAACAGAACGGGAAGCAGGCGGCACTCACTGATTGGAAGCAACTTTGACCATCTGCCTGGGATTTTTCCAGGTCCCTAACCTGGGAGTGGAGACTGTCCCTGATCTGGTCCTTGTGCTACAACCCCAGAGTAGCTGCCCGGTCATTATTCTCCGGGCTCTTGGCTCTGCCCTCTGGGAAGTCTTTCCTTCTGATCAGCCTTGGCCACTTTGGAAGAGCACACAGAGAAGATGACAATGGCAACACTATCATCCATTTCCTGTCTACAGAAAGGTGGGGACCCAGAGCTATGTCTGCACATCCAAAAGCCTCACTTTCATTACTTTTTTATTGTCATTGTTATTCGTGTGTTTTATTTTTTTCCTTTGAGATGGGGCCTCACTAAGTTGCCAGGGGTGGCTTCATACTTGCAATCCTCCTGCCTTGGCAAAACCAATGGGATGTCAAGCATGGACCACCATGCCCAGCCAGCCTCATTTTCTTTTAGCTCAGTCTGTCTGGTGGAAGTTCTGACAATGAGCGCTCTCAAAAATTCTATTGGTTTTCTAGGAATCTGGTTCCACTCAATTCCGTGCCGCCATATCCACAGTTCCTTTGGAGACTCGCCTCTCTCTCTCTCTCTCCAGACACACATCCTTAATTTTTCCAGGAGTCCTTTTGTTCAACTGAAAGGATGCACCAGATTCTCCCTGCCCACAGAGAAGCTGCAGCTTAGTGGAGGTCAGAATCAGAAGGGTGGGACTAAGGACAACTCAGGCAACTGAGCAAAAAAAGTTCCACTGAGTTTCCTGGTGCCAAAGGCACATAATATAACAAGGTGCATGTTAGACAAAATATCTTCTTTCCTGGGAAGCATCAAACAAAATAAGCAGGGTAAAATTCAGATGGAGAAAACTTCCTACCATAGATACAACTTCCCGCGGGCCCAAGAACTCCATAATGACCTTGGGGTTAGAAAGAAAGGGCTGTGAGAGCTCGTGTGGCCCTCCAACTGGAAGATACCTTATCCTAAAGGCAGCTTCCTGCTTCCTGGGAGAGAGAGGAAGTCAGGCGGCCGAAAAGACAGAAGGTGTTTAAAGCAACTTCCTAGAGAAAGAAACTCAAGATTGATCCAACGCTATTTTACTTTGTATTTCAAGTTGCAGAAAACTGATGAGAATAAAAATTAAAACTGGAGAGCAGGAGGAAAATGCATTATTTCAGAGGTTCCTTGACTTGTTCATTTGCCGGTTTCCCCCTCTGTACTCTGGTGACTTTGTGGTGTCGTTTGGTCTGACAGCTGAAGGCTGAGATAGGGGCTTGGTTTTTGAGTGTGTAGGGGAACTGAGATCCCCAGTCTTCCCATTTAAGGTTTGGGGGAGCATCCTCCACTCCCTGGTCCTCCCATTCTCTGTAAGCAAGAGGCCGTATTGTCCCCTCGGATCTGGAGGGACAGGGTGAAGCCACAGAAGGAGAGCTGTGATGTGAATAAGAGACCATGTTAAAGAGAGAGACTTCTCGTGTTGAAATTCTCTTTCACCATATGGAGTGGGATTTGGTTCCTGGGACAATCCGTTTTCAAATTCACTGCTTATCCGTGGCCTGTGTAAAACAGTGTCGACCCTCCAGGCCACAGTAGTTGACATCACTGCATTTTGTTCTGGAAGCCAGGCTTTGAAGCTCTGAAGGCTGCTGTCAGAGAACAGAGGGAGGCAGACAGGGTATTTCTAGTGTCTCCCTCATTAGGAATTCCAGGAAAGCGAGCTGTCCTCTGGGCTCAGGGCTACTTGAATTCAACACCGCTCTCCTCTATTTGGCCCTGTGGGGTTTGAGGTGGACGTGGGGGCTTGGGGAAAGGAAAACAGGAGAGTTTACTGGATCCCCAAGGTGGGGTGGTAAAAGCACCCTGGAGCTGACACCACCAATACAAGAGGCCGTTTTGTCTCCTCCGGCTGTGACCTGGTCTGGTTCGTGGCCCAGTGCCGAAGCCAAAATTTGGTCAAACTCTTTCCCGGATTCCCAGCTGGGTCTCTCCTGTCCGGGGGTTCCTGGCATCTTCTCTACTTGCTAAGTGTGCTTTGCGATCTCAGTCAGGGGGAGGCAGAAAACCCACTGCTAAACCGGGAAGCAACTGGAAACCCAAAATGCAGGCCTGTCTAGTCTGGTCCACGGCAACCTGGGATCCCATTCATTCATTCATTCATCTCTCCGTTACCAAGTTATGTATTGCTGTCCGCCACCGCGCCAGGGCTTTCAGGACCAAGAAGTTTCATTCCTGGGCTGGGGATGTGGCTCAAGCGGTAGCGCGCTCGCCTGGCATGTGTGCGGCCCGGGTTCGATCCTCAGCACCACATACAAACAAAGATGTTGTGTCCGCCGAGAACTAAAAAATAAATATTAAAAAAAAAATTATCTCTCTAAAAAAAAAAAAAGAAGTTTCATTCCTAACTGGAAAGGATAACCAAGGGTGGTCAGAGTGGTTAGACTAGGGGGAGAGATCTTCAGTCTCTGATGTGCCATTGAGCCCAGCCTAGAGGCAGAGTCTCTCGAATCTGATACCCCTCTCCAGCTGGGGTGCCGTGAAGAGTGAGAAGGAGCCGGTGGGTTCACAAGGCAATAAAAAAAAAAAATTAAGCCCACTCCCAGGAGTGGCCCCAAGGAATTAAGGTTTGGGATAGAGCATAGCGAGCCTAAGCTGAGCCTGGCCTCAGAGACCATCCCTGGGATGCTGCAGAACTCTGGCGGCCTCCCTGCTGGGGAGGCAAGCATCCTTGGCAAGCAAGGAAATCATCAAAGGCTCCAGCAGCAGGAATGCTCCAGCTATTAGACAGGAGAAGACAGATTTCCTCTAAAATGTGCCTTTAAAGGCAGCTCATTTACCTTCCTGGGCCCCAGGAAAGCCTGAGATAGGTGCCATCCAGGAAATCCCGGACACTTTAAGATCAACACGGTTTAATGCAGCACAAGAGCCTCAGGTCAGACCAAGAAACGACTTCCTGACTGTAAGGGCTGATTGGGCCATGAAAGAGGACTCCTAGAGAGACTGAAATGGCCTTTGCTCCAGGAGTTTATATTACCTTTCTTTAGGGCACTGGATTGAGGGCCAGCACACACACCCCGGGGGGTGGGCCAGGCAGAGGGAGTTGATGAACTCTCAAGCCCCTTCCTCCCACCCCAGGGGGCACTTCCAGCCAAAGAATCAGATTTTTCCCCTTTCTGGGTGGAAAATCGGGTCCAGCAAATGGGTGAGGGCAGCGCCTACTCAACTCTTCCTCAATTGCTCTCAGGTATGCGAGGGCAACAGCAGCAGGACTCAGCCTTCGGGTTTCACTTGTTTATTTTCAGTTTGCAGAGAGGGATTGGCTGGGTAGCAGGCGCCACGGTTTCACGTACTGAATAAGAAATATTCTCAGCCTGGAAATCATTTTCCTATTTTTAATATGTGGGATGTCTCCAGCTTTGCAACAGCTGTAGGATGTAAAATAAAATCCATTTCTCTCCCATCTCTGGGCTCCTCGGAAGTATCAAGTGGTGACGCAGGGTAGTAGGAGGTGGGAACTTGGGGGGTGCGTGGAGGGCGAGGGTGAGCAGAGGGAGGACGTTTTCTTTGTGTTGAAGCACTTTTTTATTATTATTATCAAATCTGAACCCTCAGAGTCCCTGGGGAGTTATATAGATTTTATATCTGCCAAATGTTTGAGAGGTTTAGACACACCCCCAAAATTTGCAAACAAACTCCCTAGGTGACATGGTCAGATGCGAACAGGCTGTGTAGCTGACATTCCCTGGTTCCAAGAAGAAAGAAGAGGTGGAAGGGTGGGGGCAGGAGGGAGCCCTTTCATCTGAGCTTCTCGAGGTTAATAACTCCCGGCTCGGGCTCGCAAGCACAATACCCACAAAGGGCAGCAGCCGCCAGCCTACATGGCTAAATGAGTTCACATATGTAATAAATATTTACTGGGCATTCGCTCTGCTCCAGGAAGTAAGCTGTGAAGTTGGTGCCGCGTGCTGATGATGGCCACAGTGACCCTGACCTTGCCTGACCTTTGCTCCCTGTTTGATTCTTATCCTCAGGGCTATCGAGTACAGAAGTATTCGCTCCCAGGTATGCATCCATTCCTTCCTCAATCAATACATCCAACAAATGCTCAATTGCTCTCTTCTCAAAGACTCAAAATTCACCGGGTGCAGGAGTTCACGCCTGTAATCCCAGCAGCTCAGGACACTGAGGCAGGAGGATCGTGAGTTCAAAGCCAGCCTCAGCAAAAGCAAAGCTCTAAGCACTCAGTGAGACCCTGTCTCTAAATAAAATACAAAATAGGGCTGCGGATGTGGCTCAGTGGTCGAGTGCCCCTAAGTTTAATCTTCAGTACCCCTCCCCATCCCCCCCCAAAAAAACTTAAAACTCAGCAATAAATAAGACAGCCACTGCCAGGATCCCATGCAGGCCTCGCATCCTGGTGATGGGAGACCCCTGCTCAATGCACCATGATACATGATAGAGAGAGACAGATGTTTATATTCATTATCAATAGAAAGATCTTAAATTTTATATAAAGAAGCACATTTTTATATAATTTTACTTTATATAAATTTATGTCAATATGCATATATGATATGAATATAATTTCAAATGTTGTCGAAAGCCGGGAAGGAAATGAACCAGGCCCTGATGACAGAGACTGGAGCAGGACTCAGCATTTGCTCAGGTGGATGGGAAAGTCCTCTCTGATACTTCAGCGGAAACTGCATGACAGGAGCCTGCCTACCCCCTAAAAATCAGGACAGGACACTGCAGGCAGAGGGTCAAGGCCATGGGGCACAGAGAAGCCTGCTATGTTCAAGGGACAGAAAGAAGGGTAGCACAGCTGGGGCATGGGGAAGGCCAGAGCCACAGAGAACCACCCAGACCCAGTGGTACTGAACTCAGAATTAACACCAAGTAGACACAGATGATGGGGTTTGATTCCCAGATTTAGAGTTGGGAAATCTGAGGCTCTCAGAGAAAACCCGACAGATTCAGAGTAACCCAGCAATGGAAGAAGAGCCAGGAGGTGTCCCTGGGCCTGACCCTCTTACCCAGTGTTGGACCAGCTGTATCACAGCTGATGTGTACGTAGCTCAGGCCCTGCTGCAGATGCCTGTAGGTTGAGTGCCTAGAGAGATCAACATGGCTCATGGGGAAAGGGAATGAGAGCAACAGGAGGCGGTAAAAAGAGCAGCATGAGAAGCCCAGATTTTAACGTTAGCCAGTGCTGACTGCAAATTCAGATGACTCCTTACCGGATCTCTGACTTTGAGGATGCCATTTAATCTCTCTAAGTCTCAACCCTGCCACCTACAAAGTGAGACAACACAATCCCATCCCATATATGTTCCAGGGGACAGCATGCCATGGTGCATTTGGAGGACAGGTGCATACAAGGAATCCCCATTACGTGTTCATTGTTATGTCATTATTATAGGGTTCTGGACCTAGAGGAGTACCCTCCATTGTGATGGAGAGAATGGCCATGCACAGACACTACCCACACCTTCTGCTTGTTCATACACTCAGCAAATATTTATAGAGCAACTATACTGTGACAGACACTTCTCTCATCCCTGGGAACCCTGGGGTCCTGCTAATAATGCAGGAGACAGGCCACCCCACCAAGAAGTGCAAAATTGCACTTGCAGGGAATACTGGGGGATTTGCAGGATTTTGACACCATCAGGAGGAGGGTGGCCCAGCTGGGGATGTCAGCATGGACCTCCTTGAGAAAGTCAAACTTGGAAATGCAACCTGAACAAAGAGCTGAGGGGAACCCAGGCCTTCACGAGAGGAAAGGACAATGTTGCAGACTGGAGGAACCAGCAAGTGTCAAGCCCTGGGGTGGCAGGATGTGAGTGGTGGATGTGAGTGACTGATTGAGCCTGGTACTATAAAGATAGGAAAAATGCTCTAACCTCCAAGGCTGTCGTAGAACAGTGAGCCGACAGACATATTCACGATAGTTTATGGGAGAGGATAGAACACTGAACTTGAAGGCCTGGGTTCAAGTTCTGGCTCTGCCCTTTACTGAGCAACCCAGATCCTCCTGATCAATGACCAAGCTGATCACTCCTGGGTCCCAGCATTCGGCACACAGGGACACCAACACGTTTAGAGTAGTCAGGTAACCTCAGGTAAATCAGTAAGGCCTTACAGTTAGGACTTGATCATTTTAAAGACTTTCTCTGGTTTATTTTTTTTTCTGGGATATCATTTTCATCTTCACAACGTCCCTGTCAGGTGGATTCAGGACTGGCAAAGCAATTTGTGGAGCCTGGTGCAAAATGAAATGTGGCGCTCTGGTTCAAATATTAACAAGAATCGCAAGATCGCAACAGCAGAGCATTGAACCAAGTGCAGGGTTGTTGCAATCAAGGAGCCCTGGGTCACTGTATAGGTGCTAAGAACAGGAGGCCAGCCCTGAGCCAGAGACAACTGAGGCACAAGGTAAAATGGCTGTCAGTGTCCCTCAGAGAGCAATTGAAGAAAGAAGCTTCACAGTAAGTCCAGGCCTTCTGCATCCGGGTCCAGGGCTCTTCCTGCTGACACAGGTCTGGCCTGCTCGCTGCTCTGCCTTGTGGTGTTCCCAGCAGGGCAGTTCAAGCATCTGTTCAAGAAGCCACATAGACAGAGACGTGGAAGGCAAATGTTCCAGGATCTTGCGTTGCATGAAATCTTTCTCCAGTTCCCATTGCTCACGGAACAAAATCCAAAGGCTTAGACGGATGCACAGAGTCCTTTTGTGGTCTGACCCCAGATTAAAATTCTCCAGCTGCACTGCCTACTTCTTCCCCCATCCCTCCAATGTCCTTTCCAACCACACACATCATCTTGCCATTTCCCAGCTGGGTCCTGCTCCTGCTGGCCTCCGGGCCTTTGTTTACTTACTCCCTCTGTCTCTGATGATGTGCTATAAAGGGCAGCTATAAGTGATCTGGCTGAAGAAGAGGGCAGGGTGAGGAAAGGCAGCAGAGGCAGAGGGAAATTCATGATGGATGTCTTAGAATACTCATCCACCCTTCCATGCACTCACCCTTCCAACCACTCTTCCATTCTTCCATCTATTCATCCTCTCACCCATCTACCCTTCCATCCATCGGTTCATCCACTCATCCACCTACCCAGTTACGCGTCCATCCATCCATCCATCCAACAAGTACCCCCTGAGCCCCATGTGCTTTACGCCAGGTATCCATAGACGAATAGCCCCAGGACAGCAGTGGTCCCCAGAATCTGTTGGCTCTAATGGGTTCCAACTGCACACACACATAAGGAGAGCACTACAACATGGAGGGTGATGAGCACCCCAACAGAGGCACTGCAAAGGTCGGGCACCCACAGAGAGTGGCATAGAAAAGGGGAATCTAATCTGGCCCAGGGCTCACAGAAAGGCCTCTGGGAAGCCAGAAAAAAGAGGAGATGTAGGATGAGAGTAGAATAAATGAGAAGGATGGAGGAGTCAGAGAGGGCTCGTTGCACGAGGGGGTACGACCATGTTCTAACTGGAGACCCCCAGTAAGAGGAGCAGCAGGAGAGAGGGAGGCAGGGTCTAAGTCATGTGACGTGGGTCAGGCCATGCCAAGGCCTGGAGACTTCAAGCTGTAGCAGCAGAACTGCTACAAAGCAGTCTTAAACTTAGAAGTGAAGCAGAGCACAGTGGCGCAGGCCTGTAACCCCAGCAGCTCAGGAGCGTGAGACAGGAGGATCCCGAGTTCAAAGCCAGCCTCAGCAAAGGTGAGATGGCTAAGTAACTTAATGAGACCCTGTCTCTAAATAAAATACAAAATAGGGCTGGGGATGTGGCTCAGTGGTTGAGTGTCCCTGAGTTTAATTCCTGCTACCAAAAAAAAAAAAAAAAAAAAAACTTTGAAATGATACAATCAGAGGATTTTATAGGAAGATTATAGGAGCTGGGATATAGGTCCCTCAAGCCTAACCTCAAGGCTGTGGGTGTCTCAAGCCCAGGACCAAAACCAATGTAAGGCAGTACAAATTCCCCTCCCAGGAAGTAAGTATGAGGCAGAGCAATGCTGGAGGCTAAGACCCTGTGAAAAAGACAAACAGCCAGAACCCCGAGTGGCATCCTTGTTTCGGGAGAGGGTGGCCTAACGCCCTCTCTAATCCCCAACAACTCTTCTTGGCTGTTTATCAGACTGAAAACCAAGGCTGCAAGATTCATGGACATCAGGACCTGGTAGAAGAATACACAGTCATTTTCAAATGTCTGCAGGTCAGCAAAACCTCAAATGCACTTTTTCCAGAGCTCTTTCCTCCTCTCCACACCCCCACTACCACCCTGTTGCTGCTTAATTCTAAAAGCCACATGGATTTCAAAGGAAATGAAATCAGTCTGGTCCTGGTTCGTTCACACTTGAATCCTCAAACAGGCTGTTTTGTAAGAGCCGGTGAGCTTGCAAGACACCCTCGCAGGCGCCCTTAGACAGCATCTTGTTTTGAATCAGGAAGTTAAGTTGTAATTTGCCAGAACTTTATGTTCAAGCTCCATATTAATGTCAGAACCCACGAAATGTGAGTGGGTTCTAAATTTGGAAAAACATCTTCCCCAATCTCTCCCCAAAGCATTCCTTCCGCTATTGACTTTGGAGGCAACTTCTCGATACCGTGTGGCTGTCGGTTGTTTGCTGGGAACGATACACCGCACTTTCCAACGCGTGAGGTGCTTATTCAGCAGATCAATACCTCATCCTCCCCAGCGATCCCCTTTGGTGGTGCCCCGCAGACGGAGCCCAAGAGGTACAGCAGCTTCCTTCCTTGGCAAGGCGACTGGGTCAAGTCTTATTCCCATGCCACCCGTTGTGCCCTCACTTAAACTTTGACTTGCTACCAGTGTCCTTTCTGAGCTATTTGCACTGTGAACATAGTGCCTAAAAGGATTTATTAAAAAAAATTAAATTAAAAAAAAAAAAGAGAGAGAGAGCCGAGTGTCATTTTTAGAAAGGCGAGACACCCAGCACATCCTACCCTGAGTAGATTTCTTTGACAGCTTGTGATGTTGCCTGAATGGTAAATATACCCTCAGACTCCAAGTAAATAGTCCATGGCATGGAACCTGGGTATAAAAGAGGAAATTTTACACAACATGGCCACAGACGCCTTGTCATTTCCCAGAAAATTAAAGGGTCTTCCAGTGACCCCGTAAATTTATCACGTGAGTATTCCTCCCCGACTTCAGCAACATATAGGACCTGTTTTGATAGCGGTTTTTCCAATACCCCTAGATAACATGCTCGGGAAAGAGGGAGTGGGGGATTAGTCAAATACATCTTTTTCAAAAGAATATGGTGCATCATATGTTGTCTCACATGTGAGCTTTTGAGGGACTCCTCATATCTAAACCCCAAAGGTGCTTCAACCTGATCTCTCCCACTACAGCACAGGACACTGATGTGGACAGCACCCCCAGGAGCTCTCTCTAACTGGCATCAACTGGTGGAAGGGTATCAGCACAGAGGCAGGGTCTCCTGGTGATCATGGTGATTAGACCCACAGACCTCAGAGCCAAACAGCCTGGGTTCTAAGTATTACCTCTGTCACAAGCAGGATGACCTTGGACAAGTGGCTCTATCTCTTGTTGCCTCAGTTTCCATATAGGGGATAATAAAAGTGCCTATCTTATAGGATTATTATGAAGATTGATAATTAATACATACAAAAATCTTAGGACAAGGTCTTGACTTAGTAAATGCCATCTAATTACCAACTGCTTTAACATTATAGAGACCCTGAAAACAACCAGAGACCGTGAAGGGAAGAACAGAAGGTGTAAAGATCCCTAGCTGGAGATCCAGGAGGAAGAAAATTAACTGGAATTAACAGGAGAGATGGCAGGCGCCCACACTGCTGCTTACTCTCTGTGTGACCTTGATCAGATTGCCGCTTCCCTGCCCTTTGGTTTCCTCATGGGTCTGGTGAGGAGTTCAACCAGACTGTGCAGGGGTGCTTGGCAAAGGCCCAGTGACCCCCTTACATGGACCGATGCCCCTGGAGACTCAGAAGACAGCCGGCAACACCATCTGAACTAAGACTGGCTGGTGAAGATGACCAGTTAGTTTCACTTAGGACAGGGCTGACCAACACATCCCAGATTTTCTGGGACTTTCCCGGTTCTAAGTCTGCAAGTTCTACACGCCCAGATCACAATGGCAGGAAAACCAGGATGATGTATCACCTTGATTAAGCCAGCTCCTTTTAAAAATTCTATCACCTAATTCATCATTTTCCATATTTTGACACTTGAATTATCATATTCCCATGTTTTACTATAGCTGTGTGGAACTTTTTCAAAACAGTATTGTACATCATGACTGCAACAGTCAGGACAAGCCAGGTCAGCTGAGGTAACAAATAATTCCATAAAACAGAGAGCTGGACTACACACAGAACCGCGCTACAACTATAAAAGCAAACCAGCACCTCTTGCCATAAAAAGAAGAAAAATCAATAAAAACAAAATAATTGTCACTAGTTAGTGGTGCTGGCTGAGGACATCTGGCCCCATGAGCCTGTTCACTCTTTGTTAAAAGGGGAGTTTTCGTAAGTATTAAAAACATCAGGAAATGTTTTTCTTTCCATAGCAGGACTGAAAATGTAGTAAGTTTATCACTTTGTGATTCAAGGTCATTTAATGCCATGCCTGTCTACCATGTGGAATCATCTCCCCAACATCAGCAGGGCACATGACACACATTCCAAAAGACCAAATCAGGAGATAAAGGTGAAAGGGCAAGAACCCTTTGTGCATTTAAATTATCAGATCTTAGAGAGCACCACCCCCTCCAAGACAGCTCTTACCACTAGTTGATACCATATCAGACAGACCATCAGCCATGACCTCCCTCCTGCAGCCTTGCTCTCTTCAAGAACCCCCACCTTGTCCCAAAGACTATTCTACAATCTGCCAAGAAACAGAGCAGAACACCCAAGAGAGGTCCTTGTTCCAACAGGATCTGGTGGGGAGAATTTCAGCAAAACAGCAGCAAAAGACCTGTGACTTTTTGACCTCCACAGCATTCCACCAGCTTCCCACAGCAGGCTGGGAATGGCAGAGAAGACCCATCACGTGGCTGACATTTCAAGGGCCTTTGTCAGTACTATTTCTTCCAAAAACTTCAAAGTGCCAAAAATGGTTTGCCACCTGAGATTGGCTACCCAAACAAATGCCAAACTGTCTTGTTGCCTCTGCCAGGCTACCCCTCCCCTCCGTGGCCGTCCATGAGCTAGTGACTCCTATACCACCAGCCCAGCCTGTCTGCTGCATCCAGATCACACCCAATACCCCTATTTGGGCATCAAACCAGGATGTCAACGCCTCTTCCACCATCCACTTCTTTATTCAAACCCAAACCTGTGAGTCCTTCGTGATTCCTCTTCCCGCTTCATCCCCACATTCAATTCTATCAACTCTGTCAGTTAAAGGTCTCTAGAATCTAGCCACCTGCCCCTCCCACCTCCTCCAGGCCACCCTCATCTTTCTGAGCCTTCAACAGAAGTTCCCAATTGATCCCACACGGCCACCTTTGTTTCTCTATAATCCTCTCCAATCTGTGATGCAGATGCCACAAGTGATGTGCTTATTAATATAGATTTATATTAATAAATTACCATATTTGCCTAGTCTAAAGTCCTCCAGCTGCATCCTGTTACCTAATCCTTAAGTCCTGAATATGGCCACCAAGGCTCTGGGTGACCCACAGCTCCCACCTCAACCCAATCTCTCTCTGCCTGTTGTTCTCTCCCTTCTAGTCCTACAGAGCTTTCTCTGTTTTTCTCAAATCTTCTATGGATTCAAGTTCAGGATCTTGTCCATGGCTGGAACAGGCTCTTTCCTCCCTTCGCCTAGCTAGCTCCCGTTCATTCCTCAGCAATCAGCTTAGACAACCTTCCTCTGAGAAGACCTCCCTGATCCCCAGGACGAGACAGGACTCCCTTATCAACTCCATCACTCCCTGAACACTCCAGTCTTTTCCTTCACAACAGTCAACCTAAGGATGGCTCACATCCATTTAGCCGTACCCCCTCAGGCTATACCCTCCATGGAAACGGGAAACCTACTAGCATCCTTCAACTAGTATGGTGCCCAAGGAAATAGCAAGCACCCCATAAAGATTCAAGATGACTCTTAATAAGAGTAACTATGAGAATCACTCCCAAGCAATCTGAATCCAACACACACACACACACACACACACACACACACACAAGAGAGCTGCCTCCTTCTCTCCATCCACCTTCTCAAGAAAATGCAATAGCATTCATTCTGGCTGTAGACAACGATGTGCTATCTGGTAACACCACTGGGAACACTGACAAAAATGTGGCCATAGTGGGTTCACCCAGCTCTCAGGAAGGGATAAGTGTCAGTCACGCTGCATCACACACAGGAAGAGCCTGAGCTGGTGCGACGGCACAGGATGGCCCGAGCCGTTGGTCTTGGGTTTCTCTTCCTAGTGTATTTATATCCATCCGGAGAAGCCGGCTGGCTTCATTAATTGTGAGTGTACGTCCACCCAAAGCAGCCATGCCCCCAACATATTGAATACCAGGCCTTATATGGGCATCCCCCGTGCTTTACATGTTGTTAATAGGGGACGTGAAGTGAAGGACCAGGGTGGAATGTCCAGTGTTTGGTGGGTTGTTTGTGTTTAATGGAATGACTACTGTCCGAGAAAGAGGAGGGAGTTTGAGGCCCGCAGTCATTGGGTGAGCTGTGTAGAGATCATTCAAAAGTGGCAGCAGAGAATGTAGATTCTGTGCCCATTTCCTCAAAATAAGAGCCACTCACACATCGTAAGTCTTTGTGCCACACACCCTTCAAAGCAAATGCATCCAGTCATTTACTCCTCAAGACAGCTCCAGGAAGTGGCTGCTATCATCACCATTTTGCAAATGAAGACACTGAGACCCAGTGAGGTTAAGTGACTGTCCCAGGTAGAGAGTGGCAGTGCTGAAATCGGACCCCAGCCAACCCTGCTCCAGAGTCCAGAAGGAGTTAGGCCCTGTGGGGCATCCTTTCAGGATAACCCAAAGCCAGACCCAGGGTTTGCTGCCAGAAGACCCCGGCCCCGGCCCTGATTTGATTCTTTCTCTCTTGAGAGTTACAGAGAGGATGGAGCCACAGCTCTGGCCTCAAGGAACTGACTAACATCTTTGCAGGAAGATAAACAAGAACACACATGAGCCAGGCGCTGTAATTCCAGAGGCTCAGGAGGCTGAGGCAGGAGGATTTTGAGTTCAAAGTCAAACTCAGCAAAAAACAAGATGCTAAGCAACTCAGTGAGACCCTGTCTCTAAATGAAACAGAAAATAGGGCTAGGGATATGGCTCAGTGGTTGGGTGTCCCTGAGTTCAATCCCTAGTAAAAAAAAAAAAAAAAAAAAAAAAACACCACGCACACATGATTCACAATAGCACAAATGAAACATGAAATGTCATGAGAGGGATCTAGGTGCAGTAGCGTTGTCTATCCGTGAAGAGAGAGCCCTGTATATATCAGTGGTCAGATCTGCACCCCAACTGTGCTTGCCAGTTTCTGCAACTGTGAGCACATCAGTGACCCCCCCCCCACAGAGTCTCACCTTCCCAATCTGTAAAATGAGGGTGAGGATGAGGACAAACTCCCTCCTATCTCAGGGGTGGTATGAGGATTAAATGGGAGAAAGCATACAGAACACTTAGGGGGTGTGTTCAGTATCCATGGGCCATTGTTGTTTCTAGCAGAAGAGCTCAGGATATCATCATGTATTCATTCACAAACACACCCAAGCACCTACTAATAATGAATGCACCAGGCACTGTGCCAGGTGCTAGGGATGCAAAAACAAGACATCAACCAGACTCGAAGAGCTCATTGTTCAGAGAAAGGCTGCCATACAGGTTCAGAGAAAGGGGCATCGTGGGAGGCGAGCCACCAGGCAGGTGGAGGTCTTTGGTCCTTGTAGAAGGAATCGGAAAAAGTGTATGAAGGAGGACGAGGCTGAGGGGATGAGTGAGCGCACTTCTGGCAAGTGTGAAATGCCTTCCAGGAGGCAGCTTCTAGGCATCCCATCTGCTGTCCGCGTGGGTTTCAGGAAAGTGGCGATATGCAGATGGGACTCAGGCCTGGGTTCCAGGCAGGTAGGTAGCTCTGATGCAGTGAAGTCTTCTATATTGCCAGAGTTGGCTCCTGACAAAAGAATTACTGAGCACGGAGCAGGAATCAAATTGAAGTGGATGATCTGCTCTTCTTTTTTATGCAGATTGGGGCTAAAAATTGAATTATGCAAGGTTGGGGGTTTTTGTTCTGGTTTTTTTTTTTTTTCCTTCCAAGTGTGTCTCCTCTGTAGAATCCTCCAGATCTGTCTCCTGGGAGCGGTTCACTCTCCAGAAAACATGACACTATATTTCCTGCCCTTGTTTGTTAACACACCCCATTACCATCCATCTCAGTTTCATGTAACTGCCAGCCGGCATTAACGCCCTCCTCCTCGCTGAGGCAGAAAATAGAAAAGGAAGAATTCAGCAGATTTTCCCCGGTGGCACCCTCGGCGGCACCAAGATAACCAGAGCTCAAACCACAATTGGATCCTTATTCCTTCAGCCCAGGAATGCGCAGGACCGGACGGTTTAACCACCTTCAGCATTTTCCTGCAAAGAGAGTTGGCTTGTTACGTCGGTTGTCTGGGCTCCCTTCTCTGCTACGGAGAAAGATACATTAATTAATTTTTTTTTTTTTTTAATGTCAGGCAGGAGATGTCGCAGACTGTTGGGAACTGTCAGTGGGAGCCTGCGGCAATCAGGTAAGCCGCCCGCGGGCGGCTGTGGCGGAGACACACTGACCCCTAGTGGCCAGTCGAGCCCTAGCAGCTCTGAGCCCACTTTGCTCCCCACCGCAGCTGCTCAAGAAAAATCGCTCCTTCACAGAGCAGAGTGTGTGTGTGGGCCAGCGCGATGTGGCCAAGGCTGCGTCTCCACCCGCTTCCCGGGCACACACACGCACACTCACCATGTCCAGTCAGGGTTCTCTTACATGAGGAGTTCGTGGGAAAAGCGGACAGCATGACACTGCTGAGGGGCAGGCCGGCAGCTGGCATTTGAGAAGACATTCTTAGGGCCAGGAGCTACACTCAGTTACCCCCACCCCAGGAGCCTCACAGGAGCCCCCATGTATAGATCTGCACACTGAGGCTCAGCGGCTAAGTGGCTTGCCCAGGTCACCCACCTAATGTTTGGTTTTATTTAAATAAACTAATATTTACATAGCACTTACCTGCCGGGCATTCTTCTAGCATTTAACCCACCTTAAAATGACCTGGGTGCAAACTTCATCACCACCCTAGGCGGTAAGAACTCCTATGACCTCCATTTCACAGATGAAGAAAGTGAGGCCCCGGGAGGTTATTGACTAGGAAGCATGGTTTGGGCATTAAACCCAGGCAGTCTGGCTTCAGAGGGCTCTCAACACTGCACTGGGCTGTGGGTACCATGGATACTAGCAAAGAGGAGACCAGAATTCTACCAGTGGCCTCCAGACCCTATATGCCTCCTTCCCCACCCCCTCCCCAGAGATTGAACCCAGGGGTGCTTAACCATTGAGCCACATTCCCAGCAAACCCATACACACACACTGGGTTTTGTTGTTGTTTTGTTTTGTTTTGTTTTGTTTTCTTGAGAGACAGGGCCTCTCCAAGTTGCTAAGGGTGGCTTTGAACTTTCAATCCTCCTGCCACAGCCTCTCCTTTATTCTCTAAGGAAGAAGAGCTATGCAATAATTCCCGTCGTCACAAAAGGAGGAAACCTAGTGGAGGAGGTGGTACTATAAGTTCCTCGAGGACTCCGTGTTCACCTGCAGAGCTTGTGCCTGGCATGGGGGGTCCTCAGCAGAAGCTCAACTGGATGGGCCTGGAAGGAAGGTTTCAGGAAGATGGCAGCTGCCTGACGCAGAACGTTGAGTACTAACGCACAGGTCATGCTCCCCATGACCACCCAGGGGAAGGGACCTTCAAACATACCTGTGCCACACATATGTGTGTTTGGCCAAAAGGGTTAGTTAACCTGCAACTGAGCATCCCTTACTCTACCCAGATATAATTATCACCTTCTAAAATGTGTGTGCCCCTCTGCAGTTTATCTCAGCTGAGTCTCATGGTAACCCCATGAAATAGATATAACCAGCCTCAATTATTTTAAACTTTTTTAAAAAAAATTTTTAGTTGTAGATGGACACAATTACCTTTATCTTATTTATTTGATTTTATGTGGTGCTGAGGATCAAACCCTGTGCCTCACACATACAAGGCAAGCACTCTACCACTGAGCCCCAGCCCCAGGCCCAACCGGCCCCAATTTTAACATGAGAAAACAGAAGCCTTTTCCAAATGGAATAAGTCACTTGTCTGAGTTTCCCAAGGAATGAGCAGAGACCTGCGCACCCTGGCTTCCTGGCCCCAAAGCTGCTGCCTTCCCACGCTGTCATGGTCCACCAGGACCCTCTCACAGGGTAAGCCTGGCCTCATCCAGCCCCCCTGCCCCCTTCCCTCAGCAGTTCCATGAACTGACCAGCCTGGCTCCCGCCTGCGGGCCTTGGCCTGAGCCATCCCCCTCAGCCTGAAATGCCCTTCCTGTACATGGATCTTCGCGCAGTTGGCTCCTTCCTGTCATTCCGGTGTCAGCTCAAATGTCACCTCCTCCGAAAAGCCTTCCCTGTCCACCCACCCCAAAATAGCCTTCCAGTCACTCTCTGTTGCGTCACTGTTTTATTTGCTTCCCAGCAGTTATTCATGTCTGGTGATTTCTTGTTTAGTTACCATTGTTACCCTCACTCCGTGCGTAATGACAACTCAGGCTACCGTGCTCAGGGCAGAGTTTCAGAAGTGTCATCCATCCTAAGTCACTTAACCTTCATGACCCCCTTTCATGGTAGATTCTTGCATTATCCCTATTTTACAGAAAAGGAAACTGAGGCAGGATGGGGGGTGGGAGGTGACTGGTCCAAGATTCTACCTTGGTAAGCCGTGCTCCTGTCACTACCAAAATATCAGCCCTTCAACTACAAAAAGACAACCAAAATTTTAAATGAGCAAAGGACTTAAGTAGATATTTCTCCAAAAAAAAAAAGTTATAAAAATGGCCAATAAGCACATGAAATGATGCTCAAAACTGTCAGTCAGAAGAAAAATGCAAATTAAAATCACAGGAAGAGGGGCTGGGGATGTGGCTCAAGCGGTAGCGCGCTTGTCTGGCATGCGTGCGGCCCGGGTTCGATCCTCAGCACCACATACCAACAAAGATGTTGTGTCCGCCGAGAACTAAAAAATAAATATTAAAAAAAATTCTCTCTCTCTCTCTTACTCTCCTCTCTCACTCTCTCTTTAAAAAAAATAAAATAATAAAATAAAATCACAGGAAGATACCCTTTCATACCCACTGGAATGGTTTAAATTCTTTTTTTTTTCTTTTTTCTCTTACTTTTTTTAGTGGTTTTGTTTTTGCTTGTTTGTTTATTTTCCTCAGGAAAAAAGGTAACTGGAATCACAGGCATGAACCACTGTTCCCAGCTAACTCTAACAAAAGTCATTGGCACCGGGCGCTTTGGCTCATGCCTATATTCCCAGCAGCTCAGGAGGCTGAGACAGGAGGATTGCAAGTTCAAAGCCAGCCTCAGCAAAAGCAAGGCACTAAGTAACTCAGTGAGACCTTGTCTCTAAATAAAATACAAAATAGGGCTGGGGATGTGGCTGAGTAGTTGAGTGCCCCTGAGTTCAATCCCTGGTACCCCCCCCAAAAAAAGTTATGCAGTTATATAATAACCCTCACAATCTAGAGGCCAATATTATTATCACAATAAATATGAGACTCAGAAAGTCTAAGCAACTCACCTAGTCACATGGCTCAGAACAAGGTTAAATTGTAATTACAATCTGTCTCTCTCCCCATAACTAGTTTTCTTTCCATGACACCACCTTTTCCCCATCTTGTCTCAAGGCCCTATTCTCTGTAGTAGATAGAGGTCCTTAAACTACAGCCCACAGTCCAAACCCAGACACAGCCATGCATCTGCTTGTTGTCTGTGGCTGCTTTACAGAGACAGCAGCAGAGTGGCTACCACACGGAGCCTTTAGGCCTACAAGACAAAAATACTTACTACCAGGGCTTTTGCAGAAAAAGGTTGCCAACCCCAACCTGCAATGCAGCTTACTCCACAGTAAGTTCATTTGAACTGGGGTCTTAGTCATCTTCAAATCTCTAGAAAGAACAAACACACTTCCTTGTAAGGAGCTCAGTGCTGGTTACAGCACTCCCCAAGAACTTATGTTCATCCTTTCTGATTCCAAACCCAGGCCATCAGAATCAATGGTCTCTGCCCTCTTCTGAAAGCACATGTCAATGAGTCAATGCCCCCAGGACTTGGATCCTTCTCCTTCACATAGCTATCAGGTTTGAGAGCCGCCTCCCACTGGAGACACCCATGGAGAAACTGTCTCTCTAGCACCACAGAACCTTCCCAGGAGGGAAGCCTCCGGATACAATCGAAATGCAAAAAACAAAAAAAAAAAAATTAATATTGTTCCTATACAGACCAGGATAACCAACTAGAAATATAATTTTTTAAAGTCCACTTGTAATTTTAAAAACCCTGTAAGGCATGTAGGACTAATGTTAATAAAAGATTTATATCATCTTTATAAACAAAACTATAAAATTCTAGTAATGGACATTAAAAATGGCCTAAGTGGATAGACCATGTTCATAGACAGGAAAATTCAATATTGAAAATGCAAAAATTCTTTCTCAAGTAGGGAGGCAAACACTCTTCACTTCTCCCCTAAATGAAAAGTTTCTAAAAAATAATAGGAGAGCCAGGCCTGGTGGTGCACACCTATAATCCCAGAGGCTGAGAAAGAAGAATCACAAGTTCAAAGCCAGACTCTGCAAATTAGCAAGGCCCTAAGCAACTTAGTGAGAACCTGTTTCAAAAAAAAAAAAAAAAAAAAAAAAGGTGAGGGGTGGGTGGGGTGGGGGGTGCTGGAGATGTGACTCAGTGCTTAAATGCCCCTGGGTTCAATCCCTGGGAACAATAATAGCTAGTTTTATGGAGTGCTTCCTCAATAAAGTAATTATTATAACATCTGTTATTTCCATTTTTTTTTAAGAGAGAGTGGGGAGAGAGAGAGAGAGAGAGAGAGAGAGAGAATTTTTAATATTTATTTTTTAGTTCTCGGCGGACACAACATCTTTGTTGGTATGTGGTGCTGAGGATCGAACCCGGGCCGCACGCATGCCAGGCGAGCGCGCTACCGCTTGAGCCACATCCCCAGCCCCTGTTATTTCCATTTTACAGAAAGGGGAACAGAAGCCCAGAGAAGCTAATCAGCTTGCCCCAGAACACACAGTGAGGCTGTGATGGAGCCAGGATTTGTATGCTAGATGGTCCTCTAACACCATTGCCTGTCTCTCCTGCCTTCTGAGAAGCTCTGTGAGTTAGAGGAAGGTGGAGTTGCCGTAAGCACACCATGAGTGAATTGCAAGGTGCTCTGGGACAGCATGCATCTTGTGTGCCCAGGGGAGGCACCTGAGAACCGGGCTCCATCCACTCGGCTGATCAAGGTTCCCTTCTGTTGCTCTGGGGAACTTAGGCCCTGATGCATGAGCCACACCCAGGCTCCCTAGAACTTCAAGGAAGCCCTTCTTCTTTGGCCTGCAGGCGAGCCCCTGGCTCCATCTGGGTCCACCTTATTTTACTCTGCCTCTCTCCTTTCTGTTGGAACCTGTCTGCCCCATGCATTCTGACCCACATGCCCATATTCAGCCCTTACTCTGAGACACAGGTGAGGAGGTGCCCTGAGCAGGAGCTTTCTGTCTGCCCCTGCTTCTTGTGCCCTGGGCAAGTTCCTGTGTCAAATGTCAGAGCCCAAGGAATATGTCTGGCATCCAGCTGATGCCCCTGCTAGGTGAGGGGTGCAGGGATCCCAGTGAAGACACATCCTCAGTCTTCAGGAGCTTGGCCCAAGAAAACCACCTAATTCAATGCAGAAGGATCCCAGACTTAGGGCAGAGGTACAGAGTGTCAAGGAGCTCAGAGTAGGGAGAGGCTTCTTAGGTTCCAATCACAGCTCCTACACCCTCCAGCTGCATGAACTGGAATAAACTACTTAAAGGAGGCAAAATAATGGCCTCCCCAAAGACATCCATGTCCTAATGCTGGAACCTGTCAATATGAGTGAATTGCAAGGTGCTCTTACATGACGATGGCAAATGAGAGGTAGAATTGAGGAGTTAGAGATTACCCTGGGCTACGCAAATGGGCCAGATGTGATCACGATGGTCCTTAAAAGTCAAAGAGGAAGACAGAAGAGTCAGAGTGACTTAGGTGAGGGACTCTTCCCTAGCCACTGGGGGCTCAGAGCTAAGAAACACAGGCAGCTTCTAGAAGCTGGAAAGTCCAGAAAACATTCACCCCTGGAGCCCCCAGAAAGGAGCACAGCCCACTGACACCCAGATCTTAACCCAGTGAGACACATGTTGGACTTCTGCCATGCAGAATGCAAGATAGTGATTTGTATTGTTTTAAGCCTCTAAGTAATTTGGTCTAGCTGAGATAGAAAAACTAATACGCTACCTAAATTCATAAACCTCAGCTTCCTCATCTATATACCGGGGATAACAACCATATCTGGTGCATAGACTAAGTGTGATGTTCAATGAAGTAATCTATTTTCAAAATAGGGTTTGTTTCACAGTAAGTATAAAATAACTGTTGGTAGGATTGTCATCCACCTAGATATCAAGGAGGGGCTCTCAAAAGAACTGTGATATTTATTTGGGAAATGCATTGCAATGAGAATACACATGCCCAAGTAAACTACAGGCCCATTCAAAGAGGCAAGGGGGATAATAGATATTTTAAAACATTTATATTAGATATTTTAAAACAGTCATAGTGATTAATAACTTGGTCATAGTGATTAATAACAAGAGTGGTATCAGTCCACGGTAGAACAGGTACTGGGCAGATGTCCTTGTAGAAGTACTTTTTGTATAAGCTTTGGTGGCCTCTGTGCAAGCTCATGTGGTGGTCTTTTGTGATAATTAATCCCAGGAAATCGTGCATAAGAACCCTTCCTTCATAACCCACCAGCTTCATTTACTTTTTTTTTTCTTTTGGTAGGATTGACACAAGCCACTCCATCTTTATTCTGACAACTTTCATATTTCTTTCACGTTATTATTGAGAGGTTCAGTAACTTTCTCCCTCAATAAACCCATCCAACCTGTCTTGGGCCAGGACCTCCTCTGTAGGCAGCATCCCTCCTTACCCTTTTCTGAGGCCACCTTTCCTTGGTCTTTGATTGTCCATTCCCTGGGGCTGAGGGCAGGTGAGGTGATAGATTACAGGAGCAGCACCCCACTTTCCACAAGAAATGTCTCCTTTGCTGGAAGACAAGGGTGTATACCTGGTACTGAGGTATGGTCCTATTTTCAGAGTTGACCTTGAGCAAATAAAAAAAAAAGCCTGTGTGCAAAATTGTTAGGTGTTCATTTTTCATCCATTCGTGTATTCAAAAACCAGTAAGTTTTCCAATACTGGATGTACAAAATAAACAAGGGAGGGAACGAAAAGTGACATCACAGTAGATTTAACACCAATGTTTATTAGCACGCACACACACACAAAAAAAAAGGAGAAAAGATGGCCAAAATCTCAGATGCCCTCAGTTGTGTGGTCCATTCCTGTGAATAAGACACCCCCGAGGTATTCAGAGCAGTCAGCCGGCCCAACTCCCCCTCTACAGGACCCACCCATCAGCTCTGCCCACACTTAAGAACAGGTAGGAAGGCCTGCAGGGGCTCTGCACCTTGAGCTATTAGTTCTAATGATTTCTGAAGGTTAGTACAATGAAGCAGACTATATACTCGACATTCATCCCCAAAGCAACTTTTGGCTTCCCCACAGGGGCCCCAAGCCCATGAGGAGTTCAAAATCAAAATCAAAAGGAAGAGAAGCTTTGACCAGTTGCAGTATTATCCAGGTGATTACTCATCAAGATGCTGGCTGGAAAAGAAGAAAATAATGTTAGGATGATGGTGGTGAAGAAGGCGAGGAGAAGACCAAGCAGCTGTCATTTCCAGAGCACCTCATCCGTGGCCTCAGGCAACTCAGATGTGACATGCACTGGCTTTTATTTTTCTTTTTACTTTTTTTTTTTTTTTTTTTTTTTTTGCAGTACTTGGGATTGAATCCAGGGGTGCTCCATCACTGAGCCACATCCCCAGCCCTTTTTATTGTTTTATTTTGAAACAGGACATCGCTAGGTTGCCCAGGCTAGCCTTGAACTTGTGATCCTCCTACCTCTGCCTCCCCAGTCACTGAGATTAGAGGTGTGCACCACCATGCCTGGCACATTGAGTTTTTATCCTCAGAACCACCACGAGGAGTCGCATTACTGTCCTTACTTTACAGATGAGGAAACAGAGAAGCAGGTATTTTTTTTTTCTTCATTCAGCCAGTGACCTGGGGACTCAAGATCTGAAAACTGACCCCAGATTGCAAGCTGACCCCTCCCTCCAGCCACTGCCTCCTCGTCTTCATGTAAGTGGTAGCTGCTGTGGAACCTGCATGTGCAGGAGCCAGGCCTCCTGGCCCACAGCAGAGCCTGTCCTACTGAGAGAGGCCTCACTGGTCGTGGGTGCAGAAACCTCCCCACTCACTCGCCTCACACAACGGTACTAAGTGCTACCATTTAAAGAGTCAATCGCTGAGCACCGGGCTCCGTGGACAGCCTTATTTCAGTTCACAAAAGCAGAAACAGAGACTCAGAAAGGTGAAGCAACTTGCCCAAGGTCATAGAGCTGGGAAACAGAAAGGGGAACCCCGCTCTGGCCACGGCCGAGTCTGAGCATCTAACTTCTCCACTCTTATGATCTGTTTTCTGGAAGAAGCCAAGAGAGAGCCTCCTATCATGGAAGACAAAGGTCCTTGGTGCAGAGGAAGCAGCACCAGGGAGTCAGGAGACCTCCCAGGCACACCAGGATGCCCACCCTAGAACGGCTCCCACGGCTGGGAGGACTGGAAGAGGGTTGACAGCGTAGCCCCAGCCCTCAAACATGCAGTCTCTCTCCCACACCCAGCTCTCCTCAGGGGTCTTCCCCACACAGGACAAAGCAGTCTGGTCCACAAAAAGATCACAGGACTTGGAGTTGTCAGAAGACTGGCATGCCAGTCCCTGCCTCGCATGAATCCCCTCATCTGCTCAGTTAGCTCCTCTATACCCTACAGTATAGAGGGTACACCTTGGGGAGGGGGTTAGGGGGGAGGGGGTAAGGGGGTCAAATGCTAATGCCCTGGAAGTCATAGAGTGATACTCTAAAGGAAGTATCTCTGTCCCGATTGACAGTAGCATGAAATAAACAACAAAGATATAAGATTGCTTTTAACCGTTAACTACCCACTTGTGTCCTGTCCTGCTAGATCCATGAAAATTGCAGACAAAGAACAAAATTCACTGGGTGTTGTGGTTTAGCCGTGGTGCCCCGCAAAAACTCATGTGTGAGCCAATGCAAGAAGGTATGAAGGAGAAATGATTGAATTGTATAGCCTTAACCTTATCAGTGAAATAACCCCCTGATGGGATTAACTGGGTGGTGGCTGGAGGCAGGTGGGGTGTGGCCGGAGGAAGTGGTTCATTGGGGTGTGGCTATAGGGTATATATTTTGTATCTGGACAATGGAGTCTCTCTCTCTCTCTCTCTCTCTCTCTCTTCAGTGGCAAAAAAACTGACTAAAACAGTGGGCTTAACCTCTGATGGGATTTTGTTACTTCATCTAACAGGATTTGGAAAGTGGGGAGGGACAGAGGGACAGTCAGGGAGAGGCCACCTTCTCCAGGACCAAGGAAGCAGAGGAGAGGCACACAGGGCATGCTGGGGACACTGGGCAGCCTGCAGCAGGTGGCCTGGAAGAGCAGGCCAGGGAAGAGGGAAGGTAGAGGGCAGGCGGGCTTCTGTGGGGAGACCGGGCGGGGGTCAGGGAGTCTGGTCATGGAGCCAATAGGAATGACTGTGGTGAACACCACAGGTCAAGTCCACTGATACTGACCCCACCTGGAGAGACCGGAGTCTCCACAGCCCAGACGTGGATTTCAGGGTCCTATCCCTCCTCTAGTTGGCATCTCCTGGTGGCTGAGCCCTGTGTTCCCCAGGGCTCCTCTCGCCTGGCTCCTGTCTCTCTCCTGCCTTGTGCTGCTGCCTACAACCCAGAAGCAGCTACCAGCTGGCTCCCTCACCACGTTCCAGAAGGTCTCCCAGCCCATGCACATGCCGTCCACAGCTACCCACCTCCAACAGAAGCCGGGCCACTCCAGGGCTGGCCCACGCCCTTACACAGGGTGGACCCTGTTCCTGTCGCAGTGGGGCTTGCAGTGAGGGTTCAGCCAGTGCTCCAGAAACTGCTCCTCAGCACGGTGCTCCAGGACCAGCAGGTGATGCATGTACTCCTATGGGGACAAGCAGCAGTGAAGGGAGTCACCATCCACAGAGACCGTGACAGTCAAACTGCCTGTGTGCATGGGGTGGCTTCCTGAGGGCACAGCTTGGTCAGGGGAGGGTAGGAGGACAGACAGGGAGGAAAAACCACCTGCCAGGCCTGTGTCTCTCCATGGGGAAGACCAGTCAGACCCATCATCAAGGGGGTTCATTGCTAAGGGGGTGTGTCCCCACAGGACCCATGCTTGTTTGTGGAGTGTAACTGGGAGCCACCATTCAGAGAGAAGCTTGGTGGACTACAATGTAGAAATTCCTTTTCTCCTTGGTTACCACTTTACCAGACATACGCAAACTTTTTCTTGCCATTATTCCCCAACAATGCAAATTTATGATAGCATTTACATTATATTAGGTATTATAAGTAACCTAAGGATAATATAGAATATACCAGAAGATGCACAGAGGTTCTATGAAAAGCAGAAGCTATTTTATATAAGGGACTTGAGCGTCTTTGGATTTTGGTATCTGTGGGAGGTTCTACAACAGAACCCTCAGGGAGACCTAGGAATGACCCTACAAGTAAGCCATCAGGTGGGGGCATCTCCCTGTGGGTCTGCCACCCTCCCTCTTTCCTCACATCAGGGAGGCCCCTTCCTTCCCTGTCCATAGCTGTCATTTAGCCTTTGTTAATCTCCGAGCTTCTCTTGAGCCACAAGTTCCCCTCAGATGGTTCACCTGAAGACACTTTAAAGAAGAAACCACTCACAGCCATGTAAGCGAGGTTACTGGTGTAGATCATTTCAGCACCCAAGGACCAGAAATAGAGACACCAGGACCATACCTAGGCCTGCAGGGCTCAGGGTACAGAAGGGCTAGAGGATCCCATCAGAGCTAGAGCCATGGCCCATGGGGGTGGGTGGCTCTGGTCTTAGAGGGCTGCAGCATCTGCAGAGCAGGGTTGAGCAGGGAACACCTCTTGCCCTCAGTCTTCTACAGAACCCAATCAGTAGCCTGCCACCTAGGGAACCAGGTGACCCTTCCTTCTAAAGCATTCTGGGTGCTCTAAGGGTGAGATGCAAACCATTGCAAAGTAAACATGAAACAGATCCACATAAATATTATTTAGGTACCCAGAAGAGCCAGCTGTTACTCAGAAAAGCAGCATTTCACCTTGGGAGAAAGCAGACGCCGGGGTAATACAGTATTTATGACATGATTAAATTATTTTGGTCTGTATCTATAGCAGAGAAATCTTAAACCATAGCTCAGTGATAGAGCTTGTGCCTACCATGCATTAATACCTGGATTCCACCCTTACCACCACTTAAAACAAACAAACAAAAAAAAAGATTAAATTAGAATACAAATAAAGTTCAGTGCCAAATAAGTAGCCTGCATTCACCCTTCTGATCCATTCTCTCTCCCTGATCACCTGGCCCTGTGACCCAGACTAATTATAACCCCAGATGCCCTCGTTCTATGGCTTCCAGTTGGGTTTGATCAATGGAGGCACCGCAGGAGGTTGGAGGACTGAAGACAGGGTATTTAGTACCTTGGCTCCTTCAGAGGAGCCAGAGCAGGTGGCTGCATTACCCTCCTCAAGGTGTATCAGCTTGCTGTATCAGCTCCTGGGAGCTGCCTTCTCCAGGTGTAGGAACCATCTTCAGCCCTTACTCCTCCTTGCCTAGGGGTTCTTAGCCACGGATTCTATATCATTTTTCCCCTGTAGTCTATCCACATCCCTGCAAAAATCTCTTTATTAAATTTTCCTAAGTTACCCGATTTCTCAAGGGGGACCTGATATTTGAGGGCTTTGGCACAACATTCCCGGCACATAGTTGGAATCCGATACGTGTTAGCCATTCATTTTAGTTACTATCAGATAAGCAAGATCTGCGTACACTTTGAGGAAAGCATCTTTTTCAGGAAATGGTACACAGGCAAGTTTCTGTAATGGCTTGTAGAATAAAGCACAGAGCAGCCTTCCTCAAAGTGTGGTCTATACTCCCTCGGAGATTCATGAGGCCTAAATTATTTTTAGAATAATACCTGGGCCTAATTTGCCTTCTTGCAGTATCAGATCTGAACTGATGTGCCAAAGTAGCGGTGGGTGAAATGACACATCTTGGCAGAAATCTCGGGCCAGGTACACACTGTGCTCATGTTGGATTCTTCATTTCCACACTCACAGTTACAAAAATACAAATAGAACATCCTGAAAGCACTAATTCCTCAGAAGAATCCCCAGGGAAACAGTAGAGAGTGATCCATTGAACTAGCTGTGTTTCATAGGTGCGTTTGGTGACATCTTGAAAATGAGCCAACAGTCTGTCACTCAAGGGAAATGATTGACAGTATTTGCTGAGAAATAATATAATTTGAGCTCTCAGGAGGAAATTAGAATTTTGGAAAACTCACATCCGCTACCATGAGCTTGACAGTTTCCCAATACTTAATGGCATTGCTGATGAGATCCCTGAGGATATGAACAATGTCACCAGTAATATACAGCCTCTTTTGCAATTAGATGCTCATTTGCATTGCTCTTCAATTAAACCTTGTTCTCCTCAGCCAGATATCCCGTCAGTGTTTTGTTTTGTTTTGTTTTTTAAGAAATGGGGTCTTAGGTGAGTGCAATATGCACACCTGTAATCCCAGCAGCAGAGGAGGCTGAGGCAGGAGGATTGCAAGTTCAAAGCCAGCCTCAGCAAAAGCAGGGCACTAAGCAACTTGTCTCTAAATAAAATACAAAATAGGACTGGGGATGTGGCTCAGTGGTCAAGCTTCCCTGAATTCAATCCCTGGTACCAAAAAAAAAAAAAAAAAGAGAGAGAGAGAGAGAGACAGAGAGAGAGAGAGAGAGAGAGAGAGAGAGATATGGGGTCTTGCTATGTTACCCAGACTGGTCTGGAACTCCTGATCTCTAGTGATCATCTCACCACAGCCACCTGAGTTGCTGGGACTACAGGCATGTGCTACCTCCTCTGGCCCAGAAAGCTTTTTGATGGCAGTAATTGAGGTACACCTAGTGATTGACACAAAGTAGGACCTCAAGACCACTCATTAGAGAAACATACAAATGAGCAAATTGATTTAAAAGAAAAAAAAAGCCGGTGTTTTTTCTTTGTAATCTTAATAAATCCTCCTTGGAAGTTTCCTCAACACCTGTGTCGATCTGCTTGTGGTGCTGGCCCACGCCAAAGGTACATAAAAAACATTCAAAAGGACTATCTATCTCACACTCCTAAACAGCAGCTAAAATCATCGTAGAAGAAAAACAACCACAATACACACAGAGAAAAAGAAAGAAATCAGTACCGGTTTCCATGACATTTCACTATTTATTTAAAATGTTATGAAAGAGAATGTGCCAGAAAGGCCTAAAAGCGGTCATTAGTCAAAAAGGAAAAGTCAAACGGCAAATCTGCTAAAAAACCGCAAATTCAACAATTGCATTGGCCGGGTTAGAAATGACCCACATTAATGATAATCTCAAATGTTCCTGGACCCAGAAAGAAAGAGTAGATGGAAAATGGATTTTAATTTCTTTAGATTCCTTTCTCGGGGGCAGGGGAAATTAAACGAAACAAAAACCAGTATTTGTGTTCCATGTCAAATGCCAATGGCAATAACTTAAGTAAATAATTTCCCCAGTAAATTAGAATAGAAATTAGAAATAGACCCTTATGACGGCACTGGAATGGTGTGATAATGAAATTAAATATGCTCTGAAACCAGATCTAAGCTGAGAATCACAAAATGGATAGTTACTCTATCAAGGCAGAAATTTTTCCCAAAAGGCAAAACCTTTTCTGTGACATTTGGGCAGAATTAGAAGTCCGTCAACATTTGGAAAAACTATTTTGCTCATTAATAAAAGCAAGGTAATCACAGAGGCTGGATGGTGGCTCGGAACTAAACTACCCTGGGACCCTGAAGGCTCCACCCACCATCAGTCTGGCTGGTGAGTGTAATTTACATCTCAGTCACTCCGAACCATCTTTGAGATCATGGGAACAAAAGGGTAATGGGTTACTACAGACATTTGTCAAAGGCCTGAGCGTGAAGGCATATTTTACAAAGATGACTTATAACAAAGCTAATACGATTTATATTTGCCCAACAAGAACATTCCTTAGCCAGGCATGGCAACACACGCCTGTAATCCCAGCAGCTCGGGAGACTGAGGCAGGAGGATCACGAGTTCAAAGCCAGCCTCAGTAACCTAGCGAGGCCCTAAGCAACTCAGTGAGACCCTGTCTCTAAATAAAATACAAAATTGGGCTGGGGATGTAGCTTAGTATGGGAGGGTCCCAAGTTCAATCCCTGGTACCCCCCCCAAAAAAAAATATTTTTTTCTTAAAGGCACACAGGCCAAAAATGGCAAGCTTTCTAGGAAGACTTATCCCCAGGTATGCAAGTTCTTTTGGACACAATCACAAAAGACATCTCTTTAAAGAATCTCCAGGGTTCACCCCCATGATGGGCAGATATTTTCTTCCCTAAAATCTGGGAAGAGTAAGAGAGGTGAAATGAGTTTAAGTGAAACGATAGAAAAGACTTCTTTGAAATAACCTCCAGGTTCTATGGAAGAATCATATCCCATAAAACTTTCCTCCCCCACCCCACCCCTGGGAAAGAAGCAGAAAAAGTAAAGGAGATAAGTACTAAGCATTTAGTAAACACCACAGTGTATTTGGTGCTGGGGACTGAGAAGTGGGTCTACCTCTTCAAGCAATTTAGAGCAGAATATTAGGAGAGACCAAAAAATGCCAAAACGAGCAATCTTGTGCTGCAAGTGACAGAGGGATGTTCTGATTCATTAGGGGGAGGAGAGGCAGTAGGAAGCCCCCCCAAAAAGGGCATCAATTAAAGTGAGCCTCTCCGAGTGAATAAGGGTTAACCACTGGAAGAGAGCAGGTACCATGAGAGAAGAACCTGAAGCACACCATCGTCCCACATAAGCTGCCTCTCTCCCCAACCACCCTTTGTCAGTGTGGCACCATGTCGGCCCTGCGGAACCCCACAACTCTTTTTACTCCTACCCTCCCTCTCTGCACCCTCTCCTCCTGCCCCAGCTACAGCCACTTGTCTCCAGTTCAGCACCATAATCTCATTATCACCATAGCTTCACTCTAAAATCCCTACTAGAACATTCTATCGGAGGTCAGGAACATAGAGTGTCGGAACTCTTTTGCAAAGTGATTCAATAATAGATACTAAAAACTTTTTGAAACAGCCGGGTCCTTGGATCTAACAACCAATTTTCTGGAAATGTACTCATAGCAAAGCATTTTATTTAAAAAATAAAAAAGTTTGAAATGTTGTTTATGATAGGAAAATATTGGCAATGAGGGAGTAATAAAAGGTAATAAATCAGCAAAATTATGGTTATAAATATTCCATTAAAATATGAAGAAATGTGGGCTGGGGATAAAACTCAGTTGGTAGAGTGCACAAGGCCCTGGGTTCAATCCCTAGCACCACAAAAAATAAAAATAGATAAATAAATAAATAAATAAAATACACACACACACACATATGAAGATATATGTGTAATATAGTAATAAGAGAAGAGTCAGGAAACAAAACTATAGATTCTTTTTTAAAAAACATACAAAGAAATATATATACCCACACAAAACGAGTAGAAAGAATTACATTCTCAAATGCCAATGCTTTTTAGGGAGAAAGAGTAGAACTATAGGTGATTTTCCTTTTATTCTTTGACTCTTTTTGATTTCCAATTTTTCTACAACAAATGTGAATGGTTTCATTTTTTTTAATTATACACATAATACCCAAAGCATACTGTTGTTTAAAATTTCAACACCGAATATGAAGTTCACTAGACCACCACCTGCAGTCCTTCTCAGTGAGGTGATGTGCTTACCATTCACCTGATCATCCCTCTGGACGTTTTTCTAGAAATATACATACATGTAAATGCACCCATATAAATAGTGAATAGCACTGTTTTGTGGCTGAGGACAATACTCCCTCCTTATCCATGGGGGACACAGTCCAAAACCTGGAGTGAACACCTAAAAACTGCAAGTAGTGCTGAGCCCTATATACATTGCTTTTTCCTATATGTACAGACATAAGATGATTTTTTAAATATTTTTATTAGTGCATTATAGTTATACATAATAGTGGGGTTCATTTTGACATAATGATACATGTGTGGAATATAATTTGCTACATTTCAGTACTTCCTCCTTCCTTTCCCTTCTCCCCCTCCATGTTCCCTTCCTCTACTCTGTTGATCTTTCTTCTATTTATTCATTGGTTTTTAATTGGTGCTTTATAGGTATACTCAAAGGTGGAGTTCACTGGGTGTATTTGTATGTGTACATAGTACAATTGGGTCAATTTCATTCTGTAGTTCCTATGATAAAATTTAATTTGGGCCCAGTAGAAAATTAACAGCGATAACTAACAATAAAATAGAACAATTACAATATACTATAATAAAGGTTATGTAAATGTGTTCTCTTTCACTCTCAAAAAAACAAAAAAAAAATTTTTTTTTCCATTGCTGGGGATGGAACCCAGAGCCTCAGCTATGCTGGACAAGTGCTCCACCACTGAGCCACATCCCCAGCTCCCAAAATCTGTTATTGTACTGTTTTCATCCTTCTTCTTTCTTGCTTTGTTTTGTTTGGGGTATGGGGGATTGAACCCAGGGGCACTTAACCACTGGGCCACATCCCCTAGCCCTATTTTGTATTTATTTAGAGACAGGGTCTCACTGAGTTGCTTAGTGCTTTGCTTTTGCTGAGGCTGGCTTTGAACTTGCAATGCTCCTGTCTCAGCCTCCCGAGCCACTGGGATGACAGGTGTGCGCCACCTCGCCCAACATTGTTTTGTTTTTTTCCTTTTTGGGTGTGTGTGTGTGTGTGTGTGTGTGTGTGTGTGTGATGCTAGGGATCAAACTCAGGGCCTCTGACCTGCTAGGCAAGTGCCAAAGCCCTACCCTTCTTGTAGTGATGATGTGAGATGATCTGATGCCTACTGGAGCAGATAAAGAGAGGGAGAGAACATAGCATTGTGACATCATGTTAGGCTACTTCCTGAGCCTTCACTGAAGACAAGCACTGCAGCACCATGATGGTGTTCATGGTTCTTTGTTATAGCAGCTTTATAAAACTAGTACACCAAGTAACTGCATCAAGTGTAAAGATGAAGATAAAAAATTTGTCCCAAATCTTATCACCCAGCAAACATTGTCCTTTTTGTCTGACAACATGTCTCCCTACACACACAAACACACACACACTTATAAATAGAAATGTAGGTGGGTGAGTTTTCCTTTACAACTGTCTTCCAGTTGTGAAAGTTGTGCATGCGAAGTTGGCCTCCCCTCAGGCCCTCACTCCAGGCATCCTCCTCTGCGTGGCCATGGAGCCACCTCCCTCACCCTCCACCACCCTCATTCCTGGTCCTGGTCTCCTGGCTCAGCCACCCCACTACATTCCTCTCAGCATACGGGGGCTCCACCGTCAGCCCTGCCACCTCTATTTTAAATACCCCATTCACAATAGGTAAGTGGAGCTGGCACCTCCAAGAGAGATAAAACACAGGTAAATTTTGAGAGTGGCTGGGTGTGGTGGTAATCCCAGTGGCTTGGGAGGCTGAGACAGGAGGATCATGACTTCAAAGCTAGCCTCAGAAAAAAGCAAGGTGCTAAACAACTCAGTGAGACTCTGTCTCTAAATAAAATACAAAGTAGGGCTGGGGATGTGGCTCAGTGGTCCAGTGCCCCTGAGCTAAATCCCTAGTACCCCCCCACCCCGCAAAAAAGAGTTTGAGAGTGCCTGTATATTATACCTGAGACAGTAACAGGACCCCCACCCTGCAGCCCGTACTGGGACCAGCACCCAGTTTAGTTTCAAGGTAAATGAGCATCCAGCAGGTAGCATTTTCTTTAAAATTGCCAAGGCCCACACTCACCCGCATTGGCTCATCAGGGAATCCAGGTTTGCTGGGCCTGTCCTGTCGCCGGGATCTCAGGAGCTGTTTGGCCTGTTTTTCGCTCACAATCAGAGAGGCCTCTGGAAAATATCGGGAAGGGGCCTCAGGGACTGTCAGGAGTTCATGCTCCATCTCCACAGTCCCAGGCAAAGTGTTTGCAAGTTCAACTTCAATTAAAATACAAAACTTCTGAGGAACCTGTCCCAAAGGACACAGCATCCCAGAAGGCTCAGAAAAGAATTTAAAATTGTTTCTCATACAGTTAACTCAGAAAAAAGCTGCACGATTTAAAACCATTTACCTATTTCAATGGCCCATTCCTTTAAAACTGGGCATGAACTTAATGAACATATTTTTAAGACATTTTCTCCAGTTCTCTGGTCTGCATTTCTCTTAAGTTCCCTCCAGTGGGATTTTCTTTTTTTAAATCCTCAATAGGCAAAATTGAGTCGAAAGTTGTTATTAAACGATTCCCAGGGACAATAAGATCATGTAATCTCAGTCATCCCACAAGCCCCTCAAAGAAAACACTGTGTTAATAAAATCATGTTGTTTTGGTAATCACATGCCAATAGGAAAAGCTATTAACAGAACCAAACTCTATCAGATATTGGTGATCTCGTGTGAATTCCAAAAGCAGTTAAAGATTTATCAGCATTTTTTAGAATAATTTCTCAAATACTTTAAGACGTTGAAAAAGAATTTCTCCCTTACGTTAGTAATTCTGGAAGCCTGATCTTACGGGAAAGAGAGAGGAAAGAAGGAAGAAAGGGAGGGAGGGATTGAGGGAGGAAAAGAAAGAAAGAAGGGAAAGAGGGAGGGAGGGAGAGAGGGAAAGAGAGAGGGAGGAAAGGAAGGAAGGAAGAAAGAAAGAAGCAGAGCGCGGCTCGGGAGGCTGAGGCAGGAGGATGGCAAGTTCAAAGTCAGCCTCAGCAACTTAGCAAGGCCCTAAGCAACTGAATGAGACCCTGTCACAAAAAGGGCTGGGGTTGTGGCTCACTGGTCGAGTGCACCTGAGTTCAATCCCTAATAGAAAGAAAGAAAGGGAGAAGAGAGGGAGGAAGAAAGAGAGAGAGAGAAAGAAAGAGAAATGGAATATCTATTCAATATACACTAATATACTACTTGAAATGAAACAATATTTCAAAAGTACCAGACCCACTGTTATTCCAGGTTAGTGCAGTAGCACAGAAACAGGTGGTGTGGTCCGAGTCTGTGCCCACCTGCCAAGGAAGCCAGTAAGGCGACGGCAAGCACAAGCACTGTCGGGTTCTTCATCCTGCCCGGCCTCTCTCTGCCTGTGGCTGAACGGATCCTCCGGGCTGGGTCAGCCTACTTGAAGGCAGCCAAGTCCGTCAGTCTCGGTGCTTGTTGATGCTTCAACTAATAGGACTTGCCAGGTGACGCTGAGTGTGTCTGACTCTCGGATGTAATAAGAACCCACTGCTAAAATGTTTTCCTCTGAATTCCTGTGATTTTTTTCATCCTGAGGAAGGAAATTATCCTTCTGCAAGATGAATTCCAAGGCTTGACTTTCAGAAGGTGCATGTGATGTTTATTTCAACAGACTTTCCAGGACGTTCTTTAGTCGTTTGTGGGTATTTACCTATAGATGCAGTCTATGCTCCTGTTTCACTGAGTAGCAATCATCTCTTACATTTGCCTATTTTAGGACATTTTTCCGAAGCCCATTTACCAATCTACAAGGTTGTTTTTCTGTTTGTTTGTTTTCCAGCTGATTTGGGAACCAGAAAGTCCAGGGTTCAACTCCTGGCTTCAAGTCTCTCTGACACAGTCACTTTAGGTAAGCCACTTACCCTCTCTGAACTTCTGTTTTCACCTGTTAAAAGGAGATAACAGCAACTTCCTCGTGGGCTGGGATAAAGAGTGAGGGGTAAGCTGTGACTAAGCACTGTCACCCAAAAGCCCTAGGGTCATTTACAAATGAGGAAAGTGAGATCCAGAGATGGAAAATCAAGTCCAAGTTCACCTATTAGGATGCTGAGGGACAGTCCAATCTTCTGTGCTCAAACCAACAATGTGTGTTCTTCCCACGGTGCCCCATGTTGGAGAGTTAAATGCCCCCTAAGACCCACGTGTTAAAGGCCATTTGTCCCCAGGGTGGCTCTATTGGAGACAGAGGAACCTTTAAGAGGTGACCCCTAGTGGAAAGCCCTAGGGTCATTCCAGGCATGCCTCCAAAGAGGTTGTAGAACCCAGCCCCTTCCTCCCTCTCTTTCTCTCCTGGGCTCCTGATGTAATCAGTTTTGCTCCACCACGGACTCCCACCATGATGTGCTCCCTCATCACAGGCCCAAAACAATGGGGATGACTGATCACAGACTGGGACCTCCAAAATAGTGAGCCAAAATAAATTTTTCTCTCTTTTTTTATTATATATTTATTGGTACATTATAATCATACATAATAATGAAATTCATGATGCCGTATCTGAAACATGCACATAATTTGATCAATCTCATTCCCTAGTATCTTTCCTTTCCCTTCCCCCTTCCTCCTTCATTTGCTGTACTCAACTAATCTAACCTTTTCTCTTTATAAGTTAGTTACCTCAGGTATTTCACCATAGTGATAGAAAGCTGACTATCACATCCCATGATCTCAGGGGTGTCCCTTCATCTTTTATAGGGCCTTATGCAATATGCCATCAGTAAGACCTTAGACAGCCTCACACCAGACTCAAGATTGTTTTCATAAAGATAAGAAAATCTCAATATGCTGAAGTTCTCTTAAAATCATTTATAAATATTACATAAAGAAGTTTTTAAGTATATTATAAAATATTCTAGGAGGGATGTGTCATCTTTTTGGATAAAAGTCTCCATTCAGGAGACTGATGTTTCTCTGGTCACTTTGCCAGCTCAAAAGAAAACAAAACCTGTTCTGTAGTCCTCAGAGTCTATGCTAATGCTGTGTAACTGATATTAAACCAAAATATTCTGCCTACTTGGTTGGCATAAAGACATTCTGAGCAGATTGTAAACAAGGAAAAAAAAAGTCATGCATTGTTAGCCTAACTTGCCTCACAGGATAATTTGCTCAAAATGTGGTGTTTGGTTTTCTGTACTCTTTTGATATGAACATCCCTCTGTTTTCATACAATTTCCAAAACTCAAGGAATTCTATGAGCGTTATTTCAGAAATGCATGTATCTGTCACATTAAATATCCTGGGTCTTTTATATGCATATTCAAACACTTCATTCCTTTTAGTCTTTGTGGTTGGATAGAATACCAGCCATGCTGTTTTGTTTTATTAAATAAACATCTTCCGTGGACCAGAAAATAAACGGTACCTAGCTAGAAATTTCCAGTGTGTGGAGGGTAAATTTAATCAAAGCCTTTTTTTTTAATTGAGTCATCTTTGTCTGTATCAGAGCTACACAATAAAAACCATAATATGAGTCTCAGAGGCAAGCCACACAGGCAGATTAAAGTTCCCCAGTAGCCATGTTTTGTTTTGTTTCGTTTTGTTTTGTTTTGTTACTGGGAATTAAACCCAAGGACACTGTGCCTCTGAACCACCTCCCCAGCCCTTTTTATTATTTATTTTGAGACTTGAAATTTCTCCTGCTCAGAAAAGACTGCCCTTACTAGTCTACTTAATAAAATTTCCTCACTCCATCACCACTACCACTACTGTTCGTCTAAGAGTACTTACCAGAATTTACAAATATGTGTTTAGTTTTTTAAATCTGTTTCCTCCCCTGGAGTGTAAATCTAAGTAATCTTGTATTGTTTTTATAAGGGACTGAAGAGGTGATTCCAGAGAGTCAGGCCTGTATCACACCCTGGGATGCTGGTACAAGGTCTCAGATGGAGAGAGCTGGTCAAATATGATATTCAAAGGTGTCATTCAAATGCCCTTCAGCTGGCCTCCAGGGATATTACCCCCAAAGCAGAAGGTGCTCTAAGAAGACTGAAAGAGTAAGGTCCGTGTTTTGAGTGTCACTGTGGTAAGGGGAATTCTCTTCTACTCCTCTACCCTGTTCCCACTGAAAGCAGCAGTCAGATACCTGAATCAGATTCTCTAGAGAAGATGCAATTGCAAAACAAATCCACAAGGTGGCAGAGTAGAGAGGGGGATTCCGGAGGAGGAAAGAAACTCAAGACCACAAAGGCCAACTACTCAGGAAGTTGCCAGGGGCCCAGCATATCACCAGAGGTGGAGAGAGATGGTGCTGCAGTGCCCAAGACTATTTCCCTACTATTTTAGCTAATGAATTACTTGAAGGTCTTCATCAGATTCTGAGGCCTAAGAAAGCTATGTTACCAAGATGATAATATTAAGAACATAGAAAGAAGGCTACAACCCATATTCATAGCACCTTACCGTAACTAATAGTTTCATTTGTGTGGGTTTCCTATTTCTTTTTTGAAAGGACTCCTAAGTTACACCAATATTTAAAGATCAATGATAAAGCAAATGCCACAGAATTCTCAACATTGTCATTCTAATACTGGTTTAATAGGAAAAGACAGTGATTTCAAATTCCATTAGCTAAAAAAATTTCTGAGATATGGGAACAACATAAATATCTATGTCTCAAGAGAGAGAATGATAAAGTGTCCCTTTTTTTTTTTAATGGTATTGGGGATTGATCCCAGGGGCGCTTAACCACTGAGCTACATCCCCTGTCTTATTTATATTTTATTTAGAGACAGAGTCTCATTGAGGTGCTTAAGGCCTCACTAAGACGCTGAGGCTGATTTTGAACTCATGATCGTCCTGCCTCAGCCTCCCAAGTCACTGGGATTAGCGTTTTCATCTTTTTATTGTCTATCTTTCCAACCAGACTATAAGTTCATTATTTTTACAATATACACAAAATTCTTTCATAATTTTTAAAGTAGTGATAAGTAACTACATGCATACCTAACAAGCACATTAACTGAGAGGTACACAATTCAGGCAGATGTTAGGCTTGGGCAGGTGTGGTATGTTGAACTATTAGGATCTATCCTTCACCACCTGCAACCTGACTTGGGCTCAACCAAGTGACTTGCTTTAGGGCAATAGAATAATAGCATTGGTAAAGGTCAATGTAACACATTGGTGAAGGTCACCCACCCAGTTCAGCCCGGGCACTACAGCCTGAAGCAGAGCCACCATCCACCTGCAGAACCTTGGGGATAAATGATGGTTACTAAAAACCACTGAGTCTAGGAATGATTTTGTTATGCAGCATTATCCTGACAGTAGCTAACACACACAGGAGATTTTAATGGGATGGCTAGCATTTCCAAATCTTGGTGCTCCTGGGCCTAAGGTATTTAAAATAATAGGGTCCTTCCAGAATATCCATTCAAAAGCAAATAAATACCCACCCTGCAAGCAGCGTGGTGAATGGTGGAGACTGTGGGCTGGAGAGGCATGGATAGGCCTGGGCTCAAATCTGGCTTTGACACTGACTGCCCTTGGAGCAGCTCAATCTTGGGCAAATTTCAAAGCTTTCCAACCCACTGCTCACTCATTTATTCAAACCAAGAAGAATTGTAATCAAGTTTACCTTACAAGGTTGTCTTGAGATTTGAAGAGGTGGTACACGTAGTGTTATGGGCCAGGCTCTATGGGCAATGACCAGACAGACTCCATTTTACCCTGAGACTCCATATCATGTAAGAAAAGGTTCTCCCATGAGAAAGCCCCGCCTTTGTACCCATTAATAGTTACCTAGCACAGCATACTTGGCAACACAAAATGTCAACTCTTATACAATGTAAAATGGTTCTCTCTTTGGTTCCCATTTTTCTTGGGCAATGTACTCTGTCAGAGATTGATTATCTAGATATTAGTAACCATTCTCTAACTTGTACTCAACCGGGGTCATTTTGACCCACTTCCCTTCTGCTCGCTCGCTGCTGTGCCAACCTGGAACGTCCCATGGGAAATACTAATGTACCCATTGCATTCCCTTACTAACTGCTCGATTCAGCTTCTGTACCCCTGCTTGCTTGCAGCTGTATCCACCCAGATGTGGTTTTTGCAGGTTTTGCCTTTAAATGTTTAGGCTCGAGGCAGAGACAGTTATGGGTCCTGCAGGGAGCAGTCACCAGCCAGCTGCTCAACGAAGACTCTTCGATTTGGACAGAACTGGCACTTGGTGTGTTTTCGGAGCGACCTGCCCCACAACAGTAGGAGTCTCTACTTGGAGCCTAATATTTGGACACCATTATCGTGATGATGTTTCCTTTATGGCCGTTGAATTACAGGAAAGGTCCCACACCTAGAAATCATTCTGTCATCATTATCATTTCTCCTCCTCCATGTGAATCACCCTTATTTGTATCTGTATACCTGCCCTGTTCTCAAGACACACGATAGAAAGTATGTAAGAACATTCTGAAGGACCGAAGATAGAGATATTAATCACACATGTATTAAGGTACACAACTTTATATATTGTTGAAATTTTTTAAATATATGTCTTTATTAGAAAAGAAAACATGGCCCCTTCGCACTGTGAGCTGATCGGCCTGCCTGCTCAGCCAACCCGGGCTCCCCTTCCCTTCCCCTCCCTTCCCTTCTCCCCAGAACTTCACAGTCACACACCCCTTCCTGTTTGGAGCAGCCACACAATGGGGAGATGTTTGGCCTTGGACAGCTAAGGACACCAGGCCCTTCCGGCCTGCCATGGGCTTCCACAAATGGGCTGTAATTTCTCCTCTGCATCCAGGACATTGGCCTCCACTGGTGTCTGCCCACCGGTGAGGACAGCCAAGGTCAGCAGTGGGTTCCTGACGGCCAGAGCCAGGTTGCTGTCCAACCTAAACAGGAAGGAGAGGAGCCCTGGCAGAGAGGCAGGAATGTAGAATGGGGACCAATGATCACAGGAGCCGAGAATAACTGGTGAAGCCACTTTGACGGCTACTGTCCCATTACATTTATTCAGGAAAAGCACCAGGGCTTTGAGCAGGAAGAGAATGTGCTGGTTTGGGGGAGAAATACTGAAATGCAAGTTGTTTTTACTGGGATGATAATCAGACCTGTGGAAGAATCACCTGGAGGTTCACCAGACATCTGAGAAGCTTCTGAAGGGGAAGATAAGACCTAAAAAAAAAAAAAAAAAAAAAAAAAGCAGAACTGAGAGGCCATCAGAATCTAGGAAATGAAAAAAATAAATAAATAATATTAATATTTTTCTAAGAGACCAGAGAAAAGTTTTGCTTTCATGAAATATGAACAGGAAGCTTGGGAGAGAAAATGAATATTTGAAAAATCAAACAATGAAAAATAAATTCTGAACCAAGTGTAGTGGCTCATGTTTGTAGTCCCAGCACACAGGAGGCTGGGGCAGGAGGCTGAGTTGAGCCCAGGAGGTCAAGGGCCAGCCTGGGCAATAGAGCAAGATCCTGTCTCAAAAGAAGAGAAGTCCTTGGAAATCACAACAGGGAAAAATACAAAATCAATAAATAGATTTAGGGATAAAACTAAATTTTTTTTTAGACATTTACCCAAATTTTACCCAAAGAAGTTGAAAACCTATGTCCACATGAAAATCTGCACACAGATGCTCATAGAAACTTTATTCACCATTGCCAAAACTTGGAAGCCACCGAGATGTCCTTCCAGGGGAGAACGGATAAATTGTAGTACATTCAGACAATGGAATGCTGTTCAGCACTGAAAAGACATGAGCTATCAAGACGTAGAAAGCTCTCTCTGCTTCCTGGCTGCCATGTCCTGAGCTGCTTTCCTCCACCACACCCTTCCACCATGATGGTCCACCTCACCTTGAGCCCAGAACTATGGCGTCAGCTTCTGGCTTCTGAAACCGTGAGGCAAAATAAACTTTTCCTCCATTAAAAAAAAAAAAAAAAAAAGACATGGAAAAGTTACCAAATTATGCTATGTCCAAGTATGAATATACATAAGGAATTCTGCTTATAATATAATGCATTAATTGAAATAATAATAACAGACGGATCAGTGGAGTAGAGAAAGCAGATCAGATCAGGAGCAGGGAAGGAAGGCCCTGGGGAAGATTGATCAAATTATGGTATGTGCATATGTGATTAAGACATAATGAACCCCCTACTATGTATAATTATAATGCACCAATGAAATTTTAAAAAGAGAGAGAGAGAGAAAGAGAGAGAAAGAGAGATGGAAAGACCAGAAGAGCCTTAAGTTCTCATTAGAAAATGAAAGAGCCAGTCACAGTCACAAACACCTGTAATCCCAGTGATTTAGGCAGCTAAGAAAGGAGGTTCACAAGTTTGACGCCAGCCTCAACCATTTAGCAAGACCCTGTCTCAAAACAGAAAGTTAAAAAGACTGCAAATGTAGTTCTGTGGTAAAATGCTCCAGAGTACAATCCTAGCACCAAGAAAAAAAAAAAAGTGAAAGAAGACAGTCTGACGCCAGACTGCCTGGTGGGCCTCAATTGCTGTGTATCTGGATTTTGTTTATCTTAAAGACCAGGAGCTGGCGAGGTTCCTGCTCTCCCACTTCCTGTCCTCACAACCTATTACCTGGATCTGCAAAAGTCCTCATTTCTCTCTCAGAACGTTCACGTTAGCTTCGGAGACGCTGACACAGGCCCTAATGAGATCAGATGCAAAACAAGAAAGCAGACTCCTCCCTCTTCAGTCATATTTTTGCCAGACTTCAAATGACAGCCCTGTTCAGATGTCCCCTCTGTGACAAAAAGTCTTCCCAAGACCTTGCCCACTGACTTCCCTAGGTGGGATCTTCTCAGGGAAGCTGAACTCACTCTGACCCTAAGACACTCAGCTTAAGTTCTCCTGAGAACCTTCTCATATCCACGGCTTTATGGTATCTCCCAACAGCACTAGGTTTGGGTGTGCTACTTGATCTTTCCAGACAGAACTCTATCGTTTAGGAATACTCGCAGGTATGTCACAGCTAAGGAAATTAAGACCACAGACATTAAGGATAGAGGTTTCCTCTGATGAGGGAAGAGAGAGAGCAATCAGACCAGCACATGAGAGACCCCTGATGTTTAACACGTCAACCTGGGCAGAGGGTACACAGGTGTTCGTTTCGTTCTATCATCATTTTTTAAGCTGTGTGGATGTATCTTGTAAACCCTCCTGTAGATGATACATTTCGCACTAAAAAAGTTTGAACAAACAAAAAGAAGAACTGCTTAGGGAACTCAGGAAGAAGACTGATTCCTAGCTCCATTGCAATTTTGATTCAGGAGATCTGATCAGGACGTGGGAATCCACAATTTTGAATGCCACTCATGCACGTGGTCCAAAACCACACCTGAGATACCCTGCCTGGGTTAACAGCATCGCAGCTTTGGCATGACACAAACCTGGGGTCAAAGTTTCCCTTCAGTTAACTCGGGGCTGCATGATATCCACCAAGCTTTCTTCATGTGTAAAATAAGGATGACTAACAGCACAGCATCTAGGACCTGCAAACCAGTCAACACAGGCTGACTATCAGAGTAACAGTTGGGGGGGCTGGAAGGTGTAGCTCAGTGGTTGAAATAGTGCTCGGCATGCCCAAGGCCCTGGGTTGGATCCCCAGTGCCAAGCTGTTATATTATCATCGCCATCTTTACTGGAATAAGAATGTGCTTGTGTGTTTTTCTTTTTTCTTGAAGGGCCTGATACTAAGCACACACTTTACCACTGATTACACCTCCAACCCAGATGTGATAATTTCTATGAATCTGTCCCTACACAGGAACAAATTTATTATTTCCAGGTGATTTTCACTTAGCAAAGAGAGACTTTTTTTTTTTTTTTTTTTGGTGCTGGGGATCAAACCCAGGGCCTTGTGCATGCAAGGCAAGCACTCTACCAACTGAGCTATATCCCCAACCAAAACTATTATAAAAAACTTTTTCATAGGCCTTGAACTTTTCATATCTTTTAGCTAAATGTGAGAATCTTAAAGAAATCATCCTCATCAGAGGAGCTGTTATGACAGCAAAATAATAAAAGAAACTTAAATAGCCAACAGAGGTAAGGTCACATTAAACTGTAATTTGCAGTCATCATTCAAAGAATGAAATATTACACAGCCACTACACATGACTTTTAAAAACAAACAAAAGACAGTTATTTTGTAACACTAACATAGCCAGATAGAAAATATATCGGGCTGGAGGTGTGGCTCAAGCAGTAGCGCGCTTGCCTGGCATGCGTGCGGCCCGGGTTCGATCCTCAGCACCACATACCAACAAAGATGTTGTGTCCGCCGAGAACTAAAAAATAAATATTAAAAAAAAATTCTCTCCCTCTCTCTCTCTCTCTCTCTCTCTCTCTCTCTCTCTCTCTCTCTCTCTCACTCTCTCTTTAAAAAAAAAAAAAGAAAATATATCAACCACATGATCTCAAAGGATGCCTACAAAAAAAGCAAACCATTGTTTCCATTAAAAATAATGGGGGTGCATGCCTATAATCCCAGTGGCTGGGGAGGCTGAGGCAGGAGGATCACAAGTTCAAAACCAGCCTCAGCAAAATTGAGGTGCCAAGCAACTGAGTAAGACCCTGTCTCCAAATAAAATACAAAAAAAAAAAAAAAAAGGGAAGACTGGAGGAAGATGGTGGCGAAGGGAGTGCATCACCCCAGTGCGCCGCGTCACTGTGCGGGAGAAAGACGAGGTGAAACAGCTGAAGGCTATGTTGTTGGGAATTTCCAGTGAAATTGAGGTGCTCCAGAATCTAGTGGACGGATTTCCATTGCGCGAGGTTCGGCTGCGGGGGCTCGGTCGCGGGCGATTTCTCCGCACGGAGGGTCGCATTGCCTGATCTGCGGACCGCCCCGCAGCTGGAGTCTGCAGGAGCAGGCTCCAAGGAGCGACCCCCGAGGGTTCCCCAGCCCCGGGCCAAAACTGTTCCGGGAGTCAGGGCCCAGCCGCCCTGAGCTCAGCGCACGCTCCACTTGGAGCTGGCCTCAACACGCAGTCTCCGCAGGTTCCCCAGCCCTGGGCCAAAGCAGCCCGGGGAACCAGAATCCGGCCGCTCAGAGCCCGGCGTACGCCTTGCCAGGAGCGAGCCCCAAGGAGTATTCTCCACAGGTTCTCCAGCCCCGAGCCTGAGCGATCTGTCTGCGAGACGCAGGCAAATACCAGCCTGGAATCACCTGTTCCGTAGCTGAATGAGCTGAGATCAGTAGAAAACAGGGATGATTACATCAGCTCTCCAAGATGGCGGCTGCTGTCCTCCTCCGTGGTCCGACTGGTGTCGAGAATCGAACTGGACCGCTTCTCTCCTCTGTCTCAAAGCCGGAACTCAGCACTAAGCACGGCCATTGTACCACTAGCAGGAGCCCCCAGAATCCGCATCGCTGCACTCCCACTCTGGCACCTCGCCGCTTCCCAGCCAACATCACCCTGATTCCGAAACCAGACAAAGACACCTCAAAGAAAGAAAACTACAGACCCATATCTCTAATGAACCTAGATGCAAATATCCTCAATAAAATTCTGGCGAATCGAATACAAAAACACATCAAAAAAATTGTGCCCCATGATCAAGTAGGATTCATCCCTGGGATGCAAGGCTGGTTCAATATACGGAAATCAATAAATGTTATTCACCACATCAATAGACTTAAAAATAAGAACCATATGATCATCTCGATAGATGCAGAAAAAGCATTCGACAAAGTACAGCATCCCTTTATGTTCAAAACTCTAGAAAAATTAGGGATAACAGGATCATACCTCAACATTGTAAAAGCAATCTATGATAAGCCACAGGCCAGCATCATTCTGAATGGAGAAAAATTGAAGGCATTCCCTCTAAGATCTGGTACAAGACAGGGATGCCCTCTCTCACCACTTCTGTTCAACATAGTCCTCGAAACACTGGCCAGAGCAATTAGACAGACGAAAGAAATTAAAGGCATAAAAATAGGAAAAGAAGAACTTAAATTATCACTATTTGCAGATGACATGATTCTATACCTAGCAGACCCAAAAGGGTCTACAAAGAAACTATTAGAGCTAATAAATGAATTCAGCAAAGTGGCAGGATATAAAATCAACACGCATAAATCAAAGGCATTCCTGTATATCAGTGACAAATCCTCTGAAACGGAAATGAGGACAACTACTCCATTCACAATATCCCCAAAAAAAATAAAATACTTGGGGGCTGGGGATGTGGCTCAAGCGGTAGCGCGCTCGCCTGGCATGCGTGCGGCCCGGGTTCGATCCTCAGCACCACATACCAACAAAGATGTTGTGTCCGCCGAGAACTAAAAAATAAATATTAAAAATTCTCTCTCTCACTCTCTCTCCTCTCTCACTCTCTCTTTAAAAAAAATAAAAAATAAAAAAAAATAAAATACTTGGGAATCAACCTAACAAAAGAGGTGAAAGACTTATACAATGAAAACTACAGAACCCTAAAGAGAGATATAGAAGAAGACCTCAGAAGATGGAAAAATATACCCTGTTCATGGATAGGCAGAACTAACATCATCAAAATGGCGATATTACCAAAAGTTCTCTATAAGTTCAATGCAATGCCAATCAAAATCCCAGCAGCGTTTCTTGTAGAAATAGATAAAACAATCATGAAATTCATATGGAATAATAAAAGACCCAGAATAGCAAAAACAATGCTAAGCAGGAAGTGTGAATCAGGCGGTATAGCGATACCAGACTTCAAACTATACTACAGAGCAATAGTAACAAAAACAGCATGGTACTGGTACCAAAACAGGCGGGTGGACCAATGGTACAGAATAGAGGACACAGTAACCAATCCACAAAACTACAACTATCTTATATTTGATAAAGGGGCTAAAAGCATGCAATGGAGGAAGGATAGCATCTTCAACAAATGGTGTTGGGAAAACTGGAAATCCATTTGCATCAAAATGAAACTGAATCCCTTTCTCTCGCCATGCACAAAAGTTAACTCAAAATGGATCAAGGAGCTCGATATTAAATCAGAGACACGGCGTCTGATAGAAGAAAAAGTTGGCTATGATCTACATACTGTGGGGTCGGGCTCCAAATTCCTCAATAGGACACCCATAGCGCAAGAGTTAATAACTAGAATCAACAAATGGGACTTACTCAAACTAAAAAGTTTTTTCTCAGCAAAAGAAACAATAAGAGAGATAAACAGGGAGCCTACATCCTGGGAACAAATCTTTACTCCACACACTTCAGATAGAGCCCTAATATCCAGGGTATACAAAGAACTCAAAAAATTAGACAATAAGATAACAAATAACCCAATCAACAAATGGGCCAAGGACCTGAACAGACACTTCTCAGAGGAGGACATACAATCAATCAATAAGTACATGAAAAAATGCTCACCATCGCTAGCAGTCAGAGAAATGCAAATCAAAACCACCCTAAGATACCATCTCACTCCAGTAAGATTGGCAGCCATTATGAAGTCCAACAACAACAAGTGCTGGAGAGGATGCGGGGAAAAGGGTACACTTGTTCATTGTTGGTGGGTGCTAGGAGCCACAAGCAAATATACAATGTATGGCACCTTTGGTTGTAAAGTGATGCCAGCTAGCCACTGAGATATGATTATGTTAAGATTTACATTCATATGGAAATTGGACTCCCGCTGTTCACCTTGGCCTGCTACCGGACTCATGTTACGGGACTCATGGAGAGTTCCCATTGGTTGGGGAAGGATAGTAGGAGGGAATTCCGGGGGAGGTTCGGGGGACCCCCCGGTTCCGGGAGGCGCACGGTTCCGGTAGACGCCCGCGTGGGAGGACTGGGTTTGGCTTGCCGGCGCCTAGAGAGTATCGGCGGCTTTTTCAAAATAAAGTTTTGTTCCTGCTTGAGTGGCTCGTGATTCTGTGCCCAGCCAAAACTGCGGCAGGTGGGACTGCAAATTGGTGCAGCCAATTTGGAAAGCAGTATGGAGATTTCTTGGAAAGCTGGGAATGGAACCACCATTTGACCCAGCTATTCCCCTTCTCGGTCTATTCCCTAAAGACCTAATAAGAGCATGCTACAGGGACTGTTGAGAGCCACAGCCAAAGGGGCCCCAGCAAACTTCCAGCTGCCAGCAAACTTCCAGCTGCCGGCTGATGATTGGCTCACAGCAGCCCCAGCAACATCTAGTTGATTGGCTCCTCTGCGGTGATGTTCATTGGGCTGTTTCCCTGCCCTTCAGACTGCCAGCTGATGATTGGTTCACAGTGGCCCCAGCAACATCTAGCTGATTGGCTCCTCTGCGGTGATGTTCATTGGGCTGTTTCCCTGCCCTTCAGACTGCCAGCTGATGATTGGCTCACAGCGGCCCCAGCAACATCTAGCCGATTGGCTCCTCCACGGAGCTGCTCATTGGGGGACTTCTTTGGCTCCGCCCACACGACCCAGCCAATCGGCCTCAAGAACTGGAGGATTGTGGGAGGTGGTGAGGGTTGTGTGGGGGTGAGAGGCTTGTGGGAAGCCGGTGGTGGCAGTTGGGCTCTGAGGGTTTTTTCCTGAGGAGCTGTTTTGTTTGGCGTTTGTAGTTCTAAAAATAAAGTTAGTTTCTTTTGACAAGTGGCTCCTGAATTGTGCCCAGCCAGACTGCGGCAGGGACACTGCTACATCGATGTTCATAGCAGCACAATTCACGATAGCAAGATTGTGGAACCAACCTAGATGCCCTTCAATAGATGAATGGATAAAAAAAAAAATGTGGCATTTATACACAATGGAGTATTACTCTGCATTAAAAAATGACAAAATCATAGAATTTGGAGGGAAATGGATGGCATTAGAGCAGATTATGCTAAGTGAAGCTAGCCAATCCTTAAAAAACAAATGCCAAATGACTTCTTTGATATAAGGGGAGTAACCAAGGACAGGGTAGGGACAAAGAGCTTGAGAAGAAGATTAACATTAAACAGGGATGATAGGCGGGAGGGAAAGGGAGAGAGAAGGGAAATTGCATGGAAATGGAAGGTGTGGGCTGGGGATGTGGCTCAAGCGGTAGCGCGCTTGCCTGGCATGCGTGCGGCCCGGGTTCGATCCTCAGCACCACATACCAACAAAGATGTTGTGTCCGCCGAGAACTAAAAAACAATAAATATTAAAAATTCTCTCTCTCTCTCTCTCTCTCTCTCTCTCTCTCCCTCTCCCTCTCTCCACTCTCTCTTAAAAAAAAAACTATAAAAAAAAAAAAAGAAATGGAAGGTGTTCCTCAGGGTTATACAAAATTACATATAAGAGGAAAGGAGGGGTAAGAGAAGAATAATACAAGTGGAAGAAATGATTTACAGTAGAGAGGGGGTAGAGAGAGAAAAGGGGAGGGGAGGGGAGGGGAGGGGAAGGGGGATAGTAGAGAATAGGATAGACAGCAGAATACATCAGACACTAGAATGACAATATGTAAATCAATGGAAGTGTAACTGATGTGATACAGCAATCTGTATACGGGGTAAAAATGGGAGTTCATAACCCACTTGAATCAAACTGTGAAATATGATATATTAAGAACTATGTAATGTTTTGAACGACCAACAATAAAAAAATTTAAAAAATAAAAAATAAAAATAAAAATAATGGCAGAAAATAGACCAAAATCTTCAAACACAGGTTTAGGTCATCTTTGAGGCAACAGATCGATGATGATTTTTTTCTTCTCTTCTATTTTTCTGTCTATTTTCCAAATATTCTATAATAGGAATTTTTTAAAGTCGGTTTTTAAAAGTGTGTTTTATTAACTTTTCAAATCCTACTTGAAGGGCTTAGCATCTGGTAGGATTTTAAACAGACAATGACATTTGCACATGCAGGCCTCTAGAAGGAGAGGGTGAGGAGGAGGAAAAGGAGGAGGAGGAGGAGGAGGAGGAGTAGGGAGAGGAGGAGGAGGAGGAAGAGGAAGAAAGAGGAGAAGAAGGAGAAGAAGAGGACCAGAAAGAAGATGACAAGGACAAGATGCTTTAGAGATGTTGCCCAACTCCCATGTTATAGAAAGCTTCTAAAGCCTAGAGAGACGAGCTGATGAGCCCAAGCAGGACACAGCTCCACAGGTTAGGGCTGGAATCTATTCTGATTCTAGTGCTTTTCCAGTTTCACCACACCACCCCCTCAGTCTTCTAAGCCACATCAAAAATGCAAGCTCTCAGCCCTGGGTGGTGATGCGTGTCTGTAATCCGGGCAACTCAGCACACTGAGGCAAGAGGATCGAAAGTTCAAGCCAGCCTCAGCAATTCATTAAGGCCCTAAGCTACTTAGCAAGACCTTGCTTCAAAATAAAAAATTAATAGGCACCCCTGGGTTCAATCTCCAGTACCACAAAAAAATAAAAATAAAAAATAAAAATGCAGACTCTCAGGCCTCTTCCCAGAGAAAGGAAATCAGAAACTGCAAGTTATCAAGATCCTCAGGGTAAGGTTACCCCAGGAGTAAAAACATAAGAGAAGCCCTCTCTGATGACTCCATTTAAACCTGATCTGAAAAGGGGTCTCATTTGCATGACATGAAGCATGTTGCAACCTCTCATTGCCTCAGTGTTCCCCAGCAATAAAACGGGCATGATAAAATTAGCATGGCACCTAGAGATATGGAGGAAACAGCTGGGGTGCATTAAGCCATTGTCAATGGGGCAGGTAAATATTGCTTCTTGTTTCTCACAGGCCACGAGCTCTGTGAGAGCTGGGAGTTCCTGCACAGTGCTTGACACATAGGAGCACTCAGCAGTGAGCACAGTTGGCATTTATCACTATCTGACTGAACTGTCCTATTCGCTAGTATTTATCACTCTCAAAAACTGTCAGTTTTCACTGGGCGTGGAGGCACACTCCTGGGAAGGCTGAGGCTGGATGATCACAAGTTCCAGGTCATCCTGTGCAATTTAGCCAGACCCTGTCTCAAAATTTCAAAAAGATTTAATGCAATTCCTATTAACGTTCCAATGGCATTCTTCATAGAAATAGAAAAGGTAATCATGAAATTCATTTGAAAAAAACAAGAGGCCCAGAATAGCTAAAGCAATCCTTAGCAAGAAAAGTGAAGCAGGAGGTAACACAATACCAGACCTTAAATTATACTACGAAGTTATAATAACAAAAACAGACATGAAGACCATGGTACAGAATAGAAGACACAGAGAAAAACCCACACAAATACAGTTACCTCATACTAGACAAAGGTGCCAGAAATGGACATTGGAGAAAAGATAGCCTCTTCACCAAATGGTATAGGGAAAACTAGAAATCCATATGCAGCAAAATAAAATTACACTCCTGTCTCTCACCTTGCACAAAACTCAAAGTGGATCAAAGACCTAGCCATTGGACAAGAAACCCTGTGCTGACTAGAATAAAAAGGCCCAAATCTCCCTTATGTCAGTTTAGGAACCGAATTCCTCTACAAGACTCCTAAAGCACAAGAAGTAAAATCAAGAATCAATAAATAGAATGGTGTGAAACTAAAAACTTCTTCACAACCAAGGAAACAATCAAGAATGTGAACAGAGAGCCTACAGAATGTGAGAAAATCTTTACCACCTGCACCACAGAGCATTAATCTCCAGGATATATAAAGAACTCAAAAAAAACACTCCCCCCCCAAAAAAAAAAAACCCAATCAATAAGTGGGCAATGGAACTGAACAGATACTTCACAGAAGAAATACGATCAATCAACAAATATATCAAAAAAAATGTTCAACATCTATAGCAATTAGAGAAACGCAAATCAAGACTACACTGAGCAGGGCAGTGGTGTACACCTGAAGTCCCAGCAGCTTGGGAGGCTAGGCGCTGGGTTCAATCCTCAGCACAACACAAAAATAAATAAATAAAATAAAGATATTGTGTCCAACTATAACTATATATATATATATATATATATATGTATATATATATATATATACACATACATACACACACACACATATATATAAAGAATACAGGTAACAACAAACATTGCTGGTGGGACTGCAAATTGGTGCAACACTCTGGAAAGCAGTATAAAAATTCCCTCAGAAAACTTGGAATGGAACAACTATTTGACCCAGTTATCTCACTCCTCCGCATATACACAAAAGACTTAAAATCAGCATACTATAGTGATACAGCCACATCAATGTTCAAAGCAGCTCAATTCACAATAGCTAAGCTATGGAACCAAACTAGGTGCCCTATAACGGACGAATGGATAAAGAAAATGTGGTATATATACATAATGGAACATTATGCAGCCATAAAGAAGAATGAATTATGGCATTGCTGAGAGCCACAGCTGAGTTGGAATGGCCCCTGGCATTTTGCCAATAGTATTGATTGACAGGCGAGGCATTACTATCCGCCTCTGCAGTTACTTTGCAGTTCTCGCACTACTTTGGAGTTCTCGTGGGGATTCCCAGGGATTCCCGGAGAGTTCCCATTGGTTGGGGAAGTGCAGGAGGAGGGATATCCGGAGGATATTTCCAGCTGCTGGTTTCTAGATGAGCAGGTGCCCTTTGGGAGGAGTTCCCGGGAGCTTGTGTGGATTGTGCTGGTGGAGTTCAGAAATAAAGTTTGTTCCTGCTTCAGTGGCTCCAGACCTGTGCCCAGCCAGACTGTGGCATGGCATTTGCTGGTAAATGGATGAAACTGGAGATTATGGCGCTAAATGAAATAAGCCAATCCCCCAAAATGAAAGGCCAAATGTTCTCTCTGATATGCAGAACTACTAACACAAAATAAAGAGGAGGGGGCTATCCAGTTCATTGGATTAGACAAAGTGGAATGAAGAGAAGGGAGGGAAATGGGTATAGGAAAGACAGTAGAATGAATCAGACTTTCCTTTCCTATGTTCATGTATGAATACACAACCAGTGTAACACCACATCATGTACAAAAATACATTCTACCATCATGTATATCCAAAAAGAACAAAAAATTTTAATTTTTTTTATAAAGCGCTGGAGATGTAGTTCACTGGTAGAGCACCCCTGGATTCAATTCCTGGTGGGGCAAAAAATAAAAACTGTCCATTCAGCTCTCACCGCCCACAGTGAAGAGGTGGGCAAGTTGAAGGTTATTATACCATAAAAAATTTACACTAGGGGCTGGGGTTGGGGCTCAGTGGTCGAGCGCGTTTGCCTAGCATGTGTGAAGCACTGGGTCCCATCCTCAGCAACGCATATAAATAAATGAATAAAATAAAGGTCATCTTTTAAAAAAAATTTACCTAAAGTTTTCTTTAATTACCAACGTGTAACACTACACCACCCATTCTACCGCCTCCATTATAACCCCGCCCCATTCCCCCTAAGCCACGCCCCAATTCCCCCTGCCCCTCCCCTCCCGTGGTCTCCACCCTCAAGCCTGTCCTTCTTCCCCACCCACCTCAAGTCTGCGCCCCGCCCCTCAGCTCTGGCCCCGCCCAGCCACGGGACGCGCCACCACAAGCTCCGCCCAGTCCACGCCCCGGCCACCGCCGCGTGCGTAGCCCCTGCGCTCCTACGCTTGGCGCGCGGCGGTCTCCTCACCACTTGGGGGCCCACAGTCGGGCTCTGCGGTGGGGGCGCGGGACCGCCAGCGGAGGCCTGGGCTAGAGGTAGGGCCCAGGGTGGTCGGGGAGGAGGCGTGGGTCTCCGAAGGCCTAGCCAAAGGGGTGAGGGCGGTGGGGCCCTGAAGAAGGCGGCGCGCCGATACCAAACGGCTGAGTGCCGGAGGGGAGCGCGGGGCTGGCGCCGGCGGTTACCGACGCGGTCAGCAGAGCCGGTCTTGGAGGTGAGGGAGCCTGTGAATGTGTATCGTGCCCCTTGGGGCGCCAGGCCTGCGCTTCGCGTGGCGAGTTGAGGCGTCCTCGGCTCCAGGCTCCCGACTCCAGAAACAGGCCGAGCGGCCGGGAGAAGCCGGACGGAGCCCTGCGAGGGGAGGGCGAGCCCCCACTGACCGCCTGCTCTCTCCTAGTTAGACTCCGGCCTTGGAAAAGATGGAAGGCGAGGGGCAGCCGGGGTCGGGCCCGCCCGCCGAGGGCCTGCTCGCCGACGGGCACCTAATCCTGTGGACGCTGTGCTCGGTGCTGCTGCCCGTGTTCATCACCTTCTGGTGTAGCCTGCAGAGGTCGCGCCGGCAACTGCACCGCAGGGACATCTTCCGCAAGAGCAAGCACGGGTGGCGGGACACGGACCTGTTCAGCCAGCCCACCTACTGCTGCGTGTGCGCCCAGCACATTCTGCAGGGTGCCTTCTGCGACTGCTGCGGGCTCCGAGTGGACGAGGGCTGCCTCAAGAAGGCCGACAAACGCTTCCAGTGCAAGGAGATCATGCTCAAGAGTGAGGGCAGGGCCCTGGATGTCATGCCCCACCACTGGATCCGAGGCAACGTGCCCCTGTGCAGTTACTGTGTGGTGTGCAAGCAGCAGTGTGGCAGTCAGCCCAAGCTCTGCGATTACAGGTATGGCCTTTGTAGGAACGCTCCATGGGAGAATCACTGCCATGTTTTTGTATCTGTGGGAGTCAGGTTTTCTTTTTTAAATATTTATTTTTAGGCGTAAATGGACACAACACAATGCCTTTATTTTTATGTGGTGCTGAGGATGGAACCCGGTCCCGCCCCTCAGGAGTCAGGTTTCCTTGAAGGCGTGTAGAGGCCTCCGGTAATCACAGCCGCTGGCCCGCCCGAACTGCTCAGGACAGACACTTCTGATGTTGTGGAAAACATCAGAAGTAGTCTGCTGAGAAGTAGTCTTGCTGAGAAGAGGCTTCTCTCCTCTACTTCTTTGCCAGCATGCCCTTTGGGACAATAAAACTTGACTCTTATCTTTCTTAAGTGCTACCTGCATCTTGGCCATTGTATGAAAGTTTCCCCAGTTTACATAAGAAAAAATGAAATATGGCCAAATAAATTTTCCTTTCAATCACAAAACCGATTCATCCTCGGCTTTGTATTGTAAAAAGAAGTGTAGTTCCAGGGCAGCACTTTAACTGTCTTTTGCTATGGGTGCCATAGTGAAACACATTAAAAAAAAAAAAAAAAAAAAAAAAACCAACACTGAAATGAAAACTCCTCTTGATTTTCAAGATGGTCTTGCAAGACTGTGTAGTATCTTAGATACACAACCTTGATTAAACCAAGAATATTTCAGTGGCTTCTGCATACACCATGGACAACACATTTATGTGGTTAAGTAGTGTCTGAAATAGATGAAGATATACCTCCTCTTGTTAGAGATTGGTAGAAGGGAATGATGTCTTGCAGGTCATCTGTTCTAACTCATTTCACAGTTGAGGAAATTAAAGGTAAAATGGGACTGACTTACAAAGGAATTCTTACCCCAGAACAGGATTAGGAATGCTGATACCAAGCCTCCCATAAGCCTGGACATCTTCATTGTAATGGGGTTTGTTTCTGATAAGTATAAAAGCTCATGAACATACTTACAAGCTGTAGTAGAAAGCTGGGACTAAATAGGATAAGCCACTTTTTTATTTTTTGTAGAACAAGCTCTCTGTTTTTGTTTTGTTTTTTGGAATGAGCACTGGTATGTCAATACCGGTTTTTAAATCTTACCCTAAACAATTTTACACATTATCAGATTTAGATTTAATAAGTTTTCAAAATGATATATTTTAGACAACTTTAGAATTTTTTAACTATTTGTTTGTATTTAGTATCTTTAGTATTTAGATGTTGTTCTGTCTATCCTGTCTTTTGTCCTTAATCAGTGAGTGCAAAGTTACCAATGACTTAAAATAAATGTCACAGTGAATTGACTTTTGTTGTTTCCTTCCATTCTCTGTGCGCAAATTAAATCTCCTGTTTTTGCCTCTACAAACCCTTGCCTGATTTATTCAACTTCCGCTTCCCCAAATTTTCGCTTCTTAATGATGACATATCCTTTTATCTCAGGGTTCTCAAGTAACATCCCCAAACCAGCAGGATCATTATCACTTCAAAATCTATTTAAAAATGTAAATTCTAGTTTGCCAGATTTGACAAGTAAAAATCTAACATTTGGGAATTATACCAAAAAAAAAAAATGGTAGTTTATCTGAAATTCTCATTTACCGGGGCATCTTCTGTTTTGTATCTGGCAACCCTAGCCCCACCCCAGACCCACTAAACCAGAAACCTGGCAGTCTTTGTTTGAATAGCAGATAACTCTGAAATTGGAGAATCACTGCCATGTTTTTGTTATCTCTTAAAACCTGAGTCTCATTCCTTAATTTTGTGTTCTCCCAATGAGTGCAGTGAAAGTTTGTAATGATAGATCTCCTTCTGATTAGCTTATTCCTAGGGACTGAGCAGTCTGTTCACAGCCTGCTATGGTCTCTATATAAATATAAGAAATAGTTGTTATTCCGAAAAGTAAAAAGCAGTATCCTCAAGTTGTATGGATTCTACAATATTCTAAACTGATTTATTTTAGCCAATAATTTTATTCAGGATTATAGTCTATTGTGACCTTCTGTAGAAATGAGATTTTGGAAGAAGAAACAAAACATCACTATTTAGAACATATCATCACAAAACAGTCCCTCTCTGGATTTTATCCAGCCATGGGGAGGGCTTCTTTCCTTTCTGCTTCACATTCTTAGAGAAGCTGGTGAGCTCAGACTGATCATTTGAAAGGGGGTAATAACAGGTAGTGACTGATTTTAAATCTGCAGCCCTGTTAAACTCTGCAAAATAGGTCTTTATACTTATTTATTTGTCATCTATTTTGTGCCACATATTGTGCTAGAGTCTGTTTTCCCTATAGACTTTTTTCTTTTTGTGTGTTTCTGCCTCTACCCAACCACTACAATGTATTCTGTACCTCATATCTGAATCACTACTTCTCTCTCCTTCCTTTTGTTCTTCTTGATTCTGACTACAGTAGGGAATTAGGTTATATTTAAGTGTTTGTTCTATTTACTAACTAAATCTTTGTTCCCTGTAATATTCTCTCAGTAAGAGAAAAGGAACTTAAGTTTGTTTGTTGTTTGTTTTAATATTTTTTTGTTGTAGATGGACACAATACCTTTATTTATTTATCTTTATGTGGTGCTGAGAATGGAACCCAGGGCCTTACACATGCTAGGCAAGTGCTCTACTACTGAGCCACAACCCAAGCCCTGTTTTTTTTTTTTTTTTTTTTTTTTTTTTTTGTGGTTTGTTTGTTTGTAAGAAGGCTTTTTCTTCATTATTCTCCCTCTTCTCTCCCCACATACTATGATTAGTAAAACAAAGCCACTTTAGTCTCAGCTTTGATCTTAAATTTTGTATTTCTGTATTCTATTGGTATATGTCATATTTCATTAATTATCTGAAACAATAAAAGATACCAAGCCATCTTCTAAATCAGAGGTGAAGCTCAATGCGTTGGAGCACACCTGTAATCTTAGCAACTTGGGAGGCTGAAGCAGGAGGATTACAAGTTCAAATACAGCCCTGGCAATTTGGGAATCTCTTGTCTCAAAATAAAAAATAAAAAGGACCAGAAAATAGCTCAGTGGTAGAGCACCCTGGGGTTCAATCACCAGTACTGCCAAAGCAAAGCAGATGAATATTCTTATATTATGATACTTAAAGAGCCAAAAGTAAACATTTTAGGCTTTGGGAAGCATTTGGTCTGTCGAAATTACTTAACTCTGCCTAGTACAAAACCAGCAATGGACCATATATAAATTAATAGGTATAGCTGTTTTCCAATAAAACTTTGTCCACAAGATCAGGTGGAAGACATAGTTTACCAAACCCCATTCTGGTATGAATCCCATAATTGACCATCACAACTTCAAGTATAATATAGCTGCCCCCTCCAGCATACTAAAAAGCTATTGGGAACAAGTAACTATTTTTAAAGAAAGTAATAAGCAATTTTGCCAGCAGAATTTTTTTGTTGCTAAACTTTTAAAAAATAAAAGCATCATGATATGTGACTATAGTCCCAGACACTCAGGAGGTTGAGGCAGGAGGATGGCATGATCCCAGGAGTGCCATAGCAGAAATTTCAGCTACTTTGGAGGCTGAGCTACTTAGAAGGCTGAGGCTAGAGGATTACAAGTTTGAAATCAGCCTTGGTAACTTAGCAAGACTATCTCAAAGTAAAAAGTTTAAAAAGTGCTGGGAATATAGCTCAGTGGTAGAGTAACCCTGAGTTTCAATCCCTAGTACCATCAAAAAAAAAAAAAAAAAAGAGGTCATCCTGGGCAATATAACAAGACTGTGTCTCTAAAATAATTTGATTTAACAAAAGTAAAGCAGTTATACTCCTGAACAAAAATAAGGCAAATCTGCAAAGCATTCAATGTTTTCCTATGAGGGAATAGTGTAGATGATGTTCTGTATCTTGATAAGGACTTCAGTATGAAGGCGTTCATTTCTCAAATTTCAATAAATGTATATATTTGTACATTTCATTGTATATAAATTTTACATCACAAGAAAAACCTATAAACAAGAAATGAACTCTAGAAAATGATAAACCTACTGGCTGAGTTATTTAGTATTTTTATATCTGCCATTTATTTGAAAATGTACCAAAAATAAGATGAATTAATGGATATGGAAGTGTGTAGTAAGATGTTTAATGCTTGAATGCTAGGTCATAGGGATACCAGTTTTTAATGTAAAATTAAAAATATTTTACCTTTTTTTTTTTTTTCTTTCTTTCTTTTTTTTTTTTTTTTTTTTTACTTTTTACAGTGCTGAGGATTGAACCCAGGATCTTATACATGCTGGGCAGGTGCTAAAAAAGCATAACATTTTAAAAACAAGGTTATCCTTGTTTTTAGGAAATACTTGCTGAAATTTTGAAGGGTGAAATCTCAATATCTGAAATGTATTTCCAGATGATTCAGCAATGTATACGTTTATATTGAAAGAAAGCAAGTCATGGGAGAAAATATTAATTAAAAATCAAGGAAGCTGCTTCATAGTGGGGTATAGAGAGGGAGCATGGGAGGAATAGACAACTCCAGATGGGGCAGAGGGGTTGGAGAGGAAGGGAGGGGGCATGGGGTTAGAAATGATGGTGGAATGTGATGGTCATTATTACCCAAAGTACATGTATGAAGACATGAATTGGTGTAAATATACTTTGTATACAAACAGAGAGATGAAAAATTGTGCTCTATATTTATAATAAGAATTGTAATGCATTCCACTGTCATATAAAAATCAGGGCCCAGTGCTATGGCATACACTTATAATCCCAGCAGCTCGGAAGGCTAACACAGGACATCCAGAGTTCAAAGCCAGCCTCAGCAATGGCGAGGACCTAAGCAACTCAGTGAGACCCTGTCTCTAAATAAAATTAAAAATAGGGTTGGGGGTGTGGCTCAGTGTTTGAGTGCTCCTGCATTTAATCCCCAGTACTCCCCCCACCAAAAAAAGGAATCAGGATTTGAGGAGTGTAGCTTGGTAGCAGAGCACTTGCCTAACATTCTAGAAGCAGGGGGATCAGAATGAAGGGTGAGTTTAAGGGTATTCATTTTGCTACCCTTTTGATTTCTCTGAAAGTTTGAAAATTTCAAAGTAAATATAGGAACAAATAAAACTCATAAGCAGTTACCCAGTGACATGGTACTTAAACTAAAATACCAGGATAGTATTAATTTTTTATTTTTTTAATATCTTTTTTAGTTGTAGATGGACACAATACCTTTACTTTGTTTATTTTTATGTGGTGCTAGGATTGAACTCAGGGCCTTGCACGTGTGAGGCAAGTGCTCCACCGCTGAGCCACAACTCTAGCCCCAATTTTTTATTTTTCCATTGGCTTTGAAATCTAGGCTAAGCTAAATACTAAGGTACAAGGTGAGTAAAAGAATAGATCTCAAGTTTGAAGATGTTGTTTCTAAGGAAAAAATATAACACTGAATAACTAGTAAGCATTTTGGTTTTATCTTTACAGAGCAAAAGCTAATAACAGTTACCTTGTTGAATTATTTTTAGGTTGGGGATGTAGTTCAGTGGCAGAGCACTTGCCTAGCAGCAACTGTCAGGCCCTAGGTTCAGTCCTCAGCACTTCAATAACAACAACAAAAAGAACCTCTTCTGAAATTAATTAGAATTTAGTAAATGATAAGTGTGTCATAAATCAGTGGGAATCAAAAAAATTATGAATTGTGCTAGGACAAGTGCTCTTTGGGGAGAAAATAGCTACAGATGAATATATAATTTGGAAATGATAAAAGACTTTAAGCATAATAGTATGTGAATAAACTACAAAGAGAAGTACAGATCTGTATATCAAAACATAAACTGAAATACTTTAAAAAGTACATTTAAGAGGAAACTAGCCTGGCCCAGTGGCACATACCTTAATCCCAACAACTTGGGAGACTGAGGCAGTAGGATTACAAATTTGAGCCCAGCCTGGGCAATTTAAATTTATCAAGACCCTGTCTCAAAATTTTAAAAAGGGGCTGGGAATGTGGTTCAGTGGTAGAGCATCCCTGAGTTTAATCCTGAGTGCCACAGAGAGATAATACTGAAGCATGTTTTCAATGAATATACAAAAGAGATTGGTAAACACATGTGTTTGCAGTTTTTAAAACCTCCTGAAAGATGAATATAAGACATAAATGAATTCACAAAGCAAAAGACAGTTCAGTTTGACCTAGTGACCAGGGACCTTTAAATAGAATCTTAGGAAAATGTATGCCCTTTGATTCAGAAACTTCTACAATTGTAAGGAAATTATCTCTTTTATGTTTGAGGTTGTTCAACACATTGCTTATACTTACAAGAACAAAATAATGTTTTTTTAAAAAAACAGGTAAGGGGCTGGGGATGTGGCTCAAGCGGTAGCGTGCTCGCCTGGCATGCGTGCAGCCCGGGTTCGATCCTCAGCACCACATACAAACAGATGTTGTGTCCACCGAAAACTAAAAAATAAATATTAAAAATAAAAAAAACAGGTAAGGGGCTAGATAAATTATGTTATTATATCCACATAATGTATTATAAACCATGTTTTTAATAAATATTTAATAGCATATAAAATTATTCATGATATAACAGAAGAAAAGCAGAGGCTGAGGATATAGCTCAGTTGGTAGTACGCTTGCCTCATATGCACAAGGTCCTTGGTTCAATCCCCAGCCAGCACCACAAAAATAATAATAATAGTAACAGGAAAAAAAGTAGTGTCTATTATAGATCAATATAGATATCATATTCCTACCCAAAAAACAAGTTTGTATGTATTATAATAACTGAAATAAGCATATCAAAGGAATTAAGAATGTTGGTAGATAATTTTCATTTTATACCTTTCTAAATATTTCAATTCTCAAATATAAGCTAATATTGTGAAGTAATTCTGTGGGCATCTTTTCAAATTAATGTATAACAAAACATTCATGTAGATGAAAATTTGACATATTTACAACATTCTAATTTCTTTCAATAACACTACCCTGTTTTTAGATCATGATCCCCTTTTCCAAGGCCACAATCACCTGTAGCCCATGGGAAGAGACCAAAGCAGGGATCTGCCTTCGTTTTCCTCAGCACTAATTTTCTAAATGAGAAGCCATGTGACTCCTCAAAATGTATCCTCTCCTCTGAATGCTTTATGTGTAATCCTCACAGGCAGGATCTGGTTACCTGTGCAGTTATGAATTCCCACAAGTTAAACAGATCATTGTCTCTAGTCCTACCCAATTTAAAAGTTCTTGGTAAAATTTGACCTGTCTCCCACAAATAAGTGTATTGGTGTTGAAAATAGTAATATTCTATATATATTTATATATATATATATATATATATATATATATATATATATATATAAATATATATAGAATATTACTATTTTTAAATTGATGGTAACCAGTAGAGAGATGTATTATACTTTAGCTGTGAAATCATCTATTATAGTTTTACGTATATGCATATAATTATTTTTAGCAGTAAGCAGGACTCTTGGGTAAATAGCAGTTATTGGACAGATCTGAACGTCTGAAAGGAAAAAAATCACCCTTAAAATAGAAGACCAAGAGAATTAATATATGGGGGAAAAATGTTTACCCTCTTTTTTTTTTAATTAATTTAACTAAAACTATTTTTTTCTGGTGGCCTACTTTGTCCAGTCCAATCTCCTTTATCTGTGAGTGGATTAAATACTTAGCAGATTAAAAATAGAAACCCCAGACCATGCCAGCACTGTTCCCTGCCTGTTGTATACATTGGTACTGAACACAGAGGCAAATCTAAATATACTTGTTTTATCTGTATTTCAAAAGCAAACATAACTTGTTTATGAGCTGCCCAAAAAGCAGTTGACTGTTTTACTTACATTTATAAGTTGAAATTTTCAGTTTAGACCTGAGAATGTCTTTAGGGCTCAGCAGTGGCACATCTAGGCAGCAAAGCCTGCAGACCTCATGAACGTATTTCAGTTAAAGCACAAATAATTAACACATAACAGTTGCTGTTCTAGGTGGCTTTTGTTAACGTGGCTGATAGCTATTGATATTTACCTTGTTATAAATCAGAATTAAAAAATCACTGGGCTGGGGTTGTGTAGAGCACTTGCCTAGTACATGTGAGGCCCTGGGTTTGATCCTCAGCACCACGTGAAAATGAATAAATAAAATAAAATAAAAGATATTTAAAAAGAAAGAAAGAAAGAAATCACTAAAATACATATTTTTTAAAATAATAACATATTTTTATGAAAATGTTTACATTCAGTCCCTTGTTATAGCACATCATACATCTTCTGGGAAAAAAACTACATTTTTGAGAGAATGAGGATGAAATAATTTCCTAGTATTATTATTAAAATGGTTTTAATCTCACAGATGCCCTGAAAGGATCTTGGGACTCAAGATGTTTGAGAACCATTGTTATATTTTCATTCAAACCTTGTAACATTCAAAACTTGTAACTATTTTCACAATGCAGGCATAGATACATATCGTACATGTGCCAGATTTTATATTCAATAATGATGAAATTATTATTTACATTTTTGACCAAAAAATTGGTTTGTAGCTCAATAAGATTATAGTTTAAAATTAATTAATGTCTTTGTTTCTTCCTTCCTTCAGGTGTATTTGGTGTCAGAAAACAGTACATGATGAGTGCATGAAAAATAGCTTAAAGAATGAAAAGTGTGATTTTGGAGAATTCAGAAATATCATCATTCCACCAAGTTATTTAACTTACATTAACCAGATGCGAAAAGACAAAAAAACAGATTATGAAGTGGTAATTAGAGATTATTTTTCCTATATTATTATTTCTATAAAGTTGAGTCAGTGTATGAGATTGTTAATTCTGCATTTGTGAGAAGAATCAGAGCCAGAAATAAAATAAATAAAAGATTAGCCAAATTATTATATGTGTGCACATATGTGACAATAAATCCCATCATTAGGTACAAATATAATTCACCAATTAAAAAATGTGGTGGGGAGGGGAAATAAAAGGTCAAGAACAAGAAGGGATGTAAAATACCTTTATGGTAAGCTATAAAACCCTACCAATTCCCAGAAGTGTGATAAAAATTTTGGCTCTTGAGTTCTTTCATGCCTAGAGGGAGATCAAAAATGTACTAGTGATTTCTAAATCACTGCCTGCATTTGAACCTAGCTTTTTAAAAATAGATTCCTAAAGCCAGGCATGGTGACACTTGCCTATAATCCCAGTGACTCAGGAGGCTGAGGCAGGAGGATCAGAACTTCAAGTCCAGTTTCAGCAACTTAGCAAGGCCCTAAGCAATTTAACAAGACCCTGTCTCAAAAGAAAATATAAGAACAACTGGGGATGTACTTGGTGGTAAAGTGCTCTTAGGTCCAATCCCCAGTACCCCCAAAAAAGAATTCCTTAGTCCGGTTTCATTGCCATGTTTGATTTAATAGATTTAGGGTAGAGCCCGGAAATCCATATTTTTTTTAAGGTCCTCACATAATTCTGATGACCAGTCAAATTCGAAATTCATTATTGTCAGTGAAAAGAAAATAGGAATTTTCCTCACACCTTGTTCTAAAAGAATTTTCCATGTGGAATTCTACATGAGGTCTCTAAAAAAAGTTTATATTGCACATTGGATGCTCCAATAAATAATACCAGACATTGAAGTTGTTGGTGAAGGATTTGCAGTGTGTGTGTATGTATGAAAATCAATGTAAAAATATCTCTCAATCTTTATGTAGCTCTTAAAGAATAATTATAAAAATTTATATATATATTCCCTACTTGAATATGCGAAAATTTTTAAACCTTAATATTGTTAAGATACACTTTTTAAAAAATGTACAGCCTCTTATCTGAATTTAATCTGAAATTATAAGAGGTATGAGAATCACTCAGTTAAAACCACAGAATGACTTTATTAATGTTGAAATCTATAAAGAGAGGGAAAGAGAAGAAATGGTTAGATTATAAAATTTTATTTGGCTTTTGGCTATTACAAGTATGGATTTTTGAATCCACTTTTGAGTACCCCATTTTAAAAAAAAAAAAAAAACTTTCAACTAGAATATAACCAGCAAAGGAAAATTAAGCATGAAAAGAGATCAAAGAAAAATCCATATCAATATCCATTAGATGAATGGTTGAAAGGACTTGAAATGTATTTCTGAGAGACAAACTCATATTACAGGTAGAGCATCCCTAATCAAAAAATGCAAAATACAAAATTTTCTGAGTGCTGACATGACACCACAAATAGAAGATTCTAAACTTGATGGGTTGTGGTCAGAATGTAGGCACACTAAAAACATTGTGTAAAATTACTTTCTGCTGTCTATAGAAGGTATATGGGAAACAAGAATTTCATGTTTAGACTTGGGCCTTATCCCATTATATATATGCAGATATTCCAGAATCAGAAAATATTCTGATTCCAGGCATTTCAGAAAAGGAATATTCAACCTGTACATTGCTTCAGATGTTTAAACACAGCCGTGGAAGAATAAATAATATCCAGTTGCTTTAGAAGCAAAATTAGAACAATGAATGAAAGTTATTGAAAGACAGACTTTCACCTCAGTTTAACCCAGAACTTGGTACTATTTTAACAGTGGCATGAACTGCCTTGTTATTTCCTTCCTAACATATCTGAGCTTATGCTGGAGGACTTACCTAAAGTAACATAGAGGAAAATTGTACATTAAGTTGGAAGGTTAATCTCTTAAGGTCTTTTTTCATTCTTAGAACTGTTTGACTTTCATATTATATTGATAGTACTGGTATCATTGTTTTTTCAGCAAATTCCAGCACCATTGTTATCAATGAATGAAAAATGTTGTTTGTCATCTCTGAGACTTTTTTTACTCGTTTTAATATTTTTAGCTAGCCTCCAAGTTTGGAAAACAGTGGACCCCAGTAATAATCCTGGCCAACTCCCGCAGTGGAACTAACATGGGAGAAGGACTATTGGGAGAATTTAGGATCCTGTTAAATCCAGTCCAGGTAATTAAACAGATCACCTTCCTTTCTTTATTAATCTTTGCATTTTCAATTTCCCTTGAATTCAGCTTTTACTAATTCTTTAAGTCACTAATCATGTAGTAACAGGAAAGAATAATAATTATAAAACTATCAAGCCATTCAGATGTGTGGAAAAACAGAAACCATATTACCTAGCAATCCCACTTCCGTTATCTACCTAAGGGAAATGAAAACATGTTCCCCAAAAATTTGTATGGAAATGTTCATCGCACATTAAATGGAAACAGTTCAACTGTCAATCAGTCGGTGAGTGGATACACAAAACGTGTGCCCTCAAATAAAATGGAATACTGTTCAGTGATACAAAGGAATAAGTTATCTATTACAGTAAATAAGCTTCAAAAACATTATGCTAAGTGCAAGAAGCCAGGCTCAGGCAAACACATATTATACAATTCATATATGTGACCTGTCCAGAAAAGACAAATCAATAGTGACAGAGTAGATTGTTGTTGGCCTGAGGCTAAGGTTGGAAAGGAGGAGAGACTGCAAAGGGCCATTGGAGGGTCTTATTAAAGCAATAGAAATGTTCTAAATTGGATTATAGTGGCAGTTTCACAACTTGATAAACTGACTAAAAATGGTAGACTTGTTTACTTCAGGTAAATTTTATGATATGTAAATTATAACTTCATTTTTTAAATTTTAGAATGGAAACTAGGCAATATGATATCATAAATGGACTGGAGCATTCATTTATTTACACAGGCAAATGATTTAACCTTCCTGCATGCCTCAGTTTCCTGGCCAATAGAATAAGAAGAACTCCTACTTTGTCAGTGTGGGGCATAAGCCATGGTGAATATATAAAGTGCCTGGCATGGTACCTGACATGTTATTAATGATAAATACACAGTGGCCAGTATTAGTTAACTATATGCCTACTCATCTACAGGGAAATAATCTCTCAGATGAAGGACAATATTGTATAAAAATACTTTTTTTCTTGTTCTTTCATTTCTAGGTTTTTGATGTAACTAAAACTCCTCCTTTCAAAGCCCTACAACTTTGTACTCTTCTTCCCTATTATTCAGCTCGAGTACTTGTTTGTGGAGGAGATGGGACTGTGGGCTGGGTCCTGGATGCAGTTGATGAAATGAAGATTAAGGTATTTGTCTTTAAGAACCGCTGTAACGGGGATGTAGCTCAGTGGTGGAGCACTTGCCTAATATGTATAAGGACCTGGGTTCCATCCCCAGCACCAAAACAAAACAAGAAAAAACAAACTTACTACTACAGAAACACTTCTAAGATTAATTATACAGTATTGTTTTAATTATGTAGGAAATATTAGAAGACATCACCAATTCAAATGGATAAGGATGGGATATTGTGATAAAGCAGTTAGTACAACCTAGAATTGTTATATTTTTGTCTTTATTGCTTTGGTTTTCAAGTTTTACAAAATATTATTATGTTATACATTATTTAAAGAGAAAATCTGAAGTATATCTTCCATGTTCTAGGGACAAGAAAAATACATTCCACAAGTTGCAGTCTTGCCTCTAGGAACAGGCAATGATCTGTCCAATACACTGGGTTGGGGTACAGGTTATGCTGGAGAAATACCAGTTACACAGGTCCTAAGAAATGTAATGGAAGCAGATGGAATCAAACTAGATCGGTAAGTTACACTTTGCCAAAAAGTGTATTTCTTGAATGTTGGGAATAGTATTTGGTTTGTAAATGAAGACTTGTGTAGCTGTGAACTTAAATGTAATTTGAATGTAAAAGATTATATTAGTTTTACTTATAAGTAGATGCTGATGTCTGTCTTTGTTATTTTATAAGGTCCAAAGGCAAAGTATGCTGAGTACTTTCTCAAAATTTGCATTCTTTCTTAGATGTGGTTACTTTCTCTAATGTTATTTTAATAGAAAAACCTCATCTATCAGGCATCCAGAGTATTGTTTTTGGTTTAAAAGTTTGTTTGGTTTTTTTTCCTATCTTCCAGATGGAAAGTTCAGATAACAAATAAAGGATACTACAACTTAAGGAAGCCTAAGGTATGTTTTTAGTGCTTCTGTTATGAATAGTTTTAGCAAACAGACACAGAATGTCCACAGTGCATAAGTTGCAGCACTATCTAGTTGGATGCAGAGGCCTGGTGCTTATCTGGAGGGAGCTGGTAATGGAACAGAAGAGACCATGTGCCCACCTCACTAGCTTCTGTAAAAGGTGCTGTGGGGAAGAACAAGGTGTAAGCATACTTCCTTCTGCCTTGGCAGATAAGGCTGAGGAAATTACAGAGGAAGTGATGTGGGAGCTGGCCCTTAAAAGATTAATACAGTTTAGATCAACAGAGAAAGGAACAAAGGACTTTCCACAGAAGGAATAGTTAAATAGTGTGAGGTGTGGTTAGCAAACAGCAAATAGTACAGAGATAATGGATCTGTGTTTTTGTTTTTATTTGCAGTGCTGGTGATCATACCCAGGACCTTGCTCATGCTAGGCAAGCACTCTCCCACTGAGCTACAGCTCCAACTCAAATCTGTATTTCAAAAAGATATTCTGGAGATAGTGTGAAAATAAGTTAGAAGCTGCATGAGAGCATTAACAAGGAGAATCTTAGAGTGAGGACAATTCAAAGACATTTTAAAGTTGGAATTGATCGAGCCTTGGCAATTTATTGGTATAAGAAGAAAGAGAAAACGCATATTACTACTAGAGTTCTGATTTTTATTATTGTATATATGGAAACGGCATTAACCAAGATAAGAAAAACAGGAAGTTTCAGGCTTAGGTAGGAAGAAAATAGTTACATTTGGGGTATATCAACTCAAATAACTGTGGGTTGGAAGTTTGAGCTTGTTAACTCAGGAATAAGAACAGAGCTAGACATATAGATTGGGGCGTCCAGGCTAGGTCGGGAAATAAGATACTTAACTATCTATAGCCTGGATTGAGACTGATAGAAACTGAGAGTTGCAAAGGTTTGAAGTAAATACATTGGGACTGTCAAAGTGAAGCCCTGAGTGCACAGAGGAGAGCCTTTCTAGATGCTGGGGTATGAGTGTGGCATGGTAAATAGAAATGGAAAGTCAGATTCATATTCATAGTTACCAGCCTAGAACTGAAGTTTGTTTCTAGTAACTTCACCAGAGAGTATAAAGTAGCTCTATGTGAAAAATTTTAAAAGTACTCAATTTTCAAAAAGGAACAAAAGACTAAGATTTACATATTGAAGTATGACACCTGCTTGCAGAGAGACAGTTCTATTGCTTATCCTTTCTCACAGGAATTCACAATGAACAACTATTTTTCTATTGGACCTGATGCTCTCATGGCTCTCAATTTTCATGCTCATCGTGAGAAGGCACCATCTCTGTTTTCTAGCAGAATTCTTAATAAGGTGTGTTGGATAAAATAACATTTCCTGCTTATCACTGAAGGTACAGTAAAAATCAATAGTTCAATTATATTTAGCACTCTTAGATCTCTTAGATTCTAATTGAACTAACTTATAGAAACATTTACCTGCTCTGTTGTGTAGGACTGTCAAGTTAGATTCTTTTTTTTTTTTTTTTTTTTGAGTTGTAGTTGGATATAATACCTTTATTTTATTATCTTTATGTGATGCTGAAGATTGAACCCAGCGCCCCACATGTGCTAGGCAAGTGCTTTACCACTGAGCCACAACTCCAGCCCTCAAATTAGATTCTTAAATATATTTTATTAACTGGAACACATTTTTTTTTAAAGAGAGAGTGAGAGAGGAGAGAGAGAGAGAGAGAATTTTTAATATTTATTTTTTAGTTCTCGGCGGACACAACATCTTTGTTGGTATATGGTGTTGAGGATCGAACCCGGGCCGCACGCATGCCAGGCGAGCGCGCTACTGCTTGAGCCACATCCCCAGCCCTGGAACACATTTTTATTTTATTTTATTTTTAGATATCAATGGACCTTTATTTATTTATTTATTTATTTATTTATTTATATGCAGTGCTGAGAATTGAACCCCAGTGCCTCACACATGCTAGGCAAGTGCGCTACCACTGAGCCACAACTCCAGCCCCTAACTGGAACAGATTTTTGAAAATTCAATGTTGGAATGTTTTTCAACATATTTTGTTTAGGTGAAAAGTAAATATATGATAACTTATATAAATGGCAACTGAAATTGGAAAGGCAGATAGGCAGAGTAAAATTTTAGTTAAGTCATTAATGAAAAAATATAAACCATTGGCTTATAAAACTCCATAAGACAGATGAGGTAAGGAAAAGAGCACTTGTTTACTGTGACTCTTAGCTATGGTCATCACTCTGGTTTCTGGCACAGTCAGTTCCTTTAATGGAAGCTTTGTTTTGGATTTTGTTTGTTTGTTTTGGTACTGGGAATTGAACTCAGGCACTCAACCACTAAGCCACATCCCCAGCTCTATTTTGTATTTTATTTAGAGACAGGGTCTCACTGAGTTGTTTAGCACTTCGCTTTTGGAGAGGCTGGCTTTGAACTCATGATCCTCCTGCATCAGCCTCCTGAGCCACTGGATTATAGTCGTGCACCACTGTGCTGGGCTCAGAATTTTTTTTAAATGACTTTAATGATAGAACAAAAGAATGTGAAAGACAAATACAACCAGGCATGTTAGCACACACCTGTAATCTCAGCAACTCAGAGGCAGAGGACCCCAAGTGCCTCAGCAACTTAGCAAGACCTTGTCTCAAAAAAATAAAAAGGTTGGCGAGGTGTGGTGGTGCATGCCTGTAATCTCAGTGGCTTGGGAGCCTGAGGCAGGTGGATGTGAGTTCAAAGCCAGCTCAGCAACTTAATGAGGCACTTAGCAACTCAGCAAGACCCTGACTCTAAATAAAATATTTAAAAGGGCTAGGGATGTGGCTCAGTAGTTGAGCACCCCTGGGTTCAATCCTCAGTACCAAAAAATTAAATTAAATTAAAACAAAATAACTAATTCTATTCCTGGGCCTATTTTACAATATTTCAAATTTTATTTCGTTCCCTTTTATTATAGTTACTAAAGCAATAAATATTGCGATTTATATAAATGATAATTAACTCTTCTGTACTTCGTCAACCTTTCTGTATTCAATATTTATATTCAAAATGAATCATTAAATGTTTGCTTAATTTATCTGCATTTTCCTTAAGCAATTGGAGTAATCAGCAGAAAAACATCATTTAAACATAAACCACCCCTATTCCTTCTGAAAAACAGACTAAACTTTAAACTAATAGCCTATAATCCCAGCTACTCTGGAGGCTGAGACAAGAGGATCACAAGTTCAAGACCTGGGCAACTTTAGCAAGACCCTGCCTCAAAATTAAAACACTAAAAGGGCTGGGCTATAGCTCAGTGGTATAGTACTCTGGGTTCAATCCCCATTACCACCAAAAAAAGTATGGCCTTTATTGTCATCTCAAAAGAGGGATGATTAACATTTCCTCTGTTGTACCACAGTTCAACTCTTTTTTTTTATTTTCAGAAAATGTATAATTTAATAAATATTGTATAATTGGAATCTTGCCCCGAGTGTACAGTCCAATTGGAGAGATAATGCTCACCGGGAACAAATTTTTTAAATGACAAGTATAATGTGATATCAGCATAACGTCAGAATTGTTTAGGAAAGAGAGAGGTGGGAAAGTTTCCAAGGAAGCTCAGGTGCAAGGGCCAGACTTGAGTCTCTGAAGAATGAGCAGCATACCTAGGAAGAGAGACCATGGACTCATCCTAAACTGGGGCTACTGATCTTATTTCTTTTTTGTACCAGGAATTGAACCCCAGGCACTCTACCACTTAGCCACATCCCCAGCCCTTTTCTACTTTTTTTTTTTTTTTTTTTTTTTTTTTTTTTTGAGACAGAGTCTTACTGAGTTGCTTAGGACCTTGCTAAGTTGCAGAGGCTGACTTTGAACTTATAATCCTCCTGCCTCAGCCTCCCAAGTCTCTGAGACTATAGGCATGTGCTCACATAGAACTCTTTAAGCCAAGAGTAGCATAATAGAATGAAATGTAAAATGAAAAGGCTGGTAAAAGAGAATCACACACCAAAGCATCCCTTGGAGTGCCCTTCTGTCCATCAGTGTTCATTCCACTCCAAGGAAATGCTGTTCAAGGCAGAATGGGGAACTTTGTACAGTGTCTTTTTCTTAACATTTAAAAGGGTTTGTGAGATTTGTTTTAATGTCATATTTTTGTTCATTTTTCATAGGCTGTTTATTTATTCTATGGAACCAAAGATTGTTTAGTGCAAGAATGTAAAGATTTGAATAAAAAAATTGAGGTAAGCCACAAATACCTTCCACAAAGTTTTAGATGTTTTCAGGATTATGAAGGTTTTTTAACAGAAATGCTGATTCTTCTTTTAAGTTACTTTGCTAACATATGTGGGGTATTTATTTGTGTGCCAAGCACTTTGCTGAGTGCTTTATATACATTATCCCTCTAAACAGTTCCCATAAACTATAAGGCAAGTAGTAGTATATTACTATTACACAGAAGAGAAAACTGAATTTAAGTAATTTGCCCATATTCGCACAGTTGGTTTCACAGGCATGGTAGTCAGGTTTGAACCCAGGTTTATCTAACACCCAAATCTGTTTAACTGATATGCCCTAATGATTTGCACTTTAAGTTGTCTACTACAGTGAGTGCCTGATTTATCGTAAATGCTCAGAAGACATTTAAATGCAAAGTTCAATTCAGACTGTTTTGGTGCGATCTCTCTCTCTTTTTTTTTTTTTTTTTTAAGTATCCCTCCTGGTGCCTTTCCTCTACTGATCTCCCTTTGATTTTTTTTTTTTTTTAAGAGAGAGTGAGAGAGGAGAGAGAGAGAGAATTTTTATTTTTTTTTAATCTTTTTTTTTTTTTAAAGAGAGAGGAAAGGGGGAGAGAGAGAGAGAGAGAGAATTTATTTATTTTAGTTCTCGGCGGACACAACATCTTTGTTGGTATGTGGTGCTGAGGTTCGAACCCGGGCCGCACGCATGCCAGGCGAGCGCGCTACCACTTGAGCCACATCCCCAGCCCTGAGAATTTTTAATATTTATTTTTTTTTAGTTCTCGGCGGACACAACATCTTTGTTGGTATGTGGTGCTGAGGATCGAACCCCGGTCGCACGCATGCCAGGCGAGCGCGCTACCGCTTGAGCCACATCCCCAGCCCAACGATCTCTCTCTTATATACCTAAACAAAATAATACTGTACATGCTGGCACATTCCTATAATCCCAGCTACTCAGGAGGCTGAGATAGGAGAATTGCAAATTTGAGGCCAGAATGGAGAACTAGACCTTATCTCAAAATAAAAAGATCTAGAGAGATAGCTAAGTGATACAGCACCCAGTACAAAAAAAAAAAAAGACAGAGAAAAAAAGGAGTGATGGTAAAGGACTAGGGATGTAGCTCAGTAATTGAGGGATCGCCTAGCATGCATGAACCCTTGGTTCAATTCCCACTACCAAAGCAAAAATGTATAAACAGTAAAAGTAGAATTCTAGTGATTGATTATTGTTACAGTATACCTGATAACATGAGATGGCAAAACCTTGTGTGTATTTCTTGCTTGCTTTTAAAAATAATCTAATGGGCTAAGGCTGTAGCTCAGTGGCAGAATGCTTGCCTAGCATGTGTGAGGCACTGGGTTCAATCCTTAGCACCACATAAAAATAAATAAAGGCATTCTTTCCATAAAAAGTAATAATAATAATCTAATGGTTATAAAAACAACAAAGATGCTAATGGAGAGACCCAAAACTAGTAAAGTAAGTATGGGAATAAGTAAGATGGGAAGAGATAATAAAAGAGAGAATAAAGTGAGCAGAGAATAAGGAGCCAAATTTACATTAGCCAAGGAAAGCCATGCTGTTAGCAAACACTCAAGAGCCTGTGGGAGCCACACCACACAGAATAGCCAGGTTCTCCATAAAGAAGGTCTTGGGCATCCCAGCTGCCCAGGAGGCTGAGGCAGCAGGATCGTGAGTTCAAAGCCAGCCTCAGCAACTTAGCGAGGCCCTAAGCAACACTGATCCTGTGTCTAAATAAAACACAAAATAGAGCTAGGGATGTGGCTCAGTGGTTGAGTGCCCCTGAATTCATTTCCCTGTACCAAAAAAAGGTCTCTGGATACTTTATTATATTTCCTTCTTTCTGGGCTTTGATAATATTGGTAGCACATATAAAATAGCACTTTATTTTGTTGTCTGAGTTTTAATTTATACAAAGGTGTTTGTGAAGCCACCTGCAAAATGCAAGGTACTGTCCTAAATACTGGAGTTGCAGTGATAAATCCCTTCTCTAAGTTTACAGCCCAGAGGGAAAAAAAGATACTTAAATCACATTGCAACATAGTATGAGAAGTGATATAAAAAAGCAGGTGGTCTTATAGGAGTTAGGAGCTTCAGATGCTTGTCTAAGGAAAATGACAATAATATGAAGTCATTCTAGAAAAAGTAACAAGCTGAAATCTAAAAATTAAAAATTAGCTAAGTGAAGAAGGTAAAGAAGATTGTTCTATGGTATGTTCTCCTTGCCTCTTCGGCCATGTTTGCATGGCCGAAGAGGCAAGGAAGAACATGATATAGTAGTGTTCAAACAGAAGCATAGTAGCAAAAGCTAAGGATGGACAGAAACCAAATCACAGAGGTTTGTATTGGCCTATTAAGGAGCTTGAATTTTGTCATGAGCATAGAGTCAAGCCACTGAAGGGTTATAACATGGGTCTTAGGTGCATTGTGTCAATCCAGCTGCTCTGTGAGGAGTGCACAGGAGAGAAGTAAAGCTAGTAATAAACAGACCGGTTAGAACAAGCAGAAGAAGGAGATGATGGTTCTGCCCTAAGGTACTTTCCCAAATGATAGAGAAGTAGTATCAGCTGGGCACAATGACACACACCTGTAATCCCAGCAGCTTGGGAGGCTGAAGCAGAAAGAACACAAGTTCAAGTCCAGCCTCAGGAACTTAACAAGGCCCTAAACAAATTAGTGAGACCCTGTCTCAAAAAACAAAATGTAGTTAAGCAGTCCTGGGTTCAATTCCTGGTACCCAAAAAAAGAGAAAAGTAGCCTCACCTGTTTTCAGATTGATGAATGTGGAGGAGAAAGGCATAGGTGGCCAAGATAAATCCCATGTTTCTGGCTTGGGGAAGGTGAGGGATGTGCTGCTCTTCCCTATGAAATAGGTTGGTGAGGGGAAGCAGGTTGCTGAGAAGGGTTTTGTCTGTTTTGTATATGCATCATGAATACCACAGTCAGTAGAAGTGTTTTGTGGGCCTTTGAATATGGCCCAACTCGCCAGCAAACTGTGCCAGCAAAGTAGAACTGTCAACACAGAGATGGCTAAGACTACCCCCCACAGCCTGCAGCATGGAGAGAAGAGGGGCTTAGTACTGGCCACAGAGGTAGGAGTCCCCAGCGAGCAAAGGAGTTTTCAGGTGCAAAAGAGGCTTCATTAGTATCAGGTCAAAGGTAAGCTGTGAGTTAGACAAGGCCTGAAGAGAATGATGGAATTTAACAAAAAGGTCATTATTAATGCCTTAATTAAACACAATTCCTCTGATTGGATGTGGTGTACACCTATAATCCTGGCCACTCTGGAGGCTGAGGCAGAGATTATAAGCTTGAGGTCAGCCTGGGCAATTTAGGGAGACCCTCTCTCAAATTTAAAAATGTTTCACTGAGGAGGTGGGAAAGCCCAGACCATCTCCAGTGAGAGGTGGGAAATAGTCTTCTCCTACACCTGCTTCTCTCATGTCTTCATGATTCCAGCTGGGTATGTGTGGAAGTCACGAGCCCTGTGGTAACTAACTGCTTACATTTCTTTAAAGCTAGAACTGGATGGTGAGCAAGTACAGCTGCCTAATTTGGAAGGCATCATTGTTCTGAACATTGGCTACTGGGGTGGTGGCTGCAGATTATGGGAAGGAATGGGAGATGAGACTTACCCACTAGCCAGGTATGTGTATTCACAATCTTATGTCACCATTTTCTTTAAAACACCCTATTATTATAGACTTTCACATTTTTTTTCAGCTTTTCTTGTTTATATACTCAGTAATATAAACATTTAATAGGTTGATGGCCCCATTTGTGTTAGAAAATAACTGCCCTTACTTGGCTGATTTTATTTCATTGCATCATATGATCCATATTTCCTTCTTCAATTGTTAGGCATGATGATGGTTTACTGGAAGTCGTAGGAGTGTATGGGTCTTTCCACTGTGCTCAGATTCAAGTGAAACTCGCAAACCCTTTTCGAATAGGACAGGCACATACAGTTCGGGTAGGTAAAATATGCTGTAATACTCTATTTTCAGACCATTCATCTGTTGAAGAAAGGAGGCATGGTGTTTTTTTATCTAAACAGGTTTATGGCCCATGCTGTTGGTAACCCTACTTCAGAGGCTCGAGTGGATGGGAAAGAAACAGGAAACATGGCCCTTAATCCAGTCAAAGAAATAAGGCATCTCCTGAAAATGAATCCCTAAACAATCCGTGAATATTTTCATATATTGAGTTTAGTTTTCTAGAAATGAGATGCAGAAGGATTAAGGGACCATAGGTGGTATTAGTAAGGAAGATCTTTCTGAACTTCTTGGGACTGACTTTTTTCTAATTTTTTTTTCCTAACATCAGCTGATTTTGAAGTGTTCGATGATGCCAATGCAGGTAGATGGAGAGCCATGGGCCCAGGGGCCCTGCACTGTCACCATAACTCACAAGACACATGCTTCAATGCTGTATTTCTCTGGAGAACAGACGGACGATGACATCTCTAGTACTTCAGAGCAAGAGGACATAAAGGAAACTGAGTAGACAAATGAGAAAATGAAAACTTAGTGTAGCATCTGCACAAGCCAGTAGATACATGTTCATCCAAAAGCAGAAATTCTGTATCAGCTATTCAGTCTTAATTTCACTCATAGTATAATGGATATACATGTAAGGGCTGGGATCTAGCTCAGTGGTAGAGTATTAGCCTAATGCATGAGGCTCTGGGTTCAATCCCTAGCACAAGGGAAAAAAAAAAAAAATACAGTATTTAATGGGTACACATTTATGTAAATAGCATTCCCAAAAGAGTCAAACTTCCAGTTAGTACAAATTCGTATTCTCTTTTCAGCATACTTTGACCATGTTACTAACTTTGGAAAAATCACTAAAGATTACTTGAACATGAAATGTTTTTCATGGTTGTATATTTTGAGAGTGAAGCTTACTCTGAAATACGCACTCTCATTCCTTATTCTTAAATAAAATATTTGATGGACAGTATGTGGGTAGAAAAATCATTTCCATCTTAATTTTTAATTCGGTGACTCCATATTGTTTTAAAAATTAGCTTGCTGTTTTGAACGGAAATGGTTCATGTCAAACTGGCATGGTGAATGCTAGGCAGTCTCCTGCAGCATGCTTTTTCAAACCCTTAAAGGAGAAATGTAAAAGAAAGACAATGATCAAAATTTGCTTAAAATGTTATAATTTTTATTGTTTGGTCATTTTTAGACTTCTAGATACTGTTTATTGTTTGATATTAATCCTGTCCATGACCATGTTGAGCGAAAGTTCAGGACTTTTGCATTTTGTTTTGTTTTTGTTTGCAGTGCTGGGAATTCAACCCAGGTGCCCACGAATTCTAAGCAAGCTCTCTACCACTGAGCTACACCCCCAACCCAAGGATCTTTTTTTATATCAAAAGAGAACCAGATAGGGGGATTAATCTAAAATAAGATTTAGAGCGTTTTTGGATTAAAAGCTACAGGTTCCAACAATTTTAAAAAAAAATGGTTAAAAGAAACTTACTGATCAGATTAATTGCTCAAAAAAGTTCAAGACTAACTCATGTTTTCAATATTCAGTAGTCTTCTAAGATTTTAAAATAGGGTAGTCTTTCATATTTAAAACTCTTAAAAGAATTTCCCCATGGGGAGGTAAGTGGACAGAAACCACTGCTAAAATGTTTATGTTCTATTTATTTTAAAATGAGAGATATATTTTTAACTTATTTATTATTTACCTTGTTGTGTGATACTTGTGTTTAGTGTTTACACTGTATTATATAGTTTATTTAATAAGTTAAATTGGTCACATAAATTATCCTAGTTATAATTAGATAAAAATATGAAGTCAGGTGCAGTGGCACACATCTGTAATTCCAGAGATTTAGGAGACTGAGGCAGAAGGATCAGAAGTTTGAGGCCAACCTCAGCAACTTAGTGAGACCCTTTCTCAAATTTTAAAACAGGACTGGGGACGTAGCCCGGTGGTAAAGTGGCCCTTGGTTCAATCCCCAGTACCAAAAAATAAAAAAGACATGTAATAAAATCCTAATTTAATTCTCCTCCCAGAAATATTACCTCATTCCTCTATGTTTAAAGTGGGTAGGGCATGAAAAGCACTGGCAGAGTGCTTTTGGATAAATGCAGACATTGTCCCTCAATGCCAAAAACTTATTGAGGGGCAGTTCCATGGCTGCCCGGTAGAGGGTGCTCTTCTGCCATTGTTAACCAGCCTTACCCTAAGGGTCTGCAGTTGGGCACATCCAGTGGGCCTCCAGCCTGGTGTTTTTCTGACAAATGGCCTATTTGTGGGCTTAATGGTCTTTCATGACATTAATCTCTGAAAAACTAGAAAATCCCAGTGGTTCCCCTTAAGGGTCTGCTATGACCCACATGAACCATAAACTTCAATTTGAGTCACCCCAGGCCCAGACCACATTTTGAAAGAACTTTGTAATGTATGCAGTAATCAGTATGTTATATAAAATACTTTTACATTGTTAAATTAACTTCTTTCAGATGTCCAAATGTGATGCTAAATTCTAGTATTGAAAGATTTTGTACACAAGTCTACTTTCAACTTATTCAGGCACCTTTCACATCAGGTAACCATGGCAGACATAGTGGGAGAGTTTTGAAGATTTTCTTTTATGGGCTGATCATGTTTTGAGTATAATGAAGTTTATCCTTTAATTCATGATCAAAGTTTTTATGGTTACCACACTTTATTAATACATTGTTATATTCACTTTGTTGTAGGTTATACCTATAATTCATAGTGTTAATTGTAATCGAAGCAAAGTAAATAGTTTGGAATATCAGAATTAAAATAATCAAAATAACTATAATTTTAATTGTTGAAATTACTCTAACCATAATGTTACACTGGATTTAAGTTTATGTATAATGCCTTTATTTATTTAAACACATTTTTCGGTTATAATCTAATGAGGTTTTTTTTTTTCCTGCTGACCCTTCATGAAATTTTTCTGCTGCCTTATTGATTCATTCAGGTTTAATTTTTATTTAGGAAAGTTATTTCGGAATACTATATCACAAAACATATTGCTATCTTTAATTTTAACAAAATTCACTTACTTTTTTAGCACTAGTTGCCCAGCACTTCAGATAAATGTATAGGCCTGTGCCTTGTTTAAATAAAAACGTTTTGTAATAATTCATGTTTGCAAGTTATATAGTAGGGTGTTAATTGTTTATATTACCAGGGATTCTACATTTTATGAAATAATTCACCATAAGATTTTTCTGTTCCATTTAAAATTGTCTTGATATTAAAAAATAACTTCTACATTCTCAGGAAGAAATATGTGAAGTAAATCATATTTCCATATCCTTTCACATTTCTCTCATCTTTTACTGCCCTAATACATTCCTAATTCCTCATAAACTTAGTGGCTTAAATACTGATTACCTGGCAGCTCTTATAGATCCCTGAGGTAGATAATAATTTTCAGTGCTTTGTTATATTTAATAGGAGTCATCTAGTAGTAAGATTACATGGTTTAAATTATTTAGGTTTTCTGCAACAATTAGATGTGAACCTTTATTGTAATGCTAATGTTTGTAAATTTTTTATAGTTAAAATTATTTATTTTTATTTTTTCAGGATATGTCAAGAACATGTAGTGTTTACTTTCTGAAATGTATTTGCCTAGAATTGTAAAATATACTGTGACTTAGAAATTCCATAGTCTGTTTCGCACTGTAAAAATTAATACTACCAGCATGTCAAGAAAAATAATTTGCATTTGTACTATAAAGTAAAATTGTATCTAATTTATGTTATGGGGATTTTAATTTGCACTAACTAGAAAACTTTAAAGGTTCTGTTAAAATACAAATTGATGTGGACTCAAATACCAAATTTGGCCATTCAATAGAATGGTTGATAGTTTTGTGCAGTTTTCCTTCAAAATAATATTAAAGCAAGAACCAGCACTTTATATTCAGAAATGTTGTTTGAGACTTTTTTTTCCTTCCTATTTTCACCTAGCTTAGGACAGTGAAATGTTAATTTGTTTTTTAAATCTATAAATTTAAAAAAGAAAATATAATTTTGTTACTATATCCCAATCCAAATGAAGATACATGCTTAGCAATAAGACAGAAAAAGGTTTTTTTTATTTTACTTTTAAAAAGTATGTCCCTGTGAGGAGCATGGTGATACACATCTCTAATCCAGCACCTCTAGAAGCTGAGGCAAGAGGATTGCAAGTTTAAGGCCACCCTTGACAATTTAGGGAGATATTATTTCAAAATAAAAAACTGTTAAAGGGCTGGAATTGTAGCTCAGCAGTAGAGCACCCCTGGCCTCAAACGCCAGTACTGCAGGGTGGGGTGGGGGAGTATTCCCCTGCTTTCTGAAATCCCCCTTTAAGACCTGTCTTGTTGGGTTTTGGAATTTTTTTGTAGTGCTGAGGATTGAACCCAGAGTCTTCTTGTGCATTTAAGGCAAGCATGCTACCAACTGAGCCATATCCCCAGCCCATTGTGTTTTTCAAAGTGTTCTCTCAGCATCGGAATCAGGCAGACAGGTCGTTGAAATTACAGCTTCCTGAGCCCAACTCTGGATTTAATAAATCATTGTCTCTGGACTTGGGACATGGAAATCTCTTGGTATTAACAAGCACCCAGACATTTCTCCTGTGCATGGAAACCTGAAAGTTGTTGATGATCTGTGCCTCTTATATTCACCCAGAATATATATATTTTAATGTGGTGCTGAGGATTGAACCCAGGGCCTCTCATGTTCTAGGCAAGCGCTCTACCGCTGAGGCGCAACCTCAGCACCCAGGGCTTTTGCCAGGAGAATACTGTACAAAAAAAATTAATTGAATGTCCTCAAAATTGTTTTTCCTTTACTTTGCTAACATACTTCTTCACAGGCAAATAAATCATTCTTCTAAGAACTCTGAAAAACTTTTTTGCATCCTATTCAAATTGATGTATTTGCTACCATATAAAAATAGCCTCTGCTGGGGCCAGTGGCGCACACCTGTAATCCCAACTGCTCAGGAGGCTGAGGCAGGAGGATCATGAGTTCAAAGCCAACCTCACCAAAAGTGAGGCACAAAACAACTCAGTGAGACCTTGTCTCTAAATAATTAAATACAGGGGCTGGGATTGTGACTCAGAGGCACAGCACAGTGCCTAGAGGCACTGGATTCGATTCTCAGCACCACGTATCAATAAATAAAATAAAGGTTGATTGATATCTAAAAAAATTGTAATAATAATTAAATACAAAATAGGGCTGGGGATGTAGCTCATTGGTTGAGTGCCCCTGAGTTCAATCTCCTCTACAAAAAAAAAAACAAGGACAGGAGGTAGCTTAGTAGTAGAGTATTTGCCTAACATTAACATATGAAGCCCTGAGTTCAATCTTGAGGATGGGGGACTGTATTTTAAGATTCTGGGGAAAGAATTTTTAAAAGTCACCCTATTACAACCATGTTGCTGGTACTCAACCAAGGACATTTCCCCAGTCAGTAAAGATACCCTGAGCTAACTCCCTATTAAAGGAATGCACTAAACAGGAGAGGAGCCATAATCTAGAAAATTTTCATCATGTGGGTTGTATTTCTGGGGGACTGACAGAATGTTGAAAAGGATGAGCTGGGGAGAGTTCTGTTTTCCTTTCCTCTAAGATTATCCAGGTAAGAGAGCATCCTGATCAGAGGAATAGATTGGGCTACTTGAGAAACTGAAGAGCATTTGTTCTTATTTGAGTTCTGGGCTCTGCTGGCAGTCCTTGCAATTTGATCTGCTTGAATGACCGCTGCAGATAAATCGGCACTGTGGTCCATACATCTATTCTTTATAAGTTCAAAGCAGCCCAGCTGAGTCCTTGGCCCCGGCACTCTTCTGAGGGGGTGACTACTTCATATCAGAATCACAGTATTGAGGACACTTGTGGAAACTACCTGATTCTCCAACTGGCCTTTGGTATTTTCTTCCCTGTTTGAGCACAGCCCTGGTACCTACCACTTTATCAGCCTATGTTGATTGCTTTTGTTGTGTTGGGTCTATACCGTGATCATTGCCTACAGACAGAAATGTGAATTGAAGCATCTGATAAGTTAAAGATGTTCGCTTGTTTTTTAATAAAAGTTAACATGCAACACTAGCGGGGCATGAGTGCACAGTTGTAATCCCAGCAACTCAGTAGGCTGAGACAGGAGGATTGCAAGTTCAAAGCCAGCCTCAGAAACTTAGCAAGACCCTGTCTCAAAAGGGCTGGGGATGCGGCTCAGTGGTAAGGCACTCCTGGGTTCAATCCCCAGTGCCCCCCAAAATTAAAAATAATAAATTTAAAAGTATGGTCTTGTGGGTTTGGGGAGGGGTTTTTTTGGGGGGGTACTGGGAATTGATCTCAGGGGCACTCAACCACTGAGCGACATTCCCAGCCCTATTTTGTATTTTATTTAGAGAGAGGAGGGTCTCACTGAGTTCCTTAGCACCTCACTTTTGCTAAGGCTGACTTTGAACTCGCTATCCTCCTGTATGAGCCTCCTGAGTTGCTAGGATTATAGGCGTGCGCCACTGCACCCGGCTTCTTATATTGTTGTTTTAATACTTTTTTTTTAGTTATAGATAAATGCAATACCTTATTTATTTTATGTGGTGCTGAGGATCAAACCCAGTGCCTCACACGTGCCAGGCAAGCGCTCCACCACTGAGCCACAACCCCAGCCCTTGTGTTGTTTTGACACAGTAATGAGACAAATTAAGAAACTTTGGGCTGGGGATGTGGCTCAAGCGGTAGCGCGCTCGCCTGGCATACGTGCGGCCCGGGTTCGTTCCTCAGCACCACATACCAACAAAGATGTTGTGTCCACCTAGAACTAAAAAAAAATATATATATTAAAAAAAAAATTCTCTCTCTCTCTCTTAAAAAAAAAAAAAAAAAGAAACTTTGAGTGCTTGCTTCAGCAGCACATATACTAAAATTGGAACGATACAGAGAAGATTAGCATGGCCCCTGTGCAAGGATGACACACAAATTCGTGAAGCGTTCCATATTTAAAAAAAAAAAAAGAAAGAAACTTTGAATTCACTTCCAGAAAATAGTTCTTGGTCTATAGTAGGGCAAACTTGACAATGTGGCAAGTTGTAAGTCCTGTACTTTTGAGTAGAAGGAATATATGGTGTGGCTTTTGTAGTCTAGAGGCACCGAGTGTCCACGTGTACATTAGGAGAAACACATCCGCTTGTTAGTAGACAGGCCCCCAGCAGAGTGGAGCCATAAACAAATGGAGTGAAATGTGAGATGGTGAAGAACAGGTTGGACACCAAGCCCCCACGCTGACTGCCTCTGGGGCATTATCTTGGTTTTGTCCCTCTGTCAGGTGGAACCCGTGCCCTCCCTGGAGCTGCAGTCTCAGAGGCCCTCAGGCTCTGGGCAGGTGGTAGGTGCAGGGGGCTGTGGAAGCTAGAGAGCTCTGACCCTGGGAAGCAGGCCCCTGGGGAGAGAGCCTACTTTTGTAGAAATCAGACAGACTTTATATGAAATCCTCTTACTGGTTGGCAACTCCCTGACCGCCTGTGGCCTCCCTGTGCTGTGACGGTTCTAATGTGGGCAGAGGGGCCCATCCTAAGGCCTGGCAGAGGGTTTCCTTCCACTTGAGTTTTCGTGAAGCTTTGGTTTATGATTGTGACCTCGCTGTCAAAGAATGTTTGTCACAGATAACGGTTTTTTCATTTCATCAGGTCTTAGAGGAAAGAGTGTTTATGGTCCTACTTTATCCTGTCATTCTAACCCAGATTCTAGATGTCCTTTTTTTCCCTCTCTCTTTTCCTTGTGTGTGTGTGTGTGTGTGTGTGTGTGTGTGTGAGAGAGAGAGAGAGAGAGAGAGAGAGAGAGAGAGAGACACTGAACCCAGGGGCGGCGCTCCACCCCTGAGGTATATCCCTAACCTTTTTTATTTTTTATTGACTGTCTCACTAAGTTGCCCAGGCTGGCCTTGAACTCAGCAACCCTCCTGCCTCAAGCCTCCTGAGTCTCTGGATGACAGGTGTGCATCACTACACCTGGCCACAGTCATCCATTTTTACAAAAATTCTTGAAATAAAACTAACTGTTCATTTACATGCTTTAAAAAAAATGGATGAGGGATAATTTTACACATGAATTGCATAGCTGTGATAACAGCTGAAATTCACAAGGAAAGCTTTCTTATTTACTAATTCCTAACAATTCCATGTTTGGACTTCTTAAATAGCTTCAGCAAACACTTGGGTATTTGTAAGGTGTGTTTACTTTTAGCCTGTGACAACCTATATAATTCTGAGTTAGACATTACTAAACTCATTGTACAGAGCTAGAGGTTGATCCCCTGCCATCCTACCCACTGCTTTTTCTTATTTTATTTATTTATTTTTTATTTTTTCATGTACCAGGGATTGAACCCAGGGGTGTTTAAACACTAAGCCAAGATTCTGCTCTGTGTGTTACAAAACACGTACTCTGCAGAACAGAGCTCCAGTTCCCAGCTGAGGATGCTGCATTCAAAGGGCAGCCCTGAAAACAGCAAGCTATCATCTCCTATTGCATGCCTGCATGTAGATCCCGACCAGTATCTCTGCCAGGTTGTTCTCAACCAAATCAACCAAATCCTCTGTCAACTGGTGGCATGTATACCATGGTATCACTCATTCCTTGAAGCTGATTGGACCAAGGGAGAACCATCCATTGATCATCAGCTAATCAGATTTTCCACTGGACTTCATCTTCTTGAAATACCTGTGTAGCCTTTAAATCTGTACTCTTTGTGAACTGTTTGCTTCCAAATCCACCAAAAGCACAGAAATTGCAAGTAAGATCTAGACATTTTTGTAGATATTTTGACAATTGTCTATGGAATCTAATGGTTAAAAAAAAAACAGGTCATAATTTACAGGTCTTATAATTTTTCTAAAATATTAATACACAACCGATGTGATGCTGCAATCTGTATACGGGGTGAAAATGGGAGTTCATAACCCACTTGAATCAAAGTGTGAAATATGATATGTCAAGAACTATGTAATGTTTCGAACAACCAACAATAAAAATTAAAAAAATAAAATATTAATACACAATTTTCTAAAAAATATTAATACACGATGTTTCAGAAAGCAAGACTAAAGCCAGGCGGTGGTGCACGCCTGTAATCCCAGCAGCTTGGGAAGCTGAGGCAGGAGGATCGAGAGTTCAAAGCCAGCCTCAGCAAGAGAGAGGCCCTAAGCAACTCAGGGAGACCCTGTCTCTAAATAAAATACAAAATAGGGCCAGAGATGTGGCTCAGTGGTCGAGTGCCAATGAATTCAATTCTTGGTTCAAAAAAGAAAAAGAAGAAAGCAAGCAAGTAAGACCAAAGTCCTTCACCAGGGATAATTTGAGATGCACTGCTTTAAATAATATGTTCATTTCCGTTCGGAGAGGAGGGGACCCAGCTGCAGTGAGTTTCTTTTCCTCATCAACAAGCTCTACAATGATGCAGGAGCCTTGCTATAACCTGATCAATGGGAGCTGGGGCTGTCAGGGTCTGATCCCAAAGCTTTGCTTGTGGCCATGATTGAGGTAATTGCAAAGGACTCCAGACCAATGAAGCACACAGACAACCAGGGGGAGGGGACAAAAGATAAAGACGAACTTAGTATTTTGAGATAAACAGGACATGATGTCAACTGGAACATAATACACGGAACCACATGGCCTGGAATTAAGTGGCATAATGAGATCTGTAGAGCACTCAATCATCTATAAAGCAATTTTATGTAAAGTATTTTATTTATTCCTTTAGAAAGTCAGTAGGGTAAGCAGAACAGATATAATTTCTGTTTTCCAAATGAGTACACTGTGATTCAGAAAGGTTAATGATAAACCAGTGTGACACTTAGCTGAGATACCTGTCCAGCCTTGTAACGCCAAACCCTAGTGGGGTTTAATCTTCTGCCTACATCAGGGGTTCCTATCCTTCATGGGGTCCAAGCAGCCTTATGCAGTTGGCTACAATTGCAGACCTTTCTTCCTCTTCCACCCCACAGCTATGCAGACAGCAAAATTATATGGCAAATTTTAGGGGCCTCCTACACTGCTGTTTTCAACAGGAATGTGGTGTGGTGGCACACGCCTGTAATCCCAGCAACTCAGGAGGCCAAGGCAGGAGGATCACAAGTTGGAGGGAGCATCAGCAATTTAGCAAGGCCCTAAGCAACTTAGGGAAATCTTGTCTAGAAATAAAAAATAGGAGGGCCGGGGTGTGGCTCAGTGGCAGAGCACTTGCCTAGCATGTGTGAGGCACTGGGTTTGATTCTCAGCACCTCATATGAATAAATAAATAAAATAAAGGTCCTCCTGCCTCAGCCTCCCAAACCACTGGGATTATAGGGGTGCACCACCAAGCCAAGCTTCTCTAGTCATTTCCTACTTTTGACTCATCTGCAAGCCCACAGAGAATTCAGTCACCTGCAGTTTCAGAAGAATTCAGGATGTAGGAACATATCAGGAGAAAAGAAAGTGATACTTAGCCTAGGCCTCCCAGGAGATGCCAATCTGGCAAATTCAAAGACCCACATGCTAGACAAGATGGCGAGATGAAAAGGTTGATACAGAGGATTCTTGGGAAAGAAATTTGAAGAAGTAACAAATGACCAAGTGTTAAGAGTCTTGAACAAGAAGCTAAAGCATGTCAACCTACAATCTGTGAACTTTGGGGCACCATGTACAAAATGGCATTTTAAGATTACTCTGGCCAGTTGCAGTGGCACCAACTTATAATCCCAGGGACTCAGAGGCTGAGGCAGGAGGATCGTGAGTTCAAACCCAGCCTCAGCAACTTAGGGAGGCCCTAAGCAACTCAGCAAGATCCTTCTCTAAATAAAATACAAAAAAAGAGGGCTGGGGATGTGGCTCAAGCGGTAGCGCGCTCGCCTGGCATGCATGCGGCCCAGGTTCAATCCTCAGCACCACATACCAACAAAGATGTTGTGTCCGCCGAGAACTAAAAAATAAATATTAAAAATTCTCTCTCTCTCTCTATCCTCTCTCACTCTCTCTTTAAAAAAAAATACAAAAAAAGATGGGAATGTGGCTCTGGAGTTAAGCACCCCTGGTTCAATCCCTGGTACCAAGAAAAAGAAAAGATTACTCTGGGAGTGGTGTGGTTGGAAAGGAAGGATTGGAAACAAGAAATGCAATTCAACAGAGCAGAAATGAAACATGCCTGGAAGAAAAGTTGACAGGCAAGATGGCTAAGGACACTCCGAGGAGATGGTGAGCTATGAAGCCTTGGGCTGCTCGCCTTGGGCTGCTTGCCTCGAGAGCAGAAACGAGGACGTGCAGCTATCAAGCTCACACCTGGCAAGGCCACCTCCTGACCAGGTGAATCAGTGAGGTTACAAGGAGCCACTTTCAAACTTCGATCATGTATCACAGCAAAAAGAATAATTTAGGCAATTTACAGATTGCAAAAAGAATAAGCCAAAGATGCCAAGTCCCTGTGACTTTTGTCTCACCCACCAAGAAGTCCACTACCACAACTAAGAGGTCCAGTGCATGCAGTGTCTCAGGACAGCTCCCTGCTCGACAGAAGGTGGCCCCATAGCAGCTCCCTCCATGTCCATGAAGATCACAAGGCGTTCTGCCAAGACTCAGATAAACTACTGTTCAAGACATTGCCTAAGTAGATATGAGCAAGGTCACTGTGACACCATGGCAGAGCCATGCCCCCACACGGGATGGCACCTTTTTGAGACCGGATCTCGCTAAGTCACTAAGGCTGGCCTCCAACTTGCTATCTTCCTGCCTCCCCCTCCCGAGTACCTGAATTGTTTTCTTTCTAGCCCTTTCTCCCAATTAACATTGATCTGTGTGCCGTCTGTTCCCTCTATAGAATGCACAGCCCACAGAGGCTGGGATCAGGGTTTGTATTTCCACTGCTGCATCCCCAGCAGGAGAACGATGCCTGGTGTCTCGTCAGTCCTCAAGATGTATCTCCTGTATGAATAAGTCAATGGCAGCCCCTGGAGCAACTGTAGCCTTGTACAGGGGACCTGCAGAGGCATGTGGGGGTAGGGGAGAAATATCCTAAAGAGGGAAGCCCCGAATGACCAGTGACTCAGGAGGGCCGTTCTTGGACGACACCATGTTCAGCAAGTCGGTCTCTGCTGATCAGTTCTGCTTTGTTAAGGAATGTGGGGGTATAACTAACAGCCTGGGAAGCAAGTGTCCAGTGGGAAGGAACAGATCAAAGATGCAAAAGTGAGGTGATAGCTGTGGATTAGAACCCAGTGCTGACATAGATCTTTCAGTCCCCAACTTGCATCAAGGCTGGGAGTTATCACTTCCCATATCCTCTCCTTTTCCCAGCATACAGGCTGCTGGTTCCTAAAAGTGGGCAGCAGTGCCTGCTATAGCTACTTACTCTTTGGCTACCTTCCAGATGGGTGACAGATAAGAGGGCACTGCATGTCACTGTTAGAATTTTTTTTTTTTTTTTTGGTACTGGGAATTGAACTCAGGGACACTCAACCACTGAGCTGCACCCCCAGTCCTATTTTGTATTTTATTCAGAGACAGGGTCTCACTAAGTTGCTTGGTGACTTGCTTTTGCAGAGGTTAGCTTTGAATTCACAATCCTCCTGTCTCAGCCTCCTGAGCTGCTGGGATTACAGGCGTGCACCACCGTGCCTACTGTTAGAATGTTTTAAGGAAATCTGGCTTGATACACTACAATGAATCCCGTTTGTGTGTATATTTCAATGCACTAATTGAAATAATAATAATAATAATAATAATAATAATAATAATAATAATAGAAGGGAGATCAGCAGAGCAGAGCAAGCAGATGGAAGGGAGATGGGGAGAGGGAAAGGGAAGGTCCTGCAGAATGAGATTGATGGAATTATATATATGTTATGTGCATGTAAGAAGGCGGCATGACCAATCTCACTATTATGTATAATTAAAGGCAGCAATAAAAAAAGTTTAAAAAAGAAACCTGGGGCTGGGGATGTGGCTCAAGCGGTAGCGCGCTCGCATGGCATACGTGCAGCCCGGGTTCGATCCTCAGCACCACATACAAACAAAGATGTTGTGTCTGCCAAGAAGTAAAAAATAAATATTGAAATTCTCTCTTAAAAAAAAATAAAAAAGAAACCTGACTTGAGGCATATTAAACAGGTAGACATAAAAAGTAGTTGTTTCACCTCTCATAGGAGCGCACACCTATACTCCCTGAGACTTAGGAGGTTGAAGCAGGAGGATCACAAGTTCAAGGTCAGCCTAGAAAACTTAGAGACCTTGGGTAACTTCTAAAACATAAAAAGGACTGGAGGTGTACCTTAGTGATAGAGTGTTCCTGGGTTCCCCTGTGTGTGTGTGTGTGTGTGTGTGTGCGCACATATATATCTGTTAATAACCCTGGATTATTAATTACCTTTATTGGACAACTAGATGCAATATTCCTAGAAGTGTTTAAAGCACAAAACTAAATTCTATTTTTTTTATTGTGGTGCTGGTGTAACAATGGTCCACTTTATGCTTTGACTATAGCCCTTGCTGCTCTGCCACTGCAACTTATTTTTGAAATGAACATATTTCTTTCTCTTCCTCTCCTCCTGCCCTCCCTAATTTCTCCCCTTCTCTAATCTCAGGGGAAACAGGATTACTTTTCTTTCCCATTTTAGGCAGATTTATCTGTCCTCGAGTACACACTCAACATAGAACCTAAGTAATCCAGATTTGGGGGATGGCACCAGAAGATCTCAGAAAAGAAATGACTATCCCCAAATTAGCAAGTGAATGACAACTCCAACAGAGAACACGTGAATGTAGCCTTCAGTCACCTCTTTAAAAGTCTCTGTTCCTGCTGATGGGCAGAATCACAGCCTCTAGGATGGGAGTCCTCTGTGTTTCTCCTTTGCTAGCAAAATAATCAAACTTATTTTTCCTTTTTCTCAAAATCATGTCCTCATTATTACATTGGCATCAGGGACAAGGTAACAAATTTGGCACCCTAGATGGGACCCAAGAGCAGCCCCCACTCCAGCTCTCTTGGGCAGACCTGGCTCTCCAAAGAACCCCATTTTGATGCTGGGATGCAAGATGCTGGCGAACACTTGTTGAGAGCCAACTGCTGGAGAGTTAGGAGATGGGTGAGTTTGCCGTGGGTTGAACCAGAGGAGCAGTTCCTGTGAGCAAAGGGAGGGACTGAGGGACCCTCCCAGCAGCTGCCAAAGCTCCTTTGGCTTTGGAGAACTTCTGCTTTCTCTCCCTAAGGGGTACAGGTTGCTCCATTGTGGTCCACTTTGAGAAAAAGGAAACTGAACTCAGTAAAGTCACAACACCCTTGGCCATCTGGTAAGTCCCCCATGTGCACGCCAAGACCTTTGATTCTACACACCTGTTTCCTCTTCATGGGAACATCTGGTCCCTGTTTGTGGGGACACCTGTGGCACCACTGGGGTAGGAGTCCTGGTTAAGCAGGATATTTACTCCCTTCTGATTTTTCTAGGTTCTCATCTGTTTATTGGCCTTGGGTTTGGGAACTCCCTCTGGTTGACTGTCTATGTTTTCGTTTTGTTTATATCTGTTATTACCCCCTTTTAAAACATGGCCAATACTGCACTGATCCTATAGGTAATCCCCTGGGAAAGATCTGGGCTGCTCAATTTAAAGGTTCCCATCTGTCAGACATGGTTTGGGGGTCCTCTCTGGTGGTCTCTCTGTTTTTCTTTTTTGAACAGTCTTACAATTGGAGTTGGTCTGCAGAGGTAAAGTGAGTTTAAAAAAGGACCACCTACAGGTATAAGCCTGTCTATGATAATGTTTTACTGTAACCCTCTGGCTTTTGAATAGCTTTCTGGATTATGATACAATCTTGCTATTGGAGTTGGTGTGTCCAAAGTCAAGTAAGTGGAAGAAATTTGTACCTGCAGATGTGTCTGTTTTAAAGTTTCCCATCTGTCAGCCCTGGTTTCAGTGATTCTCTCCTGTTTTTTGTTTTGTTTTGTTTTGTTTGTTTTTTGGGGTACTGGGGATTGAACTCAGGGGCCCTTGACCATTGTGCCACATCCCCAGCCCTATTTTGTATTTTATTTAGAGATGGGGTCTCACTGAGTTGCTTAGCACCTCGCTTTTTGCTGAGGCTGGCTTTGAACTTACATCCTCCTGCCTCAGACTCCCAAGCCGATGGGATTACAGGCATGTCACCACGACCGGCTGTGTATTAAAGTCATAAATGATTACTCTGTAACTAGTTAAACAAATAACTGTTACTAGGTTATAACAATTTAGTTGATACCCTAAATATATGTGACTAGGTATATGTATGCATCTGAAAACTATATCTAAGTCTTATATAAGTGTTATATAAAAGTTCATAAAATGAAAGTTTTGTAAGATTAAAGGCAAGATAACATTAATAAGTATTCTCTTTTATAATTGTATCTGACACACAAGGGCCACACTGTCACTTGAAGACCTATCTTGTTTGCTTTGACAAAGTCAATTTCTGATCATTAGCACTGTTTCCTGAATGTAGAAGAGATTTAAGGTGATCCTTTGATTTCTGCTAGCACTCTAACCCATGCAGACCTGTGATTATTGCTACTGTACACTCTGGATTCTAAATTGTACTTTTAAAGTTAAACTTAGTTAAATGTAAAGCTTAGGAGACCACTTTTCCAAGCTTGTTCTCCAAACTAAAATTATCTGTAGCAATAGTCTCAGATTTGCATAGAAATAACAAACTTGGTTGGCATATATTCATGTCATTTGATGTTTTATAGATGAATAAAGTAACCTGTTTTCAGTAAGCTATAGATGCAAATTTGTGGTACTCTCCACACTGCAATTGGAATTTAAATGAATTTTTGAAAGATAATGAGAGTCTTATCTCTTTAAAGGTGACATTGTGCAACATGGAATCATTCTGCCACTTTTTCCACAAAAAGAAAGTTAAAAGCTCTCTTAGCCTTTCTTTGATTCATGTTCCAGATGTAATGTTGTATTGTGTTATTTGTGAAGAGCCTCCACCTTACCTGAGATAAGGCTCTGCCTCCCACCTCACCCCATGTTAGAATGGCTCCAAAATAGGCTAGACTTCAGCTCATTTAAAGTTGTGTTCAAAAGATTGATTTTTGTTGTAAAGATGACTGTGACCTCAAAAAGGGGGTATAATATATAAGTAAGTAAAGGTTTAAGATTATAAAAATCATTTTTCATAGTTCACAGCTATTAAACTGAATATTTTTTTGCTTTATTAATTTCACTTTGTATTTTCTTTGTAAACTTTATAACTGTTACCTGTGTTTTTTAAATTTATTCTAATTTGTTATATATGGCAGCAGAATGCATTTTGACTCATATTACACATATATAGCACAATTTTTCAGATCTCTGGTTGTACACAAAGTAGTCACACCATTCGTGGCTTAATACATGTACTTAGAGTAAAGATGACCATCTCATTTCACTGCCTTTCCTACCACCATGCCCCCTTCCTTTCCCTCCCTCCCCTTTACCATATCTAGAGTTCCTCCATTCCTCCTGTGCTCCCCCTCCCAACCACACTATGAATCAACCTTCTTATATCAGAGAAAACATTCAGCATTTGGTTTTTTGGGATTGGCTAACTTCACTTAGCATTATATTCTCCAACTCCATCCATATACCCGCAAATCCCATGATTTATTCTCTTTTATTGCTGAGTATGTTCCATTGTGTGTATGTATGTGTGTGTGTGTGTGTGTGTGTGTGTGTGTGTGTGTATATATATCACATTTTCTTTATCCATTCATCTACTGAAGGGCATCTAGGTTGCTTCCACAGTTTAGCTATTGTGAATTGTACTGCTATAAACATTGATGTGGCTGTGTCCCTGTAGTATGCTGTTTTTAAGTCCTTTGGGTATAGACCGAGGAGAGGGATAGCAAGTCAAATGGTGGTTCCATTCCCAGTTTTCCAAGGAATCTCCATACCATTTTGGGGCTGGGACTGTAGCTCAGTGGTAGAGCGCTTGCCTAGCATGTGTGAGGCACTAGGTTCAATCCTCAGCACCGCATTAATATATATATAGGTATTGTGTCCATCTACAAAAAAAAAAAATCTCCATACTGCTTTCCATATTGGCTATACCAATTTGCAGTGCCTATTAGTGTTTTGCAGAGGTACTACTTCTGAAAAAACAACCTGGGTTAATTTGAGATTATAAGCCATCACCTACAGGACAGATACTATATAATGCTGACTTCCAGTACTAATACTAACCCCAATTATGAAAGGGGCAACTGTAAAATTATAGAAATTGAAGTTATAACCTGTTACTTCCTCTCTCTCTCTCTCTCTCTCTCTCTCTCTCTCTCTCTCTCTTTTAGGTGCTGGGGATTAAACCCAGGTCCTTGTGTATGCAAGGCAAGAACTCTACCAGCTGAGCCAAATCCCCAGCCCCTGTTACCCCCTCCTTAAGATTGGTGAAAATGGCTTGCTAGGAGTTTAAAACCAAAAACTCGGAGACCAAAGTCAAGGAAGTAAAAGGGCCAAGAAAAAGCATCCAACATTGGGCTGGGGATGTGGCTCAAGCGGTAGCGCGCTTGCCTGGCATGCATGCGGCCCAGGTTTGATCCTCAGCACCACATACCAACAAAGATGTTGTGTCCGCCGAGAACTAAAAAATAAATATTAAAAAAAAAAAAAGCATCCAACATTTTGGCCCTTTACCTCTAAGGTCAGCCAGGATGCAGAGAATGACGGGACCCCTCTCTGGACCCTGAAACTCTGATGAGTCACCCAATCTGCTGATCAGGGAGATTGAGAGGACCCTAGATAACAGGAAGCTAACCAGTGCACATTCTGCAAAGAGGAGGGTCACTAGAGACAGAACTGTCCCTGATGCTTCCAAGAGAAGCCACATATGGTCATCAGGACTCTGACCCATCCTGGAAGATGGCATCCCTGGTAGCAGAAAGCTAAAGAGGATTCACATACAACCACAAGAGTGATCTCTAAGGAATTTCAGCTGACTATTAAGAGTAGATAGGAACAAGGTCAGTTTTGACCAACTAGGTCTTAAACACCTGGCAGGATAGTATAGCCAAAGCACAGTCCTACGTGGACATTTAAAATGAAAAACTAAAAAAAAATAAAAGGAAAAAACAATGCTTTTTTTTTTTTAATGTAATTTAAGATGTACTCTTGTGTCAATCCAACCAGAAATAAGTAAAGCTAGAGTCTACAAAGGAAGGATTCTTGTGTGGGAGTGTCTATTAATAATGATCCACAAAGGACTCTAGAATTGCAAGTTTGTCCTGAGTTAATTTGAGCCTGATCTCATAGACCTACAAATCTTCCTAAGCTTCTATATGGATAAAATTGATCTATTTTTCACTGATATAATTATGAGTTACTGTCTTCCTGGTTTTCACAGACTGGCTGAAATACTAATTGCTTTTGTGCTAATTGTTTACCCAAAAAAAGTAATGCTTTGCTATCTTGTTTATTGATACCTGCCCTATGTCTGCCTTATCCAGACACCTGCCATCTGCCACTGTGGACCTCTGGACTGTTCTGATGCTGAATGCCCTGAACTGTCCATGCCCCACCTGATAGAGAATAAATAGAGAATCCACCTGATAGGATTTTGGGTTACTTCCCCCAACTTTACCCTCTTTCACCAGGAAGAGACTCCCAATTTTCCATAGAAATGGAATGTAGAAATTGACAGTGTGGAAAAGTAACCATGGTCCACTTTATGCTTTAACTATAAATAGCCCTTGCTGCTCTGCTACTGCAACTTAATTTTGATGGACATGTTTCTTTCTATTCCTCTCTCTCTGCTCCTCCCTAATTTCTCCCATCCATAATCTCAGGGGAAACAGATTACCTTTCTTCCCCATCCTAGGCAGAGTTATCTGTCCTTAGAACACACTCACTATAAAAACTCAATAATCCAGACTTTGGGGATGGTACCAGAAGATCTCAGAAATGACACTCTCTCAAATTAACAGGTGAATGACAACTCCAACAGAGAACAAGTGGAAGGTAGCCTTTGAGTCACCTCTTTAAAAGCCCCCTGTTCCTGCTGATGGGCAGAATCACAGCCTCCAGTATGAGAGTTCTCCTGTGCTAGCAAAACAATAAACTTTCTTTTTCCTTTTTGTCAAAACCATGTCATCATTATTGGATTGGCATCAGGGACAAGAACCAAGCTTTCGGTGACACTGGGAATTGAACCCAGGGGCACTTTGCCACTGAGCTATACCCCAAGCCCTTTTAAAATTTTTGAGAGGGCTGGGATGTGGCTCAAGCGGTAGCGCGCTCACCTGGTATGCGTGCGGCCCAGGTTCGATCCTCAGCACTACATACAAACAAAGATATTGTGTCCACCGAAAACTAAAAAATAAATATTAAAATTCTCTCTCTATCTCTCTCTCTTTTTTAAAAAAAAAAAAATTTGAGATAAGGTCTCACCAAGTTGCTAAGGCTGGCCTCAAACTTGTAATCCTCCTGCCTAAGCCTCCAGAATCACTAGAACTACAGACATGAGTTACTGTGCCTGGCCAGAAACTCAATTTTTTTTTTCCCTCAGGGGCACTCGATCACTGAGCCACAACCCCAGCCCTATTTTGTATTTCATTTAGAGATAGGGTATCACTGAGTTGCTTAGCACCTCCCTTTTGCTGAAGATGGTTTTGAACTCGCAATCCTCCTGCCTCAGCCTCCTGAAGTGCTGGGATTACAGGCATGCGCCACCGTGCCTGGCTCAGAAACTAAATTCTTAAAAGTGCTGAACAAAATCAATGCTATTCCCATTTTATAAAGCCCTTGCTGCTTATTTGTAAGAAACAGCTATCATTATTACCTCTTCCTACAATACAAGGCCAAGAGCAATTTGTGCTGTTTCCTTTTGGGATATTTCTAGAACTATAAACGTAAATTTTACTAGTGATTTGGATGTGCCAACGATCATTAGTCAAAAATATATGTTGGGGATAAGTCGTATGAAATATAAATAGAGAACTTCTGTGTGTGGTGATTGCTGCACAACTCTGAACTTTGCCCTATTCCTAGGGTCCCATCTGCTGGGTGGGGCTGTTTGTGTGCTTTCCCTTTCGGATTCCTAATGACTCAGAACAAAACAAAACTCGGAACTCGTGATCCTCATACCTCAGCCTCCTGAGCCACTGGATGTGCTGAGGATTGAACCCAGGCAGGAAAAAAAAAAAAATTGAGCCCTCCTGCCTCAGCCTCCCAAGTCACTGTCATGACAGGCATGTGCCACCGCACCCCACCCTTCTGCTGTGGTTTGAATGTAGTTCGTCCCCAACAAAAACTCTTGTTGAACTGTTATCTCCGCTGTTTCATGTTAGTGGGGTGGAAACTTAAACCATGGTGTTCAGAGGTCATTTGGTTCTCTAAACTGAGGTCATCAGGATGCAGCTCCCCTCCTCTGACTGAATACTGGTGCCTTTGTCCCTGGAGGGAGTCTGAGGAGGTCCCTGGGGTTTGGAGGAGAGGGGAGTCAGAACAACAGGATTTTTTTTTTTTTTTTTTTGGTAATAGGGATTGAACTCAGGGCCTTGTGCATTTGAGGCAAGCACTCTACTAACTGAGCTAAATCCCTAGCCCTCCCAAGCCCTATTTTCTATTTTATTTAGAGAGTTTGATTAGCACCTCACCTTTGCCGAGGCTGGCTTTGAACTGGTGATCCTCCTGTCTCAGGCTCTCGAGCCCCCAGGATGACAAGCATGTGCCACCATGCCCGGCTGCAGTTTTTTCCTACAACATGTATATGTCAAGAATCCCTTCTTACCGGGCACAGTGGTGCATGCCTGTCATCCCAGTAGCTTGGGAGGCTGAGGTATGAGGATCACGAGTTCGAAGCCAGCCTCTGCAAAGGCAAGGTGCTTAGCAACTCAGTGAGACCCTGTCTCTAAATAAAATACAAACTAGAGCTGGGGATGTGGCTCAGTGGTCAAGTGTCCCTGAGTTCAATCCTCAGTACCCACCCACCCCGAAAAAAACAAAACCTGCAAGATGTGTCAGAGGCACAAGAAGAGATTTATTCTGGAAAGCAAGGAGTACACATTCAAGGGGAGACGTGGGCTGTCTGAGAGCGAGTCATGTCTTGGGAGTCTCAAGTACTCCTTTATGTATGCATGTAATTTATTTATTTATTTGTTTATGGGTCCTGGGGATTGAACCCAGGGGTGCTTAACCACTGAGCTACATCCCCGGCCCTTTTTATATTTTATTTTGAGACAGAGTATTACTAAGTTGCTAAGGGTCTTGCTAAATTACAGAGGCTGGCTTTGGACCTGCCATCCTCCTGCCTCAGCCTCCTGAGCCACTAGGATCCCAGGTCTCTGCCACCATGCCCTGCTCAGTCCTCCTTTTTTTAAAGGAAATATTGTGAGGGATGGCGTTGAAGGTCTGTAGAGAGGACATCTTGGTGATGACAAGATGTTCTGGTGGTCTGACTGTTCTCAGGATCTTTGACACTGTTTCCGTTATCTGATCATAGATAATGTTTGCAGTGCACCCGCTGTGAAGGCTCCTTAAACCATCACATCTCCCTTTGTTCAGTCTATTCTCAAAATTCAATTCATACATGGCACAGGGCAGTTTTCCTAAGTAAGTGAATTTCTAGTAACTTCAAGATTGTGAGAAAGATGAACAGATTTCCCAGAAATTTGAGAGTGAAAAGAAAAACCGGCTTGAGGAGTTATAGGCCTGGGAGGAATATTGGCCCCCAAGTGAAGGCCAAGGTCAAGGAAGGTCAAGGCTTTCAGAATAAAGTTGCAGTCTCCTTTTCCTTCCTTTTGTCTTTTCTCTATCTTTTATTTCTCCTCTCCTGTCTCAGCCTTATAAGAAGAAGGAGAGACCAGAAGCCACATCCCTGTCCAGGGCTTTGTGATGTTCCATGCCACCTAGGGACTCCGCCAGCAAGAAGGTTAGCACCAGAGGCATGACCACGCACCTCCAGAACCAGCTGCCCAAATTAACCTTTTTTCTTTATAACCTTATCCACTCTATGGCTTGTATCATTAACAACCAAAAACAGAGAAATTCTCATCCTGCAGTAACTTATCAACTAGCTCAACAGCCTTCATCTACCATGGTGACCTCAGAATACTGCACTGACCCTGCCTTTTTTTTTTTTTTTTTTGGTACTGGGAATCAAACTCAGGGGCACTCAACCACTGAGCCACATCCCCAGCCCTATTTTGGATCTAAAAAAATAGCCAGTAGAAATTTCTCAACTGGAAGTTTTTTCTTCTTTCAAATTTTTAAAGCTTTTGTCTTTCTAGAGAGAAAGTGCCAGCTGATAACTGGGCACACAACAAGTAACAAATAAATATATATTCATGGAAAAAGTCACAGGAGCTAGTTTTGCTCAGTTTAATAGTTTGAGTGTGTGTGGGGGGGTATGGTATGTGTCAAAATATTGCATGCATGTTTTATCTTCTGCTGCTAAAATGTTTCCATTATGAAATTAAATGTAACTGCCCATGGATACACAAATATCACCAATGATTCTTGTGGCAGAGGCTTCTCATGAATCCCCTGAAACTGTGTGCAAAGTTTGGGTTTGTGAATGTGTGTGTATGTGAGTGTGTGTGTGTGTGTGTGTGTGTGAGCGAGCGCACGTGCCATGTTCTAATAAAAGAAATCTGAGGTGTAGCTATAACCAGAGATCCGTGATCCAGAAGGATTTCAAAGCCACTGACTGCTTATCATTCCCTCTGTCTGCCATCTCTCTAGGTCTAAGAAAAGTCTATGAATCTACCAGGAGACAGATTTCTGTCCAGATGGCAACCTCTGAGATAATGACTTCTTCATTTTCTGTCCTGCTTTAATTCTTCATAATGACCATGTGTCACTTTGAAAAATAATGAAGTGATTTGAGAGAAGTAAGGGGGGGAAGCCCATCAGGGTGGCCTACCAGCCTCCTTTTTTTTTCCCTTTAAATTTTTTTTATAGTACTGAGAATCGAACCCAGGGCCTCACACCTGCCAGGCAAGTGCTCTTCCACTGAGCCACATCTCCAGCCCACCCAGCCTGTCTTACACCTCCATGGATAGGAAACTCCATTCCTAAGGGCTCTAGTCGGTCTTAATCCACCCCAAAGCATTAACATTTCTTCCACATATTGAATTTATGTTTATATAAAGAACAAATTGGGGCTGGGGTTGTGGCTCAGTGGTAGAGCACTTGTCTAGCATGCATGAGGCACTGGGTTCGATCCCCAGCACCACATAAAAAAAAATACTAAATAAACCAAAATAAAGGTATTATGTCCCTCTACAGCTAAAAATATTTTTTAAAAAGAACAAATCAATGAAGTTCCACGAGGCCAAAAAAACAGAAATGATTCTTGGGGTGAAAGAGCAGGGAGGGAGTGGCCTGTGGCTGATCCTTAGAAGCCCGCCTACTTGGCTATACCACATCAGGGATGAAGTTCAAGGACACCAAACAGGACTCAGCACAGCCTGGGGATGCAAAGGTCTTATCTGTGGTTTGGAAAGTGGAATGTGGAGATGGGGAAGACAGTGAGGCAGAAAGAAGGGCCAAGTTCAAATACAAACGGGGGTGGCAGAGGGTCACCTCTGTCAGGAGCCCTCAGAAGTAGGAACATTGTGTAGGGTGTGAGTCCAGGAAGGGAATGCTCGAAACATCAATATGCCACAGTGGAACAAAATAGCCTTTCGTCTCTGTCCCTTGTCCCAGTTTCTAAGGCAGCCTCCTGCTGAATTTCCCTCCAAGTGCAAGTGCAGGCCAGGGTGGGCAGAGAAGGTAGAGGAATAATTGCATGCTCAATGCTTTAGCTTTATGGCCCATTTTTACCTCTAAAATTCCATCTGGATGGCAAGTTCAAGGCCCACCTGGGCAACTTAGCAATACTCTGTCTCAAAAAATAAAAAATAAAAAGGGTTGGGGATGTAGTGCAGTGGCAGTGGCAGAGCACCCCTGGGCTCAATCCTCAGTTCTGCAAAAATTAGTTAATAAATGAAAGCTTGGTATGTGCCTTAGCCATCCTTTTAAATGAGCTTCAGAGCCCAGGTGCCTCATTAGGGCCAGGATGCTGTTGCCATGACGACGAGGACAAACAACAGAAAGGATTAAAAACTGTTGAGGATCCACCAAAAGAGCAAATTCCCAGGGTCCTTGACATTTCACTCACTGTGGTTTGTGTTCTCTTAACTGCAGGCTGGGGACACAGCTCAGCTGGTAGAGTGCGGCACGCACAAGGTCCTGGGTTCAATCCCCAGCACCACAAAAAAAAAAAAAAAGAAAAAGAAAAAAAAGAAAGAACGCAGCAGGATATGAGAAGCTAACCTTCGCTCCTGAAAGCCCACTGAGCAGGCCTTCCTCAGAGTTCAAGGAACAGGGAATCCCACCTTGGAAATGAACCTAAAGCTGATGAACATTCCTAAACCTACCCCCGCTGCCACCCGCCCTGCACTAACTCTCCACTTAGGGGATCAACCAGTGCTCTTTTCTTTTCTTTCTTTCCTTATTTTTCTTTTAATATTTTTAGTTATAGGCGGACACAATACCTGTATTCATTTTTATGTGGTGCTGAGGATCAAACCCAGTGCCTCACATGTATTAGGCAAGTGCTTTGCCGCTGAGCCCCAGCCCCAGACCTGTGTCTCTATTTTCAAAATATGTTTTAGTGTTCACAGACCTTTATTTTATTCATTTATTTATATGTGGTGCTGAGAATTGAACCCAGTGCCTCACACATGTGAGGCAAGCGCTCTACCACTGAGCCACAACTCCAGCCCCTGTGTCTCTTTTCTTTAAGCGAAAGAAATTTAAGCGAAAGAAAAGAGACACAGGTTTGTTCGACTAAATTGCTCTCCTTTCTACCGTCTGCCCACCAGTGCTATCTGATATCACTCCTGGCTGTCCACAAATGAGCTACCAGTTCTTCCTTTGTTATGGCGGTGAGGCTCTGTGACCTACCTGGGATCCGTGCTCAATAAATGCATGAATCTGTGCTTCTGGGGAAGATAGGCAGGTAAGAAAGTCCCTTGGCCCATGAATTCGAAAGAATTGGCTCAGGAGAGAAATGAGGACAAAAAAACAAAGAAATAACCTTTATTTTCCTTTTTTTTTTTTGGTACTGGGGATTGAACCCAGGTGGCTGGCTTTGAACTTGCAGTCCTCCTACCTCAGCCTCTGGAGGCACTGGGATTACAGGAGTGCAGCACCGCACCCATCTAGACACAAGCATTTCTTAACGGTCCCTTATGAGCTGCCTGTGTTAGGGGACAGGCAGATGTGAATTGTGGGAACATGAAAAGAATAATTCTGTAAAATGGGCCCACGGTGCTGACACCCACATGCTTTCTTTGCCAAAAAGCAATTTGCCTGCAGCCCTGGCCTAAGTGGACAGGTTATGTCACATTCCCCAGAAAACTGAGGCAGGGGCAAAGGTCAGGCAATCAGTGTAGGTAATGAATGATGGGGATCAAGAGAGACCACTGGTTATCAGAGAACAGTGTGTTGCTAACAGTGAACCTTTGCACTCCTGCTCCCAGTCACGTACACGGGGAAGAAAAAGAAGAGAATGATTATAAAGAGGGGTTCTGGGGCCTATAGGAAAGCAATCTCACCCCCTCCTATGGACACCCAGCCCCTTCTGTTTGGAGAAGTCTGTCTCTATTCTTAATAAAACTTGTCCTCTACACTTGCCTTGGTTCCACACCACAGGTATTTTATTCTTCAACACCCAGGAACAAGAGCCCATTCCTGGCCTGTACCCATCCTGCTCCACAACTCTGTCAGTAGCTCCATCCTCTGCTACAAAAACAATCTAGAGCCAGGCATGGTGGTGCACGCCTGTAATCCCAGAGGCTCGGGAGGCTGAGACAGGAGAATTGTGAAAGCCAGCCTCAGCAATGGCAAGGCATTAAGTAACTCAGTGAGACTCTGTCTCTAAGTAAAATACAGAAAAAGCTCTGGGGATGTGGCTCAGTGGTCAAGGGCCCCTGCGTTCAATCCCTGGAACCAAAAATAAAATTTAAAAAACTGCCTACAGGTTCAGTCATTCCCAGAGATGGACAGCTGGTTAGAAGACCCAGATTGCAAACCCAGATTCATCAGGCCCCAGAATTCTTGTGCTCTACTGAAATCCCCTCACTCATGTCGCCACCAGTTGAGGCAGAGTCGGCCGTAAGCAGCTCAGAGTGGCATCTAACAATGCTGTACTTTGCTTTTGTTTTCTGGTACTAGGGATTAAACCCTAGTTTAAATTGTATTTAAAAAGGATCTTGCTAAATCACCCAGGCCAGTCTTGAACTTGTGATCCTCCAGCCTTAGCCTCTTGAGTCACTGGGATTACAAGGGTGTGCCACCACGCCCAGTGTACCACACTGCTGTACTCTGTGTTTGTTTTTAGTAAATGTGGAAACAGCAGAAGCACATCAAGATGATTTTAGTCAGCTGTTAAGATCTGAAGGAAAACTTGAAGCTCACAAGGTTCAGGGATCACCCTGCTGCGCCAGGCAGGAGGACCTACCCAGTATGTTCCCTCCACACTGGAATCGCCTACAGGCCCCAGCCCAAGAATGGAGAGGCACAGAACGGGGAGGCCACCTGGAGAAGGGACTAGGGGGTGAGTTCTCAGGATGCCATTGTCAACCAAAATCAATTCTACAAACAAGTGGTGTGAAAGCCGACTCTGTCACAGAGACAGCATCGCTGAAATCGAGCACTGTTACTAGTGTCCTTGGGCAAAGGCACAGGCCCTGGGGGTGCCAAGAGACAAACTTGGCCACTTGTCCCAATATGCCAATCAAAGAGACGAGTCGTGGTGAAGGGTGAGAAAGGGAGAACTGGCTCTGGAGCATTCTCTCTCTCTCTCTCTCCTCTCTCTCTCTCTCCCTCCCTCCCTCCCCATGGGACCCAGGGCTTTGCAACATACCAGGCAAGTGCTCTACCATGGAAGGACATCCCCAGCTCAGCCCAGGAAAGGAGTGTTTCAACACGGCCACACTGGGACAAACTGATACTGGGGCACAGTGACCCAAGTTCTATCTTCCAGGGACTGACAGAAACTTTGTGGTTTTACAGAAAAGGGCAACGAAGGAGGTTTGCATAGCTGCTGAGGAGGTCATCCTGGTCAGGTCATTCTGGTTGATCATTCTCTCAGGACTGGTTCTGTGTGCCTCTGGAGAGGTCACCATGGCTGGAGGGATGGTTCTGTTCTGATCATGAGAAGATTACTCCTGCTCGGGGGCAACCTCGGCTCTGAGATGGCATCACTGGCCGGGCTCCAGGAGATGTCTCATCATGTCTATGGTGGGTTGAACTGTGTTTCCAGTCCTTTGTCAGAGCGATGCTTATCCATCAGGCCTATTCCTGGAATGCAGATAATTGCAAAAGGAAGTAGCTCAGAGAAAAAGCACTGAAGCCTTGGAATGGAATCAGAGAGCGCCAGGATGGAGTCGGTCAGGCCTGATCAGCAGAGGGACCCTCATTTTCTTCTTTCATGCATCTGTGCCACGTTCTCCCTTTCCACAGGCCTCTCTCGGTGCCTCTTTTCCCTCCCCTTCACTCTTAGACCTGCTGTTTTAGGCTCTGGGAAGTAAGTGTGTTGGGATTGGAGTCAATACAATGGGAGTAGCCTAGCACTCCAAGGTCAATGACAACTGGGGATCCATCCATTATTCCTGATGTTACAGACATCGCAAGACCACCTGGGGCTGGATGGGGTGGCTCACGCCTGTAACCCCAGGAGCTCAGGAGGCTGAGGCAGAAAGATCTCTAGTTCAAAGCCAGCCTCAATAACTTAGCTGGGCTCTAAGCAACCTAGCAAGAACCTGTCTCCAAAAAAAAAAAAAAAAAAGGATGGGGATGTGGCTCAGTGGTTAAGGATCCTTGGGTTCAATTCCCCATACCAAAAAAAAAAAAAAAAGGGAAGGAAGAAAGGAAGGAAGGAAGGAAGGAAGGAAGGGGAAGGAAGGAAGGAAGGAAGGAAAGAAGGAAGGAAGGAAGGAGGGAGAAGGAAAGAAAAGGAAGGAAGGAAGGGAGAACTAGTGGGAAAACATGTAAGACCCATGAGAGAGTCAGTTCAACCCTGGCCAGTGGTCCACTCCAAGAGACCACAGGGGATTTTGAAATAGCCCCCCACCCACACACAAGCACTCCCAGCTTGGCTGTGTTTTACTGAGGAGTCATAGATTACTACCTTGAACTGTGTGTGTGAGTGTGTGTGTGTATGTGTGTGTGGTGCTGGGGCCTTGTGCGTGTGAGGGAAGCACTCCACCAACTGAGCTATACCTTGAATGTCCTTAGAAATTAGAAAGTGTCCCAGGCCACTGGAAATGCTATCTCTGAATGGGAGGGCCATTCTGTCACTGACATTCTGAGCACTTTTGTGGCTACAGTGAGGAGAAAAAGCTGCAAGAGGCGGCGGGAATGAGAGAGAAGAAAACATGGGACATTAAAGAACAGCACGCACACCTGTCATCCCAGTGACTCGGGAGGCCGAGGCAGGCAGATCCCAAGTCCCAGGCCAGCATCCGCAAATTAGCAAGAACCTGTCTCAACATAAAACATTAAAAATAACAAGTAAGGGGCTGGGGTTGTGGCTCAGTGGTAGAGCACTTGCCTAGCATGTGTGAGGCACTGGGTTCGAGCCTCAGCACCCCATAAAGATAAATAAAGGTATTGTCCATCTACAACTAAACACTAAAGATATTAAAAATAAATAAATAAAAATTGAAAAAAAAAATGAACAAGAGGTAGATATAGCTCAGTGGTAAAGCACACCGGGATCCTGTTTTAATCAGCTTTTTTGCTTCTGCCACTCAAAGATCTGACCAGAACAACTGTAGAGGAGGAAAGAAAATTTGATAGCTCACGGTTTCAGAGGTCTTAGTCCATAGAAGGCTGGCTCCATTCCTAGAAGCTTGAGGTGAGGCAGAACATCATGGCAAAAGAAAGCAGCTCACATGATCAGGAAGGAGAGAGACAGGGGAGGGGGAGGGGGAGGGGGAGGGGGAGGGAAGAATGGAGAGAGGAGGAGAGGGGGAGGGGGAGAGGGAGAGAGGGAGGGAGGGGGAGAGAGATTCCTCTCTCTAGATACAAAATATATGCCCCATAGCCACACCCCCAATGAACCACTTCCTCCAGCCACACCCCACCTCCCCCCCCACCATCCAGTTAATCCTATCAGATTAATTTGCTGATTAGGTTAATGCTATCGTCCAGTCATTTCTCCTCCAAACCTTGCATCATCCCACACATGACTTTCTGGGGGACACGACATCTAAGCCATAACAGGTTCAACCCCCTGTATCAAGCGCGCGCACACGCACGCATGCATACACCCACACCCACACCCACACCCACACCCACACCAGCAGACTGTTCTGACAGGTTGATCAAAGGGGCTTATTCAAAGCTAGCTGGTCCCATCATCTGTTCTGACAGGTGTACTACAGAACAATGGGCCCATAGCCACCCAGAGTTAGATCAGATGCCACAGGAGAGGGATAGAGCCCAAGACGGTCCTTACTTCAGACATTAGCCCCACTGTAGGGTTCCCAGGCCAGATTACTGTGACCTCCCTCAGATTGAGTCATTCGCTAGAGAGCAGTGTCACCAATATTTGATCCTAAACGGGGTCCTTTGTCCCTCTGGGAATGTGGAACCAATAATAAGATGGATGTATATTGAGCCCCGAGGGGTTTATTCCTGGCGAATAGTGGGGGGGGTCAGGAGGCTACAGATAGAGGGTTAAGGACATGAGAGGAAGAGCCAATAAATGGGAACAAAATTCACCGATGATCTGAGGGTGGCTGAGGACGATCCAGCACCACCTCATTTCCCTCCTTTCATAGTTCTTTTCAGTCATCCTCACGGCAGTTGTCAACTGTCATGGTGAGTTGTGGGGGGTGTCATTTAGCATGCAAATGGGATTATAAATCAAGTTAGAGGTTGTCTGGGATCATTCTAGCAGTTGTCTTGATCCACCCAGTTTTGGCAAGCCTACCCAAAGAGGAACTTCTAGCCTGCAGGTGTTATGGTGAGATTACTCTAGATCACCTGAGTCAATCTTAGAGCAGGAAATGGAACCATCTTTATTCCCCAGCTGGTGTTCAGGATTCCGCAGCTGGAGGGCCAAGGGGCAGGCGGCAAGTCTACACCCTTTGACCTCCTCGAAGGGTTAGAGCACACCTTTATATTCCAAAAACTACATTAATCTTAAGTGGCTGTTGCTATGATTCAAAGCCAGAAACAAACACCATGAGATCTAAAATCATAAGCAGAAGGGGAAGTGGGTCAAAATGACCCTGTGTTAAGTACAAGTGAAAAAATGTTTACTCACGTCCAAACATTCTCTGACAGGGTACATTGCCCAAGAAAAATGGGAACCAAAAACAGAACAATTTTACATTGTATAAGAACTGCCATTTTGTGTTGCCAAACATGTTATACTAAGCAACTGCTGATGGGTACAGAGGTGGGGTGATCCCAAGGGAGAAGCATTTTTTGTATGACATGGAGTCTCGGGGTAAAATGGAGTCTGTTTGGTCACTGCCCATAGAGCCTGGACTAGAACACAGGTATCCGTTCCTCAAAGACAAAAAAGATTATAGAGGGGGCAGAAATTCAGCTGGCTCACCTAGGCAGTACAAGATTAGGGTCAAGTAACAACAGAAGCAGGAAAGCATTATATGTATTAGAATTTTATTTATAAAGGACAAATCAGAACCAGACAAAAATACAGGGCAAAGTCTGGGAGTGTCTCAAATACAAAATTTCCCTGCCATGTCCTCATGGAATCAGGCCCCTCATCCTCCTAGCCCAGCCAGGTGCTCAACCCGGGAGTCCACCGAGCATCTGTGTCCAGGTATCTTACTGGAATTCCATTATGTAGGTAGGACTGAGTAAATCACTGGATCATTGGCCACATGATTGAACTCTATCCCCAGGACCCCTGCCCTGCCCTCCCCTCCTTGAGTCAGCTGGCTCAGGGCCCAACCCTCTCATCACATCCTGAGTCATCTCATTTCTTAGTACAAACTCAGGTGCCATCCAAGGGGCTCGGGAATAACAGACACTCCTCCTACTCAGAAAATTCCAAATATTTCAAATCCCTCCTCTGAGTAACCAGGAAGAAAAGCCAGTTAAATTCTTTAATATACAATAACTTCGAATATACACCTCCTTCCCAAACAAGGTTAAAACCCACTAAAACAGGGCTTGCAAAATGATCTGGGCTGTTTTCTGTTTCACTTTTTATTATGCAATTTTTTGAAAGGTAGGCAACAGTAGAAAGAAGAAAACAGTGAGCCCTCCATTCGCAACACCATTCACCCATTTTTCTTGTGTGGCTTATTCTTTCATTGATCCTGGCATTCTCCGGAAGCTGAGATCAGACATTCTATCAGTCTGAGAACTCTTTATCCAGGCCTCGGAGGTCTGGGAGTGGCTGGGTGGAATCTGGACAAATGGGCCACTTGGTGGTAGCTTTCAGGCATGGTACACATCATCTGTTGAGTCCAGCATGATGGACAAGGATTGTTTTTTACCTGTCTGCACCAAGATGCGAGAAAATACACACCAAACACCACTCTATTGCATTCAAAATTTCTAAGACATATCAGCCAGTCTCAGCCCCGTTTATAGCTGTATTTTCTTTTTAATTTTTAATTGTAGATGGACACAATTTTTATGTGGTGCTGAGGATTGAACCCAGGGCCTTACATGTATGAGGCAAGTGCTCTACTACTGAGTCACAACCCCAGTCCCCTAGCTGTATTTTCTTAAAGAATCAAATAAAGCTGGGCACAGTGGCACAAGCCTGTAATCCCAGTGACTCAGGAAGCCAAGGCAGAAAGATCAAAAGTTTAAGACCAGCCTTAGCAACATAGCAAGGTCCTAAGCAACTTACCAAAACCCTATCCCATAATTAAAAGTAAAAATGGCTGGGAATGTGGCTCAGTGGTTAAGTGCCCCTTGGTTCAATCCCTAATACCCACCTACACACATAAAAAGAACCAACTAAAATTTTTTTCAAAAAAATGACAGACATTAATTAAAATCAGTAAGGATGTGGGGGAGTCAGGTAAGAGATAACATATCAGTATTAGATACAGATCACAGTTTGATTGAAGAGTAATTAAAACAGACATAACTGGCCAGGCAGTCTTGAATAACACAAAGACCTGACCTTAACCTTTGGTTTATCATGACCAGGGTGATGGAGGCCAGTTCCCAGTATCTCCGACTAAGATAGGATTTTGATTTCATGTTAGTATTTCTGGGAATTTTGGATACTTCTGCAGGATACCAGGGTTTCCCCATCACACAGGTGAGGAGTTATTTCCTCCATGATGGAATGGTACAGATGCAGAACAGTCATCCGCTACCTTCTCATCTTATTCTGAAAAATGAGAAGACAGATGGATACAAAAGTTCCTCCCACTCTAGGGTCTTCAGTGCACGCAGTGGGCCCGCAAGGCTGGATAATGTAAAGTTTTACCACAGCAAATGGAGTGGGTGGGTCAGCACAGCTAACATGCACTCCTTAGGTCACATCTCCAATGACCTTGTACAGAGCTAAGCACTAGTCACCTAGATGGCTCTCATGCAGAGGGACTCCTGCTGCTCATTTGCCATGAAGCGCCCCCTCATTTCTGCAGAGAAGAGCCCTAGCAGGAGTCCTGGATTCCTCTTGCACTTTCTACTCCTCTAAGCCCAGCTGTTTCTCAAGTATGCATTGACTCCGGATCAACAAAGATACTTGTGAACACCTTTGAAGTAGAGAAGCTTCAAAGAACTTTTCTTCTATGTAGCAAGGAAGAAAACTTCTTTTGAGGGAGGAGGGTACTAGGGATTGAACCCAGGGGTGCTCTACCACTGAGCTACACCCCCAGCCCTTTTCATTTACTTTGAGACAAGGTCTTGCCAAGTTACTGAGGTCTTGCTAAGTTACTCATTAAGTTGCTAAAGTTAGCCTCAAATTTGCAATCCTCCTTCCTCAGCCTCTCAAGTCGCTGGGATTACGGGCATGTGTCAACATGCCCAGCCAGTAAGAAAACTTTGAAAGTCACACATACCAGCTATGGCAGGGATATCTTCCCTAAGATGATTATCTTTTCTCCCAAGGAATGGAGATCATTGGGAGATGATGGATCATACATCTGTCAGGAATCTCAAGTGCTGCTCGGAGTCTCCCAGGAATTCCAGCACAAGGCCTGAGATGTGTTAAAATTCTCAAATATCTATACATAAGGTCTGGAGTCCCCATTTTCCCCAATGGTGACTTCTTAAGAAGCCAGACTCAGGAAGCTCCCCTCACATTTTTGGGGTCGAAACTTCCATCCTGACAGCAGGATATAAGGAGTTTGGGGGAAATTCTGAAATCCGTTCACTCCTGCCCCTTAATATACTGGGTTATTTTCACTGCATAAAACACTACAGGGAAAATAGCCACTTATCTGACCCTCTTTAGCTCATTCCTCCCCTGATCCTCCAAGTCTTCCTGACCTCTAACCTGGTCAATTTGAGTATCTGGAATGGGCTCAAATGAGGAAGATAGCAGAAGGAACCAAGGTCAACAACAGGATTGAGGAGAGGGCCAGAGCTGTGTCTCTAGCCCATGGCCAGGAATAAATGGGAATGTTGCCATCTCCTGCTGGGCCTGCTAAAAGGCCATTTTGTCATAGGTAGCCACCCCAACAGGTGACTGAGTATGGTCCATGCAGCAGCCATGCATGGCCTGAATGGTGGCGGACTTCAGATGCCTGCTGAGGCTGGGTGCGTGGCTGAGCTAGCCACAGTGGCATCTGCAGCAGGCAGTCCAATGTCTACACTGTGGGGGAGGGAACGCTACTGCCAAGGAGAGCTGTCATGGCAAGACACCGTAGTAAGAGCCAAGCCACCCCACCTCTGTTAACCCAGGCCAGGGTCCGTCTTGCCATGTAGCCCAGGCCATTGGAGGAAACAAGGCCTCCAGCAAGGCTCTGCAGCAACAGCCAAAGCTTTTGACCAGATGTCCCTTGTTAAGGCTGGAAGCGATATCCATTCCAAGTAGATCTGGGTCACCTTGACCTTCCCTCAATCACAAATTCAACACAGGCTGTTCAACTGAACTTTTTTTGGGGGGTGCTGGTCATCAAACCCAGGGGCAAGTGCTCTCATGCTGGGCCCCAACCCCAGCCCTCAAATGAAGATTTTAAAATCACGGATGGGGTCATGAAGGGAACATGATAAGGCGGGAAGCAGGGCTGTCCTTCACGGGAGGGAAACCACTATTTCTCTGGGAAACTCTGGTCCAGTTGGAGAACGGCTACCCATGGTTTCCCTCCAGCACAGATAACAGCAAGGAGACAGAGCCCAACATGCAGAGAGCTGAGAGAACATAATGTTGAAATTCAGCCTGGGTGTGTGAATCAGTGACAGAACCTGGGCTTAGCATGTGCGAGGCTCTGGGTTTAATCCCTAGCACTGAAAAGAGAAAAAAATATATATATCGAAATTCAATGACTCTAGAAGACAGAAGGCTACCCCAGAGAGCAAGAGTCAGCCCCTGGACTAAGAAGGAAACTGCCATGAGTAGTATATATATATGTCTTCCGCAAGAGCAATTGGGGCACGAATGACTTGACTTCCCAAAACTCTGCCCAGGTTCCCCAGCAGCCTGGAGATGTCCTGAAACAGTCCGAAGGAGGTGGCCCTGCCCAGATGGGTACCAGGAAGTAGAAGGAAAAGCTTCCTGTCCACAACACAATCACCCCACCCTCTTCCCCTGGCTACCTCCTTCCTCCCATCCCATCTCTCACCCTCCCACCCGCTCCCTCCCTATCCTCCCACCCGCTCCCTCCCCATCCTCCTGGGGAAGTTCTCCAAGGAGTCCCACCTGGGTGCTCTTTGGGCAGCCAGCCCAAGGGCCTGCCTACTTTGGGGAGCAAATGGAGAGCGTGGCACCCGCCGAGAACACCCAGAAGGCCGGGTACAGAGCTTCGGTGAAGTCCACGACGTATTTATACATCATGTGGAACTTGTCAGAGACAGCAAAGAAAATGACAAAACCGTGGTCACAATTGAGGAGCACGCCCACCCGCGTGGCCTTGGTGGGGGGCAGCGTCTTCCCCGTGTTGTTGTGCCAGGCGGAGATCTTGTTGTTGAACCACTCCACGCACCAGGAGGTTTTGTTGCGGCCCAGACGGCTCTCAGGACCCTGGCGGTCCATGGTGCCATAGCAGATGCCCACCCCACAGAAGTTGTTCTTCTGCAGCTCCACCTCCCAGTAGTGGATCCCTTTCTTGTAGCAGTGCAGACCCAGCACCTGAGAGCAGTACGTGAACCGCTGGGGGTGTGGCCGGTACTTCTGGGGCACATCAGCCACGGAGGCGGTGGTGTAGTTCTCGGTCAGAGCCACTTTGTAGTGGGCGGTGTTGTAGTCCAAGATGACCTTAACAAAATCTGAGAAGACACCACCCCAAGCTGGGAATTACGAGGGGTCCCCTCAAGCTCTCACTCCTAGATCTTCCCCTGATACTACCTGTTAGATTGTTGGATCCCCCCCTACCCACACCGGCTCTTCCGTTCCCACCACCAAGCTACTCACACTCTAAGAGCTCAGATCTGGTCTTGGCTAAGAAGTTTTCCAGCACCTTGGTCTTGATGGTCATGGCACTTGGCAAGGTGGTGGTTTTGGCTGCATCTGGGAGAGGAAACAGAGAGCAGTTTTCAGGGCAAATTCAGAGCGGACACCCCACTGGCCCTTGGTCATGATGACGCACCATCAGGGGATGATTTCATTTCCACCGACTGTCCAGGGGCTCCGAAGCTGAAAGTCTGGTTGGACAAGGCAGAGGCAGCAGTAGCGCCAGGGTCAGGTCCAACAGCGATGGGTGAACCCAACTTACTGTGTTTCTTGGTTTTCTTTTCTTCTGAAAAAGAAAATTTCACAATTGATCTATCTTAAAGCACAATGCCATAACACTTCAAATAAAGCTGGGATGTTTTAATTTTTTTAAAGATCTGGGTATCGTGGTGCACACCTGTAAATACAGTGGTTCAGGAGCTGAAGAAGGACGATCATGAGTTCAAAGCCAGCCTCAGCAACTTAGCAAGACCCTGTCTCTAAATAATATAGTCTATACTCTCAGGAGGCTGAAACAGGGGGATGGCAAGTTCCAAGGCCAGTCTCATCAACTTAGTGAGCCCCTAAGCAACTTAAGTGAGACCCTGTCTGTAAATAAAACATAAAAAAGGGCTGGGGATGTGGTTCAGTGGTAAAGTGCCCCTGGGTTCAATCCTCAGTACCAAAATAAATAAATAAATAAAAAAGGTCTGGAGGTATAGGTTGGTGACAAGAGTGCCACTAGGTTCAACCCCCCAGTATTGCAAAAACAAAACAAAAATTAAGGGGCTGGAGTTGTAGCTCAGCGGCAGAGCACTTGCCCGGCATGCATGAGACACTGGGTTTTACCCTCAGCACCACATAAAAATAAAGGTATTGTGTCTATCTACAGCTTAAAATAACAAAGAAACAAGAAGTCAGTCCAAAATAAAAACTTACCAAATATCACAACAGTCTTTTAAAAATATTTGGGCTGGGGTTGTAGCTCAGTGGTAGAGCACTTGCCCAGCACATGTGAGGGGCTGGGTTTGATCCTCACTCACCACTGCATAAAAATAAATAAAGATTGTGTCCATCTACACCTAAAAAACAATATTTGGAGTGTATGCCTATAGGAAATGAGTGGACTAAAACCCTGATTCTCCATGTGTGGTTCCCAAACCAGCAGTACCTGTGTCACCTAGTATCCTGTAAAAAACGCCAGCAAAATCTTGGGCCCCACCCCAGACCCGCAAGAAAGGGCAGGGGTGAGACCCAGCCATCTGTGGTGTGCAAGCCCCAAGTGATTCCAGAGCACATTCAAGTGGGCTTCTAGAAGGATACATCCCTCTGTCACCTTGCCCACCACTGGAAAATACTGCCAGGGATACTTTACATACAGACAGGCTGAGCTTCTCCGGATGGCTTCCACCCCACCCCACCCCTGCCAGATCCCCTGGGCCCCACATGGCTCTATGCCCCCTTACCCACACACTTCAGTCTCTCTCAGGAGCCCCATTTCCTCACCTCTACCCCTCCCCAACCCACTCCCAAAAGACCAGCACCTTGGGACGCAGCCTAAGGCACAGGCTCCTTCCTGATAGTTACCTCTCTCAGGTGTTTTTACACTCAGTGACAGGTCTGCTCTCTCTCTACCTACTCCCTCACATCAACCAGTTTATTCTGAGCTGTTTTCAACATAGAAGAACTTCAATTCATTCTTGAGTTTAACTTCCATGGCTCTGAAAATTTTCTAGAGGGTCATTCTGTCATTTTTCCAAATTGGCTCAGTGGAGGAGAAGGAGAGGGGCACTATTGAAAAGGGGCAAGAAATGCTAAAACAGCTGAAGCATATTACAGAGCAAAGACTGAGAGAGGTATGGCCTCCTCTGCTCCTCAGGACAGGGTCCACCTCATCTCCTCTAGGGCTCTGCCCAGAGGCCCGGACTTGGGTGTAGCCAATGTTTTTAAACAAACACTAGCTTTGGTAACCTTCCATTCCAGACAGCCCAAATATCCAATGCAGGTAGACAAGCCCTCCTTCCTGGGCCAAGAGCACTCCTGCAGCAGTGCAGCCCTGCATTGCCCTTCCTCTGGGTCTGTAGGCAAACTTGTATCCAACAGAGGCCCCAGGCCCTGTGGTGGTGTGGAATGAGCTACGGCCATCTGGAAGGAGTGATGTCCCCTGTGTCAGCCAAAACACCAGCCAGTCACAGCCATGCAGACGCCAGGAACAAGGTGGGGCTACTTACGTGAGGACTTTTTCCCAGGGTTCAAGGGCTTGTTTGTAGACTGGGTGCCATGGTCTCCAGAGTCATCTGTGCCAGAGAAGGACTGAATGAATGTGGCTCCTCCTCCCACCCCAACCTCAGAAGCCAACTTTGCCATGGAGGGAGAAGAGAGCATTTATACAGCCAGCCAGTCTTTCCTTCCCTCCTTCTCTTCTTCTTTCTTGATAATAGGGATTAAACCCAAGGGCCCTTAACCACACTGGGCCACATCCCAGCCCTTTTTAAAAATATTTTATCTAGAGACAGGGCCTCATTGAGTTGCTCAGTGCCTCGCTAAGATGCTGAAGTTGGCTTTGAATTTGAGATCCTCCTGCCTCAGCCTCCGGATCTCCTGGGATTACAGGCACATGCCACAGAGCCCTTTTTTAATTTTTTGAGACAGGGCCTTGCCGAGGCTGGTCTGGAACTTGCGATATTCCTGCCTCGTCCTCCCCAGTTGCTGGGAAACAGACGTGTACCATGGCACCCAGCATAACCATAGCCATTTCTGACTTCCTCGTCCAATTACTTGCAAGAGAGAATAAAAAGGTAATAGAAGGAGCAGTTCTGTGTGTTCCCTCTTTTTCTCTGCTTAAAATGTAGCTGAGGTGAAGGCTGTTCACCATCACCCATCTCTACGACCTCTGAGATCTCTCTGAGCTTTGGCAATGGGGATGACTCCGGCTCACTCGTGGTGAGACCACAGCTCCTAGCAGATAGTGAAGTCTCTGTCAGCATTAGTTCCTTGCCTGCTAGTTCTCCTCTCTCCCCTCCCTCCTCTTGCAGACCAGGCTTCAACAGCTTTGGCCCCAACAAATAACCTCCACGAAGCAGCCTCGCCATCACCTGTTCCACATTTCTTCTGCAAGGATGTTCAGCTGGCCAAGCTAGAGTTCAAGCCCAACCCTGATTATACAATAGAGATTTATTATGTACCAGGCTCTGCTTTGGGCACAGCAAGACACCTCCAAACAAGAAATAGGCACAGGCCAGGCACGGTGCTACATGCCTGTGATCCCAGCAGCTTGGGAGGCTGAGGCAGGAGGATCATGAGTTCAAAGTCAGCCTCAGCAAAAGCGAGGCCTTAAGCAACTCAGTGAGACCCTGTCTCTAAATAAAATACAAAATAGGGCTGGGGATGTAGCTCAGTGGTTGAGTGCCCCTGAGTTCAAAAAAAGGTGAAATCTGGGCTGGGGATGTGGCTCAAGCGGTAGCGTGCTCGCCTGGCATGCGTGTGGCCCGGGTTCGATCCTCAGCACCACATACCAACAAAGATGTTGTTTCCGCCGAGAACTAAAAAATAAATATTAAAAATTCTCTCTCTCCTCTCTCACTCTCTCTGGAAAAAAAAAAAAAGTGAAATCTGGCTATGGATTGGATATGGGGGAAGAAAAGTGGTGTCAAGGGGGAATTCCAGTTTCTTTGACCCCCAAACTAGCCACTTCCCCACCAAACACACTGACAACCCAGCCAGCACCCATTTAAAACCCATCTGGATTGGCCTCAAGATCAGACAAAAAGAAGCCCATTCAAAGAGTCCCATCAGATCATAGAGCCCCCAAGTCTTTTTAAAAGGATGGCTTGATGTCAGGATGAAGCAGAGACTCCTCTAATCTCAGGCAGCTGTTTTGGACCTCTGAAACTTGCTCCCAAGCTCTGGACCATGCCCGCTCTCCCACTCCGAGGCAGAGACCCACCGGGTTCAGGGCTCTGTGTGGTTGCTGCTGAAGTTACCTGAGCTGATGGGCTCTTCGGGCTTCTTCTCCTGGGACTGTGCCACGGACTGCCTTAGCTGGTTTTTGACCTCTAAGGCACCTTGGTAGATACCCTTGATCAGCTCATGGTCCAGCTCCACCCTGGGGATGTAGACTGGCTTCGTAGAGACTGTTTGCAGTTTTGACGCTTTCTGCAACAAACCAAGAGGTTAAGGGCAGGTAGCTCCGGGGAAGCCAGCACCTGAGCTCAGTCCTCACCAATCCCTTGAGCAGCTTCCTGTGATTGCAAGTTTGAAGTCCAACAGGCCTGCTCAAATTTCAGGTCCAAGGTCACCAGGCTTTAAAGTACCCCTTTAAGACCTAGAGCTAGAATAGATCTCAAAGGACACTCCTCTTACAGATGGAGAAACTGAGGTCTAGACATGACAAGTGGCCTGCCCACACCACCTATGTGTGTATGGTCACACCTATGTGTGAGCGGGTGGCACAAACTCAGTTGGGACAGAGGTCTCCTGAGGTACGTCCACTCTGCCAGCTGTGGCTGTCAAAGCACAGAAGACACAGGACCTTTCCTCTCTAGAGAAGCAGCCCTAATCCCAGACCTGATGATGGACAGGGATGCTTCGCTGGGAAAGGAGAGTCACTAAGTTGAGTCCTATAGTACCAAGGGGACCAGATAGATGTGGACTGAGCCTTTCTCATACAGGCCAGGCAGCTGCAGATAAAAGCCCTTAAAAAGGGCTGGGGTTGTGGCTCAGTGGTAGAGCCTAGCACACAGGAGGCCCTGGGTTCAATCCTCAGCACCACATAAAAATAAATAAAGATATTGAGTACAACTACAACTAAAAAATAAATATTTTTTAAAAAAGGTATTATGTCCAACAACTACAAAATAAATATTTTTTAAAAAAAGCCCTTAAAAGAGGAACGGGGACTCCCTAGGTGGAGAAATTTTCCTGCTGACTTGACATAATAAACTGCAAAGTTGAGAGAAGGCCTCGGCGGACAGCCAGCACTAAAGTAGTGCGGGCATGGTGGCTCACCCCTGTAATCCCAGTGGCTCGGGAGGCTAAGGCAGGAGAATCTTGAGTTCAAAGCTAACCTCAGCAACTTAATGAGGCCTTAAGCAACTCAGTGAGACCCTGTCTTTATTAAAGGCATTCTGTCCATCTACAACTACAAAAAATAAAAAATAAAAAAAATACAAAATTGGGCTGGGGATGTGGCTCAGTGGTTAAAGTGTCCCTGGGTTCAACTGAAGGAAGGAAGGGAGGGAGGGGAGGAAGAACATAGGGGCCTAAATCCTACAACTATAAGGAAGTAAATTCTGCCAACAGGTGAACCTGGAAGATAACCCTAAGCTCCAAATCAATACAATCCAGCCAACACCCAGACTGTGACCTTGAAAGACCCTAAGCAGACAAGTCACAAAGTCATACTCAGATCCTGGGCCAGGGAAACTCAGAGTAAATATAAATTCTCCTAAGCGCCTCAGTTTGGGATAAGTTGTGGCTCAGCGAGAAAATGAACACAGCAGGTGTCTCGGGGATGCTTCCAATGCTCCAGGTGCATCTGTAACCACACCCCGGTGAGGGCTCTAGGTATCCTGCCTGCACTCTGTGGGAGCACAAACTGGCAGAAAGAGGATTCGGCACACCCACCTCAAGAAACTCGAACTCGTCCCTCTTCACCAGGCTGCTCTCGATCTCCTCCTTCAGGGTTTGGATCTCATTTTTCTTCTTGAGGAGAATCTGGTAAATGGAGTCAAACTTGTTGACGACCCTCTTCTCTTCTTCCTTTAGCTTGCGTGTGGCGCTGGCCTCGGAGGCCTCAATGAGAACCTTCATTTCCGTGTACTCCTGTCTCACCTGCTCCATCTTCCTGTTTGTAGCCTCCTAAAAGGCCCAAGGCAAGAGGACTCCCATCAGGCAAAAAGGCTAAGGTTGCAGTCCCAAGTGTCAATGGGATGAGGGCTCTAGGTCCTCGTGCCTGCACTCTGTTGGAGCACAAACTGGCATGACGGCCTTGGGACGCCACTGGGCAACACTTACTCAATATGAAGTGCTCGCAACCCAGACCCAGCTCTAATCCTAGGTTTATACTCTAGAAAAATCATTGGACACCTACTCCAGAATCACACACACAAGAATGTTCATAAGCCAGGTGTGGTGGCACACACCTATTCATCTCAGCAGTTCGGGAGGCTGAAGCAGGAGGATCAGAAGCTCAGAGCCAGCCTCAGCAACTTAGTAAGACCCTGTCTCTAAATAAAATATTAAAAAGGGTAATAAATAAATAAAAGGTCCATTGACAGCTAAAAAATATTTTTAAAAAGGGGGGGGGCTGGAATTGTGGCTCAGTGGTAAAAGCACTTGCCTAGCAAGTGTGAGGCACTGGGTTCGATCCTCAGCACCACATATAAATAAATAAATAAAAGGTCCATTGACAGCTAAAAAAAAAAAAGGGGGGGGTTAGGGATGTGGCTAAGTGGTTAAACACCCCTGGGTTTAATCCCCAGTACAAAAAAAAAAAGGAATGTTCAGGGTCTGGGGCTGTAGTTCAGTGGTAGAGCGCCTGCCTTACAGGTGTGAGGAACTGGGTTCAAGCCGCAGCACCACATAAAAACAAACCAACAAATAAAAAAAGATATTGTGTCCATCTACAACTAAAAAATTAAAAAAAAAAAAAAGAATGTTCATAAGCAGCCTTGTTTGAAAACAGTAAAAACCAAGCTGGGTGTAGCAATGTATACCTATAGTCCCAGCAACTCAGGAGGCTCAGGTAGGAGGACTACTTGAGCCCAGGAATTCAAGGCCAGCCTGGGCAACATAACAAGATCCCATCACAGGGAAAAAAAAATGAAATGTGACAAGTATAAGTTGAGAAGTGTATTATAAGTTTGAAATGCACATCAGAGGTCAAAGACATAAAACCCAAAACAGGAATGCAAAATATCTGACTAACACATTTTATTTATTAGTTTGTTTATTTATGGTGCCAGGGACTGAATCTAGGAATGCTTAACCACTGGGCTTCACCCCCGGTTCTTTTCATTTTTTCATTTAGAGACAGGGTCTCACTGAATTGCTGAGGTTGGTTTCAAACTCATGATCCTCCTGCCTCAGCCTCAGAGCCGCTGGGATTACAGGTATGTACCACTGTGCTCAGCATGAATTGTATCCTGGGAATGTAAGTCAGTGGCAAAGTGCCTGCCTAACACATATGATGTCCTGGGTTTGATTCTCTGTGCTGCAAAAAAAAATAATAATAATAATAAAATAAAATGAAATTATTTCATGTGTTTCTCATGTTAATTTAAAATCATGTGGAAGGTTTCCATTGTATTTGTTCGTGCTGCTTTAGGAGCCTTAACATCTTGGATAACTTCAATACCTCAGCATCCAACGTGACAAACACACAGGGAGGGACAGACTACTACCAGTGTGCTCCAATGTTCACGCTCACCTTTTCCTTTAGGAAGAGAACACCCTTGGAGTTTCAGGTGGGCACACAGCTGCCCAGACTACATTTCCCGCACTCTCCAGCAGCTAGGCTTTGCAATATAACCAAGCTCTTTCCCATGAGGGAAGTTATATGTGCCATACTGTGTCTCTTGCTTAAAAGGAGACAAGAGAAGGAAACCACTTGTCATCTACCTGTTCCCCCTTCCTAGGCTATAACAAAGACTTAATGGGGACCCAGTGGCGACAGCCAGCCTGACGTGACTTCTGTTATCTTGGTCATAATAAATGCCAGTTTGGCACACATCCCAAACCCTAAGGGTCAAAGTCATTAAGGTAGTCAGCCGAGCATATTGTGCTGGCCACTAATGCCTAGATTGTTTTTTTTCTTTCTCTTAAGTATTTTTTTAAACATTTATTTATTTATTTATTTATTTTTAGTTCTCGGCGGACACAACATCTTTGTTGGTATGTGGTGCTGAGGATCGAACCCGGGCCGCACGCATGCGAGGCGAGCGCGCTACCGCTTGAGCCACATCCCCAGCCCCAAGTATTTTTTTTTTTAAGATTTTTTTTTTTAAGGGCTGGGATATAGCTCAGTTGGTAGAGTGCTTGTCTCACATGCACAAGGCCCTGGGTTCAATCCCCAGCATGACCAAAAAAAAAAAAAAAAATTCATTTTTTCTTAAACCTTTATTTATTTTTATGTGGTGCTGAAGTTCGAACCCAGTGCCTCACACACACTAGGAAAGTGCTCTACCACTGAGCTACAGCCCCCAACCCCCTAGACCACTCATTACTTAACAGATGTCGGGCATGGTGATAGTTTCTACAAAAGGACAGGTGCATTCCAGTTAGCCGTGGGCCATTTTTGCCTAGTTTAGCACATAAACCCATTCCCCCTGCCTTGGAGTTTGGGGATCCTCCTGTCTTGCTGCTACCCAAGACACACTTCTCTCCACAAGGCCCTAACAAAGTGCCCTTTGTGCAATTCTGGATCTTTTGTGAGGAGTCGTGATTCCACTGATCAGAATGCAAAACTAAGGCTCCAAGATCTGCCATGGTGCCCCAGGCCACAAAAGCTAGTACATAATAGAGTTGTTATTATAACCAGATCTCATCTGACAAACTCACAGCTGCTGCAATAAAACAGGAGGCTTGGGGACAAAGTCTTTGAATATCTAATCTTTCTTTTTACTTGTTCAAAAAATTTTTTCTTGAACCCAGAGGCCTCACATATGCTAGGCAAATGCTCTACCACTGAGCTACGTCCCTAGCGCTGAACCTGATTTGTAATCACTCCTGCCATGTTGGTTGGGCTTACGGGTAGTTCTCAGTTGCAGCTTGTGAGGGATCTTTTTCAGGCACATAGCTCTTCATCTGTTTTGCAAGGTTGCTGACTAATTCTGACTCTGCTCGTGCAACCAGCGCTGTCCAGCTCAGAGCCCTGTCTGTCTTTGCTGGAGGTCAAAGGAGGCTGGGAGTCGTTTGTGGGGGGAGCTGCTACTCACCCTCAAGCTCTGCTGCCTGGCTCTTACATCCTCCAGTGCTCTTGTCGCCCCGCTGATATGACTGCACATGACGGTTAGCTTATGCCTCAGTTTGTTCTGCAGAGGAAACAAGGAAGGGTGAGAGAGAGGTCCCAGCCCCCACACCAGGAACCACCCCCTAAATCTATCCCACTGTTTCTGCCACCGCAAGTCTTTCTTTGAAGAATTCTATTTATTGCCTCCCTTCATCCTTTTAGGGGGATAGTACAGTCAATAAAGAAGTAAAGATTTGGAGCCAGATAAAACAGGTTCAAGGGCTGAGGATGTGGTTCAGTGGCAGAGCACTTGCCTCATACATGTGAGGCACTGGGTTTGATCTTCAGCATCACATAAAAGTAAATAAACAAAATAAAGACATTGTGTCCATGTATAACTAAAATAAGTATTTAAAAAAAAAAAAAAAAACAGGTTCAAGTCCTAACTCCCAGTGGTCCAACTGTCTCCCACTTAGTTTCCTTGACTATGAAACAGATGCAACTGTTGCAGCCTTACAGGGCTCCCGGGTGGACCCACACAGTGCCAGGATCCCAGTCAGGACATACTAAGGATCAGCATCCAGGATGCTGAACTTCTTCACTACTCCTCATTGTACAGCTGATGGAATCGAGGCAAGGAGACAGCGAGCAGCCAGGCTCACACAGAGACAGATGGAGCTGGGGCGGCCACTTCAGTAATGGCAGATGAATTCATTCAGACAACCAGAAAAGCAGACAAATATCATAGAAGAGAGATCTGCTAAAAGATGCTGGAAAGCAGGGGAAGACTTCCGAACCATGAACCTGGGGCAGGGAACCCAGAGTCGTAAGCTGGACCTCTGTGGTTGTCCTCCCTGGACACATCTGCCAATTCTAGAAGGAGGCTGGGCAACCTGCGTCAGCTTCAGAGAGGCAGGGGAACAAAAGTAGAGTCCACACCTCATCTGGTCACTCTAGGCTGGGACCATCAAGGCTAGGAATATGGAGGAGCCAGCCCACAGGGTCTGCAGCCCAGCTGCCCATGGCTCAGGCCCTGAGGTTGAATTAAGCTAGTTTGGAATTGCTAGACTCCTGGCCACCTCCGGAAACAACTCAATTACACATGAAAGGAGATAATGTCATCCTCATTTATTTCGGTAAGTCTCCTACATCAATGAATATCCAAGTCTTCTACATTCCTCTCAGACAAATGTTCGGGCACAGAAATGGGGAGAAAAAAAAAATCACCACTGCCACCACCCTCATAAGGGCAGGTAGCAGTTATGGTGTGTTTACTGTGTGTCGGGTTCTCTTCTAGTGTTGACCCACATTAACTCATTTAAAGCTAAGAACAATACTATGGGGCCTGGGTAGGAATCACCCAACCTTCACAGACAAGGACACTGAGACACAGAGCAATGGGCGCCCTGTGCAAGATGGCATTGCTAGTAATTGGCAGAGCTAAGTTTCTAATATTAAAGTTACAGACCCGTTATGAAACTGAGCACGCTGGAAACTTCTAGAAAAAGAGAAATCATTTCCCTCCTCCAACAAGCTGGCTCAACATACTTTGCCCTTCCTTCCACTTCTCCCACTCCACTAGAGATATTCAGGGCTGAACCTGACCTTCAATCTACAGTTGAACAACCCAGTGACAGTCACATGTAAGGGCTAGAAGCAGAGACCAAGGCCACATGAACTTAACCCAGAAAGCCCAAGCCACCATCAATGTTTCAGACTCAACCTCTGTTACACTGCTCTTCCACCTGCACATTACCAGTAACTGAGATAGGGTTAGGGCCAAAGGCCAAATCCTGGCACATCTGATCTCACAGAGCTGGAGGAGACCTCAGAACACCCAGGGGCTAGAAACTGTTTCAACTCCAAAAGCTGCTCTTAGCACTGCACCCCGATCCCCATTCACCCACCATTCACCAGACACATATGACAGTCCCCTCATTGTGCACAGGGGCCCACATGACTTCAGGGCAAAGGGAAGAGGCCCAGGAACTTCAGGGGACTGGGGATACAGCTCAGTTAGTAAAGTGCTTGCCTGGGTTCAATCCTCAGCACCACACACACAAAATAAAGGAAGGTCTGAGGATTGTGGCAGAGGTCAAGGACTTGTGTTCCTCTGCACAGGAAGCAGCAGAGTCCTGAGTCCACCCCACACCGAGTCAGCCACCCAAGGCTGGGAACAATGCCCAGCTGGGAGTGGCCCTGAAACAGTGGTGAGCAGCAGCAAAAGAGACACTTGGGCCTGGCGCACTGGTGCAGGCCTGTAATCCCAGTGGCCCGGGAGGCCGAGAAAGGAGGATCGAAGGTTCAAAGTCAGCCTTGGCAACTTAGTGAGGTCCTAAGCAACTTAGTGAGACTGTCTCTAAATAAAAGATAAAAAAGAGCTGGGGGGCTGGGGATGTGGCTCAAGCGGTAGCGCTCGCCTGGCATGCGTGCGGCCGGGTTCGATCCTCAGCACCACATACCAACAAAGATGTTGTGTCCGCCGAGAACTAAAAAATAAATATTAAAAATTCTCTCTCTCTCTCTCTCTCTCTCTCTCTCTCTCTCTCTCTCTCTCTCACTCTCTCTTTAAAAAAAAAAAAAGAGCTGGGGATGTGACTCAGTGGTTAAGTGCCCTAGGGTTCAATTCCTAGTAATAAAAAAAATAAATAAATGAGAGAGAGAGAGAGAGAGAGAGAGAGAGAGAGAGAGAGAGAGAAAGAGAGAGAGAAAGAGACACTTGGGGGTGGGAAATGGCAGGGAATCCTGTTTTAGGGATTTAAAAAAAAAAAAGCCAAGCATATATGTTTGGCACATAAAGCTGAGTCAGACTCCAACTCGGGGTCCCAAAGGCTGAAAGGGAGCAGTTGCTGTAGCCAGGCTGAGAAGCCCTCCTGCCCCTACTTGCTTTCTGCCTCCTAAAAGTGCCTCTTCAGAACCAGGCTGCACCAATAAGCCCATGAACCTTGGAAAGACCAGCTGGGCAACCTGCTATGCAGGGGTTTCCCTGCCACCCAGCATGCTCCCCTCTACCCAGTCCTGAGTCACAGAAATGGTAAGAGTATGTAAGGAGTTTTCTGCAGTAAATCATTTTATGGACTGCCTCCCCCATGATAACTTTCTGAGCCTAGCATTTCCAGTTCCCTTTTTATCATTTCCCAGCTGGGGAGCCTCAAGCTCCCCTTGAGGGTGGACAGGGAATGCTATCAATTACATTTGGCAGATGAGGAAGCAAAGTTCAGATCTGCAGCGACTTGTCCCAAATTGCTCATCTCTGGAGCAAAACAGGGCTCCTGGCTCCAAGGGCTGGGCAGGTTCTTTCCGGGAACAGGTGGAGACTCAGGTATCTATAACTTGAATTGGTGGTGCCAGAAGGGAGGTCAATTCAAAAGACATACCTTGAGGTCCAGTTGCTAAGACCTAGGGAAAAAGCCCAAAGAAGCCCCCATTCGGACCCAGAGTGACAAGCAAGGCCAGGGCAGGGCTGTGGCCAGAGGGAGCAGGGTCCGGGCCTTAGTCCTGGCACTGCAATCTAGGTTCGCCCAGTCTCAAACCTCCTTGGACAGCCCAGGACAGGCCTTGTTCTCCCTGACAGTGCTGGGAGAATGAGATGAAATCAGGCCACACTTCAGGGCTTAGTTTGATATAACAAAAGTTTGTTTACACTTCTTCAGCTTCTGCTTTTGAGCCCACAAGGGGAACCTATGATTTCCCAAACCACTAAAAACATCATAGACCTGAGAGGCCCTTAGGAGTCCACCATGTTCCTCCTCCCTTTGCCAGCAAGGACGCAGGTCCGGGGACAAATTCCACACTCAAAGTCACACAGCAGGATGGACACCATAGTGTAAGAGCACTGGCTCTTCAAGTGGCTCTAATTTGGGGCTTCCTGGGACACCATTCACTCTCCCAGACCACCAGAACTCTCCATCCCAACAAGACTTTTGCTTATATGACCTCAAGCCTCCCAGAATGTTCCCCACTCTGAACTCTACAGAGATTGGAATTCTAGTCCCCAGGGAAAAACTGCAAATGGTGTATCAAACCAATCTGGGTCCCAGCTGGCCTGGCAACTTTGCTACACTGGCTTTGCTAAGTTAACTTCTCTGGACCTCAGTTGCCTGATCTGTGAAACGGAACAAGTAATACACACCTCCTAGGGGTTGCCAGCATTTAGTGAGGGAACCTCCAGGGTCCTCTTTGACACTCAGAACCCTTACTAAAAACCATCAGATAAGCACAAGCTACTGCACCTGTGACTTCAATGATTCCTTCTGTAAAACTGTTCTGTGGGGGAGCAACAGGGGGATGGCCACAATGGATAAGGGGAAGGGCGACATAATTTCCCAGCTCCCTCACTGGGGATACGCACCTGCCTAGGTGGCCTGTCACCCAGACGGCTGTGAACTAGCAAACCCAGATATCTCCTCAGAAGACGCAGTGGCATGGCAGACATGCCTTCAGTGGCCCCTCTCCACAACCCAGCAGGCCCAGGCTGCTCTGGGCATCCTCCACGACCATACCCTACCTGCAGATCGGTGCTGGCCTGGCTCAGGGCGACCGGAGAGCAGGTCTTGTGGTCCACCAGGCAGACGTGGCAGATACACTCGCCATGTGTGGGGCAGAACAGGTCCCGCAGGCGGTTGTGCCGAGAACATTTTCGTTTCAGCAGGTTTTGCATCGGCAGCTGCAACTGGTGGTCTTGGAAGGCAGGACTCTCGAGGTGTGGCCGCAAGTGCTCCGGACAGAAGGAGGCCATGCACACCAGGCAGGTCTTCACGGCCTCCGCTTTCAGGCAGTGGTCACAGAACACCTGGGTGGCGGGACTGGGGACCTCGGGAGGGGAAGGTGGCGTCCAGTCGGCCACGGACGCCTGCTCCAGCTCCGCCTGTAGGTACTGGTCCACCACCGCGCACAGCACCGTGTTCTTTCGCAACTCCGGGAGCGACGGGGACACGGCGCGGCACTGGGGACACCGGTACGGCTTGCCCTGGACGGCCCACGTCTCGTCCAGGCACGATCGGCAAAAGTTGTGGCCACACGGGGTGGTGACCGGCTCCTTGAAGAGCTCCAGGCAGATGGAGCACGACAGCTCCTCCGCCAGCAGGAACAGCTCCGCCATGGCGCTCCTGGGGACACCGGATGAGACACGCTAGCACGGCAGGGGACCGCTGCACGACCGTCCCCAGGCAGCCGAGGAAAGAAACGAAACTAAGTTGGAGAGAGGTGGTGCCCTAGGCTTTCAGGAAGTCACGTGGGGCGCAAGGGCAGGCCCCGCGGGGGTCCCCTCTGGAGAGCCAGAGGTGGCAGCTGTGGGAGTGGCCGTCTAGCTGACTCCGCAGCGGTCCCGGAGGTTTGAAGTCCTGCCTCGGGCCGGGTGAGGGTGGGACGCTGGGTTTCTCTTAGCCCTAGGGGCTTGGGGACGTCCGATGACCACCACGTCCTTTCCTGTGGCCACTCTGGATGAACCGACGTGAGTGAACCGTGAGATCCAGCCCAACTTGCGCTCAACCTGGCACTTGGGGCAAGTCCCCCCCTGTGAGAACTAGTGGGCGACCTGGGGTGTCCCCACCCGCTCTCACACCCTCGAGAGCAAGCTTGGTCTTTTTCAGGCATGCCTTTAGAAAGAGTAATTGTAGGAGCTGCTAAATGACCCAGTCCTTTTCTTTCTATTTTTATTTATTTATTTTATTATTTATTTATTTTTCCTTCCTCTTTCCTCATCCCAGGATCTGAGCTCTGATGGAGCCATAGTCACACACGGAGACTTCCACTGAATGAGATCCCCATTTTTGCTCTCTTGGGATTTGGAGACACCCACGTCTAACAAATATTCTGTCTTTTACACACACACACACACACACACGAATCTAAATATGTCTTCTCAGAATTGTTAAGAATTATTTCCTTAATGTTTTAACTCCCCCCTCCCCTGCCTGGGTGTAGGAATTGTGGACAAACAGGAAGCTACTATGTTCAAGAGGGGATGGGGCCAAGAAGAGAAAGTGGGAAGAGTTAGCTGGTGTTTTGTTTGTTTTTGTGGCAGTGCTGGGGATTGAACCCAGGGCCTTGTACATGCGAGTCAAGCACTCTACCAACTGAGCTATTATCTCCAGCCCCTAGCTGGTGTTTTAAATGGATGAAAGGATTAACAGCAAAAAACAAGGAAAAGGTAAATGTCTTAGACTAAGTCAGGTTGGTGCGGTGACTTACAACAAAGCAGACCACATGCAAAAGAAACATCTATCAGGCGCCTATCAGGCACCCAACAGAAATGCCTGTCAATCAGCGGGATCTCCTGACTAATGCCTGTCAGTCATCAGGACCCCCTGGCCAATCCCGGAGTTCAGTCAAGCTCCCCTGACCAACTCCAGCGGGTCAAGGTGAAGCCATATTTAAAATTAGGTAGTCAGTGTAGTTAGGTAAATCGGGTGAAATCTAAAATGGAGACCATGCTGATAATGACTCAGGGAAACGCAGGACGACTCGTGGAATGTTAATGAAGTCCTGAAAAGGCCCTAGACCAAAGTCCACCTCAAAGAAGTGTTAATGAACAGCCCCCAGCAAACTTAAAGATAGCCCATCACAAAGAAGTGTCCCACCCCTCAGGCCTTTCAACTCACATTCCATCACCAAAACTATAAGAAGGGGAAACAACCCGCACTTCCACGGATTCCACCTCTTGGGTCCCCTTCTTCCTCCGGGAGAAGTCTTTTCTGCTGTCCTTTAATAAACTTCTAATTTCTACTCTGATCTTGCCTCGGCATGCTTCTTTGGTGTTATTCTTCAACATCAGGGAAGCAAGGACTCGTCACCGTCACCGGTCAACAGCGGTATCAAAGGGACTCCAAAAACACCTTTTCCTGTCCCAAGACCTTCCCTTCCTGCTGTAAGCCCCATAAAAGTCCAGTCCGGTAGAGCTTCCAAGCTGTTTCTCTTCAGACCCTTCTCCAGCTCACTCTGATAAGAGTTCCATCTTGATATCTCAATAAAGCCTCGTTCAGCAGCCTTTTTAAATCTGCCTCCTTTGGTAGCTGCCCACCTTGCCTGATTTTATAGTAACTACTATTTATGGGGGACCTACTAGGTGCTGGAAAAGTCACATCTATTCTCTCCTAAAATCCTTACAAACCTGCAAGACGGTGTTGTTATGTCCATTCTACAGAGGAGGGTTACATACTTTTGCAAAGCAGGGCTGGGACCCTAGCTCAGGACTGCTGATCTCTACACTAACTGCTTGGTTCCCCTAATTCTTGTCAGGTATTCCCCAGCACCCTTACCCCACTTACTCTTGTTCATATTTCCTTGTCCATCTTGTCTGCATGGAGAGGAAGAAGACAGTAGTATGAGGGACTAGGAAATTAAGATAAAACACAGCATCTCATTTAGATTTTTTTTTTAATGTGGTGCTGGGGATCCAGCCCAGTGCCTCTTTTGTGCTAGGCAAGCGCTCTACACTGAGCCACAACTCAGCCTAAAAGCACAGTATCTCATTTGAGTCTCATAATAAATCTTCTAGGCAGGTAAATTATCTCATGATGAAGCCGGAGTTCTGAGATGAGACTCCATTCTCCACGTTGCCAATTTCCCCTGGATTCTTTATTTATTTATTTTTATGTGGTGCTGAGGATGGAACCCAGGGTCTCATATGTGCTAGGCAAGCGCTCTACCGCTGAGCCATCACCCCGGCCCTTCCCCTGGATTCTTGAAGAATAAAATCCATGGACAAATCACCGAAGGGAAGAGTAAACAGAGCAGGATTTATTTAAGTGAGACAACTCCCACCATGTGGGAGAGGGACCTGATAGCAGAAAAAAAAAAAACAAAAACCATTCTGGTATGCCAGCTTAGGAGTTTATATATGGTTCTGGGGCAGAGTATGGAGCAGATTCTTTTGTAAAATAGATATTGAAAAGGCTCGGGGCTACCCTCCAGGCTCACTTCCATCCAGGTTCACCCCCACCTTCCATTTTCCCCCTTTGGGACAAAGGAGTTGCCTGGAGGTGATCCCACAGGTAAGCCTCAAGGTCTTTTACATTTGAAATAGGCCTTGAAGGTGCTATCTACCAGTTAGTTTCCCTTTATCCTGACTGCCTGGTCCTTTTACTATCTATTATTTTATCCTCATTCAATAATACAAATGAGAAAACTGAGGCTTACAAGAAGTAAATAACTTGCCTAAAACAATGGCTATTGGCACCAGCCTCTGTTTTCAAAAGTCAAACATTTCCTTCTATAACAGGCTGCCTCCCAAGGGAGGAGTGCAGCAGTTTCCAGGAAATAAACACTACAAAATCTACCTCTAGCCTAGTTACGTGGGAGAGATAGCTTTGGTGACTCAGGCCAGAATGTGGAATGCTCTTTCCCAGCTGAAAGGTTAAGAAAGGCTTATTAGAAAATGAAACTAACTAGGAGGGTCCGCTGTATTCAATTCCATGGGGTAAACATTTACCAAGACCTACTATGTAACAGGCATTCAACAGCCTGACTGCTTAAAGAATAAACGCTAGTCATCTCTCTCTCTCTTTTAAATCAGAAACTGAACCCAGTGGAGCTAAGCCACATCCCCAGACCTTTTTATTTATTTTTAATTTTGAGATAGTGAAATTATCTTGAAAATCAGGATCTGGTCCTCGTTCCCAACACCAGAGAAACACCAATGCAAGAGCAATAAGTAAATTTTATTCAAGAAACAGAAGAGGGAGAAGGAGAGGGAGGTGGTGGGGGGGCGGATGAGACTCTGGAGAGGGAGGGGGGTGGGGGAGACTCTGACTCATGGTGGTGGGGGCGTGTCCAGAGCTGGTTCCTTAGGGAATGGGGGTGCTGTGCCCCTTCATGGATTTTAGATTTCCTTTCTTCTCATGCCCCCTCCTTCTCTAATCTTGCCTACATAACTAAAGGGCAGGAAAGGAGCTGCCCAGTGGGTACGTCTCCCTATTTTCCACACCTGCCAAAGAAGTCAGAAAAGGAGCCACCCAGGGGAACTGGTTAGCAACTCCTTGCTGGGAGGAACCATCAGTCCCTTGGAGGCTGAGGTGAACTTGGCAACTGGTTGCAAGGAGGGGCAAGAGTTCTGCAGGTATTATATTTACTTTTGAATTAGCTCCCATCTTCCCGACCCAATCATTCATTTTCTACGCTTTCTGTCCTTTGCCCTGTCTCAATAGGGTCTTGCTAAGTTGCTTAAGGCCTCGATAAATTGCTGAGACTGGCTTTGAACTTGAATCCTCCTTCCTTAGCCTCCCAAGCCACTGGAATCAGGTGTGCGTGCCACCTTGACCAGGAAGCCTAGCCTTTTAATACAGGGAGAAGACTGAGGACCAAGTAGCAAGTGTTGGGAAAAGTATAAACGGCAGCCGTACCCCAGAGAAAAAACCCCAACATGGCGCCTAAGGACTTCTTCTTCCTACCTTCTTCTTCTCTGCAGTGGCGTGAAAAGTTCCTGCCCGTGTGAACTCTCCCGCCGGCGCCAATTTCAAATCTCGCTGGCGGGGAACCTTAGCCCCAATGAGAACTAATTCCTGGGCGGGGGGCTGATATCTGGAAGAACTTGCCAATAAACGGGTGGCCTGCCATTTATCTAAGCCCTACTGAAAGACCCCCCAGACCCTCAAATCCCCCGTCCAAAAGAGAACTAGCGTCACACTGGCTGCAAAAGCAAGAGGCAAGTTTATTAATACACAGGCGCCTGCGGGTGCACAGCAAAACCTCAGCCTAAGCTTTGGTGAACTGGCACACCGGGCTTTGGGGTACAGATCTTTTATAGGGAAAAAGGAGTTGTTTTCCACCTAGCACAATAACAGGTGTTTTTGAATCCAGCATACATGTCACTTAAAGGGTAAACTTGTTTTTTACTATGATAAACTTGTTTTTCACTATGATAAACTTGTTTTTCACTATAGGTTCCCGAAAAACTCATTAATCTCATAGGTTTACATTTTGTTTCCTCCCTGTTCCCGCTTATGATCCCAGTGTGCTCAAGCATGTCCTGTGATGTGGGCAGGGTGCCCTTTCTAACAGGTTATGTGGTGAGCTCACCTGTTTACTGCATACTTTCTACTTTTCATAATTGGGCCTTAGGTTATGGGGCTGGGGTCTTTCACTACCATCTCCCCTGTAGTTCTATATAAGCACACAGCTTTTGCAATAAAATTGGAATTCTCCCGGCGAAGTGTCTTTGCGTGGGGAATTCTTTCAGCAAGGGGGGGATGTAGTGGGAGGTCAGTTCCTTCCAGAGGTATAAGTTCCTCATCTGCAAGACAGGGAGCCCAGTAATACCTTTTTGTGGAGACATTGTAAAAACAAAATGAAGTTCATGCAAAGCACATTGATGTAGGCGGGAATGGGGAGCCTATGGAGGCGCGGGGACTGTCCCTGGGCTGGAGGGTGTTTGTTTATCATGAGTAACTTCAGTGGCACAACATCCTGAAGTTAAATGTGACCCTATTGGTCACAAGGAAACTTTATGATCCCACCCAGCAGATGGAGAACAATCCTTACTGGATTCCTACTCCATTCTGTATTTGGAAGTTCGGAAAACTGGGTGAAGTAAATAATCTCATTTTCCTGCAAATATAATTTGCCTACTATTTCCACCAATGCCATTATCATAAAATTTAAGGTCAGATTATGGGTGTGGTTGTAGCACCCACTGAAGGATATGGAATTAATAAACCCCCCAAGACAGTGTGTGATCCAGAAGGAGAGAGGGAGATGGAAGCCAAAGTTTTGATCCTTCCAATAAACCATTTCTCAGTGACAGAACAGAGAAACCATGCATTAATCTTGTCCCCGTGTCAACATAGTGACCCCTGGAGGTCAGATGAACAGGACTCCGAATCCTGAAACCTCCACTCTGCCTGTAAAAACACTAATTAAAAACCAAGCCAGGTGCAGTAAGGGGTGCATGCCTGTAATCCCAGCAGCTCCGAAGGCTGAGGATCATAATTCAAAGCCAGCCTCATCAAGAGTGTGGTGTTAAGCAACTCAGTTAGACCGGGTCCCTAAATAAAATACAAAATAGGGCTGGGGATGTGACTCAGTAGTTGAGTGTCCCTGAGTTCAATCCCCGGTACCAACAGACAAACAAACAAAAAAAAGCATGCCCAGTAGAAACAAGTTCCAGATGTTTGCAACCTTTTGCCCCAATCCTGTTAAAGTCTTCAAAGACTAAGACCCTCCCCCCACCCAATGTAACCTATGTAAACCTATATCTTCCTTGTAATGGACACCATTTTCTACCCAGAAGGTAAGCTCTTCGATTGATTCCTGCTCTGCTGCTGAGCAAAAGGCATAGCTGATCCGTGAAACCTGCTCACACCCCAGTTATTTGTACTTTTATTATGGTGCTGAAACCATTTTGTTATTGTTTGCTTACACCCACCCACCCTCCGTCAACCTTCCATGAAGGATAGTGGTTCTTGTTTCCATTTAAAAGATGGCCAAAGGGACTGGAGGGGTGTAGCTCAGTGATACAGCGTGTGATATAAACATGCATAAGGCCCTGGGTTCCATCATCAGCACACACACACAAAAAGATGATCAGAGATGTCTAATGGTCATTAGACATCCAGATGTCCAGGTCTAGTCTGTTGACTTTTATTCTGTATATATGGAAAAAGACTATGGTGTCCATGCCCCCACCCCCATGAAATAAATTTATTTATCTATCTATTTATTTTGCAGTTCTGGGGATTGAACCCTGAAGCTACTACTGAGACTACCACTGAGCTAATCCCCAGCCCTTTTTATTTTTTGTTTTGATACAGAATCTTGCCAAGTTTCCAGGCTGGCCTTAAACTTGGGCTATTCCTGCCTCAACATCCCAAATTGCTGGGATTATAGGCATGCATCATCCCACCCAGCTGCCGCATGAAATTTAAAATCAAATTTATTCTCAGCCCTAAGTGAAGGATACGGAGAATAAGTCCAAGGACATTTCCTCCATCTGCTGCTCTTCCCCCATGTGCCTTGTCTGGGGTAAAATGGAAGTTTTGGTCATTTAAAATCCCAGGCCTCAGCCAGAATTAAGGAACACAAAGGAATATGCACCTGACCCCCAACCACAATGGGTCAGCTGATCCCAATACAATAAACCCCTGGGAAATTCCCTGTTCACACTCCTGCCCAACCCTAAGGGATCAGCCTACCCCAATACAATGAGCCCCAGGGACTACCCTCCTGTTCCACCCTAAATTAAGCCTAAGTAACCCAGACCCTTGCTTCAGCCTGCCGCCATTTTCTGCCCTGAAAATGAACTACACCAGGGTTCTACCAATTGACTAGCTTACTGAATACCGAATAAAGAAAATCTTGCTGAGCCGAGGTTTGCTTCCCATCTTCTACTTCCATCATTTGTGCGTCTATGTGCTTACAACGAGTGCAAAGAGTTCTAACACTTATTTTTTTCTGTAACTACCATGATCAATTTTTCATTGAGGTGCTCTTATTTATCCAAACTTTTATTTTTAAACACTATTCATAGGTTCTTCTTTATTTGGCTTATGTGGTGAGTTACACAATCTGAATGTTAAACCAATCATGCATTCCTGGAATAAATCCAGGAATTTATTATCTTCTCATATTTTATTTTAATTATTATCATTTTACACATTGCTGGATTTGATTTGCTATTTTTGGGGGGAGGCTCAACCTCCCCAAAAAATTTGCTAATTTTTTGGGGAGACTCAACCATTGAGCCACATCCCCATCCCTTTTTATATTTTATTTTGAGACAGGGTCTTACTAATATGCTTAGAGCCTCACTATATTACTGAGGCTGGCTTTAAATTTTAGGTCCTCCTGCCTCAGCCTCCTGAGTTGCTGGAATTACAGGCATGTGTCACTGTGCCCAGCTTTGTAGAGAATTTTTGTGCCTATCTTCACTGTCACAGTATCACAGTGCTTGTGCTTGTGTTCAAACAAGCCTTATTTAACTTAATAATGGCACTGAAGTTCAAAAGTAGTGATGCTGACAATTTGTGCATGCCAAAGAGATACAGTGCTGCGTTTAAGTGAAAAGGTGAAAGGTCATGAAGATAGGAATAAAGATAGTACAAGTAGGGTTTGTCACCATCCATGGTTTCAAGCATCCATTAGAAGTCTTATATCCTCCAGGGATTTGGGGGGGACTGCTGCAAATTAAGTTACCACCATGGAGTCCAAGACAGGGCTGGCAGGGACCAACTATATTGGTGATACACATGGAGTAGGAGAGCTGGAGGGTTTCACAAAAAGAAAGAAGACCCAATTGGGCATCAGACTGATCAAGGGTCAGTTTCTTTCCTTCCCTCCATTTTTAGAAAGGGTCTCACTATGTTGCACAGCTAGCCTCAAACTCCTGGGCTCAAGCAATCTCCCTACCTCATCCTTTCAAATAGCTGGCACTACAGCATTCACCATAGTGGCTGCTCCAGAGTCATCTTAATAGAGAATCAAAGCAGTTTAGAAGTCCATGGTGAGGAGACAATCTGAAGATGGTCAAAACTGAACCACAGGGGCAGAGAATGTCAGATTTATGTTCTCAAGGATAATGGCAGCAGAGTGGGAAATGGGGAAATGTGAGGCAGGTGGGCTGTAGCTGACTGTGTGTGTGTGTGTGTGTGTTGCTGGGGATTGAACCTAGGGCCTTGTGCATGCAAGGCAAGCACTCTACCAACTGAGCAATATCCCCAGCCTAGGACAGAGCCACTTTAAGATCAGCTACAAAAGCATCCTGGGGTCAATAATATTGTTCTAAAATTACAATAAACTCTCCAAAGCATAATGTACTTTGGATCTTAAATGTCCCCAAAAGTCTATGTGTGGAAAGCTTGGTCCCCAGTTGAAAGTACTATTGAGAGGTGGTAGAACCACTGTTGGGTGGAAAGTCAGGTCACTGGGAGCATGCCCTTATAGGGGATACTGGAACCCTGGTCCCTTCCTCTCTCTTTTCTCCCTGGCTGCCACCGAGTAGCTTCCTTTACCACAAGCTCCCACTGACAAGATGTTCTGCCTTGCCACAGGCCCAAACCAATAGAGTCAAGTGACCATGGACTGTAACCTCTGAAACCATGAGCCAAAGTCCATCTTTCCTCCTTTTAGGCTGTCTATTCCAGGTACCTTATCACAGGTACCTTGATTAACACACCCTCTGCTAATTGGGTGGTAGTTGGCAAGTTAGAGAGGAGTTAGATGAGTTACTACTTTAAACCCACGGTATAATTCTATAATAACAAAGCTGGCATCTGAGTACTACTTTCCTCATTTAGAATGGTCCCTCTGGAGTATCAAGCCCAGGAGTTTGAATATGAGAGCTCCCCTAAAAGCTCATATGTGAGACAACGCAAGAATGTTCAGAGATGAAACAATCAGATTTTGAGAGCTATAACCTAATCAGTGGATTAATCCACTTGAATGAATCAATTGGGTAGTAACTCTAGGCAGATAGGGTGTGTCTGGAGGAAGTAGGTCAGTGGCGTGTGCCTTGGGATTCATATTTTGTCCCTGGTGAGCAGAGCTCTTTGCTTCCTGGCCTTCATGGCCAGAGCTGCTTTCCTTTTTTTTTTTTTTTTTTTTTTAAGAGAGAGAGTGAGAGAGTGTGAGAGAGAGAGAGAGAGAGAGAGAGAGAGAGAGAGAGAGAGAGAATTTCTTAATGTTTATTTTTTAGTTTTCGGCGGACACAACATCTTTGTTTGTATGTGGTGCTGAGGATCGAACCCGGGCCGCACGCATGCCAGGCGAGCCTGCTACCGCTTGAGCCACATCCCCAGCCCAGAGCTGCTTTCCTTTGCAATGAGTTCCTCCATGATGTTCTGTCTCCCTCAAAGCTTTGGAGTTGGCCCACCAAGGACTGAACCTCTGAAACCATAAGCCAAAATAAAAGTTTCCTTCTCTAAGTTGTTCTTGTCCCAGTGATGTAAAGATGACTAATCCAAGCAGCAATCAAAGATCTGCTCTGTGGCCAGTACCTGGTACTTTCCTTCTCATCTCCCCTTTCCTCTCTCACTCCTAGGTAAGTGGTATAGTTTAGAGCTTCCAAGTTGGAGAATCACATGATGATGAAATCTCTGGTTTCAAGTAGTAAAAAACACATGTACATTTTACATAGTGTTCCAATACATACACAACTGTATGTAAATGAAACAAAAATTTCAAAAAGCAAACTTAAATTCTTTGGGTGTGAAGCACTTATTTTTTCTAACCTATCATATTTTATTTCTCCCAAAGCTGGTCAGGAATCCTAAATTGATACCATCAACTTTCTAGTGGACTCTACCCATCACTATAGAGGAAAAAGGCAACTCGAACTGATTAAAATTTGAAAATATACCCTGACATCAACACTTCTCTTTGATCCAATTAATATTGATTATTTATCTTAATTTGTTTTCCAAACCCTGGAAAGAAATTATATTATGAAGAACCCCACTGCCAAGATCCCACCACTCAGGGTTAAACTCACTCTTTCTAGAGTAATATTTCTTTCTTTTTTTTTTTTTTTTTTAAGAGAGAGTGAGAGAGAGGGGAGAGAGAGAGAGAGAGAGAGAGAGAGAGAGAGAGAGAGAGAGAGAATTTTTAATATTTTTACTTTTTAGTTCTCGGTGGACACAACATCTTTGTTGGTATGTGGTGCTGAGGATCAAACCCGGGCCACACGCATGCCAGGCGAGAGCGCTACCGCTTGAGCCACATCCCCAGCCCGAGTAATATTTCTTATTACAATCAATAAATACACATTTCAATACACATCCATGTCATGCAAATTTTAATTTGCATGATCCAGTGGCTCCCAGATGGAATGAACTTGGATGGACTATGCAACATCAGACTCTTTGATGAAGGCAAATGTTATGGAAAACTGCAATGTCTTACATTACTTAACCAAGACAGTAATTCGCAATATTCAACTAAACACGACTCAACATGGACATTATGTTCAATATGATTTTATTTAAAAATTTGCAAAGCTGAAGGAGGATCTGATCTTTTGTTAGAAGAAAGCCTTTTTCACAGTATATATTTAGCCATTTTTGCTTTGTATTGAGTCATAACAGAAAAAAAAAAGGAAGTTTCTGTTCAAGATCCTCACTCCAACCCACTGAGCAGGTGCCTGGCATCTTGTAGCAAGATAACATGTTCCGTGGTCTTAAGTCCCACAGCAAATCCCCTACCCAAGGTAACACAGTTCTCCTCCAGGCACACTGCTCTTACACAGGGTCCTGAGAATCCTTAATTTTTAAATTAGGAAAATGTGAAAGGATTCTTGAACCCACACTCTGCAACAAACCCAACTATCTGTTAACTCTTGGCAATTTCAAGTATAACATACTTGAAATTTATAAGATGCTCCATGTTTAATGGAACAACTCAAATGTTAAAAAATTTCAAGCAACATGCTTTAATATTTTAAAATGTTACTTAATGAAACTTATTGAAACAAGATACGCAGCACATTCTTGTACTTGGTATTATAAACTCCTACTGACGATCGCTACTTAATGGTCAAAAAAATAGAAAATGAGAAGAAACCAGACTATTGGAATATAACAATGTCTGCAGGGAATGTCAAGTTCTAACTTTTGTTAACTGAAGTCAACTTAAAGAAAAATCAGGGGGTCTACAAACCACCCATATTATTTTAAATGATGAGGTAGATTTTTTTTCCCCTATGCAGGCAAATGAAGATAACAAAAAATCCAGACTTTCAAATGCTCTTTAAAAAAAAAAAAAAAAAAAAAGTTCAGGTTATAGTCACTTTCACAAAAAAGACATTTATAAACTATGAGGTGGAAAGGTCATCCTCAGACATGTTCTATACTTGAGGTGGTACTTGGAGATTCAAGAATCAGTCTTGGATCAATCAACTCTCTCCAAAAAACCGTGATCTGAGGAAAAATACAAAATAGTTTAAGCACTTCATTTTGAGGTAATATAGGATTTAGTAAGTTAAAAAATTTAAGTAATTCCAGCAGTTTGGGAGGTCAAGTTCAAAGCCAGCCTCAGCAATGGTGAGACACTGAGCAACTCAGTGAGATCCTGTCTCTAAATAAAATACAAAATAGGGCTGGGGTGTGGCTCAGTAATCAAGTGCCCCTGAGTTCAATTCCCAGTACCAAAAAAAAAAAAAGAAAATTTAAGTTAGTCAACATCCCACCATTCAGGGTTAATCTCTTTGTAGAATAATATTTCTCATTACAAATCAATCAATACATGTTTCAATACACATCTATGACATGCAAATTAAAACTGAAGAGCATCTTCCTTGGTCCAGGGGCTCCCAGACTAGATGAACTTGGACTGGACTATGGACATCAGACTCTTCAATGAAGGCAAATTTCTATTGTGCAGGATGATTGAGAACTGGAATAATTTGAGTCCTAGTAAATTGAGTTTAATTAGGACATAAGAATTCATTTCCCTAAAATGTAGCTTAAGTTTAACATTAAACACATTTCATCTTTTATTTACAACTGGGGGTTGTAGGGACTGAGAAAATGCAGAAGGAGTAAGAGGTTACAAGTGCCAGAAGGATTTCCCCTGTGGACAGGTGGCCTGCAGATTTCTTGGGAGCTAGATGTGGCCAACTGTGTATCACTAGGCTGCCCATGCCCTTCTTGGAAGCTCAGTAGTTCTTACTCTATGCTGCCTGAAAACAAAAACTACAATTTACAAGTAATCACTAACGCCAGGCCACATGGATGTATACTGAGAGCCATCTAGTGTCAAAAACAGTAATGACAGCTGGGATGTGGCTCAGTGGTGGAGCTCTAGCCTAGCATGTGAGGGAGGCACGGGTTTGATTCTCAGTACTGCATATAAATAAATAAATAACATAAAAGTCCATCAACATTTAAATTTTTTTTTTAAAACCCCAGTAATTACTGGCTCTGTATTCTACTTCAAGACTTTGTTTAAAAGGGCATAGTGAATGTGGCTCAGTAGTTAAGCACCCCTGGGTTCAATCCCCAGTGCCCCCACCACCCCCAAAAAAATGCATAGTGAAAAATCCTCCAAGGTTCAGTTTTCCAATGCAGTCTTCCAGGAATACATTTTAAGAAAAATAAATAAATAAATAAATAAATAAATAAGCTCTTATATTGCAGATAAAGAAGAACAGGGGATTGGACCAAACTGCCAATCCTATCACAACCCTAAAAATGCACTTTGGGACAAAAAAGTATCATCCACCTAAAAAACACAGGAAAACATATAGTTTGGTTAGAGCTTCCACGACTTAACATTTCAGATGAAATGTGAATTTTCTTTTCTCTTTTTTTTTTTTTTTAAAGAGAGAGTGAGAGAGGAGAGAGAGAGAGAGAGAATTTTTAATATTTATTTTTTAGTTCTCGGCGGACACAACATCTTTGTTGGTATGTGGTGCTGAGGATCCAACCCAGATCGCACGCATGCCAGGCGAGCGCGCTACCGCTTGAGCCACATCCCCAGCATGAAATGTGAATTTTCAATAGTGAAACTTCCAGAATAAGATTCACAACATTCCAAATACAAGAGTCTTAAGAAAACATTTTCTTCAGTATAAAAATTCTGGGAGGGGCTGGGGATGTGGCTCAAGCGGTAGCGCGCTCGCCTGGCATGCGTGCGGCCCGGGTTGGATCCTCAGCACCACATACAAACAAAGATGTTGTGTCCGCTGAAAACTAAAATAAATAAATAAATATTAAAATTTAAAAAAAAAAAAATTCTGAGAGTAAGGAGTGACCGCAAGGGCACAGGATGGAAGCTCCTAGAGGCTGTTCATATTCTATTTCTTTCTTTCTTTTTTTTTTTGGTACTGGGGATTGAACTCAGGGGCACTTGACCACTGAGCCATATCCCCAGCCCTATTTTGTATTTTATTGAGACAGGGTCTCACTGAGTTGTTTAGTGCCTCGCTGTTGCTGAGGCTGATTTTGAACTCGAAATCCTCCTGCCTCAGCCTCCCAAGGTGCTGGGATTATAAGTGTGTGCCACTATTCCCAGCTATGTTCTATTTCTTTATCTAAGTCTGATTATGTAGATATGATCATTTGTAAAAATTGTTCAAGCTATACATTTATGTGCATTTTTTATGAATTGTACATGCCAATAAAGTTTTTCTACTGGAATCCCTATGTAACTATGCTTGTAAGCAACTCCACACTATCAAACAAAAGTTTGAGCATCTTATCACATAGGCACTTTGAGGTACATGATGGCACCAACTCAGCACCTGGCACTTGTTACTGCCGCTCAACAGCAAAGACTAGCTGCCCCCATGGCCTAGATCCTTTATGGTTTTTGTTTTTTGTTTTTTTTTTTTTGGTACTGGGGATTGAACTCAGGGGCACTCAACCACTGAGCCACATCCCCAGCACTATTTTGTATTTTATTTAGAGACAGGGTCTGATTGAATTGCTTAGCGCCTCACTGTTGCTGAGGCTAGCTCTGAACTTGCAATCCTTCTGTCTCATCCTTATGAGCCATGGGGATTACAGGCGTGCACCATGGTGCCCGGCCCCTTTATGGTTTTAATATAAGCAATTTGGGAAGCTACAATGTCACCTTCCATATCCCACATTACCAGTCAAAAGAAAATGACCAAAAAAAAAAAAAAAAAAAGAATGACTGACCAAACAAGGCAAGAAGAGAAGTATGCCTACCTTCCTCTCCTGTGTCACAGCATACTCAACTATCTCGGTTCCATTTTCATTGTGATAAACCAAATCAAATTTCCCAGGTTCTTTCAAGGCTGAAATCAGAAGGCAGGGATAAAAGACAATAAGTTATTCCTCAATAGTTAAAATATTTCTCTATAGAGAATTTCTATCATTGGGAAAACAGTCACAAATAAATCACCAACTGATACGCAAGTTGGGTGTACAAGAGATCGGGGAGCGCTCCTCAGACGACCCTTAGAGAACCAGTGCCACAACATGGTCACTTCCTGACTGTTCATCAACAACCTTTCCTTTAAAATGAGCTTGAGGAACTGTCACTACTAATCTCAGAACTGAACATTGAACCACAAGATGATCCAAAAAGATAATTTATATGTTTCAATAAGGCAAGGTGACATACAATGTCGTTCAGTCCCAGAAATCACATATGCATACTATTTGGAAACAGAGGCAGGTTTCAGGCTCCCACAGTAGTATGGGATTGGGGAAAAAAACCCTGTGAGACAAAACTATCTTATCAATCAACAGGAAAAAATATGGTTGTCTTGAAATTTTTCAAAATTGTCATCAAAACATCAAAGACCCTCACTACATAGAGAAATGAAAATTAGTAAAAATATTTCTGTAGTCCATTTTTATTTCAAACATTAGAAACTGAAAGGTAAAGCACTTTATTTCTTCATAAGAAACTTATCGAGGGCGGTTGGAACGATGCTGCCATCAGGTCATGCAGCTTACGATACAGATGGCACGGCTTTTCCCTGCCTGGCAGACTATCACAGTCCCTTCGAAGTGTGGATCAGCTTTCAACATTTTATTCTCAGAGCTTCTAATGTCAAGATGTGGCTCTGAGCATTTCCTTTTCACTGTGTGGAATCTTAGTGAAGCTTTCCACTGGTGCCACTGCTGGGACTTTTCATCACAGCCGCCTTCTGTATGTCAGGAAGTTCACAAAAGTGGCAGAGTGGACTTCCCCAGTCAGCCACTTCACCTATGACTCCACTGACGCAGGCGAGGGCACGTCCAGCATTCTCACTTTAGTTTCTCTACGGTGCTTTCATGTTTTTAAAATGTTTTTTAAAAATGTACGTGGTTTTACACTAAGAGACAAGGAGGCAGCACAACCATCTGCCATCTGTACAGAACGTTAGATGTACAGTGAGCAGTCAGTGACAGACTCTGAAAGAAGTGACGTGACTCGTCACTCATCAGGAGGCACATCTGTAATTTAAACAGTGATTTGTGGACTGAAGAACTATCAGTACGTAATGCAATTACAGTTAACATACCTAATATTGTGGGGGACTGATGCTAAATACTTGCCTGGTATTATTGGGGGACAGACACTACTTAGTATTTAACCAAACCATGGTAACTGAAATTCATGTATATCAGAACTATGTAAATTGAGAACGACTTGTATTTTTCTTAAAGAACAGGTAGTTTTTTTTGTTTTTGTCTTCCAATACTGGAAATTGAAACTAGGGGTACTCTACCATTGAGCTACATTCCCCACCCTTTTAATTTTTTTGAGACAGGGTTTTGCTAACTATCTGAAGCTGGCCTCCAACTTGTGATCCTCCTGCCTCAGCTTCCCAAGTTGCTAGGATCACATATGCCTCTGTGCCCAGGGGGTTGTTTGGTTGGTTTTGTTTTTTGGCATTAGGGATTGAACGCAGAGGCACTTTACCACTGAACTATATCCCTAGCCCTTTTTAATTTTTTATTTGGAGATACTAAGTGGCTTAGGGCCTTGCTAAATTGCTGAGATTACAGGTGTGTGCCACCACACCTAGCAGTAGTCATTTCTTGATGCCCCAAAGAAAAGTGCTAGCCAGGCATGGTGGCACATGCCTGTAACCCTAGTGACTCAGGAGGCTGAGGTAGGAGGATCACAAGTTCAAGATCAGTCTGGGCAACTTAGCAAGACACTGTCTAAATATAAAAATTAAAATTAAAAGGGCTGGGGATACCTCAGTGGTACAGTGCTCTTGGGTTCAATCTACAGTACCATATACATATACACCAAAAAAGAAAAATTATAATTAGATATTGTCATTGTCAACAACTTGACATGCAGTGATTAGGTTTGTGTCACTGGAATTTGACCAGGCACAAACTTCTGTCCATCATTCCTAAGAATAGGGATTTCTATAAATAAAACCTCATCTGGAGAAAGCTAGAGCTGGGCCCCATGGCCTACACCTGTAATCCCAGCAATGCTATAGACTGAGGAAAGAGGATAGCAAGTTTTAGGCTAGCCTTGGCAACTTAGCAAGATCCTATCTCAAAATTAAAAATAGCATGCACAAGGCCAGGCGTGGTGGCACACACCTGTAATCCCAGCAGCTTGGGAGGCTGAGACAGGAGGATCTGGAGTTCAAAGCCAACCTCAGCAATGGTAAGGTGCTAAGCAACTCAGTGAGAACCTGTCTCTAAATAAAATACAAAATAGGGCTGGGAATGTGACTCGGTGGTTGAGTGCCCCTGAATTCAATTCCTAGTACCAATAAATAAATAGATAGATAGATAGATAGATAGATAGATAGATAGCATGCACAAATATAACAACAAATCCCATCACTATGTACAACTAAAACGCGCCACTAAAAAATATGGAAAAAACCGGGCATGGTGGCGTAGGCCAGTAATCCCAGCTCAGGAGACTGACGAAGGTGAATCACAAGTTCAAGACCAACTTTAGCAAGATCCTATGTCAAAAAAAAAAAAAAGCCTCAGGGGTGGAGCGCCCCTGGGTTCAGTTCCTAGTACCGGGAGGAAGGAGTGGGAGAAAGAAAGATTCAAAAGTTCAATAGACAGAAATCAGTCAAAAGAGTTTTTCAATAAAATCCTTTTGTGATATTAAGTAAATGTTTAGATATAACTTACACTGGCTTTCCAGCTGTGATTGTCATCATCGTCATCTTCTTTTCTTGGGGGGGAGGGGTATTAGTTAGGTATACGGAATATTGATCCCAGTGATGCTCTATCACTGAGCTATATCCCCAGCCCTTTTTACTATTATTATTATTTTTTGGTGATGACTTTTAAATTTTTTATCACTTTTTTTCCGACCAGGGATTGAACACAGGGGCACTTGACCACTGAGCCACATCCCAAGCCTGACTTTGGATTTTTTTTGAGACAGGGTCTCGCTGAGTTGCTCAGCCTTGCTCTTGCTGGCTTTGAACTCAAAATCCCAAGTGGCTGGGATTACACTTATGTGCCACCATGCTTGGTGGAATTTTTAGTCTTTCATTCACTGACTTGTATAAGGAAAAAAAAAAAGGAAAAAATTAATTGCTTTAGAGTCTGCTAAAGAGAAAGTCAACTCCCCTGCTCTCTGGTTAGGGACCCCTGCAACATATTTTAAGTTAAGGTCCTTGTGATAAAAGCTGTCTTATCCAGAACAACAGGTAGGATTAATCAGGACAAAGCAGGGAACCAGTGACAATAATGTGCAAATACTCAACTAAGTAAGACATGCAAGACCCTGGGTTTGATTCCCAGCACCACCAAAAAAATAAAATGTGAGAGTATATGTATATACACACATTGTAGACATTTTATTTTGCCAATCTTTTTGAAAGACAGCTAAGTAGGTCTTAAGTTTACTAAATAGAGATGTCTTTCTTTCTTTTATAAACCATACCCCTAATACATTGTCTATAAGTTCCAATTTGGGATTTTCTTTCTTTTTAGATTTTATTTTTTTATTCATTCATTTATTTGTTTGTTTATATGTGGTGCTGAGATTCGAACCCAGTGCCTCACTCATGCTAGGCAAGAGCTCGACCACTGAACCACAATCCCAGCCCAGGATTTTCTTTTTAAAGTGATGTAAGAATGCAAAACTTTGCAAGGCAACTAAGGACAGAACCTTCTTAGACTTTTACCAAAGTCTTCCCAATCTTTTATAGCTGACCCACTCATATATAATTTAATAGCATTTTTTTTCAGTAATACTCCTGAGTCAGCATTCAATTGTTTCCTAAAAATAACTTTTTGAAATTAGTTTTCACCAGCTCATATAATCCTTTATGAAGTCACACAAATACAATAAGAACAAGTAGCCCACCAGCTTTGAGAACCAATCCAATATATCTTAGTAGACACAATCCAAGGATTAGGCGTGCAGGCCCCAGAGGTGTGGGGTGTGGACAGAGTGGTGAACACAGCCAGTTACAGGTGCTAGGTTAAGTTGAGAAAGAGAACACCTCTGTATATTAATGCTATTGTAGATATGAAGCCATTGTAGATATGAAGAGTCTAAATTTTCAAATTCATTTCCAAAAGACTCACCAGGTAAGGATGAGAGAATTTCTATATCTACTTGCTGGGTCTCTGGATTGTGGCTTAATATTTTTCCTTCCTTTCAAAAATAAAAGTCCAAGTCAAAAATCAACATATAAAACACTGTGAAAATACTATAAACCACTGAATTGTAGACTTTAAAATGGTTAAAAAAGCAAGTTTTATGTGTTTGAATTCTATTTCAATAAAAAGCATTAAAAATAAATCAACATGTAGGGGAAATAAGAACAGCAGATTTATAATCATTTATCTGAATATACTGAAATATATTCAGAGGCAAAATAGATACATTTTAATCATAAATGGTAGACATCTACAGAACTTAAAGAAAGGCCAAGAATACACAAGGTCATCAAAAGTCACTAAATAAGAGAAATGAAGAAAAATAGGCTAGGATGATGTACTCAGGTGGGACTGGCTATCACAGCCTTTAATAGGAGAGGCCACCCATACCCCAGTGGTGCGACTCCCATTTCTGATGCCGTTGGGGCCATCCTAAGGGCTGAGAACAGTCCCTTAAGGCTGAAACAGGAAGGTACTTTCTTACTGGTAAGTTTATAATTTCCTTCCTCCCAGGTCCCTCAGATTTGGGAGCTGGTTTTCAAATGCATCAAGAGGAGGCATTACCCTATGGTTGCTGGTGGGCAATGAGACAATGGGTGGTCTTTGGGGACACACAGGAAGGCCAACTAATCGGTTCCTCCTGCACCTACCCAGGCTTTCTGAGTATAGACAACAGGTACTTCTAAAAACCAGGTTCAGTGGGGGTCAAGGGCCTTGAGAGACTATTTTCTTTGGAATAGAATTAAATAAATCAACTGATCAAGCTAGAAAACAGCACTTAAGATGAATGCAAAAATATAGGACTCATCTTTTTTTTTTTTTTTTTTGTACCAGAGATTTAACCCAAGGGCACTTAGCCATTGAGCCACATCCCTAGCCCTTTTTTAAATATTTTATTTAGAGACAGGGTTTTGCTGAATTGCTTAGGGCCTCACCGAGTTGCCAAGGCTAGGTTTAAACTCGAGATCCTCCTGCCTCAGCTGCCCAAGCCACTGGGATTACAAGTGTGTGCCACCACTCCCAACAACAGTGATGATTTTAAAAAGTTTACACTTTGATAAGTAATTTAATCTTCTACTTTATGACTTTAATGAAAAAAAAGAACTATTTTATCCAAGCAAGTAGTATTAAATATAACTTTAATCTTAATAGTATACTGACAACTTTGTCTCACTATGTTGCCTATGCTGGCCCTGAACTCCTGGCTAAAGCTATTTCTGCCTTAGCCTCCTGAGCAGTTGGGACCACAGGCACACGCTAACATGTCCAGCTGAATTAATTATTTTTAAATAAACAAGCTTACCTTGTAGTCAGAGACATCAGGAGAGTAATCAGATGTTAGTTCCAAAAGCTAAAAAAGAAGAAAAAAACCTAGAGTACACAAGCCCTCTCTCTTATCCTCTCTTATCCCCATGGTTCCTCTGTCTTACCAACCTGCCCCTGGAAGAAAACATGCAGTGCCCACCCTCACCAGTCTGAGGCCCCATCCATGAAACTTTGGTCACACTGGTGTTCCAGGGAAAAGGGTTTTTATAAATATTATTCAACATGACTTGCTAAATAAGTTTATTTGGAAGGGGAGCTAACCTTTTTTGTTGTAATTGTTGCTGTTTTAAAATATACCTTAAATGCAATCTTCTCTCCGACTTGAGGGGCAGCTGCTAACAGTGGTAATAGACTATAGTCCTTCTTGTGTATTGCTACTGGATTCTGAAAAACAGCATTAGTCACGTGACTTCATTACTGGTGAGAAAATGGGAGCCCATGACATGGAGTCCACGTGACATGACTACTTTCTCCATGGAGAAAGTAGACAACTCATAATAAACAATACTTACCTGGATAATAGTAGATGAATTTGTTACTATCTCATTTAATTGCTGCTGCTTCTGATATTCAGTGCTAGTATTTAAAACACAGGAAACAGCATGCCCTCTTCCTCGACCTCTCCCTCGCATGCCCCGACCTCTTGTTCCCTTCCAAGAAAGAAGGTCCTCTCCTCTCCCCCATCCTCTTCCTAAACTGGTGGGGAGAGACACACTGGGAAGAGGACCAGGAGCCTGTTTGCTAGTATTTGATTCCCAAAATTTCCACCCTATGGAACTTGGAGTCTGTACTGTCAGCCCTGGACCTGGACAGCCCCTCCCTGAAAAGAGGCCTACTGTCTTTAGGAAATCTGTAGCATACTCCGGAGTGCTCTTGGACACAATGCACTGCTCCTCTGAATCTGAAGCGGAATCTGAACTAGAAGATGAGGCTCTAATCTTGCCTTTGCTGGTGGTAACGGCAGCTTTTGCAACCAGTTTGTTTACAACTGTATTTTTTGTAAAGGGTCCTTCTTTTGATAAGTCAGTTGATAGTTTTTCTGAAGAATTTCTAACCTCCAATGTGACATTGCTGATATCATCATTGTTCGAATCTGGACTAGAACTAGACTCAGACTCCGAGGAGGAATTGGGGCTGTCTTTTGAACTTGTGACTCCCCCACCTTTTCTTCTGACTTTCACAAGACTGTTTTTAGCAGAACCTTTCTGAGGAGTATACTTCTGGGTGATCCCCTCTTTTGACATCTGTGCTTTAGGACACTTGGAATTCTTGGTCTGTTTTTTATTTTCATATTTCTCCTTTTTCTTTGGTGTTCTCTTTTTGGTGTCTTCTTCCTCCTCATCCACTGGGCAACATGTTGCTTTATTTTTTCTCTTGCCTTTTTTCCTCCCAGTCTGTTCTGTGACAGCTTTTGGTTCCAGATCCACGACCTTCTCATTAATATTATTGTTGTTTTGCTTCTTCCACTGCTTCTTTGAATATCTACAACCTAGTTCTGATTCTTCATCCTCCTCCAACTTATAAGCCCGCTTCTTTGCTTTTCTAGATGGTAAAGGAATATCATCTCCATTACTGACTACTACAGAAGTCTCAGGAATTTCTCTCTCTTCTAACTTAACTCTGTCAAAAAAAAAAAAAAAAAAAAAAAACAAGAGAGAAAGCTAGAGTGAGCAATTCATAAGTATGTCTCCAGGATGTAGCTATACACTGAGATGATTCTGCAAATGGTCACTACCAGCAATGAAAAACTGTCATGTCACTTAAGGAAAACAAAGGCTCTTTTTGACAAAATGGCCCATATAGCACGACTTATGGTCAACTTTCATAGGCCAGTTTTACTTACTGAATACCGTGTCTCAAATATTTTCTACACATTTTCTCTGATCAAAAACCACAAGAAAGTAGGTTTTTTCATTTTTGGTTTTTTTTACAAGCCACAAAATTATAGTTCAGACAGGTAAGTTACTTGAGATCCCCAGCTGATAAGTAGCAGGAAAGCAATTCAAACCTGTCTAGCTTCAAAACTCATTATCTTTTACTACATGTATGTTACCTACCCTAAAAGGTAATAATTGCTAACTTATCCATTTTTGTTTTGGAATGTGTTGCTTTTTAAAAAATGAAATTTTATTTTTAATAGCCAAAATATGGAATCAACCTAGGTGCCCATCAACAGATAAGTGGATTAGGAAGACGTGATATGTGTGTGCAGTGCAATATTGACCAGTCATAAAAGGAATGCAATTCTTTCATTTGCAGCAACATGAATGGAACTAGAGGACATTCTGTTAATTAAAATAATGCAGCTGCAGAAAGAAAAATACTATATACTCTCACATTTGGAAGCTAAAAATTTGATTTCAAAGAAATAAAAAATATAATAGTGATTATCAGATCCTGGGAAGAGTGTTCTACAGCACCATAGGATAACTATGGTTGACAACAATTAACAAATATTCCCAAATAGCTAGTAGAGAGAATTTTGAATGTTCCCAACACAAAGAAATGACATATGCCTGAGGTAACAGATATGCCAGTGACCCTCATCAAATCATTACACATTGTATACATGTACTGCAATATCATCATTCCCTATAAATATGTACAATAACTGACAATTAAAAATATATACTTAAAAATAATAAGAAGTAACATGAGATTTGATTATTATTTTTTGTTTAAACTTAGGGAAATACTACACAATTTATGTTCTCTGGAATAGTGACAGATGCCCATAAAATTGCATGACAGTTTGTGATGGTTAATTTTATGTGTCAACTTGCCTGAGGTATGGGTGCCCAGACATTTATTTAAGCATTATTTTTTGTCCATGGCATGTCTATGAGAGTGTTTCTGGGTGAAATTAACGTTTAAATTGTAAGACTATGTAAACTGCTTTTCCACATGTGGGTTGGCCTCATCTAATCCACTAATTGCCAAAAGAGAACAAAAGGGCCATAGAGAAATTGCTTTCTGTCTGATCCTTCAAGCTGGGATATCAGTCTTCTCCGGCCTTCAGAGTCAGACTTGGATTAGAATCACATGATTGACCCTCTGGTCGCCAGCTTACTGACTACAGATCTTGAGATTTCTCAGCTTCCACAACTGTGTAAGTTAATTCCTTGCTAGGAGCCACAAGCATATATACGATGTATGGCACCTTTGGTTGTAAAGTGACGCCAGCTAGCCACTGAGATGATTATGTTAAAATTTACATTCATATGCAAACTGGACTCCCGCTGTTCACCTTGGCCTGCTACCGGACTCAAGTTACGGGACTTTACGGGACTGCTGGAGAGTTCCCATTGGTTGGGGAAGGATAGTAGGAGGGAATTCCGGAGGAGGTGGGGGGGGACCCCGGGGGTTCCGGTCGGCGCGCGGTTCCGGTCGGACACCCTCGTGGGAGGACCGGTTTTTGACTTGCTGGCGCTGAGAGTGTTAGCGGCTTTTTCAAAATAAAGTTTTGTTCCTGCTTGATTGGCTCGTGATTCTGTGCCCAGCCAAGACTGCGGCAATTCCTTATATTAAATCATGTGTTTTTCCTATTGGTTTTGGGGAAGAAGCCCTCTCCAAACAGGCACAGCAGCAAAGCAAGGCCAGATCTGTGTGTACACGCATGACTGTCAGACAACATGATGCCTTCAATAACCATGTACATATGCATTCACCAGACAAAGGAAAGGTGGTGCGGCACACTCGGGTTGCATTTGCAACCCTGTGGTAACAGCTCTGTGGTAACTTCTTTATGATCTTATAGTACAGAATACCCACGCAAAATATATTTTTCCATATAGGGGAGACAAAGGGGATAATATGCAATGGGAGGCAAGGAGGAGAGGAAGTCCTGCTGCAATCGAAACTTGGCCTTTGGATGTGAATCTGCTGAGTCTGTGCTGGCACAAAATAAACACCGCTTCCTGTGGAACACTGGTGCCCTGTCTCTCTGTGCACAAATCCTACAACAGTTTTGTTTTTCTGGAGAACCTGGACTAATACACACTGCATCCAAAATTATTTCATTATAGAATAGCAATTTTCCCCAATGAACTGGCAATAGCTAATCCTGAGTGAACAGGGAAAGATACGGTCATATTTGAAAATAAAGTATAATTGGTAGGGTTAGGGTTAGGGGTTAGGGTTAATTGGTGAATAAGGGCATATGTATAAGCATTCTTTATTTTTTTAGAAATATCTTTTAGTTGTAGATGGACACAATGCCTTTATTTATTTATCTTTATGTGGTGTCGAGAATCGAACCCAGGGCCTCACACATGCTAGGCAAGCACTCTACCACCAAGCCATAACCCCAGCCCGAATCCCTTATTTTTTTAAAAGCCCAATAATCTTGTTGATTTACCTCCTCAAAGCAGTAGATGAGAAAAATCCTCAATTATTTTTCAACAAACAACTATTTAGAAATCCACAAATCAAGATAAAATAATAGCTACCGAGCAGGAGAAAATAAAGACAGAAATAGAACTCTGAATGACCAGGGATTTATATTATAAAAACATATCCTCGGCCTGGGGATGTGGCTCAAGTGGTAGTACGCTCGCCTGGCATGCATGCGGCCCAGGTTCAATCCTCAGCACCACATACAAAGATGTTGTCTGCCGAAAACTAAAAAAAATAAATAAATATTAAAAATTCTCTCTCTCTCACACTCTCTTAAAAAAAAAAATCAGTTCCCTTCCTTTCCTTTAAAAAAATAAAAATAAAAACACATCCTCTCTATTCCCTTCTAAAGGCCTCAATATTTAACAGCAAAGAAGTCATTCTTAACTGGCACAATCTAGTGTGGCATCCTGTGAATCTAACATTGAATAAGTTTCAGAATATCAGATTTTTTTCCTTGACATTTTTTATTAATTTGTTTAACTTTTAGCAATGCTATGATTCAAGCTTCAATTGTGAGATGACTAATTAGGATCAAACTCTTCCCCAAACTTCAAATAGCTACTCAACTTCCTGCTCGGACATTATAGTTTATTAAGTCCCTACATACAAGACAGCAAATGCTGCACCCAGTTTAGGCAGCATTCATACTTTTCCCTGGAGCTGGTAACACCATCATGCTTTCTAAAGCATCACCTCACCCATTTTTTTTGTTTTGTTTTGTTTGTGGTCCTGGGAACAGAACCCAGGGCTTTGTGCATGCTAGACAAGGGCTCTTATACTGAGTTACATACCCGACCCTTATTCCTCCTTAAGACACTGCATGTATAGGTATCTGACTGAAAAGTATGACTTGTGATTACTGCAGCCTCACTAGCTACTGTTCCCCACAAGAAACAAATATGAACAGAGTGAGGCAAAATGTCACCCAGGGAACAAGAAATGGTCTCCTTAAGTCTTTTTGATTGCCATTTTTTTTCTTTTCTTTTTTTTAGTACCAGGGATTAAACCCATAGGTGCTTAACCCCTGAGCTATATCTCCAGCCCTTTTTCATAGAGTATTTGGAGACAGGGTCTCACTGAGTTGCTTAGGGCTTCACTAAATTGCTGAGGCTGGCTTTGAACTAGGGATTCTCCTGCCTTAGCCTCTCAAGCTGCTGGGATTATAGGCATGCGCCACTGCCCTCAAATTACAGGGGGCATGCCTGCTTTAGTAATGTTCATTTCTCTATATGAACTATAGACAACAAATGGAGCTGTCTTCTACAAACAAAAGTGAATGCAATTGTTCTTTTATAAACTGAAGTGAATTACCTGGGTAATTAATTAGCAATGACAGAAATTTGATTTCAAGGAACTTCTAAAACATATCCTCCACTTTTTATTCAAACTCTTTGCAGGGAAAAATTGGTGGTATTATCAAAATGCAAATACTCCCTTTTATATTTGTAATTTTGCTTCTAGGATTTTATTATACAGAAATATAGACATGCCCATCTGCCCCACCTGACACCTACTTTCTTATACTGTCATCTTACCAAGGTCAAAATGATTGCCTGGGTTAAAAATCCTCTTTCTGCCACTGTAATTAATTTTTAAAAAACCATTACCTCCGCCCTTCTCATCTATAAAAATGAGGATAATGATAATAATTATAGTACTCAAATGAACTATATATCTAAAGCATGCCTGGCTCAAAACAAGTGCTATCCATGTTAGTTCTAATTTTCATTAATACAATGAACGCTGTTAGTCCTCTGAAGGAGTCGTTGGTGGATTTTTGATGAACTTGCCTCATCAACCGAACATGAAATTCAACAAGGAAGGTGAAATAGGAAAGCTTCACTCCTTTGGATCCCACCAGTTCCCTGCAGTCTCCCTCCTGTCTTGCAGCTGGTGGCAGCAGCCACATTGCCACCTTCAGACAGGTAAAAAGTTACCTGACCAAAAGCACAAAGTTTGTGAGTCACAGAGTCACAGATGCTTTAGAGAGGTTTGACTTTGTACTGACTACAGGAATATGAAATGAGAACATTTGATCAAATACTGTAGGCATTTGAAAGAGTGAGAGAGGAGGGAGTGAGAGAGGAGGGAGTGCACTTTATTTCCTCACAGGATGACTTCAACTGAAAGCTCTCTTCTGGGCTGGGGATGTGGCTCAAGCGGTAGCGCGCTCACCTGGCATGCGTGCGGCCCGGGTTCAATCCTTAGCACCACATACCAACAAAGATGTTGTGTCCACTGAGAACTAAAAAATAAATATTAAAAAATTCTCTCTCTCTCTCTTTCTCTTAAAAAAAAAAAAAAAAAAAAAAAAAGCTCTCTTCTACCTGGTGACTGTCCAAACCAGTTGCTGCAACCAAACCTCTGTGAAACCCTCTTAGGGGGCTGTTATGAACTCAACTGTGGCCCCTTAAAGTTCATATGTAGAAGTCCTAAGTCCCAGTACCTCTTGTGACTGTATGAGGAGACAGAGCTTTTAAAGAGGTGATTAGGTCAAGATGAGGCCATTAGGGTGGATCCTGATTCAATCTGACTGGTGTCCTTAGAGGAAATTTGGACAAAGAAAAACACCTGGATTGCACACAGAGAAAAGCCCATGTAAGGACATAGGGAGAAGGATGCCTTCCACAAACTAATGAGAGGTCTCAGAAGAAACCAAATCTGCAATATTATGAGAAATTATTGTCGCTAAAGCCATCCATCTGCAGTATTTTGTTATAGCAGCCCTGGCAAACTAACACAGGGGTCTCCAAGCAAGGAGCACTTCCTCTTCTCATGGGACCTAAAGACCAACTTCAGGAGCTCACTGTCAACAGTCTGGGTGCAGATGTCCAGTCAGATTCCTGGGGTTTAAGAGAATGAATTATGAGGAAAAAATAATGGCACACAGGGGCCTCAAAGATTATTTCTCAGGATTCTCACAACCTGGCTCTACCTTTCCTCATGAGACTTCTCAATTCCCCAGCACCTCCAACAGAATTCTTCTGATCAGCAGGCTTGTCTCCTCTGATTCTTTTTTTTTTTTTGCCTCTACAACTGCACTTTAGCCACCTAATATGTGCCCAAACTTCAAGGTACTGCTCAATTCCCTGACCACTTTTGTTCCAGGATCTCTCTCCTTTTTGTGGGGGCAGGTGGCAGTACTGGGGATGAAACCCAAGTGCTCTACCACAACTATAGCCCCAGACTTCTTAATTTTTATAAAATTTGAAACAGGATACTGCTAAATACCAGACTGGCTCAATTTCTCAGTCCTCCTATCTCAGCCTCCCAAGTAGCTGGGATTATGGGAATGTGCCATTGCACCTGGCTTGATCTCTCTTTTCTCAATCATCTTCTGTACTTAGCAGTATAAGTTGATCAAACTATTCAATCTAACTGACTGCACCACACAAGATGATAGTATTCAGAAGCACAAAGCTACGTATTTGGGTGTACTTCAACAATATTAGGTAACTGACAACAGAGAATATGTTTCCTTTGTAGCTCTGAAAAAAAAGTGAATTTGTCAGGGGAAGACAATGATTCAGGGAGCATGAAACAAAACATTCCCAAATTTAGTTTTCTCCTACAGGATTGTCCCTATTTATCATTGAAGCCAGCTACAGAAGTCGGTCCCCCTCTCCCCCCAAGTGCTGGTTATTTGACCCAGGGCTTTGCACATACTAGGCAAGTGCTCTACCACTGAAACATTGTTATCAGCCCCTGCAGAGGATTTCTCATCATATGCATTTGGGCATTTGAGGCATTTAGAAGGAATCTGCCTGCCATTGTGCTCTAATTATTACTTATAACAACTTTCACCATTGTTTTTGACATTGTGAACTTCATTATAAACAGCGTAATTCCTAGATGATTCATTAAGTGAAGTATAACTGTACTTAGCTAGCAGTCATAAGTTATTAATTCATTAGGCAGGGGACAGTTGGGAAAATAAACTTAATAGAAGGGGATACAGTCTTTACAACCGTAATATTTAATCGGTCCCTAAATTTCAGAGCAAATGGAGGCCTATTACAGTCAATAAAAAGAGAAAAGAACATTTTTTTTAAATTTGGGCTATTTCAAATTGTCATTTGAAACAGCTGAACATTGTTAATAAGTCATAGCATTCCTGATTTAAGAGAGACTCAAAGATACAGTCATTATTCCAAATTAAATTCCCTGATGTTCTGAAGAAATCTTGTGAATCTGACATGCTTCAGGGAAAGCAATTTTCAACAACAAAAGGCAAGCAACAGGATGTAGCCTGGCTCCCAACTCCGAAATTCACTGTAGCTTAGGCTTAATGAGGTGGTGGTGACAAATCAGTCCAAGATGAGAATCTGAACTGGAATGATCACATCTCACTATCTGACTGAGACAACGAGGTATTGGCAATTCATACTACAACTGCCCCTGGATACTCACCTACCATTTTCTAAAATTTCCAAAAGCATATTTTAAATTATTCTTGTGTGTCCTGATGCACAAAGAGAAGGATCCAAACACCTATTTGGGTGAACCCAAAACGCCTAGTGAGACACAGAATGTCGCCCACCAGAAGTCTCAGCGAATACTGCACAGAACTAAAGTGGGACAACCGGAGCATTAGGAAGAAAACAAGACTGTTTTCTCCATCGGGTCTCCGGGCAGATGACCCTGAGAGTATGCCAAGGAAAGCCAGGCTCCCAGACATTTGCCACCATGTGCACGGAACACAGTGCCTGGAGGGGTGCAGGTTCCCTAAATCAAGGCTGGAAGAAGCACCTGCCCTCTTCAGGAGCATGAGAGCTGCTCCAAGTTTGGTTCACCTGAAAATCAGAAGCTCCCGGAGAACGACACTAGTTAGGATGCAGATTCCTCAGCCCCAGCCTTGACTAGACCAGTCTGGATCTCCGGGGTTCCAGTATTTGGATTTTTTTTTTTTTTCCCCAGTCTCTAACCCGGCCGGAGGCGACCCCGGCGTGCGCAGGCGCGTCCCCGTCCAGCCGCCCGCCCCGCCGCCGTCTCCCCGCGCCGCGCGCACCTGAGGCAATCGTTGTCCCTCACCAAGCGCGCGCTCTCGGCCGGGGGCAAGAGCCCCCCCTCCAGGTAGAGACCTAGAAGGGCCCCAGAACTGAAGCCGAATCGCTGGCGGATGAGACTGATGAGATCCGTGACGACTCGGCATCTGTTTAGGTCGACCAGAAGCCAGAAGACCGTGCAATGCGGGGTAGCTGGAGGAGGGTAATCAAATTGAAGCCGTAGCCTAACCGTCTCGGAGGCTGCCATCTTGCTCGTGCTCAACGGAAGCCCAGAGAGACCACAGGGCTACCGAGAGGCGTGCTCGGACGGCCCGCCCCCCGCACTACCCGGGGTCGCTAGCGTGTGCCACCTATGGGTGGCACATGGCTATTACAGGTTTCGTGAGAACCCGGAAGGTGTTTGATTCCATTCAGATTTGTTCATGACAAGGGTTAGGGATAAGTGTATGAAATGTCTGTATTCCTTTCCTGCCCAGCATTGTGTAGGGTCCGAATTTAGGCAAGTGGCTGGTGAGAAATTTCTAAGATATTCGCTCATATGTGTAAAAGAAGTTTTGTGGTTTTTTTGAAAACACTTCCTCTGAGCAATTCTTCATGGAGTTGAAAAATATGTAATTCCTAATGTATTGTCAATATTGATATTTTAAAATAAACCATTAATCACTGTTCTCTATGCAGCCAATGGAATATCTTTTATATCAGGGATTGAATCCCCAGTCCTTTTTAATATTCTATGAAAGACAGGGTCAGGCTGAGTTGCTTAGGGCTTAAGATAAATTGCAGAGGCTGGCTTTGAACTCATGATCCTCCTGCCTCAGCCTCCCTCCCAAGTAGCTGGGATTATAAGCATGCACCACCGCGCCTGGCTCCAATGGACTATAATTACCTTACCCATTTGATATCCTCCACCATTCATATTATCAAATAGAGTAAATCCTGGCATTTACTTCTAGTAAGTAAATCAGAAATTTTATATCATTTATTTCTTGAACTAGAATTTCCACGTCTCTCACATATAATTTTTGTTTAATTTTCATGAGGAAGGTATGGATTGTAAACTATTATCTTTTTTTTTTGGGGGGGGGGTTCGATCCTCAGCACCACATAAAAATAAAATAAAGATGTTGTGTCCACCGAAAACTAAAATATATATATATATATATATATATATATATATATATATATATATATATTATTAATGGGACTCAAGTTTCAAAAGGAATATTTACCCAGCCATTTACTTTCTCAATATCTGGAAGGTTCTACTGAGATTTAAGTGATTATTTTACCACTCACTCTTACATTTAGAGGTGCCTGTTTTACACATCTAAAATTAGATAAAGTTTTTGGAGTAAAAAATGACAATTATATTAAAGTGGGGATTGTAGCATTTAAGCTCATCCCACTGGCTATGATCAAAGACCTGTATATATATTCATGACAGATGAACAGAGAGATGTTTGTGAACTCTTATATGTAGATTAACAATTTAATCTCATAGAAAAAAATCAGTTATATTTATAAATAGGAATTTGACAGAACCAGAAGAGCTTATCAACATCTAAGAAAGAAGAGCTACTCCCAATAAAATGAAGATGTTCAACATCTTACTGGATTTTATGTATATTAATGATTGCTGTTATGTGCATTATTTACAGTAGATTCAGTACATATTCCCTTAAAATTCATCTAAATTTAATACTTGATAGAAACAAATAATAAGGGAAGTGGGTGCCAGTGAGATTCATTTCTTTGGGGAGAACAGCAAACGGAACACAGACACTTTCCCAGGCAATCAGCTTTAGGAAAGAGCCCACTGAGAAAGTTTAAATTTTGAGAAGTGGAACTTGAGTCTCTTAAAACTATCTATGCAGCTGGGCCTGGCGGCACATGCCTGTAGTCGAAGCTACCTGGAAGTCAGAAGGATCCTTTGATTGCATGAGTTGGCTCCATCATTTTGGAGTCTGTGGTGAGGCAGAACATCATGGCAGGGAGTGGATGGTGGAGCAGAGCTTCCCACCTCACTGCAACCAGGAAGCAAAGAGAGAGGACAGGGGAGGGGACTGGTGGCAACATCTCCATCAAGGGGTAGCCTCCAGTAGGTCCCACTGTGACAGAAAAGACTTCTCCCCAGAGGAAGAAGGGGACCCAAAAGGCGGAATGAAGGGGACCCAAAAGGCAGAATCCTGGAAGGGGGAGGTCTTCCCTTTTTTATAGCTAAGGTCTTCTTTCAGCTTTCCCACACTCCTGTCCTCTGTTTCCCTTTATCTTTCAGTGGTAGAATGCAGGTAGGAAGTCTCAAAAGGTGGGGGATAGGGGGGCTGAAGGAGTAATCTGGGCAGCTTTTGATTAGCATCTCCCTGTTTGCTGGGAGCTGCTTCATTAACATTTCCTTAGGATGGGCTCAGAGCCTTGGGGACATTAACATTTCAATTTCCACAAGTGCTGCTCTGGTTTCCTGGACTCCATTCTCTATAATGGTCTCCATTTTATTTATCTTACTCGATATTAGACCCGATTTACCTAACTACACTAACTACCTATCTGTAAATCTGGCTTCACCACCGACTAAAGGTTCTACCCCCCTCCCCCCAGTAGCACCACAGATGGGTGACCAAGCATTTAGCACATGGGTCTTTGGGGAACATTTAAGACCCAAACCATAACAATGCCCATCAACAGGGACTAGATTGAATACATTAGTACAGCTATATGACACTGTAAGGATCCGGCGAATCGTTGGAGAAAGAGACCACAAGAGACCAGCTTCATGCAATGGGCAGGAGGGAGTTTATTGAAGAGGATCCTAATTCAGCGCGCTGAGGCTCAAGGCTCACTCAGGAAGGGAGAGTGGCCCAGAGCCTAGAGCAGAGGTCGAGCAGAGCTTAAGTACACTTTTGGGGGAGGGCGGGGTCTTTGCATACATCAGAACAAATCATCATGAGGCGCAGGAAAATCGAACAACTCTGAGACGTGATTAGCACATTCATTGGCGGGAACAGGTCGGGCGGGGGTGATTGGTCACTTCTAAGCGAGGTACACATTCAAACTGATTGGTTCGGGCCCTGTGACAAACTGCACAGGGCCCTAGGCTAAATGGCCAGTAGGGCGTTGTTTTAACTATCTCAGGAATTTCAGGTTCTGGGTGTAACAGAGGAACTTAATAATACCTAATCTTTTACATTTTTTTTTTTTAAAGAGAGAGTGAGAGAGAGAGAGAGAATTTTTAATATTTATTTTTTAGTTCTCGGCGGACACAACATCTTTGTTGGTATGTGGTGCTGAGGATCGAACCCGGGCCGCACGCATGCCAGGCGAGCGCGCTACCGCTTGAGCCACATCCCCAGCCCTAATCTTTTACATTTTAATTCAAGCTTTCCAGCTTAGAAACTTTACCCTTTCAACACGAGTATAGAATTCCACTGTACAGATATACCATCTTTTTTCCCAATCTGATTTCCAATGAGGTTATTACAGATATATTGATGTAAGAAGGTGTTATAGTTTGGATCTTTAATGTCCCCCAAAATTCTCATGTGTTAGGCTATGCAGGGATGATCAGAGGTGAAAAGATTGGATTATGAGAGCCGTATCCTCGTGAGTGCATAAATTCATTTGATAGATGTAATATTTGAACGGTCTACTGGGTAGTAATTGTAAGTAGGTAGGACATCCCTGGAGGAAGTAGGTTACTGGGGGCGTGGCCTCAGACTAAACCTGTTCCCAGGCCCTTCCTCTCTTGCTCTCAGCCTCCAGGCGCCTGGAGCGGAGCAGCTTTTCCCCACCAGCCTTTCCACCGTGATGTTCTGCCTCAACTCAGGCCCAAAGCAATGGAGTCAGCCAACTATGGACTGAGACCTCTGAAACTGTGAGCCAAAATAAACTTTTCTTCCTCTAAGTTGTTTTTGTCAGGTATTTTGATCACAGCAATGAAAAGCTAACACAAAAACTGTCTAGAATATGATGAGAGAAAAGAACAAGAAGGAAACGCATATATATTGTACATTCTGAGACTTTGAGTCTTGTTTATTCTATTTGCTGGCTTCCTCTGGTACTGCTCTGACAGGGACAGGAGAAACTGCCTCATTAGTGCTGGGTGGGGAGAGAAGTCTAGGTTCCCTGCTTGGATTCCGTTGACACCTGAAGGGAAGAACCCTCCTTACTGCTGACTGGTGGTGGACCTTCCTTGTACAAGTTCTGAGAAACTGATGTGACTCCATTTTTGAAAAACCAGCCTCTACCTCAGGGACCCACAGAGCACTCCTAGGCACATACCCACCCTGCTGAGTTGTTTGTAAATAACAGGAGAGGTCTGCTGCACCAGATGTCCCAGACTCAGTTAGGCTAGGTGAGGATCCATAGCAACCCCCCTAGCAACCTCCAGTTATTATTCCTGTAGGAATTTAAGTTTAGAAACCAAAGTTGAAAATAGGCCTCCAAACAATGTCGATACAGTAGCTCAGCATCACAAATCTTCTGGGGTTATTCATGACACACCCTTTTATGAACAGTTCAAACTGTCACTTAAAGAACAACTTAAAAGTATGTGTGTGTGGAGAGAGAGAGAGAGAGAGAGAGAGAGAGAGAGAGAGAGAGATATGAATGAGGGTGGCTTTTGGGAATCAAACATAGGGCTTCATGAAATTCTAGGCACGTACTCTACCACTGAGCCCAGTCCCTAAAATGTATATAATTTTGAAAGCTCACAAAATTACTCTTCTGGAAACTGCTGAGGAAGAGGGACGCAAAAAAATGATTCTGGGCTCTCCAAGTTTTCCTGGCTCCTAAGAATGATCTCTAATACATTTTATCTCTCATATTTTCTTATCATCACTGAACTTCTTTAGCCCATTTGAGGGTTTTTTTTTCCATATTTTTATTGGTGCGTTATAATTTTTACATAATGTTGGGATTCGTTGCTATTTGAGTTTTTTAATATTTATTTTTTAGTTGTAGTTGGACACAATACCTTTATTTTACTTATTTATTTTCGTGTGGTGCTGAGGATCGATCCAAGGGCCTTGCCTATGCTAGGTAAGTGCTCTACTGCTGAGCCACAACCCCAGTCGCCCCCCACCCATATGAGTTTTGAAGTTCCTGTGGCAATTAGCCCCGAAGAACAAGAGAATCACCTTCCTCATACTGACACAACAAAATTGCCTGACATACAAATCTGGCCCCATCACTGCCTGACTAACCCTTTCCCTGGATAATACCACCTTTGGTAAATCCTAAAGTTGACAACCAGTTTTGCTCAGGATCCTGCATTATGGTCTAGACCTACCCAAGTCCTGTTCTCCAACAACTTCCCCATGACTTGTAGGCTGTCAGGTTCTGCACAATAGAAAAAACAAATTTTTAAATTTTTTGTTGTTGTAGATGGAAATTATACCTTTATTTAATTTATTTATTTTTATGAGATGCTGAGGATCAAACCCAGGGCTTCACACATGTGAGGTGAATGCTCTACCACTGAGCCACAAACCCAGCCCCCAAACTTGGAAAAAGGCAAAATAACCGCTTGGTTTCCTAGTACCATGGCAAAGCATTTTGCAGTAAGCCTGCTGGGATCTCCCAAGATACACTCAAATGCAACCTTGAGGTCAAAGTCTAATTGGTCAAACATCAATGACAACTTGATCCTCAACCTCAACCTCGTGAAGTCCACAACTCAGCAGGAAAGATAAAATTAAATAACCACACGCACAATTATTTAGAAGCAATTATGATGAGCATCATGAAAGAAAGGTACAGAATGCTGTGAAGATCCATTAAAAGGGTCCTAGTCTTAACCTAGTGTTGGGGAAAGTTTCCCTGAGAAGAGACATTAACTGACAGCTGAAGGTACCACAGAAGCTAGGCAGGTGCAGGGGAAGTAAGGGTTGGAGGGTATTCCCTACAGACAGGACAGCTCCTGCAGGTGTACAGGGACAGAGAAGCACAAAGGGAAGACACAGGGGAGAATTTGCTGGATGGGCCATTAACAAACCCCCAACCAATCTCCATCAGCTTCCCAAACCTTTCTAAATGAACGATTTTTGCAGACAGTCTTGAGGCACGTTCCCAGTCTCTTTCTGCCTTTTTTACTGCCTTTCTTTTATGTTTTTGAGCTGCTCCAAGAGAACAAGTTCCCATTACAGAAATGCAATCAAGTTCAAACTGAGCATTACCTTTTAAAAAAATGTTCTGTCAAACATTTAAATATTTTCTCTCATTAGAAAAATGTCCTCTGTCTTTTCATCCAGCCTTGACCCCTGCCCCATGCTGGAGATGGAACCCAAGGCCTCACAACATGTTAGGTGAGCGCTCTGCCCCCAGCTACATCCCAGCACTGGCCTCAGTTCTTTGGCTGCTTTTTATCTCTACACAGCTTCCCTTCTTTTATTTATTAATCTTTACGATTTTTTTTTTTCCATTTTACAGTACTAGGGATAGAACCTAGGGGCTCTCTACCACTGGGCTACCTCCCCAATTCTTTGCTTTTTTTTTTTTTTTTTTTTGGTATCAGGGATTGAACCCAGGGGTGCTTAATCACTGAGCCACATCCGAAGCCCTTTTTTTGTATTTTATTTTAAGACAGGGTCTCACCGAGTTGCTTAGGGCCTTGCTAAATTGCTGAAGCTGGCTTTGAATTCATGATCCTCCTGCCTCAGCCTCCTGAACCACTGGGATTACAGACATGCACCACTACGCCCAGCCTCAATTCTTTTTATTTTTTATTTGAGACAGGGTCTTACTAAGTTGCTGGGGTTGTCCTCAAACTTGCCATCCTCCTGCCTCAGCCTCCAGAGTCACTGGGATTACAGGTGTGTACTCCTATACCTGGCTGCACCATGGTTTTAGAAGGCAGCTCCCTTGCTTTCTGTCATGTCCACAGCTCAACTGGGATAGGTTGCTGAAAGGTTCAGAAGAGGGTTTGGAGATGGCATTCAAGATAATTTATTGGGTAATGCTTACAAGACATCAGTGACTGCCCCAAGAAGAGTTCAGTGGTGACAGGCTCAACCAGCAGCTCCTTTGTCCCTCACAGAGCTTCACCAAGCAGCACCTCCATCCCTCGTGACAATGCTCCAGAAAAGAAAACCTGCATCCCTCAAAGTGATTTATCTGGTCAGGGTCTCTTGGACCAGTACATAGATCATTTCCACAGTGCCCTCAGTTCCCCACCTGCCCCCACTCAGAGAAGGATTTTATATGTAGGCTGCAGAGCAGTGACATCATCAGCATTGGCTTGCTTAGGTTGTTTGTCTGACCAGCATTCCAAGGAGCATCTGTCCATATAAGAAAGTAGCTTTCCACAACAACATCAGCTTGCCCGGGTTCCCAGTGTGCAGGAGAAAGCCGGTGTCCTTCGAGATAACATGTATCAGGATATTCCAGTCCAATCTTGTTCTCAGTGTTCCCTTAACTTGGCTAGGTTTTTGGGAACAGAGAATGGGCACCCAGGAACATGGTGTTTACTGTCCCCTTTTCTTTAAAGATGGTACATCTTACCTGTATCTTTATTACTATTGAATAGGCCTGCTGCATGGCTTAACAAATATAGTTACACAATAATGATTGCAGCCTGTTATGGTTTGGCTACAAGGTGTCCCCCAAACACTCCTGTGTTAATGCAAGAATGTTCAGAGGTGAAATGACTAGACTATGAGAGCTGTAACATAATCAGTGGGTAAAATCCATTTGACGGATTAATAAATTAAAGGGACTAGGTGGTAAGTATAGGCAGGTGGGGCATGGTTGGAGGATGTAGGTGATTGGGGACCCTTGGGGTTGATATTTGTCCCTGGTACTTTGTCTTCTCTCTTTCTCTGTCCCTCAACCCCCACTGCTTCTTTCCAGACACCGTGGGCTGAGCAACCTTCCTCTACCACAAGCTTCTGCCATGATTCTCCACCTCATCTTGGGCCCAGAGTGATGGAGTGAACCCATCATAGACTGAATCTCTAAGACTGTGAGCCCAAATAAATTTTTCCTCCCTTAAGCTGCGTTTGTGTGTGTGTGTGTGTGTGTGTGTGTGTGTGTGTGTTTTGTTTTGTTTTGTTTTGTTTTGTTTTTTTGGTGGTGCTGGGGGCTGAACCAAGGGCCTTGTGTATGCAAAGCAAGTGCTTTACCAACTGAGATATATCCTCCGCAGCCACCCTTAACTTCTTCTTGTTGTATATTTTAGCCACAGTGACAAAAAAGCTGACTAACACAGTAGCCTTTTATACAATAGTATCACTTCTATTTTACTTTAGAGAAATAATCTTGATATGAAAAAACACTACATGCAAAAATATAGATGTTTATTATAATGTTATTCTTGTCGTGAAAAGTAGAAATCCTACCTAACACAGTAACTGTAGTGGAATGGTATGTGCCTTTGAAGCTCTGGTGATAACAGATCACAGTTTAGGATGGTGCTAGCTACATAGTTATTGCTTTGTTTGCTGTTTTGGGGATTAAGCCCAGGGATGCTGGACCTATTGACCTACATCCTTTTTTTTTTTTTTTTTTTTTTAAATTAACTGAGACTGGCCTTGCTAAATTTCAAAGGCTGGCCTCAAGTTTGCAATCCTCTTGCCTGAGCTTCTCCAGTGGCTGAGTTAGAAGTTAACCATACTCAGCATAGTTATGTTTTTAATAAAGGTGTAACTTTTTCTTCTCTCTCTCTCTCTCTCTCTCTCTCTCTGTACTGGGGATTTAACTCAGGAGCACGGGGCATTTGACCACTGAGCCACAGAACAGCCCTATTTTGTGTTTTATTTAGAGACAGTATCTCACTGAGTTGCTAAGCACCTGGAGATCCTTCGCCTTCCAAACTGCTGGGATTACAGGCCTGCGCTACCGTGTTGGCTCTAAAGGTATAACTTTTATGTATCTTCCAAGTGTTTCCCCAGATGATGATCCTCTGATGGTGCATCTTGGTGTTTCACCCATTGGGAACCATCTCACACTGAAGCAGGAGAGAACCTGGGCTCATGCTTATTTTCTCTGGACAGAGTTGGGCTGTGTCCTTCTAGAGGCTATAGAGTAAAACAAATGTGTAGATTTATGAGGCATGGGAGAGACCCCAGCGAAGAAGGAAGCAAGATTCAGGGATTCAGGGCCACAGAGTACATTACTTTGGTTTCTTTCTTTTTTGGGGGAGGGGGTTGCTGTGTGTACTTTTAAAACAAAGTTTTTGAAGTACATCTGACCTTCATGTAGCTTTTACTGTATTTGTTTCCTAGCTTTGAAAGGTGAGTTATTCAGTAAACCCCTAAGATAAAAATGACCCTTCTCTCTCTCTCTCTCTCTCTCTCTCTCTCTCTCTCTCTCTCTCTCTCTCTCTTTCACACACACACACACACACACACACACACACAATCTCTGGGTCCACTTTTTCTTCATTCCCCTTTCCAAACCCCCAATCCCTGGTTTAAAATGACTGTCCTGGAGGTAAGGTCGCAATATGGAATAATGTTGATCACAAATTAGAAACACAGAAAAGAAACAGAGCATTTTATTACTGTGCTTGAAAAGATGAAGTAAAACACTATGAAAAAGTACCCCAGAAATCAACAATGGTTATGTATGATCTACCATTTTTTTTTTCACATTTACAAAATGTTCACAATCTATGTAACTTTAAAAAGAAAATAGTTTAAAAAATCTTTGAAAATGGAATCCCATGTTTCCAATGACCAGCTGGTTCAGGCTTAGTCTGGTGGCAGTTTTTAAAATGCCAGCCTTTTGTTGAAGAAGGCAGAGACGGGTGGAGCCGGAGGGGCATTGGTTACTTCCGTACAGTATGTGCACAATTGAAGCCGAATAAACGCATTACATGCCTCCTCCCTAAAACCGCAGAGAACCACTTAAGCCAGCACGGGGGCAGAACTGGCCCAGCGCCGGGGCAGCGGTTCTAATTGGCCTGTCCGGCAGAGGGCGCGCTGGATGCAGCGAACCTCCCGGCCGCTCTGGCCCCGCCCAGGCCCCGCCCAGGCCCCGCCCACCGCCGTCATGTGGGGGGGCTCCAGGTCCAGCCTGTTGCTGTTGCTGCCGCGCTGTATTCATCATGGAGCTGGCGCCGCGGAGCTCGCCTGTCTCGCGGTGGCTACTGCTGCTGCTGCTGCCGCTGCTATTGGGCCTCAGCACCGGTAGGTTCGAGCAAAAAGCTCACCAGCAGCGGGTGCGCACCCACCCCCCTGTTTCTCTCTAAGGGTGAAACTTTGCTAGTGGGTTTGTGGTTTTAAAAACAAAATTCTTTTCCTGGTTCATTCTTTAGTAATTTATATTGCTTTTGAACCTCGCCTTTTTTTTTTTTCTTTTTTCAGTTCAAAGTATTTTTCTACCCTTTTCTGGCTCTGGATGATCTAATGCTTCCTTTCTCCCTTACGCCTAGATATACGCAATTGTGCACCAATGTGTGATTTGGGGGAAACTGCCGATCTGTGAGATTTCCACGATCTAAAAAGTCTACTTCCCTTTTTTTGTTGTGGTGGGCTGCCAGATGAGGTTATAAGGTCTTATAAGCCTGCAGTAGGCAGTCAGAAAGACCCCTGAAAGCCCTACCAGAAACCGGCCCTTTCGTCTGCTTGATGGGAACAGGCAAAAACAAATTTGTGTTTAAATACGATGACTTGCAAATTGATTTTTACTTTATTCAGCAAAATATCTCCCCGTCTGAGTCTACAACAGAGAATATGAACTAGCCACAAACTTGTCTTGTGATCTCAGGCAAGTTGCTTAACAGTTCTTGTTTTCTCTTTTGTAAAATGGTAATTATTTGGCCCTTCAGCTTAGGTCACAGAAATGCAAAATATGTTCCCCCAGATTTTACAATGGTCGTTGTCAGGGAAGGGTGAAGTGCCAGGGGTTAGATTTGGAGGGACTTGAAATTCTGTCATTTTCAAGAAACTAAAATCTCTGTCATTTTCAAGGGACTCGGGTTTTATCAGTCATTTTCAAGGAGACTATAATCTCATGTTACTTGTATATAGAGCCTTTTAGCCACACCTGTAATATTCTAGCCATTCTCTTTTATTTCTTGGGCATTTTCTGATTTTCTTCTCTCTCCCTCTCTCCTTCCCCACCCCCACTTCCTTTCCCCTCACCCTTATAGGGAATGGAACCCAGGGGCTCTCTACTACTGAGCTACTGCCCCAACCCTTTTTATTTTTTATTTTGAGACAGTCTCACAAGTTGTGATCCTCCTACCTCAACCTCCAGAGTCACTGGGATTTCAGGCTTGTGCCACCAAGCCCAGTTTCTTCATTCTTTTCTTTCTTTTCTTTTCTTTCTTTTTTTTTTTTTTTTTGGTACTGGGGATTAAATCCAGGGGCGCTTAACCACTGAGTCACATCTCTGGCTCTTTTTTATATTTTATTTAGAGACAGGATCTCCTTGAGTTGCTTAGGGCTCACTAAATTACTGAGGCTGGCTTTAAACTCAGGATGCTCCTGCCTCAGCCTCTAAGCTCTGGAATTACAGGCGTGCACCACACCATGATTTCTTCATTCTTTTAATTTACAAGACAACATCATCTCCTCATCTATGCCCATCTCTTCCTTAGTTGGGACAAGCTTTTGTTTTAATTGCTAATGATGCCTGAAATTTAAGAAAAAGAAGGCAAAAACTTGGTCACAGGGAATTCTTCTCATCATCTTTTTTTTTCTTTAACCTACTCAGTGGCTTTGAGGAAAAAAAAAGATACTGTAATTTGGAAGTTATTACTTCAACAAAAGGTGACAGAAAATGTAATTTATCCTACCCCTTTCCAATACATATTTTGCAGATGCTAGAGAAAAGTTAACTAAGGAAAATTGGAATGAGAGGATTTAAGGAAATAAAAAAATATATATATATTTTTACTCTTCATTCAGCAAATAAGAAATATATAAAATATATATCTCCAAATTTTTTAAAAAAATAATTGGGCTATAGCTTGTTGGTAGAGCACATGCTGAGGCCTTGGTCTGATCCTTACCTCCATGACCTCTGAAAAAAAATTGATCTACATAATTAAGGAAAATTATTCTTTTGTATATTTGTTACAGATCTGTCTTTCCTGTTTGCCTTTATATTTTATTTAATTTTATTTTTTGGTACTGGGAATTGAACCCAGGATTGCTTCACCATTGAGCTATGAGCTATATTTCCAACACTTTTCGGGGGAGGGGGCAGGTAAGGGGGATTTAACCCAGGGCACTTGACGGAGGAGACACATTTCAAGTCTTTTTTCTTTTTTATTTTGAGACAGGGTTTCCCTAAATTGTTTAGGACCTTGCTAAATTGCTGAGGCTGGCTTTAAACTTGTGATCCTCCTGCCTCAGCCTCCTAAACTGCTGGGATTAAAGGTGTGCACCACCGCACCCAGCTCTTCAACTTAATTAAATTTTTTTTCTTTTTTGGTGGTGGGTACTGGGGATTGAATTCAGGGGCACTCAACCACTGAGCCACATCTCTAGCCCTATTTTGTACTTTATTTGAGTCAGGGTCTCACTGAGATGCTAAGTGCCTCACCAATGCTGAAGCTGGCTTTGAACTTATGATTCTCCTGTCTCACCTTCCCTAGCCACTGGGATTATTTAATTTTATTATTTAATTTTTGATGTACAGAAATGTTGTTGACAAGTTTCTGCCTTCACCTCTTAATGTTTTTCCTTATAATCTCTGGGGTTTGCTTTTTTTTTTTTTTCGGGGGGGGGAGAGAGAGAGAGAGAGAGAGAGAGAGAGAATTTTTTTTTTTAAAGAGAGAGTGATAGAGGGAGAGAGAGAGAGAGAGAATTTTTTTTTTCAATATTTATTTCTTAGTTCTCGGAGGACACAACATCTTTGCTGGTATGTGGTGCTGGATCGAACCCGGGCCGCACGCATGCCAGGCGAGCGCGCTACCGCTTGAGCCACATCCCCAGCCCCTGGGATTTGCTTAAATCCTTTTCTCATCTAGAGGTCAGAAAAATATTCAATTGCAATCATCCCTCCGTATCCAGTTGGATCCAGGATCCATCTTGGGTGCCCAAATGCATACATGCTCAAGTACTTTATATAAAATAGTATAGTATTTGCATATAACCTACACACATCCTCCCATATCTTTTAAATAATATCTAGATTACTTATAATACCAATACACAAATAAATGCTATGTGAATAGTTGTTATACTTTTTTGTTGTTTTTTTTTTTTTCCCAATTGGTGAGGGGGACCAGGTATTGAACTCAGGGGCACTCGACTACTGAGCCACATCTTCAGCCCTATTTTGTATTTTTATTTAGAGAGAAGAGAATGTCTTCCTGAGTTGCTTAGTGCCCCGCTTTTGCTAAGTCTGGCTTTGAACTTGCAATCCTCCTGTTTCAGCCCCCCAAGCTGCTGGGATTACAGGCATGTGCCTTGCTGGCTCCAAATATTTTTTATTCAAAACTAGTTGAATCCAAGGATATAAGATCTGTGGATAGAGAGGACTGCCTGTGTATATTTTTGTTTAATTTTAAAATTTTAAACACTTTAATTTTTAATTTTAAAATTTAACACTTGGTTACTTGGAATATATTTTGATTTATAGTGTTGAAAGGACCTAAACTTCTTTATACTGAATAGTCTTAGCCCCATTAATTTGTGATGCCTCTTTAATCATGTATTAAATGGGGATATAAAAACAAGCATCCTGCATTTTGAGCTTTTTTTTTTCTCCATCAAAATGTAACTATCTCTCTTGTTTTTAACAAAAGGGCTTCATGCTTGTTAAAAATTCAAACATTAGCTGGGCATGGTAGTGCATGCCTGTAATCCCAACCATTTGTGAGACATTTGTAGCCTGGCATGGCTCTCTCTACCAGATCTGGAATTCACCTGAACATCACCTGACAATCTTCAGGAAAATGACCTTGAGACTCTTTTGCAGGAGCTGTCATTGACTGGCCCACAGAAGAGGGCAAGGAAGCATGGGATTATGTAACCGTCAGAAAGGATGCTCACATGTTCTGGTGGCTTTATTACACTACCAACCCCTGCAAGAACTTCTCAGAGCTGCCCCTGGTCATGTGGCTTCAGGTAAACTAACTTCTTTCCCTGGCCTCACCTTGAGACCAGGCCTCCCTCTCTCAGCTTATTTATTTATTTATTTTGGTTCTGTGGAATGAACCCAGGGATACTTTACCACTGAGCTGCATCCCCAGGCCCCTAACTTTTTCTTTTTTTTTTTTTTTTTTTTTGAGACAGGGTCTTGCTAAGTTGCTTAGGCCTTGCTAAATTGCTGAGGCTGGCTTTGAATTTGTGATCCTCCTGCCTCATTCTCTGAGTTGCTAGGATTACAGACATGTACTACTGTACCTCTTTGCTTATTCCTAAGGGCTCACAGCTCAACAGTTTAAGTCTGGTTTGGTCCAGCAGCCAGGCTTGGGGCTTTGGCATCCTGAGGCAAATTGAGGAAAAGGTATAGCCAAGGAGGTGAAATTGGAGAGTAAAGGGAGTCTAGCCTTTTTTGAGGGTTTTTTGATTTGTTTTTGTGGTACTGGGGATTAAACCCAGGGATATTCTACCAATAAGCTACATCTCCAGCCCTTTTATTTTAATTAATTAATTAATTAATTTGTTTATTTTTGGGTACAGAGATTGAACTCAGGGACACTCAACCACTGAGCCACATCCCCAGCCCTATTTTGTATTTTACTTAGAGACAGGGTCTCACTGGGTTGCTTAGCACCTTGCTTTTTGCTGAGGCTGGCTTTGAACTTAGGATCCTCCTACCCCCCAAGAATTACAGGTGTGCGCTACCACGCCCAGCCCTTTTATTTTATTTTGAGACAGGGTCTTGCTAAATTGTTCAGGCTGGTCTTAAACTTGCAATTCTCCTGCCTCAGCCTCCGATATAACTGGCATTAAGATGTGCACATCTCACCCAGCTGCCAGGGTCTTTTTATTATTGAGGCCAGACAGTTGCAGGAACCTTGACTAATGATGTCTTTGGTTTTATACTGATAGAAAGGGTTTTGAAAGGTTCTGAAGCAAAGACCAAGATACAGCAAACCTCCTTCACCTTTCCTTTTCCTTCCTCTCCCCCTCCCCAGGATCCTCTCCTGGACCCTAATACCTCATCCCCAGAAAAGCTCATCTTTTCAAAGAACTGCTACTAGTCTTTTATATCTTAGTGTGAATGTTAGGCCCTACCCTTCTTCCTAAATGTGTCTGCATTTTACCGTTGAGCTCTGACTGTAGGATTGAAGGCAAGGAACTACTGGAAACGTACTTCCTGCGTTCCTGTAATATCTGTCTAGAGATAGCCACGCCTGGAAGACTAATCTCAAGGGAGGGGTTGAAGAACAGTCTTGCTTCAGCCTCTGGAAAACGTGGGCATGGCCCAGTTGGCCAATAAATAGGGCACCCTGGTACTTATCTCCATGGGATGCAAATGGGACTTCCTCCAAAAAATGTTTCCCAGTGCCCAAGCTTTGTCTGCCAAATTTGTCTGCAGATTTTCAGCTGAGATGAAGGGAAGATGGACACTTTTCAGCACACATACCTCCTCTAGGGGCTACAGGTGAGGCTCAGCCCAAGGCTGCTGATAGGAAAATGCTCAGAAGAGAAAGCTACGTGTGTCAGCCCCGATGGGGCAGCTGGAGGGGAGGGTGCAGCATGGTTGCCTGGGAGAGCCAGGTCAGGGACAAGCCCAGCCGGTTCAGCCAGAGACCTGGGTTTTCAGCGCCTTCCTGCTGCTTTCATCCATGGCAAGACCCTACCCTTCTCTGAGCCTTAGTTTTCTAAGCGGGGTGATTTGGATGGTTTTCAAACTTGTTAATCAGCAGAACTTTTTTACGCACAGATGAAAGTTTCCACACAGGAACCAGAGCAGATAAAGCAGAAGTGCTGAGGCTGGGGTGGGAGGGGGTGCTGAGTCCTGTGTGTCCGGCCTCTTCTTTGTCCCTGGCCACCCTCAGGTACTTTCTAGGCTCTCTGGAAAACAATTTGAAAAACACCAGATTCCAGAAACTTTTGGTTGACTACTGGGTCAACTTGAACCAGTTTGCCAAGATTTTAAAATCAGGACGTTTCCTTCCTCTTTCAAAATATCAGGAAATCCAGCAGTTTGGATCTGAAGTCACCATCCCCAAAGTTGAGTGGTAGAGACCCCTTTCTCAGACAGCTTAGGAGCCTGCAGGGAAGGGGGATTCTGCCCCACAATCTCTGCCCAGCCTCCAGCCTCTGTGACCTTTGGTTAGTTAGTTTAACCTTTCAGGCTGAGATTCTATTTAAAGATTAGCTACTGAAGACACAAAGATTGCTCTTCTCCATTTCCCTAGAGGCTCAAGGGAAAAGGAAAAAAATACATATATATGATTAAAGAAGAAACAATTAATTCAGATGAAAGGCGTTCTCTCGTAGCAATCTACCAAGGACTCACGCACTGATTTCTCCAGAGGATCTTTGAGAATCGAGGTCACATCAGGAGTGGAGTAGCAAGCTATTTTAGGGATACTTTCAAGTCATGTACGCACTTCTTTTGATCCACTGACACACTTACCATATTTCAGAGTCGCTGGGTAGCCCTGGGCCACCACGGTAGTGCCCCATCCTGAAGATTTTGCAATCTTGTGTGTGTTCAGATAGAACAGCAGTGTCCTCCAGCCAGCTTCTCCAGCTTCTCATTTGGTCCCTAAAGACCACACCCTGGGCTTGGGATGTGGCTCAAGAGGTAGCGCGCTCGCCTGGCATGCGTGCGGCCCGGGTTCGATCCTCAGCACCACATACCAACAAAGATGTTGTGTCCGCCGAGAACTAAAAAATAAATATTAAAATTTTTCTCTCTCTCTCTCTCTCTCTCTCTCTCTCTCTCTCTCTCTCTCTCCTCTCTCACTCTCTCTTTAAAAAAAAAAAAAAAAAGACCACACCCTACCAATGGTCTTAGGAGCCTGCAGGGAAGGGGGACTCTTCACTTTGATCCTGTCCCATCCTGACTAAAAGTTGGGTTTCATATTGCCTTGTAAGCATTTTTCAGTGTTGCCACATCGTTTTCATAGTTTGATTCTAACTGACAGCATAGCCCACCCTGCAGGCGTGGTTCACTCCTCTGTTTCCTGTGGTGGGATATTCCAGTCACAGCCTTCCTCTTGTTGTGGCTGCTGTCAGCACACGAGATGAACATCTCCAACTGGACTGTGAACTTTTTACTGCTGTGTTGGGAAATCTTAAGATACAAAGTGCCTATAATCCAGGGGAGTCGTGGCCTTCCATTTATCTTAGCAAGGTTGGTGACAGTCACAGCACTAGTGTGAGGAGCCTTTCCTTGTGGGGGTCTCTTGCCGTTGTCCATCCAGCCCTCAGCCCTGCCTCCCCCTTCTCTTTTCTTTAGATTTCCCTGCACAAACTGCCTGGGTTTCTGTTGGGCTGGAATGATCTCCTTTCCATCTTCTCTCCCTTTCCAACTCATCCAACTGTGCACAAAGAGGCTATCTCCTTTTATTCTAGGCCTTGAGCCTTACTGATAATGCTGTCATGCACCCCCAACTCAGCTGGCCCACTAGATTTTTCCAGAAAGGCTCCCTCCCTTCCCTTGACCATCTCCTGTTGCCGACAGAAAGCCCACCCAACCTCCCCCACTTTTGCCCCTTCATTTCTTTCTCCTCCTCCCCTTTCTTCTCCTCCCTGAGCCTTTCAGAGCCCATAGAACTTCTGCCCGTCACAGAGTAGTGTCCCCAAGCTTCAGTGCAGAATCCTGCCTCTGCCCTGCCGCTGGATGCCCACATATCAAGCGCTCCTGCCCCGGGACTTGCACATTTGCTCCGTTATATCCAGGGAGTTGACTTGACCAAGCAGCCTCTCAGTCTGAGCCCTTGTCTATCCACAGGGGTTCATCACAGAGCCCAGATAATCCCCACAGAGCCCCTGCATGGCCCAGAGCCAGCCACATCCCCTCTTCAGGGCCTACTGCTCTTCTTTGAAGTGAGAAGGGTTAGAGTTGTTTTTGAAAAGTCTTTTGTGATGTAGGGGCAAGGTTCAAACTCAGAGAATCAGGAAGGTTCCCTTGAGGACCTCTTAGCCCAACTCTGTCCTTTCAAAGAGGAAGACTTCAGAAGTTACCACAAGAGCCTGTTGCCGGAGCCCGTGGGTCGCTGGGGACATGCATCTTGCACAGACTGACCAAGCAATCACTAAATCATAAGTTGTTTATAGTGATCGGGCTCATCCATTGTGATGACTAAGATTTGACTCGATTTTCTTTTCTTTTTTTTAATATTTATTTTTTTAGTTTTAAGTGGACACAATATCTTTATTTTACATTTATGTGGTGCTAAGGATCAAACTCATGCCTCAAGCATGCTAGGTGAGCGCTCTACCTCTGAGCCACAACCCCAGCCCCTTGACTCGATTTTCTTTAGGTTTACTTTGTTGATTTCTGTCTCTTCCACAGGGTGGTCCAGGCGGTTCCAGCACTGGATTTGGAAACTTTGAGGAAATTGGGCCCCTCGACAGTCATCTCAAACCACGAAAAACCACTTGGGTATGAGGATGGCAGCCCCCAGTTGCACCCGTCCTGCAGCCTCTCCCGGGGGGTTGCACAGTTGGCAGTCCCCACTGTCTGTGTTGCCCGAGGCTTTGGACATTAGCTATAGGCTTCCTCTTATCTTCTCCAAGTTGGTGGCTTTTCTCTATCTGCCTTTAGAAACCTTCTCTGGTGGACACCTGGGGCCCTGTCCTTACCAACATGCTGGCCATCTCTGTGATCTTAGATTCCAGGGTCCCACCCTCTGACCACGCTTGCAAGTCCTCCCTTCCAGTCCACCTGATGTCTTGACTGTGACTCCAAGAGCCTTGTTCGTCTTCCACTTTTGAGGCCTCTGGTTCTCAGTCTTCCCCTTCCCCTCATTCTTACCCCTCTTCCTTTCCCAGTCCCCCTTACTCCACGGGAACCGCATCCTCCTCTCTCTCCAGTTCTGCTGGGCCCACCCTGGGTGACCTGCTTCTTCTATCCTGCTTCTTGCTCAGTCGGGCACCACCTGGGGCTGCCTGAACTAACGTGTTACATTCATTCCATGCACTCACGTGTGTGGAAAGCGACTGCTCAGAGTCTTTGATCACCATTTATGTGTCTGTCTTTCCTTTTGGCCCCACTTTCTATGCTGCTGTCTACGTTCCTGTCCCTTTTCTGAAAATCCCTTTTAGCAGCAAGACATCACCACCAACCACACCGATGTCATAACGTGGGATTTGCTGAGCTCCTGTGAGATGATAGAAATGTCCACTGATTGCACCATCTCATTCTCTCTGTGGCCTGCAGCTCCAGGCTGCCAGTCTCCTCTTTGTGGATAATCCTGTGGGCACTGGCTTCAGTTATGTGAACAAAAGCAATGCGTATGCAAAGGACCTTGCCATGGTGGCTTCTGACATGATGGTCCTCCTGAAGACCTTCTTCAGTTGCCACAAAGAATTCCAGGTATGTAAAGACCTTGGAGCAGCTAAGTAAAGGGCTAGCAATCGCATCAGGACATCCATCGAATAAAAGTATGCTTTCCCAAGAGTTCAGTGCCCCGCTGATTTCAGATAAACCCTTTTTTGCTCCTAAGGTGGGTTGTAGGCTTCTGTTTCTGTCATTTCTAAAGGGCTCTAGTGTGAAAGAATGACCCTGGAGTCAATGTGCTAATCAGACAAAACAATCCAATGTGGAGAGAAAGACAAAAGCAGATTTGTTTTGCCTGGACATTACAAGCAATAAAAATTTTAAATTAATTTGTGTGAATTAGAAGCAGTCAGGCTATTTCATTGTTTGTATATTCCTTTTCTTGCTAGACGGTTCCATTCTACATTTTCTCAGAATCCTATGGAGGAAAAATGGCTGCTGGCATTGGTCTAGAACTTTACAAGGTAACAGGGAGGATTTGTTGTTGTTGTTGTGATTTTGGAAAGAACACTAATTATGTTTTTTTAATAGGATATTAATGTACTTTGAGTAGGATTTTATATATGCAGAGTGAAGTGAAGTCTGGAATAATATTTGAAAAGCTTTAAGAACAGTGAACGTGGTTTGTCTACATATTGAGTAAAACTGTGGAGCTGACATAGTGACCAATAGATTGAATGCAACATGATAAAGAATCAGAAACAGATTATATTATGTGTGTATGTGTGTGTGTGTGTGAAGTATGCATTTTTACATGGACCATACATGTATGGGAACCATCCATAAAGATGGCATTTCACATTATTGAGAACAGACAGAATATTTGATAAATGGTATGGAGATATAAAGTTGGATTCTTGCTTTGTATAAATTTTAACTTAATTCTAGATAGATTAAAATCCAAACATGAAAATGTTAAAATGCAAAATAGCTGGAAACATAAAACTATAAGAAATAATAGAAAGTTTTATAATCTTGGATAAGATAGGCTTTCCTTCGTGATATAAAATATCCATCTGGGTGCAGTGGAGCACACCTGTAAATCCCAGTTAGACACTGGAGGCTGAGGCAGGAGGATTGTAAATGAGAGGCCAGCCCTCAGCAACTTGGCAGGACCCTGTCTCAAAGAATGAAAAGGGCTAGGGGTGTAGCTCAATGGTAAAGCACCCTTGAATTCAATCCTCAGTACTAAAAAAAGCAAAAACACAAACAAAACAAAAAACTAATGAGACATCCAGAAGCCACATAGGAAAAGTTTCATTGTTGGGCTACATGTAAAACTTCTTAGGGCCTCATAGGCAATTATACATATACAGGTATATGTATGTGTTTGTGTTTATGTATATGTGTATGTATGCACATGCATACATACATAAGCACACAAATATGTACATATAGACAAATGTACACTTGTACAAATATATAATAGAAAAAAGGTAGTCATATAAATATATCAATAAATCCATTTTATTTTTCTATGTATTTATTTTTTAAAATATTTTCAGTTGTAGATGGACACAATACCTTTATTTTATTTATTTAGTTTTTTTATGTGGTGCTGGGGATCGAACCCTGTGCCTCACACTTGCTAGGCAAGCACTGTACCACTGAGCCCCAACCCCAGCCTGATAAATCCATTTTTAAAAGAGAATATCCTAGGGGCTGGGGCTGGGGCTCAATGGTAGAACACTTGCCTGGCATATGTGAAGCACTGGGTTCAATCCTCAGCACCACATATAAATAAATAAAAATAAAGGTCTGTCAACAACTAAAAAAAATATTAAAAAGAAAAATTCAACCTTTGTAATGAACAAATGGAAAGATTCACAAGCAGCTTTCAGGAATTTGAGAGGAAAAAACCCTACTATTTCTTTAAAAAAAAAAATAAGAGAGAGAGAGAATATCCTAGTAAAATCATGGGCAAAGGATATGGATAAGCACCTGCAAACATGAAAAATCTTCAACTATTAATAGTAAGCCACGCCCTTGAAATTTGCAATTATTTAAAAGATTGGCAGCATCCAGTTTGGGTAAGAAGTTAGAGAAATAAATACCCTCGTGTGCTTTGGGTGGGAATGGACATTGTTAAGTCTTTTTTACTTATTTATTTATTTATGGGGGTAAGTCATTTAAAAAGAGCAATTTAGCAGCATGTATCAAGTTTGGAAATGTAGGTGCCCATTTACCCAATAACTTCACTCCCCAAAATCTGTCCTACAGAAATACTTACACATATGTGTCTATCAGAGGATATTTATTATGTCATTGTTCATGATGTTCACAAACTGCAAACAGCTCGATGGCTGTCAGAGGAGGATGGCTCACGTTAAGTGATGGGACACTTTGCAGTCATGAAGAGTGGAGAGAGCTGTGCAGGCTGAGGCTGGGAAGTCTCCCTTTGCTATGTGGCAGGCAAGCTGTAGGACAATTTTGGGTACCTTGTTGGTAAATGAAGAGACACATCTATTACATATGGTTTATTATGAATGCTGTATATTTATATGCTTGTGAAGGCAAAGATGGGTCAGGAAGAAAACGTTAACTAGAGTTAGCTGGTGTGGGGCACAATTAGGGCAAAGTAAGAGTCCCATTTTCTCCTGACTTCTGTGTTTAAGTTGTGTAATGGTGAGCTTGTATGAGTGTTTCTAAAAAGATGTATTAATTATTTAAAAAAATAATCCTGTAGAAGCAATATATGGGCGTCACAGAAAGTCAGAAGAGGGGCTGGGGCTGGGGCTCAATGGTAGAGTGCTTGCCTCTCACGTGTGAGGCCCTGGGTTCGATCCTCAGCATCACATAAAAATAAATAAATAAATAAATATATTGTGTCCATCTACAACTAAAAAAAAAAACGAAAGAAAGAAAATAAAAAAGATACAAGTGATAGAAGCAAATGCTTAGTATGTGCAAGGGCCCTGAGTTTCATTCCCAGCACCACTGAGAGACAGACACAGAGAAGGGAGGAAGGGAGGTTGAATATGCAGCAAGTACAAGGTAAAAATGAAAGCCCGTAATTCCAGTGGCTTCATGACTGCAAATCCTCTGAGGTAGGAGGATTGCAAGTTCAAGGCCAGCCTCAGCAACTTAGTGAGGTCCTCAGCAACTTCGTAAGACCCTGTCTCAAAATACAACATAGAAAGGGCTAGTGATGTGGCTCAGTGGCTAAGCATCCCTGGGTTCAATCCTTGGTACCAAAAAAAAAAAAAAAAAAAAAAAAAGAAGCAAGCTTCACTTTCTTAACTTTCCTACCAGATAGGAAACACCTTAGCATATCACTTTCTAAATATTTTTCTGTATAGATGAAAAAAATTTTAACCAAAACATGGTCCTCAGTCTTCTGTCCTTACCTTTCTGTTTCAACCAGTTTTCATCTCAGCTATTCAGACTTCATTAGTTTGTCCCAACATGTCCTTTATAGCTGCTTTGCCCAAGCCGATATTCAGTCCATACACAGGAGTTACATCTGGCTGTGATGTCCCCAAGGACTGTCTACCTCTAGCACAGTCCCTATTTTCATGACCATGATGTGCTGAAGAGACTAGAGCATTTGTCTTACAGAACGTCATGTTTCTTGGCTTTGTCTGGCAATTTCTTTGTGGAATTATTTAACCTATTTCTCTATTCACTGTAGTTCTTACAAAACTGGAAGTTCTATCTAAAGGCTTGATGCATTCAGGGTAAACATTTTTTTGTTTTAATTTTTTTTAGATGTTGATGGACCTTTATTTTTAAAAAATTTTTTTAAACATTTATTTTTTAGTTTTAGGTGGACACAATATCTTTATCTTACATTTATGTGGTGCTGAGGATCGAACCCAGTACCTCATGCATGCTAGACGAGCGCTCTACCACTGAGCCACAACCCCAGCCCCAATGGAGCTTTATTTTATTCACTTATTTATATGGGTGCTAAGAATTGAACCCAGTGCCTCACACATGCTGGGCAAGTGCTCTACCACTGAGCCACAACTCTAGCCCTCAGGATAATCATTTTATTTTATTTTATTTTATTTTTTTCTAAAGAGAGTGAGAGAGAGAGAGAGAGAGAGAGAGAGAGAGAATTTTTAATATTTATTTTTTAGTTTTTGGTGGACAGAACATCTTTGTTGGTATGTGGTGCTGAAGATCGAACCCGGGCCGCACGCATGCCAGGCGAGCGAGCTACCACTTGAGCCACATCCCCAGCCCCAGGGTAATCATTTTAAATAGAAACTAATAAAAGTCGGATTTCAGTAAGCTATGACCCATGAGTCACATTGGCCCCCAACCTGTTTTTGTACGACTCATGAGCTAAGAATGACTTTTCCATTTTTAGGTGGTCAGGAATCAAAAGAAGAATAGTATTTCATGACACATGAAAAGTTGTATGAAACTCAAATTTCAGTGTCTATAAATAGAGCTCTGTTAGAATGTTTAGTTGTTTACATATTACTATGTCTGCATCAGCACCACAGTGGCAGAGCTGAGTAATTATAATTTAGGCTGGTTGGTCCACAAAGCTGAAAATATTTAATATTTGACCCTTTATTAAAAATATCGCTGACCTCTGTCATAGGTGATATGCATTTGTTTTGCATCAAATCTGAAAGCATATCATAATACCTCAGTCTAGTTGGACCTTTCTATTGAACCCTTTTAGCCACTCCTGCAACAGAAGGTTATGGGAGTAGAGTTGGTTTTGCTCTTTGGGTGTCCAGCTCCTCATCCACTTTTCAACTTCAGGTTGTAATTCTCATCTAGACTATTGATTTCATTAGAAGTTCCAAAGTGCTATCATTCTGTTCCCTCTTTTACAAGGCAGACTTCCCTTATTACTTGGGACTATTTAAATTACTCAAATGAGTTTCTTCTGGAAAAGTCAAACAAATGCATAATTCCTCCTTGTTAATACGGATATTCAAAGTCAGGCTATTCATTGTGTTCTTGTTTATATATATATATATATCTTTATTTTGTTTGTTTGTTTATTTATTTATGTGGTGCTGGGGATTGAACCCAGGGCCTCAGATGTGCTAGGCAAGCACTCTAACCACTAAGCCACAACCCCAGCCCCATGTTCTTGTTTTATTTTGTTTATTTATTTATTTAGATGGTGGTGCTGGGGATTGAACTCAGAGCCTCATGCATACCTAGCAACTGCTGTCCTACTGAGCTATATCCCCAGTCCTGTTTTCTTGTTTTAGATCTCTTAATAGCCTTTGTTTTTTTTTTTTGGAACTAGGAATTGAACCCAGGGGTGCTTTTTCACTGAGGTAACTCCGGAGCCCTTTTTATTTATTTTGAAGCAGGGTCTCAGTAAATTTTTGAGGCTGGCCTTGAACTCCAGATCCTCTTGCCTTAGCCTCCTGAGTTGTTGAGATTACATGTAGCTGTGCACCACCACGCCTGCCTAGATCTTTGAGTAACTTATATTCACATAATTAAAAATTTTAAGAAATATTAAAAGAATGCTATTTAAGCTCTCAGTCTTGCCTTTGTCCCCCTCCCCTAATGCACTTATTAAACATTTATTAAGCTGCTTCTGGATTGTTCCAGAGGTGCTGCATGCTGTGTAAACTAATTTACATAAATTTATGTATATTCTTTTTTCCCGTTTTTGTATAATACACATCATTCTGTACCTCCCTCTCTCTCCTCTTCTCTTCTCTTCTCTCTCTCTCTCTCTCTCTCTCTCTCTCTCAAATATTTTTTTCATTGTTGATGGACTTTTATTTTATTTATTTTTATGTGGTGCTGAGGATCTAACCCAGTGCCTCACACATGCTAGGCAAGCGCTCTACCACTGAGCTACGTTACGACCTCAGTCCTGTATTTTTCTTTTTTAAAAACATTAACGACATATATTAGAGATATTTTCATATCAGTACTTACAGAGCCTTACCATTTTTTTTAAGATTTTTCATACATCATGGAAATAACCAGAATTTGTGTAGCTCATCTTATTGATAAATGTTTAGGTTATTTCCAATTTCCTGATAGTGGACAGATTCATATTTAAATGAATAAAAGAATCAGGGGTTCAAGTTTCTTGTCCTAAGGCATCCCCTGCATCCTCGAGGACTCCAGCCCTTCAGTGACTGCTACTTGGCATTAATCTCAAGCACCTTGGGAGGATCACAGACTTCTTGGGAGGGGGGTGTGACCATGTTTCTGCCAGAGACAACTAGGGACAGACCTCACACACATCCTGCCAGCACCCTGTGACAAAGGAGAGAGAAGCAGGCGCTTCCTCCTTTTTGCCAATGGCCGCTGGAGAGCTCCCCTGCTCTTTGGTGGGTGCCTGGGTCTTTCAATGGCCAGAGAATCTAGGAAAGGACGGGCAGAAGTTCTCCGTGCTCAGAAAAGGCGGTGGGTAGGCCTGCCTCCTTGAGAAAGGGCTGAGGCCCCTGATCCCTCATGAGGGTGTTTCTTGGCTTCTCTTTCAGGCCATTCAGCAAGGGACCATCAAGTGCAACTTTTCTGGGGTTGCGTTGGGTGATTCCTGGATCTCCCCTGTTGGTAAGTACAGAATTTGTAGGCCTATCTTTACTTTCCCTGCCCCATCCCTTGCTCAGACTTTGGGCTGTATGGTCCAGATCAAAGCACAAGGTAGCAGAATTTCTGGGGGTCCATGGAGAAGTCAGCACAGAAAGTGTTTGCCTCGGGAGCATCCAAGAAATGTGGGGTGAGGATGCATTGACAGAGCACCTACCCCTGGACTGAGTTCTCAGATTCTCGCAACAAAGGAATTGAATTTTGCAATTGGAGATATTCCGAAAGACTCAGAGGTGATGGAATATATCCTCTGGCACTCAGAATGAGTGGTTAGTGAGGATCCAGAGGCAGGTCTGTGTGACTCAGCAAGAGGACGAATTTGTGTTGTCAGCTTGTCCCCTCTACCACCCTGATGTTGGCATGAGCACTCAGGGTGAAGTTTCCATCTCTCTATCCTATTGATGGCAAGAGAAGGTGATGGTCAGGTCTTGCCACTCAGGTGCAAGGTTTCACAACCTAGCATTCTTCTTGGAGCACCTACAGGAGTTTATTTGCAGATGTCCGGGGTGTGGCTTCAGCTGTCTGAAGTAATCATTTTAGTGGGGTTAACTGCCATAGGGTTTCTCAACCTCAGTGCTGTTGACAATTTGGGGTTGCGTGATTTTTTTTGTTGAGAGGGGCCATCCTGTGCATTGTAGGATATTTATTAGCAGCAGGCCTGGCCTCTGCTCATTAGATGCCATTAGCATCACCTCAGTGTGACAATCCCAGAATATCTCCAGCCAGGCATGATGGTGCATGCCTGTAATCCCAGCAGTTTGGGAGGCTGAGGTAGGAGAATCACAAGTTCAAGGCCAGCCTCAGCATTTTAGCAAGGCGCTAAGCAACTTAGAAAGATCCTGTTTCTAAATAAAACATAAAAAGGGCTGGGGATGGGGCTCAGAGGTTAAGTACCCCTGGGTTCAATCCCCAGTAACCCCACCCTCAAATCTCCAGATGTCAGCAAATGTCCAAGGGGGGACAAAATCATTGCTGATTGGAGACTACTATTCTATTTTTTTTTTTTAAAGAGAGAGTGAGAGAGGGGGAGAGAGAGAGAGAATTTTTAATATTTATTTTTTAGTTCTCGGCGGACACAACATCTTTGTTGGTATGTGGTGCTGAGGATCGAACCCGGGCCGCACGCATGCCAGGCGAGCGCGCTACTGCTTGAGCCACATCCCCAGCCCGAGACTACTATTCTAAATTAACAAATGGTGACTTTTCACAAACCAAACTTTAGAATTAGGAATCAGAAGAGGGGTTGTCTCTGGAAGAGAGATAACAATTGACCAAAGATAGTATTTTCCCCCTAAGTAGAGAATTTGGCTTGTTAAAGAGCCACGTCCCTGGTGGATTGGGGATGTTCTGTTGCTCCCTGGAGTGGTTATTTCTAGCCCTCCAGCCTGACATCTCCAGGGTAGGACTGAAATTGCATGAATCAAGTTAAGTTGAAAAGGAAGGCTGCTATTGGCTTTTTCTTGGCAGAGGGACCTCTTAGGACTTCACAAAACTGCAAGAGCCTTGGTCAGAGGCATGAGGACCAGCAGGCTTCCTTGTGAGACACCGCTCTGTAGCTCACGTCAATGACAAGGTGCTGATGAGGTCGGATGCATCAGAGGGCTGCAGTTTCATAACTGAGCAATCCTTGTTGGGAGCACAGATAAGAGTAATTTGTGACTCAGAATTCCAGTGCTGGTCCTCACACTTCCTCATGGGATCTAATCACAGTTTCACCACAGCACTAAACTTTGCATGTGCTAATTTCATTTAATCATTACAAAAGCTGCACAAGATGAATGCTGCTATTATCCTAATTTTGTATGTGATGAAAGAGAGACTCAGAGAGGTTAAGTAACTTTCTTAGATCTGTACAGCTTAAGTGTTAGAGCCAGGACTCAAACCCAGGCAGCAGGGGCTGATATCCATACACTTAAACCACGATGCTATGTTACCTCGCCAGACCAGAAAACGTAGCCTGGTGGCTTTCTAAGGGCTGTTCATTCTGTTCAGAATCTACCTTCTCTCCTTGCCATGACCCATTTCCCTTTATGAATTTGCCTGTCTGGATCCTTTTTCCCCCATACTTTTTATTGGTACCTTAGGATTGTTCGTAGTAGTGGAATTCATTGTTAGATATCCACACATGCACACGGCATGATAATATAATTTGGTCAATTGCTTGTCCAGATCTTAATCTGCCCATCCACGGGTACTTTAAGTATCACTCCTCCATCCCCAAAGCATTCCTTTTTTGAGATGGAAGTACTGTTAATTTCCATGAACACCTTTTTTCTTTACTAGCTAGAAGGGAACATAATCAAAAGAATCCCAGCTATTTGATATCACACTCAGGTAGATCACAGTCTTCAAACTCCCTCTTGCCTCACAGTGAGTGTCCTTCAACGTCACTTCCCCAGAACGGAGCTGAGTCTTCTGCCACACTCCCAGGAGCAGATGTAGCACTGTCCTCTGACTGGACCTCGGTCTGACTTAGGAGACTGACTGCTTGGTTTTCTTTAAGCTTCCTGAGTGGCCTGTGTTTGCAGACGTCATTTCCAGCACTGCAGAGTGTTAATAAGAGAACCGGAAAAGGTTCACTAGACAATCTTTTTCTACATAGGAACCTGCAGGACAGTGGTTCTAACTAGTCGCAGCTCCAGTGACTTTGGGTATACAGATCCCCTTGTCCCTGTGTAGTCACCCCAGTCAGTCTCCCTAGGGTGGGGTTCATTATTTCATACCCAAGAGACCAGATCCAACTTGTCCTGAAATTAGAAGCGATTCCTCTCAGTCCCGGGGTGTCATTTAGGCACTGGGCTGTGGGTAGGACAATTACAAGGAGTTCTCTAGGTTAAGATAAGCGCCAAGTAGGGCCGCCATCCAGGGCAAGTAAAGCAGCCACCGGAGGGAAAAAACTGCAAGAGTCTAAACTCGGAAGATTGTCTGCTCCTCATTCTCCCAATATGAGAATGTCTGGGTTCAGCAAGTATTTTCCAGATCACTGGCCTCATACTTACACACACATTCACTGGTTTCTTCCCAGAAATCCCTGTTCAAAGACACATGCACCAGCCAGTTGCAGTGGCTCACGCCTGTAAACCCAGCAACTCACAATGGGTCTAAGGCAGGAGGGTAGATCACAGGTTCAAGGCCAGCCTCAGTAACTTAGACCTTGTCTCAAAATAAAAAATAAAAAGGGCTGGGGGGAATGGGGTTGTGGCTGAGTGGAAGAGTGCTGACCTAGCATGTGTGAGGCACTGGGTTCAGTCCTAAGCGCAGCATATAAATAAATAAATAAATAAATGTCTATTGACAACTAACAAAATATTTTTAAAAGGCAGGGGGGGTTGGGGGGTTAGGGATAAACTTCAGTGGTGGAATGCCCTTGGGTACAATCCCTAGTACCACAAAAAAACACACAAACACACATGGCTATTGGCCATCATTGTGGACCACACAGCTCCAGAGCATTTCTGGCTTTACAGGAAGTTCCTCTGGGCAGTGCAGGTCTACATCAGAGGTTGGTAAACTGTGACCCTGACGCCTACATCAGTAATTTTTTTAATTGGAACACAGCCACACTGTTCATTTACCTGTTGTGTGGCTGGTTGGAGTCTGCACAGACAAGAGTTGAGTAATTGCGACAGTGATCAGCTAGCCTGTAAGGTCAGGTTATTCACTATCTTTCGCTTTATAGAGTTTGCCAACCCCTGATCTAGATCAAGCAGAAAATGAGATGCACTAGAGGATTATAAATGATTTGGTATTTCTTTTTTTTTTTAGAGAGAGAGAATTTTTTAATATTTATTTTTCAGTTTTCGGTGGATACAACATCTGTATTTTATGTGGTGCTGAGGATTGAACCCAGCGCCCCATGCGTGCCAGGCGAGTGCATTACTGCTTGAGCCACATCCCCAGCCCATGATTCGGTATTTCGAGAAACTATGGCTCAGGCTTAAACTGGGGAGGTGAATGTTAGCTAGGTCACAGAGGACCTGGTATACCCTGAGATGCCTGCATTTTTCAGGGTGAACAATAAAGAATACCTGTTCCAGGAAATGCTATACAGAGAGCTCTGTGGTCACATAAGTTTTGAAAGTGCTAAACACTGGCTCCACCTCCCTGGAGTCTACAGGCATATTAAAGACTCTGAGAAGTCCTATAGTAAAGAGATAGGATCCATTTTGCATAGCCCAAAGTTTTCAATGAAAAATTATTCTTTTTTTGTGGAGGGGGGGTACCAGGATTGAATCTACAGGTACTTAACCACTGAGCCTTCCCCACAGACCTTTTTTCATATTTTATTTAGAGTCATGGTCTTGCTGAGTTGCTTAGGGCCTCACTAAGTTCCTGATTTTAGCTTTGAACTTGTGATCCTCCTGCCTCAGCCTCCTGAACTACTGGGATTACAGGCATGCATCACCACGCCCTGCCAAGAAACTATTCTTTTCCTGGCACCTATATTAAAATCCCACAGAGGGCTGGGGCTATAGCTCCTTTGGTAGAGTGCTTGCCTCACATGCACACTAACATGAGGTTATTTGACACAGACTTTGGGAACTTGGTCTTAGGGAGGCATTGAAGGCTTCTAAGCAAAGCCGTGACATTTTCTTTTTTTTTCTTTTCTTTTTTTTTTTTTAATAAAGAGAGAGGGAGAGAGAGAATTTTAATAGTTTATTTCTTAGTTTTCGGCAGACACAACATCTTTGTTTGTATGTGGTGCTGAGGATCGAACCTGTGCCGCATGCATGCCAGGCGAGCGCGCTACTGCTTGAGCCACATCCTCAGCCCCAGCAGTGACATTTTCGAAAGTGCTTTATATGTTGACATCCTTGATTCTTACTTGGCACCTCTCCAGGGCACTTGTCTCACCTCGTGTCCAGGTAGCCGTGAACTCACCTGGGCCAGCTCACTGTGCTCCTTGTTTAAGTGTTTATCTTACTCCTGTTTGTCTCCTTGGGCTGTTTGGTGCCCTCATATCCTTGGTCCCTTCTGAGTGTGGCTGTGGAATAGACCTGAAAATCGTGTGGAGAGCCACAGACAATTGAGTTATTAGCTAGAGTCTCCCCACCAGAGGAGCAAACACGCGGAGCGGAGATACGAGGGCAGGAGATTATTTTAGGCTGTCAAATCCTAGACGACTGCAGATCCCAGCCTGCACCACTCACGCTCGGCCTGCCTGTGAGGATGCTCTGCTGGGTGTGACTCCCTTGCTGGGCCAGTATCAGGTCAGATGAACGTGCCATGAGCCCTCAACGTCATCAGAAGGCCCCACAGCTTTACCCCACCTCTCAGCCACCAAGGCCTCCTCCCACCTCCTGTGTGGGTGCTAGGGAGCTCAGCAGCCTTCCCAGCGGAAGCCACTGGACATCCAGCACCTGTCTTTGGAGGAAAGCCAATGAGGCATTTCTCTGGGAAGACAGCCACACCCCACTTAATTTGTACCTATGTCATTTCTTTAGATTCGGTGCTCTCCTGGGGACCTTACCTGTACAGCATGGTGAGTAAGTGGGTTCTCACCTTCGCACCCTCCGTGGGGAACAGCCCCGCAGCCCTCTCCGCTCTGACCTCCTCCTGTCCCCAGAAAGAGGAAGCTAGTTGAGTTTGCACAGATGGTTGATAGCGTTCCTTAGGGACAATTAGTCCAAATTAAATTAGAGACTCTAAGCAACTGCCAGCCTTGGGGAGAAATTCAAAGAAAATCAGCACACTTATTTCATTTTTTTTTCCAGATATAAGAGACATAATTTTAAGCTCCCTTTGTAGCATAAGAAATTGGAAATCACCTCAAAGTTGAAAGATCATAGGGAACACCCACATACCCACCTTCTCAATTCAGTTAATTTTCTACTGAATTTCTCACATCATCAAAAAATTGTGACTTGGACTGGGAATGTAGCTCAGTGATAGTGCACTGGCCTAGCATGCATGAGCCCAGAGTTTGATCCCCAGGACTGATGGGGGACTTGTGACAATACCCGCTCACGTGTGAGCTCCCCTGTCTCCTTCCTCCCACTCTTTCTCCTGCCCATCCTTGGCCACTGAAACACCAGATTTATGTCCCCAAGTAAAGGATACCTTTTTGTCCTTTGTTTGCATTCCAGTCTCTTCTGGAAGACAAAGGTCTGGCAGAGGTGTCCAGTGTCGCGGAACAAGTCCTGGATGCTGTAAATAAAGGGTTCTACACGGAGGCCACCCAGCTGTGGGGGAAAGCAGAAACCATCATTGAAAAGGTAAAGAGGACATGCTCAAGGACCATCATGGCTTGGCTTTTTCCCATGGGTACAGCGGCCCAGGACTGGTGTGGTCAGGATTGGGTTGGTGTCTCTTCTGGGTCTCCCCACAAAGCTTGAAATAATTACATGCAAAATGATAAATCTGACGGATCTGAGCCGTGTTGTAGTGACCACTTAAAGAGTCAGAAAGTCACCAATGCCTGCCAAACTTGCTTGTCCTTGACTGTATTCTATAAGAAGACTGTGTAAGTGTAAAGAGTTTGGAGATTTTTTTTTTTTTTTTTTTTTTTTTTGGTACCAGGGATTAAACCCAGGGGTGCTTAACCACCGAGCTACATCCCCACCCCTTTTTATTTTTTATTTTGAGACAAGGTCACACTAAGTTGCTTAGGGCCTTGCTAAGTTGCTGAGGCTGGCTTTAAACTTGCGATCCTCCCACCTCAGCCTCCTGAGTTGCTGGGATTATAGATATGCTCCACCGTGCCCGGATTTTTAGCTACTCTTATTTGGATCCTTGCCAAGCAACATTCTGACTCCAATGTACCAAAGAATGCACCAGCTGAGGACCCTCCACAGCTCTGACATGGGCCCTGGGTTGTCTCCTGTGGTGTCTAAGATGGGTTCTGATGAGCTTGAACCTGAAGTGTGGGCTGACCCAGCTGTTTTCTGCACCTTTAGAGCTGCATCTCTCTCTGGTGCTAGTAAATTTCCAAAGCTAAAGCCATCCTTGGAGGCCATGTGCCTTTCTTTTTTACACCTCATGATAGGGAAAAAAAAGAAAGAAAGAAAAACAGCCAAATGTACTTGTGTATTTCAGAACGCAGATGGGGTGAACTTCTATAACATCTTAACTAAAAGCAATCCCACGTCTGCCATGGAGTCAAGCCTAGAGTTCACCCAGAGTCATTTAGGTGAGTGAACCTTAGCGCCCTTAGCTCCTGCATCAGTCTTCATCCCAGAAGGAACCCATCTTTTAAAAAGCTTTATGAAGGTATACTTTACATACCACAGAATTCACCCATTTTTAAGTGGATAACGGGTTTTAGTTATTCACAGAGTTGTGCAGCCATCACCACGATCCAGTTTTAGAACATTTCTGTCACCCCAAAGAGAGCCCACATGTCTGTCTGCCGTCACTTTTCTTTCCCACACCCGGCCCCAGGCAGCCACTGATCTGCCTTCTGCTTCTCTTAGTTTGCCTTTTCTGAACATTTTACAGAAATGGAATCAGACAATAGTCTTTCGCATCTGGCTTCTGTTGCTTAGCATATGCTTTTCTTTTTCTCTTCTTTAGCTTTCTTTTTTTTTTTTTTTTTTTTTAGGCTATGCTAGGAATCCTATCCAGGGCCTGGCGCATGCTAGGCAAGCACTTTGCTACACTCCACACTCCCAGCCCCCGGGGAACCAGCTTGTGTCCACCCATTTACCATTTACATGCAAATTTTCTAGGGTGTCTCCTTGGCATCTGCCAAAAAGCTGAAATAGTCCAGGATCATGGACTATCTTATCCCAACATGCATGCACTAGAAGGCTCATTCTAGACCTAGTTATCTTATTTTCCTCCCCAACAACCCAATGCTGGATGTGCTTAGTCAGATAGATCCCCGAAGAGCTGAATTTAGTGGTCTTTCTGACTCAGGTTCACTTCGGAGGCAGAATGCCTAGAATCCTCCCTCATAAGAGGCCTGAACAGCTGTAGGAATCTTGCTAGATTCCTCTTCTCAGCAGATTTTCTCGGGCTGTTCTGGATCACCTCAATGGCCCACAGTGCACGGGATGCAGTCATCAACACGAATAGTCTCTCCTCTGTCATTCTGTTCCCAGCTTTCTTCCTCCCCCCGGGGTGAATCCAGCCCAAAACCTCCCTCTTCCTGCCCAGCTTCCCCAGCAGCTTGGGAAAGATGTCCCCATGGTCATGTTTCCAGTCCTTTGACTCACTGCCTCCCTGTTTGGTTTCAGTCCGTCTTTTTCAACGCCACGTGAGACACCTACAAGGAGATGCCTTAAGTCAGCTCATGAATGGCCCCATCAGAAAGAAGCTCAAAATTATCCCTGAGGATATCTCCTGGGGAGGTACTTATGTGACCTGATTTGTAGAGTTTGAGGGAAGAAAGTGCAACTTCAGAGGTCTTAATTTGCACAGTGGGTTTCGGTGGCGATGGTATGTTACAGGTAAAACAATACTACCTGTCCACATTTTGCAGATGAGGAAGTAGGTGGAGAGACAGTCGATGACATGTCAAGTTTGGTTGAAAGCAAGGGGATGGCAGGGAAGCGGGTGGAGAGAGAAATGGCAGGTGATCGGTTATGAGTCAATAATTGTGGAAACCTAGTATGGGTATATGGGAATTATATTCTTCTCTTTACCTTGGTAATGGTTTGGGATTTTCCATAATTTTATACGTGTGTGTGTGTGTGTGTGTGTGTGTGTATGTGTGTGTATAGATAGATAGGTAGATATAATTTTATGCATATGTATTTTACATATATATGATAAAAAAGCCATGACCAAGGCTGCAGCTGGTCACAGATGAGATGTCCAGCCAGAGGTCCTCTGAAGGATGCAGATATGCTCATGGGCTTGGTCAGATCTTGACCAGCTCTCTTGCCAGCCTCCCCAACAACCCAATGCTGGATGTACTTAGCCGTGTACCACATTCTGGTCTGAAGGCTATAGTACGGAAATATTGGTGTCTCAAGAGACCAGAGCCAGGAGGAAAGCCTCAAAAAGTTCCCCGCTTAGTCCAATAGGGAAGCCTTAAGCAAGCAGCACTCTCGAGTTTCTGGAGGAAAAACATTCCATGCACCTTGAGAGGGGGTTTGGTTTGTATCTGAGATCCCCCAAGACTGTGGGGTCAGGAGACCCCTTTCTAGGGTGTCTCCTTGGCATCTGCCAAAAAGCTGAGATAGTCCAGGATCATGGACTATCTTATCCCAACATGCATGCACTAGAAGGCTCATTCTAGACCTAGTTATCTTATTTTCCTGGATCAAATGCAAGGATAGAATATGTGTGAAGCTGCAAGGGGAGGGTACCACTGCAGAGAGCTGTCATGCCACGGAGCGACGTGGGGAATCACAGGAGGCCAAGTGTAGGGCACGCTCACGAGCACATCTTTTCTGCTCACCACCCTCATTTTATCTTCATGATGATTTTTTCCTAGCCCCAGTGAATGGGCAAGGTGACTATATTTTTGCAGATGATTGCTGATAGAAAGAGGAAATAAAACCAAAACCAAAAACCTCTCTTTGGCTCCATATCTGCCTGTGTGTGATCAAGAAAGGACAAATTGTTCTTGGACAATACCCCAGAGTCTTTTTTTTTTTTTTTAAGAATTTTTTAATATTTATTTTTTGGTTATCGGCGGACACAACATCTTTGTATGTGGTGCTGAGGATCGAACCCGGGCCGCACACATGCCAGGCAAGCACGCTACCGCTTGAGCCACATCCCAGCCCACCCCAGAGTCTTGAGTTGCAGTCTGTAGTGAAACTTACATCTTAGTGTCAACCAGGCCTGAGTTCAAGTCTTAGCTGGCTACTGACAAGCTGTTTGACTCTGGGCATTTTCTCGGCCTCTCTGAGCCTCATTTTTTAAAAATTTTGTCCAAGTTAAGGCCCCTTATCTCTCAAGGTAGTGATAAAAAAAAAAAAAAAAAAACAATAAAATGCTCACTTAGCACCGTGACTGGCAGATAAATGGTGGCCTCTGCTGTTATTGTAGTCATCCAATGTGATGCTGCTGCTGATGGCTATAACCCAGCAGGAATGCTGGGTTGCCTGGCTCCTCTCCAGCCCGGGGTCTGTTGTCCCTTTTATTTTCCTGTGGGCCAGCTGTGAACTGGTTTAGTTCTGGTTTGGCTCATTGTAAGGTAACCAGCCTCATTCAGGACTTGGAAGGTGGCCCTGGTATTACTCAGCACAAAAGAAAGAATAACATTGGCCCCAAACACAGTTTATTCCCTAGGTGGACAAGCTTAGAGTTTTCTGGGCCTTTGCCTCCCTGTTTCCTTACACAAAACCACCTTCAGGTTTCCATTTCCTATTAAAGATGGCATCTGCTGTCATCACAAGCTCCCAGTGATCGGATCACGTGTGCTGCCCGGGTTTCTCGTCTACTCAGTCAGCTCAGGCACAGCCTGCAGACCCGGTGGGGCCCTGTCTGTGGAGCACCTGTCCTTCAGCCTTTGCTAGGAGGTCCTTGGTGGTGACTCCTAGATGCTTGGGCTGAAAGAGACCTCTTGTTCTGGCAGATTCCGAGCTTCTACCTCTTTCTTCTTTCCCTTATTCAGCCCAGTCTTCTAGTGTCTTCCTAAACATGGAGGGGGACTTCATGAAGCCGGTCATCAGCATTGTGGACGAGTTGCTGGAAGCCGGGGTCAATGTGACTATATATAATGGACAGCTCGATCTCATTGTGGACACCATAGGTAGGAAGCATTGCTGAGGGACACATCGAGGCTGTTTTATGGATTGAGCTAGAAGGGAACCGGTCATGGACACATGAGTCTTGGGGTTGGTGACATTGGTGCCAAGAGGAAGGCCATTTCCTGCTGTGTCCATCTACCCCTGACCTTGGCTCTTCAAGAAAGGGAAGCTGCATGCAGCTGTGACCCCTCAGAGAAGTCTGGGCCCTTCAGGTTTTGAGGCCCTTGACTATGATTAAAGGACAGGACAATGCCTGCCCCCTAACAACTCTCTGTGCCCAGGGGAAATGGCTTGTGGGATCCTGAGCACTGCCCTGTTGCCTTGCTGGCCAGCCTATGCTCACTCCTGGTTTCAGCAAGGCCAGGCGGAGGCTCAGAGACTGGGTCTCAGAACTGGCAGGCACAGCGAGGCCCGAGATGTGACAGGCGTGAGTCTCCTTGATGCTGGCAGGATTGAGTGGCCTTTTGACTTGTAGGCGAGGACACCAAGGACAGCTTAGAGAGCTGCTGCTTTCTGCCATGAGCTGCCCAGGTGATCCTTATCCCCTCTCATTCCTGCTCCTTCTCAGTCCTCCTGACAGCCCCGTCAGCCTCCAGGGGTCCCTGGTTTCTTTCTAAAGAGCAGAGGGCAGTGAGAGAATCAGAGGCAAAAATAGCTTCATAGCTGTTAGGTTCTCACTGTTAGCCTGAGTATCTCTGGGAACCTGCTAGAAATGCAGGTGCTAAGGCCATACCCAGAACCACTGAATCAGAATTTGCATTTAAACAAGATCCCAGCGAATTTTATGTTGCACATTATAATTTGGGAACCACCAAGTTATAAGACCTAGTCTCCCTCCTTCCCCTCTCCACACATTCTACCCAGGTGTTAATACCTGGCTCTTCTCTTTGTCCCTCTACCAGGACAGGAGGCCTGGGTGCGGAAGCTGCAGTGGCCAGAACTGCCCAAATTCAATGAGCTGAAATGGAAGCCCCTGTACAGTGACCCTGAATCCTCCGAAACATCTGCTTTTGTCAAGTCCTACAAGAACCTGGCTTTCTACTGGATTCTAAGAGCTGGTCACATGGTGAGAGCCAACTTTTGTTCCAAATTAAAATCATGCTGAGCTGGGTTCCAAGATGACATAGCAAATGGAAAAATTTATGTTTGGTATGATTAGACACAGTTGGAATATAGGTGCCCTGAAAACGTTGCATAAAATTAGCTTTAGGCAGAGCATGGTAGTGCACGTGTGTAATCCCAGCAGCTCGGGAGGCTGAGGGAGGCTGAGGGAGGAGGATCGCAAGCCAGCCTCAGCAACATTAAGGCACTAAACAACTCAGTGAGACCCTGTCTCTAAATGAAATACAAAATAGGGCTGGGGGTGTGGCTCAGTGCTCCTGAGTTCAATCCCTGGTACCTAAAATAAAATAAAATTAGCTTTGGCTATGTGTATAAGCAATGTTTAGACTTGGGTCCCGTCTCTGAGATTTCTCATTCTGTACATGCACATATTCCAAAATATGAAATCCAAATCATTTCTGTTTCTAAGTATTTCAGATAAGGTATACTCATCTCGTATTAGTGTTTCATTCCTGTTAGGTTTGAATGAATATAAACTCATTTTAAAGAGTAAGTCCTCCAGGGGCTGGGGATGTGGCTCAAGCGGTAGCGCGCTTGCCTGGCATGCGTGCGGCCCGGGTTCGATCCTCAGCACCACATACCAACAAAGATGTTGTGTCCGCCGAGAACTAAAAAATAAATATTAAAATTCTCTCTCTCTCTCCCTCTCTCACTCTCTCTTAAAAAAAAAAAAAGAGTAAGTCCTCCAGAGAGAGTTACTTTGGGCTCTGTGTCCTTTATTCTTGGTTTAAATGAGTTAATTAGATATTTTTCCCTTAACAATTTGTCCTGGTCTGGGAAGAAGGGAAGAATTGCCTTCCTTGGCCATTTTCAGGGAATGAAAGTGAAAGCCTACTTCTCTGTCAAGCTGAGTCACAGAATGAAGGAGCAGGAGCATCTCCAAGCAGTGGTGGCCCCAGGATGTGTTAAGAGGAGTCTTTGGGTGCAGCGATGAGCCATGAGCCTGTCACACTGCAGCACTTACAAAATGAACATACTGCCTTCCCTTAGGTTATTTGTTGATTGAGCGACTTTTCTTGAGTTGAGGGAGGTTATGGAGGCCTTAGTCCTGCCCCCAAATCCCTGTCCCACCCACATACCTGAAAAAGAGTTTAAGAAACTTTGGCAGGAGGCAGAGGGACCCCAGAGACTTCTTAGAGCAAACATCTGGTTGTCTGTTAAGTGCTAAACTCTGTGCTATATAATAAGTACTGGCAGCACAGAGATGAATGGTTCATAGTTCCTACCCTTAAGAAGTTCATGGTCTAGGGTACAGTCAGGTCAGTAGATTTGTGTGCATGTGTGTGATACTGGACAATGAACCCATGGTTGCTCTACCCTAAGATACACCCCTTTTTTTAAATTTTTCATTTTTCATTTTGCTAAGTCACCTCTAAATTGCAATCCTGCCTCAGCCTCCTGAGTCACTGAGATATCAGACATGTACCAACATGCCCAGTGCAAATAGACTTTTTTTTTTTTTTTTTTGATACTGGGGATTGAACTCAGAGGCACTTGACCACTGAGCCACATCCCCAGACCTATTTATTGAGAGACAGCGTCTCACTGAGTTGTTTAGTGGCATGTTTTTGCTGAGGCTGTCTTTGAACTCGCAATCCTCCTCCCTCAGCCTCCCAAGCTATCGGGATTACAGACGTGTGCTACTGCACTCAGCACAAGTAGACTCTTAATAGCATGGAGTAAGCAGTGCGGAGAAGGGATTGGACCAAGGAAGGGTCCCCAGCCCAGGCTTGGGGGTGTAGAAGTTTGGCCCCTCCATGATGAGCAGGAGTGAATTAGGTAAAGAGGAGAAGCAAGGAGAGCAGTGTGTGCACATGCTCAAGCGGGGCCTGCAGGCAGCAAGGCCTCTGGAGATGAGCTGAGGAGAGGTGAGCTTGGAAGGGGGACTTTCCACCCCACCCTGAGGAGCTCAGAGGTTAAGGGGCCACGGAGGGGACAAGCAAAGGAGTGCAATTGCCAGATCTATCTATGAAATAATCTTCGCAGCCGAGGGCACGGAAAAAAACTAAAGCAGACAATCTATAAGGGAGAAAAATAGAAGAATTTGCTCATGCAGAAGACAGGAGCATTGGCAGGACTTAGTAATCATTTGGGATGGAAAAGAAATGAAGGGTGGCCTCCTGGCTTCTGCTCCAGCACCCTGGCTTGGGGCAGGGAGGCAGTTTGCATCTGCTGAGTTTCATTTAACAGCCAAGTGCATAGTCCACAAGTGCTTCATATATAAACTGAATAGGTAAGGTCTGCAGTCAAGACCTGGAGATGAAGGTTTGGGAGTCAGAAACAGGAGGACGCAGCAGGACTGACTGAAGACTTACAAAGCAGAAGAAGAGCCACAGTGAGGTTGAGGCAGGCACTGCAAGAGAAGTAGGGAGACCTAGGGCAGGTGGCATTTCCAAAGCAGGGTGGGGCCATTCATATCAATGCTAGTGAAGACACAGACCAAGAACTGAAATGCAATGCCTGGATCCCAGGGTGGCTTTAGCATCATGGTGAGCGCTTCAGTGGAAGGGCAGGCCCCAAAGCCAGGTGGAAAGTGGGAGAACACGAATGAGGAGTGAGGGAGGAGATGACAGCTTCCTTTAAAGGGAAGAATGTAGCCCTCCCCCTGAGAGGACAAGCAAGGCCACAGGGTCTGCGGATAAGGGGCATTATCTATGGCTCCGTGTATCTGAGCACCTTCATACTGACTGGGTTAAAGCTAGCAGGAAGTCTTAGAGCAAAGCACTAGTTCCATGCACTAACCCCTTGCTTCAGTGTTAGAGTACAGACCCATTTCCTCTTGGTTTGTCACATTTAGAACAACAGACCAGTTGGGGACAGGCTTAAAATAACTCTTACAGAATGTTGTTGTCACCGCCTATCACTTCCCCTTTATTTGATTAAATGCCTTGCCTCCTGGGGACTCTTGATTGACAGGGGAATTCCAGGACAGAAATGTACCAGAGAGAATCATGGAACCAAGGATTTCAGACCCAGAAGAATACCTACCTGCTCTACCTGTCTCTTTGTAGAGGAGAAACTGAGGCCTGTGACCCTACCTTTTTAGGTGGTGTATGGGAAAGAGTTTTTTTTATTTTTTATTTTTTTGCAGGATTGAGAATTGAACCCAGGGATGCTCTACCACTGAGCTACACCACTAGCCCTTTTTATTTTGTAATAGAGCCTTACTAAATTGCCCAGGCTGACTTGAACTTTTGATCCTCCTGCCTTACCTTGGGAGTTGAGATTACATTTTATTCTAAAAAGCTAAAGGAAAACAAAAGAAACAACAGAAAAAGGCCAGATGCCACCCACACCAAGGGTCTTGTTTGTATTTGTTCAAGGCTCTCCTGTTAGCCTTCCCTCAGTCTCTCCTCCATGCACTTCCCAACCTGAGATCCCATCTACATAGAGAATTCTTTAAAATGTTTAGCATCCTCTTTCCTTGAACAGGCTGATCCCAGCACCCTGAGCATAGTCCCTGTAAAGAAATCTATAAGGGGCTCCTGGGGATACAGCTCAGTTGGTAGAGTGCTTGCCTCGTGCGCAACAAGGCCCTGGGTTCAATGCCCAGCACCACAAAAAAGGAAAAAAACGAAATCAATAAGGCCTTGAGATGTAGCTCAGTACAAGAGCTCTTCTGAGCATGCGTCAGGTCCTGGGGTCCATCCCCAGCACTAGGGGGAAAAAGGGGGAAAAAAAGAAACAGATCAGCCCCAAATGCAATAAAACTTTCCTACGCTGACTTCTCCAGGCCCCTGTCACCCAACACAGGGGGAGCTCAGAAGAACTTTAACCCAGCACAGGGGTCATTTCCCAAAGGGACTCTCTCTTTAAGGATGCACTGAGGTGCAGCTGTCCCCACTGGTGTTGTCTCAGGGCTGGCTCCCTCCTGGGAGCAAGGGTTCAGGATATTGTCCCCAACCTCAGCCCAGGAATGGCACTAGGAGCACTAACTTGGATCCTGCTTGGTTCTAGGTTCCTTCTGACCAAGGGGCCATGGCTCTGAAGATGATGAGGCTGGTGACACAGCAGGAATAGGAAGTACCGAGCTGAGAGGAGCTGGCGTGGCCTGGAGGCGCAGGAGCAAACCGAGGACTGGAGGAAGCTGTGCTCCTCCCTGAATCTAACTCAGGCTGGGATTGTGAAGGCCCCTACCAGCTGCCACAGCCTCGGGCAGCTTGGGAATCATTTCTGCTTCTTAAAAAACATTTTTTTTAATGGATTTGTTTTTATCAAAGTGAAGGATTGTCATAGAGTGACTTTTTCTGATTGCAAAATCAAAGGATATGATTTGTTTTTTAAAAAAGGCGGGAAATACAGTTAAGCAAAGAACAAAAGAAAGACTCATACCCTCCCTTTCCAGGGGTAAGCACTGCTACCAATTCAGTATCTAGCCTCACAGGTATTTTTTGGTTACATATATAGACATTTATATTTTTTACAAAAATGGAATCATGGCTATATTGTTATTTTACCATCTCCGGTGTTCAGAGATCAATATGTCCTAAACACCTTTTAATGTCAATAAATTCTTCTGTGACATTTTTAATGGCCTCTGAGCATTCCATTTTGTGGACATACTATGGTGTATTTACCAAATTCCTGGTGGTTTCCCACGAGTGATTTCTAGTTTGTCACTATTTTAAATGGTGCTCTGGTGATTATTCATCCTGATGGTTCTAGCTCTATGTACCTTCTTGCTATTTGCTTACAGTAAATTTGTAAAAGTGTGATTGTTTAGCCAAAGGATTGCTACATTTCTCTGAAATTAAAATAATAAACTCAGGGCTTTTAATTTAATTTTTTTCTTTTTGGTACCAGTGATAGAACCCAGGGACACTTAACCACTGAGCCACATCCTCAGCGCCCCCCTCCCTTTTTTTTTTTTTTTTTGTATTTTATTTAGAGACAGGGTCTCACTGAGTTGCTTAGGGCCTTACTGAGTTACTGAAGCTGGGTTTGAACTTGCAGTCCTCCTGCTTCAGTCTCCTGAGTTGCTGGGATTACAGGCGTGCACAGCTGCGCCTGGCGAGACTTTTAATTTTTAATTTGCAGCTCAAAGTCTGCACAAGGGACCTGATACTTCTGAGACTGTCCTATAATTGGAGGATGGTTTGGAAAACCAAACCCAAAGTCTATTCCTGCAGAATGTGGCAGGTTATATACTCATGGATGCAGGCTGAGCCTCCAGCAGGATTCCTTGGTCAGAGACTTTACTCTGAACTTCACTGTTAGTGAGCAAGCAGTCCAGTGTGCCCTGGAGAGGAAGAACATTAGAAATGCCTGTGCTGGGTCCCCCTGGACTTTACCAAGGCAAATCTATTTTCCTGCTGCTTTTGCTGTGTATCCTTCACTGTTGAGGAAGGAAGAAAAGAAAGAAAAATCTAGCTATGAACATAACCTGCTTTTGAGTCATATAAGTTCTTCCGGTAAATCACCAATTTACTTATTAATAAATAAGTAAAATTTAAAATTGAATTAAAACACATTGAATTCCCAACCTTTTCTTCCTTCCTAAAAATTAAGTCAGTGCATTGGGACCTGGGGATGTGGCTCAGAGATAGAGAACTTGCCTAGCATGTGAGGCCCTGGATTCAATTCCAGCACCACAAAAAGTTAGGGCATTGGGCTGGGAGTGCATCTCAGTGGTAGGATGCGTGCTGAGTATGTGCATGCTCCTGAAGGTTCCATCCACAGCACTGCAAAAATAAATAAAAAGGATAGGTCTGAACCAAATGCTGGTTTGGCTGGGTAGTCTGGGTCTTGGGAAAAACTCAATTGAAAATTAAGACATGCAATCTGAGGACGATACAAAGCTAGATTTCTCTGAATGGCAGAGTATAGAGATACTCATGTCCCACGTGAATGCTCACCAGAGGGTAAAGGAAGATTGTCATAATCAGGCCAGGGGGATGATCCAGTCTGAGGACATCAGTCAGCCTCCTTCTCCAGCCAGTCCTTTGGTTCAGGAGCAAAGTGGCTATGGCAACAGAGATGGAGGTTATGCACACTCAGTGGCATGGACTTCCACCCACCAAGGCTGACCTGGCTATAGACACTGCTGGGTACCTCATCTGCCAGCTGATGAGACAACACTTAGCCCCTCATATGCCTGAGATGGGCCAGCTTCCTGGTGTTAGGTTGATTACCTTGGACCACTTTCATTATGGAAGAGGCAACACTTGCTTCTTAATGGAATTGATGCTTGCTTTGGGCATAGACTTGCCTTCTCTGTCCACCATGTTTCTGCCAAAACTACCATCTATGGATTTGCAGAATATCTTCCTCACGGTCAAGGCATTCACAGCAAATGGAATATAGCAGCGGGCTTATTCACATGGAACGCGCCAATTTCACCTTGGTCCCCATCGTCCTGAAACAACTGCCTTGACAGATGGTTAAATAGTTTTTTGAAAATTTCAGTTACCATGCCAGCTAGGTGGTGAGACCTTGCAGGGCTGGGGTATCATCTTCCCCAAAGTGATGTAGGTTCTAAATCAGCAACCACATTGCTCCCTTACCCATCACGAATGATCCAGGAATCCGGTGATAAAATGAGATTGACCCCTCTCCCTAGTAACCCTATCCAGCAGGAAATCTTTGCTCTTCATCCCTGTACTTCAGCTGTGCTGGTCTAGAAGTCTTGGTTACAAGGAAGGAGAATATTTTCACCAGGAGGCAGAACGCCACTGAACTGGAACTTGAAGACACCATCTGGCCTCTTTGGGCACTGCATCAACTGGTAAAGTGCTGGCTGAGGTGAGGATTCTGCCTGGCCTGGCTCTCAGGGGAAATTGGGTTGCTGGTCTACAATGGCGGCCAGGAGGAAGAATGCAGGAGACCCTCTGGTCCACCCCTGAGAGCTTCAATGTCCTCTGATGAAGGTCAATGGAAGACTATGAAATCTGATTTAGATTTCTAATGGCCCAGACCCTTTGTGGAAAAAGATGTGAAGATAGAAGGGAGACCAGTAGAGTAGGGGAGGGGGATGGAGAAGGAATGAGGAGGAAGTACTAGGGACAAATCTACAAAATGATGCTAAGTCCATGTTCTAATATACCACAAGGAGGGGCTGGGGCTCATAAGTAGAGGGCTCGCCTAGCTTGCATGAGGCACTGAGTTCGATCCTTAGTACCCCATAAAAATAAAAGAAAGGTATTGTGTCCACCTACAACTAAGACGTAAATGTTGAAAAAAAATACCACAATAGATTCCACTTATGTGTATAATTATAATACACTAATTCATAATAGCAGGGTGCAGTGACACATGCCAATGATCCCAGTGGCTTGGAAGGCTGAAGCAGGTGGATTGAAAGTTCAAAGCCAGCCTCAGCAAGTTAGTGAGGCTCTAAGCATCTTGATGAGATTTTGTCTCAAAATAAAAATAAAAAGGGCTGGCGGGGCTGGGGATATAGCTCAGTTGGTAGAGTGCTTGCCTCACATGTGCAAGGACCTGGTTTCAATCCTCAGCACCACAAAAAGAATTAAATTAAAAATAAAATAAAATAAAAAGGGCTGGAGATGTGTCTCAGTGGTAAAGTGGCCCTGGGTTCAATCCCCAGTACCGAAATAAATAAATAAGAATAATTGGGCTGGGGATGTGGCTCAAGCGGTAGCGTGCTCGCCTCGCATGCGTGCGGCCCGGGTTCGATCCTCAGCACCACATACCAACAAAGATGTTGTGTCCGCCAAGAACTAAAATAAATAAATAAATTAATTAAAAAAAAAAACAATAATAATAGGAGGGAGCTCAGAATAGAGCAAACAGGTCAGGGGAAGGAGGTGGAGAGGGAAAGGGAAGAGACTAGGGAATGAGATTGATCGGATTATGTGCTTGCACAATTATGGCAATAATTAATCCTACTATCCAGTATTATTATAATGCACCAATAAAAAAAAAGTTGGAGTCATTCCATTAGGCAAGGACTCCTGAGCCAGATGAGTGCATTTAGTGATGCAAAGATGTGCCCAAGACCTGGGTGATTCCGTCCTGTGCACTGCCCTTGTGACCTCCACTTCATGCTTGTATTCTCCTGGTCTCCATTTCCCACCCACTCTGCTTTCCCCTCTGCTGGCCCCAGATACCTCTACACAGGTTGTTGACCACTACAGCCTCAGGAAGACTGCCTGTCCAGCAGCCCCACACTGCAGAAGTCCAGTCCCCAATAATACACCTGATGTGCGTCTCTGTTTCTCCAAATGAATTCTGATTAATAGAGTTGTTTCAACTTAATTATTTTAATGCACTAAAACTTGCCCACGACTGGGGTCTGCATATTTGATGATGTCTTTCTGCGACCTATACAGGGGATCAATAGCTTGATCGGGTAGAGAACTTGAGCAATAGCTTCCCCTTCTCCTTGGCATCTAATGTTGCAGACAAATTTAAAACCAACTTGCCTTTTCTTCTTCAGTCTTGAAACAGTTTATCTTAATACCCAGATGCTGTTAACTTCTTTGTTTAATAATGCAAATTGGTAATTTCAGACATTTACATTAATGTTTCTATTTGTGTTATTATAATAGATATATTATAATGTTTTGATCCTGCGAATTGAACCCAGTGGCATTTTGCCATTGAGCCACACCCCAGCCGTTTTTAAAAAATTATTATTATTTTTTAGTATGAGACAGAATCTTGCTAGTTGCTGAGGCTGGCCTCAAACTTGCCATCCTCCTGCCTCAGCCTCCTGAGTATTTGGAATTACAGGTGTGCGCTGCTGCACCTGGTGATGTTTCTAGTCTTTAATTTTGCCTGACACCGAGTGAGCTTTCGCTTCCACAGGTTCAGATCTTCAGTTTGACGACATTTTCCATTGTATATTTGAATATTTTAAGGATCTGTTTCCCCACTTTTTTTGTCCTTTACCCTCTATCCTAAGTACCTTTTCTCATGACTACTCTCAACATCACTACTTCATTTTCACCGTTCTGCAATTATCTTTCTCCTTAATTCATCTTTCCTAATTATGCCAACTGCTATTTCACCATATTACTCTTGTCTTTTTATCTCCTTTTTAATTTTTTATTTCATAGACTCCACAATGACTTTAATTTCCCTGAAAGGAGGCAAAGTATTTATAATTCCCTAGTGTGAATCTTCAAAGGAAAGTTCCTCATCGATCTTTTGTACTTTGTGTTAATTTCCTCCATTTCAGTCACGGGGTTTTCCCCTCTATGTTTATATATTATTTGCTGTTTGACTTATTTGTTTGGTTTTGGTTTTTGAGACAGGGTCTTGCTGTCTATGTTGCCTGTGTTACCCAGGATGACCTTGAACTCATCAATCTACTGCCTCAGCCTCCCCAGTAGCTGGGACTACAGGCTTACACCTCTGTGCCTGGTCTCCTGTGTTTGTTTTTTTATTCATTTACGTCTTTGAGGGAAGGCAGTTATATAATCTAATTACCCATCCCGCTCATCTGGTTATTTTTTGGTTTGTCTCCTTGGCTCTTGTTCAGGAAGACTGGATATGATGGATCTCTACGGTCTGTGTAATCTTTCACCAAGGAAGGTGAATGCTGGGGTCTTGGGCAATAAATATTGGGAACTTATTCCCTGTGTTTGCTACCTAATGGCAGAAATGCTCACAATTTATGTTCTTTTTTTTTAAATATTTTTTTAAAGAGAGAGAATTTTTAATATTTATTTTTTACTTCTCGGCAGACACAACATCTTTGTTGGTATGTGGTGCTGAGGATCGAACCCGGGTCGCACGCATGCCAGGCGAGCACGCTACCGCTTGAGCCACATCCCCAGCCCACAATTTATGTTCTTTTGATTCAAGATGAACCTGATAAGAAATAAAGTCAAAAGAAACTTGGGAACATCCTATTTGATGGATATGTTAGTTATCTATTGCTATGTGTTAAATTATCCAGTAACAGAGTGACTTAACATTAAAATATATATGTGATATATTTTAATAAAGTATGTCAATTGTAGATAGACACAATATCTTTATTTAATTTATTTTACTCTTTTAGGTGGTGCTGAGGCTCAAACCCAGTGCCTCACACATGCTAGGCAAATGCTCCACCACCGAGCCACAGCTCTAGCCCTTCCCAGAACATTTTTATTTGACAGCTTCTATGGGTCAGGAATCCAGGTGTGGCTAACCTGGGTCTTCTATCCTCTCTCACACAGAGCTGCAATCCATTGTTGGCCAAAATCCCAGTCTTCTCAGACTCAACTGGGGTAGAATCTGCTTCCACCCTCACCCATAAGGTTATTGGGAAGATTCATTTCCTTACAGAGCTGTTGAACTGAAGGCCTCCCTTAACCCCTTGTCATGCAAACCTTTCTACAGGGCAGCTCACAACAAGGCAGCTGGCTTCCTCTGAGCAAGGAATATGAGTCAGAGGGAGAAAGTAGAGTACAAGAAAGACAGAAGTCACTGTCTAACCAAACCTCAGAAGTTATGTCTCATCAGTAACCTATTTGTGGGTTTGTTTTTTTTTTGTCTGTTTATTTGTTTTTGGTACAGGGAATGAACTCAGGGGCACTCAACCCCTGAGCCACATCCCAGCCCTATTTTGTATTTTATTTAGAGACAGGGTCTCACTGAGTTGCTTAGTGACTCACTTTTGCTGAGGCTGGCTTTGAACTCATGATCCTCCTGTCTCAGCCTCCCAAGCCACTGGGATTACAGGTGTGCGCCACTAAACCCATCACCTATTCTATTCTTTAAGGATAAATCAATACATCCAGTCCACAATGGAGATTACACAGGGCAGGAGCAGGAGGTGGGCATTTCCAGGAGCCATTTAAAAGCTGCCTCCTACAGTGGCCTATCCCATACTCTTTCCTACTTCCTTCACCTCAGAACTCTTCTTATCAGGAGCAAGGTCAGAGGAAAAGCATGGTCCTTTGTGGCTTTTCAGGCTCTCCTCACTTATCCTTCCACATTGGTAAGGAACGTGCTCATGGGTATGTTTTAAGCTTCTCAGGAGACCTGCCTGACTTCTGGTCCATCTTTGCAAATTGGATGGATGTTAGTAAAACCCTTAAAAATTGCATCCAAGTGGGTACAGTGGCACATACCTGCAGTAACTGCTTCATGGGAGGCTGAGGCAGGATTGCTTGAGCCCAGAAGTTTTGAAACCAGCCTGGGAAACATAGTGAGACCCTGTCTCAAAAAAAGGTGGGTAGGACTGGGAGTGTTGCTTAAGGATAGAGTACTTGCCTAGCATGTACAAGGAACTGGGCTTGATCCCCAGTACCACAAAGAAGGAAGGAAGGAAAGAAGGAAGAAAGGAAGGAAGAAAGGAAGGAAGGAAGGAAGGGAGGGAGGGAGGGAGGGAGGGGAAGAAGGAAGAAAGGAAGAATGGGAGGGAGGAGAAAGATTTTTTAACTGGGCATACTACTATTCAGAAGAAAACTACATTTCCCAGCCTCTCTTGCTGTTGTATGGCCATGTGACTAGGTTCTGGCCAATTAGATATTTAACAGAGTATTCTCCAGCAATAGCTGGAAAACTTTTTAACTCTTTTCGACCTCTTTTCTAGGTAACATGTAGTTGCAACACTTTGGGATCATGAACATAAGGACCCTATCAGGTATTGTGGGAATTTGCTAGAAGAATCCAAGTTCCTGAGGATTTTGAGGGGTAGACTCACCTTTCCACTTTTTACCACTTTCCTCTTTGTACATGGGACAGAAATAAATTTTTGTCTTGAGCAATTTTTAATATAAGTTTTATACCACTTATAGGTAAGCCTAAATATTACTAAATAATTTGTGTGTGTGTGTGCTGGGGATTGAACTCTGTGCCCTGTACATGCTAAGCATTCCTTCTACCATTGGGTTACATCCACAGCTCCTTGCATTTAACTAAATATAGTGTGGATTTAGAAATTGAGAAAGGCATGGTTCCACTCTTTTTTATAATCCTGGAGAAATTGCCACAGGAAAAAGTATTTCAAGTGTACTTTGAGACCAGGTTGGGAGGTTAGACTTTGTACATGTTCAACATAAAAAAAAAAAAAAAAAAAGTATGTGTCCACAGTAGGAAATTCCAAGTAAAATTATAGGATCCACAGCATTCAATCTCCAATTTAGTTGCCTCAATTATAAAGGGAACACTGAGAGTTAGGGGTAGGGAAGTAGACTTCTCCCCATTTATCTTGTTTCCAAGGATTACTGCCCCTACTCAGAGCTATTAAAAGTTCCTTTTAAGAGACACCAAAAATAAAGTGGCACTGGCATCTATCAGGGAGCCCATTTAATGCCACTCCTAGGAGTGGAACCTGCTTTAATTTGCTCAAGTCCAAGTCAAGCCCTGTTTTTATATAGACTAGGATATGGAAACCTCTGAGAAAAATATTTTAAAATACAAATGTGAATCTAAAGGCAAGAAAGCCCAAGCCAAGTTGTGTTAGGATGTACCGAGGCACAACTGAACTGAGTCTGGGGAAAACACAGATGCTTTGGGGCTTGGATCTACTAAAAGTCAGGATGGGGAAATCAAGTTTTTTTGTTCCTTAAAAAAATTGTGGTCACTTGTGGGGGCAGTGAAGGGGGTGCAGTATTTTGCTGTGACGTTTCCATTCACTCCTGGCATATGATCTCTCCTGACCATGAGAATTTGTCATCAGAGACTGGGATTGTACAAATTCTCATGGTCAGGAGAGATCACATGCCAGGAGTGAATGGAAACGTCACAACAAATTCTTACCATGTGTGAGGCCCTGGGATCAACCCCAACACACACACACACACACACACACACACACACACAATTTGTTGGTAGTAAACATCAGTATCAGTATCTAGTGCATCAACATCAGGACTATTGATGATGGGAGGTGAATAGGAGGGAGCCTGGCTCAACACAAAGGAGGGGAGCCCAGAGGGTGTGGCCCTATTGTTTCCCACATGTTCACAGGGGCACAGTAGCACACACTTGTAGTCCCAACAACTCAGTAGACTGATGCAGGAGGATCATAGATTTGAAGCCAGCCTCAGCAACTTGCCAGACCCTGTCTCAAAAATAAAATTAAAAAAGGAAAAAAAAATCATAAGTGCCTCCAAGGCCAATGTACTTAGTAAGATACATACATACAGCCATTCTGGGCCATTCTGTTAGTATCATAAATGACGAACCTTCTGCTGGTCAAATGATCCATGTATGTACACACTTCAGGAAGTTTCTGATTTCGTAAGTCTTTTTCAGAATGGGCACTTCCTCTATAGAGTGAGAGGGTAGGTTGTAGAACTTGGCAATAAAATCCACATTCCCTTGGGAGAAAAGTCGTGTATTTAATCAGGGATGGCTGTTTTGAAAATGGATTTGACATTATGTTCCAGTGTGTTCTACCAGGGTAACAGCTCTTTGTTACTGTGTGTGTGTGTGTGTGTGTGTGTGTGTGTGTGTGTGTGTGTTTAAAGCTCCTAGACTGCTGCCACAACCCCTGGAAGGCTGCTTTTGTTCCTTGCCCACTTTCCCTTTAAGGGTTTAGTGTTTCAGAAGGCAGAGTTCCAAGTGCCCTCTGGGCTAATTGGCACAAGGTGAGAATTTTCCAACTTGGAAGAGAAAGAGCCTATTCACCAGGGAAGGCTCTTCAAGGTAATTGCTCAGTGAGTTTCTCCACTGCCTTTGGCAATCTTCAGGGACAAACCCCTCTCCCTGTTAGGAGGAGCTGGAAACCCAGGGACGGAGGGAAAACAGATTTGCTGAGAACTTTGAAACCAGTGACCTTCAGAGAAGAGCAAGTAGAGGAAAGGCCAGGACAGGCAAAGGCAGCTGACATTTCCCTCCCCAGCAAGGCAACAGCTTGGCCTTACTGGCTGTTCCCATTCCTCCCAGTCTCTAAAGAGCTCTGGCTTGGGGGCTTGTTGAGGAACCCCCTCAAAGGGAGAGCGGCATAGGCCTGTGCCAGCCATTTGTGAGCAAAGCCTCCTGGTCTGGGGGGTGGGGGGCTCCAAGAGGAGGCCATGTGTGTCTGGGGTGGGGAATTGGGGAGAGCAAGGAACAACAGGGGGAAGAGAGAAGGCAGACCTCTGAGTCACCTCCTCCCACCCTGGCATGGGGAAAAGGCCAAGGGAAGAGGGTGCCAAGCAAATGGGTGGCAGGCTGACAAGCAGCAGGAAAGCATCAAACTGAATTGTAGTTTTCAGCACCCCCCCCCCCACACACACACACACACCAGCTCTGTTCTGGAACCTTCAGTACAGTCCTGCTGCTTGCTATTGCCTTGAACGTGGGGCGTGCATTCTTTCTGGGAAGAGGCAGATGCAGGGGCCTGTGGATGGTGGGTGGGGAATAGGAGGGGGGGAGTGGAGCTCCCAGTGGGCGTGGTCCCACCGTTTCCCATCCCAGTCCTGGAGAAAGGCCGAAGGGCGGCCACAGGTGTCTCCAGCGGAGAAGTGGCGCTCAAAGCCAAGCTAAAGGGCAGCCCTTAAGAGGGCTCCCAGGCTGGGGGTGAAGGCAGGGCTGCCTGTCTCCCAAGCACGTGTCTTAATTATCTGCCCAGGAGTGGCTGGCCCCTGTTTCTGGTAGGGGGAACTTGGCAAGAGCCCTAAATTCATGAGGTTGGAGCAGGCTCTCTGGGTTTGGCTCTATTTACTAATGTATGACCTTGAACAACTCATTCAGATTCTCTGTACCTCAGACTCAACTGCAAAAGCAAGAAAATGATGGGACTTTCTTGGAAAGGTTACAAGGGGTTAGTGGAAGCCCGGGTGGCCTTACCTTGGTGTCTTGCTGCGTAGTTTGGCTGAAACACCACCAGAGCCACACTGTTGGGTCAGCAATGGGAGTGGTTTTGAGAGTTGCTGGGAAACCTAGATTGGCCAAAATGGAACAAATCATGTCAAACTCATTTGTTCGTGTGGGTTTCTTTGTTATTTTGTTTGATAGTGGGGATTGAAGACAGGGGGACTTGACCGCTGAGCTACATCGACAGCCCTTTTTCTTAATTTTATTTATTTATTTATTTATTTATTTATTTATTTTTAATTTATTTTTTTTTTTGAGATGGGATCTTATGGTTGCTGAGGCTGGTCTCAAACTTGGGATCCTCTCTGCCTCCAGAGTCACTGGGTTTCTAGGCATACGCCCCTGTACCCAGCTTAAGTCAAACTCATTTGCGATGAATCAAACAGTTTTTTTCCTCCATATGGGGAGGAAAAATGTGAGCAGTCCCCCTCCCCGAGACATTCCTTAAAGGCTTTTGTCACACAAGACTGCCATTTGTAATGTTCCCTCCTGCGATGTCTCCAGAAGGCCCCAGTTGAGTTCGCATTCCAGCCCATACATAAGACAGGTAAAAACCACAGTGGCAAGAAGGGGGCGCTACAGAAGACCGTGTAGACAGGGTTCATGCCGCTTCCACCGGGAAGTCTCAGAAGTGGAGGACAGCTTGGCTGGCTGCAGTAGTCAGAATAATAGCCATCCTGATTGAGGGGCCCCTGTTGTAAGGGCTTTGTAGCTGTTGATTTATTGAATCATCAACCTGAGCTGGGGTTGTTTATTCTACTCATTTTACACCTGGGGAACTTAAAGCAATGCAAGTTTAAATAACTTCCCTAAGATCCTCTATGTGACATTGTTGGGAGATGGGGACCATAGGGAGGTGTTTGGTTCATGGAGGTAGCATCCATGAATGGATTAATGTCTTCCTGCTGAGAATGAGTTCTTACACTTGACCTTGACCTTTCCATTTCCCACATGGGTTGAAGCAGTATGCCTCAGCAGCAACTGAACAGATGCCAATTGTACACTCTTGGGCTTCTCAGCATCTAGAACTGTGAGCCAGAATAAACCTCTTTTATTTATTAATTACCTAGTCTCCAATAATCTGTTATAGCAATAGAAAATGGACTAAGAGTTTTATTAACAATGGATAGCAGCATTATATTTTAACAGTCATTACTTGTGTGTGTGTGTGTGTGTGTGTGTGTGTGTGTGTGTGTGTGTTTTGCTGGGGATTGAACCCAGGGCCTTATGCATGCAAGACAAGCACTCTACCAACTCAGCTACATTCCGCAACCCCCCACCCCCAGCTTTTTTTTTTTTTTTTTTTTTTTGAGACATTTTCATTGCCTGTGAAAAATCTCTCTCTTGGATAGCTCAGAGGCACCACTAACTCAATATTTCTAACGAGAGAAGCTTAATTATTTTTCCTATTTTGTCCTCCAACCCCACCTTTTCTTTTGATCCACAGGGTAGCAAATGGCTCTACCTCTTATCTTCTCCCCACCCAACACTGCAGACAGCTTCTACATTAAGGCTACAAGGATCTTTCTGAAACAATGTTGGTTTGGAGGTGGGGATTGAGAGAGAGGGAGCAACCTCAGGTGGTTTTCCATTTTCTGGCTTGAAATTAGCTATCAAGGTAGGGCGGATAGTGGGAGGAACAGGTTTGGACCTCTTAACTTGCAAACATCCAGGTTTATTAAAAGGGTGATACTCAGCATGGCTCAGCCTTCTAATGTGATTGAGTACAATGCAAACAAGAGAAACAACCATGAAATTGCTTTGGCTTTAGTCCAGCCATACTTTCTTTTATTTTCTTTGTACTGGGATTGAACCCAGAGACACTCTGAGCCACATCCCCAGCCCTTTTTATTTTTTATATCAAGACAGTGTCTCACTAAGTGGCTGAGACTGGCCTCAAACTTGCAATCCTCCTGCCTCAGCCTCCCAAATCACTGGGATTACAGATGTGTTCCATGGCACCTGGCTCAGCCATATTTACTTTAACAGCTTTATAAAGCCTATGTTTCTTATTTTTGAAACTGTTAAGGGCTTAAGGAGTCATATAATTTAAAAAAAAAATTTTAGTTGTAGATGAACACAATACCTTAATTTTACTCATTTATTTTTATGTGATGCTAGGATCAAACCCAGTGCCTCACACATGCTAGGCAAGCGCTCTACCATTGAGCTGCAACCCCTGTCCAGGAGTCATATAATTTTGAGTTGTACTTTATTTCATGAGTGAATATATGCTGTGGTAGTATTGGGGATTTCAGGAAGGTAATGGGAATAAGCCTCATGAATGGTAAAAGTCTACTATAGCAGGGGGCAGTGGCGCATGCCTGTGATACCAGCGGCTTGGGAGGCTGAGATAGGAGGATTGCAAGTCCAAAGCCAGCCTCAGCAATTTATCGAGGCCCTGAGCAACTCAGTGAGACCCTGTCTCTAAATAAAATGCAAAAAGTACAAAAAAAAGGCTTGGGATGTGGCTCAATGGTTAAGCACCCCTAGGTTCAATCCCTGGTACCAAAAAAAAAAAAAAAAAAGAGTCTACTATCAATATAATAGACAATATATTGAACTAATTTCCAATAAAACTTATGTAAAATGTGAAGGGGAGAGTGGGTGTGTAGTCTATGGATAGACAATGGCCATCCTGTCCTAGGACTTACTTCCTGCTGGGCATTCTGTTACATATTCTATAAATATCCCAGTTCAACCCCCACATTATTTATCATCCAGTTTACGTGTGAGAAAAGCAAGGTTCAGAGAAGTTAAGTAACTTGCTCAGAGTCACAGAGCAAGGGGTGGAGTCTGTATTTGTTCCCAGATCTGGACTGACTAGAAAGCTTGGGTTTCTCTGAAGAGCTGTGTTGTCTTTGGTTGCAGAATAGGTTCTCGGACAAGCAGGGGCTGACATGAAGTGGAAATGGGAAAGGCTTATTGGAGAGCAACCCCCTGAAGGGGCAGACCCCAATGAAGACGTGTCAAAGTTGTTGCCAGCCCAATGGGGAGCTCTGAAGCAAAGGCTGCCCTTCAGAGGGTCCAGCTGGGGCAGAGATGGTGAGGCCTATGTCATTACCTTGCTCGGTACTTGGCTTGACTCCATGAGGAACATGGACTCAGCTCAAAAGCCAAGCTGAGCAGGAAGGCTGGTGCACGCCTGTAATCCCAGCAGCTCGGGAGGCTGAGACAGGAGGATCACAAGTTCAAAGCCAGCCTCAGCAAAAGTGAGGTGCTAAGCAACTCAGTGAGACCCTGTCTCTAAATGAAATACAAAATAGGGCTGGGGAAGGGGCTCAGTGATTGAGTGCCCCTGAGTTCAATCCCCTGCACACACACACACACACACACACACACAAAAAAAACAGGAGGTGGGGAACATTGGCAGCCCTACGAGGGATAGGCACATCTTCAAATAAACAGCACTAGTGACAGGGATAAGACTAGCTACCATGTATTGAGTGCTTGCTGTGAGCCTCACTTCATCCTACCACAACTTCTTCATATGCTTGGGATTCCACACACCTCCAGCCTGTGAGCTTCTGAGGACAGAATAACAAATGAAGCGCACTTCTTATTCTTTTTTATTTTTATTTTTAATTTTTTTTTTAGTTGTAGATGGACAGATGCCTTAATTTTATTTATGTATTTTTATGTGGTGCTGAGGATTGAACCCACTGGCAAGCTAGGCAAGAGCTCCACCACTGAGCCCCAGCCCCAGGCCACGCTTCTTGTTCTTGAGGTGCTCTTGTCCAGTGGTATAATGAAAAGAAAGGTCTTGCCACAAATGGCTGAGCTAAGAAGCTGAAAGCTGGCCCATATGACTTGAGGCCCGTCATTTTTGTGACAACAGCATACTCCTGAATCCATAAGCCTGGAAAATATCACAATGCACTCAAGAGGCCTCCTTGTCTAAAAAGAGTTTGGAGAAAGAAATAAGTCACAAGGAGTAGGTACCCAATGGTTCCATTTACATGAAGTTCAGAAGCAGGTGCTGGTTTGGTGGGGCACACACAGCATAACAGCAAAGAAAAAAGCAAGGAAGTGATTTCCCTAAGTTAGGACAGTGGACTCCTCGGAGGGAAGGGATGTGAAAGGGGGCACACAGGGGCTTCTGGGGAGTTGCATGGTGTTCTAGATCTGGTAGTGAATATATGGGTGTTCAATTTATAGCAACACTTTAAACTACACACACACATCTCATAGCTCACAATACATAAAATCTCAACAAGAACTATTGCGTTGGGTGGGAAACTATTTGCCAGGTGCAGGCATCTGTGATGGCAGCTGAAGGGCATTTTCAAAGACTCACAGATATTAAATCTTCCAGGTCTGGGCTGTCTTCCACACAGGTGATTTGCAGCCTGGCTGTTAGTTCTTTTCTTGTTTGTTTGGTTTTTGGTACCAAGGATTGAACTCAGGGACACTAGACCCTGAGCCACACCCCCCAGCCCTATTTTGCATTTTATTTAGAGATAGGGTCTCACTGAGTTGCTTAGCACCTTGCTTTTACTGAGGCTGGCTTTGAACTCACTATCCTCCTGCCTCAGCCTCCGGAGCCCCTGGGATATGGGCATGCACCACGGAGTCCGGTCTGGCTGTTGATCCTCAATGTGTGTTGCATCCCAAGTAAACGGAGGAGGACAGAGCTTGCTAGATCATCTTGCCATTTGATACAACTTGTCTGAGCAAGTGGGTTTTTCCTGTTGCTGAAAAGGCTGCTGAGGAATGAAACTTGATTCGCACTGTAACAACAGCCACCCAGATCTCCACCAAGCCAGAGCAGCCTCGGTCAGAAGCCTGAGGGAATCTCACTCCCAGATACCTCCCATTAACAAAGCTTTAATGGGTTTCTTTCAGAACTTTGACAAGCAAAGAGGAATTTTAGGGTGAGCTCTCTTTGCTTCTGTGACGCCTCCACTGGAAATACATGGGAGGGATTCAGAAGCAGATTTTGTCTGTGGGTTGGCCTGGGGCGGGGGTGAAGGTGGGACGGGAGGAGGGTTCCGGCATGGCAGGGCTCTTTGGGGGATTTCAAGTTGGTTCTATCCAGTGCTGCTTTAGTCAAGGTGGAACTTTGCTTTCTGAAGTACTGGCCCTCTAGATGCCCCAGGCCCATGATCATGTTCTGATCTGCACTTGGCCCAGTGGTTATCTGGGTGACAGCCAGGTTCACACAAGGGTTGAGGTGTGCTTTAGGGCCCAGAGAAAGCACCCTTCTTCTCTCAGTGGAGATGGGGTGGGAGAGGCAGGCTGCTAGGTAAAGGACTCCCATTAATTAATTAATTTATTTATCATTATTTTTGTAGTATTAGGATTAAGTCCAGAGGCACTCGACCATTGACTACATCCCCAGCCCTTTTTATTTTTTATTTTGAGATATGACACTAAAGGTATAATCAAAAAGGAAAAAAATAAACATATTGGACTTCAAGAAATGTGTTGGACTGGGGATGTGGCTCAGTGGTATAGAGCACAGCCTAGCATAAGGCCCTGTGTTTGGTCTCCAACGACAAAAAAAAAAGAAAAAGAAAAAGAAAAAGTAAAGAATAAACAATTACAAGTCACATATTAAAAAAGAGTTCACATCCAGAATATCCAGATTTTTCTGGAGAACTTCTAAAACTCAACAACAAATAACCTGACTCAAAAATGGACAAAGAGCCGGGTGTGGGGATGCACTTCTATAACCCCAGCAGCTTGGATATTGAGGCAGGAGCATCGTGAGTTCAAAGCCAGCCTCAGCAAAAGTGAGGTGCTAAGCAACTCAGTGAGTCCCTGTCTCTAAATAGAATACAAAAATGGGGCTGGGGAGGTGACTCAGTGGTTGCATGCCCCTGAGTTCAATCCCTGGCACCGCCCCCCCCCACCACACACACACACACAAAAAAAAGGACAAAGGATTTGAGTAGACATTCAACCTCACCAGTCATGAGGGAAATACATGAGGTACCACCACAGACCCATGAGACTGAATATTATATATATATATATATATATATATATATATATATATATATAGAGAGAGAGAGAGAGAGAGAGAGAGAGAGAGAGAACCATTGTTTACTAACAATGGAGAGAAAGAAATGGGAACTCTGTGCAGGGTTGGTGGAAATGTAACATGGTGCAGCCACTGTGGAAAGTAGAATGGAGGTTCCTCAAAAAAATTAAAAATAGAATCACCACATGACTCAACAATTCCACTTCTGGGGATAGCCCCAAAATAATTGAAAGCAGAGTTTCAAAACGATGATGGCACACCCATGTTCATTAACAGCACAATTCACAGGAACTAAAATGTGAAAGCAAGCTGAATGTCCATAAGACAAGGGTTGAGCAAACCATGGCTCTAACACACAGGATTCACCTCAAGTCGAGGAACTCAGAGGAGTCATTAAAGAGAAAGTAGATGGTGGTTTCCAGGAGTTGGGGAAAAAGGAGAGGGAAGTTATTATTTAATGAGAATAGACTTTAAGCTTTCACCAAAGGAAAAGATTTTTGAATGATATCATGTGTTTAATACCATTGAACTCTACCCTTAAAAATGGTCAAGACTTGGTCTGGGGATGTGGCTCAAGTGGTAGTGCGCTCGCCTGGCATGCGTGCTGCCCGGGTTCGATCCTCAGCACCACATACCAACAAAGATGTTGTGTCCGCCGAGAACTAAAAAATAAATATTAAAAAAAAAATGGTCAAGACTGGGCTGGGGCTGTAGCTCAGTGGCAGGGCACTTGCCTTGCACATGTGGGGCACTGGGTTCGATCCTCAGCATCACATAAAAATAAACAAATAAAATAAAGGCATGCTGTCTATCTAAAGCTACAAAAAAAATTTTTTTTAAAAATGGTTAAGACTGAGTATGGTGGTGTGCACCTGTAGCTCCAGCTAGCAGGAGGCTGTGGTTCGAGGATCAGTCGAGCCCAGGAGTCTGAGGACAGTCTGAACAACATAACACTGTCTCAAAAAAGGAAAAGGAGGGGGTGTTGGGGATGTGGCTCAGGGCTAGAGTGCTTGCCTGGTATGGGTGAAGCCCTGAGTTTGATTTCCAGCATTGTAAAAACAAAAAATAACAAAGTGATGATTTAAAAAAAAAGTTAAAATGGTAAATTTTAGGTTAAGTATATTTTACAACTAAAACAAAAGGGAGGGCTAGGGTTGTAGCTCAGTGGTAGAGCACTTGCCTATCATGTGTGAGGCACTGGGTTTGATCCTCAGCACCACATTAAAAAAATATTTAAAATAAAAGGGTGGTGGTGGGGGCAGAGAGCCAGGTTTGATGGTGCATGCCTGTAATCCCAGCAGCTTGGGAGGCTGAGACAGGAGGATCGTGAGTTCAAAGCCAGCCTCAGCAACTTAGTGAGGCATTTAGCAACTCAGTGAGATCCTGACTCTAAATAAAATATATATTTAAAAAAGGACTGGGGATGTGGCTCAGTGGTTAAACACCCCTGGGTTCAACCCCAGTGCAAAAGAATAAACCGAAGGAAGGAAGGAAGGAAGGAAGGAAGGAAGGAAGGAAGGAAGGAAAAAGAAAAAGAGGGAAGAAAGAAAAGAGCCAAGTCAGGAAAACACATGAAGGAAACTTAAGGACTGAAAGGAGCCAGTCTGCAAACGATAATATTGTTTGATTTTTCACTATATGATCTCCTGGACATTGTGGGAAAGGCAGAAGTAAGATCAGTGATCACCAGGGACTGAGGGAAGGTGGGAGGAACAGGTAGAAAGGGAGATTTTTAGGGCAGTGAAACTATTTTGAAACGGCACATGATAGTATGTATTTGTCAAAACTAATAAAATCGCACAACCCAAAAAGTGAACCCTAATGTAAACTATAGATCTCGGTTAATGATAGTGTATCAACATTGATTCATCCATTGAAACAAAAGTAGCCCACTAAGGCAAGATGTTAATAACAGGAAAAGTGCATAGGACAGGGTTGTATGGGAACCCTATGAACTTTCTGCTTAATTTTTCTCTAAACCCAAAACTGCTCAAAAAAAAAAAAATCTATTTATTAGAAGAAGAAGGAGGAGGAGGAGGAAAGACAAATCCACTTTAGACATTTCAGAATTTCTCAAAAAGGGAGAGTTGTTGAAATACATCATCAAAGTTAGATTTGATTAAGATAACTTTAAATGGACCTGGGGTGAGGCTTAGGGGTACAGAGTCCTTGGCAATCTCCAGCACCGAAAGGAGGGAGCGGTGGAGGACTTTGGAATAAAATTGTTACCATCTAGAAGGACTTTACATTGAGAATTTCTCTAAATGACTCCGAAGTTCTCATTGCACATTAAGGAAAAAAAAAAAAAAAGAAAGAAAGAAAGAAAGAAAAGGAGACACACAAAATTAGAGAAACACAAAAATACACCGTCGCTGCCTGAGCGGAGGTGCAGGCCTGTAATCCCAGCAGCTTCGGAGGCTGGGGCAGGAGGATCGCAAGTTCAAAGCCTTCTTCAGCAAAAGCGAGGTGCTGGGCAACTCAGTGAGACCCTATCTCTAAATAAAATACAAAATAATAAAATATATAATAACATAATATATATGATATATGATATATAATATATAATAATATAATAATAACTAAATAAAATACAAAATAGGGCTGGAGGTGTGACGATCAGTGTTGGAGCGCCCCTGAGTTCAATCCCTGGTTCCAAAAATAAATAAATAAATACACCATCACGTTAATGTGCCCTTCAGTCTACCCATCTAGCTTTTGCAGGTCACCATCACTCGCTGCCTTTGTTTTCTTGTTCTGCAGCAGGGCGACAGTTGCAAAGGTGGGGTGTGAAGGGAGGACCCAGGAAACGTGATGGGAGTTCCGGAAGAGTGAAATAAGGATGCAGCCGCCCTTAGGAACATGGCCTCTCCACCTACGAGCTGCCTCCACGGAGGCTGGCGCGCTGCGCAACGTTAGCAACCTTGCCCTTGAAGGAGTAGCCGCGGTTTTGCTTCTTAACAGTTGGGTGCCAGCTTCCTGCCAATCCTGAAGGACACGCCCAGTTCCCTGGCTGGGGTTAGTGAAAGTGAAAGGTTCTGACGGTCCCTGAGGCTGGAGCTGAAACACCTGGCAGCAGGAAGAACAGGTCAGCCCTAACTCGAGGGTGCTCCCAAGCGGCTGTGGACTAGCAATAGTCTCTGCGGGGGATTGGAGAAGTGTGAGCCAAACTGTAGGTACGTGGAGAACTTGGAGAATCTACGACATAGCAACCCTTTTTCTTTTCCTTCCAGTTTCTTGAGCTTGCAGAAGTCGAATTTTTTTTTGGGGGGGGGGCGGGGCTGAAGGGGAGGGGCTACTGGGGATCAAATACAGGGGCACTCGGGGACACTCAACCACTGAGCCACATCCCCAGCCCTGTTTTGTATTTTATTTAGAGAAAGGGTCTCACTGAGTTGCTTAGAACCTTGTTTTTTTTTTTTTTTTTTTTTTTGCTAAGGCTGGCTTTGACCTTTCGATCCTCCTGCCTCAGCTTCCAGAGCTGCTGGGATTACAGGCGTGTGCCACCACGCCTCGCCCCATCCTTTTTTATTTTGAGACACGTTCTCCCCAAGTTGCTGAGGGGCTCGCCAAATTGCTGAGGGTGACCTCCAACTTGCAATCCTGCTGCTTTGGCTTCCTAATTCACTGGGATCACAGGCATGTGTCACCTGGTCAGCCAAGAAGTTGATTTTTTTTTTTAAAGTAAGTAATATTTAATTGACCAAATTGTGTCCACCCAATACATACCACATGGTTTGTTGGACATATGCATTATATAATGAACACCACAATCAAATTAAGTAATGTATCCTTCAATCAAATTAATTAACACTTCTATTACCACCCATAGTTACTATGTTGTGTGTGGGGGGGTGATGGAGGGGGAGGACAAGTAAAATCTGCTCTTGTCAAATTTCAAGTAAACAATATAGTATCACTAAATATAGTGACTATGCTAAGTATTAACACCCCCAGAATTGATTCACCTTACAACTGAAACTTTGTACCTTTTGACTAACATCTCCCCATTTTCTCTACTCCAATCTCTGGCAACTATCATACTTTCTGCCTCCTAGTTTGACTTTTTTAGATTCTACATGTAAACAGAATCATACGGTATTTGTCTTGCTAAGCCTGGCCTCTTTCCCTTAGCACAAGGTTCTCCACGTTCATGTTGTCTCAAATGGCAGGATTTCCTTCATTTTAAAAGCTGAATATGGGGTCTGGGGATATAGCTCAGTTGGTAGAGTGCTTGTCTTGCCTGCACAAGACCCTGGGTTCAATCCCCAGCACACACACACACACACCAAAAAAAAAAAAAAAAAGCTTGAATATGGTGTGTGTGTGTGTGTATAACAATTTCTTTATCCATTCATCTATCAATTAGGATTTAGGGAAAAAGACTAGTGTAAACCTAAATCTCCCTCTCCTTGCCACAGGACTCATGTAACCAATTCTCAAATGCATACTAAATACTGATTATCTAAGATTCGGCAAAGTGGGAGAAAAGGACCATTAAGGACCATTTCCCAAGACAGTAAGGTACTCTGAGTATTCTGAGTCCATGTGGGAGGCTGTGACTTACCCCTTTGGGAATCCCCGCTGGGGCTTGAACTCAGGACCTAAAACATGCTAATCATTGAGCTGCATACTGAGCCACCAATATTGAGCCCAGGACTTCCAGTATGCAGGAAAGTGTGATCTACACTGCAGTCCTTTTAAATTTTTATTTTGAAACAGGGTCTTGCTAAGTTGCCCAGGGTGGCCTTGACCATGCCATCCTCCTATCTCAGTCTCTTGGGTAGCTAGGATGATAGGCATGTTCCACTGTACCCGGCAAGTCTGGGATTTTTATTGTTTGATCCTATGATCTGTTGGTGTCTTGTACTGCCTGGGTAGGTTGAGGAAGAAGCAGGAATTGACGTGACTGGGAGTTGGCAAACTAATGTGGCTGTAGTTTGGGCTTCTGCTGAATGGGAAACTCAAAAAGGGCCCATTGAATTGAGCCTCAATATCTCAGAGAGTCAGATCTGGGCGGCAGTGGGGCCTATTCACAGTATTTGTAAAGCCAGGGAAAGAGTGCAAATGGAGATCCAGGTTCTGAATGTCTAAATTAGACGTTCACAATAAAACTAACAAACGGTTTAATAAAACTGTCTAGTTGGGTACAGTAGTGCATGCCTGCAATCCCAATGACTCGGGAAGTGGAGGAAGGAGAATCACAAGTTTGAGACCAGGCTTGGCAACCTGCTGGGGATAAGGCTCAGTTGGTAGACTGCTTGCCTTGCATGCACAAGGCCCTGGGTTCGATCCCCAGCACCACCAAAAAAAAAAAAAAAACCTGTCTCAAAATAAAAAATAAATAGGGCTGGGAAGGTAGCTCAGTGGTAGAGCTAGACTCAATCCCCAACACCACCAAATAAATAAATAGATGGACAAATAAATAAAATATGGTCTAATTTCTTACTTTTGCATGCTTCATAAAAACAAAACAAACTTCCTTTAAACAAACATTTTAAAACATTAAAAAAGCTGTAGTTTTGTATGTCTGAAAGCCAGAAAAATGCAAAGGTAACTGAATGTAATTATTACTATACATGTAAAACCAATGAAATACTAATTATTTTAATTTCCTTATCCACTCCCCCTTGGTAGTTCATCAACAGGTATAATGTACATTACTTGTTTCCCATAACTTATCTATAATATAATCTAGCTAAATTTAGCAACTAAGTGAGATTTATACCAACTAAATATGCTGTATATGAATTCTTCTCTTTCTTTAAATCCAAGTCTCATTTTGAGTCTCATTTGGCAGCACTGGGGCTTGAACTCAGGGCCTAAAACATGCTAATCGTTGAGCTGCATCCCCAGCCCTATGATGCATTTTTAAGATATTTATTTATTTATTTTTGGGATAGGGGATTGAATGCAGGGATGCTTAAACACTGCACCATATTCCCAGCTCTTTAAAAAAATATTTATTTTATTCATTTTAGTTGTTGATGGATCTTTATTTTTTATTTATATATGGTGCTGAGAATCGAACCCAGTATCTCACACATTCAAGGCATGCACTCTATCACTGAGCCACAACCCCAGGCCTTCAGCTGTTTTTTATTCTACTTTGAGATAGGGCTCACTAAGTGGCTTAGGACCCTGCTAAATGAACCCTGCTAAATTGCTAAAGCTGGCTTTGAAATTGTGATCCTCCTGCCTCAGTCTCCTGAGCCACTGGGATTATAAGCATGTGGCACTGTGCCCAGTCCTGTAATTCATTTAAAAAACCCACATTACAAGTTGAACATTTTTGTATCATGTAATGGCTATGAAAACTGGAATTTTTTCATTGTTTTCTGTAAGTATAGAGCAGCCATTACTATGAGAAACATCATTATGCTTGATTAAATATTGGTCACTAATATGAATTTATAAGAGTATCATCTATCACATGATAATGTTATTTGTCTTTGTTCAGTACTATTTTTGTTTTGTAGTTTATTAATCTCTTAAAAAGTAATTTTAGTAACTGCATAAATGTTGTTTGTATGCAAATGATGTTCCCCTTTTTAAAAATATACATCAAGACCATAATTATTTCCAGACACAAATGCCTTATTTGGCCAAAGCAGATCTTGTAAGATCTGTTGTAAAACTCTGATAATAGGAAAAAAATATGTAGTTCAGTACTCACAATATTAAAAAACATAAAAACTATTTTTAAAAATAATTTCTTTATGTAAAATAATTTTGGTATAAAATTAAATGCTAATTCTTTTTGCTGTGTTCATGCAATGGAAAATTGTAATTATTAATTTGAATCATATTGCATTTTGCTAGAAATATATTTCTGCTGTCAGAAGGATGAGATAGTCATTTTTCAGGTTCAATATCCAATAAGCAGAGTAAAACTTGATGTTCGAATTCAATTGCAGCTTTTATAAATGCAATTTCTCTTCATATATTAGTGGACAGATCAGAGTTGCATTTGGCTTTCTGAATTATAAATTTCTTATGCATAATTCTCTTTGTTTCCTTCTCATTGTTTTGATCAATAATTAAGTCTCCATTTAATAAAGAATATGAAGTCTCAGGGATTTCATCTGATCTTTTCAAATTGTGGGTTTGAAGATTTCTTTTGTTCATTTTCATACAATAAGTAATTAAATCTTCATTAAATAAAGAACTCATAAAGCCCTGTTTGCAGATTTTAAGTGGGTCATACTCAGCAAAAACCTCCTCACTTTCCTGGTTTCCTGTTTTTAGAAATGTAAGCAGTCTGCTCCTCTTCTCCTTTTCTTCTCTGAGCTCTATTTTCTATCCCCATGATGATAGGATGACTGGCACTCATTTTCAAACGTTTTTAAACAAAGCTTAAATTTATATTTAAATTTATGAATTTAAATTCCATCTGAAAGATTTCGTAAAAAATGTATAATTCTGCAGTGGTTACTACAGTGTGGGAAGGGTGTGGGAGAGGGGAGTTGGAGAAAGGATGGCTATGGATACCCGGATGCAGCTGTGTAGGGGAAATAATCCCTGAAGTTCTCTAGCACCTTAGGGTAACTGCAGTTGACAATCAATGACTATTGCAAAATAGCTTGTACAGAGAATTCTGAATGTTCTCAACACAAAGAAATGATAAATGTCTGAAGTGATAGACATGCCAATTACCCTGATTGGATCATTACACATTATATACGTGTATTAAAATGTCAAACTGGGGGCTGGGGTTCTAGCTCAGTGGTAGAGCACTTGCCTTGCATGTGTGAGGCACTGGGTTCGATTGATTCTCAGCACCACATTAAAAATAAATAAATAGGGTAAAGGTATTGTGTCCATCTACAGCTAAAATTTAAAAAAAAGCCACACTGTATTCTATAATTATGTATAATTACTATATTTCAATTTAAATATATTTTCAAAAAATTATCAAGTGGGCTGGGAGTGTTGCTCAGTGGTACAGCACTTGCCTAGCATGTTTGAGGTCCTGGGTTCAATCCTCAGCAGCCCCAGTACCCACCAAATTATAATTTTAGTATTCAATGTGCATCTGGTTGCATTGTGTTTGTCCATCTAGTTGTCAATTCAGAAAATGCTTCATGAATGTGGCATCTAGGCCTGCATGTGCAGAAACTTAACAGTGATATGAATTATTTAATGTTACAAAATATTCCTCAGCTGTCTTTTGCAACTGTTGCAAATATCAGAACCCTGCACCACTGAGGAATGATACCTTGTTATGCAAGAATCTGTTGCATTCATGTTATCCAGGAGGAAGGATTTGACAACCTAATTATTTCATCTTTTTTTTTTCTTTTTTCTTAAATGCCTCCTCCTCCCTGTGCTCTGAAGCAGTGCCTAGCTCTCTCAGTAGCAGCACAACTTTGAGTCTTCCTGGCATCCAGGCTTATTCCTCTTTGTTTCCAGAACACAGGGTTAGAATGCAGGGAAGCGATTTCTTGGATGTGAATGGCATAAGCCATGAGAACAAGTGTTTAATTCATGGATGTTGATGTGCCCAGGACTGCTGTGCCAAATCCCTAGTGATAGGCACCCTGACATACCTGTTAAGAGGTTAATTCTAATCTTTTGTGTTTGTTATATGTGGGGTCCTCTGAAGCTCAAGGGTCCTGCTTCCCTGGGTTAAGAGCAGTGGTCACTTTGGATGCTGTCTTAGGACCTAAGAAGAGGTTTGTGGAGAGTAAGATCCCTGGTAAGCTAGGGAGTGGGGAAAAAGAGCCACCCTAGGTGAGATTTGGGGAAAAGGGCAGAGGCACATTGACCATGAGGCTAATGAAAGTTGTTCAAGGTCCCTCATTTGTGCAGATTGCCAAGACCCAGGACTAATTTAATTCTACATTCTTCTTCTTGAGCTTGGCCCCCAACCCACAAAACTTAAGTTAGAAAAACTTAGGGCGAGGTGTTGGGGACCATTCCAAACAGGTTCAAGTTATTCAGGGCAGTATCCCCTTCTGGCAGTGTCCTCAAAAGGAACCAAAGCCATTTGAGCTGGTTGCAGAAGGCCTGGACCAACCAAGTGGGGTTTCCCAGTGACACCAGTCGTGAGAATTATCTGATTCTCTAGAGTAGCACTAATCAATAGAAATAGAATGCAAGTTACATGTAGCATTTAAAATGTTCTAATGGGGCTGGGGATGTGGCTCAAGCGGTAGCGCGCTCGCCTGGCATGCGTGGGGCCTGGGTTCGATCCTCAGCACCACATACCAACAAAGATGTTGTGTCCGCCGAAAACTAAAAAATAAATATTAAAAAAAAATTCTCTCTCTCTTCCTCTCTCTCTCTCTCTCTCTCTCTCTCTCTCTCTCTCTCACACACACACACACACACACACACACACACACACATTCTCTCTTTAAAAAAAAAAATAAAAAAATAAAATGTTCTAATGGTCACCTTAACACATAAGTAAAAAATAAAGAAATGAAGGTCATTCTAATAATGTAATTTGTCTAAAATATTATCTAAGGGCTGGGGATGTGGCTCAAGCGGTAGCGCGCTCGCCTGGCATGCGTGCGGCCCGGGTTCGATCCTCAGCACCACATACCAACAAAAATGTTGTGTCCGCCGAGAACTAAAAAATAAATATTAAAAATTCTCTCTCTCTCTCTCTCTCTCTCTCTCACTCTCTCTTTAAAAAAAAAAAAAGGTACTTCCAAAAAAAAAATAAAATAAAATAAAATAAAATATTATCTAAGCCTTTACAATAGGTGTGTATTTTACACTGATGGCACCAGACCAGCCCCATTTCAACTGCTACTTGGGGCTAATGGTGACAATATTGGGTGGCTCAGCTCTAGATTAGCTTGGTCTCTATCTTCCAGTCAGTACTGCCTGGGAAGCTGTATTAGTTTCCTACAGATGCTGTAACAAACCACTCCAAGTTTGATAGCATAAAACAACACAAAATTTATTTTCTTACAGTTCAGGAAATCAAAACCCCAAATAGGTCTCACTGGGTTAAAATAAAGATCAGGTTGCATTTCTTCTGGAGAAACATGCCCTGCCTTTTCCACTTTCCAGAGGATGCCTACTTTCCTTGGCTCATGGTCCTATACCTTCTGACCTCTCCTTCTCATACATAAACTCCCCTACATCCCTCTTCTAAGGACTTTTGTTATCATATTGGACCCGTTCAGTAATCCAGAACAACTTTCCCATCTCTAGATCCATAATTTGGTGACTCCTACAAAGCCCTCTTTACTACTTACAGGACCTGGGGAGTACCATGCAGACATCATCATTTGGCCTACCACAGGTCCTAAGGAGGATCTGAGGTTTCAGGGGCTCTAGTCAAAGTTGGGCCTGGGAAAAAGAGAATGACTCCATCTCGTCCAGAGTAAGAGACAAGAATACACTGAAATTCCACAGGAGAAAAACTAGAGCAAATTGAAGGTGTTAAGTCTTAGTGGGCAAACCTGGCTCAGGGTCATCTCCTTTCCCCACCCCATAGACCCTAAACGGAGCTTTTTCTCCAAAGATCATATCCATTCCACAGTTTCAGGTCCTTCCCCACTGTACTCTGTAATAGGCATTTGCCCAAAACCTCAGCGTGCAAACAAGAAGCTGAACTCTGGGGCTGGGGTTATGGCTCAGTGGTAGAGTGCTTGCCTACCACTGAGGTAGGTGAGGCCCTAGCACCACATAAAAATAAGTAAATAAAATAAAGGTATTGTGTCCTCGGGCTGGGGATGTGGCTCAAGCGGTAGCGCGCTCGCCTGGCATGCGTGCGGCCCGGGTTCGATCCTCAGCACCACATACCAACAAAGATGTTGTGTCCGCCGAGAACTAAAAAATAAATATTAAAAATTCTCTCTCTCTCTCTCCTCTCTCACTCTCTCTTTAAAAAAAAAAAAAAAAAAGGTATTGTGTCCAACTACAAATAAAAAAAATATTTAAAAAAACAAACAAAAAATAAATAAATAAAATAAACAACAATAAAAAAAAAGAAGGGGCTGGGGATGTGGCTCAAGCGGTATCGCGCTCGCCTGGCATGCGTGCAGCCTGGGTTCGATCCTCAGCATCACATACAAACAAAGATGTTGTGTCCGCTGAAAACTAAAAAATAAATATTAAAATTCTCAAAAAAATAAAAAAGAAGAAGCTGAACTCTGATGATGTACTTAGTGGTAGAGTTTGAGTTATTTATTTATTTATTTATTTATTTACTTATTTATTTATTTATTTTTATTTTATTTTTTTTTATTGGTTGTTCACAACATTACAAAGCTCTTGACATATCATATTTCATACATTAGATTGAAGTGGGTTATGAACTCCCAATTTTACCCCAAATGCAGATTGCAGAATCACGTCGGTTACACATCCACATTTGGGGGGGGGGATAGTAGGGGATAGGAAAGGTAGCAGAATACAACAGTCACTAATATGGCAGTATGTAAAAAGAGTTTGAGTCATTTAAACATTGAATTATTCATTGAATAAAATAAACAAATATTTTTGCATTTTCTTGGGTCTACTATTAAAATGAGACAGTATGTTCCTGACCAAGGACTCAGCTCTAAATAGGTAAAAAACACCTCCTAAGAAAAAAGATTATAAAATTTGCAATCACCTGCAGCAATAAAAATATGCAGTTCCAGCTTCCATAAAACAGGTTTCAATGTACTGTAATCCCTGTGATTATCCAGGGAGTCCAGTAAACTGTAGAGCACATGAAAGTATCATTGGCTCATACATTTGAACTAAAGCCTAATCCATGCCTATAAATGTGGTCAATGATACTCTTGCTTGACTGGCTAGGGTTTAGCATGGCTCATATGAGATGACTTAATGATCCAAGAATATTTCATCTGTACCTTTATTACCTCTTGATATATTTCCCTGGAGCAAGCAGAGGTATTTTAAAGTGATTTTCATGAGTCAATACATCTGGTACTTAATGTGCTATTGCTAATGATGGTCATGGTCATCCTAGCCAACCTAGTCCAGAGCACTGAAGAAACAAGGCACACTGGGAGGGGTGAGGATCTAGCATTTGACACACCCAGCAGGGCTGGATTTGCCCTGGGAAGGCACCCAGTGTGGTCTAGTCAGGCAGGCAGAACACAGAATCAATCGGGGGAGCAGGACAATTAAGTAGTTATCCTGTATATCCAGAGGTACACAGAGGGTAGCAACAGATCAGGAATTAAATTAAAATCCTTAAATTAAAATTCTTGGCATTGTTAGACAGCACTGTCACATTTAAAACTTTTTTTTTTTTCTGAGCCACATCCTTAGCCCTTTTTAAAATATTTTATTTAGAGACAGGGTCTCACTAAGTTTCAAGTACCTTGCTAAATTGCTGAAGCTATCTTTGAACTCAGGATCCTCCTACCTCAGCCTCCAGAGTCACTGGAGGCCGCCACACCCAGCTCCATTTAAAACACTTTTGAATGACCCCAAAGATCCAGTCCTTTGCCATCTTGCCAGAACCAGTATCTTAAATATCTTAAATATCTTATCTTGGTCCTATGTATCAACAGGGGCCAGATGAATTGAATGAATGACCAGTATTGTGGATTTTTTTTTTTTTTTTTTGGTGGTTCTGGGGACTACACCATGGGTATCAATAACCCTAGCCCCAGCTTTGTTGATCTTTGTTCATGGTTGGGAATGCAGCTATTTTCCTTCATAATTAAGAAATGACAATAAGCCACAATGATTTTCTTCTTTGGAAAATAAAGTCAGCTGCTGCTCTCAGTATTAAACTCAAAAGAAATTCAGTGAGAAAATAAAATACAACTGAATGTCAAATCCAGCTGTGAAGCTTAAAAGGATAAACAATCCCATTTGTACTCTAGACAAGAAGAAGGAGCTGGGCGGGGGAGAAAGGGAAAGAAAGATTGACAGAGCTGTTTAAGATGGCAATAACCTGGCCATGGGGGGAAAGTTAAACTTTAGTGAAAGTCAAGAAGGAAGTTAATATGTGATATGAGGCTAGGCACTAGAGGAAGGTGACCTCTTAGTTCTGGAGAACAAGTGTCAGTTGTACACACAATGTAGGATTGAACACAGCTAGGAAGAGTGTTGCTGAAGCATGTGGTGTGTTGGCTATAATTGGAAATCAAATTTGTGGGCACTGGTATTAGGAAGGAGGTCAGCCGGTAGCAGCAGTGTCATTGCTCTTGGATGCAGTTCAGAGGCAGGGCTTGGGTGGGATGGAGAGGGGCAAAGCAGGACAAGAGCCTCGTCCTGGAATACTTGGAGGAAATGCTCAACAGATCATCAAAAGGGAAATTTTTGCTTCAGGAATGAGGCAGTAGCCAACCAACAGAACCTAGGACAGGCGCAAGAAGTCAAAGCTGGCTCTAGAGCCAGCTCTGTACACGTGCAAGGCCAAACATCCTTAACCTTCCTTTCTGAAATCATGATCGGTCCTGAGCCTACCTGTTTGGCCTAGCGTGGGTCTCTTGCCCTTATGGTTGAGTTTATTATTTAAAGAAAAAATAAAAAGCCAGGTGTGGTGGTGCAGGAGGATCATGAGTTCAAAGCCAGCCTCAGCAATTTAGCAAGACCCTGAGCAATTTATCGAAACCCTGTTTCAAAATAAAATATAAAATATAGAGAAGGGGGCTTCAGAGGCTAGGAATCAAAAGGGTGTGAGAAAAATTTCCCAGTAAGAAAACCCACTGGAGGTATAAAGTCAGACTGCTGCAGAAGCCGTGGGAAAGTCAAATGTATCACGACCAACTCTTCTTATTGTGTGTGTGGTGCTGGGGAATGAACCCAGGGCCTTGTGCATTTGAGGTAAGCACTCTACCAACAGAGCTATAGCCCCAGCCACACTGGTTCTTCTTTACTAGAGAAACTTTGTATGAAGTTCTTCGTGTGTGATTGCCTGGATAAAGGAGAGAGTAATTTGTACATCAACTTAAAATAAACTGGAGGTCTACATTTCTCAGAATGTCCTTCTCTGTATGGTGCCAGGTAGAAGTGAAGCAAAAGAAGAATTTGTGTGAGATTTGGGGAGTAGAGGAGCAACTGCAACTTATGGAGACCCTGTCTCAAAATAAAATATAAAACAGACTGAGGATGTGGCTCAGTGGTTAAGCGCCCTGGGTTTAATCCCAAGTACCAAAAAAAAAAAAAAAGACAGTAGCATAGAAGTGGTCATTGGGAGAATTGTAAGCAAGGAAGAGGCCTCCATTTCTATCTACTATGATTCATTTAGTAAAATTAAATTGGGGGGGGGGGGCAGGGTTGTGGCTCAGTGGTAAAGCATTTGCCTAGCACGTGTAAGGCACTGGGTTCAATCCCTGGTACTATATAAAAATAAGCAAATAAAAAATAAAGATATGTGTCCATCTACAACTAAAAAAACATATTTAAAAAAATAAATTAGGCAATTTTGAGCCTAACAAAAGCCCTTTCTAGCTTAGTTATCCAAAGAGATCTAGTGGTTCAAAGACACAAATAAGTTGCACTGGCCCTTCAGAGAATCTGATATTATACTAATATATTTTGAGAGCTTCTTGTACTTTACGGGAATCCTGACAAACACCAGGTAATTATTATTATTATTGTTATTTGTACTGAGGATTGAACCCAGGGGCACATTACCTCTGAGCTACATCCCCAGGCCTTTTTAAAAAAAAAAGTTGAGACAGAGTCTTGCTAAATTGCTCAGTCTGACTTCCAACTTTCAATCCTCCTGATTCAGCCTCCCTTCCAAGTTGCTGGGATTACAGACATGTGCCACTATGCCTGAATTTTTTTTTTCCAACCAGGGATTGAACCCAAGGCACTTAAACACTGAGCCACATCCTCAGCCCTTTTAAAATATTTAATCTAGAGACTGGATTATCACTGAGTTGCTTACAGCCTTGCAGATTTGCTGAGGCTGGCTTTGAACCCATGATCCTCCTGCCTCAGCCTCCTGAGCCACTGGAATCACAGGTGTGTACAACTACACTAGGCCAGAAGGCAATTTTTTTGAAAGCATATGATGTTCAGAAACCTGAGTGAACTTTCTCATTAGTTCTAAGTGTTAATCTGAGGAGACTTGAATTTTCTATACTGTAGAAATATAGAATTAATTTTCACAAGAAAGTTAATTTTCCTTAGGTTAAAAAAAACAAATTAAGTAATGTAAATCTACTTTTCCAAAGAACACACTTTCAAACTGATGGTCTTGTGAAACTAGTTTAGTTAACCCTAGAATTTTCTCGAAGACTCTACTCTCTCCTTTACTGTAATCTGTGGAAGATGGACTAGGTAGAACAAGGATTTATTTGGGTGTATTTTGGTTTTTTGTTTTCCTGCCCTTTAGCCCTGCCCCCCCTTTGATGGTGGGGATCAAACCCAGGGCCATACATGCTAAGCAAGTGCCGCACTGCTGAGCTACACTTCCAGCCAAGATCTACTCTTCAGTCTTTAATAAGAGCTGGCAGCATCACATGGTAGCCCAATAGTGTGCATTTTGGGGGTGTTGAGGCTCCAACCCAGGGCCTCACATATGCTAGGCAGGTGCTCTATCATGGAGATGCATCCTCAGCCCAATATATACAATTTAGCTTATCAGTTAAATAAAACACAATAACTTCCTGTGAGTTAATTCCAGCATTATTAAAAAAGAAGGACCATATAACAGTCCCATCCAGTTCCTGTATTCACACCAGTTCCACACTAGTCACAGTGGGAAATAGTTTTTGATTCCCATCAGTATCTTTTTTGGTACCAGGGGTTGAACTCAGGGGCACTCGACCTCTGAGCCACCTCCCCAGCTCTATTTTGTATTTTAGTGCCTCGACATAGCTGAGGCTGCCTTTGAACACCCGATTCTCCTGCCTCAACCTTCAGAGCCTCTGGGATTACAGGCATGAGGCACTGTGCCCCACTCCCATCAGTATCTTTTTTTTTCCCCAAATTTTTATTAGTTATTGATGGGCCTTTATTTATTTGTTTGTTTATATGTGGTGCTGAGATTCGAACCCAGTGCCTCACGCATGCCAGGCAAGCGCTCTACCACTGAGCCACAACCCAGCCCCCATCAGTATCTTTTGACTAAGATGGAGATGTCATTTTTTTTCTGCTTCTGTTTCTCCTCCTGCTAAACTTTGGGCCATCAGCTCTTATGCCATGTTATTTTCCTTACATTGTACAGAACCACAGTGTTTATTGAAAACTGTCTTTTCTGCATTCTGGACTGTGTACCCAGGCTACGAATTAGAGGACAACTAAATAAATGGAAATGTGAAAGCTCCACGGAGGGGCAAGTTTCACGTGGGGGTAAAGTTTGGGTTGTGTTAGTTTCCCTTCCATTGCCAAATCTGATCAGATGGCATGTTTACTAGATTACCTGAAAGGAGAATGACGAAGGTCTTCAGTGGGTCTCAACCTGGTGTATATCAAACTTGTTTCTGGAGCTCAGAAAAAAAATGTGGGTTTTCCTCTACTTGGGGCCTTCCAAATTAGAAGATCCAGAGAGAGGCTCAAACAGGAGTAGTTTTTTAAGTTTTGCAATTTATTCTCTGGCATTTCTTTTTTTTTTTATAATTTTTAATATTCATTTTTTAGTTCTCGGCGGACACAACATCTTTGTTGGTATGTGGTGCTGAGAATCGAACCCGGGCCGCACGCATGCCAGGCAAGCGTGCTACCGCTTGAGCCACATCCCCAGCCCTCTCTGGCATTTCTTACATGGTCTTTTCTGCGAGAAGGGTACCGGAATTGAACTCAGGGGCACTTGCCTATTGAGCCTTATCCCCAACCTTATTTTGTATCTTATTTAGAAATAGGGTCTCACCAAGTTGCTTAGTGCCTCGTTTTTTGCTGAGGCTGGCTTTGAACTCACAATCCTCATGTCTCAGCCTCCCAAGCCGCTGCGATTACACTGTGCCTGGCTTATATGGTCTTTTTTTAATAAAGAAAATAAATTTTTCATTGTTGGGATTTTTACACGCTTGGCAAGTCTCTACCACTGAGCTACATTCCCAACCCTAATCAATCATTTTTCAATACACCCTTGCCTAAATTTCTTTTCTGATTTTGGTTTAAAAATAACACAGAAAAGGGGCTGGGGATGTGGCTCAAGCGGTAGCGGGCTCACCTGACATGCGTGGGGCCAGGGTTCGATCCTCAGCACCACATACCAACAAAGATGTTGTGTCCGCCTAAAAATAAAATAAAAAATTCTCTCTCTCTCTCTCTTAAAAAAAAAAAAAAAAAAAGAGTCCAGAAATGGACAGGCACATATATATCCAAATGATTAAAAAAAAAAAAAAAGATGTTGTATCCACTGAAAACTGAAAAATAAATATTAAAAAAATAATAAAATAAGATGTTGTGTCCACCGAAAACTAAAAAATAAATATTAAAAAATTTTCTCTTTCAAAAAAAATAATAACCCAGGAGATGTGTGTGTTTGTGTGTGTGTTGTATATGTGTGTATGTGTACAACTGGGGATATAACACAGGGATGCCCTATCACTAATCTACATCCCCACCACTTTTTAAAATTTCTGAGACAGGATCTTGCTAAATTGCCCAGGCTGGCCTTGAACTTCTGATTCTTCTGCTTCAAGGGTACCAAGGATTGAACCCAGGGACAATTGACCACTGAGCCAAATCCCCAGCCCTTTTTAAATTTTTTTATTTTGAAATGGAGTCTCACTAATTTGTTTTGGACCCCCACTAAATTGCTGAGGCTGGCTTTGAACTTGGAACCCTCCCGACTCAGCTTCCCAAGCTACTGGGATTATAGATATGCACTATATTGCATGGCCTGGCCAAAGAATTTTTTTTTTTAAATAACAACTTTTTTTTTTTTTTTTTAATTTTTTTTTTTTTAATATTTATTTTTTTAGTTATTGGCGGACACAACATCCTTGTTGGTATGTGGTGCTGAGGATCGAACCCGGGCCGCACGCATGCCAGGCAAGCGCGCTACCGCTTGAGCCACATCCCCAGCCCCAACTTTTTTTTTTTTTAAGAGAGAGTGAGAGAGGAGAGAGTGAGAAAGAATTTTTAATATTTATTTTTTTTTTAGTTCTTGGCGGACACAACATCTTTGTTTGTATGTGGTGCTGAGGATCGAACCCGGGCGAGCGCTACCGCTTGAGCCACATCCCCAGTCCCCCAAAGAATTTTTTTAAAGAAAAATATTTAAGTCCAAACAAATATTCCAATAATGTCGACTCTGATCCTTGTTCATATGTACAGATATTTTTGAATTTTCAATTTGTCAGCCTTTTATTTTTAAAAAATTTCATACTACCATATAGTGATAATAGTCAGTTTAGTAATTATAGAATATTCTAGCAAGTATTTATTTGTATCATAATTTAGTTAGCCTCCCTCTTACTATTGTACATTTAAGCTGTGACTTTATTTTTAGTTGCCATAGAGAAAATGGCAATGAGGAGTTTAATGTATATGGATTTTGCTTTCCTTTTGAATTAGTGTCCCTTGGGAACATTTTTCTGGAAATCTAGTTATTGGGTCAAAGGATATGAATGTTTTTTATGGCTCTTGTTAATGATTACTAAATTGCCTCCCAAAAGATTGAACAAATCCTCAGAGCCATGCCCTACTCCTTGGCATGATTGCTGAGGTTTCAGGGAGACGCTGGCAGCACCAGAGATATGCTGAGTTTTCCCAGGACAGACTGAAAACATGACTTCAAATGTAACACTCAGTTTATCTCACTCAAAAACATAGGCAAGAGGGCTGGGGCTGGGGCTCAGTAGCAGAGCACTTGCCTAACACATGTGAGGCACTGGGTTTTATCCTCAGCACTGCATACAAAAATAAGCAAATAAAAGAAAGGCATGCTGTGGATCTACAACTACAATTTTTTTTTTCTTTAAAGAATAGGCAAGAAACCTAATAATAACAAGAGGGCAGATCATAGTGCTGCCTGACCATTTCTGCTACCACCACTAGCATTTTTCCTGTATCCTTTCTACTTCTAGAAGAATGCTGAGAGGTTAGATCTTACTGGCCCTCATCTTACAGATGAGCAAAGAATGGAAAGAGAGGTCTAATAACTTGCCCAAGAGAGTTAGTACTAAGACATGAATTTGAACCCTGTGGGGTTTTTGTTTGTTTTTGGTACAGGGAATGGAACCTAAGGGCACTTAACCACTGAGACACATCCCAAGCTCTTTATTTATTTATTTATTTTTAAATTTTGAGATGGGCTTCACTAAGTTGCTGAGGCTGGCCTCAAACTTGCAATCCTCCCACCTCAGCCTCCCAAGTTGCTGGGATCACAGGCCTGTGCCGCCATGCTGGGCTACTGAACCCTGTGTGTGAACAGTGCTGTTCCTGTTGTATTTTACACCATTGATTCCTGAAGCAGTTCTAGAATCTCCCTAGATTTCTCCTTAATTGTAAATTGGCTGGAAATGAAGTTTGATACAATGGATGTGGTAGATTAAATAGCCCCAGAGTTCTCTGTTATTTCTTCCATCAAGAGGTGGAACTTACTGAGCCTCTCCTTGAATCTGAGGTGGCCTGGTAACTTTAAAAAAAATGTTTTTTAATTGTTCTTATTAGATATACATGACAGTGCATTTTGACATATTATACATATTAAATAATTCTAATTAGGATCCCATTTTTTTGAGGTTGCACATGATATGAAGTTACACTGGTCATGTGTTCATATGTGAACACAGGAAAGTTATGTCTGATTCATTCTACTGTCTTTCCTGTTCCCATCTCCCCTCCCTTCCCTTCATTCCCCTCTGTCCAATCCAATGAATTTCTATTCTCCCCAATCCCTCACTTATTGCGTGTCAGCATTCACATACGAGAGAGAATATTTGGCCTTTGGTTTTGGGGGATTGGCTTATTTCACTTAGCATGATAGTCTCCAATTCCATCTATTTACTGGCAAATGCCATAATTTCATTCTTCTTTGAGGCTGAGTAATATTCCATTGAGTATATGTACCACATTTTCTTAATCCACTCATCTGTTGAAGGGCACCTAGACTGGTTCCATAGCTAAGCTATTGTGAATTGAGCTGCTATGAACACTGAGCTGCTTTACGGTTTCATTCATTTATTTTTGCCGCACTAAGGATTGAACCCAGGGCCTCAGTCATGTTAGGTAAGCATTCTGCTCCTGAACTCCACCCGCACCCCTGTTAAGACCTAGCAGAATCAGCTTTCACCCTCTTGGAGAATCAATATGTAAAGAGGTTCCCTTTCTGGAGAGACTACAGAAAGAAGGAAATTCCTGGCCAGCTCAGCCCTCCCCTCCCCACCACAGTGCAGCTGGGACACTAGACAGGGAGAGTCATCATCTTAGATATCCACCCCCAGTCGAATCACCCAGTTGACATGTGGAGCAGAAACAAACTGTCCCTGATGTTGTTTTAAAACACATTAAGTGTTGATGTGGTTTATTTTACAACAGAGACAACAGAAGCAATAGGGCTTATTTTGGTGAATGTCAAATTTAAATAAAGAGTAACAGCAAAATGTTCAGTCTTCCTAACCCTCACTCGGCTGAGTGAAACTCATTGACATTTGCCACCTCTCATGCCACCTAGCACTCACCTCTATCACAACTCTGACCCCACTGCATGTGACGTTAACTTACACACACACCGGGCCTTCCCTACCAGACTGGCCGCAATTCACTTTGGTACCACAGTCTCTCAGCCAAGGCCTGGCACAAAATAGTTCTTTAATGCTTATTTGTTAAATGAATTTTGACTTCCTCTTGACTAATTGATAAGAGCTCTTGGAAAGGAATAATGGTTTTATTTATTGTGTTTTGCACTGTGCCAACTATTTACATGTATTATCTCACTTAATCTTCACAACAACCCCATGAAGTAGGCTGAGGCTAGAGGGCTTGTTTGAGGATACACTCCTGTGGAGCTGCACAGATTTAAATGTGGGCCACCTCATGCCAGGGATCTCACTTTGCAAAGAGAAAATTTTTATCATGAAACATTTCAATCATACAACTTGACTATAGAGACTACAGAAACATATGTCTATTTCCCTAAAGCCTTAACTTTATTTGCTTCAAATATTTATCATGCTTTTTTTTTTAAAGAAAGAGTGAGAGAGGAGAGAGAGAGAGAGAGAGAATTTTTTAATATTTATTTTTTTAGTTCTCGGGGGACACAACATCTTTGTTGGTATGTGGTGCTGAGGATCGAACCCGGACCGCACGCATCCCAGGCGAGCGCGCTACTGCTTGAGCCACATCCCCAGCCCTTTATCATGCTTTTAAGGAAATAAAATACTAAGTAGATTCCATTAAAGTCCCATTCATACTTTTCCAATAGCATGGTGTTATGGTTTGGATGGGAGGTGTCCCCCAAAAGCTCACGTGTGAGACCATGCAAGAATGTTCAGAGAAACAATTGTGTTGTAAGAGTCTTAACCTAGTCAGTGATTTAATCCCCTGATAGGGAGTAACTGAGTCTAACTGAAATGGCAGGATGTGGCTGGAGGAGGTGGGAATTGGGGCGTGGCTTTGGGTATTATCTGGTGAGTGGAATTTCTCTCTCTGCCTCCTGGTCACCATGATGTGAGCTGCTTCCCTCTGCCACCCTCTCCTGCCATGATGTTCAGCCTCACTCTGAGCCCTGAGGAAGGGAGCCAACCTTCTATGGACTAAAACATCTGAAACCGTGAGCCCTCTGATCAACTTTTCCTCCTTTAAAATTGTTCTGGTCAGATCCTTTAGTCACAGTAGTGGAAAAAACTGACTAAAACACATGAAATGAGGGGGGTCAGCTCTCAAGATCTTCAGGGGGTTCATTCCAAGACCCCCAAAGATACCAAGATCTATGGATGCTCAACTCTCTTATATAAAACAATGTAGTATTTACACAGAACTTACATCTTCCATCACACTTTTAATAATCTCTAAATTGTTGGGGCTGGGGATGTGGCTCAAGCGGTAGCGTGCTCGCCTGGCATGCGTGCGGCCCAGGTTTGATCCTCAGCACCACATACAAAGAAAGATGTTGTGTCCGCCGAGAACTAAAAAATAAATATTAAAAATTCTCTCTCTCTCTCTCTCTCTCTCTAAAAAAAAAAAAAAAAATCTCTAAATTGTTTATAATAACTAATTCAGTGTAAATACTGTGTAAATAATTGTTACACTGTATTGTTTAGGAAACAATGACCAGGGGAAAAGTCCAAACATGTTTGGTTATAGACACACTCTTCAAAAAATGTTTTCTATCCTTGTTTGGTTGATTCCATGGATATAGATCCTAAAGATATGAAGGGTTGACTGTATGTCCTTCCCTTTCTTCCTTATCCTAGATCCCAAGATCCCAAGACAACTACTAGCCCAAGTCTGTGCTTGTTTTTAAGTTTTTCAACATATGCATACATTCATAAGTAATGTATCATGGATTCTTTAAAAACTTTACACAAAAGGAATCATAATGTTTGCACCTTTCTGTACCAGAAACATCTTTTTCTTAATAAATATGGTTTTTGAGATTCATCCATGTTATAAACTTGTAGCTTTTTTAATGCTATATAGTATTTCATTAAAGAAGCATGCCATAATTTAGTCATTTTTTGCTGATGGAAATATATATGTATTTATTTATTTATCACAATATATATTGTTATTACAATATTTCAATGGACATTTGTATAGCTCTGCAACGGTTTCCACCCAGAGAAGCACTTACCCTGTTATAGTGTATGTGTGTGTGTGTGTGTGTGTGTGTGTGTGTGTGTGTATATATATACATATATATATATGTATATATATATGTATATATATATATATATATATATCTTTATCTTTTATTCTACTAGATTTTGCCAAATTGCCATGCAAAGTGGTACTGATTTTCTAGATTCCACTCTCTTAAACATGTTTTAGTTTTGATATTAGTTTCAGTGTTTTGTAAGTCTTTGGCAGCAATTAATGAAGCTGTTGCAACATGGTGCACAAAACCTTAAGAGGTCTCACCTGGGCGTGGTGGTGCACACCTGTAATCTCAGCAACTTGGGAGGCTGAGGTAAGAGGATCACAAGTTTGAGGCAAGCCTCAGCAACTTAGCAAGACCTTGTTTCAAAATTAAAAAGAAAATACAAATAAAAAGTCCTGGGAATATAATTCAATGGTAAAGCACCTCGGTGGTAAAGCATCCTCAGTATAAACAAACAAAACCTTCAAGAGGTCTGGTTGGTTGGCAGTAGATAGTGCTATTTCCTGTTGAGGATTGGGCACATGGGCATTTAACCCAAGAGCAAGCGGGAGCTGTTATCTAGACTGCCCTACTGCACTCCACCTGCCATAGGGCTGTGCATGTTTGGGAAATGGGGTACCTGCTGTCTAATTTGCATAAGGGCTAGTGACCATCCTGAGTGGGAATCTGAAAAGTCTGTTGTAGAGACCTGTTAGTCTGATCAAACAGGAGACAGAGGTTACTAAGAAACTTAGCCACTTTTTAAATAAGCCATAAATGGTTCCAGAGAGATGGCAGTGGGTATGTGGAAGTTGGAGACAATGGAGAATTTAGGTGCAGGGTTAGAGCTTCCATTCTGCAATGTACTCTGCCCATCACTCCTGGGAGTGGGTTAAATGTCTCATCTCCAAGGAAGTTCCTATTTCCTTGACATTATCTGAGATTTCTGGATTGCTGTGTACAGAAAGGTGTTCAAACTACCAAAGTAAACACAGTACAGAGATTACAAACTTCACCTAGAGAAGGCTCATTGCAGCTTTCTTATAGATTCACACGTTCCCCACATTCATACACAGGCACCCAGCATGCTCAGGCGGCTTTGGGAGGATCCCAACTATTGGATCAGAAGAAGGTGTCTCCCACCGAATCAAATACAATAGGTAACCATCTCCCACATTTAATTGCTTCTCTACTTGGGTGAGCTTTGCTGTCACTGAAGGTCCTGGATTGGCTTCGAGTGGACTTTGCCTGGCATGAAGAAGATTACAAGGGGCTGGGGATGTGGCTCAAGCGGTAGTATGCTCGGCTGGCATACGTGCGGCCCGGGTTCGATCCTTAGCACCACATACAAACAAAGATGTTGTGTCTGCCGAAAACTAAAAAAAAAAATAAAATAAAACATCTCTCTTTAAAAAAAAAAAAAGAAGTTTACAAAGTTCCATATGCTCCAGTTCCAAGTTGAACTGCCATTGGAAGAAGCTGGGAAGAGTAGAGGGGCCCTGGGAAATAGCCAACCATATCCCTGCCAGCCAGCCACTGAACAGAGCTAGAATTAAGATCATAAATATATAGTTGACAAATGCCCAAGAAGTATGTGGTGGTGATTGTTGCCAGAGCCTATGTAGGAGTTATCTGAGGTCTCTTCATCAAAGCCACTTGGGTGGGGTCCCTGATCTGTGAAGTCAAAGGGAAAGCAGACAACTTCCTCACCCACTGATAGCACATTCCCTTTAACTAAATGGTGTCCATGATTCAAGAAACAAGGGCACTATATTCATTTCCAGGTGCCTCTATAACAAAGTTCGGTGCTAGAAATAGGTGGTTTACAACAACCAACTTAATTATTGTCTCACAGTTCTGGAGAAAAGATGTCCAAAATCAAGGTGTCTGCAGGGCCGTGCTCCCAGCAACCTGTAGGGGAAGTCTCCCTTGCCTCTTCCTAACTCCAGATGGTTTGCTGGCAGTCTTGAGGTTCCTTGGCTTGTAGAGACCTCAGTCCAATTCTTTCTTCACCTGAGGTTCTCTCTGTGTCTCTCTGCCTCCCTTCAGTCATGGTGGCTGTATTAGAGTGGGGTCTCTTCTTATAAGGACCTTAGTTATATTGAAGTAGAGGTCCAGTCTACTCCACCATGCCTCAACATCTGTGGCAGCCCTGCATCTACATAAGGACACATTCTGAGGGAACAAGGGTTAGGACTTCAATATATCTGTTTTAGGGAACACCATTTTCCCCATAGCAGACATATTTCTGTATAGAAAACTACTTCCTAGCTGGATATAGTAGTGCATACCTATAATCCCAGCAGCTAAAGAGGCTGAAGCAGGAGGATCACAAGTTCAAAGCCAGCCTCAGAAACTTAGCAAGATCCTGTCTCAAAAACAAACAAACAAACAAAAATGGGCTGGGGATGCTGCTCAGTGGTTAAGTGCCCCTGGGTTCAATCCCTGGTACCCCACTCCCCAAATAAAATGAAATTTAAAAAAAACCCCAACTTCCTGAATCTCTCAGTCTGCCTTAAGCCACAGTAAAGAGATCTGGTTAATCCATGGGTTCTGAGTTTGTTTGCTCTGGTTAAAATCATGTCTTTGTTGCTGTGTGACTAAGGATTATGAGACAGAAATACATTATAGTAAGACTTTTTGAGGTTGGTAGAGGATTAAGGTAAGTACTTTGCATAGTGCTGGGCATTAAGTGCTCACTGAATATTAGTTACTTAAGTGACATTAATGTTGTTATCCACCTCCCACCCCCAACTCTTCCCATTGACTTTCCTAGTAGCAACTCATTTATTCTCCCCTGCACACACACGGACCTTGGGCCTCACCAAATGTATCCTTACCCCACCTCCACCTGGTACGGGAATTGAACCCAGGATGGGCTCTACTACTGAAGGTCATCCCCAGCTCTTTTAATTTTTTATTTCGAGACAAAGACTCACTATATTGCTGAGGCTGGCCTCGAATTTGTGATCCTCCTCCATCAGCAACCTAAGTATCTGGGATTAACAGGTGTGTTGCCACTATGCCCAACTGCTTCTTCATTTTATTTTATTTTTTTTTAATGAGAAATTTATGTGATTGAAACATAAATGGTTGAAGACTTCCAGTTTATTTATTTATTTTTGAATTTTTAACATTTATTTTTTAGTTTTCGGCGGACACAACATCTTTGTTTTTGTGTGGTGCTGAGGATCGAACCCAGGCCGCACGCATGCCAGGCAAGCGCGCTACCGCTTGAGCCACATCCCCAACCCGCTTCTTCATTTTAATAAGGGAATTAGGAGTAGAGTGAAGGGGTGTGAGTGGGAGGGACTCCTTTAGTGTATAGCCATATAGGAGATAATTTACTAGCATTTCAAAAGTTCCTTTGTAGATTCTTCCAATAGAAAAAGTAGGACATTTCTCAAATACACAATCCCGAAGTTGGAAGGACTGCTTAGAAAAGAAAAAACAAACAAACAAACAAACTGCTGACTATGTAAACAGCCTTACAAGGGGATGTCCACCTTGGAGAATTTTCCCCATGGTCCCACATCAAACTCTCATTCAGCTTTACAACAGGTTCAGAGAATTTCCCATGTTCTAGTCCCAGAACTGCAAGCTGACTCACACTAAAAACATTTGCAAGATGTACCAGACGTAGAAAATGAAAGGACACTTTATATAATTTACAATGACAAAAAAGTCATTGTAAAAAAAAAAAAGTGTACTAGTGCCTTTGTAGTTCCAATCACGGCCTCTCTCAGAATCATCAGAAGGCTGCTTGGTGGGTGTAGAGTCAGACTGAAGGGCTCAAGATACAAGCATTAAATGAATAATAGCATCAGGTTCTTAACTGACCATTCTGACATATCAGAGAGGCACACAGGCCCCTTGGGCTCTATCTCTTTCTCCTCCTGATCTTTCAATATCTTCTTTAATGCTTCCGTTTTTTTTTTTTTTTTTTTTTAAACCTCCTCCCTCTGATCAGCACATTCCCTTTTTGGATAAAGTGTTTTGTTCTCTTCACGGGTTTCTTCTTTTTTTAAGGTCAGAATCAGAGAATCTGAGAGAAGCTATCCATAATAATCTCTGCAGAAAAATGTCATATGATACTTAAAATACCATGTGAACAACTTCAGGAGGGTTCATGGACCTCCTTGAAGCTGTTTTATGCATCCTAAAATTCCTGCCTTGGGGCTCAGTGATAGAGTACTTGCCTGGCATGCAAGAGACCCTGGGTTCCATCCCCAGCACCCACCCCCATAAAAAAAAAAATATCTTGCCTTAAACAGACCTTGCCTATCTTGAGCTGAGGTTAAAGTTTAAGGATAAACACGTAATCTTTTCCTCTTGGTCAAGTTCCTAGGATCACCTTACATTGTCACCTTCATTTTCTTTCCTCTAATTTTATAGTAAGACCGTCTTTCTGCCCTCTACACTGCCTTGACCTTGTGGCCACTATCTTGGTCTTGTTTCTGCTTTGACTTGTAGCTTGCATTTTCCCTCTGAATCCAGTTAACCCACTCCTTTCTTCCCTCATCCTTTTTCTTGGCAGGCCTTGCCCATGTCCTCATACATTGGCTTTGATTGACATATTGATCTCATTCAACCTGTTTTTCTCATAACCATATTCATAACATTGTCTCCCTTTTTTAACTTCCTCCCTCTGCCTGTTCTTTTCTGCCAGTGTTCCCAGGGCTTAATTCCTTGAATATCCTTTTCTCAGTTTCTTTCCTTTCCTACCTCCACTACCACTAAGCATTACCTATCTTTAAAATACCCCTTTTTACATGATTTTTGATACATATTTGTATTTCCCATTCAGATTATTCCTCTGAGCTACAGCCTTGCATATCCAACTTAACTGCAATTTGCACTTGAATGTCATAAAAGCAGCACAAACTCAGATCCAAAATGAAACAAATGTTTCTCTGCTCCCATCTTCTCCCTTCTCAGTTCATAGTAACTCCAGTCAGAGGAATCATCACTCATTGTTCCCCTCTCCTTAACTGCAACACCAGTGATCTTGTTACTCTACTCTTCTTAAAATATATCTTGAGAATAAAACAGACTCTTCATCCCCAGGGCCACTTAGCTCCAGGCTCTGAGTTCAGGCCAGCCTCATTGCCCACCTGACCCACTTGCTCTAGCCTCCTGCCTGCACTCTGTTTCTATCCTGGCCTCTCTCTCATCCATTCTTCTTATAGCAGATACAGCTTGCTCTTTAAAACAGAACTAATACTGTGTCACTCTCAACCTTCGTTAGTAGCTTCATATTCATTCACTAAACATATTTTTACTGAGCAGCCCCTAGGTGCCAGGACCTCAATAATCCCTGCCTCTTAAGTAAATGTAGATAGTAGATGGTGGTAAAGCCTATTAAAAAAAAAAAAAAAAAAAGGAAGGGGCAAGGGAAGAGGAATTGTGTGTTTATTGTTTACAATTTTATTTTTTATAGAGGTGATACTTGAAAAAGAGATGATTTATGATTTTTTTGTGTTGAAGATTGAACCCATGATTTCAGGAATGCCAGGCAAAACCTTTGCCACTAAACCCACCCCCAGTTCCTTGTGTAAGAGACAATGGGATAACCTCTGCAGTTCCCTTAAGATTTCAGGTGGAAGGGATTGAAGAGCAAAGGCCCAGAGGTGAAATGACTGCCTTTGGGGCTGAGTAGAATAAAATCCAAGCTTGACTGTGGGTTATAAAATGGTCTAATCTCCCCCACCCCTGAAAAACAGTAACACCCCCAACAAACAAACCCACAACCAAGAAACAACCCCTCGTCAACCTTGACCTTTGTCCTATCGCTTCCCCCCCCCCCACCTTGTCTTCCAGTTCACCAGAAACTGTTTCTAGCTTTTCCCTGTTGTGCCTCTGCATAGTATTCCCCCACCCCTTATGCACAGATTCAGTCTCCAAGGAGGGCAGCTTCTCTCCCAGTAGATGTGTTTGAATTTCACTTGGGCCTTTCCTTACTGCAGGAACTAAAAGAAGCCTTGTTATTTCTCTTTTTTGTCAGCTTCCTCTTGTTTCCCTCACAGCACCCACCCCACCATGCACTTGGGATTCACATATGCATGAATTTATACTTAAAACTCAACAGGCAAACTTATCTCATTGTCATTTGAATTTGCACTTGATCGCTAATAAAGATTATTTCCCCAAGCAATGGTAACGTTCTTGGCACGATCTTTTTATTTTATCCAAACAAATGCTCAAAGTCCCTACGTCTTAAGGATCAGAGCAGGGCTGGCCAGCCACAAACTCCACCCTGCCAATTGTCTGGAGGGAATTTCTTTTTCCAAGTTCCTGGAGGAGGGAGTGACTCACGGTGACCGTCACTTCGCCGGAATCATTCCAAAACCCGAACCCGTTTGGAGGAAAGTATTTCACTTCGATGTCACCAAGTTGCGAAAATGGGCCAAAAAGTTGCACTCGCGTGGCACCGGGTACCACCAGTGCACACTTACTGAGCAATTATTAATGACCACCGAATTATGCATTACAACGTTACATTAGTTACCGGGAAGCTAAAGCCCCGATGCAAGTGGGTGTGTGTGGGGGGGTGCTGCCCATCACTAGCCTCTCCGCCTCTTCCATAGGACTCTCGATCCCCAGGGAGAAGACAGCCAATTTGACCCCTTGTAATCTCCCAAGGCCGAAGCGGGGCAACAGGCGCAGGGATCGTGGGGCAGAGAATCCAGAGTTTTCCGGGATCTCAACATTCCAGCCAGGCCGCTCTCCCGGCCCATCGAGATTACAGCTCCTCTCGCGAGAGCACTGGGAAGGCTGACTCCCGGCGGCAGCGGGATGTTAGCTGAGCACTCCAGACCGCGCCCCTTCTGGCGCAGCTGGGAGAGGCGCGCGAGGTACGGGCGGGAGCGGCCGGCGCGCGCACGCGCAGGTGAGCGGGTGAAGAGGGGGCGCGGGGGCACGAGGGCGAGGGGCGGGGCTTTGCGTCGCGCCGCGGGCACGTCGCTGCGCGTCCTCAGTATTTAATATCTCTGTGTTCCACTGGCCTGGGCGAGCACGTGGGGGAGCAGCCCGAGCACAGAGCTGCGGGGCTGGGTCGTGGGGCCAGGCGGGGGCTGGGGGGGTGGCGGCGGCGCCAGGGCTCCACACCCCGACGGTCGCAGAGAAGCTGGTAAGTTAGGGGCACTGGGGGGTCGCCTGGCCCGCTCATCCCCTGCCTGGGCCCTAGGAGGGCGCCGTCGTGTTGTTGGGGCGCCTGGGGTGCAGGTGCGGGGCGCGAGACGCGCACCAGGTAGTGGGAGGCAGAGGATCCGGACCCCGAGCGTGTGCAGAGGGCTCACGCTAGTCTGCTGTCAAGCAGGCCCGTCTTGCCTCCGTAGCCAGCGCGCCCAATGGTCCTCCCCCGCGGGCTTGTCTGCCCGAGGGCTCCTGCTGACAGGTCGCGTGTGCGTGGATGGGGGCGGCGCTCTGAGCCTTGTGGGTTCCCCCCACGCGCGTCACCGCCCTCGGGGCGGGGACACGACACCCGGGGCGCCCTTTCTGCGCCTTAACTTTGCCGGAGCGCGCTCACCGCCTGAGCGTCCCACCCAAGGTCGCCCAGCCCCACTCGCGTTTACTTTTCAAAGGTCGTGTGTACCCAGTTTGAGCCCCGAGAGGCGGCGGCGGGGCGGACTGTGGGCAGGGCCAGGTGCTCAGAAGGGCGAGGAGGTCCTCCAAATCCCGCAGGGAGCCGTTCTCCGGCTATGGGGGATAGGAGTTAAATTGTTCACTTCCGGAGCCTAACCCAACTTCTCGGCCTCTTTGGCTCGTTGGCGGTGGCAAACCCCAGCAGGTAGCCCAACCCCTGGAGTTTAGCATTGTGAACCAGTGAAGAGGGCTCGGCGGACCGAGCTGGGAGAATGGGTTGGGCGACTGCTGTGCCCGGAACCGTGTTTGGAGCGGAGGGACGCATAGAACCGAGTTAGGATCCAGAGGACAAGGGCTTGGATGTCTCGAGGAGAGTTAGCATTTGCAACCCCCTTAAGCGGTCCGGAGAGGTGGAGGCGGTCCAGCCCAGTATGCTCGCTGACTTCACTCCTCTGGGACGCCAAGAGTCACGTGCTCCCCCCTAACTCAGGTTCGCGATCTGCAAGGTCCACACATGCACTGGGGTATGGGTTAAAATGTGCTTAGACCATGGGGCTGGACACCTCAGGGATGGGATTTCTAAGTGTTCAACTATTTTGTGCCGTAGTTTATAGTTCTTAACCATTTCCCTTGCTAGGAAGTAGGGAGGTATAAGAGAGGAAGAGTGCGGTGGTGGTGTACTGTACAGGTGGGACCCTGGTCCCATGGGAAGCCCTGAGCATTGAGGGACTTGCCCCTCCTCTCCCGAGGAGATGCAGCAGGGTGGCAGGCGCCTTCCTGCCCCTGGGCTATGGTTAACACAAACCCGGTGGACTTCGCTCCAGGTGTGAGTGGAAGCCTCTCAAGCTGGGTAGAGTAAGGTGTGTGTGCAGGGCAATTAGTGAGGTTAAACTGCCTGTATTTCCCCTACTGAAGTGCAGGCTACTCGAAATTTAAATTATCTTTTGCAGTGAAATCTGGGCCGCTGGACCTGGTGCAGCCACCTCTGTTGGATGGTTTGCTTCCTATCTCCCCTCCACCTTTTCCATGTCTCAATTGCTGATTAGGAATACTGTTCACGAAAAGCTATTAGTTCTGGTAACTAATAACCTTACCTGTTCATGTAACCGCTAAGTCCTTCCCAAATTAGTACCCCCTGTTAACCCTTTATGTGGAAAGCAAAGCTTGAACTCTTAGTACTCAGCCACTCTGTTCTTAAAGGTATAGAGCATCTTTGAAATGAAAAAGGCATCATGATTTGATCATTTGATTCCTCTGTTCTTGACATTCAAGAGTTCACCTGCTGATTATTGAAGATTCTTTTGAGCACTGGGAACAAGTGAAGTTATTTTGGGGGAGATATTTTACTTGTGTTGAGTCTTGTTTCACTTCTAGTTTTATGTGTCATGGATAATAATTTGTGTGTAGCCTTGTGAAAAATGAACATACGTTAGAGGTCTGTATCTTTCAGGTATGCGAATCACTAAAGCCTTGGTGGTTTCTGGCTTAAATAGGCTCCATTATCATTGTGTTCTGTGCAGAAAACTGAACCAAGGCGGGTAACTGATGCAAGCCTTTGAGTGAGACAGGTCTAGTGGATTTGTGTGTGGGTGGAGTCCCCTGCAGGGGTGTCTCTCCTGTCTTCCAGCTGTTTCTGGGAAATGCATTTACATTCACTTGGCCAGTGCAGGGTGACAGTGGAGGTTAAGTATCTCTTTTAAGTAGCCTGCTCAGGTGCTGAAGTTGATATATCTCCAGTGTAAGGTTGCTGAGCATCAATATTTTAGGGCAGTTTGTCCTGCTGCCTAGTAACCCAGATTATTCTAGGGCTTTGGACCTAGATTGGTCATAGCCATAGTTTGTGAGGGAAGTTAGTTCTAACCTTCACAGTGTTCCTTTCCCATTCTAAAGAGAGATGGATTTCATATTTGTGAGACTTTGGACTGTGCCTGGTACATGATAGGTGCTTAAACATTGTTCTCTCATTCCTAGGAATCCGAGACTGAGTTAAATTTTACTTGAATCACTTGATTTGAATTTTATTAAAATCACCCCTTTTCTCCTAGCCTCTGACCTAGAAATTTGGTTAAAGTGCTGAGGGAGACAAATTGGTTTCCCCAGTTTGCTGGCTAGCCTCCTAGTTCAACATGTCATGATTGGGTGGGTATTTTAGGGCTTTGAAGAGTGGCAGCCAGAGTGCCCGGAGAGCTGGTTCCCCGCTACTTCTTCCTGGTGTGTTTAGGATGACTGACCTCTCTGCCGCTTGGTCTCTTGCTTAGTCTCTTCCCGTTGTGGGGAAGTCAGACAGTTGTGTCAGCTGAGGGTTAATGCCTTTGGTTTGTTATTCTGAGGAAATTTCCTGTACTTTGGGGGAGGTGCTGAGTTCTCTGGGCCTCTTGGTCCACTGAAATCATACACTCTTTGGAATTGTTCATCTCCATAGTGGGGCACCTATTAATCCTAAACCTTGCTTCCTAGGGCAAGCTCTGTTTCTCCTCTCTCCCTTCTTGGTGTATCTATTTCACCCAGGTTTCACTTGCACATTTAACATCAAGTATCCATGTGCATGTGTGGTGCTCCACTGAGTGAACCTGATACCTAATTTTAAACTTGGGCAATGGAAAGTACTGTCACTGAACATGTTTGGAGCAGACAGAGTCTGGCTGGAGAAGTAGCTCTTGGGGATGTGGAAACTGAGATTTAGGAGCTGCCTCTTCCTTCACCTTCCTTTTAATCCTCATACCTCTGAGCATCACTGAAACCGGAGGCCATTCCAGATTGTTTCAGTGAGGGGTAGAGAAACAAGTGTGGGTTTGAACTAGGTCCTCTGGAGGGCTTTTGTGAAAAGAACCAAAGAATATTCTTTTTTTTTTTTTTTTTTTTTTTTTAGAGAGAGTGAGAGAGGAGAGAGAGAGAGAATTTTTTAATAGTTATTTATTTATTTTTAGTTCTCCACGGACACAACATCTTTGTTGGTATGTGGTGCTGAGGATCGAACCCGGGCCGCACGCATGCCAGGCGAGCGTGCTACCGCTTGAGCCACATCCCCAGCCCCCAAAGAATATTCTTAATTCCTTTTTTTTTTTTTTCTTTTTCCTTCTAATCTCTCTGCTGCTTTCTAAGCAGATTTTTGTAGTAAAGTTATGCACATCATCATCAGCAGTTTGAGGACTGGCTTTCCAGTAATAAGTAGCTTTCAAGGTGTTCTTTTCCTTAACTTTTTTTTCCTCTTCCTAAATGCTAACAGAGTTATTCTGTCCAGGTCTTTGTAATCTGGACATGTCTGCAGCTTGGTTTGTTAAGTTTACAGGTGTAGGTAGTAAACATTGTGTTCCCCATCCTGTAATACTGGCTGGTCATGTTCATGTAGCCATGTGTCACTAAGGCCCATTTGAACAAAGCAGGGCACTCAGGTGAGTTCTGGAAGTTAAGGTATGCAGAGCTTGGAGCCAGTGAGGCTTTTCTTACCTCTGAGCTTAGTGGCAAGAACCTTGGGCTTAGTGTAGTTCTGAGTGCTGAACCCTGGCTGTGAGTCTAGGCAGGCCTCTTGGCCCTCTGGGGTGTCAGTTTCCTCACCTGGTAAAGGAGGATTGGTGAACATTAATGGTATTTAGGTTATGCCCCTGGGAACCTTGGAGTTGAATAGGGTGCCTGAGGGCTGCTGTCCTGGACAGCTCGAGTCAAGAATGTTTTCTTTCTTTTTTTTTCTTTTAAATTTTAATATTTATTTTTTAGTTTTCGGCAGACACAACATCTTTGTTTGTATGTGGTGCTGAGGATTGAACCTGGGACGCACGCATGCCAGGCGAGCACGCTACCACGTGAGCCACATCCCCAGCCCCGCAAGAATGTTTTCAACATCATGGTTCTTTCTGACAGCACTGGTCTAGTATGTTCTTTTTAAAAACAATTTTAAAAGCTTAATTGCTAGCCGGGCATGGTAGTGCACACTATAATCCCAGCAACTGGGAAGATTGAGGCAGGAGAATTGCAAGTTCCAGGCCAGTCTTAAACCTTGTCTCAAAAAGTAAATGACTGGACATGTAACTTAGCAGTAGAGTATTCTGGATTCAGTTGTCAGTACTGCAAAATTAAAACAACAAAACAAATTGCTTCAACTTATAAATCTCTAAATCATCATGTGTTTGGGTTTAGGCTTCCATAGTCCATAAACCCATCAACTTTATTTCTCTCCATGATAAGCAACTTCTGGTACTAAGTACTTACTTAGGAGAGGAGTGATCATTTATGAAACAGTTTGAGAGAGGAGCTTAGTAAGGGGCTAGGGACATGCACATGAAGCAGAAGGGACAGGTCCTTAGAGCACTGTGTTGCTTCAAGAGCCTGTTTATTATCATAAAGGTCCTTTGTTCTTAATTCCCTGGTCTCTGAAAGGCAGATGTCATCAGATCTGCTAGTTGACCTGATGACTTCCTATAGGACCCTAGTGTAGGCCCTCAGCTAAACCAGGTTGGATTTTTATTCTGTTCCCTTCAGTTCATCTAAATGTTATGGAATTTTTTTTTTTTTTTTTTTGTATTTACAGAAGACATTGGAGAGAGTGGGCCATTGGAGAGAGTGCTGATCCTGAAGCATGGGGGGGGGCGGTTGGGGGAGTTGGGGGGGGCACTTTTTTCAGGTGCCCTCCTGATCCAGCCTTGGGTGTGCTTTGTTTGAACCTTGCTAGACTGGCCTTTGACATATAGCGTGAGATCTCTTTTTTCTTTTTTCCTGGAGCCAGATGCAACAGATGCATAACAGACACCTGTGGCACTTTAGGAAGGTTATTTTTATTAATTTTGATTCAAGGTTGCTTTGGCTATTCTTGAACTCCTGGGCTCAAGCAATCCTGCCTCCACCTCCTGAGTATCTGGGACTACAGTTGTGTGCCACCATAACTGGCTAGGATGGAATCTTTTTCTTTCTTTTTTGAACAGTGCTGTTTTTATATTCTCAACTCTATGAGGTTAAGCATCTCAAGTTTGTAAATGAGGAAACTGAGTCCCTGAGGAGGGCAAGCTGATCCCAGGATACAGGGAGGGCTGGGCTGGTTATTTTTTGTTTCGTTTGTTTTGGCCCAGGCCGGCCTCTAACTTATGATTCTCCTGCCTCAGCCTCCCCAGTAGGTGGTGTGCACCACTCTGCAGGCCTAGGCTAGCTTTTGACCTATGTCAAGATACCCTCTCCCTCCCCACGCTATCTGCCCTCTCTCCCTCTTTCCCCTCTCCCTTTACCCCATGCTCAAAGGCTGTTTCTTATTTACTGCCCCATTATCACTTACCCAGCAAGTAAAAATGGGTTTTTAAAGGATTGAAATAATTTATCTCACAAACTGAGTTTGAGTTGTTTAAGCCTCAAGGCAGAAAATCCAAGGCAGTTTCTCAGACCTTAAGGCACAGCTACCTAGTCTGAGGCTTTTTTATTATAGACGTTACTTGCCCATTTCAAAAGTGTATGGCAAAATAAGATTTTGGAAAGATAAGAATTAAAGATCATGAACTTTGGTTTCCTGTAAAATGGAATAAGAACTCCTCCAAGACTGAGCGGGTTGAAAAGACAACCTTGAAGACACTCATTCTTTAGCTAATAATAACACGCCTGTCAGACCTCACATGGAGGTCATGAGACCATCCCCGGCCCTCAACAGGCTGTCACCCAGGAGTATCCCAGTCCTGGTTGGAGGAGGCAGCAAGTTCTGTCCCAGCCCCCACCCCTTCTCTCTGCCCTTGACCTGGGTGTGCCTTTGTGAGTACCAGGGACAGCAACCCTTGTGAAGGCGGCTCCATCTTTGATTCTTCTTTGCCCCTCTGACAAAATAGTGACTCCCACTTCTTGAGCTTCCTTGGAGAGAACGGCACTTGTATATGCGCCTGGAGCTGTCTGTAGGAGGAAAGGCAGGGCTGAGGATAATCTCACTGCTTTGTCCTTTGACTTTGGTGTGGCCCACTGGGCCAAGCATGTGCTGGTGCTAATTTTAGCAGGTGGCATCCTTTAGGAGAGCCAAGTGCTTGTGGTTGCAGTGTCCAAGACAGGCCCTACTGCTGCGGCTGCCTAATCAGGAGAGGGAGAGAATAAGCCACCCTAGAAGCTGCCATGGCCTTTGTGGATGGGTTGGCTGCTTAAGAGGCCTCTGGGGCTGCCTTTTCTATTCTGGGTCTGTGGCAGAGGCCCAGTGCTTCCTTCTGGGCCAGGCAGGCATGTGACTGAGGCCATCCAGTGAGCTGGGGAACTAGGGGTCAGGACCTCTGCCCTGGGGAGCGAGGACCCCTTTTTGCTCCAGTTGCTGGTTTCTCAGGAAACCAGGTAACCCTGTTTCATGTAAGTGTTCAACCTAAGGGCCAGCGACTAAGTGGACAAAACACTCTTAAAACTGGCTTGATTGGCAGTCTGATTACTGGTGTCTCCTGGCTTAAACTAACATACATAGGAGAAGGCAAAGCCATGGCTCCCAGTAGGAACTCTTTGCTGGGAAACTACTAAGGCTGAAGAGGGATGAAAAACTGTTTGACAAACAAGTTTGTTCCCCATGCTATTCTCCACCCTTCTTCTCTGTCTCTTTCCTCTCCCTTCCTCCCTCCCTCCCCCCTCTCCCTTTCTCCATTCTTGTATAAGTGTGTGTGTGTGTGTGTGTGTGTGTGGTGTGGTGTGTCCCCGTGTGTCCCCCCCTTCCCTCCTCCTGCCAACTCTAGCCCATCTATCTGTTTCTGATTAAGAAAGCTTAGTGCCATATAAGGCCCTCAGTTGCCTATGGTTTATGTTGGCTGGAGAGCAAGGTTGTTTTTGTAAAGTCTGATTCAAAGAAGTGGCAAGAGCTCATGCTGTGCTGTGTGTATGTGTTCACCTGCACCTAGGGGTTAGGGCACCTCCTGGAACCGACTGATTTGATGAGTGGGGGCTGAGGGTAGGGTTTCAGTGGTTCCCTAAGCTAATGTGCAGTATGGCTGCAGGGCTTCCCAGCGACACATTTTCTGAAAACTCTGAGTAAAAAGTGAGCCTCTGTTTTTCACACAGAATACCTGTCATGGTCCCAGCCAAGGGCATCTTGTTTCTGGAATAGATTTTTTTTTTTTTTTTTTTTTTTTTTGGTGGTGCTGGGGATCATACATGCTAGGCAATTATCTGCCACTGAGCTACATCCCTCCCTCTCTCTGGGATAAATTCTGAAAGCAACTTGTATTTATGAATTAAGAATGAAAGCCCTTTGGGTCCGGGAGTTCCCCCTCAGGAGGAAATCCGTGACCCCAGTTCTTCTGGGTGCTTGTGAGCTCTTATCTTCAGCACTGCTTCTGCAGGGGGTGCCAGGAACCTGTTCTCTGGCAGCAGCAGAGCTCAGACCCCATCTTGCCGTCTCCGGTCAGCTACGCTTGTTCCTGCCTTAGGACTTTGGCACGTGTTCACCCTGCCTGGAACTTTCTGCCCCTCCCTCCCTCTCTCCTTCCCCCAGGTGCTGGCATGGCTCCTCACTATTCTAGCTCTAGTGCCACTGCTTCTAAGAGACATTCCCTTGATTCCCTCTGCATTCTCCCCTGACATTCTTCCCTCCTAAACACCCTCCCTTTCTCATCTAAACCAGGGTGCACAGAAAAGGACTGAGAGGACATTTCTCAACCTTGCCGTTACCCTGCTACACACAGGACTGTGTACTTAATTCACTACATTATATGTGCAAGGGGTGCCTTAGCGCCCCATTCTCTCTCACCAGCTGCCAGAGGCTGCAGGTGTATTACATGCATTAGGTTCTGAATCTCTCTGTAGTATCTTTCCTGAAATTTGAGTCCCTACCCCTCTTCTCCATCCTTTCTTTATGTCACTCATAGAACCCTTACAGTGGGTATTAAAATCTTTCTTAAGTGACCAATCCCAAGGAGGAACCTGCCACCTGGTGCTGACTAGCCTCAGTGGGGTCAAGAGACTGTTGCCTTAGCTCTTAAAAGGTCCACCAGTAGGCATATTCTCTTTTGGGTTATTATTGTTATGTCTGTGGGCAATTTGAGGGTATCTAAAGTAAAATTGGCATCAGTTATTATGGAAAAAGAAAACATCATAAGTTTGTATATATAAATGAGTTGACACTAGTGTGTACTATTGTGGTTAACAAGAATCCATTGCTACTTGTTTATAGCTTTAGAGTGCATTTTCAATCGCAGTGTTGCTTGTAGAAAGATACAACTTTTTTGACTCTGGAAAGGATACTCCTTTGCTAGGGATGTAGCTCAGTGGTGGAGTGCTTGCCTAGCCCTGTTCAAGTCCTAGCACTGCAGCAGCAGCAGCAACAACAAAAGAAAAGGAGGCCTACCTCCTGTGCTCTTCCAGTAATAGCTGCCTTCAGTTCTTCAGGCTACTTACCTCTGTTTCTAAAAAGTATACTTAAAAAATATATATTATTTGATTTTTCTAATGTGAGAAGTAAGAACTTAGCTGATTCCTACACTTTTTTTCTTTCCTTTTTCTCTCAGTATAGAGGTAGCACAATCATTGGTCAAGTTACTATTCTGGGTATATATAAACATCGCTTGTGACTGTGTAGTTCATTGTTTTCCTGTCCCTCCTTCCTCCTCTTCTAGTTAATTCCCTTACTTTTGCTTACTCTTTATATCTCCAATCCATTCCTTGACTCTCCCCTGAGCCCCTGACAATGCCGCGGAACCTGTGCCACTGGTGGAAAGCTGTTCTTATTGTGTTAACACCCCAGTTCTGCCGAACAGTTCTATGTTGCTCTTGGGAAGTATCCTTTTCCCCTGGCTCTGATTCCCCTTCTTCCTGGGAATTTCCTCCTCCTTTCTTTTGTGTTCCTTCTTGGATCTGATGCAACCTCCCCTCTTGGTTTACTTCCTTGTCTTGGTGGAGTGCATTCTTCAGAGTATGCACAGAGGTTTGTGACCAGTAACAAGCCAGCTAATGCATGCAGAAGGGCAGGCACCTCTGAAGGCATGCATGAGAGTGAGAGTGGCTGAACACAGGAGGTCAGTGGAAAGTAGGCAAAGACAACCAGGTTGGTAGTTCCCTTCCACTAGGTCAGCAGAAGAGCTCGCTTTACTTTGAGGCCTGGATTTGGGAACCAGGTAGTTAAAATGGGTATTGAATGAAAGTCTGCCTATGGAATGGGGCAATCCAAGCCCTTGGGTGCCGATAATGCTAGCATTCAGGCTACTGTCTTTTCATCCCCCACCCCAGGACCGTAGAACATCCTAGTCTAGATAAATGGCCACCCTAGTTAGTTGGTTCCCCTGTGCTGACAGCACACTCGGCTGCCTCTTGGACCAAACTTTGAGTTGGTCTATGGTAGAGGTGGCATAACAAGTTCATTGGAGAAGAGGTGATTGTTTTTGCCTCCCAAGAAACTGTAAAAGATTGGAAATGCCTCAAGGTCAGCGCCTCGTCTTACTCATTTCTGTGTCATGTGCTTGGTACCCTGTAGGTGCCAATAAATATTTGTTGAATAGAAATTGCCCTCGTAAGCCTTCATTTGACTTCTGGGTTGGTATTGTAGTCTGCTGCTTGGAAATCATGGTCTTATCTCTGACCATTGCAGGTAGTGGCATGAAGGGGCCTTTGTACCATCTTTTCTGATTTCTTCTGAAGGCACATGCCATCTTCATTGGCTTTCTCTTGCCGTCAGATCCCTGCTTGTACTTTTGGTTCCAGCCCTCTGTGGTCATGGGCTGGTACTTGTGTACCCAAGAGGACATTCCTGTGTCTATTTTGTCACCAGCTTCAGAAGCCTGATAGAATTCACTTGTAAAGCCAGATGGTTGCTAAGAGCCTGAAATGAGGGGCAGGGTGAACAGGACATGGTCTTCAGAGTTTTCTAAAATCACACCCTTGTCGCCAATGAAGCAATTGGGAAGACCTTGGCAGGAGGTGCTGATGCTCTTTCCCCTGTCACTCAAGAGGAAGAGGCTTGGTCAGTAGAGACAGGCGATGGCTGTCCATCCTTGTGTGGCTTTTCTTATTACCAAGTTTTCCAGACCAGAAGTTAGTTTAATTTCTAACTGGACTGGAGGAAGAAGAGTCCATGTCCAGAAAGGATTCGGGGCTTCTAGCTTTTCTTACCTGGTACTCGCCTTTGGTATCAGACTCTGGTTTTCCATTTTGGCCAGAGAAGGCTTCACTGAGCAGGTTCTCCCACCCAGATGTTGGTTAAGCCTCAGGTCTCCTGCACAGAGGGCTGGCAGCGTGTTCCATGATACCCTGACAGCTGGTCCACCTGGGAGGACTGGAGCTGCCCCCAGCTTGTCTGTGCTCTGCAGGTCATCACAATGGAGGGTGTGGGGACATCCTGGCAGGCCCTCACAGCCCCACTGTGAGCAAACATGGGATCTTGAGAGCGCCCTCACGAGTCACAGCTCACTCAGGCCCTGAGGATGAAAGGATTGACACCGGGGCTGGGCCAAGACCAGCACACCTGAGGCATGGCTCCAGCGCTCTGATTATTGGGCCCAGCCATGCTGCCGCAGGAGAGTGACCCTGGCTCACCATCGCCCCCCCCCCCTCAGTGGTAGGACTGCACACTGCCAGCAAGGTAGGTGATGGCCTTGCAGCCTTTGTCTAGTCCAGCAGCACCCACTAGAACCTGCTGTGCAGTTGGTAGCCACCAACTACGTGTGGCTTTTAAAATTAACTTTGAATAAAATTAGAAATTCAGTTCTTCAGTCACACTTGTCACATTTCAAGTGCTCAGTAAACCTCCTGTGGCTATCAGTATTGCATAGCAGTTGCTGCAGGGGGGATTGCCTGGACTGTTGCCTCTGGTGACCTGCTCCACTTTGACCATGTTGCAACTATGCAGATCCTATGGTTCCCCTTGCCTTGACCAGAAAGGTCAGATTCCTTCGGTCTGGCCCTTTACCAGCTCTTTATTTCCGCTCCTAGGACTTGTTCTGGCCCAGCTCTGGGACTTGCTGCCCTCTCACCTTTCAAGGCATTAGAACCTTCGTTTATGTCATCTCCCTTCCCCCTCATTGAGGCCTGGGAAAATCCTAGCCTTTGAAAGCACCTCCCTGGGTTCTCTTGGTTTACTTCTTGCTGCCCGAGGTGTGGGATGCCAGTGTGAGCCAGTGTCTGTGAGAGAGATCGAGTCTTCCATCTGGAATGGGGCTTCTGTGTGGCAGCTCACACATACTCAGGTATGTGAGTAAGGGGAACACCTGTGATCTGATGAGGACTTGGGAGAACACTTAGGATATAGCAAGAGGTACTCTTGTGGACAGGGAAAGATCTCTGAGCGTGTGAGTTTCCTCTGCCTGGCTCACAGCCTGCTGGTTCTCTGAATGCTGGAGCAGAGCACTGGGCTTTCAGTTATGATTCCCTGCAGGGAAAGACCCCCTTCCAGGGGACCTGCCTTCAGCAAGAGCTTGCTGTGCCGGGCACTCTGTTGGTGGGATATCTTGGGTAGGCACCTTCCTGGTGGTTAACACCCTGGAACAGCCATTGGCAAAATGAACATTGGGATGGTGACAGAAATGTTCAAATTCCGGTTGAGAGGATGTGTAAGTGTTCATTCAGAACACAAAGTGGATGTGGGTCCATTGACCAGGTCCAAACCCAGAATAAACTTGGGCTTTTGGCTCCAACACTGTTGTTATGTTTGACTTTCCTGTGAATTATGTGCAGCTCTTTTTCACAGTAACTGTAGCCAAATTGGCTTAGTCACTGGGACCAACACTTTTTTGTCCCATTCCCAGGGATTTGTTTTCTTGTTTAGCCAGAAGGATCTAGACTGTGGTTACTGGGTTGGGATGAGGCCATTACTTCTCCAAAGGCTGTTCTGAGAAGCTGCAGGTACCTCTTTGGAGAAAGAAGGGGTCCTTTTAGAACCTGGAGTGAGGAGAATGTGAAGGCCTTGTGGTGTAGCTCGTGCCTGCCTTTAGCTCTGTGTGACCGTTTGGCAATGAGCCAGCGTGCATCTATTTCTTGGCAAATGGACCTGCTAAAAATAAGCAGGCAGCTATTTAATTCCAACAGATTCAAAATAGCCAGGAGTTCTCCCACCAACCCTAGGGCAGGGTTCTGCAGCATCCTGTGGGCGGCTTTCCCTGGCTGCAGAAAAAGATGTCCTGGGAGGCAGCTTCCAGCTGGATTGTGAACATGAAGGCTTTGGGACCTGTGGTGTTCAAATCATTTAAGCCCTGAGAAATTCAAGTTTAAAAAACACCCACGACAAAGATGGCAACTCAGTCTAACAGAGAAGGAAGGCCTCGTGAGGCTGAAAGGGTGCATGTGTGTGCAGGCAGCCCAGTGTGGACCTTTGGGAAAGGTTGGTGCATCTTATGCCACCTCCAGTAGGCCTATCAGACCATGTCAGCTGGGGAATATGGCAGAGAGTCTGTTTAGCTGACCTGAGATGCCTTCAGTGAGGAAGTGAGGGGCCAGCCATTTTCTGACTGGTGGGAAGTGGGGGCTGGAGGAGGGGCATCAGATGCCTCCTGGCAGTGGGCACCCTTAGTGAGATCCCACAAGGTTTGTGGGCTGCATACAAGGCCTTTGGGCAGGTGGCTGCTGATCCCAGGGGAGCTGTTCTTGGTGGAGGATGCCTCCTATCTCTAATCACAATGCTCAGGTAGCTAAGAAAAAATAAACCCTGTCCATGTTTAGACTCTCTGAAGATCTCCTGCCTCTGGTCTTGAGTGTGATGAGGTACCGGGAGAAGGACTTGGTCCAGAGCCATGCCCTGCACAGATGAGGTGACTCTTGGTTCCTCAGCAGTGGGTCTCTGGCTCTAGCCTCTAAGGGATGGAGGCTGGAGAGTGGTGGGCACTGGGAATCCCGGGGGATCATTCTGGATTTTATTGGTTGGGTGGTCTCAGGTGAATAGTATTTAAGGCCTCCCAGGAAACCTTCCTGTCACAACAGTGGCTCTCTGGCATGGAAATGCCACAGCAACTATGTTTCTTGGGCTGTAGTCTCAGCTGAGTAGCTACAGCTAACTCTCTGTTGGAGTGACAGAGCTAGGGGCTTAGGGCCCCAATTTCCAGGGAGCAAACTGGTCTGGGACTTGGGTGGGTGAGTGGCAGTGGTGGTCTGATATGCTAGAGTGGCAGGCAGGGCCTGTGTTGTGACCCTGGTGTTCTGAGTGAGGATTGGGGAGAAGACAGTGATGTGGTGGGTTGAGGACTGAATCACAGTGTGGATCACCCAGGGTGAAGGACCCAGGCCCACTCTGGAGTGCATGTTTGAATGTGGAGTCTCTCCTTATAGAAGTGTAGCCAGCTCCCCCATAGGTGGGGTGATGTCACTAGCAATTGCTGGAGAAGCAGGACTCTGGAGATCAGCTTTTAGCTTGGAAGGGGCAGGGCTTTCCCAGCTGGTTTAGGGAATAGTTTGGAGAACAGCCCCTTCCTCACATACTCCAATTTGAATCTGCAGCCTTGGGCTTTGGTGTGTTAACCACTGCCTTCTATGGCGGTGGTTGCTAGGATTTGTTTTCTTGATCCCATTCCACAAACCCTGCTAAAAAGGAATTGCCTGCTGGGCATGGTGGCACATGCCTATGATCCCAGCTACTCAGGAGGCTGAGGAAGGGGGAACATGAATTTGAGGCCTACTGGGTAACTTTGTGAGACCTTGCCTCAAAATAAAATTTAAGGGCTGGGCATGTAGTTCAGTGGTAGAGTGCTTCCCTAATATGTGCAATTCCCCTGAGTTCAATCCCTAGCACTGTTTAAAATAAAAGGGGTGCGGGAGGATTGTCTAATTAATAAACAATCAGAATCTAAATGTACTGGCCTGGGATCAACCCCAGCTTCACTTCCTGTTAGCATGCCCTTTTGGGTAGGACTTGCTCTCTGCCAACAGTCTGGACACATCCTAGTGTACCAGTCCCCCTCTTTCCTCTCTCACATTATTTACTCTTTTGTATGAAAGACACTGAACATGAAGCAACTACATAGCAGATCTCCTGTAATCTACTTTCTTTGGGGAGAGGGAGGTTTACTTGACTACATTTGAAATTATCTGTGTTTAAAACAGAAACAAAAGAACTGGTATTGATTCTTATCCCTCAGAGATTGATTTAGCCTTGAACTTTTCTTTCTTTCCTTTTTTTTATTTTTTGAGGTACTGAGGGGATTGAAACCAGGACCTCACATTGTACTCTACCACTGAGCTATATCCCCCTCTTGGCCTTGGCTTTTAAAAGCTCCTCCAGTAATGCTTCAAGTTGGAGAACCACTATGAAATATTTGTAGATAAGAAATCTACCCCAAAATAAAACTATTCCAGCTAACAAATGAACTCATCAAGGTCGCAGGATATGAAATGAAAAGTGCAAAAACTTTTTCTTTCCCCCAGCTGGATGGCCATGTGTATGTCCTTCCTGGTTTTTTCACGGGATTGTATACACAGTAGTAGACATTGCATACACAGTAGTCTTTAACTTCTGTTTTCTGCTTTTTTTCCATGCATGAAACCAACATTTTTTTTTTTCTTTTTTGGTACCGGAGATTGAATCACTGGGGGTGCTTAACCACTGAGCCACATCTCTAGCCCTCTTTTATATTTTATTTAGAGATAAGGTCTCACTGAGTTGCTTAGGGCCTTGTTAAATTACTGAGGCTGACCTTGAACTCATGATCTTTCTGCCTCAGCCTTCTGAGCCCATGGGATTACAGGCATGAGCCACAACGCTTGGCAAAACCAGCTTCTTTTTCTAACCCTAATATATCTACTCATGAATTCTACAATATATTTAGCAGTGATTTTTCCCTGAAAAAGTAATTCCAGTTTTGTTTCAAATGATATCCTAATGGGCATTCTTAGGTAGACCTCAGCCTACAGAGTTTTTTGTTTTAAGCTTGCAGATGTGGGATTTTGGGGTTGTTAGGGTATGGCTCATAAGGTTTTATGAACTGTTACTAAAGCTTTCCAAAAAGGTAGTACAGACTTCTTCTTTTCTTGGCCCATACAATATGTCTTTCCCAGGAGTCCACTAACTAGTGAGTTCCAGATTTGATGTGGAATAGAAGCTGTGTTCCTATTCCTTGGTTGTATGACCTTGAGTGTATTTTAGCCTTCAAGGTAATACATTCCTTGTATTACCAAGTGGTCTGAGGATTAAGTGATACAAAGGAAAGCATCTATCAAGGTTATTCATTTGTGAAGTGATAAGGTAGCATCATTGAAGCTTTCCATCTGGGGGTGGGTTATAAAGTCATCTGAGCCTTGGCCACTGCTTAGCCTTGCTCTGTACTTTCCAGTCTCATTGCTTTATCTTCAGATATTAGCAAGGAAGCTCATTTTTAAACATAGAGGGACTTCCTGGAGATGACCTCGCTGCACTCCCTCACCCCTGCACTCCAGGGGTGGATCCCATCTCCTAGCATTCCTTCTAATTGTAATGTGCTCATGCTCTTCTGGGCATCTTAAAATGCAGCCCTGATTCAATAGTTCTGGGGTGGGGCCAAGGAGCTGCATTTCTGGCAGGTTCCTTGGTGCTGCACAGGATTCTGGTCCCTGAACTATACTTTGAAAAGAAAGGTCCTAGAGCATTGGTTCCCAACCTTCAGCTGAATGTCAGAACCACCCAGAGAATGCTGAAGCACTGATGTTTCTTATCTCTGCAACAAAACACCCCAATGAAGGTCTAATTCAGCATGTTCATGTGCAGTGCCTGTACTCTCATAACCCCATGTCTCTCCCTGTCTTCCTGCTTTTCCCAGGCATAACTACTTCAGGCCTCCAGGATGGCAATCCATTTCCGTTCACTCTTTCCCTTGGCATTGCCTGGAATGTTGGCGCTTCTCGGCTGGTGGTGGTTTTTCTCTCGTAAAAAAGAGCAGGTCAGCAGCAATGATAAAAAGGTGGACGCTGGTGGTGTGGTGCTGAGGGCCAGCCCTGACATCAAGAAATCGCTCCCCATACAAGAAGCCTGTCCTGGAATTGCGTCCACACAGCCACTAGAAAAAGAACAGTCCACTGCAAGCAAGCCTTCTGTGGAGCCCCCAGCCTCGCTGCGCACACACCCAACCTGTCGCAGATCAGAGTCCTCAGGCTGCCTCCCTAACCCCACAGACACAAGATCTCAACCAGGAACACACAAAGATGACACTGCAAAGGTGGAACTCGCCCTGATGGGTGACAAAACTAGATCTGTTCCTCTTGAGTGTCCCCTCCCATCTCCCAAGGATGTGGTGTTCCCCCACGAAGCCATAGAGGTGTGTAAGCAAGAGGTGGTGTTCAGTAAGGCACCAGGGAGGGGCTGGCCCAGCCAGTCTGTGTGTGCTGCAGAGAAGCATAGCCCTGGGGAGAAGGCAAGAGAGACGCGTGGAGCCGAGGGGACCGGTGACGCAATGTTGGGGGAAAATGTGCTTGAAGAATGCTTGTTGTCCCAGGAGCGTGTCTCAGAATTGGAGAATAGCAAGGCCCTCAGCCTGGCCCCCTCGGGAGGCGGAGGAGAGAAGGGGAGCGGTGGCCCCTTCTCCCCTCTGAGAGAAGAGTCCGCAGTTGGAAAATTGTTAAGTAGCTCTGGCAAGTTGGCTCATGCAGAGCTGGCAAAGGATGAGGAGATGCAGGCATCTGAGGTCCAAGATGACAGTGCCTGGGACAGAGACATGGCGGCAGAACTAGGCAAAAAGGAGAGCTTGGATAAGAATGAGAGGATTGAGCAGGCTGCCTTCCAGATAATCTCCCAGGTGATCTTGGAAGCAACCGAAGAGGTGCTGGCCAGCACGGGGGACAAGACGGCAGATCAGTTATATCAGGGCTCAGGCAGTCCGACTGTAGGGCAGGCGGAGAGCAGTGCCCCAGCCAGCCAGAAAACTGTCCTGGGGCAAGACACTGCACAGGCTGCTCCAGCCGTGGTGGGGGCAGCCGCTGGTCCAGTGGATTCTGCCCTTCCCTTGCCAGGCCCACCAGCAGAGAATCTGCCTTCACCAAAGACCTATGTGAGCTGCCTGAGCAGCCCACTGTCCAGCCCCACCAAGGACAGTAAGCCAAAGAACTCCGCACACCACATCTCCCTGGCTCCCTGCCCACCTCCAACGAGCCCCCTCAGAGAGTCAGTGGACGAGGCAAGCATCCTGGCGGAAGATGCCACCTGTGCTACCTGTGTGTCAGCCAGCCAGAGTGTTCCTTCCGCAGCCTCCTCCGGGCAGTGCTCGGATTCCGTCAGCACTTCAGGGCTCGAAGACTCTTGCACAGAGACCAACTCAAGCCCTAGGGACAAGGCCATCACCCCGCCGCTGCCAGATAGTACTGTGCCCTTCAGTAATGGGGTGCTGAAAGGGGAGTTGTCAGACTTGGGGACTGAGGACGGATGGACCGCGGATGCAGAAGCAGATCACTCGGGAGGTAGGTGGGGCTCACTGGAGGATCAGGGGAGGGCTTCCCTTATTTGTTAGGGAAAAGCTGCTAGGCTGTCCCTCCCTCTGGACACTTCTGCAGCAAAGTGAAGGCACTCTTCAACTCTGTGTCCCAAGGGGCCTGCAGAGAGGTGGGCGTGGCAGGGAGCTGGCGGGGACCTGATGAGAAGGCACACTGTCCTGAGACCCCAAAGCCACAGGAGCTGTGGCTTGGCTCACCAGCCAGGGAGCCTCCTTAGCCTTTTAGAAGGAACCAGTTCAAAGTGGAGTCCACCGGTTAGCCTTGGTGTGCCTCTTCTCCTCAGAGCCCGAACTCTTAGTGGGTCTTTAATCGAGAGGCCTCTTAGCTATCTCCCCCAGTACCAGGTCTGGGGAGTGTTGCTCAGTGGTTGACCTCCATTTAATCCTGTGCTTGTTCCATGTCTTCACCGGCTTTCCTTCTCCAGAAGCTCTTTCAGGGTAAGTGTCCCATGAACGGCCACAGCCTTGAGTCCCTGGGGAGGCTCAAGCGCTCCTCGGTTGTTGCTGTCACCTATTCCTTCACAGTCTCAGCCATTTTTTTTCTGTGCAGCTGCAGTTCCACCCTGGGAAAGAGGGGCACTTTGGTAACGAAGTGCCACTGGGTTTTTCGAGTGCTGACCCCAGCGTAGACAGTTCAGACCGCTAACTTACAGGTCAGCAGCTCCTGGTCCTGCTTCAACAGCTCCCCCCTGGGATATTTTCATGTATTTTAGAGAATGTCATGATTTCCCAAGTGGCTCTCTGACTTGCTTGTCCTGGAGCCCTTCCCTACCATTTCAGCTCCGTCCAGGAAGCTTGGGACTCTTCTCTAAGGTGTTCTACTGCTTTCAGCAGCATCTGGTGTACACAGCGCTGTCCTATCACCCCAAGTGCTGTTGATTGAGACCACTATTGTTTATTTACCTCTAGAAGAAAATGCTGCCCACCAATAGCCTAATGTTAAAATGCTTTTAAAAAATTGTATCTTAAAGTGGGTAAAAAAAAGGTTATTTGTTTGTTTATTTTCTTTTTTTTAGAATTTCCCTTTGCCTGTTGCCCTTCAGCTTAATTAATGAGTCCCCCAGTCTTGTGTCAGCTCTGGGTTGATCATCCTACCTGTTCTGATGGGTTGAGGGCTTCTGAGTGTAACTTTGCAGACAAGGAGGCTCTGAGTCTCCTGTGATAGGTGGAGAAGTTTAGGGGTAGCTGATCAGTCAGAGCATGTGACACCGATCATCGCTGCTCAGGGGGTGTTGAGCACCAGGCAAAGGGTTCCCTGCTTGGAGCGTGAGGAAGCTGAAGCTTAGGGTGCTGGCAGCTGGCCTTTGAATGCGGCTTGCTAAACGCCTGGCGCGATTCTGAGCCACTCCTGGGTGCCACTGGGGTACAGGTGTTGGTCGTTCCAGTTCTGTTGGACAATGGCTAAAAATGAGCAGAGCCTCCATCACCCTGTCCTGCTTCCAGCAAGCTGGTCAAGCAGCTCCCTCAGGAGGGTTTTTCCCTGTTAGAAGCCTATTCCAAGCCACTGGTGTTGAGAGAGAAAAGGTCACTTTGAAGGTGACTTTGCTGGGAGCAGACTCTTTAGCCTTAGTCCTTTGTATCTAGGCAGTGCACGGATTGATTGGCAGAGGCTTATGTGTAGGGTCCAGGAAACCTACATGAAAAATAACCTAAATAGTAGACTCGCAGGAGTGATCTGTTTCTAGGTGTTGAGTTGTCCATATTTAAGCCAGAGCTGTTTCTCTTAAACTATCTGGACCCCTGTTTTCCTGCAGTGTTTCCTTTGCTGTGGCCTGGGCTCAAGTTGGTGCCAGGGTCCCCCTTCCCATTGTGCTCTTGGGAATGAGCTTAGCTCCATCTTTTGAACAGGGGATATTTGAGCCCCCAAAAGAATTCAGAGTTGCACAAGCCAGGCCTAAGTCAGGGAAAGAAGGCTGTCCTTCCTTTGTCCACATCTGCCAGAGAAACAAGTGAGGTCCCTATCAGAGATGAGAGTGGGGCCACTAGACAAGCCAAAGAGACTCTGTCTTATTCTGTTTGATGAGGCCAGGCCTGAGGCCTTGGTACTAGACACTTTTGGTCTGAAGGGGGGATGGGACACTTGGAAGGGTGGCAAGATGGTTATGAGGTGGCAGTCCAGATGAGCTCCTGGGACCATGTGGACCAGTGGATTGTCCCCTCCCCCACTATGGACTCCCCTCCCTGGGCGTGAAGTCAGTTTCTTCCCAGTTGACCACTTGTGTCTGTGTTCCAGCAGCTGTAGCTGGGTGTGGCTGCCAAATAAGCAAGTGGGACTGTAGTGACAGGCTAAAATTAGGAGTATTGATACCCCAGGCCTCCTTTCATTGGGGTTTCTCTGAACCTTCTAGAATGAGTTAACAGTCACCTGCCAACTTGGCGGGTGGAGGGAACTCCCAGTAATGTGGATTTTGGAAGTCGTGGGTATCGACAGCTCTGAGCTGGGTCTGTGTGTGCATGCTGCTTCCTTCCTGCAGGTTCCGACGGGAACAGCATGGATTCTGTGGATAGCTGTTGTGGCCTCAAGAAGACCGACAGTTTCCAGAATGCCCAGGCAGGCTCCAACCCTAAAAAGGTTGACCTCATCATCTGGGAGATTGAAGTGCCAAAGGTAAGGAAGGCTGCATCCCCCAGGGCCAAGTTCTGTGGCAAGCTTAAGTTCTCTGCCCCCCCAGGGTAGGGGGAGAGGCCAGTGAATCAGAAGGGATCCCTAGTGAGCCGAAGTCCTGAAGCTTGCCAAGGTTCAGACTGTGCTGTGGATGGGATTCTTCCAGTGACCTCTTACTCTTGTCCTCTAAGTCTCGGGCCTGCCCTCTCCCTGTCTCCTTTTGTTTGTGCTGGGGCTCGATTCTATCTGCAGATTTGCTAGTGCAAATCAGACTGAGGACTGGGGCAGCAGTCCCCCTTCCCTGAGCCCCCACTCCAGCTCTCCCATGTAAAGTGCATTTTATAATCAAGCAAAGCATAAAACTGTGTTTCAGAGACACTTGAATGGTATAGAAATGTATGAAGAAAATAAAAACCAGCTCTAATCCTACCCTTGAGAGTGACTGCAAAGACTTAATTCCTTCTCGTTTCACACCCTGTGGTTTTTAAACAAAACTGAGATTATGTTGCTTTAATTAATACTTTTAAATATTTAACAATTTAATTTACTTGTTATTCTTTGAAAACGTAATTTTGACTGCATTATTCATTGTGTGAACGGCAGTTTGCCTCGCCCGTCCCCAGTTCCTGGGTTGCTTCAGCATTCTAACCTTGCTATTATAACTTAACAACTTATTAGCTTGATTTTTAGGTTTATCTCTGGGGCTCAGAAATAACTGGCAGTCTGCTTAGACTGCTGTCCCAGGGCATTTGGCTCCGTGCAGAGGTAGAGACCTGGCTTGCCCTGAACCCGAGTCAGGACGGCTGTATTGACCCCAGACTGCTGGCTCCTGTGGTGGTTTCCTCCTGTGGTCTCCTTGTTGCCATGTCCTCTGTAAACACCAATTGCTGAGGCAGGCCCTGGGTGAGGAGGAAAATGTCCCTGGTAGCCCTGCTGGGGAGGGGTCGTTTGGGCTTGTTCCGGAGCTTGTCTTACATCATGGCTAAGTTTGGCTTCTGCCTGCCTGCCTTGAACTCTGGCGCACTGGGCACTTCTGCATGCCTTGTGCTCTGAAGGTTCCAGGCCGCCATCCCTTGAGTAAGAGCCCAAGTGTCCTTAGGTGCTTTACTTGGAAACAGAGCCCTTTTCCTTTGGTTCTGAGCAGACTTGGAAAAGCAGGGCTGTGAGGAATCCTAGTCAGCCCCTCTGCTGCTGAAACTGCTCACGCGTGAGCTGGAGGAAGCAAGGCTGCCCCCAAGGCTTCTCAGTCTGGGCCACCGTGTTGGGATGAGATGGGAGCTGTTGGGTCCTGCAGCCACACTGCCTTGTTCAACTGCTTAGCAGCTGTGTGACCTGGGGTGGGTTCCTTGGCCTCTGGGTTTGTTCTTTCCTCTGTAAAATGGTGATAAAGTTGTTATCTGTTTCACAGGTAGTGTGAGTGAATATGAGTGCCCAGAACAGTCTGGGCAAAAAAAGGCTGACATAGTAACAGCTAAACAGTAAAACAGAAGTAGGTCTTTGGGAGGCTGGGGCTGGGGCTCAGTGGCAGAGCACTTGCCTAGCATGTGTGAGGCACTGGGTTCAATCCTCAGCACCACACACAAATAAATGCATAAAATAAAGGCCCATCAACATCTAAAATAATAATAATAATAATAATAATAAAAATAATAAAAAAAAAGTAGGTCTTTGGGATGTGAGGAATTGGTTTCCTGCTAACCCTCCCCTCTCTCTCCTGGGAAGCACTTAGTTGGTCGGCTAATTGGCAAGCAGGGGCGGTATGTGAGTTTCCTGAAGCAAACATCTGGTGCCAAGATCTACATCTCAACCCTGCCTTACACCCAGAACATCCAGATCTGCCACATAGAAGGTCAGTGGCACCTGTTGCCCGGTGCTTATTTTTCTTACCTGCAGTGTGAGTACATGGAAGCATTTGAGTCTCAGTTGCTAGAAACATCTTCTTGCCTGAGGTGGAAGAAGCACTGGGTGCCTTCCCTCCGTCTTTCTTCTTCAGTTTAGGGGTTTGAAGTAGATATGTGGGTCCTTCCTCACCAGATCTCTGGCCATGTGAAGTATGGGGTGGGAGAGCAGGGCCAGGGTCCTGGGTTCATGGTGCCCATCATCCCCACAGGCTCCCTCACGGAGCACAAGAGAGCCAGGCTTTTCCCATCTATCTGCCTCCCTCTGCATTCACAGCCTAGGTCAAAACGACAGAGATCTCACTTGAAAGGCTAATGGGCTTAGATGACCTTCTTCCTAAATCAAAGCTTGGCATTTTGACAACTTAAAAATGCTCTTGAGGGCTGGGGTTGAGGCTCAGTGGTAGAGCACTCACCTAGCACGTGTGAGGCCCTGGGTTCAATCCTCAGCATCACATAAAAATAAAATAAAGATATTGTGTCCAACTACAACTAAAAAATATTAAAAAAAGAAAAAGATGCCCTTGAACTCTAGAAGTCCTGTGCAATGGGGTGTGTAGGTGAGTCTGTTTCTGCTATGACTTCTCTCTTTCCCATAGTGATTGTCTTGTCCCCACCCCACTTTAGGCTCTCAGCATCATGTAGACAAAGCTCTGAACCTGATTGGAAAGAAGTTCAAGGAACTGAACCTCACCAATATTTACGCTCCTCCGCTGCCTTCACTGGCACTGCCTTCTCTACCAATGACGTCCTGGGTAAGCTTGCTCCTGGGTCAGTGGACTCCTGGCGCCCTTTCCCCCAAATCTTCCTCAAATGAGAGACTCCCCGGACTAGGGGCCAAGAAGGCTGCAGGCACATTACTGCTCATGCCCTCTCAACTCTGGCTTCCACTGGTCAGTTCTGCTGCCAGCTTGTACTCTCTGGGGATGGGGCAAAATGCCAGCAAGAAGCCAGGGCCTCTCAGTCCCACGTGGGAGGACTGCACTCCTTTGGCTCTGCCATCTGGGTGTGTTTTGTGTTTTTCAGGCATTTGCCTATAAAGGATAGTTCAGCCAGGAGGTGGGGTGTGCTGGACCAGTGTGGGGGCACCTTAGAGCAGATGCTGTGTCTAGGATCATTACCTAGTACCAGAGGCCTGTGTGGGATTTGGAGGGGGCTTGTGATGGGTCATTCTGTCCCTTCCATCCTTTCTTCTTGTTGAGCCAGGCTAAGTAGTAGCCCTGGTGAAGGATCCTTTCTTTCCTCTCTCCAGGAACTATCCAGGTTATATCCTGCAAATCCAGAGTTTTTCCCACCAGGAAGCCCCAGTGGGTTGGCAGGAGGAGAAGCTGACGTCTCCAGGGCTTGTGTGCTGGTTGCTCAAGGTCTTTTGGGGCTTGTCATTCATATTCTGCAGCACCCATGCCTTTGGCCCCAGCCAGGCTTCTTCTCATGGGAGTAGGCATGCCAAGTTCTGTAGGCCAAGGGCTGTTGACTGCCTTTCACACAGATGGGCTAAACATGCTGCTTCATGGAAATTGTCCCCTGGGTTGAGACCCTTAAGCTCTGGAGGAAGGAATGGGCTTTTGGAAGTGGGCTGAACCACGTTCCCTACTTTGCTCCCGAATTGTGGAGTTTTTTCCTCAGGAGCCTTGGCCTTAGACGCTCCTTAAATGATGGAGTGGTTTGTGTGGATGGTTTCCTTCCCTTGTACTCTGCTGGGCTCAGTGGGACTGGTGAGGAGTACCTCTGGGTTTGCAGGGCTGGCATGTGCCCATGCCAGGCTGGATTCTTAGCCCTGTTCCCCCTGGGCCTCCAGGCCTTAAGGCGGAATAGGCATCTATCTAGAGCCCTATCTGCTACTTGTAGCCTAGCATTAGGAAAACCATTTCTTGAAGATGAAGGCTTTCAGAGACCATAGTGGCCTCTGCTGGGCCCTTTACTATAAGACCTGGCTTCTGAGCACCTATAGACCAAGGCCCAAGGTGAGGATGAACCAGAAGAACACTGGGAGGGTAGAGAAGAGTAGGACTTAGGGAACAAGAGGAAGTCATAGGAGAAAAACTAGGATACAGACTCTGGCTGACCTTGTCAATGGGTCTCGCTCAAGGCTTGCTGCTCCCTGCTCAGAAGGCAGGGCAGACTGTGTCAGGCAGTAAGCTGGGGTCAGCTACAGACCCAGAGGAGTTGGCTAAGAGGCCTGAGGGCTGCCTACCTCCTGTCAGGCACCTCATTCTCAGTGGTCACTCAGAGTTCCCATGTTTGCCTTCCCTGGGTCTTACAGACTCATCAAAAGAAGGAGGAGGGAGGGGAAATTCCAGAGGATGGAGCCTGCCCAGGTCTATGGGAGGCAAACACTACATCCAGTTAGCTCCTGGCTCCCCAGGCTCTGCTGGGGTTCCCCTGCCAGGCCCTGAGGTTAGGCTGCCCCTGATGGCTGCTCAAGGTATTGCAGGATAGCAGCTGCAGTGGCTGAAGTGGTTCTTGAACTCTGCTGCCTGGGTGCTGTTGTTGGAGTTGCTGTGCTTTTTCAAAGATGTGCCAGTTGAGAGACATATCCTGGGGCCTCAGAGCTCATCCCAAAGATGAGGAGAGGAGGACTGATGCTGTGCCTGCTGCCCCTTCCTCTCTATAGCTCATGCTGCCTGATGGCATCACTGTGGAGGTAATCGTGGTCAACCAGGTCAATGCCGGGCACCTGTTTGTGCAGCAGCACACGCACCCCACCTTCCATGCACTGCGTAGCCTGGACCAGCAGATGTACCTCTGCTACTCTCAGCCTGGAATCCCCACCTTGCCCACCCCTGTGGAAAGTAAGTGCTGTCCTGGGGGCCAGGGAGGGAGATTCTGGGCTCTGTCTAGGCCAGAGAAAGAACTTCTGGGTGGTTGCCTGTGCTGTCCTTTGTCTTGACCAGGAGAGAGCTGTACTGGGATCCTTCATGGGACAGCACTCCTGAGTCTCCTAGCTAGCTCAGCTAGTGTTTCCATTGGCTGACAGAGCAGCGGGACTGGAATGGAGTTTGGACACATGGACTCAGAATCCCAGTCCTGCCACTTTATGTCTGTTAGTGGGGTGATACCACTTGTTCCAGGAAGTCTGGTTGGATACTCTGTCAATATGTGAAATATGCATAACTGGTTATGATAAAAGAGCCAGAGCCCAGCAAACCCAGGCAGTGGGTTGGCCATCCCACGTGACAGGTGAGGGAACTGAGCCTCTGACTTCGTGATTTGCTCAGGTAGCCCCTAAGGAGCTGGATCCAAACCACCCTTCCTCACTGTTACTTCTTTTGCGTTTATCGATGGGGATCAAATGTCAGAACCATTCTCACCCTTTACCCCCCACCCCACCCCCATCAAAGACTCCTAACCTGGGGGTCCCCTGATGGGCTCTGAGGCATCTAAGAAAGCTCTCAAATTATCTGCAGTGTTTTGTGTCCATCCTTCCTTTTCTTTCTCCTCCCCTGCCCCCACTGCTTTCTTTCTATTGATAATCAAACCCAGAGGTGCTTTACCACTGAGCCACATCCCCAGACCTTTGTATTTTTTATTTTGAAATGGGATCTCACTAAGTTGCTGAGGCTGACCTCAAACTTGCGATCCTCTTGCCTCAGCCTCCTGAGTTGCTGGGATTGTAGGCCTGAATCACCATGCCTGGCCTTTTTTTTTTCTTTTGGAGGAATACAGGTTTAGTTTTCATCAAATTCTCTAAAGTTGTGTGCCAACCCAGCAATAAAGACTGGAGTCCAAGAAGTGGTTGTACCAGGGACCAAGGGTCAGGACCCAGAGTGGTCAGCCCCATGTGGGCCTGGGGCACAGTTAGGGGTTTAGCTGGGTGACCCTTACCCCATAGTTACATCTTCCTCTGCTGCCTGGGAGGGACTTGGTGATCTTGGAGCACAACCTTGGTAGCTACCCAGGTGCTCTGCACCACCTACTGAGGCAAAGGCTTAGTTATGGGGCACAGGCCTAGGAGTGCCCTTCTTGACCTGAGTTGCCATGGGCCAGAGCAAACTATAGATACAAAGCCACTGAGATCTGCTGCATTCAGAGGTTCTTTCCCTTAGGAATGCGAGGCAGGCCCTGGCCCACATTTCCTGATTTTGTATCATACTTGGTTTATTCTGATTAATATGTCCATTAATATTAGGCCTCCGTAAGTTTCAAAGTAATGGATCTTGATTGAATTTTTTTTTTTTTTTGGGGGGTCTGGATAGCTTTGGGGTATCACATATGTTAGACTGAATTTTCTTTTTTCTTTTTTTTTTTATTTTTTTTTTTGTTTTTCTTTTTTTTTTTTTTTAGACTGAATTTTCGATGTCCAGTAGCCTCCCTCAGCTCTTCTTGGGCTCAGGGGGAGGCTTTACTTTGGGGACCCATGCCATTTCTGTCCCCTAATCACGAGAGATAGGCCTCTGAGAAGTAATGCTGAGAGGCATATAGGGGTGATCAGAATGGCCCTTGGAGCCCTGCCCTGGGTCAGGTATGTCCACACACTCTTCTTCCTGCTCTTGCAGTCACCGTTATCTGTGCTGCCCCTGGTGCGGATGGGGCCTGGTGGCGTGCCCAAGTGGTTGCCTCCTACGAGGAGACCAACGAGGTGGAGATTCGATATGTGGACTATGGTGGATACAAGAGGGTGAAAGTAGACGTGCTCCGGCAGATCCGGTGAGTGGAGACCCCCTGGGCTTGTGCCCTACTTGGTGTGAGGGTGTGGTTCAGTTCTGCACAGCCTCCGACCAGGGTTCCTTCTTCCCTCCTGCTGCTACTGAGATTAACAAATTAACCTGAGTCAAACCTGGTTAGAAGGCTGTCTAGTGGAAGAGACCCCCAAGTATCAGATGTGGAGGGGGGAGAAGACAGGCTCCTTTTTGAGTTTGATGCAGGAGTCCTTGTGACTTCGGGCTGCTGGAGGGCTGTCTGCCTGCTTTCAGGTGTGCTCTGTGCTGTGGCCTACAGTGCCATCCTGGAGTGTGGATGTCACTGTGCTAAGCAAAACGTAAATTGACTGGCAGTGGAGTTGGCCTTCAAGTCCGTGTTAACTTGCCCTTTTCTTGGCTTTCCAGGTCTGACTTTGTGACCTTGCCATTCCAAGGAGCAGAAGTCCTTCTGGATAGTGTGATGCCTCTGTCAGGTAACGGGGGAGCCTCTGGCCAAGGGGCAGGTAGTGGCTGAGCAGGGGTCTTCTTAGAGCCTTGGTCTCACCTGGAGGGTTTATACAGACAGTTGCTACTGCCATCGGAGTTCCTGGTTGAATAGGTTGGGGCTGGGGCCTGAGAACTCGCATTTCTGTCAAGTTCCCAGGTGAAGCTAGTGCTGCTGTGCCATAGACTGTCTTTTGGGGTCCACTTTTCTGGACTTATGGTGCCAGCATTAAGAGGCTTTCAGCAAAGGCAACTTCCTGAGCACAGTCCAGACTCGAGAGGGCAGGTGCTAGGTCAGCAGCACTGCTCAGCTGCTTCACAGGTGCTTAGGGGCACCCTGGGGACTTAGCTCACACTCATGGCTGTCTGGTGTCTAAGGCTGTGAAAGTATTGCCAAGGGGAAGAAGGCTGGCATTACTTAGTTTCCATTCTCTTCTCTGGAAAATGGGGGTGGCACCTATCTTTCAAGGTGGCTGTGCAGATTATAAAAACCCAGGAACTGGTGTGTGGAAGGTGGGCAGATAGCAGCTAATATAGCTGTTATACTTGTGTTCGCCCATCACACTCTCTTCCAGGGTTGGCCCCTTTGGATCTTGTTCTGGCTTGTCTACAGCAATCTAAGTGCAACAGAAACACTACACTCTAGCTGGAGTCACACCAGGCAAAACACTGGGCAAGGTCTTGGAGTTTTTCCTTCCTTGCTCTTGCCCAACCTTCCTCTCCATTTCTGTCCAACTGAATGATCTATCTAGACTCGCTGAAATGCTCCCTCCTTCATGAGACTTTCCCACACCTTCAGAAACACCTGCTCCCATCCCTCCCACTCCCTGCCTTGGACCTGTTCTTGTTGTTTTTTGAACCAACAGAGCAGAATGCTGCCTCAGCGCCGCCTCCACTAGAGAGCGGCTGCCTGGATTTGAATTCCAGCTGCACACTCTGGGAACCGGATGGCCTCTGGTGATTAGCCTGTGCCTCAGTGTTCTCACCTGTAAAACGGGCATAAAACCTGTCTTCTTAGGGTATTGCTGATTTGGTGGAAGAGCTAGCACTGTTGATCCCCAGATTTGTGGGGATGGTATTTCCACTGAAGGCAGAAGTTTCCTCCTTTATCCTCTGTCATTCTGAGGGTGACATGCATCTGGCATCCTAGAGTCCTGTGGAGGTCTAGTCTCCACCTGACGGGTGGTTCCCGAGAGCAGTCTCAAGCGTCTGAAGCTTCCTGCTCAGAATACAATGACGGTCAGGTCACTTGGGTGACAGGAGTGCTTTGCCTCGATAAGAGTCTAAATGCTGCTTTTCCTTCTCCCTGTAAAGATGATGACCACTTTTCGCCTGAAGCAGATGCAGCTATGAGTGAGATGACAGGAAACACAGCGCTTCTGGCACAGGTGTGTGCTCCGGTTTGGAGGTGGGGCCAGCTGGACAGGGTCACCGGGGAGCCGCCTGCCTCAGTTAAGAATTGACCTTTAAACTCCTTCCTTTCCATGGTAGGGAACTTTGGTCCATCGGCAGGCTTTTAAAAGAAGTGTTTGGCTGGGTGTGGTGGCGCACACCTGGGATCCCAGCTATTCGGGAGGGATTGAGGCCAGCCTGGGTCACTTAGTGAGACCTTGTCTTAAAATAAATTAAAAAGGGGCTGGGGATGTAGCTCAGTGGTAGAGCACTTGCTGAGCATGTGTGAGGCCCTGGATTCCATCTCCATCGCTTCAAAAAAAATTGAAATAAAAAGAGGTGCATGGAGCCACTTTATGTATTTCTTCCCCCCACTCCTCTAGGTGACAAGTTACAGTCCAACTGGCCTTCCCCTGATTCAGCTGTGGAGTGTGGTTGGAGATGAAGTAAGTCCCGCCCTTCTGTCGGAATTGTCGCCCAGCAGCAGCGTGTTGGCTGGAGCTGGTTCTGGCCCTGCTTCTTTTCCTCCCTAATCGGAGGATAAACTACAAGCCAGTGCCACCCGGGGAACACATTGGGTGCCATGACTGGGTTGGTTGTGTTAATGTCATCTGGTGGGTACAGGCCAGGGTTGCTGCTTAGCATCCTGTAGCACCCAGAACAGTCCCTCTTGGAATCACCCAAATTGCCGAGATGGAGAAACCCTTCCCTGGGCCTTCTGGAAGCTTAGGTAGCCGAAGAACATTAAAGAGAGAGCCCCTGTTGGTGTCAGGCCCTGCGTGAGCACCTGTTGCCTCATTGGCAACTGGACACGTAGAAGGGAGAATGTGTTGGCTTAAGAACGGCTCCAGGCAAAGCTCTCAAGAGAACTTTGTTTTCTAGGTGGTGCTGATAAACCGGTCACTGGTGGAGCGAGGCCTCGCGCAGTGGGTGGACAGCTACTACTCAAGCCTCTGACCCTGGCTCCTGGAGCCACCACTGGAGTCTTTTTTTGCACTGTTGAAATTGGGCTTGGCACTGCAGGCAAAGAGTTCACATCAGAGTAATAAACGCCATCCTCTCCGTCCTCTCTCTCCCCGTTCTGTAGGTCCCATGGAGAAGACGCTCCTCTCTGAGGAGAAAGGGTGAACAGCGGGTTCTTTTCAAAGCCATGGGATGGTGTTAACCTGAGCTGTTTAAAAAGAGATATTGAAGGGAAGCAGTCTCAACCAGGTTGTCCTGTTCCCCCTCCATTCTGCTTCCTTCCCACCCTCTCCACCAAAACCCCACAGACTCTAGCGGGCTGGCCGCAGGACATGTGTGGCTTATCGCTGAGGGTTTCTTTTGCTTCAAAGTTTTTCTTCAGGGAGCCAGCCATGAACTGACTGACTGGTATCAATTTCCTGTACGGCTCAACATAAATGAATTTGGTGGTGTTTGATCAGTTTTTATACACTTCCTCTAGGTCTATAGGAACCCAGACTTTTTTAATGCAGATGTAAATACGGAGCAATTGTCACACCTCTGGCCCTTGTTACTGGGAAGGGGAACTGTTATCTTGCCAAGCCTGGTTGTAATTTATAACCATTTTCTATTTGTGCAAACTCTGTAAATAATGTTTAAAAATGTATTATTTTGTACAAGATACACTGGAGAACAAAGGGAACTCAAGGTTTTTCCACACACTTCACCTGTAAGTAGAAGTTAATCCTGTAGAGGGCAGCTGCCAATCCTGGCTCCTCTTCCAGGAGTTTCGGGGACTCCTGCATATTGGACAGGTGGCTGTATGGGATAGATTGTCATTTGGGGATTTTTTTGCTGTACACACTTGTTTAAAAAAAAAATAACTCAGTGAATACCTTGCAGTGGTGTGTTTGATTCTTTTTTAGACTGGCTTCAGCATTGTGCAATTTAAGAATAAATGACATAAATAACTTGAGCATATATAAATTTCGAATTGTATAAACTATAGCTTTGAGTCCTTTATTTTTTTTAATTTTTTTTTTTTAAGAGAGAGTGGGGGGGGAGAGAGAGAATTTTTAATATTTATTTTTTAGTTCTCGGCGGACACAGCATCTTTGTTGGTATGTGGTGCTGAGGATCGAACCCGGGTCGCACGCACGCCAGGCGAGTGCGCTACCGCTTGAGCCACATCCCCAGCCCCGTTTTGAGTCCTTTCTTTTCCTAGTGGTGGAAAATATTGGGGGCAGGGGTGGGAAGTGAAGAGGGCGGTTGTGAGCGTGGAGGGTCCCAGTGTGCCCCCTAGGTCTGCAACTAAAGGAGAACCCCCAGTTCTTTGAAGACAGTTTAGCCAGAATTGTCTGTCTGGCCTTTTCCTGTCTCCTTGCCCCACCAGGTGGCAGCCAAGCTTTGACTTCTACCCTTGAATTCTGGAGGAGCCTGATATCTGTGTAAAGCACTGGTTTCTGAAACCAGTTAGTTGTGCTTTAGTGGATCGATGATGTCATTTAGTCTGCTGTAGTGAGAAGGCTATAAAAATTCATGAAGGGGCTGGGGTTGTGGCTCAGTGGCAGAGTACTCGCCTAGCGTGTGAGGCACTGGTTTCAAATCTCAGCACCAGGTATAAATAAAGATCCATTGACAACTAAAAATAATTTTAAAAAAATAGTAAAATGAAACGCTAAACAAGCCTCTTGCTTTCTTTGAAGACAGGAGAGTAGGTACCTAACCTTGATTTATTCCTACTGCCTTGGGTAAACTACCCACCTTGTGTCCCCCTTAGTTTTGGCCCATGTTCTCTGTGCTGTGTGCCCACACTGCAGGATAGTGGGCCTCGGCACCAGACTGGAGAGCAGAGGCAGCTGAGGGTTTTTAGGCAGAAGGTATGTCCTGTGGAATTCTCTCTGGTGACCAAGCACCCCACCTCTTGCTCACTCCTGGAACTTCTCCCAGGCCCAACACAACAGGCTCAGCTATTCTCTAGTTCTCTGTGCCCAAAGGCTGCAGCTGCTCTGGACCTTGAGTTGGAGTTGTCATTGTTGAGGTGGCCCGTCTTTCCTTCAGTTTCCCTCATCTGTTAGATCTGGTAATGCTACAAATCTCATAAGAAAGAAATCTCAAGATTGTCCCCTGTTTATCCAGAGCTGGGCCCCAGCAAGTTCTCCCATAGTCTTTGCTGTTGCCCGAGACCTAGTGGTCGTTGGGTGTGACTTTGGCCCAGCCACGCAACAACTGGGTTTAAGCTTCGTGTGTGTGATCTAGTCTGGCTGCTGTGCAAGGGTGTCCATGGGGCCTTCAGACACATTTGGGGGAGAGCTGGCGAAGCCTGGTGTACAGATTGGACATTGAGGGGTCTCCAGCTGAGGAGAGCAGGATTCTGACACAGGGAAGAGGTGTGGGAGGGCAGGATGGAGACTGAAGCCCAGGCGGTCCTGACAAGACAGAAGAACCTCTTGTGGGATGGACAAGAGGCGATGAAGGCAGGAGCCTCAGGTAAGACCTGCGGGGCTTGGTGACGGGAGTGGAGGTGAGGGCAGGGGCTGTGCTCACAAGGTCGTGGGGTCATATTTTTTGAGGATGGCTTCAAGAAACATGGCTCAGTATTTGGGGGGAAAAAGCAAGTTGGAAGATGGTGAAGGGCGTGTATTCTTTGAATAAATTCTTCTTAGATTGCTTTTGATTAATTTACAGAGTTCTGAAAATTAATTTTTTTTTTGGCCATTTTGCCAGAAATTCTGTTGCTCTCTTAATGGAAGAGCTGATTTGTGGAGTCCTCTGGGCAAGTACCTTTAAAAAATTTTCTTTAATTTTATTTTTTTCAGAGAGAGCATTTTAATATTTACTGTTTAATGTTTTTTTTCTTTCCGGCGGACACAACATCTTTGTTGGTATGTGGTGCTGAGGATCGAACCTGGGCCGCACGCATGCCAGGCGATTGTGCTACTGCTTGAGCCACATCCCCAGCCCTGGGCAAGTACCTTTAGACACCTCTGTTGAATGAGCTGTGGGCCATCCAGGAGATCTTAGTATGAATTGCAAACTTGTGGAAGAAGCTGGCACTGGAGAGAGATTTGGCTGTCTACCAGGGGTGAGTGGAAGAAATGTGGAAGGCTAGAGCTTCCTCCTGTTCTCATTCAGGTGTTTGTGTCCTTGGGCCCCCAAGGAGTATAGGAGGAATGGACAGTTCTCATAGAAACTGAGTTCTGAGGTTCCTGCTAGACCTTGTACAACTTTGGTTATACCACTCACCGAGATCAGCATCCATCAGATGACAGCTGATTTTTGAGTGAGGAAGTTCATTTCTAACCCTCACGAGTTTAAGATTGAAACAAGTTATGGAGTGCTTACTGTGTGTCAGGTGCTATGCTCTGTGACGGGTGATACTTGGGCCTCCCAGCAAGGCAGGAACCTCCTTCACAGATGATCAGACTAACCTCTGTGGTAAAAGTGACCCAGAAAGTAGCCTGCAGTTGGACAATGCCGAGACTCCAGGTGACCAGTGTGCCACTAACCCAGTGTGGATTCATCTTGTCTTGGTCCGTGCCTCCCAGTAAGTGCCCTGGTGGTTAAATGGCCAACCCAAAGGAAAGTTTTAAAGCTTAAAGTAGAAAAAAATTGCCATGATGGGGGAGAGAAATGATTTTCTTCTGTAAAAGTTAACTTTTTAACTCACATGAATAAAGCCGGGGAAAACCTGCAGCATCTGGGCCAAAGGTGAATGTTTTTAATGTGTAATGTTCTCAAAGGAAAATTGAATTTCCACTGAAAAATGTCATAAAGGAGATGGACAGAAAATAGAAAATGTGGATCTGTTTCTAGACCAGCGCTCTCAAAACAATGGGAGTCACAAATGTAAGATCTTCCAAGAGCCTCAATAAAAAAAAAAATGGTTAATTTTTTAAAATATATTTTTTAGTTGTAGATGAACACAGTACTTCATTTTATTTATTTTTATGTGATGCTGAAGATCGAACCCAGGGCCTTGCACATGCCAGGTGAGCACTCTACCACTGAGCCACAACCCCAGCTCCCGCAAAAATGGTTATTTATTTATTTTTTTGTGGTGCTGGGGATTGAACCCAGGGCCTTGTGCATGTGACGCAAGCACTCTACCAACTGAGCTATATCCCCAGCCAAAAATGGTTAATTTTAATGATAATCATTTCAGCATGTGATGGACATACAACTATTAATTAGAAGGCTTAAGGTATTTTTCATACTGTGTTTGAAATCTGGTGTGTTCTTTCCTCTTCTGTGCCTGTTCGGACTATCCACATTTCAGGGGCTCCATAATCACAACTGGGCTGAGGCTACCAAGCTAGACAGTGTAAGACTAGACTATTCCATCACACCACTGCAACAGCCTTCTATATGTTCTTCCTCACTCAAAAAGCTCTAGGTTCTTTTGCTCATTTATTATTTTTAAAATCCATTTTATTTTTTTAAGGGGTCTCATTATGTTGCCCAGGCTGGCCTTGAACTCCTGGACTGCTCTTCCCAAGTATCTGGGACTCTTAGCACATACCACTGTGCCTGGGTTGCACATTTTGTCTGAAGGTTATCTTTAGGATAAATTTCAGGGGAAGAGAAGGATGGTAAATGTTCTAAGTAACAGTTGGAAATAATGCATACTGTCAGTTTGGTATAAAGTTTTATATCATCTATTAAGTTGAGCTTGTAAATTATTGAAACCTGTTGGTTTTCTTTCCTTCCCCCTCTTTCCCTTTCCCGTCTTGGTCTATACTATATCTACCCATTTGTATTAAGTGATTTTGTCAGTGTTGTTTTGTCTAGTTTGTCTAAACAGTTATTTAAGTTTCAGTTATGCTTCTTCATTCAAAAAGGCCCTTGAATGGAATTTTCTCATCACTGTAAATATCTTTGGTGATATAGTTTAGTGCTTTTTGTTTTGAAGTTGATATCATTTTTCTCTGTCACTTAACTTTAGGTGGGTGGCTTCTAAATGGAACATTGCCAACTTTTTAAAAAATTTTTTAAAGGGAATTTTTATTTTTCTGTACAGGAAATTGAAACAGGGTCTCATGCATATGAAGCAAGTGTTGTACTACTGAGCTCTACATCCCTAGTCTTATTTATTTATTTATTTATTTATTTATTTATTTATTTATTTATTTATTTTTATAATTTTGAGACTGGATCTTGCTAAGTTGCACAGGCTGGCCTTAAATCTTCCTGCCTCACTGAGTAGCTGGGGTTATAAGTATGCACTACCGAACCTGGCTGGAAAATCTAATAGATGAGCCCATTTATTATGATCACTGATACAATGTTATTTGCTATTTCATTCATTTTCCTATTATATTCTGATTTTTTGCTTAATTTTTTTCTTATGGTAAATTTAGCCTTCAACATCTTATTTCTTGTTACCAATAAACAGTTTTAAATATATTTGGATTTATATTTGTTTCGTGTATCAAAGCCTTCCTTTCTCCCTATTCTGGGTATAGAAAAACTTGGTAGAAATTCTGATTTCTGCTGTTCTTCCTGTAAGAGCACTTTGCACGTACGTGTCTGCCCTCTTAGAATCCTAGAATCATATAGAATATGGTTCAGAATTTTCTGATATCTTTTTAATTTTTTTTAGTTGTAGGACACAATATTTATTTTTGTGCTGCTGAGGATCGAACCCAGTGCCCTATGCATGCAAGGCAAACACGCTACCACTCATCCACAACCTCAGCCCTCTATAATCTTTTCTTATTAGACTTCTTTTCACAAATGGATCTATCTCAAGAATCTTTTAATGGTGACATTGAACTTCAGTCAATGTTATAAAAAGCATTTTGGCCCAACTCTGCCTCACCGGTGTTCCCAAGTTCTTTATTTTGACTCACCTTTCCTCTGTGTGTTGTTAGAACATAATGGGTCCTAGCTGGGCACAGTGTGTACCCCTGTATTCCCAGTGATGGGAAGCTAAGGCAGCAGAATCACAAGTTCAAGACCAGTCTCAGCAACTCACCAAGACCCTGTCCCAAACAAAGACACACACACATTGGGTCCTTGCACATCTGCATGTCTCAGAATTTTTGTAGTCAGAACATGTATGAAGCTTGCACATCTGAACATGCTTGTCTGTCCTGATACCAGCAGTCCTTGCCAAAAACTGTGTTATTCTTCCCTACAGCAAGAATTGTACATCTTGGTCCTGTTGGACTCAAGTGTGACCACAGGTCTCATTCTGGTCAGTGAAACGTAGCGGTAGAGGTGACCTGCGTTACCTGGACTGATGACTTCATAAGCCACAGTGCTCCACTTCTGCTGCTCTAGTGTCAGCCGTGTCCCAGGGAGACATCATCTACCGGGGTCCCTGTGTGAAGATGCTATGGAAAAGATCTATAGCCAGTCTTCAATGTATGGTGTGACAAAAGTCTGTCGTAAGCCACCAAGACTGGGGTTGTGTCACCCATGGCCCATCCTGGCTCAGCCTTTTTGGTGGTATTGTTCTAGGCCCCAGATCTTCCCTCTGCACTCAGAGTCCTGCCCGTAGGCTGTCTACACCAAGTTCTGCTTGACTTCTGGAAAGTTCCCTGCTCTTTCTGTTCCCATAAACTCCCCGCCTGTAAATCTGCAAATAAGGACCTTCCTGAAGATTCCTCTTAATGAGACTGACTTGTATTTTTACGAAGCAAATGATCTAAGAGGGATCTTGGCTGTTTCTTGCTAGAGATGGGCCCACTGACATCTGGTGGGGACAGACAGTGTTCCGATGCTCTGGGCAACGAAGGCAGATACCTCCTACCCAGAGCTGGATGCAGTTCTTGTTTTTTCCTGGCTTCACTGGCTTGGTGACAGGAAGGAGCCCCGACTACTCCCAGTGACGTCTTTCTCAGTGTTCACTGAGTGCCTGCTGGACGCCAAGCATCATGCTAGAGGGAATGCAAAGACAGACAAACGCAGCGCCTGTAGGAGTCCCCTCCATTGGGACTCCCATGGATGGTGCTCTCCTGGGTGGGGCGGTGGGGCAGTGGGGCAGGGCACAGGCTCGCAGCCAGCAGAGCCAGGACCTGAACCTGGTTTTGTGGGCACTAGCCTCCATGTCCTTCCTGCCCATGGTGCCTCTGTTGCTCTTTAGGGCGACTCAGGTCCCAGAGGTGCCTTAAGGGTGAGGGTGAGGCAGGATCATGTACCAGAGGGAAGCTTCCTCTTGGTGGCCTCTGAGAGGCCTTGAGGGGAGAAAAGTGGAAGCGAGGCAGAAGCTGCACAGCGGGGCCGGTTGGGGTAGGCACCCCCCTGCTGAGGTGGGGGCTGATCCTGTAGGGCTGGCCACCAACATCTCAGACCTGCAGGCACATCTTCCCAGGAGACTGTAATTATCAGCATAATTTAAACCAACAGTCCCAAACTACACCTGTTTGCCATAATGTTTTATTGAAACGCAGCCACAGACATTTTCATACTGCCTGATGGCATCGTGTTACCAACACTGGAAGGCAACCTGAGACAAAGACTATAGGCCCTGTAGTCCAAAATATCTAGTTTTTTTTTTTTTTTTCTGTTTGTTTATTTTCCCCACTGAGCTGCATCCTCAGTTCTTATTTTTAATTTTGAAATAGGGTCTCACTATGTTGCCCAGACTGACTTTGAACGTGCTATCCTCCTGCCTCAGTCTCCCCAGTCAGGGGTTACAAGTGTGCTGCCCCACACATCCAGCTAAATGTCTAGTCTCGGAGACAGCATGCCAACCCTTGCTGTAAATACTCTTGTACATTTCTAGTCCCGCCCACCATTTAATCAAACTTGGATGTAACCTTACTTTCCCCTGCCTCTTTTCCAATCATGCATTCTTCAGACTTTGAAAACAGTAGACTCTGTTTCCATAAGGTTCTCTGGAGTGGGCAGCTGTGTCTTGTGACCTCCCTCCTACCTCACTCTTAAAAGAATGATCAGGCACAGGACCCTCCGCCCCGAGGATAGACCACATAACCCAGGATACACCAGGAAGACCCTCTTCGGGGTAGTAAAGTGTGGTCCTGGTGACCCACCCTTCTAAATCCTATCTTGAGACAGGGTCTCACTGTGTTGCCCAGACTGGCCTTGAACTCCTGATCTCAAGTGATCCTCAGCCTCCTGAGTAGCTGGGACTGCTTTGTGCCCTGTTCTTGATCTTCATTTTAAAGACTTGCAGGCAATTTGTATGTCCATCTAAGTGAGGGCTGACCCAGGGCAGTGGCATTCAGCTCAGGCTGCATATTGAACTCACGTTGAAACCTACCGATGCGTGAGACCTACTCTGAGAGATGTAGATTTCATTGGCCTGGGCTGCAGCTGTGCGTTGAGAGGGGTTTAAAAATCGCTACCTTTGGAATATAATATGTGCACCAAGTGCATCAGTGCTCAGATCTCGGGAGCAGAACATGAAGCCTTCTTACTTATGCCTGCATCTGGGTAACCTTCACCAGAGGACTACAGAGGGGTATTTCTTAGATTGAGTTTCTCTCATGACCTTATCTGGTCAATACCTTCTACCCAGGGAACAATTTTCTTTTTTCTTTTTATTGCAGAATTAGGGGATTGAACCCAGGGATGCTCTACCAGTGAGCAATATCCCCAGCCCATTTCTATTTTTTTATTTGGAGACAGGGTCTTGCTAAGTTGCCTACGCTGATTAGAACTTGAGATCCTTCTGCCTCAGTCTCCTGAGTCTCTGGGATTACAGGCGTGCGGCTGCTCAATTCTCAATACAGTTCTTCCTCCTGAGCCCTCTGGGTCAGGCTGCACAGGGCCCTCTGCACATATGGACACAGTAGTGGTGGATGATTCGCACATTCTCTTTATCTTAAGACCCTTAACGGAGGCTGAACTGCCATAAAGCACATAAGAATTTGGCAGAGGGCCTGTATAAAGAAAGTACTCAGTAAATAATGTCAACTCACAGAGTAGAATGTTTCCATCCAGGGATCCTGCTGCATCTAGAACTGCGTATCTAGAACTGCGTCAAGCACTGGAAATGTGACTTGTCCAAACTGAGATGTGTTGTCAGTGTAAAACACTTTATGAGAAAAAGTGTGTGTGGGGGGGTGCTGGAGTAGCTCAGTGATAGTGGACCCTGGTTTAAACCTCAGTACCAGAAAAATAAGAGTGGAACTATGAAGGTGTGTTGTGAGTCAGCACTGTTGTCTTAAATTTGGAAACTACTGCTCCTAGAACTTGTAGCATTTTCCCCCCTTTCAGTTCAGGGGTTGAACCCACTGAGGGACGCTGTCAGCACCTTTTATTTTGAGACAGAACTTGCTAAACTGCTCAGGCTGGCCTCCATTTGCCATATTCCTGCCATAGTCTCCTGAATGGGTGAGACTTATAGGCCTGCACCCCTCTGCCCAGCTGGAACTGTGGCAATTTGATTTTCCTCTTCAACAATTTGATTTTTCTTTTGTTTGGGGTTGAAAAAAGATGGAGCCCTTATTTCCTATGGAGTCTTGCCGCTAGGGGTTCAGAACTAAGTTTGGGTTCAACTAGGATTTATTGTGTAATCTGGGTGGCTGTTTTGGTATCTGCTAATGTGTTAGCTGAACCTTGTTAGAAGTAACTGGAGGGCTGGGGATGTGGCTCAAGCGGTAGCGCGCTCGTCTGGCATGCGTGCGGCCCGGGTTCGATCCTCAGCACCACATACCAACAAAGATGTTGTGTCCGCCGAGAAATAAATATTAAAAATTCTCTCTCTCTCTCTCTCTCTCTCTCTCTCTCTCTCTCCTCTCTCACTCTCTCTTAAATAAATAAATAAATAAATAAATAATTCTCTCCCCCCCCTCACTCTCTCTTAAAAATAAATAAATAAATAAATAATTCTCTTCTCTCCTCAAAAAAAAAAAAAAAAAGAAGTAACTGGAGAACAAAACACTATGTCTATTTGCACAGATCAGAGTTTCTGGACTCAAAACACCCATCCTCCAATTTCAATCCTACCACCGCATGACTTCGGGCAGGACACACGGTCTGTAATGATCTTATTCTCCTATGGTTGTTCAGAAGAATGAAAAGAGATCATTTAACTTCAGTAAAAAGCTCACCCCAAAACAGAGATCATGAGGTGACGAGTTCAAAACAAGCCCTGAAGGTTTCAGATGTGTGGAGGGGGGGTGATTTTCAGGCTCACCCAATACACTCGGCACAGGCTGCCGCCGCTGTGACCTTTAACCACTAGATGGCGCCACAGTACAAGCTACTGCAGGTACCAGCTCCCTCCACTGCCTCACCACCTACCTGCCCACAGTGGTTTTTCCAAGAAAGTCTCATTATTAGAACTTATCAAAAATGCAAACACTCAGATCCTACCCCAGACCTACTGAATCAGAAACTTGTAACACGATGCAGGTGGCTCTGATGCACACTTCAGTTTGAGAATTGCTGTCCTAGATTCAACCTTGGGGTAGCTTGGGAAGATGAGTGGTAAGCCTTGAGACAGAGGGCGCTCTGGGGACCAGGGGGTAGGCGAGGGGGTGGAAGGACAGGTTGGGGAGGGTGGGTGGAGGTCAGTGGTGCAGGGTCATTAATTCCACAGAGCTCATCCAAACAGGGAGCCATAAAGGAGCAAGACACTGGGTGGAGATTTTGCATTTTTGCCCCCTAGCAAAAGCATCTCAAATGGTATCAGCTGGATGGAGGAGAGGGGGTGTTACTAAAGGACCCCTGCTTTAGGTGACAGATCTCAGACTGGGAGCAGAAACCCAGAGGCTGGCTGAGTTCTTTGGGGGAGCCCTGGACCAGCCTGTGTTCCTGCTATCGCTGTTTATCTCTGCCTGTTCTGAAATTTCACCAACCCACCACTGTGTTAATGGACTGAAATCTTGCAACCCTCCCAAGACAATTCAGGAAAATGGATGCTCAGAAATCAAAAAGAAGCTTGAGACCGGGTGGAAAAAAATCACTAGTGAATTAAAATCGTATTTCTAGCTTTTCAATCCCATCTATATCCTAAGGGGAAGCCAGTCCCAGAATGAATTCATCTCCCTCCCTCCCTCTCTCCTCTCTCTCTCTCTCTCTCTCTCTCTCTCTCTCTCTCTCTCTCTCTCTCTCCTCTTATTCTTTTGGACACTGACCAAAAAAAAAAAAAAAAAAAAATCCTTTTGCAGGTGGCTACTGAGGCTTCAAAGGGGCAATGTATCATGCAAATATTATTTTCCAGCTATGACGTGTACAGTTTAGTTTGATTTATTTTTGATGTCAGAAACAAAATGGAAAGTTAGCTCTTTAAAAATGAGTGTGGCTGCCTGAATAAATAAATAATATGCTCTTGGCCAGAACCTGCCAGTGCTTCCTTAATTGCCCATTGATTCTTTAATTCTCTGCACTTTAACATCTATGGGAAATTAAGAGGCCACAGAGCTTGGAGATGTCTTTTGTTAAACAAATTAAGGAAGCAGGGTTTTAGAAGGTGTCGCCCTTCCTGGGGCTTGGACCTGGCATTTAAAGGCAGGAGGCAAAGTTACCTGAAGGACACAAGCCAGGTGCCCTCTCATAGATTCTTCTGGAGCTCAGGCACCATTGTCTGGGTTTCCCAGCCGTGCATATGTATGGCACGTCCACTGGCATGAGGACATAGGATCCCAAGAAACAGGGTCTCCAAGGGTCCTTCCAGTTTTTTGGAGCCTTTTCCATTATGGCAGGGAGAGATTCCCCCAAAAGCTTTCTTTTTTTATCCCATTTCTTGGATGGAGAACCAGCTACTCTCCCTCACCAGAGGCCCCTGATGCCATCCATGAGGGCCCCAGAATCCTCTGGCTCACCTCCCCTGGGTCTTCAATTCTAGTCCTTCCAGCTACAGAAAGTTCCTGTTACACTCCAGGCCTCTGTCTCCTGCTGTCCCTCTGCCATCCCCCACTCTGCCCAACACACGTCTCTTGAAGATTCTGTTCCGGGGTTCCTGCCTTCAGGACCCACCCAGGGCATATATCTGAGCCCTCACCCCAGGTGTGGGTGGCAGTCCCCTGTGTCCCCAGAACACACCCAGTGTTCTTTTTCTACCACATCGGCTCCTAGTCTTGCAAACCCCTTGAGAGCAGGGCCTGAGTGTTGTCCTCTGTGACTCCAGGTATAAAAGAACTAGAATCAACTTGCCCACCCTCAGCTGGCTTGGGAGATGAGTGGTAAGCCTTGAGAGAGAGAGGGCGCCCTGGGACCAGGGGGTAGACGAGGGGGTGGAAGGACAGGTTGGGAGGGTGGGTGGAGGTCAGTGGTGCAGGGTCATTAATTCCACAGAGCTCATCCAAACAGGGAGCCATAAAGGAGCAAGACACTGGGTGGAGATTTTGCATTTTTGCCCCCTAACAAAAGCATCTCAAATGGTATCAGCTGGATGGAGGAGAGGGGGTGTTACTAAAGGACCCCTGCTTTAGGTGACACATCTCTGACTGGTAGCAGAAACCCAGAAGCTGGCTGAGCTCTTCAGGGAGCTCCCAGACATCCATGGGGGTTCAAGAACACTGTGTTGAAAGAATGAACAATTGAGTACGCTTGACCCCAAGCAGTCAGAGACTCAAGTGACGGAAGGTGAAATGCCCCAAGGGGAACTCCTTAACTCTGCTGGGTTTTGAGGTCCAGCACCTCACAAACTCCTTGTCTGGAAGGTCCTCCACTTGGCCTTCAGGTTATGGCTGACGAGGGTAAAAGAAAATGTGTGCAGGGCACCTCCCACCAGTAGGGAGCCCCCTTTCTCCCTGGTGACTGGTGGAGCCTTTGGATAGGCGTTTACCTCTAGGTCTAGCAGGCCAGGTGTGAGTGATAATGGAGGGAAGGTGGGATCCTGCTGGGTCCTTGAGTAGGACATCTCTGACCACATGTCCGTGTCAAGGCTGAAACCTCCCAACGTGGGCAGGCAAATCTTTTTGTCTATGCCGGTTCAGAACTGTGTGATGTTGGGGAAGTTACTTAACTTGGGTGGGTGGGTGGAGATCAGTGGTGCAGGGTCATTAATTCCACAGAGCTCATCCAAACAGGGAGCCATAAAGGTCTCAGTTTGCTCATCTGTAAACTAGGGCCAATAACTGTCACCTCAAAGGACGGAAACGTGAATCCTTGGGCATCAAGGACACACTTGATAAATATTTTTGTTTATTCTTTGTGTCCTTCAGTTGCTACATGGAGTAGGTATGAGGACAAGATCCTCCTCTATAGAAGTCTCTCACCTGGGCTGTCAACGTCTGCTTCTGGGGTTCCAGGGTGGGGGCTACCCACCTTTCTCTGGGTCCAGCAGGATCCATCATTTTGTCCATGTTGTTGACCTTCCTCCCAGAATCAGAGTGGAATTCCCCCATGGCTTAGATTACGGCTCCAGAATGATATAACCATCCTAATACCACTGCGGGGATGGCTGGTCCCAGTGCAGCAACCTCAACTGGCTACCTACTGGCCTCTCACCTGCTTCTCCTCTCCACCCTCACTTCCCTTTCTTCTGTGTGTGTGTGTGTGTGTGTGTGACTGTTAATTGAACCCAGGGGCACTCTACCATGGAGCTACATTCCCAGTCCTTTCTAAAATTTTTAAAAATTTTGAGACAGTATCTCACTGAGTTGCCTCAGCTGGCCTCCACCTTTCGATTCTCCTGCCTCAGCCTCCAGAGTCTCATTCCCCTTTCCATCAGCATCTTCGTTACATTAGAATTCTCACCCTTCTACTTATCAAATCAGCATCGCGACTGCCTGTCTCCGCCACTGTCAACATCCCAGCTTCTGTGTCTCTTGCAACTGAGCGTCTGGGCCGCCCCTCTTTCTCTCTCTCTGGCAATTACAATTCCTTCCCCAGCTCGAAAGTCTTTGTTCTTCTCCCTGAACGTTCAAGTTAATTTCTGCCAAGACTGTTTATTCAGCCTTTGTACTGGCTGGCCTGCTACTTACTCGGGAAACGCAGCCCTCAGAGGCAAAGCTCAGGGACGAAGAGCAACAGTTTAGGACAGGAAGGAAAGACACTTCAGAGAAAGAGGAGGCCAGACAGGAATCCTGAGGCCCCCTGGGGTGGGGATTAGGATCACTGAGGAGCAGCGTGGGGAGGGAGGAGGGAACTGCAGACTCTGGGCTCTGCTTCCTGGGTTAGCTGGTTGCGCAGTTCATGCAGGGGCGTGTGTACAAGAAGCCCATATACACAGATGCACGCGTAGTTCCAAACCTGTGTGTAGAGGAGGCAGAAAAAACAGCTACTTGTGGCCAGGCTCCTTCCCTGTGTTGGTCTTTTGTTCTGCCAAACATTTGAGAGTTTGGGGAGGAGGTTCTGGGCAAGCAAAATTGCCCTGCTTTGAAAAGAGAGGAATTTGAGGCAGAGGTGGTGATCCAACAGGGAGGGGCGAAGAGAAAGGGGACTGGAAGGGGAAGCTGGGGAGGGAGGGAGGACCCAGAGCACCTGTGGGTGGGTTAGGAGGTCCCCACCACACAGCTGTAAGCCTCCTAGTCATCCCCCAAATTTGATTTTTAAGCATCAAACTTGTTGTCCTAGATGTTGCTTGGGTTGGGGGTGGAAGAAGAGGTATTATGTCATTTATCAGCTGATGCCAGGGTGGAGATAGAGCCACCCCACAGGACACTCAGTGCCAAGCTGGAGATTTAGAACGTCAGGCCCCTGGGAATCTAGAGAAATCTTGGAGAGAGCTTTGGACAGTGGAGTGCGGATAGAATCAGTGTCACCTACTCAAGAGTTCAGGAGACCCTAGCTGGCATCTGTACTTTTCTATACATAAACACACACACACAAATATACAGTACTTATAATATTTTAAATGTATCAGAGCAAAATAATATATGGATATAAAATATGAGAAGTGTACAAAGATCCAAAATCCTAGGAAAGATAAAACATAAAATATAACAAATATGTTTATGTGATACAAGTACATAATATATAATCATGCATATAAAGTACATAAAATTAGAATGTGTAATCTTGTTTCTAATATACATATAACATAAAATATCTTTCTCATCCTGACAATCTCTTTTATTTCAAGTGTTTAGCTCATTTACAATTTTGAACTTTCCCCATGTGTGATTTGCATAGAATGAATGACACAACTCCATAAATTGGGGGTTTTATTTGCAGGGCTGGGAAGTGAACCCAGACCTTGCCCATGCTAAACGAGCACCCTACCACTGGGATGCATGACCAGCCTGATAAGTTTTAAAATCTGTGCACACCCACAAACTCATTGCCACAGTCAGGGGGATAATGAACGTGGCCCTCACCCCGCCATACAGGTTCACCGCACCCTTTGTAATCTCCCTGGCTCCCCCACCCCGGCCCTCCCATCCGCCAGCCAACCCACGACCTGCCTTCTGTCGCTATGGATTCGTTTGCCTTCCCTGGAATCACCCTGCATGGACTTCTGTCTGGCTTCTTTCATTCAGCAGAACTTCCCCGGGACCCAGCCCTGCCGTATCAAGAGTTCTTTCTTTTTTACTGCTGGGTTCTACGGGATGGATGTGCCACACTCTGTTCATCCAGTGGCCTGCTGAAGGACATCGGGGTTTAACATTCATATGAAAACATCTCCTATGTCTAGCCACAAATTGTATGCCATTTCTCTCTCTTCTGTTTCTCAGCATTTCCCCAGAGCAGCAGGGGTCACTCTCCCCAGCTGGCACAGGCAGATTTGCCAGGCCCCTCTGGTGGGGCACCTGGGGACACGAGGCAGGCGAAGGCGTGCTTGTGGCCCTCGATCCTCAGGGAGCTGGGTCAGGAGGGGCCCCAGCAGACACAGAGCAAGCGCAGAGCCCGGGCCAGCCCCGCTCTGCCAGGTTGCTCTGCAAGGGACACAGCTGTGACACTCCACCATCACGGCTCTTCCAGCCTCCCTAGGGGTGAACCCTCGGGCACACTCATGTGAAAGCTCTTCTCCCAGACCCCTGTGGTTTCAGTTCCTTTAGGCCTTTACTCAGAAGCCACCCTCTGGGGGAGCCTGCTCTGTCCACCGTATCTGAAACTCCACCCTCCACTGCCCTTTCATTTCCGGCTTCTGGAGTGTTCTCCTTGGCAGGCATCACTGTCTAGCACATCCTGTAGCTTCTCTGCTCCACCAGGCCAGCGGTCAGTCTGGCCTGTTCCTCACCTCTCCCTGTTCCTAGAGTGCCTGGCACATAGGAGGTGCCCAAGGATTTTTTGAAAGAGCGAATGGATAGAAGAATACCCACTTATGGTCTTTCAGTTGGAAAAGAGCACTGCAGTCCCTCCAGGTTGAAAGGCCAAAGGCAAACTCAACCTGAAAAGGCCCTGTAACTTCTACCTGAGAGCTGGGTGTCTTCAGCTCCCTTTAGTAAGTCCTGACGGAAAGTAGCTCTGTGCTGAAGCTGTGGTGTCTAGCCTGTCAGGGACCCACCTAAGGGACAGCTCCTCCGATTGTTTGCAATCTCGACACAGTGGAACTAGGTGTGGTGGTGCACTCCTGTGATCCCAGTGACTTGGGAGGCCAAGGCAAGAGGATTGCAAATTTAAGCTCAGCCTGAGCAATTCAAGAGCCCTTGTCTCAAAATTAAATAATAATAATAATAATAATAAAACAGGGCTGGAGGGCTGGAGATGTGGCTCAAGCGGTAGTGCGCTCGCCTGGCATGCGTGCGACCCGGGTTCGATCCTCAGCACCACATACCAACAAAGATGTTGTGTCCGCCGAGAACTAAAAAATAAATATTAAAAAATTCTCTCTCTCCTCTCTCACTCTCTCTTAAAAAAAAAAAAAAACAAACAGGGCTGGAGATGTAGCTCAGTATTAGGGCACCACTGGGTTCAATCCCAGCAACTCACACACACAAAAAAAAAACAAGACCAGTAGACCCCCCTCCTCCAAAGAGATCTTCCTGGAACTTCATTGTGCAAAATAGAAAAATTAATATTTTATTTGTATGAATTTCCATGCTTGGGCTGGGGCTGTAGTTTAGTGGTGAAGTGCTTTGCCTAGCATGCATAATGCCCTGGGTTCAATGTGTAGTATTTATTTAAAAAGTAATGAATAAATAATAAATTTCTATGCTTACACTTACAGGATTACTTATATGAAAACATTAAGATTGATGAAAATATAGATTTCACTAAATGCAATGTGATATTCTGGATAGGATCCTGGGAGAGAAAAAAAGACATTAGTGGGAAAACTGATGAAATAGAATAAAATCTGGAATTTAGTTGGTAGTAATAGACCCCTGTTGGTTTCTTAGGTTTTTTTGTTGTTGTTGTTGTTGTTGTTTTTTGTTTTAGTATCGGGGATTGAATTCAGGGGCACTCAACCACTGAGCCACATCCCCGGCCCAATTTTGTATTCTATTTAGAGATAGGGTCTCACCAAGTTACTTAGCACCTCGAAGTTGCTGAGGCTGGCTTGTAACTCACAATCCTCCTGCCTCAGCCTCCCGAGTCTGGGAGGGATTACAGGCTAGGATTACAGGCGTGCACCACCGTGACAAACTGGTTTCTTATTTTTGACAAATGTACCATGTTGTGTCTGATGATAATATTAGGAGAAATGAACACAAGCACAGGGCTATTTAGAAACTGTTGGCACCAGCTAAATGCAATGGCCCACATCTATAATTCCTGTGACTCTGGAGACTGAGGTGGGAGGATTGCAAGTTCGAAGTCAGCTTCAGCAACTTGATGAGAATTTGTCTCAAAATAAAAAACAGATTTATTTTTATAAAAATATATGGATATAAAATATAAAAAGATTTATTTTTTAATTTAAATTTTAAATTTATAAAAGGCTGGGAATGTAGCTCAGTGGTAAAGTACTCCTGGATTCAACACCCCCAAGGTATAGGAACAGTTAGTACTACCTGTATAAGTTTTCTGTTATTTAAAAATCATCCCTGAAGAAAAAAATGTATTTAAAACTTTTATTGCATTAGTGAATAATGTTTAAATAATGAAGAAGTACAATTTTGAAATATGGTGATGGATGACAGTGATCATCTTCCACCACATACAAATTATTGCTGTTTTGTTTTTGTTACACAATATTTTTTAAAAAATCTTGACTCTTCCCACTAAACAGTGGGAAAAGGCAACAGATTTTAACAGCTGCTCTCCTCTCGGTCTCAGGATATGATTCAATTAAACCCAGAAGGCAGGAGAGGCTAATTCGGGTTTTCTAGAAGAATAGGCAAAGTGGACGTTATGTATTATCACTGTGCTGATCTGTACAGGGCTGACATTTGGTACAAAGCACAGGGAAGTGTGCATGGTGATTTCCAGGTTTGATTTTTTTTTGGGTGTGTGTGTGTGTGGGGGGGTACCAGGGGTTGAACTCAGAAGCACTCGACCACTGAGCTCCCTCCCCAGCCCTAGTTTGTATTTTATTAGAGACAGGGTCTCAATGAGTTGCTTAATGCCTCACTGTTGCTGAGTCTGGCTTTGAATGCACAATCCTCCCATCTCAGCCTCCCCAGCTGCTGGGATTACAGGCATGTGCCACTGCGCCCAGCTAGGTTTCCAATATTTTTTTGAAAGATGACATTTGAATCAAACATTCATGGAACCAGTGAGGCCTCCCTGGGGCTTCGTCCAAACACAGTTGGAAAACCATTGATCTGATCACAAGGCCCCATATTATAGATGAGGAAACTGAGGCCCAGGCAGGGGAAGGGACTAAGCTCTCTCACAAGAAGTCAAGGACAATGGGCTGGGGACATAGCTCGGTGGTAGAGCAGTTGCCTGGCATGCACAGAGGCCTTGGGTTTGGTCCCCAGCCCAGCAAAAAATAAATTAAATAAATAACAGTCAAGGACCAGCCAAGATTGTTTTATTTCCCACTGTGAGGTTTTTTCCTGTGGAGGGACGTGACTCTGGATTATTCTTTCCAATTTCTGGATAGAAAGTCACTGACTACTTCTATGTGCTCTTCGCTGGATGGTCATTTACCTATTTCCATTTTTTAAAGTGCCAATGCAGAGTCTTGAGCATGTCTCCTTGTTGGCATGCTCAGGGTATAATCCTAAAAATGCAGTTGCTGGTCAGCTTCACTAGAAAGTGCCAAATTGTCCTCCAAGGGCCGGCCAGAGTGGAGCGCCCCCTCCTGGCTGCCGGGCAGTTGGCACCCTCTCTGGTTCTCGATCCTGCCAGAGTGGAAGAGATCTATCTCCCTGTCCGTCTGGAAATCATGTGAGTCCTGGGACAAGGGTCCTAGTCCTGAGTCCACTCCTACTTACGGTGTGACCTTGGAGGACCTTGACTCTCATCTGTCACACAAGGAGGTTGTCCTAACGCAGAGGTTCTTTATGTGGGTGTTTCTACCAAAATTAACATTTCACAAATCTCTCCCATAATAGCAGGTATGCTTGTAGTATTCGATGACGGAGAAAATAGAACAGTGATGATCAATATTCTCGATTTGATCTCACTAAAGTGTCTGTGGTCAGCACGTTCATGCGGTTTAAGATCAGGACATTTTATACATGTGAACACAGACTTCATCCCCCACATTTATTCTCACCCTTCTCCGCATCCCCAAACTCATGGCCTGCAGTCAGCAACTGCTGGACTAGAGAATGTCCATGCAGGGGGAGGGCACCGTCATGGTTGAGAAAGCCCCAGATTCCGAGTCCTGATTTTGCTGTTCACTGGCTCTGGAGCTTGGGCCAGTTGCTTAACTTCCTGGGACCTGAGTTTTGTCTTTGGTGTGTGCACGGGCCCCGTGCGAAGTGTACCCGACACACGTTAATATTACATGCTTAGGACGATTCCTGGAACACAAGTATTAGCTCTTTTTATTCTCTCAATTAATCCTCCTAATAATTCTACAAGGGAGTTACCATCCATTTATTTATTTGGTGGATAATTATTGAACACGATCCTGTTCCCGGCACTGGGATTAGGCACTGGGGATCTATCAGTGAACAAAACAGTCAAACTCGCTGCCCTGATGGACCCTAGGCCAGTGTTTCACTTCAGTGTTTCCAAAACACAGAGAGGTCAAGGGCCTTTTTCAAGTCCATGAATAAAGAAGAAAAGCATCTCGGGTGGCGCTGACTGGCATCGGGGGAGGGCTCCTTCCCAGTCCCCATCCAAGTCCTGTGACTCTTGCAGCGACTGCTGGGGTCCCTCACCACCCTTGTGTCAATCGGGGGACACGAGTTCCATCTCATGGGGATTTATTTTTTTGTCCCCGGCACCAAAAGTCAGTTCTTGGAAGCTGCAGGAGCGGAAACCTGGGAACTGGCGGCTGCATGTTTTCTCCGATCTGGAGAATGTCAGCCTACAGGGAGCCAGAAAAGTGGGGCCAAGACTGGAGAGAAGCAGAGGCGAGGGGCAGAGCAAGAGGCTCGCCCAGCTCATCCCTGCCTTCGCAGCCATGGTGAGACGCGGCCCGGATCCGCTCCCTGAGTCCTCAGAGGTCACCAGCGTCCTGATGATAACTTCCTTTTCTTTTTTTGCTGAAACTTGCAACTCAGAAGTCCTATTTCCCACCCTGGGGCGGGGCAGGTGCTGGGAAGTGGCTGTCCTAAGGTGCTGAGCTCCCTCCGGGCCCTCGACCTGCCTTTTTTTGGCCTCTGGAGCCGAGAGCATCCTGCTCTTAGATAACTTTGCAATAGAATCTCCAGTTGAGAGCATGTGGCTGCAAGCTAACTCTTCATAAATCAGTCGGGAGCTTTCCGCCTGGAAAAGAGCCTCTGCCATACATCATTTTTGTTTTCCTCTTGGGGAGAGGAACTATGCTACAGCAATAACCTGCCACGTATACGTCTCAAAGCCCTATTTATATAGCCATATGGATAAATATATATAAATAGGGCTCTGGAATAATAGATTAAAGGATCTGCTCATCCATAGAAGACTTATGGGGCTTTCAGGACCTCATGGCGGCCTGATTCAGTAAGAAAAATGGGTCTCCAGGAGGATGTGACCAAGAATTCGATGAGCCCATGACCTAGTAGGAAACCCATCTGGGAGACAGAGAAGTGGCAGGAGCCCGACGACGTCCGGAGAGAAAGAATGGGGTGTGGGCAGGAAGGGGCAGGGCAGGACTGTACATGGCCATAAGCCCTGAGCCGTCTTCCCAGCTCAGCCCCTGTTTTCCTGTGTGGCAAAACGGGCAACTTGCCTTCTCTGGACCCCAGTTCTTCATCTGTAAATGAAAAATGGGGACTCACTGACCTCTAAAGTCCTTTTCTGTTCCAACATTAAAATGACTTTGATTTCTACAGTCCTGTCCTTAGAGCAGGGGAGGTTGAGGAAATCTCAGACTGAAGTCATCCCTAGGTCTTGGCAAAATCTCTGGTGGTCCTCAGGGGTCTCTTATCTTTGGAAGCTTTCCTAGAAGGGGTCTGTATCCACCCAACCAAAGGTCCTGGGGCAGACTAAATAACAATAAAATAAGCTGCCACTGCTGTTTTTCTGCAAAGCTGTGGTAGGGGCTTGAGGCTCAGGACCCGCAGCTGGTCTTTACTGAGCCACTACTAAGCTCCAGGCACCGTCCTCTGGACTTTGCATATATGATCTCACTTTGTCCTCAACAACCCTGGGAGGTGGGTACTGTTAGGGTCCTTATCTACAGAAGAGGAAGCGGAAACACAGAGCGGCCCAGAGAGTGTCCCAGGCCACCAACTGGCAGGTGGTAGTGTCAAGAAGGCCTGGTTCTGCTGTCAGTGGTTAAGCGCCCCTGGACCCGAAAGAAAAAGGTGGTGTTCGCAAAGCCTTGGCCATGCAGAGGACCCACCCCCAGGGAGCTGGCCTGGACTCCCCCTGTGGGTGGTTCCCTGACTGTGCAACTACCTCCAGCTCCTCATTTCCAGGACGGTGTCCTCGTGGGTGGACAAAACCATCTTGGCCCAGGAAATGGACCCTACGACACCTTGACCACTGTGAAAAGTCAGGCACAGCCTGGACCCCGAAACCTGGGGCTGCTGCAGTTTCCTTCCAGGTAGAAGCAGAGAGGGCGCTCACGGGGACGGGACCCCTGAGCCCACCGTCCTGCCACGTCTGTGCTCCGAGGGCTGCACGTGGCCACACCCCACTCTTCTCCTTGCTGGGCCTCCGGAGTCCTGGGTACCCATCTGCCTGGGTCTGCGCTCATCCTGTGGCCATGGGTGTGTCAGAGCCTCCCAGGGGTTCAGAGGGGGCCAGACTGTCACCCTTTCTTTAAGCCTTGGTTTATTAAACAATGAAGAAATGTTAAAATGGACTAAAAAAATTGTGGTCCACATTTAAAAAATGAAGACATTAGCGCATGTGCACGCACACATACACACACACACAAAACACACCAGTATATGTAATATAAGCATGTTTTTCCCAAGATAGTTACTGGGTTAATTTATTGATAGTTCACAGTAGGATCGGGTAAATGAATATAATTATTCTTTCATTTTTATTGAGGTACAACATATAAACAGTGAAGTATGTGTAAAGGGCACTAATCTTGGGGCTGAGGGAATAGCTCGGTGGTAGAGTGCTTGCCTAGTATATCCAAGGTCAGGGTTCAATCCTCAGCACTGAAAGAAAAGAAAAGAAAAAATGTGCACTAATCTTAGGTGTTCCGTTGGTTGGATGTTTTTTGTTTTTGTTACTTTTTGTATCAGGGATTGAACCCAGAAGTGCTTAAACACCAAGCCACAACCCCATCCCTTTTTATGTTGTATTTTGAGATAGGTCCTCACTAAGTCGCTGAGGCTGGCCTTGAACTTGCAATCCTCTTGCTTTAGCCTCCCACACCACCAGGATTGCAGGCATCCAGCTCAATTGGATGGTTTTTATTATGCACCCCTGTCACCACCACTCAGGATATTTACAACATCAAAGTCCCTTCAAAGTCAGTACCCTCCAAGAGGTAACCACCATGATGATTACCCTCGTGGGTTGGTTGGCAGGTTCTCGAGTTTCATATAAATGGAATAATACAGGGTACATTCTTCTGTGTCTGGTTTCTTCCAGGGACCACACTATCTGCGAACCCCTCCACGTTTCTGCATGGAGCGGTGGTCTATTCTTTTTCTTTGTGCAGCTTCCCAGCATTATGAATATCTACGATTAATTTACTCATCCTCTTGTGACGGGCACCTGGGAGGTTTCTGGTTTGCAGCTTCTGACATCAAGGTACCGTGAGCGTTCTTGAGTGCTTTTCTGGTGGATCTGCGCATGCATCTCTCTTGGATAGAGTACATGCGTGTTCGGCTTCAACACTCTGCCAAATAGTTTTCCATAACGGATTTACCAAGGATTCCTCCCATAGTGACACACGAGAGTGTGGACAGGCTTTGAAAGCTGTAGTACAAAGGCCATCTTCTTTCGGTCCTTTTAGCGTCACTCTGAATGCAGCATTTTGGAGATATGTTGAAGTTTAGAGAGGAAGTCCTTGGACACTGAGCAGCTTCCTGGTGCCCACTAGGCTCATATCTGATAAGAAAACCAAATAGAGGCAGCATTGGGTCTCAGAAGCTGCCCACCCCAGCCCTTCTGCCCAATCCTCAAGCTGTCACTGGGGGGAGGAGGGGAGGGGGCACTGACTGCCACCAATTTAACTAATTTGTAATGTGGTGATAAAAAGGATGATTAGCTGGGTGTGGCGGTATGCGCCTGGAGGATCGTGAGTTCAAAGCCAACCTCAACAATTTAGCAAGGTCCTAAGCAACTCAGCAAGACCCTGTCTCTAAATAAAATATAAAAAAGAGCTAGGGATGTGACTCAGTGGTTAAGTACCCCTGGGTTCAATCCCCCATACCAAAAACTAAACTAAACTAAAATAACTAAACCCCAAAAGAAAGAACCAGAGGGGTAGGAGGAGGGGTCTTCTGTCCAATATGAAAATCCCTCCCTGGGGGACTCTGGGAAAGCTGTGTGGCTATCTGACCCTGAGTTTCCTCAACTCCATTCAGAGGACAATTTTGGGGCAACTTGCACATGCCAGGTGACCAGTCCAACAAACTTGCAAATTTGCTATTATTAACTATTACTCTGTGCCAGGCACCTCGTTAATATTCATTTCTCTCTCATCTTCCTGATTCCTCCATGGGCCAATGGGGGAAAAGTAGAGCAGAAAGACAAAATAGCTCTGGTAGGTTCACATGATTAAAAGCGCCATCACAGGCCTTGGGCCAGACTCCGCTGGGAGTCCTGTGGTTTCCTGGAAGTGAAGCCTCTATTATTGGCAGGTTTAGGCATGCTCGATATGCGCTTTAACACAGGTGTATGCACGCGAAGCCACTTTGACCACTAGTATTGCTTACCTCAAAGACTAAGAATAAGAACTGGGCACACGGGGGTGCATGCCTGTAACCCCAGCGACTGGGGAAGATTGCAAGTTCAAGGCCAGCTCCAGCATGTTCAAGAGACTCTAAGCAACTCAGTAAGACCCTTTCTCAAAATAAAAACTAAAAAGGACTGGGTAGGTGGCTCAGTGGTAAAGTGCCCCTGGGTTCAATTCCAAGTACCAAAAAAAAAAAAAAAAAGACTGAGCACAAATGGATGTTTTGCAAATTGCAAATTGAATCACATTATTTACTAGGGGAGCTGACGCAAAAAAAAATCTAAAAGGAGACTTGGGTTGAGGCCATTGGAAACTGTGATCATATCTTCTGTGCGTAAGTCTATATATAGGTCTTTATAGCTAGAATTTGCTTAAAGCAGAAGCTACTAGGGCTCACTCCTCTTGTCTCCACTCCCAATCCGACACTATCAAGTGTACAACCGCAAGAACGCCAGTGTTCTTCTGTCTTGGATTGCAGTGACCCCAACGTGGGCAAGGTCCCCAGTTGTAGCTCTTCGCTTCAGCCAGGTTGGGGTTAGGAGGGCTCCATAGCCCACAGGATTCAGGATGTTTTTGAGGGGAGGTTCTTGTTCTCTCCCTACCCCTCCTCTCCTCTCCCCTTCCCACCTCAACACCCGTGGAAGGGCCAATCATTCCCGCCAGGTCTGTTTATTTTGGAGTCTGAGAGGTAAGCTAACACACACAGTAAGGTGATGGGACATGTTTTCCAGTGCCAAAAATAATCGCTCCTTCTGTTTGTACCCTTGGATGGGTGGAAGGAGCAGCCATGAGCTCTGGGTGGGACGGGCTCTCTCATCCTACAGACGGTCAAGGTGATCCCTCATCCATCCAAGAATAGCAGCTTTGGGCAGGCTGTGTGGGCTGGGGTCTCTCCTGCTGCCCAGCCTGCTGCTCCCAGTACCCCTCCCTTGGACTGCCCAGGCTTTGTGCTATTATCAGTGTGTCCTTGGCAGAGGGACATCCCCCCTTCAGCCCCAGAACAGCTGGCCAGGCCAAGTTGACAGCAGCAGAGGGCTTTTCTATGAGTCCCCAGCAGGACCAAGCTCAAGGGCAAGGACTATAGACACTGGAGCCCAGAAGCTCATTGTGCTGAGAGGTGACAGATGGGTGGGAGAGGCGGGGAAGGTGTAAGGGACGCTCGTCCATGCCAGGAACTGTGTGCGCCAGGTTCCTTGTCCTGTTTGGTCTTCACAACAAGCCCATGACGTGGATCCTATTTACACCAGGCCCAGCCCAGCATCATGGCCTGCAGCACACAGAGCCCTGGGCCCAGAGGCGGACGAAGCTCTGCTGTCACCACCTTGAAATTCTGAAGCATTTTTGAACAAGGGATTCTGCCTTTTTCTTTAGCCATGGGCCCCCCAAGTTCAGTAGTGATGATGATTACACTTAACTTTATAAATGAGGAAGCCGAGGCTCCAAAAGGTTACACCACCTGTCCAAGCTCACACCTAGGCACAGGGGATTTTGGCACTTGAACCAGAACTGTCTGACTCTCAAGGTCAAACTTCCCAACGTTATCCTGCCTTTCACTCAAAACAGGAAATCTGGGGGGCACCATGGCCACGCTGCCTGTAATCCCAGCGGCTCAGGGGGCTGAGGCAGGAAGATCACAGGTTCAAAGGCCGGCCTCAGCGACCCGAGTGAGGCTCTAAGCAACTTAGAGCCCATTTCAAAATAGAAAAACAAATAAAAAGGGGTGGGGATGAGGCTCAGTGGTAAAAGTGCCCCTGGGTTCCATCCCCAGGGCCAATAAATAAATAAAGATAGAAAGATAAAAACAAAACGGTAACGTTACAAGTACCTACTCTAGGGCCAACTCTTTCCTGGGCTCTTGGGATGCACCAGAGAGAAGAACAAAGGCCCTCATGGGCTCTCGTGGGCTTCCATTGTGGCAGGGCTTGGGAAGATCTGGCTTTGAGTTTTCTGAGTGAGGTCTCTGGGTACACGGCCTCCCTGAGAACCTGTTGGAATCAGAACCTGGGGGCTGCATTCACAGTCCCTCAGGTGATGCGGATGAAGCTTACCTTTGAGAAGTCTTGAGCTGAAGGTAAGAAGTCACACAGGTGAACAGGAGCCCAGGGAGGGAGGGAGGGAGTAAATGTGTGGATTTTAATTTGGGTAGTACCACAGTAGGAATCTGGAATGTCCCACAGAGGTCCACGTGTTAAAGTCTTGTCCCCCCAGAGTGGTGTTCCTGGGAGGTAGTGGATCTTTAAGAGGTGGGGTCTATGCGGGGTGGAGTGATACAGGCCTATACTCCCATCGACTCTGGAGGCTAAGGCAGGAGGATGGTAAGTTTGAGGCCAGCCTAGGCAAGTGAGTGAGACTCTGTCTCTAAAAAAATAAAAATGAGCTGGAGATGTAGCTCAGTGGTAGAGCATCCCAGTTCCATCCCCAGTAGCACCACAAAAAACAATACCAAACAACAATAAGAAAGGCCTAGGGGAGGTCTTAGGACACTGGGGACAGGTCCTTGAAGGGCTCGTGGACCCTGATCTCTTTCTCTCTCCCCCTCTCATTCTGTCCACAAGATGAATGGCTCTGCTGTTTTACGTGCTCCCCGCTATGATACATTGCCTGCTCAAAGACCCAAAATCAATGGGTCCACTTGGCTGTGGATGGAAACTTCTAAAACTGTGAGTCAAAAGGAACCTTTTCTTTTTATAAGTTATCTCAGGTGTTGTGTTACAGTACTGGGAAGCTAACACAATGGTCAATGAGGGGCTCTTGAAAAGATGGCCTTTGAGCCAAACTGTGGAGGAAAAAGGAGGCTGCCCACGGGTCTTCTGGGGGACGGGACAGCCAGACAGAGGTTGCAGTTGGCACAGGGGCCCCACGACAAGAGTGGGCCTGTTGAGCGTGAGGAAGAATAAGGAGCCATTGGGCTGGCAATGAAGCCACATCCCTGTGTCTCCAACCCTCTGGATCCCGATTCCCTTTCTTCCTGTTCCAACCATGTGACCACTGCCTGGGGAGACAAGTCGGGAAAGGTCACTTAGGAAGGAGCAGGTCAATGAGAGGTCCGTCTCCTGATGGGTAGTCATGCTCTTTCAGCTTTGGCTCCTCTGTAAGTGCTGCTTCGTGGTCCCACTAGAGAACTGAGGCTCTGTGGCTAAGGTCTTTGACATGACACTTGCTTTCTGGGCAGTAGCCCCCAAGGACAGATCAGAGACATTGTCATGGGGTTTCAAGGATGCCTTCAGCTCCATCAAGTAACACAGGGAGCTGCAGGACTCCCTCCACTCAGCTAGTCCACCGTCTGAAGGGTTTCCTCAATATTTTAGGACCATGCTATTGTCATCCAGCCTGACATCTCAAGAGAAAAAGAAATTGACACAGTCCACCCACAGGGGCTCTGTAACTGTGGACCCATCTCCTAGGGAGGAATCAGAGCCCAACGAGTGAGGTACGGATTCCAAGGTGCATATCTGTCCCTCACTCCAATGAGGGCTAGTGAAGACTCAGACTCTAAGGCAGCGGCAGGAGGGGAGAGAAGCATGAAGGGCGGAGGATGGGTGGACAGGGTCAAGGAGTGATCCGGGGATGATGGGAAGTGACATGTAAGATGGCTTCCAGGTTGGGCACCTGGGTAAGATTAGCCAGCATTTTAACTGGGTGCTGATTCTGTGTCAGATATAGGATATCAAGTGCACTGGATAGCCAAGTGTGGTGGTGCACACCTGTAATCCCAGTGACTCGGGAGGCTGAGGTAGGAGGATTACAAGTTTGAGACCAGCTTCAGCAATTTAGTGAGGCTCTGAGCAACTTAGTGAGATTCTGTTTCAAAATAAAAAAGGGCTGGGGATGTGGGATGAATGCCCCTGGGTTCAATCCCCAGTACCCAAAATACACATACATAAAAATAAAAATAAGTGCTGGAGATGTACTGTTGCATTTAAATCCTCATTATCCCCAGATGTGAAAACTGAATCTCAGCTTAGACCAGCCCTTGCCTCAGGTCAGGGAGCTCATAAATGGTGGATTTGGGATGGGAACGCAAGCCTGATTGAACCTATGATCCACATTCATCTACATACCCAAATCACCTGGAATACTTGTTAACATCCAAATGACTGCTTCCCCCAGGGGTTCTGATTCAATAGGTCTGGATTGGGACCCCAGAATTTGCACTCCTAAGCAGCTGCCAGATGATGTTTACGCTGTTGATGTGAGGACCACACTTTGAGAACCAGTGCCTTCAAATAAACCAGTGGTTCTATAACTGGCATCACCCAAGCGCTTACCAGTTCAGATGCCAACTGGCTCCCCTCTCTCAAAGTCTGATTAGATTGGTCTGCAATGGTGTCCAATATTGGCATATTTTTTGCTTAAAAGCCCTCTGAATGTACTAATGCACACCGAGGGATGAAGACTGCTGCTCTAAGTTCTGTCAATAGGGAGTATAGGAGGAGTAGCAGGCTCCTGAAGGAAAATAATGGTCCCTTTTCCCTAACATTCAGGGACATAATGACTTCTGCTTTCAAACTCAAAATCCCCAGCATTAGGAGCCAATCTGCTCAGCCCCAGCTAGATGCTAATTGAGTTTCCTTTTTTGGGCTGGGTGCACGCATTCTGTGTGGCTTTTTCAATGACCCGAGGGTGAACTGATTGGGGCCAGCTGGTTGGTGGGAAATGACAAGATGGAAATCCATTGAGAAGCTGATGACAGGTCTACCTTGCAAGTGGGCATTTTTCTTGCAAATAATAATCTGCAGTGATTTCACTTAAGTTTGCAGCAGCATGTTCTATGACCGAGGTCCTTGTATAATTATGCAATGGAAATGTATTTGAAATTGCTTAAGTGGTTACATATAGGTAGGATTTGCTCAAGCATTCGATGTACTTTTAAAAAGTCCACATTCAGTTGGATTGCCTTTGAAATGTGCTTTTGAAATCGGAGTTTGCTGTGCCTGGTTCATTGCGGAGGAGCAGGGGCAGGGGTGTGCGCTGTATAACCTAAAAGCAATGGTGCTTTTCAGAAAACTGGAATTAATTGTTTCTAAGGATGATTAAATCTTGTCTTGGGATCATTTGTTTAAGAAATTAATAGGGGGGCTGGGGTTGTGGCTCAGTGGTAGAGCGCTTGCCTAGCATGCGTGAGGCACTGGGTTCGATCCTCGGCACCACATACAAATAAACAATAAAATAAAGGTATTGTGTCCATCTACAACTAAAAAGATATTTAAAAATTATATTAAATCACATTTAAAAAAAGAAAGAAATTAATAGGGAGACTGGTGGTTATTGCCTTAGAATACAAGGAAAGTAACAAAACCCTAAAAATGACCCCCCAAAATTGTACGCTGGCTATCCACTGGTCTCATGTAATTAAAAAAAAAAAATGAGGATGATGCTGATGTTATCCAGTGCTGACTGGTTAAAAAGAGAGGGAAACTCGAACTCTGCATAGTCGGCCTCAGACTATGGAGATGGGGGCGTGGTCACATCCCACACCTACAGAAGATTGACAGAGTGGGGGAGTCCATGGCTCCACCCACCAATGTGAGCCCTGATGCTGTCAAATCATCTGAGAGTTCAAGACAGAACTCAAGAAGAGTAGGGAGGAGGGTGGCCTCCCCCATCCTGCAGATCAGGAAAGACCTCCTTCCAGAGAGGGAGCCTCTGCTGAGTCTTGCAGAGGACTGAGGCTCTAGGGGAGGTCGGGGAGGTGGATGGTTAGCGACCTGCAAGAAGCTGCAAGATTGAACCCAGGTGCAGAACCCGAGGCTCAGGGCAGGAGACCCAGCAACCCCGGGCGGTTCTGAGAGGGCTGGGTCACCCACAGCCCTAGATGGACTTTCACAGTGGTGAGGGGAAAAGATGAGTTAAGTGTCTGAGAATCCGAGAGGGGGACTCTGGCCAAGCCCGGGGAAAAGGGCGACTGGTCAGCCGATGAAGGACGACTTTGGCTTGGGTTTTTTTTCCTGCTTGCTCTGAAATGAACGTTCCGAGCTCTGTCACCGTCAGTCCTTACTCCTCCGTGGAAAGGGCTCCCTGGAGCCGCGTGGAGGGAGCTTTGCGTTTCCATGATCGGTGCCATTTCGCTGCACCCCCTGATGCCTTAGAATGTTGTAGGAAGGGAAGAAGAGAAATTCAGATAGGGTTTCTGCACTGTCATGTGTTAGTGGGGGGCCCATCTGGATATTTGGACGGAATAAAGTCCCATTTCCTCCCTGGACTCGTTGTCTCCGTGGCTTCTCAAAGTTTTGAAGTCTGTTTTCAGTATTTCCTTGGTGCTGTGACAGTCTTCTAGGATCCAGTCTCTTGTCTCTGCCCTCAGGAAGCTTGTGATCTTGGGAAGAGATAGTCCAAGTCACACCAGTAAAGACAAGAGGCTGCCAGGGAGTCATGGTGCATGCCTGTCATCCCCAGCTACTAGGGAGGCTGAGGCAGGAGGATTGCAAGTTTGAGGCCAGCCTGGGCAACATAGTGAGACCCCATTTCAAAATAAAAAAAATAAAAAGGACTGTGGATGTGGCTCAATGGTAGAGTGTCCTGGGTTCATTCCCCAAAACCACAAAACAAACAAAAAACCCAAAACACCCCCCCCCAACAAACAAAAAAAGAAAAACAAAAAAACAAATCTCAAGAGGCTGGTGTCAATACACATGACAGAGAGCCAAGAAGTGGACTCATCCTTGGCAAACTGATTCTGCCAGCAAATGAAACTTGAAGTGCCATTTATTATTTCTTTCAAATGAACAACAACAACAAACTAGGCTGAACTCACGCCTGTGATCCCAGCAACTCGGGAGACTGAGGCAGGAGGATTGGAAATTCAAAGCCAGCCTCTGCAACTTAGTGAATCCCTAAGCAACTTAGTGAGACCCTGTCTCAAAACAAAAAAATAAAAAGGCCTGGGGATGTAGCTCAGTGGTAAAGTGCTCCTGGGTTTAATCCCTAGTACAAAAAGAAAGAAAGAAAGAAAGTGAGGTAGAATTAGCACAACATAAAATTCGCCATTTTACCCTCTTTCCAGTGTACAGGTCACTGACTTTTAGCATCAGTGCTGTGCAAACATGATCACTAATTTCAGAAACTGTTCACTATCCCAAAAGAAACCCCACTAAATCATCACTCAGTTCCCCCTTCCTTAGTCCTTGGCAAACACCAATCTACTTTCTGTAATTATGGATTTGCCTGTTCTGGACATTTAGTAGCATGTGTGGTCTTTTTCTCTTTGGCTATTGTCACCTAGCATAATATTTTTAAGGTTTATCCATGTTACTTTATGTATCAGCCATTGCATTTTATGGCTGAATCATATTCCATTGTCTGAATGGACTTCCTTTTGTTTGTCCATCAGTTCATGGACATATGGGTTGTTTTTGCCCTTTGGCTATGGTGAATAATGCTGCTATGAACATTTGTGTGCAAGTTTTTGTTTCAACACCCGTTTCACTTCTTTTTGGGTGTATACCTAGAATTGACTTGCAGGGTCATTATATAGTAATCCTGTGTTTGATTTTTTGAGGAAATGCTATAAAGTAGTGCCACAGTCCAGCTGGGCAAAATAACCGGAAGGTGACAAGCAACTTGAAGGTTGAAGTGGGAACTGCTTTATTACAGAGAAACTCAGCAGGCACCCAAGGTAGAGGGAGCCGCTTTATTGTGGGACAGCAGAGGTATATATACTTTACTGATTACACAAAGCTTGTCTCAATTAGCATCATCTAGATACAGTAGTCATCCAATAAGGAATCCCCATCATCTTTTTTTTTTTTTTAAAGAGAGTGAGAGAGGAGGGGGGGAGAGAGAGAGAGAGAGAGAGAGAGAGAGAGAGAGAGAGAGAGAGAGAATTTTTAATATTTATTTTTTAGTTCTCGGCGGACACAACATCTTTGTTGGTATGTGGTGCTGAGGATCGAACCCGGGCCGCACGCATGCCAAGCGAGCGCGCTACCGCTTGAGCCACATTCCCAGCCCCGTCCCCATCATCTTAATGGCTCGCTGGCGTTGCCTCACAAACCACTCCTCCTGGCAAACTGCCAGGAGCCATCTTGACTTGATTTGCAGTCCCTAACATCTCCCCCTTTTGTTTTATTAAACAACAAATATGTGGTTTAGGGACCGTGCCTGTTTTAGGTTGTCCAATACTACATATGGTCCTTACCCATCATTGGATGGTCTGACCTCAAATTGTCAGCCTCCTGGCTTAGGTTGGTACCATTGTAATTACCCGTCTTTGACTTCCAGTCCAACATATTTAGACAACCTGCCACAAGCAGAAGGAGGAGGATACAAAATGCCATGATACCAAGCCAATTGACGGCTCCAAGTAAGAAGTCCTTGGAAAAATTGTACCACTAATGGCACTGTCAGCAAAGATACCCTGGTACTATTACAATTATCAATAGATTAGCTCATAATACATATAAGTGATACACAGTCCAGATAAGTTCTGTAAGCAGCTTAAAGCAGAGGAATCCATTAATATGTCTATTCCTTCTTGAAGTAAATACAGTTTGTTGTGATAGCTATCGCAGAAACTAGTAGCAGCAGCAGAAACAGCAACAGTTGTGATGATGGTAGCTGTAATTCCGAAGTCTCATTTGGTTTTTCAATAATACTGGAAATTCTTCTATTTTTGTCTTCACTGGCACTGGGATGAAGGTAGGAATTCTGACAATGATGGCTAAAAAAAAATTGTGTAGCATTCTAGCAGGCACTAAGAAAACAATTTTCTGAACAATTTAGTACATTATCCTGAACAAAATTATTAAATATAATGAAAAGGAAAGGTGAAAGTAAACAAACAGATCTGTTAACTTCCTTTTTTGTTCACATTTTAAAACAATCCTTCTAAATTTCTGAATTTAGGTAGATTATTTCATAGACATCAACATTTTGAACACCTAGAAAAACTAGGCTTAATTTAATTTTATTTTTTTTAAAGAGAGAGTGAGAGAGGAGAGAGAGAGAGAGAATTTTTTTTTTAATATTTATTTTTTAGTTCTCGGCGGACACAACATCTTTGTTGGTATGTGGTGCTGAGGATCGAACCCGGGCCGCACGCATGCCAGGCGAGCGCGCTACCGCTTGAGCCACATCCCCAGCCCCCCTAGGCTTAATTTTAAAGACATCTTTACTTTCATCTGTTTACCCAATTTAAATTAAACTGTTTGAAACACGTGAATAAAAGATATTTGGATCCATTTTTTTTTAAATTTTCATGAGCGCTCCTCATAAATGATATATGGACATATGCACATACAGACATACAACACATAACAAGTGTGCACACATAACATACAACACATAACACAATAGTAGAGGCCTTGTAGCTTTTCACAGGTGAAATCTCCATTGCAATGTTTAAAAACTCCACAGTTGATCAAAAAATAAAACTGATCAGAAAAACATTAACCTAGGTCTGTATGAGCTCAAAAAATAAAATAGAAAAAAGCATCCTGGCTATCACCTGGGTTTGACTCTTCTTTTGATATCTCATCCTTCTTCCTGTAACTTGCATATTCCCACAAGTAAGCCTCAAGGTTTTTTACATTGAAATAGGCCTTAATGGTGCTCATTATTCATTAGCCTCCTGGTGTGGGAGAACCATTGTCGCAGATGTAAGTATAGTCAAGCTGGAGCTCTGGATATCAGCTGTTATGGATTTGAGCCAAAACATCTTCTTTTTGGTCTGTAGAAATCATTTTAGTTAGTCTCTCTGGAATCCAAATCGGCTGCTGTTCTCCCTTGTCACTTACTCCAAAGTGTCCTGGAGCTCCCCGTACTGGCCACCATATGCTGCAGTCTGGCTGGGCAAAATAACCGGGAGGTGATAAGCAACTTAAAGGTTGAAGCAGGAACTGCTTTATTACGGAGAAACTCAGTGGGAACTGAGCGGGAACTCAAGGTAGCAGGCACCCAAGGTAGAGGGAGCCGCTTTATTGCGGGACAGCAGAGGTATATATACCTTACTGATTACACACAGCTTGTCTCAATTAGCATCAACTAGATACAGCAGTCAGCCAATAAGGAATCCCCATCATCTTAATAGCTCCGTGGCATTGCCTCACAAACCACTCCTCCTGGCAAACTGCCAGGCGCCATCTTGACTTGATTTGTGGTCCCCAACAAAGTAGCTAAACCATTTTACCTTCCCACAAACAATATCTGAGGGTTCTGATTTTCCACATTCCCATCAACGTTTGTTATTGTCTTTTATGCCTTAGCCATTCCTGTACTTGTGGACTGGTATGTCATTGTGGTTTGGTGTTTTCATTTTCCTAATTACTAGTGATACTGAGCATCTTTTTATGTGTTTGCTGGTGACCTGTATATATTCTTTGGAGGAATGTCGATTTAAGTCTTTTGTTTTTAAATCGGGGTTTTTTTGTCTGTTTTTGTTTGTTTTGTTGTTATTGTTGAATTATTAAGAAGTCTTTATCTTTTCTTGACCTTTACCAGTCACATGACTTGGAAATATTTTCTCTCTTATGGGTTTGACTTTTCACGTTTTTCATAGTGTTCTTGTTTGAACAAAAATTTTTAATTTGAATGAAGTTCAACTTATCTACTTTTACTTTTGCTTCTTATGCTTTGGGTGTTACATTTAAAATATGGCTGCCTAATCCAAAGTCACAAGGATTTACCTATGTGTTTCATTCTAAGAGTTCAGTAGTTCTTACATGTAGGTCTTTGATTATTTTGTCCATATGGTGTGAGGTAGGGATCCAGCTTCCTTCTTTTGCTGGTGGATCTCTAGTTGTCCTGGCAACATTGGATGACCTTGGCACTCTATCCCTCTGGACTCTAACTTCGATTCCCTTGATCTATATTTTTATCTTACTCTAGTGCCACACTATTTGTATCATTACACCTTTGTAAGAAGTTCTGATAGTAGGACATGTGAGTCTCTCAAACTTGTTCTTCTTTTTCAAAATTATTTAGGCTTTGGGGGTCCCTTAAAATAATTCCGTATATATTTTAGGAAAGGGTTGTCCATTTCTGCAAAGAAGTCAGCTGGAGTTTTGATAGAAATGCTATTGAAGTGGCAGCTCCATTTGGAGAGTGTTGCCATTTTGCCATCTTAACCATATTTCATCTTCCAGTGACTGGCCTCTGTTTATTTAAGTTGGGGATCAGAGCAGGACATTATGCATGCTAGGCACGTGCTAGACCACTGAGTGACATCCTTAGTTCTCTTTTATTTCTCTCAACCACATTTTATAGTTTTCACCGTACAAACTTTGCACTTCCTTCCTTAAATTTATTTCTAAGTCTTTTTTTTCTTTTAGCAAAAATAAGTGGAATTGTTTTCTTTTTTGGATTGTTCATTGCTGATGTATAGAAATACAAGTGGGGCTGAGGATATGGCTCAGTAGTAGAACACTTGTCTAGCATGTGCAAGATCTTGTTTGATCCCCAGCACCACATACACACACACACACACACACACACACACACACACAATACAAAACTAAATTTTTATATTGAAGTTGCAACTTAGCTGAACTCACATATTAACTCTAAAAGTGGGTGTTTTTTTTTTTTTTTTGGTACATATTTATTGTCTTTAGGGTTTTCTATACTTAAGATCATGTTCCATGAATAGAGTTATATTTCATCCTCTTCCTTCTGGATGCTTCCTTTCCCCTCTTTGCTTAATTGCCTTGGCTAGAACTTCGAGGACAACGTTGAAAAGAAATGGCTGTCTGATAGCTGATCTTCAGGGGAGAGCGTTCATTAGTCCGTCCGTCATAAAGTACCACATTAGTGAATGATTTTCACAGATTCAGTGATTTTCACTGCCTTATGAAGGCAGATACATGTTTTCCCTTCACCTAGTTTGTTAAGTGCTCTTATTGTGAAAAAACTTGGATTCTTATCAATTAATTTTTCCATGTCTATTGAGAGGGTCATGCATTTTTCCCCTTTTCTATTAATATATGAGAGGTTTTTATTTTTTCTCCTCTTCTTGACATCAAATATGTGATGTCTTTTCCAATACGATTTCTCCAGGGTTTGAGAGTAATATGATTGTCTAGCATACACAAGGTCCTGGGTTCAATCCCCAGTACCAAAAAATAAGAAAAAGGAAAAGAAAAAATCAATTCCACTTCTACCATGATCTGATACCAACCAGGTGTCCGACAATTCAATTCAATTCTGATACTAACTATCCAAAGTCACCCAGGCCCTACAGGTTAAGGGCTCCCTCAGTTCCATAAGATCTGCTTCAAACACCAGTCACAACCAGGATGCCCAGGGCACCCTCATTTCTGCCAGGCCAATTACAAATTCAGGGGTTCCCCCTGTCCCACCCCCAGGGAATAACTCACAGAACTCATGTGAGCACTTTACTTAACTATTTCCAGTGTATTATAAAGGATGCCACTCAGGAACAAATGGAAGAGAGGTATCCGGCAAGGTACCTGACAGACATTCAGTGAATGTTTATGGAAATCATGCTATAAACGTCCGTCCTGACAACCAGCAAGCGTTGTGTTTTAGTTGTGTATTGTGGTTAGTTTCGTTGTTTCTGTTGTGACTAAGGTGAATTCTAGCCCATCTCCTGTCCTCTCTGGCCTCTAGCTCAGGGTCCTTCCAACCCATGACAATCTCTTAGAGTAGCTGTCCAGGGGGTCATAGAGTTGAACCTCCTCTGGAGTCAAACCAGAGCTGACAAGTACACAGCAGTCTCGTGACCTTGACTGTGGTAACATTTGGACTAGCTAAGTCAGACAGGAGACCTTTACTTTCCAAATGTTCAGGTCTCCCAAATGTTCACGTCAGCTCCACAGTTCCTTGTGCTGCCCATGAAAGCTACAAAGAGTTAATTCCAGGAAGCCATGTCTATTAATCTTGACATCTGGATAAAAACTAAATTTGAGACCTCAATTACCTGATTGAGTCCCATGTAGACTTAGCCAGCAGTAATATTGATGAGGGCAGCAATCATTTCTCTCACTTGGAGACCCGATTGCAATCCCATCCTAAGCAATCTGTCCTTCAAGTGCATCCGGAAGTGGGCATTATTTTCTCTTTTGTTCTGTTTTTTTTTGGTTTTTTTGTTTTTGGTTCCTGAACCTTTAACCCTCTGTGCTCCATAGTCTTTTACAGTCAGGAAGCCATTCATGTTCTGCCGGTCAGTCCTCAGCCACTGCCACGCAGGTTTAGCCACACCCACTCATCAGGTGAAGGAAACCGAGGCTTGAAGCGGTGAAGTCACCTCTCTGTATCATCCAGATGGGAAGGGGCAGCAAGGGATGGGACTCAGAACTTGACTTTCTGGCTCTAGCTGCACTGCTTTGTCTAGGCTGATGGGCTACAGAGGACTTCATTCAGCAGGTCCAGACATTTTCAAAAGACCACAGACAGAAAGCCCCAAACTTCTCCTGGGTTCATGGGGATGATGAAGGGCAAAGGCTGGCTGAATGGCCCCAGGGGAGGAGAGACAAGAATTTTGAAAGGACAGGAGTGGGTGCTTTCAGCAGGTCGGGTGATTCTGCCATCAGAACCTAGCATCCTGAACTCTCAAGTCACCATTTATGTCACTGGTCTCCATTTGTAGTTCCCCTCTGCTGACCCTTGTCAATTATTCCCCGGTGAAATATTGGTGGCACATTTTATTATCCCAAAGTACCTGGCGTCCCCCTGTCCAGCTGTGTGGACAGTGGGCATGTGGGCAGACAGCGTGAATACCTCTGAGGAGGTGTCTGAGCCAAATGAGTCGTGGAAACAGATCCTCATCCACAAATAGTCAAGCAGTGGTGGCAAAGGCCATGTCCCTAAGAAAAGATTAGGAGCCTTCTCCAAGCCGGGTTCCCGTCCTGAGCACCAGTGGGTGACAGCTGCCCTGCTAGAGGGAGAGAGAGCACAGCTCTGTGAGTAGGACAGGGCTGTTTGCTTTTCTCTTCTGCACTTTACCACTGCACAAAGAGGAGAAGAGAGAGCTGTTGAAATCCATCCCATGTGCATTCCTCACCCTGGATCCTCCCTCCAGCACTCAGTCAGTGTGTATCCACATCTGTCACAGGAGGGGCCTGATGTGTGCTCGGGGGATGCAACCACAGGTTCCTGCCTTCATGGAGGTTGGAGTCTAGTAGGGGGAGAAAAATCAAAATTAATTAACAAACCAATCATGAGAAGTCCTGAGCAATAAACACATCCTCTGGGGCTGGGGATGTGGCTCAAGCGGTAGCGCGCTCATCTGGCATGCGTGCGGCCCGGGTTCGATCCTCAGCACCACATACAAACAACGATGTTGTGTCCGCCGATAACTAAAAAAAATAAATATTGAAAAATTCTCTCTGTCTCTCTCTCTCCCTCTATCACTCTCTCTTTAAAAAAAAAAAAACACATCCTCTTTGCTGGAGAGAAAGAAAGGGAGACTTAACTGGGATGGATGGTTAGAAAGACATCTTTTCAAGGACCTGACAGGTTAAGTTCTATTTTCTTCCCCTTGGATCAGCAGAAGCAGTTAAGAAAGGAGTGTTCTAAGCAGAATGAACAGCACAGGCAAAGCCCCGGGGTGGCAGAGAGATAAAGACCTTTAAGGAAATGAAAGAAGCCCATGCAGCTCGTGTGTGAGAGCCAGGAGATGGTGGGAGGCAGAGGCAGGGAGGGAGGCAGGGGCCAGCCAGGCCAAATCCTGTTCCCTCCTCCCTAGCCTCCTGTTCCCCTTGGCATGAGGAGACTTTGGAAGAGGGTGTCCGTGGAGTTGGTCAAGGAAGTAGGACAAGGGCAGTAGACTCAGATGGGGTTATTGGTCTGGATGTTTTATTCCTCCGTATTCTACGTCCTTCTCCCACTACGGCCTCTTGACTTTGGCTTGACCTTGGGACTTACAACAGGTGACCGTGAGGACAGGTAGTGGTGCTGTGTTGTGGGGTCTACCCTCTGTGTGCTTGCCTTTTGTCATTGAAGGAACAAGGCTTGGGGGAGTCCCAGGAAGGTGGAGAGACACCTGAAGCAGACCAGGACCTAACCTGAAGCCTGGACTCCAGCCCCATGGAGCCTGGCTGCAGGTGACATGCCCTGGAGGGCTTTGCCCCTGGGGCAGCAGCTGGCTCAGGCTAGCAGGATGGTGAGGACTTTTCAGAGGAGTAAGTGACAGTGACAGGCTATGTCTGGAAGAAAGAAAAGCCAAGATAGAAATGGAAGTCAGGTCAGAAGAATGAGATTTGTTCTGTGTGATCCAAAAGTTAAGTGAGTGGCTATACAGGAAGGCAGGTGTAGTTACACCCAGGAAAGAGATTTTATCAACTGAGAGACCAGGACAATGGAATGAATCAGCTCAGAGACTATCTTCCACCACTAGACAGCATACAAATAGCACTGTAATGCCTACTGTGTGCAAGCATGCAAGTGCGTACACACACACACACACACACACACACATATTTTAGGGGGGTTCTGGGGATTGAACTCAGGGGTGCTCAACCACTGAGCTACATCCCCAGTCCAATTTTTTTTTTTTTTGTATTTTATTAGAGACAGGGTCTCCCTGAGTTGCTTAGCGCCTGCTGTTGCTGAGGCTGGCTTTGAACCCACGAACCTCCTGTCTCAGCCTCCCAAGCTGCTGGGATTACAGGTGTGTGCCACTGTGCCCAGCTACCCACATATTTTAAATTTTTATTTTCTGAAGTTTCTCATACACAAACACACACACACACACACACACACACACAAAATCTCAGAGATAAGAATCCTTTTAAAGATAAGAGAATTGAGATTCAGAGAGAAGGTAGGAAACAGGCAGAAGTTCATAGCCATGAGTCAGTCACAGAGGCAGGGTTTGAACACAGGTGTGTGTCTGCCACGAGAATCCTCCCAGGCCAGAAGCTGGTTTCCAGAGGATTCGAGTGCAAAACCGGGAGTGTTGCCCAAAGCCTCCTGGGCCCCAGGATGAAGTTGTCACTCATATTTGTCACGTTTCACTACTTGGGAGATAAGAGCTGGTAGGGAAAATAAGAAATGCAATGAGTTTTTTCTTGTAAAGCTAGATTTATTCAATTTAAATGGTTTCCCATTCCAATTTTATATCTTTAATCTGATATTCTATCTTTTTGATTCTCTTTAAAAAAATCAAATAATGATGTTAGTTTTAAAAGTTGTCTTAGCTTAGCAAAATAAAAAGTTGTCCATCTTGGCAAGTATTTTTGAAATGATATGAGCTGTGAAATGGAAAAGTCTAGAAGCCACTCTTTGGATGACCTCCAAGGGATGCCTCCAGGCTGAACTTTTATAGCTTCTTGTTTTTTTAAACTGAAAAGGTCAAGTAACAGGCTGGAGACCTCAGGATTCTGCTTGGGCCTGCAGTTACGGCCAGGCAGAGGGAGGGCTGCAGGGTTGGCTGCTTCCTCACACTCCAAAAGGAGGCTCATAAATCCAACTCCACATCAAGGCAGACCATCTGCGTTTCTCTCCTGTCACCATTGTGCTGACTCAAGGGGAGTAGGTCAGCCGTGTCCCACCTGTAATGGTCTTGGTCACAGTATCATGATGGAGAGTTGGCTTGTCTAGGTGCCCACCCCAGGTGACCTGCCAGGCAGCTATGCTGATGAGACCTCGGGCAGAAACCTCACCCCACCCCATCACTCATGGCACAGAGCCCAAAGTGTTCATTTAGGGAAAGGCCTGGCTGGGTGGGGGGCATCTCTGAGCCACAGGTGAAGGTCATTAGCAGGGACTTCTTCTTCGAGGCTACTCCCATCTGTCCTTTCCTTTTAAAATAGCTTTATTGAGATATAATGTATATATGTTATAATTTACCCATCTAAAGTGCATGATTCAGGCAGGCGTGGTGGCGCACACCTGTAATCCCAGCTACTCTGGAGATCAAGGCCGGAGGCTCGCAAGTTCCAGGCCAGCCTCAGCAAGTTGGCAAGACCTCGTCTCAAATAAAAAGGGCTGGGGGTGTAGCTCAGCGGTACAGCACTTGCCCAATATGTGGGAGGCCATAAGTTTGATCCCCAGTACTACACATAAATAAAGTACATGGTTCCGTTTTGTAATATTTTCATGACCTCAAAAAGAAATATCCTGCCCATTAGCCATTTATCTCCTGTTCCCTTCACCCCACATCTTTTAACCCTACACAACCACTAATCTAGTGTCTATCTCTGTGGATTGCCCTATTCTAGCATTTCATGTAAATGGAATGTTACCATATGTGTGGCCTTTTGTGATTGGCTTGATGGTTTCAGAATTTGTGTTGTAGCATTGATTCTTCATTCCTCATTTTAGACTTTATTTAGCAGAAAGGACAGAGAATCCCCGCTCCACACCAGGCCTTTCCATGCACAGCCTCCCCCACTAGAGGGGTACACTTGTTAGGCACCAGAGGGGACTTGGTAGACTCAGTGAAGCTCCGGGGCACCTTGCTGACACTCAAAGTCTACAGCTTACATTAGGGTTCACTCTTGCTGTTGAACACTGTGTGGATTTTGACAAACACACAACATGTATCCACCATTATAGTATCGAATAGAATATTTCACCTTCCTGAAAATCCTTTGTGCTCTGCTTTTTCAACCCCCGCCCTTGGCAAACATAGATGTTTTTACTGTCTCCATAGTCTCCCCTTCTCTAGATGCAATAGAGTTGGATTCACACAGTGTGGCGTCTTTCAGATTGGTTTCTTTCACTTAGAACAACTCTCTCTTTTTCCCCCAAGTACTGGGAATTGAGCCCAGGGGTGCTCTACCACCGAGCCACATCCCCAGCCATTTTTATTTTTTTATTTTCAGACAAGGTCTCACTAAGTAAGCTTAGGGCCTCACTAAGTTGCTGAGGCTGACCTTGAATTTGCAATCCTCTTGCCTCTCCTCCTGAGATGCAGGGATTACAGGTATAAGCCACTGTACCCAAGTGGCTTCTTTTGCTTAGTACCATGTCTTTTCATGTATGAACACCTCATTTCCTTTCAGCACTGAATAGTACTTGATTATATGGTAGTACCACTGTTTATTATGCATTCCTCCACTGAGGGACTTGTTGGTTACTTCCAGTTCTGGCAAATATTAATAAGGCTGTTATATATCATTCCTATTCATAGTTGAATAATATTCCATCATATGCCTATGCCACCTTTATTTATGTACTTATCACTTGATGGGCCTTCAGGTTATTTCTACCTTTTAGTTATTTTGAATAGTGCTGCTAGGAATATTCCTATATAGATTTTTGTTTGATTGGGATTTGAATTGTTTTCAGTTTTGGGGGGGTCTATGCCTAGGAGTGCAATTTCCAAATCACATGGTAACTTCATATTGAACTATGTGATGACCTGTCAGACTGTTTTCTTTTTTTTTTTCCAGATTATTTCATTTTATTGCATTGTAGTCAATTAAATTTTGTGTTGGATGAACCCCATCTTATAAAATTAAGGTGTGATTAGAGGGAAAAAATAAAGTCAAATTCCAACCAAACTAACATCTTGAGAGAGAATCTATAGATAATTTTTTTATCAGTTTTAAAGTTACATATATCTAATTTTTGGTTTAGAACCTGATGTTGTTCTGTGTTCTTTCTCGGCGTCCGGTGGTACTTAGACTGAGACTCGCGATGGACGAGCCTCAGAGGCTTCAGAGGGAAGGCGTGATCACTCTGTGAAAATCTCCTTGGAGTTCTATTTTCATCAAAACCAAACTGCCTTAAAATGAGAGCCGTTTAAAACAAGCTCTTCCGTGAACATTTGAACGTTTGTAAGGAAATGCACAGAAGCCCAATTATCAATCTGAAAAACTGTATCCAAGAAGATGCCCCATCAGTCTGTTTTCAAAAGTATCACGGTATCATTTCTCGTTCCCGCCAGCACTCTGCCAGGGTTCCAGTTCTCCCCATCCATGACCACACCTGTCATTACCTGCTTTATTCTGGCCATCCGAGTGGGGGTGAGGTGGTTTCCTGCTGTGTTTTGGCCTTGCATTTTCCCCTGACTACAACACAGCATCTTTTCAAGTGCCTATTGGCCATTTGCGTATTTTCTTTGGGGAGATGTCTATCTAGATCCTTTGCTCATTTTAAAAATTGGATTATTAGGCCGAGTGCAGTGGAGCATGCCTGTAATCCCAGTGTCTCGGGAGGCCGAGGCAGGAGGATCATGGGTTCAAAGCCAGCCTCAGAAACAGTAAGGTGCTAGGCAACTCAGTGAGACCCTGTCTCTAAATAAAATACAAAATAGGGCTGGGGATGTGGCTCAGTGGTTGAGTGATCCTGAGTTCTATCCCCAGTATCCCAACCCCCCAATTGGATTATTTTCTTTTTATTATTGAGTTGTAGGAATATTTTTTAAAAAATACATTCTTGCTACAAACAATCCCTTTAACAGATGTTTTTCAAATATTTTCTCTCACCTGTATACTCTTACATAGTGTACCCCTTATCTTCCCTGTTCCCTGCAAAACTGGAAACAGTTTTTTGTTTGTTTGTTTGTTTTTGTGCTGGGGATTGAACCCAGGGGTGTAACCACTGAGCAATATCCCCAGCCCTTTTTATTCTTTTATTTTGTGACAGGGTCCTGCTAATTTACTTAGGACCTCACTAAGTTGCTGAGGCTGGCCTTGAACTTTCTATTCTCCTGCCTCAGCCTCCTGAATTGCTGGGATTATAGGTGTGCACCACCACGCCCAGCCAGGAGAAGATTTTTAAAACTCACCCACTTCTGGGTTTATACCCCAAAGAATTGATGGTAGACACTGAAGCAGGTATCATCAACTGAAGCAGGTAACATCAACAACTAAAAATATATATATAAACATCAATATTCACAGCAGCATTATTCACAATAACTGAAAATGACAACAACCCAAATGGTCATTAATAGACATTATGGTTTAGATATGCGGTGTCCCCCAAGAGCTGTGTCTGAGGCAATGCAAGAAAGTGTAGAGGTGAAATGCAAGGGTTATGAGAGCCTTACCTGACCAGTGTGCTCATACTGACGGGATGAACAAGGTGGGAACTGTAGACAGGGAGGGTGTGGCTGGAGGAGGGGGTCACTGGCAACGTGACTTTGGGGTTTATATTTTATCCATGGTGAGGGGAGGTCTCTCTGTGTCCTGGTGACCATATTCTGAGCTGTTTCCCTCTCCCACTATGATGTTCTGCCTCACCAAGGGCCAGAGGAATGGAGCCAGCCGTCTACGGACTGAGATCTCTGAAATCGTGAATGCCAAATAAACTTTTCCTCCTGTAAAATTGTTTTTTGTCAGGTTGTTTGGTGGCAGCAATGAAAAAAACTGTCTTAATAGATCCATGGAGAACTGGGCTGGGGCTCCGTGGCAGAGCACTTGCGTAGCATGTGTGAGGCACTGGGTTGGATTCTCAGCACTGCATATAAATAAATGAATAAAATAAAGGCCCATCAACAACTAAAAATATATTTTAAAAATTTTAAAAAAAAGCAGGTATCAGAGTGAAAGCTCTGATACCTGCTACAACATAGATAAACCTTGAGAACTTCCACTAAGGAAAATAAGCCAGACATAAAAAGGACCAATAGAGTAGGAGTCTACTTATATGAGATACTGAATCAAATTCATAGAGACAGAAAATAGATGGTGGGTGTCAGGGAGGGATGGGAGGGAAGAGGGGACGGGGAGTCCTGGTTTGACAGGTAGAGTTTTTGTTGGGGGAAGATGAAAACAGTTTTGGAGCCGGGGGTGGTGATGGCTGTCCATTGGGGTGACTGTACTCAACCCCGCTGAGCTGTACACCTACAATGTAGTTAAGATAGTGAATTTAGGTTATGAATATCTGACCGTCCCTAAATACCAGTTAACCAAATGGGAGAAAACGGAACAGAAAAACACTTTCCCATTGAAAGAAAGGCAGCTTGCCAAGTGGGCCTGCCCTGTGGCTGGCTCCAGGGTTCCCAGAGAGCGAATGTGAGCCCCTTGCTAAGGTGTGAGAAGGAGCAAGTGGGCCGGGACCAGGTGGGGCGGCCACCTGCTCAGGCAGGGAGTTTCCAGAGGGGTTCACTCTGAGTCAGGAACCTGGGGAGGATGGGTAGATACTGGACAGAGATCTGGCTTCGGAGTCCATCTGCCTTCTGGATGGGCCACGTTATCTTGAGCAAGTTACTCTACCTCTCAGGGTCCCCACTTCCTCAACTGTAAAATAGGGAGGCGATCATTCCTTCCTGGTTCTGTAACTGTGCCACAGGTCCCTCCCACCTCCACCATGGAGACCACAGTCCTCGGCCGTTTCTGCTCGGCTCCTGTGCTCGCTTTCTGCGTGATGCCTGATGGCTCTGGACCTCAGTTTCCCCACGTGTAAGGGGAAACTTACCTTCGTCAGGTGGGGGTGAGTACACCTGCCCCTCGTGCCGTGAGGTTGTGAGGTCGGTGAGAAAGCGTTCTGTAAATGGAACAGCCTCGAGCAGGAAAGTAAAATGCAGATTAAAAAATAAAATACTTAGCATAATAATGAACTGTGAACCCAGGGTACTGTGATTAATTAAAAATGATCCTGCATAATATGCAGCCATTAAAATAGATAATTATGAAACAAGCAACACCATTTATGGGAGGTAAGGATGCTTATGAATGTGCACAAGCATCAGAACTATGTAAAATTATGTACAATGTAGACAAAGGCTAGAAAGGATCACAGAAAAACATCTAGGTAATTAAGCATGGGAGGATTATAGGTGATTTAAACACATTTTAAAACGTTTTTTTTTTTTGTGTGTGTGTGTGTGGTACTGGAACCTAGGATTAAACCCAAGGGCACTCTACCACTGAGCCGTATCCCCAGCCCCTTTACTTTTTATTTTAAGACAGTGTCTCCCTATTGTCCAGTCTAGCCTTGAACTTGTGATCCTCCTGTCTCAGTCTCCCAAGTCACTGGAATGTCAGGTGTGTGCCACTGAGCCAGGCTAAATTTTTTTTTTCTTGGTACAGGGGTGCTTAACCACTCAGGAGATTTTTTTTCTTGGTACAGGAGTACTTAACCACTCAGCCACATCCCCAGCCCTTTTACTATTTTGTTTAGAAAGAGGGTCTTGCAAAATTGCTTAGGGCCTTGATAAGTAGCTGAGGCTGGCTTTACACTTGCAATCCTCCTGCCTCAGCCTCCTGACTCGCTGGGATGACAGGTGTGTGCCACTGTGCCTGGCTAAACATATTTCCTTAAAGACATCATTATATTGTTTTGCAGGGTCTCATTGTGTTCTCACTCTGGTCTTGAACTCCTGGGTTGAAGCCATCCTCCTGCCTCAGCCTCCCAAGTAGCTGGGGATACAGGTGTGCACCATCATTTCTGGCTGTCATTATATTGCTTTTTTTTTTAATAGTCATTTTTTTAAAAAATTTCAATATTTATTTTTCAGTTTTCAGTGGACACAACATCTTTGTTGGTATGTGGTGCTGAGGATCGAACCCGGGCCGCACGCATGCCAGGCGAGCGTGCTACCGCTTGAGCCACATCCCCAGCCCCATTATATTGCTTTGATAACACACACATACAATTAAAAAACAGATCAGGTTAGATTGGCCTGCATTTGAATTCTGGCTTGTTTGGAGCTCTATGGAATGAAACCTTAGTAAGAGTCCAGGAGCTGTTCCTGCAGATCCCCCAGGGGGCCTTCCCTGCCTGCCCTTCCTGGCTTAGTCCACCACTTACAAGCCCTGGGGGGTCCCAGCACCCCTCCTAGCAACTCCAGAAGCTGGGCGTGTCACATTCTACCCACTTGATCACCCTCCTGAGCCTGGGTTCACTCTATCAAGTGGGGAGAGAATCCCCAGAGCTGCTGGAGGATGAAAGGAGCTGGTGGATTTGGAAGTACTGAATCCACTGGACCCACTGGACAAATCTGGGGGTCCCTACACCCACCTCAACCGCAGAGGGGACAGGGCTCCACATCAGGGCAGCTCACCGTCTCCAAAGCCTGCTTGGTTCTCAGGTCGACCGCCAGCTGTGTTTTGGAGGTCTCGGATTTGTTCGGTACACACTAACATTCCTTCAAAAGCAGAACACGGGAGACATGACTGTGCTCTCATTTAAAATGATTTTTTTTTTTTTTAGTCAAAGGGCATAGCTGTTCTTCCAGCCCTAGCCCCAGAGGGATCATCTCTCATCCTCTGGCTGTGTCTTCTGCAGGTTGTCTACCTATTCCTGAGACTGTGTCCTTATTCGACATCTTAAACATACACACACACTGGCTTTCTGCAATGTTAGAAAGAAAGCTCCCTTGCCTCCTCTTCCCTCTCCCTTCCTCTCATTCTCCCAACACAGTGGTATCAACATTTTGGCTATAGTTGTCACTTTTAGATATGTGCTGTCCTCCTGTCCACCCACCCGTGTTTCCCAACGCCGCTCGTCCAGGGCTTCTTAAGAAGAGGCAGCTACTGCCCCAGCCTTCTCCCTTCTCTCCCTGAGTTTCTATGGTATACAGCAGGCCCTCCGTATCTAGATGTTCAGCATCCAATAATTCAACCAAATGTGGATCAAAAAATATTCCCCCCAAATGCATCTGTACTAAACACCTACAGGCTTTTTTCTTGACATTATTCCCTAAACAATATATCATAACAGCCATTTATATAGCACTTATATCATAAAAGGTATTATACATAATCTAGAGATGGTTTCCAGCCTGTGGAGGCTGTGCATAGGGTATGGACAGATACTATGTCATTTTATATAAGGGACTTGCATATCCTGAGTTCTTGCTACCTGCAGGGGGTCCTGGAACCAATCCCCTGAAGATACCTAGAGACACACTCTATCGTTTTTGCTTTTATATTGTCTTGATTGGCAGCCTCCTCATTTTTTTCCATAACTCTAATGAAGTCTTCCAGGCTTTGTTTATAAGTTGCATGTAAAAATCAGCAGATGATGCTTATGTTATTGAGACCATACACATGATTCTGTCCAGCCAGTAGTACATCTGATTATGCTTGCTTTCTTTCGATACTTTCTGTTGATCTGGAATTTCAAATAGCATTGTTTGACTTCATTATATTCTCAAGTTCTGCCGTCCCCCCTCCCCCGCCCAACTTTCCCTTCCAATAGAGGTTGTATTGAGTTTCCTCCCCTGCCCCAGATCTACCTCCTACAACGTTCCGATGTTCCTCCATCTGGGGACTTCCCTGGGTTCAACCAGTTTCTGAGATTAAGGTCATCATCTTTTCTTTTTCTTACTTATTTTACCACTACATACTATTGGTACCCTCAACAAAGGAGTGTGGTGGTCAAATTTTCTGAACCCTGGGTGGCTGTAAATCTATTCCGCCTTTTTGCTTGATAGATAATTGGGGTTAGCATTGACTCCTGGGTTATAAATCAAATTTCCCTTCAAACTTTGAAGGCACTAATCTATTGCCCTCTATATTGATTTTCCTATTGAAAGCTCTGACTCATTCTCATTCTTATTGCTTTATAAGGCGACTGGTCTTCGGTGGAAGCTTTTGGGGGTAATTCCCTTTATCCTGGGTGACCTGTGATTTCAGTGTTAACATGAGGTGTGGGCCTTGTTCCGAGGCCTTGTGTCCGAACACAAGGACCTCTCAGAAAATCTCCTGTATTATCTAATTTCCTCTCTTTTTTTTTTCTTCAGAAACTCTTATCCATTAGACCCCCTAACACCCCTTACCTATTAGATCACCTGTTTTTTTTCATCTCTTTGTCTTCATATTTTTCAAGTTCAAATACATTTAAGTCCAAGAACAATTTATCTTTCCCGGTTGCAGCGTAGATAGACTCTTATATGAAAGTGCATTTCTCGTTATATTGTTTCTGTAATAACAGAGTGACAGCCATTTCAAACAAGTTTCACTTAAGAGTTTAAAAATTACCATAAAAACAGAAACCAAAATTGCCTCTAATGAGCAAGGCTCTGAAAACATAACTACAAAATGAGAGGAAGGGCTTTTAGAGGCACGGAATGAGGATTGTGGTAACGGCACTGGGTGAGGCAGGAGTCAGCAAGGAGGAAAAAAAAACCCCATGATCTCAGCAAGCCCCTGCACGTGCTGCCCCGGTCAACTGGCTCTTGGTTCATGCAGCCCCCGACCCCTGCTTAGAAGTGGGTCGGGTCTGCCTTTAGGCAGAGGAGCTGGAAGAGTCGAATCTCAAGCCTGTAAGGGGATCTTCTCTGGACAAGGCAGTTGGATTGAGGATTACAGGGGGTCTTCCTACCCAGGACACAAGCCAATCGAAGCACTAGACCAGGGGATGCAGGAGCTGGCAGACAACTGAAGAATCAGGGCCTGGGGTAGTTGAGTGGATGTCAGGATTGACTGACTGTCAATGGACCAGGCGATAGAGGCTACGCTGCTCATGGGGCACCTGCCGAGTAGGTCAAGAGAAGCAGCATTCGCCTGGTCCATTGACAGTCCAAACCTTTCACTACCAAACTGCAGCCACTTCCTCCAGTGAAGACCACACAACAAAATAAGAAGACACAGTAGAAGTTCAAGGGCCTTTTGATGTTGTGGGATCCTGTGTGCATCCACTGTGATATTGCCAAAGCTTTGTATTAAGCCCCCCAAGACTTCACCCTCGTTGTGGTTGGACATCAGAGTGAGACAGCGTAAGGGATAGTGCACAGGGTTTTGTGCACAAAAATGCACAGACGTGAATGTGTGAGCACATACACACACACCCCAAGTGGTTTTCTTTTCTTTTCCTTTGCTTTCTTTCTAGTGCTAGATTTTGAACCCAGGGCCTCACACATGGTAGGCAAGAGCTCTACCCCTGAGCTACACCCCAGCCCTGATTCTTTCCTTCATGCACAAACCTGTGGAGAATCAGATCATCGACACACTGTGCTTGAATTAGATGCCCTTCTTGTTTCTGTGTCCCTCAGGGAGCAGACATGTGAACAGAAGAGGGCTGGCAATTCTTTCTGGTTCAGCGGCCCCCCAACATGAGATGTTTGGCAGGAGAGGAAGTTCGGAACCTGTTATCCCTCTGTTGATTGTTTATTTGCTAAAAGAATGATTTAGGCAATTAGTTATTCATGCAAATGTTTACTTATTCAACAAATGCTTATTGAGTTCCAGTAATAATAATAATAATAATTAGCACTCTTTGAGTGCTTACTATGCGTCCAGCACAGCGCTAAGCCCTCTATGTGCCAGATGTTAAGAAGATAGAACTAAAGATGCCGAAACCACTCTCCAGAAATAAGAGACCAGTAATCAGCCCCATGACCATTTTGTAAAACCTTCACAAAAACATTATTATTCTTGGGAGGGGATGTAACATAATAGGGCCTTTTGTATCAAGGACTTGGGTTGAAACCTGTTTATACCACCTTTGAGCTGTGCAACCTTGGATAAGTTACTCAAATGGTCTAAGCTTCAGTTTTTACCTTTGTAAAATGGGCATGGAATTACAGTGTCCCCCCCCCCCCCCCCGCCGTCTGTGGTTTCAGCTTTCTGTGTTTTCAGTTACTTGTGGTCAACTGTAGCCTGAGAATATTAAATGGAAAATTCCAGAAACAAATAATCCATAAGTTATCAACGATGAGCCATCTGAGTCGAATGATGAAATCTCACTCTGCTCTACTCCATCCCACTCAGGACGTGAATCATCTCCTTGTCCAGCCCATCCACGCTGTACATAATACCTGCCCATTAGTCACTGAGCCGTCATCCTGGTTCTCAGAACCATCGTCCACATGTCACAGTGCTGGTTCGAGTAGGCTCGGTGGTGGCCGGACGCTACCTCACAATGCCTGAGTGTTGAGGTTTGTGCATGAAGTGTCCCCCACAGACTCCTGTGTTAAAAGCTTGGCCTCCATACAGCGATGTTCAGAGGTGGGGCTACGGGGAAGGGATTGGATCATGAGGACTCTCACCCTCCTGTGGATTGATCCATTAACAGCTGAATGGACCATTTGGAGGTGACAGAGGCTGTGGGAGGTGGGTCCTCGTTAGAGGAAGTAGGACACTGGGGGTGTGCCCTGGCAGGGTATTTCTTGTCCCTGGTCATTTCCCCCACCCTCTCTTTCTCTTTCCCTGTGGCCAGGAGCTGAGCTGCTTTCCTGAGCCACACCCTTCCTCCATGATGTCCTGCCTTATTTCAGGCCCAGAGCAATGCGACAAGCCAACCGTGGAGGGAAACTTCTGAAATCACAAGCCAAAATAAATCTTCTCTCCTTTCAGTGGTTCATGTCAGATATTTTGGCCACAGCGACAAACAACTGACTAACACACTAAGCCAGAGAACCCGTGAGCAAGTAATGTATGCAGAGAGAGACACCACATGGATAAAACTTATTTCAGTAGATTGTTATAATTGTTCTATTTTATTATGAGATGTTGTTAATCTCTTACCATGCCTAATTTATAAATTAAGCCTTGTTATATACATATATGTGTATAAGAAAAATCAGTATATGTAGGGTTTGGTATTAGGCAGTTTCATGTGTCTCAGAACATCCCCCCATGGAGAAGTGGGAGAGGCTACAAGAATAATAGCTATGCCCTGTGAGGTCATAAGGGTTAATGAGATAATGCATATAAAGGGCTATCACGCTGCCAAGCACATAGTGAGTTGTTAAGCACAGGTTACTCTGGGATCCTAGGTGAATAGCATGATGTTAAATTAAGGCAGCCACAGAGCCTGTATACTCACAGAATGAATAGGAGTTAAGACAAAGAAAGAAGTGAGATTATTAAACAGTTCATATTATTCCACCTGGAAGTCTAGTATCTTCCCTTATCAGTATTTTTTTTTTTTTTGGTACCAGGGATTGAACTTGGGGATACTCAACCACATCCCCAGCCCTATTTTATATTTTATTTAGAGACAGGGTCTCACTGAGTTGTTTAGTGCCTCATTGTTGCTGAGGCTGGCTTTGAACTCGAGATCCTCCTGCCTCAGCCTCCTGTGCAGCTGAGATTTCAGGCATGTGCCACCGCGCCTGGCTCCGCTTACCAGTATTTCTCTATAATAATGCAAATCTCTTCAGTTCCAGATTCTACCATCACAACTCACAGTGCATAATTACAGTAGGCCTTGGGAAATCTCTTCTTCCTTCTGGGCTTCAAACTCTTTACCTTTACAGAGAAAAATCTGTAACAACTCCACTTAGAAATCTGTCAAGGATGTTCATGATGGCATTGCTTATAATAGCAAAATCTTGGAGAGATTCTAAATGTCCATCCATGGGGAAATAAGCAGTTAAATAAATCATGATACATTCATACCATGGAAGATGATATAGCTGCTAAAAAGAGAGAGATAATTTTATATATACTGATAGAGAAAAAGGTACTTTATTGAGCTATAACTTATAGGCAGTAAATGCACCAATTCTGAGGCTAAGGTTCTATGTATTTTGACCAATATCTTCACCTGCATCAGTGTTACTCTGATTAAGATGAAAAATGTTTGCACCATTCCCTCAACCTTTCCCATCAATTCCTCCCCCCACACCAAAGCAACCACTACACTGCCTTTTAACATCACAGACTCAATTTGTCTACTCTTAAACTTCATATTTTTGAAATTATAGGGTCTTTTTTATGTTTTTGCATCGAACCATGCAAGTGATGGCAGTTTCCTTTTTTGTTGCTATTATGGACTGAATACTTGTGTTCCCCCCCCCCCCAAATTCATGATAAAACACTAACCCCCAGTGTGGCTGTACTTGGAGACACGGCACCTACAGAAATAATTAAGATTACACGAGGACCTAAGGGAAGGTTCTGATCAAATAGAATCGGGGTCCTGACAAGAAGAGACATTGAAGAGTTTGCCTCCCCACCATTATCTTGCCAGCACCTTGATCTTGGACTTCCTGTCTCCAGAACTGTGGTATTTTGTCATGGCGGCCTGAGCAGACTAACACATTGCTGAATGTATAGACAGTTTGTTTATCTAGTTCTAGTCCCTGTGATGGACATTTGGGCTGTTCCAGTTTTTATCCATTAAATGTTTGGACAAGACTTGTGTTCACATATGTGTGTGTGTGTCTTGGACATACACCTAGGAATTGAATTGCTCTGACATATTATGAGTACATGCTTAACTTTATTAAAGACTGCCAAACAGTTTTCAAGATGATACTTGAACACTGGTATGATTTCACACTCCCAGTGGAAATATAAGAGTACCAGTTGTTCTAGATTCTTGCCAACACTGGTTATATTCCATCTTTATTAGTTTTAGCCATTTAGTGTGCATAATGGTATATTTTTTGGTTTTAATTTGTATTTCCTTGATGATAAATAACAGAGCACCTTTTCTCATGATTATTTTATATCTTATTTCTTTTTTTTGTATTATTCTGTCTAGGACCTCCAGAGGGTTCAGATATCTTTTTTTTTTTTTTTTTTTTTTTTTTTTTTTTTTTTTAAGAGAGAGTGAGAGAGGAGAGAGAGAGAGAGAGAATTTTTTTTTTTTAATATTTATTTTTTAGTTCTCGGCGGACACAACATCTCTGTCGGCATGTGGTGCCGAGGATCGAACCCGGGCCGCACGCATGCCAGGCGAGCGCGCCACCGCCCGAGCCACATCCCCAGCCCCCAGATATCTTTTTTAAAAATACTTTTTGTTGTCTTTTGTTTTTTATTTTTGCAATGTTTTTTCTTCTTATTTTTTTTAGGAGTCTGTATGTATTCAGGATGTGAATCATTTGTCAAACATATGCACTAAAAGCATTTTCCTTGCTGGGCATGGTGTTACATGCCTGTAATCCCAACTACCCTGGGGGGATAAGGCAGGAATATCACAAGTTCCAAGCCAGCCTAGGTAACCTAATGTCACCCTTCTCAAATTAAAAAAAAAATCAAATAAAAAGGGCCAGGGATGTAGCTCAGTGGTAGAGCACCCCTGGGTTCAATCTCTAGAAGGAATAGATAGATAGATGATAGATAGATAGATAGATTTTCTTGTAGACTGTGATTTATCTCTTCATTTTCTCATTCATGCATCTTGAAAATCAGAAGTCTTTATTTTGATGACATACTGTTTATTTATTTTCTTTTCTTGTTAGTAATTTTTGTGTTTAAAGAAATCCTTGCCAGTTTACCCCAAGGTCATATTTGCCTGTTTTAGTCTAGAAGCTTTGTAGTTTTAGTTTTTGTGTTTAAGCTTATACTCCATTTAGTTAGTTCTTATATGTGCACTAAAGTATAGGTTGAAGTGTGTGTGTGTGTGTGTGTGTGTGTGTGTGTGTGTGTGTTTTACTGGTAATTGAACCTAGGGGTGCTCTACCACTGAGCTACATCCCCATCCCTTTTTCATTTTGATTTTGAAACCGGGTCTCACTAAGTAGCCATACTAAGTAGACGTATGAATATCATGTTGAAAAGATTATCTTTTCCCCATGAAATTACCTTTGAGGACAGAGGATATACTTCAGTGATAGAGCGTTTGTCTGGCAAGCTCAAGGTCCTGGGTTTTGAACCCTGATATCACATTAAAAAAAATAAAAATTATCTTTGAAACTTTGTTCATATCTAGTTGAGGCTATATGTGCATTCATCTATTTCTAGATTATTCCTTTTCTATTGATCCTTATGTGTATCCTTATGTCAATGCCCTAGTAAGAAATGAAGGCAGGTAATGTAAATTTTCTGTTTGTTGTTTTTCAAAATCATTTTGACTATTCTAGGTCATTTACATTTCCATTTAAACATTAGAATGGGCAAGCCAATTTTTACAATACAAAAAATCTGCTAGAATATCAGTTTGTATTACACTGAATCTATAGATCAATTTGCAAAAAAAAAATGACGTTTTGGGGCTAGAATTATAGCTCAATGGTAGAGTGCTTGCCTCGCACATGTGAGGCACTGGGTTCAATCCTCAGCACCACATAAGAATAAATAAATAAATAAATAAAGATATTACATCCATATTTTTAAAAAATCTTTTAAAAAATTGACATCTTAACAATACTGAGTCTTCTAGTCAATGGACATGGTATATATTTCCATTTATTTACATTTTAAAAATTCCTGCCAGCAATTTTCCCTCAATAGTTAATTTTTGTAAATGTTGTTTTAAAATTTTATTTTTAGTTATTCATTGCTAATATGTAGAAAAAGTTTATTTTTATGTTGACTTTACCTAGCAAAGTGCTTTGTAGATTCCTTTTGATTTTCTATGTATTAAGTTATATTATCTGCAAATAAAGACAGTTTTATTCTTCCCTTCCAATCTTTTTATATTTTATTCTTTTTTGTATTATTCTGTCTAGGACCTCCAGAATGATGTTGAACAGATGTGTCAAGAATGCACATCTTGGGGCTGGGGCTGTAGCCCAGTGGTAGAGTGCCTGCCTCATATGTGTAAGGCACTGGGTTCGATCCTCAGCACCACATTAAAAATAAATAAATAAAGATATTGTGTCCATCTACAACTAAAAAATATTTTAAAAAAAGAATGCATATCTTGGGCTGTGATTGTGGCTCAATGGCAAAGCCTTGTGTAACACATGTGAGGCCCTGGGTTCAATCTTCAGCACCACATAAAAATAAATAAATAAAATAAAGGTATTTAGATTTTAAAAAATGTATATCTTGGGGCTGTGATTGTGGCTCAGTGGTAGAGCACTTGCCTGGCACATGGTGAGGCACTGGGTTCAATCCTCAGCAGCACATAAAAATAAATACATAAAAAAATAAAATAAAGGTATCATGTCCATCTACAACTAAAAAAATGTCTATCTTTGCTTTATTCCCAGTCTTAAGGAAAAGTGTTTGGTCTTTTGCCAGTTGATATGATGTTAACTGTAGATTTTTCATTCGTGTCATTTGTTAGGATGAGCAACTTGCATGTTACCCTTTGCTTGCTGAGAGTTTTTTCTTTTTATCATGAATCACTTTGAGTTTCAACATATAATTTTTCAGCCTCTATTGAGATGATCACACGGCTACTCTCCTTCATTCTGTTAATATTATGAAATTACACTGATTGATTTTTTTACTAAATCAGCATTCCTAGAATAAACCACATTTAGCGTGATGCATTTTTCTATACATTGATAGATTGAATTTTCTAACATTTCGTTTAGAATTTTTATGTCTGTGTCCACAATGATTTCGATTTAAAATTCTTTTTCTTACCTAATGTTCTTATCAGATTTTGATATCAAGTCTCTGTTGAATTGAGAATCGTTTTATCTTCCTCTGCTCTCTGAAAACATTTGTATGAAGTTGGTGTGATTTCTCCTTTAAGCTTTTAATAGAATTCACCATTGAAGAAATACAAACCTGTAGCTTTCTTTGAAGGAAAGTTTGAAGGTATAAATTCAATTTGTGTGTGTGGTGCTAGGGATCAAACCCAGGGCCTCATGCCTGCTAGGCAAGAGCTACCCCACTGAGCTGCACCCCCAGCCCTGGAATTCATTTTTTTATGATTCCTATTTCTACCTCTTCTTGGATCAATTTCAGAAAATTTTGTTGTTCTTTAAGGATTGTTTGTTTTTCATTTCCTCTACATTTTTGAATCTATCATTGTATATCAGAGTGAAGACAGAATAACAGAGACCCAGATGGAGGGTATTGGACCACAATGTCTGGTAACAACAGGATGAGCCTCCCCCAGTTGCCCCAGCCTCGTCCCTGTAGAGATTCCAGACCTCAGAACCCAGAGGGGAACCCAAGAGGAGCCCGGCAGTTTCCCTGGTTGTCTGGGGAGGCCAAAGTGGTCAGAGTTCACACACACAGAGAAGGTGAGAGAACTCTGGAGCTTTGGGGAGAATCTTCTTGCGTCTTCAGCTACCTCCTAGGAGATGCCTGCAAACTTATCCAAGTCTCAAGAAAGAGCTGACCCCAAACATGAGGGGAGCCATCTTGGAAGCTTCCCTAGGACTGGAAACCGTCTCTCTTTCTGCAATTCAGCCAGAGTATTCAACGTGCCCAGAAAAGTGTTGTCTCAAATAGTGGGGCAAAGGGCTGGGGATGTGGCTCAAGCGGTAGCGCGCTCGCCTGGCATGCGTGCGGCCCGGGTTCGATCCTCAGCACCACATACCAACAAAGATGTTGTGTCCGCCGAGAACTAAAAAATAAATATTAAAAAATTCTCTCTCTCTCTCTCTCTCTCTCTCTCTCTCTCTCTCTCTCTTAAAAAAAAAAAATAGTGGGGCAAAGTTAGTCCTAGACTAAATGCTGCCTTGGTCCTTCTGACAAAGCTTTAAAAACAAAACCTGAAAGAACTGCACTGTTTCCAAGTAACTTAATCACATCTCAGAACAAAGGCCAAAAGTAAAAGAACAGGAAAAAAAATGGGTAGTATTTTTTATTACATTCTTGGTATTATGATTGATACATCACAGAGACTCTGGATGTTTTAATCTTTTTCTAAAGAATGTTGAATTTTATTTGGGTAGGCAGTTGCATTTTTGACGGGTCACCTTGCGCTTGGTAAGGGTTGGTGGTAGGCTTTGTTAAAGATTTCAGTTTTGTCTTTATTCTTTTTTTTTTTTTTTTTTTTTGGTACCAGGGATTGAATTCAGGGGCACTCAACCTCTAAGCGTCATCTCCAGCCCTTTATTTGTATTTTATTTAGAGACAGGATCTCACTGAGTTAACTGCTTAGGGCCTCCCTAAATTGCTGAGGCTGGCTTTGATCCTCCTGTCTCAGCCTCCCGAGCCTCTGGGATTACAGGCACAGGGCACCACCGTGCTCCACTTTGTCTTTAGTCTTAGATACACAGCATTTACTCCTAGGGCATGGTTGGTCCTTATTCCTAAAGAGAGGCCTTTCTAAAGGGTCTCCAGTACCTGACTGGTGTTTCTCAGCTCTGTCCATCTCCAAGTTCTAACTCTAAGTTCTTCCATTACTCTTCAGCTTCTGAAGTCTTGGTTCAACAGTGGGCCCTTTGACAGCTCTTTCCACTTGAACCTGTGAACATGGGCAGCTCAGGATGTGCCCAGGGACCCAAGGGGAATGCCTTCACAGAGTTCTGGGGTCCCTTTCCTGCAGTGACCTCTGCTCCATACCCTACAGGTTCCTGCCACCTCAGGAGTCTCTCTCTTTGCTCAGGTCCCAGGGTTTTCTAACATTGCAACCCTGTTCCTGGGCTGTGTACCTGCCCCACAGCTGATGGCCTTTCAGGCAGGAAGCTGGCTGCGTGTGGGGCTCCTCCTGTGCTACCCTTTACTCAGGGACCCCGGTGCAGCACTTGCTCGATGTCAGAATCAGTGGCTTCACAGCTGTTGTTCATTTCTATAGTTACTTACAAATGGGAAGTTAAGGATAAAACCAGGCTGGGCGCGGGGGTGCACATCTGTAATCCCAGCCGCTCAGGAGGCTGGGATAGAAGGATCATGAGTTCAAAGCCAGCCTCAGCAACTTAGTGAGGCCCTAAGCAACTCAGAGAGACCCTGTCTTTAAATAAAAAAATACAAAAAGGTTTGGGGATGCGGCCTAGTGGTTAAGTGTCCTGGGTTCAATCCCTGGTATCAAAAAAAGTGAAACCAGACACCAAGTCGTGGCTGGAACTGGAAAATCTATGATTTTTGACCCTTGGTACTAGGTGGGGATTGAACTCAGGGACTCTCGCTGAAAGCTGTACCCCAGCCCTTTGTATTTTATTTTGGAAACAGAGGGTCTATAAGTTGTCCAGGCTGGTATCAAACTTGTGATTCTTCTGCCTCAGCCTCCTGAGTAGCTAGGATCATAAGCCCACAATCTGTTTATTCATTTGTTTTCATTGAGATAAAATTCACCCAACATAAAATAACCAGGGGCATCTGTACACTCACAGTGTTGTTTAATCATTACTTCTATCCAGTTCCAAAATATTTTTATCATTCCAATACGAACTTTGTACCAATTGAACAGCCCTTGGCTTCTGCCGACCTTCTTCTGCTTCTGTGCATTTAACTGTGCTGTATAATTCATACAAATGGGGTCATTTATATGTGGCCTTTTGTGTCCAGATTCTTTCACTGAGCATGTTTTTGAGGTTCATCCATATTGTAGTGTGCCTTAGCACTCTTCCTTTTTTATGACTGAATAATATTCTAGTATGTGTGTGTATCACAATTTGTTTATCCTTTTATCAGTTGACTGGATAAACGTTCAATTTGGGTTATTGCTGCCTTTTGAATATTGTGAACTGTGCTGCTACATATATGAGTGTATAAATATCTGAGTACCTATTTTCAATTGGCTATATGCCTAGGACAGAAACTGCTGGATCATATAGTAATTTTATACCAAACTTTTTAATGAACTGCCAAATCATATTCCACAGTGTACAAGGGTTCAAATTTCTCTACATCCTGGTCACCATTTAGTATTTTCCATTTTTTAAACTACAGCCATATGGAGTGGTATCTCCTTGTGGTTTCGATTTGAATTTACTTTGATGATGTTGAACATCTTTTCATGTGTTTTTTGGCCATTTGTGTATCTTCCTTGGAGGAACATCTATTTGAATTCAAACATCTATTTGAATTGAAATTATGATTTATTTTAACTGAAAATAATATGTGTCTGCAGTCCCATTTTGGTCACATACACCAGCCTGGGGGTATATGTGCACAGAGATGCATGGAGCTTTAGTGGATAGTGGTTAAACACATAAAATTAACTTTTTCCATATTTTGTTGTTGTAATTGTACTTAGTATTGGGATTGGTTGTTATATATCCATGCATGTACATGGTATAACAATACAATTTGGTCAGTATTCTTCCCCATTCCTTCCCTTCCTCCCTTCCCCTGGTCTCTTTCGTCTACTGTTCACCCTTTGATTTTTGTGAGATCCCTGCCCCCACCCCTTTCTTTCCCTTCTTCCTCTCTTACTTCTACATAGGAGAGAAAACCTCCAACCCTTGACCTTCTGAGTTTGGCTTATTGCACTTAACATGATGCTCTCAAATTCCATCCATTTTCCTGCAAATGACATAATTTCATTCTTCTTTATAGGCAAATGAAACTCCGTTGTGTACATAGACCCTATTTTATTTTTCCATTCATCCCTTGACAGGCACCTAGGCTGGTTCCATCATTTGGCCTTGCACACTGTAAATACACAGACTGGTTTGCATCCTGGCTCTGCTACTTGCCACTTGTGCAAGTCCCCTCACATCTCTGTCTTGGCTTTCTCAAGTGTAAGATGGGGGTAATAAGTGTAGGAGGTATGTAACGAGAACACTTCAGTGTTCCAGAGCCTGGTAAGTGCTTGTTAAATATCTGTTATTGCTTTCATAATATTAACATCGATGAGCCAGGTGCAGTGGCACACATCTGTAATCCCAGTAACTTGGGAGCCTGAGGAAGGAGGGTTCCGAGTTAGAGACGGTTTCAGCAATGTAGCAAAACCCTGTCTCAAAATAAATAATAAAAAGGACCAAGGAGGTAGCTCAGTGGTAGAACATCCCTAGGTTTAATCCCCAGTACCAGCAAAGAGGGAGAGAGAGAGAAAGAGAGACAGACAGACAGACAGACAGATAACATTTGGTACAGGCATAGAAATAAATTATGTAAGGGAAAATAATTATTTTTTAATAGGAATTAGTAGTGGAGAGTAGAACTGGAGAGGAATTGGGTACAGTTTTTTAGAAAAATTCATGTAGTTTTGTATTGCTTGAATTTTAAAAAATGTACGCATTAAAAGAATAATGTGTGTGTGTGTGTGTGAGTGTGAGTGTGTGTGTGTGTGTGTGTGTGTGTGTGTGTGTGTGTGTTTAAACCTAATGATGTAAAAATAAGGGAAATACTTTGCAATGACCATTACCTACCTCTCTGGTGGAGCCTCTCTCCCCTCAGAGCCTCTGTCCTCCGCTGCTCAGAACATCCTGCTTCCTGGCAGCTTTGCTTCCTCCTGTTTGAGCTGCTTTTCACCCCTGTCCACTCTTGCTGCAGGAGCGCAGCCTCAGACTCCACCCTGACCCCCATTCCTTCCTTCCCTGTCCCTCTTCCAAGCTGAGTTGGGCGTCCCTCCCTCTTCTGTATTTGTGCTCTGTGAGGTCCCACGTTTGCCCCTTGTCCCACTACGCTGGGAATTCCCTGCGTGACCTCTATGAGTGCACCAGAAGGACAGGGGCCATGCTTAGGTGCATCATAGCTTCCTTCCTGGTTCCACCTCCAAAGGCTCCGCGCTGCCCAGAACACGGACCGCGCTCCTGTTTGTTGCATGAAAGAACAGACACGTGGGTTTCTGGTCAGAAGCGCAGGCTTCAGCCCCAAGCTGCACATCCTGGCTGATCTGCTCTATAACACCAGGGCTCATAGACATGGGCTTTAAGGATCTAAAGAAAATCCTCTGCAGGAAATTTCCCCAAATGGAAAGCTAAGTAGACCGCAGACCCTTGCCCCTTGCACAATGGAGCTGCCTACGGATTCCAAACAAGCCGACCAACACCGCCCATCCAATTCTCTTGGAAGTTATTGAAGGATCATTTTCTCCTTTGAAATCAAGGATGACGATGATGTGTATGTTTTTCCAAGCCTGCACATCTCAAAACAACCACCTCCTCAAATTCCAGGAATGGTGCAGCTGTTCTTTCAAAAAAAAAAGAAAAGAAAATAGTGCCGGGTGCGGTGGCACTCGCCTGTAATCCCAGCAACACCAGAGGCTGAGATGGAGGATTGCTCGGTCAAGGTCAGCCTCAGCAACTCGGCCAGGCCTTCAGCCACTGAGCAAGACCGTGTCTCAAAATAAAAAATAAAAAGGGCTGGAGGATGTGGCTCCTTGGTAAAGAAAGCATCCCTGGGTTCAATCCCCAGCACCAAAAAAAGAAAGAAAGAAATTAAAAAAAAATACTTTTATATCCCTGAGAAATAAAAACTCCAAGTTTAAAAAAAAAGGAAAATACTTTATCCAGTATGTTCCAGGTATTGGAACACTAGAATTGCAGAGCTAGCATTGAGGAGGCACGGGGTCAAGCAGTGTTAGAGGGATTTTGCACAAGTGAGGCACCATCTCAGTGCATAAGTAGGACTCTGAGCCACTCTGATGCAGGACTCAGGAAGGGGCCCAGCCAGCCCAGCACTCCATGAGCCAGTGTCCAGAGTATTATTGTAAAACTTGAAAAAAAAATCATGATTGTTGCTGTTTTATCAATGTGAGTTATAACTCTTTTATCTTTGGCTTGTATGTTTTATGGAAGATGTGTTTTGGAGGTTGTCACAGGGATGGAGATGTTGCATATGTATTTTGCTTGCTTTATTTTTGGTACTGGGAACTGATCCCAGGGGTGCTTAACCACTGAGACATGATTTTTTGAAAAAATCATGTTTCTCCAAGCCTGCACATCTCAAAACAACCACCTCCTCAAATTCAGAGCCATATCCCTACCCTTTTTTATGTTTTCTTTAGAGACGGGGTCTCACTGAGTTACTCGAGGCTTCTCTCAGTTGCTGAGGCTGGCTTTGAACTCTTGATTCTCCTGCTTCAGCCTCCCAAGCCGCTAGGATTACAGGTGTGTGCCATTGTGCCTGGCCTTATTTTTTTTAAAAAAATATTTTTTTAGTTGTAATGGACACAATACCTTTATTTTATTTTTATGTGGTGCTAAGGATTGAACCCAGTGCCTCACACATGCTAGGCAGGTGATCTACCACTAGGGACAACCTAGCCCCTTGCTTGCTATTTTTAAAAATTCTTCTCATGGGATTCATGGAATTTTGGTGCTAAGAAACACTGACTCTTGTTTTTCTGGGTTGAACAGGTGATAGAGCTGTAGATGTGGAATGTAGGAGTTAGGACATAGAAGAGCTTTCTGTAGATGAGGCACCAATCAGAGCCAAACTGGGTCAGATGCTCAACTGGGCTTCTCCTGCTTGCACAAGTGAGGCCACTCAGTGAGCGTGGCTGCTCCAGAGCTCACAATAGATGAGCAGAGCATCTTGCTGAAGCGCCCTGGTGTTCTCTAAGCATGCTCATCACTTAACATGTTTCTGGTGGCTGAGAAGTTGGCCTTATTGCCTGACTCCCGTGATGCTTTAGGTCCAGCCCAGGTGGATTTGATCTCCTTCCAGGGTTTTGGAGCAGCTAACGATGTGGATCTGGGCTTCCCAGAGAGTTTCATAGCCGGGGGTAGAGGTAGCTACAGTCTGTCACTTCTCCCTCTTCTTCTCTGTCTCCTCCTTCTTCTTCGAGGGTTACTGTAGATTGAACCCAGGGGTGCTTTACCACTAAGCTACATCTCCAGCCTTTTATATTTTTTATTTTGAGACAGAGTCTAAACAACTTAGGGCCTCACTAAGTTTCTGAGGCTGAACTTGAATTTGTGATCTGATTCTCCTGTCTCAGCCTCCCAAGTATCTCTGCTTTTTAATATCCAAGTCAGACTTGACAGTCTCCCAATGTCAGAATTAATATTCATCACCACTGTCATCACAGTTAACATTTATTGAGTGTTTTTACTATGTATTAAGGCACTTTGCTGAATAGTTGAGGCAGAATATTTTATTTCATCTTCCCAAGAATCCTGAGGGCTGGAACCTAGGGGCTGAGAGGCTAAACAACATCCCTGAGGTCACCTGACTCACACGGAGCAGAGACAAGATGGGAACCCAGGCAGTAGTTTGTGGGTAGTGCTAGACACTTCACAGGGTGCCCTCCAGTGAGTCAAGTTCATGTAGGATCCTGTCCCCTGGAGCGAGGGCAGAAGCTGTGGCTATTCGATAGAACATGGCAACAGTGGGAGATGTCACTCCCAGGATTATGCTACCTTAATAAAAACTGTTTTAAACAAGTGCAGCAAGCAAGGGTCTCCTGATTCCCTTAAGGAAGCAAGCAGCCCTTTTGGAAGGGCAACGTGACAAGAATTGAGGGTGCGAGAGCCATCTCCAGCCATGACCAGCAGGAAGCTGGGACCCTTACAGAATCAGGAGGCAGCAGACAACGTGCTTGAACTGGGATGGAATTATATCCTATTCGAGTCTCTAGATAAGAACACAGCCTGGCCAAGGCTTTGCAGCCTGTGAGACCTGGGCAGAGGAGCTAGCAAAGCCATGGCCAGCCTCGGGACCACAGAAGCAGATGATGTGTGTGTATGTTGTTTCAATCCATTCAGTTTGTGGTGATTTGTTATGTGGCCTAGAAAACTAGTTCACAAGCCTTGCACTTAACCTTGCCTCATCCACCTTTGTAGCCGGTTCTTGTTCTCTGTGTCTGGGTCCTTCTTTCTCTCCCCAGGAAGGTCCTGCCCAATCTCTTAGAAAAAAAGACCGGAGCAGGGAATCCTGAGCTCCTTTCTGACCAGGAGGCAGAGAAGCAAGAGACCAAGGCACAATCAGCTCTTTATATAAAATAAAGATCAGCCAGAAGCACGTGGAGACCTGCTGCCCTTGACGTTCCTAGGCAAGCGGACACTTTGGATGGGGATGGAAGCGGTCCCCCAAGAATCGGTCCTAGCACAATTGGTGCCATATCATGATATCATGCAGCAGGAAAGGGAGTGTTCTGAGACCTGAAATCTATACTTATATAATTATGGTGTTTAATTGAGTTAGTGCTGGGCTTCCAGGGCACATTTCACCTTGACTTTGAATGCTGGAATTTAAACTATGGCCCGCAGGCCACACGCAGTTGGAATGGCACCATATCTGTTAGATATTTTCAATCTATCTACTTCATTGGGCATGGCAGTCAAACGTCAATACCGCAGGACAGGGCTGCCTGCATAATTCTTCCCAAAATAAAAGGCAGCACTATACTTGGAGACCAATAAAAATGAAAGGTTCTCCTTCTTGTTGACTGTGCGTGCGTTCAGGCAGGCTTGTGGAGAGCCGTGCCTCACAAGGACCACTGTGTGAGGCCATCTAAAAGGGCGTTTCCAGGCTCTGCCCTGATCCCCTGGGACACTGGGCTCCTTCACCAGTTGCCACGGGAAGCTGAAAGCCATGCAGGGGCCCCGTGGGGGCAGGCCTCCCCTCTGGGGGTGGGGCAGAGCTGGCACCATCCTGTTGGGCCAGGGGGTCACCTTTCCTGATCATGCTTTCCAAAGGAGAGGGTGGGACACCCACAGCCGGGAGGCTGAGGTCCGGCTCCTGGCTGGGGTCCAGGGAGTGCCCACCCAGCCTCAAGGTGGCAGTGTGTTTCTCAGCAAGCTGCCTCAGAAAGGGAACAGTCACTGAATCATCTCCTCCAAGGGGCCTGAAGGTACTTGAGCCTTGCTTCTACATGCCACTGGAAGCCCAGAGCACTCACCTGTTCAAAAATATCACCGGAGAACCCAACTTTGGGCTTCCTGCATTCCTGAGCCAGGATGTTGTGGGAGAGGGAGAGCCAGCCAGAGGTGAGGTTTGGGGCCTTGGAAGAAGTAGAAGAGGACTTTCTCCCATGGGGGGTGGGTGAGATGGGATGGGCTCAGCTTCAGACAGCTCAAGAAGGGGGAGTCACCTTATGGTCCAGAGAGAAGATTGGCCTCAGAAGCCAGAGGAATCCCTGACAGCTAGGTGGTCAGACAGGAGCTGGCTGGGTGGGCTGGGGCCTTGACTCCTGCAGAGTTCCCATCAGGACCAATGGAATTGGGGCCGAGTGAATAGAGACTAGCATCCGCATTAGCCCAAAATGAATGAACCCACCGGAAGACTCGGAGAAGCACAGAACAAAAAGGTACGTGCAGATGTGCAGAAATTCAGAGTGTATCACTCACATCCCCATCTGTGGAAAGCACTTGAGAAAGGCTGACAGAACAACAAATGAATCCACCAGAGACCTCAGGAAACGGGAAGACAAGTGACTCCCCTCTCTTGCTGGCTGTGACAAGAAAGGTGCGATCTCACTCATGTTCCCTGTCCCTCGTGCCCGCCGTGGCTCCATTCCACGGTCTCACTTGGGACCCATTTGGTGTCAAAGCCCATAAATGTGCTTTTATTGCTTCCGTTTTATGCTGATTATTTTTTACATTGTTGTTTCCTCTTTTTCAGTTCCGTTATCTGAACGGGTGGGATGAAGCTTCGATTCATTTTCTGCCTTCTCCCCTGCTCAGCTGAGGGGTGCTACTGAACTTCCCACTTAATTGCGACTCCCCGTTTCCTTCCATTCATAAAAGGACATGCAATTCTCTACTATCGTTTAAAAATAACATGCTAACTAGGGACGTCAGAACAGACAGGTGGGGGTGGCTGCCCAGAATTGGCACGCTTTCATGTGAGCCCAAGTGCATAGCTTTCAGAGAGGTTTATTTATTTATTTATTTATTTATTTATTTATTTATTTATTTATTTATTTATTTATTTTTCTATTTTATAAGAGAAAGGAAGGGCTTCCATATTTGCCTCTGGTATCTCTGACTTTGAGTTCCATGCAGTCACAATAGAGGATATGGCTCAAAATATTTCCTCCTGGCTTTTCCTGTGTGAAGATTTATACATTCCTACTTTATAGGGTGCAGACCTGTGTATGAATGGCTTGGGCCAATTTAGAGGTGACCCGGGCTGCTTCTAAGTAGAAGCTTTGAGAGCCACTGTGTCATTTCTTATGCCCTGAGCCCAGCAATTCCCCAGGTCAAGAGACACTCTGACAGCCCAGGTCTCAAAGTGAAAGGGCATATGGGGCAGAATGGGGTCTGCCCCCGTCATGGTTTGGATCTGAAATGTTCCTCAAAGGCTCCCTTTGAAGGCTTGGTCCCTGGTGCAGCCATGTTCCTAGGTGGGACTTTGGGGAGTGATTGGCTCATGAGGGCTCTGACCTCATCAATGAAGTCCACCAAGGATTCCTATCTAAATGGACGATTGGGAGGTAGTGGAAACTAGGGGAGGTGGGACCTAATTGGAGGGAGTGGATCCTTGGGGACTTGCTGTTGAGAGCTGTATCTTATCCCTGGGAGGCCTTTCCCTTCCTCCACCTCTCTGCTCCCTGCTGCCGAGGGCCGAGGAGATTTCCTCTGTCATACCTTTCTCCCTCGATGTTCTGCCTCACCTCAGGCCCAAAACGATGGGAGCCAGCCAATCACCGACTGAAAACCTCTGAAACTGTGAGCCAAAATACATCTTTTCTCGAGTATTTTTGTCCCAGGGACAAAGAGCTGCCTAACACAATCCAAAACGGACCAGTTACTAGAGCAAGAACTAAATCTCACAAGCCCCTTGAGACCTTAGGGGCCCTTTGTTAGCACCCATCACCCTGATTCAATAGTCAGACTGACAACAAAAGTCAAACACGGCCCTAGCAACTGTTCTAGTGCCTAAAATGTATTTCATGTAACAATGCGTCATGCCATCTGATATGTCGTCATTCACCACTCTGGCCTTATCATTAACCCTGTTTTCTGAGAAAGCAAAGGCGACATAAATTAGGTCACCTTCCCAGAATTGCCCAGCAAAGAAGGAGGGGAAGAGACGGATTTCAAACTCAGAAGAATAAATGCTTTGCTCATTTTACTGCAAGAGGCTGCTGCGGGAGACCCAGGTAGAAGCCTTGCCGCCCGTCACCAGGGAAGTGTGTGGGGTCTGGCTGCTGCTGGGGGTTTTCTCATTTGGTTCCATTTTTACCTAGAGTACCACATGTTACTAGGTTTCTGACTGTTATCCTTGGAGTCTGACGGACTTATCACATAATAAGGCTTCTGCAGCCCCAAAGCTTCCCATGCTTTAAAAAAAAAGAAGAAGAAGAAGAAGAAGAAGAAGAAACCCTTCACAGTCAATGTCTGACGCCCAATGCCAAATTAGCCTAAAAGCTGAAATTCATTGTAAAAGTTCCATACCCTCCAGAGGAAAGGCCTCCTAAAGAGAGGGCTTCCTGAACTTGGGAGAAGGTGATTCTCAGTCTCACCTTTGTGCGGGTTTTCTAGACTTCTAGCTAGATTCACATCTCAGGGCTGTGTGTTTAGCAGAACAGGGTCTCCATTATCTGCAAGCCTGGGGACTCAATGACTGTCTGCTTCACACTTTCGAGTTTGGCAGAATGGTCACCTTCCTCAGGAAACTCCAGCGATCCCACCTTCTCCCTGGGAGACAGCAAAACTTTTCAGGAGGGGAAAAAAAAAGTTCAGAATCCTCCCACTAGCATGAACCCTACCTATTCAGGGCTCTCTTGCAAATTTTGAAACAGGGCCTTAAGGGGGAAAGAGAGAGATGGAAAAGAAATGCAGGAGAGAGAAGAGGCGGATTCCTTGAATTCAATTCAAGAAATCTGAACACGAACAAGAAAATAACACATATATCGGTGATGGTGGGGGCTGGGGGAGCAGGGAAAAACACTGAAAGTTCCACGGGCCGAACCTTTCATTTTTGTCTTGACATTTTTCCTACCTGAGCTTTTACATAAATGGATTCCTAGATCTCCAGGCTATAATTTGTGTAACATTTAATGACGAGGAAAAAAAATGGTTTGGTCCATAACAACTGGTTCACTTCACTTCTTAAAAAGCTGATTCATGGCTTCCTGCTCTTCTTGGAAGTTCACTTTATTTTTAAAATCTTTAACAATGTATTGTAGTTTTTATTATTTTTTAAATTTGATTAACATGCACTAATTGAACGTATCAGTGGGTTCAGTGTGATATTTCCACATAAGCCAGCCCTGGTGAAACCCAATTTCCCCTTCTGCACCCTCCCCCTGGAAGTTTAATTCATTTTATTTTATTGGTATTGGAGATGGAACCCAGGAGTGTGCTTTACCACTGAGTCACATTCCCAGCCCTTTTTGTTTTTAGTTTGAGACAGAGGCTCACTAAGTTGCTGAGGTTGGCTTTGAACTTGCCATTCTCCTGCCTCAGCCTCTTGAGTGGCTGGGATTATAGGTGTGCTCCACCACACCCAACTAGAGGTTCATTATAAAAGGACGACTGTGTAGTTTTCTGATCAAGCTCTTCCCAGCCTCCATGCCTATTCTGGGCTGTACAGGAAGGGACCACCATCCTCCCCCACTAGGCAAAGGCCTGGCATAGGGAATACAGAAAAAAAAACTTGGGGAGCTAAAGGGGTGGAATGAGAGTCTACAAATATGGGCTGGCGAAGACCAAGAGTGAAGGATAGGTATTTGAGTCTGGGCTGCGGCTTGCATGGTAGAGGAGGGAGCCTTACTAGATCCCTCATGTGGGTGTGATGGATGCCACAGACTGGTAGGGTGTCATATTTTGGTTTGGACTGGGATCAAGGCTTCTGAGATCACTTGAAAAGTCTGATGTTGGGACATGCTAAAAGTCTCAACACCAAGATGAGCCCCAGTGTCCTAGAGGAGTAGGACTATTTTCCCTGAGAAGCACCTGGCCTTGAACGCAAGGATTTGTGTCTTCCTGTTACACTGTTGATCCCGATTAGGTTGCCAAGGACAGATTTAACAGAATGGTGTTCGGTGGCACTAAGAAGCGAATCCAGGTTGGATTTCCTTAGGACTTGTGGATTCATAAAGCTGAAGGAAACCCCAACGTCACTCTTGAGATTTCGAGAGGATTCATCACAACATGTCTTGAAATAGAGATGATTTCCAGTATCTAAAGCACTTTCTCTCAAAGCAAAGATGGGTTGGGAAGAGGCCCAGGTCATCTCTGTAACTGGTGGCCTATCAGTTAGCTATTATTGCTAACAAACCATCCCCAAACTCAGTGGCTCATAGAAGCAACCCTTTAGTATTTTTTTTTAAAGAGAGAGAGAAGAGACAGAGACAGAGACAGAGACAGACAGAGAGAACAAGAGAGAGAGAGAGAGAGAGAGAGAGAGAGAATTTTTTAATATTTATTTTTTAGTTTTCTATGTGGTGCTGAGGATCAAACCCGGGCCGCACGCATGCCAGGCGAGCGTGCTACCGCTTGCTTCAGCCACATCCCCAGCCCCCCTTTAGTATTCTTCACAAGTCCATGGACCACTGTAGTTCTTCTGATCTGGCCACACCAGGCTGTTCACGGCTTGGCTTGCTCAGTCCTCACCTGCCTGCTGATGGATGGGCTGGGGCCTGGCTGGTCTTAGGTGGCTTCACTCATATGTTTGGTGATGGGTAGGCTTTGGCTGCAGCAATAGGAGTGACTGAGCCATGAGTCACACAGCAGGCAAGCCCAGGCTTGTTCTCTCAGTGGTGCCAGGGCTCCAAGGGAATGAGAGGAAGGCGGAGGGTTGGGCTTGGAATAACTCAGTAACACCTTTGCTACCGTCTGTGAGCTGAAGCAAGCCATGAGGTCATCAGCACCTTGGATTCCAAGTCGAGAACATGGGCTCCATCTCTTGATGGGAAGGGTTGCAAACTCACATGATCCATGGCACAGGGAAAAGCAGGTACAGAGCCTTAGGGCCATATTTGTAATCTGTGTACATAAATGGGCTGGCTGTACTTGCAAGACAACTGACCCAGGCTATGGGTTCCATATGTGACCTAGGACAGAGCCCAACTCAGTATGAAATGAATAGACCCATAGAGGAGTCAGACTCAGCCAGCCCTGACCACAAAACAGGGCTGAGTCCCTAAGCTGGCAGTTGTAGAGCCAAAGGGTTTCCCACATTGAAAATATTGCCTAGAGCCAGGCACAAGGGTGCACACCTATAATCCCAGCTACTCAGGAGGCTGAGGCAAGAGGATTGCATGTTTGAGGCTAGCTTGGGCATTTATTTATCTATCTATTTATTTATTTGAGTTTGAACCCAAGGGCATTTTACAACTGAGATATATCCTAAGCACCCCCCATTGTTAAAAAAATTTTATTTTGAGACAGGGTCTTGCTAAATTTCTGAGTCTGGCCTTGAACTTGGACTCCTCCTGCCTTAGACTCCAGAGTTGCTGAAATTACAGGTATGTGCTGCTATTTCTAGTTAGCCTGGGCAATTTAGTGAGAACCTGTCTGAAAATAAAGAGAGCTGGGGGATAGAGCTTAGTGGTAGAGCACTTGTCTAACATGTGCTAGACCCTGGATTCAGTCCCCAGTACTGCAAAACAAAACAAAAATACAAAAAAAAAAAATTACTTAGGATTTCTTCTCTTGGTGCTCAGGAGCCACTTGTCAAAAGAAATGAACTTTATTTTTAGAACCACACATGCCAAACCAAACAGCTCCTCAGGAAAAACCTTCAGAGCCCAACTGCCACCACCGGCTTCCCACAAGCCTCTCCACCTCCCCCACTCCTCCTGCTCTTGAGGCCGATTGGCTGGGCTGTGTGGGTGGAGCCAAAAAAGTCCCCCAATGAGCAGCTCTGTGGTCTGAAAGGGCAGGGAAACAGCCCAATGAGCATCACCGCAGAGGAGCCAATCAGTTGGCAGCTAGAAGTTGCTGGGGCAGCTGTGAGCCAATCATCAGCTGGCAGCTGGAAGTTTGCTGGCAGCTGGAAGTTTGCTGGGGCCCCTTTGGCTGTGGCTCTCAACAAAAACAAAACCCATTACTTAGGATTTCTTCTCTTGGTGCTTTTGTATTTCCTGCATTTGAAGAAAGGGAGACCACAATAGGAAGGTTTTGTTTTGCTTTGTTCTGTTCCCCGCCTCCCACCCCCCCATGGATATTTCTCCTTGAAACAGGGGTTGAACTCGCCAAATGTTCTTTTTTGGAAACACCTGTTGACCTGGCCTGTTCTGTGGTTTCCTGGGTCACTGCTGACTTCCTCAAGTGCTGCCCACATGGAGACAATAAGAGGGATGGCCTCTGCTTTGGTGGCATTGAGGGCTATAAATCACACTTTGTGAATCTAGGGCACGAAGGGCAGTAGTGAACCATGGTGCCCTGTTCACAGTTTCTGAGATCGGTGCTTTCAAGCATTGAACTTGGATGAATGAGCCGATTTTGAATCATGGCCTCCAAGATCTGCAGAGCCACAAGCACAGGATCGCTTTGCCTCCGTCGCTGAGAGAAAAAGAGCAGCATTGGTGGGTGGTCAGTTTCGCTGATCCCCTCCCGCCCCGCTTGGTGTACAATTAAAAATGGCTTTTCTAACTGAAAGGTCAATGTGGTAGACATTGCTGGCTGCCTACCCAGTAGCCTCTTTCTCACCGTTGCTTGATTTCTGTTTTCCTCCATGCTCACAGAACCTAATTGGGTTCCAGAACAGATACCAGTATGTTTTGGGAAGGTAGGATCTGCTGCAGTCCCAGAGAATGAACCATGATTGATCCAAGCTAATCACTGTTTTCCATTTTCCAAAAATTGACATGTGGGGTCTAGGGGTGTAGTTCATTGGTAGAGAGCTTGGCTAACATGCACAAGGCCTTGGGTTCCATCCCCAGCACTGAAAGAAAGAAAAGAAAAGGAAGGAAGGAAGGAAGGAAGGAAGGAAGGAAGGGAGGGAGGGAGGGAGGAAGGGAGGGACATGTGACCTGATCTGGCAACTAATACTAAAAGGGAGTCTTCCTGGGGCTTCTGGAAGAGTTCCCTCTGATGAAAAGAGAGGCGCACCTTCATCCCTTCCTTCCTGCTTTTAGACTCTATTGTTAGATGAGGAAGTGATGTTCGGAGGTGTGGCAGCCATGCTGTCACCACAAAGGGAAGGCCAGGAGAATCTCTCAGAAGCTGCCCCAAGTGCTGACATCATTGAGCAAGTCAACCTGGAACTGGGGGTGGGATGTAGCCAGAGGGCTGATGCCGCAGCCATGGTTGTTTATAGCTAGAGTTTGTTCTGACTGGCCAGGCATCTGATTGGTCCAAGCCTATGCCATACAAGTTCAGTATTTTACATACCATTCCTGCCCCTTGTTGGAATCCAGTGTCTCTGGATTTATTATTCTGTAGTGAAAACAAACCCCTATGGTTTAGGCACTTTAATTGGATATTCAGTTACTTGCAACCAAAAGCGTTCTAGCTTTGCAGTTGGCAATCAGAGAGGGTAGCCAGGTCTGAACTGGGCATATGGGAACCTTGCTTGCAGGTCGTCCAGGGCTATGGTCCCATCAGCATCTGTTCTGTTTCTTCTCTGTCCCTTGCAATTGTTAGGTGGCAATAACCTCTTTTCCTGCTCCTTGGCTCCCTGATACATTTTTTTTTTTAAGTGGTGGTAGTGTAAAAGGCGAACTAACATCGGCAGCCTGGAAAGGGAAGCGATTGCAGCCCTATCAGTGTGTTGTATCTGTTCTTCATGGAAGAGCTGAGATAGAAATTCATCCTCTTTGGCAGAAAGCAAGCGCTTCAGCTAACTTCTACCTAATCTGTCCATTGGCTCTTTTGCTATGCCATTTGATGAGCCACGTTGATAGTGTTCCTGTAAGAAATGAGGCTTGGGGACCCATCAGTCACCTAGTCAACCAATCAATCTTGTTGATACACACCATGGGAAACAAGAGGAGGCTTCAGGGAGAGGGTCTGTGGGCACGTTTGCTGCTCTGTATTGTAATTTTTTCCTGTATCCATCTTCCCTGTTGGACTATGAGTAGCTTAATGGCAAGTAACCTCTTTAATCTCTGTACCCCTGAGTTTAGCATAGGATCTGGCCCACACAGGAGGCCTGAGGATGATTTGTAAAGGAAAAGAGTAATAAATTATATATAATTTATATATATGATTATAATTCTATATATATAATTATATATTATATATAATATATGATTATATATTATAATTGCATATAATAATATATGATTATACATATAATTCATTATGTATATAATATTATATACATAATGAATTATATGTAAAATTTTTTTTAAATGCATGTTCTACCAAGATTGCCTTCTGTTCTACCTTCTATGTAGCTGGCCGCAAAAAAAAAAAAAATTCTAATTAGGAACATCAGAATATCCTATTTACTTATTTATTGTAGTACTTGTGATTGAACTCAGGAACCACTGAGCTACATGCCAGCTTTTTTAATATTTTATTTTCAGGCAATGTCTCACTATGTTGTGGAGGCCAGTCTTCAACTTGTGTTCTTCCTCCCTCAGCCTCCCGAATAGCTGGGGTTACAGGCGTGCACCACTCTGCCTCGTCTTATTCCATTTGAAACCCCACCACATTCAGAAACATAATTAAGGGGAATCTGACCATCTTTCCATGTGCTTTTTGTAACACAATGTGTGCCTAGAAAGTCTTTAAGGGGGAAAAAAAAAAGAAAGAAAGATGATGCTTCTGAAAGCATCTCTCCTGCCAAATGTGATGACGAGAAGTAGAAATATCTTTATGGAGGTTAAAAAAAAAAGATGTTTCCTGAATTTCACTTAGTAGTGTGTTGGAACTAGCTTTAAAAGCTGACTTAGAGAAACGAGATAAAATGTATTTATATCTCTGCTAACCATCTCTCAACACTCCGGGCTCATCTGAAAACCTCCCTGAGATCCAGGAGAGACAGCATGCAAGCTGCTCTTTAAACGCCCATCTGAAAACTCATCAAATAGCGAGGTATGAAAAACAAAAAAAAATCACCTCCAAAACTTTCAAATCACACTGATCTGTGGCATAAAAACCTCGCCACAGGAAGGGAAGGGATGGATTTGAGACTCACAGGAGGATTTGTTTAAAGGGCTTTGTGTGGTGTGCATGTGTGTGTTTTAATTTATGTATGGAATTGCCCGGGAGTAGTAAATAGACTTTATTTGCTATATTTCGAGGAAGATAAAATTATCAGGACTGTCTCCGTATTTCAAAGCTGGGGAAAACAAAAACAGCTTTGAAGCTTCTCCTCCTGGAATTTTTTTTTTTTGGTCCTAATCTTCTAAGAGATGGTCTTGATAATGTTTATTCTTTTCTTCTTTGGAAAACAGTCAAAAGTACCATTTTTCTCCATTGAAACAGCGATCTCACTTTTTAATTAGGTCAGGTAAAGGACCCATCGAGCGCGCTGCAGATGATTTAAGTGGTTGTAAAAGGGCAAGCAGGACTTTCTGCCTACTTCCCCCCAAGACAGCTCTCCTCCCCGCCTCCCTGACCCGGGGTGGCTCCCACCAGGAACACACCTAGACTCTGTGGGGTGGGTTTTCACTGGAATCCATGCACACTGTTTGGGCAAGGTTTTTTTTTTTTTCTGCATTTCTCCAATAACCCATAGAGATAAGCCATTTCCCACATGCTTGAGGATAATTTGCACAGTTTCTCTTTTGATCAGGGTGCGTGGGGAAGGAGATACGCAGACCAGACCAGATAAGGCCAGGGATGACTAAGGGGAGGGGGCTTTGCTTTAAATTTCACACACAGAAACATCACAAAAGCTCATCCCATGAGTCTCCCACACAGCCTAGGAAGAAGGGGTGGCAAACTTTGTCTCTGTAAAAGGTCAGAGAGTCAATATTTTAGGCTTTATGGGCTATTTGCTCTCTGCTGCAACTGCTCAACTCTTCACAAAAGTAGCCCTAAACAATATGGAACCCAGTAGGCATGCCTGTGTTCAATAAAACTTTATTTATAAACCCAGACAGTGGGCCCGAGAGCCCTAGCTTGAATCATTTGTCCATGCCCTGCCTGTTTTTGTGAGGAAAGGCAAGCCCATCAATGCCTCTGATCCACTTGGGTAAGTCCATCACACCACACCACCCTACCTGTGTATAGACCACGCCTTTGCATGATGGAAAGGGGGTGAGCATAACAAGGGTGTAGCCCCTCAGTTATGAGCGCACCAATGATGAAGGCCTGCAATCCCATCTCAGTCATGGTGACCACCTTCTTCTGGTCCAAGAGTATATTCTTTATCATCTTCTTCACACTCTCAGGCTTTCTGAAATACAGTCTGATCATGGACTCTGGCTTGAACAATGATTGAGGAAGAAAGCATAATCATGTTTGATGGTAGCATTCATGGCTCTTTACAAAATGGCACCAGGGCTGACTTGTCCATTGGAACAATAAGTGTTATGGTTTGGATCTTAAATACTCCCAGAGGGCCCCTAGGTTAAAGGCTTGGTCCTCAGTGTGGTTCTGTTTGGCAGTGACAGAACCTTAAGAGGTAGCCTAATGGAAGGTCTTTAGGTCACTGGGAGAGTGCCCAGGAAGGGGATGGTGTGCCCCTTCCTCTTCCTATCTTTTTCCTTCCTGGTCATGAGGTGAGTGGTTTTCTCTGTCACGTTTCCACCATGATGTGCTGTCTTAATCACAGGCCCCAAAGTAATAAGGCCAGTTGATCTTGGGCTGGACCCTCCAAAACTTCAAGTCAAAATAAACCTTTTCTCTCTATACCTTGATTATTACCCTCCAGGTACTTTATGATAACAGAAAGTTGATGGACACAGTATTTATAATAGTTGAGGCCCAGGATGCTTTTAGAGGCCAATGAACATGATTTGATTTTAATGTCTTTTAAAGTAGAAGGAAAATGAATATAACAATAATGAATGTATAATGCCAATTACAGTGTGAGTTATAGTTGTCTTCTTAACAGTGTTGTAAGTATAGTTTTGTTTTAAGTGAAAAGAAGCCCATGAAGGCAAAAATATCCAGGGGCCTTTCTAAGAACTGCCATATAAAATACAGAATACTCAGTTAAATTTGAATTTCAGATTAACACTGAATACTTTGGTATAAATATATTCAGAATATTACATGGGGCCTATTCATTCTAAAAAAAAAAAAAATCATTAACCAGGTGTGGTGGCACATGCCTGTAATCTCAGCTAGGTGGAAGGTGGAGGCAGGAGGATCACAAGTTCGAGACCAGTCTGGGTAACTTGGCAAGACCTTGTCTCAAAACAAAATAAAAAGGGCTGGGGATGTAGCTCAGTAGTAGACCACTTGCCTAGCTAGCATGCACAGGTTCAATCCCTAGCACAGGCAAAAAAAAAAAAAAAAGTTTTTCCATTTTTCTGGAATTCAGATTAAGGGGGCGTCCTGTATTTTTGTTTAATGAAGCTGGCAGTGCTGCAGGAAAGCCATAAGGTGGCCCTGGCTGGTACCCACCCCAGCTGCAGCCTTTCCTCCCATCTTTCTTAACTAAGTGTCTTATGCCAGGTTCCCCCAAAACAGACCTTAGAAATGAGCCTCACTATACAAGTAACTTATTGTACTCCCAGCAGAGACCGGGCAAAGGTGAGGCTCAGGCAAAGCCCCACTCCACTCTGGTCACCTCAGAAATGCCCAAAGGGCACATGGGTTGAGCCTTGAAGGTTTTGTCTCTCCTGGGTCAGAAACAGAGTCCTGTTCAAATTCAAGGTTGGGAAGGAATAATCGCTCTGCACCTGTTAGCTGGCTTGTCTTTGGTTTTACTCCCTCAAGTGTCCTTGAGGAGTGGAAAGGAGAAGGAAGAGATCAAGCCTAGGTCCTGGGCTGTGCCCTCAGGCCTGCCTGTCCCTCTCACTGGGGACCTGAACCTCACAGAGGAGATCTCTGCCTCACAGAGGGACCTATTAGAGGCACATGGAAAAGATCATGAGGGCCTTATTACCAGAAAATAACTTCTTGGTTCCATCCACGTATTTAACTCCTCACTGCACCATCAGGGGTATTCTCTGGGCTGAACACGCTGAGCGTTATCACAACCCACCCTGTCCCACTCACCAAGCCTCCATTGTTCTCCAAACCTGTCAAGCACTTTCTTTCTTCTGCTCTTTTCCTTCTGTCTTTTGAACCTCACCATCCCCCACTCTGCTGGGAACTCCGGGCATCCTCAGCCCTAAAACTTACAGACCCAATGGGCCATAGAGTGATATGAAGAGCACCAAGAAATCCCATAACCAGATTGGACCCCTGTGGCCTTAATCGCACTCCCACTCCCTGGCCCCTTTGGATACCCGCAGGGTCTCCGGCCTCTCTGTTCCTGCAGCCCTCTCCCACAGCCAGAGGAGGTGGAGGGTGGGGAAGAAGGCAAGAGCTCGATGCTGGAGCGGACAGATCTGGCCTTGGATCTTGACTCTGGAACTCAACAGCTGAGTAGCCTTGGGGAAGCTGCCTCCATTCCTCACCCGGCAATGAGAATAATGGCATCTCACAGGACGGAGGGAATCAAGTGAGATCGCTGAACAGGGGCACAGAACCGTATCAGTGTCTTCGCTTCTGTGCTTGGGCCCTGCCTGTTCCTGGGTTTCTCCCTCCCCTGATCATCCTTGGGATCCAGGGCTCAGAGCCGTGCTGAGAGAACAGAAGTGCTGTCCTTGAGTGCGGAGCTTCCGAGTGGCTGCTGTCCTGTGTGCGGGGGAAGGGAAGGTGACATTCACCAAAAGCACCTGGCAGCAGACATGGAGAGCAACAAAACAGGAAATGGACCTCAGAGCGTGTGACCAAACAGGGAGGACCAACACTGTGAGGAGGAGGCATCGTGGAACGTGCTCCTGACCCCAGAGGACAAAAGTTATGAAGTGACAAAGGGAAAATGATGTGAAGGAAAATCAGAATCTCATTTTCACCATTGTCCTCCATTTCCCAGGCTCAGCGGGAAGCGACACCTGTGCCCAGTGGAGCGCCCCCAGGGACACGGCTGCACCTCTCTTGCCATTCATAGAGTGAGGGCAGAACTCACCTCTGAGGGGTGCAGTAAGTACCCCCCAGCCCCCCCAGGAAGAGAGGCGCCCCGTGGGTGCTCCCTAGCACCTTCCTCTCGCCTTTCTCCTCAGCCACGTGGAGAGAATGGGCTGAAGCGTCTGTGACAGCTGCCCTCCATCTCCAGTGTGACTCACGTGTGTGACGTGCCATTGGTCCATGCCACCCCTGCTTGACCCTTAAAGACATATTATTTAGTTACTCATGTGTTTATTTTATCAGCATCGCTAAGATGACAAGCACAGAGGGGACGCAGAAGGGGTTAAGATGGGCTTTCAGGATCCTCGGTCCAGCAGGTGTTGGGGGAGATCGGGAAGTTGATTGATGGTTCCAGGACCCTGGGCTCCATGCTGACACAAAGGGCTGTGAAGGGGCTAAGGGAGCACCCAGGCACGAATGACTGACAATCACAAAAAAGAGTACACTCAAACTGTCTTTTTTTTTTTTTAAGAATTTTTTTTAAAGAGAGAGAGTGAAAGAGATAGAACGATAGAGAGAGAGAGAATTTTAATATTTATTTTTTAGTTTTCAGCGGACACAACATCTTTCTTTGTATGTGGTGCTGAGGATCGAACCCAGGCCACACGCATGCCAGGCCAGCGCGCCACCGCTTGAGCCACATCCCCAGGCCCACACTCAAACTGTCTTGAAGATGAATCAGGGTTTGCTTAGATTTCCAGATGGTCCAAAAACTTTGAAATGGAGAGACCAGTATAACAAAGGCTCAGATGCATGGATTGGCCTGGCTTGTTGAAGAACTTGGTTTGGCAAGAATACAGGGTAGGGGCTGGGGATGTGGCTCAAGCCGTAGCGTGCTTGCCTGGCATGCGTGCGGCCCGGGTTCGATCCTCAACACCACATACAAACAAAGATGTTGTGTCTGCCGATAACTAAAAAATAAATAGTAAAATATTCTCTCTCTCTCTCTCTCTCTCTCTCTGTCTCTCTCTCTTTAAAAAAAAAAAAAAAAAGAATACAGGGTATTGGAGAGTTGCAGCTGGACAGGTAAGATAAAGTCTGATTAATTTATTGGGCAAATATTTACCTAGTACCTACTGTGCACCAGGGGCCATTTTCCATTCAGGGAACAGAATGATCCCTGAGACCACTGTGTGCCTGCCCTTTCGATGCATATTCTCTGGGAGGGACACACAGAGAAAGAAGCCATTCCAAAGCTGTGTGAAAGAATGAAGCCTGGGGCTGGGGTGTGGCTCAGGGGTAGAGCCTTTGCCTAGCATGTGTGAGGCACTGGGTTCGATCCTCAGCAGCACGTTAAAAAAAATGAATGAGTGAATAAAATAAAGTTAAATATATATAAAAAGAATGGAGCCCTTCATCAGTAGGAGATTAGGAGACATTAACAATTTAGCACCATAGAAACTTTCCAAAGATGGTATACAAATGAGTTGAATGGGGGACAGGGGACCTGTTAATAATCCAGATGGCATATGACAGAGGACTGAACTAGGCAAGGGAGGTTTTTCAGGAAATGGTCTGGCTAGTCAACCTCAACCACACCCTGACTCCACAGCAAAGACCCATCTTTTGTATTTATTATGGAAAAATAATAGCATATAATATACAATTTTGACCACTTTTCAGTCACATGCAGTACACTTAAAGAGTTGACCAACTGTCAACCACTATCTAGTTCCAGAACATTTTCAGCGTTACAAGAGGAAACCCCAAACTCATTAAGCAGTCACCGCCCACCTCCTCACCCTTGTCTCCTGGCAACCATTTATCTGCTTTCAGTGTCTGTAGCTTTGCTATTCTGGATATTTCATAGATAGACTCATACATATGTGGCCTTTTGCATCTGGATCCTTTCACTTAGTATAGTGTTTTTAGCCCTTCATTCCTTTTTATGGCTGAATAATATTCCATTTTATAGATATACCACATTTTATTTATCCATTCATCAGTTGATGGACATTTACATTATTTCTACTTTTTGATTTTTGTGAATGGTGCATCTATGAATGCTTATGTACATTTTTTTTTCACTCAAACACTTGTTCTCCATGCATTTGGATATTTACTCAGAAATGGAATTGTTGATATCCCTCTTTTTTATTTAAAATTTTTTAGCTCCTGGAAGAATTCATTTTTTGGAAAACTTAAATTTCTTCATCTCCTTTAGGGATCAAGAATGATAGTGATTTTAATGGAATCAGTTTCAATTCTTCAGCTTTTGCTTGTGGTCTGCCTCCTTTTCATCAGGAAGTGATTTCCAGGTGGGCCTGGGTTTCCTAAAGTGGTCACGGAAGCAAACTGGGCTTGGACTCCTTGACCTAGAGACATATGGGCAAATTTCTTGACTGAAATTGGCAGTTCAGTTTTCTGGATTATTCAAATAAGCCTGGGGAGTAGTGGTGCTGATAATTAGAGATGCTTGGCTTTTGACCTCAGCACCTGCTTCAGGATTTAGGATGATTATCATTCCATGACCATTTGGAGGACAAATGCAGCACTATTTATTCCACCAGCCGAAAGTATAGCCTTCTGGAATGGCTAAATTAAACTTTAGAATACTTTAGCCCTCTTGGTTTTGTATATGAGTCTGTGGCATGATACTCACCGTCTGAATTCTCCTGTCTATCCTGGTTTGGGCCAGTGGAAAGAACACCTTCTCTGATCTTGATAGATCTGAGTTTGAATCATGCAACTTCTTAGCTCTATGACCTTGAGCAAGTCACTTAAACTTTCTGAGACTAACTTTCCACATTTGTAAAATAAAAGTAAGAATACCATCTATAAAGGAATGTCTTGATTTGGGCTCAGGCTCCCAAATATTCAGAAAACAGTAATACACAGAAAGTGTTCCCCTCATTAAAAAAAAAAGCAAGGTACTAAAACACACCCACTAGACTTCCAAGGAGGCATCCTGGAACTGGTTCTAAGAACCCCTAGCTTCTGCCTACTTAAAAGGTATAAATGAGTCTGAAGTTGTAAAGACCAGAAATTGAAATCAGATTTCTTTGGAGAGTTGCCAGTGAGACAGGAGCTTATCCTTCCCCTGGGGGAGAGCTAAGAAATGTTTCCCTCTTGGTGAAAGTTTAGTGAGAAAGTCCTAGGAAAGCCTAAGTCCTAAAACCGAGAATTAAATGAGGTTGTATGCTTTCATCACTCCTATCCAACATCTTATTGAGGTCCTAGATAGTGCAATAAGGCAAGAAAAAGAAAAGATATATGTATCAGAAAAGGAGAAATCAAACTTTCTGTTCAAAAATGACATAATTGCATAGAAAAATCTCAAAGAATCTGCAAAAATAAAATACTAGAGCTAATAAGCAAGTTTAGTAAGATCACTTACTAAAAAATCAATTGTATTTTCATATCATGGTAAGGAACACTTGGGAAATAATTTTTATAAAGGTATTATCAGGCTGGGAGAAGCAGTACATTTCTGTAATCCCAATGACTTGGGAGGCTGAGGCAGGAGGATGGGCCAGCCTCTTGGTGAGACTCTGTCTCAAATGAAATAAAAAGGGCTGGGGATGTAGCTCAGTGACAGAACCCACCCTACACAAACACACACACACACACACAGAGAGAGAGAGAGAGAGAGAGAGAGAGAGAGAGAGAGAGAGAGAAAGGAAAGCAAAGCCAAGTAGACAGCTGCTGTGGAAAACAGTTGGTGATTTCTTATGACTCAGCAATCCCCAGTTCTCCTAGGTATTTAGCCAAGTGAAATAAAAATTGATGTTCACACAAAATTACTAATTCCCACAACATGGATGAATCTCAGAAGCATTATGTTAAGTGAAAGAAGTCAAGCTCAAAAACTACTTGCTGAATGAATCCATTTATATGACACTTTGAAAAAGGCTAAAGTTTAGGGACAAATAAGAAGTCAGTGGTTCCTGGAGTGTGGGGGTGAGGGAAGAAACTGATTATGAAGAGGGAAGGAAATACTGGGGTTATGTCACTGTACACATTCATCAGAACACAGAACTCGGTCTGGGGACACAGCTCAGTTGGTAGAGCACTTCCCTCGCATGCACAAGGCCCTGGGTTCAATCCCCAGCACCACAAAAACAAAAACCAAAAAACTCCAGAATGAATCCCATCATTATGTACAACTACAATGCATTGATTTTAAAAATATAGGGGAAATAATCCCACTGAACTTTACACTAAAAAGGTGAATTTTAGGCAGGTACTGTGGCACAACACCTGTAATCCCAGGTGCTCAGGAGGCTGAGGCAGGAGGAGGTCAAGTTCAAAGCCAGCCTCAGCAACTTAGTGAGGCCCTAAGCAATGTCTCTGAATAAAATATAAAAAAAGAGCTGGGGATGTGGCTCAGTGGTTAGGGGTCCCGGGGTTCAATTCCAAGCAGACCATCCACTAAGAGTTTGTGAGGTGCGAGCCTGCAGAGATTAGGGCCTTTGGGGTGGTGCTGGGGATTCAACTCAGTATCCTGCATGTGCTTTGGCTCTGAGCCACATCCTAGCCCTCCTTCCTCTCCCCAGTGGCACTTTAACTCAAACTTTTTTAAAAATATTTTTTAAGTTGTGGCTGGACACAATATCTTTATTAATTTTTATGTGATGCTGAGGATTGAACCCAGCGGGTGCTCTACCACTGAGCTACAGCCCCAGCCCTTAACTCAAACTTGAGAGAGGAGTCTAGCAGAAGGTCTGGCTGAAGCAGCCCACGGCAGCAGAGGAATCGCTGTGTTGGAGGAATCCTTCCTCTGCACAGAGGTCTAAAATTTGCAATTCCAAATAAGTCTAGGAAGGGCAGGAATCGCTTTGAAAGGATCCTGCCCACCCAACTCTCTGCATAGGAGGAGCCCTCTGCGGAGGAGGTGCAGGGGATACTGTCAGTGCCCAACTGAGACTAAGAGACTAAGAGACTAAGGCCATCGTGGGGCCCAGGAGGGGAACTTGGAGGACGCCACAGAAGCCAGCACGCAGGTCAGCCCAGATTTCCTGCCCTTGGCCTTTCGTCCCTTCCCCCCTAATCCTGGGGAAGCCAACCCCCCCTAATCCTGGGGAAGCCAAAGGCGGCTCAGTGAAGGGGGTGGCGGTAACCAGAGGAATTCTCAAGGGACACTCATCAGGCAAACCCACTATGTAGATTTCTAGAAGCTTCTGTCCAGGCATGGAGTTTCTAGAACTCCATAAGAGGGAGATGAAATAGAATGAAAGTCATTTTTTTTTTCTTTTAGATAAACATAAATTATTCACTAAAGGTCTAAATTCTGATTTATTACAGTTTCAAATTTATCAAGGAGACAAAAGTTCTTTGTCCTTTCCTTCTCTGTCTCTGGAGAGGCAGCATGGCCTCACCTTGTACAGTGCTACAGAATGTAGGGGTCACCTTTCAGCATAGAGGAGGTGACCTGCCCACAGGCCTGGGTGCCGAGCAGTGTGGGTATTCACATACTTCTCACACCTGTTGTGAATGATGATGCTAGAGTGCTTTTGCTCTGCTGTGGGAACAGGGCAAATCGGCCTCTCCAGTGGGGAGAGAATATGCCACCTTCTGTGATGACCTTAATGTCAGCTGATACATTCCTTTGAAAGGATGTCAGTAGCCAGGCACAACACACCCCTGTGTTCCCAGCAACAGTGAGGTGGGGGGCAAATCAGGAGGATAGCAAGTTGGAGGCCAGCCTGGGCATTTTAGCAAGATGCTTTCTCAAAATAAAATAATAACTTTTAAAAAGAGCTGGGGAATATAGCTCAGTGGTGAGAGCACCCTGGGTTCACTCCTGGGTGTGTGTGTATGTGTGTGTGTGTGTGTGTGTGTGTGTGTGTGTGTGTGTGTGTTGGTGGGGGTGTGCTCGTGGTCTATCAACTTACATGCTGACTCTGAAGTTTGCCCTTCATCTGACAGTGAAGGTGATATAAAGTTCTTTCTGAGTCTGGTGGGAAGTGTCTGAAAATCAGATTGCCCCCCACGGCCAAGGAGTTCAACTCAAGGTTGAGTTTAAGTCTCTGAGATGGAAAAGAAGAAATTAAAAATAGAAAGAAAGGAGACATAAAAAGACAGAATAATTTTAACTTAAAGTTTTGCATACATTTCCAGACCTGTCACCCTCCAAGCCAGTCTCTCTCCCAGGCCTGTCACTCCTGAGTTTCTGGGAAATCTGTAGATCTTAGAATTCCCATTAATTCACCCACTTATGAAAATAACCCTGTTCACTGTTAGCCTACCAACAAATAGATTAAGCCAAGAAATATGTGACGTTTGAAGAAAACTATAATTTAGGGAACTTTCCAGTGTTATCTATTGATCAAATAATGGAGACCACATCAGCCTAAGAATCCTCAGAAGGATCAGACCACCATAAAACATCTTGTGATCCCTAGCATGTCACCGTATTGCGATGGTCTGAATTCTCCCCTGAATGTGTGTCTGCTGTGCTGACACCTCTCTGTGTCTCTGACTGGAGTGTGCTGAAATTCTTCTCCATCTCATACACCAAGGGCCCCCACTTGTCCTGGGTCGAGCTCCCCAGTCTCCGGAAATTCCTTGGAACTCTTCCAGGGACATCTCACCTGGGCTCCTGGGTACGTTGCTCCATTTTCTCCGAGGGTTGCATCAGTCCCTCATGACAAGGATCGTCTAGAGGCTCGGTCACCATTCGCCAAGCTGTAGCAGGTGACATCCAACCCTTGGGAAGAGAGGGCCCTCGGGTCTGAGCTCATTTCTCCTGGAAAGGCTGCCACAGTGTTTTGTCACCTGGAGCCAGGGTGTCAGATTTAATTTTGCTGCCAAGGGCTTCATAAACCTGGGTGAAATGTATTCTAGGACCTAAACAACTCTCGTTATTGTCATCTCTGAAATCGGCTCTTTTGCAATAATGATCCATGACCTTGGTCACAATGCCCATCCCCCAGTCAAGGATGACTTGTGGGTCTGTGTGGGCACCAGGGTAATCCCGGGCTCTTTCTCTCTTACTGTGAAAGCATGCTGCCTGGGACAGAGCTTCAGACCTAGGATGGGAAGAGGGAAGAAAGTGAAAAACAGCTCACTTTATATGTTCCCTGAGTACAACTAAGTGTACCCTTAATGCCCACATTTATTTTAGCCCTTGTCACTTAGCTGGTACAATAATTATGGGCTTGTGTACCTGCATCTCTATATTAGATAAAACTTCTGTTTTGCAAGTATAAAAAGTCCCAACTTGAAGCCATCTAAATGAAAAGACCCAGATGAGGTTCAGATCATGGTATTAAGGATTCGGTCTCTGTTTTTTGTTTCTCTGCTTCTGATTGACTTCTTACTCCATAATAGAAGATCTCCCCAAATCTCCAGAATTATTTTATAGCCAGCAATGTGCAAAGGCAGCTCATTTTTCTGAAGTGACAACAAAGCCTTCAGAGTCAAATCCTGTTGGGTTTTCATGGGTCACACGCTCATACCTAAAGCCATCACTGCAACTAGGAAGTTGAGTGGCCAGGCCTAGATCACTCAGTTGTTGGATCAGGACTGGGCAGTGAGTTCCCACTGAACCACAGGGATCAAATATGAAGGGATGGTTTCCCAAAGGAAAATCAGGGTATCATTCTGCAAAAGATGCTGGACAAAAGCCCAGTTATTTGGTTTGCAGTACTCAGGTTTGAACCCAAGGCCTCATGCATGCTACGCAAAAGCTGTACCATTGAGCTACACCCCCAGCCCTGAAACCCCATATTTATTAAGAAAAAAATCTTGGTTCTGCCTTTGTGAGCTAAGCTTGGGCAAGTTATTAACAACAACTGTGCCCAATTTCCTCGTTTTTAAAATCAAGGAAATAGCCTGTAGGAGTAAATGAGGTGATTTATGTAAAGTGTAGAGTTAACACATTTGTTACAAATAGCATCAATTATTGTTTTTCTTTTAAAGCTCCCTGATAAATAATAAATTAACCTCTAAGTGTCTGGTGTCTACTGTATATAACATACAGGAAATATACTGCAAATGTTTGTGGAATAAATAAATAAATCAAGAATTAAGGATGCAAAACCTTCAAATGATCACATTACCTCTGACTATAAAGAAAATTATATATAGAGGACTGGGGATGTGGCTCAGTGGAAGGGTACTTGCCTAGCATGCCATATTCGACCCCCAGCATGGTAAAAAAAATAAAGTTAAATTAAATAGAGAATTTAGGTTAATTTTATTTTATTGTTTTGAAATATGCCTATAGATGAATGAATAAATATGTAACTACACCTTAAAGAATAATAATAAGGTGAGACCCAAGAGACCACCAAGCAGGTCAGACATGAGAATCTGTCTGCCCCTTTCTAGTTGTGCTCACCTCTCCCCCAACTCCCCCTCTCTCCTTCCTCTCCCCTCCCCCCAGTGTTAATGGGTACTTGGCTGTTACCAACAGTGCGACTCTGAACCTTCCTTACATTTCTCCTGGTACATGTGTTGAAGAGCTTCACCGGGCTTTCCACCTGAGAGTGGAATCACTGGGTTGTAAGGTACGTAGACATTCAAGTCGACTTGATGATCAACTTTTTCCTGAGTGTTCCACATCCTTCACAGTTGTTATCAGAATTAATTTTTCCAGTCATAGCGTATGTGATTGAATCTCACTATGACTGTAATCAGAGATGGAGCCTCTTCTCATTGGTCTTTCAGGGTTTTTCTTCTGTAAAGTGCTCATTCAAGTCTTTTGTTCATTTTAAATTTGGATTTTTTTCATCTTTTTCTTTCTTTTTTTTGTAGTTGTAGATGGACAACATACCTTTTTTTTTAATTTGTTTATTTTTATGCCGTGCTAAGGATCAAACCCAGTGCCTCACATGTGCTAAGCAAGCGCTCTGCCACTGACCTATAGCCCCAGCCCTTGTCTCTTTCTTATAAATTCATAACAGTCATTTATATATAAGATATATACAGTTATAGATGGGTAGATGGATATATATATATATATATATATATATATATATATATATATATATGTATATACACACACACAACACACACACACAAACAAACAGATAGATAGAATAGATGTATATCCTGGATACTTTCCCTTTAACAGTTATATATGTTGAAAACATGTTCTCCCAATTACAGCCTTTTAATTCTCTTCATGGTGACTTTTTGATTTTTTAATTATAACAAAGACTAATGTAACATTATTTTCACTTATGTTTGGTGTCTTCTTTGGTCCTATTTAAGAACACTTCCCTACCCCTAAAGACATTTATGTATTTTCTTGTTATCTCCCAAGGGCTTTAGGGTTCTGCCTTTCACAGTAGTTGTTGATCCAACTGGAGTAGGGTGTCTGTATTTGGTGTGAGGTAGGGGCAAAGTGTTATGAATGACAGAGACCCAATTCTCCCAGCACATTATTCAAAAGTTCAGTGTTTCCCTGCTGTTCCTGGATCACGTCTCTGACATACATTAAGTGTTCACAACTGTGTGGGGTTTCTTTGGGAAATCTCTCTATTTTTTTCTAGTCTGTTTTTCTAACTATGTGTTGCTATCATGGTCTCTTAACTAAAATAGCTTTATAATAAGTGTTGCTATCTGATAAGGCAAGTACCCCAAACATGCTTTACTTTCTAAGTCATTTATGCTTTCATATAAATGTATTTTATTTTTAAATTATGTTTTATTAAATGTATACACACATAAAAAATGCACACATCTGAAGAGCAAAGTTCAATGAATGATCACAAACTGAACAAATCTCTAAAACTACCAACCTGGCCAAGAAAGAGTAGGCGGAAGCCCATGAAACTGATGATATTTTTAAGACAAAAAAAATAGTTCAATAAATGCCCATGAAGGATGAAAGACTTTAGCAATCATCTCCCACTGTACACAACTAAAAAACTTGATGAAATATATTAAATGACACTTTTCAGGCACTGAACCACCACAGGCCACATAGGACAGATCTCCGAGAGAAAAGACACCCATAAGGTGACCCTAGGATCATGCCAGCTGACCCACCACGGATAGTTTCCAGCTGAAGCTCAGGGATGGCAAACACAGAGCCCAGCATTTTTACCAAATTTATGGAAGAGATATATAGTTTGGGGAAACTGAGACACCCAGAATTTGCAAGGCAAAGAACTGGAGAAGAGGAGGGAGAGAGAGATCCATCCAGAGGTTTCCAGAGGTCTTCACAAGGCCGAGTGAAGGAGATCGACACTGGATGGGGTAGAGTTCCACGAGGCTGGGGAAAGCCATGAGCCAAGCAATTCTGGAAATTCATGTAGAACTGGAAATAGTTCACGTTTGCACCAACCAGAGTGGAGATGCACAAAATACATTATATAAAATATATATAGCTAAAGATATGGATGAATAGACAGTAGACAGACAGGTAGGTGGATAGATAATGATTCTATTGATTTTTATTTCTCTGGAGGACTCAGACATGCTCTCTGGAGAGCCTCTACACACATGGAGTTCTCCGAAACTCATTGTCTTAGTAGCAGGAATTAATCAACCTCCTACTGAAGGCTGTTCAGGAGGCACCTTAACGAAGCTTAAAATCAAGACTCAAAAGGATTCTACTAGGGCTGGGGTTGTGGCCTAGCATGTGTGAGGCACTGGGTTTGATTCTCAGCATCGAATATGAATAAATGAATAAAATAAAAGTCCATCAACAATTAAAAAAAAATTAAGAAAAAGGATTCTACTAGAACAAGGAACAAGGGCAACAAATAGAAAACAGTAACAAATATGAGAGATATTAATGCAACTAAATCAATAATAATATTAAATATCAATGATCTAAATATGCCAATGAAAAGACAGCTATTATCAGAATGGATTTTTTTAAACAAGACCCAAGTAAAAGTTGTCAACAAGAAACCTACTTTAAATATAGACAGCTTATCAATTAAAAGTTAAGAGCCAGGCACAGTGGCACATGCCTATAATCCCAGCATGTGATTATAGGAGGCTGAGGCAGGAAGATCACGAGTTCAAAGCCAGCCTCAGCAATGGTGAGGCACTAAACAACTCAGTGAGACCTTGTCCCTAAATAAAATGCAAAATAGGGCTGGCTGGGGATGTGACTCAGTGGTTGAATGCCCCTGAGTTCAATCCCCGATATCATAAATAAATAAATAAATAAATAAATAAATAAATAAATAAATAAATGGATGGTGGGGACTGGGATGTGTAGCTCAGTGATAGAGCATGTGCTTAGCATTCATGAAGCTCTGGATTTGATCCCCAATGCAAAAAAAAGGGGGGGGGGGACAGAAAAAGATATACCGTGCTAATGCAATCAAAAGAAAGAGGGAGTAGCTATATTAATTCTAGACAGAGCAGACTTCAGAGCAAGAAAATTTATTGGGGCAAAAAAGGAACATTACATAACAATAAAGGGGTAAATACTTAAAGAAGATATAATAGTCTTTAATGTATATGTGCCAAAACACAGAATGTCAAAATACAAAAGGCAAAAACTGATAGAACTGGAGGAAAAAATAAATCAATCTACTATTACAGTCAGAGACTTTAACACCCCCTCTATCAGAAATAACAAATTCAATAGGCAGAAAATTCATATAGAAAAAAATGGACTAAAGAGCACCATCCATCAACTGGATATATTTGACACCTATTGATTACTTCATCCAACAACAGCAGGTTGCACATTCTTCTCAAACTCACTTGAAACACTCATCAAAATATACTACATTTCAGTCCATAAGAAGAACAAACCTAGCTACTCAGAAGGCTGTAGCAGGAGGATCACAAATTTGAGGTCAACCCGGGGAACTTAGCAAGACTCTGCCTCAGAATAAAATGAAAAGGTCTGGGGACATAGCTCAGTGGTAGAGCACTAGCCTAGCATGTGCTAGGTCATTGATTCAATCCCCAGTACTGCCAGCACACACAGCACATGCACATGTACACACTTGTATACACATTCACACACATTTCTTTGCTGTTTTAAAAGAACTGAAATCAGAGAAGGTGTCGTGGTTCATACCTGTAATCCCACAAACTTGAAAGACTGAGGTTGGAGCATCACAAGTTTGAGTCCAACCTTCGCAACTTAGCAAGACCCTCAGCAACTTTGCAAGACCCAGTATCAAAATAAAAATTAAAAAGGACTGTGAATGTAGCTCAGAGGTAAAGAAGCCCTAAATTCAATCCTCCATACCCAAAAATAAAAAGAATAATAAAAAAGAATAGAAACCATGCAGCATCTGTCAGAACACAATGGAATTGAACTAGATATAAATAACAGAATGAGAGCCGTTATTTGCTTGCATAATTAATAACACATCTCTTAATAATACATGGGTCAAAGAAGAAATCTTAAGAAAAAAATTAAAATACTTTCAATTATAGGAAAGGAGAATACAACTTATCAAAATATGTGAGATGCAGCAAAAGCAATGTTTAGAGGGAAATTTATAATATTTTATGCCTATATTAGAAAGGAAATAGGACTAAATTAATAAGCTGAGCTTCCACTTTGGAAGCTGGAAAAAGATGAGTAAATTAGATCCAATGTAAGCAGAAAAAAAGAAATAGTAAAAATTATAGAAGCCAATGAAGTTGGGCTGGGGTTGTGGCTCAGTGGCAGAATACTTGCCTAGCATGTGTGAGGCGCTGGGTTTGATTCTCAGCACCACATATAAATAAATAAAATAAAGGCCTGTTACAACTAAAAAAGTATTTTTTTAAAAAAAGAAGTCAATGAAATTAAAAAACAGGAAACTAAAGAGGAAAAATCAATAAAACCAAAAGCAAGATCAATAAAATCAATTGCACTCTAACCAGACTGAGAAAAAAAGAGAGAATATATAAATTTTACTAACATCAGAAAAGAAAGAGGAGAATATCACTACATATACCATGGACCTTAAAAAATTGAAAAGAAATATTATGAACAACTCAGTGTCTACAAATCTGATAACCTTTATGAAATGAAGTTACCTGAAGCACAATCTGCTAAAACTCACACAAGAAGAAATGGAAAATGTAAATAGGCATATTCAGATTTTTTTAAGCCCCAAACAAAACAAACCAAAAATCCTCAAAATGGATCATAGACCTTGATGTAAAATGGTAAACTTCCTACAGAATAAGATAGGAAAAAACTAAGATGACCTTGGGTATGGCAATTACTTATATAAAACACCAAGGGCACAATTCATGAAAGAATGAATAAGCTGGGTGTCATTAAAACTACAAACTTGTGCTCTGCCAAAGGGAATTTCTAAGAGCTGGGCATGGTGGCACATGCCTATAATCCCAGCAATTCAGTAGGCTGGGGCAGGAGGATTTTAAGTTCCAAGCTAGCCTCAGCAAATTAGGAAGATCCTCAACAATTTATCAAGAAGTTCATGTAGAGCTGAAAACTCAGTAAGACCCTGTCTCAAAAATTATAGAAGCCAATGAAAAGGACTAGGGATGTATTTCAGTGGTAAAGCACCCCGGGTTCAATTCCTAGTACCAAGTGGTAGTGGGATAAGGAGAGTGGGGGAGGGGGAGAAGGAGGGGGAGGGTGTCTAGAATGAAAAGACAAGGCATAGAGTGGGAGAAATTTTTGCAAAAGAACATCTAATAAAGGGTTATTATTAAAAATATATGAGGGGCTGGGGATGTGGCTCAAGCTGTAGCGTGCTCACTTGTCATGCGTGCGGCCCGGGTTTGATCCTCAGCACCACATACAAACAAAGATGTTGTATCCGCCGAAAACTAAAAAGTAAATATTAAAATTCACTCTCTCTCTCTCTTAAAAAAATATATGAGGCACTTTTAAAACTAAACAATAGGAGAATGAAAAACCCAATTAAAAATGGGCCAATAACCTTAACAGATACCTCACTGAAGAAGATGTATAGATGATAAGTAAGCATAGGGGAAAAGGTTCAACGTCATATGTCATTAGGACATTGAAAATGAAAACAGCATTGAAGTACCACTACACACCTATTAGAATGGCCCAAATCCAAAACTTAAAAATGTTGACAAGGATGTGGATCAATTGGAACTCTCATTCATTAATGGTGGGAATAAAAAGTGGTACAGCCTGATCAGAGGATGGTTTGGCAGTTCCTTAACAAAACTAAGCATACTCTTCCCATGTGATCTAGCAACCACACTCCTCAGGATACATTCAAACAAAATGAAAATGTATGTCCACTCAAAAACCTGCCCAAGGATGTTTATAGCAGTTCTGGTCATAATAGCCCAAACTTAGAAGCAACCAAGATGTCCTCCTGGCAGGTTCATGGATCAATAAACTGTGGGACATCATGAAATATTACTCAGCACTAATAAGAAATGAGCTATCAAGCCATGAAAAGGCATGCAGTGAGATTAAATGCTTATTACCAAGCAAAAGGAGACAACCTGAAAAGGCTACATACGATTCCAACTAATATGATATTCTAGAAAAAGAGATGATAAAAAGATTAGTAGTTGCCAAGGGGACAGGAGGAGTGGTGAATAAGCAGAGCACAGAGACTTTTAGAGCATTTAAACTATTCTATATGCTAGTTCACAGAATAAACACTAAGAATGAACCATCATTTAACTTATAGATGCTAATGATGGGTCAATATAGTTCATTAATTGTAACAATGTACCTCTTTGTTTTGGAATGTTGATAGGGAGGTTCTGCATGTGTAGAGGCAGAAAACTCTGCACTTTCTCCTCAGTTTTGCTGCAAATCTAAACCTGCTCTAAATATGTATTAATTAAAAAGTATACTGATAAAATTTATTACAGATTAAAGTCTTCAGAATGAAACATCAATAAACTTGAAGACATATAATGGAAAGATTCAAAATAAAGCATGCAGAGAAAAAAATTGGGAAAAAATGAACAAATTATCAGAGACCCATGGAACAATATCATATCATACATGCAACTGAAGTCCCTGAAAGAGAAATAAGTGGAAGAAGATATTTGAATAAATGGTGAATGAATTTCTTTCCAGATTTGAAGAAAACTATAAATCGAGCGGTTCAATAAGGTCCACAAACTCCATACAGAATAAACAACCAAATCTTGGTACACCGTATACTAATCAGTGAAAGTAGTGATAAAGAGAAGAATCTTAAAAACAGCTGGAGGGATAGGGAGGATGCTTTATTCGCAGAGGAACTGAGATAAGAAGGTCAAAAGACTTCTTTCCTGGAGCTATGCTTGCCAGAAGTCAATGGAACAACATCTATAAATTTTGAAGAAAAAAAAATATTGTCAACCTAAAATCCTATAACCAACAGAAATGTCTTTCAAAAAGGAATTTTTAAAAACTTTCTTTAGAGATATCAGAGAGACAGTAATCTAAGCAAACCTGTACTATAAAAAATATTGAGAGGAATTCTTCAGACCGAAGAAAATGACGCTAGATGAAAATTAGGATCTACACAAAGGAATAAAGAATGACAGAAATGGTGAATAGAAACATATAACAGACTTTTTTCTTATTTTTGTAATCCCTTGAAAAGGCAATTGATTGTTTAAAGCAAAAAAAAAAAAAAAGGAAAAAAGTGGAAATTATAGCACATGTAAAAGTAAATGGTATGACAAAAATAAAAAACACAGAATGAAAATGATATTAAAAACAGATTACACTCCCTTCAGAGGTATCCTGAGAACTCGAGAGCAACCACCTGAAGCTATCAGTTAATTAACAGGTCTGGCTAAGGAGATAATAGTGAAGATTAAATGGAATCATAAAAGTATTTAAACAATTAAAAAGTAAGTAGAAAGGAATCAAAAGGACAAATAGCAAGACAAGCATGATATGATCCTATGTATTTAGATCTTCTTTAATATTTATCAGTAATTTTTATAATTCTGTGTAGAAATCTTCCACATCTAATGAAGATTTCTTCTTAGGTTTTTATGTGTTTGATGCAGTTGTAAATTATATATTTTTAAAATTCTTTTTTTTCCTTTCTTTCTTTCTTTCTTTTTTTCATACTAAGGATGAAACCTAGGGTCTCCCACATGCGAGGCAAGTGGTCTAGCCCTGTGCCTTTTTTTTTTAATACTAGAGATTGAAACCAGAGGCACTTTACTACTGAGCTACATCCCAGTCCTTTTTATTTTTTATTTCAAGACAGGGTCTCACAGAGGCTGTCCTTGAATTTGTAATCCTCCTGCCTCAGCCTCCTAAATCTCTGGGATTACCACCATGCCTGACTAAAATTTAATTTCAATTTGTTCACAGATTATAGAAATTCAATTGGGTTTTGTAATTTTTGCTTTGTATCTATTAACTTTGTTACATTTATTTTTAAAAATTCTAACAGTGTGTTCATATTTCTTTATATTTTCTTTGTATACAATGCTGATATCTGCAAGTATTAACTGTTTCTTCCTTCATAATCCTTATTTATCTCTGTTTCTTGCCTTTTTTTGTATTGAGTAGGACCTCCAGTATAAAGTTTTTGGTAGTTAACTTTTGCCATGACTTTTCTCCTTTATTATTAGAGTGAAAAGTTTACATTGACTGATTTTCAAATATTGAGCTAATTTTTCTTTGCTCAAATTTATTATATTTTTACTATATGGTGATTAAGAATGCAAAAATTAGGGTCGGGCGTGGTGGTGCATACCTATATTCCCAGCGGCTCAGGAGGCTGAGGCAGGAGGATCTCAAGTTCAAAGCCAGCCTCAGCAACCACTAGGCACTAAGCAACTCAGTGAGACCCTGTCTTTAAATAAAATACAAAATAAGACAGGGGATGTGGCTCAGTGGTTAAGTGCCCCTGAGTTCAATTCCTGGTAGCAAAAGAAAAAAAAAATCAGCAATAAACTCATTATTTTATTTCGGAGTCTGTAATGTTGTATTTAGTCAGTATTTTAATCTTTACTTTTTGATCAGTCTGACCAGAGATTTATCAATTTTACTAGTCTTTTCAAAGGGCCAGCATTTGGCTTGGCTAATCTTCTCTGACTGTTTTTATTTTCTACTCCATTAATTTCTACTCCTATCTTGATCATTTCCTTTGCTGCCTTTCTTGAGTTTATTTTGCTGATGTGTTTCCAAATTCATAAAATGGACGTTTAGCTCACTAGTGTTCATTTTTTCTGTTTCCTTTAACATAGCATTTCAGCCACAAATTTTTCTCAGCATTGTTTAACCCTATCCCCATTTTTTTTGCTGTGCATTTTTATTAGAATTCCATTCTTAAAATTTTATAACTTCTACTATGTTTTCTTTGACTTCCTGGTTATTAAACAAGAATTTCTTAATTCCTAAAGTTCTGATAGGAGTTTTCTATTCACCATTTGATATTGATTTCCAGCTTCATTTCATTGTTGGCAGAGAACATATTCTGTACGATTTCAGTCCTTAAGAAATGCATTGAGGGCTGGAGATGTGGCTTGATTAACAGGTGCAAGGCATTGGGTTCAATGACCAGCACTCCAAAATAAATAAATAAATAAAAATAAAAGCATGGGAGTTTGCTTTGCTTTATGATCCCGTGTATAATCGGATTTTGTAAATATTGAATAGGTGCTAGAAAAGAGGGTGACTGCCGTTGTTGGCTAAGCTGTGCTGTGTCTGGGGTGGCAATGAAAGCGTTGCACTCAACTCTTCCAAGTGTGTGGCCAACAAGTGCAACTCAGCTCTCCCTGCTGCTCCTCTGGATCCGCCCACACATTCCTGCTAGGATCACTCTTTTCCTGGGTTACTCCCAGCCAGTAACTGAGCTCATCAGTCACAGGAGTTGGGGCCCATTCCTGTGGGGTGTGAGACTCCTGAAAACCTTGGTTCCAAGGTGCCCCATCCTCCTGGCCATGCTATTTATGGCTCTGCACTGAGACTGAGACTCTTCCTATGCAATGCTCCTTCCTTCTCCCACTCCCTTCAGATCAACACTGTGGTTATAAGGGCTCCCTCTGCCCACTCCTCCCTCCTCCAGAGGTGGACTGAATCTGCCAGGAACCCACTGCTGTGATAAATCACCCACCCCAACAATAATGGCATAACTCCCTTGTGACCTAATCACCTCTTAAAGGTCCATTTTTGCATGGGGGCAAGTGAGGGGGTAAATGCCTATGATCCCAGCTGTTTGGGAGGTTGAGACAGGAGGACTGAAAATTCAGAGCCAGCTTGGGCCACTGAGTGAGATCCTATCTCAAATTTTAAAAATTTTTTAAATGACTGGAGTGCAGTTTAGTGGTAAAATGTTTACTTGGCATGAGTGAGGCCCTAGGTTCCACCCCCAGTACTGCTAGAGAAAAGAAAAAAAAAAGTTGCATGAACAAATGTTAAGCTTCCAACACATGAACTTTGGGGGATACATTCAAACCATAGCACTTGGTAATTTCTTTTAAGGATTTTTAAATTTTTTTTTGTAGCTGTAGTGGACAGAATACCTTTTATTTTATTTGTTTATTGTTATGTGGTGCTGAGTATTGAACCCAGTGCCTCACAGATGCTAGGCAAGCACTCTTAACACTGAGCTACAGCCCCAGCCCCAATTTTTTGTTTAATGTATTTTGAAAACTATTGAATGTATAAGTTTATAATCAGCTGCCCTGTTGAATTAACATTTCAAAGTGACCCTCTATGTCTCTAGCATTGCTTCTTGCCTTAAGGCTATTTTGATTAATATTAGCATGGCTAAACCCAGTACCCCTTTTCTTATTACAACTTTTTCCATCCCCCACTTTCAGATTCTATATATTCTTATTTTCTATATATTTCTTGCTGGCCAGGGTGGCACATGCCTGTAATCCTAGCAACTCTGGAAGCTGAGGCAGGAGCATTGCAAGTTCAAGGCCAGCCTTAGCAATTTATCGAGACCCTGTCTCAAAATAAAAATAAAAAGGGCTGGGGCTGGAAGAGAGCCCCTGGGTTCAATCCCCAGTACTGCAAAAATAAATTTTTTGTGTGTGTGTGAAGTAGTGCCTAATGGGATTTTTTTTTAAAATTTCATCTGACCAGCTTTGTATTTTAGCTAGAACATTTAGTTGATTTATATTTGTCATAATTATTAATATTTCTGGGCTTATAGCTTTCACATTTTTGTTTTGACTTTCCCAAAAGTTCCGTTCTGTTTCTATACTTCTTCCCTCTTCTAAATTGATTTATTATTTCCCCCATTTCCATTATTTTTCCTCCACTGGCTTAAGAACTGGTTCTATCCTATAAGTGATTTTTCTAGAAATAGCAGCAAATAACTCACCAAAATCAGTTACTTAATAATTTTACCCTTCTTTTGAAAAATACAATAACCTTACAACTTCCATTTATACCTTCTTTACGTACATGCTAGAGCTATGCATTTGAGTCTCTCATTTTTCTTTTCAACCTCACGAGTCTATTATTATAGTTGTTTTGTACAATACATATTTCACCAGCTTTTCACTTTTTCGTATGCTTTATTTCCTCTCTCTTCTCGCGTCTTCCATCTGGATTAACTTTTCTTCTACCCAAATTGAAGGTTTGTTAATATTTACCTCTCTCTCAATTTTTTTTTAAGAGAGAGTGAGAGAGGAGAGAGAGTGAGAGAGAATTTTTAATATTTATTTTTTAGTTCTCGGCGGACACAACATCTTTGTTGGTATGTGGTGCTGAGGATCAAACCCGGGCCGCACGCATGCCAGGCGAGCGCGCTACCGCTTGAGCCACATCCCCAGCCCTCTCAATTTTTGTTTGTTTGAAAATGACTCCCCCACCTTCATTATGAATATAGAATTGAAAGTGACAGTCATTTTCTCTCTGCATGTTGAAGATATCATATTGTCTTTTGATTTCAGTTGTTGCTAAGGAGTAGTGAGTTGTCTGTCTTCTCTCTCTCACCGTTCTTAAGATATTCTCTTTGTCTTTGGTGTTGTGCAATTTCGTTATGATGGAGATGGATAGGTAGATGACAGAGATATCTCTTTTTATCTTCACATGCTACTATTCTAGTACATCTGTTCTCTGTGTTCTTTTCTTCCCCTAAGTCTTTTGGTTCTTTTAAAAAATCACTCAGTTATGTTTCATAGTTTCTTTTGCTTTCTTGTATTTCCATGAATGGATTTTATTCTTATTAAACATACTAAACATGGTTACTTTGTTAGGGTCTCATCTTCTTGCTGTAGGGTCTGCAGTCTTACAGGTTTGTTCTGCTCTCTGCTGCTTCTCCTTAGTAGCTTCACTTTGTGGTTAGTTCATTTCTTTGTCTCCTGCACTGCCATTTAACTTTAGGCTGATCATTTTCCTTGATATTTTATATGTGGGATATTTTGAGATCTGGGATAAACTTGGCTTCCTATAAAGAGGATACACTTGCTACTTGCTCTTGCCAGGTCCTGGAGGTATTGCTATTCCTGGGATCACTCCAGTCACATTTGCTGTTTGGGGTATCCCGACCACCCAGAGGGCAACTTTTTTTTTTTTTTTGGCCATAAACCATGTCATGGACAGCTTGTGGTTTGAACATTTTATGGTAATTTCTGGCACATATGTCTACACACACACACACACACACACACACATACCTTCTGCTCTTTAGTGCAAATTTGAGGGAGATTTTCTTTGCTGTCTCTAGGCAAGTATTGGACATCCTTCTAAATTCACCCTTACACTGAGGATACAGACTTTGGAGATGTTCCATCTTTGTGCTGGAGGGTCACTTATTGAACCTCCCATTTCAGCAAACCTTGGGTTTTGTCTCCTCTTTCACAAGTTCCATGATGCCAAGATAACCACAGGGTCAGTTTGCCAGGTTCAGCAGCTGCCCTTGGACCACAGAGCTCCACATGTCTCTGCACTACCCCTGAGAATGCTTACCTCACACATCCCCACCATTTTTATTTTTTATTTTGAGACAGGGTCTGACCAAGTTGCTTAGGGCCTCACTAAGTTGCTAAGGCTGGCTTTGAACTTGTGATCCTCCTGCCTTAGCCTCCTGAGTCACTGAGATTACAGGCATGTGCCACCATGCCCAGCAAGAAATTATTCTTTCTTTCTTTCTTTCTTTCTTTCTTTCTTTCTTTCTTTCTTTCTTTCTTTCTTTCTTTCTTTCTTTCTTTCTTTCTTTCTTTCTTTCTTTCTTTCTTTCTTTCTTTCTTTCTTCCTTTTTTTAAAGTTGTAGATGGACACAATACCTTTATTTTTATTTTTTTTAATATTTATTTTTTAGTTGTAGCTGGACATAATACCTTTATTTTATTTATCTTTATGTGGTGCTGAGGATGGCTACGCAGGCACACTACTACTGAGCCACAACCCCAGCCGCAAGAAATCATTCTTAATACAGGATTTTTAGTTGTTTTCAATAACTATATTGATTTGCTTGCCATTTTCCCAGAAATTGAAATTGGTTTTATAAAAAATAAAAAAATACAGGGGCTGGGATTGTGGCTCAGTGGAAGAGCACTTACCTAGCATGTGTGAGGCACTGGGTTCAATTCTCAGTACCGCATATAAATAAATAAAATAAAAAGTCCATTGAAACTTAAAAAAAAAATAAAAACTCTCATGTTTCATAATTTAATAGTCTTCATTTAAATAATACCAATACACAGTATTCTCTGAAAATCAATGGAGTTTTTGTAGATTAATTGCACTGTATATTTGAAGAGTGCTTTTAACTTTTCAAATTGCTTTCACATGTATCTGTGGTTCTTCGTGGGGCAGGGGCGGGAGGACTGCCCTTCAGGGTGTTTTGAAAACTCAAAAAAGAATTGTTTGGGTTGTCATTCTGGAGGGGGCCATTATTGGTGACCAGTGGAGATGCCAGGGATGCTGGACTCCCACCCCGCTAGGAAATTCCCACCCAAAGAATAGTTGTCCTGTCTTATATGACTTTCAAATGCCCCTTGGGACATTCAGAGACTGGACAGCGTGCCTTGTCTTGTGTCATAGCATAGGGGATGCTTTAGTGCCTCACTTTTTAGTAAGGCCTGGTTTACTTGTGAGAATATTTCCTTCAGTTTCTCCACTTTCATTGTCTTTAATTCATCTTGGTACATTATTCTTACTTCAGTTATACCTCTCCCTCCACCGGCCCCGCCTTTTTTGGTGGTGCTGGGGATCGAACCCAGGGCCTTGTGCATGCGAAACAAGCACTCTACCAACTGAGCTATATCCCCAGCCCCCCCCCCCCCTCATTCTTTCTTTTATTCTTTTCTGTGCCTTCCTTCCTTCCTTTCGTACTGGAGAGGAGACCCAGGGTGGCTCTACCATTGAGCCACATCCCCAGCCTTGACTTTTTACTTTGAGACAGAATCTCACTAACTTATAAAGAACGGCCTCAAACTTGTGATCCCCCTGCCTCAGCCTCCCAAGTAGCTGATTCCAGGCATGCTCATTGCTCATCATACATGACAAACACATATGGGTCCTGTTTGTTATCATTTGTCCTGACATTTTTCTCATTGTAGTGAACAATGTATCTCTGCTCCCTGGTTTTCCGTACACACTGAACTTAACTAATACATTCTTACAACTCATTCTGTACACCTTATCACTTCACTTCTTATGTTTTCTAGTGGAATTATGTTAGGGCATCCACAGGTTGAAATCCAAATTTCTATATATTTATTTTTCCTTTATGCCATAATTTGGGTATCATTTTTTCAAGGAATTATGTTTGTAAGTGTATTATCCATGAATTTCATTTTAGTAGAGTAAAAGAGGCCCATTATGAAATATTCATTCTGAAATTAGGTCTCACAGAGTTTGGTAGAGACACAGACCTATGTTTTGTTTTATTATCCTAAAAACTATTAGGTAGATGGGTTTTATTGTTGTTGTTGTTTGGGGGGCATTAGTAGGGATCAAACCCAGGGCTTCATGCTTTTGCTAGGCAGTCACTCTACCATTTAGCCATACCTCCAGCACCAATATTTGTGGTTTTTTTCTGTCTTTTTTTTTTTTTAAATAAAGGAGGAATCTGAGGCTCAGAAAGGTACAGTGACTTCCCCAAGGTCACCCAGCTCTTTGAATAGGCTCGATCACTGGGTAGCTTGACATACCTCCCCACACTACTGATTCTCATAAAATGTCCACTTAAGCCAGGTGTGGCCATACCATAATCTCAGCTACTCCAGAGGCGGAGGCAGGAGGATCCAAAGTTCAAATCCAGCCCGGGCAATTTCATGAGAACCAGTCTCAAAATAAAATTTTAAAAAAGGTCTGGGGGTATAGTTACTGGTGAGAGCTTATGTCGCTGTGACAGGATCCGATCGATACTCAGCACTGAAAAGAAAACAGCGTTGTTTATGTGGGGGAAACACTAAAATCCACAGAAGCATCCAGAAATAAGGAAATAGGTGCACAAGTATGAATCATTCAACTATATAATATACTGTTTATCCAGGCTGGTCTCCTTAACAAGTCATGGTTAAAGAAAATGGGGATGGGAGTGGTAGACCGGGGCTGGGGTAACATCCTGCTGTGATCTCTAAGGGACAGAAGAGACACAGAAATGCAATGCATGGCTCTCGACTGGATCCTGGTTTGAAGAAATCCTCTGTAAAAGACACCTGGGCTGCAAGTGGTGGTGCATGCCTGTATTCCTAGCAACTTGGGCATTAAGGACGGAGGATTGAAAGTTCAAGTCCAACTTGGGGAATTTAGCAAGATCCTGCCTTAAAGTGAAATATAAAAGGTTCTGGGAAGCTGGGTGTTGTGGCACATGCCTGTCATTCCAGTGACTTGGGAGACTGAGGCAGGAGGATAGCAAGTTCAGGGCCAGCTAGACCCTTGGCAAGTTAGTGAATCCCTATCTCAAAATAAAAATTTAAAATGGGGCTGGGGATGAAGTATAGTGGTACAGCACTCCTGGATTCAATCCCTTGTAACACAAAACAACAACAAACAATAACTCAGATCTCACCAGGGACCATAGCTTGCCCACTCCTGGCCCACATGATGCTATACTTCTGTGTCCAGACAGACCCAAGTCAACACAGAGACCAGGGGAAACCAAAAATCATTCTTCATAGGGATTTTCCCCCTTCATTATTTTTGGTATCTCCCCAGTTCTCTGATGTGTACTGTTACTTTTATGTATTACTTTTATATGTGTGTATTTATTTTTACAACTCCTTTTATTTACTCTCTAGGGGAGGAATATTCCATTACACATGTTCTCAGTCCAAATTGAGAGGCCACCAAGACCGTACTGTGCAAAGTCTCCTTCTCACCTGTGTTCCAGGCCACCTACATGCCTTTCCCCACGGGCAACCAGTGTTATTTCATTCTCTGTATTCTTCCAAAAGATATGTTACCCTCATGCAGCCGTGTTAGCAGGGCGACCACATTGCACAACTCCCAGGGACACTGTTTGTATTGAGCTCCCGGGATGCCATTGACATAGAATACAATGGATTGTGCCCCCTGGAGTTGTTCAGTGCCACAGTCTGGCCACAGATGTTTAGAGTGCATGTGAGAAAGGGCGGGGGGAGACTATACACTCTTGCAAATATAAGTAGGTACACGTGTGTTTGAATGTACCCTTGCAAATATAAGTAGCTATATATGCACATGTGCATTTTTTCCTGTGGTCCCTTTTTAAAACCAAGGATAGTATATTGTACACATTGCTCTATATTTTGCCTTTTTTTTTTTTCACTTAGTTAGCATCTTGATACTTTTCCCACACTAGTCCTCCTCTTTGATGGGGTGAGGGTGGTCTTGATAAGGTCATGGTCACTTGCTGAGTCCTTTGTGTGTGCCAGGCATTGTCCAAAGCCCTTGGCACATATCAGTTCCTACCAGGCATACCCCACCCCTGTGACACAGGCCCAGGGAAGGCAGAGGACTGACGTGATGTCACAGCTCAACGTACACCCTCTGAGGTTGCAAGGCCCCCACGGCTCCCTCCAGCCCTCACGGGGTTATGTTTTGCACTGAAATCTTCTCTGCATTTGAGTTCTTCCTGCTGTAAGTATGAGATAAGAATCCAACATTGTTCTTTCTGGATGGCTCCTGTGATTCCCAGCGCCGGCTCCCAGATGCCACTGTTCTCAAGTAGGAAAGTCTCTGATGGTTGGAGCCTGCTTCTGGGCTGTTCTGTCTCAATGCTCTGGCTGTGTCACCAGGCGCCAGGGCCACACTATCTTAATTCTTGAGTTTTTATTATCGATGTTAATGTCTGGAAGTATTTAATCTCTTCTTTCCTTTTTTAGAAGTATCTTGGATATTCTTGGCGTGTTTATTTTTCCATGTTAACTTCTTTTATTGTGGCAAAATACACATTGCAAAAAAATTAATTTTAAAAAAGATATATATATATATATATATATATGAGAATGATATTGGGGATCAAGCCCAGAGGCACTTTACCACTGAGTGAAATCCCAGTCCTTTTTAAATTTTTTTTTTTTTAATTTTGAATCAGAATCTCACCAAGTTGCTTAGGGCCTTGCTAAATTGCTGAGTCTGGTCTTGAACTTGTGATCCTCTTGCCTCAGCCTCCTGAGTTGCTGGGGTTAGAGATGTGTGCCACTGCGCCTGGCAATATTTACCCTTTTAACCACGTTCAAGAGTACCATGAAGTGATAATAAGAATATTCACATTGTTATACTACCGTTACTACTATCTATTTCCACAACTTTTGAATCTATTTTTTTTAAAAAGCTTTATTTATCTCAAACTCAACCCTATACCCATGAAATAGTAATTCCTGTCCCCTCCTCCAAGTCCTGGTATCGGCCATTCCACTGTCTGTCCATTTGAATTTGAATACTCCAGGTACCTAGGATTTACTAGTGGAATTGTCTCATGTGATCACCAAGGCTGAGTAGTCCCATCTGCAGGCTGCAGACCCTAGAGTGCTGGTAATGTGGCTTAGTCCAAGTCTGGAGGCTTCAAACCAGGGAAGTCACTAGTGTGACTCTTGGTTTGAGGCCCCCACCTGAGAGCTCAAGGGAGCAATGGGGTTCTGATGTGAGAGATGGAGTCCAAAGGCAGGATGGCTGAAGTACTGATATCCAAAGGAGTAGAAAAACATCTATCCCAGCTCTCAGAGAAAAGATGGATTTGCCTCTGTGCTGTCTCTTCCAGGCCCCTGGCTGGTAGAGTGGCACCCATCCACATTGAAGGTAGGTCCTCCCACCCCATCCACCTGGACGCACAGACTGACTTCATCTGGAAGCCCCCTTGAAGACAGAATAATGCTCCTCCAGGCTTCTAGGGATTCCTTAATCCAGTCAAGTTGACGCTTACAATTAACTACAACAAGGAAATTAAAAAAAAAAAAAATCCCTCTACTTGCAACCCCCCCCCCCACACACATACCTATCAAGGATCATTTATGATTTTGTTCCATTTCGACCCACCCAAATCCCTTTCTGGACTTCTTTTCCATTTCCGTGGTGCTGCCTTGGCCCTGTCTGCCAAATTTTCCTCCCCTTTTAGTACAGCTGTGACAATGCTCTCCAGCCATTCCCTTGGAAAGCCACCTCATTTATGACTCCAGCTGCTGGCTTCAGGTATCTGTTCTGAGGGATTTTACTGGAACTTTTAGTAATAAATTGCTCTTCTTGCATCCACCTTTAGACTCCACTGGCCTCCAGAACAACAGAGCTCTCTGGGGTCCCCAAACCACCCTGGCTGGCCTTTTTCCACAAGGATACCTCCAGCACAGGCTCTCTGCTTCCCTGTCTGTCACTTCAGAGTGCTGTCTCCCTGTCCCTTGCCACTTGGCTCCTCCATCCTGTTTGAGAGCCATCTTTGTTCCCCCCTAATCCACCGCAGCAGTCTGCAGCTTGGGGACAGGTGACATACTTGTTGCCTCTCTACCACCAACTGCAGCTAGCACAATGTTTTCCCCAGAGCAGGTGCTGGTTGGAACAGGGTTAAGTCAAGATCATCTCAGGAGCAAGAAAAGCAACCAAGGCCCTCCCATGCCAGACGTAGGGCGATCCTGGCAGCTCCTGGTAGACCTCAGGGAATTGCTGATGGCCTGAGACATCCAGGCACAGCCTGCTGCCCCCTCAGGTCCGGCCTTGTGTGCTGATCCAGGGAAGTGGGTCCTGTGTGCCCCACTTCCCTGTCGACTCTGGGATGACCCTGACAGCGGGAGGGAATAGGTTGCAAATGAGATGGAATTCACGCTTGGCTCCCTGTGTGGCAGCTGGCTCTTCACCCTTCCGGTCACAGCCCTCTCTCTCCAGAGTTCTCTGTGGCCCTCGTTTCCATGAACAGGTTCGTGTTTTGGTATTTTATTGCATCACATGCTCATCCTGCCTGGTTTCTTTACACCTAAGTGCTTGACACTCACTTATCCAACAACTGTTGTCCGCACACCTACTTTGAGCCAGGCACATGCAGGAACTAGACAGGCCGGGTCTGTGCCCTGTGAATGGGGGCAGGCAGCAGGCAATTAGCAAGGAAACATAAATTAACACAATAACTTCAGAGAGTGAGAAGTGCTAGGGAGAAGAAAAAAATAGGATAATGTGATAGGAAACGATGCGGGGTGGGCAGAGAATATTCTAGGTTCCCGTGTTACCTTGCCCTTCCCCCTAGCCTTTATAGACAGTTGTTAAAAAAGAGAGGAAGAAACTTTCCTACGTCAAGGAGTCCACCTTATAATTTAAATAATCACCTCTTTAGTGTGTCCCTTTTCTCGGTTGATATTTTAATGTTGGGTTTTCTTAAAATAGAGCTGCCCTTTGGAAGAGAATTATAGAAATTTAGGGTTCATTCATTCGACAAATACTTGTTGATCTCCTGCCCTGTGCACATTGTTCTAGGTGCCAGAGGCTCAGCATGAACTGCACAGAAGAGGCTTTCCTCTAATGGAGTTTTTGGATAATTCTCTAGGAAAGAAATAAATAAGCAAGGTGACTTCAGACGGTGTTGAGTGCAGTGCAGGAAATAAAGGAGAAAATGAACTAGGAAGCAGTAGACGAAGAGGCAGCTTTAGAGAAGTGGGTCAGAAAAGACCTTGGGAGCCGGGCGCAGTGGCACACGCCTGTAATCCCCGCGCCTAGGGAGGCTGAGGCAGGAGGATTGCGACTTCAAAGCCAGCCTCAGCAAAAGTGAGGTGCTAAGCAACTCCGTGAGACCCTGTCTCTAAATAAAATACAAAATAGGGCTGGGGATGTGGCTCAGTGGCAAAAAAATAAAATAAAAAATTACAAAATAATGGGCTGGGGTTGTGGCTCAGTGGTAGAGCACTTGCCTAGCATGTGTGGGGCACTGGGCTTGATTCTCAGCACCACATATAAATAATTGAATAAAATAAAGGTCCATTAACATAAAAAAAATTGCAAAATAAAAAAGAAAGAAAGAATGGGCTGGGGTGTGGCTCAGTGGTAGAGTGCTTGCCTAGCATGCATGAGGCACTGGGTTCGATCCTCAGCACCACATAAAGATAAAAAATAAAGATATTGTGTTCACCTAAAATTTAAAAAAAAATAAAGTTACTTATTTTAAAAAGAAAGAAAAGAAAAGAAAGACAGACAGAAAGAAAGAAAGGTTGTAGTTAAACTAAGAGTTTGGGAAGGAAAAGGAGATACCCTGGAGAAAGGATACATAATCCAGGAAAAGGACCAAGCCTGATGCAGTGGTGCACTCCTATAACCACAGCTATTTGGGAGGTTGAAGCAGGAGGGTGGGAAGTTTGAGGCCACCTGAGCAATTACCAAAAAAAAAAAAAAAAAAAGTTACAAAGCCTGTAGCACAGTGGTAGAGCCCTGCTGGGTTCAATCCTTAATACCGTGGGGAGAAAAAAATAAAAAAGCAAGCATGTATGAAAAGACTGGAAGGAGGAATTACTCATTTTGTTTGAGAAAGGAAAGGGGTCAACCTAGGGTTGGAAAAACAGACCAAGATCATGCAGAATTTTTCAGGTCACAGCAAAAAGGTATTCCACACCGTGCAAAGCCACCTGAGGGACCTTCTTGGTCTAAAGACCTCTTTGACTGTGATGGAATCAGATATTCTGGGGAAGTTGAGAAGGCAAATTGGCATCCACGGCAGCTGTTTGAATCCCCCATTTTGTGTCAGCTACCAGTTCAGTGAGGGGAGAGTTTCAAGTAATCCAAATGCCTCCACTAACCTGCCTCCCACCCCCCATACACAGGAAAAGAAGAAAAAAAGGAGCCACCCCAGAGCTTATCTGCCTGCCTTCGCCACAATCATTTCTCTGTATTACAGCTCTTGTCCTCTTACATTATACATGAATAACTAATCAACCAAACACAAACCTACTGATGAAAAAAACGTGCCTTGGATCTGGAATGTGAGCAGGGTGAAGAGTAATATTAATTTCACCGGTAAATAACAAAATGGGAGCAAACGCGAGAGGTGGTGTTAAGACAGGAATCGTGCTTGGGAACACTTCTCAGAAAGGAACCCACCCAAGAATCTAGGGGAATGGGGAGAAGAGGATGAGGCTGGCTGTATTTGGAGTGCACGAACACATTTTTTTTTTTGTTTGTTTTCTTCTGGCCCTCGAATGTGACTATAAGGAACATCATCGTGGGTCAGCCCAACTGGTCATTGAAGCCACCATTCTGTCTGCCTCCCTCAGCTGCATCTGTCTTCCACTATTCCCTAGTGAACATAGAGGGTTAGCCATAAGTCACCACCAGGATTGAGACGGGCTTCAACAAAATCCTTTGCCTTTTGAATTTCTGTAAGTGTGACATCATTCAAAGTATGCAGCGGGTGCCCAATAAATGCATCTTTCTACCAACTTCCTAAATGAAGGCCACCTCTGACTTCATCATTTTCCTGAGAGATATTTCTTGATCACTAAGGATGGATTCCTAATCTCCACATCCACAATCTAGAGATGTTCTAGTCTCCTTCTTCCTCCTCCTTGACTTATTTTTTTTAGGAGAGAGAGAGAAAATTTTAATATATATATATATATATATATATATATATATATATATATATATATATATATATATTAGTTTTTGGCGGACACAACATCTTTGTTTGTATGTGGTGCTGAGGATTGAACCTGGGCCACATGTGCTACCGTTTGAGCCACATCCCCAGCCCCTCCTTGACTTCTTGATGGCATCTGACCCTATCTAGACCCTTTGGTTGTCTTTGGTGGTCCTGAGCTTTCCTGGCTCTACCCTTCTCTTGCTCACAGCCTCTCTTCCCTGATCTCTGATGATTTCTTTTCTTTCTGCACTTGGTAGTACAATGTCCACAGGGAACTCAGTTTTTCTCTCCTGTCACTCTTTCCTTATAAGAAATTAACTGCCTCTCATTTCAAAGCAATGCATGTATCTATCATCATCTGTCACATTGTATGCAAAGTACCTGCTTATGGGCCTGTCTGTCCTACTAAACTTCCGGCTCTTCAAAGACACACATGCTGTGTTCCTCTTTGTGTCCCTTTGGCCTGGCACACAGCTGGGACCTCCACAGATGCTCAGTACATACTGGCCCAACTGAGCAGACTACCCTCCAAACGTGGCTTGGAAGCAGGCTGGGTAGGGTCTTATCCCCTTACTATGGAGAGGGGACCCCAAAGCTCAAGGAGGTTAAGTAAACACTGAAACAGGATTCCTGGTGCTGGCTCCTGAGAGTCCGTGGCTTCACTGCAATAATCATTTCGATATTGCCAATTGTAAAAGGATTGTAAAGCTCATGGCGCTGCTGTCTAAATACCCACGTCCAATCCTTTTCATGCTCGTCCAAACAGGCTTGAATTTGCCAGTGTCTTTCTTAAAATATAGCCCGCAGGACTGAGCATAAAACTGCGTGTGGCCTGACCCTCTGGCTCGCGCTGGGATTATTGCTTCCCTCCTTCCACACTCTGCTGTGCTATTAATAGAGCCTAAGATTGCATTAGTTCTCAACAGCCTCCTCTCACTCTAGGTTCACATCAGGCTGGTGATCAGCTTCCCCCTCCCTTGGGTCTTCCTCACGAGCGCCTTCTCTCAGGCCAGGCCTCCCCATCAGAGACACGAGGGCAATTGATTTCTTTGAATGCTCATGATTTTCTGGGCCCCACACTACCAGATGTAAAACCAGGTCTTACCCTCCTTCCTCATGTGGCATTTGCTGAGTGGGTGCTGGGATCTGGGGCGCCTGTTCAGAACCCAGAGGCATGGCCAGTCACTGGGGTGGGGGCCCGGGGAGCACCAACACATCCACAGAAGTGAGAAGATGGTGATGAAATTAATTTTGTTTCATTTTAAATTATTTTCGTGCTCATTCCTAACCTCACCCCCACCCCCACCCCCAGATGATGGTGCTGCCTTTATCTTGTTCTCATTCTGGGTGTTGCTACACAGAGCCCCTTGTTCCCCCCCCCCACCCGTGGACAAGGCCACCCTTCTCTTTCTTATGCCCTCTCCAAGCAGTATTATTTTTAGCATGAACGTCTTGCTCAGCAATTTGTGCTGGAGTCTATCCTTCGTCGTCCTTACATCTAGCATTCCTTTTTCCTTCACTTTCCCCGGCTCTGTCCCTCTATGTGTGTCAATACCAGACTTGGCTGAATAGATTGGATTCCGACCCATTTGAATTCCTTCTTCAGAGAGCACAGCGCTTTCTGCCTCTCCTTCCTTTCCCCTAGTTTTTTTTTTTTTTTTTTTTTTTTTTTTTTTTAGGCTCTTGGAATTAGCTGATGGGTAATTGCAGAAAATGCGGCGTGGACTATTGTGGTGGGTCTTAGCCTCAACTCCAGGAAACCTCTCCATATCTGAGCCTGTGCTCTCAGAATTTGGTAGCAGGTCCCTGAACTCTGGAATTAGAGGCTGTGAAGCTAGACCCTGCTTCACTGCTCTGCCTTTAGAGGGAACTCAAATGCAAGAAGGCGTTTCCTCTGCTCACCAGACGAGGGCGCTCATACCCACGATCCTCCAAAGTGGGACTTGGTCACACAAAAACAGATCTTGTGGGGTTGGCCTCCTGAAGACCCAAGCATGTGATGGGATGACCCGATAGCCATGGACTTCATGCTACTTTGGCCACCTCAACTTTGTAAATGGTAAAAATCAAATAATTTTGTAAAAGCAGGCCCAATGTTGGCCCAAAAGAACATGTCATTTGTGGGTCTGTGAGCTAGTTGTGGGCAGATCCACAAGGGGATGGGGGCTCTGAGGCTGGAGGGGCGGTGTGTGTGTGTGAAAATGACTATAGGGATGTTGGAAGGTCATGGGCATAATGTGTAGAGAGTGTGAAGGGGCCCGAGTGTGGAGGCCCTATGTATTTCCAGCTGTGATATTTAGATTTCTATTTGGCAAGGTAGGTCTCAGAGGAGACGGGGTAAGTTCCAAGGCTGGTACAGAGGCGTAAGGGAAGGTGACGGTGGCACCGTGTCAACCGTTTCCAGCTGGAGTTAAAAGGCATAGCTATTTTCTTCTGAGGGCCCGGCACCTTTCATCAAGACGAAGTTGGTGACTGATTAAAAAAAAGAAGAAATGGAAGATTAAACCTGAGAGGCCACCGAGAAAATAGTTTCCAGGTGGCAAGAACTGGACAGAACGGTGGGGTCTTGTGCCATTACTCTGTCAGGTCAGCCCACCATTCTTGCACACTCCCGGGCAGTGCTGGGCCACAGCCGGGTCCAGGCGGCAAAGGGCTCCCTAACTGCTGGGCAGTGAGGATGTTTAATAAAATATTTACCTCCATATATCAGGATAACCATGACAGAACGGCAAACAGCAGTTAAACCGTTTTAAGGGACGTGGGAGAGTAGCCCTGGGATATTTTAATGAGAAAGGCAACTTCCTGTTTAATTCCTGAGGCTGGTCTTTGCACCTACCACACCAGCACAGATACCTTGAGGGCCATGGGAAGGGGGCTCACCGGATGGGTAAGGCAGGTTCCCCCACGAAGCCACCCCTTGGAGGGGCTAGAGCCAGCCTCAACTCCCAGCCCACCTTTTGCAGCTCCTAAAGGTGAGAGCTTTCTGATCGCTACCCTCACTGCACCTCTGCTGTGGGTCATCTGCGGTGGTCAGTCATTCACAGTGATATTCATTTGCAGCCCCCCCCCCCACTTCCCTACTCAGCCGCATGCGCCTAGGTTGGGCAGGATGATTTGGAGTTTATAAGGAAGGAGGAAGGCAGAGGGGGATGAAGGGGAGGAAAGCTCTTTAGATTCCTAGCCATGCCCAATGGGAAACTAGAAAGGGGAAAAAAAGAAAAATGTTGGTTAAACACATTTTAGGTTTGTTTACCCCCTCCATTAGGGAAAATTTTGCATTTTCCTCCCCGATTTGGAAAAAGAAATAAATATGAAACAACTTCTCTGTTATATCAAGAAAATAGACCTCTGTGTCCCTCGATACATCAAACAGTGTTTGGAGAAAATACATGATTCCTGAAGATATTTATATGTTAGATCAGTCAAGGGCATTCGAAAAATATAGTTTCATTTTCCCTTGGCCTCCCACCTTTCACCTTTTTTTGTGTTTTTTTAGATTTTCCGGGTATTTTATACCTCCAGTTATTACTTTATTAGAAAGATAGCATCTTGACTCTCCATATTATACCAAACCAGAGGCAGGACCAACTTAGGATCTCTATGCACAGGCTTATTTTCTATTTCTTAGAAGAAAACGAACCAGCCCTGAATTTAAGAGCATGCTCAGAAGTCATAATTCTTGAGGAAAGAAGCTATTTATTTATTTAAAGGAAATACAAAGGGCCCATTACTTTTCGACGTGGAATTTATACTTGGTGAAATTTTCATGAATAAAAACTCATCTTGCTAAATATTTTCTAGTAAAAATATGGCTTGCTTTTCTGGTGCAGAGTCTGGCATGTCCGTTTTTAAAAGTAAGGCTTGTGAGACTACAGGGCGAGGGATAAATGAACAGACTCTTTAATAAGAGAGGCGCCCGGCGTGGCAGTGAAATGCAATACCGAAAAGTAAACAAAGAGCATTGTGTGAAAAAGAGCAAGTTGAAATTAATCTTGCTTTTCCAATTTGAAAACACGCTCATGGTTGTTAGTAACTGAGTCAAGACATTTAAATCATATATATACTTTTATATCTTGACAGTGACCTTTCCTAAGTATGCAGTGGGGATAAGAAGATGAGCAAAGCCATGCTCCAGAAAGAGCATTTCAGCTAATTGAACATGAAATGTGTTGCAATCTGGTAACATTAATAATACACGATCGCTACTCTATATCGAATATGCAGTTCATTTAGTCCGAGTTAACTAAACTGTTCTACAAATGTTAGCATATGAATCCCAGTGCATTTAAAAGATCTGTGTATTAGTTACTTGGGCTGTGTAACAAATTATCCCCAAACTTAGTCATTTCAAACAAGTACATATTTTCTCATATCTGAGAGTCAGGAATCAGAAATGGTTTAGCAGGGAGGTTCTAGTTCAAGGCCTGTCATGAAGATATAGTCAAGACATTGACGGGGGACTGGGAATGTACCTTAGTGGTAGAACATGTGCATGAGACTCGGGTTCAATTCCAGCACCCAACAACAACAACAACAAAAGACAATGGCAAGAGTAGCAATCATCTGAAGCCTGAATCAGGGCCAGCAGAGCCACTTGTAAAGTGTCTTGTCTAACTTGCAATCCCTGAAAGGCAGTTTGAGTTGTTGACAGGAAACCTCAATTATTCCCCAGGTGGGCCTCTCTGTAGGGCTGCTTGAGCCTCCTCCTGACATGGCAGCTGGCTTCTCTCAGATCAAGTGATTCAAGAGAGAAAGCAAAGAGGAAGCCACCTTGTATCTTGTGACCCAGCCTCAGAACCCACCCACCATCACCTCCTCCACATCCTGCTCATTAGAAGCTGGTTTCTAAGAATAGCCAACACTTAAGGAGAAAGAGATCTTCATCTCTTAGAGAATTAAAGAATTTGTGGACATGTTTTATGATCCTCTCTTACAGATGGGGTAGTTGATAATGATAGTAGCTTACCTGCTCAAGGTCTTGAGCTAGTCAGACCCACATAGAATGTAACAGACTTTTTTTTTTTATATCTCCTCTGCTCTGCTGTCCACACACAAAGTCAAACAGAAAACTTCCCATTCCTGAAATCACTGCACACAAATGCAGTGTTTAAACTGTCTTTAAACTGTCCAATGTCTTTTCAAAACAGCAGCAAAGATCTTCTGTTTGGAAATGGATGAAAAGAACAGTGAGTGGAAGATAGGAGTTAACTTTCTTTTTTCCTCTCTTTCTTTCTTTTTTTTTCCCCAGTGCTGCATGGAACCCAGAGCCTCGTGCATGCTAGGCAGGTGCTCTATCATGGAGCTACATACCCAGCCCTCAACTCTCCTCTTAATCAGCTCCAGGATCCTGAGAAAAATGCATTCAATCAGATATGGTTTCCTCCTTTGTAAAACAAGGTGGGTTAGCTGAAGGGTTTCCAAATTTGGTGGCCTTCACTTTTTGCTGGGGGAATTGAAGACTCTCCAGCCCTGCATTAAATCTATAAGATCACAATCTCCAGGAATCCGTATCATTAAAAAGTGCCCCAGGGGGCTGGGGATGTGGCTCAAGCGGTAGCGCGCTGGCCTCGCATGCGTGCAGCCCGGGTTCCATCCTCAGCACCACATACCAACAAAGATGTTGTGTCTGCCGAGAACTAACTAACTAAATAAATAAATATTAAAAATTCTCTCTCTCTCTCTCTCCTTTCTCACTCTCTCTTAAAAAAAAAAAAAAGCGCCCCAGGTTTCTGGTGGATTGTTTTGCAGACAGTAGAAACCACTGGACTTGATTCTTTTGCTTCCAGTTCTGAATTATTTTTACTCTTCTCCCCGAGCATGAGTGACTTCATACATCATTGACTCTTCACCTTGACTCTTCACAACAGGAAACTTTTAAAAAATGTGATGCCAGGAACACCCCCCCACACACACACACACACACATCCCAACAAAATATTTCAGACATTCTGAGGTGGAGCCCAGGTGTTGTTATTGTTTTGCTGTTTTCATCAGTGTTTAAAACTAATCGTGTCCAACCTGGGTTGCACATTGAATTATTTGCGGAGTTTGTAAAAAGCCCTCTGTCCAGGCTGTTCCCCAGGGCAGAATTTAAGGGGTGGAACCAAGCATTAGTATTTTTAAAAATTTCCCCAGGTGATTATAAGGGACACCCAGACCATATTTGGTGGTGCACATCTGTAATCCCAGCAACTTGGGAGGCGGAAGCAGGAGGGTTACAAGTTTGAGGCCAGCTTGGTTACCTTAGTGAGACCCTATCTCAAAATAAACAATAAAAAGGACTGAGGATGTAGCTTAGTGGTTGAGCACCCCTGGGTTCAATCCCAGTACTGTAATAAATTAATTGTATTAAATTATGCAGCCAAATTGACTTGTGTTTGCCTCATTTAGGACCACAGCAATGCTAATTCACCCAGGAGGGGATAATTCCGAAGAAAAGCCAAAATAAATAAAATAAGTTTAAAAATTATTAAAGACATAAGGGAATATTTGAAACCAGGAGAAAAATAACCGAATGCTATTTTAAAGGGTAGATTTGAAATGAAATTTCTAGCAATGACACACACAGTCAATAAAAGAAAACATTCAGTGATAAGTTAAATATAGTGTGATTAGATACAATGCAAGAAAGAACTGTGAATGGATTTGAAGAAACTGCCCAGGAAGCCCCACAGAGATACAAAGCAAAGGAAAGTCTAAGAGACTGGAGTTTGCTAGATAGAAAGAGAACATGCATGGAACATCAAATACCAGAGCAGGAGAGAAGAAGAGACTTCATTCACATAATGGCGGAACATTTTCCAGACCTGATGGAAAGCATGAATCCCAAGAGTGGGGATGTACAATGAGTCATGGACAAGGTCAATAAAAACAAGTTCAGACTTGAACACAGCATAATAAAAATTGGAGTAAACCAAGCACAAGAGTTAATAACAAGAATCAACAAATGGGACTTACTTAAACTAAAAAGTTTTTTCTCAGCAAGAGAAACAATAAGAGAGGTAAATAGGGAGCCTACATCCTGGGAACAAATTTTTACTCCTCACACTTCAGATAGAGCCCTAATATCCAGAGTATACAAAGAACTCAAAAAATTAGACAATAAGATAACAAATAACCCAATCAACAAATGGGCCAAGGACCTGAACAGACACTTCTCAGAGGACGACATACAATCAATCAACAAGTACATGAAAAAATGCTCTCCATCTCTAGCAGTCAGAGAAATGCAAATCAAAACCACCCTAAGATACCATCTCACTCCAGTAAGATTGGCAGCCACTATGAAGTCAAACAACAACAAGTGCTGGCGAGGATGTGGAGAAAAGGGTACACTTGTACATTGCTGGACTGCAAATTGGTGCGGCCAATTTGGAAAGCAGTTTGGAGATTCCTGGGAAAGCTGGGAATGGAGCCACCATTTGACCCTGCTATTGCCCTTCTCGGACTATTCCCTGAAGACCTTAAAAGAGCATGCTACAGGGATACTGCCACATCGATGTTCATAGCAGCACAATTCACAATAGCTAGACTATGGAACCAACCCAGATGCCCTTCAATGGATGAATGGATAAAAAAATGTGGCATCTATACACAATGGAGTACTATGCAGCAATAAAAAATGATAAAATCGTAGAATTTGCAGGGAAATGGATGGCACTAGAGCAGATTATGCTTAGTGAAGCTAGCCAATCCCTAAAAAACAAATACCAAATGTCTTCTTTGATATAATGAGAGCAACTATGAACAGAGCAGGGAGGAAGAGCAGGAAGAAAAGATTAACATTAAACAGAGACATGAGATGGGAGGGAAAGGGAGAGAAAAGGGAAATTGCATGGAAATGAAGGGAGACCCTCATTGCTATACAAAATTACATATAAGAGGTTGTGAGGGGAATGGGAAAATAAACAAGGAGAGAAATGAATTACAGTAGATGGGTAGAGAGAGAAGATGGGAGGGGAGGGGAGGGGGGATAGTAGGGGATAGGAAAGGTAGCAGAATACAACAATTACTAATAGGGCATTATGTAAAATTGTGGATGTGTAACCGATGTGATTCTGCAATCTGCATTTGGGGTAAAATTGGGGGTTCATAACCCACTTCAATCTAATGTATGAAATATGATATGTCAAGAGCTTTGTAATGTTGTGAACAACCAATAAAAAAAAAAAAAGAAAAAAATGGAGCAAACCAAAGACAAGGAGGAAAAAAAAAATTAAAACCAGTGAGAAAAGGCAGATTACCTACAAAGGATTGACAGACTGATAGCAACTGTCTCAACAGTAGATAGAAACATAAGACGTGTAAAGTATACTAAAAAAAAAGAAAAAAAATGCTGAAGTTAAGCAACTGTCAATCTGGAATACTGCCCTAAAGAAATCATCATTCAAGAATGACAGTGAAATATGACATTTTTATATTAATGTAAAGAGCATATCACTTACATAACTTTCTGGAAAGAACTACTAAAGGGTATGTTTCAGGTTTTTTAAAAGAGCTGGTACCTAGAAAGAGGATGTTAGAAGAAAAGGTGAACAAGTTGGTAAATATGAATAAATCTCTTTATTTTATTTTATTGGTACCAGGGATTGAACCCACTGAGCTATATCTCCAGCCCTTTTTATTTTGAGACAGGTCTCACTAAGTTACTTAGGGCCTCACTAAGTTTCTAAGGCTGGTCTCAAACATGTGATCTTCTTGCTTCAGCCTCCAATCTCTGGGATTACAGGCATGCACCATTGTGCCCAGGTAAACATGGATAAATCTAAACAATGAATTGATGGTACATAAAATTATTGTAGGGATTAAAACTAGGGACATATAAACCAAGAGGATCTAATATAACAACAATGGGCTGGGGACATAGCTCGGTGGTAGAGCACTTGCTTAACATGTTCCAGGCTCTGGGTTCAATCTGCAGCAGAGAATTAATTAATCAACTAATTAATTAACAAAATAAAATAATGAGCAAAAATAGTATGTAAAGTGAGAGGTTGTAATTGAAGTTGATTTGTTGTTAGATTATTGTAGGAAATTTGATTTACTTTTCATCACTCATACGTGTTAAAAATCGTCATCACTGAAAGAGTAGAAATAGAATTTACAACTTCTAGATTAGTTAAAAGAGGAAAGGGAAACAAAGAATTCGTGATCATCTCAGGAGAAGCATAGAAAGATGGCAAAAGAAAGTTTAGAAAAAGAAAAGTAATTGAAAGATGCCAAACAAGAATCAAGATGTAAATTTCAGAATGACAGAAATCAGTGGATTGACAGCTTTCTCACAGATTGTTAGTAGAAGTATGTTTTGGAATATCATTTTGGAAAATAGCTCCGCATTACTTGGTAAAGGTGTTACGTTCACATACCTGTCCCCCAGCAATCACTCCAAAGAGCAATTCTGACCCACATACACTGCAAGGTGAAAATGCTCATCACAATAATATTTATAGAGCAGAAAACTGGAAAGAACACAAAGAGCTACTGAACAGAAGAATGGACTAACAAAACTGTGGCACCATCCCATAATGCAATATCATACCACTATAAGAAACATTGAACTACAACCTGATGCAGCGATCTAGATGATTATTAAAAATTCCATAGCAAGTAAAACAATCAGCCTCAGAATATTTTCATAAAGTTAGGAAAAACCAAAATATTATATAACTCAGTCATTGATAATATGTGATTTTTTAAAAATTTCCATTACTGGGGATAAAACCCAGGAGTGCTCTACCACTGAGTTACTTCCTGAGCCCTTTTTATTTTTTATTTTGAGACAGGGTCTCACTAAGTTGCCCAGAGTGGTCTTGAACTTGTTTGTGACCCTTCTGCCTTGGCCTTCCAAGTTGCTGGGATTACAGGTATGTTGCATTGTGCTCAGCTGATAAAACTTTTTGAAAAAAGCAATAAATAGATAGATAGATAAATGTAAGATTCGGGTTTGGTGGGTACTTGGAGAAATGGGGTAGGGAGGAACACATAGGTAGATACAGTCACTGTTTCTTTTTTAGTTCTCTGTTTGAATAGTAGGTTTACAGGTATTCACAATACCAACATATAAAAAAAAAGGAGCCACAAGCATACTCAATGATAAAAGTTGTTATAAAAGAGATTGTGACTAATATATTTTTGTGCTCTTGAGATCTATTTAAAAATATTAATAATCACAATAAATGTAAATGAACTGGACATACCAGTTAAGAAAACAAATGCATAAAAAACAGCTATATATTGTTTACAAGAAATTTAACTAAAACATAAGGGCATTGAAAGGTAGAAAGTAAAAGGATGGAAAAATGTATACCAGGCAAGGCTAACTAACAGAGTAATTATATTTATCATAAATTATACTGTAAAGCAGAAAGGAAGGATAGGCAGACATGGAAGTGCACGCCTATAATCTCAGCTACAGTGGAGGCTGAAGCAGGAGAATCATTCAAGGCCAGCCTTGGCAACTTACTGACACTCTGTCTCAAAATAAAAAATAAAATGTATTGGGGTTGCTGGGCATAGTGGAGCACTCCTGTAATCCCAGTTACCTAGGGCCTCACTAAGTAACTTCAGCTTGGGAGGCTGAAGCAAGAGGATCTTGAGTTCAAAGCAAGCCTCAGCAATTTAGTGAGACTCTGTCTCAAAATAAAAACTAAAAAGAGCTGGGGATGTGGCTCAGTGGTTAAGTGCCCCTGGATCAATCCCCAGTACTGAACGGAATAAAAAAAAAGCAAAGATGAAGATCAACTATGTCAACATTAAAGGAATAATTCACAAGGAAAATAGTAAACCTAAATGTATATGCACCCAATAATATTGTCTTAAAATATAGAAAGCAAAAAGAGGAAAAAATAAGTTGAAAAAATGCAGTTATATTGGAAGATTTTAACAGTTCTTTTTGATGCATCTGATAACATATTTTAAAAATAAAGACAGTAAAACTGAGAAATTTTAAGAGAAACTGACAAGTCTAGTCATATAAAAATTTTAATGTATATATATATATATAAATTGCAGGGCTGGGGATGTGGCTCAAGTGGTAGCGCGCTCGCCTGGCATGCGTGCGGCCCGGGTTCGATCCTCAGCACCACATACCAACAAAGATGTTGTGTCCGCCGAGAACTAAAAAATAAAATATTAAAAATTCTCTCTCTCTCTCTCTCTCTCTCTCTCTCTCCTCTCTCACTCTCTCTCTCTAAAAAAAATTGCAGACCGGAAATATTAATAAGGACATATGAATTCAAGATAACATAATTAATAAGCTTGATTTATTTAGATCCATATAGAATGTCACACTTAAAAATTAAGTCATATACATGCTTTTCAAGATCACAGGAAATTATTTATAAAATTGAACATGTACCATAGCAAGTTTAAATACATCACAAGTATCTGCTTCATATAGGCTACATTCTCTGACCCTGATTCAGTTAAATTAGAAACAGTTAATAGCAAAAAAACTTCAAGTACCTTTCATGTTTAGAAATTCTGATATACACCTGTACTAAGCCATGGGTCAAAGAAAAAATCATACTGAAAATCTAAACCTTTTTAAAAACTAGATGTTAATGAAAAGTCTATATATTTTGTGAAATGTAGTTTGAGTGGTACCCAGAGTGAAATCTGTAGACTTAAATGTTAAGATCAGAAAAGAGAAAATCAAAATTTATTGCCTATGCCACTAAGTCAAAATTTTTAAAAAGAGCAACAGGTCAGTTGCAGTGGTGCACATCTGTAATCCCAGCTACTCAGAAGGCTGAGGCAAGAGGATTGCAAGTTTAAGACCAGGCTCAGCAATTTAGTGAGACTCTATCTTGAAATAAAAAATAAAAGGGCTGGGGGATATAGCTCAGTGGTAGAATAACCTTGGGTTCAATTCTCAGTACTAAACAAACAAAACAAAAACCCTAAAACTCAAACAACCACAACAACAAAACCAACAGAAAAAACTTAAGAAGAGTAGAAGGAAAGGAATAATACCATATATATGATATGGTATATATGAATATTATATGATATACTCTTATTTTCATGTAGTAAAAATTTAAGATATGTAACATATAATAATGTAAGAACCAAAATTAATAAACTAGGGCTGGGGATGTGGCTCAAGCGGTAGCGCGCTCGCCTGGCATGTGTGTAGCCTGGGTTCGATCCTCAGCACCACATACAAACAAAGATGTTATGTCCGCCGAGAACTAAAAAATAAATATTAAAAATTCTCTCTCTCTCTCTCTCTCTCCCTCTCTCTCTCTCACTCTCTTTAAAAAATATTAAAAAATTCTCTCTCTCTCTAAAAAAAAATTAATAAACTAGGGACTAGGAACGTGGCTCAGTGATTGAGCACTTGTCTTGCATGCGTGAAGCCCTGGGTTCAATTCCCAGTATGGCCAAAAAACCAAAATTAAAAAAAAAGAAAAAGAAAAAGAAAAAAAATTAATGAACCAGAAAAAGAGTGTTAGCAAAACTAAAATCTGATTCTTCAAAAACACTACTAGAAAAGTGGAAAGAAAACACTACTGAAGAAGTAGGTCCCTGGAAAAATTAATCCAGATAAGCGAAGATACATATAATATTTGGAATGAGAAAAATGGATATTATGGATAGGTAAAGCAGGTCAAATGATACTAAGTGAAAACTATGTATTGCATTTTGTCAGGTACATTTGAAAACCTAGATGGTATGGATAATTTCCTTGAAAAACATAGTGTGCAAAAATGGATTCAAAAAGAAAACAGAAAACTTCAACAGATCTATAACCATTAAGGAAATGAAATCAGTAGTTAAAAATCAACCTAGGAAATGGCTCTCCTGGACCCATTTTTACTGGCAAGTTTAGGAAACATTCAAGGAACACATAATTTCAATCTTAAACACACTGTTCCAGAAAATGGAAAAAGAAGGAACATTAACCAGTTCCTTTTAGGAGGCCAGTATAACCAGAGAACGGGACTATGAAAAGGGGGAAATTGCAGCCAATTTGACTTCTGAACATGGATACAAATTAGATGTTGACTTTCATTCATTCATTCATCCCTTCATTCATTTACTCAATAATGATTTATTGTCATCCATGTACCAGCAGGCACTGTTCTGGTACAAGGAGAGTAAAAATGGGATGGGAGCTTGTGGCTTGGTGGAGGAGATGGGCAATAAAGCAAATGATCACACAGGTACACAGAGGACGTTCTGGCAGGTTAACAGTGTACCTCCAAGGGCATGACTGGTCAAAGAGGTCTGGGAAAGCTTTCAGATACATAAGTGCACTAAGAGTGGTTGTGAGACAACTGGTTTTTTTCCTTAAATATTTATTTTTTAGATGTAGATGGACACAACACAATGCCCTTATTTATTTATTTATTTTTATGTAGTGCCGAGGATCGAACCTAGGGCCCACCCGTGCGAGACAGGCATTCTACCGCTGAGCCACAATCCCAGCCCGAGACAACTTTTTTGAAAGCTGTTGCAGGGCCTCGGGTGGGGATCTAGGATGAAGTAGTGAGAAAAACAGATTTGAGAGATATTTAGGAGGTGAAACCGCGGACTCTCTTGATAGGTTGCATGAGGAAGGGGTGTTGTTTTCAAATGGCTGGGATCTTTTTTAGGGAACCCTAAAAGAGGGTCAGAGGTAGGGGAAAAGAGCATGCAAGTGGTTTTTGACTCGTTCAGTGAGAATGTTGAATAAGAAATTGACCAGAACCTGGAAATCTTTGGGAAGGTCATGGCTAGAGATTTTGAGTGACATCAGCATGTAGGTGACATTTAAACCCATCCCACTGAGAAGTCATCCAGGGAGGGTGTGTAACTAGAGGTGAGTCTAGAATGAACCCGCAAATATAAAGGAAAGGCAGAGAGGGGAGAGTCTGGACAGAGTCGGAGAAGGAAGGGCTGGTAAGCGATGAGGGAAAGCAGGAGAAAGTGGGTATTAGGAGAGCTAGCAAAGATGGAGTCTCAAGCAGGGCTACCCAACAGTGTTGAGACTTTTAAGAGGGGTGAGTTCTGACATTTCACTAGTGGAATTTTCCTGATGCAGGGGCTACCTTGAGTGAGTGGAGAAGAAATACACAATAATCATAAATAATGTAGTGCAAAGGGACAGAGAGAAGGTGTTCCTTGGGACAATGAAACTTCCACATCTTGATTCTGGCTTTGGTTACAGGATTCTGTGCATTTGTCAAGACTGAGAATTACAAAGCAAGAAGAGGTAGCCACAATGTTACTGCAGCGGCAGGAGAATCAGGAGTTCACAGCCAGTCTCAGCAACTTAGTGAGGCCCTAAGCAATTCAGTGAGGTACTGCTCCTAATAAAATACAAAAAGGGGCTGGGGATGTGGCTCACTGGTTAAATGCCCTTGGGTGTAATTCCTGCTACCAAAAAAAAAAAAAAAAAAAAAAAAAAAAAAATCACTATAGTGATGGAGACTTAAAATCTAGTCCTTTCTCAGCCACTGAGTTGGTCACTTTAGGGCAGGTCCCTCTCAGGGTTTTCTTCCAGTTCACTAAGTGTCAGCTTGTGTAGGTCTACACTAGTAAGAACAGCACCCATTGCAAAGGAGAGAATAAATGTTGAGGCAGCAGAGCCAAGGGCATGAACTGATGACCAGGCCCCTTCTTGGTAACTGACTGGTAGAGGTAAGGATGGGGCCTGACAGCGTAACATCTCTGACATCTTGGGTAAAATGAGGGGGTTGGATTAGGAAAAGCCTTTCTAGCTCAGAGTATGGTAGTTGTAAAAACCCAAAACACAATCCAATTAGCTCTATTGTCCTCATTTTGTTACTGGGAATAATAATAAACAATTATCATCAAAACTGGCTCTTCAATGCATGAGACCCCCAGATGATTTGAGAATGGGCTTGGAGCAATGGCAAATGATTTAAAGCCTCAAAGTGTCGTCTAAAATCGGATTAAGTAATGATTGGTTATGAACGTGACCCTACATAGATAGGTTTGCAAGGAGAAGAGTTCTATAACTTTTGTTCACGTCAAACACTTCACCCCCACCCCATCAATCTTGTCAAGGGGGAATTATCCCAATTCAGAGGACAGGGAGATTGAGAGTCTGGACACCCAAGGATTTGGCTGGTGTTGAGTTTTTCCAAATGTTCCACGTTTAAAGACCCACAGTAGATTTGGTGCAGTTTTGGTGTTGAGTGTATTCCATTGTCTTCTAATCCTAATGAAAATTAACAGAAAAGTGTTAATTGGGCATCAATTCATACTTAACTTTAATCTGAATATTTGATGAACCGCAACTTTATGTTGCCCCTCATGCCATATTAACTTAGTTTACTGTAATAATATAAAATAATAAGTATAATTGTATCCTTATTGTTTTAAATACCCCATAAATTGAATCCAGCCTGAATTTGGCCAGCTTTAAATGGAATCTGCTGGAGAAATGTGCGATGCCTTTGGGAAGCTACAAACATCGTGTTTTGAGGTTTTCCATTGAGCAAGGGGTGGGGGGGATTATCAAGCATTTATTAGGCACCTACTGTGTGCCTGGATCTATGCTGTGCCATAATGCTTCTGTGGGTGTGTGTGTGTCTGAAGCCTTCTGCTACCCCAATGACCTCCCCAGGTCTTGAGGTCTTGGGCTGTTTCAATCTCATGCATTTTACTATCTCAGCATATAAAGCCTGGGTAACTTGAGAAAGAATAAAATATATTATAACGGACGGGTTGGAGAGGGGTTTCCTGAAATAACTACCTTCCCAGCCAACCCAGAGACGCTCCAAAACTACTTCTCACTATGTACAAACACTGGCTCTGAATCCCGATCATTTGACCTTGACCCCTATAAAACCGATTTTATTATATTTTTAAAACGCTGTACGATTAACGCGGAAACTCTTTCCTGGGCACTTTCTCGCCTTTGGAATCGCGTCAGTTTCTCAAAGTTCCAAAATAACCTTTCCCCGGTACAGATCCATACCTCCGCCGGGGAAGGGCGGGGAGCCGCACAAGACGTGCCGGTGTGGAGAGCGAGCGAGCCAGCGAACTTGCAGCGCGAAGGGAAAATAAAACTTGTGGCTGGTGTTTGTGCCCGAGGGTCTCCACCATCCCGGAGTCCCCCAGATCCTGGGGGGTGGAGGGGTGTCTCGGGAGCCGCCCGAGGAGCGCCAGGGTGTGGGCTTGCTCCCTACGTCCTTGACCTAAATTTTTGCGCGGTGGCTTGAAACTGAGCGCAGACCAGGGCGGGCGGCTAGTGCCATCCCCAGGTCCCGGCGGCGGCAGGGGACCGCGAGCGAACTTGAATGGAGAGGCCGAACAGGGGGAGGGGGGCGTCTTCTCCCGGGCCCGGGTGGGGAGCCGCGGCGAGCTCCCCGCGCCTCCCCCTTCCCCGATCCTCCCGCCCCCCGCAGCCCATGTGACCCAGGGAAGTCGGGGTGCGCTCCCCTTTTTTTTTTTTTCTTACGCCCGTCTGTCCGGAGGCGGGCCCCCCTTCGGGCCTCGGGGCTCGCGCGCGTCGACCCCAAGGGTCCAGCAGCTGGGGGGGGGGGGCCGAGTGAGCGCGCGCGCGGGCAGGCGGGGGCCGCACCGGGGTGCGTGACGTCACCGCATTGGTTACACGACGTTCTAGAACTCCGCCCCACGTGCGCCGGGGAGGAGGGGGAGGAGGAGGAGGAGGAGGAGATGGGGGTGGGGAGGAGGAGGGGGAGAGGTGGGGATGGGCCGGGGGGGCGGGGACGGGGGGGTGTGCGAGGCGGCGGGGCTGAGCTAAGCCGAGCCCACGTGTGACGGCTCTCGCCGCTGCCCCGGCTCCGCCGCTCGCAGAGAGATTCGGAGGAGCCCGGGCGGGGGGGAGGAGGCGGGGGAGGAGGGAGCGGAGATCTCGGGGCTCGGAGCCGGCCGCCGCTCCGCTCCGATCGCTGTGGGGCTCGGTGTTTCGGGGGTGGGGGGGCGGGGGGGCTCCGATATGGAGGCAAATGGGAGCCAAGGCACCTCGGGCAGCGCCAACGACTCCCAGCACGACCCCGGGTAAGTTTCCAGCCGCTGCCCACCGCGCCGCCGCCGCCGGGCTCGCTCTCCTTGCCGCGGCGCGGGGACGGCGGTGCGCGGAGCCGGGCATCTCCGCGCCCCCCCCACTCCCGCCCTTCCGCGCCCCCCCCAGTGGAAGTTACACACCTTTGGATGGCGTTTCGCCGCCACCTTCTCCCCCACCCCACCTCCCGGCTCGCGCTCGATCGCTCCCCCCGCTTTCCTTTTAGCTTTTGTAAGTTACACGTCAAAATGGCCGATCTGACATCGGTGCTCACTTCTGTTATGTTTTCTCCCTCTAGTAAAATGTTTATCGGTGGACTGAGCTGGCAGACCTCACCAGGTAAGGGAGGGAGGGGGGGACGCCTGGGTCCCCCCCTTCTTGGCTTCTTTATTGCTCTTTGTTATCCCGGTGTAGGAGCACCCCCCCCCCCCGCCATTGGCTCCCCACTTCTCCTGTGCAAGGTTATTTTATTTTTTTTAAAATAGCAAATCCTTTCCGAGCCCTCTACACGACCTCTGTGGCCGAATTCCCCCCCCCCGCGCGTGTGCAAAAAAAAAAAATGCAAAAAATAAACAGAATAACAACAGAAAACTACTTTTGGTTTTTGTCCTTGATCAAAATTTGCATTGCTTTTTTTTCTTTTCTCCACACCTTCTCTCTCCCCCCCCCCCCATCTCTCTCTTTCTCTCTCTACAGATAGCCTTAGAGACTATTTTAGCAAATTTGGAGAAATTAGAGAATGTATGGTCATGAGAGATCCCACTACGAAACGCTCCAGGTAAACCATTCCCTTCTGTTTTTTTTTTTTTTTTTTTTGCCTTTATTTTGGAACAAAGTTTTAAGTTTTATTTTTGGAGGTGTCTTCGGAAGTAGCTAAGCGGATTTAGAATGGGGCTCAGGCTCACGGCTGGTCCGGAACGTCACTCTCCCCCACCCCACCCCACTATAACCCCAAAGGTTATGGTTAATTAGGGCTGAACTCTGAATACAGAGATGCCCATCTCTTTCGCTTGAAGTCATTTCCCGTTGTTTCTTTTTCTCTTGTTTAAAATGACATTCAGCTTCATTCACTTTCCACATAGTTTTTTTTTTTTCCCAATGTGTGCCTTCCTTATACTCCCAGCTCCCCAAACTCTGAAGTCCCCTCTTGGAAAGGTGGGTGAATCTCTCTGGGTTGCCGGACCCCCTCCGGGATATAACAAAGCCTTAAGAAAGGGAGGAGGAGAGGAACCTGAGGCGCCCAGGGTGGAGGCACCAGCCTCTTCCAAGTTACCTCCAGCCGCCCTGCCCCCCCCCTTCCACTTCCCCCATTAACCTTGATATATTTTTTTTTTCCTTCCTGCGAGGTGGAGGGCTGTAGGCAGGAGAGTAGACTTAGGGGAGGGACGTGGGGATGGGTGTGTGTGTGGGGCAACTTTTGCTCCCCTTCTGCATTAGGTCTTCTTGTTGCTTTCAATGGTGTCACATTTTCTTGTTTGTTTTTCTCCCTCTTTGTCTCCTTTCAGAGGCTTCGGTTTCGTCACGTTCGCAGACCCAGCAAGTGTAGATAAAGTATTAGGTCAGCCCCACCATGAGTTAGATTCCAAGACGGTAGGTTGCTTTTTGTTTGTTTGTTTGTTGTGGTGGTTGTTGTTGCTCGCCCCTTTTCAGGAACGGTCTGGGCATTGACAGCCCTATTTAAAGGGACAGCGCCTTCTTTTGCTTCTGTGCTAGAAATGGGTACTTTTAAACCGAGCTAGCTAGCGAGTTGGCTCAGAAGTTTGCTGCGTTGGCTGGGTTTGGGGTTTTCTTTTAGAGCCTGTCCCATTGCAGCTTCTGGAGTCTGGGAGGAGGGGATTTGACTCTCCCGAGGGGCTATTCTCCCGGCCAGGGGGACCATACAGAGAAACTACCAGAGAGCAGAGGGAACTTTGTCAGCCAGCACTGCCCGCTTACCAACTGTGGCTGTGGGAATGGCTTGTTGGAGGCACAGCCTGCTTCCAGGCTGAGGGAAGCCAGGGTGGTGGGGGAGGGAGGGGGTGCCCATCCTGGGTCCAGGCAACAGGTTTCTCTTGGTGCACTTGGGATTTGGAATGCGGTTTGAGAAGAAAAGGAGTCGCTAGCAGAGCCAAGCTGGGCATCCAGTGGGGTGACTCCAGATGGTGTGAAACCGAAGCCTGATAAGGCCTTGGGTTTCAAAGTGATTTTTTTTTTTTCTTTTCTTTCTTGGCTCCTTTCATATGAGTGTGGGTACTTTTATAGCATTAGAAGTTTTTAAAATCCAGAGTGGAGAGGGGGGAAAAGTTGCTAGGGTGAGGTCAGAGAGGAAGGGAAGAAAGAATTGTCAGTCTGTAATAATAAATGTAATGTTAGGGGAGGCTGGGGAGTTCACAGTGTTTTACTTAAGCCCCTGTGTTGTCTTCCTGCCTCTCCTCCCTTCCCTGTATGTCTACTGTAATTTCCCCACGATTTTTTTTTTTTTAATATCTGCTTAAACCGAGGCCTCAAGGTGATGTTGGGATGTAGTGGTGGGCAGCGTGGGGCTCCACTTCTCTATGGTGGGCTCCAGGGATGGAGCTAGAGATGGGGTTCTCCTTCTAGTAGTCCATCATGAATTTGGGCAAGTTATTCCCTGTCTCTGGCCTCAGTTTCCTCTTCTGTAAAACAAACAGAACAAGGCCATCTTTTAGATTCTTTTGGCTTTAACATTGAAAGCCAATGAGATGGAACACTGAATGGAAGAGAAGAAAAGAAAAGAAAAAAAAAACTGACAACCTTTGATATGCATTCTTATTGATTTTGCAAATTTACCCTCTTTCTCTGATCAAAGAGGTCAGGGGCTGCCCTCTCTCCCCAGGAAAAGACCTCACATACTTAGTAGCTTTATTAATTTTCTTGGAAGTATTTTAGCTTATGGCTCAGACATTTTGTACTTTTAGAGAATTTAATTTCAGGAATAATCATTTGTAGGGTGATAACGGATGTCTGAGGATTTTTTTTTTCTCCTTGACTTCTTGGCTAGATATTTAAAAAAAAACTCGTAAATTTAATGAGGAAAATCATCTCAAGGCAAATTCTTGAATTTCTGGTCTACCCCCCCTCTCCCCACCTGGGTGGGAGAATTAGAATTTGGTTTCTGAGGTGGCTGGTGGGTCGGATCCTTCAGCGTCAAGGGCATAGCCTACAGTTTCCCTCCCTAATTGTTTGTAGACGTGTTGTGGTAGCTATTATTTAGTATAACCTAGCTTTTGACTTTGTTTCAACGTTCAGTGGTTCAGTGCCGGAGGCAGAAGGCGGTTGGTTTATTGACATGGAAACGAGGATCTTGTTTACCCTTACCTTAAAAGCTTTGTTTAGGTAACGGCCATTCGCATCCAAATTAGTACCCTAGTGTTTCCTAGAGGACTGTAGATGCAGTAAGTAGAGTTGTACCTAACTAACTAATGTTTTAATTTTTGGTAGTTTTCTTTTTTTTTTTTGTTGTTCATCTTTAAAAACTAGTTGACAGGGATGTACAAAAGGTTGGGATTTGCCATCTTGCCTTGACCCTCCTCTCCTTTAGAGATCTCCGCGTGTAAACTTTGCACGCTGACCTCAGTGCCATGCGCGGATGTCACCACACACAGTATAGTTCCGAATTGGCTTTTGGTTTTGTCATTTTAGTTTTTTTTTTTTTTTAAAGCTTATCACATTTTTCCTTGTGTCGTCTCCCCTCACCTCCTGACCTCTCCTTTGATGTGCCCTTTACCTTTTGTCCCGAAAACAAGGTGGACTTCTTTTACAATTGTGTGCTGGTCAGCTAAAAATAAAATAAAATAAAATCCTATCGGAGAGTGTTTTTGAACAGATGCTTCTGTCCTATGTTTGGTCAACAGAATGGAAAATCCACACCTGTTGTATTTCTCTTGTAGATGAGCTGTAGTCAGTGCTGGGCACATCTGTAGATGCAGTAATGTTAATCTTTATGAAAGGGTAGTTTCTAGATCAGAGATTTTTGGGGTCTCTTTTAGCGTTTGAAAAGTAATCTCTCATTTCTCAGGTGATGCTTCAAGGTAGAAAACACGAAACAGACTTTTATTAGGTCTTTAAACTACCTTAATAAAAGCGATAAATCCTTGTGCGTCTTTACTGCCCGGGGTCCTAGGGGATGTTAAGTCAGGGAACAGAGAAGCTATCAGTGGTGAGCTTTTCATCCTTTGCTCTTTTTCCCAAAGCATTATATTTTTTTCCTCCATGACAGAACTGAAAACAAATTCAGGTTTGCTTTTTAGAAGGGAAAAAATTTAATGCAAAAGCCAAAGCCTTTAAATAAATAACTTGCAGCCGTATTCATGCCCTGAGTTGGATTTTATCCAAAGATTTATGACATTTAGAATTTTGATGAAAATCTACAATGGAAAATGATTTTTTTTTCTTCTTTTTATCTATCCAGTAACTTTTTTTCCTCCTCACTTCAGCCTGTTGGATTCAAATGCTTCTGTGGGAATTGTTTTGAGTTGTAAAAACTAGTCTCTGATTGAGAATCATGTGCTCTCCAGGCTTCTGATTTGAAGTGGAGAAGTTTTTCCATTGAGATGGAGGTGGAGGTGGGGATACCCTAATTCTCAGACTAGATTCTGAATTTTTTTTTTTTTTTTGGCGGTGCTGTGGATTGAACCCGGAGATGTTTTACCACTGAGCCACATCCCCAGCCCTTCTTATTTTTCATTTTGAGACAGGGGTATTGCTAAGTTGCTGAGTCTGGCCTCATACTTGTGATCCTCCTTCCTCAGCCTCCCAAGTTGGTGGGATCACAGGTGGGAACCACCACTGATTGTGACTTTTTTTTTTTAGTCATTTTATTTTTCACCATCGCCAGGCTGACCTTTTCTTTTTGAATTTGAACTTAGGTCACTCATAGATTTTTACCCTATATGTGTTTTTTTTTTTTTTTTTTTTTTTTTTTTTTTTTTTTTTTAAATCCGGGTGTATTTAGTTCAGGTGCATTTTTTCTCTTTCTTTTTTAAATTATACTTATTTTAAGAACCAAGTCCAGCTCCGCAGTTTTGGACACCTGCTTTCTTTTGAGGTTTAACTACAGAACAGATCTTTTTGATTAATCCTGGGTCACTTTATTTTGCTAAAATTCAAGCAGAGCATTGTGTTGGATCTGATTACTTGGTGCTAGAAGGGCTTATGTTGAATTTTCAGGTTATGATTTTTTTCAGTGATGACCTTGCTCCCGTCTTTTCTCCTGGACTCACATTGCAGATTAGCTGTGAGTAGCTTTTACTGGGCAGTGTCTGTGGAAGAGAATCCCTTGTCTAAATAAGGGTACATGACACCCGGTTTATGAAGAGCATCACACACTGAGATGCACCATGAGGCATTTCAGAAAGGCCAATTTTGGGGGGATGATGAAAGCTGAGCTCAGCATTGAAGGGACTTTGCAGGTGCCCAAGAAGTTAATAAATGCCAAGATATAAGCCTGAGAAATGAGTGATTAATAATTAGGTGATTGATCCTATTTTTTCCCCTTTCCTTAGCATTTCACTGACTCCTACTTTTCCATTTTCCCCCCCAGATTGACCCCAAAGTTGCATTTCCTCGTCGAGCGCAACCCAAGGTAAGTAGGAGAACCAATGATAGGCTTTTAGGATTTGCAATGGATGTAAGGATTTCAAGTTCGCATGGAGCTTTGACCATGCAGTGTTGAAACCCAATGTCCACTGTACTTTAGGGTGTCAGCGGTTCAATGGGATAACCCCATGGCTAGTGCGCCTCTAAGTTTGCTGTCCCCAGGTGGGTTCTGAGCATCCAGCTGGGGAGAGGGACAAGTCTGATCCTCAGCTGGAGGAGTTGGCTCCGTCTGTTGTAATATTTATGAAAGTGTTCTGTTTATTTTTTAAGCGTTGCTGAGATCCTATCGGGAAAAAGTGGAACATTTCTTTGTGACTCTCACTCTGGAGGGTATTCTTGAGTTGGAGTTTTTGGAGAGGAATAGAATGAATTTAGCTTGGAAACAACTTCCTAGACCCCCTAAAGCCATAAGTCTGAGAGCAGAAGCAGGGGATATCGTGGTTTCAAGTTGTTTGGATAAATCAGGGCAAACTTGAAACCAACAGTGTTGCTTATTTTGTGCCTGGGCGGACAAGTTCGGAAAATGTTGTAACCCCAAAGGAGTGATACTCCAAGACTTGCTGAAAGGATTGAGACAGGGCTGCACTTTTTTAGAAGTGTGTAGTTAACATAGTTCTTACTAAGCCTGCCTGCTAGGTGGCCCAGAGGACACAGCTGCGTGAAGTCCACGGTTAGGTCGGAAGGGCTTAGGGGGTATGTGCTCAGTTTACACTTTTGAGGTATGCTTTCTGCTTCCTTGTGTAACCTTGGAAGAGATACTTTTCTATATCTGTGGCCTTGACCCTGTCAGGTGAAAGGGGAAGAGTTGAAGGTTCTAGATTGCAAGACACAAAGGAAAAGGGTTATGTGGCTCTTTGCAAATTCAATTTACTTCTTTAAGCACAGTCTCTTGGAGAGGAACCTTCTAACTATAAAGGGGAAAACAGTTTTGTACATTATCACAGAAAAAAGTGGGCTGTTTTGGATGATATTTTGAGAATTTCACGTCTGGATCCTGCTACGCGAGTGAGTGATTCTTTCTCTTCCTTTTTAAAGATGGAACCAGAATTCCTTAGGTAAATATACTGACATATTTTCTTAAGGTATTTTCTTCCCCCCAGTGCTTACGTAGACGGTAGGAATTAACGAACTGATGAGGTTAGATTACTTCTGTACATAGCACAGCCTTTGGGAATCATCTTAATGTGTGTAGTTGCTTTCCAAACTGTGTGATCCTTCACATTTAAGAAGGCTTCCCAGGCTTAGCGGTATTTCCTGGGTTTGGAAGAACTGCTGTTTCTTCCGTAAGTGTGAATCTTCAAATTTCCAGGTTAGTCATTTGATCACTCAGAAACTTGGATCAGATTACCCTAGAGGGAAGCTGGAAAAATCCCTGACTTGGTTAAAGCATGGGTTTGACCTGTTTTCTCTTCCCCTTTGTTATCCCTACCTCTCCCCCGCCCTCATTTTTTTCTTTTTAAACTAGGAAGGCAATATTTCACTTTAATGTATTCTGTCATTTGGTTTTTTTCAGTGATACATTCAACTTGAAAACAAGGTACACTATTTCTCAAACTTGTGGAATCATACATCTCCCAGCCCTCTGTGCTGTTGAGAGGTGAATGGTCCAATGTGCATTAATATCAAATCAGTTGGGAGGGGCATGGAATTCTGGGGAATTTGTAATAATGACACTTGTCACCTAACAAAGGGCTTCTCTTTCTCAGTTTCCTCTTCTGTAAAAAGGAAGTAATGACAGTAGCTTCCTCAGAAGGTTTTAGAGAAGAATAAAGATCACGATGGTTCATGGCAAGAGCTTTGCAACTCATCATTACCATTGTGATTGTCATTTTAATCATCCTGAGGGTAGTAATGTTTGCAGGCTCCCCAGCCTGGCTTCAGATGCCAGTTGTGCCACTCCTTAGCTGTGTGAACTTAGAAAAATCACTCAACTTCCCCGAACCTCAGTTTTGCCTTCTCACAGGATTTTTCTGTAGATTAAATAAAGGTAATGTGCTTTAAAAAAGTCCTGGTGCACAGTGATACCATATGTAGTACCTGCCATTTTTACTATTATTTTTTGTTAGGTCCTCACCCCAGCACTATGAGAGGTCAGGTAATAATGATGATACTAAGTGAATGTATGTGCCAGGAACCGTTGTCAGGACTTGCTGTGTATTAACCCAGGTAGTCCCCACCATGGCTATAAGGTGGGTCTTAGCATTATCTCCAGCGTATAGATGAGGAAACTGAGCCACTGATGGCTTGAGAAGTGGTACAGGAGATTCACCGCATAACTTTGCTCCAGAACTGGACCTTTTACCGTGTGCTTTCCTGTGGGGGTACCACTGGGCCTCCCTGCTCTGTCGCGGAGGAGGAGACAGGCTTTTCGAGGCCAACTGGGTGCTAGGAGCAGAGCCACAGCCAGACACTTCAGACTGTGAAGTTCTGCAGTTTGGGATTAGGGTCATTCTCCTCCCCCTGCTCTGTGACCCTGATATGTACTCCCCCCCCCCATGGTGCTGGGGATCGAACCCAGGGCCTTGTGCATGCGAGGCAAGCACTCTACTAACTGAGCTATATCCCCAGCCCCTGTCATGTATTCTTGCTTCATCCGACCACTCAGGGGATCCTTTTAGACCGTTCTGAGTTTGCTGCACTTGGTGAGGCACCCTGAGAACCGTCGAGGTGTGTGGTGGTTGGGGTTTGGAACAGGATGGATAGAAAGGGCCATTTCTGTCTGTTGTTATTTTGTAACAGAATTTGAGCTTGGCCACCAGCATTTCAGACTGAAGTTACTTTGGGGGACCACAGCCTGGCTGGCAGGACTATAGAACTTTCAAAGAAAGCCTATGCATTGATTGTTTATCTCCCTTCAATGTAACTTCTACGAGTCTGCTTTAAAGGTCGCAGTGGCACAGTGAACTGGACCCCTCCTTGTGGACTGGCTGAGGACCTAGTAAAGGATAAGTCACTTTGCCTTTCAGTTAAAACTCATTTGTCTGCTTTCTAGCTGCCCCAGAGAAATATTCCATGGAGGTGTTAAAACAAGGCTAGTGGAAAGAAGCTGTAACTTAAGACGCAGGGAAATCTGTGGCAGTGAAGAACAGATTTTGTATTAGTACTGTCATAATATTCTTTAATGTATCATAAATAAAAATCTGTTTTGACCAGAATTTTAATGAGGGACGGAAGGAAGGGTTTGGAAGCCTGCAATTCAGTCATCACCCTTCGGGACGTCCATGTTCACATCTCAAGTGAGGTATAATGAGCTTTATTAACCAGCCCAGGGATAACTCTTTGGAGACCGGTGACCGTTAATTAGTGAAGTACATTTTGATCAGGAGAAGAAGAGGGTCCATTCAATATCTTTCTATTTTTTTTTCCGGATGATTACTTCATTTTGTAAAATATGTAAGAGTCTCCTCCTTCGCCTTTTTAAAAATTAAAATGGTCATGCTATTCTCAAAAGATGACTTAATTTGAAGCTGTTGGAGAAATGAGGATGATGGGGATCAATCATGCCATGTCCTTCCTTTGTCCCCTTTGGGATGAACTGTTGGCTGCCTGGAAGAGTTTCACTGGAGTCTGTGGCCGCTTTTTCTTCTGTGGAAGAACCAGGAGGCTACTTAGCATCTATCGGCGAGAGTGGAGCCTGGTGTCACTCGCCATCTGTTCTAATTATCCTTGTGTATAAAAACACATTCCCCACTCCTCCCAATTGCCATTCCCCTCAAGTTCTAGTTTTGTTTTTTTTAAATTTAAATTAATTTTTAAAAAAAACTGATACATAAAAACATAAACATCGTCCATATTAACGGGGTGCCATGTGTCGCTTCAGTTCTTGCGCATCTTGAGCCTCCTTAAGGTTTTAGAGCCCAGAACCTTAGCTGATGACCCCGAGAGAGATCATTTCTTCAGCCTGTTGCCACTTGCTTTCTGTTGCAGCTGGGTCACTGTGGGTGAGCCACTTGAGCCCCTCCAAGTCTCAGTTTGCATCTCTGTTAAAAAAAAATTGGGAACATTTGTATGTATCATGTGGAACTGTTTAGAAGACGAATCTAAAATTCTTTGCTGAGAGTCATGTACCAAGTGGCACCCGGCCAGTTTCTGGAGATACTATCATTATAGAATCCTTATATTTTGTGGTACTAGGGATTGAGCCCAGACAGTGTTCTACCATTGAGCAACATCCCCAGAACTATTTATTTATTTATTAATGGAGATAGGGTTTTGCTAAACATTGCTGAGGCTGGCCTTCAATTTGCAATCTTCCCGCCTCAGCCTCCTGAGTAGCTGGGATTACAGGCCTGTTCCACTGTGTCCGGCTCGTTATAGAATTATTTTAATAGAACAACAACAATGAGAAAAATTACAATACTGGGATGGCCTCAGGAAAAAAAAAATCTCAGTTGGAGCGTAAGCTCCCTGGTGGCAGGGAGCTGTTGACGGTCAGTGCTCAATAATTAAATGAATGATGTGAGTCCAGCCTGCCCTTTTCCCAGGGGAGACATCTATCACCTAGTCGTGTTACGTTGGTTGTTTCAGGTCCCCACCACGGTTAAGGTATGGAAGGGTTGAGCTAGTGAACAGGTTTTCCTGTTCCTTGTGTTGTCCTCTGATATGGCTTCAGGGCCCTGGAAGGTTCTCTCTGAAGCACGCATCCAGATGGGTGCTGTGGCAGTGCGGGCGATTTCACGCACACCTCCCGTTCCGGGGGAATGGTTTCTTGGCAGCTTCTCAGGGGCGAAGGGTGAGCTTCTTGCATCTGGCTTTCCCTCGCTGTGCTGCGGCGGGTCGGGTCACTCTAGCATCTTGCCATTTTGGGTGATCTGCAGCCGTCATTTTGGCAGCCACCGTTAACCGACCTGTCGGTGGCTTTTCTTGTCCCTGCGAGGATGTGGTGGCGTGTCTGCGGCCCCTTTCCACACCAGTGAGGACCTCGGAGGGATTAGTGGCTTAGCTTCTTGCTCGTAGGGAGAGCGTGCTGCTCCTTCCTGCCTTCCAAGTCGGGAGCAGGTGTCAGCTTGCGGAGGAGGGGCACCTTGTCCTACAAATGTCCTCTCCCAGGATTTGCCTTTCCTCCTGTGCTGGCGTTGCTTTGCTAAGGTCAGTCAGCAGAGATGACAGAGCTCCTGGGCCCTGTGTCAGATGTTTCTTGACACACAGGTGAGTCTCCTTTTCCTCCCAGGAAAGCCGGGAGAGGAAGGTAGCTGCGGAGGCTCCAGCTGACCGTCTTGTGTGCCCCTTTAAGTGGCGTGCAGTGCATTCTCAGGTCCTATTTTGGGTTTTTAAACATGGACATTCTTTGCTGGAAAGCCCAGGGAACACACCAGGGGATATTGCTCCTCATCTCCTCCGCTCTTGTTGGATTCTTATTTAGCAGGAGCTTGGGTAATGGTTCCCTCTGTGTGTGAACTCCATGTGCAGGGATTCGGGAAGCCCTCCGATTTTCCTGGTGCCCACTGAACACAGGCTTAATGTCATAGCCTCATGCTTCAGGTCCTTCAAGATCTGTGTGAGGGACTCTTACCTCTCACTGCCTTGAATCCAGGGTGCCTTGTGGACCCCTGTCTCCTCATGCTGGTGTGCACAACAGATCCCTTTTTGACAAAGCCTGGCTCAAGCCATCCCCACTCCCTCTTGGAAGCACAGCCCTGCATCCTTGCTTAAGGACGGGGGGGCCACATGCTGAGAAATGAGTCATGAGGTGATTTTTGTCATGCAAACCTCATAAAGTGTCCTGCGCATACACAAACTAAAATGGCCAAGATGTCATCAGGCTGCATAATTGAACAGGACCACTGTTGTGTAGATGGTGCCACCCCTGACCACAACATGACATGGTGCATGATTGTAATGCTTCTTTCTCTCGATTTCCACAGCACTTTACCTTTTCTTTGGTTGTGGCTTTTTGAACAATAATAAGGTAGCAAAACTCACCAAGCACCTCTGTTAGGGCTGGTGTTAGGCATTCGCTCACTCATTCATTTTCCTAATACCCTTGAGCACTGGCTCTCAATGCCAGACCAGTGTGAGGCTTTGGGGTAGGGTGCAGAGGACAAAGCCCCTGCCCTCATGGAGCTTTTCCTCTAGTGGAGCAGTAAGCTCAGAGCTAACTGGTAAGTGTAGTGCATGCTATCAGATGTCTGCCCCAGACAGTCAGCGTGATGGTGGGAATGGGAGGGACCTAGCTTTTAATACTTCCTGTTGTCACTTTCGGTAGTTGAGTAATTATTTACCAGGTTCTGCTCAGCACCAGCGTTTGTGTTAGGCACATTGTTCTGAGTTTTATGGTATTTAGGCTCATGGATGGTTGCCTCCACTGGACACAAGCTTATCTTGCTAATTCTTAGCTCTCTTACATCTGCACTTTTGTACGTCCTAGACTTCCATTTAGACAGGACGAGAGCAAAATGACAAAGGAGACACAGTTGTTGGGCCTAGGGATGTTTGTTACAGATTGGGGGGCGGGGTACCCTGTGCTATAGGAAAGGATACGCTGAGCTTGGGATAGCTCTTAGAGGAAAGGAGATCTTGAGTTTGAGATGCTGTTTTTCAACGGGGAGATCACAGATTCCTCGTGGGACACTCATGTCCTGTTGTTCCAAGCAGCCTGACACGTGACTGCTTGGGTAGTGTGTGCTTGGGGTCTCCTGTGGCTGGTGGCTGCTTGATGTGAGGAACATGCATTTTAGGAATCAGATCTCGTTTTCTGTGAGAGGTGAGGAGGTGCGTTCTTGGGGCCAGGCACTGTGGCACGTTGGAGCAGCAGCTTAGGATGATTGGTCCCTCCGGGGCAGGTGTCCCTCTCCATCCTCAGTATAACAAAATATCCCCCATTCTCCCTTTCTTTTGAGGTTAAGAAGCCCAAGCTTTCAGCTCTTTGGAAAGTTATTCTTAGGGTGGGTGCCTGGCTGCTGTGCTGCTTTTAGTTCTAAGACTTTGAATAATTAAAAAGAAAAGTTTCTTTTCTTTTTTTTTAAAGATAGCCCATCCCAAAGAAGTGTTTTTTTTTAATATTTATTTTTTTTAGTTATTGGTGGACACAACATCTTTGTATGTGGTGCTGAGAATCGAACCCGGGCCGCACACATGCCAGGCGAGCGCGCTACCGCTTGAGCCACATCCCCAGCCCAAAAAGAAAAGTTTCAATCCAAAATAGTATTAAGCCTCTGTATTCCCCCTGCCCCAGAACTGGAGATTTAACCCAGTGACACTTTTACCACTCAGCTACACCCTAGCCCTTTAAAACATTTTTTTTTAAATCTGAGACATGGTCTTGGCTAATAAGTTGCCTGAGTTTCCCTTGAACTTGTGATCTTCCTGCCTCAGCCTAGAATTAAAAGTGTATGCTAGAGTACCAACTATGTATTCTTTTTTGTATTTTTAAAAAGTTCTTTTAGTTGTAGATGAATACAGTACCTTTGTTATTCATTCATTTATTTTTTTAATGTGGTGCTGAGGATCAGACCCAGTGCCTCATACATGCTGGGCAAGTACTCTACCACTGAGCCACAACCCCAGCCCCAGCTGTGTATTAATCTCCTTTAGCTTAACCTTTACAATGACCTTTTCCAGTTGTTGGTATTATCTCCACTTGACAGATGGGTAAACTGAGGCCTGAGACAGTAAACAGCTTTCCTGGGGCCATTCTAAGAAAGGGGTTGGCCTTTGCACCAAAGTTTGTCTGGATCCCAGCCAGACAACTGGATCCCTGACAGTTGGGTCCACTGCATCCAACACACGTAGGTAGAGTTTCAGCTCTCCCACTTTGCCTGACCAATGTGAAATGCCCAGGCTAAGAAAGAGAATTTGTTATAGTTTTCTAAGAGCCTGTTTAGCATAGGAAGTGACACTTTACCCAGCCATAGAATATTGGACAGATCACTTACTGGCTTTGTGCCTCCATTTTTATCTCTTAACTGGGGGATCAGTAGTACCTACCTGGTAGAATTGATGGGGGTGAAATGAGACGGCATCTCTGAGTGGCCGCACATTGGTGCAGTGTAAGAATTAGTTATCTGTGACTGTCCTGTGATGGCACTGCTCAGATCATATGAAGACCTTACCTGGCAGCCTGTGGGTTGATGGGCACATTGCCCCTTTCTTTCGTGATGGATGAAATAGCACACAGCTTTCTGTGTCAGTGGCTTGGCCTGCTCATGGGGTCCTGGCTCTCCAGGCGAGATAGCATGCACCCTTTATCTCGGGCATGCTCCACGGGCATTAGGATTTCATTTCCTTTTCTGTATGGATGCCTGTGTTTTTGCTGCCTGTGAGAGTAAAGTCCTGGGAAGCAGCTAGGCAAGAGCTGAGACCCTGCTGTGTGAGAGGTCTCTCTCTCTCTCCCAGTCCTGGTCTTTATCTGCCTGGGGGTAGTTCCACCAATGACTGATCTGAAAGCATCACATTCATTTATTTGTCACTGGCTGTGACAAGCAAGTTAATGCTAATGGATTCTTTTTTTAGCCTGTTGTCTGGGATGAGTTTCTCCCAAATGTCCTGAAATCTAAGGCATTAGGGGAATGTGTAACTTTTATGGCAGGGGAGGATTTAAAAGATAAATAGGGTTTTGTGTAGAAGGGCCTTAAATTTAGGTTAGGGGCAAGAATGGCCAAGGGGAGGGGGGAGGGATGCCGGGCCAGGACAGGGTCTTCTTTTTAAGAAATCCATTCAGAGCTCTAAATTGCTGTTTCTGTTTCAATTATGTGACAATTTCAAGGGTTTAGAAAAATCTAATAAAATGGTCTTGATGCTGCGTTCTAGGGAGAGTGCTTCAGAAGATCCAGGAGAATAAATTCCTTGGGGGTCAAGAGATTCTCGTTCCTGCCACCTCGGGGGCCTTCTTTCCTCTGGGTTTTTACATTTTTATTGTTTTGAAGGGCAGGAAATGGTGTAGGAATGTATTCAGGACTTCATCCATATCCTCCACTGAAATGAATTATTCTCTTTGGGCAATTGCAAATAGCTGGGCCACTGCAATCTCTTTTTTTTTTTCTCCCCTTTTTTAAGCTGACATATTGTAAACGACTTTCAGAGCGTGATTTGTGTGAGTAGTTATGTTGAATAAAGCACCAAAGAGAAGCCACTGGAGGAGGGGGGAGAGGGAGAAGGGAGGCCCTGGCAGAGGTTTTTTTTTCTTTTCCCCAATCAAAGCTTTTGATAGTTTCCCAAAGAACAGAAGTTTACAATGGAAGCCGGCTCTCGGGCTGCCCACGGGAACAGAGTGCAGAAAGACCTAGTGTAGCAAAATGTGATGCTGAGTGACATTAATGAGGTGACCGCTCTGGTGGGAGGGAGGCAAAGAACCAGCCAGTCGCAGTTCCCATGACACTCCCGGCAGCGTGTTCCCGCCTGCATGCCTGCGTGGGTGCCCATGTGTGTTTGTGCATGCACACACACTTTGTTTCGTATGTCTCCCAATGAAAGTTTTCATGCCCGACTCCGATGGGTGCACTGTAGTGTCCTCCACTTAGACTTCTACGGGTGACATGTGGTGTCCTCTGTTTCCACTTGCTGTTTTTAACCCTGGAGGCACTTTGCTGCAGTCAGGGTGGGGGTCACAGGAGGCCAGCCTCCCCGGTGGGAACACCCAGTGGGGAGTGTGAAAAACATGGATTCCAGGGAGAGGAGAAGAGGAAAACCTGTTGGAGTACAGCTTTACAAAAAAAAAAAAAAAAAATCCTTTTTTTATTTTATTTTTTTTTCAAATCCCCCAAAGGCTCTAGACGGATAGCACTTCATAGTGGTGGTATAAATGGATTTTTGCAACAACTTCTTCTTAAATATTTTAGTGTCTTGGAGAGGATTCTGTATTTCCATGTTGTTCTTGTGCAAGATTTTTCTAGTTACTCAAGAAAAACGGCAACATTCTGAGTCACTTACCTGGCTAAGGAGATGAGAAACCCAGGCATCCCTGGCTTCCTGGACGAGCCCTAGGGAGTCCCTGGCTTTGTTAGGAAGGCAGCTGTACCTTTGTCTCCTTCCCCATCATGGGTTGGCTCAGCATTGTGCCCTGCAATGGGCGAGTGTTTGCAAACCTGCCCGGAGCTCTTACGACAAGAGCTAGCTGGGCCTGGCTGGGTGGAAACTGCGTGTGCTGCTGATACTGCCCCTTTTTGTAGCTCTCCACTTTGTTTCCTCTGGGACAGCTCCCGAATATGTCATTTTCATAGCTAGAGGCAAACACACAAGTGTCTCAACTTACATGCGCAGTGCTCTACCAACACCAGCCAGTAGGTTCCCTGTCTCTTCCACCTGGGGAAGACGGATCAGATGAGGATGCTGGATCCTGGGAAGGGATGGGGATGCGAACTTCCACTGACTGCTCCATGTATATATGTTTCCTCTTCTGTTTTCAAAGCAGATAATTGGTTTTAGTGAGAACTTCTGACTTGATTAGGGGGCCCTTAGGAAATTAAAGTGTGTTTGAATTTCACAAGTATGATTTTAATTATACAAATTTTGCATTTTTCACTAGGGAGCCAGGTTCGGAACTTGTTTTCCTGTACTAATAGGGGTAGTAAAGCTGATTATGGCAGAGTGCCTTAACTCAAATCGCTTTGAAAATAAAAATCCTTGGATCCGATCATTGTTTTCCCCTGAAGTACACGATGTTCAGGTTAACTAACGTTCGTTCGCGTCCCATGTCCTTGTTAAAAATGAATTTTTTTTTTTTCGTGGATCTTCACAACTGTGGAGCAGACCTACCTGGTGGGGGTGGTGGTGGGGAACCTCATTATGAATTTTTCTGCTGCACTTGCTGAAAGAATTCAATTAAAGTTCTTGTGAGCACAAGTCCTGCCTGGGCAGCTTGGTTTGGCACGCTGCCACGTTTAGCCTGTCGTGATCGCCTTTATCGCCACGTCATCCTGTTTGCCCAGAGCCTGAGCGTTCCCAGCATCAGCTCTCCCGCTGCCCCTCTCCTGCGTGACCCTGGTGGATTAGAGTGGAAGGGACCGCGGAGAGCCGCCTGAGCCCTTCCCCAAACTGCAAAGAGATGGTGGAGGGAGGATGTGCAGACCTCCTGGGCCTCCCAAGAGAAGGACTGATTGTGCTAATGGGAAATGACCGTGTGTTCAGGGCTGTGCAGACAAAACCCCCAAGTGTCAGGGAAGTGCTTTGTGGGTTGCAACTCAAGTAACCCACAGACATCTCCCCCTGCGCAAGGCTTTAAAGAGCTGCCTAGAGACGACTCCTTGGGCCTTCTGGGCTTCCTCTCCAATATCCGCAGGAGAGACCGAAAGGAACAATTTTTCATGACAGAGAAATCCCGAAGCCAGCTTGGGAATGAATGACTTGGTTTCAGACAGGTTGGGGCCTGAGAATATGGGAAAACAAAGCTCCACCCGCAGGCCCCTGAGCCACCCCGGCCCCTTGCCCTGCATTTTAGTCATGGGCTTGAGCATTGCATTCCTATATGTGGAGGTGGTACAGCTTGGTGGGACTCCTCAACAGGTCCCCGAGTGTGAGTCCCTGCTGTGCCCCTTACAGCAGTGTGGGCTCTGGCAAGTCATCTTAAAGGTTTGGTCCCTTATTTTTATCATCTGTGAAATGGACAGAATGATAGTATCTCCTTCCCAGAATAAAGTGCTTAGAATGGCATCTGCCACACGGGATGGGCCATCTGTGCGTGTGGTGGCTGAAGTTGTGAGTGCTGCAAGTCTACTGCCTTACCTGTTTTTCTTATGTAATATTTAAGGAATACAAATGACTTTATACCCAGGGGTGTGTGTGTGTGTTGTATGTGAATGCCTACCACTTGGGCAGAATTACAGTGCAGTTTGGATTCAGACAAGAGCATTGCTGTGATGGATGAAGCATGTGGTTTGTTGGGAGTCCAGGCTTTGGGCTCAGAGGGGCTTAGTTTGGAACTCAGTCCTGACACTCATTCTGTGACCTTAGGAAAGTCTGTAAATCTCTCTGAGCTTTGATTCTGCCCCTAAAAAAAAATGAGGATAATACAGTTGTGTGGGTCAGGTGAGACAATATAAATAAGGTACGCAGTGTAGAGTTGACACTTAGAAAATGTTCACTCCTTGCCCCAGAACCAGAAGGAAAAAAAAAATCAAAGCCATCTTGAAAATGGGAAAGATACAAAATGTTCTGTCCTTGTTGGTGATGAGACTATCTGAAATGAGTTGGTAAGTCCTCAGAAGACTGAGACTGTGGGAGAGTGCTAGTCTTTTTTTTCCCCCCGTCCAGTACTGGGGATTGAACCCAAAGGGCACTCCACCACCGAGTTACAGTCCCAGTCTTTTTTATTTTATTTTTTTAATTTTGAGACAGGATCTTGCTAAGTTGCCCAGGCTGCCCTCGACCTTGTGATCCTCCTGCCTTAGCCTCCCAAGTCGCAGGGATAGGCACATGTCACTCCACCCACCTGTGTTATTCTAATGTGCATGCAAAGGGGCCACCTGGGGGCTTTCATTTCACCAAATCTGTGTTTTCTGAGTAGGGCAATAATTTAGTCCAGAACTGTAGATGGTGCACACAGCTTTGACACTTGGTGGAAACTGGAAGCCCAGGGCTGGATGGTGAGAGGTCAGGGATGCTGGGAAGGAAGGAGAAACTTCAGGGAAATGAAAGATTTTAGCCAATGGTCCAGGAGCTACTGACTCTCAGACTACGTACGGCGGGGATGGTCTCCCATGCCCTTGGGTGACCTGGGGCACCTTCAGGGTGTGGGTCTACGTCTCCTTGCTCTTTTTCACATGAGGCCCCTCCTCTTGATAGCTGCTGGCTGGAATTCATCAGGTTGCTGGGAATGGGGGTCAAGATTAGGGTTATAAGTGGACCCATTGCAGGGAGTGGGGCGTGGGTGGGGGTGCTCGCTTGTGGAGGGTGGGAAGGGAAGGAGAATAGGGGTGGTCAGGAGGAGGGAAATAGCAGCAGATTACATTGACTAATTATAGGGAAAAAGCCATATTTGCTGCTCCATTAAGTGGTCGCTAGGCTATGAAGCAGTTTATTGTAATTAATGCCGAAACAGCAAATAAGTGTTGGGCTTGGAGTGGAGGGTCTCTGGGAGCCCCTCCCTCTGGCTCTATGTGTTCACGGCTCCCTTGATTGTCCTTTGAGGGAGTCTTGGGGATGGGCATCCTTTTGGGAAGTCTGTGGCCAGTTTTCTCCTGGTTTATTTTGACAAATAAGGGAAGATCTCATGCCTGATCTCCTTCCTGGTCTTCCGTGGGGGCTTTTATGTTTTCTAAGGATGGAGGAGGAGAGACAAAAACCCAGGCCATCATTGCTATTCTCGCCACAGTTGTTTTAATTTCAGCGCATGGAAGTGGCAGGTTCCACATCCAAGTCTGTGGAGTTCTGGGCCTTGTGGAGTTGTGATTGCTTTCCTTGATGATTTCTTGTTCAAATCAGCGGTGCTCTTAATTTTCCAGATGAAGTAAAAAGAAAATTGGAGACTCCCCTCCTGCCCTGTGTCTCTTCATCCAAGATTTTCTGAGCATGACTCTGATTTGGAGGGTTAATATTAATTAGGAGCCGGGTTAGACCTCGGTTGCTTGATGAGGTAGCTTCAACTGTGGGAACAAATGTGGTTCCTTTTTGTGTGTGTGTGTGTGTGTGTGTGTGTGTGTGTGTGTGTCCCTGTTTTTTTGTTTTTTTTTTTTTGTTTTGTTTTTTGGTGAAAGTTTCTGGGTTTAGAAGCCAAAGGAATAAATATGCACAGAGAGGGGAGATGAGCGGCTAAAGGAACGCAGCAGATCGCCTGGGTCTGGAGAGGACCGAGCCAGAGAGCAGGAGCCGGGCCTGGGTTCCCAGCTGTCCCCTTCTCCGGCTGGCCGCTGCTGCTGCTCTTTGCCTCAGTTTCCTTTTCTGTAAATGGAGGTCACCTCTCTGGCTTCCTGAAAGAGTCATGACTCATTTCCGTAGTTTCCAAATTGGGTGATGCTTGAATTTCTCTGAGGCGAGTCCCCGGTGCGTGCCAGGTAACAGGGAGGCGCCTCATTTTGTGCTGAGGCTCAAGGTCCTTGCCTCCAAGCCTCCCAGTGCTGACTCGGTCTTTCAGGGGAGGGTGGCAGGAGGACAAGGGCGGAGAGAGCCAGCGGGCCCCACTCTACAGTGAGGGCAAGGAAGCCCCGGAGAGCAGGTCACAGGGTCTCTTCAGGTGGGGTCCTGTCATCAGGGATCACTTTCTTGTGGCCTGTGGGTTTGGGGTGGTTTTTTTTTTTTGGTGGGGGTGGTTTGTGGTGGGAGGAAGTGACCCTCTGCTGACCATGGGTGGCGGTTCCAGGCCTGCAGGAGGGATCGACTCCTAGTTCCTGGCTCCCTGTGAGTTAGCTGAACATGACCTCAGGCGAGCTACCTGGCAGCTGATGCCTTGCTTTCCCCATCTAGAGACTGAGGAAGGATAGGGACCTGTGGTGGGAAGTAGCTGTGTGTGGGGACTAGGGGACTAGGCTTAGGAGGCAGGCAGTTTTAGGGTTTCTTTTTGGCCTAAGAATTCCCTAGCTGTGTGACCTTGGGAAGTTCAGTTAATTTTGCCAGTTTTCCTAATCTGTAGAGCGGGATGATATAGTCTTGGCATTTATGGTAGGCACAGGGCTGTGGTAAGGAGTGCGTGGGACAGAGTCACTGAGGTGCGGTTCACCTTAGATGTGGGGCTGCTTTTGTTGTTGACAGCAGTATAGCGACGTGGCAGAAGTTCTGAGACTTCAGCCAATCCTTGGATGGGATGGGGACATATCAAGAAAATATTTGAGCTCTGCAGGCTGGCCATCTGATTTGGGCAGAGCCTCCTATATAGGCAGACTCATGGTCAAGGAGATGAGGCCTGCCTTGAAACTGGGTCTGGAACTTTGGTGAGGAAGAGAGCTCTGGGCCAGGACTGGGACTGCTGACGTCAGGCAGGATCTCTGTGTTTCATAGCCTGTCTGCCCTGGTACAGGGAGGCTTGGGCTGGGCTGTCCTTGAGACTGCATTTGCCCTGGTACCACATGGCTCCCAGGGGCGGGGGCAAGGGGTCCTCTTGCAGGACATCTTCTCCCATCTACTGTGGGATAAGAGGAGGAGGCAGAAGAGGAAGCCCAATCTCCATGTGACCTGGAGACCCACGTTAGTTTCCGGAACCCACATCTGGCACTGTCTGACGTTCAGAAGCCTTGCTTGACTGCGGCAGAGCTGATCAAAGGCCGATTGCTGTTTCATAGTGTTCCTGGGTGTGCTTGGCGGACAGAGTTCTGCCGTGCCTTTTTTTTTTTTTTTTTTTTTTTGGTACTAGGGATTGAACCCAGGGGCACTTTACCACTGAACCACATCCCCGGGCCTTTTCATTTTTTTATTTTGAGGTAGGGTCCTGCTGAAGCTGGCCTTGAACTTACAATCCTCATGCCTCAGCCTCCCAATGGCTGGAATTAAGGCGTGCGCCACCTTTTTATTGCTTTCTCCCCAAGTCGTCCTCCCTGTTGGTGAGCTGGAAGTGAAGTGGCACCCGTGGGACCAGGGACAGTGTGGACAGTGGCTCGCATCAGCTCTACTCAGCTTCTGGTTCAGGGATAGGCCTGAGTTGGTGTCTGGGGGGACAGGTGCCAAGCACTTATTGTCATAGTGTTATTGTCACTTCCTTGAAGGGACTGAAAGGAGTGGGTTGGAAAACTGCAGGGAGGGGAGGAAGGGCGGGAGGTAAATGAGCGTAGCACAGGCTGCGCAGAGTCAGCCCTCTGGATCCACAGCTTGTGTATCCAAGGGGTCAAACAAACGCAGGTAGAAAATGTTTTTTTAAAAATTGTGTCTGAACTGGGCATGGTGGCGCACATCTGTCATCTCAGCAACTCAGGAGGCTGAAGCAGGAGGATCACAAGCCTCAGCAATTTAGTGAGGCCTTGATGACCCTGGGTTCAATTCCCAGGACCAAAAAAGAAAAAAAAAAAGTTGTATCTGTACTGAACATGTATAGACTTTTTGTTTCCTTGTCATTGTTTCCTGAAGGATATAGTGTAACAGTTATTTATGTAGCGCTTACATTGTATTAGGTAGTATAAATAATCTAGAGATGACTTAAAGTACACAGGAGGTGGGCCATTTTATATAAGGAATTGAGCATCCTTGGGTTTTGACATCTTCTGGGTTCCTGGGACCAGTCCCCTCTGAATACTGAGGGATGGCTATATTGAACAAACAGAAAGTTGCTTTGGGTACTCTTAGGCCCTAAGGGGACACAGAATGGACACGGGCTTGGCCTCTGGCTGCTCCCAGGCTAGCAGGGAGGCTGGTGTGTAAACCAGGAAGTGTGCACCACATGCAGAAGGGGTGAAGATGAGGGAGAGGGTAGAACAGGCCCTTTGAGCTGCATCTCAGAAGGGAGACTCCATGGTGTGGCAGGAGCAGGTAGGCACTGTGGCTTTAGGGGAGCATGGCACATTGTTCCTCCTAGGCTGGAGCATGGCATATAAAGGAGGGCAGGGGGAAGATTGAGTGGCTTATTATGCAGAAAATATGCAGCTTCTGTCTTGAGCCAGGCCCAAACCTCGGGAATGACCGTGCAGCGGTGATAAGGAGGCACAGACTCTGCCCTTTGGAGTTTGCATCTTGGCAGGGGTGCGTTCATTAAACAACTTATTGCACGATTTGTTACTGAAGCACAACAGGCCAGAAATGCTACAAAGATGTGTGGGTGTCAAAGCCTTTACCACAGGGAAGCCAGGTCTCCCGTAGGGGTTTGGGAAGGCACCTGGAGAATAATGTTGAGGCTGAGTTGAGAGGGTGCATGCAAGAGTCATCTTGGGGAGGGACACATCAGAATGCATTCTGTGTGCTAAGGGAAGCAAGGCTGTCTGGAATGCAGAGTGAGGAGGTGAGAGGTGAGCGGTGAGGAAGTGAGCAGTGAGGAGGGGCTGGGGATCCTATTAAGGGTTTCAGAGGGGGCAAGAAATGATCAGTTTTGAGTTTTAAAAAGATAATGTGCATGGAAAATGGAATTTGGGAGCCCCAGACAGATGTGGGGGGAATCAGTAAGGAAGTCATCTGAATGAGGGAAGATGGAAGATGGTAACTGGCTGAGGTCTTTTTTTTTTGGTAATGAGCACAACCCCAGCCCTTTTTATTAGAGGCAGGGTCTTGCTGAGGTGTTTAGTGCTTTGCTAAGTTGCTGAGGCTGACTTTGAACTCTCGATCCTCCTGCCTCAGCCTCCCCAGCCACTGAGATTGCAGGCGTGTGCCGCTCTGCTCCTGGCTGAGTTCTTGGGGTGGGGTGGAGGTGGAGACCAGTAGATGGATGTGAGATGTGTTGAGAGTTGGAGCAGGAGGCTGGTAGTTTGGTTAGCCGAGGAGTAGGAGGTATAAATGGTACAGGGGAAATTTGACTTGTCTTTGAGGGTAGATACCCAGTTCCTATCTCGAGGAGATTGGGAACATTGGCATGCACTGGCTCAGAGGGGTGATGTGACACCTCAGCTGGCCACGTGCATCCTCTGGGTGCATTACTGATTGGTACCCCATCAGTAATCATTTCAAACACAGACCATATACTTACTTATTTATAAATGACATACATGTACTTCTGTACATAATATATGCCGAATAAATAAAATAATTAAAAATGAAATAGGATAAGGCAACAAGTAAACATAAGTAAACCCTACTTTGGGTACCATAGCTTTGGACCTTGGAGAAAAACTAATGAGTTTTAGGATGGCAGTGTCCAGAGCAGATTGGTGTTGGGGAAGGTTCATTCTGCAATCCTTAGGGTCACTTCTCCTGGGTTAGGGGCCCAAGGGAGGTCTTCACTTGACCTGGTGGCCCTTGTGGCCTGACAAGTTGAGGCAGGGTGTGATATTGCTCTGTTGCTTCTATCCCCCAGAGGTGTCTTGGCTGTACCACGCCAGGTGGTGAGGGCTCCTTGGAGCTTGATATCTGCTAGTCTGTGCGTGCTGGTCTGATGGGACTGTGTGGTCAGGCTCACCCGCTAAGGTCTGCTGGCTGCTTCTCCAGTGGTGGAAGGCCGTACTTGTCCTTGACAAGCTTGGTCTTCATGTAAGGAATATAGAATCTGCTCTTGGCCTTGTGTATGAAAAGGTCCTTCGGCAGTAAAGTAGTCACATTGACCAGCAAATGCCAGAGCTAGCTGGTGACAGCCCTGCTCTGTGGGATACCTTGGAGAAAAATCAGAGCCAAGCACAGGCAAAAGGTTGCCCAGAAACAGGAGGTGGAGAAGCCGGAGTGAGATCAACCTGGAAAGTGTCTGCCCTCTCTTTAGGACACGGCGGAGTGGAGTGGGGTGGAGTGGCTGACCCAGGGTACCGACACTTAAAACTTGGCTCTGCTTATATTTCCCCCATTGAGCTCCAAGCTGGGACACTAGGAGTTGTCATTCCTAGGTTTGTTTTCTGACCCTATTGTTGTACCCTTGCCTTATGACCTTGGGGTTCTGTGTCCTTGCTTGGGGTGACGGGTTCAGTTCACACAAAGTGAGCAGTGTGTTGTGGCCATGTCATCCGAGGGAGCGCTTAGACAGAAACATCCAGAAAGAGCTTTGAAAGCCCTCTACAAGCAGCCTGGAGGGCCAGAGCTGTATTTTCCAAGAATTGTGGGATATCAGGGGTCCAGAAGTTACCACGTGTGGGTCTTGCTGCTGCTACTCTGAGCCATCAGGAAGGGAGGTTTAGTCCTCCATGTAGAGATGGGGGACAGGCCTGGAGAATTCCTGCCCTCCTGCTGCATAATAAATCTGATACTAAATCGAGTGCCCGCCTCCCGAGCCGTAATTCTTGCTGAGATGATAAAGAAGCGTGTGTGGCCAGCTTGTCTCTTAGGATTGTAGGATTGTAGGATGTCACTTTATGTCAGATGAGTGTCCCCGTCTCAAAATCGATTTTTTTAATGACAGCCTCTGGCCCGTTTTCCTGCTTCCTCTTTCTCCTCTTCTGTTTTGTGGGGGCAGGAGTAGGTAGAGGGTGGATACAGGGGAAATATTTGAGCGTATCGTTGGGTTTGTGTCAGTCGCTGTCACCGTAGGTAGATGTTCCTTGAGAATTTTCCGGGAGATTTTATAATTGAGCCTTTTACTTCAGTGACAAGACATTACTCACGGCCTCCAAAGCATTTACTGTGTGCTGGGGGTGGGGTGGGGTGAGACTTTCCCCCACCAGGGGATCGTGTCTATGTTCGGGGCAGTTGGGTGGCCAGCTAACAACTTTAATAATTAAGGAGGCATCTGGGTCCCTCAGCGCATGGCAGCTCCTCTGGCGGGGATGATTCTGCTTTGAAAACAACATGTTCACCTTTAACTGCAAGCGGATGTGACGGGAGTTGTATTTAATTTTAAATTGCCCATGTCCAGCAACCCTCTGTTACTCTTTAAACAATAAAATTTTTTTAATCTTCCTGCAGATGTGTTCTTGGTGTGAGGGCTTGCCATTTTGCAGGGTTGGAGTGGGCTTGTGTGCCCCTTGCTCCCTTTCTTTTCTCTTTCAAACTCTCCGGGACTTCTAGAAAGCACTGCTTGGCTAGAGGTGGGATCCCCTCGTATAAACCCTCTGGAGTGGTTGGGAGTTTTATAAGCAGAGGCTGCCCAGGGTCAGTCAGTAATGTCAGCCCCTGGGGCTGCAGTACTTCCTTTGAGGGCAGAACTCAGAAGTCCCAGACCCTTTAAAGAGTCCGTAACTTTTACTACCCCTTCCCCCTGCTCTCGACTGGGGGGGGGGGCTTGATGTGTCTGTTATAATCAGAAACAGATTTGGGGCTTCTGATCCATTATAGATGTGTTTGAGACAAATGCCAAGCCTGAAGCTTCTTTTTAAAGAGTTTGTGAAAGTATATTTAAATACAAAGGAAGGAAGGGTGGGGGGGGGCGCGGAGAGAAAGAGAAATAGCCTCTTCCCAATCCCCCAAGCCAGAAGTCCCCGTCCAGCCTGCATGGGAAGGGGAGAAGGCGAGCATTTTCGGGGAGGCACATGGGAAGGGGAGAAGGGGAGCATTTTCGGGGAGGCACTGCCCAGTGAGGGATGTCCAAAGGGCCAAGGACACAGTGTCCTTCCAGGAAGTGGCGTCTTGGGGTGGTGCCTCCCCAGAGTTCAGGGTCAGGTGTGCCCCGGTTCCCAGGGGAGGGTGGCAGGATGGTGGTGATGCGTGGGGAGCGTCATTGTGCCCGGCAGGACTGTGCTTCTCTTTGGGAGACCCTGAGTTAGGAACTATCAATTGCTTGGTATTTGTGTACAACCTTTAAAGCGACCCAGTGCCAACAAAAACAGCCGGCTTCAGGCAGATAGTTGTCAGAGGACTAGGCTCAACAGGGACGGGCATTGCTCTGACTTTCTGGATCTGCCCAGTCCCCAGATTTATTTTCCTCCTTCATTCTCCAAAGGGGCCTGCTGAGTTGAGCTGTGGCCTGGTTTGGGTTTCGTTTCATCCCTGTTGAATTTTTCCCTTCTTTAGCCAGAGTCCTTTGAATTGGCCTCCACCCTGAGGTTGTCCTGGTGACATGGCCTGCAGTTTCCAAGGTGGCCCTCTGCTCAGCTGTCCTTGAGACTCAGGCCTGTGTTTGTTCCTACCCCCTCCAAGGTTTGCAGTGCAGCTGCTGGCCCAGAACCCTTTCAAGATAATGTGTCTCTCACTCCAAACAAAAAATAAACCTGCGCGCCCTGTGTGTGTATTTTGGAGGGGTGTGTGTGTGTGTGTGTGTGTGTTTCTCTTGACAAGTTCGTTCCCTACAGCTGTGCAGTCATAGCCCACTTTGAAATCTGGAAAATCTATATTTTAAGTGACTGAGGTAAGTAGGTGGAGATGAGGAGGTGTGGTTTAGCTGTAAATCAGATACAAAACACTCTAACTCTATTTTTTTTTTTTTTGAAAAGCCTCTCATTGGAATATTGTTAAGAATTATTGGGAAGAAGAAAGTTTTTACGTTGAAAAAATTCCTGTTTCTCCTCGTGTAGGATTTTATTTGGGTTGCCATGGAGATGAGAAGCTTGGTGTTTAATGATGTCATCATCTTCCTTATGGGGTGGGGGAGGCCTATTGCCCTCCCTTGAATTGACCTCTGTCTAGTCTGTTGCTGATGGGGAAATGAGAAGTGCAGGTTGGCCAAAAGGTTTGCCCTGTGCCCTCGGTCAGCTAGAATTAAGACTGACTATTTTTGCCGTGGGAAGGCAAGTCGGTGACGATTTATTAAGGCTACAGATTCCTTTTTGGATTTGGATTCAACCCCTCCCCTTTCTGGAAACTTGTAGGAGGAAAGAGGAAAAGTTCTCTGGATATAGACTGGTTTCTTTCTAACTTGAATTTTTTTTCTTTTTTGCAGATAAGGATTCCTCAGCCTGGTTGCTAGTACCTGGGGGGAAGTGGGTGCTCCTGGGCTGGCCGGGCAGGACTTTCAGGGTGAGATAGCACAGCACACATTCTGAGTAGCTGGAGTATCCACCAGGGAGAGAGTTCAAGGTTACCCATTCCCCCTCCCCGCTCCTGGGGGAAAAAAGTCTTCCTTTTTGTTTTCTTTTGCCATCGTCTTTCGACAGCTTAGTGCAAATAGATTAGCAGCCTGGCGAAAACCAAACCAACCGAACAAATGCAGAGGACATTCGCAGTGGGCATGGACAAGGTGCCCTTTAGGAGGCTGGTCTGCATTGTTACATTTTCACATTAAACCACATTATCTCCGCTTCTCCTGGTACTCATAGATTGGGGGTCGGGCGGTGGAAGGGGAGGTGGTGGTGGGGGCTCTGTTGAGGGAGACCAGGGGAAAGCATGCGGAGCTGTGTGTCATTAGCAGCCTGTGAATAAAGTTTATGGGAGCTCGGGGCACCCACTGTTGTGTCTGGGAAGCTTCTGTGTTTTTTAGTAGCTGTTTTGAATTCTGTGGTCTAGAATTGGATGTTTAAAAGCAGTTACAGGAACATCTCCCCAAAGAGGTGTTCCTGTGAATTTCTGTGTCACTGGAACCCTGTTTTCCCAGCAAACATCATTGTATTTTTAGAAATGTTTTGATTTCTCACTGCCTGTCCGTTAGCAAAAGCATCCTCATGCTTTCTGTCGTGAAGTTCTGGTTTCCTGAACAGGTGTTCAGATGGATAAAGGGTCATATTAAAAAAAAAAAAATCTGAAGGATGCCCCTTGTTACGTGAATCGATACCTTTTGGATACCTTTTGTTCTTGTGTGGACGGATCATATACCCGCCTCTCTGAGGAGGGCAGGGAAGGGCCACGCTGTTGGGACTAGGTGCCCGCCCCCTCAGGCCTGCACTCTGGTCCTCTCTCCCCCTCTCTTCTCCTCCCCTTTCTTTCTTTTCTTCTTCCTGATGCTGAATTCCTCATCCCATTTCTGGAACTGTGAGAGAATAATTTCCTCTGGGCCAACAGTTTCATGTATGTGCGTGTGTGTTTTTTTTTTGTTTTGTTTTTTTGTTTTGTTTTGTTTTGTTAAGGAAACAACTTACAAATGAAATTTTTTATTTTCAGACTTAAGTACAAATTACAAGTGTTTTATTTGGGGGGGGGACTGAAGGTGGTTTTCGAGAAGCTATATCTCTATCTCTCTGTAGATCTCTCCATCTGTCTGTCTCTCTATGTACACACACATATTTGAGCTTTACTCTTCCCTGGAAGCTGCCTGTCCTTGTGTTTTTTTTCTTCCGGGGTCACTAATAAGAACTGCTGGTCTGAATCAGTGTCTCTGGGAATGGTTGATTCACTAATTGCTCATGAGTGAGTCCTGGTGGCTTCCCCCTCCTGCTGAGAGCACTTTGTTTTCTGCTCTTCTGCTAGGAATTGGACAGATTTCTGGAGTGTTTTAAGAGGTAACCAATAAAAGAGTCTGGCATGCCACTGTTGCTAATTGTGCTCCTTGGAGGTGACCACATCATGGGTATCCTGGTGTTTTAAAGAAGCCATGCCTGTGACCCCCCCGCCCCCCCCAAAAGTGGAGGGCCCAAGGTCACCGATATGATGGAGAGCCCTGTGTGGGCCTCAACTTAATTTGTTCCTTTCCCAAGGCAAAATGACCTCCCAGTAAACCTGCCCCCCCCACCCCTTTTTAAAAAGTGAACAGGCAGAAGGTGGAAAGGTGTGTTTTTCCGGTGGAGCAGGCGACCTGGAGAGGGGCACCCGCGGTGCTCATTAAAATGCCCACATAGGGTTGGGCTTGTTACAAAGCATGGACCTGCAGATTAGAGCAGGAGGTCCAGAGAACAGCAAGGGCCTGGGGACAAAGTGGGGGCCGCAGGAGGGGGCCAGCCTGCACAGAAGTGGCTCCCGCTGCAGAGGTGTTGGAAGCAACCTTTCTCTTGGCATCGGACATTTTTAAAAAGCATCCCAAAGTATTTTTGAGAAAGGGGAAAAAAAAATCCCCTCTTGCTCCTTGTGCATGATCTTTGTCGTGCTCTGCGTGTAAGTGGTCCTGTATATCTCCTTTCCTTCTCTGCCCTGCCCCTCCCTTTCCTTTTCTTTCTTTTTTTCACTAAACTGGCCTTCATCAGGAGCCCAAGAACGCCTTGTTGCAGCGTCAGTGTGGAAATTCTTGCAGCCAAAGAAAAGGAAGCCCAGAACTGCTTCCTCAGGGAGCACGCGGCCGGGCTGGGCTGCCCTGTGTGTCTTGGCGCTGCAGCTGAGTTTGGGAACCAGGTGATCTGTTGGCCTGCTGGCCCTGGCCCAGGGCTGCTGGGGGCATGGGAGAGGGCGTGTTGGGTGCTCTGCAGATGACTGACAGCCGGGGTATGTGATCTTAACTCCGTCTCTCAGCCCTAGAGTCTGGTAATGGGTCTGGGTTGGGGTTTGTGGCCCTGCTTTGCTTCTGGTGTCCAGACAGGTGGGAGCTGGGGCTGGTGCCCAGATAGGAGGCTCATGGTGCTTTTCCACCATTCTGCTCTTCCCTTGGGCAGTGAGAAGCCCTTGCCTGGCCTTGATGAAGCCTTTTTGAGAGCTGGGCCTGTTCGTAGCCTGCCTTGTATGGTTGGTAAGCAGTCAGGTGGGTCCTGCCTTGAGGGAGCAGGTTATGAATAGAGTCAGCGCTTGGCACTCACACCTGGGCATGAGGGGTACAGGTCAGAGAAACTTTGGGCAGCTCCGTGGAAGGTGCTGGAACATCTTCCTGAAGAGACCCTGTGGGTGACACAGGGGTGGTCAGGTTTTTCTTTAGAGCGGAATGTGGGAGAGCGGGCCAGGCTGCTGATACGAGAAGCAGCTGAGGAGCTCTGGATTTCGGGCTTCTTCCTTTTTTATTTCCTCTTGCTGTCTACGATGTGATGTTCGGGAAAAGAGAGAGAGCCTTGGTATGTGGTCTATAAAATGAGGATAATGAGACTTGCCTGGTGGCTGTGAGACGTGAAGTGACTTCTGTAGTGTGCCTAGTACCGTGCCTGGTGTCCAGTGGGTACTCAGCCAGCGCTGCTTGTTCAGCCTGTCTGGATCTGCTGTGGTTGGTGCAGGGAAGAGGTTTTGTTACTGGACCTTATATTATACCCGGAGGCCACAGTGTGCTATTTAGGCTTCTAGGCCTGAAAGGTTGGCATGCCCTCTCTTCTCTGTAGAATCCCTCCCTGCCATCTCCATCTCTGCTGAATTGAGGGCTGACCTCACAGAACCCCAACTTCTCCTGGGTAACCCTCCTTTTCTGGGACCCCAGAAGCTTTTCTAAGTAAAAAAATAGGAAGAGCTGGAGATGTAGTTCAGTGGTAGAGTGCTCCTGGGTTTTATCCCCAGTTCTGGAAGAAAATCAGTTTTGCTACACATGGTGGCTCATGCGTGTAATCCCAGTGACTCAGGAGACTGAGGCAGGAAGGATCCCAAGTTCAATTCAAGGACAGCCTCAGCAACTTAGTGAGGCCCTAACAACTTAGCGAGAACCCATCTTAAATGAAAAATAGAAAGGGCCAGGGATGTGGTTCAGTGGTTAAGTGCCCCTGTGATCAATCCCTGGTACCAGAAAAAAACAAAACTTTTTTTAGTGCTCTAGCCTAGGATTTCTCAACCTTGGTGCTGTTGACACTTTGGCCCAGATGGTTCTGTGTGTGTGTGTGTGTGCTGTGTGGGGTGGAGGTAAGGTTACGTTGGGGTTCATCATACTGTAGGCAGTTTAGCAGCACCCTGGCCTCTACCCACTAGATGCCAGTAGCTGTGTGTCCCTTGCGTTGTGACAACTAGTGGTGTCTCCTTGGGGGCAGAATCGCCCCTGGTTGAGAATCACTGGTTTAGCCCCAGAAGTGGTTCTGTTGGAGAAGGGGAGAGGTTTGTGTGTGTTTGGAGGGTCTGTTCTGGGTGGATTGGCACCTGGAACAATGAAACATTCATGGAATTCAGGAGCAGGAAGGTGCCTGGAAAAGTCGCCTGGTCCAGGTCCAGGCTCCCTCGGGCGACTAGCTGAATGCTCTGGGTGTGACGTTGTTGGCCCTGACAGTCCTCTCTGTTGGTTTAAGTGAAAGGGCAGGGAGCGGGACAGTTCCACCTGGGCCACCATCTCCGTGGATCCTCTCCAAGCAGGAACTTCTTTTAGCAGAGGGACGAGGTGCTCAGGCGCCCAGGCCAGTTTGGTTATAAGATCCTCAGTCTGCTCAGCCCTCTCATCCTTGGCACACACAAATTCGTCACTCAGGGGAACTGGCTCTTTTACATGCACTGAATGGACTTTTATTTGAAATGAATTCATTTAAAAAAAAAAAAAGTTGCACTTGCCAAGACTCTGCTGGGGCCGTCTTTTCCCTCTTCTTCCCCTCGGTTGTCTGTCGAATGTGCCTTGAAGGAGCAGCCTGGCGGGGTTGGTTGGCGGGGGTTTTTCCTAGGTCCTGATTAAAGGTAAATTGTCCAGTGAAAGTTGAATGTTGCTGCTGTGCTTGTAAAAAAAGTCAGTTGTGTGCCATGAAATCCATCCCAGCTCCCGTGGCTTGAAGGAGGAGGGCCGTGAAATACCCAGTGATGTAGTTTCGTTCCCAGAGATTTGGCTCCGCTGCTGTAGGAATGCAGCCCGTCAGCCCAGAGGACCATGCTCTTGTTCTCTGACTTTTTGGTAAGCGGGTGACCAAGAAGCTCTCGAGTAGGCTCGGTGGGAAGCTCAGAGAGAGGACTGGGGTGCGTCAGCTGGTTGCCACGCAGCAGTCTTAGGTGTTGTACTTGGTGTAACTGGATGGTCGTAAGGGATGAAAGTGTGACCACGAAGTCCTGGTGATTGTGCCTCCCTTTTATTTAGATAAAAGACCTGTCCTGCTGGAGCAGGTGTGAGTAGTCTGGCCTGGGAAAGGCAGGAGAGGCTAGTGGTTGACAGCCCAGATGTCCCATTAGTTATAGAGATGGGATGCTGGGCCAGTTTCTTCAGTCTTTCTGTGCCTCAGTTTTCTGGCCTGTAAAATGGGGATGAGAATAACAGTACCTATTACGATTGGTGGTTGTGGGGAGTTAATGCAAGTTAAGGGCTCAGCCTAGAGATTAGCAGGGGGTAGGGAAGTCACTTTCAGTTACATCATCGTTAGTATTATTATTCTGTAGTGCATGGTTAGCTTGGCTTCCAAGGTTTTATGATAGTGATTGTCAGACTTTGCCATGCAGAAAATTCACATGAGCTCTTCCCTGGACACGTTGAAATTGGAGTCTCTGTGGCATGACCCAGGAATCTGTTTAACATCTCCGGTGGCACTGATCCTGGGGGGGTGGGGTGTCAGCAGATGACTTGGTGACTTCTTCTTTTGGTGTAGTGCTGCAGCCTCGCACATGCTAGGCAAGTGCTCTGCCATTGAGCTGCATCCCCAGCCCTTATCCGAATGTCTAATGCCCTTCTCAGATTGTCTAAGAATGAGGCATTCCCATGTCATCATAAGAAGAGGAATCCTTTCCCACCTCCGATTACCTGGGAGACAATTCAGCCCGTTCTGAGAGGCCCCGTTTGGGCCTGGGATCATGTGCTGAGTGTGGACTAGCTGCAAGCTGCTCATCACTACTCCCTGGTTCAGGTCCTGACTGCATCCTGTCGGGGCACAGCATTGGGCCAGGGAAGAATCATCTCCTCTGGTCTATGGAGTGTGCCTGCTTTCTGGCTAAGCTGATGTTCGACGCCCAGTTCACCAGCTCTCCCTCTGCGGGCAGGAGCTGTGGGCCTGTTTTACAGGTTGTGTCGTTTCAGCGGGTAACTGGTATGTGTGTGCATGCGTGCGTGCAGAAGAAAACATCAAAATGTTTGGGGAGTGTTTTACGAAAATAGCAAGGAGCAGATTGCCAAGATCGCTTATATGTTTCTTTCTTCTTATTTTTTTCCCCTTTTTTCTGTGTACATGTGTGATCAGCATCCTGGAGTGCTCTGAAATCCAGCTCTGGCTTTTCTTACCCCAACTATTCTTCCTTACAGTGGAGAGGATACAATTCAGCACCAATAATACCGAGCAATAAATAACTCAGAGAAGATGAATAGCCTTGTGTGGTGGTAAATTAAAGTTGATTTATTGCACATAATATATACAGGTGCTCCTAATGTAATTAAGCAGCGAGGCTTTTAATGCTGCAGAATCTGAAAGAAGACCCAAGAAAATTGGGTCTTAATAAGGCTTATTGAAATAACAGCTAAACATGCTGCTTAGTACTATTAGGGGATACTGAAAGATGGATCTGCTCCGCTGCTTTTTCTTCTGTGTGGAGTGACACACCTGCCCCTTGTCAGCGGGGCTGCACTTGAATTGTTTTCCCTACAGGGGAACTGGATTGTGTTGAGCTGTCTGTGCACTCTGGCCTTGTCCCTCCTGTGATCAGCCGTCAGTTGAGTGGCTGGTGGTTGAACAGGCTCTTCCCCAGTGCAGGGTGAGGGAGCTCAGGGGCATGGACCTCCAGCACTGGCCTCAGGAGCAAGCCATTCTAACTCACCGGCCCAGGCGAAAGAGGATTCCGTCATGGAGTAAAACGATGGATTGAGCCCCCTCGCACAGGCGGGGCTGTATTGGAGATGGAGAGGGGGCAGAAGAGAAAAACCAAAGTAGCCTCCTTCTCAAGGGTGTAGTGGGTGCACCACTGTAGAGTGACAGAGAGCAGAGGAGACGTAGCTGTAGAGATGTACAGAGAATGGACTTCCTGGAGAATGAGGGAGAGCCTGCTGCACCCAGGGCTGGGAGAGCCCTAGGGAACAGGGCAGGGCAGAGCAGGGGGACAGCAGCTTGGTGGAAGGAGTTGTGGGGACCAGGAGACTGCACAGCTGGTATGGGGCAAGAACAGGAGGGATTTTGCATTGGGAACTCAAGATAGGGAGACCTCCCTGGAAATTCAGGAAGCAGGTGAGCAAAGGCAGGGCCCTTTTCATACTTCTGAAGGAAAACTCTTTGTAGCATTGTGGCTCTGGGACTGAGGGAAACCAGGGCCTGGACAGGAGCGGGAGCAGAAGGTCCCCGTGCGCCTTGGACCTGGTAACTCCAGGGGTGGGCAGGGGACCCAGAGGTGGGGTGGATTAGTGCTGAGCCAGTGCTAGTGTAAAAACCCTGGGGCTGCTTGTTAGGAATGGAGTGGGGGGTCCTTCAGGGCAGGATCTCCACCTGCTGGGGTGGCTGGCCACCTGTGGCTGTAACCAGGTTCTCGAGGGGTGCTGAAGCTTTTGTACCTCTGTGTCTTGTGGAGAGGTGGCTCTGAAGTTCCCTTGGGCATGAGTAGATTATTCCACAGGGTGATAGGAGGGTCAGGGGCTGGTTTGGACAGCCTGGGGAAGATCCTGCTGCCTCTGTGTGCATTCTCTTCAGGCCATGAGACTTCAGGAGCTGAAGAAAGTTACTGGTGTGTCCAGCAGCCCACAAGAAATGGAACCTCCCTGTCACGGTTGTATCCCATTTTAAGAAAACCCACTAGAGAGAACTCTGACGTCTGGATCAAGATAGGTCAAGGAAGGATCATCCCTCCCAGTAGCAAAGGTTTCAGAATGAGGTCCTTTGCAGCAATCACCCCAGCAGGCCGGTGGGGAAGCTCCTGGCTTTGGGGCTGTTGGGGGAGGCCTGCCGTGCACGGTGGAGGTGTCCCTCCTTCTGTCAGTACCTCCTCCTGAGGCTGGAGCAGTGCTCGGCTTTACCTTGCCATTACTTGATTATTTGCAGAATTAGAAAGGGCTTCAGTATCTGATCAGAATCTTTTCCCTGGACACGTAGCACATCCTCTGAATATATGAGCAGGGCTTTTATTATTATTATTTTTTAAAGGAATGTGGCTTGTTAGATGTAGTTACTGTTTCTGAGGCTTATTCAAAGAAACTGAACAAGTTCCTGTGTCACCTTCAAGTGTGTTTGCCTCTGTGGTCTCTCTCTCCCCCCCGAGGGGTGTGGGACTGGGGAGAAGGGTGGAGGTGACCCTGCAGATGACCCAAAGGGTGCCTTCTGGAGGTGAACTTGTTTATTTTTGACAGATAGAATGAATCCTAGACAGGGGAGTGTCCAGCTCTGACCAGCAACAAATTGAATATTCGTCTGACCTTTCTGTTCCAGGGAGTGGGGAGAGATGGGGCCTCCTCCTCCATCAATCTTGCCTCATTGTTTGCTCCGGTGCAGCACTTCAGTGGGTGCCCGTGGAGCATCTGGCTTGGATTTTTTAAGTGCTGGCAGGTGCAGGGGCAGGCACCTCTCCGGGGCTGTGGCAGATGAGTGAGTGGAGATGTGTCACCGTCGGGGGTGGTGTGATGGGGGAGGGAGGTGCTTGTCCTTGGCAGCTCTTTGCCCTTCCGCTGCCGTTTCCAGGGCACCACCCACATCAACTCTGGGGAGCTAGTTGCTGTGGGGAAGGCGAAGAAGTGAGTCCACCGGTCCAGAAGTCGATGGGTAACACCCCAGGCCTCTGCCAGCTGCGGGACCCCTCCTCATCCCCTGCCTCTTGCACACCCTTCAAGACGAGTCGTCTCGTCTTTGAACCATCCTGCCACAGCCACAAGTCGGTTGATCCCTTCTTTGTGCTCCCAAAGGACTTGGCAACTTGGCTAACAAGGAGGCATTTGTTAGTTCACTTCTTCATTCATTATTCATGCAGCTAGTAGTAATTAGCATTTAGTAATGTGGTTTCTGGGGTAGTTGGGTTGTGCTCGTTCATTGAACAAACATTTGTTGATCCCCTGCTCCGGGCTGGGTGCGGGGCGCGGCATTTAGCCACAGAGATGGGGTCACGGCCTCCCTGGCGTTTGAGGGTCCAGTCAGTCTGGGAAGGTGCAGAAGCAACAGGTGAAGGTGGCAGAAGGTGTGATGGGCCACCAAGGGGAGTCAATGCTGGAGAGAGCTGGGGGGCTTCATAGAGGAAGTGACATTTGACTTGGGCCTTCTTGAGCCAATGGGAAAGAAGTGGGTTGGGGGGGAGGGGTGAACTGCTCATCTCCCTGGTCAAAGAGTTCTTCCCATGCTGTCCCGTGTCTTCCTGTCCCCTGCCCTACCCGCCTGTCACTCAGGAGAACGAATGCACCTTCTACTCAGTATCTGGTGCCTGGGGGAGACTCACAGTTGGCAATGAAGGGAGGGAGAAAGGGGCTGTGGAGTGGCCGGTGGAAGAGAGCAAATGTCAGAGACCAGGGCATGTCAGTGACAGCCTGGTCACAGTCCGGGAGCGCTCCCTCCAGTGTAGAGCTCACTTTCTGGTGCTCCGGCAGAAAGTTACTCAACTCCAGGGAGGTGTTTTTTTTTCCCTCCCCTCTTTCTTTTTCAAGTGAGGTAGGTTGAGAGGGGTCATCTGGAGGCACAAAGTGAAGGTGGTGCTCAGGTGGTGGCATGTGCTCTTGCTGCATCTCGCTGGCTTTTAAACTCCATTCTTCCTTCTTCTAGCCAGTGTTTTATTACTGATATGAATCGCTGAGGGGCTTGGAGGGAGAGAGGAAAAGGTTTCTGTATAAACAGCTGTCTTGCTGATTCAATCTACAAAGTGGATTTTATAGCTCAAGTATTTGTTCTTGCTTTCAAATGCCAAAACAGCACTGTCATTTCCTCGGCTAAAAGAAGGGTCTTTGAGAACATGGGGGCCTCCTTCTCCCATGGCCAACCTTTGTGGGGGGGAGAGGGGAGGAAGCAGTTCCAAAGAACTTTCTTTGAACCAGTCGGTTCTAAAATAATCTCATTCTCGGTGGAGAATTTTCTTTATGAGTTCACGCATCTCTCCTCCTGTTTGCTCTACCACATGTTCTGGTTAAAAAAATCATGATCTTTCTCTGGTCACCACAGCTGACTACCTGCTTAATGTTTGCAGATATTTCATTTTCTTTTTTTTATGCAAGATTTCATCGTTGCGTGAGCTGAGATCATTGGTTGCCCTGAGATTATTAATAAATTGAGATGGTTAATGGTGTGTGACTCAGAACATATATTTAAAAGCAAGTTGGAATAGAACTAGGTCTTTCACAAAATTAAATTTTTGGTGAGGCTCCTCTCTTGAGCCTTTTTGTTTGAAGCCAGCTTGCTTTGTAGTGTTCATATATGCCCGATGGCAATTAACATAAATTACTTTTAAATACTAGTTAGTTGCTGTGGAGAAAGGCCAGAGTTGTGGCTGCTTATGGAGGGTTAAGAGGTTTGGTCATTGTCTGGGTTTTTATCTCACTGTAGATCAAATTCTGTTCCCTCAGAGGCCACCGATCTGTCAAAGATTGCCCTCTTTGATGGCGAGGAGAAGGAATTTAGTCTCGTCCCTGAGCTCCGGGACATTTTACCAAGGAAGAATAAATAATCGTAAAATATTTGCTTATTTAAAAGCAAGTTATGTTCATTGCAATATGGTATCCTGGATGGGATCCTGGAATAGAAAAAGGACATCAGAGGAAAAATTGGTGAAATCCAAATAAAATCTGTAGTTCAATTCAATAGCTCTGAGCCAATGTTAATTTCTTAGTTTGATCAATGCACTGAGGTCATATGAGACAGGAACGTGAAAGGTACCAAGGACCATTCAAATGGTATTTCTTCTGTTGTCCCCAAGTTATTTCAAAATTTAAAAATTCTTTTAAAATAAAAGGTATATCTGAGGTTTTTCTCTTGGCTTGGTTGAGATTATAATTTAGTTTTTATGTATTTGAAATGATCTACCTGTGGAGAGGGTGGATTATTCCTTTGCTGCTGTGGAGACCAAGAAAATAAGGCCTGATGGATCTGGGGAGCCCATGCAGCACCCACAAACAGCAGACCCTCCCTGCCCACTCACCTTCTGAATATTGGGCACAGCCGATCTCTCCTATTTCCACTGGCATTTATTGCTGGAGATGGACAGCTGGCATCTAGTCATATCTTGTGATAGACTTTGATTCCCCTATAAGCACTAGATAATTGGATTCCCCCTACCCCCCATCCTAGGGATTGAAACTAGAGGTGTTCTCCTACTACTGAGCTATAACTGGTCATCGTTGTTGTCTTCTTTTTTCTTTTGAGAGGGTCTTGCTAAGTTGTCCAGGCTGGCCTCGAACTTGTGGTCCTCCTGCCTCAGCCTCCTGAGTAGCTGGTATAACAGGTGTACACCACCGCGCCTGGCCAGATAACTGAAATTTTTAATGCTGTCTTTCTTAGTCCCATTCCACGTGTGTGAAGTTTTATTTCAACAGCCAGATTAGAAGCTTCTCGAGAGTTGAGTCCTGCTCTCTCTCTTTTTTTTTTTTTAATTTAAAGAAAATTTCCCCACTCTATAAATAATACATGCTCATAATTAAAAAGTTAAACATTAGAGAATTTATAGCATTTTAAGTAAAGTTTCCCCTAGGGCTACCACCTCCCTCCCACTACTGCTGTCGATGAATTAGAATATATTACTCCATATTTTTCCTGTTTATATTATGATTTATAAATATGAGATCCTATTATACGAATCATTTTGAAGTATGTTTTTTTTTCCCCCCAGTTTGTGAAACACCTTGGTATGGCTACGCCTATGGGGACTGCTTCTCTTTTTCTGTCTATTCCCGTGTTGACTAGCACAGGGTTGGGTGCCTTGTCCACTTGCAGTAAATATGTACGATTACTGTTGATATTTATTATGATAGATCAGGTGACTTGATTCAGAGCACATCTGACTCAAGAGAGCAGACTCCAGAAAAATGCAAGGGTGGTTTGCGAGACAGCTCTGTTTTGCTGGGAGGGAAGGAGGCGTTTTTCTCTGCTGAATACCTGTGCTCAGTTCCCTTGAACAGATGCAGCATTATTATTTCAGGGATAGTGTTGTGACATGGGGTGAAGACGGAGTTGGGAGAGGGGAGGGTGGAGATGGAATCCCAGATCACTTGACATGGGTGGAGGCAGAGATGGCATCTGAGGAGTTGATGGTTGGGAATTGAACAAGATGACTTGAAGTCAGTGGAGTAGGGATCAGTTCAACCACATGGGTGGAGGGAAGGGGGCAGGGGTAGGGGAAAGGGGAGCAGTTTTAGCAGGGGCCAGACAACATTTGGCCACCAGTAACATTTAGGGCTTTCTGAAGTGAAGGCAGAAATCCTCATGCAGGGACATTTTGCGGGATGCAAGAATGAGTTGAGTAGAAAGGACTAGGAATTTGTGGGGCAAAGCCCTTTGAAGAATTTCTTGGAGAAGGGACCCGGGTCAGTCAGTTTTCCATCCCGACATAAAGAGAAGAGCTTCACGTTGGCTCGCAGTGTGGCATGACGGCGAGGCAGCGCATCCTGGTGGGAGCACATGGTGGACCAGAACTGCTCCTCTCGTGACAGGAAGTGAAAAGCAGAATGAGGAGGAGATGAAGGTCCCACAGTCCCCTTTTAGGGCAGTGACCTAAAGACCTTCCTCTAGGCACCCCCTCCCAATGGTGCTGTGCTGGGGGCTATTGGCCTTTGGGGGGACATTCCAGATCCTCACTCAGCAGAACCCATGTCCCTAGGAATGCTCCCTGATACATGCTTGTCAAAGGCGACTCTGAACACTTCCTTCAAGAGGATGTGCTTATGGGTGGGCACAGTCTGTCTCACTGGGTCTTAGGAAGCCATTGGAAGCCCCCATTTCTTCTCTGTGGGAGGTTATGGCAATGTGGGGTGCTCCTAAGTGGGGACCTTTCTTATTAGGGAAAATGCCCCAGAAGCAGTGTCTGTGTTGGGATAGCCCAGTTAGCAGTGCGGTGTGGATACAGAGAGTTTGTAGAATACCTCTTGCTTGGTGATGTGAACAGACTCATTTCCCTTTTGGTTTGGCGGCATCTCCTGGGTAGGAGACTCGACTCAAGGGAAGAAGGTGGTGTTAAGTCTTGAGAGCCCTTAACAAGTGAGTTTCTTGAGAAGGGAGTGAGAGTTCCCTGAGGAGGAATGATGGTACTGAGAGGAGCAGAGTGTTGACTTAAGCTCAGTATTTCTTCCCCACCTATAAAGTATTGCATATGTACGATATTTTATGTGAGGCATGAACAACGATCAAATGGACACCTGCCTATATACCACATAGCTTAGAAATAGATTACCAGTATCCTTTCCCCATGTTTAGATTTGCCTACATCTCACCCTTATATAAGCAGATATTTCCTCATTCGGTTTCATGTTGGGGCAACCATTTGTGCTGACGCATGAGGCTCTGGTGTGTCTGTTTTCGGTGCTGTATAGTGTTCTTTGTATGACTGGGCCACTGGGTGCCTTTTCTCCTTTTAATGGACTTTTGAGTGCATGTGCTGTGCATCTCCTTGTACATATCAGAACACGCAGGCATGGGTGGAATCGCAGAGTCACAGGTGTTCACAGCCTCACGTCCACTGGACATGGTGTCCTGCAGATGCCCTTTTTGCAGGGGTGCCCCCCCAAGTGGCATGTCGTTGTTTTCATTGCTCAGTGATTGGTATTATCAAACTTATATATTTTTGCCTTATCTTGTGGTTTTAATTTGCATTTCCCTAATCACTAACGAGGTTGAACATCATGCTTTATTTTTTTAGGGAAAGGATTCCAGACACTAAAACACACGTTGAATGACACAGAAATGACTGCTTTTTTTTTTTTTTTTTTTTTAAAGAGGGGGGGGAGAGAGAGAGAGAGAGAGAGAGAGAGAGAGAGAGAGAGAGAGAGAGAGAGAATTTTAATATTTATTTTTTAGTTCTCGGCGGACACAACATTTTCGTTGGTATGTGGTGCTGAGGATCGAGCCCTGGCCGCACGCATGCCAGGCGAGCGCGCTACTGCTTGAGCCACATCCCCAGCCCCAGAAATGACTGCTTTGGCAGGACTGCCTTCTTGCCTTGGGACCGAGACAGTTTTTTTTTTTTTTTTTCATTATCGTGAGAATTTGGGAGTGTCTGTTACCTCGCGTCCCTTCTCCTGGGTTCTCTGTGTTCTGTTTTGAGGACCTTGCTGATGTTCCTGTTGACCCTTTATTTTATTAAAAGCCCCTGGATGACAGCAAGCCTGCTTCATCTTCTTCTGATGGGAGCATGTTGTTCCTTTTAATGTAAATAGACAAATCAGAGTTCAGGCAGGGTCCCCAGGGCTTTGGTGGCAGCAGATCCTGGCCCAGAGAGTGGCTTTGGGGAGGCACTGGGGACAGCCCCAGGCAAACATCAGTGCCCCAGGGTGGCTGGCTGGCTCTCTGGCTGTGTGTGTGTGTGTGTGGGATTAGGACAGAGAGGAGGAAACAGGGACCCTGATCCAGGGGGTGGCCAGAGGCCTGAGAAGAGTTGGGCAGGTGCCCAGGGGTCCCACTGAGTACTCACGGGCGGTTCTCAAATCTGAACAGGGACCCGGTGGCCAGTGAGGACCCTGCCATGGCTGAAGCTCTGGGGGGAGGCAGTCTGTTCACTGCATGTTCGGTTGAGTGCTTTCATGTGAGAACAGACCTTTGATGTGCTGGGAAATGAGAAGGAAAATCTGCTTTAACACCTGGGGAAGAGAAGCTGCCTATGGGGGGGAGAAAGATTCTGTCACAACAGAGTGGAATCACACACTGGGTCGGCTGTGCTGTAGTAGTCCTCCCACCCCCACGAGGACAGCCCCACGTGGAAGCACGCTTAGAAACTCCCGCCAAGGGGAAACCGTTGGAGGCTGATGTTGTCCTAACGTTAGGAATAGAGCCACCTAAATAGTACATGAGCTCATGGGCGAGGGAAAAAGGATCACCGCTGGTTTGGTTGTGGGGTGAGATGGTGGGAGTTTAAAATGAATCCTTATATTATTTTTGTATAAATAGATTCTTTATGAAAATAAGCCTGGGCTGGGTGGCCCGTTACTTTGTCGGACAACTCTGAATACCTTTCTTCACGCTTTTCACTGTGTTTCTAGGATGCCAGGCACTTGAGTGAAGAAGACTCTCGTCCCTGCCCTCGGGCAGCTTGCACTCTATTGTGGGATACTAGTGGGCAAGAACCCTTAGAGTCTTGGGGTCCTGGGAGGTGGCACCTAGATGATGGCCTAAGGAAGTGGCCAGGAGTACAGGCTCCCCATGGAGGCTCTCGGGAGGAGTAACTGCAGTGCTCACCACCTGTCAGGAGTCTTGAGCCATTTTTGGTCAGGGCTTCTTTGAACGTATCATGAGGCCTGTGGACAGTCTCCTAAGGACGATGGTGACATACACAAGTACTTAGATTCACAAGAAACCCTCACAAGGAGGGTTTTGCATGTATATAAAAGGAGTCCATGCAGTCCATCCTTGGAGATCCCCGATCAGTGTAACAGATATGTATTGAGCACCTCCTGCATACCAGGTGTTTTGTGGAGCCTGGGGAGGGGAATACAGCAGAAACAGGGCAAGCCAAGTCTTTGCCCTCAGGGAGCTTATAGTCTAATGAGAAGGACAGACATGGAAGAGCCGTTATAGGACAGGGAGTACTATTGCTAGGAGGTAGACCAGATGCTTGGGAAGAGAGTGGTCAGCAGCCCTGGCCTTTAGTAAAGGCCCTCAGTTGGGATTCCTGGCCGGAAACGGGTGGAGATGCAGAATCCCACAGTTGGAGCCCCTTTATCCTGTGTCTGTCTAAAGCTCAGACAAGGTGGGTGGGCTTGCTGGCCAGGGCCTCTTAGCAGACAGGGCTTCCCTGGGGTCTTGGCATGGAGGGTTAGGGTAAGAGAGGTATTGTTTTCTGGGGCCCTTTTCCCCCTTAGCAACACTTGCTCACCTGGAGCGGGTTGTGCATTCTTCTTCCAAACAAACAGCTTTCAGGAAGAGGTAATAAATTAATCCTCTGGGAAAAGACTCTGCCACAGCGCCGGTGAGGCCTCCAGCGGCCGGGCCAGAGGCTGTAGTCAGAACACAAGTGGATCATTGGGCCTTATGGCTGAGGAGGTTTTGGGCAGCCAGCCCCAGGCCTTAGACTCCAGGCCCTGCTCATTGTTGATGTGCTGAGCCCATTAGGAAGAGAGAGAAGCCAGCGTGTTGAATTGAGCCCTCCCTGCTCCTTGGGGGGAGTGCTCCTGTTTTACAGATGGGAATTTGGCGTGCGGGTGAGGACTAACTTACTTGAGGTCAGGGGTATATTCCACGAGGCTAGGGTTGCAGATTCTGTTCCTTCTCTACCATTTAGTTGACTTGCCCTCCTCCTCCTCCTCCTCCTCTTCTAGCTTTTTACAAAGGTAGCATGATCCCTGAGGTAGTGTGAAAGGCCCAGGGAACACCATCACTTTTGACAGGAAAGTGTTTCAAACCATTATTCCGTCTGTGGTTAAAGGGGATGTGAGCCTGACACTGGAGGAAGCTCTGGACATGCTCAACTCATTCCACAGGTATTTACTGGACACCTGCTATGTGCTCCAGGCCGTGTCTGGGAATGAAAGTGACAAGGATCCCTGACCTGTCGGGCTTTCCTTCTCGCAGTCCATGTAGGACAAAGAGAAGTGTGGCTCCTTCCCCTGCAGGGGTGCCGGTGAAGCAACGCTGGCCGCTGGGGACATGGGGTTAGGTCTGGGAGGAAGAACTGATCTGGCTGCCTCTTGTGCCCTCCCTCTGCCTGTCCTTTACCACCTCTGAGCCTTCTGGGGCTTGGAGTTCACTGCTGCCTATAAAGAAGAACCCTTCCTGCCTACTAATGGGGCGGGAGTAGAGATAGATTGAATTCCACTGAGATCTGCTTTTTAAAATTTAGAGTCATCTGTAGTTTCACCAAGCACATGACCTTACGGTGACTGAGAAACAAAACAGAGACCCATCGAGCTCTTTATGTAGGTGACGTGTCCTTTGTGGATACCTCCACGCATCCCCAGCTGTGGATCCTGAGGCTCCAGTCTAGGTTCCACAACTGTCTCAAATGAGGGTGCCGTTGGAAGAGTCAGGGGCGACATTGTCATTTGTCCTAGGTGGATGGCCAGGAAGGAGATCCTGCCCACCTCTCCTCTTCCCAGGAACCGGGGCATCCTCCTTTCTTGTTCATCAGTATTCAGGTGCTCTGCTGCCAGCTGGAATGTTCTTTAGGTGCACAACTCTGTCTCGCTTTATGTGGGAGGGTGCGAGATCATACCAGAAGCAAACTGACAGGCCAAGCAGTGACTTGGTTCTCCAAAGGGTTCACTGGGACCCCTTTATCCAGGGAGCCCTCAGTGTGTTTAGATGAAGGCTTGTTCTCTGAAAATTAATTTGCAGGGCTGGGGTTGTGGCTCAGGGGTAGAGTGCTCGCCTAGCACATGCAAGGCCCTGGGTTCGATCCTCAGCACCACGTAAAAATAAATAAATAAAATAAAGGTATTGTGTCCATCTACAATTAAAAAATAAAAAAGAAAAGAAGAAATTTGCAGTTCTGAAGAACACTTGAAGCTTCTGATGCCTGCTTATTCCTTGGGCCTTGCAAGACTTCTGTTTTTCCTGAGACTCCATATAGCCCCCCCCCCCCCCCCCATGATTAATTGTATGCATCAGCCTGGCTTGGCTTATGGTGCCCAGTTGTTGGGTGGAGCCCTGGTCTGGATGTCACTGTGAAGGCATCTGGAGGTGGGGTTAACATTGGCCATCAGTTAGCTCTAAGTAAAGCAGATGACCCTCCATAATGTGGTGGGCCTCATGTAATTTGTTGAAGGTATTCAGAGCACAGATGGTGGCTTTCCAGGAAAGGAACAGTTCTGCCTCTGGACTGTGACATAGCAGCTGTGAGTTTCCAGGCTTTTGGCCCACCCTGCGGACTCAGGACCCAAGGTTGCAACATCATGTCTTACCTTAATTTCTGGCCTGCGGGCCTGCTCCGGGGATTTCAGACTTGTCGGCTTCCACAATCGCGAGCCAGTTTCTTAAAATCAGCCCGTCTGTCTCTGTCTCTTCTGTTGGTCTGGTGTCTCTGGAGAACCCTGGCTAATTCCTCCCTGTCATAGCAGTGCTTGTTCAATGGCCTCTTTCTTGCTGTTGGGCCATACCCTGTTTGAGAGCAGGACAAGGTCTGTCTAGTTCCCTGCTGTATTCCGAGTGTCTTCCACGGAGGCAGACGCACAGAAGATCCTCAGTAAATGCTTGACCAGTGAATGAAGGCATTACGTTCCCTGAGACACAGTGGGATTTTGCTTCTTTGTGGTCAGGTCAACCTGAGTGGAGTCCCAGCTCCGCTATTGATAGGCTGTTGGACCACAGTTTCCTCATTTGTAACAGAGGAGAAATATCTGCCTCCCAACTGGTTGTAAGGATTAAATGAGTTGACGTGTCTGGCATGCGGTGAGTTGTGTGAAGTAAATAAAACATTAGGGATGCTACAGGTTGTGCATCCATAGTCCGAAAATACAAAGCTCAAAATACTCCAAAAATCTGAAATTTTGCTGAGCTACGACAGGGCACTGCAGGGGGAAGATTCCATCCCTGACCTCATGTGATGTGTCACAGTCAGCTCTCAGGTGAAGGAAAAATATTACCTAAAATTACCTGTAGGCTGTGTGTGTAAGGCATATTTGAAGCATACATAAATTTTTCATGTGTTTAGACTTGGGCCTCAGCCCCAAGATTCCTCATTATGTGTGCACAGTATTCCCAGATTGAAAAATTCGGAAATGCGTATGGTCTCAAGCGTTTTGGGTAAAGGCTACTCAGCCTGCACTGCCTGCCTCCACCATTGCCGCCACCACCACCATCATTTGGCAAGATCATTTCAAGGATTAAGTGAGAACAAATTGAGCATCTCTACAAAACAATAGAGCATTGTAAGTGCGAATTCCCTCCTAGGTACCGCCCTCTTAATGCAAAATATGTATATTTTCGTTAAATTTAATGTTAATTCAAATCCCATGAAACAGCTTCAATCACTTCATATCACTGATGAGGAAACCAAGACCTAGAGCTCGTGGCTTACTCCGAATCCAACAGGCAGGTCTTGGTTACGTGCCTCTGTGAGGCTTGAGCTTCGTACCCCTTCAGAACCAACCCCTCACCTCTGGCATGTGCTTTGGAGGCCTGTGATGTGGGCCCTGGTTTCCTGGTCATCTCATCGCCGGCAGCTTTCCCTGGGTGTGGGAGGCGTGCCCTTGTCTACAGCTCTGTGAGTCCATTTGACTTTTCATTCATCCTCGAACTGAAAAGTGTGAATTAGTTTTGTTTTTTTTTTTCCCCCAAGAGTTTTTTTTTTTTTTAATAAGTTTGTTGTCAGGAGGTGGTGATGACCATTCCCATGGAAACAGTACAAAAAATTAATGCTTTCGTTCTTTGGGCTGAGTCTCCCTCACCCCTTCAGCTGGAGTGAAGTAGGAATTGGGCGCCAGTGGGTTTCACTGGGTGAGACGTGGGTGGCAGGGTGGGTCATTGGGGCATGAAGGACCATTTCCAAGTTCTAACTGCAGCTTTGTCAGATCGGGGAGAGGTTAGTCATCAAATTTGGGGTCTTACTATGGATGAGGCCTGGGGCTACGTAGCAGGCCTCCTTGTCTTCCCTGATGTGGCTGCAAGGATGCAGCCTGCTCCCCACTCTTTGAGCACCCCCACTGCCCTCTCCAGCCCTTGGGGAGATTTTCTTTGAGACTGACTCATGAGGAGGAAAACCCCCTGCCCCCAGTTCCCACCTCCATGTTGCTTTTATTTTTTTCTGGTAGGTTTTGGTATTAATCATTGAAAGCTCCATAACGGGGGAAACTTCAGTGATGACCTGCAATTGGATTGCTTTATTTGTCCTTGTCGAAACTGAAGCCCAGAGCCCAGTTACTTGTCTCGGGTCACAGCTGTCCCCTGGCAGGTCTCCCAGGTGAGGGCTGCCTGTGTTTTCATCAGTGCATGGGGGTACCACCTCCTCAGCCATTAGCCTGTGAGATTCCGTGGACTGGACTGAGTCTTCTCAAGCCAGTTTCCATGCAGACCGGAGAAAGGCTTTGAAAAGAAATGTTGATATTCTTTAATAAGTCAAAAGGCACTGCAGAGAGTCTCTTTGAACTTAAGCACTTCTATAGATCATCTGTTCTGGGCTTAATCATCATAGGAAATTTTAGCCTCGAGTTTGGGGCTAAGGAACTTTCAAGTGCTTCTCTCTTACCCACGAGCTGGAGATGTGTTCAGACTGCTCTTGTTACTTGGATCATGCCCCCTGGTGCCGGTTTTATTCTGAAATTGCTTTGGCCTTTCTGACAGCTCACATTTCCCCCTCTGTCACCAGTCAGCTTCCAAAATGGGCTTGCATAGTAAGTGACTTAAATCTGTCGACCACTTGCTATCTCTCCTTACCCTGGGGACCGGTGTATATAATAAGATGTGTGTATACATGGGAGGGGGGGGTCTGTCTGTGTTGCACAGGTTGTGTAGGAGTGCAGGGTTGGGAGAAAGGTACATGCTGTGAATATCAGGAAATGTTTACACAAATAAGCTTGGATTCCATTTTTGTGATTTGATTGTCCTCGAGGGGAATTCCAGATGGTCACCTGGCAGTTCCCTGAGCATTTGGGGAAGAAGAGGGGTGTGTGTGTGTGTGTGTGTGTGTGTGTGTGTATGTGTGTGTGTGAACCCTGTTTGGGAGTTCCAGTGAATGACAGCCAGAGCAGAGCAGAGAGAAGTCACGACTTGGTGGCAGGAGTGTTCTTGAGGCTGAGTGAAGAGCTGTTCATAAGGAAGATTCAGAAGCAGGTGGGCCTGCCACAGGATGTGGGCAGAGCTGGGCCCTGTCCGCTGGGCTTCCACTCTCCCCCGATGATGGGGCGTGAGGTAGTGAGTTAGTTAGAAGGGTTTGGGCTTTGGCAAGTGAAGACCTCACTGACCTAGCTGCTGGTATAGGAGAGGGCAAGCCAGGCCTTTCCAGGACTGTTTCCTTCCTCCTTTCTGCCCCCCCCCCCCCAGGCCTATCTGGACCTGCATCTATTCTTACATCCTGGGTTAGGGATTACAAGGAGTCACTGCTGGGGTGGGCCCAGGGGCAGTTGGTATGTAATTGGTTCTGTGGGATGGAGCAGGTCACCTGGGGATGTCGGCAGGCCCCGGGTCTCCGAAGGCAGTGTCAACTGGTGTTTGTAGCAGAGGAAGGAACTTGTCTCTTCTTCCCAAGAGAAGGGCTTTGTTCTTCACCAGGCCACAGTTTATCCACCGGGCAATGGAGATATTGATGAGAATGCCCCCTGCCTCTCTGCCTCATGTGATGCTCTGCAGTTGGAGGCTGGACAGAGATAGGCTGAGAGCCCCTGAGGTATCATGGTGCTCCTGAAGACCCTTGGAGCCATTTGGACCTTGGTTCAAGTCCGTTTTTGCCTCTTGCTCTCTGAGGCCCTGGACAAGTTGCTCATTCCTTCTCAGCCCCCGGCCCCTGTATAAAATGTCATTTTGAGGAATGACATTTTGTGGAATGGCAGCACTGTTGTGGGGATGCCCATAGTTTCTGTACAACACGATCAAATTCCTGTAGCATCCGGAACAAGTAGATGCTCAGAACGTGGCGGCTGTTGTTACCGTTGTCTGTAGAAATAGGGTTGCAGGCTTGTCCCACCGTGGCTTGTGCCTGGGGACTTTTGACCCTCAGCGCAGCTGCAGAAACCAAGCATCAGGTCTTTTCAGCAGAGGATAAAGGGGTCCTGGGTCTTTCTTGAACAGCTTGGGAACAGAGGTTCTTCTTTGCCAGGAGCAGGGTTCCTGGAATTTGAACTTCCATTTGGTAAAGGCTAACTGATACAAGAAATCACAGCAGCCCTGCACACAGTAAAGAGATCCATTACTGTTTTAGGAGGCTCTTGAGGGACCCCAGATGCTGAGGATTGGGGCTGTGATGCCTTCTTCTCTAGGGAGGCGGGAACCTGGGGGAGAGAAGGGAAGCTCAGGAGACAGACGCTGGGCCAGGGAGGGGTGGCTGCTGCAGAGGGCAACCCTGCTCCCAGAGGGTCACCGAGAGCAAAATCTCCCTAGAACCACACCATTTTGAAGTTTCTTGGTGCCTCAAGGCAACTTTGCAGGGAGAAAAGTGTCTGAAACCCGAAGCCTGTGTGGGATTGGGTGGCAAGCGGTTCCTGCCTACCTTCTACACCCCCTTCCTAGGTTTTCTTTTTCAAAATTGCCTGCCGGAGGAGGAAGTGGGGTGTAGCTGCACCCGAGAGGCCCAGGGTGGGTGCGGATCTCTGGATTCAAGGCCGCAGGCCAGGAGGGAAGGGGAGGGGAGGATCTCCAGGGAGGTGCCTGATGAGAGATAAAACGAGGTTCAAGGCTGGCCAGCCTCATAACCTTCAAAAGAGCAGACGTGTAGTCTTCAGAGTATAAATAAGAAAGAGAAAGTGACCCTTTCATATTTCATATTTCAGGTTCTGTGTGAAAAGGAAAAAAAAATCTATGAAGATGCCCAGGCTGTTCTTTCCTGGCGTGGAGGGCACCCTAACTTTTAACTTGGTTCTCCTCTCTGCTCTTTGAACATGGAGGATTTGGGGATTTTTGTATTCGTAGGAATTAATGGACCTGCTTTGGATCCTTCTTCCCTAAATGCTCTTTCCGTCCTAATTCCAGGGAGGGTCAAGATTTCCCCTTGCAGAGGTGACATTCTTTTTTTCACCATCTCACATGTGCCCGTCAGACCTCCCCAGGGATGCAGTGAAGCTTGAACTCAGTGGCTGTGCAAGTTCTGGCCATCTAGTGCCTGTCAGCTGTGTCCTCTGACTCACTCTGGTCTCCTCTTCCCCGGCATAACGTAGGTGCACACCCGGCGATGGGAGAGCAGTGGTCTGAATCTGCTTTCACTCCCTGGCCAGTGTTTAGTTATCACTGCCTTTTGACAAAAGAATTCCCCTCTCCTCCTGGAAGACCTTTTGTGTATTTACTGCAAATGTGATAAATACTAAGTCTGCAGAAACCAGCTGCCCCTGATGGCTGGGGGCAGCATTTTTAACACCTGGCAGTTTGCATTGCAATATGGTGGTGGCTTGAAGAAAACTTACTCACACAATAAAAACAAAACCCAGCTCTAAACAGTGATCCTTCTTGGCTGCCTAGAGGGAAACAAGAGTAGGGGAGGTGGCAGCACTGGGCAAGCAGGCAGGCAGGCAGGCAGGCAGGGGTGGGGGACTTGCTGGGAGGTTACTGTTGGCTGGGTGAGGGCTGCTTTCTGTCCATGTAGCAGGTTCACGTGACAAGCACCTTGCAGGGACCTGGCACTCTGCAAGGTGCTGGGCACAGGCACAGGGGGGACAGGCCCGGTGTTTGCCTCCAGGAGCTCATAAGTAGTGTAGAATCAGATGAGCAGGTCAGGGAACCCTGGAGGCTCAAAGGATGTCAAAGAAGATGAGCCTGTGGGGCAAGTCAGGGCAGCCTCCCAGGGGAGGCAGAGGCTGGCCTGGGTCCTGAAAAGGGGACATTAGTTTCTTAGGGCTGCAGTAAGTACCAGAGACTAGTGACTTCCGCAGCAAGAATAGGTTGTCTCACAGTTGCAGAGGCTGGGAAGTCCAAGGTCAAGGTTTCAGTAGGATTGGTTTGTTCCAGTAACCAGGAGGGAAGGATCTGTTCCAGACCTCTCTCTCTCTTTGGCTTGAGGGGCTGTTTTCTCCCTGTGTCTCCACGTGGTCTTTTCTCTGTATGTGCAGATGTGTATACGTGAACATGTGTCTGCATCCACATTTCCTCTTCTTGTAAGGACAGCCATATATCAGATGAGCACCCACCCTCCTGGCCGTGTTTTAACTCACACATTTGTTCCACTGAGGAACTAGCAGGGTGTATGTGGGGAGCTGCACCCATGATGGTGTTTGTGAGTTGGGCAGTGATGAGAGATGGAAGAAGAAAAATAGATTGCACATGCCTTGAGGAGTTGGGGTTTTTATTCTAGAACCTTACAGCTCTGAGTGTGGTCTCCGAGGCTACCATGTCAGCCTGGAGCCCATCCGAGATGCAGAACCTCAGGCCCCATCCCACACCTACTCAGTCAGTGTCTGTATTTTTTCTTTTAATATTTTTTTTTAGTTGTAAGTGGACACAATGCCTTTATTTTACTGATTTTTATGTGGTGCTGAGGATTGAACCCGCTGCCTCACGTGTGCTAGGCGAGCACTCTACCGCTGAGCCACAACCCCAGCCCAAGGGTCTGTGTTTGAACAGGATCCCCCGACTACATCAGGGGCACATGGCAACTTGAGAAGTGCTGGTCTGGAGCTGCTGCTTCTGGCCTTGGCTGCAGGTTGGCATCGTCCTGGGAAGATGCATCTCTGAAGGTCTGATCTGTTTTACTTGGTCTGGGTGTGGATTGGGCCTTGGAAGGTTTTGAAAGCTCCCTGGGTGATTCTCAGCAGCAGCCAGGGTTGAGAACCACTGTGGACTGATGGGGAAGGGAAGAGCTTAAAATAGGGGTGGTGGGAGGGAGGGAAATGGTTTTCTGCCCTCTAAATACCAAGAGCAGGAGCTCATTGGCTTTGGAGTGCAAAGCCACCTTGCCCCATCCTCTGCCTGTGGGAGGTCAGGGGCCCGAAGGACAAATGCAGACGCTCATCTTCTCACAAAGGGGAGGCTTTGGCTTTGCTGGTCTGTCATCTCAAGGGCCCCAGATGGGGGACACTTGACCCCACTACTGGCAGCATTTCCTGGGTGATGGGGGTCAGGTGGAGGTGAGCCTGGGTGGGCAGTTGGGGAGGGGGCAGATGTGAAGAAGTCAGGAGAGGCATTCCCAGCTGGGTTTTCTGGAAACCGTGTTCTTATTTCCCATGGCTCGGAAGGTTCTTGAAGGCTGGGCCCACTCCTCGGGAAGGATGCTTTTCCGTGGCTGTTGCATGCACCAGATAAGCCCTCTAAAGCCCACTGGTGATAAAGGTGATCTAGAGAAAACAAACATCAGTGAAAAGGCAAACAAACCCAAACACCCAAACAGCGTTTATCCCAGTTTAGCGCCGAGACTTGGATTAGGCAGGTCACGTGGCCCACAACTCTCCTTCAATCCTTGGGAGACTTCTTCCGTGGAAATCTTTTTCGGCAGCTTTGCAATTTTGATTTTCAGTTAATTAGATTTGTGCTGTTTGGGAGACTTGGTTAATGCATTTCACCCCACAGAGCTAATTTGCCTCTGTCTAAATTAGGTCTTTGCTATGGCGGAGGGTGTACACGGGATGCGTGAATATAGACTCACACGGGGTATCGAGAGGCTGCGAGACAGTAAACAGGAGAGGGCTCTGAAACCGCCACTTGTCCTCATCATTATCACGGAATATCTTAGGTCCCACTGAGTGAGTAGAGATGCTCTTCAGAGAGAGGGGGATGTCACATGACTGCAGGCTGGCCTTCTTACATGCCTCTTGAAGCCCAGCCCTGGGCCCTGCTGGGTTATCCACCCCGGGTTGTGGCATCAGCGCAAAGGGAAATCTCTTTGGAGGGGACAGAGCAGTAGATGAGGCAGAGGAATGAATTTACAATTTGTAGACCTCTGAGAGATGGGAGGACGTTAGGGGCTGTCTTTTGTAATGGCCTTGGGTCATTCCTGACATGGTATGCTTTTCCGCACGTACTTGTCTGGCGCTTTGTGGACATGGAGGGAGGGGGGAGGTTAATCTGATTGCAGGGGTACTTGAGAGGTGACCCTAGGCACTGAGTGAAGGCGTGGTGTCCAGTTTAACAGATTCATCACAAATTCTGTCCTTTGTTCCCCTTCTCCGGTGTCAGAGATTACAGGCTGCGTGTTAGTGATATGACACCAGGACTCATAATTTAATAATTTACATCCTGCTGATCTTCTCAAAAGGATTTGAGGCAGCAAAAAGAAAGGGCGTAGGGTTGGACCTGAAGACATAGAATCAGACTGTCCCCACTGCTCCCAGGAGTGCCCGGAAGCCATCTGTGTAGGTGGGCGGTGTTTTCAAAGCACCTGGTAGTAGTTAGACTCTGTGCCTGGCCTGGGGTTGGGGCGAACCGTCTTTGCCTCCTTGGCCACCTCTGATCTGTCGCAAGCGTCTCGCCTGCTGGAGTACTGGTGATCAGTGGGCGCAGTGTGCACTTGATTAGCCATGTCTGTCCAGGCCAGGGGAGGGGCTGGCGCCGCCGTGCTTGGTCTGCTGCCATCTCATCAGCCTACACCACCAACTGAGGTGATGTGTGGAGAATCCTATTTTAGGCATTTTTGAAAAAAAAGAAAAGAGACATAACCTCTGTCCTGGGGAAAATTGGAGTCCCATCAGAAACGCAGAATATGTGCACAAAGAGGACTTAATGCCTTTAGAGTCTCAACATTCTCAATTAGCATTATTAGCATAATTCAGTAATAACTGCCCTATTCCACTGTATCCTATTTTATAGTTTTGACACATGGAGTGGATGGCACAGATATGAACATATGTGGCAGATAAAGAAGTCAAGACTCTGAGATAGGGACTCTTCCTGAGGCCATGCAGCTGGCAGACACAGCCTGGGCCAGTGTGCTTTCAGGGTGGAAGAGCCTTGACCTTGGACTGTGCCTCTCAGGAAAGATGCTCTGAGGAGGGGTTTAGAGCAGAATGGGGAAGGAGGACCTTAAACCTGAGGTAGGGGGTCCAGTAAGGATTTGCACTGCTGCTGGGTGGCCCTATCCTTCAGACCTTCTTCTGTTGGTGTTGTCCCCCATTTCGGACTCTTCCCTGTCCCCCTCCCGCCGCTGGGTCCCCCTCATGCAGCAATGTTCTAAATGTTGGTCTGGGGATCTTGCCTTGCTCCTGAGGTCACCATGGGCCCTGGCCAGTTTTCCTGTTATCATGAGGAATCCGAATGGGCCAGAGACACGGCAGGGTGTATGTGCTGCTGTTCATAAGGAGCTTGAAGGGAGAGGGTGTGGGGGCCTCCTGTCTGAAACACAGGTCTGAAAGGGGGCTGGGGCTGGGTGTCGGGGAGAAACAGGGCAGCCGGCCGCCAGCACTTACAGCTTGCCCCGAGCCCAGGTCCTAAATGGAGTGGCGCAGCCGAGCAGCAAGTTCCTCTTTTTTCTTTCCTCGTGATGTTTTGCCTGTTAAGTGCAAAGAAGATGCAGCACTGCAGGAGCATCTGTGCTCCTCGGGGTGCTGGGGCTGGATTGTTAGATGTAGATTCCTAATGTGGGCTGCCAAGTGGCTGTTGTCGGGGGATGCAGGCAGCTGGCTGGGGAGGGGTCCTCCACTCAGCTCCGGGTGGTGTTGGTGGCTCCAGGGCTGGCCTTGGCCCTCTACCTTGGGGTGGTATGTGGGCCCTGAAAAGAGACTGTGCCCCTGGCAAAGAGGGCAAGGGGCCTGCGGCCTTGTGAGCTTGTGGGGCTGGGGAGCGCCTGGTGAGCATGCCCATCAGGGTCTTCTGACCCAGATGCTCAGATGGGTGTGAGGAGAGAGTGGGGAGGGACGAAGCCTGTGCTTCACTGGTGACTGGGGGCTCCTGTTAGCATTTTTCCAGGGACAGATGATCATCAAGTCCCTTCCTTCACTTCATGCCAGGGAAGCCAAGACTCTGAGAAGCAGAAGGTCCTTCACAAGGATCCCACAAGTGGTTTGGCATCACACCCAGGGCAGGAACGCCACTGCCCTGCTTCCCGCTGGGAACATCGTATTTCCTCAATTCAGGATGCATTGTCATTCGCGTTTTGCGCTTGAACATCAGGATGCATCTTACCAGTGGGTGGCTTTGGGTCACAGCAATGACTCTTAAAATCCACAAGGCCTTAGATTCAATCAAATATGGTAGAGACTGTTGATGGAGAGCTTGCGTTCCATCTGATTTTTGCAAATTGCTTTGAATACGTTTGCTCAGTTTAATCCCAAACAAAATAAAATCCCTTCAAGTGGGAGTTTTTTTTTTTTTTTTTTTTTTTAATCATCCACATCTGATGGGAAACCATACTCAGCCCCTGGGCAGTGGCAGAGTTGTGCCTCTTCTCAGCGTTTCCTTTGGCCGGGAGGGGGGCTTGTTCCGTGCCAGCCTCAAGTGAGGTGATGGTGAGACCCCCCGCTCCTTCCCACCACCAGGCTCCCCTGTGCATCATCTCTCGGTCTGCTTCTCTGGAAGGACAATGCCTCCTTCCTTTGAGTGGTCACCAGGCTGCCACCTGCGAGTTTTCTGGACACTTGCTGCTGAACTGTGTTCCGATCGAAAGCAACACAATTACTCTCTGCGACTCGAGGGCAATTGTGAACACTTGCAGCCTGCCTTCTTGTTCAATACCATCTTGGAGTGTCTCTGAGAGGGTTGGAAAGGCATCTTGGGCAGAGGATGATCTCTCGGTGGTTGGCTCTGTTGCTGGGATGGGATGGTCTGTCTTGCCTTTCTCTGGGAGGGAGGAGAGGCATTTTTTTTTTTTTTTAATTTAAACAGTCATGCAGAGACTTGAATCTGGGCAGAGGTGACATCTGGCCTCTTTCAGGTTCAAGCCAATTTGTAGGAGGATAATGGAGAGGGTGGTTAGGTATGCCGGGTTGTTTGGAGCATCCTCTGGGAGAAGACCCAAGGGGAAGGTGCTGTCAGATGTTCCCTGCCAGTTTGCTCAGCGTGTGGAGGTAATAATTTTGAGACAGTTGGGGAAGGTCAGAGGTTCCTGTCCTTAGAGTTTCATCAAAGAGCTAAGTGGTGCCCAAAGGGGATGAATAATTCTTCCAGAATTCTGAGTCCTCTAAGTTTTCTGCTCTGCCTTCCTCTCCTTAAAATAGGCAGCTGGCTGTGGGATGCCTCCAACCCTCGCTTCAGGTACAACTAAAGGGAAACACTAAACAGACCCTTGCTGTCTTTGCAGCCAGCGAGGGAGTCCTGCAGGGAGGCAGAGGACAGAGGCCTGGGAGCAAGGGCTTTGGCAGCTGTCTGAGCCATCTAGCTGTTTCCTAGGGATGGAAATAGACATGAAAGCCTCCCCTGGCCTCCTGCCATGCCACCCCAACCTATCATCTGGGTCTGCTTGTCCTTACTCCCTTGAGCCCCTCCGCCTCTGTTAAGGAAGGTGTAGTACCTGGGCTGTCCTAGGGGGCCATGGATTTGGGGCCTGGAGGGCTCTAGCAACTTCCACTGGATTCTGAGTACCCCGGGCCCTGTATATGTGGGTTGGTTAGATGGGCTGGGAAGAGTGACAAGGGGTCTCTTCTTCAAGCTTCTGAGGCTGCTGTGTTCTTGTCTCTCACTACTGTGCACTGCCAGATAGGGACGGTACTTACAAACATTTTGGGAGCCACCATTTTGCCCCGCTTGGCAAGGTGACTCTGAACATGAGATCAACATTTAGAGAAGAGGAAAAGATCCCAGGAAGCCCCCGCCCCAGCCTGTGCCATCCCAGCACTCTAGCATTCCGTGTAAATGTTAGTTCTGGAAATACCCCGGGCTCTCTGGAGACAGCTCTGTTACACCAGAGCGCATACTGAGCCTTCTTCTGGATGGGGCCAGAGAGTTCCCCATGGGGAAGAGGCCAGGAGGCAGACTGTCTGTCTTCTGGCTTGCCTCTGCTCACCTGGGAGCCTGCTCACCTAAGGAGCCATTGCATTTGTGCTGACAAGGTGCCAGGGGAGGGGTGAGTTGGGAAGGGAGGTGTGGTCTGATGGGGGAGGGCTGAGCTCCTCAGTATTCTTTTTTCCAGTCTTGGGAAATCCTCCAAAGGAAACCTTTGTGTTGGGCTGAGCCGCTTGCCTTGTGTTTTGGAGTGAAGCCCTGTGAGGGTAGGGGCAGGTCTGTTCCCAGCTCTGTCCCCAGCGTGAGGCAGAGAGCTGCTGATCCCAGGGAATGGGGCACATGGTGTTGCCCCGAAGCCCACTGCTTTGACCCCAAGGACAGAAGGCAGGTGTCCCTTGTCTACTCGGGTGTTCCTTGCATTTTTGGTCAGAATTTGGCCCTCAGAGTCTTGATTAGAAGAACCTGAATGGAAAAATTTATTCCTGTTGCAGGAAAGGGCAAGAAAAATATTTGTTCCCATCATCAAAGTGGAAATTTAAGTCAATGACAATGGAAACTATTTCTGGCCATTCTCAGACTAGAGAGAGGAGGGAGTGGGTTGATTCAAACAGGGCAGAAGAATTCAGACACTGTAAATTTTAGGGGTGAAATAACGGCATAGAAATAAAAACTCTCCAAGGAAACATAAACCAACCTTTAATCAAACATAAACAACAAACCATGTACGTTCCCTTGCCGAGCTGGTGGCTCCACCTCGGGCTGTTGGGTTTGGGATTGGCTGTTGGAGCGAGTGCTGCGGCTACAGGACTTTGCTGTCCAGGGAGGATCTCTGGGGTGGTAGCTCAGCAGAGAAGCGCTTAGGCCCTGGGTTTCATCCCCAGCACCACCTGTAAAAGTGCTGTGTGCAGAACAAGTCTGGGGAGCCCTCGTCCCCAGTCTGTGCCTCCCCTTCTCTGCCTTCCCACTGTGTTCCATCCAGAAAACCCCGTTGTGGTGGTTGCAGGTCTCTGGATGATTCTGACACCTGGAGGGCTCCCAGGTAAAAACAGAGGCCCCCGTGAGTTTTGTGTTGTGTTGATTGTGAAAACTCAGCTGATGAGTGGAATAATACAGCGTAGGTGTATGTGTACGGAAGATGTAAGATGGGCCTTGGGTTCGCAATGAGTGACCCTGGATGACGGGCACTCGGGGTTCATTGCAGTAATCTCTTTACTTTTGTGAAAGCTTGCAAATGCCCATAATTCGAAGTTGGAAAATTAAAAAAAAAGCAGGTGACCCCAAGATTTTCCCCTCAGCATCACCTCCTTGTGTCAGATGTAGGTCTGCTCCCTCGTCCGATCTCCACGCACGGATTCTGCAGAGCTCCAGGTCCTGAATCCTGTAGGAAAGTGGAAGAGAAAAACGTGGGAGGGACTCTTTTCGGTTTTGAGTGCGACTGTTGCTTTTCCCATGGACTTCTGGGATACATGCCTGGGAGGCAGTTTGGGTTTTCCCTGCTCCTAAGTGTGGCTGAGCTCAGTGACTGTCTGGGGACACGCAGAGGCCAGCTGTACACTTGGAGGAGGCGCCCTAAGACCCAAGTTCACCATGCCAGCGGAGACCTTCTCTGCCATCCCTGCCACCTTTCCTGCTTACGACAGGTGTCCCCGCTCCCAGAATGGTTGTGCTGTCCAGCTGTGTAGAGGGACAGTGTCTTAAGCTAGTGTTCTGGGCGTCTCTGGGAGGACTTCTCCCTAGTCATCAGGACAGGTGGAGCCTGGGACACATGAGCCATCTGCTCATCGGGGTCCAAAGAGACCTTTTGGGTGGCTATTTGCAGAAGCGCTTGCTAATGGGGAAGGGCTGGTGGGTCTTGAGTTCTTGCGGAATCTGTCATTTCCTTGCTGCTCTCATTGGTTGTGTTTATGAGGAGCTCTCTTCCCATGGGTTCTTGTGGGATGGTTTTTTTTTTTTTTTTTTTTTTTTTTTTTTTTGTGATGGCTCAATTCACCAGGTAATTATTTCTGAGCCGTTATGATCAGGATATTGTTAGATGATGATAGGGAGGGGAATAGGCCATCCCTGTCCCTAAGGAGCAGGAGATTTTGTGGGAAGAGTCTGAGGCCTGGCAGCTGGGGTGGCTGGTGGGGGTCTTTGAGTTGCTAAATGGTTCTGCTGGTCATGTGCTGCCCCCGTCAGTGACAGTCCCCTCTGTCCCCTGGCAGTCCAGCTGTGCATTTGTCTACATGTCCTTAGCCCTTGGCTCTTCTTGGAGGAACTGGCAGGTGACATGGCTGAAGCTGCTGCCACAGTCTTCCAAGTGGACACTTCTCCTGGCCCTTGGGCACTGGCGCTGACTTGCCACCTAAAATAAAGCTAGTGTTCTGTTGCAGTTTGTCAGTTTTTTTTTTTTTTTCCTGGTCTTTGTTTTTCTGTGGTGTGGGGATAGAACCCAGGGCCTTGGACACGTAAAGCAATCACTCTACCATGAGCTACATCCCGAACCCCAATCACTTCAGAAAAGATGGTTGTAGAGCCTCCTCATGAACTGGGGAGTCCAACTCCATTCCAGCGTGGACCTCCTCCTCCTCCTCCTCCTTTGGTTTCTGCCAGGCACCCTCCTTGGCCCTGTGTCTGTTCTCGTGCTGGTAAAATAATCACTTTGTCTTTCGATGCACCAGACCTCTCGAAAAGACTCCTAGAAGAGGGGCCGCACGCCCTGGGCTGCGTTGGCATGGTGGCTGCCGCTCAGTTCTTACCTCCTTGGCTGCCTACATTGGCATCACCATCTTCTTTTTCCTGGCCACTGGACTAGTTTCCCACCTGGACATCTCTTCCCTTCTGTCAACCCCCAGGGTGTTGTTGTGGGGCTTTTGTTTTGTTTTGTTTGTAAGTCACTTGGCTGAGGCCTGGCAGCTGGGGTGGTTTCTGACCTGCACTGTCTTGATTTGTTTTGGTTTTCGGTCCTGGGGATTGAACCTAGGGGCCCTTCAGCCCTGAGTCCTTTTTATTTTTTAGTTTAAGACAGAGTCTCACTAAGTTGCCAAGGTTGGCCTCAGACTTCTGATCCTCCCGCCTCAGCCTTCTGAGTCACTGGAATTGCAGGTGTGTGTTCCTGAGCCCGTCTCCCCAGCTATCTTGAGGCTCTCTAGTGTTTCTTGATCCCATTCAGTGTGCCTATGCATGGATTTTGCTGAAGAAATACCCACACGTTTGATCACAGGTGCTAATCCAGGCCCTGGGGTAGAGGTGGGGGATAGGCACTGTATAGTACACTCACCTGTTACCTGTGTGAAGTCAGAAACCTTTAAACCCAAGCCTGTTTGGTCGGAGGACTTTGGATAAGGATGCTGGAGGGCTTTTGCTCACGTTGGCTTCTCCCCTCTGGACAGGGAAGGCCTTGGACTCCGACCTAGGCAATATTTTTATGTTTCCTTAGAGTCTTCGAGAGTAACTGGCACCGTGAGAATAAATACATAGAGTTTGCTGGCTGCGTGGATTTCAATAGCTGACATTCATCATCATTTATTAAGTGCTCTCTGGGTGCCAGGCTCCGTTCCGAACGCTTTTCTTTTCGTTCATTTTATCTTTACAACAGTCCTGTAAAAAAATGTAGATGATGTAAAATGTAGATGATGGAAAATTCAAGATGACTGTCGGCTTAAGTCACTTTCCCAGGGTCACCTGGCTGGGAAGTAGCGAGGTGAGATTTGAATTCTCGAAGCCCGAGGTTTCACCACCAGCTGTCTTGGAGTAGGAATGAGGATGTGGAAGTGAAGTTGAGAGAGGTTGTGGAAGCATTTGGAGGAACTCTGCCTTGCCCCAGGTGCTGTTGTGTGTCGTTGTGGAGTTGGTATAGTACCACTCGTCTGAGAGTGATTTTGGTAAAGTGATAAAATGATTGGATGTGGGAGTTAAAAGGAAAAAATTGAGTGTTTTCTGGAGTGCCAAATGGAACTCAGTACTTAATAGAAATGGACCATCCAATAGACATTCTCACTGTCCTCATGATCATCTTGCCTGCTGTCTACGATGATGTCAAACCTGTGGCCCCGAGGGGTACAGTCACTTGCCCGAGGTCACACAGCCAGTGTATATTGCAGGGACTTGAGTCGGATACTCCTCCATGTGAGGAGAAGAGTCTCTTGCTCCAGAGAGCCTTCTGGAATGAGGGCAGGGTTGTTCTGTGGTTGTCAGCCCATAACTAGGGAAACTTGATCTTTACTTGGTTGGTGAGCTCGCCGGCTGACCACCTGACTGGTGATTTGCTGCCCGACACCACAAGTGTTGTATTCAGCATGGGCCTTCTCCTGGGCAGCAAAGGTATGCCATGTGGGGAGCCCCATCCTTTGTTCCTCCTCTCTGAGCTTCTGGTAGACAAACTGAGGTTTCATTGTGTCTGTTTCGACATTGGAGTGGTGGCTGCTTTTATAATCTTGTCACAAAAACTGAGCCACTCTGAGATGCCCCTGAGGTCATTGGTTAGTGGGATTGTGTGGCGGGGAGGTGGCCTGCATTTGAGTAGGGCCCAGTGCACAGGGGGACAGGTGCAGGTGTGTGTGCCCTTGACTGCTTATGTGTCTGAGGGTCCCTGGCCGGGCCGTACACCCCTTGAAGTTGAGAGTTCTTCCATCTCTGTCTGGGATCTGCCTTTCCAGGGTCAGGTGTCTCTTCTTTGCCCCTCAGAACTCAGTATGTACAAGGCTGCTGCTCTGGAGGGGCAGGGGACATTTTCCCTTTTTTATTAATTTAATTGTTTTCCTCAGTAGGTTTATGTTCCAAAAGCAAAAAACATTGATCTCAAAAGTAATGCAACTAGCTGGATGTGGTGGCTCGGGAGGCTGAGGCAGGAGGATTGAAAGTTCAAAGCCAGCCTCAGCAATGGTGAGGCACTAAGCATCTCAGTGAGACCCTGTCTCTAAATAAAATATAAAATAGAGCTGGGGATGTGGCTCAGTGGTTGAGTGCCCCTGAGTTCAATGCCCAGTATCCCCCCCAACAACCAAAAAAAAAAAAAAAAAAAAAAAAAAAAAACTAATACAACAGCAGTATTGACTCCTTTCTATCATGCATCCATCCATCCATCCATCCAGCACAACTAGCAAGTTTTCTCTCCTAGGCTTTCCAGTGCATATCTAGATACAACTTTGCATATTTCTGTTTCAAAAATTAGAACACAGGGGGTGCTGTGGTGCACACCTGTAATCCCAGCAGCTCTGGAGGCTGAGGCAGGAGGATTGTGAGTTTAAAGCTAGCCTTAGCAATTTATCAGAGCCCTAAGCAACTCAGTGAGACCCTGTCTCTAAATAAAATACAAAAAAGGGCTGGAGATGTGGCTCGGTGGTTAAGAACCCCCTGAGTTTAATCCCTGGTATCAGAAAAAAAAAATTAGAACACGTTATACATTGATATCGTATCACAAAATTAGGGGCTGTTATAAAAAACACAGCTTTCTAGCTTACCCCCAGCATGGTGTTCAAGGGGGTACACTCCACACACACCCAGCACCAGTGTTTCCAGTTGGGGCAGAATGCTCCCTTGTGTGGATGGAACCTCATTTACCTAATCCTCTGTGGTTGGGCTGCTGGGTGGCTCAGCTCTGCCTATACAAACAGCAGTGGCAGTAAATAGCCTTTTTTTGAGGCCCTTTTTTGAGGCCATACAGGGCAAGTGCTGTACCACTGAGCCATATCCCTGGCCCAGTGAACATCCATGGATGACCTAAAAAACAGAAAACCCCACTTGTTTGGTCATTTTGCCTGTAAAGACAGTTCTCAATATGGAATTGCTGGATTAAAATTTCTGTGTTTGGTTTTTGCAGAGGGAGAGGGACAGGAAGGGGGGGCTTTTATACATTTTTTTTTTTCCAGATTATGTGGCGGGACTTTAGTTGTTTTGTGGATTCTTCCATTGTTAGACTTGGGGGTCCCCCTGGTCTCACTATAAACACATTGTAATTAAAATTCTCGTGAACAATTAAGAAAGGAGATTTCTTGTAGGGCTGCTGGGGAGAAAAGTCCTCAGCTGGGTGTGCCCAGAGATGGTGCCATGGGTGGCATTCCAGTGACAAGACACCTAGACACCCGCGACAGGGCTACTTGGCCTCCCAAGAACGTGTTCCAGGCCTATTTGAATTTCTCTCTGCAAAACAGCTCTACATTTTGCAGAAATAGGATTATTAGAGGAGGTTTTCAGCACCTCCAGCTACATTTGGAACAAGGCATATTTCGTTTGGCTTGGTTGTAAAAGACAAGCAAATAATCTTTTTTTTTTTTTTTTTTTTAAGAAAAGGTAAACGGCAATATTTTTGCATTCCCAAGAGCGTGCTCTGTCCTTTAAACTCAGAGTGTTCAACAGTAAATTATTTGATTCCTTCTAACAATACCCCTGTGTGGGAGGCATGTATAAACTTCCATCAAGGGCAAGCAACATGGCAAACCCAAACTCAGAGATGTGTAATTTCTCACCCATCTGGGTGGGCCACAGCCCATCCTGGGGTTTTACTGGGGGATGGGGGAGATCACCGAGGGTGTAAAGGCTTATTTTTTTCCTCAAAGGCTTATTTACACGAGTTAGTGAACACGGGTCCGTCCAGCTGCCTTCTCCCGAGTGCCCTGTGCAGAGCCAGCATGCCCAGTGAATGGCCCTCCCTGGTAGGGCCGCTGGAAGTGTAATCAAATCAGAACCCTCATTTTCTGACTTACGTAATTTTGCAGAACGGACACAGAGGCTCCTGGGAAAAACGGTCTGTCCTCCTGTTAATTTTAAGGTCCATTTATAAAATTATAAGCTGTGTTGAACAGATGAATACAAAATGGAACATGCCTATTAAAGTTCTTTTTTTTTTTTTTTTTTGGTCCGATAACCTTATTTAACCTTTCTGTGTCTCAGAGGTTGGTGGCCTTTGCCTATGGCGCCTTCATGGAAACAGTGCTAAATATAGCTCCTGTTTGTTGTTGAATAATGACTCCGGAGGGTGGATGGTAGGGTTTCCAACTTCTTTCAGTCAACAAACTGGACAGGAGGAGTCCAGTCCAGAGGGGACCCATGGGGGCTGTGCATTCGGGTGGCTGCTGCCATTTAGCGTGGCTCTGGGTTCAGTGGGCGTTAAACACAGAGTGCCTGTCGCTCTCGGCTGCCCTGGTCCTCCCCACGTTGACCCCGACAGCCTCTGACTAATTGCTAACTTGTAAACAGGTAAAGGATACCTGGGCGATTCAGGTCCAGTTAGGACTTCTGTCTCTCGGGTGCTGCTTTCCTCAGGCCTTGCAGTGTTTGAGGGGCTGGACACTTTCCAAAAACACACTCGCGTCTCATTCTGTCCATTTCAAGATCATCCTAGTGTGGTGTGACAGAAGGAACATGGCCTGGGGATCAAGTTTCTAGCGCATGTGACCTTGAGCAAGGCTTTGATCTCTGTTTCTGGTAAAATGAGGGATCGGAGTGTATTCCATGCCTTGCCCAGAGAGTATTGTTCTGTTGGGTTCCAAAGCAGTTTAAACTGCACAATGAAATACTTTTCTCTTTCTTTTTTTTTTCTCTTAGTATTAGCACTATTTAACTTAGGACCTCATGGATTTTAAGTAAGCTCCCTACCTCTGAGCTCTATCTCCAGCCATTTTCTTTTTTTTAAATTTTGAGACAGGGTCTTGCTAGGTGGTGGAGGCAGGCCTCCAACTTGCCATCCTCCTGCCACAGCCTCCTCCATCAAATCTGGCAATGATGAAACCTTTTGCAGTGACCCAGGACTGGCTGTGTGGTCTTCTTGTGTGTCTCCACGTTGTTACTTGATGTAGTTACGGGCACGAGCAGACCACTTCTTTGAGGCCTCAGAAAGGGAAGGTGCAGGCTGAGGGGGAACTTGGGCTCCTAGTAGCTTCTTTCAAAGCCGAGTAAGTGCAGTAGAGTTGAGATGTCAGGAAAGAGGAGCCTGTGAGCTGAGTGGGCAGTGCTGACTGAGCCCTGTCGGTGCTGAGCAGTGGCTCTCTTCCTGCCACCTCCAGGTGAGTCCTGAATGCTCCTAGAGAGCCCTGGAAGGGTATCCTGGGAGATGTGGGAGCGACTAGGGCACAGTGGTGGGCAGCCCCTCTTCGTCCTCACCGCTTGATGTCCTGGGTTTCTCAGGTGTGCCCTTGGGCTGTGAAGGCCTCTGGGCTACCCAGGGATCTGTCTCTTAGAGAGAACCAGGTTTTTGTCATTTTGTCCATTTGGTAACTTTGTACCAGTAGAACAGCATCTCACTGGAAGGCTAGTTCCTGGGCAGTATTAGCTAGCTCTTTATGGAATTGCGTTCTCTGGAGTTGCTTTTCATGTTACATTTTAATTTTAAAATTGTACTCAGAACATGTCAGCAGGGACATTTGTCCACCACTTCTCTGTATTCTTAATACTCAATGAGAAAATTCTGTGGAAAGTCAGTAATGGAGAATGTCTGGTTCTCTCTGGAACTGAAAGGTTCTCTCTTTTGATAAAGAGATATTTTTAGTCGATCAAATTGGCCTTTTTACTTGGGCTGCTAGGAAGCACGGAGTCCAGTGTGGAGAGGCGTCACAATTCCGCCTGGTGTTATTATTGTTATGTGTATTATATCCCTTCTCCCCCAACATGATTTTTAAAATTTTACTGTTGGTTTTATACCACTTGTTGGTTATCTCAGAATCTTTGCAAAATATGGGTTAAGAACTTTTTAAAAACAAATTCACAACAAATAGAAGGGGGAAGTTTTAAGAAAACTTTAGAATGGAAAAACTTTGAGAGTGAGAGACTAACTAATTAGCATAATATTTAAGGGTTCGGATCCCGGAGCCAGGCTCCCAAAGCTGACATCCTGGTTCTGTTTATTGGCTGTGTGATCTGGGCAAGTTATTTAACCTCTCTGTTACTCAGTCTCCACATCTGTAAAACAGGGATATCGCCTATCCTTTAAGAGTCGCTGTGGGGATTAGATGAATTGGTAGGACCTGAAGAAGTGCATCCGGCTCATAGAAAGTCTGTGGGTTTTACTTGTTTCTAGCAAATTGCTTTCTGGCATTACCTATTCCATGCCTCTGGAAATCTCTCAGAGCTGTTTAGCTCTTCTCTCCCATTCTTCCAACTCTGGCTTCTTTACAGACTAATTCTTGATCTGCCAGGACAAGTTTTTTTTCTTTTTTCTTTTTTTTTGGTATAATTAGCCAAGGTGTGGTTTGTACCAAGATTTTTTTTTTTTTTTAAACGAGAAACAACAACAACAAAAAATTTACCCTCTTGGTTTGGCATACCCTCCCAGAAGATCCAGGAATGGATGGATTACTTTCTGTGATTTCACCCTGTGGCTTGCCCAGCCCAAATGACCCAGACGGTGTGGTGGTGGGGCCTTCACCCTGATCTGTCACCTTGGGAGGCCACTTTGTTCCTCCTTGCCTTGGTTTCCCTACAGTGCCACAGGGGTCTGCTCCACCCTGTTGTTACCTCCAGGGACTCCAGGATACCACACTTCCCCCATGTGGATGGAGGGCTAGGCCTTGGCTCTGCTTTCAAGTTGGCATTAAGATAACCAAAGCGTGAGTAGGTTCAGAAAGTTTGAAGGTACCCTCGTTTGTTTTCTGGTACCAAGGATTGAACCCCGGGGGCTTAACCACTGACCCACACCCCCAGCACCCCTTTCCCACCTTTTTAAAAATGTTTTATTTTGAAACAGGATCTTGCTGAGTGGCTTAGGGCCTCATTAAATGTCTGAGGCTGGCTTTGAACTTGGGATCCTCCTGCCTCAGCCTCCCGAGTCACTGGGATTGTAGGCGTGCACTCAGCCTCTTCCCTGCTCTTTGATGGTGGCAAAATACTGATAAAATTGGAGGGTTGACCAGCAGCCCATTGGGCCCCCTGCCCTCTCGGTAGGTGGTGGTTAAAAGTGCCAGGCCTTGCAGCTTCCCTGGAGGGCTGTTGTGGTGGCCGCCCTCGGTGGATGTGCAGAGGGGCTTGGTGCTAGGAACCAGTGGGGGCCAGGCAAGGCAGCTGGGCAACTCAGGCCTTAGAAAGCAACACTCCTCAGGATCTGGTTAAAATGCTTCCTCCAGTGGACGGAGCCGGGACAGAGCAGGGTTTGGGAAAGAAACAGGCCACTGTGGTAGGAAACCCCGAGCTATGAACTGAGTGGTAATTAAAGCAGAAAGACTTGGGCAAGTGATTTTTTTTTAAGAGTGCCCTCTAGTTATCCTTTGTTCTTGGTAGTTAATTTAAAATAAGCATAGCCTTTGTCTTCTAGCTGGCCGCCTTGCCAGATTGGGTATATTTGTTTTCACGACTATTCTTCTGCATCACACAGGAATCCGTCAGTGCCAGGACGTTTTCCTCTGGACATATTTTGGCTTTGTTCTTGTCCCCCACCCTCCTCTGCTCTGGTCTGCCTTTTCCTTAAGAACTCAGCAAGTGTCTGTGAATTGCTACCTTTTACTCCAAAGTGGCTAAAGACATGGCTGGGCGAAGTCATTCTAGCAGCAGTGGGACACTCTAGCATCCCAGACCCATACTGCCCTGCTGTCCTCAGGGCTCTGATGGAAGTGGGCAGGCCCACCTCTTCCCGTCACACCAGCCAGCTCGTCACCCAATGAGAGCATCGTCCAGTTTGAAGATGGAAAACTGTGTGTGTGTGTGTGTGTGTGTGTGTGTGTGTGTGTGTGTGTATTTATTTATGGTAGCTTATTTTGAGAAGCAGATTCATATTTTATATTTATCTTACAGTGTCTTATGGTGCAGCATGTGTTTTTGTATTTATCTTATATTTGAGAGACAAATGCATCCTTTTGATTCATCGGTCAAACAAACAAAAGCGTGCCACAGCAGAGTCGAGCAGTTGTGACAGAGCGTGGACAGGGCTCAGAGCCGGATGTTTCCCACCTGGCCCTTCCTCCCAGAAGCCTGCTTCCTCCTGACGCACAGAGTCTGCCCCACGCCAGGCCTTGCTTTAGGCACTGGGGAGGCTACAGGGACAACTTGCGAGTGCTAATGAGGTATATGATAAGGTACACAGAGCAAGGCAGGGGACTGCAGCAGAGTGGGAGGAGTGTTCCAGGCAGTTTGTCAGGTCAAGCCCTTATGCGTGCTGTGCTGCCTGGGGATGGTGCTCCAGGTGGAGGGCAAAGCCCTGGAGGTAGAAGCCTGCTGTGTGTGAAGGTAGGGGCTGAGGTAGGGGCTCGTGGAAGGGGCCATGGTTGGACAGGCAGGGGGGCCAGTCACATCAGATCCTAGTAAAGATGTAGCATCTGTGTAGAAGGGGGTAGAGGTCAAGGATCGCCAAGAGAGGACCTGCATCTTAGAAGGGTCACCTGTTCCTGTGTGGCATCAAGACTGCTGAGGAGCACAGGTGACAGCAAAGAAGAGCTGCAGGCCTTGTCCAGGGACAGGGTGGTGAGGGAGGTATGCGAAGCGGCTGGATTCCTGCTCTGTGCTGAAGGTCGAGGCATGGGATTTGCTGGAGACAGGGTTGTGGAAGTGCAGGGAGGAGAATCAGGAGGAAGTTCAAGGCTTGTGGCCTGAACCACTGGAGGCCTTCTCCTCCCACAGGGGGCTTCTCCCACAGGGGGCTCCAGGAGGATCAGCTTTGGAGGCTTTTGAGACACGGCACCTGAGGGGCCGGGGTGTGGAGTGGGCTTGTCAGCAGGGTGGTTCTGGCTCAGGGTCTCTCACAAGGCTGAGGTCAAGGGGAAGTTGGGGTCGCCGTCATCTGCAGGCTCCCCTGGGGATGGAGGCTCTGCTTCCCAGCTCACCCACAGGGCTGCGGGTTCCTTCCTGTGAGGACCTCTCCAGCGGCTGCCTGCGTGTCCTCTCAGCAGTATAGCGGAACAGCCACGGTTTCTTTCAGCTCTTAGCATTCTCTTCTAGGGTTGGCATTTAGCCTAGATTTCCAGGTGAGGAAACAGGCTCAGAGAGATTGGTTAACTTATCCCAAAGTCACACAGGAGCCAGGGATGCCGCATGGGCACGTCCCTGATAAGCAGATTCCATTCTTGTTTTCTCTCTTTTTTCTTTGCGTTGCTGGGGATGGAGTAAATGCAGGGCCTTGTGCATGCCAGGCCGGGACTCTGCACTGAGCCACGCCTCCAGCCCCGTCCTTGTTCCTTCCTAGGGACCTATGCATTGTTCACAGTTTTCCTACAGCTGTGACCTGGGGTCCGTGCTGGGAATTCCTAGGGTGTAGGTGCCTTTCCCTTCAGCTGTCTGGTGGGGCTCGTGTGTTTATGGCTTAGAAATCACCCCAGGCCGTGGAGGCTCAGTCTTCAGCCTCACTCCTTGCCCTGTGCTCAGGGCTTTCTCCTCAGCCTCTGTCCCACGTACTGGGTGCCTTCAATGCTAGGTCCTCCCCTACGCTGGATCCTCTCGTCTGGAAGGACATTCGCCTCTGTGCTGCAGGCTAGCCATGGGGCTTGGGGACAGCCTTGGTGACAGCCAGGATCCCTGGCAGCTGTTGCTGTTATGTTTACCACCTTGGCAACCAGTGGCTGGCGTTGGCACCGTGGCTGCGTCCTTGGCCAGGAGGTGACTTGGGTCGGGGGCCCCTGCTTCATGTTCCGAGTTGGTTTGTTGCCAAGCTAGAACAGTGGTTCCCTTTCAGAAGTAAAGTTTATTAATATCTTTTTCTAAATTAGAAAAGGAATGCCCAGTTCCTTATTGAAAAATGCAAAAAAAAAAAAATGGATACTTTGATGCCATCACTTTTGTGTATATGTAGAGATGTATAAATATATGTAAATATGTAAATTTAAAAACCAGAGCTGGAAAATAAAACCGAATTGTAATCGTTGGGTGGGGTGTATGTCTGGAGATTCAGCTTCTTCACGTCTTTAATGGTACTCTGTAATGATTTTTGCATGTCCACTAGATGGTTATAACAGCATGATTTTCAATCACTGCATAACATCCTATCATCTTAATGTAAAACGTAGACACACTTTAAATACACCTCGCTGCCAAGGACGAGATGTGTAAGGATTTAATTTCCTTCCACACCAGAGAGCATAGGGCAGAGAGGAAGAGGGATGCATGTTAAAGTTAGCAGGCTCCCCTTTGAGGTCCAGTTTTGCCACTTGGACAAATCATTTAAATTCTGAGCCTCGGTTTCCTTATCTGGGACCTGTGAAGAATACTAGGTACATGATAGTTGTGAGAGTCGATAAGAGAGATACTGTTCTGATATTTCAGAAACTACAAGTTGGGTCATTTTGGTCAAAGGCCCTTGTTTCCTGGCTTCACGTCCGTCTTCTGTATGCTCCGCACTTGCTCTTTGGAGTCCTGGTATTTGCGTGTTTGCCCTGTATGTTGTCCTCAGAAGGCCCTTTAAAGGAAGTTATGTTAAAGTTGGAGAGGTGTCAGGGAGACAGCCTTGTTGGGTTGGATGGCTGTCCCTCTGAGAAGCTGAGGGCCAGGCGTGGTGGAGGAGGAGGCCGGAGCAGGGGCCAGCACTCATGCTGAGGCTGAACTTGACGTGACCAGGGTTTGAGGTATTGTTGGTTCCACAGGGATCAGAGGGACAGAGGCCTTCCCAGGACACAGGAATGGTGGGAAGGGAGTGGGGCTATGGAGAGTCTGTCCTCGCAGGACTTCAGGACCCACAGGCAGTGATTGTGTGCTGTCTGTGTTCTGCAAGGAGGAGCATCCTGCAGCTGCCCGCCATCTTTGATCTTGTGGCAGGGCTTCTCTAGGAGGAAAACCAGGGATCACATGCCCATCTTGAGTTAAGAGAAAGGAGGGGGATGCTGAGTGGTGGCGTGGAAGCAGTTCTGTTTGTTTTGAGACTCTTATCTACCTTACCTGTCTTGTTCAGGTTATTCTCAGTACCCAGAATACTTTTTGACATGTAAGTGCTCAACAAATGAATATTGGGTGCGTGACTTAGGAAAGAAAAATGGCCAAAGAAAAATATGAACAGCTTGATCTGAGGCGAGTGATGCACAAAAGAAAGTTCAGAGCAGGCATTGGGACACCTGCTGGGTTGACACAGGTGTTGGGAAGAGCTGGGTGGAATCTGGGTTCCAGCCCTCACTTCCACCATCCCCCACTGTTGCATTTTGCTCCTCCAGCAAGCAGGGAGGCACACCTACCCTTCCGGGGCTGGGGTAGCCCCAGGGATTGCTGCACAGAGGAGACACACAGTAGCATTTGGCAAATAGGAGCCTATGTGGGAGGCTGAGAAGATGTGCCTCTGGAGTTTGTTGGTGGTGAAATATGGGGTGTGTGGCTCTTGCATGCCCATATTTCTGTTCAGGTGTCTGTGAGAGCATAAATAAAGGATAAGGAACTTGGCAGGGCCCCCATACAGACTGATTGTGCCCCAGTTCCTTGGAGACCCTGAAGGCTGCATAACTCATAGGTGTCTATTCGTGTACTGGGGCAGTGGGCCCCGCCTGTGGGCCTCTCAGTATTACTAGGGCTGAACCTCTCTTCTTCATCCGGGCCCCTGCGAGGGCTTTTCATTGAAGGCTGTGGTGGCAGGGTACATAATTGAGTTGCACCACAAAGCAGATAATGTGGGCTGAGTAGAGGTTGGAGCAGCTCCTAGGGTGACCGCCCTCCTCCGCCCTCCTTCCCTGCCTTCACCTCCAGGGGCTGCCAATGGTGAGAGGGACCCACCCCTGGGCTCCCCTTTGTCTTTATTGTCTCCTCTGCCAGGAGAGTCCTTTATTTTGTTCTTTAATGCAACTGGCCTCTGAAGATCTTTCCAGATCAATTTGGCTTGTCAGGGGTGCCAGGCTTAAGTTTTCAGGCTTCTAAAGAAGAGGAGAGGGGAGGGAGTGGGGTTGGGGATCAGACTGACTTTCTCTTTTTTTTTTTGGCTTTCAGAAGAAAATCACGCATGTTAAAATAAATGATGCAAATATCTGTATTTGATGTATCAAAGAGACAAATAGCATAAATGCAGATTATAGGGTATTTCTTAGATCTGTCCATCACACAAGGTCTCCCAGGAAAGGAAAGCGTCAAGCCAAGCACCAGTGGCCTCGCTTTTGGGGGGCAGCCTCCAGCGGGGTCGGCGTATTTAGGTCATTGTCTCTTGGATTGATTCAGGATTGTCTTAAAAGCCAACTAGTTTTCTCCCTGTCTCATCTTACACGCACACTTAAAAAGTAAGAGCCATTTCCATTTTCTTCTGTTTGATTGACACCGACCAGCCCTCAGCGGCTGTCTGCATGTGCCATTCCTTCCCTCCTTCCGTCTTACCATACCTGCGGGTTCCCTGCGCTCTGTGCCCCCTCCCTTTGCTTCGCCCTGGGTGTTTGGTGCTGATTTGGACCTGCTCTGCTGTTGCGGTGTGTGATGGAGAGGGTGGAGTGGTTTCCCCGCCCCTCCTTGTTCTCTGTCCTGCACTTTACACCCCGCCATGATGCCTGTGGGTCCATTTTTCCCTCCTGAGGATTTTCCCTGCGAGGAAAGGAGGTAGGTGTGAGTGAGCTGCTAGCTTCCGGTGCATAGAGCAGTCAGCAGGGCTGCTTCAGCCCACCGGTGACTCCATTGCCACTTGAGACCTTTGGACCTCGTGACTCCTGGAAACTCTAACAGCTTCCCATGGTCTGTACAGTGTACATTCCGGGCTCCTGGAAAGTGGTTTGCCCAGCTGAAGTTGAGTCCCCAAGGCCACCTGTGCGTGTGTGGTGGTCCTCCAAGTGTCCCTCACCAGATGGGAGTGAAGTTAACCACTTGAAAGTTGTGAGCCTGTCCCAAACGGTGCAGCCCATCCCTAGCCCCAGCTCACCTCCCTTCAAGGGTGGGTCCAGCCCTTCCCAGCTTGTTAACATTGAATGATGGCACCTTAACTCCAGGATGTCTCAGTCAGTCCTCACAACTCCCCTTGGAGAACAGCATGCTTCTTAGCCCGTTTTCCGGGGCTGAAAGAGGCTCCTATTTGTGCAGTTAGTAAGTGTCGGGCCATTATGCAAACCTGTGGAGTCTGCCTCCAGAGCCACCCTACCAGCCACCACAGCGCCGCCTCTGCTACCACGCCGTCGTTGCTAGCACCATCAGAGGGTCACCTCTTGGCCTCTCCATTTTCTCTCCTGCCAAATGGAGGTAGTGTCAACACTGCAGGGCTCTCTGGAGGCCTAGATGAGATGAAATATAGTGGATCAGTCCTGGTACTTAAAGGATCCCAGCAAATGTGTCTTTATTTTCTTGTCCTGGGACAGGGGTGGGACATTTGTGCCCTGACTGGCAGCCCAGATGTAAAGAGGGCAGATCCAGAAAGGGGAAATGCGGGGGGGGGATCCCCTCGTTGTGACTGGGTCATTTCACCCTGTAGTCTTTCCTGCCAGGCTAGCAGTTCTGGGGTTGGGGCGGGCCGAGAGAAACTGCCTCCTGGAGGGGGTGTTTAGTGGGAAGTGTTGTCAGCTGGACACTCGAGTTCTGAGTGGAGTGGAGAGGGCCCGCTTGTCCTTCAGACTGGGGTTGGTGTAAGAGAGGGCGCTGGAGGCTGACCCTCTGCCGAGTGCCAGTGTGTGCCGCCCGTTCTTCGGGGTGCACCTGAGTCCAGCAGCAGGAAGCCCTGTTTCTGGTCGCTGCTCACCTTGGCTGCCCTTCCTTGACTTGAAGCCCTGGATTGGTTGTCCTTGGGGGAGCCTCAGCAGTAATACGGGGTCACTTCTGGCCCTGGACTTGCATTCCTCCCTGAAGTCCCTTCTGACCTGAGTGTGCTCGCTTGGGTGCATTGTGGAGAAACTCAGTGGTGCCCGGGGCAGCGTGACCATCCAAGCCTAGCATGAGGGAGCTGTTGTTTTAGGGCTCCTCACTTCAACTGGGGGGTGGTGGGTGAGGGAAGAAGGTCAAGCAAGACAAAATCTGAAATGAGAGGCAGAAGCAAGGAAGGTGGCTCCAAGTGGTCCCAGCATCACCTGGGAGCCTGTTAGAGATGCAGAGGCTCAGATCTCAGGCAGACCTGAGAGTCAGGTGTGCCTCTCCTCCAGCTCTCCTGGGTGACAGATGTACAGCGAGGACTGAGAAGTGCTGTGTTGTTCCTTGGGAGCTGAGAGAACCCAGATATACCCCACCACATACCCACCTGCATTAAAAAAAAAAAAAAAGAAAAGAAAAGAAAGAAAAGTAATAATGTGTGTGGAGGACTGAAATTTCAAAGTAGTTAAACTCAATGAAAATGAGGAAAAGCCAAACAAAGCATCCCAGTGCCTAAGCCAGAGGTTGAGCTGGATGCTTCCTGGGTTGGTCCTCACAGCACCTCCTGCCTGGGGACCCTTTACCATCCAGGGCTGGTAGGACTTGTGAGTTCCTCCTCCTTCCCCTGCTCTGGTATGTGACGCCAGCAACATCGCTTTTTTTGGAGGGTGTTTGTAGCAAGTGAGAGCTGTGGGTAAATAGCTTTGTTGGCTACTTTTGCTTTTCTTGCTTATATTGTATACTTTAATGTGCTTTTTCTTTTCTTGCTTTATTTTTTTGGATAATGGCAAAATCACCGCTTGTGGGCACCGGCACAGATAATACAAAAAAGCTTTTTGAAAAGAGCTTTATCTGAGCACAAAGTACTTGGAATTGAAGACCCCCAGGGATTTGCCTCTATCGCTCATCTTGCCTTTCTCCTTTCCCTCTTCTTTCTCTCCCCTTTCTTTTCACCCTCTCCCTCTCCCTCCCTGTCCTCTTTCTCTTTTCTTCATTCAAACTTGCAGTGGAACTGGAGTTAGCTACGTATTGCCCTATTTTCAGCTGATTTGCATGTTAGAGAGAGCAGAGTAATTGGTGTTTAACCAGAACAAAAGAGGATCTGTTTTCTAAAAGAAAAATAATTTTTGAAGTAGACCCTATTGCATCCACTGCCTTTGTCTCTCCTCTCATTAGGAATTGAATAGGATGGCCCCGTAATGAGAGCTTGGAGATGCTGCTTGCTCCTGATGCTGTTGGAGCTAATTGGTTTGAATATTATATTTGATGTGGATCTGAGAGATGTTGGCAAAACACCTCCTTGGGACATGGACATCCTGTCCCCACATCGGCAGGGAGATGGGCAGTATGGAAACTTGGTGTATTTCTTAGTTGAATGCACTGAGGGGCCACCTTGAGATTTTGGTCTTTCTCCAAGTCTTCAGGTTGCTCAGCTACTAGGAAGGAAGTCTAGGGTATTTTCAGGAGCCCCAAGGGCCAAGTTCAGTAGAAACTTTGGTGGTTGATGATTGGACTTCTCCCGAAGGAATGCGTAGTCATTAATTTGTGGTATTTTTGTGAGGACTTGAAGTTGAAAATAATTTTTTTTTCCCTTGGTTAGAGGGAGCAGGTCTAAATCTGGACCAGGAAGTTGGTAGAGTATCTCTTGAAAACCTCCAGACTGCCCATTCTTTATTTTATATGCAGAAATTGCTTGTTCCACTCATGCACTTACGCGGTCTTCTTTCTGGGGTTGACTACCAGCTGAGAGTATGAGGAGGGCTTGTGAAGGTGGAGCGAAGTTTTGAAGACCTTTGGGAACGTTTCCCATAACCACAGAACTGTCTTTACAAATTAGAAAGTACAAAACCGCTGTATAAACTTTGAAAAGCAGTAGAGGAAAATGAGTTGTGATCAATCACTCTAAACAGCTGTGGTTAATTTTAGTATATTATCCCGTCTTTGGCCATTGTAATTCTTTTGCTTCCAAATACACACTTTTCGAAATGATCCTAGAATACATTGATGACTTTGGGGATTGTATTTAAGCAAATATTTATCCGACAACACCCAGTTAAAGAGTTCTGTGACCTTGACTCCCTTTTTTGAAGTCATCCACATTTGCCAGAGTTCAGCTATTATCTTGCAAAATCTGATACCCAATAGGAGAGAGAAACAGCCCAGTGATGACTGCCCTCAGAAGATGTGATTTAAATCAGTTTTACTGCCTTTGCATGCTTGTGTGTCACTTTATCTTTCTGCAGAACCTGTGAGGCAGGCAGGAGCTGAGCCATCTGACCCACTTTACAGATGGGGAAATGGAGCAAAGCTTCGAAGGAGCACGTGAGCTCAGCTGAGCCACGTGCTGAGTCAGTGGACGCGGCCTCAGCTTTGTCTACCAAATTGCTGCCTTTCCTCCTCCTTCTTCCTTTTCTGCTCTGTGTTTGGGAATAATTTAAGACTTAGGGAACACCTTAAAGAATAGGTACGTAGAACCCCCATATGTCCTTCACTCGGTTGGTTTCTAAGAATAGTGTTATTCTCCGGCCCAGCTACAGGATACTTAGAAACTTCACGTCGATCTCATTGATACGCATTCCATCAACCCCGAATGTCGTTCGTGGAATTCTTTTTCCCTCCAATGTAGGACATAATAGAGGAGCAGGTGTGACACTTTTTTTTTTTTTTTTTTTGTCTCTTTCGTGTACTCTGGAATGTTTCTATAGCCTCTCTTTGCCTTCCGTGATATTGCCATTTATAAAGAATATATCCACCTCCCCCCACCCCTTTTTTTTTCCATGAGAACATTCTTGTCCAATATTTCCTCATGATTAAATGCAAATGATGCATTCCTGGCCAGAATATGATGTTAAGTGTTTTTCATGTCCTTCTCAGGCTATCACGTCTGGAGGCACTTGATGTCCATCTGCCTCTCTTTGATGACCTGGCCAAGGTGTTGTTTGATTTCTCCACTGTATGGTAATTAGGTTTTCTCTTGCAGCTAATAAGCAGTCTTTGGGTAGACGCTGTAAGATCTGCTCCTTGTCCAAGTTTCCTAGCCTCTGCCTGTTCATCTTGCCTGATCTAGTCTTTTTTTTTCCTGATCTAGTCTTGACTGGTGGTTACAAGGTGATCGTCCCCCTCCTGCACTCTTGCCGTGTCTTCCAGTTGGCAGTCAGCAGTTCTACTGAGAAGGAGCCCTTCCTTCTTTGCCGTTATAGATGTGGACTATTATTTCAGTGACTTATAATCATTACCGTAGTTAATCATTTTGGTGCCTAAATTGGACCAGCGGGAGGCCCTTTATTCTGATTCCTTCCAGCATTTTAAAGTGCTTCTTAACTTTCTGGCATACCACGTTGCTCCAAGTTCCTCTCATGCTTGCTCTGCCCCAGACCTGGAGTTAGTCATTTCTCTAAGGAGCCTGTTTCTTTTAGTGAGGAATGGATTTAGAGGCCAAGATAAATCAGTGTTAGTAGATCATCTTTGCTGGTTGTTACTGGGGTATCTTTGCTTCTAGGCCATTTCAGTGGAGATCTGGGAGACATTTGTATGTAAATGTACACACACACACACACACACACACACACACACACACACAGAAGTCAAGCATCCACATTATTCCTCCAGTCCTGGCTCTTCTGCCAGAGTCCTTTTGTGCCTCCTCAATCTCTGTCTCTGTGAGGGCCCTGTCACCCTCAGCACTTTACTAAGCTTGCACTTTAGCACATCTAAAGCAGGGTCAACATGGTGTGCCCAGGCCACTGTGGAAGACTGACTTGTTGAGTGTTCAGGGCTTGTGCACTTTGCTCATCCATTCAGATCCTGTGAGCATGAACTCCTGGGCTCGCTCTCCCCACGCCCTTCACCGCGGTTTGCTTCCAGCCTCAGGGTTTCCTCCTCTTGCTGTCCCTCTTGTTCATCTAATCTTACTCAGCTTGAGAGAAGTGCTGTGACTTCCCTCCTACCCTATCTCCCCTCCCTGGAGGCAACCAACCTCAGTGTTTTCTAGTTTGTCTTTCTTGCTTTTCTTTCTGTAAAGATAAACAGATATGTGCCTATTTCCTCATTTCCCCTTCTTTCTTGCGCAGGAGGTAGCATAGCACCTGCTCTTGAAGGCATTGCCTTGTGTTTTAAAATGAGCTCATGGCAGGGTTCCATGCAGAGCAAACAGGAAATGCAGCAGTCCTGCCTTGGTGGACTCCCTTTGTTGTGATAGGTGCATCTTTTTGAAATAGAGGAATGGGTGGCCGATGGAGGAGGAGGAGAAAAAGGAAGGTCAAAGATGAGAGATGAAAAATGTTAGGTTCGTACCCCCCAAATGCTGCTTTTTATCAAACTTTTGTGATTTTTTTAACCATATTCTCAAGGGATGTGTTTCAGAATTACTAAATATATTTTTATATTGATTCACTCTATGACCATAAGAACATTTGTTTTAAAGAAGATTTCACATCGCTACTGTAAAGGAGAAACAGCTATTACTTGTGTACGTGCATTTCTTTTTTTCATTTTTAAAATGGGTGCATTATAATTAGTCATAACAGTGGGATTGGTTGTTACATATTTGTGTATGCACATGACATAATTTGGTCAGTTTCATCCCCTACTACTTCCCTTTCCCTCCTGTCGTCCCTCTCTCTGGGTTCCTTCCTCTACTCTATTGGTCTCCCTTGTAGTTTTGTAAGATCCCCTCTGCTTGATTTTTTGGGAGTTGCATAAAAATTGCAACCTTTTGGAATTTAAAAAGTGTAACAGTGAAATAACCCCTTTTAATATTTATTCTTTTTTTTTTTTAAAGAGAGAGTGAGAGAGGAGGGAGGGAGGGAGGGAGAGAGAGAGAGAGGGGTGGGAGAATTCTTTCAATATTTATTTTTTTTTAGTTCTCGGTGGACACAACATCTTTGGTATGTGGTGCTGAGGATCGAACCCGGGCCGCAGGCACACCAGGCGAGCGCGCTACCGCTTGAGCCACATCCCCAGCCCTAATATTTATTCTTTTTTTTTTTTTTTTTTTTTTTAACAAATTTATTGTACTGTCTAAGAACAGGGAAGGGGACTTAGGAGACCACAAATGTATCTGTAAATTCTGTTTCTTTCTTTCTTTTTTTTTTTTAAAAGAGGGAGAGAGAGAGAGAATTTTTTAATATTTATTTTTCAGTTTTCGGCGGACACAACATCTTTGTTGGTATGTGGTGCTGAGGATCGAACCCGGGCCGCACGCATGCCAGGCGAGCGTGCTACCGCTTGAGCCACATCCCCAGCCCTAATATTTATTCTTAACAGGAATTGAAATGTGAAAATAATGCCCATTTTTTTAAAGTATTTCTTAATGAAGACGTAAACTCATTGAATTCATTGATCTCATCCATTGATTTAATATGTGCAATAACCTACGACTGGGCCTCTCAGGGGATTTGAGAAAGCTCTGTCTTACAGAGGAATGAAATAAAACTGTGAATGTGGTAACTGTAGTCCAAACTAGATGAGTTTAAATGCTTTTAAGACCACAAGATATTCTTTGTTGTTATTGTTTGAATCATTGGATAGGACATTTTACAAAGGGTCTTAATTTATACAGTGTTTGAACAGAATATAGAGAGTGGTACCAGGCGTGTGTGTATGGGTGTGCGCGTGTATTTTGAATTTACCTTGGTTATCTTTAAAATGATGCCTTAAGGATTCAGGCCACATCTTAGCCATGCCAGACACATATCAGTAATGTCTCTGCCGTGGAGTTCCCTATAGAAAATTTGCCAGCATCTTACCAAGGCCAGCTTCTCAATGAATAGACAGTGCTCCTGCTCACCATTGTTCCTGGAAATGCGCTGTGACCATCCTGGTCCTTCCCATTGCCTTATTGCCATGGGTAATAAGGATGTGGTGTGTCCTGGACTAAGATTCTAGCAAAAGAGTGGGAATTGGTATACTGAGTACTCTATAGTGTATTATCATCAAAATTTGAATTATGAGACCTAGACTCCAAAATAGCTCTTTAAAAATATCTTAAACATTGTTTTTCAATAATGAATGCAACATTACAGCAGCAATTTTCAAATTCTAAGCAAAGCAAAGGAACACGTCCACCCACCATCTTGCCTGTGGGTCACGTTGCTTTCCAGGCCGTCCCCGTGCGTACAAACCCTTGGTGTAGGCGTTTCTGAAGAGCAGATGTACGCTCTTCCCTTGCTCTTCCCACTTAGCATTGTGCGTGGTGCGGCCCCTGGCTCTTTTATTGGGGTTGTCTGTCTTCATCATCGTGACTAGGGTGTTCAGTGAGGTCAGCACCACAGCTTCCACAGTACCCCTGGAAGCAGAGGGGTAGAATTGGATCTTGGGGTTCCTCCTTTGGCAGAGTGGGTTGTCTCTAGTTTGCCCACAATGCGTGCCCAGTGGAATTAGCTGTGGTTGATGTCATTATCGGTCGTCTTCAGGTGGTCTTAGCGCACTGTCCGGCTCTCAGGATGTTGGCTGAGTGTTCTTTCTTTCTCTCATTCACTGAACCAACACTACCGGCCTTGCCCTCTGCCGGGCCCAGGGCTGACTGTGGGGACGCAGCCGGGAGCAAGATAAGTGCATTTGGTCCCTGCCTTCCTGGGGCTCACGGTTAGGTTCCTCTGTGCTTTGCTGCATGTTCAGCCCTTCTTAGTCTACTCATGGGTGCACGCACTGCAGCCGGTGGGGAAGGTGACATTGCTATAGGAAACACCTAGAATCTGCTCTGCTTTCTTAAATGTGGAGTTCTTCACATGCTTTGGTTCTTTCCTAGTAGCACAAGTTGCTTGCAGCGTATCTCACACCTGCTCCAACATATACCTGTGCCACTGAGTGTGCGGACTGTTAGACCAGGGAGCTGAGATGGGAGTCCCAGAGGTGAGCAGGTAGTGAGGGACAGGTACCTAGGCTGCCCCTGGGACTAGAGACCACTGCTCAGACACCGGAACTCTCAGATTCAGGTTGCTTTTGTAGCCAGGGAAGATGCCCTATGAGGGAGTGGCAGCATTTATAAGGTGGTGTCCCTTTCCTCTCCAAGTCACATCCCCTCTCGGTGTTCTGGATTCTTAGCTTCTGACTGTTTGAATTAGGAAAGGTCTGACATTGTTTCTACTTGTTTGAGTGAACTCTCTGAGGTGCCAGTGTGCTGCCTGCAAGACGCCCATTTCAAATTATAGACCCAAAAGCTTTATCTCTAGTTCAAAGCTTCATGTCCTGGCTAGCAGACCAAGGAGATATTTGGGGGCACAGAGAAGTTTTCTCACATCTTCTGAAAAACACTAGTCTCTGGCTGGCCCTCCATCATGGTTCCTAGCCGACCACTCCTTTGTTCTGTTCCAGGATCCAAGGCCTGAGATGAGGGGGTCCAGGCTGCTGCCCCCTCGAGCATCCCCTGTCCTACTGTTAAGACCCCCCTCTGCCCACCTGCTTCTCCCTTTCTGAATGAATGCTGTTTGACTCCTGACTCAGCACTGGAGATGTGCAGAGTGTGAATATGTGTGTGTGTATGTGTGTGCATGTATGCATGTACCTGCATGGGCATATGTGCATGTGCCCCTGAGCTCATTGGAGAGGTGGAGGAGAGCAGCTCTGGAAAATGAAGACTCAAAGGAAGAGTACAGGAAACTCAGAGGTTCTCCATTGGCACAGGTGGGGAAGAACATTGAACTCTTCTTCATAATTAACATTTATGAGTGATTCTGACAGTGATTAAAGAAATAGGGGAAAGCTGTCAACATACGTGGCCATTATATATACTGGGGGGAGAACAAAGAGGAAAACGAAATGCTGTGGTGGATTGGCTTTCGAAAGGTGAATTGTGTGCTTCTGTGTCTAGGTACTGTGTAGTGAGTAACAGTGATTATGCATACTTCAGTAGGCCAATAGGTCACCTTTTATCAGTTTAATTACAGTTGTCAAGTTGGTACACATGCATGCTTGTGTTCCAACCTGTCTGCTTGCAACCAAGAACAATAAAAAGGAGTTAACACTGACCATGGTGGGCTTATTAGCAGAGGAATGTTAGGATTTATTTTACTTGAAGCCTTTTTAATCCACTTTCAGGACACACACACACACACACACACACACACACATACACATACACACTCTCACTTGCTCGCTCTCTCGCACATATGTATCTATACCTGAAAACCCAAATGACAGTAGGAAACTAAGAATTTAATATTTAAGCCCAAGAGTATTGTAGAATCCAGTAGCACCTGAACATCTCCTGAATACACTCTTGTTTTAAAGTCATCTAGTGGTTCTGGTGATGTCACTTCAGTGGATTCTTGCTGACTGATGCCACGTGAATTATAAATGAACCATATGGAACCACTTTATATTAAGTAACTTATGTGTTCCACTGATAGTTATTTAGGTTGTAAACTTCTCAAAAATCTGTTGTTAATGATTGGTGTGTTTTCACCTGAGGTTGTTAATGCTCCAGTGCCTGTTGTTAACAGTGCCAGAAATAGGGTGTGTGTGTGTGTGTGTGTGTGTGTGTGAGAGAGAGAGTGTGTGTTTTCACGGGAGGATATTACTGTGAACCATATTTCATGGTCTGATAGCTTTTATTTTTTTGCCTTCGATTCCAGACACAGTGCTCTGGAATAGCAGTTTTAGGGATTATGTTTATTTGTCCTAAGCGAATGCCAATTTCCAATTTGTCCAGGGAAGGGATGTGTCTGAAAATACATGGCGTGCTGGATGGAGTCACCCTGTGATTGGCCTTCAGAGACTGCCCGTTGCTTAGGGTCAAGTCTCAATGCCTCAGTTCCTGCTTCTGGTGGCTGTTGATGCCTCTCTGCCCTTGCTAATGGGGCTCTCTGGCTTGGGGTGCGCTTCCCTCCATCTTGCTTATCCAGCCGGCTGCTGCCCCACCGGCCTGTCAACTGCTCCTGGTCCTCGTCCTCTCCTCCTGTGCTTGATGTGCTCTGCTCGTCCCGTCAGTACGCATGACACTTTCCAGACTGAGGTTCACCCACGGCCTCATCAGCCAGGGTTCCTGTGGGGACAGAACAGCACGGGAGAGGGTAATGGAAAGGGCTGACTGTTGAGAGGAGTAGACAGAGGTAAAGGCTCAAGAAGGAACGAGGAACAGGCACCAGCGCTCTGCAGAAGTCCCCCAGGCCCCAAGGGGCCCGGGAAGGGAGCCTCCACCGGAGTTCAGCTCTGAGGAGGGCTGCCCTGCAGGGCTGTGGGTACAGAGCAGAGGAACACGGCCCAGCAAGCAGGGACGGTGGGGAGGCCGTCTTCTTCCTAGCGTCTCCTGATGCTGACTCATGTGGGCCAGGCCCAGCCTGAAGGTAAAGAGGGAGGGAGCCTTGAGACCATCCTGTGGAGGTCCTTCCTGCAAGGCCCTGGGCAGCGAGAAAGAGAGCAACAGTGGTTCTGGAGGCCAGAACAGAATAAGCAGCACCCCTCACCTCCCTACCCCCCGTCATCCCTGGAAGGGCATTGGCCCAGTCTCGCTGGCCCTGAAGTCCCGGGGCCTGTTGTTGGGGTGCTCCCTCCCTCATCTCTGTCATATTCCAGCCACCACAGGTCAACGCACCTTCCTCTCCCTCTAGGAGTTTGCTGTTCCTAGGCCTCTTGTATGTAAATTCTGGACCCTTCCACCAGTCCCAGTGCCTGCTCCAAGTTTGTATTGGAGGAATAAGGGGCCGAGTGAGACAGCCAGTGAACATGTGATGCAGTCCTGAGGTGGAGGGCCATGCAAGCCCAGCTTCTCCATCCTGGTATTCCTTTCAGACCCTAAAGGTGCAGGAGGCGTCTGAAGCGAGGCCCAGGAGGGCAGGAATTTCTCGTCTGGTGGGTTTGCTATTATGTTCCCCAAACAGTGCCTGCACATAGTGGGTATTTTGTCAGCAGATGTTAGTCAAGTGAGTGACTCTGGATGTGAAGTCATGAGCCTGCATTGTTCCTTCTTTAACCAGCTGCCTTCTGGGATTCACCAATGCATGATGTCTTGGGACACCATCTCTCTTTTGGAACCTGAGACCACTTTGATATTTTCCCGAGTAGAGAAATCTGTAGCCTGGAGTCCTGTTTGCAGTAGTCTACCCTTATCTGCAATGTTTAAGGATCCTCGGGTGCCAGAAACAGCAGATGGTGCCGAACCCTGTGGGTTCGAATCCTATGATAACAGTTTAATTTACAAATTAGGGATAGTAAGATTAATAATAATAAGAAGTAATAACAAAAGGGCACAGTTTTAACAGTATACTAAAATAAAATGATTGAAAATGTACAAATTGTTTATTTCTGGAATTTTCCATGTAATATTTTTGACCACAGTTGACTGTCGGGTCACTGAAACTGTAGAAAGTGAAATTCAGATAAGGAGAACCACTGTGTTCTTTGATTTCTAGAATTTAGAAACCTGGACAGAACCCTTGGTATTTGCTCCTCTCATTTGAGACAGGAAGGAGAAGGGAAAACAGGATGTAAGGACTTTGGTGGATGGAAGGGAAGCAGATAAAGGGGGCTCCCAGGTGGTAGGTGGCCGGGACCCTTGTTTCTAATGGGTCCACGTGTGGTTGGCCTTGCCCATGGGCAGCACCACGCCTGTCTCTTTGCTCTTCTGCTGGGGTCTGTGATTCTAGCAGGAGGTATGCAGGTACCCTGGATGGGAGATGAAGGGCAGGATCAGAGGAATAAGTGTCACCTAATCCCTGAATGATTGTACTTTGTGATGGCTGTGCCTGGACGGGGTTCTAGGCCTCAAAGGACTCACGTTGGTGTGTGCAGGCTTCTCTGTCTCTTCCTGGCCTGTGTTAACTTGGATGGGGCCCCTTAGGCCAGCAGTTTGCTCAGGCCAGCAGGGCTCCTCCTGGGCCCCCTCTTGGGCCGCTTCAGCCCTCCTGGCACTCAGTAATTTCACAGGGCGGTGCAAGGATCAGGGTGTGGAAAGCAGGAAATTAGTAATGACTGGACTGGGTGAGGGTGACTCTTGTAATTTTAAAGCAATGCTTAAAAATTAGTTGGTTCTCTGCTCTGCAGCTTTATTCTGCTGAAGCCAGAGAGCAAAGTCAAGATGGAGAATTTCCCACTGTGACGCCTTTTATTTCTGGAAAGTTGAGTCATTTAATGATGATTTGGATATCAACAGCCCACTGGCCCATCTTTCCCCACACGGCTCCTGAAAATGTGCTCCCTTCCGGAGAAGGACATATTTCGTTCCTTTAGTGTCTTGGCAGCTCCAGTAGAACTTGGGCTCTCATGTGTTTCCCAGACCATTACTGGACTTTTGCTGGCTGAGATGGGGTGAATTTTAGCCTTAGCCCATGGCTGCCACAGACGTCATCCTTGGGCCAACTGCCGGTAGAGGCGGGCGTGGCTGTGCTTGCCCCATTGGATGGAGGCTTGTTGATTGATCTGACAAGGTTTCCAAGTGCTACTGCTATTTTTTTTGTTTTGTTTTGTTTTTTTGGGGGGGCATGGGATATGTGTGGCAGCGTGGAGTCGGGGGGATTGTACTAAGGACCCCTGTGTCCTGGAGGACCCTTGATAAGCATGTGGCTAACGAAAGCCCTGGTGCAGTGATGTATGGTCCTAACAGAATAAACAAAAGTTCCTAAGAGCGTCTAAGGTAAAATGTGGGCAGTTACATCTTTAGTTATTTATTTAAGGACTGGGGGAGATGGAGGCTAGTGTTCGTTGTCATTTCACCTGTAGGGATATTTGCCGAGTTAAAAAAATACCTATTTCCTCTGCAGGGTTTCATCTCAGTGCTTTCAATAGATTGCAGACTTAATCAGATCCCCTCCCCCCACCACCACCACTCTCCCTTCTAGGTCCCAGGACATGAAGATCACTTTAGGACTTGGTCATCTTCTTGTTTCCTTGCTAACAATTAGTCCTGGATGGTGCCGGGGTTGAACTGACCTGTTAAGTCTCCTTTCCCATTTTAATGAGTAGTTAAGTCAATGGCAGGGGTTGACAAACTCCTCTTCTCTTTGTAAAGGGGCCAGATAGTAAATATTTTAGGCTTTGCAGGCCAAGAAGCAATATTGAGGATATTATGTAGATACTTACACCATAACAAGAGAGAAAACAAATTTACACAAACTTTTCACTGATGAAATTGAAAATACAAGAGCAGTAATTGAGTACAGCTTTTTTGTAATACCAGTTTGTGGTTGAGAAGAATGGGTATTATCCGGGGGAGGTATTGTTTTGCCAAATTGGAGTTCAGAGTTATCTTTTTGTATTATCAAATCAGTTACAGGTGTTCATATAAAGACAGATAACAGACCAGATTTGGCCTGTAGGCTGCAGCTTGCCAGCCCCTGGTTAGCAGCATAACTAGTTGTGGGGTGGAGCACCTACAGATGTAGGCCTCGGGTTCTAAGCTGTGCCTTGTGGGAGTGGCTGGGAGGCGTTGTTTGGATGCGATGGTACTGGAATTGTGTTTATTCAATACATAGTGGCAGAGGCCAGGCACTGGGTCTATAGAAGTGAACCAAATGGTCAAGGTCCTTCCCCTTACCTTCAAAGTTGGAGGAATGATAAGTAAATATAAAATATGATTTCATAGCGATGAGCGTTGTGGAAGAGTCAGGTGCAGGGATATAAGCAACGTTGGAAGAGTTGTTTTAGCGAGCACCTCTGTAGGACGTTGTGATTTGAATATGTCTCCCCCAAAGTTCATCTGCTAGGTACTTAATTCCCACATTCGTACGTTAATGGTATTTGGAGTTGGGGACTTTGGTAATTAGGATTAGATGCGGTCATGAGGATGGAGCCCCCATGATGGCATTAGAAGAGGAAAGGAGCCATGCATGATGTGCACACCTGTAATCCCTGCCACTCAGGAGGCTGAGGCAGGATGATTGCAAGTTCAAGGTCAGCCTCAGGAACTTGTGAGACCCTGCCTCAAAATAAAAAATAAAAAGGTCTGAGGATCTAAGAAGAGGACAGGGGAGATCAGAGCTGGCATGCTTACTCTATTTGGCTATGGGATGCTTTCTGCCACCTTATGAAGGAGCAAGAAGGCTGTTACCAGGTGCTCCAGAGATGCCAGCATCATACTCTTGGATTCATAAGTTGCTATGTTCATGGACCAAGATATCCAGAACCCTGAGTTAAGTATTCTTTATAAATGAACAGATCTGCCAGGCACTGTGGCGCACACCTATAATCCCAGCAGCTTGGATGCTGAGTATCATGAGTTCAAAGCCAACCTCAACAATAGTGAGGCGCAAAGCACCCGTGAGACCCTGTCTCTAAATAAAATACAAAAAAGGGCTGGGGATGTGGCTCAGTGGTCGAGGGCCCCTGAGTTCAATCTGCAGTTCCCTAAAATGAAATAAAATAATACATCTCAGATACTTTGTTAAAGAACCAGAATACTAAGGCAGAGAAGAAGTGCGGTTAGAGATGGGAGTTAAGGGAAGAACAGCACCACCCAAGTTTTGGGGTGAGACGACAGCAAATAGATGTCTTTTAGGCAGGAAGAAGCTTGGTGAATCTGAAGCCCTGGGAGGGCAGAGGTGGAGTGGAGGGGCCCGGAGATGAGAGGAGGCCAGGGCCAGATAAGAGGAACCTTGAAGCTCATACAAAGGAGCTTGTGATGGGACATCCAGGGAAGGCCTGGGGCCAGAGAGTGATGCAATATGATTAACTGTTGAAGAAGATCACTCCAGCTGCTGGCTAGAGAGAGGACTGGAGAAGGCAGGGGTGGGAGTGGCTTTCTGGGGCCACAGAATTTAGTGTTGAAAATAGAGATAGTCTGACAACTATGGCGACTGTGGTCAGCGTGCATTCCATATAGTCTTCTGGGTCATATATAAGTCACGATCCTTTTTTGGTTTCAAATGACCAGACTCAAAGTGAGCTCAGGGAGAAAAGGGAATAAATTGGCCCATGTAACTGTTAAGTCCAAGGGTTTTCCTGGCTTTGTTACAGCTGGTTCCAGGGGCACACATGATATCATTGTGGCTCTCTCCGTTCCTCATCTCTCCCTCTCCTCCTCTCTGTGGGTTGGCCCCTTTCCCTCTTTTTTGTAGATAAATGTTTTCCATTTTGTTGAAGATGGCCCTCAGGATCCTGGGTTCCTATGGCTTGGCAGGGCTTCCCGCCTCTGCAGAGCCTGTGCAGGGAAGTGCACTGACTGGCTTTACTGGGGTCACAGACCCAGGTCTTAGACCATGCTCCATTGACAGTCCCATGAGAACTAAGTTGGCTCCCAAGGTCAAGGGTTTCCAGTGGTCTGTCCTCTGTGGACTCCCTCATTTTTCTCTTCCTTTTCCACTGGGGACCTTTCAGTGAATATGCCCCTGGACCTTTTTGAGACTTAGTTTCCTTTTCTTCAAGTCACTGAGTTGCTGGGTTCATGGACCAAGACATCCAAGTTCTTGGGAAGATGCAGAGTGCCCTGTAGGGTATGGCTGTGAATTGGTCTTTTAAAAGTCTTTTGCTCAGGGAAGAGAGATGAGAAGCAAGGAAGATGTTGTGTTTTCATTCTGGACCTTTCTACCTGTATATGCCAGCTCCCCCCTCTTTGTATAACTTTTCTTTCAGGGCAAGCATATTTCTTCATTTTTATCATCTTGATAATTTTATGCCCTGGTTGGATTTTTTTTTAATTCAAAAAATAACCATTAACTTTATTGAACATGTTACACGAGAGAATTTAAAGTACCATGCTCTAGTGAAATATTTCACCAACAACACTGCGTACAAATAAAATATCACACAAAACATATTTAAGAAAATGTTTTGGTCTTTGATTTGAACAATAAGTAAAAACTTAGGCACTTCTGTACTGAGACAGGGAAGCTATCACTACTCCAGATGATAATGTTGTATAAGCAACATGTGAAAATATGGCAAGAATAGAATTCCGGAGTTTTAAACTGATGGACAATGTAGGAAAAGGTCTGCAACTTCAGACCTTTCACTTCAAGTTCAAAAATGACATTTTTTCCCCCTCTTGGTCCACAGTGAAAATTCATAAACCCATATGGTTGTCATGGGCAAGTCAATTTCCGGTTAGCCATTATGGAATCATAATAATTATTTCAGAAACATCAAAATCAGATGATTATTCAGATACCACCCAGCAAACCACACACACACACACAAAAAAAATTAAACTCACTCTCTCCTTATGACCGTAAATCACAACAAGGTAAAACTGGATGTGATTCTCATTTTGCAAAATTAACTAATTAAATGGAGATAAGAAAATACTTCTGGGTGACAGGAAATCTTGACTGAAGTCCATTTTAACAGATAATATAAAAAAATTCATCCAAAATTCATGAAAATAAATGTAATTCCATTTCACAAAAACCACTGGGTCATGCATAGAAAAGTCTTGGCAGCCATTAGATTCATAAACACCTGAATTAGATAAATTAGTCATGATAATGGAAGTGGGAATATTATCATATAGAAGAGCAAAAAACAAAAATAACTTACAATGATCACATTCCAGGAACTTAAGATTTCAGAGAGAAAGGAGGATAACTTAGAAAATAATGGCTGCAAGCCAGTAGAAAAGATCAGAACCAATCATTCCATCATATCATCTATAAAAATTATTAGCTTCTGCTTTCCCTTGTCACAAAAGCATTGAATGACTTGGAGGCCCTCAAATGGATACTACTTACAAAGGTAATCCTGATGATTTAACATAGAAATTATCCTAATGTGAGCAAACAACATAGGAACTAGGCAAGATATGTCTTTTGATGCAAAATTTAGCCTATATATATTTCAGCATTTCATTTTATTAAACAAATTTTTTTTTAGTTGTAGATGGACACAATACCTTTATTTTATTTACTCCTTTTTATGTGGTGCTGAGGATCAAACCCAGTGTCTCACATGCTAGGCAAGCGCTCTACCACTGAGTTACAACCCCAGCCCCTATTTCAGCATTTTAAATGCGCATTTTGCAACTGAGACCAAATATCAATCATCTCTTGAGGTTTTATACTGTGTACTAACATCAGATCTATGTAAGAGCAGATATCATTCTTGTTTTTCTTCTTGATATCAAATATCTTGAAGCCCCTGTACTTTTTTGGAATGAGGCCGAGTTTCTGAAGGCACATTCCAGTGTAAATGCTATCAATAGGTTAGAGATGGACCTGGTCAGTTATGTTGTACAGCCTTAGACAGGACTCTGCTTTCCCCTGCATCAGGTGGGTAGACCCCAGAGAACATGACCTCTTGAAGGTAATGCTTCAGTTTCTTGACTTGATGAGGGCCAGCATTGTAGATCACATCACCTGTAAACAAATCTTTGGCTTTGTGCTTGGGTAAGCCGTTCAGGTAATTCAGGATGTGAACGGTATTCACACAAGCATCATCATTGCCCTTGAAAAGGAGCTCAGTGTCAGGGCAGGAAGTGCCTACCCACCTGAGAAACAGCACTTCCTTCAGAGACAAGTTGAACAGAGTGTCTCCATAGTTCCATGTAAGAATGTTTTTGCACTTCTCACTCTCAAATTTCAGTAGGTCTGAAAGGTCAGGGTGTGGCCCAGCAAGAAGACTGGTTCTCCACATGAGTTTCTCTGCCCGAGGACTTCCAAATGGCTGGCCTTCTGGGAAAATGTGGAGTGGGAGACTTCATCGCCAGCAATAAGACATGTTACTTTGCACATTCAGTTGATCTATAAGCAGTGAATAATTTCTACAACTCAAATACAGGAGAAAGTCTTTCAGTCTGTCCAGCAAACTTTAAAATCTGTCACAGCTGACCTCTCAGGTCAGGTTCACAATAATTCAGATGACTTATTTTCAAAGACCGGTATACATTCCCCCTCTGGTTGGCCAACATGCTCAGAATAGGATTGTACTGCTTGTTCAGCTTTTCTCCTTCTCTGTTTCAGTAATGCATGGGAAGGAAAGCTAAATGACTCCCAGAATCTTTTTGGAGGGTATTATTACTTTCCCATTTCCATTTTTACCCCTTTTGGCAGCTGCTTTTGGAAACTTCCACAGTCAAATGGAGTCATTTGCCATTATCAGGATGCCCAATAACTTGATTCTTCAACGTCTAACACTCATTTCTCATATCTTGTCCATGAGCAGCACCAGTTCGGCAGGGCAGGGGTGAGAGAGCCCAGCAGCATCATTCGCGTGCACACGGCTCAACCTGGCGACTCAATGCTCTGTGCGTGGGGCCGGGTGCCGGGGACTGGTAGTGTCTGGTGTGCTCCGTGCTGGCTCGCTTCTAGCACTTGTTGCCTGCATCGCCGCTGCCAACACCACCACCATTATGCTTCTCTCCTGTTCCGCCCCGACCTCCACCTTGGTCCCTGCCCAACTCCCCTGGTGGGATCTTAAGGAGAAATCCTTGGGTGCAGATGCTGGCATGGGAGAACCACCCCAGATTAAGACAGGTCGTGTTTTGTCCGTCAGCAACAGCACTCAGCAATTTGACATAGACATTATTTTAGATTTGCAGAGAGGAAAGGACAGCCCGTTCTATATTGATAAGATTTCAGCAAGATTCAAAGAAAGAAGAAGAAGAAAACCAAAACTTAATGCATTACCATGTAACGCCTTGGTTCCTAGTTCCTTAATTAGGCCCATGGTTTAGCAGAGTGCACCATCTCAATACACAGATGGTTTTTATGTAAAATTTTTTTTTTCAAATGTTAATTTCCAGTGACTGATGTTCTGTGCCTAAATCATTTTCCATTGTTTGTATTTGATAAGAACTGTATTTGAACTGCTCCTTTATAAGTTGGAGTCTTTTGTAATGGGATTTAACTTAGTGGTTTTAGAGGTGTATGAAAAATGTTAAGCTGTGTATTGTGCTTGAGAGTTTGAAAAATTCTTAGTTGCAGCTAATTTAAGGGGGAAAAATTAAAACAGGTGATTAGCAGCTGCTTTCGGTTTTGAATGCCCTCGCTTAGGGGTTTTGTGTTTGCTTATTCGTGTGCAAATTGGTGTGGTTATTTTGGACGGGTTGAGACAGCCAGCCAGCACTGGCACCTCCTGGCCAGCTGCCTGGAGGCCCATTCAGGGGACCCTTCCCCAGTTCTCCCAGGCAGATTAGTTCCTGCCTAGCTGCTGGGTGCTTGCCCTCTCCCTCACCATTCAGGCCTTCCTGGGAACACAAAGGAGGTCTGGCCCCATTCCTCCTTGTTCCCTGATACCAAGATGCCTCTTCCCCTGGAGCAGAGGACTCCTTTTCCAGCCAAGAACTGCACATTGGTGACTGCAGCTCCTGTCCCCTTGTTTCGGTTCTGAACTTCTGGTCCCCCAGGTGACAGCCTCTGGATAGCCTTAGGCTCCAGGACGCACCCCTCAGGTTCTAGGAACCCCCATCTCCCTCTGCTGCTGGTGGGGAAAACAAGTTAGGAAGCAGTGGTCTGGGGCCGGTTAGGGAACCCCACTTGGGCAAAGACCTTCACTCTCTGCTGCTCTGCCCCAGACCTTGGGCTTTCTTGGCTCCATGGGGTCGCGCTTGCTCGGCCCTGATCCCTGCGCTTGCCAAGGCTAGCAGAGCTTTGTACAGGCCGCTGCTGCTTACTTATTAACAATGACGCCAGCTCCCTTTCCAGGCCCTTGTGGCTGCATCCTGTTCACTTAAAGGTGGAATCACGACCTGCCGGACTTGATTTTTCAGTTGAGGGGCTTTTGTGTATGTGTCGTCTTTCTTTGCCCAGTAAGAGGATTGTGTTTTCATTCACAGAGATTTCATCAGTAAATACGAAGGGAAAATGCTCAGGGGGAAATGCTTGCAGTTCAGATTAATAATCACCCTCCCCCACTCCCCTCCTTTTTTTTTTTTTTTTTTGGCAAGCTAAAGGTGCTCCCTCATTGCTCTTACTGAGTCTTTGCCTGGCCTCACCTTTGACCTTCGTGGATGTGACTGCAGCCAAGATTCCTGCACATCCCATCTCCCCTCTGGGCTCAGTGGGTCACCCTTTCTTTTCCTACTTGTGTCGTGAATGGTACTCAGTGACCCACCAGAACACCGTATGGGGCCGCTGTTTGGGGCCCACAAGGCTCCTAGTTACAGGCCTTGGTGACTGTTTGCCCCTGAAGAAAAGCAACAGTGAAAAGTTGAGGGCAAAGAAAGGAAGGGGAAGACCGCTGTGGGTTTTGTTTTGTTTTTCTGGACAGCGTCTGTACCTGTAAAGCCAGAATGACTTCTGCAGGCATCTTTGTCCAGATGGGTTCCAGTCATGGGTCATAGTTGGCTTTTCTGAAGATGGCAAAGATCAAGGTTCAATACTTGCCAGATCACATGTTTAGTGATTCAGGTCATTAGGAACTTGGGTTCTTCAGGGTTGTTCCTCGGCGCGGGGAGGGGGGGCATCTGGATCCATCCACAAAGACTCTTAATGCAGTTGTCTGTCAGAATGTGGGTAGGGAAATGGGGATGGCTGTCTAGACCAGTTAGCAGGTGGTCCTCCGTCCTTGCCAGAGTTGCCCTTCGTTTTTCCAGGCATTCCCAGAGGAGCGCTTTAGATTGTACCCATCTCTAGTTCCTGGAACCAGAACCATTAGATCCCGCTGCTTGGGTCAAGGTGTATGTGTGGGGGGACCTTTAGGAAAGCCACCTAGTCAAAAGCAGTTGGAGGTCCCCACTTTGGCTGACTCTGTGGGTATTTTAATCTTACTATGAATGCAGCTGCAAGGGAGATGGAAGACGCTGATAGTTAAGTGCAGGGACCTTGAAATCAGAAAGACCAGGGCTCAAAATTGAGCTCTCAGCCTCTGTGATTGTGGGCTGGGAGGTACCTGTCTAAATCTCACTTCTTCATCTCTAAAATGGGCTCCCCCAGGGTCATGTGGGTGAGCCCTCACGGAAAGCTGGTAGTGGTATTGGTAATAGTGTTGGACGGCAGGATATGTGCCAGTCATGGGTGGGGAAATCACATGTGCGGTCCAGTGGCTGTGGTCAGCCGGTGACATGTACATTGCAGGACCCTGTCTGCTATAGCATGCTCTGCTGCCTGCCCTGGGAAGTACCTGCTCTGGGGTGCGAGCTGAACCCCACTCCCATTTCCTTTCCTGTAGGCTTACTCTGCTTTCTTCCTGTGCACAGTATAGTTTTTAATCCCCTTATGAGTGTTCTTCTGGTCACACTGCCTTAGCTGCGCCTCTGCCCTGCACCTCACATGATGTCACTCAGCACCTTTTGTCCGTGACTTGGTGTGTTCTGGGAAACTCTTTGCAGAAACTGAGAGCCTGGCCTCCACCTTACACTCAGGAAGTCCCCTCCTGGTGTCCCAGGCTCAGCACCAAAGAGGTGATGTGGATGCTATCTTCCAGAAAGTTCTTTGCCTTTGAGCATGGTGGGAAGAGGGAATGGAAGTTGGCCCTGCATTTTGTGTGCTAGGGCTGGGCTCTGCAGCCCCTCCGAGCAGACATGGGACTCCTGGGGGGACTCCTGTGGACTGAGATTTAGGATGAGGGGAGGAGATGGGCTGTTGATGCATCGCTAGTGCATATCCGCTTAGTTTGAATCTGGGTGGAATTTGTACCCTGCCTTGCTTCACAGAAGATTGTGGGTGTCACTGTTGAAACAATAATTCCTCTTTAAAACTTTACCTTTGCCTACCTGGTGGAGCCTCTTGTCTCTGGGAGGAGACTGCCTTGGCAATGGCTAAGGGCCCTCACCTGCTGGATTCAGGCTTCCCTGGGAAGCATATAAGGTTTGAGCAGAGGGTGGCTCAGGGCTGGGTGCAAGAGAAGAATATATATCTAGGGGCTCTGGCTCCACTCTCTAGCTCCAAAGCCAACTTGCCCTTGTTCTCTGATGCTCTCCTGGCCCTTGAAGGCCCCAGGAGCCCGGAGCCCACTAGTCTGATGTAGTAGTACTGAGGTGGGTGTTGTTTCTGGATGTTTGTGCAAACCCACAAGAAGAAACTATTACTGCTGGCATTGATGCTCCCGGAGAGATTCTTCTCTGGGTTCTTAGTTCTATTAAATTTTAAGAATCCCTTATTGCTTCCACAGAAGAAAAATTTCAGAAAATGGGAAAAGTGAATATAATATTTTGCTCAATATTAAAAGTTAATTTAAAGCAGACCCAGAAGCCAAGACAAGTGTTTTTTTCTTTCCTTCATTTGGTGATATAATTGACCCTTTGCACCTCCATACAGCTTAATACGCATTGGGCAGAGGCTAATTACAGGGCATGTAGGTGCCACACGGGTAAGGGGGAAATGCAGATTCCGTGTGAACTGCCTTGTTTTGATGGTTCTAACTTGTCCATAACATTTGTCACGGATTTTAACAAGAGGAAAAGAGCATGGGGGAGATACTGAGTGTCTCCAGTCTGCTTCCCTAGATGGGGGGACTGCATGGGGGACATGTTGTGAACCTGTGCTTTCTGAAGCCCCCAATTCAGAGTTGCTTGTTTTCATTTTTAGTTGTGATGGAGATTGAACCCAGGGCCTGCACCAAGCTAGCAAACGCTTTACCACTGAGCCACATCCCCAGCTGAACCCCAAATTCAAACAAGTGCCCTAATATCTCTCTCCTGGGTCAGTTTGGATATGCAGATGTGGTCAATCTTCCAAAGGTAGCACAGTGAAATCCCATTTTCTCATATATTTTGCAAATTGTCATTGCCAGAAAATAGAAGATACACAAAACCGAGTTCTCCTGGAATAGATGGAATTTATTTCTGGCACTGGAATAATTGACTGTCAGGAAGGGGCTGTACTCTGGTGGCCTGTGTTCTTTTCCTTCTGGAGGTGAGCACCCCTTAACTCGGCTGGGACCAGAACTGCGGGGATGGCCCATGGAACCATCTGGAACCCAGGGGAGGCAGGATCTTTGTGAACACATTCTCCTTGTCAGAGAGTGATGGACGTCAGTCTTGCAGTTTGTAGAAGCAGAGCCGGGCTCAGGCATTTAAATTAAATGTAAATTCCCATCTCCATCGAAGTTTTGTTCTGTCACGGTGCTGGGTGAGAGAAGTCTTTGCTTGCCTGTGTTTGGTGGCACAGCGTTCAACCAGGATCCCCTGGTGTTCTTGCCAGGAAAGGCCCCTGGATGATCTGAGAGGGGAGTGGATGAAGTCACTTGTCTGTGGTCACCTGGCTCACCATGGAAATTAATATCTGACCCGAGTCTGTTTGCCGAGTGAGTTTATGGCTTGCTACGTGGCTGTTGTAATGATCCATTGACTGTTGCAACTGCATTTCATGAGAATTTTATTTCATAGTTCTGAAGTTTGAGTCCATAAATCTTTTGAACTCGAGGTTTCAAGTTGGAGGAGCCATGTGGTTCTAGGAAGGCAAAAAAGCGCCAAGCTTATTTTTCCTGCCCGTGTGCTCTGCCCTTCTTTTCATTCTTTACACACCACCCCTTTGATATTTCCTGCATGACAGAAATTCATGCTCAAGTGTTTATCTTGATGTAATGCCGTTCACAGAATATTTGTATTAAAAAAATAATCTGGAGAGGGCCATGTTCAATCCAAGTGCATGATTTAATTGTAAAGTTTTCAGTAAAAAAAAAATAAATAAATAAAAATAAAAAAACAAAGCTGTTGGAACCCTTCTGTGTTGCTTGGTGATGGGAATGTAAAATGGTGCGGCTGAGTTGGGAGATGGTATGGCCGTCCCTCAGAAAGGTGCACCCACCCAGCATTTCCACTCTGGTTATATACCCAAGAGATTAGAAAGCAGGGACTTGAATAGATGTTTGCACACCAGGGTTGTGGAAACCACCTACATGTCCACCAGCAGATCATGGATTAATAAAATGTGGCATATACAAGAGCTGGAATATTACTCAGTCCTAAAAAGGAAATTCTGACACATGCTACATGATGGATGAATCTTGAAGACATTATTCTGAGGGGAATAGACTAGTCACACCCCCCACTTTTGGTACTGGGGATTGTCCCCAGAGGCACTTAACCACTGAGCCACATCTTCAGACTTTTAATATTTTATTTAGAGACAGGATCTCATAGAGGTGCTTAGGGCCTCCCTGAGTTGCTGAGGCTGGCTTTGAACTTGTGATCCTCCTGCTTCAGCCTTATGAGCTGCTGGGATTATAGGCGTGCGCCACTGGGATTATAGGCATGTGCCACCGCGCCCGGCACTTGTGATCCTTTTATATGAGGTTTCTCAAAAAGCCAAATTCATAGAGACAGAAAGTGGAATGGTGATTTGATATTATCTATATATTTTCCACAATAAAAACATAATAAGTGAAGATAGGTAGGAGGCCCTGAGTGGGTGGTGGTCAGGTTTCTCTTCAACCAGGTTGGTGAGAAGCTGCCCTCCAGATGTGCTTTGAACATCTTTGAACATCCTAAAGTGTGGCCCAGGCTGGTCTGTCCACTTGAGCCCACTCATGTGGACCCCAGACCCCAGGCCCCCTGGCTACGAGGCCCCCAGCCTGTGCTGACCTGTACGTATGTTCCTTTTGAGGATTGGGTGGGCAGAAGCAGCTCCCACCTGAAACCTGCTCTCTGGGTTGTTTTACGTGATAATTATTGTGTTCTATTTTAAGCTGCTTCTCTGCATTTGGTAAGTGTCTGGGATTCTGTTTTTGTTAACTCTCTCTGTGAGACACAATAAAAGAACAGAGAGACTTGGTGTAGGTGGGGAGGGGCTGGAGCTGGGTCGGCTGGGTTTGGAGACACCGTCCCTCCCGTGCAGCCAGAGACTAGATTCCCTTTGGGTGAAGGCTGAGAAAAGACGAGGCTTAAAATAAAAGAAAATACATATTTTCCCTGCTCTGGAAACACGCTTGGCTCCAACACAGCAGGTGGCCGAGGAGCTCAATCTGTGGAAGGCATCAGCGCTTTCAGTGCAATCAAAGTTAAGTGCAGAAATTTAATTAAACGGCATCAAGGATGGCAGAAACTTTGTAAAGCTGCAGTGCATTGTCAAATTCAACAATTATTTCAAGGAACACAATCCACAGATGGCGTCTAATTGATAAATTAAGGTTCTGCTTCTCTAATGGGCATGCATTTAAGCCCGATTTCCACCCATACAATAACCATTGCCTCACGAAGCCCCCTACCCCACTCCTGCTCCCTCGTCCCCGCAAGGAAAAGCCACATCGCTCCCCCAGACAGCACCCTGGAAACACGACATTGGGTCTTCAGCGGTGTGAGGACCTCCGACTTCTTTTCCTGTGAGCCCAGAGTCCCCATTTGAGAGCCTTGTCCCAAGAACAGTAGGACTTCTTTGGGCCTGTGTGTCCTTTCTGCTCTGCTAACCCGGATGTGTGGCTCAGATCTGCCTGCATGGGCTATTTATTTATTCATTTTTTTTTTCCTTTTTAGAACGGCTGGCTTTTATCCTCCATGGCACAGGATTTTTGCCCGAAACAAAAGCCTCAATTTATTTATTCTTTCTAAAAAAATTCAACAAAACCCTCTGTTTTTCAGACCTCGCGGTACTTCCTGTCTGTTAGCAGTTGATACCCAACTAACTTACTTTTATTTTTTTTTTAAACAAAAACAAAAACAAACAAAAAAACTAACAAAAATAACTTGCTGTCTCCTAAGGTCCAGCCATGTTCAGAGAAATATCTCTTGTATTGAGACCCAGTTTGGGGGGGAAAAATTTGCAGGTCTTGACTGTTTACCAGAATTTTATTTTGCAGATGAGAAATTTGAGGGGCAGTGGTTTTAGATGGCTTGCCTTGGGAAAAGTTCTGGGTTGTTCCTACCGATGGAGGAGAGACCTTTGAACACATCAGGGATCCCTCCTTTAAATGGTGGTTCCATTTATTTATTTGTCCCACCAAGTATGCACTGGTACTGTTATTGCTTCTCTGAATGCAAAGAGGAAAGGAGGGTGCTCCTCCTGCCTGCATGGAGCCCATAGGGAGGTGTGGGGACAGACACTGTGCTGAAGCCACAAGTGGACGCATCAGTACAACCTGCAGAGTATCTGGAGGAAATGGTGGAATGACATGACAGCCTAGTCCAAGGGGCATCTGTTGGGAGCTTCAAGGAGTGACTGCATGGGAGGAAGGACTTAGCATGAACCGAGTTAGGTCAGGAGGGCTGGAGGAGCAAGCTCGAGAGCTCCGTGTACTAGAAAAGCCCAGAAAAGGGCACATGGGGGGAGGAAAGGGCATGAGAAGGTTGGTGACTGGTGGCTCATGTCATAGAGGTAGATTAGAGCCCACATGCATTGAGCACTTACTGTGTTCCTGGTGCCATTCAGAACTTTATATACTTTGCTCCTGGATGTACCTCAGTATCTTCTATAGTGCCTTGTGCACAGTAGAGTTGCAGTGTTTGTTGAATGACTACACCATTCGTCCCTGTGATGGGTATTATTATCCTGACTTTTTATTTGGGGAAACATAGGCCAACAGGGGGTGATGAATTTGTTCTAGGTCTGGGGCTTCTGAACAGATCAGTTTTGGTGCTGGAGTCTGTCCATCTCCCCCACCTGGGCCTTTTACCTTCACCTAAAAGGAATGATGTGTGCACACCTGGTGTTGGGGTCTGTAATTAACAACCCTGATACCCTGTACCGTAAGTCAGTATTTTCATCTCTTGAAAGAAAGAAGAAATACCCCACATGAAACAGTTAGTGGTGGAGAGGGTCAGATTCCAAACAGAAGTTTTGCACAAGTGGCAGCCAGGTCCAAGACTTAACTGGATGACAGTGGCCTGTCTTTGCTCCATATTGAAGTTGTTCTAGAACGGGAATGCAGAGGGGATTGGGGGCAAAAGAATAGATCATATTTGCTTATTTCTAAGGTATGACGGTGGGGATGCCACGGCAGAACCCTTTTTAATTGCCTCCTCCTCTGTCTCTCCCCCCCCCCCCCCCCCCCATGGCGTAGGTGGCTTTTAGAATTCTGCGTAGTCCCTGGGGGGCGAGGATCCTGTGCCCGGAATGCCAGCTGATGTGGTTGAATGGCTGTTGGCTGTTTATTTGCTAGTCTGTCGGTACCAACACAGTGTTCTTGAGTTCGGAGGCCCAACAGTGTTTCAACCCCTTCCTCCCCCGTATCTAAATATATCCAACTAGTCAATCAGACTTGGCAGCCGTCAGGGCTGTGGCTGTCAGATTGAGTTTGCCTTGGATCCTCTGAACTCTTGGCTTGTTTTCCCAGCTCGAAAGTGTATTCAAATAGTGATATCCAAATTAGACTTGCAAACGCACACCCAGGTAGGGGACTTGTAGGGAGGGATGAGGCAGCATTTTGGTACAAAAATGGCATTTCCTTCTCTTTCGCTCTCAGCCGTGGAGCAGAGACGGAGCTATGCTTGAGGGGGATGGCTTCACGCTGGGTGAACGAGATGCGTGGGTGTGTTTTCCTGAATTGTGATTAATTTTTTTTTCTTTAATTTTAAGCTGTATCAGGAGAGAGAATGAGAAATTGGTTGCTGATAGAAAGTACTCTGAGGTCATGGTGGATGTGTGCGGGCACAGATGTCATGTTGCGCAGAACTGGCCCTGGGGTGCCCTGGTCGTGGGCAGGAGGACGCTGGGAGAGTCCCAGGCCTTGGAGAGAGTGATGCTTCCACAACTGGCCGCGTGGGCCCCGGCAGCCCCTTTCCTCGCTTCCTCACACTGCTCCTGTAGCCTAGGAACAGGACCCAGCTCCTGGTCTCTCCCCAGGGGTTTGTTAAGAGGGACTTGTGGGAGGCCAACCAGGAGGTTTTAAATCCCTACCTATAAGGTACCCTGAGCGCTCCAGGAGGAGCCATTATAAATACACGCCCTGAGCGTCATCCAGGTTGCTTATCTGTGAAGAAGTGTCCCTCCTAGAGAGGTCACCCATGGTAAGAGCTGTGCCCGCAGTTCCCATGGGACGCCCCCTTCCTAGCTGTATAGTGTCCCAAAGGCCCAGTGGCAGTTGGAGTCTACAGATCCTCCTCCAGCATCAAGCAGCCGCATTTGGTTTGTAGGTTTCTGGCCTTAGGTGGGTTCAGAGAGGGTGGCGTTAAAGGCAGTTCACCAGCTTGGGAACTCAGAGCACAGAAAAATGTAAGCTCCAGACTCTGTTCTTAAGCAGCCCCCAGGACACCAAGAACAACGTCTTGCAAATGAATGAACTAAAAAGGTGCTTTGCAAATTGTGGTTTGAAATCCCTGGCCATCTCTGCCACCCTTTCATGGGGTCTGTAGTGTTAAATCCCACCCCCATAATCATCCTAAGACTCAGTCTTTTTTACTCTCCTCCTTTCGCCAGCATACAGTGGAATTTTCCAGAGGCTGCATGACCCGTGTAGTCGTCAGGCACTGTTCTGAGTGGTTTTGATTCATCTCATTTAATGGTCACGGCGTTTCTATGAGGTGTAGTCATCCCATTTTACGGATGAAGAAACAGAGCCAGAGAGTGGTTACTTGCATTTGGCCAAGGCCACACGGGATCCAGGTGTCAGGTTTCATGCCTCCTGGTCTTGACACCTTATCCTGTGTCCCTGGGGAGAGCGGGGACCAGTAGTGTGGAGGAGTTCAGGGGAGAGAGGAGCCAGAATAACCTTCACTGTCCCCTTCTTGACAAGAATAGAAGACAGGATAAAGGGCCTGGGAATGAAGTATTGTTAACCAGACTGGTAAATCAATAGACTAATTAAAAATCAAACACTTTTAAACACTGTTGCTGGGTTAATTGTAAACCCACATTGAAACGTTAAAACTTGTCCAGCCCATGAGTTTGAATTATTAACCGAGTGAGTTAATTTCCAGCCATCAGTTTAGGTTCACTGTGAAAACCACAGTTAGCAGAAGGGGAATTTGTGTGCCCTTTCCTGCTCGGGCCTGCCTTGGCAGTTACTGGTGCTGCTGTTTGCATTTTTAATCAGAATATCTTAAACATTAGGCAGAACCTCACAAATTCAGACAGATCATGGGAAAGGACTCTTTGAGTCACTGAGGGGTTGGATTTACTTGTACCTTTCCTAATGGAAGAAATGCCACTGTTTTGCCCCATATCACAGCATCCAGTGGGGAGAAAGGACCCTTTTCAAAACCCTTTTGGCTTCTAGTGCTGGGTCCCAGGCCACAGTCAACTGCTGCTTCTGTTGCTCTTGGATAATGTTTTCTGCCCCAAGAGGCCATGTCCTAGGGGAGGGAGTCCAGATTCAGCCCCAAGGTATCTGCTCTGGAGCAAGACCTCTAGGATATTCAGTGATGGCCACCTGACCCCAAGATGTTTCTGTTGGGATTTCAGCAGAGACCCTGCTACCCCTGCCCAGATGCAATTTAGCAGCAGCTGCAGTTAAATTTAAGTTTCTGAGTTGCGGTTGTAACCTGCCCCGCTGGTGGATCCTGCGAAAGCTGGTGGTCCCTTCACCCAGAGAGATGCTCTGTGGCAGTCACAGGGAGCTTTGCACTGAGGCTGGGGCCGGGCAGATCCTTGGTGCCGGACATGGGTGACCTCACCAGAGGCAAGAAACCCCATGGTGAAGTCACGAAGCAGGCGGGCTGTTGATGATCCTAGTAGTTCACTCCGACTTGCACAGCGTTTAATTTTTTCCAGAGTTCTTTATGAGATGGTCTTACTTGATCCCCAGGAGACTCCTGTGAGGTCCATTATATAGTTATTTTATACATGACACATGCGGGAAGGCTCGGTAACTTCCTTGAGTGCTGCTGTTTTCTTGTTAATTTGCTAAATGGGCTTTAAAAAAGGAGATAAATGTAAATTTTGGCTCCATAAAATAGTCACATTTCAAATGCTCATGACTGCAATCAATTAATTAAAAAATAGGATAAAATACTCTTCCCACCACACACATGGCAAGTGTGTAATGTTTGTTCCGTTGGGACAGCTGATGGGGTCACTTTATGAGATCGGCCTGCGATAAAAACCACTCTCCACTCCAACTTGGACGTTGACAGAAAGGAGAGACTTGGGTCGTTTGTTTATTTAGAACATTGATTACTGCTTCTGCCCTCCTCTTCCAGTTACAAAAATGTAGGGACGTTTTGGAAAACCACCAAAACTGAGTAGAAGTTCCCTTAACCCCAGGACTTAACCATTTAGAGGTGTTCATCATTAACATTTCCGCCATCCTGTTTTTCTTTTCAAGGAGAGAGAGAGAGAGAGAAAGAGAGATAGAGATTATTTGCTAATTTGCTTTTACAGCTATATCATGAATCTTTCCCCCTGCCATTTGCTATTTTTATGATGTGGTTCTTACTATCTGTGGAGTATTGTGATGTAACGGTTATATTTTGTGACCAAAGCCTACTCTGAGTTAGCTTGTTAATAATTTATTACTATATAAAACACTGGAATATCTTTGTACAATACCCCTTACCAACATCTCTGGTCCCCTCCTTGCAACAGATATCTTTTTTTGGGGTGTGTGTGTGTGCAGGGGATTGAACTCAGGGGCACTTGGTACACATTCCCAGCCCTATTTTGTGTTTTATTCTGAAACAGGGTCTCACTGAGTTGCTTAGCGCCTCACTTTTGCTGAGTCTGCCTTTGAACTCGCAATCCTCCTGCCTCAGCCTCCAAAGCCGCTGGTATTACAGGTGTGAGCCACTACATCAGCCTGCAACAGGCATCTAGAAGTAGAATTTTTGGGTTAAAAGCCATTTTTTTTTCTCGGTACTGGGGATTGAACCCAAGGCTTTGTGAATGCTAGTACTAATGTACTACTGAGCCACATCCCCAGCCCTAAGGCTATGCATATTTTAAAGGGGGTTTTATACATATACACACACATAAGTGTGTGTGCATGTGTAATAAAATTATATGACATTACGTATCTTTTTATGTTTAAAAATATCCAAATAGCCATATTGTATTTTATAGGTATATTTATATATAATCTTTTAAAACTCATTTTTAATCTCGTGTTGCTCCCATAAGGGTAAAGGGTGCTACTTTATACCATAACCAAAGGCTTGAAGGAGTAACTTAGTTTTATTTTTGTTTTTTGGCATTGGAGATAGAACCCATGACTGTTGTTTTACTGAGCTGCATCTTTATTCCTTTTTACTTTTATTTTGAGATAGAATCTCATTTAAGTTGCTGAGGCTGGCCTCGAACTTGTGATCTTCAGATCCCAGCTTGTGGAGTCACTAAGATTACAGGTGTATGCCACCATGTCTGGCACAAAAGTTAACTTAATTTTTAAATATTAACAAGTATTGGGGCTGGGGATATGCCTCAAGCGGTAGCGCATGCGTGCAGCCCGGGTTCGATCCTCAGCACCACATACCAACAAAAAGATGTTGTGTCTGCCGAGAACTGAACATAAATATTAAAAAAAAAATTCTCTCTCTCTCTCTTTCTCTTTAAAAAAAAAACCAAGTATTTATAAAAGTGATATCTAGGGCTGGACGTGGTGGTGCACGCCTGTAATCCCAGCCACTGCAGAGGTTGAAGCAGGAAGACCCTGCCTCTAAATAAATAAATAAATAAATAGGGCTGGGGGATATAGCTTAGTGGTAGAGTACTTGCCTAGCACGTGCGAGGCCCTGGGTTTGATCCCTAGCACCCCCCCCCCCCCAAAAAAAAAAGTTTATGGTAAGCATCTTCATTTGTGCTAAAGAGTAAAGCTGAATTTTTAAAAGACGGGCATTTCTCAACTCAGCTACAGTTGTGTATTCTCTTTCATTGCCCCCCTTCGGTGTGGCCTGCAGCTCTTTCTTTCGGGCTTGTTGACCTGCTTATTTATCTTTGGCACACTGGCCTACCCACCTGCGAATCTTACTTGGTTAACATTTATCCAGGCTTGAGGATGGAAATAGTTTTCTTCTGAATCAGAACCTTCGTTGTAACCATCCCCAGAAACTACCACCACCGTGGTGAAAAGAGGGGAGTGTGAGGAGGCTCTACCTACCCTCTTCTGTTTACATTTGGGTAATGCCAAAAAGTATGAAAATTAAAAGGTGACCTGCAGTCTCACTGCACAGAGAATCATGGTCAACATGTTGATATATTTCTTTCTTTCTTTTTTTTTTTTTTTTTGGTGGGGGGAGGGCATACAGATCAACAGATTGCAAGGGGAGCTCTGCCTGTTTTCTGTGTATTTTATATTTTATCATACATAGCAGCAACAGGTACTTTCCTTTGTAAAAAAATACAAGTCACACAGAAACAAGTCCTACCACTACTCTCTCTAGAAGAAACTCTCAAGTGTGCTATCCACACCCTCTGCCTCCACCTCCTAGTCCTACTATGTGTACCCTTTCTTCATAGGAAATGTTCAGTGCCAGGTGAAAGTCTGTCCCAGGCCATGATTTTGAAAGTCACCACTCAAGTAGGAAGCGAGAACAGTTTCTTTTTCCCCCCACTGAGATGCATTGATTATATTGATTAATCAATTACAAAAATAAATTCGGATTTTAAAGGGCATCATCTAGTTTCCTGTTCTCGTTTTACAGATCACAAGTTCAAACATTAGTAAGTGCCTGCCCAGGTCAGGTCAGTTAGCCAGTCTGAAACAAAACTGAAATGCCAGGTTCTGGGTTATGTCGTTTAAAATACTTAACTTCTTGCAGTGCTGGAGCAAGCACTCTACCTTTGAGCTATACCTCCAGCCTTTAAAGAGAAAAGTCTCTTTTGCAGAATTGAATCCGTTCCTGTCTAGGTAAGCACAAAAGAAATTGTTGGAGGGCTTTATAATGTCTGCAGGAATCGTTAGAAGTGGGAGAGAAACCAGTTGGCAGTGTTTTCAGGAGCCCCCCCTCAGAGCCACACAGCAGATCTGGCTTTATTTTTTTTTGGGGGGGGGGGCGGGCTACCAGGGATAGAAAATGGAGACACTTAACCACTGAGCAGCATCCCCAGCCCTTTTTATTTTGAGACAGGATCTCTCAGAGTTGCTTAGGGCTGCATTCAGTTGCTGAGGCTGGCCTTGAACTTGGGATCCTCCTGCCTCAGCCTCCCAAGCTGCTGGGATGACAAGTGTGCACCCAGCTAGAAATATAGGTCTTGAAAGTAGTTAATCTCGACAGTCACTGGCAGTCCCTCCAAATCAGGAAGCTGATAAAACCGCTGATGGGTTCAGAACCACTGTCACCACGCTTTCTGACCTGGAAACTTCCATTGCTGCCATGGCCCTGCCATGATCCTGTCCAGAAAAACAGATTGGCCATGTGGGGGTGGTGGTCAGTGAAGACTCAGGACATTGCTGCTGAATAACCAAGCATCTCCCTCACCATGCTGCCAGAGGAAGCAATTAAAGCACAGAACACCCCACTTCCCCTTTCATACCTAGCTGCAGGGCAATCTGAATTAGTGATCCTTAATTTTTCAAAGGTTGGAATGGAAAATGGGCACCCGTTTACCTTGTCTACTTAGCAATTGAGTAAAGACACCAAAAGATACAAAATCTGCTGGAGCCTTAATTTATGGCTGTGTAGGTTAGACTAGCAGGTGATTAGCAGCCTTCCCAGGCTTGAGCTGGTCAAGTAGGTCAGCAGCCTGTCCCAGGAGGCTGCATGAATAGCATTCTCCTGGGTGGTCCAGAACAAGGGGCCCCAGAGAAAAGAAGCCTTGGGAAGAGCAGATGGGGTTCTACTCCAGAGTCGTTTGCTTTACTCCTCAGGTGGGTGTAGCTAGAAACCAATCTGAGTGTGTAGAAACTGTGGTGAAATACAGAATTGTGTGTCAGATGGCGTGGAATTCTGAGTAGCTGTGGAGACCAGGGGCTGAGCAGGTTGGGAGCCGGGCTGTTAAGCCAGGCAGGCTTCTTGGAATAGCTGAGGATGAGGAGGACATGGTGACAGAACAGTATCCCACAATTAAGAGCCAATAATGACGTTAGGTCGTGTGTTTCAGGCAAGAATGTGGGCACAGAGGCCACGCTGAGTGGACATGTTTGGGGCACTCAGATACAATAGCCTGGTGGGAATGGAGAGTTGTGTTGGGTGCAAACAAGGACAAAGGTAGGGATGAGGGGCTGGCTGTGCCCCCCCCCCCCACCTTCTCCTTTCATGTGTGTGGCCCGTACACCTGGAGGCTGCCGTTCCCACAGCCAAGAGCCGTGAACCCCCTTTGCTGATTTTGGTTTTGGCCGCCTAGGAGCAGCCCACTGAGTCAGCAGGTCCTGCCTTTGAACTCGTGCTCACCTGCTTACTTTAATTAGATGATAGGTAGGTTCCCTTACCTTCCCCAGGGAAGGTTTCTCCCTTCAGGTGATCAGCTATTTGATGCCAGCATGGGATTAGAGCTGCCTCTGTCCAGTTTCCCCTGAGGCCCCGTTACAGGATGTCTGTGATAGAACAGTCACATGTTGAAACAAGTGAAGGCTGAGTTGCTTGGCAAGTCCACACAGACTGATACCGCCGGTGCCTTTTCAGGTTTGCTGAGCACACTCGCACGAGATCCGATTTGGTCTTCAGAGGGAAATCACAGAATACCCAGGAATAGCATCCCATTTCATAGATGGGGAAACTAAGGCTGAGGGAGATCAAGGGTCTTGCTCAGGGCCAGGTAGTCAGCAAACTGCAGGTCTGGGATCCAGCCCATTGCTCTCTCCTCCAGGTTGAGCCAGTGTCCGCTTAGATTTGGCTTTCAGGTAAGGATTTATTATTGAGTTCAACTCAACAAATGTGTTCCCACACTCTGTGTTAGCTTCCTCAACACAACACAGCTCAATACAACCACACAGTGTTGCTCTTTCCACCTGCCAGATCCCTTCTGTCTTCCAAGGGATTCCCTGAAAAGCACAGCGTCCCATGGCTCAATAACAGGTATGTGCTGGATGCGGTGGTGAACGCCTGTACTAGGGAGGGCCGAGGCAGGAGGATCACAAGCTCAGAGCCAGCCTCAGCAACTTGGCGAGACCCGGTCTCAAAATTAAAAATAAATAGGGGCTAGGGTTGTAGCTCAGCGATTGTGCACTCATCTGGCACGTGTGAGGTACTGGGTTCGATCCTTAGCACCACATAAAAATAAATAAATAAATAAATAAATAGATAGATAGATAGATAGAATAAATTAAGGTATTGTGTCCATCTACAATTTAAAAATAAATAAATAAAAGGGTTGGAGATGTAGCTCAGTGGTAAGCACCTGTGGGTTCAATCCCTAGTTACCCCTCACCTCCAGGGTGAAAAAAGGAAAGTAAGAACAGGTATGTGAGATGTGGACCACTTGAGACCCTGTGTTTTGGAGTTGGAGAAACTTTTGCTCGGTGGATTCACTGGTGGTCTGGTTTTTAGGTTGGATTTTAAAATTCTCTAGAATTTGAATTCTGAGGTGCACACCCCATCTTCCTAACCTCCTTGAACAGCTTGTGTTTATCAGTAGCTAATTGGCTAAATGTTCACATTTTAGAAGCAGAGTCTTAATCTTTTGGGAAAATGGGGCATTGCCACTGCTTTCCACACCCAAGAATTTCTGCCCTTTGCCTGGGGACACATGGACTGCTAAGATCCGCTTGTGAATGAGATCCACCCTCCCCAGCTCCTTTCACCCTGGACTGGGAGGTGAGGCTCATGGTTATTCTGGCTGCCCTTTTGACCTCCCAGGACCTTTTTTTTTTTTGGTACTGGGGATTGAACCCAGGGGTACCTTACCACTGAGATATCTATCCAACCCTTTTTATTTTTTATTTTGATATAAAGTTGCCCAGACTGGCCTTGAACTTGCAATCCCCTTGCTTTAGCCTCCTAAATTACTGAGATTACAGGGATATGCCATTGGGCCTGGCCCAATACCCTTTTTAAGGTTCCTGGGAGAGAGTCGGAGAGGGAAGGAATGAACCAAAGCTGACCTCGGGTATTGAAGTTCGTCTTTAACTCTGACTTGGATCAGGGCGTTCAATTCTCCACAGCAGTTCCATAGAAATGCCTCTGCCCTGTTACAGCACCCTTTCACGTTGTGTTACTGTGACCGGCTACTCACCCGGAATTCCGTGTTGGTCAAGAAAAGGCCAGGGAATCTGGGGCAGTGGCGGGTGAGTGTGGTACAGTCAAGTGCAGCAGATGGTGGAGGGCCTGCTGTGCACAGAGCTGAGTGCCTATTCACCTGGGCAGGGACTTGCCCTGTGAAGGTGGTCGTCTTTACCACAAGTAAATTCAAATATATTGGACCATAAATATATTTCCTTGGATTCTGCAAATGGTCCAATTTAGGAAGAAATACATTCATTTTCTTTCTTTGCATGTTTTTTTAAACACCTCCCACCCCCCATGAGTAGGGATGGAAGAGGAGAGAGGTAAACTTTCTCATGTTGTCACTTCATCCTGCCTCAGTGATTGAAGCATTGTGGGAAGTTCTTCCCTTATTTTTTGCTTCTTAGTTTACTGAGTTTAAGGTTGTTGGCATGTCAGGCTTTGAATGTGGTCACTTGGAGACAAGGTTCCAGAGTGGACCAGCCTCCTGTGAAGATTACTGCATTCTTCTCATGCCCACATGGGCTCAAATTGTCACTTGGGGTGAGTGACTGTCTTTGTTTCACGTCCCCACGGTGAACCGGGACCGCACCCCTCTCTGACACCCCTGGGTCAGCATCCCGCCACCATCTACGCACACTGGGCAGACCCATCCAGAGGTGGTTGTTTCCTTCTTTATCCCTCTCATCAAGCATGTCCCCAGATCCTTAAGGAACAAAACCCTAGCACCTTTACCATGTGGCTCTGTTCCTGCTTCACCTCTTTTCCCCTGGCTTCTGGCTCTCCCTGTTTTAAGAATAACATAACAAACCCACCACCTGTCTGCACCACAGCATCGGCTTTCCCCAAACTCATCTCTGTCTCAGAATCCAGTTTCTCCTCCCAAGGGCCCTGGGCTGGGGGAGACGTGGTCTCCCCTGGAACTTTGCGCAAGGGTGTCTTTATTTAATTTGACTGTTGCTGTTATGTGGTGAAACATTCAATAAAAGTCGTGATTTATGAGACATGTGGGGCTGCGGTTGTTTTTTTCGGTTTTTTTTCTTCTTCTTCTTCTTTTTTTTTTTTTTTTTTTTTGCTTTGTCATCTATCAGAGAGAGAAAAGCCAGGCCTGATAATTTCTTGGCACATCCTGTGTTCAGTTAAGAATGTCAGCTGTCAGCCTGTCAGGAAGTTGTTTCTGGGATTGGCTTCTCCCTCCTTTACCTCTTGCCGCAGTCTCCTCTGTAAACAGGCAGAGGCCCCGCTCTGTCCTGCAGGCTGGTGATAAGGGGAGGCCATGGGGAGAGGCTGGTGGCCCCTGCTGTGGCCCCTGCCCTCTGACACCTCTCAGTGGCCACGTGTCCAGTGCAGGTCAGCTCTGGGCTGTTGCATAGGAAGAGGTAGGCAGGGGCCTGGCAGTGGTTTCCAGAGTTTTCTTTGTTCTTGAATACAGCACCTCCCCAGTCCTCTTTGTTTTTTTGGTCTGGCAGCTTTAGAAATCCTTTCTTTTCTTTCCTTTTTCTTTTCTGAAAGTATGTGCATGTTGGATAAAAGGCTCTTGAGTAGAGGGCCCAGCATACTGGGTATTGGCTGCTGAAAATAGGCTAATTGGAGATGGAAGCAGGTTGTCACAGAGGTGCCCGTGCAGGGGGGTGGGAGGAGGATGAGCCCCAGTAGATGCCAGGTTGACTCTTACCACCTCTCCCCTCCTCCTGCTCTTATTATTAGCTGTTTGTGAAACGCTTCCAAGGCTTTGCGGAGCCACCCACAGTAGCATTAACCAAGTTGTGCCCTGCATCTTAAGTACCTGGTTAAGGCCCTGTGCAGTAGCGTCTGGAATCGGTCCACACTGAGCCCCCAGAGTGTGCATAAAGAAGTCTTTAACCCGCAGTGGGTGGCCAGGCAGGGCGGGAGGCAGGCCTGTGGAACAGAGCAGAGCGTGTTCCCCTCTGCCCAGAGCCAGGCTTCCCGGCTGAGCTCTCCACACTTGGATTTGGCAGGGAGTGGTGCTCGCCAGCTGGGTGGAAACATGGAAGACCCTGCTCCTTCTGCCTTCCTAACCGTGGGGGCAAAGGCGGGGCCTGCTGGAAAAGCCCACCGGGGGCTGGCTGCTGTGGGTCTGGTCGAAGTGGGGTTCTGAGGACTTGTGCTGGGGAACTGGCAGGACTGGGCAGTCTGTGCACTCCCCACCCGAGTGCCAAGCAAACGTGCGTTTTGCCTTTTAGTTACTTACATCCAAGAGGGCAGGAGGCCTCCCTGTTTGTGAGCACCCTGGGTCCATTGAATTTACACATCTGTCACCCTGAGGATAATTAGTTGCCTAGCCTTATCCCTGCTACCTGCCACGTGGGTCTACCTCCTGCTTCTGTTTCTGCTTGCTGCTATCTGCTCTATATTGAGATCTCTCTTCTGGTTAATGGAGGGCTTTCTCTTTGGGGGCCCATCTTTTTACCACTTGTCTCCCATCCTTCTCCCTGCCCTGACTGCCCAGGAGTCTGGAATGGGGATTCTGTCCTCATTGGGCTCTTCCAGCTCAGCTTGTATGCTGCCCCATGAGATGCCCTGGATCTTCTCCTTGTTTTCCAGGCTCTCAGAAGGATGCCCCTTCTTTGCCGCGCCCTCCCCCCCCCCCATTTTTAAAGGGTCATCTTTCTCGAAGTCTCTCCTGCATGCTTCCTCTCTGCCAGGAAGACAGCTCTGCCTTCTTTCTCTATCCCCACAAGCTTCCACTGGCTCTCCTCGGACTGGCTCACATTCCGTTTCCTTCTGGTCTTTCCTGTTCCCCTCCTGTGTGCCTCACTAGTGAGTTACATGGGGAGGGCAAGAGCTTTGCAATTCACTCTGGTCCCATAGAACTTTCTGCTAGAGAGAAATTCTCATTCTAGTGCTTGTGCCTGTTGGGCGTTTGAAGTATGGCTGCTGTGGCTGAGGAATTGAATTTTTAATGGGGCTTAATTTTAATTAATTTGAATTTCAGTAGCTATGTGTGGCGGGTGACTGTTGGTTGTCGCAGATGTGTGTCTCCCTTATGTTTGTACTTTCAGCCCTGGCACTGGGCTCTGCCTACCAGAAAAGCCTGATAAATACACTGTACTGCCAAATGAGACGAATCACTTAGATATAGAGTTATTGCGACGTTAGCCTGTGTATTCTTTGCCTATTTTCCATGCAGTTTGATTTTTAAGTTAAAAGATTATACACTTGAGCACCACCAGTGCTTTGGGGGATACATAGATGAATAAGATGTGGTCTCTTCCTTCAAGGAACTTAAAACTAATGGGTAAATATCTCATGATAATAGGAAGCAGAATGAAATAAAGTGCCACTCTTTTAGGAACAATTTCCATCCTGGGCCGATGCAGGGAAAGGAGAGGTTGGGGTGACTGAGGGGGGTGGGGGGTGCTTCAGAACGGTCATTCATTCATTCAGCAGATGTGTTTTGCATGCACTGGGCATGTATCTCTGAACAAAACAGAAAAATCTTGGTCTCACGATGCTTACTTTCTAGTTGGAAGGAGACAGGTTCTAATAAAAGAAGTGACTCTTAGGGTGTATTGGTAAATGAGAAGCCAGGAGAAGGTGTGCTGGGGTGTGGGGTGGGGTTGAAGTGTTAAACAGGGCCATCTAGGAAGACCTAGTGGTGAAAGTGACATTTATGTCAAGGCATTTGGCCTGAGGCTCTAGGGCTTGGGAATCTGGATAGGCAGCAATAACCAGGGCATGGTATTGTTGGGGGCAGGGCCAGCCAGGGTAATGCCTGGGGGTGTGGAGGTGCATGCAGCGGGCAGAGCACCTGTCTGGGACCTGGGACCTGGAGAGCAGAGTGGGAGATGGGAGTGTGGTGGTGCTTTGAACCTTGTGATGATGATTGTCACTATCTCTGCAGAGGTCTTGTCTCCCTGATGAGGACAGCAGTCCCAGTTGTGACTTCTGTTCTCCCCACAAGTATTTATCCACTCCCAGGAGCTTCTCCAAAACTCTGCTGATGAGGGGACAAAAATCTCTTGTGAAGAGATTTTTGAAAGAGAAAAAGTTTGATGCGCTCAGATCTCTTCTCTGGGTTCCTTGTATCCCAGCTCTCATTCTGTTTTTATGTCTCTCTTGGTTCAGGCAGAGCTCTCTGCTGGGTTTCTGGGGGCGCAGCCCATGGGTTTTTGCACATTTCTTTGCCCTGGATCAACGCAAAGTGGAAGAGCCAGGATCTCTGAGCAGTGAGCAGGAACGGGGTGGAAGACCAGCCAGGCCTTGAGAAGGACGGGACTTGTGACCAGGGAGAGGGACGTCCCATTTCCAGCAAGTGGAGACTCAGAGACTTGTTGGCTGATCTGCAGATGCCACTTGGAGAGCCAGTTGCCTGATGATCCTAGTTTCAGATGTGTCCCAAGCTTCAGGAATTCAGAATTTGCCTAGCAACAGAAGGAGGGCTTTTGCCAAAGCCAAGAGAGGGCTGTTAGAATAGGTTGCCTTATCACCCCAGGCTGGAACTGACTGGGCCGATCAGGTCCAACTCTTTATCCACACGTTGAGCTCCATCTCCTCAGTTGTGGTCTGCAAGACTCTGTGGGATGTGACCTTGCCTGTGCCTCTGTCCTTACCTCTTTGATTTCTAGCATTGCCAAACTTTTAGTCTGAGACAAGCCATTGTGGCGCTGCCTGCCCTTCTCACCTGATTTTTCCTGAAAAACTCCTGCTCATTCTTTCAAACCCTAGTCGGGCATCTCCTCTGTGAGGCCTTCCCTGCCTCAGCCAACAGAGCTCCTTGTATTTCCCTCTGTCTCTTTTCTATTCTCAGACTGCTGTATGTGTTAGTCAGGCCCTTGGGGGATCTTCAGGGACAGAGAACCAAATCATTTAGTTTGGGGTCCCAGGACTTCCCTGGACCTGGTAAGGACCACCTACTCACTGATGGTGGGTGTTAAGGAATTATCAAGCACAGGTGACACAGCCGACTCGAAATGACACCAGATCTGTGGATGCCAGTGATTTTAGGCCTCTCTCCTGGGTTACCTGACCTTAACCCCTCCCTCCCTTCTGTGGTACTGAGAATTGAACCCAGGCGCAGGCATGCTAGCTAGCCAAGTGCTGTGTCACTGAGCCAAGCCCCGGTCCTTAACTGATTTCTCATCAAGAGTCACTGGTTGTCTTTTACATGTAAAGATGCCTCTGTCAAGCGGCCAGCTGTGTGTGTGTCTGAATAGCAAGGAAGGGGTTGGTCTGACTCAGTGTGACCTGTCAACAGCACTGCTCTCTACTTGTGTCCTTGGTGGCTCTTGCACAGACCTTTGGCCAGTGAGATTTCTTAGGAACAAAGCCTTTTATCTCCCTGGGGCTCGTGACTTGTGCCCAGCTCAGCAATCAAGTGTGTGGACTACGCAAGAGGAAAGAGGAAGCGAGTGACGTGCCCAGGACTTTGAATCATCTTCAAAGTAATCCCGAGCAGGGAACACTCATTCATTCATTTTTTTTTTTTATATATTTATTTTTCAGTGGACACAACATCTTTATTTTTTAATTTTTTTGTGGTGCTGAGGATCGAACCCAGCGCCCCGCGCATGCCAGGTGAGCGTGTTACAGCTTGAGCCACATCCCCAGCCCTCATTCATTCGTGTTTTAATCCATATTTAATGAGTGCCTACTATGTACTGGTACCCAAGTGCTCAAATGGTGGGTGAACAAGTTGGAGAGAGAGCCAAGTTTCCAATTCCACTCAGGAAGCTTCTGTCTTGGGGAGGCCTGCTGACCATGGCTGATGTGACCATGTACCCCTGTCCTGCACCTTGTACATAGCAGACCCTTAACCAATGTTCTTGGAGGGAATGAATTAGTGTTGTTGGGTGGACGGGGTTTAGCCGGGCAGATGTTTTTCCCTGAGGGAAAGGGAGCTTGATTTCATAAAGCGCCTGCCAGGGGCAGAGTGATTTCCCTTCAGAAGACCCTGGTCTTCCTGGCAGAAGTGCTCCCCCGAGGGAGCCAGGTGCCGTTTGCTTGGCCTTGTGGCTGATTTGACAGCTCTCTGGAGCAAGCTGCGAAATGAGCCCTCCACACTTTGGCCGACAGCTACGACTCCCCTGTTGCCTCTTCACCTCAACAAACAGCCGGCCTGAGCTGGGGAACGCAGCTCTCCCTTTTCTCCCTCTCGTCATCTGATTGGCCTGGTGCAAGTGTTTTTAATAGAACGGACATCACGGCCATAAAACATCTGTAACACTGTGTGTTTAGTAAAGTTCTTGGCAGGCCGAGCTCTGTTTGATTGGTGATGTTTTTGCTGTGATGGTTGTTTCCTTTTTTCCTCTTGTTTATCCCCCTGGAAAATAAAGTTTTCTTTTATGTGAGGATTTATAGAAATATGTTTCTGGTGTGAGGAGAGTATGCTGTATTAGGATGTTGGTGTAGTTGAGAAATATTACCTCTGAGGCCTGGGCAGCTCTATCTCCTGTGGAGAAGGACCTTCGAAGTGGTGGGCAATCAGTTCCCCCCCAGAGGGCAAGGAGCTGCCTGGGTTAAGGCAGATAAAGGCCCTGCCTCACATGGACCACACCAGCATCCTTTTTGCAGGAACAATTTTAAATCTTGGAATGCCTCTGTTGCCAAGCACCAGGGCTGAAGGTGGGCTGATTTCAAGAGAGCGCTTGAGACACCCAAGGAGGGAGGGTTGATGATAATTAGTCACTAAATGAAGGACGTGTGCATTGTGCCTTTTCCAACTGCTTGGCTGTGGGCCAGGCAGGGAAGGTTTGATCCCCATTTATAGGCAGACAGAGGTGAGGTCACTGGTGGGAGGGATGGTGGGAGGGAGAAGGAAGAGGAACTTCCGGTGTGCCTGCCATTGCAGCCCTAGGTGAAGTGTGTTTCGTGAGCTAACTCTCTTAAGGCTGGTTTGTAGAGGAAGAAGCAGATGTTCAGGGAATTTCAGTCGTTTGCCATGGCCACCCAGTAAATGCATGACAGAAGCACCCCCGCCCCCAATTTCTCCTCTTTTTATTCTACCACTTGGCCTGCTCATAGGGTTGGCACAGCCCTTGCCATGTCCTAAATCTCTGAATCTGGTGTTCTTTCCAGCCTCTAGGACCCTCTTGGGTGTAGGAAAATCACCTTCCATCTTTGAGGGGTGAATTTCTTGCTCATGACTCTTTTGGTTTCTCTCTCTACTTATAAACACCTCTTTGGGTTCCCCCTTTTTCCCCAAAGGAAGTTACTGTGGAGGATGGGGGAACCACATAAGCACATCCTGGGGAGGTTGATAGACTTTTTTTTTTTCCCTTGGCAGGTAAAATTTATGACTTAACAGATGGTTGAGTTTCAGAGGCCAGTGAGCCAAGGGTACAGTGTGCTTATCTCTCCTTTTGCCCCCTGCTTCCCTCCCACCCCTGGGGACATTTCTAGAACAGTAGAATGGCAGAGCTGGAAGAGATCTGTGTGTGGGAAACTGACCCCAAGCCACAGGCTGGTCATTGGGATGGTATCCAGTCCCTTCCTTCTGATTCATTCCTTTCTTTTGCCCAAATCTTTTTGCCAACATCTAAACATTAATAATGACTCAGGTTCCCCCCTCCGGCCCGGGGAATGGGGCTTTTCTCCTTAACAACCAGATTGGGAAATCACTCCCCCTGTTTAACCCCCCCCCCCCCCCCCCCCCCCCCCCCCCGTGGAAGTTCTGCCTTCCTAGCTTGGCCGGCAGGTCTTCCCTGTCCACCTGCCTACTTCTCACATTCCACTGCACTGGCTGCTGCCAGCAGCCTTTCTGCTGGATAGGAGAGATGCTGTAGCCTTTGCTGGGAGGCTCTTCTTCTCCCCTTTCCTCCCCAGCTCTCCCCTGCTGACCTCCAGGCTGCAGGGCATGCCCAGTCCTGTACCTCAACGTGCAGCCCTTTACTTGGCTGTAAGCACCTCTAAGGCAGAGACGGGGTCTCATGGACTTTATGTCCACTGAGTGGAACAGAGTACTTGGCACATAGTAGTACTGAGACCGTGTTGGATGGGAGAATGAGAGAGTGGTTATGGCTGTCCACCAGCGACGCTCTTCTGCCGTTCACCCTACCCTCCTGGGCTACACTCTTGCTCTCCACGGGCTTTCACATACTATTCTCTGGTGGTGCTTACTGCGGAGGCATCATCGCCCCCACTGTCCACGTGGCTCATCCCAGGCTGCACGGCAAGGGAGGAGGCTGAGCTGGGACTCTCGCCCAGCTCTCCCTGGCGCACACCCCAGTCCCTTCCATTCATCCGTGGCCTTTCTCCCTTCATGCTCAGTGAAGGTGGTGGTGGGAGAGAGCCAGGCCTTTGCTGAGGCATCCATCCTCACCCATCCTCACCTTTCCTCCCCTGGGAAGACAGAGGCAGCTCCTTGTAGATCCCTGACTGTGTGTTTAGAATCTTCTAGAGAGTGTTAAAAAGACCGATGCGCGGGCCTTACTGTGGTCCCATGAAGCGGGAGTCCTTGAGATCGGAGCCCAGGCATGGGTGGTTGGTTCAGGGTTCTCAGGGTGATCCTGATGTGCAGCCGGGGCTGAGCAGCCACACTCCAGGAGTGTCGGTGGCGGCAGCCTGGCTCAGCGCTGTGGATGAGGTGGGTACAGCTCGCTCATCAGGAACTGATTGCCATGTACATCTAAAATATGGTAATGACGGTAATCAAGGCTAAGGGTTAAGGCTGCCATTTGTTCTTTTCACAAAATCAACTGGAGGGTTTGGGGGATGGGATGTCATGGCTTCAAAACCTACCAGCGAAGTTTTTGTTCTCTCTCTGTCTGAAGAAGAGCAGGTCAGCGTATTGGTGACGAGACAGGCCACATTCTTGCAGGTGGCTCCCGAGCTGCCGGGGGAACGTGTTCTACACATCCTCTCGTGGGCAGTCGTACTCAGAATTCAGTGATAGGTCCTAAAACCTGTTTGTCCTGAACTTGTATCCGAGGGTCTGCAGTCCTGACCCCATGACTAGCATGGTCTGACTTGGCTTCTTCCTAATATGGCTCCTCAGCCCTCCCTGGGTGTTTTCTGAAGGTCGTGGGGAGGATATGGTGCCTTTCAAGATGGTAGGCAAGGAATAGGGATTTCCTTCTGGTTGCAAGGAAGTTTGAAATGCAACTTCTGTGTAGAAACTTCTTACTACTGGCCACCCAGGTAACCTACAGCATTTTAAGAGAAGAGCCCCCCCAGGGAGGCAGGAAGGGTGCTCTACAGTCTCCCAGAGGGTGTGTGTTCACAAGTCCCTCCACCTGTATGTGGCCTGGCCTCCAGTGTGGGGAGCCTTAGGCATTGTTCAGCCTGGAAGTAGACCCGGGGGGGGGGGGGGCTGCCTGGGAGCAGACATGGACACAGCTGGCAGGGTTCTCCTTGGTGCCTGTGCTGAAGGAGGGGGAGAACTGTGGGTGTTCCCAGTTACAGAGTCACACTGCCTGTCTCAGGGGGTGTTACTGACACCGGGTCTTATACCCATTTTATAGAAGAAGGGGATATGAGGCCCAGAGCTGTTAAGAAACTTGACCCAGTCTGTGTGACAAACCAGGGTTAGTTATTTAGCTTGCCCCAGCACACACAGAGTGCTTGACAGTGCACACACGTGTAGACTGATAGAAGATATTTTAAGCTCTTTATGGTGGTTGTGTTTTATTTGCATCACCTTGGGCCTGTGCTGTAGACATGGGCCCCGAGACCATCTGTGTCTCCATTTCTAGGGCTTTGCCCTTCCCTGTGAGTCATCCTACACATCTTCAGAATTCCGCCCTGGGTGGGCGCCTTGGGCTCCCACTGCCAGAGTGACAGGCACAGGTGCCAGGACTGAGTTCCTGCCCTCCCGCCACCCTGTCTGGCCCACTCTTTTCCTCCTCTTTCTGAGGTTTGTGAAGAATCAGCTTTGGCTGCCTGTCCCTTTCTGGGGCTTTGGTGGCGCCCCTTTGGTAAGCAGAAATGCGGGCCTCCTTGAAGGTTCAGCAACAATAAAGGGTACTTATTTAATTTTGCTTAATCTCGCTACTGCAGAAGATGATGGGTTTCACCTGCATCGACGTATTGACAATCATTCGCACTGGAGAAAGTTGCTGGGGCCTTCCCTGTTTTGAGTCTGGCTCACTGAGTGGTGAGCTTTGGGTGACGGGAGAGGGGTGTTCTGGGAAGGAAGGAGTGGTGGGGAGGAAACTACCTACCTCTGCAGAGCAGCCTGGAGCCTGTGGCTGGGATGACAGCTGGCCAGCCGCCTCGCTCAGCATCAGTTGACACATGGATCATGCTCCTTAATTTCCTGTGCTTTCCAAAGCAGCACACATCTCTGTACCTTTCTCTCTTCCCTCCCCCAGGCCCCAATAAGATTCACTGCTACTGTCTAGGATATTAGTCTCTGATACAATCTGTGGACGGGTCACCCCTGCGGCTGCAATTTTCCCCCCAAGGGTAAAAGGAAGTAGTATTTTTAAAATGAGTCTGGGAGGGAGCCAGGCAGAAAGGGCTCTGGGATGAGGGTGAGGATCGGGAGCTCCCTGCTGACGCGTCTTGATGGGTTCATTAGGAGAGAGCGTGTCCTCCCGCTGGTGAGTTACTGTTGTTTTAATCAGAGGTAATGTTGTAACCTGACTATGTTGTATAATTGTGTGTAAATTTATATTCAAGCCCCATATAGATGAAGGCTTTTTTTTTTTCCTTTCAATTTTAAAGCTATTTAGAAGGAATGCCATATTGTAGTTTGAACCCTAGTGCTCTCTGGCTAATAACTATAGATGGGGAAGGAGAAGTTGGAGAAGCATTTGGAGTTATATTTGTAATTAGTTTCCTCTGAAGTTAAATTAATTTCCGCAGTTGGCAATAGAATGTATTGTTACACCTTTTCCCAGTGGTCACCTGTGGGTGAATCGAGGCACATGGACTTAGATGAAGGTGAAGCAATAAGGCACATTTTCTTGGACACTGAAGTGGATTTCAAGCCCTTTTAATGGTCAGATTCTTGGCTTCAAGGTCTCTGCCCCCCACCTTTTAAAAAATATTTTTTAGTTATACATGGATATAATGTCTTTCCTTTGTTTATTTTTATGTGGTGCTGAGGATCAACCCAGTGCCTCACATGTGGAGGCAAGCGCTCTACCACTGAGCCCCTACCCCAGCACCCGACCCCCACCTTTTTGACAGCTTTATTGAGACAATTCATACACCATACATTTGTACAGTTAAGTGTACATCTGAGTGGTTTTTAGTCTATTCACAGATACGTACACTCATTCCCACAGTCAATTTAGATTATTTTCACCATCTTAAAAAACAAAACAAAACAAAATCCCAGCCTGAGCCGTGGTGCACTCCTATTGTCCCAACAACTCGGGAGGCTGCTGCAGGAAGATCACAAGTTTGAGGCCAGCCTCAACTGTGAGAGCCTGTCTCAAAGTCAAAAATTAAAAAGGACTGGTGATGTAGCTCAGTGGTAGAGCATCCCTGGGTTCAATCCCTAGTCCCGGGAAAAAAAGGGGGGTAAAAAAAAACCACCAAACCCCCCAAGAAAAATAAAAACCCTTGTACCATTTGGCCGTCACCTCCTCCTCTCCCCTAACCCCAGGTAATCACTTTCTACTTCTGTTTGTATAGATTTTGCTATTTTGGACTTTTGCATGAATGGAATCCTGTGAGGTCTTTGGTGACTGACTTCTTTGATTTAGCATGAAGTTTTTAAGGTTCATCTGTGTCGCTGGATCTGACAGCACTTCCTCTTTATGACTGAATACCGTCCTGTCATGGATGTACCACATTTTGTTTATCCATTCCTCCCTTGAGGGACATTAGGGCTGTTCTGCTTTGGGATTGTTATGAACAGTGCTGCCAGTGGACATTTGTGTAAACTAAACGTTTTAGGATGGAAGAGTCTTCGTTCCTCTTGTGTGTATAGCAGGAAGCAGAACCATTGGTCCTCTGATGGCTCTGTGTTGGATCCTTTGAGGAGCTCCAGACTGCTTTCAAAGCAGCCAAACCATTTTACATTTCCACCAGTGAAATCTGACTTGTCATTTTGGCACCTTTGCCTTAAAATTGAAAAGGGCACAGTCACACGAAGTCTTCCTCATGGTGGCCTCAGTTCTTCTCTTTCCCCAGTTGTGATTTTTTTTCTGCTGGGAAGAAAGAAGTCGATGTCATTGCCAATGAAGGTACCAGGGACTTCAGTGACCAGAAAGGGTGGTCTTGGCCTCCATCTTGTTTGCGCAGCACTGTTGACTTGGGATACTTAGGATCCCTGAGCGTCCGTTTCCATGCGCAAGATGCAGCTGGGGTGTGTGGATGACCGAAGGGAACTGGTTGGAGGGGCAGAGCCTGGGCCTGGCCCACAGAGGGCCTGCAGTGAAGGAGGAGAACTCAAAGCATAGAAAGAGAAGCAGGAAAGCTGTTCCCTGGAGAACAGGACCTTTCTCCTCTTTGATTTTACCTGGCAGGAAACTGCCCTGTGTAAACCCCGGCCCTTCTTTATCTTGGGTTCTGTCTCAGGGCCTGAGGTCCTTGTGCAGCATTTGGGCGGCTTCTACTTAAGGTGCCTTGTTCTCTTTACTCACCCACCTCCAAGAAGGCAGAGGCAGACTCCCTGCATCCCCCCCCCCCCCCTGCAGTGGGGACACAGGTGGTGGGTGCCACCTGCCTGCCTTGGCAGGACAGATTCCAGTTGTCACACGTGTGGGAGTAACATATTCCCCCAGTCCCTCACCACACAGAGCTTCCAGATGAAACCTCACATGGAGAGGAGCGGCCGAGGCCGTGGTTCCCCAGAGCCTCTCCTGTGCAGGTCTCTCCTGGGGCTGCTGGGATGGATGAGCACACACAGGTGGGGTAAGCAGCAGAAATGTACCCTCACAGATCTGGAGCCTGGAAGTGGGGCAGGGCTGGCTCCTCTGGAAACTCTGCGGGGAGAATAGGTTCCAGGCCTCTCCAAGCTTCTGGTAGTTGCTGGCAATCCTTGGTGCTCTGGTTTGTAGAAGTGTCCCTCTGGTCTTTCTCCATCTTCACATGACCTCCTTTTTCCTCTGTCGGAATATCCTGTCCTCCTCTTAGCAGAACACCAGTTTTTGGATTTAGGACTCACCCTACATCCAAGAGGATTTCTTAACAAGGTTCTTAACTAATTACATCTGAAAAGACCTTCTTCCCAGAGAAGGCCACATTTTGAAGTTCTGGGTGGCCGCGAATTTGGGGGAGGGGGATGCATCCTAGTCTCTTCTTGACATGTGACTCAAGAAACATTTGGAGAAGATTCCCAATTCCTGCCCCATGTTCTAGTTTTGCTTGCTAAGTGAGTTCTACCCTTGGATTCCCATGTCATGGTGACAGTAATCCTGATGGTGGCATGAAGGGTGGTGGCGGCAGCGGTGGTGAGAGTGGTAATTTTGTGGAAGGTTACGGTAAGAAAGGAAAAAAAAAATCCCAGAAGAAATAGGAATTGTAGAGGGTATGTCCCTTGGAGGAACACCCTGGAGACTGGGACCTGCAGTTTGAGACCTCAGTCAGCATCTTTGCCATATAGAGACGGGGCTTGATCTTCAAGTGCAGTGGGGGAGAACTGTCATGCTGGGGGATAGCAGGGGTTTCATGCCTCACTCTGAATTTAGTGAGCATCTTCGTTCTCCGTGGTCACTTAACAGTATGGGGTAGTGGACAGAGCCCTTGTCTGGGCCCCAGGGATGTAGTCCTCCTAACCACCCACCTTGCCTTTAACTAGCATCAGTTCTTCTTGCTGGGACTCGATTCTTCCATCTGCACGATCAGGGTTGGTGGCCTAGAAAGTTTGCAAGATCCCATCCCACACTAGCCCTCTCTGTATCCTTTTCCCTCTGCTTTGTCTACGTTGGGTCCCCATAGGTGAAAGAGCGTTGGAAAATGGGCCTGTGCTCTTGGCAGTAAAGATGGCTCATAGTTTACACCAAGGGGACTTTGAACTCTTTTCAGGGTATGATAATAGAAGGAGCTGATTTGATTTCTCTGGCCTCTCCCCTCCCCATCAAGCCATTTCTTGCCTTTCCCTTCATTGGTCAGGATGAAGAATTTTATTTTTTTTATTTGTCTGATATTGTTTTTTTCTTCTGTGTTTACTGATATCTTTGGGCCAGTTTTGCCATAGCTGTTTTCCCCTTCTTCTCTTCTTGAAAGTTTCTCTGTCTGGTGCAGTGGGGTGTGCCTGTAATCCCAGCTACTCACAAATTCGAGGCCAGCCTGGACAATTTAGCAAGACCCTGTCTCAAAATAAAAAGGGCTGGGAGGCGTAGCTTAGTGGCAAAGTATCCCTGGGTTCAATCCCCAGTACTGCAAAAAATTAAGTGATTTCTTTTTACTAACCTCTCCTTACCCTCTCTGCTTTCGGCACATGCCTGTGTGTTCACACACGCGTGCACACACTCACACATAAGCACCACTTGCTTTATCATATTTCATAAAAATACAAAGGAATGGCCCCATTCTGAATGATTAGTCCAGCTAGAAGCATATTTTTTAAAGAGAATTTTTAATACTTAAAAAGAAAACCCAACAGGCCCGCTCTCAGCTAGAGGCAAGAAAGTGGGGTTCTTTGCCGTGGTAGTTAGCAGCTGGCTTTGGCCAGTACTTACGTGTAAACAGCAATTTTCCAAACTGGCATGGCTGCTGGGGCTTTCTTTGTGGAGCCAAGGGGCGTGTGGAGAGCAGTGGTATTTAGTTAAATTATGGGTCTAGATGCAAAACTTTGCAGTGGGGATATGTGAGAGCTTGACCACTCCCTACTTGCCTGCGTGCAAACTGGCAAGAGCGCGGGCACACACACACACGCACGCACACACACACCCCTCGCTTTCCAGAGTGACACCCTAAACCTTAAAGGGAGGGGTCTCTTGGGGAAGCTGTAGCCCAGGGATGCACAGATCTTGGGGAGATATGGAGTGTCTCCAATGGTAGAAAGCACTCCTGTACAAAAGGGTTTCCTGAAACCTGGCCACCCAACACCCCCCCGCCCCCCGGAAAAGGCTGTTTAAGATCACTTTCTTAGTGGGCATTGGACTGAGCACTCTAGAACCCCTGAGCGGCTCTTTTCATCTTGGTGTCCTATGGGAGCCAAGTGGCACTGTCCCAGCATTTTGGTGTGCAGTGTCTGGTGTTCCTGTACCCCGAGGGGTTAAGTGCTGCACTGGTGTCAAGGCTGAAGGTTAGGAATCAGTTACTGAAGGGCATGGTGAAAGGAAACAGAGATGGCCCCTTCCATTGGGTGTAGAGGTTTTTTTTTTTTTTTTTTTTTCCTTTTATAACTCAAAGGACTATAGAGCCAGGGGATCAATGTTCCCTTGTCCTGCTCACTGTTTCTAAGGTCAGGAGAAGGTTAAAATTCAGGGGGCTACTGGACGGTTCCTGGTAAATATAAGCCAGGACTCAAGGGGTGTGCTCCCCCCGCCCCTGCACACACCAACCTTGCCATGGAAGGAAAATGAAGAGGCGAACGTGATTCTAGGGTCCTCTGGCTCCAGAATGCAGATCACAGAGCTGTCCACAGTCCATTTGGCAGTAATGGTGTCAGGATTCCCAGAGCTGATGACCCTCACCTCCCACTACCCCCATGTGGCCTTGGCAGGAGAGAGGTCACTGTGCACAGCCCACTAGCCCCCAGCTGTGCTCCCATCTCTTGAAGCCGAGACACCGGTGAGCAGCTAACCGAGTGTTGCGCATCTCCCCCGGCCTTTTCACATTTGGAAGCTTTTAATTAAACCAGTTTCCCTTAGTGTTGCTGGGGAGTGGGATCCATCACTGTATCTGAGCTGGTTCCCGGAGAGGATGTTTTACTAATGCAGACACTTAGGTGCATTGTCTGGGGCCTGGAATTTCTCATTCTTCTTCTTCTTCTTCTTCTTCTTTTTTTTTTTTTTTTAAGTGTTTTAAAGGCTTTTTTGGGGGCCTGTGTAGATTTATAGCTGGGTGTCTGCCTCCATGTAGCGGGTTCTGTCTTGGCATGTTTATGGCTGCAAGGCGACAGTGGAGGGTGTGTGCAGAGGCCTTTTCTCTTAACCAGTTCCTGGGGAACGAGCATTAGGTTGACTCCTGTAATTTGGAATGAAGACACGGGGGTCATTTCATTCTCTGGGGTCCACGCGAATGTTTGAAGATAGATAGGGCTGCCGTGGTCGACCTGCCTGGCTCTGAACAATGCAGGAGGGAGACCTCAGGGCTCCTTTTGTAGAATGCCTCTCCAGAGTTTCTTAGGTCGAGTTCTGCAGCGCATGTTGGTAGGTCATGTTAGTGTTTCTTTATGGATAGTTACTTGGCTAGGGTAAAAAAAATAAATAAATAAAAATTCTAAAATTAATCTGTTAGGAGTCTCTGCGCATCGAAAACCATACAGATGGAGGGAGGTGTTTTTGAAATTCTAGGGGAAGATAATGGGGCCATAAGAGTTGATTTTTCAAAGCCATTTGTATTATACATCTTCCTGCTGCACATTTTTTTCTGAGCTTAGAGGGTGAATTTAGTAACTGACATTGGATTTAGTTACAGTGACCATTTATTTATCATCTATACTGTGCCCTATTAGCCTCTTTGGCATAGGTTATTTAATTTAGCCCTAATGGGCATCTTGTGTGGTAGGCTAATTATTATATCTACATTTGATAGTGGATTGAATTCTATGTTCTATTAGAACGTAAGCTCCAGTGCCTAGCACTTAATGTGTCTGTGGAGTGAATACATTAGGAAAGTTAGGTTCACTAAAATTTGATTATTAATGAGAGAGTTAAATCTGGAGAGGGCCTGATGGAGCTTCACCATTAAGGCAACCTTGATCTGCCAGGGAGACGAGGGGATGGAAGGGAATGGAGATGGACAAGAAGGAGCAAGAGTGGGCTGCCCACCTGCTAATGAGAGGACCTTGGAACTTGGGAAGTGTGGACACTGGTGGGATCTTTGTAGAAAGTCCTCACACATATTATCTCATCAAGCTCCCCAGTCATCTGAAAAGAGATGGAAGTCAATAAATCACAGCTTTAGATGCTTAGACGAGCCACTGCATGGTACTCCCAAAAGGAAGGTGACTGATAGTATGCGGTCGCTAGGACAACGTCCTGAAACTGTGCAGAAAGTCCATTTCCCAGCTGTTCCAATTTGGGCTATGTTAACTTATGTACATCCTGGGAACCACTAATCCGAAACCTGAGCTCCCGGAAGTCTGGGAACCTCTATCCCTTGGGTCATCATAGATTCATGAGAGTTCTGCAGTGGGGAGATGTGGGATTCTGATCTAGCACCTCATGGAGCAGAGGAGAAAATAGACCCAAGGAGATGAGTCCCATCCAGGGCCACACCCAGAGTTAGACACTGATGTTCTATTTCTAGTACCTTTATACTCCTGCAATTCACTGGTGTTACTCAGATGATCTCCTGTTGGAAGTGGGTTAGTTCATCTCATTCACATGGCTAACTTGCCAGGAGTCCCGATGATGACCAGTCCACGCAGCCAGGGGCTCTGCATCTTGCATCCAGTTGTGACAGATACAGATGGCATTTTTTAAATTACTGTTAGTCACCCCAACTGGTGGAACCCTGCACCCACTAAAATTTTCAGTTTTTCATTTTGATGTTAAAATCAAAGCCAACACACACAGCCTAAATTCAGCCTTCAGAGAATGATGCTTATTTCCTTAATTTTTGGACACTACGTCTAAGACTCTCGGTCCTTACTCTGAGCATTTGAAACTGATGGGATCCCCACACGTGGCCATATGTGTTCATTTTTGCACGCACTAAGCATTCAGCACGGACTCTTTTGTGCCTGACTCTGTGTTCTGCATCGCAGACAGGAGGAACCTGGATGGAGTAGTGAGTGCCTTGATAAGGAGATGGATCCAGCCTTAGAGGACTTCAGAAGAGGGAGCAATAGCTCCCTGCTGGGACCCCAAGCAGATATTTTGAATTTTGGAGAAGGTTGTGGGACCTTGGAGAATGGTTATAACTTGCCACAGGGACACTTAGGAATAGAGAGGAATTCCAGGGGAAAGGACCTGTATCCACAAAGATGTGGAAACCTGGGGATTAGTGGGTTTTGAGTAAAGATGAATTACACAAAACCTGGAGGGGGAGGAGTACAGGACAGAGCTTTCAGGGTGGTCCCTGGGTGTGTGGCGTTCTGTTTGCAGACACAGCATCAGGTCAGTGGAGGCCAGGGAGCCCACACTTAGTTTTGAATTATGTGTGCAATTCTTATTAATAAGATTTTGGGAATATTTCTGGGCGGCAGTTTTTATGCATGTAGCTCTGCTTTGCTTGTTTTTCTGAAGTTTGAAGTAGCTTGATATAGGATTGCTCTCTGTATCCTGGTCATATCAGAATGAAACTGGCTTATGGCCACTGAAGTCCTGAAGTCCCCTCAGCCTGTGGCAAGCTCAGGCTTCTAGGTGATAGACTGAATGCCTAAGATACACAGAGTGACAGACTCCAGCATCCTTAGACATCCAGTGGCCTGGACCATGAAGCTTGCACAGATTTAAAATTGTCTTCCTGGATAAATGTGGAGTGTGGCTTGCTTCAGCATCTTACTGAACACTACTTCAGATAACCTGGTTATTAACTTGTGCTCTCCTCTTGTTATTTCTTGCAGATGGTCACAAGAACAAAGAAAATATTTGTAGGCGGATTATCTGCGAACACAGTAGTGGAAGATGTAAAGCAATATTTTGAGCAGTTTGGCAAGGTAAGCACTGCATGGGGTTGGATATTACAGGCCAGAGGTAGCCTCACCGGTCCTTAGGAGAGGCCGCTGTGGCCCCTGCCTCTGCCACAGCTATGTCCTGAAGACTGTCCTCCTTGAATTTGGCCATCATGATTTAAGTGAAATTCTGCAGGAGCCGCAATGGAAGAGTCTGCTTGTGGTCAGCACAGAGCCTCACATGCCAGCAGGAGCAGACAGAGTGGCCTTTCAATGTGGCTTTACAGGCATTTGCTGCCCACGTGGGGCCTGGACTGGGGAGGGATGCGGGGCTGTGACTCACAGAGCGGGGGCTTCCTCCTTCTGTGCCTTTCTGGCAAAGGCGTTGAGAGATGCTGCTCCCTGGGGCACTTGGCAGCAGCATTCTCCCTGTTAAATGCCCAAGGAGACTTGGAAGACGTGCCAGTCCGTACCTGTCAGCATTCTCTGACCTGCGTGTCTGTGAGACAGCAGCGAAATGATGGCCTGAGCTCTGCTGCTGGTGCAGGCCGGGGTCAAGATCCCCAAATCAGCCAGGAAACAGAGTGGGAAGGTGCACATGTGACAGATGGAGTAGCAGACAGACAGGATGAGCACCCAAGGGTCCTGTTCTCATGCCTCTCGCTAGTTGGCTGGGGGAGGCAGTGAATGAGTTCCTCAGATGGCCTTGTTGCCCCAGGGGTCTCTTTTGTAGTCTCCCTCCTCTGGCTTCTGTGGAAATGTCAGGTCCAAGGAGACTGGCAGGTGAGTGACTGAGCTGGCCTTCTGCTTCCTGCAACTCTGAGTCACTGTGGGCATTGTTGTGGGAGGCCAGGTGTGTGACCATCTCCTGAACAAGTCTGCCTCTTCTCTCTAAAAGGGCTGGCCTGGCAGAACTGCCATGGCATTCTGAGAGGACATGGCGGTATTCTAACCCCTGTCGCTCATTTACTCCCACGGCGACTGTTACACTTACCACGGGTAGGACACGGGCACTGTCGCCCACTGGCCAGCCTGAAGGTTCTGTGCTTTTTATTTGTTTGCCCAAGGCAATGGGCAGCTATGACTCCATTCCCAGGTGAGGGCCATGACCTTTAGTTAACCTTGAAATGGAGATTTTCCTGTCTCCAGCATTAATCTATTTCTGCATGGACGGAGACCAAGCAACAAGGAGAACCAGCTCCTTCCAGCCCAGACGTGTATTTGAAATAGCACTGAATTGGCCATCCAGGTGGGTTTTGAAAGAGGCCCTCCCTACACCCCTTCTGGAATTGCTATTTGGGGGCTGACTCATTCTGGCTGGTTCTAGGAATAGCTAAGGGTGTTGGTGACCATGCCTGTTACGGTGCTTCTCTCCCCAAGACTGATTTAAAGCACCAAGGGGGTTTTGTTCATCACTTGGCCCCACCCTGCCGATGGAGAGGAATTGGAAGTAATTAAATGAGACAGGTCCATTTTGCATGATGGAAAGCTCTGGAGGATGAGCCCTTTTTGCTGCCTTTAAAACAAGTCCAGGGGTAGTGTTTGCAAACACGAGGTGGGATTTCTTTGTCGAGCTATAACCTGCCTTGGAATCTCCTGGGCCTGCAGGTGTCAGGGAAGTTGCCGATGCCCAGATGGGTGTTTAGAGTGTTCCAGCAGGCTCATACTTGCCAGCACCCGGTACATCTCTGCACGTCCCTGATGCCCAGTTTCTTCCTCACTTTATTCTCTTCCTTTCTCCCTTTCTGTTGTTTTTCATTAACACTTTTAATTGTGACTCAGGATGCCAGCAGTGGGGGTGCTCTGCCGGCCGTGGCCATGCCCATGGCAGCTTCCATCGCTGCACGGAGAACAGTTGTCCTTTTGTCTGGGAAGCAGTCACAGACCATCTTCCCTGGCATAGCACTCTCCGGGTCTGACGCCGCCGCCCAGTTAATTTTGCACTAAGGTTTGTGGATTCCGGGAGGATGTAGAAACTTATCAAGTGTTTCATTAAAGGACTAAGGAGGCTTTTGAATGTACCAGAATCATAACAGTCTCCGCTCACATGTTAGTAGCTTGTTTTGTACATATGCTCTGTACATTATCTGAGTCTGTCTTCAGAAGAGCTCATTTCTCCTTTGCTGGTGGCTAATATTACGTCTCTGGCCCCTTGGGCAGGGCTCACCACCTCTCAGGGTTCTGGTGTAATTCATTTGAATCCAGGATGATCAAAGTACGGAGAGTCTGCTGCTAGGCCTTAAGGGCCACTAGTAAATCCAGCAGCTGAGAAGAGAGGTAACAGATAAATTGAGAAACTGACTCTTCCTCTTGGCAGTTTATATTCTGGGTGAAGGAAGCCCCCTGTGTGGGCCCTCACCTGAAGTATACTCACATTCGTGCGTGAACACAGGCACACATGCACATGTGAAGTTGTTTTGGGCCACCTTCAAACCAACTGCAAATTAGTGAGGTCCGATTTTATTATTGATAATGAGTGCTCATTAAGTGTTAGATTCTGAGCCAGGCCATTCACTTATATTATCTTGTTGAATTTTTTCCTGTGGGAGGCTGCTGGTTGTATTCTCAGGTTGCAGATTGTTAAATGGGGTTTTGGTGGGCTTTTGTCTTTGATTCAGGTTATAACCTCCTGAGTTGGATGCAGACCCCCTGTCCCTAGGCATGTCTGACAACAGAACCTGAACTCTGTGCCTGGTGCCATCTGCTGATCAGTCCTCAGGAAAGACTTAGGGCCGGGAGGTGGCTTAGGAGAGGAAAAGGTGGCGTCCCTTTGGCAGGTCAAGGTCTGTGTATATTCATCGGTGTCACCCAGCCCATTTGGCAAGGGTGCACAGGGTAAGTCTCAGCAAGGTCACCCAGGTAAAGCAGTGCAAGAGCCAGAATTCCTCTTCCTCCCCGTCCAGAACTCTTGTCCCTCCACAGGCTTCATGGGAGGTGTGCCATTTTTTAGGGTCTCTCATCGTCATTCCCCTCGCCTCTTCCTCTTCCCATCCTGCCTGAGGTGGCAGCTGCTCCAACTGTTTATTCAGGTGGCAGTTAAGATGGGTATGACTGCATCAAGGGGCTGAGCTAAGGGAGTTTAAATATATCATTACTGGTGAGTGGAGTGGGTCTAGAATGACACACCGGGAGCTCAAAATAACTCAAATTGGAGGCTTCCTTTTGAGCTGTTTCCCATCTTCCTACCAGAATATTTACCCCCTCGGGTTGGAGACGTCATTACTTACTATGTTTAAGGTGAGGTCGTGAAGTGTGGCCATTGGCATGAGAACTGTACTAACTTAAAAGGTTGTCCTTCACCCTGGGGAGCTGTTCAGGTGGTGTCCTAGGAGAAGGGTCGTGTAGGAGGTATTCCAGGCCTTCGCGATGGGCCTGACAGTGGGGTGACCCTTGCATGACACGTTAACAAGTTATTTCTTCGTTGGCCTCAGTTACTCTTCTGAAAAAAATTGTAAAGGGCTGGAGAGTAAATAGTTCTGGCTTAGCAAACCTTCTGGTCCTTGTTGCAGCTCTTCACTCCTGCTCTCCTAGGGTGAAAACAGCTGTAGCCATCAAGTAATCAGTTGGATGTGCTTGTCTTCCAATAAAGCTTTATTTATAAAAAAACAGATGGTGGGTTGGGTTTGGCCTGTGGGCCATAGTTTGCTGACCTCTGGACTGAGTTATTGCTAAGATATTTTAACCTTGAGAAGTCAGTAATACAGGAAGTTTAAATAGGTTATAATTCAATGTATCTATAGATGGTAACAAAAACAATACATTGTCAACAGTGGTGAGCATGGCATGTAATAAGCAAAACAGACTTAACTATGTTAGGATTTATTTTCAGACTTCATGATACAGGGACAAGTGAAGGGATTCTTTATTTGGAAAAAGCCACTATTTATAAACTGGAATCCTCATCCTGTGAGTAAGACCCAGAAAAACTGCTGTAGAGTACTTCCATCTCCCTGTTTCGTGTGCTAGATTGAAATCAACAGAACTCAGGATTATGAGGATCAGATTTTACTATGAAGATGCTTTGAGTGTGTGTTCATGTTTCTAAATTTTAGTTACGCGTGCTTAGGTGCTGAGCTTTGGAATGTGTTTTGAAATGTGCTTCTCGGGGGTGTCAAGGGAGGTAGGTGGGGTGCCTGCTATGTAGGCGACGAGAAGGGGGAGTTGTCCTGCAGTCCATGCTGGGTAGGGCCCAGATGGTCACTCTTTTTTATACAGCCAACCCCTTTCCTCTGCTATTGTTTATAACACCCGGGCTCCCACTTGGGCACCAAGCAGCCTCTCACAGGGAGCAGGTTTTATTCATTTGTCAAAAACATTGATCTACAGTAATTTATTTAACTGCCTTGGGTTCTTAGTGGATGTTATCTGTGATCATGATTTCATACGTTCAGGAATGATGTATACAGGCCATTCCAAAAAATGGCAGGTAAATGTCTGATGTGCCCACGCAGACCCAGGCAATGAATTGGCCTGTTCTCCACACAGAGCCACCCAGAACAGCCCAGCTTGGTGATTAACATTCACTGGATCAGAGAGATTCCATGTCCACTGGTTTGCCCCTTCTCCCCTGCAGGCCCCTCCTCCAAGTACTGGTGTCTCCCATCCTCACTTATAGGATTTGGAGATCAGAAAGAGGCCTTTACACCTAATGGATCCTCCGCCTCGCCTCGTCCCCGATGGAGTGGTTCCACACCTTTCAGCGATGATCCGGCTGCCTGGGCGCTGGACCTGCAAGGTGTTGCCGCTCCACAGAGCTCCCATGAAAGCCAGGCGGCCCGAGTCCGGAGGCTTCCAATTATACTTCACATGGCGAACTGTGTAATTAGTTTGGAAGACTTATGCTTAGTCATTGGTTTATCCTAATCGGCTTTGGCTTTCCCCAACAACAAAGTGAGCTTATTTTGCTAAGCTGAAACGACTCTGCACCCTTTGTCCTGCCTTTTATTGTCTCATTCCTTTCATTCTGTTTTACTGCCAGAGTTCTGTTTCATTAGGCCTACAAGTCATTTCCAATTCAGTGGGCTGCTACAATCCGGCCTTTATCACTCCCTGCTCTGGTTCCCATGTCCCTTCTGGGCCAGTGCCCGAGTTTGTGGTTGACATGAGGGCTTTAACCCTTTCCTGGGCCAGCCCTTCTCATGGCAACAGGAGAAAGGCCTGCAAGGCTGTGGTTCAGAATTCGGTTCTTGGGGAAAAGAGGTGGAAGGGTCCTTGGACCCCCCTGTGTTAGATTTCGGCTGGGGGGTGGGCCTGCGAAAGTTAACTTGAGCTTTGGAGAGTGGTGCTCGAAAGCCTCTTGGAAAAAAGAAAACTTGGAAACAAGAATGAATTGGCTTTTTAACATAGGAGACCTACTCATTTATTCCCCCGGTGGGGGGTGGAGGGTGCGCATGCTCTGAGGGAGGGTGGGTGCCTGTGATTTCCCAGCCACAGGTCTTAGGTGCAGGTGTGATGGCGGCCTGTCCACAGCCGATGCTCAGATAGTCCTTTTGATACGGTGCGTGCGAGGAGAGTAGTACCTAGAATGAAAGTATTAGGAAGCCTTTGAAGTTGAAAGGCAAGAGATTTGTGAGAAAATAAATAAGCAAGTTACTATACTCCTGGAAGTGGACTGTGATCCCGAGGTGGAATTTTAGCACTTCCCAATGTGCGTTGCAGATAAATGGAGCTCTGCGCTGTGTGTGGTTCTCTCACACGAGGCCTGGAAGACAAAGTTGTGTGTGTCCTTTGTGGGCCTCAGTGCTCCCAGGAGGCCTTTGTCTTCTGAAGTGGTTTGTGCAGGTGGGTTGACGGGGAGATGGACAGTTAGCTTGCCTGTCACCTGCTGGACCTCAGTCTGGAGAGTCTGCATGTTCCTCAGCCTTCTTCAGTTACAGCGGGACAGAGGAACCAGGAAGGATCATTTTCCCCTCCCCAGCTGTGAATGCCAAAGGCTACTTTTGGTCTTATTTTTCTTCCCGTGATAGCCAGAATGAGGACAGCCCTGCCCCATGTCTTATTCGTTCTGTCTAGTTTGTCCCAATCCCTTCCTTTGGAAGTGTGTCAAGTGAGGAGGGAACTTTATCTGCCCCCTGAAATGGGAAAAGTCCCCTTCAGCAGACAGGAGAATGCTGCCTCATCCACCTGCCTGCACCTTCTAGGCCAGGTGGCTCTAGCAAACTGGCGTCACCCGTGAGGACCACGATCCCTGGGCTTTGCTGAGATATCCTCTTGCTGCCGAACAACTTCGTGTTTTCCTTGTTGGCTTTGCCTCCCTGGACCAATTACTGCCGCAGCCAGTGGAGGTTGTCGAGTTAGAAATAGAGTCAGCACCCTCACCTCACTTCGCCTAAATCTTCCTATTTTTTTCTTCAAAAAGGAGTTCCTGAAATAGATAGTGGGTTTCCAGGAAAACTTCCCATTTCCCTTTTAGTGTATAAAATATAGCCAGCTGTTGTTAGGCAAAGGCATCAGACATTATTATTGCTCTGTTAACAGTGTTTTAAAATATACAAATAGAAAAATAGGATGCCTTCTGGGTAGCAAGCTGGGAAAACTTTGAGATTATGCTAATCAAATGCCATGCTCATTTGCATAGTAGGTAGAGGAACAAGGCCCAAACTTTCCAACGTTGCTGTTTAACTGCATTCCCCAGTACACTTTAGCTTTACTTAATTTTTTTTCTGTGGGCTCCAGAGGAGGGAGGCCTAGGGACAGGGGAGCCCCTTGGGCACAAAGGAGTTAATGAGGCTGGTGCTGGGTAGGGGAGGGTGAAGGGGGCCTGAAGTACTTCAAGGCTCACCTTCCCAGAGTCCTCCTGGAGGCCTCTGAAGAGGTCACTTACAATGGAGTTGTTAGCATGAGAAAAGAAAGCTTTCTCTCCCTCAGTGTAGTCCAGTGGGAACTCAAAGTGTACCAGGAATCACGGTTCAGGCTTGTGCCAGTGGGTGCAAGGGGTGGTTCTTGTGGAAGAGAAAGCTCAGTTCATTTAGACTTGGCATAGAAATCGAACTCTGTTGTTTGGTGGAGTGAACATTGATATGGAGATTCCCACCCGCCCCCCAACCCTGTCAATAGGATACCCCATTACATGGGTTGTGGATGCTTTTCTCTTTTCTTCCTTTCCCCCCCTTCTTTTGTCCTCAGAGAAATAGTCTCTCTGTAGAACGGGCAGGATTTGTCAAGTTACTGCCCTCTTAAATTTTTACAGCTCTGTATTTTCAGACTTGGTATTTGTGAATTAGCTCAAAGTGGGCTGCCAATCTGTGCTTTATTTACATTCGAAGCCATAATAGTGAGAGACCCAGAAAAAAAAATGTTAATATGCAGGAAGAAGCAGGAGGGTTGAGTTTCTGACTGTTGCTAACCTCACCACTGCCTTTAAAACCAATCAGGAGGCACACGGCTGATATTTAATAGCTTTTAGCTGATTATTTTTCTTCTCCTCCTCTTTCTTTTCTATCCAAGTTGACCTGGGTGTACTTGAGCGGAAATGAAGTCATCCAAATGCTGAATTAGAATAATCACAGGCCTCTAAGAATGAAATAGAAGCAGAGATTAAATGGTGGAGGGAAAGCTGGCATTAATAAGCACCAGGAAAACTTTGCATAAAATAAATAGGAGATTGGAGAGATTGAATTTGTATATGCTGCTTCCATTTTCCCTCCACGCTGTTTTCTTCCTAGGGTAGCCTTTCTGGCAAAGTGGGATTTGATTTGCCTTAAGGCCACAGACACAGCCTAGGTGGCGGTCCTTTGTGGGACCAGGGTGCTTCCAGGGTGGAAGGTTCCTCTGGATGGAGGGTCTGTTGCCAGGAAGGGCTGACGATTGCTTGTTTTAAGTAGGATGCTGTAGACAGGAACAGGAGAGAGAAGAGGCAGCCAGTTCACGTCATCTTGGCATAGAAATCAAACTCTGTTGTTTGGGGGCAATCTCAATATTATTGATGGTTTCCTGGTTGTAGGGACTTCTGCCTACAAGCTGGGCAGGGTAAGGGTAGGGTGCCTAGTTGTCCTGGTGTGCCTGGGACTGAAGACTTGCAACTCAAAATGAATTGTCACCCTAAGTAAAGGAAGGGGGGATCAAGACACCTGGTCTGATTCTTGGTGCTCTAGGAGGGTCATGCCTTCTGTGACCACCTTCAGGCAGATTCAGATATTCCTGTGTGTGTCACTTCATACGTATTTGCATTCTGCCTTCCTGACTTAACCCAGTGACTGAGACAGGAGCTGGCTTAGGACCTGCTTGAGTACAAGCAAGTAAGTGTTAAGTGAGCAAGTGGCCAGTGGAAGGCAGGGAAACCAGACTGGAGGTCCCCTCCCTGGGGCAAGCAGTGGCCCGCCACTGACTTGGAGGGTCACACCCCTTCAGGCTCCCATTTGGGCTCCTGCTCAGGGAGTATTTCTTTGACTCTTGAAAATAAAAAAAATTCTGCCCTATCACTATAGTGAAAAGGGAGCTTCTTGTAGTTAAGAGCAAAATAAGGATTTAATTAGATTTAAAAAAAATAAAATCCAGCAGAGTGGTTTGTTTACAGGAAGTCGGTTTTTAGGTGGTCTGTTGTAGAAGATGTAATTTGTGCAAGTGGATTAGTTGTGAATTAGAGATTTGGGGTTGTTGAGGTCGCTAACGGTCCTTTATAATTGGCGGCAAAGGTAAATATTTTCTGACTTGCTTACAGCATGTTAGTATATGAAAAAACATTTTAAGGTGTTTTTCACTTAAGGAAAAATAAATGAGAGTGTGGAATGATCAGAGACAGGCTTGCTGACCTTTTCCCAGCTTTCTTATGGAATGTCAGAAGGGTATGGTAAGCCTCTGGGAGATGAAGTGCTGGAGTTCTCTGTAAGGGAACTCGGAGATTCTTTGATGTAGAGACAAGTGTTTTTTTATTTTAATCTTTTTAAAAGGCCACCCTGTTTCTTTTATTGATATATCTGTTTTAGTAGCCAAAAAGAAAAAAAAAAAAAGAAAAGGAAGATTGACACCTATGTTCAGATTCAGGGATTCCTGTTGGCCCTAACCTTTCATGTGTCCTTTGGCTTATAATTGTCCCAATAGCCTGTGAGATAGAAGGATTGTCCTCCTTTTTTTTTTTTTTTTTTTTTTTTTGGGTCCTTCAGTGATTATTTCTTTCTTTTTTTTTTTTTTTTTTTTATTGGTTGTTCACAGATTGTCCTCCTTTTGTAGGAAAGGAAGAGTGGAAGGGTTTAAATGAATTTCTCAAGGCGCCCTGGCCAGATAGAAGTGGGTCAAAGCTGCTGGCAGGAAGTTCTGGGTTTGTTGCTCCTCATGAGCTGCTCACATAGGGACCCCTCCATTGGGTGTGTGGGGTGCCCTCTCCAGCAGTGTGCAGTGCTATAGATTTGTTACGGCACATCTTCCAGGAAGGTGACTGTTACTTTATGGCTTTTTATTTAAAACATGTTATATTGAGTAAGTAGGGCCAAGAATACAAAACTCGCATAATTCCTTTTGAAAAAATGAGACTTGGAGACACTTTGGGATAGCTGCTGGCTACATCAGTCTTTGTACCTGGCCTCCTTGGCCCTTAGGAGTATATGAGTAGAGAAGTTGAGAATCACTGCTGTTTATTGTCTAGCCTGGGGGTCGGCAAACTTTTTTGTAAAGGGCCAAATAGTAACTGTTTTAGTTTTGTGGCTCAGAGGGTCTCTGACGACCACTTAGCTCTGCTGTTGTATCACAAAAGCCAAAGACAGTATGAAAATGAATGGCTGTGTCTGGGTTCCAAAAAAACTTTATTTACAAAAACAAGGAGGCCGACAGATTTGACTCCCTGGTTTAGCAAATTGCTTGGTGACAGGGACCTGGGTTGCTTACACATACACCGTCTGGTGTCAAATCCAGCTCATGTGTTTCCTAGTTCTGTCAACTTGGATGGGTCATTCCACTTGTTTCTACCTGTTTATCTGAAAAAATGGGGACAACGATGGTACTTAACACATAGAATTGTCACAAGGCTTAAAGGAACTAACGTACCTATAGTTCTTAGCATCAGGCCAGAAATGGAGTACATGCTTAGTAAACACTAGAAACATTAGCTGCTGTTGTATTTTCCCCCTTTGAGACCTCAGTCCTCTGATATTCTGGGGGGTGCTTCGCTAGTCCTATCTAGCAGGAAGCCTGCTTGCTAATGTAACCACACACACACACACACACACACTCTTCTATCTTTTCCCAGGTGAGCTTCTTGCTCAGTTCTTCCACCAATTCTGGGGGTGTAATCTTTGGTAGGAGGCACCTCAAGGTTTAGTCTAGCCACTCAGATGCTTCCAGTTTTTGGAACTGATCTTTGGATTGCTCCGGCTTTAGTGGAAAATGTTGACCTGGGGTGGCCAAAGGAGCGTTCCTGTGGCTGGACCCCATGGGGAACTCTTCACTTTTTTGAATAATTAGACAACTTTTGGGGGGTAAAGGGCATTATCTGGAAATCGTCCCAGGATCACTTAGCGGATGTTTATTAAAATACATTTAAATATATTGACCCACTGATGTGTTTATTGCATTTGTTTTGCCTCTGGGAAGACTTTTCACTTCCTCATTTTAGTTTTCTTTTTCCTTTTACATATGATTCTCAGAAGGGTGGCTTTCTGGCTTCTTGTGAATTCATAGCAAAGATTAAGGGGTTGGAAGATGTTAATAAAGTCAGTGTAAAGCAGGAGGGAGAGAAACCTATAAAAGCAAAGAGCCTTCCATCTTATACAGCGGCACATCGTGGGACCGTTTAGTACAGGGAGACAACCATCCGTCCTCATTAGGCCCAGGAAGCATGGCCTCCACAGCCTCACGTGTCACTCATTTGTTCATTGATTCATTCAGCAGGTCTTGATTATCTTCTGAATGCCAGGCACTGAACTAGGAGCCAGAAGCCCATTAGTAGACCAATCAGACAAGGTCTGTACTTACCTATAGTGTAAGTTTTAGCCTGGAGAGGGATGGGGAAGGGTCAGCCCCAAGCAAGCACTAAATCATAAAAATAATTACAGATTGTGTCATAAAGATAAGAAAGGAAAGAACTACACGGGAGCTGAGAGAATCCAAAATGGGAACATGAGAGAGGGAATCAAGGAAAAAATTGAAGGTGTGTAGTCCCTTTGCCTCACTAGACTGCAAATTCCACCCATGTGGGGCTGGGTCTGTTTATGACTATGTAGCCCAGGGTGGCCCAGCACCTGGTAGAAAAAACAGATCCTCCCTGTCAGAGTGGTAAGGCTATGCCAGTCATTGGAGAAGGAGTTTCTGAAAGTAAAATTAGGGTTTTTGTTTTAAAATGGGGCTTTCAGAGAATGTATTGTTGTTGTTGTTGATGTTTTTCAATAGGAGTTTTTTTAATATTTATGTTTTAGTTGTAGTTGGACACAATACCTTTATTTTTTTTTTATTATTTATTTTTATGTGATGCTGAGGATCAAACCCAGCCCTCGCATGTTCGAGGTAAGTGCTCCACTGCTGAGCCACAACCCCAGCTCCCAAGAGAATGGATTATTATCTGGAGCCCTTCCTTAGGTAGAGCCAATGATTCATTTGCTGATCAGGATAAATGAGCTATTTGTACCCCACAGCCAAAACTTAGAGTAGAACTCAGGGGATGTCTGGGCAGGGTGAGCTCATCAGCAAAGCCCTCCAGAGCAGGTCGATTGCCAGGCAGGTCTTGGTGCAGAGGAGAAGGGAAGGATGAGGGGAGGGCCAGCATCAGGTTGTGTGTCGTCTTCTCCCCTGCTCTTTTTTCTGTCTTTGGTCTAAGGAAAGCCATGGACCTGCTGAGTGGAGGGTCTCAGGGTGTGTACAGGTTTTTAGAATCCAGTGGGAGTCTTGGTTCATCCAGGTTTGTAGCTGTATGTGCCCTCCAGGGTGGGCGTCTAGGCAGGCACTGGGTGCTTCTCCCTCAGACTGGTTGATCAGAAGGCTGGGGAATGGAAATGGGTCCAGCGACAGTAAGCCCAAGGACAGACATCTCTGACGCTGGAAGATCTGGTTGTGAATCAGAAGGATGCTTTAGCGGGTGTGTTTTCCCTTTCCAAAGAACAGAGGGACATCATTGTCACTGCCAGACTCCTGGGAATTGTGTGGATGACATGGGATGATGTCGAACACTCTAGACTCTGGGATCAGGTAGACCTGAGTTTGAATCCAGATATCCCCATTTGCCATGAGCATTGTGACCTTTCGCTGTTGATTTAACGCCCCGAACCTTGTGTGTCTGTTACACAGGGCTATAATTTCATTTATGGGGATTATAAAAAGAGACAGTGTCTGGCACCTGGGTGCTCAATGATAATCTCTCTTCTTTCCCTCTCTGCTTCTCTTTCACACACATGCTTTCTCTCTCTCTCTCTCTCTCTCACACACACACACACATCCACGTGCTTAACCACTTAACCCAGCCCTTTTATTTTATATTTTGAGGCAGAGTCTCACTAAGTTGCTGAGGCTGACCTTGAATTTGCAATCCGCCTGCCTCAGCCTTCAGAGTCGCTAGAATTAAAAACCTGGCCCACACCGTGTGTTTTTATACTTCCAAATTGTTGGCTTCCACCACGTTCACCCCCTGTGACAAACTCCTTACCTTCATCTGCACAAAGCACTTCCTTGTGCCAAATGAATGGGGTTTGAATTTTTAAGGGGCTAGTTTCTTATTTGTTCCTAGTCCCTGTCCCTGCTCCCCGACCATCAGCTCTCTGACAAATTCTGCATCTAAGATCCAGCTAGATTTAACCCAGCTGGAGCTCCTGGGGGGTGGGGGGAGGCCGATGGGAGGATTTGGCTTTTTCTCCTCTTATGCTAATGAAGTGAATATGGCAAGGAGTCACAATATTTTCTTTCCAGGCAAAGAAATGTTGTTGTAGGAGAAACAGCATGCAGGGGAAGCAAATGTGATCTCACTGGATTCTCTTGAGGGAAGAAGGGGACAAATTGTCAGCTTCTGTTGAGAAGATAATGCTCTCGCTATGATAAATGCCAAGTTTCTACGGAAAGCCACCATCTTGATGGTGGTGTCCCCAAGTACTCCGTGTAGGCCTGGCAGCAGAGGCCTCTGCTCTGCACAGGAAAGCAGATATTTGAAGGGGGTTGGTTTGTTTGCAAGGAGGAATCAGTTTAAAGCAAATGAGACCACGTACCGAAAATGTTCTTTTAGGCAGCTTTATAAAGCTAACTGCAATGCTCCAGAGCTGCCTGCTCTTAAAACACACCTATGGGGAGATTTCCACCCTCCATAAATATTTCTTGCATATGACTTGGATTAAGGAGGCACATGAGACAGGAAAGCCGCATAAAATAATTTCCCCTCCCATAGGAAGTTGCTGCTAGAATTCCCTTGCAAGTGATTGCATAAGGCCTGTTCTGATAGAAGTTGCTGTTTGCTGGCAGGCTGAGAGTTTTTCAAAACTACTGGTAGCATCCCTTCTTGACTGGGTGTGTTTGACACCACTCTGTTGAAGAGCTTCTTCTGTTGTTAATTGCTTTTTTGGGGGTGCTTTATGCTGATTCTCCTCAGCTGTTTCCACATGGCTGGGTAGCCTTCTATGCATTTGCTCAGAGACTTTCTGCTGAGTGGGGGGAGTTTCTGGGGAGGGTCAGGAGCTCTCCAGATGCTAGAGACCATGGTAACAGCCAGAAGGGGAGGAGAATGGTCTCCATCTGCCATGTTGAAATGCGCCTGGTTGGTGTGCTTGTCTTAGGCACCATGCTGGGCTCACAGAGATGAGCAAGGCGGAGTCCCTGCCCACAAGAGGCGTGCAGGCAGGGAGTGGAAATTCTAATGAACAGAATTGTGGTGTGGTCTAAAAGGGTAGAGAGGACAGCAGCAGCTGCTGAGGGGTGGGGACTTGCTGTGAGCTCCTGAGCCTCCCATCCTTTATGTCTGCCATCTCATTGGTTCCAAAGGCAACCTTGGAAAGGCAGGTCATGTGGCCTTGAGCATTGATCTGGAAAAGTGCTTGACACACATTTATTCTGGGTTGCATTAGAAGTCGGCCTGGAGAGTAGGAGGAAGCTCATGGCCTGGCTTGCCCCACACACCCCTGGATAGAGCAGCCCTGCCTGTGACGACATTGGAAAGAACCCAGTGAAGATTGTCCACTTCAGTGAGCTTGAGGTAGAGACTCTTTGAGGTCAGGTGGAGAGCAGGGTCAGGAGGGAGCTCATATCCCAGTGCCTGCCTCCACCTTGCCCAAGTGTGTTAACCACTGAGGACACAGCCCAGATTTTAAACACTCTCCCCTTCTTGCCATGTCCCATATCATCTTTGCCATCTTGTGCTTTATGCTGACCAGAAGCTATAAGCCAGGGTTGCTTGTCTGACCCATGAGTTGGGCCGTGGACACCGTCTCTTCAGTGCTAGACAAACTCAGGCGACATATGTTATAATTCAGTCTCTTTGTTGCTTCCCCCATGCATTTCACATGGAATCTGCCGGAGAAGGCACTTGGCAGCCCAAGGAAGTGCTGCCAAGGAAGTGGACCTAGGATGCACTTAGGAGAAAATGACAGACGCCATCAGTGACAGTTTGTATAAAGTGTCCCAAATCAATTGTACCTTTTTAAAAAACTTTTTTTTCTTTAAAAAGACAACGAAAAGAAACTCTGTTATTTTCACGTGTCAACTCTTCTCAGTGTCTAGGGATTATAGTGGTTTATTATTCCTGTTAGTATTCATATTCCTATTCTGAGCACCATGTTCGTATGGCCCAGGGGTTGACAGACTTTGTAAAGGGCCAGATAGCACATACTTTAGACTCTGTGGACCATGCAGTCTGTGTCCCAGCCACTCAGTTCTGCTGGTGTAGCACAAAACAGCCACAGACAGTATGCAAATGAATGAGCGTGGCTGTGTTCCAATTTAACTCTCATTTACAAAAGCAGGCGGCAGACTGCATTTGGCCCATGGGCCGTAAGTTACTGCCATACGTATTCCCACGCCCCAACTTGAGTCCCAAAGAACTCAGCGATTTCATAGAACTGAGGATGTTGTAGGGTTAGTCATAGACATGGGTATACCCATGTGGAAAAATAGTCCTTTAAAACATGCATCAGAAAGATGTGTCTGCTGCCACCTCTTCAGTTCATTTGAAGAAAAATCTTTTAAAGTAGCTGCAAATAGAGAAACTGGGCAGTGGGTGGGTAGAATAGATGCAAGCCCATGTCAGTCACATGACAAGAAGTGATGGTCCTCGAGTTTTGCTTCTCTAGGGCCATGGGGTGCTCTTGCTGAGGGATAGGTGCTCTGGGTGGCTGTGGCAGCCGCTGGCTAGAGCATTTCCCCAGGAACCCATGTGCAGAGGCTCGCACGTCATGCTCCACCTGTCTACCTGCATTCTTGAACATGGAAAGCCCGAGTGGAAACTTCGTGCAGCTTCATGCAATGGCTCCTTGGCTCTTAACTCACGCCCGTGAGCTGAGAACTTGGTTATCATCATTTTCCTAATAGAAGATAAAACTGGATTCACATGGATTAATTTGCACTCCTAAGTTCTCTGTAAAAACCTAATGACATTGATGTGTGGATGAAAATGTGGAAATTAACACTTGGAAATTTTTATATAAAACCTGTACTGAAAATTAAGCTAAACCTTCACATGCTAAAAAGAGCTATATATTTATACCTGAAGAAACTCAATTTGATGCAAGCTGCTTATTTCTCCATTGTGGTCACGTGGGCTGAGGTTCTTAGTATGAAATGTAATTTACACAAATTAGTCCAAGGCAGGTAGAGTGTGAAATTAAATTGATGCCTTGATTTCTGTATTCTCTGGTAAGTGTTTCTCTGAAAATTTGTCATTTCTGTCCTAGGAACTTTGAAGTATTCGCCCCCACCCTTTTTTTTAACAGAGCAAAGAAGTCCTTATTGGTTAAGGACACGAAACAACCATAATTACAGGCTAAAGAAGGATATTTCATTTTACTTTGTGGCGAAATATTAGAGTAAGTCCAAATTGGACTTCCAGTAGAGGTAGAGACTTAGGATTTAACATGTCTGTTAAATTTTCAATTATTTGGACCAAGTCATTTAATCTCTTGGGCTGTGGTTAGCACAGCTTAGGACTCTTAGCTGTGTGAGTCTGGAGGGAGCATTGGAGAGCCTTTCACAAGATGAAGACCGAGGTCAAGAGAAGGTTCATAATCCACTTCAATCTAATGTATGAAATATGATATGTCAAGAGCTTTGTAATGTTGTGAACAACCAATAAAAAAAAAAATAAAAAAATAAAAATGAAGATTAAAAAAAAAAAAAAAAGAGAGAGAAGGTGGTAGCCACCTGTGTCTGAACACTCTGGGGCTTGGCTGGGCCTGCCCCACCCAAGTGCCTGCTACTGTCTCTTGAGGAAGTCGTCAGCACTGATGTCCTTGGGTCAGCCCCCACCACCATAGGATGAGTCATGTGTGTGGGATATCCCAATTCCAGTTTAGCTCTGATCATAGAAGAGGAAGGAGAATCAACTCCACGCTCTGAAATAACTCCATGGTCATCCAAGGGGCCACATAAATACATTTTAGCAAAGGCGAAGATGACTGGACTTGACCTTGTCAGCAGAATTCAGCCCTCTGGGATGGAGCCATGTGCTTGGTCCTCAGCAGCTCTGTGGGCGGCCCTCTTCTAAGGAGGAGTCAGGTGATACCTCCAGGGCCCAGGGCCTCTGCGGTTGCATGTTATGGGTGTCCTTCTACGGGGCCACCTCTCAGCAAGGTAGACCCAGGCCAGCCCTGCTGACTCTGGCGTGAATCATTGCTGTCAGGTAACCGTGGCCGAGCTCTGAGAAATGAATTACGGGCTCTCATGATTTTTATTTGTCCACGGTGGCATGGGGGGTATTTATCTCTCTTATCCTCGTCCTCCCCCCTTCTCCCAGCCTTTGTCTCCATCTGAGTCAGCATGACATGGTCTGAAAATTGCCTGTTTGGCTTTTAATGATGATTAATGTCCATAGCCATGTTTCAAATTTAGGATCTCTTGAAGAGTCTCCGAGACCGTTACCAAGAGCAACCTGCTGAGGGGGTTGATCACGCAGAGCTCTTTACGTCTTGGGCCGGAATTTGATTCCTCCCAAACTTTTCCACCTTCCCTCTGTACCTCGTGGGTTCTTCTTGGGTGTTTGGCATGAGGAGCTGGGGGAGCCATGGGGCAGAAAGCCCCCCCCACCCCCTGGGTCAGGATGGTGCCTCACCATGGAGTGAGTGGGAGGGTCATTCTTTCTTGTCTCTCTCCAAATCAGAGAGGCCAACGAGGAGCTTAATTTCCTCAACAGCAGGTGCCTGTCATCTATCTGAAGATAGTTGCCAACATCTGGTACAATTGCCTCCGCAAACGCAGTAACAAGGCGGCCTGCAGTTCAATCGCAGAGCGAGCATCGCCGCTTTAATGATAACAAGCTGTTGGCCTCCCCTTGGAGATGAATCCATCTCACAGATGTTTGTCTGGTTTTGGCAATCGTATCGCACTATAGCTTTGGTGATTATGCTCAACTGGAGACTATTACAATAAAAGAAGTTTGAACTTGTTCCATTTTTACATCCCACCCCCTTCTCCCCTGTTCTGAGGTATAATTTATATCAATGGCTGTAATATTGGTTCCATTACCGAGGCCTCTTTACTTTTTATTATGTCGGTGGAGCTGCAGCTTATAGCCTGGCTTCCTCCACAGGTTAATGTGCTTTAGCTACATCAACGCTTTTAATGTCCTCACTTAATGGCCCCGTGGCAGTCCTCTGCCCTTCGTCGAAGCGCGTGTTGACACTGAGAGGTCGCGCGATTACTTTGACTTAGTGTCTCTAGCTGGAGATAGTTATGGCTCTTATGTGGGCTGTGGACGGGGATCACTGGAGGAGGCCTGGTGTGTGTACAGTGTGGAGGCCGGAAGGAGAGCCCTGCAAGAAACAGTAGAAGACAAGGCCTGGGCGTCCAGAACCTTCTAGACTGCTGGTGGCCTTCCTCACTGTGTCTTTCCTACCCATTCTTCCTGCTTGTCCTCCATGTCTCCTCTTCCTAAAATGGCACATTGTATTAGTACTTAAAATAAATAAAACTCACACGTTGGTGAAGTGGCTTGTGGGGGACCCTTGGGCAGTTACTGCTCCAGTGTTCAATATTTGGAGCTTTAATATGACATGGCTTTTGCTTTTATGCAGTTCTGGATATGAAAAGTAGAAGGAACTATCAACCCATCCAAATCGTATTTAGTGGTAGTCAATTCCAGGCATTTTTTAATGACAGTTATCATTAATCGTATCTCTGTTGTGTGGTAGCCAGAGTGCTGATGACTTTTTTTAAAAAAATATTTATTTTTTAGTTATAGGTGGACGCAGTGTCTTTATTTTACTTCATGTGATGCTGAGGATTGAACCCAGTGCCTCACGCAGGCTAGGGGTGCGCTCTACCTCTGAGCCACCACCCCAGTCCCCGCTGATGGCTTTTGCTAACATATAAATACTTAATTCTTACAGTACCTCCGCAAGGCAGATACTCTTGTGCCCATTGTCACATGTAAGGGAAGTGAGACTCAGGGCAGAAGGGCGCATGCGCAGTGGTGCGAAGCTGCGGAGGAAGAGGAAGATAGTTCAGGACTAGCGGGCTGCAAATCCATCGCGATTCTCCAGCCGTCATGGTCATCGCTCATCCTGCTTGTGGCCTGAATTGATGTCATGGAAAAATCTGCCCCTCCAGATGTGGCGCATTATGTCAATCAGTACAAGATAAATCACCATCATCACTTAACATTTAAGCCTTTTTTCATTTTAATTTGGATATTAACTTTGTCAAAGATTAGGAAACATAAATTTGGCAAGGTGTTATTTTTGGCAGCACGATTGCCAATGGGTGAGTCAGCCTGGCTGTGGTGTCTCATTGGTGGCAGGGACCACGTGTTCCTTTCCTTGGCCAGAAATAGATACTGGTCTCTGTGCTGGTGACATTGTCAGGAGGCCCCGGGCAACTGCACTGGGCACCTGTGGAGCCTTGCACGAGGGACCCAGGAGCTGCCTCATCTTGGTCTCTGGACTGGACACTCTTCTTTAAAGAATTCTTCATCTGTGTGGGCTTGAATCCCATGGGGGAAAGAGAAGTTCTCCTGAAAAATTTCAAATAGTGTTCTTTAAAATTTTTTTTTTAACAATTTTTTCTTAGCTGTTGATAGATCTTTATTTTATTTGTTTGTACATAGTGCTGAGAATTGAACCCAGTGCCTCACACATGCCAGGCAAGTGCGCTACTGCCAAGCCACAGTCCCAGCCTTCAAATAGTGTTCTTTATCAAAGCGTATCAAAGTAGAAACCATGAGGTGGCCCATGAAAAATAATTGCTTTCAGAAGTGACTAAAAATTTGAGACTTTGATCATCCAGCATATTATTAAAGATTTATTATTAAATGATAATAAAAATAATAAATAATTATTAAAGACTTGACATTTATCTGTGTCATCAGAGTTGAATTAAAGAATATCCTTTTAACTTGCACCATGCATGGCCATAGAAAAGCCCCATGCAGACTCCTGCTAATTTCCTCTGTGACTTTGAGCAGCAACATCCTTCTCTGGTCCTTGGCTCTCCCTTCCATACATTTTGGATTTATGGAAGTTGAATGACATTTCAGATCTGTTCCTGCCCTAGGGTTGCATTCTGTTGGCTGGGCCTGCAAGTGACTTTCCACCTCTGAAGTGTCTGTTTTATGGGGCCTCGTTGTTAACCTCCTTCTGGGTCTGATCTGGGTCCCAAGATGCCCTCTCCGGTTAAGTCCAGCATGATTTCTGTCAGTCTGTTGACTTGGTGTCTTGTCTTCCTTGACCACGGTTCTCTCATGCCAGGAGTCAGCTATAAACTTTCACACCCACCCTGAGTGTGACATCAGAGTTCCTCACCCTCCCCGCCTGCCCCTCCTTGCCAAATTAGTTCTTCCTCTGCGAGGCTGCAGCCGCCAAACCACCAAAATGCAGCAAAGACATGTGGTGTGGCTTTTTCCAGTTTCTCTCTTGCGGTAGTTACAATATTATTAAAAATCCATTAAATTTTAATGTACCCTATAAAATATGTGCTCTTGTGAAAGCAAGCACAGATAATTATTTCTGATGAATAAACCAAGAGGACAAGTATGTATGAAGTTCATGCTGCAGCATTCAATTTTTATTATATACATCTCCTGCAGGGGCAATCACTGTGATGTTCCAGCTGCTTGTGTGGAGAGCTGGTTCTAGGAGATCCTTTGGGGGCGGCATGAACCCTGAACTATCCGGGGCGTGCTCAGTGTGCGTCATTACCAGAAAGGAAAGAGCCCTGGGTTGTAGACACCTTCTGTTAAGCTCTTTAAACCAAAGAACGAAGGAGAAAATGAATCAGGGCGAGAAAAATTGCTGTCCCTCCCGTACTGCAAGGGAGACTTGTGGGATTTAGAGCAAACTCAGACAAACATTTGAAGTCCTTCCACTAGTGGCTCTGTGCCCTTGAGCCCTCTGTGCCCTCTTCTCTTAGCTCTGTTTCCTGAGTGCTAAGAGGAATCCATACTCCCTCAGAGTGGGGATTCTGATTTGTAGGTTCCCCCTTTCATTCTTCTTCTTCTGAGGATCCTTTGAAGCCGTTCTCATAACTCCAAAATTTGGAAGACAGAGCTGCCTCCAGGACTCCTGGACTCCATGTGATCTGAGACTTGTGAACTATGTTTGGTGTTTTTGTTTGGGTTTTTGCTGGAAGTGCAACCCAGGCCTCTCCCAAGGTATCACTCTACTACTGGACCACACCCCCAACCACTCTTAGCAACTCTTAACTGCATTATTTTGGTGTCATGGCCTGCTGGGCTCTGGACCTCCTGGTGTGCTTCAGAGCATCCTGTGGTTTTCAGAAGGCTGCACCTGTCAGGTGAATACCAGGTGGGTGGAAGTGCTTCCTGCAGGGGATAGTAGAGGCTGATGTCAGCAGCCCCTGCCAACCCCCTCCGACTGCTTCTAGCCTCTGTGTCTGATGGTTGACTTAAGGGCAGGTGGTAGTTTCCCCTTGCTTGGAGGTACAGTGGCTTAGAAATAAGGGAAAGGACCTTGGCCTGCAGACCCTCTTGGGATTCCTTGGGGGCTGGGCCTGGGAGCCGTCTTTTGAGGCCCTACTTCTGCTCTTTGGCGAGGTCCCCATCTCCTTCTAGGGACAGAGTCTGTTTCCAGTGTGTCCCACCCTGTAGGAGGTAGTGCCTCGATCAGGACACTTGTGATGATTGGAAACCATGGGCTTCCCAAGTGGCAGAGTGACATTGCCCTCACGTCCCATCACTTGGAGTCCTGAGGAGGAGAGGGGCCAGGAAGGTAGGTGGGTTGCCTGGAGGCATTCTGGAAGAGCTCTTAGGCTCAGAGGTGAAGAAAACACCACACTTTGCACAGTCCTAGATGATCTGTAAATGAAGGAAGTTTATTTCTAACTGTGTTATGATTTTGTTGGAAAAACAAAAGGCACCCTAAAAAAAATTAAAGGCAGAAGTAAACAAAGAGCTGACAGGTGCCCTCTGTTTTCATGGCTCTGAGCGAACCCATCGTGATGTTTCCGTGCAGCTTTCCAGAGGCCTGTCTGCGCGTGGATAAACGCGGTGGCGTGCGCTCCTCCAGGAATGGGATGGCGCGTGGTGTTTGCCAGGCAGCTTTTCCCATCAACAGTGTGTCAGAGACATCTCCCCATGTCAGCGTGCCCTATTGTTTCTGTGATATCGATGTACCGTGATTGACTTCCTCAAACCCTTAGTTAGGAACGTTTAGGTTGTTTCCAGTATCATTAGGATCATTATTTGGAATTATAAGCAGTGCTGTCAGGACCGCCCTTGTGAATGCATTTCTCTCCTGTGCCTGCTAGACTTTGACCCAGCAATTCATTTACAATAAGGAGATAATAATACATTTTACAATTTGCTATTTATTGCCAAACTGCCCCACAGGGAGGTTGTACTCATTTACATTTCTACCCGTGTTGTCGTCGTTGGGAGCCTGTGCTTTTGGTCTTGGGATTTTTTATGCCTGAGTTTTCTAAAATTTGCATTCCTCTGAAATTTGTCATATGATTTAAAAAAAAAAACAAAAACCAACAACAACATATTAAAAAGTGAGGAATCTGATTTACCTTGACTTTTCAATGCTTTTACACCGCCTCTCTGTTCCTTAATGATCTATGAAACCTTGACTTGTTTCAGGATAGGATCCGAGTTGAGTTTGCCTTTCAGATTGTCATTTTGAAACAAAAATGGCTCAAGATAAAATGTTTTCAAGTGGGTATGTCTAGTTATGATTTTCGGTGGGTTTTTTGATCGTTGTTCTTAGCTGCGTACCAGTTTTGTCCTAGACAGGACATAACTGAAGACAAATTGTGACTTTTTTTCCCCCTTCATATAATACGTTTGGCAATTACATGCTGCCTTGTGAAAGCATTGCTATTGTTATTTAAATTTTGCATTGCTCTTTTAAGATAAAGGTTCTGCTTGCTCCCTGTTTATCTTTTCCCTCCAGCTTAGTGGGGACTGCAGACTGCTGCTTTTGTGAGTGTCCCCTGTGGCATGTGGTACAGCGCCTTGCACCCAGCAGACACCCAGGGCCAATGCTGTGGACTTTTCTCCAATTACAAAGTTTCAGCATTGGAAGCTCTTGGGCGACTTTTCTCCCATTGTAGTCATGTTTTTGATCTTTTGTCTGTTTTCATTTATTGAGTGAAAGAAATAAATTGCCGAGTGCTTTTGATAGACCAGGTGCTAAGGTGACTGGTGTGGTTACAGTGCCCCCACCCTCGTGGGAGCTACAGGCAGAGCAGAGGGAGTGGGCGATGAATGGATTTCCACACTGTGTCAGAGTGCCCTGAGCAGGCTGAGGGTGCAGGCCTGGGGCACACACGGTCTCTCTCATCTCCCGTTACCTTCCACATCTGCATTTCATCAAAACCTTCTCCAGAGAAAGGTTTAAAGTTCACAGAGCCCCGATTTCAATAGTGGCCTGCGCTCTTCAGGCTCAGAGGGAAGGTTTTAGTTAAGCACTGCCTGCCAGAGATGTGTTTGGGAAAGGGATTAAGAGGAAACAAACTCTCTCTATCCAGTGGGAAAGCAGGCAGTGCCAGAGGCCTTGCAGGACCCAGGGCTTTTGAGTGCTGAAATCTCTGCTTCCGAATCTAGCCAGGGTGGGCTGGGTCCTGCAGAAGGGACTTCAGATGGCTTTGAAGGCCTCTGATTGGGAGAAGGATGGGCATGAACAGAGGCTGGTGTGTGGGGAAACAGCTCAGTGGGAGTAGATGGCTGTAGAAGGGACATGCTCTCACCAGCTCATGAATCAAGGGTTAAGGCCAGCTTCCTCAACATGTGGTCCTAGGGACTCAGAGACCATCCAAGTGCCTGACACACAGCAAGGGTTAATTAATGTTAGGGCCCCAGCAATTAGGAATACATTGACTAAAAATTTCCTTAGTCCAACCTCTCCAGATGGAAACCCAATCAGGGTGAATTCCAATGTAAGTCCAGAAGAATTTTGTCTGCATTATTTCCGACAAATTTTATTTGTTAGGAACCTAAGGTATCATCCTCCACTTTTGATGGCATTTAAAGGTTTGGGGAAGAATCTTCAGGAGCGAAAGTCTGCTTCCCTGCTTGAGGTACGGAGCCCCTGATTTTGGCCTTTTGAGCTCTCTGCATGAACAGCTTTCCCCCTTTCCACATATGTATTTTAATATATATAGATAAGGATATTTTATAGACCAGATATATAGATATAGGTACAGAAAATAGATGTCATATCTATGGTTTGATATATCACTGTTCTTTTTTTTTTTAATGTCAGCATTATCTAAAGAGTCCTTAATAACAGTGAAACTCATGGCCTGTCTTTGCAGATTGGGTGGTAAGACATCTGTTTTTAAGAGCCCTGTTGCACAGCTAAGGTTGGGAATCTCTGGTTCCCTGTTTTCATATTTAGACCAGTTGGGTTCGTTTCCTCTTCCAGGGGTTCACACAATTAACCGAGTAGCAGAAAGTTAGGTCTCAAACCAAAGTGTAATGATTTGAAATCTTATGTTTGTCTCTGTCATCACGAAGCTTAATGGCGTAAGCACAGTTATGAGGTTTCCTTTGCCTGCTGTGCCTCCTGTATTATCTGTTTTCCAAGGTAATTGTGCCCGTTTACGTCATTTTTTTCCTGCTTGTGAATTTGAGTGCCCTTCACTCTCCCGGGCAACGACCTCTTTGCCATTCAGCATATGTTTGTGAGTCAGTCTGTGCCTGTGATGCATTCATGGTCCAGGCACAGAGCTGGGCGTCGGGAATCCAGTGTGTCCCAAGGAGCAGACTCGACTCAGCAATGCAGTGCCTTAGATATAGGCTGCACCCTGATGCCGTCTAGGTATTTCCCACCATATCCTGCTCTTCCTTAAGTGGGGACCTGCCCTTCTGGATCTGATAGTGTCCTAAGATAGCTGGGTAGGACCTTTTAGACGTACCTGAGCTCTTCTGAGCTAGCCCTGCATTTCACTCTGATCCCACACGACCACCAAACATGCAGCATTGCTCTAAGATCCTGGGAAGGGGAGAAGGCTGAGCTCAATTTTGGAACCTGTTTTTGTTTCTTATGTCTCAGTCATTCTGCCCTCCCAGTAAGAGGAGGAAAGGCGGATGGTGTGCTGTTGGGTGCTGGGAAAGCTGGTCGCAGGGCAGCGTCTGTACTGATGATCCAGTGATTCTCACTGCCGTTGTCCTTCCTGGCTGGATGTTTTTGGAGCTTCCATCCACTCATCCGACATCCAGGGAGGCTGCGATGAAGTGAGGGCCATCTGTTAGGGACCAGATAGCAAGGACGTCTGCAGCACACTGAAGGTTGGCCTAGATGACCAGCTAGGGCTTCTCGTGCCGCACGTGCCCCGACTCCCACCCCACTGTGGATTCAGCCCCTGGTGCACGGGAGTCCTGGCTGATAGAGCTGTTGTCTTTAAAAAACAAAGTCAGCGAAACAACCAACCCCCCAGGTAATTCATGTTCCTTATAGAATGTTTATGAAAAATTACGTAAAAATAGCTGAGCAGAAGGAAGAACTGGGTCTTGTGGAGAGCCAGCCACATTTAGAATTTGGGGATGTGTTCTTCCAGACTTGTTTTCTGTGCATTTGCTTTGCCATTGTCATCTTGGTGATGAACGTGCACCCTGGAGGCAGGCGGGCCTGGCTGCCAGTTCTTGGCCCCCTCACATCCCAACTGTGTGACCTTGGGCAAATTCATCTACCTATAAAATGGCGATGAAATAGAGTCTATTTTATAGGATTGGAACTCTTCTTAAGTCTTTAGCAGAAGACCTCACACACAGTGATGCTCCATACGGTGCTTATTTAAATAATGTGTGTCTTATTATTTATAAGGATGGGACTCCCTCCAGAGTCTTGAAGTTGTTAGCAGATGACCATGAATTGCCCATTCATTGGCAAGTCTGTTGCCACCGGAGAAAACCCACCCCAGTTTTAATGTGATGCACTTTTAATGGTAAACACCATCATTTTGCTGCACAGTAATTAGGGATGAATGGCAAACAGTTCACATCAGTGATGATAATTAATTAGTATTGCTTTTAAATGTTTTTTTTTTCCTCTGCCCAATCCAAGCTCACTTTTTCCCCCTGATATCAGAAACTAAGGGTTCATACTGCCTCTGGGCATATTCCTCGTGGGCAGAAATGGTGTTTCTCCTTTGGACTCAGCTGGTGAATTGGATCCGAGATATGCTACTGGTCCGGGACAGCTGTCCATTTGTCTGTTCTCTCGCTCAGAGGTCTTCACCTAACACAGACACACGTGCTCCTCAGGCAGCAGGCTTCTTTCATGGGATGATCTTTTCTGGTCCACCCCCCTTCTCCCCATACCTTCCCGTGGAAAGAGCCTCCGTGGCTGCACTCAACGGATTTCCTCATCTGTCTTCTCAAGGCTGAAGGGCTCAGGGCACCCACTCGTCATTTTCCCTGGCCTTTGTGCTTGTCCAATCTTAGCTCCTCTCGCTCAGGGTGGCTGCGCCATACTGGGGAAGTGGAGGAAGTGGGGCCAGGCCGAGGTGGCGGGTGGGTGAGGGATCTGAAGAGTAGAGAGGCAGAGGAGCTCTCACGGTGGGAGGGTCGGGCTGGCTGTCCTGCCTGCCTCTTCTTCCTGAACCTGGCTCTAGCTGTGGTTTTGGAAGCATGGAGAAGGTGCTTCTGGGAACTACAAACAGAAGCTCATTTGCTCTGCCTTTGGGGACCCTGTTCTTTATTCCACTGTTAGATCAGTGACCCCAGTTGCTGAAACCCATTTAATATCAAAAGTGTGACTGATAGCAGTTCCCTGCCCTTCTGGTCAACTGGAGGATGGTAAGTTGGAAGGCCCAGTAGAGGCACTTACCTCTAAGTGGTTAGGGGTGGACAGATCCCAGCAGGTTACTTTTCGCTGCCTTGGGTTCAGATATCAAATATCAAACGGGTCATGAATGGAATCAGCCCTTGAGTACCTGCACTGTGGTTGGCCACATCTTCCCTTGAATTTACAGGTATCAGTAAGGCCAGGAGGCCAGGTGTGTTGTAGCATGGCCAGGGGGCATGTCTTCACATGCACCCTGCCTCTGGGTGGCTGGAGGCTGGAGGCACCAGTGGTCTTGGCGTGAGGGTCTCCCTGACATGAGAAGGCAGAGATATCAGCAACTTCTGGCAGCCCCTGGACTGGTTCAGCTGTCCCTTCTTCCTGTCCAACAGATTGTATTCCTTCTCTGACTTTCCTTCTTCTGGAACACGTGATTGAAATGAAAGAGGATGAGACCGCCGTTCAGGGTGGGCACCCTTCCAGCTCTATAGCGAGCGAGATCTGGTTTGGTGGGGGAGATGGGGATGGATCCTACTGGGTGCTCTTCCCACCAGTAGTGTTCAGCTGTACCTGACTGAGCCTGCAGATGATTCTGTACACAGAACACTCCCTTGGAGCAGCCCTGGCCAGGGCTTGGCTGGACATGGAACCTGGAGGGAAGGCTTCCCCTGAGCTGTAGGTGCGACTCCCTGTGTCCCCTTGCAGAGCCGTGTGCTCCCACTAAGCCGCCTCTCTCCTCAATGCACTCAGCCTTTAATTGTGACTATTAATCACAGTGGATTGTGTCGCACTTCATAACCCTTCCATTAAATATTAAGCCTTAAAAAAATTGAGCTTTCTTAATTGAATTATTGAATTACCAGGCACTTAATGTGGCTCTGGTGGGTGAGAACCACTAAATTTCAGCGTTGGAAAGGGTCTTAAGTTTCCTCAGCTGTGACATGGCGGGTGTGTTAGGCTCCGAGGCACCCCCAGGCTCGTCGGAGCCCTGGTGTGTCTGCTTGCCACATGGGACTTGGTGGAGCAGGCTCCGTTCCTGATGCTCCGTGGCCTCAGGTTTCTGCGGGGGGTGCTTTCCTAGTCGCTCCCACAGTTGGAGGTGGTCTAGGTGGAGACGTGCACACCGGGCATTTGGGAAGGCTGCCCCTGTGTGGTGTCAGGCGGGCTGTCCTTGGGTCCACCTTTGCCCTTGGCCTCTTTTGCAGAGATATTTGTCCCCAGAACCCCTTCATCCACAGTGGCTTCAGCCACTGTCCCTCTCTCTCCCTCTCTCTCCCTCACTTTTCACCTCAGCCACGCCCCTCTCCCTGCGACTCCCACCACCCTACTACTGGGCCTTTCCATTCCGCCTTCACCTTGTAGATTCTCCTGTCTGGGAGAACAGTGGCATCACTGAGAGCTCTTCCTGACTTGTTCCTGGCGCCTGGTGCTCACCTCCAGGTGCCTCCTGTGTTCACCTCTTCTTCCTCCTGCCCTCTGTCCTCGTGCCAAGCCAGGTTGAACCACTTCTGCTCTCTGACACGGTCCCCTGCCTGTCAGGCTCTCTCCAGCTCTAATCTGTCTTGACCTCCCCACCAGCCGTGTCTTCCTTAGGCCCTGAGTGCACTGACCGCCCTCTGCTCCCCAACCGGTAGTGACTCCCTCTTCCCGCCATAGCAGAAGTATAGTCCCTGGAGTCCGTGCATGCAGAGGTGCCTCTTTGGTTTGGTGGGCGTGAGGACCAGTGCTGCCACCTGCCTTTTGGGAAAGGATTTGAGACCTGCCATGGAATGATGCGGGGAGAGGTGCCGGGACACCTCAGGTGCCTTCTCTGAGGTTGCACGTGACGTCGATGGGTGTTCTGGGTTGAATGATGTCCACCTGGAACGTCAGCGTGTGACCTTCTCTGGGAATAGAAAATAATACCTTAGTTACCGTCTTGGATAAGGGTGGGCCCTAATGCAGTGAGTGATAACCTTAGCAGAGGAGAGCAATTTGGGCCCAGAGGACACACACAGGGAGAATGCCCTGTGAAAATGGGGACAGAGATGGGAGGGATGTGGCCACCAGCCAGCGAACACCAAGGAGTGGTGGAAACCACCCGAGGGTAGGAGAGAGGCGTGGCACAGGGTCTCCCTAGAGCCTCCACAAGGAGCCAACCTGCCAACGCATCTATTTCAGACCTCCTGCCTCCAGAAGAGTGAGACAGCAGGTTTCTGGAACTTGAAGCCACCATGCTCGCAGTACTTCATTATGGCAGCCCTAGGAAACAAAGTGTGAGACTATGTGTGGAAACCAGGCCCCCTAATTCTAAGTCCAGAGATCTTTTCACTGTACACAGACCCCCACCCCTACCCCACCCCTACCTGGACTTCCCCCGTGTGGACCCTCCCCATGAAACATGGACTGTGAGGATTACCCAGCATCCGTCTTCATCCCTGAAGAAATGCCCACTCTCCATGTGTCCTGCTCATTCCTCCTCCTCCTCCTCCTCCTTCTCTTCCACCAACATTTTTTTTTAATGGTATAACTTTTAAAATTAAAATGCGGAGGGCACTGTGATTTTTAAAATCAAATTCATTTATAATCGACACATGATTGTGTGTATTTAACATGCAGTGTGATGTTGTTATGTGTGTGTGTGTGTGTGTGTGTGTGTGTGCTGGAGTGATTCAATCAAGGCAATCAGCCGATGCCTTACCTCTCATACTTATCACACACTTATCACTTCTTTGTGATGGGAGCCTTTAAAAGTCTCCTTTGTCAGCCCTTTTGAAGTATGCTTACCTGTCATCGCCATGCTGTGATAGATCCCTAGAATTGTCTTCTCCTGGCTCACCGAACCTTCATGCCCTTTGCCCAATATCTCTCCTTTCCCCAACAGCAGCCCCCAACCCTCCCAGGCCGCTGGTCACCACTGTTTACTTTTATTCCACATATAAGAGAGATTGTGAGTACTTGTCTTCCTGTGGCTGGCTTATTTCAGTTAGCATATTGTCTTCCAGGTTCATCCACATTGTCACATGTAACAGAATTTCAAAGACTGAGTAATGATTGCATTGTGAATACACACATATGCACATTTTATTTATCCGTTCATCCCTGGATGGGCACTTAGGTTGTTTCCATGTCTTGGCTGTTGTAAACAGTGCTGCACTGAGCATGCTCCCAAATGGTGTTTGTTGAGTGGCTACCATATGCCTGGTGCTGTGAAATGGATGAGGATTTGCTTTCATGGAACACATGTGGAGACTTGAGGGGAAGGCACTCCGTTAGCAAAAGGAAAATACATATACCGGACTGTGCCCTTTTCTATGATGAAAATAATATTGGCTCATGGAATAGAGAGCGCTTTGGGCTGCTTCTGATGCAGTGCCCAGGAAGGCTCTCTCAGAAGTGGCATTCAGTAGTGCCTGCAGAGGGAATGGCAGTGCAAAGATCCTGATTTTTCAAGAAACAGCAGGAGGACAGGTGTGATGGTACCTGAAGAAGTCAGATAGGTCATGTAGAGTCTTGTGAGTCATAGTAAGAAGTTTGCGTTTTGTTCTGAGTGCAGTGGAAAGCTTTGAAAGGTTTAAAGCCGCCAAACGACAGAATCAGTGTTTCTAAAGGCCACTCCGTGTGTTTCGTAGAGACCGAGCGGGGAGAGCCAGGGCCAGAGAAGGCAATCTGGCCTTGATGCCCCAGCTCAATCCTTGCGTCACACATCTCTGATCCAACATCTTCCTCTGAGCTCCTCTTGTCCTTAAAAGTCAATACAGCACACTTAACACTTCATTAGAAAATCGTTTCCGTGCCTTCACGAGGCCTGCATGGCCAGGCAGGCCTGGGGCAGCTCTGTTGCACACGAGCTTCCTTTAAAGTGTCCTGAGGTCCTCGGTGATGGATCCATTGCTCTTCAGATGGGACCTAAGTGATGGGCTTATGTTTTGTGTGGAGCTGACGGAGGGATGGGAGGTGAGTTCTTAAGAACAGGTAAAAATCTGTTTGTCCTGGAACTGCCACACTTCTACCGTAACCAAATTGTGGCCCAAGGAGACATGGGGGGTCCACTTGGGAGGCTACAGGCTGTGTGGCCTCTCATAAGCTCAGGAAGCCCATAGTCTCTTCCTTGTACCACAGTGCCACAGGCTTAGCTTGTGGAGGTTACACATGTCTGAAAAATTGGCAGCCCAGGGATGAAGCAGTTATGATCCAGAAAGTTCTTAATGGATGTGGAAACAGACATGAGTCTACGGCATAGTAGGTGAGAGCTTTGCAATGACATAACCTTGGGTTTCAATCCTGGTGTGGCCTCGGACAAGGGACTTGACCTCACTGAGCCTCCCGTGTGCTGACCTGTGAGATAGGAGGGATAGTAAAGCAGCTCTCTTGCTGGGATGTGGTGAGGGCTGAATGAGAGGATTCACGAAAAGGGCACTGGAGAGGGCGTAGCACAGGATATGCACTCCGCAAATATTTTCTATTATAACAAGGACTGGGAACAGATGATAGAAGGAGGAAGAAAGTGCATAAATTTCTGGGAAAAAACTTGTGCTCGTGTTCTGGGTATTGGGTTCTCTGGAAAGCACAGGTCAAAAAAACAGAACACAACCAACCCCTGGTACCCAGCCAGGGGGTGAAGGGAGTGAGACCCAGTGTGGATCAGGCTCAGCCAAAGGGGGAGGATTTTGCAGGTCTGGGAAATGGAGGTTGACCCACCCAAGAGTCTGGGACAGAGGCGTCCGAGGTCCTGGGCAGCCCATCCTCAGAGGGACGAGGGCAGAGTTGGGAAGTCAAGACGAAGCTGGAAGTAACAGATAGCCGATTGCTGTGGACGTTCCAGGAGTGCCACTCCTGTAAATATGACAGTGGTGAATCACAAAATCATAAACGTTCTAGAATTGGAAGGACAAAGAGAGCATCCAGCCCTGCCCAGGGTCAGGCAGGGTTATCGTGCACGCAGAGATGAGCGGAGAGTGCTCAGGTTTTAGAAAGAAACATTTCCCCCACCCTTCCTGTCCCTGCTCCTGAGTGGACTCCGGCAGCTTTCCCCAGCTGAGAGGTATTTGACATCCGACTCAAGGACGTCACAGACACTTACAGCCCCGAGCCTGGTGTGTGCCTTGTGGATGAATCTCCAAGGTTGAACTGAGACATTTGAATGGTGGGTTAAGTAGCTATTGAAGATCAGCTGAAGGATTGCCCACCATCCTGACAGGGATGGAATTTGGGATTTCTTGGGAATGCCTTTATTAGTGGGATGCATGCTTTGGGGTGGAGGTGGGGGGGCTCACTTTTTGAAATTGTTATTTTCCATCCTAACTCATTCTGACTCTGTGTTGTAGGCATTTTTTGTAAGACACCTCCAATCCCTTTTGGAACAAAATGAGGTAGAAATAAATAAATGAAGTCACTTGGCTTTTGGTCTGGGGCCCTCAGAAGGATGACTGGATGAGCCAGACAGCTCTGATGCCAGTAATGGAACTTGGGTCAGATCAAAATTCAAATTCCAGCTCTGGGAGGGGCTGGGCAGTGAGACTGCTGTTCCTGGGATCAAGGGGGATGTGCACGAAGGCCTGGGGAGACAGGGAAAGCATGCTTGGGTGGGTGGCCAGGTGGAGGATTCCATTGTTCACTGCACCAAAGCTTTCCCCAAAATATTTGTCCTTGGCTCTATCTTTTCTTCTGTGCAGGGCAGGGATGCATTTTTCTGGCTTGTTATGCAGACCAAGATAAGGAAAGGTATGAGGAAAGAAAAAAGTGCCTTGCAGGTTTTATGGTGGGGATCAGACGATCCCCAAGGAGGCCCAATGAAAACTAAGTTCGTGCCCTGCAGTAAAGCGTCTCTTTCTTTTTTTGGTACTGGGAATTCACTTTAGGGGAACACAACCACTGAGCCACATCCCCAGCCCTATTTTGTATTTTATTTAGAGGCAGGGTCTCACTCAGTTGCTTAATGCCTTGCTATTGCTGTGGCTCGCTTTGAACTCATGATCCTTCTGCCTCAGCCTCCCAAGTCACTGGGATTACAGGTGTGTGCCACTGCATCTATTGAGTTTCACGTTTCTGGGAAGGGTGCAGGCAGCATTTGTTGGATGTATATATACACACACACACACACACACACACACACACACACTTGGTATCAGGGATTGAACCGAGGGTCACTTAACCACTAGGCCACATCCCCAACCCTGGTTCTATTTTATTTGGAGACAGGGTCTCACTATTGCTCAGGGCCTTGCTAAATTCCTGTGGCTGGCTTTGAACTCATGATCCTCCTGCCTCAGCTTCCTGAGCCTCTGGGATTCCAGCCGTGCATCACCATGCCCGGCTAAGTTTCTCTTTCTTTTACTTACCTCTTCAGCACGCATCGAGTGTGTGATGGTGTGGGAAAGAATGCAGCCATGGCCTGACCCTCACGAAGCCTAATCTGTTAGGGGACACTGACATTAGACAGACTAACATTAGACAGACACACATGCATGTGAAATAACAGATTGTCATGGGTGCTTTGAAAGGAAAGCACAGTGGGTGGTTCCGGAGGGGGAAAGTAGGACTGAGCATGGACAGAGCGGTTATGGAAGGGCCTCCCCGGGGAGGCTTAACCTTCTCTTCTTGTGGTGGGAGGTTTGCCTGAGCTGGGACACCTGTGTGGTGGTGTGCCCAGGAGTGGGGACTGACTCAGGGCATGGCGGTTCTCCACGGCAGTCTTTCTGTTGTGTGCTGGGCCACCTGCCCCAAACATCTGGGTCCTGAGGGACAGCCCTCCCGGGGTTCAGTAACGGATGCCATTTCTTAGAAGGGACTGACGGCAGAGATAAGACCTCAGGGACAAGGGGGCCATAAATTGTTACCTGTGCCCCTTGGGTACCCCCTCTTCCTGCGTTCCCCTCCTTCCTGAGCCATGGGTTGGATTTAGCAACGGGGCTTCTGTTCGGGGGATGGAGCAGAAAGCTGGCTTTTCTGGTGGCTGGGCATAATCACTGAGATGCAGAGCACTGATAGCGGGAATCAATTTAATTTCTGTTGCTCGGTGACAAGGAGGGGGAGGGGCAGGAAGGTCAGGACTACTTTGAAAGCCACTGTTCAGTTGAGGAAACAACAACACTCCCTCTAAGGATTTTTTTTTTTTTTAAGTGCAGTATCTTACGGGGGAAGATGAAAGTGGGTTGAGATGAGGGGTTTAATCCGAGGAGCAGGGAAACACCGTGGGAATCCTGGTCTGAGCTGGCTTGAGAGTTTTGCTCTCCTGTTAGAAGGAATGGCATTGCGTGTCTCTACATTTAAGTCCCTTGGGGCTTGGTGAAGGAGAGGGCACCTTGGTTAGGTGTCACCTTCCTGAGACATGAATGGAGGCTCGGCTCTGTGTCCTCCTGGTTGGTTGCTGTGAATTCTCAGCTGCGGGCAGTTTTCCGTGGCTCTGATCAAGCCGGGTGATCTGTGGGATGCTGCAGGTGTTTGTAGACCTGGGTGAGGATTTGCACTCGCCCTGGGTTGTGGCATTGCCTAGTGGTCTCGCCTGACTCAGAGGACCCCCTGGGCCCCAGCTAGAAAGCTCTTGGCCGAGGAGAGAGATTGGGTGTCTTGAGGGGAAAGAGCTAGGCCAACCCAAGCCTTCCGCATCAGTACGCAAAGTTGTACCTGGAGGTGACTTTCAGTCATCGAGTGGAGTGCGACTGTCACTAGTACTGGAAGGGTGACTTGGGCTCAAAGGAGGCCAGAAGAAGGCCAGACTTGGGGCCATCTCCGAGGACTTTACTCCTTACCATAAGTGAATAAACTTCAGGGTTCTTCTGGGATCGTCCAAAGTCTTGGGTTAGTTTGTGCGAGCCAGAGGGGGAGTTGGAGATGAGAAAATTAGAGGTTTATTACAACCCAGTGGGTAAAGGATCCCCCCCCCCCCCCCACACACACACAAACATAAACGCTGGTTGTATATTGTTAGTATAGCCAGACCAAATGAAGGCGTATGTGCCTGTCTCCAGGGATCGGAACAACACTGCAAACTTCTGACATTGGGTGTGAGTGGGGCAGGGATCTGTTCTGGCTGAGATTCAAGACCAGCAGGGTTTCCTGGCTGGAGACCTGTAGTAGGGTAAGTGAGTGGTATGGTTCAGTCTCTCAAGTTGGGTGGTTATTTCTGCTTAGGATCACCCTTGAGTGTTCTCCACCTAAAAGCCACGGAGTGCCGAGCGGCTGTGCAGAAAGGGTGGAGAGGTAGGGCTCATCCTGCCATGAGCTGAGGAGGAGCGGAAGGTGCCCAGACACTACGGGGGCTGAGAAGTGAGTGGGATGGTTCTCTGGGCCCAGCTGCCAGGTGCTTGCTGGGGCATGGGAAGCCATGCTGTTTATTCCTTTTTATTTTATTTTTTGTGGTGCTGGGGATCAAACCCAGGGCCTTATGCATATTAGGTAAGCGCTCTACCACTGAGCCACAACCCCAGCCCTCATTGCTTTTTAAATAGCTTATTGTTTGCCCTCATATGACTTGGAGGCCCTTTGGCCTTTGGATCTGTGGACTTAGTATCAGTCCATCCTGTTTGTCAGCCGGCCATTCCCCGGGTTTGCTGCGTACACACGCGGGCCTAAGCTTAGCTCTCCTGGCTGGGCCAGTGCAGGGCTGTCTGTGGAGCATCTAGCATCTAGAGGTCAACAGGAGGCAGGACTCACACCACTGCTAATGGCTGAAGAGCTGGTCATCTTAAAAACGAACAGGTCTCTGTAATTTGGCAGGCTGCCACAGAACTTTAATGGCTCGCGTACCCGTGTGCCGGGCCTGAGGGTGCTCATTAGCGTGCCAGTGTTGTGGGCACAGACACGGTTTCCCAGCTGCCCCCGCTCCAAAGTGAAGAGGTGGGGGCGCAGGCTGTACCTTGGTCCTTTTGTCTCCCCTTGTTGATTCCCAGAGGGTTGGTATCTCTGGTTTGTTAGAGCTGCAGGAACATCCAAGGGAGTGGCCAGATGATCTCCTTTTACTAACCTGGAAACCGAAGCTGGAGAGGTGTGGGGCTTAGGGCGGGCCTCAGGTCAGGGCCACTCTCTGGCCAGCTCACTCCTGTCAACACTGCCCCCTGCTGCTCCCCTGGGGCTTCGGGTCCCTGGCCTTGCTAAAGACGGATGTTTTGTAGGAGGCAGTGACGCTGGTAACTCACAAATGTGAGGATGGAGGCTTTATGTTTTATTTCCATTGACGGGGATGGGTTTGCGGAACCACCCACACCCTTGCCTGGGCTGGTGACTCATGCAGACAAGATGGCTAAGCAGTGAGAGGGAGGGCACCTCACTGGCACTCCCTCCAAGGCCCAAGGCTGACTCTCCAATCCAGGTAGTGCTCCTCGTGGGCCCCGAGGCTCCAGAGTAGTGGGAGGCCTGGAGTTGGATGTGGAAGGGGTCTAGCACCCCCTGGAAAGTCCCCCCACCCCTGCACAGCCTCTGCCACTCAGTGCCCTGCAGCCAGAGCTAGCCGGGCTGGTTTTTAACTGCAGGGAGGCAGGTATTAGAAAAGTGTTAAAGTCCTGTGGACACAGACCTCTGCAGTCACGTGGAACTGGGCTTAAATCTCACCCTCAGGACTCCCCAGTTTTGTAAACCTCTGAACTTCGCAGAGCTTGACCTGCTTCAGAAGAAGGGGACCACGGGAGATGAAGCCCCTTTGCGATGGCCTGCTCAGAAGGCCGTACCTGAAGTTTCTTTCATTCTTATTTTACTATTTATTTCACTATTTTAGCTTCAGGGGGAGGGTCCCAGGGTGGAGGGACCCAAGAGCAGCAGCCCCACCCTCCTCCCCTCCCTTGAAATCTTTGGGCATTTAAACTAGGCTCCATGTCAGCTCATGGCCTATACATCAACAAAGCCAATTTTGTTAAACCTTCTCTGGTGTTCTAGCATTTCCCTTCTTGGTTCTCAAGCCCAAGTAATTTCCCTCCCCTAAAGGGGAGCTGCTGTAGATTTGGAACTTGGAGAGGTTTTGTTTGGGAACTGTTTTCTTTAAACAGCACTGCGCTTGCTGGCTTCCATGGGTTTTCTGCAACTTGACAAGCCAGCCATCTCCTCTCCAGTTCTTCCCAGAAGAAATGGGTGTTTTGTGTTCAGTGTTTTTTTTTTTTTTTTTTTTTTCTTGTGGGAAACAGCCACAACCCCAGGTTGTATTGCTGAAGATGAAACTGGATGAAAACTGAGAGGATGTTGAAAAGACCCTGGAAAGGCCCCCAGAGCTGGGTGGGGTGGGAGCCAGGAAGGCGCTGGCCTGGGGCCATGTTCCCCTTCCTTTCTTCCTGACAGGTGTGCTGAGTGGCATCTCCTGTTGGCAGTCACGGGACCTGGGATATCTCTGGCAGAAGTGCCGGAAATTGGATGCTTTGAGGATGGGAGAGCCTGAGAATGCTTATAGAAATTTCCCTCATCAGAACTTGAGGGGTGAGGAAAGGTGGTAACTAGAGAGGCTTGGACTCTTTGAAACTAATCTCAGTGAGTTTGGAGTCCCCTCCTACCTGGCCAACTCCTGAGCCTTGGGGACACAGGGCTGCAGGGCCTTGGGACAGCGTGGTACTTCTGCGTCTTCTCTGTCTGGCTGAGGATGCCTCAGGCCTGTCTGTGTGTCTGGGCCCATTCCTGATTAGGAACCCAGCCAGACTGGGGGGTGTGGGCTGACAGGGCCTGTGGCTTCAGGTGACTTAGTCATGCCTTCTGCCATGGGTGAAGAAGGGGTGCACAGTGAGCCCCGTGGAGGTTCTGGAGTCTTGGCTCTTCCCACTTTTCAGCCACCCACAAGGTTCAGCAGGGTCTCAGACATGCCTCTGTTGGTGCCACGTGTTCTGGGGCAGCAGCTGTTGGTGCTGACTAACAAGACTTCCTGGCAGCTGTGGTGGCATCTCTCCTCAATTGCCAACCTGTACCCAACCAGCCGAGGAAGGCCTGGGAAGGTGCTGCGGGCTGGGCTGGGCTGGGGTGAGAAGCTGCTGTGCAGAAAAGCCCTAGAACTTGGTGACTCTGGATCCACAAGACAGTATTGGAAGAGCCAACCTCTTCTGTAAAGGGGAGAGCCTGGTGTCAGGAGTGGCACCGAAGGTCAAAGAGCACATGAAGTCCCTTGGAACGGAACTGTTCTGCCCTTGTGAGGCAGGCCTGCCCCAAGATTAGTCTTTTTACGGTCCCAGGCTGGAAACTGTCACCCATTAGCTGTGTGTCCTTAGGCAAACCATGTCACCTCTGAGCCTGACTTCCCTCAGAGTTACATGGGATAGGTGTTGTCCCTATTATATAGGCTTGTTGTGAGCCTGGAGGAGAGCCCGGGATGACGTGCCTGGCTGGCGGGCAGTGAACCTCAGCCGCAGCCACTTTGCCTCTTTCCCCATAAATCCAATAGTGTTTGTATCGAATGCCCTGATGGACACTTCAGGAACTGCAGCTGGGGTCTCCTTGGCCTTTGCAGCGGGCAGAGCCAGGAGTGAAGTCAGACCCAGGAGAAAAACGGGTTAACCTAAATACTTGTACTCTGCTCCCTTTCCCCTACTTGAACCCCTCTGCTTTCAAGTCACTAAGAGACCCAAGGCACCTTTTAGGGCCAAGCATTACCAAGGCCTCAGTGACCCTGTGAAATTTCTGATGCCTCGTGTCCTCTCTTGCCTCTGGCTGCCACATCTGGGCAGCTTTGGGTTGCATGTGGCCCCGGCAGGAACGAGGGCCTTTCCTAGCACCTGGAGTGGCAGGAGGCCTGGTGGGGGCAGGTCCATACAGGAGCCTCTCTGCCCACAGCCCTCTTCAAGCACCAGCTTTTCAGGGGTTCAGATAACAGGACTTTGTGCTCAGAGCTCTTTCAGTGCTGGAAACAGGAGGACCCAGCTCAGTTCTCCAGCTTCTCTCCCCACAGTGCAGAACCTTAAAAATAAAGGGAGACTTAGGCCGGGCCTTTTCATTGGCATTCCACAGTGAGTGTTTTCCCCAGGATGCACAGTCAGTGTCCCCGAGAGAGGAGTATCAGTTAAACCTGCCTGGCTCCAGAGCAGTCGCCGCAGACTTCCTGGTAAATACCCCTGGGCCAGGAATGCCTTTGTGAAATTTTTCGGAGATGATCCTAGAAAAGCCTCCTTCGGGTCACCAAGCTGTGTGTTTGTGTCTAGAGATGAATTGCGTGAGGAAGATGTTTGCCCCTGAAATGAGATAGACATTTTGTACAGTACAGACAAGCCTTTTATGTGACACAGAAGGCAGATGCTGAGCTGTCAGATGCCGGGGTTTGAAGTTGAAAGTTGACTTTGCCCCCTGTAGTGACAAAGTTCTGCATCAGCCCGAATTTCAATTTCCTAGGATTTTTCTCTGTTTACAACTCAGCTTAGTGCTCTCTCTCCATACCTTTGGGGATTTTTTGTTGTTGTTGTTTTGTTTGTGTTTTGGTGCTTGGGGAGGGATGGGTTAGCGACAGGGCAAGGGGGCATTTAACCATTTATTCTTTTTAGGAGGTTTAATTGTGTAAAGATTATAATGCATACAAACGTCTGTAATTAGGGGAGTTGGTTCTGTAAGACAGTGTTTTAGTGAAGAAAATTATAGTGTTCATAAGCTGTTTAAGGAGGAGGCAGCATATATTAACATGCAACTAGTTTTTGTTTATTCATGCCAAGTATTTACCAGTGTTCCCCAGAGGTGTGTCCCCTAAATCCAAAGTCTTCCTCATCCTAGTGTGCTCCCCCGGCTTCCTGCAGCAGAAGCAGGCCACTTTTCAGGACATGGAAGCTTCTTCTCCAGGGGCTTAGGAGACCAAACATTGTCCTGAGACAAAATGAGTTCTATTCACGAGACAAATATTTGGGAGTCCCTACTATGTGCCGGTACTGTTTTGGGACTGGGGACAAGAGAGCAAGTTCTTTGCTCTCATGAAGTATGTCGTCTAATGGACAAATGAAATACCAAATACACAAATGCACTACTTACAGACACTGATCAGTGGAAAGAGGAAATGGAGCATCCTGTTGGGTTGGAGAGGGATTAGAGAGGGGGCTGCAGGGGGCTCCTTTAGGCAGAACAGGCTTAGAGGCCTGTCTGAGCCATGTAACCATCCAAGGACAGGGATTTCCAGGCACTGTGACATGGCCCGTGTGGTCCCCGAGACAACAAGCTTTGGAAGCAAGGGCAGTGGATCTGAAAGATCCTGGGATCAAGAAATTAAAAGAGACTGGAGAGGTGGACTCTTGCAGGGGACCACAGGAGGTTTGGGTTCATGGTGAGTGCACTGAGAAGCTAGAAGTGCAGGATCTGTTGCCAGGAGAGAGGGGGATGTTTTGTCCCTGCACCAACGACCCCTTTGGGACTCTGTCACGTGTTCTCCATGTCAGAGGTGCCAGGAGGTGAGCTTTTCAGGCCCCAGCAGTGTGCTTGAGAGTTGACGCCCCAGGGGTTTGGGGATAAGGTTGGCCATTCGTCCTGCTGAGGGAGTGTTCTTACAGTGCTGTACTATAAAGGAGATGCAGGGACATGTAGTAAGGGTATCTATGACTCTGGTTCCATTGGGGACGGGAAACATGGCTGTGGAGGAGGGGTGGGAGTTTGTAAGAAGAGCAAAGGGAGCATGCACTGGCTAAAGGGGTTGGCCTTTTAGGGGAATGGCTCATGATCTGGTATGGTAAGAGCTGGAGTTTGGGGAAGAAGAGCTGGGGTCAGGTCGAGGCACGCCTTACAGCTTGGCCTTGTCCTGTAGCTACGCCCTTATAAGCTCTGCCTGCGTCCATGTGCTTCAAGGAGATGGACCATCCCTCCCACAACTCTGAAGCCAACTTCCAACCATTCAAGTTTTGAATTTTAAATCACCCTGCTGTGGAAGGGTGACTCCCGGGGAGGTGGGGACCTGTCACAGAGGACCCAGCACCATATGTATCCCAGTCCTGGCTCCTGCTGTCATATAAGTAAGGCCCAAGTGGCCCAGGTGTCCCGTCAAGCTCCTGGTCAGGTGGTAAGAGTATGGAACAACACCAGGAGCCTCAAGTTTTATAGCTAAGCTCCTGTCAGTCCCTCCCCCTTCCTCAGGCAACTGAAAGACCAGCCAGCCAGTCCCCTGGATTGCACCACGCTGCCACTGCTGTTCTGGGATGACAGGGTTGGCTTCTCCCCAGCGCCGACTATTCCCTTTGGATTGAAAGCCTCAAGTGTCTGAAATATCACTGACATTTCCCTTTGGATGGACTCAGTTTAGATTTCAGCCGAGGAACAGTGGAAACAAAGTTGCATGGTACAGAGCTCGAGGCAGGCCGGGCAGGTCCAGGGCGCTCAGTTGGGCACACTCCTTCTTGCCCTCCTGAAAGATGGTTTGCTGGGATGAAATAAAGATGTCCCTAATTGTTTGTGGTGTAGGAAAGCAATCCCATAAGCATTAATTTGCCCAAGCCTGGAGTGTGTGAGAAAAAGCCCGCCTGACATGTTTTTCTTTTCCATTAACACTTCTGTGATAAACAGCTTAGATGCACCGAGAAAAATTAATGAAACTATTGTAACAATCGTTCACGTGTAGGTAATTTATTAAGGACAATTAAAAAGCTTTAAAAATCATCCATGAGGCAAAATGAACAGGAAGCCAGTGTGTGGCGGGTTTGGCAGGGAGCCTGCCCGTAGGTGTGTGGAGCGTGCTTCTCTTCCCGTTGCCCTTATCCTCGTTCTGGTGACACGGTGGCGGGAAGCATGGGTTCCTGCTGCCAAAGCTGTTAATAACAATCACTCCATTCTGGTTTTCTGCTCCCAGGAGTTAGGGAGAGGAGTGGACAGTGAGGGACCAGTCCAAGGTCAAGACCTCCCTAGAATAGCTGTTAGACTTGACCTTCCCTGAGTGGTGGGTGTGCTTGTCTCTGGGCCTCACCTCCAGAGGCCTGGAGGGTAGCACCTGGCTGTTCACCTTCAGTTTATGTTAGTTCCGGGAGCCCCAGACCAGGGGAGTGGCAGCAGAGGAAGCCTGGAGGGGCTAAGGTGGTACTGTCTTGCTGCCATCTGCCTCTTACAAGCTTGGACCTCGGGCTGGCCTCTGTGTTATCGCCCTAAGCCTCATCTTGCAGATGAGGGTGATGGTGTTGAGTGGAGGGTTGGAGTGAAGATTCCACAAGATCATACATGCAGATTGCTTAGCGCCATGTCTGGCACATATGTTTTGGTAGCGCTCAATAAATGTTGAATATTCTTGTTTCATCCTTCAGGGCTTCATTATTGCACCATTGGCTGGAGGCCAAACTGGGATTGAAAGTAGATACTTAACTCAGAGGCTAGTGCCCTTTTTGTGATGTAACCCCCACCCCTGCCCCCTGCAGTCTTGTTTTGCAGGGATGCCAACATAACGCTCTGTGTGAGAGCAGAAATGCACCCACTCAGCCTGCTGTTGGACATGAGTTAAGCCCTTCCCTTCAGAGACATGGAGCTGCTATTCTTCCCCTTGACCTTGTCTCCAGCCCCAGCCCCTCTCCACCCCTGTCGTGGGTCAATCCACAGTGGCAGATGTTCCCCACCTTGGGATTTTTTTTTTTTTCACATGTGTGGAGGACTGGGATTGCTAGAATTTATTTCTTTTTATTAGTTGACCCCCCCACCCCACCCCCAAATCTTTGACCTTGTAGGCCAGGAGTTTCTCAAAAACAGAAGCATTTAATAAAGTATAGCCCTGTTAGTGGGTGGTGTCGACCCCTCTCTGGGTAGCTATCTTTGTTTTATTCTGTTTTTCCCCAGGCTTGATCTTAGACACATACATTATGCGTCCATTATAGACATATGCATCTATTTGCAAGAAGTAATTTTTAGTTCACTTACTGACTAGAAAGGAAAATGAAGTGTTTGAGCTTAGACACGTCAGACACGACAGATTTTTTTCCCCTTTGCGTGCTGCAAATGAGCAGTGAAAAATTATTCGCTTTTGCTATTAAAAGCTATAGAGCCTGTAAGAAACAGTAAATTATAGAGACATTATCAAAGTTTATTGGCACTAGAATTTGACCTTCAGCAAATTCAGCATTCGAGGGGAACAGGGTTTTCTTTTCTTTCTTCAAAATGAAAAAAAAGGAGAGGGAGGAAAAAAGATTTATTTCCTTTTGTGGCTAAGTGGCTACTGGAAATGGCATTCCCCAGCTTAAAAAAAAAGAGCAGCAGCGTTAAATTGCATAAAGTGGTACAGGAAGTCAGTCTCCCTTGAAAAAAATTAGAACCTTATAGAAAAGGTGCAGGTCCCCTCTGCACAGGTTGCCCCTCCCCCTGCCCCACTTGCTCTTACTTTGGTGAATATTCATACAGAGCCTTTGTTTTTGTACAGTTTTGTTTTTTTAACCTATATACTCAGCAAGCATAATGCATTATCTTTGGCTTTGTAGGCTTTCCAAAATTTTACCCTCTTTCTTCTTTGACAGTGGCCAGAAGAAGAGTGCTATTCGATGGACCAGGATGGTTTTCTTTAACAGGGGGTTGGATGGTGCTACAAGAGGAGTTGTCTCTATACAGTTCTCTTAGTTCCCCTTGCTCATAATCTAGGCTGCTTCTGGGGAGGGGGGTGGTGTGAAAGATGCAGGGATGTGGTCAACAGTGTTGGGGATTCAGGCTCAGGCTTTGTTTGCCTTTAGCAAGATCCTGACTCTCCTTAGAACGAAGACTGTTGAAGCTATGCAGGGCAGTCCTGTCCACTGTGTGGCTCGATCGTGGGAATGTGAGAGCCTAGGGGTGTGCCCGCGAGGGGGTGCACATTTAAAGCAGGGCTTTCCTGGGGAAGCTGCCTTCTCCCTAGCAAATAAGCTGGTCCTGAGGCCGACAGATGAGATCCTTAGCAAAAACGGGTCAGCGGGTGTTGGTGCTTGAGGAAGGCACCTTCAAAGAACCAGTTGGTATCTCTGAAGCAGCAGGCTGGTTTGCCCTAGTGGGCTCCAAGGGTCTTCTGAAAGTAGTTCCCTCTGTCCCATCTGTCCTGTGACATTTCTGCAGTCTCAGATGCCAGCCTGGGGCCTCTCCACAGTTTTTTCCAAGAGCAGAAGTTTTGCCTCGGTGCTGCTGGGTCTTCCCAGAGAAGCAGGCCCTGATCTCATTCTCACCTGCTCCTGCCGTTGCTGGCTGAGAACGGCCTCGGTGCTGTGCTGCTCTCTGAGATTTAAGGTGAAGAGCAGAAGCTGTGGGTCCTTAGAAAGCAGGGAGACCGGCTCAGCCTCCCAGCCTGCTTTCGTTCTCACAGGCTGTGAGTTACAGTCTTTAAAACTCTTCACAACTGCTGCCCAGCTGGGCCTTTCAGAAAGAGGGCCATCGGCTGCCTCTCTGGTCCTAGAAATGAAGCCTGGGGAAGACAAGCATCAGGCATGGGGCTGTCGGGCCAGGGAGAAGCCCTGAGGCCTGCAAGCTTTGCTGGCCATTCCCATGACTGATGGCCCCTCTCTTTCTTACCTGAGAGTGAGTCTCCCTCCCTCCTAGTCCATCTGTGCTGAGGATGGGCACTTCTGGCCACACCCTCATCAGGCTCCAGTTTGAAAACATGGGAAGGGTCTCTATCACTAGAACCTTGTTAACCAGTCAGCTGACTTCCCTCATGCCCAGGGGAGGTCTGCACAGCTGTGACCTGGAAAGAAGGACGGGGGCATCAGGCCTGCGTCACCATAGCTCTTTGGGACATGTACCTGCACCTTTCTTCTCTTCTTTACCAGGATGGTAAGGACCACAGTGTCCCTTCTCATAGAGGGGAAGTGACTTGCTCAGGTCACCTTGCCCACAAGTCTGCCAGTGGCAGAGGAGGACTAGAAGTCAGACCTTCTGCCCGTGGGTTGCATGTGCCCCACTTCAGGCCAGGAGCCCCTTAGCTGTGGGTCCTGGACTTTTGAGGTGCACTCTGCTTACTTTCTCTCTTTGTAGATTTGCATGATTAAATATAGATTGTCTTTTCCGAACTTAGGGGGAAGAGGAGGAGGGAGGACCTTGTACTCGAAAAGGCTGGTATCTAAGATGACTCTCCTCTGAAGAAAGGCCTAAATTCTCCCAATTTTGCAGTTATAATAAAATCTAACATTTATTCAATCCCTATAGTGTGCCCGATGCCAACAAAGTACCTTTTTTGCTTTAGTTTACCTGTTTCTTCTAACCACTCCATAAGGTCATCCCCGTTTTACAGGTGAGGACCAGGAAGGGTTCTTGTCCTGCCTGCAGGGACTCTGGGAGCTAGGGCATGGACGAAGGGTCTCACCTCTGCTAGGAGGGGGATTCGGTTCAAGAGAACAGAACTGCATGGGCAGCCTTGGCTGAGGGGTGTGTCTGGTCTAGGGACTTCTCACCTTGGCTTGCAGTCACTTCCCTGCAATGCCACCTTCTAGATTTTCAGGGCCTCTGGGGGCAGTTGCCAGGCCTGTTGACTCCTCTCTTGCCATCCAGAGGATGAGCACCCCAGTCTTATTTGTAACCTGATAATTTGGTGTTGTGCCATGCCCCTAAAAGTTATTGTGGAACGGAGTCTGCGGTTTCATGGGACATGCGATTCCGTCACTCATCTCAGCCTAGGAGAGGGGGAGCACGAGACGCTTCATTCCAACACTGAAGAGTGGCTCCAGCAGAAGTGAGTGCGGGCCTGAGAAGAGCGTGTGTCCTATGCCTGGTGCCCTTCCCTGTCAGCTCGGGTAATTCTTGCCGTGATCATCAGGGTAGGTCCTGTTACTGTTCCCACTTTATGCACGAGGAGATGGAGGCGCAGAAGCTGAGCGACTTGTTCGTGGTCGCACAGCTGGCGGTTGGCAGAGCCAAGATCCCACCTGTCTGACCCCAGGGCTTATGTCTTCCCGCTCCTCATCAAAAACCACTGCAAGTTGGATGAGGTCTTGCATTAAGCAGAAAGGGCTGCGTGAGCCCTGCGTCCTGTTACCCAGCTGTTGGCTACCTAGGCTGACACCCAGATGGCCCTCTTTCCCTGAGTGAGCCCTCAGTGGAGTATCATCGCACCCTCAAGGGCTGTGTGGAGAGGACTTTCTTGCAGGGACTCTGCAGATCTTGAGCACAATCTTTAGGTTCAGGACCAAACTGAAGGCATCTAGGGCTAGGCGATGATTGGTGGCCCCTAGGACAGCCTGGAACTGTGGGTCCTCACCCGCCCACCCTCTTCCTGTGTCTCAACAATGGTGCTGGTGTGCGGTGGCCATGTGCTTCCATTTATTCTCAGGGGGGGTCATGAGTGGTTCCAGCCTGCCTCATCCTCCTCATTGTTCCCAAAGGCATTTTTTTTTTTTTTTTTAAGACCTGCATCTGTGGCTTGGGACCTTGACTAAGGACTATTTCATAGCCAGGGAGTACATGGGACCCTTGGATGCCTCACTAGGTTGAAGCCTGCAGAGGTGATGGTCCAGCCCTCTGGCCCTGGAAGCAGGGTGCTCGCGGGCTCCATCTGTGATTCCAGCCCATCTCTCCAGACTGGACCTGTCTGCTGTGGCTCCTGTGTTGGGATTAGAAGGCCTGGCTGAAACCCTGCCACCGCTGTCACCTTGCTGTGACCTCTGAGTGCCTGGGTTTCCCCACTTATCAAGTTCTCACAATGTGCTCAGGAGATGCTCACTGGCCCCCGAGTTCTCTCTTATGCTCTCCATGTGGCCCTGGGGCCCGGGCTAGGACTTCCTTTCCCTTTGGAGCACAGCCAGCCGCCTGGGCAATCTGTCGCAGCTTGCACACGCAACGGTTGCTCTCTGTGGTAACTTTGCACCGAAGAAGGTTTTGCGGTCACCCCCTGGATAATGCAGAAAAGCCTCTGCCCCCCAAACTCTTGCACAGGGAGCTGTGGTCACAGTTGGACCCCTTGGCAGCCATCCCAGGACTTGAAGCCATTGCTTGTGCATTAGCATGTTTTTCTCTCTTTTGCTTTTGTGAAAACCAACTTCCTGTACAGCCGCTTGTGTTTTAAAACCCTAGAAGGGTGGGGGTGGGGGTGGCTCTCGGCCCTTGTCCACGCTCGCCTGGTTCATGGGGCCATTATGAATTAAAGATTACAGCCGTTGCAGAGATCGTCTGTAAACAACCACAGCTCCCTCTCCCTATGCCCCCTGAGTGTTTAAGTTTTTGTGTGTAGTGAGTCCAAAACAAACAGTGATGTTCTTGAGAGTCCTGGTGAGCCGGGACCTGAGACAGCAGGGGGACCAGGGCAGCAGAGGCCACAGGGAGGGAGAGTCCAGGGGTGCAGCTTTGAATCCTTGGCCTCCTGTGTGCGCTCTGAGAAGTAGGGCAGGTGGCGCGCTCAGCAGCGCCTGCCTCCTGCTGATCTGCTGCATAACCCTGGGGAGACTTGGGCCTCGCCTCTCCCCAGCGCACTTCCACACACCCTCCCATCCCAGCTGATGCCCACTTGTGGACGTTATGCACATGTACCTTGGACAAAGCCCTGAAGGTTCCTTGGACAAAGCCCTGAAGGTTCCTTGGACAAAGCCCTGAAGATTAACTGGGGGGAAAGGTGTGGTAGAAACATTCCCAAGAGGGTTTTTATCATGAGCTTCTTCCTGCATCTGAAGATAGACCTGAAACCCCACAGATATGGCCCTCCTGGGACCCTCAACAAAAGCAGCATCCCAAAGGGAGGGGTTCTGGGCAGCAAAATAAAAATATGGAACAAACAGCACCGTTTGCACCATTTAACGGTAACGCAGATCAGCATTTCTGAGCTTACTCCTGGGGACACAGAGATGTGAAGAGCAAGCCCTGTTCTTTACCTGGAGCGCGTGATACCAAGGGGAAGAAGGGGCTGGGAGATGAGATCCCAGGGGCACGGATATGTTCATGTCCCCGCTTAGCCTGACAGCCTCTCTAGGAGGGAGCGAGGGGCCCCCTGACTTCTGTCGTTTTGGAGGTTGAGTCTTGGTCAAGGGCTATAAACAAAGGTCACACTCAGGGGCATAATGAACTCAATGCCAGGCCTGCTGCTGTGGGGTCAGCAGACCTGCACTGCAGAATGCTGGCGTGTTCCCAGAGCTGTGTCATCTTGGAGTCAGTTGCCAATAGGTGCTTCTCAGCCCTTAAAGTATCCATGGCAGGAGAACTTGCCTGAGTGGACCAAGACCCTCTGAGCTGGGCACAAGGCATCATGTTTCCCGATCTCTGTGCATTCTGGGTCTGTGGATTTACTGGGATCCCCCTGCAGAGTTCCGGGCTGTTGGTAAGGAGAGGTCAAGAAGTTTGACAGCATCCTGTCCCAAGGCCTAGGGTTGTAAGTAGGGTCAGAGTAGCCACCTCTGCCAAGTTCACCATTTCTCTGGGCAGAATTGGACTCCAAATGGAGGACTGGATATTTCCCTAGTTCCACATTTCTCCAAGGAATCAAGAGTTGTTAGAAAACGCAGGGGCTCTAGAGCCAAATAGATGGAGCAGCTGCCAAATTAAACATCCCCTAAATGCAGGACTTCACAGAGCCTTTACTAAGTCTCTTTCTGTCCTAAGACTTCAGAGTCCCCAGCTGTGACACAGTAGGGATTGTTTGAATCTTCTTAACATCCCCACCATGTCTTAAGTTACTTTTCTCTTAGAGACCCTCAGTCCTAACAGAATAGATTTCCCTCTGGAATACCAAGTACTCAGTAAATATCAGGAAGTCATGAATTCTGATTTGGTAGATTCAAGTCAGATATGTCTGTGTCAATCTGACATATAAATACATATCAGACATCATGTGGTGTATATTTAAATAAAATAGATCTACTTGATATATACCCTTACTTTTTTTAAATATTTTTTTTTAGTTGTAGGTGGACACAGTACCTTTATTTTTGTTCATTTTTATATGGTGCTGAGGATCAAACCCAGTGATTCACACATGCTTGGTGAGCACTCCACCACTGAACCACAACTCCAGCCCTACATGCTTATTTTTATGTGGATGTGTACTTACACATGTGCAAGTACAGAGATATATTCTATACTACATACAAAACCTCTCAGTGACTAGCAGAGCTTCAGGTGGCCAGTGTCACTAATGCTTCAGTCAGAAGCAGAGACCCTGGGGTCATTGTGCAATTTCTGGTTGGCTTTTGGAAGCTGGCAAAGCTTTGCTGGTTGATGTCTTTTGTAAGAATCAAGGCCTCTGACTTGGAACCTCTGGATACATGGGTGGGGACCCCCTCTCTTTGTTTCTGCCTCGGAGTGACCAAAATCCCCATGGCTTTAGCCCATAACTCAGAATAGCTGCCCTGTAAACCCCAGAACATAATTGGGCTCTTAATTGCTCCTGATATCGTGTTCTGAACCAGGTTTGGTGTTGGGTGAGGCTCCCTGTGCGGGCCTCGGGAGGATAATTTGAGAATTCCCTTGCCTGTTCCTGCGCTCTGGTTGCTGGGCACCTGGCAAGTGTGTTGGGTTGTTTGCTTTGGGTAACTATGGCAGCTCCTTTTAATTGCCACCAGATCATTTCGACCCAGTCTCAGCTCTGGCCGTTTTGCTGCACTGCTCAGAAGAATGCCCACCTCTTTGTGGAGAGCTGGATAGAAGCTTTGCGGAGGCGGGCCTGTGCTATTTCATGTTTTTTCCCCCTGTTTAATGAGTATTGAGCAAAACTTGTTTTTAGGGTATTTATGTGGCCTAGAAGTTAAGGTCTTTTGTGGTGTTTGGGGACTCAGGCTAAGTGTTTCTCACAAGCATCCTTGAGACATTTGGTAGTTTGCCTCTGCGTTAAACTGGGGTCCCTGTCCACTCTAGAAGTCCTCTCTGCTGTATTGGGGGGTCGAGGTAGAAAGGAGTGAGGTGAGAGCTTGAGGCAGGTGACGAGAGATTTGGGACAGGGCCGTTCCCTGAGATGTTCTAGAAAAGGGTATCACTGGTCTAGAGACGTGGGGAGAGAGCTGTGAGTCATCTGTGGCTTTTGGTCCTCTGACGTCAGAGTGATATCAGGTCCTGAACCTTTGACCCTGGCTTCAGGTCCATCAGTCCCCTGAGGTTTCCAGGGAACCATTAGGGTTAGACTGGAACCCTAATGCCCAGTGAGAGTGGTGTTCGGTAACTGCCATCATGTGTCTGTTTATTCCTGCACTAGGAGCCAGACCCAGTGCGAGGTCCTAGGGATCTGACCCTCTGGGCCTCCTGGTCAGACGGAGCCATGCAGAATCAGGACCAGTGGTGTAGTCTGGTGTGTGTGAGAGAAAACACCTAAGGGGCAGAGAAACATGCAGAGATGGAAGAACTCATCTGGGGAGAGCATTACGGATGTGAGGACTAGACAGGAGCAGAAGGGACAAGTCACATTCCTCCTCCTCCCCCAGCAGTGGTCAGTGGTTCAGAGAGACGGAGCAGCACATGCAGAGACCTTGAGAGGCAACTCAGTATGAATTTGGAGACCTGCCAGCAGTTCTCCATTCCTTGGGTGCTCAGGGAGCAGGGGCTGATGGCCCAGGGGTGCAGATGGGTGTGGCCAGGCCTCCGTGGTGCTGGGAAGCTTGTATTTATCCACAGGAGAGAAGAGCTGTGGTTCTGCAAGTTTCATCGGCGGGGTCACATCAGTCTGGGAAAGGAGAAGGGCTTTCTAGGCAGAGGGTGAGGTCTGCACACAGTAGGTGAGGTTGGCTGAGAGCAGGATATGGTCCTGGGAGAGTGACAGGTCCAGGGTGGTTCTTGACTTGGTGACCAGAGACGAGGGAGGAACCTGCGTGTTTCCCCTACCTTGCTCCCCAGCCTGCCCGGCGCTGAGGACCTCTCTTGGCAGAGGCTGTACCCCACCTTGTGGGTGCTTCAGTGGAAAGCAGATTGGAAGGTCCTATAAGCCTGTGGCAGGGGCTGAAGTCACCCCTCATCTCAGCCTCTTGTTTCCTCTGAATTGGGAGATGGGTGACCTTCCTGTGACACCTGCACATGTACCCACTAGCCAGCTGACTGCTCCCTGACCCTGACCCGGCCTTGGAAGGACAACACAGATCACATGAGAGCAGCGTCGTCACCCGCTCTTCTCCCAGCTCTGTGCGTGGACAGCCTCCTGCCCACTCCCCCAGGGCCACAGGGCCAGGCAGGCAGCTGTTCGCTGGTAATTAGTCAGCCCAGCCTTACAGGTGCAATGACTCATTGTCTTAAATTTTAATAAGTACAGAAAAATAGAGTGCTGATTTATTAAAAATTAATCCTCCTAAAAGGTGGCTTTAGCAGAGGGGATTGGGAGGCAGGCAGGCAAAGGGAGTGTCGGGGGGCCCTCTCTTGCTGGCCCTCCCGCTGTGGGAACAGTGGCACAGCCTGCAGCCTCACCCACCAAGGTCGGGTTGAAGAAGGAGATGGCAGCTCTGTGTAGATTCCCCGCTTTGCTCTTCCTTCTCGCCTCCTCTTCCTTTCCCCTCCCTCTTCTCTGTTACTTTGCTAGAGATGCCATGACAGAACCAGATACTGAGTGGCCTCAACCCCCCAGATGTTCTGCCTCACAGTCCTGGAGGCTGCCAGCCCAAGTCTGAGGGGTGGGCCTGGCCTTCTCCACCGCTGCTGGTCACTGGCCATGGCTGTTCTTTGGCTTATAGGTGCGCCGCCTCAGTCTCTGCTTCGTCTTCACGCACACAGCCTTGTCCCTTCTCACACATGGTGCTTGTCTGCGTGTGTGACAAATTCCCTCTTTTTAAAAGGACCCCAGTTGAATGTGATCAGGGTTCTTCTCTATTTTAGCATGACCTCATTTTAACAGTATATCTGCGACAACCCTATTTCCAAATAAGGTCACCTTCTAGTGTCCTGGGGGTTAGGATCACAACCCACCAGTTCAGAGGGGACACCATGCAGCCTGCTGCGGCCACCCTTGCTTCTTCTTTTTACCCTCCTCTGTCTCCCCAGCTCCTTCTCATTCTCTCTCATTCTGTTCCCTCTGACCTTTCTCTCTCCTTGTCTCTCTGCTCTCACTTCCCCTGTCCTACCCTCATGGTTCACCATCTTTTGGGGGTCTCAGCCCTCCAGCAGAGATGGGTGGGTGTCCTCCTGTGAGTCAGCCTCACGCCTGCCTTCTGCAGTGGCGGGTGTCAGCCCGCATCAGCCCAGCCCACAGGTTCTCCCGCCATTCTCACACAAAACTTTTCTCACTGGATTTTGAAGAAGTCCTTCATCTGGGGTTCAGTTCCAAGCAGGGCTACATGGGTGTAGACAGGAAAAAAAGGTATCTCTGTGAGTCTGCATACTTTAGAGTTTCCTTTTATTGATCAAAAAAAAAAAAAAAATTCTTGTACAGGGCAGGGACTTCCCCGGAATGAGCCTTATCATTTAAAGCATTTCCTCCTCAGAGGCAATCCATTTAGGCGAAGTGCAGAGCTAGCCAAGGTGAAATTCAACAAGAGGGGAATGTTGGCCCCCAAAGCATCATGGGCCATTAAGCCTGTAATGTAGCAGAGGCCTCTGGGTAGCGGAGTTCCTGCCTCCCTGTTAATTGCCAGGATGCCGCAGCACCCTCCTGCTGCACTTGGTGTCCTGCTCAAGAGCACATTGTCTCCTGGTGTCACTTCTTCTTTGGGCACCTGTGTGGTACCAGAGCTGGCGAGAGGCTAGATGGCTCCCCCTTGGATCTCCGTGGGGGTCATGGGGGCCTCATGCCACCGGTCTCAGGATGTAGGAGCTGTGGCTTTCCTGGCAGTGAGCATCCCTTTCCCTGCTTGCAGCTCGGTGGACCCTAGACCTGAACTCTGGCGCGCTCCAGACAGACACCTGGATCCATTCGCCTTCTCTTCTGCCAAGACCCCGGCCTTCCTGGTCTGCCAGGGATGGCTTGCCTTCCATCTGAAGGGGGCATTGGGGTGGGTCCTCCAGCATCATGGATGTAGGAATTAGGGGTGACAGACAAGCAGGTTGGGTAGAACCTGTGTCTGACTAGAACCAGTAGTTTTGAAATGACTTGAAAAAATTTGCTCTTGGGGAATTTCCAGTATGAGTAAAACCTAGAGGCGTCTCAGGGCTTCGAAAAAGCCTCCCCCTTTCAAACTTGTCACCAGTTTCCGTCTCTAAGATCTCCCTCCCCTCTACCTGGGCCTCTCCCACTAAGGCTGGTCCAGACCCTGGGCACCCACCACCCCAGGCCTCCTCCCCAGCAGCTTCTCTGCTTCCCCATGAATATTACCTCACATGGTCATGCTGTGACCTGGCCTTCCAGCCCTTTCCATTTAAGTCCTGCCCAACCACTTTCCCTTCTTGATCTCTGTGGGATCCACAGTGTGATCCCACTGCCCCAGGATCCTGGTCTGCCCCAGGGCCCACCCAGCGCATCAGATGTGCCTGGCATAGACTGGCCTCTTCCTGATCTAGTCAGGCTCAACCCATCCTTCAGCAGCAGTTCTGCCCCAGCATCCTCTGCATGATCCCAACAGGACACATCTCTCCTTTGTCATTCATTTGGCACTTTCTGGATTTGTAGGCTGTACCCCACATAGTATAGATGATGCTCTGAATATCTTCTATCACCCTAAGTTGTCTCTGTCCTTCCTCCTAGTTTAGTTTAGTTTAATACACACACACACACACACACACACACACACACACACACTCATAAGTATTTCCTGGACTTACAATTTTTTTTGTCTCCTGGGTTGATATTTGAGGAATGGGATGGGTGGAGGGTGAGGGAGGCAGAAATTAAGAAGTGACCTATAGGTGGAAGGGCACAGTTGTCTTAGAAGTGGAAGGAAAGGAAGCACGGTAGAGCAACAGGCCACATTTCCAGAAGTGGTCGGCTCTCAAGCGGAGGGTCCCCTGAGTCCCGTATGGTTCGATCCATTTCTTGGAGAAAGGGTGTGAAGAAGAGGGCAGCTGGTTCATCCCTGGTGTGGGCCAGCCTCGTTAGCCAGAAGAAGGAAATGCCATCCCTCACTGGTGCCCCTTGGTCTACTCTTTGGGACCCCGAGGGCTCCTAGTAGGCCACTGTCTTCTGTCCCTGCCTCCTCTCCCTGAGATTGGTGCAGTGTGTGCTGCAGGGCCTCTGTTTCAGCTTGGCAGGAAGATGCCAGACCTTGCCAGGAAGTCCTCGGTTCTGAGCAGAGAGCATCTCTCCCTCTTGGGATGGGGCTGGAGTTCAGGGGTAGAGTGCTTGCCTGGCATTCACCAGACCCTGAGATCGATCCCCACACTGAAAAATAAAAAAGAGGGAGGGAGGGAAAGAAGAAGGCACAGAAAGGAGAAAGAAAAGGAGGAGGAAAAAAAAAAAAAAAAACTAGTCTATCTCCATTCTTAGATGTGGACAGACCCAGGCTAGTGTGCACCTGGTGTGAGAAGCTGTAGGAGAAAGTGTGTTGGAGCCTCCTTAGTGCATGGGGAGGTTTCCTTGCTTCTTGCTGGCACTTGCCACCTCATATATCCCCTGGGAAATGCCCCCCATCTTGGACTACCTGAATGTGTCCCATAGCTGGGAAAAAGTAATTCTTCCGACGGAACCACCAGGAATAGCAGGCCTGAGCTGAACTGAGCTGTTCCCTTTCATTACTATCATATTTCTGTTTAGCCTGCTGGGGTGACTGGTTCTGGCACAGAAGAGGCATCTTGCTGGGACAAGGGCCAGTCCTGAGACACAGAACAGACTTCCCTCTCAAAGGCGGAGGTTTTCCTGGACCCCTCTCCTTGAGGTAGACACCCGTCTGGGTTTGATCGGAAGCCTCCTTGTTCTTTGTGCTCTTGAGGCCAAACAACTGTTGGACTTTGGGATTCTGGGGTGGACTGAGGGTGGGGAAGGGAGACCGGATCCTGCTAGCTCTGTATCCAGAATTCAGATCTTACCCAAAGCCCATGGCGGGGGCAGGTGTGGTCCTGTCCTCCAGCAGCCACAGAAGGTCCTGTAGGCCTTGGAGTGGGCTGAGGCCAGGCCCTTTGAGCCTGAGCACCCTTCCCTTCCTGCATTCCCGCCCCCCTCCCTACTGCACCCCCTTGGGTTCAAGCAGCCCAGCAGCCAGGCCTGTGCTTAGCAGTGCATCTTTAAGACCTGAGAATGCTGAAGAAGATGAAGCGTTATTGCGATGCTTTTAGAGAACATTCGCTCAGCTCCGAGCCCCATAGAAGGTTTCCAAAGTCTATTAGGCGGCAAATGCTTTCATGGCTTTGGTATCATAAGGTTGATTTGAAAAATTGGCACCTAATGGCTTACAACTGGAATAAATTTCCTGAAATTGGACCTCGGAGGGAGAGTTGGGTGCGCACATGGGGGTCTCTCCCAGCTCCCTGCACACACAGCTCTCTGCAGAGGTGCTGCTGGCTGCGGCCGCGAGGAATAGGAGGCCCCTTGAATTCTGCAAGAGGCCCTGTCACTCTTCATTTCTCAATTTGGACTCAACATTTCGTGGCAGGGACGGTAGGGAGGCTTCAAACTGGAATTTCTCCCCACTGGCCTTTAAAAGGCCAGGGCCTGAGAATTCCTGAAAAATTAATGGGGTCTCTGTGGGTTCTTTACACTTGCTGGTAACCTGGCCTCTCCCAGGCCCACTGTGGCTGTACAGCATAATAGCTGCTCAGCAGCTGGTCTTTTGTATGCAAATATGACCTAAAGAAGTGCTGGAGGCAGCCATCCATTGTTGCCTGAGACTGGGATTTCAAAGGGCCTTGCGGCTTTAAAATATCCCAGACAGATATTGAAAATGTCAGCGGCCTGGTTCCCCCACTTACTTCTTACCCAGCTCTTTTCCCTCCCCCTGCCACCCACCCCACCATAAAATATAATCAAAAAGCTAGTAAATAATTTAAAGAATTGCCTCAAAGGATTTACAGACTAGAAAGAGACTCCCTTCTCTGGTTTAAGTTGGGAGAAACTGTTTTCGTTTTTTTTTTTCCCCAAGATATTTAAAATATTCAGGAGTGTCCCGCAGGGTCTTGAACTCATAAGTGTCTGCATTTTTCTCACTAGACTCTCATCCCCTCTTTTCTTTATTGATTTTTTTTTTTTTAAGTTGCTGTCGGCAACATTTAGGTCCAACTTTCAAATGAAAATCATATTTCAGATACTGGTCTTAAGTCAGACCAACCTGAGGTCTGTTTCCTTCATCCGAGATCTGGGTGGAGTGAGTCTTGGCTGCTGTGATTTTTCATCCTATTAACTCTTTTCAAAGGGAGCAGAAGGGAGTGATATCTTATATGTGGAGTCACTGTCCAGAAACTTACTCAGCCAGGACTGCTCACCTTGGGTCAGGCCTCCGGGGAGCTAGCAGCTTAGACTGGGATAAAAGTGTACAGATCGGAAAACGCTCAGATGGACCCAATACTAGCCCCTGCAGACAGGCTCTGCCCTACCAGGAAGAACTCTCATGTAGATTTGGATTTCTGGGTCCAGGTATCTGACTGACCAGGTGCAGTGATTGTACATGGAACGCGATAGGTTCTTGAGACTATTGGATGGATGGAAGAAATATGAATGGATGGATGAATGGAAGGAAGGGTAAAAAGGAAAGACAGATGGGTGGGCCGATGGATGGATGAAAGGAAGGAAGGATAGATGAATGGCTAAATGGTCAGTGGATGGATAGGTGAATAGGATAGGTGAAGGATGGCTAATGGGAAAGACAGGGCAGATGCATAGAGGGGTGGTGGATGACGGGTGAAGGGAGAACGGAGAGATGGTAGGCTCTTGGTTGCCCCTGTAGTATCTGTTCTCTCATTCTGTACCCAACCAAAGGGCGTTCCTTGGACCTGCTCCTAAAAGCTGTGGAAAGGTGACCTGGACTCTACTGCCAGGAAGTTGGACAATACCTGTCCTCCTTGAATACTTCCTTATAGCTGCCTGGACTGACTGACCCTCCAAGGCCATTCTCATGGTGAAAGCATGTGTTGCACTTGTACCCCAGCCCCTCTGCCTCTTCCCTTTGTGATAGGACCTACCTGCCCATGTGCTCTGGCTCATGACTCAGGTATTTACGGTCTCTGCTAAAGAGCCAGAGGTGTCCTCTCTGGGTTCAGACAACAAAGGTCATCTGGGCAGTGTGGTCTGCTGGCCTCGGCAGTCGCTTCAAGCTGGGAGTGTGGAGTAGAGTGGACCAGGGCCCAGGCTCTAGTGGCCAGTGAAACTGCCTTTAGATCCTTGGGACCACCCCTTATTTCCTGTGTGACCTTAGGTGAGCTGAGTAACCTCTTGGAGCCTTGGTTTCCTCGTCTGTAAAATGGGGGAAGGAGTCTCTTCCTAAGGGTGTTGTGAGTGATGCACAGAGTCTTTGGAAGCCATCAGTGGGCCAGCATGTTGCATTTATTATTATGGAAGGTAGAGGAACTGGTGTCTCCTAGGAAGAGGTTTGAAGAATCCTGGGCTGCTGAGATGGTGTTTGGGCACACAGCTTGCTGAAGCATCCTGGGCTGTCACCAGGGATCTGTGTGTGTGTGTGTGTGTGTGTGTGTGTGTGTGTGTGTGTGTGTTGGTGGCTTCCCAGGCCTGATCTGAGCATCCTGTATGCTCTGAGGAACATGGAGGAGGATGGCAAGCTTTGGGAAGATACTAGAAAGTGCCCTGAGAGAGGGATCCTTAGCTCACTTATTGTCTAGGACTGCATCTTTTCTTCTCCTTTTGTTCTTGTAAAGGATTTTCTGGTAGTTTCTCCTCCCCTGAAAGCAAAGACTCCAGACTGTCCCAGCAGTCAGCGTGTGTGCCTCTTTGGGGGAGAGACCCCAGTACGACTGCCCCGGACCAGCTCTCACCTTTGTTTCTGCTTCAGAGAGAAGCTGCTTTTGAGGTTGGTGTTCACCCCAGGAGCTCACAGCCAGTGCCAGAGCTCTCCTGGTACTCTGAAATCCAGAACAACTCTGCTCTTGTGAGCTCTGAGGATCCTTCCAGAAAGACACAAGTTCTGGACTCCTGCTTAGTCTCCCAGCTCCATTCGTTTCCATTTTAAAGTCCTTAAGAAGGGAGGTGTGAAGTCCATGATCTGTAAGCATAAAGGATTTTTAAACTAAACAAGAAAACCAATTATTTTTCTAACTGCTTTGCTCCTTCAAATCTTTCACTGTAATGGAGATTTAGAACCCATCGCAGTTGGGCTATTATTTCTGTGTAAACAGTGTCATGCCCTATTGCACCAAGCAAACAGTCAATTTTTTCCATTACACTTAGACACAGATGACAAGGGTGCCGAGCCAGTGGTCTGTTGAGCAGCTTTCAGTTGATGGGGAGTGCGTGACCGTGGCCGGTGCCGAGGAAAGGGTTAAGGCTTGAGGGTGCTTTCCGTTCTTACCTGGGGGTCACCTCTTTGCCTCTACAGTTGTGTTAATCTTTGGACTCTGGTCTGTGAACCTCCCGTGTGCAGAGCCAGGGAGGTTAGGGACAAGGAAGAGTTGATGGGGTGCTAGGGCCCCAATGGGAAGGGCAGGAGGCCCAAGTTTTCTTTAAAGTGGCGGGATACAGCACATCTCCAGCTTCTAAAGCACACGTCGAATTTTGCATTCCACACTGGGATAGGACCCAGTGGCCCTGTGGCAGCCTCCTGTCCTGGGCCATCCACCTGCACTTTGCTTCTCCGCCAGTAGCCCTCCTGCAGCTTCCTGGTGATGCTGTGCTGCATGTTGCTCTTCTGTCTGGAACTTTTCTTCCCACCTCTCCCCCAGCATCCCTGGGTTCAAATCCCATCCCACTCATCACCTGGGGCAAGTCACTTAAATTCTCTGTGCCTTAGTGTCCTTATCTGCAAACCAGGTTAATCAAAGTGCCCACTGGACAGGTCTGTTGTGGGAATTGGAGGTAAGAGTCAAAGTGAAATGCACAGAGCCTGGGGCCATGACCATCAGGTGAGTGAGGCCTTTCTTTATGGCCCTTCTGCTGCCTTGGCCCAGCTGGAGCTTGCCCTTTGAAGGCCCTGCTTAGAGCAAAGGTTGGGGCCTTCATGAAGAAAGTGTTTGCACGTGGTACTGGACCATCTGGGTGGTAGCTGCCCTTTTAGGTAGGTGGCCCCGACCCTAACACCCCATTCTCTCATTTGTGCCGCCAACCTGGCCTCTGGGGCACTTGAATGTATGCCTTCTGTATTGATTTAGCTCAGCCCAGGGCTTCTCGTAAACCGGCTCTGCTAACAGACTCAGCCAGTGGATCTAAGGCATTTATGGAATACCTTCTGTGCACAAGTACTGTACTCACAGATGACCCGTTTGCCGCAAATGCCATGAAGAGTACATTTGGTCTGCCCCTTATCCCATGAGGTAAGCCATGCTGGTATTCTTCTTGCTTTTTTTCTGATGAGGATATTGAGCCCGGCGGCAGCTCAAGGCCTGCGGCTGCAGGGGGCAATGCAGCTGCCAGGCAAATACTTGACTGTGTGGTGGACTTCAAGGTTTATCCACTCATGCCTCAAATCACTGGCTTCCTGGGAAGCCATGAGCATCTGGAGAGGAGGGGAAGAGTCAGGAGGAAGGGGAGATGTTCTCAGTCACAAATGCCTGGCCCCTTTCTCTCTCGGAACCTCAGGGGCTTGCCGTGAGAGGCTTGTCCAGTAGATCTTGATGAGGAGCTGGGCGGCTTCTCTCCTTCTGGATGGGCATGTGCTCGCCTCCAGCAGCACCCCCTGGGAGTGGGTGGAAGAGACTGTCTGTCCACAGACCGCAGCTGCTGCTTGCTCCTGCTCATGAATGAACCCTGCTTGAAGCAAGGCTGAGAGCTGAAGTGATGGATCTCCACAAAGACAAATCTGGAAAGAATTGGCATCTCATGGAAGTGGTCTTTTAAGACATACTCATGAGGTCTGCGTCAGCATTGCTTCCCATGTAGCTTGGCAGGTGCCAGTGTACCCAGACTCCTCCAGGACTGCCCTTCGTGAGCTGAACCGAGCAGAGCATGACCTGTTTGCTTTTCCTAATGGCTTTTCTCCTGTTAGCGAGAGAGTGGCGATCAGGGGGTCCAGGAGACAGATACCCAGCCACGGTGGGCAGGGAAGAGGAGCTGCCTTCTGACCCTCTTCAGGAAACCATGGGAAGGAAGGGGATCGCTGTGTCTTAGAGGTTGGGCACTGCCTTTGAAGCCAGCCACTCTGGGGTTCGAATCCTGGCTTTGCCACCCACCAGCTTTATGACCCTCAATAGGACCCTTCCTCTTCCTGAGCCTTGTTTTGCCCGACTGTGAAATGGAAGCAGTACTCAACAGCCTCTGTTGTCTTGGGACTGTTGGAAGGGTATGAGGCGATGTGTGTGGACGCTCAGTGTGGACCTTGGCATGCAGGAAACACTGTGTGGCTGCAGTGGCAGCGGCTGTCACTCATTCCGTCACACAGTACTGCTCTGTACCCTGCAGCAAGGGTTGCTTTCACGGACCGTTTTCCCACTCACAGGGCTCTATCCGTCATTGAATTTTCCCACCAAGGCACTTTTCTTTAAATGGCCTTTGAAGCCAACCAGCGGATCGCCTCCCCTTCCCAGAAGCTCAGGGCTGTCTGCCTGGGGATTTGCACATGTGTTTTGTCTGTAATACATAATATATATGCCTGTGTGAGTACGTGTGCGTAGGTCCCCCCCACAGATGTATATATAACTCATTCCCCAAAGAGAGATTTATTTCAAGGAACAAATGCTTCTGGTTAGCTTCTGTGTGGATCTGATCCAGCCCCAAGCTGTTGCCATGAGTAGAATTCATTGACGGCAAAAGGAAATGAAAACAAACGTTCCCTGACATGGGGCATTTCCGTTGGGGGGCCCCTGGGAATTCTCCTCCTCTATTAAAATATCTACCAAATTGGACAGAGGAACTTGGCAGCCATAGCCTGAGCTCACTAATTGTTTCTGTGGGGAGGGTATGGGCAGAAACGACTCTGGCCTCTCTTCCGGAATCTTCCTCTCACCATTGAAGTAGGGGGGGAGGGGCTGTTTGAGAGTGGAGGATGACTGGGTGCCCCTGGAATCCAGCTACTGCTCCCCCATGACCGGGCAAGTGCCCAGAGATGGCGAGGAGAGAGACCTCCTCCCTGGTCCTCTGGAAGCTGCTTCTTGTAAATTGGGGGGCGGAAGGGTGGCCTGGGAGCTCACATTCCTGAGATGGTCTGAGGACTTCTGTTAGCCCCAACAGACAGACAGAATATGAATGTGGTTTTGATCACAACCAGCTGATGGGAGCGGACCCAGACTTCTGAAGATTTGGCTGTTTTTTTTTCCCCTCCCACTCTCTTTCCTTGTGGGGGAGATGTTTCTTTATGAATGGGATTTGCTTTAGAGGACAGAGTTCAGGATGGAGGCAGATGATTAAATGCAGGGACTGTCACGCAAAGTTGGGGGTATTCCCTGGCCTCTGGTATCCAGGGTGGCTTCCTCCTCCTCTTCCTCCACAGTGGGCCACTGGTGGTGTCCCTGGGCCTCTAGATGGCTACCGGTAATCCCAGCAGCTGGGCTTTTGGCTCTGGCTGTCTTCATTCATTGACCATCTCATTCTGTCCTTCCACAGAGTTGCTCTAAGTGTCTTTAATGTACGTATCTGGAAGCCACATCTCCCTTAGATATCCTGCCCACAGGGAGAAAGTATGCAGCCCAGGCAGGTTAGACTCTAAACCAGATTTTCTCCACCTGGGCCTCCTGACACTGTGGGCCACGTGCTTCTTTATTGTGGTCACTGTCCTGTGGACTGTAGGAGATTTCCCAGCATCTCTCACCTCTACCTGCTAGATGCCATGGTACCCCCACCTCAGTCATGGCCATCAAAAATGTCTTCAGGCTCTGTCAAGAGTCCCCTGGGAGCAAAATGGACCCCAGTTAAGAACCACCACTTGAAACCCATGGTTTTTCTTCTACCCCATACCTGCCCCATGCCCTGTTGCTCTATGTGCCAACGCGAATACTGATGTGATCGGTGGACATCTGAGGTGCTGCACCTACTCAACAAACATCACAGCTGTGTGTTGAGCAAGGTGTTGGGGCTAAGAGTGAAACCACAGGCAGGAGCTTCCTGCGGTGCCCGGGAGCTGAAAGAAATACCGGAAAGGCTGTCTGTGGAGTAGAAAATAGGACATTTGGTCCTCTTGGTCACATTTTCACTTCTTGGATGGTCAGATGGTAAGGAACCTGGGCAAATGTTGAGGGTGCCCCCAGAGACACACGCATACACACCAGGAGAGGCAAGAATAAAACTCACATGACATCTCTGGGGCTCCTGGTCATTCCTCATCAGCACCTTGTAGGCAATATACTGTCACCTGAAATAATCTGCCCCTTTGGGTTCTTCTGAGAGGCTCACATGCATTTCTCACTTCTGAAACACACAGTCTTTTTTGTTTGTTTGTTTGTTTGGTTGGTTGTTTTTGTGTGTTTTAATCTCTCTCTGTTTCTGGAAATTTGCCTTTAAAACAAACATATGAGGAAAGCTTCTGGGCCTTTGCCCTTGTAGTTTCAATTAATTGGTGCCAAACAGTTATTGTTGGTGTTACCCATAACCTGGTATCTCAAGGTGTCCGTCCCAGGAGAGACCAGGGTTCCTTGGGAGCTGTTCTGAGGCTCTCCAGAGAGGTGCTGGTGAGAAAGAGTTGTGTGTGTGTGTGTGTGTGTGTGTGTGTGTGTAGGCTTGTGTATGCACACACACACACGCACACTAGAAGAGAGCATTGGGTTGTTCATTTTTCTCCTTTAAAAACTCAAGAAACCTTTTCAGACCCCTCCTGCCTGCCAGTCTCCCCTCCTCCCCCAGAAATCCTTGGTTAAGTCTTAAGACTCAACAACAACAAAGAACAAAGCCACAGACAATCTCCCCCTCCTGACAGTGTCAGCTGTGAACTGAGGATCTGAATAGCCTTTAAAATTGTTTTATTGTTGTCAGCACCGCAGAATGGTGTGTAATCTTTGTGTTCTGGAGAATCTTTAATTGGCACAAAAGGGCAGTTTAGCCGGCATCTTGTAGGAGGTTTGTCATGCAGACGGTTAGTGCCTGCCACTCACAACATATAGGGCCATCCGGGCTGATTTGCATCAGCAGCTCCCTCTGGTTAATAGCCGTGCATGTTTCCTGGGGGTCCCTGAGCAGAAGTCAGGGGAAGACGAGGCTCCCCTCCCCTCCACTGCACCCACACTGCCTTCCAACCACTTGCAACCTCCTGTGTCCTTCCTCTGAGCCTGGGCGGGGGTGGCATGGGGTGGGAGGGCTCAGGATGGAGTCTTCACATGGAGGGGAACCTTCGTCCATTCAGCAGGTTTGTAGTCATTGAGAGTAGGGGATCTGGAGTGGTCTGTCTGGGTACAAATCACAACAAGATGCTGTCTTTGCCGCCTGTATTAGTTAGGTTAATGCTAGCTGCTGAGATAACGACACCCTAAATTTCAGTGCTTAACACGATAGGCGTTTGTTTCCTGCTCACTAAGCAGTCAGTGTGGGGGTTACTGGTTGATTTTTCTTCCACACACTGATACAAGCACCCAGGATCCCCCTGTCTATGGCTTTGCCAACCCTTAGGGTCTCAGAGTGGCTAGATGCTGATCGCCAAAATATTTTGGACCTAGTATCTCATTTAATCCTCAAGCAGCTTTTAAAAGAGGCAGTGTTTTCATCTTACAGGTGGGAAAGTTGGGACTTGGGTCAAGTCACTTGTCAGGTCTCTTGTGGGAGCATCACAGGTACAAGTGTTCCAGAGCCATGCAGAGAAAGACCTGATTCTCCCACCCCTGCCCTCCCACAAGCCACATTAGCAGACATGCTGGCTCTCACCCTCTTTCCCATTTAAAATGTGAAAAACAAGATTATTTTCCCCACCAATGGCCTCAACTCACATGGCTGGCTATCCCTGGCTTAGACAGTCTTGGGTTTGGGGGTTTTTGCTTGGAGGGGAGACAGAGGAATTCCATCACACTGAGACTGGCCTTAACTTTGGAAAGGCAGAGAAGGGCCAGGAGAGGAATCCTAGACCATGCCCTTGTTGGGTGCAGAGGTCTGCCTCCTGTGGCCTCAGGGGTGTTTGTGTGTATGTGTGCGCCGCACACACACATGCTTGGGGCGGGAAGCGGGGAGCTGTTTATCTGAACTCTGGAGAGCTAAACACAGCATGTGGGCCCCACAAAAGGAGTCTCTTGACAAGCTGGGCTTTCTCCTGACACAACTGCCTGTTAATGGATTCAGAGTCTGGCAGTTCCACCGAAAGCCGACGACTGCCAATGAGCCCGGCTGCTCCAGCACTTGACACTACCGATCACAAATGGGTTTCCTTTTGACGCCCTGCACTGCTCCCGACATGGCCTTGATCAAACAACAGAAGCGTAGTTAACCGAAACCCATCCCTCGGCATCTCCTAGAATTCTCCTCCTCCTGCCCCCCACTCCTGCAAGCAAATGTCCTGGTTGACATCTGCAGAGAAAATGGAACTGGGATCGCACACGGCAGCCCTGCAGAGGCTGCACACATCCCCGCAGAGCTCCCAAGTGCTCAGAATGGGGCTTTTGCTTATGCACTGATACAAAACCTACCCAAGGGAGCAGATGTGGCCAAGGAGGCCCCAGGAAGAGGCTCTGCTCTGTGTGGTGGGGGGCAGAAGGGAGGTAAGCAAAAAGAACAGCCCCTGAGTCCCCAGAGGCTCCTGGAGAAAGCTTTCTCTCCTTAGATGTTGGGGATCTGGAATGCCTGTCCCTCCTGGGGTATTTCTGGCAGAAAGGTTGAGAGCAAGTGGCATTCATAAGTGGGAGGCATTTGAAGGATTGAAGCCAGAGGCTGGCATGGTCCTGGTCCTGTCCCCCTGACCAGCCCCTCCTATGGCAGCCTGGAGTGTAGAGGTGGGGCATACCTACCTTCCCTTCTGCTTCTGCAAGGAAGCTGGCTGCCGCTTGGGGTGAATTTAGGAAGCAGAGTCTCAGAGCCCCTGCCCAGTCTAGTCATGTGAGGACTCTCCCAGAGAAGCTTTTGGGGGTCTCACCTCACTGGCCTTGGATCTCAGTAGGGGGTGTGCCTTTCCTGGCACATTGAAGACAGGCCCCTAGCTGAGACCAGAAGCCAATAGGTGGTCCATCCAGGTGGCCTCCTCATGGCGGAGCCTGATCTCTGATGAAGAGAGGAGGCCAATTGTCGGAATCCGTGTATCAGAATGAATGGTGCCCAGTGGGCCCCAGATTCTAGAATCCTTGGTGCCCTGTTGGCTTCTGTGCACATTCTTCAAGATATTTTCCCAGTATGAAAGCCCAGGTTCAATGTCTGATGGAAAAAAGCCTTTGTTCCTTAATTCTCTGTTTTGTTTCAAATTATAGGACTCGAAGCCTTTAGGATGCACTGCCAAATATTTTGTTTCTTTTCTCCAGAAAGAAAAGGCCACAGGCCTTAGAAACGTGTTATAATACTATCTACTCCCCCAAACCAAGGGAGACAGACAGATTACCACTGACGTCTCTCGGCTACATTCAAGGGCAGCAGTTAGGTCACTGGGTGTCTGAATTCTCACATTGAGCCAGAGATGTGATGAAGGCCGCCACGAGGCCCCAGCCTGCTCTAGGAGAAGCCCAGAGTGGTTCTCAGTCGGAAGGAATTCAGGAAGCCGGCAGAGGGTTTGGTGTAGAGCAGCCTGGTTTTTGGCCTTGGGCGAAAGGCCAAGCAATTTATTGCTTTATTCCCTCTTCCCATCCCTGAAATACGGATCTCAGGAAAACAAGCAAGGACTCAGCTGTTTAATCGTTTGAGAGAGTTGCTACTTAGTCTCTTTGCTACTGCACATGGTTCTTTCGTTTGTTCATTTATTCAGATCGTCATTGAGTGTCTGCGACGTGCCAGTGTCCTTCTAGGCACGGGACCAGCCTGCATGGAGCGTACGTGCTGACAAAGCTCTGCCAGCCCCAGTAGAAGATAGTGGGATCAGGGATGCTGGAAAAGTCCCGGAAGGAAGGGGTGGGAGTGTTCTGACAAGTGCCACCTCCTGATTCATGGAACCCTGTGGAGTGACCTGGGAGTCTGGGCAGCAGGGAGCTCGGAGGACTGATGGCAACATGAATAAAGGGCAGGCTGAGATCAGTCCTGTGGTCTCAAGCTGGTTGGTGGGGATGGGGCTTTGAGTGTCGGGATATGGGTTGCGGCAGCTCCTCTTCACGCCTGCACGGGAGATCTGGAAATGGGAATGGGTCACTTTGCCTGGAGCACAAGTTGCCGCAAGGCCCCCAAACCCTGGCCTTTGGTCCTGACTCTACGCCAGACTCGGTGGTCCCAGCTGTGTTGGCTTTTTTGGAATAGAGTTGGTTTTCTCTCTCCTGCTTTGGATAAATCATCCCAAATACTCCATTTTCACATTTAAGTTTTAATTCCAAGCCATATCCTATTTAATTATGGGTCGTTCAACATTTCTTCCAAAGAAGAGCAGGAAGGACATTTGTAATTGTCAGAATCAGGAATTTGGGTGCTCCAGGAAAGTTGGGCTGATAGCCCAACCGTGGTTGTGAGCATTAGTGGGAGCCACGGGGCCTGGGATTTACATGTGTTCTTCATAGTTCTTTGGCTAGCGAAGTCCTAGTGACCACAGCCAGGTTGTCATTACTGACCCCTGTCATGTGCTAGGCAGGCACCTTCCCAAGAGTTTTGTATATAATGTCCATTTGGTCCTCATTGATAGTCTGAGAAGGTGGGATGTTTTTTTTTTCCATATGGAGAATCTGAGGTTTATGGAGATGAAGTGGTGTGTCCAAGGTTCTGCCAGCATTCAAACCCAGGGCAGAATGACTGAAAGGCCAGGAACCCTTCTTCACATTACCAATTGACTGAGCTCCACTTTCTGGGCAAAGAACTATTTCTGACCAGAGCCTGAAGTTAAGATATAAAGAATTCACCAGGTGTGGTGGTACATACCTATCATCCCAGCCACTCAGGAGGCTGAGGCAGGAGGATCGCAAGTTCTGGTCTAGCCTCGGCAACTTAGACCTTGTTTCAAAATAAAAAGGGCTGGGGATGTAGCCCAGTGGCAGAGCACCCCTGGGTTCAATCCCTAGTGCCCCCCGCCCCCAAGATATGAAGAATTTGTGTTAGCATTCGTTCAGCGACCATTGAAAAGAAATAGAATTAAAAATAAAAAGTATAACTTCCATAGTATTTCTTAAGCTAATAAACAGACTCCATGTTGACATTAGCCAAGATTCAGGCTCCAGCCAGCAGCCTGAAAGTTTTGAAGCCAGGGAAGAGAATCCTTGTCACTTTCATCAGAGTATCTGCTTTACCCGGAGCCCCTGAGTAATGTACGCAGAACTTTTGAGACTGGATCATATGAACAGGCCTACCCCTGCCTGGGCCTGGTTAGCTTTCAGACCTCAGCTGCATGAACTATAAATAGATGTGGGGAAGAGACTTAGCACAACAGTCCTGTGTTCTCAGAACTGCCACATTCTACTTTTGGGGCCAAGCTGTCCTACTCTCAGGGCCCTGAAGTTTCCACACATTGACTTGAGAGAGTTAGTTTTCAGCCTGGCCACACCCCAGTCACAGAAGCATAGTTCATTACCATTAGGTGACCATGGACAAGGTGACTTTAACCTCTGCCCTAAATGTGACCAAGACACTTACAGAACTTGTTCATGAGCAGTATGCTGAGAGGAAGGAGTGGGTTGGTAGTGCCATTGCATTTGGAATAGGCTGACGATGACAGTGATGGGGAAACTCAGTAAGATTTCACCAGCTCGTTCTAGAAGGTGGACCAGTGCACACGCACTGGGGAAACAGACCCTTTCCTCCGGGTTTGTGATAATTGTGCACATCTGCAAGGATCTCCCCGAGGCTGTTCACCATTGTGGAGGTGAGGAAGTCTGGGTTTGCAGTGACAAGGTGTTAAAGTCTGCATTCTCTGTCGTTTGTGTTGGTTTCCTGGGGGAGATTGCAGGAGTCGCAGCTGGCAGGTAATGCATTTCCAAAGGATATATCCGTTCTGCTGAAAAGCACAGCACCGAAATAATCTGTAACCCATTCCACCCAAATAAATAAGTCAGCAAATAAGTCTGCTTTCATTGTATTGTCTTCTCCATAAATATCCTTTAAATTGAAGCTGAATGACAAGATGTGCTTTTGCCACTAAAATGGTATCACTGATGATATTGAAAAAGCCTTTAAAATACCACAATTGTCATTGAAACTATACTTTGCTCCCCCGCTCCCACCCCTCCTTTGCTAGTAACTAGGTCTCTTTGGGAATTTTTAAAGTGACAATTGGTAGATTGTAGCCAATAGTATTTCTTCCACGTAATACTTCTGAATGCCACTCAGCTCTGACTTGATTGGCCTCAAATATCCCAAGGAAGAGAAACATTGCATTTGAAAACGTAAAGCTTAGTGGAGGTCATTTGCTCCCTAACTTTTACCCTTTTGCAGAAGGGGCAAAGAAATTCAGGCAACCATAGTAGGACTCGGCCTCGGAGGGCCATAACTGCTGTCAGAATCAATCTATACCTCTCGGCTTGAGTACAGGGCTGTATATGCTTATTAGATTCTCAGATGTTATTCAGCTTGATTGCGGCTTTTATACAGAGGAGTTAAGACACGGGTAGGAAAGATAATAGAAGTATAAATTGCAAGACAGGTTCTTATGAAATCAGTAAATTATTCATTTAACAGTTCGCTCCTTGTTGATTTCATGTTGCTATGGCACCTCAAGATGGAAGTGGGTCGGTCCACCAGCCCAACCAGGGGCCGAACAGAGATGCATAAATCCTGGTGGAAGGCAGATAATGCATTACATACAACCTTCGGCCACATGATAAATTGCCTCTTTATCTGGCAAATTCCAAGGAGATCTACTGGAGAGAACTGAAAGAGATATCTCACATTTCTTGGAAGAGACCCAGCCGTCTCAGGGTTTGAGTCAGAATCTGTTTAAGAACGCGTTAAGAATGCATTGTCTTGCAGTGGCGTGCCTGTCTCCAGAGATGTTGGAAACACTCTGGGCTCACAGTCGCTTTGGCATCCACGCTACAGTAAATGCCTGACTTCGTTTATTATTTTGATGGGCAAAGAAAGCAGCCTGCCAACAGTCATGCTCCTTCCCAAGCTCTTCCCGGCCTTACTTTTGTAGTTCTCTGCCCATTTACAGTGTGATTGCTTGCTGCTTGTTAAATTATTGTACTTAAGAAATTTGAATGCTATGGCGAAACTTGTCACTCATGTCTAATGGAGTTGAAAGGGAGTTTGGGTACAAAGGGAGTTAGGAGACTTGGTACTGAAGTTGGCTGTGACATTGGTAACGAGTAGACCTTGGAAAAGTTCCTGCATCTCTGGAGTCTCGGTGTCCTCCTCTGAAGCATGAGGAGTTTGGGTTGCATGACTTGGGAGGTCCCTTCCTTCTCTTAACATCCCTGGACTCCATGCCTGTAATTTGTAATGATTCTCTTCTTGTGGACAGCAGTGCCACTAGGAGGACCTAAAGGCCATCTGAAAGTGCCTGCATTTAGAAAGTCAGGGCCAGAACCCCAGATGCATTGGACTATGTGGACATTTTATGTGAGTGGAACTATAAAGAACGTAGCAGTTCATTCTGACAGCTTGATAGATGGAGTAGTTTTTGCTTGGCAGCCATGAAGGAATTGGCTAAAAAGGAAGCATTTTCTAATCGCCTGGCTGTGTTTGTATGTTAGGGTATTTTTTTTTACCCCAATCAGATCTTAGAATTTTGATCTGCAAGGGCAACAATAACCTAATCCCAGTGTCTTTGATATTTGATTCTGTTGATCATCACCTGCCCTTATTTCTGCTCTTGATTCCTGTGTCTTAATATACTAGTGATACTAAGTTTTAGCATTATGAGGCCATTACTATTATCCCTATTGGACGTGTTAGGATTCAGTCAGGGAACAGAAACCATACCAATTATTGGTACCAAGGGTTAAAGCATTGTCGCTGGGACATACAGTAACTAGGTCAGTGAAAGGGCAAAAAAGAATCCTGAGATGAGACATGTTCTCTAAAATCAGGAAGCATGTGCACGGTTTATTCAGACACAGATTCCTGGGCCATGCCCCAGAGCTTCTGGGGACCCTCAAATTCACATTTTTAACAAGTGTTCAAGTTGATGCGGATGTTGCTGGCCACATTTTGAGAATCAGCGTGGTAACGTGCCGCAGAGATAGCAACTGCGGGAAGTAACCCCAATCCCTCTCCTACTGAGTGTTGACCAAGTTGGGATGATTAAAGCATAGATATTTGGGGGCCCAGATGTCTTAGAAGAAAGTTTTGGCCCCGGGTGCTGGAGTCTCTGGGGGAATGGGTGCCATGTTGCTGGTTCAGCCAGCGGGAGAAATGCAAACCGAACTCGAGATGCCAGTATTGTAACACCAAATGCCAGGATGGAAAGGCATTCCTGGGGCTATGCTCAGGAACCACAGGCTGACAGGAAGTCCCCAGGCCCCAGGAAGCCGACCAGTGAGCAAGACCTTCCTCCTGCAGCCTTGGGGTCTCCCAAGTGGCAAAGCAGAAAGATTTGCAGGGTCCCAGCACTAGGCACAAAGGTTGGTATATTTGGAGATGAAGCTGTCTGTCCAGGTGAGGAAAATGAGGCCCTTTCCCAAGATCTCCTGACCAGCGGGTGGCGGGGCTGAGATTTGATCCCAAGTAATTGGCCCCAAGGCCTCCATCCCTCCACCAGTCTCTATGTGGAGCTGCTTTCTCTCCACCATCACCTTTATTAGAATGGATCCACATCGCATCTGCACCTCTCCCCTTCACTGCTTTTTGGGGATGCTGAGCTCAGGAATCTAGTGATCTCCTGGACATTTCCTCTGGAAATATTCTGCAGCTACCTCAGATATTTCTTCTTTCTCTGACTTTGGTACTGTTGGCCTCAAAACTCTTTAACTATTTCAAATGTGAAATATGGTTTCGGCTGACCCTGGCCCAGCAGCCGACTCTGTGGCCTTCTTTTTGTGCTTCTCCTCTTTCTCACTTTGTCCAGTAAACAGAGACTGGAGAAATAGTCCTCCACTAGCTTTGTTCCCTTCATTTCTGTCCTTGAAAATGCTTCTGCACAAAGCTCAGGCCGTCAGAAAGCAGGTGTCTATCTCTTGGTGGGTGATCCTTTTGGTTATTATTTGGTTATTCAGCTTGATTGCAGTTCCTGTCACAATTCCAACCTTTCCAGCCCCAGTGGGTCACTGGTGGCTCTTCTGACTTGTTCCAGAATTCCTAGATCAACTGTGTCAGAAGTGCCAGCATGTCCACACCATCAGAACTCCTACCGTGGCTGGCCTGTGCCTTTCCGGGGCAGCCCTCCCTGGTTCTCCCCCAGATAAACATTGTCTCCTGTCTGCGGTCTCCCTGGTGTTTTGTTTGTGCTCATCCCACACACCTGCTCTCTGCCTGATGCAAGGGGAGCCTTCACCCAAGCTGACTCAAGTCGTCTCTGTTTCTGGCTCTGGTACCTAGTGTGGGCTCACTGCAGAACCAGGTGCTTCCAATTCATGTGTGCCACCCAGAGGGCGTTTTGTTTGCCATTTCAGAAATCTTCCTGCCCAGCCTCGAGCTGGTATTCCAGCCTCAGGAATAGTGGCCTAGGTGTGGAGCCACAGGCCACACTGTTGGTCTCGGCACATAATCTATGGTAGGACGGAGAGGGGTTTGTCTTGGGGGTCTTGCTACCCTGCTTTCTTGTCTTCCAAATCAGGAGTTTAAAATCCTTTCATTTCTGGAGATTGCCTGGCTCATTTAAGAAAATTTCTTGTTGATCTGTTTTTTAATTTCTCCTACTTGCCTGTGTCTTTAAAGGGGGGAAAAACACAATAGGTATGTTTGCACAAGTAGAAACAAAGGTTTCTGCAGATGGGAGCCGGGCACATGGAAGGGAGCAGTTCTGAGTCCCCCAGTGCTTGTTTCTTGTGAGAACTGGAGCTGTTCTGGGAAGGAAGGTCCTGTAACAAGTCTGGGAAGTGTGTGTTAAGCAGGCTCCCTTCCTGCAGAGCCCTCTGGTCACAGAGTGTTTAGACCCTGCAATGATGAGCTTCCTGAACCCTTAGCTGTGTGCTAAGTCCCCAGGTGAAGTCAGTTTGACCACAGGAGTATAGTTCATGAGACTGGCGTTCCTTGGAACAAGCTCTGAGACAAGTTGCCATAATAACTGTGTCACCAAAGGGATCAAGGAGAGAGAGAGGAGACCAAGCTGAAGATTGGCCAGCGGCCCTCCTTCTCCAGCCATGGAAGGGAGGGAGGGCATCAGTAGGTGGAGGAGGCCATCAGAGAAATGGCAGCCACACCTACACCCATGTTCTGAGCTCATTCCAACTAACAGGCTGAGACTGCCTGAATCCTATCAGTGCACCACACCCACACCCATGCCTGGGACTCACTTTCCTCCCCTCAGATTTCTGGAAAGCCTGGGGTGGAGGTGGGCTTCTATTTCTCCAAACAGGCTTGCTCACTCAGTCCCAAGGATTCCCACCCTCCCAGGGATGTAGTGTCAGAATAATAGCTTCTGCTGCTTCTGAAATGAATTTTTCCCACTCATGCAAATCGCTCTCTGACTTTGAGCACCCATGGGTGGGAGCAGCGTTTCATCTGTCCAGTTGGTGAATGAGGGACATGGCAGGGGCATTTTTTTTTTCTCCTAGCAAACGAGGCAATACCTTTCCTCTAATCAACAGGTTCACGAGTATTTGTCTGAGAACCAGAAATGCATTTATAAGGGGCTCTCCTAGCTTTGTGGAATTAGAGCAGAGATATTGCTTTCTTTTCACTTCACTTAATCCAAATGAGCTGAGTCTCCTTTCTATAGGGAAGGGCAAAACAAAACAGAAACCCAACCCAGCAAAAGTAAGGCTTTCTTCCTGCCAAAATAGGACTCTGAAAATAGTTTAGGTCATTGGAATCATGAAAGAAATGGTGTTTATATAACCTCTTTCTTGCAGAGAACTTGAAAGTGATTTCCTTAACATTATATGCAAATAATATGTAGGGTTTATTTCACCCACTTTTTTTTTTTTTTCAAACTCATCTTCTTTCATGAGGATGTGTGTTTGGAAAGCTGATTTGCTGGTGAGCAGCCTTCTCTTTTTGGCTCTGGGGAAGTTGTCTTTTAAGCCATAAATTCTGAGTTCCGTTGTTCATTCGAGTTGGGGAGGATACAAACCATGGCCAGTGCGGAGTGCGGTAATGAGGATAGTTTGAAAAAGAACACCTTGATCTCCACTGCCTACATTGCTTATTGTCTTTTATGGTATTTCAGTGTATTGCCAAGACATACTGAGGAGGTACTTAGTTTGTCCAAAGCTCCACAGGGGCTGCAGAGGTACACCAAGCCGTCCATGCCTTTGCCTGCAGGGAGCACAGAATCTAATGGGCGAGGCAGCAACAGACCCAATAACACAAGAGAACTGGGTGTGTGCACAGTACTCTGGGATTATAAAAGGAGATAAATCTTTTCAGGTGAGGAGGGAGGAGCTGACGTTGGAGCTAGACCTGAAGGCTAAGTTGCATTTCACTGGGTAGAAGAAGCCTTGTGGCCCTAGATACAGATGTGGGAAGTGCAGAGGGACTTAAGGATCCCAGAGTAAGGGAGGAGGTGCTTGCAAGAGATCAGTTCTGTGATTCAGCCAGGATTTGTGCTTCCACTGTAGGGACCCTATTCCACGAGGCGAGGGGCATAGTCAGATCCTTCCTGTGTCCTCCATCTCCGTGGTCCCTGGAAATGGAGTCCTCTCAATTTCTCCTCCTTTTTTCCTGTCCTTCACATCTGCAGTCATCCGACGTTCTGTTGCACCCTAAAAATACAACGTGCCTCTCTTCAGTTGATCTTCCATTGGCACTTGTTTCCTCCCCACTCATCCTACGTGTAACAGAACTCTTCTTGACCTTCTCCTGGGGTCTCCTCCAGCCCATCTTTTACATGCTGCCAGAGGGATGGTTCTGAAAGGCTGGGCTGGCCACATCAGTTCCCTGGCCAGCTGCTTTCTCAGTTTCCTGTCATCCCCCAAGCAAAGCCTCAGGTCCTTGGCGAGGCAGGGGAGGCCTTCAGCATCCACCCTGCCTTCTCCCACACCCAGCCTTAGCCATGCCAGAGGGAATGTACCCTGCACTCTCTCTCTACTCTGTCTCTTTAAGGGGGCTGTGTTCTCTGCTTGGGACTCTTCTTTTGTATTCTCCCCATATCCATCCTTATGCCAGCGCACATCTGCAGGCCTGCCAGCCCGCTCCTTCCTCCCCCACCTAGTGCTTGCAGTTGTGCCTCGCTCTCTCCTTTCCCGTGGTACTTTTGCCCCTTCTGTGCACACAGCCCAATCCTTCATCTTGTCTTTGGCTTTGTTTTTTGGCCTGTCCATCTTATCACTAAACAGTGAGCTCCTTCCAGTGCTTAGTTCTGTCCCCGGCCTGTGTGGTAAGCCCCCAGCAGATGTGTTTGGGAGGGAGTCGATGGAGGGACCTGGAAGAAAGAAGCCCAGGACGGCAGCCCAAGCCTCTTATTGCCCCTAGGATCGTGCTGGTCTCTGAGTTCGCCTCATTCCTCCTGGGGGTAGGACTGAGATCACTGGAGAAGACAACCAGGGGAAAACTCATTTGTGTATAACTCCGCTGCCTCCCTCCTCCTGTCCCAGGAGGAAATGATATTTCCATACATCCTAAACATCCGCCTCTCTTCAGCATCTGCGGAAGCTCAGTTGAATAATGAAAGATAATCAGCAATGGGTTGAAATTTCCTCTCCTTGGGCAGGTCTTTTTTTCCTACTGTCCTATTATATCCAATCTTATTTACTATCATTGGGACTTCTGCATGTAGACTGGGGGACTTGCTGATCCTTCTTCCTATGGGGGGGTCCAGTGGGGTGTACCTTGCACTTTTCAGAGCCAGAAATGCAGCTTATAAACGTGTCCAGATCCTGCAGAATGATTGTGCATCAAGGCGGGCCGTGAGCAAACATGGCAAGGGAGAAAATTCAATGTGCTGGCGCTGAGCTCTGAGCGTCCTTCCTGTGAGAGCCTCTCTGTGGGGGAGAAGGCTCTGCCAGGAGCCAGCGGGGCCCAAGGCCTTCACTCTCAGCTCTGTGCTCATTTATGTGTCATCAGAGCCATTAAGGGTCATTAAGAGCTTTGGGTTCTGGTCCCAGATCTGCTGCCAACTGGCTGAGTGGCCTTGGGCAAGCCATGTGGCTTTTGGGGCACAGGTAGCTATGATCTATCAAAGGAGGGCTTTGAACACAATCTCTGAGGATCTTTCCAGCTTCACAGTTCCACAAGTCTGTGAAAGACCCTGGGGCATGGGATTGACATTGGAGTCTGTGGGACCCCTCGAGGGAGAATGTGGCACTGGAGAAGTGAGCAGCAGCAAGGGTCAGGTAGGCCAGTGACCAAGGCTGAGGCTGCAGGGGTCTAGGGGAAGGTGCTCTCAGTTGCTTTGGAGGTGATAAGGGAAGCAAGGTGTGTAGAGAGCAGCACGTTCACTCAGCAGGGAAGAAGTCACACCTGAATTTGAGGCAAATGGCTCTGGGGTTCCAAGCATGACCTTTGGCATTCCAAATTGACTGGAGAGGCTCCTGGCACAGCCAGTCCTTCAGTGGATAGAGCCTCATAGAGGCCAGCTGGTGCTACCCAGCGGCTTTCCCAGAACCACTTCCTTCCATCCCTAGAACCTTTTTTCCCCTTAAATTGTGCAGCATCTCCATTACTTACCACCAGCAGCATCAGTAAGAGACCCCTGGGTGCCAGGCTGGACACCAGCGACAGAGCTGCCATGCAGTCCCCGTCCTGGTTACCACCAAACCTTGAGCCATGGGGAAAGGAGAGGCAGGAACCCACTGGAGTGGGGGCCCAGAATGCCCTGTTCCAGCTCCACTCTGCAAGCAGTGAGGCCCTTTCTCAGAAACAGGACTTGGGGAAGAAGAAGAGAAGCAACAAGTGGATCCTCTTGTAAGTCTAGGACCTGGGGAGGTGGGGGTTGATAGCCCAGGTGGGCACTGAAACTGTGACACTTCATATAATTTGAAAAAAGAGGAATTGTGCTGAGCAGGATGGTCAAGGGAGGGTGGTTGGAGTGTCCAGATGATGATGGCACCTCAGGAATGAACTGTGTTCACTTTTGATTCTGATGGGAGCACTGTTAGCCTCCATTTCTAGGAAACTAGAATGTGCCCAAGGGGAGCAATCTGTACAGGGAGAGCAAGGACCTTGGAGCTCCCTAGCAAGCAGTCATCTCCCTGAGCCTTGATTTCTCATCTGCAAAATTGGGATCACTGGGCTGTTCTGGGAGGGTTGTGGTAGATGTGTGTCTGAAATAATGTACATGACATGCATGGCACTCAGTAAAGGCTAGTCCTTTCTTTTGCTTGTTTATAATATTTGGCAGTGGTTTTTCCTTGTAGGCACCATGGAGACCTCTCCATGGTCCTCATAGGCTCAGGATGTTTGGACCTATTATTAACACCCAACGAAACTTGCCAGGTGTCTTGGGGTGGCCACCAAGCTGAATTGCTTGTCCCTGGCAAGTATCATAATTTCATTTTTTTCACATCTCCACTGGCAAGAATTCTGCAGACACTTCTAATTAGAGCCTGGAGAGTTTGAGGAATAAGTAATTCCTCACACTGATGGTTGACCCCTGCTTTCAAAGTCACACCCCCTTCATCCAGGAAGAGCCAGTGAGTGGTTGGGGTGGGGTCCCTCATGTGATCACCCTTGCCTGAGGAGGTACATGTAGAATAAATGCCATGGCTCATGCTTCAGAATGTCTCAGGCCCCAAAGTGACCATGATCTTGATGAGGTACCCTGGTGTTTGGTTTCTGTAGGACAAAAGTAGAGAACATCCCCAAAGAAGTTCGATGAAATGTATTCACCTGCCCCCATTTTCCAACTCATCTTCCAGATTTTCAGTGTGGGGCATGCCCTGGAGGAGGGGTGACATTCCCTACTCGTTCTCCCCCCCCCCCCCCAACACTCTGTGTTTGTTTCCCATCCGCCATGGGCAGTAGCTTAGTGCTTGGAGCCAGTCACTTAGAATGGCTCAGACTCCTTGGAGCCAAGGTGCAACAACTGCCAACCACCTGGCCAGGCTTCCAGGCTGGGAGGTGCCACACTGCCCTCGTGGGCCATCCACTCACAGCTGTGGCTGCCCCAGCGCCAGGATAAAGGGCTTACCCTGGGGACCTCCGAGTGTTCTTGCAGTTGGTTCTGATTCTCCCATGGAGGGGCCTAACCACCTTCTTGATTCCTTTCTCTATCCGAAGACCTGGCCTTTCTGAGAAAGAGAGCACGCTCGGGGCAGCTAGAGAAGGCAGTAGTGGACTGCTGCATGCAAAAGTGATTTTCAGACTTGGTGAGGTGCCAGAAAACAGCCCTGGAGGACACTCGGGGCAGAGGCAGCCAGCCTGGTTGTGGCTGATCTTGGGCTTCCTGTACATGTAGGCGTGGCGCACCTCGTAGTGCAGGACTCTGGCAGTCAGAGGGGCTTGGGCTTTTGCGGGGGTGGAGGTCCCTGGGAGGGCCTGGGGTCAGATGAAGTGGACTTGGGCCTCTACCCATCAGAGAAGATATGTGTTTGGGAAGGCAGGGACCAGTGACCGCTGTGGCAGGCGGGAGGAAGGCCAGCCCCATAACGATGATTGTTTTCATGTGGCACATGAAGCCTCATTGCTGCCATTCATTCAGCCTTTCTGTCTTGGCGGCTTCACCTCCATATTCCTCCCTGAATGAAGAATTCACATCACTGGCCAGAAGGAAGATGCGCTTTGTTCTGAAAGTCACCATTTTGCTCTTTTAAAACTTAGTTTTCTTTCTGAGGACTGTATTAGGGTTTTAATTTGTTCCTGATACCACCTAAATCAGTTGTGATTAAAGCTTTTTCTTCTTCCTTTTTTTTTTTTTTTTAACACCAGGTTGGCTGCCTGGAGTTCACATATTAACAAAGATGAAAAAGATAGTGTCTGATTTATAATGTTCCAAATCGCTTAAGTCCTTCATTTGTAATTCCCGACAGTATTCCTCTAGTAAAGCGAGGCATCCGTCCTGTTGTCAGGGTCTCAGTAATCCCTGTGAAAAATGGGGGAAGGATACGTGAGACGTTCTACATGAGCATTTGAGATGATGGACAAGTGAAAGCCAGGACGGTGTAAATTACCCAGTATCTTTCCTCCCCACAGTTATTTTCACGGTGGCATTACAGTATTGGGTAAGTCCCTCGGGACCCTTTAAGGTTAAGAAATCAGGAAATAAAAACCTCCCAGCATTTGACCTAATCAATACTGAGGGTTTTCAAATAGATATCTAAGTTGCTGGCAGCCAGTGCTGGGGAGGCGAGGGGAAATAGTTTTGATGGGTGTTGAAGTGATTGCAGCAGCTAAGTGGGCCTCTTGCCCGTGTGTGTGTGACATGTCCCCAGCCAGCCTGTGGGTGGGAGAGGAGGCCCATTTGGATTCTTTGGGGGGATATCTTCTCCCCCCCCCTCTATTTTCTACTAGTTGTCCACTTTAGGGAGCTGAAAATTGACTGAAATGAGATGAGCCAGGGTAGCAGGGGCAGAGAAATGAGCCCACTACAGACCCCATTGGTACTGAGAGAACTCAGGCTCCTGTTTAACAGGAGGGAATCTGGACTCCCCTCTGGACTGTGACCCCAGAATTCTGAGCTCCCAGCAGACTAAAAGGTGGGCACATCAGAGATCTAGAGAGCAACTGTCTCTCCTCCATCCTCCACCAATAGCTGTTTGCCTTTCAGGGATGTGTGGGGAGTGGGAGCCCGGGGTGCTTAACTCAGAAGACAGGTAAAAGGCACGATGCTGTTACATTGGAGACTTTTTTTTTAGTTGTAGGTGGACACAATATCTTTATTTTATTTATTTTTATGTGGTGCCTCACACATGTTAGGCACGCCCTCTACCACTGAGCCACAACCCCAGCCCTGTTACATTGGGGATTTCTGATTTGTCTTGTGATAAAATCTGATTGCACAGTTGATGAAATCTGGTTGTATAGTTGATCTGCCGCAAAAAGAAAGACGGAAAAGACGAATGAAATCCCCGCCCTCGCTTGCCACCTTTAGTCTTTTATTCTTTGGTGGTTAAGTGCGGAGAGAATATCAATAAAGAGGCTAGCTATTCAGATCTCAGAGGATAGCGCTTGCCTGGGGGAGATCTGGCACAGACAGGCATGTTGCCTGCCTATGGGTTGTGACATGCCAAAGAGTTTTATGTCCTGTTGTCCTCTAAGTCTCAGCCACCAGGAGAAGGCATTTAGGATCTAAGGTCAGGTGGGAATGTATCTTGAACTGTCTGAAGATTGTGGCTGGGGTTGGGGTGGGGGAGAATCTTCTCAATTGCCTGTTGAGATTACTACAACCCTCTTCAGTGGTCCACATTGCAGTGGGAGGTGGACTGCGGTTCTACCCTTGGGGGCTTGATCTTGTCCTTCACCGGTGAGCATGAAAGTGATTGACAGGCTACAAAGTGCCTGTCCCAGCCTTACTCAGCACTGAGGCAGGTGGGTAGGAAAGTCTTAACCCCCATTAGACAGAGGAAGAAACTGGTTCGTTGGAGAAGTCATTTGCATGAGTCTGGGCACTGGCACTGCATGGCCAGTCTCCACATCACCCACTGAGTGCCCTTGGCTGCCGACATTCTGCCCCTGGTTGCTCTCTAATGAGCAGAAGCCTCCACCGGCACTTGTGGTCTTCATGACTGCCCCCTGCGATAAGGCGGCGAGAGTTGTTGTACCCCTCTCCACAGGTAAGGAAAGCAGGCTCTCAGGCCAAGCAGCTGAGAGTAATGATTCTCCTGTCTGAGCATGTGCGTTGTACCACCTGCAGTGAGCAATACCCATTAAATAGTATCCTCGTTTTATAGAGAAGGTGACTGCAAGGCTGAGAGGTTTCTCTTGTGCCTAAATTAATTTTGGGCATCAGGATTCCCATGCCAGAAGTCTCCATGATGCATCAGCGTCCCACAAGAGAGAGCCTAATGGGTTTGGTCTGTTGCTGGTGCCAGAGCCACACAGTGCACCTGGATTGGAACTGTGTGTTGGAGAAGTAGAGAAAGTTGAGGTTCCTAAGAAGGGGACATTGTGAGGGTCATGAGAACATAAGTGTATAGGGGCCTGCCTTTGGTGTGAGCTATGAAATTGCATCCGTAGCCTTCAGGGAAAATTTGTTTTTCTTCACAAATAACCTGCCCTGAGCACCTCTGCTGTGCCAGGCACCATTCCAGTTGTTTTCACATCAGCTCTTTAATTTTTTTCCTCTAGGAATTAGGAATCTTCCTCTTTTTCCCTCACTTTGAGGAAACTGAGGCTCAGTGATTGGAAGAAGCTTGTCCCAGGCCACATGCCTGGACCGTGGGAGTACCATGGCAGCATTCAGTAAACTGAGCACATATTGTGTGCCGCGTTCCATGTTGGGCACCAGGAATAGATCAGTGAACAGCACAGAAACAAATCCTGGCCAGTAGCAGAGCTCAGTTCTAGTGGAGGGAGATATCTGATAAACAGCAAATACGAGAAGAAGTAAATGACACAACACATTAGAAAATATTGAGAACCATTTTTAAAAGAACAGTGGAGCAGGTGAAGGCGATCCGGAGCCCTGGGGCGGATTGCAGTTTGATCAGCTGGTTAAGGTGAGCCCCAAGGTCTCGATTTGACATCAGTTGGTCCAGGTGAATCTCGGGAGTGAGCTCAAAGGAGGAGGTGGAGTGAGCCACAGCAGAGGCACATGGGGGTTTGAGGTGATGCCGTCTTTTCAGGAAGAAAGGGAGGCCTGGTGAGTGGAGCCAGCCTAGCCAGTGTCACACACTGAGACAGCTGCCTTGGTGCCTCTGTGTCCTCTGCAATCCCTGGCTTGGTTCTCTTGACAGGTCACAGGTTCCACTCCCAAGTCTCCGCGTTGCTCTCCCCTTCTTCCACAGCCTGGCCTTCGGCTTCAGTGGTCTTGGTTTCCAGAGGTCCTGCAATAGTCCCAAAGTCTTCCCCACCCTCCGAAGCCCTATAGCTCTTCCTTCCTAACATAAACCTGCATTCCTTCGTTCCCGCATCCCACTGCCTAGAGTGGGGAATTAATGCTGTTTTATTTGAAGAGAGCTGCGGCTGTCATTTTTGATATCTACTGTTTTTGTATGCGGGAATGCAGAGCACAATTAGAATACAGTTATATATCCTCATAGTTATTAAAGCTTGGATTAACATGACATAAAGTTTTGTCTGGGGAGTCTTTTGCTATGGCTCAGGGAGCATTTTTTGTGACAGTAATAGGCTACAGTTAATATACTTGAATGATACTAGAATCTGTGTTATAAGGCAGAACAAAAGGGGTTTATCTGAAGCTGAATTACAAAGGTGGAATTATCACTGCGAACGATCCACAGAGATCTCGGCTTAATTATTGTCGCTGGTGTCATTTCAGCATAATATGGGTAGTTACTAGAGCAGAGTAGAAGTGCGGGAGGGCCGGCTTGTCAGTCACCCGGTGGATGCTGGACTCCCGCCCCTTCTCCTGAGCACCTTGCTGGCTGCCTGCCCTGCAGAGCCACGGAAATGGGGACCTTTTTTCATCTGTGGCTGTGTGATGCTTCTGAGTCTTATAATGATTCTGCCAGATGTTTTTAATGACTCCCATGTCCCACCGCCTGCCCAGTCCTTGTCCCCCATCCAGGTCCTCTGCCCTCCTGGCCTGCAGCACCATCCACAAGGCTGATGAATAGGCTGATACGCTAACTGCATTTTCCCGGCCCGGTGGTGGTGCTGCTGCCACCACCTTCCAGAGTCTAATTGTTTTGACAAGCGAAGGAGGCCAGCTAATGTGCTCTGTCAGCCGTTTGTTTGCAGAGCGGGCTGGGGCGAGCCCAGGTGTCTGGCTGCGGATGGGCGTGCTCAGGTAAACCGCTTCCCCATCTGCTCCCACGGGACAGGCTGTGGCAGCCTGGCAGCCTGGGAGCCCGGAGCACCTGTGCACCCCTCCCCGGCTCCAGTGCACCAGTCATCAGTCCAGGCTCTGACACTCCTCTAGGGGTCGAGTCCAGTCTGAGGGGCCCTGGTGGGAGCATGACAGCTCCAGACCAGAACAGGGCAGGGCCAGGCACCCAGAGGCTTTGAGAAAGGCTCTTTTATAGCAGCCATTATTATTATTATTATTGTATTATCCACCTGCCTGGGGCTCAATTACAGCTTATTATCCACCTGCCTGGGGCTAAATTTGACCTCACCTTCACCTTTACCATCAACCACGAGAGATGTGGCCATTTTAAAAGGTCAGAGGCTTTCCACTGAGTCCTTTTTAATGTGACTTTTCCTGCCAAACTTGTCTTCTGAGAGGTGGTCACGCTGGGGCTTTATGAAAAGTGACTCCGAGTTGCCCCACTTTAAAAGAAAGGGAATTGTCTTGGCCGGGCATTTCTATGTGGCAGGAAGTGGATGAGAGACTTTGCCTACATTTCTCCTACAATCCTACCACCGTGCTGGGAGGCTGTACATCTTCAGGAACAGAGAGGCTCAGGGAGGTGGAGTACGTTGCTTGAGGTTATGTGGCTGGGAAGTCAAAGGGACAGGATTTGAGACCAAGTCCTTCAGCATCCAAAGGCTGTGCTTTTTAGCCAGCCCTGTATAGTTCAACGTATGGCCTTCTAAATACCTAAGCAGCAGGAGCTCAGGGCCCTTAAACAGAATGAACATACCTGGACCCACCCCAGGAGCACTGCATCATGTCCTCTGGAGGCACAGCCTGGGGCTCATTTACAACTTCCTTCCTTGGTGGCTAAATTTGACCTCACCTTCACCTTTGTGTGTGGAACAGGGTTACCAGGTGTGGTTCATGGACACACAGATGGCTGGGAACCACTATGCACTCTGGACAGCTGATGATAGCTCCATGAGTTTGCATACCATGTGTCCTGAAATCCTCTGTATCTGTGTGGGGGGGGGGAGTGGGGGGCTGGTCTTGGGGATGTTTACACCCCACTGGGCTGGGGTGACAGGAAGTGGGAGCATTGTCCTTGAATTACATTAGAGCCAAAGGGAACATGTGGAAATTTTCTTCACATCTCCCGTTTTATAAATGAGAGAACTGATAACTCAGAGTAACTTGTGCCCAAGGACATTACGTTCGTGATAGAGCTGGCCCCGATGGCCGTTAACTCCCACTGCCCACTACAAAGTAAATGTCACCCTTTGCCTCCCCATTGCTAAGATTATTTAAAAGAAGGGTTGGTTTTAATTAGAATAAACACAGTATTTTTCTTGCTGCAACAAGGCCTTCAAAGGGGAAAAAAAAATCTCAATACCCCAATTATGCCAAAGCATTCCCAGTCCTATCCAGGAGTAATTAAAAAATACAGCTGACGCTTGTTCTCTCACTTGTTTTTAAATGAATAGCTAAGTATCTGTCAAGATGATGAGCGCCTAGGCCGCTGACGGCCTTACGATCTCAATTTGCTCCTCGGAACTGCAGCAGTGAGAATGGGGAGTGCTGTGGTTTTGAGCTCTGAGGCAGGTGGCCACCTAGGCACGCACATTCTGTGGTTGGTGGAGGACATCTCCCTCACTCCAGTACCAAAGTGTGGGACAGAACACCAGACTTCTTGTTTTGGTCCTTATGCCGACCAGCCACGAGTCTCCTCGTGCCCCTTGGGTGGATGAGGTGGGCTCTTAGGCTGTACAGGGACTCACCTTCCCAGCAGCACACAGCATGGCAGGGTTTGAGGGTCTTTGCATAAAACTAGCTTGGCTTTGTTGGGAGAAATGCTCTGGTTATGTGTCATTTTTAATTAGTTCATAGAACTTTTGTCTCTAAAGAATGTCACCAGGGCTGGGGTAGAGCCCAGTAGTAGAGCATTTACCCAGCATGTGTAAGACCCTGGGTTCGATCTCTAGCACTACAGAAATCAATGAATTAATGAAATAAGTAAAACAAAAAAGGATGCCACTGTCGGATTGAGATGTCCTTTTGCATATTGACAGCCTTCATGTGGTGACAGTTGTGTTTATTTGCAATGGCTAAGTATAAATATGTGTTTTTCTCATCCTGTCCCCAACATACATATTGTCTTAAAGACAAAATCAAGGACAGACTTAAAGGGGACATAATCATAAAACTTATGATGCATTCATAGTTCTTCACTTACACCCGTCAATTTATAGCATGCTTTTATGCTCATGGTGTTCCAGTTGTCTTTTGATGCTTCTCTCACCCAAAACCTTGTCGGCTTGAAACAACACCAGTCATTATGTTATCACTGGTGGTTTGTGTGGACCAGAAATCTGGGAGGGGCTCTACAAGTGGTTCTGACCTGGAGCATCTCTTGCAGTTGCTGTCAGATGGTGGCCAGAGTGGCAGGCCAGAGGTCTGGCCAAGCACCACTCTCTCTTCCTGTGGCCTCAGGACTTCTCCATGTGGTCTGTCTGCGTGAGCATTTACCTAGCATGTGTAAGACCCTGGGTTCAACCGCTAGCACCACAAAAATCAATGAATTAACTAAATAAACAAAACAAAAAAGAATGCCACTGACGGATTGAGATGTCATTTTGCATATTGACAGCCTTCATTCAGTGACAGTTGTGTTTATTTGCAATGGCTAAGTATAAATCTGTGTTTTTCTCATCCTGGTCTGAGCTTCCTCACGTTATGGTGGCCTCAGGGCAGTCAGAGCCCTAATAATAACCGCTTAGGGCTTCCACACAAGTGTTCCCATGAATGAGGTGGACATGTATTCACCTTTTCTGACCTAGCCTCAAAAGTCATACAACACAAGTGAGTCTCAGAGTCAAGAAGAATAAATGGGAGGGAACATGGATGGATCTTACCTTCATATTGGTCAAATCAGCATCACATTGGAGATAGCATGAAGAATGGAGGCGCCGGGAAATTGTGGCCATCTCTGGAAAATAAAGCCTGGCACATGTGGTCACCTTCAGACACTAGGATGGGGTAGGGAGTGTTGTTGCCAGAGAGGTAGTTTGCAGAGTCGCTCAATTACTAAGTGGGAATTTGAACCCAAACCTTCAGCAGCCAACCCCTCCAGGTTGCCTGAAGAACATAGTGGGGGGAAAGAAGGCAATTCCGCTTAGCTCCTCTGGATGACATTTTTTAGGAGCCCCGGTGAGGTAGGGATTGTCACTGGCTTTCTTCTCAGATCCCTTTCCAGCACTGAATGAGAGAAGTTGCATCTTTATTCTCTCCTACTGGTTCTTGGGTGCAGTGGGAGAAGCTAGGCAGGGTGGACTAGTGGGAGGGGTGTGCCTGGAGGAAAAGGATGGGCAGGTGCCCCCTTGGGAGACCAGCTAGTTCCATCAGGTGAGGAAGAGCCACTTGGATGTACAGAGGGTGTGCGATAGCCAGGCTGTCAGTTCTGAAGGCATCGATGCTCAGCACAAGACAGGTTCCACTGTAACCTTTCAATAAAAAATGATCCACTATTATTAGTAATAGTAGTTGGAGAATTAGAAGCCACTGGTGTGTTTCCATGGGTGCTCATGTCCATAGTCACTATCTCAGTCTCATTTTGTTCCCTTTTAAGGAAAACTTTTTTTGGTGCGCACATGTGCTGGAGTCTGGACCTTCCTGGATGGCAGAAATGTAACTGATTTACATTTACATCAGTTACATGTAAAGGAGGTGGGGGGTAACTAGGGATTGAGCTTAGGGCACTCAACCACTGAGTCACATCCCCAGCCCTATTTTTTCGTGTTTGATTTAGAGACAGAGTCTCACCAAGTCGTTATCAGCACCTCTCTTTTTGCTGAAGCTGGCTTTGAACTTGAGATCCTCCTGCCTCAGCCTCCCAAGCTGCTGGGATTACAGGTGTGTGCCACTGAGCCCTGCCAAGGAACACTTACTCCCTTAACTGGGGCTCAGAGGGTTAAGTACTAGTTCTGTCACCTGCCCAAGGTCACTGTGTGGTTCCAGAGTGTCCCATCTCTGTGGTCCTTCAGTCTGGGCCCTTGACCACTCTGCTAATGTTCAAGTGGGCTGGAGAAGCTGCTTAGCCGAGGACCCTGTGGCAGGCTTCTCTGTTAATTGGAGCTCCTTGACCATACTTGTCAAAAACACACGTGTGTTGGCTGCCACATGTGTCTCTTGTATGGAGTTTAGATTGAAGGGGAAGCCCTGTTAACTGGGACCTGATGTCCTCTCCACATGCACTACCTCTCTACATGCACCACTCTAGGCCAGGACCGAGATGACTCAGCCTCATGTAGCTCCCTCCCTGCAGCATGTGAACAGAGTGTTGTTAGGTCTTTCTAGTAGGCTCTACCTCTCAGGGCCTAAAACACATTCTGCCGTGCCAAGGAAGTTTCCTTGGAACAACCAAACGGACAGTGTACACGTTATGCTGGCTTAGCTCTGCTGCGGACATCAGGGTCAGCCCAGGTTTGGCCTTTGGCAGTGAGAGGGACCTACAGCAGCCACAATTCCTGGAGATTTTATTTACAGACCCTTTGAGCAAGCTTGCCATGTACCAGTCATCACATGGCTTGTGGTTCTCGTGGAAATTTAGCTGTTCTGTGTCCGGTGATACATTTAAAGTAACTCTGGTCACCTTTACAAAGCAGTTATTTACTATAGGTCTGTTTCAAAAGTGGAGTTTTGAGTTCAGACTCTCAGAACACACCTCCAGGTTGCATGGGAAGTTGCTAGGAGCATCCTGCTCTCCCCGGCTGCAGAGGACAAGAGAGGCCAGTGTGACTTTGGCACACACCAAGGGCCCGCAAGAAAGGAGACCCTAGGGGATAGGGAGGAGGACAGGTGGGGCGACCAGAGGAAAGGGGCTGAGAACCAGATTGACTCTGATGGTGAGGTCTCTGCCCAGGTTCTTCTCACTATGCTCCTGGGTCCTGCTTTGGTGACATACAGGCATTACTTTTCCTCCTTTATAGGCAATGTGGCTCGGGATTCAATAGAACGGCCTCTAAAGTCCGTTGCTGGGCTTCAATCCAGGCTCTGCACTTCATAAGTGGGGTGAGTGTAGACAGATTGCTCAACACTCTGGACCTCAGTTTCCCCACTTATAAACACAGATAGTGATGATCACATCTCCCTTGAAGGCTTAATGTGACAATTGAACCACATAACATTGTCGGATGCCTGGCCCAGTGTCAGGTGTACAGTAATTGTGTAATAAGAATTAGCTGCTGTTATTGCTGTTGACAGCTGAGAAATGGCAGCCGAGAATGGAGGTGGCCGGGTCATTCTTGAATCAGTTACATTTCTGCCATCCAGGAAGGTCCAGACTCTAGCACCTAATGCGGGGTCACTGCTGTAGCCGGGCTGTGCTGAGGCTGTGCGTGAGTGTGTGCGTGTGTAGCCGGGGCTGCCACCTGTCTTTCCCCGGCACCGTTACATACTCAGGGTGGAGCCTGACCTTCAAGCCCACCCTCCATGGCCTTGAGGTGGCCTTGGGAGCAGATGCAGAGCCAGGCATGGGTCTGGGTCCCGGCTTGTTCACCAGAACCTGAGCTGTTTATGACTAATTGCTTTGTTTGTTCTGTATGAGACACTTAATTTTTTCCCCGTGATTTACTCCTCTTTGTAATTAGGTGTAGTGATTAGAATCTTGTTCCTATTACAATGGAGTTTTCCTTTTAATTCATGCACATTCACCAGGCCTGTCTCCGTCTGTTCCATTGATTGTCCCCAATTGGCTTTTCCCAAGCTGTCATATAAATCACAGTTTAGGGGTGGCCTAGAGACTGATGTGAGTCCAAGGAATCAAAGAGAGCTGACTGGAAGGTTTGTTACATTTCAGCTACCCAAGAGTGACACATTCTTGGGGGTGAAGTCTCGATAATTCAGAGCATGAATTACTTTAATAATATTCTTTACTATATTTTCCCCCACATAATTCATTTCTCTTATTAAAGATGTTATTACACACACACACACACACACACACACACACACACACATGCACGCACACACAGTTCACACAGTTTGCTAAGGAAAGGTGGAAAGTAAAAACCAAAATGTTAACAAGTGGTAATTTGTATTTTCCTCGTTTTGCCTACTGGTGGTTTCTGCTATGTACATGTAATGCATGTATTAAAGAACAAAATGTTTTGCAAGCCCTCCTTTATGACAGATTAGGCACAGTACATTTGTCAACTAGCCCAAGGTCACTCTGCACATCATCACGAGTCTGGGTCTTTAAAGTCTCAGAGCAATTGTTCAGCCCCCTGAGCTGCCCTTCATCAGTCAGTCAGTCAAAAAATAATCCTTGAGCCCTTGGTCTGGGGTCAGGGACAGAGGAGGCATGCAGTCCCATTCCTGTTCACAGGTGCTAGTGGCTCAGGGAGGGAGGTTTTTATTGACACTTTCTCTTCTGCTGACCATGGCCCTGACCTCTCAGATTCCCCACTTTGGCTTCTGCTTCTCAAGTCTCCTTCGTGACAGGCAAAGGGAGCTAATGCCAGGGTGTTGTCCTTTCATCCAGCATTTTTCTGCACAATCCCCTCTCCTCCCGGGGTCTCACTTCCGGCCTCCTTGTGGATAGCTCCCGGGGCTATGGGCCCAGCCATTATGGCCTCATCAAATAGCTCCTGGAGCTGGTTCCCTGGGAACCTCCTCCTGGTCTGTCTTCTGTCTCCCCGACTGTTGGAGACGGCAGGTTGAACCATGGCATGTTTCCCATAAGCAGAGGGGCTGGAGGGAATCGCAGAGGGCAGAAGACGAGGGCACTGCACCAAGGGGCATGCACCTGTGGGGGGTAGAGATATAGGGCTGCAAGGTGGGTCAGTCCAGCTGACCTCAGGCTACACGTGCTTGGACATTTCCCTGTGGACAGTGGGGACATGGAAGGTTTGCAGTGGTCTTGAGGAGGAGTAACCAGGCAGCACTGAGGGGGACCTGTAGCAGTCAATCCTGGGAAGGAGGTCATCTCACATTAGGTCCAGACACGGTGACAAGGTCCTATAACTAGGGAAAATATAGAAAAAGCAAGGAAAGGGTGGGTCAGGGTCACATCAGAAGAAGAAATACAGTAGTTCTCCCTAATCCTTGGGGGATACATTCCAGACCTCCTTCCCCATGAATTACTGAAATCACAGATGACTTTTCCTATTCATACACAAACTCAGTGTCTTTTCCATCTTAACTAAGCACTTTTCACACACCATAGCCATAACTTTTACAGTGTCGGGTATAAAACAAAAGTAGCATGAATTTCTTTTTCCTTCTTTACAATTTTGTGGAGAAAGATCACCTTTTTACTATAGATCTTAGGAACCTCAGTGAGGAATTTCTTTTTCTTATTAAGAAGTTTTACCTTTTCAGTTAATGGCAACACTTTATGACTTCTCTTTGGCATTTCTGAATCGCCAGCATCACTGCTCTTGTGCTTTGGGGCCATTGTTAAATAAGATATGGGGTACTTGAACAGAAGTGCTGTGATACCACAATAGTTGCTCTGATAACAGCAACTATGGCTACCAACAGGAGGGCAGCATATACAGTGTGGATGTGCTAGGCCAAGGCATGATTCACAGTCTGGGTAGGATGGTGCTATAGTTCATCCTGCTATGCAGAATGGCTCTCAGTTCAGAATTTAAGAGTAACTGTTTCTGGAATTCCCCATTTTATATGTTTGGACCCAGGTTGACTGGGAAACTGAAACTGCAGATGAGAAGAGACTATGAGGTTGTTAAGCTCTCAGCCCAGGGAAGGTGCAGAAATGGAGTTGGGAAGGGGTATAGGACATGCTGGTGTTTAAGGTCCTGGGGTATCCACATGGCAGAGAACCAACCACAGAGAAGTGAAGCTGGCGCTCTGGAACAGGAATGGGAGGAGACTACAGAGAACCAGGTGGCTGCGGAAGCTGTGTTCTTGCATAGAGTAGGACTCAGGTGGAGACTGCAAGGTAGCTGATAGTGCAGGGTGGATGGCAATTTGGAAATCTGTGGGACAGGAGAAGAAAGGAGATCCAGGAAAAGTTACAGATAGGGGAACAGAGCACCTGCTGCTTAGAAACACTGGGTATAATGAAGGGTTGAGATTCGGGGTAAATTCTAAGTTTTCCTACTTAATGTGAAGGGGGGAGGTCTTCTAGACTTACGTGAATAAATTAAAGAGGCAAGCTGCTCCTCCCTAATTTATTCATGTATTCTTTGCTTTCCAAAAGAATGCCTCACCAGAGTTGATTAAACAGATACTCCTACAACTCTGTAGGATTGCACTACTTTGCAAGGGGAGGCAGAACCCAGAGAGAGGATGAGATTGAAAGTAAAGGCTATATCAGGAGCTCTTTGGTGTGGTTGAGTGGCATCTTGGTTAGGGGCGGGAGTGTCATGTATTTATGCAGGAGTTAATTTGTGAGTTAGGAGATGGTACAAGGGGACAAGGTGACAAGCATGTAGGACATAAAAGCAGTTTGCTGTGAAGCTCAGGGGCTGTCGATCTTTTTCTTTGGAACCGAAGAGAAACTTTAATGAGTTTTCCTTTGCCGTTAAAGCACAGTTTTATTCTATGGCTGAGACTTTTCTAAATAAAGCAGCCTTCCTTTTTACCTCCCCTCCTTAGGCCACGTCCCCCTTCCTGCAGGCCCCCTTCCCTGCAGACTCTCTTTAAAATAGACTTTCATGCATGAGGAAGCATCATAATGTAATACTCGTCTTATCTGCACACTTACCCAGCGGGCATTTACCAAAGACAGTGGGCAGGCCTTAGATATCTCCAGGACACCGAGGTTGGACATTTTCTTTTCAGACAGGCTCACCTGGGTCTGTCCGGGCAAGACCCTGACAGGGCAATTAGCCACGATCAGAGCTTCAGTACCCCGGTTCTGTCCCTTGGAAAGACAGCCCTCGCCTTTCCTCTTTTGTTTCGTTAGCCCCACGCCTGTCTCCCCTGTGATAAATGTGCGAAGCAGAGTGTCTTAAGGACTCTGGGAAACCTGTGGGGTTATTATGGCTCACTTGGTAGATGAGAGGGATCTGTAATTTTCCGTTGTGTATTTGTATGCACAGAGATGTGATAAAGATGGCTCGTGGCCTCTTTCATTTTCCAGATGTCTCATGAAGGGGTAAACATCCCTTCTTTCATTGGCTCGTTGGCGGCGGGTCCTCTCCTTGGTTTGCTGCTGATGTCGTGCTCCCTGGGAGTGTTGTGGTCCTTGCTCCCTGAGAGCAGCCATTTTGCGTTCAGAGGTCTTCCTTGGCCTTCCAGGGGCCACGGAGAAGGCTGCACACGGGAGAAGGCCATGCTCTGAGGAGGGCTGCCTCTTTTGCCAGAGCTTTTTGGACACCTGAATGTGCTCATGCTGTTAGATTAGGTCATTTCTTGTGTCTGTCGAGGGGCAAAAGCTTCCTGTGTCCCCCTCCACATACAGGTTGCGGGGACAGCAAGGGTTAGACCCGGGCATCTTAGGAAGGCAGCTGCCTAAATCTTCTGACAGCTAAAAAAATGCATGTGAATGGTGTGTGGGTTGGAGCCAGGGGGTCTGTAGGGTGATTTTTTTCAAGCAATTTCAGTTTTAGCCCAGACTCACAAGTCTCCCTGCTGCTTGGTAAATACATCTTGGGGATGCTAATTTTGTTGTACATCATATGTGAATGTGTTCTTGCAGTTACTCGGTATTAGGCTGCAAAGAATGCGTTCTTATTTCTTTCTTCCTTTTATTTCACCTTCAGGATTCTTTTATGATCATGTAGTCTTTCTCAGTTTCTCCGTGCGACGTGTATGTGTGTGTGTGTGTGTGTGTGTGTGTGTGTGTCTGTCTGTCTGTCTCCCTCCCTCCCTCCTTCCCCGGCCCCCGTGATGACTGGAAGCTTTAAGACAGGGCTTTCTCCTGCAGATGCAATGTGTCCTCTTCAAAGTGGGAGGCTGTGTGCTTATTCCAAAGATCCCGCCTTTACGCTGAGCGCTTTCAAAGCTTTCACTGTGAACTCACATTCAGACTCTGGCATTTTCTTCTGAATATCCTCACTGGTGATAAATCTTTGGCCTTTGAAAGTGGATGTAATTTTTGGAAACCATCACCAGCCTTAGCTCCAAATGATTTGTGGCCAAGATTGATTATGCTGTTTTTGGACCACAATGCAGTAAGACTATAAAATAATAAGACTAGTTGTCTTGCATGACTTGGGAATAGAGTAGAAGGGAATCCCCTCTCCCCCCAAAAAAACAACTTAGTGAATAAAGACAGGGCCTTCCACAGTGATTTGTTTGAAGGAGATAGTGGCCACTTGGTGGCCATTCCACTGTGTTCTGGAAGCAACAAGCCAGAGGTTGTATTCTATTTGATCTTTGCTCTGCATCACGCATGGGACTGGTGCTAGATAAAGGGGCAGGGTGACTGTGAGTCAGTGGAGTCCTACTGGGGAGCACATCAAAAGCAGAAATTGCCCCTTCGGAACTGCTGCTGCAGGTTGGCAGGAGCTGTATGTGGTGGCACCAGAGGCCAGGTGAAGGACGGCCGCCCCGAGTGTTTCATTGCCATGCCCTCCCCTGTGGGCAGTTACTGGCCTGCAGCTCTGGGAAGGAACCTCCAGTGGACTGGGCACCATTTTGTCCTGATGTGAGTCTGCCTCCCAGCTCCGCCTCCAGGCCACACACTGTGACCACCCTGCCCCGACCACCGCCCTCACCAGGCATGGACTTTTCTCAGCCATCAGGCCCCACTGGATCCAGAATTTGGGGGATCTGCATTGAAGTCCTGCTCCAAGGGGTAAAAAACCAGAGTAAAGACTCAGATGACAGGAATCTTACATCTCATTTTAAAGTGATAAATGCAGAATACACTGGGAGACTAAAGTTCTGGGTCTTCAGTGGGGCTTGAAAGGCTTGGTGCTGGCTCTGAAGACATCCAGAGGTGTTTCTTTTAGGGAGAGAAGGGAAGCCATGCCAGAAGAGTTGGGTCCCCCTTTGGAGACCTCCTTCGAAGCTTGTGGTCTGTCCCAGAAGTGATGTTTTAGCTCTACCTGCCATTGATGTCGGGGAAACAGTGCACCTCCCAGCACACAGATATGCAGGTGAGCCAGCTGCATGGCGGGGGCACAGGAGTCCAGAGCTAACAGACACCTGCTATGAAAGCCAGTGTTCAATGAGAAGAGACCCACACCTGCCTGAGTGAAGTGCTAAAGGAGCAGGTCTCCGGATTCTTGCAGATGCAGCAGGGGTTAGGGGCCACTGAGCTGTGACCAGGATCCATTCATTAGAACAGAGTACTCAGGACCTCAGTACAATGCCATCTTAAAGTGGAGCAGGCTCCTGGGGTCCAGGTGAGAGAACACCTGAGTCAGAAGGGCCTGACTCATGGAGAAAGGGACGGGGATCCTCTGGAAGCCCTGCCTCTATCTTCCCAGTCTGCGAGATGGGACAGAGCACAGCTTCTCAGGGGTGTTGGCGATTAATGAGCTGGCATTTGAAAACTGCTTGCAAGATGAATTGGAAGTGCTAAGTATTACTATTTCATGTGGAAGTCTGAAAATAACCTCTCTGAAGTCTTCTGATAAATAACTAAATGGGGCTTAGTGAGGGGGACATTTCAGCCGACTGAAGAGGGTTTCTCTTAACTATTTTTCTCTCGAGGAGAAAGGAGGCGCGGGGAGAGTTCTGAAGGAGCATTTGTCACCTGCGTTGCCTGGCCCCCCAAGGAGGGAGTGTTGAGTCCCCGGCTACGATGATGGACTGGGGGTGCCCTGTGTTCTTCTGCCTCTTCCTTAGATCTAGGCCCAAGGCATTACCAACCTCCTGGACTCCTTTGTCCCCACATGTGAACCCTTTCCCAAGGTCATTTCTGCTTTTCTAGAATATTCCCATCCTTCAAGACAGGCTTCAGTTCCGAAGAATTTTGGCCAAAAGGTAATTTCTCCATTCCAGCACCTTCTTGTGCCATCATCAGCCTCAGTTTTGGTCCATTGGCTTGAATGTCTGCTTCCACCAGCCTTTCCAACACGGTCAGGAGGCAGAGATGGCATGTGGGTGACAGGTGCTGCGTCTGCCTGTCCATTGTCAATTCATTCTTAAATTGGGTTGTTTATCGTACCCATTGCTCTGTCCCATGAAGCATCCCTGTCTTCTCCTTCCTCATTCTCAGTCCCATGGGACTTGCAGCCTCTTGGGTGGTTGGTTTTCTGGGGGCATTGATCCTGGAGACTTTATAGGACATCACCACCACCACTTGGTCCAGGGAGGGACAGAGCCATTTGTGCTTTCCCCTTGAGAGTGGTCTAGCCCCAGAAGTGGATTGGCCAGCCTGGCACACAGATGGCCTTCTGCAGAAGTCAGTACTTCAAGCCCATTATCCCGGAGGTCATTTGATTTTTAAATTGGTGGTGACTGGGGGAGTCCAGGGACTCCTGTGGCAACCCAAAGGCGCTTGGTCCCTGGCGCTCTCCCACCCTCTAGCCAATTCCTGTGGCCTATCTGTGAAAGCCAGGGGCTGTTTCCTGAGTACCACACCACGCCTGAGGTCTGCGGAGGCATCTTGGCTCCAGAAGTCTCTATATTCTCTTAGAAAATCCCAGCCCTGGAGCTTAAGAGGAAAAAAATTACCGATCTGAGCAGCTGAAGAGCAATTTAATTAAAAACAAAAGGAAATGTAAATGAATTAGCCAAAAGTCTTCATGGGGCACCTTCTCTGGCAGGGGAGGACCCTGAGAGGAGGAGATTATGGTTTCCTTTTATTTATTTTTAAGTTCCATTGTAATCAAACCCCCAGGCTTCGTGGGCTGAGGATTTCCCACACAGTCTGGCTTGTGGGAAGCATTTGTCTCTGTTAATCTATATGGGGAAGGGTAGTAAATCTACAGGAATAGGCTGCCGGCTCCTGGGCTATTTCACAGGGGTATTTAAAGTAACAGCACCTGACTCTTTACCAGCAGCTTGAGATTTTCTGCTTCAGATGGCAAAATATCTTATGAGTTGTACCGCGTATAGAAATGATTGGAAGAATTAGGGTGCAGCACATTGTACAGTTTGCAGCAGAGAACTGAGGACTTCATCAAGTTATAAAGTTAGCAAGCATAGAGGGAAGGCGGGGGGCGGGCCGGCGGGCACAGCACAGGTGTGCCATGTGGCCTGTCATCCTTGTTTAATTTCCTTGTTCCCTGGTCCCAATTTGAATTGCCAAAATATGTTAGATTGTGGTGCATTATTTCATTTGCCTGCTTTGTAATTCCTCTTTACCTCAAACAGATGAAAAACACGGCAGTAAAGCAAATTGACAGCTCTTGAAATGAGAAAGATCTTTATCCTTCAGAGTGTTGATGTAGAAATAAATGAAAGAAAAACATGCTTGTTGGGTCTTGAAGCGGCTTGAATTGGTGCTTTTTTTTCCCCCCTGTTGTTTGTTTGTTTTTTAAGGGTAGCTGTAGGTTTTTCCTTCTCCTTCCCTTTTTCCCCTTTAGGGAGTTGTGTGGCTTGGGGATTCAGAAGGGGAGTTGGTTATTCTGCCAATGCTCATTTATAGTGATCTGGATCATGGTTTCCACATGAAGAGCAGGCTAGAGATTTCCACCCTAGGGGGCACCGAAGGAATGCAGGGTCCCAGGGCTGACTTCATGACTTCAAAAGAAATCTCTCTGGCACCTGGGATCCCCACCCCAGACCCCATAAAGGCCAACTACAGGTCAAGTGTGCTTGTTTTAGACACTGCTCCATCCCACCCTGTCCCAAAGTCCTCCATGAGGATTACGTTGTGTTTTAACAAGCAATCTTCTATACCTCAGTAGTCTTAAGATAATAAATTCATTTTGTTGGGTACAAGAAGTATCTCAAAACACAATGTTTCTTTCGAAAAAGAAACAACCTTGATGTCTTAAAAAAAAAAAAGTGGGAAACCACTAGATTTGATGCTTTCTTCTGAATTTTTTTTTTTCTTCGTCCTGCAAAATCTTGGTGATCCTCAAGCACTTATTGGGCACGTCTGTATTCTAGGAGGTGTTAGGTAGGGTATGTAGGGCCATACGTGAAAGGTCCCTAAGACTAGGGTGGCAGAGACTGCAAACACAGAGGTTCATGGGACCAAATAATGCGTGCCAAATACCAGAAACAGGTAAGATGCACATATCTTTCTACTATAGTACACGCGGGCCTTGTTTGCCTACTTTATCCAAATCAACGGAAATTAGGGCATAATTGTTTGCATTGTAAACCGATCTGCCAGAATTTCTTGAAATAATGAGCCCCCTTGTGGTTTCTTTTTATTATTATTATACATTTTTATTTTCAAATAGTTTAGGACTCACAAGAGGTTGTAAAAATAGTACAGAGGCCCCTGGCGTGCCCTTCACCCGGCTTCCCACAATGATAGCACCTCCCAGACCCTTAGCATATTGCTAAAACAGGAAACCAATGTTGGCTCATCCTCATATCATCAGTTTTCACAAGTACTTTGGGTGGGGGGCATGTATGTGCACAGTTCCTTGAAATGTTATTGTATGTGGGTTCCAGTGAGCCTCATCACAGTTGGGACCCAGAACTGCTCCACTGGCACCAGGACGCTCCCTGGGTTTACTTTTATAGTCACACTCTCCCTGCTCCTCCCCGGGCAGCCACTGATCTGCTCTCCAGCACAATAATCTTGTCATTTTGAGAGTGCTGTAGAAATGGAGTCATGCAGCATGTCGTGAGCCTTAGAGATTGACTTTTTTCACTCGGCATGATTCCCTTGAGAACCTTCCATGTCGTGTACCAGTGGTCTGCTGCTTTTTTATTTTGAGGATTCTGTGGTAGGGTGGACCCCTGTTTGTTTGTTCCTTTTGTGCTTCTAAAATACTATTATTTGCATACAGCTCGCTGCAGCACAGTTCATAAAGCCAGGCACCCTGACAAGGTCAGACCTCACTCATCCATACTGATTTCACTAAATTGGAATGTGCACTGATCAATACAAAGTCTGTGAGTCCATTGTGCAGCCCTCTGCCTAGCAGATATTTGCCGAGCATCTGGGGCTGGGATATAAACTGGTAATAACATAGGGCAGTCACTTCCCCCTGACCAAATGCCTTCCTGTGTGTGATATCAATAATTTCTACTTGTCAAGGCTGAGGGGAAGGTAAACAGTGATGATCTGTCTCAAACCGAGCGCCTTGGGAAGCCTTGCCCAAGACCACGGACAAGTGGAAATAGTGGGGTGGAATTTGAACCCAGGACTCCTCAAGTTCCCTTTACTCTCCCCTGTGGCTTTGCCCCTGGCTGTAGAGTCACTTTGAGCCAATTTACTCCTCTGGAGAATGAGTGGGCTGGGCTCCTCTATCTTTTCGCTTCTCTCCGCCTCAGAGATTTTATGATCCTCTTGGAACAAGAAGTAACTTTGCCAAGTGCCCGAATCCTCCACCTGTAGATGCACTTGAACTTTGTTCTCAGCAGCACCATGTTAGCTGTTATTTGACGATGCTCAGGAATGTAAAAGTAACAAGCTAGAATGCCTTTAAAAATAAGTCTGTCGGGTTGAGCTGCTTCATTTTGCTAATTTTTGACAAGGTCTTTGGGTCAGGACTAGAACTGAGCAATCCAGTGACTCTTTGACCCAGGACTCTGGGGATGACTTTAGGGACAAGAGGGCCAGGGAGACTGGCCATCAGGCACCCAAAGGGAAGGAGCAGGAGCTAATTTGAGCACCATTAAAGCCCAACAGAGAGGCCTTCGGGATGGGTGGGGTGGGAGCCTGGTGCTGTACAGTTCACAGAATTCTTCCTTGTGCCAAAATTGGGCTGTGGAACAGAGGAAGCCGCTATTTCGGGCATCTAAGTGCTACTGCTTGTGGGTGGGGGGAGGTGGAACTGAGGTGCTCTGAGTCTTTGAAACTCTAGAAGAGGCGCCCCCCAGGACCTCTGGAGAAGGGATTCCCTGGCTGGGTGGGAAGTGGAGGGCTGACCCCTGGGTCACTTTTAACTCTGAGTCTCTGATTCTGAGGCGGATGCAGCTTCCTCTCCTCTGGTTCCTGACATCCACCCCAAGTCCCAGCTGAGATAATCAAAATCGCAGCTCCCTTGTGGCACGTCACCTCCCCCTCCCTCCGTGTAGTCAAGGCAGGTGGTGGGCTCTGGAATCTGATGGACCCAGAGCCTGCCTCCCATCCGGGTGGCAGAAAGGGACAGTAGGGCATAGGGAGGCATGGGGGCATGGTGTGAAGGTGTCAGAAACCCACATTTGTTTTTCATATCTGCAGCCAGCTCTGTTGGGCAGGCAGAAGAGCCCCCATAAAGTCTAGTTTAGTGAATAATGTGTCACCTTGGCTAAGCGCTCCCTCTCAGTTGGTCTTTACTCTCACCAGCTAGTCTGTTAGGGAGCAGAGCTGAGGGTGTCTGAGCCTTGCATTGGAGACGCACACTCAGAAGTCCCCTGCCTCTGGGGTCCTAGCCTTTTTGAGATGCAGACAAGCCCTCCACACCATCATCAAGCCATGTAATGTACCCTCCCTGTTTCGAAGGCAGAAAGAAGCAGCCAGTGGCCGGAGGGACAGAAATTGGGATTGGGACCTACACTTTCCGAGCCTTCCAAACTCCTTTCTCCTCCCCACCCCCTTCCCAAGCGGATGGCTGCGGCCACGCTTGTCACCGTCTGCGATTGCATTGGCCACAGGAGATGTGGATGATTTTTCCATTTGGTCCTGATGTTTATTTCATGCCCATCAATATCAGCCCGTATTAGGACAGATGAGGTGGTTATTTACAGGCTGTGCATTTTCACACTTGGTAATTATAAACCCTTCCCCTGTTCGGTCAGAGTCGTGGAGATCCATTTTGGCAATTAGCAGTTTAGTATTTGTTTAATGGGAATGCAAGAGAGTGTTACGGCACATCAGTGCTCTCCTAATGATTTGCCTCTCTCCTCTGGAGCTGGCAGGTTTGGGCCTTTTTCACGGTAGGTGAGGCCTGATGGGGAGAGGTTGGAGAGGGGGAGAAAGGAGCATTAGGCAGCCTGCCTGCCACTCCCCTCCCCCAGAGCACACTTGCATGCACGCACGCACGCACTCCAAACCAGTGCTGCAAACAGGCCCTGGATTTCCAGAGCACAGCAGCCGCCACTCGAAGGAGCCTCACACACAAAAGGCCGTTAGGCCAGATGCCATTTCCATGTGACAGCTGTCAGCCTGCCGGATCCAACTGCCTCTCCTCAAACAGCTCGTGCCCGGACTCTCTGTGTCCCTCTCCACTACCTCCCTTCCTTTGCCTCCTCCTTTCCAAGCCTCAGCTCAGATAACCCCAAGCAGAGCCTCCTGCCATCCCACTAGCTGGTGCTGGGACCCCAGGCTTTGTCCGCAAAGCTAACAGGGAGCCTCTGCCCCAACCGTGCAGACTTTTACTCATGCCTCCTGGGACTGCTCCCCCGAAGTCATGCTAATCCTGTTAGTGGCTGTCCCTTGGTGTGACCCATTTGCAGTAGGAAAACATACAGCATTGGGTATTGCTCCCAGCTTAACTAATGGAGAGAGAGAGAGTGTGTGTGCGCGTGTCTGTGTGTGTGTGTCTGTGTGTGCGCATGTGCAGGTGTGTATGCCCTGTTCAGCAAGGGGATTGCCTGGTGGGGCAGTGAATTGGGCCAGCATCTGTTCTGATGAGCACATTCCAAGTACTAGGCACTCACTGCTACCACATAGGCCCTCCTCCCCACTCTAGGGTGGGAGACACTCTGCACTCCTGGTCTCACTGCACAATGTCAATTCTCAGGGGCTGAGCCCTGGACTGAGGCCCAGAGGCCCCCTACCAATTCCAGCTCTGCTGTCAGATTGCCCTGTGATCTCTATCTTTCAAAATCTGCCTATCTAAACAAAAGAGACCCCTGAATTCTCCTCCTCCTTTACCTCTCCAGGCAGCCTGCCTCCTCTGAGCCTGCCAGGGCAGAACACGCTGGTCTCTTAAGGTTACCTAATCACGTCTCTTAACTTTCTTGTCGAGTTTTAAGGCAGCGTTTGTTGGTTCATCCAGCACCGTGGCACTACACTAAGCCCCAGGGATTTAAAAACTAGAACACAATAAAGGGGGCCTAGTAGGAAATGAAGGGATGAGTCCAGTTTTATAAGCTGGCTCCAGCATTTACTAGGCATGTGATCCTAGGGATGTCACTTAATCTCAAAGAGCCACAATTTCCTCACCTATAAAATGGGTATGATAATATCTACCTCAGAGCTACTGGAAGAATTAAGGGAGCCTTGCAAATTGCCTATTAAGCTGCGGTAAAATGGTAGCTATTACAATAATCGTTATTTTGGGGGTGGGTAGACGCGTCATAACCTCGAGTCTGATAAGTAAGGGTGCAGTCCGAATCCCCAAACAGGAGCTGTTGCCTCAGGCAGGTAACCGCCTAAATCTCCAGGGTAGAGTTTTCTGGAGACTCCTTGCCCGATGGTCCCTGTGGGCAGCTGTGTCCCTTTGTTAACTGCAATCTGATAAACACTGGCATTGGGTTTTATTTAAGTTAAATGGGAAAATGGAATGGCCCGCGGGAATAAAAAAGAGATAAATAAAAGGGAAAAATAGGGCTGATAAAGCAGCATCCTGCTCGTGGGGAGTGGAATACTCTGGCTATAGTAAGACCTGGAAGGCTTCTGTGAAGAGTGTAGGCAGTGTACTTGATGCCACTGACCTGAAGACCAAAGAAGGTTAAAATGGTAAATTTTATGTCATATATATATATATGAATGACATAAGCTGTGGTGATGTGGTGATCTCCGTGGAAGTATTGGTGGCAGTGAGGAATGAAATAAATGTTGCCATTAGGTTTTCTTAAAAGTCCCGTGTTTCTTTGTTGGTCCCTCTGACCTTCGTCAGGACAGAACTCTGTCGGGAGAGCCCTAAGAAAGCAGTATGCTTAATGGAGCCCGCCTGATCCTGGCTTCCAGCAGGGAGTGGATATCCCTCCTCTAGACAGCCCATAAGTACCTGTTTGTTTATTTGGGGCCTGAAGCTGTGATTAAGGCTCAGCCCAGCTGTCCTTGGCCATCTAGAACAGCAGTTCTCTACCTGGGCACTGCCCCGGATCACAGGGAACTTGAAAACTGCTGATTTACCAGGCCAGGGCGGCCCCCGCAGCAGGCGATGCAGAAGCTCTTCAGGTGATTCTGGGGCTCCACAGGTTGAAAGGCACGGGTTTCAGCATGAACCAACGGGATTTTCCAAGCTATTTCTTCTCCCCATTCTCCCTTTTAGACAACGATGAACCCCTCTTTTTATGAGGCAGGGCCATACTGAAAAGTCATATTTTTATACATTAGACACTATGATTGAGCTTTCTGGACAGCACTGATTTTTCCCTGTGTCCAGGATGGCCAGGGAGATCTGGTGAGCATGGTCTTTCCATGTTCTGAAAGAACCAGGGACCTACAGCCATTGTCACCACACAGGGTCCAGCACCTGTGTCCCAGGCAGTCCACCACATCAAACAGACCTCTGCTCTGCAGTTTTAGTGTGTCAAGTTTATGGAGCGTTAATAAGGCCTGTAAACCCTACGCACCATAATATCATGGTCCTGCGTTTGAGGGTGTTTATTTAAACTAACACTTGAAGCGTTTGAGTGGGAGCAGGAAGAGAAATTCAAGGACATTTGTTCTGGGGGAGTTGGAAGAGCCGGGTTTCTCCTCTTCTCATTCCCCTCCCTCCTTGTATTTGGCCAGATGATTTAAGAATCATTTGAAGTGCCATTTCCTGCTTTGTTCTTGATATGTGTGGTGTGTGGGTGGGTGCGTGGATCCTGGGAGGAGTAGGAAATTTCTTAGGGTGTGTGTTGACCACAGCAAAGCTCTGGAACAGCCTCACAGAACAGAGTTTGCAGAGGACCAGTGGGGAATTTGATGCTCCCAGATGTTATTCCAGCAGCCTCTGCAGCCCAATTTTGCATTCTAGGTAGAGTCCTTACTTGTGGATCTTAGGAACCATCTAGTTCAATTCCCTGCTTTCACAGATGGGACCTAAAGACAAAGAAGGGAAGGGCTTTTTGTCCTCTGTTTGATGCAGGTGGAACTGGGAATGGCACCTTCGAGCAGCGCTGCCTGCCCCAGAACCTGCTCAGCCATTATCAGCAGCTCTCCTTTTTAGCCCATCTCCTGGGAACAAGTTTTCTGTGTCTTCACATCACTCACCTACTCTGTACTTGTGGAGCCCAAACTGCACAAACCTGAACAGAAGAAGCCGTGTTCTGAGGGACCATACTCTCAGGTCACAGCCTGTGGCCAACAAACTGGACAAATACAATGTTTGACCTCCCTTCCTAGGAGTGTCTTTGCGTTGTGACTTTAAAAGTTTCCTCCTCAGCCAGTTCATGAGCTGGACTGGCTGAAGTTTAACCTCTGGTGGACACGGTCAACACCATCTGGCTACTTCTGGAATCCCCCATCAAGAATGTCTGGCTCACAATAAATCTTTCAACTCATTCAAAAGAGGTTTTGCTTATTTGTAAAATGAATTACGATTAGAGAGGCATCACCCATGGACTTGACTGGTAATTATTGCCGATTTTTCATGGTGCTTATTTAGGGAGGAACATGTTGCCCAGTTTCCCTTGGTGTTTCCAGGATCTGGGTCTCCATCCTTGCTGCCAGAGTAAGATTTAGAAGCGTCCACTCCACACCCTAATACCTGGGTCCCATTTGGAAGGTTCCATTTGGAATGTGTTCCATTTGGAATACTGATTATTTATTATCTGGTTCACATTGAGCACTTCTTCTCTTTCTGCCTCTTTCTTTGCTTTGTTTATTCTCTAGTATTATTCCAGACAGTCTGTTTATCTATGGAATGGAAGAGATATTTTGTTTTTGTTTAAAGAACAGGGACTGACCGTGTAGCTGGGCATGGTGGTCATGCCTGTAGTCCTAGCTATTCAGGAAACTGAGGCAGGAAGACCACAAGTCCAAGGCCAACTTAGGCCACTTAGCAAGATGCTGTCTTAAAATAAAAAGGACTGGAGAAATAATTCAGTGGTAGAGCATCCTTGGGTTTAATTCCCAGTACTAAAAGCAAACAAACAAAAAAAACAACACACACACACACAAATAACAAATCCAAACAGGGCACACATATAATTTACCTATTGCCACAAGAATACCATGTAACAAACTGTAGAACCTTGGTGGCAGTCAATAACTATGTCATGTAGAGCCTCACTTGCATGTGTCAGGATGATTGGCTGTCAGCTGACTTAGACTGGCCTCAGCTGGAACTGGGGGATTTGACCCTGCCCTGTGCTTCTCACCCTCCAGGAAGCCAGCCTGGTTATGCCTTTCTCATGATAATGACAAAGGTGCAAGAGGAAAAAAGCAGAAATGTGCAGATTTCCTCAAGGCCAGGCCCCCAACAGGCATACCATTCTCTCCACCTCATTGGCCACCACAAGTCAAGTCCAGATTTCAAGGGATGGGGACATAGACTTCTCCTCTTTGGGGAAGGGAGCAGCAAAATTATCGCCTACAGGCTGTGGGGGCCTTTGATGCTTGTCTACCATAGGACTATGTAATTTGCCTCTTATTTGTATTTAGGTTGAAGCTTTGCAAGTAGTGAATGCCTAATGAGTATAGGTTGCATAAAAGTAAATAAAGTTGCCATTAGCTAGAATTTCTAATCAAGATTGGGTTGGCTGCATGAGGTACACATTAGCAGGAGTTTATCAGCTAGAAGGAAAGTTTGTATAACATCCAAGCTGAACCTGAATTTTTCCTACTTTGGGTGCAGGGGTAGCTTGATTGCCACTAAGAAATTCCTCTTCTTATTGTCTTTCCCCCACTTTCAGAATGTTACAGTGTAAATGTCCAGAAAAGGGGAATAACAGAGAGGGAGCTACTGCCAGCCACCCTGCAGTGGACCCTCTGAACGAGAGGTTTTGTCCATGTGTTGAACGTCGGTATATGTTACAAGAAGCAACCTCTGACCGGTGTCTTGTTTCCCACCCCTCAGAGGTGTGCACTGGAAAGAGGGGTCCATGGACCAGTAGCTGCAGTGGTAGATACCACTGAAATAGACACTCCTAGGGGGTGCCCAAGAGGCAGCTTTGCAAAGCCTGGGGTGACTCTGATGTGGATGAAATTTGACAACCTCTGTCCCAACCCCTCTGGCCCTGGAGACCCCAGCACAGCATAGTCTGGACCTCACCATAGCCAGAAATATACATACAGAACCTTTTGTCAGGACAAAGCCCAGCAGGGGTTGGGAGTGTCCCATTCCTATCCACTGCACCTTGTATTTTCATTCATGAGGGTATACCACTGAGGTACACCATACAGGGCTCTTGATAAACCTGCCTTTGGTTATTACCAGGTGCATCTTAAGGTTGGAGTAAGCCCTTCCCAAACATGCTAGGCCTATGCCAGGGCTTGAGACAACGCAAACTGAGGTTCAGACACCTCCTGTCCTCTCTCCCTCATGGAACTCACAAGACCAGTAGGCCTGCAGGTTTCCACATCTGGTACGAAGAAATCTATAAAGCACATGACACAGTAATGGCAGCGTCAGTCCTAAGGATGAGGCTGGTATCCCTTGAGGAGTATTGAACAAGGTTAATGGCATCTTCTACTCACGTCAGAAAAACTCCTGTTTGCAGCCCTCAGCCCTTTGGTGAAATTCCAGTCTCTGAATGAGGCCTGGCCTGTGACTTGGTGTTGACTCTGCACAGCCACCTCATCTACCTGGGGTTCACGTGTGTGTGTGCGCGCGCATGTGCATGAGACGGAGCCAGACTGAGGTGGTTACCCGCTTGCTGGCTGCAGGGTTGATACCGGTTACCTCAGCCATGCCCCTTACTTCCCCTTGATGGAGACTCACACAAGCTGCTTCTGTTTGATTCACATAGAACCGTGAGAAACAGTCCCATATGTGAGGCCGTGTTTTTCATTCTATTCAGTCTTTGTATATTCAAATTCTAGTTTCAGCTCTTGCTGTTCTGCCAGATTTCCATCGCATTGATGGCTTCTCTGAATTAATAAGTGTTTTGCAACCGCTGAAAAGTTTTCTCCCCCCAAGCACTGGGACTTATCCATATTGATTTTTTTCCCCTTTCTCTTTCCTCTCTAGCCACTTTCTTAGATGTTGTATTTTGTAAAGTGTTAATAGAATTTTTCTTTCACCCTGACACTATCTGTTGAGGGGGTCTTTTCAAGCCCCATTGTACAGCTGGACTACAGAGGGGGGGAGCCCTATTCTTTTCGACAATGGTTGCCCCTAAAACAGCCCCCGATCCTCCTCCACTCTCACCAGGGTGGAGGGAGCGTTGGGAAGCTGAGTAAGAAAATATCCAAACTTAGCAAGAAGAAGAGGGAGCCAATGACGCCCTGTTGAAAGGGGGTTTTGAAAATACTTTTTTTTTCATTCAAAATATTTATTTCCTAAGGGGATCTCAGTTGCTGTACCAAAACATGGCCAACACAGAAGGGGGGCTGTTTTCCTTCCCGTTAGGCATTTTCAGCTCAAAATAAGGATCTGGCAAGCATCTCAGAAAACTGTGGAGATGGGTGCGAAACAGATGTCCCATTTACCTGCCTGGTCCTCAGCAGGCCCTCTGGCCCCTGCCTGCACCCTAGGTGTTAGAATTCTCTTCCCATCCCAGGGTCTGAGTGTGAGCTGCCATATGCTCAAGTGTGACGACTCCTCTGAGCACAGACACACCAGTTGATCTGGTGCTTTTGCTGGAGCAGGGCCTCATAGGCAGGGTGGTTGTTGTGTGTTGTGACCTCAGCAGGGTCTGGAGGACTCCTCAGGTCGGCTTGGGATGGGCTCCCGGGAGGGGCCTGGGAAGGAACCCCTGTTTCATTGATCCCCAAACTGGCATCATCTACTCCTATCAGCTGGTGTCCGAGAGAGGGCAGTTCCCCACTGGAGGAGTCACCAGGAGGGCAAGGCTATTCTCCTCCCAGCAACTGACTTCAGGGGTGGGGACCAGGAGGGGAAGGCCCCAGGAACCCATTTGTTCAGGCCTGGTTGCTTAGCGACAGAAGGGGGGCCCTGCATCCAGAAGGGATTCTTAACCTGGCCAGTCCCTTCAGGGTTGGTGACTGGCTTGCCTACCTGCTCTCTCATTCTTACCTGGACTTTGCTCTTCCCTCTTTTTTATCTGATGACATAGAAAAATTTTAAGCCTCATTTTATTGCTTTGCCCAGTGTCCTCTCTGGCAGGAGTGAGGAATGAATAGCCTGTGATTCCTTTTCCCAGCTGCTTAGCTCAGGGTCCCAGGCTCATTTGTGAGCCTTTGAGCACAAATCAAGGGTGCTCAGTCCTTTTCAACCACATCCCTGGCCGAAACTGCTCCAGGGACAGAGCCCTTGGGCAATAGTTCTGTCCACCCACAATCCCTCAGGTCGGGGTATGTTTCTGCTGCAGCAGCCTTGGGCACAAAAGTGCTCACCTGGCCAGACCAGGTGCTCCCATAGTGAGTAGCTGGTTGATTAGGTCAGAGAACTGTGCTCCAGATGTGTCTTGTGAAACAAAGGGCTGGGCATAAACAAAAAGAATGGATTTCATTGCCAGATCTGGTTCTTTAAGAAGGAGTCTCTTGAGATGTTCATGGGAGTTGAGTGTGGATCCTGAAATCTTCCTACTAGAAATATCCCAAACAGTTACAAAATGTGTGGGGAGGGAGTCAGAGGATGACTTTGGTATTTTCCTTGATGTTTTCTGAAAGGTCCCAGCACCAATGTATGAGTTTGCTAAAGCTGCTGTAACAAAACACAGAAATTTGTTTTCTCACAAATCTGGAAGTGAAAAGTCCAACATCAAGGTGTGGCAGTGTTGGTCTCTTCTAGGGCCTGTCTCCTTAGATGACCTTCTTCGCCCTGTCTCTTCACTTGGCCTTTTTTCTGATGTGTGCCTGTGTCCTAATCCCTTCTTGTGAGAACACCAGCCATATTGGCTCAGGGCCCACTCTAATGACCTCATTTTAACTTAATTATTTCTTTAAAGATCCAATCTCCAAATATAGTCTTATATATAGTACTGAGGGTTAGGAGTTAAACATGTGAATTTGGAGGAGGATATAGTTTATCCGATAACAATCCAGATGTTTGAGTTCCATTGTTTATAATGGGAAACAATTTAAATATCTGTCAGAAGGGAAATAATTAAGTAAGCCATGGCATCTTGCTTCGTGAAATGCTATACAGTAAGCAAGATAGTATTTATGATGTAGCAACCTGGGAATTATTTGTGATTTTCTAATGTTACTGGTAAGAAAACACACACACACACACACACACACACACACTAAAACTAGGAAAGAAATTCCACATACAATATAATTTAGACCATATTAAACCATATATATTTTTTAAAGCAAACACTAAAAGGTAATACACCAGATGTTAGCTGTAACTGTGCTCAGTATTAAAATCAGCAGTATTTTTTCTTTTTATTTCTTGGTATGTTCAAATATTCTTTAATGAGCAACTATTATTTCCTGTAATGGAAACCGCCTCTTCCACCAACACCCAGTATAAGTATATATATAATGTATACTTTTTGAAAATTCCTAAAACAGCCTCTTTTCTGTGTTTTGCAGGTGGAGGATGCGATGCTGATGTTTGATAAAACCACCAACAGGCACAGAGGTAAGATGACCCCAGCATACAAAGTGTTTCCCTCCACCTTCTTCTAGCCTTCGCCTCCTCTCACCTCCAGAGTCACTGACAAATGATACAGGGAAGAGTTCAGAATGAAGCAGGGAGAGGTGACCATCTTTGAGGATCTGCATTCATGGAGGGCTATCAAAGCACAAAGAAAGCAGATAGTGGACAGTCAAAGCCCCCTTCTCTCTTGGCATGGGAACCTTGGTTAAATCACAGAGCTAGGCCAGCACCCGTGTTTATATACACCTTTCTGATCCTGGCTTTCTTAAATTCCTTGCTAACCTCAGCAGTAAGTGATCTTAGTGGAAATTATTCATAGCAATTACTCAATTGAGTTCTCAACTTGCATTGAAAGGAGGTGGTTTAGAAGCAGACTGTCCATCTAGAGATAGACCGAGAAGCCTTGTCTTGGGTTTGTTTGCCATGAATAGCGATTGCAGATGTGGAAAATACTCTGCGGCACCTCAGAACACTTACAGGAAGTCTGTACTTGTGTATGTTCTTTCCTGTGCTCCTCTTGTCTCATCCCTATTACAGAAAATGGGTCTCAACCTGTAGTTCAAGAACCTTTGAAATGATATGCACTTCTCTTGGGAAAGGACCCTTAGCATTGGACAGATTGCCCACGACTTCTCCAACCACCATCTCCCAGAAGAACACATTGAAATTATTGCTTTGAACAGAAACATTGGAGGAATCTAGAAAATCCTCCCCAGAGAGAGTAGTCAAAGGAGGTTAGGATTTAGCGTCTCATTCTCCTGTTCTCCGGAAGCCCCAGGTTTCTGGGGTTCCTATTAAGAGGGTGTTAATGAGCAAAGCTTCTGAAGGGGGAGGCAGGAAAGGGTGCAGGGTGTTCTCAAGGGAGGGATCTGTGGATGAGCCGTGTTTCCTTGCCACTTGGATTGCATTCCTATGTTTCTTGCGTTGTTTACATTCCTGCTGTCACCTGTGATTAGAAGCAGCTACCTGGTGCTAACTGTATGTCTTTCCTGTTTGGAGAAGGTAGCTGAGCAAAAACGGGGGGGGGGGGGGGGCAGGAGGAGTGAAGGGGGAGTGGCTGCTGGCGGGGGGTGGGAGAAGGCTGGGCACGTTCCCATTGTGCCTGGTAACCCAGCTTCTCATGTACCCAGCCAGAAGGACATAGTTGCAGAAAGTGTTTGTGGAGGGAAAGGGACCCACAGCGGGGGAGGGGGAGGGTGGTGAGTCTTTGTTTGGTGCATTGCTCTAGAGAGAGAGCTAAGAGAGAGAGGAGAGTGGTGATGGGCAGTTTGTAATTACCCTTGGACATCACCTGCAGTGTGTCCGTCCACCATTATGGATTCCAAAGCTCCTGTGGTATATGCACCATCCATTTGGGCCTTTGCAGAGCTGCAGGAGGCTGGTTGTAACTTTAGGGAAAAATCGCTTCACTTTTGTGCCTCAGTTTACTCATCTGTGACATAGGATTCTTGGGAGAGTGCAATGCCAGACACAGACTGGAATGAGTGTGAATGTTAGCTCTTGTTATTATCATTGTTGTCACCTCCATTTTGGGGGCTGAGGTAATCAAGGCTGGGAGGGTTGGTGGCTGATGTACCCCGTCTAGCAGGGGCTCAAACCCACGGCTGCTAATTCCAAATTCTGCTTTCCCTCTGTGATGTCCAAATCAATGGGCCAGGGTTGTTAAGAAGAGCATTTTCATCCATTTCTTTTCAAGGCGAGCATTGCCTTGCTGAACGTGGCACCCAGTGTTCAGCGTTAGGGTTCACAGACCTGGAAGGCTTCTGGGCGACCCCCGGGGATGATCTTGTTCTTTCTTTCTTCTTTATGCCCCCCTCTCCCCTGTGCTGGTTTCCCCCAGGACCTCAAGCCTGCTAAGCACATGTTCTACCACTGAGCTACCCACCCAGCCCCATGACTTTGTTGTTTGAAGGTCAGTGGGAGAAATTGGTTTTGATCTGCTCTGCACCCAGCCCTTTCCACCGTGTCATCATCTCCTCAATTCTCACAGTGACACAGGGACAGAAGTTTGTTATCTAAGAATCCTGAGAAGGCCAGTGACTTGTTGAGGTCCCACAGGTAGGAAGTGGCAAAGATTCACTCAGGATATGGGACTTCTGGGCAAAGGCCCAGAGGATGCCAGAAAAAAATTCCTTACCGCTAACCAGAGCCTCGTGCAGGAGGTGAAACCGCCTCTCTGTTTCCAGAGGGGAGAAAGACAGGAAGGCACTGGGTGTAGCGGTGGGGTGACAGTCCATCCATGACTGGTGGGGCAGATATTGCCTGTTAGGAGGTGGAGAACTCTCAGTGCTAGGGCTCAGAGTGGCTTCAGGATGTCCTCACTGACCCTCTGGAGTCCAGACTCCAGTGGGCATTGGGGGAAGATTGGGCAGAGCCTGGTGAGCAGGCCGAGCCTGTGTGAGCAGTTAAGCCCCCTGTGGTAGATGCAGGACCAGCACTATGATTTATGGGGCCCAGACCAAGAGGAAAGGTGGGGCCTCTTTAAAAAAAATGATTAAGAATTTCGAGGTGACCACAGAAGATTAAACCAGGCAGAACCTTCTGAGCAGGCCATGTGCAGTTGCTTAAAACTGCACACCATCAAGCCGGCCTGAGTGGATGCAGCCTGTGAGCCCCTGTGTGGTGCTGGTGGGTGAGGGAAGAGCAGGCAGGGGGAAGGTGTGCTGGGAAGTTTCTAGAAGAAAGGCCTAGCACCCGCCTCCCTTCTCCCCAGGGTCCTTTCTGTGCAGGTGGAAATTTTACCCTTGAATACATTTTCCATCCCCTCAGAACAGCCCAGGAGGAGCTTCTCTTGGCCTGGATGCTAAAGCCGGGGCCCTGAATTTCAGAGCAGTAAGGGAAGCAGCGAGAAAAGAGCACATCACTGCAGAAGCACAAGGCATGTGTATAGAGCACAGGCCCCACACCTGAGGCCTGAGGGAGTGTGCACTTGGAATCAGGTGATGAGCACAGGAGAATGAGATAGTCCTGTAGCCACCATGCTGCAGCCTCACCTCCACCTGCTCAGTGTTCAGCCTGCTGTCATCTCATCAAGAAGGAACTACTTCTACTCCTCCCCCTCCTCCCCCTCCTCCCCCTCCCCCTCCTCCTCCTTCTCCTGGGGATTGAACCCCAGGGCCTTGTGCATGCTGGGCTAATGCTGTACCACTGAGCTGCATCCCCAGCCCCTTTAAGAAGCCCAGCCATGATCCAGAGTGCTGTCACACACACAGCACAGTGGGCACTTCATTAAGCCTCTCACCCGGCCCTGTTGGGCAGCTGGGGTACCAGTTCATCCTCAGGCCCAGAATGTTGACCTCTAGGTGTGCCCTCAGAGCCAGAGCACCACAACTTGAGGGAAACTGAGCCCACTTGGGCCATACTCAACATTAGGAGCCAGGGGTCAGGGCAGAATTTCCACTCTTGCCCCTAGTGGCCACCTCCTGTCCCTGCTCGGTGTTGTCCCTGTGTGAGCGGGGATGCCCTCAGGTACATCTTGTGGCCTCGCTAGGACTGAGGGAGAGAATCCTGGGCATGGGAGACCACGAGCCTTCCCTGCATGTGTTTGCTGTGTCCCGCCAGCAGGCTGAGGTCAGAGCTCGGCTTCCGCCTCACACTGTGGAGCGGTACAAGTGTGGGGTCTTCCCATCCCCGAGGAGCACGGCTGGCACTCCCCTCGCTGTGTGATGCACTCTTCCTAACCAACATCTGGGGTTCTTCCTTGAGAAAACACAGGAGCTAGGATTGAGGAACCCCAGGACCCCAAGTACTTGTCTGGACTTTAGCTTTTGAGCCACTGAGGATTTTTTTTAAACTTTTTAAAAAAATTTATAAGGTGGGGTGGTGTGAGCAGTTGTTGCAAATGGGGTTCCCCAGAAAGGTGCCTTTGAGAGGGGACATGGGGTATAGGAGATTTATTAGAACATGCTTTTGATTGGGAGTGAGGGAGGGAGAAGTCACCCTGTGGTCCCAAAATGGGGTGGTCCTTCCCCTGTCCCCCCTGAGGTGAGAGAATCCTTTATATGCGCTTGATCAGTCACTGGATGCAGCTACCAGTGAAGCTGCTGTGACCTGGTTTCGTTGTGCTGGGGAACTATTGTAGGGGACCTATAGCTGGGACTGTCCCCTAGCCGCACTCCCAGCAGCTGGGGAAGATTTCCCTCGTTCTAGAAGACTATCCGGGCCTTCTGTCACCACACCCGCCATGGTTTCTGCCATTGTGGCTTCTGTGGCTGTCTAAGCAGGCCAAGTCAGCCATCTTAGTGGACGTAGCCAGTGCTCTCCGTGCACTCACCATACAAGTGCTGAGCCAGCGCATACCTGCACACGGGGCTGAATTGTAGGGCAAGTGGCCACAGGTGAACCAAGTCACCCAGAGTCGCAGGCAGGTGGATGCAGAGCTGGGACTTCATCGGCCTGTCTGACCCGCTGCCCAGGCTCTTAGCCACTTTGCAGGCCTGGTGCTATGTGAGGCCCTTGTGAAAAAGCAGTGGAGTTGGTGACATCAGGAGCTGGAGCATTTCCTCTGCACCCCAGGCCTTCCTGCTGGACCACAGGGCTATCTATTTCCAGATGGAGAAATTAAGACACATACCGACTGAGGATGACATTTAGCAGGCTCCTGGAGCCACACAAGTTGCTGAGCTACTGGTAGAAGCTGGGACCGTCCTTGGCCCTGCCCATCACTTCATCCCTTGAGACAATTTGTGCCCAAGGGGGAGAGAGGGAATGGTGGCTACCTCAGTCATTTCATTTGCTCTCTAAAAGTTGTTAGAGGTGGTCTGAAAAATACTGGGCGGATCATCAAAGGATTTAAGCATAGCGGGTGCTGTGCAGGGAGTTTATCAGGGAGTTTATCGCTTTATCCTTGCAAAACTCAGATAAGATCTTGAAGTCAGCAGTAGGTATTGATCCTGAGGTGGGGCTGAGTGGGGAGGGGCAGGGAGAGAGGAAGCAAGGTGCTGTCCTTCTAATTTGGTCTTTTGCTGGCAGGAGCTGGGAATGGAGAGCCACGGGAGGGGGGCGGGGGGGGGAGGGGGACGGACACGAAGACGGGGACAGGGTATCCCTGTTCTCTGCATGATCCCTGCAACCTAGGCCCTGCCTGAGAAAGTGGAATGTGGATGTGTTGGTTGCTGAAATAACATCCTACTCTTACTTCCTTTTGGGGAAGGGAGTCCTTCAGCGTAAGGGTCACTCAGGGGTACCTCAGCCCATCCCTCCCTCTGACCCCAGGCCCTGGGCTCCTGAATCCCACTGTGCTGGGCTGATTGGGGACCAACGGGAAATGAGCAGTAAGTCTCTGAAGCTCATCACATAGTCTGAATGGTTTCTGGCCACGGACATCCCTGTAGCTGCCATTACCCAGTGGACCTGTTGGCTGTGGAACATTGCCAGTGGCGAAGGAACAGGATACACTGAGAAAAAATAAAGATCAGTGTGATGGATGACTTCTCCCGACAGTCAGCAGTCACTTATTAAGTGCAGTGCTAATGGCTTTGGAGAGGAATAGCAGTCCCCCAGACAGCCCCCCAGCCTCCCAAAGGGCCCCTCCCCTAAGCCACCACAGCAAGCCCTTGGACAGAGAGGGTCCTTTCCCAGGGTGGTTAAGCCTTATCTGGAGCTGGGGAGGTGCAGGAGTGGCAAATCCAGCCAGAGGAAGGGACTCTCCACACACTCACCTCAAGGGCATTGGGCCCAAAGCCTGGCTTCTTCCTTGAAGCTTGCTCAGAGTTTCCGTCCCGAAAGCCATTGGCCAAGTTTAAGGTCTCCATAATTTGCGTAATCAGTTTATTTATTAAAATGGTGCCAGTAAGATGTAACTGAAGCTGTGATAGAAGATAATGCTTTTCTAAGGAGAAAAAACAGCCCTTAATGTCTTGAATACCTGCCAGACACTCACTTTTGAAATTGACCTCTGAAGTCCCGATTGACTCTTTCATGTATACTATATAAAGATGATTAGGAATCGCACGGTAATTATTATTTGGGTTTTTTTTTTTTTTTTGGTGCCTATTTCTCAAAAAAAAAAAAAAGTAGAGGGGGGAGGCATGTAAGAAAAGTTACTCGAAGGCGTAAATTAAATTTAAAAATTTTTTAAAGCATTTCTTCATTCATAAGTGTAGAATGTCAAAGACAATGTAAGTGTGGTTTTCCTGATGAAATTCTGGTTTTCTGGTTTCAATTACCTGGGGAAGCTGTCTGAGGTTTACAAGCTGCAAATGTGACTTTGTGGGCTGGAGGAAGGAAGGGTGTCTGACCTAAGTTGAGTCTAAGAGAAGGGTCAGTGGGGTGCAAAGCCTAATGAGGTTATGTAGCATCTCAGCTGGGAGCGACACCTGAGCTGACGTGATAAGAGGTCGCTCTGCAAAATTCCAGTGCTCACAGTGCCCACCCTGGGGATCTAAGCAAGATATGCTGCCGGTGTGCCCTACTAGAATTGTGCCAGTGGTAATTTCTCACCTCTTGAATCTGCTTGCATCCTTGGTGTTGGTGGCAGATAGTGCTAAGTACCCATCAGATTCTGTCCCAGGTCTCAGGTGTGTTCATGGGTTTATTAAAAACCTGTAAACCAATAGTCATCGCTATTGGTATTGTTCCAAATGCTGCACCCAAATTGGAATCCAGTTAACAAGAAAGCAGCCAGTCTGTTGTAGACCACCCACAACTGAGGGTCTTGGTCTCACAGAGCTCTCAATCTAGTCTGTAGTGTGATGTAGCGCCCCCCCCCCCCACCCCCCAAAAAAATGTCAATTAGGCTATTAGGCAAGTATGGAGTCTGGATGGGGTTAGGTGAAAATCCTGTTCTCAGAGTGGGCCTCTCCCAGTGTGGGGCAGCTGCTTAGGAAAAGCATTGCCAAACCCAGGGATCTAGGGGAGGATGCTCAGGATGGGGCAGAAAGGCCATAAGACCGCACCTCCTGTGCTCCAGCTTAGACAACAGGGGAGTAGGGATGTGGATGCCTTTGGGTACTTGAAGAGAGTCTGTTGGAAGCTGTGTGCAGTTCAGTTGGAATGAGGGAGAGTCCTTGAGTCCAACAGAGGCAAAAAAGGGACAGTTGCTTCCTTTCTGCTAGATTCTTAGGACCCCAGGTTCTGTGCCTACAGTGGGGTGCATTTGAACACTGAGGCTGTATGAAGGGCTGGGCGTGCTGTGTCCCCCACCATGCAGGGCACAGGGGCCTTGTGACTCCCTCACAGGGCTCCCCAAAGGCCCCACCCCCGTGTAGCTCTGAGGGGGAGGTGGGACAGGCTGAAGAGCCGCAGCCTCTATCCTGAGCCGAGGATCAGAGACCAGCCCCAGCCCCAGAGCTGTCTGCAAATTTTATTTTCTCGTTAAATAAACACCATTAGCCTTCCCGAGAAATTGGTGCAAACATGACCTCGCAAATAACCAATTAAAAGGGCAGGGTTGAAGGGGAATGAGAATTTGAAAACATGTAAAGGAGGCCATTAGAAATTCCTGTAGATGCCCCAGCCCTGGCAACATTGATCTGAGACCTTAATTTTATTTCTGACAGGAAACCAAGGACTGGGCTTTAATTTTTTTTTTCCCCTGAGCTAACTCAATTCCGGAAGCGCCCATTCCGGCGCTGTCTCTGGAGATATTAATCAACACAGTAGCTCGGTTTCTGTTCACCTGCTTTTCTTTGCAGACAGGGAGTGATACAAAGCCCTCTACTCCTTAGCAACGGGGCTGGGGACAGGGTGCCCAGGGCCAGCGGGAGCAGCAGAGCCAAGGGGAATTAGCATCCTGGGGGAGCTGCGTTTTTCTTTAGCCAAAGTATAAATCTTAAACTTCTTTCCTTTGGAATAAAAGCCCTGGCACCAAAAGGGCGGTGAGCTAATGGGCCTTCCTGCCTTCCCCTGGCTGTGGCCCACGGAAGCAGAAAGGGAGTGGGCTGAGGGTCAGAAACTTCGCTGACCCAGAAATGGTTTTTTTGTGGAGAGGGACAATGCATCTTTTGTTGGGTCCCGTTCCCATGGAGGCGGAGGCCCCGGCTCTCACATGTTCTGAGAGCTCGGTGAGGGTGCAGCCAGCGTGGGGGTCTGGAGAGAAAGGAACCCCTGGGTTGGCGACTTGATTAAAAGCATTCCTTCCTCAGCACCCCTTAGCGCTGCTGGGGGCCGTGGAGGAATGGGCCAAGGGTCACCCAAAGCCATGGGTGGCTGCTCTCCTGTTGGGACTAGAGGTTCCCAAAGGAGTCCCATCCCCCCTCCCCCACTCCCCTTCATGACAGCTGAGCTCTGGGTCTGAGCTTCTGTGTTAAGCCGCACAGGTCAGAGGGCAGACGCCAGCCCATCTGTACCTCTGTATCAGCACAGGATGCTACAGAGAGCCAGAGCTTCAGGGTTGGTCGTACTTGGATTTGAACCCCAGCTTCCCCATGGGTGACCCCAGGCAGGTGGCCAAACGGCTTTGAGCCCCTCACTGCTCCCTTGGGGAGTTTGTACACCTGCCTGGAAGGTGGCTCACCTTGCCTAGTGTCCACAGCAAGTGGAGTGACGTTAGTGGCCTTGTTCTTCCCCCTCCCTTTCAAATAAGACAGTTGCTTAAATTTCTCTAGGAAAACTAACTAAAATCTGTTTGAATTTGAGGGATCTTTGTCTTTAAAAATAAAACTTCTTTATGGATGTCTTCCGCTTTGCACACAACACACATACTTGCTTATACATATGGTATTTCTGAAAGGCCAGCCACAAAACTGGTAGCAAACTATTACAGTGGCTTTGTGGTTAAGAATGCACACTCCAGAGCCGGACAGTTGTTCAAATGTAAGCTCTACATCTTAATAGCTGTGTGACCTTGTGCAAGTTATTTAACCTCTCTGTGACTCGTGATTCATCATCTATAAATTAGGAAGGTGAGGGGCAGAAGGTGTAGCTCAGAGGTAGAGTTCTTGCCTAGCATGCTCGATGCCCAGTTCAATTCTCAGCACGATAAAAGATAAATAAAATAGGAAAATGACCTTGGGTTAGCCCAAGGCTTTTACATTATTTAATAAGTAGAAAGTGCTTAGCACAGTCTCTCTGGCCATAATAAACACTCACGTGTGTTTTATGCACATGTGTACTCACATAGTCAATGCAAACGTACAGACATAGGAAATGGCATTTGCTTCTTAAGGATTAATGACCAGAAAGTACCCAGGCAGGTGTATACTTTTTATTGTATTCTCACTTGCCTTTTGATTTTTGTACCATGTACCTTTATTACATATTCAAACATTTATGTTTTAACATAAGCTTTTAAAATTTCATCCCAGTTTGAATTGTCAGTGTAGTGATATGTCAACATGAAAGAGATTTTTCAAAAGAAAAAAATTCACCTGATGCTAGGACCCTAACACAGTAACTACTGTCATTTCTTCCTTGTTCCTGACATATGCATACATGCTTTTAAAGTTGGTTATAATCTACGAATCTAGGGATTCGTATATTCTGTAGAATCTCGTACATTGCAGAGCAGGGTAAGGATCCTGCCTCCTGTAGAACCCCAGGGCTCCAGACCCACAAGATGTGGTTATGTCTGAGAGCCTTTTACATCTGAGGCACCTCCATCTTTTTCTTTCCATACACAGAATCTGATAGACAGATGAGGATTTTCTTCGCAGTTGCTGGTCTTCCCAGACAATGTGCTAGTATCAGAATAGTCAGATTGCTCCCCCCCCCCCCAACCCGGCTCTGCACACACGCCATCTGCAGACCAGCCTGTTTGCTCAAGTTGATTCAAGACAGAGGGGAGAGAGTTCAGAATGGGGAGGCCCTGCATCCTGGAGTTCAAAGTGCTTTGTAATTAACTGGAAAACAAAGGTTAAGCATTCTCTTACCCTAAGTTTAAGTTAGTAAACAAGTGGGAACCTTACACAGTGCGACCCATGCCTACTCCTCCTCGGTGTCTCTGTTGTTTATGGCTCAAGAGTCCAGGCACCACCCTGTTGAGGAAGCAGAGGAAGTGTCCAGGCCTGGTCCAAAGGAAGAGAGCTCAGACTGGAGTCACACTCTGGGTTCAACCTCCAGAGCTGCCACTAATCGGCCTGAGTGACGGTGGACACGTTATTAACCTTCTCTGAACCTCGGTTTTCTCATCTATTAAACGTTACTAACTCGTGGACTTGTGTAACATTTAAGTGAGTTAATATATGCAAAGCATCTGTTGCTTAGGGAGACTGTAAATGTTAACTTTATTATTATCCCACTGTTAACTATTGTTATTTCACTGCTAAGAAGAGTACTGTTAGTGTCATTACTTGTGGGTGTGGGCTCAGGCTTGCTGACTGGAGACAGTGTTAGCACTCTAGAAGCCATTGGCAGGCAGATGCTATGGAGCTTTCCACAGCGGGGGTCACCATGGGTTGAACTGGGTCCTCAAAAAGATATGTTGAAGCACTAATGCCTCGTAGCTCAGAACTTGATCTTATCTGGACATAGGCTCTTTAGAAATGTAATCGAGTCAAGATGAGGTCTTACTGGAGTAGGTGAATCCAGGGTGACTGAATGGACATGTGATGAGAGACCTGCAAGGAGAAGGCCATGTGACCTCAGGCAGAGGCTGGGGTGGTGCAGCTGCAAGCCAAGGAGTGCTGGCAGGACCGGAAGCCAGGAGAAAGGCACAGAACAAGCTTCCCCCCAGGGCCCTCCTAGAACATGGCCTGCCAACATCTTGACTTCAGACTTCCAGCTTCCAGAACTGAGGCAGAATGAATCTCTGTTGCTGTCAGCTCCGCAGCCTGTGGTGCTTAGTTAGAGCAGCCCTAGGAGAACAGTACAGGGCCACGCAGTGCTTTCTGTCCATCACCTCCCCTTGCTCGCCATCAGCTTGCAGGCCAAGCACAGCTCTCTCCCTCTGTGTTCCTATCCATGTCCTCTCCCAGCAAAATTATGTGCAGGAGGAATTAGAGAAAAGACCTTGTAGAGCCCAGTGGATTCCAGAGCTCAGCCATTTCTTCAGAAGCCAAGGAGTTAGGAGTTGTCAGAATCCCCGGCGCTCTTGGTACGAACCACACTCACCAAGAGCACCGTTTCCAGTTGAATCAAACTCGGCTATTTAGGGAAATAATGCATATTTTTTAAAAAGAAAAAAGGAAGGAAGAAAAAAGAAATCAGGAATGCTCATGCATATGGCAACACCACCTTGGTATCCCTACCTACCTGCCTTTGCTTTCACCGACCAAAAAAAAAAAAAAAAAAAAAATCAGAAAACCCAGCAAGATAACACTGAACTTCAAAAAGCTGCCAAACAGACTTCTTGATGTCTTTATGTTGTCCCAGAAACCCTTTCAGGCAGGAACATCTGCCAAATTCAATCCTGGAGTGAGTTTTTCAGCTATTAGAGCGGTGGAGGGTCACGATGGCAGCACCTACGGGTCTCCGGTTGTAAGGAAGCCGGTGGGCGCAGCGGTAGTGAGTAATTATAGCAGTCGTGGGATGCGCTTCTGTTAATCCTTGCGTGTAGTTGGCACACCCGGCAGCGCATAAAAATAACTGCCATGATTGTAAAGTGATCAAAGTTGTGGGCCTTTCAGCACTCCCCACAAATCTGGAATTTCTTCCTCCGCTTGCCACCCATCTCGCTGTCAGGGAAAAAAACGGAGAGGGCCTCCTTCCTCCTGGATGTGCCCGTGTCCCCGCAGCCTGGGCAAGGCCGCACCTCCACACTCGTTCTGCGGCGGACGTGGCAGCGCTGACATCCGATTTATTATCTCAGAGGGCTGGGCCGCCGGTTCATGGATGATTCATGACTCTGCTTTTCCACTGCTGCTGGAGGTGACATCATCCATTCTGGTCCCAGAATAGACACAGAAGCCACAGTGGCCCCTGTTCCGTGTGTCTCGACAGCTCTGGACTCCCTCCCACCCAGCTGCCGTGTGCTTTCTGAGCAGGAACCACGGTGGACCCGGGGAGCGCACTGGAAATACCCCTTAGTAGAAGACCATGAATATGTTTCAGTGCTGTGGCACAAGAAAGCAGAGAGGGGATCTTACCCAGAGTTCATCTTTCCCATTCCATTCCTCCACTTTGAATTTAGATCACTATGTTTCACTCCTGTGGCTAGCTTTATGTCCTCATATGGACATGGTGTTAGTTAGGAAGGTTTGGTTCGTCCCACATTCGAGCCTTAGATCCTCCACGTGATGAACGATGGTTTTCATGTTCGAGGTTTGGACTAGATGGGTGGTTTTCGACCCTGGTTGCATGATAGCATCATCTGGGGAGTTTTTAAACCACACTGATGCCTGGGTCCCAGCCCAGGTCAATTAAGGGAGGCTCAGGGGTAGAGCCCTGGCATTGATCGTCTTTACCATCCCCCGGCTGGTGCTAATATGCAGTCAGGGCTGGGAACCGGACCCCTGCCTGGGTCAGATGATCACCAAGAACCTTCCAGGTATAAAACCCACTTGCCTTGGTGGGGTTTATAGCTGAAAGGTTCTGTGGACCTGGTGTTCTGTGGACCAGGTCCTTGACCCTCACCTGCACGTGGACCCTGAGGTCAAGACCTCTCTTCCTTAGGACCCATCTTGGTGCCTACGGGATCTAGCAATTGTTGCAGAGTTATTACTTGCTTAGAAGGAAGAAGAGATGTCGTTGGTTTCATTGTAGCTGCCTCTTACAGTTGATTTGGGGAAGGGGGCGCGGAGACTGAAATTATTGGTTTGATTTTAAAATTCAAAGTTCTGTGCTTCTACCTTGAGCCCTTGAGGCCTGGCTGCAGCCCTGGTGATGGTGGGGCCTGTGCGTTAGCCAGGAGTCTGCGCCAGGGTTTAGAAAGATTATGTGCTTCCCTCTCAGAGCCAGGTAGAAAGGGATGCACGTCAGGCTGGAGTTCTCAGTTTCCTCCTCACTTCCAAAACCCCTGGTCTTGGCATCTGAAGTCTTCTTTTAATTAAGTTGATTCATTTGCCCTGGAAAGAGATTTCCTGATTCAGCTGGTATATTTATGTATAAACTATGCAGAAACACCTGGCAATTTTTCTGAGTGACAATAAGAAAACGTAGTCTGAAAATTATGGTTTAATTTGCTCCCTCACCCATTCTGTCTTACCTTTAAAAAAAAATAAAGTGAGTGAAATTTACTAAAGAGGCTTTGTATTTTGCCCATCGTGCAAATCTGTTTTACAACAGAGATGTGTATCCACAATACCCAATAATTTCCCTTTATGTTATTTTTAGAACTCTAGCTTTTAATGGACAATTGAATCATTTCCTTGGCAAATAGGAAATCATCTAATTGCATGTTTGTATTTATTGTGAATTTGCAGGTAGGTCTCGGAGAGATTGGCAGGCATATGTAAAGAGTTAGAGTAAACGCCATTGTAAGGAGTTTATTTTTAGGAGTTAGAAGCCACTTTGGAGGTTGCCTCCCAGGTGTGTGTGTGTGTGTGTGTGTGTGTGTGTGTGTGTGTGAGAGAGAGAGAGAGAGAGAGAGAGAGAGAGGGCCTTGTGGGATGTATGCCTCTGGGTGTTTTTGTATGCAGGTGTGTGTTTGTGTATAGGTTGAAGGTTGTGGATACATTTGAGTTGCATGTGACCGTTGGTTGTTAAAAAAAAAAAAAAAACTAGAATCAAAGACATTGTGAACTATTGAAGTAGGAAAGTAGGTGCCAGCTCCTGACTTTTTTTTTATGTTTGTGATTCTTTGATTGTGAAATGGATTAAAATCCCCCAATAAAATACAGACCAGTGCCCTGGCCTGGTCATTCGTGCTGGTGTTAACTCCTCCAGGGTCACGTAAAGTGGCTTCCACAACGTGGTTAGTGAGAACTGGCACCTCCTGAATTCACCCCCCATCTTTTCCTTCTTTCTATAAGGACAGGAGTAAAGTGGGGGAGAAAGGCACCGCAGGTAGCCTAGCAAATCTTGTGGCTGCCAGGGTGGCAGCAGCTGGGGAGGGGAGAGGAGAGCAGCTGTGGTTGTGTTATTAGTCATTCCATGAAGAAATTGATTTGATAAATAATAAAGCAGTGATATTAGCAACACATGCTTGCAGGTCAGATGACTTCGATGAAAACCCCCAGTTAAGTGTGCGTAATGGTTTGACGATATATGTGCCTTCTAAAAACATCCTGTTTTAAAATGGAAATTGGACTGTGCATGCAATTCTTAGCAAATATGCCAAGACCATTACCAAAGGGAGCTCGGAAATCTGAAGGATGATCTTTCTATTTAACTTGGCCTCTACCCTCCCCCTTTCAGCCGATGCTTAAACTCACTTTGTTTCCCTGTCCTTGCCTTTTCATTTTGTTAACTGTTTTGATTTGTAAAATACTATGCCTCGAACTACACTCCTTTATGATGATTTACTGCGCTGTTCTTATCTTTCACCTTAAATCCTTGATAAGAGCATTTTAAAAATGAAATTGCTACCTGACACTATTATAAAATGTTGGCTGGCAGCCAGGGGAGGAAACAAGAGCTGGGGAGGAGAAAAAGGAGACTGAGTTTAGAGAAGGGACAGATTTTTACAGGAAGTGGGTTGCACTCTCCCCCCACACTGAATTCTGGAAGCCTTAAAACAAACAAACAAAAAAAATATTTTTTAAATGGCACATTAATACAGCCTCATCAATGCTCTTCACCACTGGATGGTCAGGGACAGGGTCGTGGGGCCAAGGTCATGTGCACTGAAGAAGAAGCTTATATATATACTTTACTGTGGATTGGAGCTGGATAGATACTTGAGTGGATGGAGGGACAGACATAACATTTGGACAGCCACCATATTTATAGTTTGGAGCACATGTCCTTCCCAGCCCCAGACACCCCCCACTCCTGTACCCCACCCAGTTCCATTCCACCCAAGTCAAAGTGGAATCTCCTTTAGCACCAGCAGCTATGGAGGCTGACTTGCTAGAGGAAGATTGAGACTTTTTTTGTGTTGATTTGACTGTGTTGTGTGTCTGGAGCTCTCCATTTATCCACAAAAGACATCAGCGACTGGGGGGCATCAGTAAATAGAGCTGTCTGACGTAGCAGGCCGTTTAAATTCTAAGACAGTGATTTGATGAACTCTTGTCTCTAATTCCTGTGTCTTGGAGAAGACAGCCATTCTTTCCACATAACGGAGCTCCTTCACCCATCTCTGTACTGACTGGTGCTTTTATTACTGTTATGACGACTGGGAAACTTAAGTCTGAATGTTGGAATAACAGGTTTCCCGAGTGCCTGGCAGGGAAGGGGGTGTATAATGATGATGATCTTCAGTGGGAATAACAGTGGCCCCCCGGCGGATCTGCCACAGGCATTATTATATCTGAGTCGCCTCAAGTGCCATGTGTGCCGACCTGGTATTTATGGCCCTAGATTATTGGGGTGGGGGAGAGCGAGGCGGCAGAAGGGACACTCATCATCCCATCAGGGCTCGACAGCCGAGGTGCAGCTGCTGGGTGCGGGAGGCCCGGAACTGGCGATTCCGGAGCGATTCTGCCCAATTTATCACACACCTCATGAAAATATAATCCACCACCAAAATGACTGCTTTTGGAAACTGCCTTGTCTCTTTTGAGTGGAGACTGGAGACAACCAGACAAGGTTCGGTGGTAACGAATAAAGAAACATTACTTTCTGAACACAATCTTCTGTTACCAGTCACTTTTCAACAGACATTCAATCAAAATGCTAATAGCGGCGGCAACAAGGGAACGCGGTTATTGTAATACTAATTGATTGGTTGGAGGGTGGGTTTTGATAAGTGCAGCTGAAGATTTCTGAAATATGATTCTCTTTAATTACTGGGATGCTAATAAAAATGAACAAATGATTTAATGATGATTTCCTGGGTAATGGTTTAAAGATTTTGTTTGAGTTTAAAAATGTGATACCGGAGAAATGCACCAGAAAAAAGTAGGGCCTTGGTGGGTGGCCTTGTCTTTATCAGAGCCAGGCGTGGGGATTCAAATCCAGAGCGCCCTTGGAAGGCTGTGTGGAATAGTGAGAAAGGCTTCTCCCGGGTTGTCAGGGACCCTTCAGGCGTTGGGTGGATTCCGACTCAAGTCATTGATGATTCCCGGAATGGGTTGGGTGCACTGATCCATCCAGGTGCTCCCCTTGCACTTCCCCAGGCTGATAGGGCTGCAGCCTCAGCTGTGGGGCAGAGTGAGCCCCTAGTACTTGCTCCTGGAACCGCTGGATATGAAGCCCCCCTAGGTTCCAGGAGCCGTGCCAGTTCTAGCAACGCTGCAGGGAACAAGGTGGAACAAATCCCAGCCCCCCATGAGCTTGTGTTCTTTGGTGAGAAGGAACATACATCCCATAATTTCAGGTGCTACTAAGTACCAAGAAGAAGATAAAATAGGGAATTGTTGGCAGGAGAGCTGCCCTGCTTCCTTGAGGTAGGACCCTGGGAGTGGCCTCTCTGAGGAGTGGGCATTTGAATTGGGAGGCAAAGAACTGCTGGCAAGACATTCCAAGGAGCAGGCCATCATCTGTGAAGCAGATGACATGGGAAGGATCTGGCTTGGTACTAGGACAGGCGAAGGCCAGGCGCTGAGAGGGAGAGCAGCAGAGATGAGTGGAGAGGTCAGCAGGGGCTGGAGCATGAAGTACTGGTGAGCCAGGCAAGGCATGGGGCTGTGCTCTGGAAAGACCCCACCGGCCCCTGGACTGAGGAGGAGGCAGCAGTGCATGCTGGGAAAGAGTGGCCACTTGTATCCATTGCAGAGGTGCATTTAGAGCTGGGGAGCTGGGAAGAAGCTGGATCTCGGGGTACACATTCAGAGACAAGACGCAACAGGCTCCTATGATTGGTTGTGGGCCATGGGAAATTAGATCTAATCCTAGGTTCTCAAGTGGAGCAGCTGAGGGTATGGGGGTTCTGTTCACTAATATCCCCAAGTCTCTAGAGAATTAAAACAACCTACCCAATTATTTTTGCATAAGCCTCTCTAAGGAAGGGACTGTTTGAGGGGACCTTGAATTCATCATTGTTGTAGAGACAGTGCATCTTGGAGATGGAGTGACTGTTGGATTCCCTAAATGCTCCAGTTTTCCCAGCATCCCAAATCCCCTGTGTTTTCCTGTTGTGATTCATGCAGAGGGTTTGATGAAAGCTGTTGCACCCAAGAATCAAAGCATCACTACACCCGCCCCAAGGGGAGTGTGGGTGCCTTCACTGTGCTCAGTGGCATCCTCTCAGGGGTGTGTGCAGAGGAGTCAGGCTCTCCGTGAAGGTCACTGGAAGGCAGACCCCTGGGCCCAAAGCCCTGACCACTCCCTACTCTTCCCAGCCCCCTGGGTCTCTCAGATTTCAAGGACTTGATCTGTAAAGAGGGTTCACCCTTTGGGTTCTTGCCATGCAGACCACAGGTGGAGCTACCCAGGGTGGGTGACACTCTGACAAATTAGTTGGTTACCCCAAAAAAATTAAAAAAGAGCAGAAATCAGATTTGTGATATCAGGGTGGGAGTGGGGGCTTAATTGGGGCGGAGAGGCAGTGCTAGCCTTCCTTTCAATTTGTCAAGCTTTCTTTCAAAAGATCTGCCAAAGAAGAAAGGGTAATTAATAGGCTTGAAGTCATTTCCGATGTGTCAGGATTTCTGCCTTGCTTCCAAGTGATAATGTTCGCGGCTCCAGGCCTCGAGGGAGCCTTCCGTCTTATTAACTTGTCTGGGAGAAACAGGGAGTGGGGACAGCTTGGGCCAGTGGGTGACGGGAAATAAAGATTTGTGGTGTAGTGAGCTGTAAACACTAGGGCCCAGTGAGTTTGGGGTGGGAGCTTGGGGACGGGAGGGGCTGAGAAGGGGGAGACGGATTGCTCTCAAACCCCACCTCGGCAGGAAACAGGGTCTGGGTTTCCTGGGTGCAGTGGCCATGCATGTCACCCGAGGACACAGCAGAAGTAGCCCCCAGGAAGAAGAGCATCTCACGGGCATTCAGCAGTTTGTGTGTTCAGTTTTTCCTCCTTCTTCTTTTTGTTCCTTTAAAAAAAAAAAAAAAAAAAAAAAAAAGCAGAGATCAGTCTTTGGCTTCCCAGCAGTTATCCTGCACATGCATGGACCCCAGACTTTGACTTTTCCAAAGACAGACTGGCTAAAGAGCATACATGACATACCTGCTTATTCATGACTCCATCTAAGACTTATCCAGCTATAGGTGCCCGCTCCCCACCCAGGAGGTGTCTGTGGACTGAGAAAACAATCTCACCTCCCCATCTGTATCCAGTGGGTTGTGTCTCACAGTGCCTGGCATGGCCTGCCATTCAGCAGTTCAGGTCTTGGTGGAGTGTGTGGGGAGGAATCCTGTTGACCTTCTTTTCTGGTAGTTCCTCACCGCCTTGGCCCCATTGTGGTAGCAGCTTGCCTCCTGTCCCCCTCACCCTCACCCCATCCTCACCTGTAAGACCATCTGCCTCTGAAAGTGAAGGTATCACCTGGACCCCCAGGGGGCTCCTGCATTTATGCTTGGGGGCAAACAACTGCAGTTGGCCTTAGAGGAAGGGTAGCCGATGTCCAGGCCGTCAGGGGAAAGGAGTCCAAGAGCAGCTAGAGGGAGGTCGGTTGAGGACCTTGGACTGGTACTCCATTTGGAGGCTGGCTGATGCTGGAACAGCACCGCATCTTCCATGGCTATGGTTATCCTGAGGAAGGAAAGCTGCCCTGCCTGCTCTCCCCCTGCCCCACTACCCCCAGCCTCAGTTTTCAGTGAGCCAATTAGGAGAGAGAGCACACTAGGATTCAGAGTCACTGCCACACACTGAAGCCTCTTGTAAGTGCTGGTGCACCATGGAGGGGCCACAGGGCTGTGCTGGGCAAGGCCTCCCTGCAGCACCTGGGGAGGATGGTCCAGTGTCCCAGCGACCTTCAGGATCACTGCAATCACAGGTGTCCTTGAGGCTCAGCCATCTGGGCCTTTTTCTTCTCCTTTGTTGCAGAAATGCTTAAGAAGTAAAAGTTGAGCTGGAAGAGGAAACCCAAGGTAAATGGTGCCATCCTCGGCCGGTGCGTGCCCTGTGCACACTGCACTCTTTCTGTTTAGAAGGGCAAGGTTTGGGGGTCATAGGGAAAGACCACAATGTCTCTTGTTCTTTCTTTAACTTTGTGTGTGTGTGTGCGTGCGTACGCCTCTTTTTCCTTTATCTTTTCCAAAAGTAATTTTGGGCACAGAATCTAAAGTTAGGCAGAAATCCAGATCAATTCTCTGTCTGTTCTTCTTAACCTCCTCTTGTCTTTGAACATGTGACAAGTTTTGAACCTGACTGGAAGATGGTCATTTTCAGCCCTGGAACAAGGGGAGGTTCTAGACAGTTTTCTTCTCCCTAAGAAAAGCCCAGTGCAGGCTTAGGGCTGTTTTCGAGACCAGTGTGCACGTGCACACCAGTGTCCCATTGCATAGGGCCTGATAAAATCCACAGCTTCAGAGTGTCCTGAACGAGGGAACAAGGACACCACATGGTGGGCCACCCTGCTCACCCAGCCTTACCTCTCAGAATATGTTAGGAGCTATTTTTCTATCCAACTAAAAAGTAGAAATTGAGGAGGGAAGGGGGGGTGCTCTTGGAAGATGCAGTTAAACTTTGTTTATTATACTGATTAAAGAGAAACAATGGCTATTATTCACACAAATGACCTTTTTCCTTGTGGGTTTTTGTTTGTGTTTTGTTTTGTGTTGGAGATTGAACCCAGGCCTTGAGCTAGGCCACAGACTTTCCTGGTGATTTTTTTTTTTTAAACCAGGATTTCCATTGGTTTGTTCCAAGTGTTTTGGTTTGCTTCCGTGGAGTGCCCTGGATGGGGCCATGAACTGGGAAGGAATTGAAATGCCCTTCTTGTGGTGACTATAGGTAAATAGGCAAGGGACAAAGGGAACAATGTTCCCTCTCAAGTGAGACCTCCTTAGAAGCTGAGCTTGAGCACCCAAGGGCTCACCTTTCCTGCCTGGCTCCGTCCTCAATTCCTCCTGCCTTCCTGAGTGAGAGGCTGGCCCTCTTGAGCCCCCGGGGTTGGAGAGTGAGATGGTCCACAGTGGATGCCCAACCTGGTGGGAGCTCACTGTGGCTGCCCAGAGGAGAGGAAGCTGGTGGAGGAGGCATGTTGGCCACAGCCTAGGATGAAGGAGGACTGGGCTGGAACTGGGTTTCAGCCAAGGGAAGAAATCAGATGGGTGAAACGCCCTGGTTGCCGCTTTGGCTATTGATCTGCGTGCATCTGTGAGGCACACTTGTACACACCCTGGCATTTTGAACCTGCCTCCCCTCCCCCACTGCTGCTCAGCTGCTCCGGTGCAACTGTTGAGGTTAATGATAAAAACCCTCTGGTCACCCGGTTGCTCAAGGGGCTTCTTACTGGGCTCCAAAGGCAGAAAGGAAAAGTTTTAAAAGGTCCACAAATGCCAAGGCTGGGAGCAAGGGTCTACTGGAGGTGGACTAGTGGGCTGACCACTCCTGTAGAAAGAGCAGCCTCATGTCACCATGACCACGCTAGCAGCCTGGCTTCCTTGAGTCCTCCAGCTTCCAGAAGGGTTGGCTCCTCCCGCATTTGCTGCTCAGAGGCATTTGTGCTGTGATGGAGAATGACCTGAACCTAGGCTCCTGTGTCCTGGCTCCTGAGGACTTAGGCACGTGACCTTCACCAGGCCTCTCTCCAGACTGGCCCAAGACTGGCCACACCTGAGGGCACAGACCTCCTGCTTCCTCTTGGGCTCCTCAGACCATCCTTGCCACAGGCTAACCCACGTAATTCATGGGGAGTTGCAGCCATTTAATTAAGTCAGGGTCATGTTCTCCGGTCTATAATTCCTGACTCCCTTTCTGAGAACCGAGCTTGGCTTTCTGCCTGCTTCTTGTCTCTGAGCCTGGGGCCAGCCAGCACCCCAGCCCAACCCTACACCTCACTGCCCTGCTGAGTGCAGACCCTGGGACTTCTGTCTTTTTTTTTTTTTTTAAGAGAGAGTGAGAGGAGAGAGAGAGAGAATTTTTAATATTTATTTTTAGTTCTCGGCGGACACAACATCTTTGTTGGTATGTGGTGCTGAGGATCGAACCCGGGCTGCACGCATGCCAGGCGAGCGCGCCACCGCTTGAGCCATATCCCCAGCCCTGGGACTTCTCTCTTGAGGTGCTCTCTGACCTAAGCCTGAAGTGGCTGGGCCAGATAAGTGTCACTGATCGGGCCCTGTCTCCCTGTGAAGGTCTTGGTTGGTGGGCTTTCTTTAGCCCTGAGTCTGTTTTAAGCCCTGTTGCCCGGTAGTAGCTCTGTAGGTTAGACAGTCTGGCAAGTTCCCTTGGGTTGGTACAGAAACTTGGTATTCAGCTTCTGTCTTCAGCTTCTCTAGCCGGAGAACCTTACCTTGACACTGGTGTCCATCAATCCCTTCTTATGTGATTGCTCCTGTTTACTGGCTTTCTGCTGTTTCTGTTTTTGTAGTGCTAGGGATCTAACCCAACGCTCCTCACCTGCCGGGCAACCACTCAACCACTGAGCTTACATCCCCTGACCTTTATTTGTGTTTGGAGACAGGGTCTTGCTAAGTTACTGAGGTTAGCCTCAAATTTGCCATCCTCCTGCCTCAGCCTCCCAAGTAACTGGGATTACCCATGCCCAACTGGTTCATGTCTTGATAGTCCTGTTTTGCACATGCTTAAGCATTATAAGACACCTCAAGTATTTTTAGAAAACAGGTGGTAACCAACGTGTGAAAACCCCAGTGATCCCATGGCTGCTACAGCACCTAGAGTCTGTTGAATGGGAGAACCGTGCTGTCCCAGGTTTTAGGCTGGGCAGGCCTTATCTCTTGAGAGGCTGACCCTCGTCTTTGAATGACCCTCGTCTTTGAATGAATTCTTTACCCCACCAGAAGATGAAAAGGGATCTCAATAACTGAAGAAGTTCTTGTTGTTGTTTTAAGACTTTTGAGCACCATTCAGAATAACAGGAGATACCTGATCTATTGAAAAGTGGAATATGGCCAGGTTGAAAACTTTTGTTACCTAGTTCCCCAGCCAGCATGAGGACCCCAACACACACACACACACACACACACACACACACACGGCCAGGCTCTTTGTGACTCCTGGTCTTTAGTTGAGCGGCCCTGATTGAACCAGACTGATAATCAAGAGCACCAAACTGGGGACCATGCAGGACGCCAAGGCTAGGCCAGCTCCAGCTGCCCATTTGAATGCCATTTGGGGAGACGAGCGAGTGTTAGTGCATCCTCTTTCACTTGGGTAAGTTTCCATAATTCAGCCTCAGGTCTTCCTGGACCCCCGAGCAGGGTTTTGATTCCCTAAGCTGTGATGAAAGATGAAAGAGATCTTTATTTGGCAGAAGGGGGAATGGGACACTGAACTGCTTTTAAATGATGCAAATAAACCCTTTCTTCTCCTCCCTAACTCCACTTCTGCCCAGACGCCGACTTTGAAAAACCTTCCAAGACAGGCAGAGGCTAAGCAGGTGGGGGAAGCTTTCTTGCGCCACTTTCTGAGGTTGGATTTCTTTCTTTCTTTCCTTTATTGTTATTTTTATTTATTTATTTTTTGGTGGGGACGGGGGACAAACTGGAAATCTATCTCAGCTCTGAATCATCTGTCGGCTCTCATCACAGAGGGGCAGAGAGGACCGTGCAGGGGTGGGCCAGCTGTGGGGGGGGGGGGGCGCTTTGTGGCTCTCCCTCCGCCTGGCCAAGAGATAACAGTTTTTGAAAGTCCTGTGGTTATCATGAGAGTGCAGCAGCGTGGTCAGAGGCAGTGAGAACAGAGCCAGAGACCCTTCTCTGATGGATGGTTTGCAAACTTTTCTTGTGAAGCCAAGACTGTCCACAAGTTTGTCTCTTTCAAGAGAAGAAACTTAAAGTGAAGCTCCAGAGAGATAAGTTTTTTTCCGTCTGGTGCTTCATGTAGGCTTAACGATTCGAGGAGGGCCCTGCAAATGGCAGAGACCTCAATTTCCCCCCCTTCTGGGCTCCCTAACTAGAGAGGTTTGCAAAGCTTAAGGGGATTAATGCTCTTTAAACCTCTGCGCTGCTTCCTGCTCCTCATGGGATCGGGTGCTAATAAAGATGTACCAGCTTGGAAGGGCTGGTAAACACTGCTTTGTTGCCATGGCAACAGGCGAAACAAGAACGACACTGAGTATTGCTAACAAGAGTCCTTATGATCAAGAGTTTAAGGAGGGGGGGGAAACGGTTCTTAAAAATGCAGAGAGTCTTGGCGAGGTAATTAGACTTGGTGCTCTCAAAGTAAATTTGTAGTTTTACGGAGCATTACTAGAGAGCCTTGTTGCTTGCAAAGTCACCCTCCATCAAGTACAAGGAACAGCATAATCACTAAGAGCCGCCAGCATCTGCCGCCAGTTGCTCTGGTGAACTGGGGCGCTGCGTCCTGAGACACCGTCCCCCCTCTCTCCTCAGCGAATCGTCGCTGTGTGTGCACACACTTGCTTGGAAAGTGTCAAAAAGCTCTATTTCCTGCCTGCTTGGTGTTGAAAGGTATGAGGGAATGTTCTACACCTGCCTTACCTCTGGGATGTTCTTGTTATTAACAAGGATGATAGACAATAACTATCTCGAACCAGAAAACGGTCCCCGTGTGGGAGTACCAGGCTGAGCACTTCCCCTGCTTTATCTCACTTCACTTTCTCGATGACCCTATGCCCTGTAGCTGGTATTATGCCCATTCATTAGATGAACGAACAGAGAGGGGAAGGAACTTGGCTGTGAGGACACAGCCAGCCAGTAGCAGACCTGAGATTTGAACCCAGGTGTGGCCCGTGAAGCCTGGTCTTTGGCCTGTGGACCAAATCTTATAGACATACTCAAGAGCTGCCCCTTCCTGCCCTACTCTGGATGCTGTAATTGTCATTCTAAAGTCAGGAGCAACTCCAGCAAGCCCTGCTGGGATCTTTTGCCCAAACATGCTGGGACTCCGCAGGAAGCCTGGGCCCCTGCCTTCATGCTCTTTCCCTACAGCAGATGTGGGCACTGTGCTGATCTCCTTGGAGAGCCTTGGGCTGCTGGTGTCTGTTTTAATGGACTGTGGGTGAGAAGGAGGGGGACATGAGAGGAGGTAGGGTTGCAGGCTCAGGTCCCCAGGCTTCCTCACTGACCAGTGGCCACTTCCTGGATAAAGGTACCCAGCTGGACAAGCCACACCTGAGGCCTCATCCTGGGCCCTGCCTGCCACATATCCAGCCGGCCTTTGGTCCAGCTGCACATTGCCCTGTCCTGCATCCTCAGCCATGCACAGCACCCATCACCCTCCTGGCAACTGCAGTGACTCTGGGGGCTCCTGCCTCCAGGCCTGCTGCTCTCCAGTCCATTCCAAGGGAATCTTTTAGAACTGTGACTCAGATCATGTCCCATCCAGACACCCTACAGTGGCTTCCAGGACGCCACTTTCAGCCTTATCTGCCTCCCCATTCCCTGGCAGCTCCTTGACCACCAGGTTCTCTCTCAACTTTGACTCCTCAACTTTGACCAACGCCCCTTCATCCCATCGTTTGTACACTCTGTGCCAGTTATTATGAGGAGTCTAGGGGTAGGACTGTTCTATTGCTCTTGGTGTCCCCAGCACCAGGGACATAATAGGTGCTCGGCACTTGTTTATTAACTGGAAGAGTAATAGTGTTCATCCTCACCAGGTCGCTATGGCAACAGAAGCTTCAGTCCTTATAGGTCCCAAGGTCACACTGCTACCTTTCTGAGCCCCATCTGTGCAGCCAGGACAGGCTACCCAGTCTCAGACTACCTGCCACTTAGTGTTGTGACTGTTAAACCCCAGGTCCCAGTAATGCCTGGATCCCATATCTCAGACACTTTGCCCTCTTATTGGTAATGTTAGACTGCTATCTGAGTTTTGTTGCTTGTAAATTTCTTTTATGCTGATAAACTTGGAACTGGATTGGAATTGAATGGGGGCTGGTGTCCGGTATCTATCAAGAATGTAATGGTAAACATTTAGTGAGTTGATTTTTTTTTTTCCTCCTGCTTCTTCCCCACAGTATCAGTTTTCTTATTGAATTTGGGAAGCAATAGCAATTGATTAAGTTGCAGTGGAGCTTGCCCTAAAAGGAAATGATTGATAATCCGTTTAGGTCTGGCTCGCTTGCTTTTCCCCTCCTGATTTCCTTGGCCACTTTTTCAATTACCAACTGTATTTAGCTTGGGTTTGCTCGTCGTAACTCATTTCCCCTTCCTCCAGGATCTGCAGGGAAGTTGTAATGTAATGTTGGAGTAGTGACATCTAATTATTTCCCTGAGACATCAGTTAGAAATGCAAGAATACATCTTCCTTGAGGTGGACAGACGAGGGCTGTGGGTCCATGAAGCAGAACGCGTCTTAGGCGACATCAGTCTTGCAGGTGAGAGGGAGTTCAGGGCATCATGTGACATCACAGTCTCCTGGTCATCAGACTCGCTTAGAGCCTGTGTGGCCCTTGTGGGGAAAAGGTCATATGATTGATTTCCCAAGTGGACAGACTGGCTGGGTGGCCTGTTGCCGTTAAGAGAGCCTCGGTCGCCTTCCCTTTCAGGAGAAAAGCCAGGCAAAGGAGCGTGGCACTGAGTAGGTTCACATATCTTTAGGATATTTTTCCCTCTCCCAGATGCAATGCACAACTAGTTCTCACCAGTCCCCATTTTTTGGGGGGGGAGTGGAGGTCTCACAGGGTGTCTCTCGGGATTCCAAAGCACTGTTTGAGGGAGAAGCAGCCCCAATTTTGGTCAGAGTTAATGGGGCAAAACAGCACTGTTTTCCTGGGCACCAAAGATGTCTTCTGACTGTTCAGGTCTATCGCCAAGGCAGCTAAGTCAGCGGATTGTCTTGGCATTCCAGAAAGGGGCTCCCTGGGGGCTGCAGCACCTCCGGGCTGAGGCTCACGTTGCCGTCCCCACTGCCCCCTTTTTGGTCTCCCCGATGTGTTTTGTCAAGAAGGCCAAGGACGGGGTAGGAGTAGCTCTCTCACCACAGCCCCCTGCCATTTTCCACATATGCCAGGGATGGAGCTGGCCTGCTGGCCTGGGGAGCTGACAAAATATTTAAATAAAGGCTCTGGGGGGAAGGGACATGCCTCGATTTTCAAGAGACCCCTTGCACTTACAGTGCATGTATTCGGTGCGCCTATAATTACACGTATTCAGCACTGCCATTTCTAGTCACCACTCAGCCTTCCTGAGGAAGACAGGCGCTCTAAAAATGGCCCCAAGAAAGTCTTCTTTAAAAGGCAGTTGGCCCCAAGAAAGTCTTCTTTAAAAGGCAGTTAACGATCTGGAGCTTTAAATAGTGTCTTCCCAACAAATAACAAAGATGGTTGATTTTCCTCTAGGGCCTCCTGTTAGGTCCATGTCCTGGAGTGAGTGCATTGGGGCAGGGATGTTTGTGCCTCCCCCCAAGGCTTTGAGTTCTTGGAGACCCCAGGATCCAAGTGAGACCCAGCCGGTTGCCTGCAGATAAGAATGAAGCCCTTGTAGGCCCACACTGTGTATGTGTGTCACTGCCTGTTTTGGGAGCCATCTTTCCTGGCAGCATGACAACATTCAGCCACCATCTCAGGTCCCTTGTCCATCCCTTGGGACTTTCCTGAGGCTAGACCGGCCCTTAGGCCAGTTCTGAAGCACTCGAGCTGCCCAGAGCAGAAGCAGCCCACTGGGTTCCACTGTGTCCTGGTGGAGGTACTGAGCCCACAGCACCTTCCAGTCCTTTTGTTTTGCTCACATGTGTCAAGAGGTTCTTTGAGGTTCATACTCTCTCTAATTCAGAACCATAAAAGGGACATTACTTAACTGCCCCCGAACCACACAGACATCGACCGAGTGCCAAAATGGACTGGTATCTGCTCTGCCCACTGAGAGGGAACCCTTGGGCTCAGACTCACCAATATGAGGCCAGTGGAATGGGATGGTGGTCAGAAGATGGACAAGCCGAGTGTACTTTTATCAACCTCCCTCTCCCTCCTCTGCTGTCCCAGACAACAAAGTCACCTTGATCCAGCTGGCTGCAGTCCCATTGCAACCCAGCTGCTCTGCTTGGGGCTGGCTGGATGGGAGCAGGCCTTGGCAGAAGATGATGGTGCTTGGGTAGCAGTGTGATTCTGACTCCTGCGCTCTCTCAGCCCTGCCCACAGGCACGTTCGGACCCAGAGGTGAACATGTAAATCCCTGAGAGCCACTGGCTAGGCAGGTATGGGGGTGAGGAGAACTGAAGGGACCCATGGCAGCCTGCGACCCAAAGGATGCCTGTTCCTGAGGCTCTTGCTTCGTCCTCCTCCTGCTCTCAGGCAGCTGAACCCAGTGTCTCTCCAACTTCCACTCAGAACCAGCCATGTCCAGGCCAAGGTGGCTGGAGGTCCAGAGAGAGTGGCTGCAGTGGCCCAGGGATCAGCATCCCCAAAGGCTGCCCCACATCCCTGCAGAAGTGGGGCTTCACAAAGCAGGAGCAGGAGCTCAGACTTGGGCAGGGGCCACCTTGCCAGTCTAACTCCTTAGCTGGGATTGGTTGGTGGCTTCAAAAAATCGGTCCTTCAACAGAATGCTCTGGGTTCTCGGAGGGCGCCTGGCCATCTGGATTTGTGCTTTGAACACACCATGTAAACAGGTTCTAAAGCAGAATCTGTGATTGTGGAAGACTAGAGATGGGGCAATGTGGAGACGGTTTAAAATCACTGTTTGGTATCTCTGAGTACAGGAGCAAATACGAAAACCTTTTATGCTGTGCTATGTGGAAGCAGCTCATTGTGTAATGACATCTTCGTGGTTCACCCTGCCGGCTGGCTTGCCTCCTAGGCTTTGGTGGGGAGGAAACTTTGCTCTTTGGAAATACTTTTTGAGGTGGCAGAGGAGAAAGGTTCTGTGCCCTGGCCCCTTTACAGAAATCCAGGAATGGGGACCTAAGTGTCCTGTGATCCTCTGTGGAAACCTGGAGTAGGACGGGGGTGAGCTTGAAACCAGACCCCACGGGGACTTACAGGTCTGTTGCATGGATGCTCTCTAGTGCCCTACTTCCTCTACCACCTCCAAAGCCCCATGTTCTAGGAGAAGAGTGACTGAGAAGCAAGATCCTGACAGACTGCCTGACTTCAGGAGTCCCAGCTGAGGCCCATTGAGGACTCAGTAAAGGTGGTGGATGGCACAGACACGCGGGTGCCTGGCAGGTTGATTTTGGTACCTGGTCCACCAGGTGATGGCTTATGGGGCTCTATTCTGTGAGCATCCCAGGAAAGGGGGCAAGCCAGTTTTGCTCCAGTGGAAGTGGGGTGGAGGACGGAGAGCTCACCACTTCTTTGGCCATATGGGAGCCTCTGTCCTGCTGGGTGGGGCTGTGACTTCCCAGGGCTCACTCCACTGAGGAAACAAAGGTGGTGAGGGCGGCAGCCCCATGAGAGACCTCCACCCAGCTGATCTGCTCGTCAAGGGAGTCAGCCTCTTGTTCTTCCATTGTCTGACTTTGCCTGAGGAGGGTGGGGAGACCTACCCCGTGACCCACAAGGGGAGCCAGGAAACCAGGGCCCCGAGATGGGTAGATGCCATCATGGTGGCCTGGGTACTGCTGAGATGATGGGTGAAGTTTTTGATGTTCTTGCCCACCTGTCTGGGATGCAGTCTGTCTGTATGTGGATGCTTTGCCCATCTTGGCCGCCCAAAGGTCTCAGGCCCTGGGTATCGTAGAAGCCCCTGCCCTCTTGCTTTCCATCCCCACCTATCCATTTCTGGGTGGCTTATGCTGAGAAATCCCGTGTGAAGTGTGTATGCACCTGTGGGCCAGAGGGTCTCCCACGGCCACTCCCACCTGACCTTTCATCCAGGCCGCAGACTAGCAGCAGAATGAACTGTGTGCCCAGATGCTGAGTCGTCTGCTTGGGTCTCTGTGTAGGTGGCTGTGCTCATGAGGAAGCATGGACCGGAAACCCCAAGGCAGGAGACCTGTGGAGAGGACAGAGACTAGGAAACCTACAGCCTGCTGCCCAAGCATGTGTCACTATGCGCAGTCTTCATCCAGTGAGGGGGTCTGCCTTTTTCTGGCATTTTTGGGGACCAGAAGGTGCACTTATAAAGCAACAGCTGACAACAGGGAGTTTGGTTTTTTGGGGTTTTTTTGGTGGGGATGGGGGTACCAGGGATTGAACTCAGGGCACTCAACCACTGAGTCACATCTCCAGCCCTATTTTGTATTTTACTTAGAGGCAGGGTCTCACTGAGTTGCTTAGCACCTCGCTTTTGCTGAAGCTGGCTTTGAACTCGTGATCCTCCTGCCTCTGCCTCCTGAGCTACTGGGATAACAGGCGTGCACCACCACACTTGGCAGTTTGGGTTCTTTTTGAGGGGGTTACTGGGGATTGAACCCAGGGGTACTACCTCTTACTTACATCTCCAGCCCTTTTTATTTTTTATTTTGAGACAGGGCCTCATTAAGTTGCCCAAGCTGACCTCAAACTTGTGATCCTCCTACCTCAGCCTCCCAAGTTGCTAGAATTACAAGTATGAGTCCCAATGCCCAATGCCCAACCCATCATTGAGCTTTTTTTTTTTTTTTTTTTTTTTTTTGGTTCTGGGGATTGAACTCAGGGTAACCACTGAACCACATTCCTAACCATTTTTAAAAAATTATTTTAGATGTTGATAGACCTTTATTTTATTCATTTATTTATATGCGGTGCTGAGAATCAAACCCAGTACCTCACACATGCAAGGCAAGTGCTCTACCTCTGAGCCACAACCCCAGCCAACAGTCATTTTTATTTATTTATTGGTTTGTTGAGTATTTTGAGACAGGGTCTCACTGAGTTACCTAGGGCCCCATTAAGTTGCTGAGGCTGGCTTTGAATTTGCGATCCCCCTTTCTTAGCCTCCCAAGTTGTTGGGACTACAGGCATGTGCCACCACATCCATCTATTTTACAGATGAGGACACTAACATCCTGAGAGGGCTAGTTCATTCATCATTTGAATTTGCAGCTTTGAGACCTAACAGGCCTGGGTTCAGTTCTGGTTCTTTCTACTTACTTTGTGTGTAAGCCACTTACCCTCTCTAAACCTTCATTTCCTTGTCTCTACAATAGGGATAAGAGGTGTCCCTTGGATGATAATTGCTGCAGAGTAAATGAGGGGGAATATATGGAGAGCCTGCAGTATAACAGGGTCCAGTAAATAACAGCAGTTGTTTTCCATTCATCCAACCATCTACCCGCCAATCCACCTGCTTATCCATCCATTTGCCCATTCATTCATTCATCCACACATCCAGTAAGCAATTATTGAGCCCCTATTGTATGCCTAGTGCTGTGACCACTCAAAAAGTTTAAAAGTGGATCCTGGAATAGAAGCTTGTGTGTCTAAAGACATCTCTAAGGTCATCCTGCCCAGGCCTAATGGTCTCCTCTTGTGGAGCTCTTGTACACAGAGGGAGCATTCTCCACAGAGGCACTGCTTGCCGGTTTCCAGCTAGCCCCCAACACCTAGCACAGGCCTAGGTGTTGCTCTTGGCTTTGCCTGTGGCCTTCACCAGGGATGGCACTATTCTAGGGAACAGGAAGTAAAGAGCTACATGGCGGAGGTGGCTGTTGGCTTTCCAGTAGAATGCTCCCATCCCGCACATGGTGGCTAGCTTTCTGGAGGGTGAAACAGATCCAGCTTTTAAAAAATTGGGGGGAAATAATTCTGTTCTTAGTTCACCGCTATGAAAAATGCAGTCCCTTCTAACACCGACAGCCAACTGGTGGCTTGCAGATCGGATCCTCGGGGCCTGCATAGTGGAGAGAGGAGCCTTGCTGTTTGAATGGCACAGCGACTGTTTTCAATACCAGTGGCTGCAGGCCTTAGACGCTTGTTCTCTTTAGTGTTTTAATTGTTCCTCCTGCCGGTTCCATGGAAGGTTCTTTTGCACTCCAGCCCTATACTTGGAGGACATTTGCTCAGGGGACATTCACTCAGTCAGGCCTCTCCCTGGCCCTGTGAGGTAGGGACCTCTCTTAGAGATAGAAAGAACTGAGAGCAGCTCTGGCACTCACCCCAGGCCTCAGGCAGGCCAGCCTGAAGCAGGAGGTTAGCCCAGGGCTCAGCTCAAATCCCAAAGCCTCTTTCCTCCCACTGCACCACCCACTTCCATAAATAGCATGCAACGGATAGGACTCGGCCATTGCCAGGAAGTCGTTGATCCCTCCTGATGTCCTGTGGCCTTCCAGATGATGTGGCCTTAACACATCAATAATGGCCCCACATTAGTGGCTTTCTCTATTTCTGCCTCCCTCCCTCTCTCTGTTAGACTCACACACGTACTTGCACACATGCATGGACACAGCCCTCTGTGTGCAGATGAACCCTGTCCCCCAGATCCAGGTTCTGCGTTTTCCTTCCCCCACGCCTGCTGCCCTCCCCGAGGATGCTGTGGTTACGGAGTTCAGAAAGATCCCATTGTCTAGCCTGTTTCACGCTCTGCTGAACAGCCCACATGAGCCAGAACAGGCCTGGGCGCCTCCTGTGACACGTGTCACATTTCCCAAGCACAGCCGATGGATGGGATGTCCTTTCTGACCACGATCCCTGGTGTGCATCTCACTGTATAGCCATACCGTTGTCTGGAGACACAAAGACCCCTGTGTCCCCAGCTGCCCATCCTCTCCACCTGTCTGAGAGGCATGCCACGTGTTTGTGGACCTCTTGCTGGATCTGGGCACAGATGGCTGGGTTTGAGTGCAATAGAGTAATTAAGAATTGCCCAGGAGCAGAATGATACTGGCCAAATTATATTGTTATATTATGTGCATGTGTGAATATGTAACAACAAATCCCAGCATTATGTAGAACTAAAATGCGCCAATAAAAATATGCAAAAAAATAAAAATAAAAAAGAATTGCCCAGGAGCTAACATATTTATAGACATTGGCCCAGGACAGCCCAGAAGGTAGCCAAGTGACCAGGCATAACATGACTCCTGAATCAACAGTGGTGGTGGCGCTGGCTTGTCTCCTTTGCCCTCTGGTGCTTTTCTCTTTGCCTGAGTAATTTCTGGATATTTGGGTCCTTCTACTGCTGGGGGGAAAGCTCTGGAGTTTCTGGGCCTCAGTGGATCCAAACAGGGTGGCCTGAAAACCACCAGTAAGCACAGGAGGTTGGGCGTTGGGGAGGGCCATGGCCTGAGGTTAGAGGCTCAGGGACACTCAATAGCTGGGCTGCAGTCCTGGGGAGGCTGAGTACTGGGGGACTCTGGAGATGGAGCTGCTACCCTGGTACATGACCCAGTGGGTTTATGGAGCTCTAGGTATATGGAGTGTTTTCCTTCCCTCCAGAACTGGGAGTCTCATTATGTCTGTGTCTAAATTTGTTCATTCAATAAATAGTGCAAGCGCATAGTTGGTACTGTACTGCAGTGAACCGTCTGAGCTCTCGCCTACATTTCCCAGCACTTCTGCACAGCCTTTTATTCACTGAACAGATATCTCCTGGTGCCAGTCATGATGCCTTGGTTTTTAGTTACCTTCTGTGTGTGTGTCTTATTTCACTTCATCAGCAACCAGCATTTCTGGAGTGCCATACATGCTTTACCGTATTTAATCCTCATACAGTTCCTCTTTGATAGGTGAGGGCACTGAGACTCAGAGGGGCAGTGGGCAGGTGGTTACCTGCCAACGATGACACAGTCTGCATTCATGGTGGCCTGGCTCTAAGCCTAGGCCTGGGATCCTAGGAGTGCTTATACGATCCCTGCCGCCCGGCACTGCTCCTGGATAGCGTCGATGCTTCCAGAGAAGGAGGAGGAATCATGACGGGCTTCCAGTTTTCGACAGGATAAGCATAGCATTTGAGATTGCTCTGAGTTCCATTCCAGCCAGTCTTCCCAGCCACGCTAGCCCCATAAAGCCACATTGTCTTGCCTCCTGTATCCCAACACACCGTGCTCCTGGAGGCCACTCAGTTTTGCCCTGCCCTCACCCCTTCCTGGCATGCGCTCCTCTGCCTCTTTGACCTGGAAGCCTCATCTTCTGTGCAGGACTCCACTTGAGGGGATGAGTGGCCAGATGACATCTGCCTGAAAGCTTTCCTCCATTCTCATAGGCAGCCATGCTTCTTGTGTCCCACCCCCATCACAGCCTTGTCTGGTTTGTGTTGGGACTGTTCACTGGTCCTTCTCCTGTTAAGGGGCAGGGATCTCTCTAAAGTTAGGGACCTGGCTTTATTTTCTACTGTCAGGTCTAACACCAGCATCCCAGCCAGGCTCAGCAGACGGTTCCTGAGTGAACAGGTTAGTTTGAGCAGCTTTGTGGCCAATTGATGCTGTATCTGCCTGGGCTTCAAAACCAGAGGAGGGGACAGCACTTGAGGCTGTCCCCTTCTTGCTATTCTCATCTTTCCCAGGCTCCCTGGGTTTGGTGCAAATTGGCTGTAGTCATGAGATACCCCTTTTGCCTCCTAAATGATATCTGTTTACTTTCCCAGGGAGAGTAGCAGTGTATGATGAGTGAACAGAAGCGAAAACTCCTTTCCTTCTTTCTGCTGCCTGTGTGTTACTGGGGCACTTGGGCAGATCCCCAAAGACATCCTCACAGACTGGAGAAATCGGGGACGGTGTGAAGATGTAACATCAGCAGATAGGGTTCAAGGTAGAGCGGCCTGGGGGGGGGGTGGTTCTCTCATTTGGAGAAGTTGAGAAGTGGCACAGAGGACCTTGAGACCCAGAGCTTGTATACGGTTCAGTCCTTGATGGATGAGCTCTGTTCTCATACCCATCTTAAACATGAAAACAAACACGACAGAGTAATGCGTACTTGAGGCTTAATGTAAGTTAATTCCTTTTGGCATAGCCCCAGATGTCTTGATTAAATGGCCTGTGAAGTGCTCAGATATTTTGATAATGTACGTTTTACATTTGATTATATAATCAATTATGTTTCTCCTAATAAAACTCTTAAAATGAGAAAAAAAAAAAGGCATGGGAAGACTGAATCACACTTCAAAGGAAGGTCCCCAGATGGTGGAAAGAAGCCCTTCATGCCCCAAACAGGCACCAAAGCCGGGCAGCTACCTGTGCCTTTACCTGTGCCCCCGCTCACTGTAGCTTCCCGCACCTGTGTTTTCAGAAGCGGGGGATCCAGACCCCCAAGGTATCATTTCGAGGCACAGAATGTAGCACAGCATTGCTTTCTGAGATGAAAATGGTTTTCCTCGCTCTGTCACTGAGGGAATGAGGATCTGGCTCATCTCATGAGGCTCAGGGCAGAAGTGAGACGAGAAGCCAGCAGAGCTTGCTTGCCATGAGGCTGTCACCTATGCAGCCAGGGCCACCAGTCGGTTTATGAAACAATGAAAAGAAAAGCGTTCAGAGGCGCGCCAAGGGCCTTGTACAGCCAATTAGGAGAGTCGCTTCGTGGCTTTCTCTGCCGCCTCTGCAGCAGCCGCGCCTGCTGGGGAGGTGGCAGCGTTTAATAGAAGGGACATGCTCAGACCCATCCTTCCAGGGAGTGCGGGAGAGGGACCTGAAGATTCTTCCGATCAATACCCTGGAGGGTGATGTTTCTCCAAGGACACTTGCATATAGCAGGGAGCTCAGGAGGTTTGGGGACAAATGCTCATTCTTATTAACGGATGGAAGGGTCTGTTCGAAACAATCCTTTCCGTCCCACGGTCAAGCTGCTGCGGCATTTTCGTTTCTGTTTAAAACATTGCTATCAACCAGTTGGAATATAAGCCCGGAGTATCGCAGGGAGTAATCTAATTAGTATGAAGTCAATTCAGTCGCTCCTTTTGTATCTCGTGATTAAATAAGTGGGGAAAATGGCTTGAAAATTAGGTGCTAGAACGACCCAATTACATTTCTGTAGCTTTTTGTATTCAATTTCATAAACAATTTTGCTCTTCGCTGGTTAATCAGGGAATGCCTTTTTCCAGTTTGAAAAGCACTTTTGAAATTATAATGCAATTAAATTGTGTGTGGATGTTCTGGCATAGCGAGTGTGAAAGCCGGGGGCTTGGCAGGCCGCCATGTTGTACCTTGACTGTAATGAGTCCCCAGGCTGGCAGCTTGCAAGTGTCATTCATAATATTGTCCATGCTGGGTTACTGTAAAGTGCAGCTGCCTTAACCGGCAGTTAACCAGCGACCGCCAGTTCTCTGTCTCGAGCGTGGTGTGTGTGCTTCATACAACAGGGCTGTGCCCCGGAGGTGACAGAGTGGCAGGGCTCCTTTTGAGGCTTGCAGAGGCATTGGAAAGTTGGGTGTCCTTCTGATAGATGAAGCCATTGCCTCAGAGGTGAGCTGCTTACCTGTCCTCAGGAAGAGGTGGAATGAATTTGTCCTGCTCCTGCTGCTGCTTGGCCCCAGTGTCTGTGAGTGTCTAGTTATGACAGGTTATGGGAGGTGGAGGGAGGAGACAGAAACGTTGGGCACCTTGCTGTATGCTCAGCATTACAACAAATGCCTTTACTGAATGCCTTTACTGTATCCCAACACACCGTGCTCCTGGAGGCCTCTCAGTTTTGCCCTGCCCTCACCCCTTCCTGGCATGCGCTCCTCTGCCTCTTTGACCTGGAAGCCTCATCTTCTGTGCAGGACTCCACTTGAGGGGATGAGTGGCCAGATGACATCTGCCTGAAAGCTTTCCTCCATTCTCATAGGCAGCCATGCTTCTTGTGTCCCACCCCCATCACAGCCTTGTCTGGTTTGTGTTGGGACTGTTCATTAGTCCCTCTCCTGTTAAGGTCCTAGGGCCTGAGTCTAGCTAACTCCCAAACCCATATTCCTTCATAGCATTTCTGCACTTGGGAAACAAACCAGAATAAAGTCTGGAGATTGGGCATGAGACTGGGTGCAAGAGAGGTCTCTGCTCCCTGTAAAGGCAGCTGAGGACCTGAGTCTTCCCTCTTCTGAGAGGATGTGGGAGAGTCCACGGAGCAATCTGAATGGAAAGTGAATCATACTTTGGATTATTTTGCCCCCAAATCATTATTAAACCATATTTTCATTCCTTGAAATCCTTGAGTATGAGCTGGAGTGATGTGGGTACAGAACACAGAACAACAACCCAAGTTTGGGATAAAGAGAATGCCTCAGGGGAAGTGTTGGTCATGGCCTGATCCCTTGGTGATGGCCTTTCCCAGCCCCCAAGTCTTTCCCCAGTCAAGAGCAAAGATTCCCTTGCCTTACAATATGAAGTGTGTGAGAGGCAGGCCCCAAAGAGCCTCCCAGCAGGAGGTGGTTGGATCATTCGTATTCTAGAACTTTCTTAGAGGCTTTTAATGGCTCAACTCCTGACAGTTAACCCCTAGCTCCAGCCTCCAGTCTCCCTTCTTCCCTAGAGATTCTTTTTCTTGATAGAGGCCTTCAAACTCAACCCAGTTTACTGGAAATGAGTGTTATTAAACTCCTAGCAAGTTCTTTTCAACACATTCCTTCATGTTAAACCTGACATAGAATCTCAACCGAAGGGGAAGTACCTGTAGCTGGGTTATTGCCATGCCTGCTGAGTGGAAATGACTAGCTTTACACCACTGCGGGCCTCCAGGAGGCTGGAGAGCTGCGATGGTGTTTATTGGCGAGAGAAAAGGTCGGGAGGCAGAAATGAGCACACCTGGGCCTGGACGGTAAAGGGGGAAGAAGCGGGGCCGAGGGTGAGATTTACAGATCTATCTCGGACTTGGGAAGACTGTTTCATGTTGCAGCCTCTTTTTAAAATATTTTTTGGCTAGGCACCTGGGAGATCTTGGGTCAGGTGCAACATCTGTTTGGCAGTGAAGCTCTGCAGAGCTGGGATGGGAGGTGAATGGGGTGGGATGGTGGATTAGAAAGAGGAGGGAAGATAGGGCTCCTGGGACTAAGCTCGGATTGAGCCAGGAAGCATGTTAGTAACTGCCAGCATGTGCTTCTAATCATCTACTTGCCAGATGTTCCCGGAGTGGGAAATGGAAGGCCTTGCATGAGAGTTCCCTGGTGGGGAGCAAGTAGCTTCGAATTGGAAGTGGGCTGTAGTTGCTTGCCAGGTGTTTGCTCCTTCCTAGAACATCTGGAGAGAGGATGGTAAAAGAGATATCTCTGCCCAGCCTGGAGTCTTAGGCAGCTGTCTTGCTGGTGGATCCTCTGAATGCTGGACATGCTGGTGGAGAAAGGAACCCGGAGAGTCCTCTGAAATGCCCCCTTCCTTGGTAGGACCTGACCTAGAGTTTGAACTTCCAGGATGGAGCCTGAACCTCAAAAACAAGGCACCTCATAGGCCTGGGGTGACAAGGCTCCACTTTGTGGGGAGAGGCAGGGTTTTTAAGATGCTCAGAGAAAGAAGCAAAGAGGCATAGGTACAGAAAGATGAAGAATCAACTCATTGCAGCCAGATCTCATTTCTGGTCCAAAAATAAAACAATTCAAAATGCATTTTAAGGTGGTGATTACCCTAAAGCAGAGAGCTTTCTGGAAATTGCACAAGGATCTCACCAGGAAACATGGAGCCCAGTGAATTAACACCTAATTAATCTTGCCACACAGGCCTTCATTCTGGGTGAATGGAACCAAGATGATCCTCATGGAAGAAATAACCAGTTATTCAATTGGTAAAGAATCCCAGGGCATGGTGTATGACCCTGATAGCCACCCGTGGGCCCTGAGTGTCTGTGCCATCATCCAGGCTGACTGGCAGCCTCAGGGAAGGGCCAGGAAATAGCCTGCCATGAGAGAGCTGGAGAGAGGCCTTCTGTCTGCAGACGAGCCATGTACGACACATGCTCAGGAGAACACTTATAAAAGCAAACTGAAAGGAAATTATGGGATGTTCATATGATGGATTATTACACATCCATTAAAATGATGTTTACAGAGAGTTTTTAAATGACATGTGAAATGCTGATGACATAATATTGCATGAAAAAAGCTATAAAATTTATACACACTGTGAATCACATTAGAATTAGAATCACCTGGGAGCTCTTAGAGAATACCAATTCCCAGGCCCTATTTCACAACAAGTCGTCAGTCTCTAGGGGACCTGGGGAGGCCTGGGTATCTGTGTACCCCCCCCTTTTTTTTTGCCCAGTACTGGGACTGGGTATTGAATCCAGGAGTGCTCCGTTCCTCAGCTTCCTCCCCAGCCCTTTTTTCTACTTCATTTTGAGGCAGGGTCTTGCTGAGTTGCCAAAGCTAGCTTACAGTCCTCCTGCCTCAGCCTGTGGAATAGCCGGGGTCACAGGTGGGCACCACTGCTCTTGGAGTCGGTGTCTTTTAGAGCCCCCCTCACCCCCCCCTCAGGTGACTCCGATGTGCAGCTGGCCTGGGAATGACTGCACCAATCTGCTGCCAGTGGCTTCTCCAACGGAGGAGCCGTGGGATGGGTTCAAGTCTGTGCCTTAATCACTTAGAAATTTTCCAGGACTTTTCAGGGAACTGGAGAGCCATAATTACAATGAGGGCCCTGCCCACTGGTAAGGGTGGAATGTGCTGGAGACCCGGGTCAAGCTCTGTAACCCCGCCCCTCCTTCTTGTCCCTAGTCCTGTTATTTTGGGCATTTCTTTTGGTGCACTTAGTGATGGGGCCATAATGGCTTTTTATAATATCTATTAGGAAAACAAACAGCCTACTTGAGACAAAGGGGGAAACCTGACCTTGGGAAACCTGGAACAAAGTCCTCTCCGCCTTTTCTCCTGTGCATGTGATCAGAGATCATGGGCCACCACTGTGGACAGTGTGGGATGTGTGCTGGGATGAGCTAAGGGGGCTTCCTGATAAGCTGCTGGGGTGACCAGGCATCTAAGGCCTAGCTGGGTTGGCTTCCTCCTGGGACTTGTGAGGAAGAAGGGGGTTGGGGCAGCAGGGACAGCCTCTGGAGGCCCCACCCCCTGCAGATTTAAGCAAAGCGTGGGCCATGGGGTGGGTGGAGGGCCTTTCATCTGCCACAGCTGGGTACCCTGCTTGCCCACCAATGAGGCTCAGTGCCATCATTGGCCATCATTGGCTGCCTCGTTGATGTGTTGGGTCCAGCTCAGAGCTTCTGAGCAGAGGGCCAGGCTGCCAAGCAGCGTCTCCTTTCTGGAGCTACAGTAGCTACAACTGGGCATGGAGCTTTTGCCCAGTCTCCCAACATCATTTAATCATTGTGCTCTGAGGACCCCAAGGCAAGCAGCACCCCACTAACCTGCTGCCTGTCACAGTGGAGAAGGGGGCTAGGCTCCCTGCAAGAGGAGAATCCATCCACACCTGGGGTGTTAAATCTTGATACTTGTTAAGTCTCCCCATGCTCTCCAGGTGGAGTAGCCTGACTTGGGAGGGAGTGGAACCATGAGCAGGAAGGACCCAGTGAAGGGAGTGCAAGAGTCTGTGCCCGGAGGAAGCAAGGCATCCCACCAGGACCTGAGGAGCCTGCCTCCCTGTGGAAGGCCCCGTTTCCAGCAGACCTGAGGGTGTCAATCTTGCCTTTATCTCTGGACACTGGATATCTGGCAAGAGGCCAGACCAGAGGTGACTCCTCCTGTCCTTGTCGTTTGATTCATGATGTGGCCAAGGTCAAGGGCACCCACTCCATGCCTCAGTTTCTTCTTGTTTTGACATAGGGCTAATCATCCCTTCTGAGATCCCTCATTGGATGATTGTAGGACTACAGTGATATAACCTATGGGAATGGTTTTGAAAAGACAGTGGTTAAATTATAACAGTAATTATAATAATGACACCCAAGAGCAAATCCAGACATTCGTCAGTTCTTTCTTTCCACCTCCAGCTGGGCAGGTGAGCAGTTTATACCAGAGGGGGAAAATCAATACTTTGAACAGCTGACCATGTGCCTCTCACCTCCCAAAGCCCAAGGCCTCCCTGCAAGTGCCTGTTTCCTTCCATCTCCGCTCAACCTGCCCACAACTATCCTTGTTCTATAGGCCCCAGAGAAGGATGCTGTATAAATTGGGCAAATAATCATTCTTCTCTGCTTTGGTGGGGGAAGTGGGAGAGCTGGAAAGAGGATCAGCCATTTCAAAGAGATCAGTGGATAGACAGGTAAAGACAGGTGACCTTAACAGGTGTGTGCCGCAGAATCAGATCCTCAGGCCAGAGCTTGCTGGGAATCAGCGAAGGATTTGGCATCACCCAGGAGGAATGTCGCAGGTTCGGTTAAGGATTCAGAGGTTTAATCAGCAAAGCTATTTAGGTCCCAGTAAGTCTAACTGTGAAAATTATTTTGAGCTTCACCCTGTTCCGGAAGCATTGGGTTTGCTAAGCAAGATGGCATTTGGCACCAGCAGCCTGGAAAAGAGCTGGGACTTGCCACATAAGCCTCCAGGATGAGAGGCATTGGCAGAGCCCCCAAGGCGGGTACCCAGGAGCTTCTGTGGGCCTTGGTCAGAACTCAAGCTTCTGGGGAGTTACTTAAGACCAATCTGTTTACCTTTTCTTTAGGGAAATCTGTCCTGAATTAGAGTGATTGTGTGCTTGCTTATCTGTCCACTTTGACACCTTGAGGCCTGGCTGATTTAGCCCCAGGTACTTCCTGGCACATAAGCAGGTGCTAAACCAGTATTGATTGGCTCTGAGAAGGTTAGTACTTTAGAGTATGCTACCTTGTGTGCAAAGAGCTCTCCTTGCGCCAGAGTTCGGGGGTTGGCTCTGGGAGCCGTCCTCCACCTCTGCACGTCACCATGGCGCCACACTTGGGTAGCACCTGCTCCCCCGCTGCCCTGATTTAGAGGAGTCTGGATTTAGGTTTCTGTTGTAAACTCTATTTTTAACTAAGCCACGCAGAGACCTGGCCAAGGTGACTATAACTTATGGGTGTTAGTGACCAGCACAGTGATTCTAAGCATGCTCACTGGACTGGCCATGCAAACGTGAACAAGTGCAGCAGTTCAGCCCGAGAATTCCAGATGGCCTCAGTGATCCTGGGCAGAGCTCACAGGTACACAGGCAGTGGAGAGGTAAGGGCAGCTTTTCCGTACACCTCTGCTGGGCTCCATCGTGTTCATGGTGACCACCATCCAGGTCTGCCCTCATTTTTCAGCATTGATTACTATGTAATGTAAAGTTCACAAATGCGTTGCTACTTATAATGACCTTGTGAAGCACTAATAGTAATATTATAGTAGTCTATGATAAGTGTATTGGTAGCCAGCAACTTCTTACTGATCTCTTAATGTGGCCATGCTTTGTGCAAAGCGCTCAACTACTTTGCCTCATTGGTAGGGAGGATATTACTGGGATTTCCATTTTTCAGATTCATTCATTCATTTTGACAAGTGTTGACTGAGTGCAAGTTTTAAGCACCAGAGAATGCAGCTGTGAAACATCTAGACTGAACTCTGCCCTCAGTGAGCCTGCTGCAGTCCTGTGAGTTGTTCGGGGTGAGCCTAGGAAGGTGGTTCCGGGGGGGTCAATCCTCCCTCCCCGCAGACCCTCTGAGCATCCTGGGCCCCACACTTAGCCCCAGGGACAAGTGATCAGTCATTTGGCCTCAGTTGCATGGCAGCTTCTCCAGAGCTGTGTTAGCCCTAAGCCTTCTGCTTATTTTGGTTGCCCTTCCGAGGGCTAATGGAGAGGAAAGCCAGGCTTTAGGGACAGACAGACCTGGGCTTGCATCCCAGCTCTGCCACTCACAGATGGAGAGAAGCCATGGGCAAGTGACTTCACTTTGCTGAGTATCCTATTCCTTGTTTATCAAAATGGGATGACATTACCTGCCTCCGGGGCAAGCTGGAAGGGTTAGATATCATGCATAGTAAGCAAGGGCTGAGTCTAACTTCCTGCGGAATAAACGGTGGGGGTGTGATGATAATGATGATGACCTGGTAAAAAGAAGCCAGGTGGGAAAGGCAAGCGGCTCACGCTGGAGGAGAACGTCAGGAGGTAGCCCTGCTTCTGCCTCACAGGGCCAGGATTGTTCTGTCTGGGATGAGAATGGATGTCCAGCCCCAGGGCTCATCCTTCCAGCTCAGCCCCAGCCATGCTGCTGGTCCTCTGGGGAGAGCGTCGGGGCCAAGGCATTACTTCACTCCTGGCGTTTCCCAGGCCTCCGCCACTGCCAGCTTCTTTCTCCATCACCACTTGGTTATGTCTCTTTACAAGCCAATGAAATAAAATAAGTAGGTCCATTAGGCCTTCTGCCTGGCAGAAAACCAGGAAGTAAGAACCAGAATGCAGGCTGTCATGAGGCTGAAGCACAGGCCCCGGGGAGGAAGCGGCTGCCTCAGAGGGGTGGGCTAGGCCCATGGGCAGAGGGGCCAGGTTAGGAATGGTATTCTGGGTTCCCTCTCCCCTTGGGGACCCAGCCAGCCTCTCATGAAGGGCTGTCATCCTGGAATGAAAGGCTGGGTATGTTGTACAGGGCACCGTATTTTGGGTCAGCTCTCTGAGTGGGGTTCTGTGCTGCCTTCTGCCTTCCGCCAAGCACAGCAGAGATGCTGGTTTATCCCGTTCTGTTTGGTCAAGTCCAGGACTCCTAGGGTTGACTTCCTTCTTCCTCTTTCTGCTCCCTGTTCTCTTACCCTTCTGCACCTCAGACCTTAGCGAAGCAGATTCTGACCTGGGGACCAGACTGTGGGAAGAAATTGAAAAGGAAGGTGTTGTTGGACCTAGGAGTGGGCTGTGGGTTCCTTTTCTTATACTTCAAACCTGATCTGGTACTCACTGCCTCTGGTCCTAACTGATTTGGTCTTTGAAAGGAAAACCCATTTGTTGTGAGAGAGGGAGGCAGCCTGGGGCCGTCCTCCAAAGCCATTCATTGCCGTGATCAGCATTTGCTGAGCACCTGCTGTGTGCTGGGCACTGATCAAGGGGCTGGGATGAGGTGAACCAGACCAGCGCCTGTCCTAGAATTCCCACTCAGTGACTCTGTTCTTTGCCTACTGGCTGTAGGGGTTATGGGTTATGTGTTTCTCCCACCCTTTGAAGATAGGCGGGGGCTTACTCTCCATCGTTCCTCCCATATCATAGGTATTTCATTAATGTATATTACGAATCAGTGTTTCCACATTGTCTAAGACAAAACTGAGCATTACTGTCACAATTAGAAGATGACAACCAAAGCTTATTTTAGAGAGGAAAACAAATGAAGGTTGGGTGAGGCAAGATTTCAGTAAAGGTTTCCAGGAGTCCTGGGTTTGAGTGTCAGCTTTCTTTGAGGGAGCGGGTGATGGAGCACGCCCCCGACATCTGTGTAATCTGTGTATGGAGAAGTCCAGTCCAGCGTCTGGTCATCTGCATGGCTCAGACCCCGCGTGGAGTGTCGGGTTCCCCTTCCAGGCTTCTGTGTTAGAGGGACATTGGCAAGGTAGTCCACACAGAGGTCCCATGGGGACCAGGACAACACCACATGAGCAATTTTGGAGGAACCAGAAGAGACTAGAGTAAGAAGAAACAGGTGGCCATGTCTGCTTCTGGGAGGGGACCGGGGCTGCTTTCCCAATTGTAGATGGCTACATGGGAAGTTACCAAGAGAGTGAAGAAGCTTGGGATAAAGGATTTCCTGATCCTGCTAGTCAGGCCATCCTGGTGAAGTGATAGGGAAGAGTATTATCCGTGGCCCCAGAAGTATGCCAACAGAGAATAGAAGTGATGGGCAGCCAGATGGGTCCTGCCTTAGGAAAGCCCAGCCTGGCCCCAATTGTCAGGGATCCGAGTCCATAGAGACCTGGATAATATTTCAAAAGGATTTTTTATGAAATCATATCTTTTTGCTCTGGTCTTTCTAGTAGTTATCGGTTTGAGCTACTACTAGTTATGTACGGCCATGCTCGAAACCTGATAGACAAGCCAAAAGGACAAACATCAAAAAACAAATAAAAATACCCAAATCCTTTGAGGTAGGAGGAGGGAGCCCCTCTCTGCTGGAGATGATTAAGAAATAAAAGAGAAAGCTCTTCCTGGAGTCGTGGTATAAGCCCAGAAGGAAGTCGGGTTTTTCTTGTGGAAAGGGGTTATAACAAGCTGCACAGGAGTTACGGGAAGATGTCTCTGCATTCCTGTGGCCTGCTTTGCTGGTGGCTAAGTCACTTTGTAGGTGACCAAGCCCTCTGATGCCAGGCCCCTCTAGATCCTATGGGGCTTCTTTTTCCCAGAAGGTCACTGGGTCCTCCAGAGGATGTTGATGATCTGGATCCTCCACCTTCACTACCCAACTAAGCTTGGGAAAAACAACCAAGTGCTCAGCAAAGTGAGGACCCAACTTTCCTCCCAGGGCCCCTCCCCTGGTAGAGAAATCCCATTATCCGGGAGAATGATTGCGAAACCCCGGCTTGTTTGCCACTGAGCTGTGGGCTGCTCTTCTTGCCGCCTCCACCCCTGCCCAGGTCCCCTCCTCTAGGTGCAGGGGAAGACGAACATCTATATATTAAAGCTTTGAGAATCTGTAAATCTGAGTTGATTCCCTGCTGGTGACAGCACCCAGCACTCCCTCCCGCGTCGGACACAACCGAATGGGTTTACAGTCGTCTGAGTGCTTCTCCGAAGCAAATGAAAGTGCTTAGTTAGGGGACGCGTGAAATGGCATTGTTTGTTCCCCGGCACCACCACGAAGCTGGAGGATCATCCCTTCCATTATCCACCCTTTGCTTCAGCCGCCCGCAGGTCGAGGGGCTGAAGGAGTCGGAGAGACGTTTCCCGCCAGCCTGGCCTTTCCTTCCATATGGGAGGTGCCGGTGCTGAGGGCAGGAACCACCCCCAGCTGTTTCCATTTTGCCTGGAAGCTTGGGGCTAATTGGGAACAGAAGGGATGCCCAGGGGATGGGGAAGAGGGGTCGAGAGAGGGACGGTCTCACCAAGGTAGAGGAGTGACAAATATTTGCTTGTAGCAAGACAAGAGTAAAAACAAGAAAGGCTCCAAATGAGAGCTGGGGGGGGCATTCTGTGCTCGCAGCTCGGGGGGCCAGCAGCGTGGACTGCTGTGATTAGTCTCCTTGCCGCTTGGCGCAAGACCAATTCCTCTTCTCAATATCAAGTTTCATAAGCGTGGAACAATAACGGATCATTATAAACCCTCTGGGAAGGGCGGGTGGGTGGTGGTGGAGGGTCCCCCCCACACACACCATAAACCCATCTTTTCAGCTCAGGTACATTTTCGCATTGTAAATAGAGAATGGGGAGGGAGGGGCGCATCTGGGAAACTTGCTGTATTGTTAATCTGTTATTAGGCGAAAGTCTTTTAACACCAGGCTGGGTGCTCAGATGCCTCATTGTGAGTTCAGGACGGAATTATGCATCATGAATAAAAACCGCTGTCAACATGCATTGGTTTCAAAACATTAGAGCATATGGTATGTGATTATCTGTATTGTCAAGTGCAATAAAGTGAATTTGGATATAATAAAGAATGTAATATTTTAGAAATTTGGTAATAAACTGAGGAAAGGATGACAGCTGAGGTTCCTTAAGGCCCCAGACACAAATAAATTGGAGTTACTGGTCTTTGCGGCCGAACGGCAGACTGGCCACAACATAAGCTGTCTGTGCACTGTGATTTCCAAGTCCGGGGACAAGCTCAGCTGTCTTGTGGTTGCTGACTTTGGGGCACACAGACAAGATCTGGCTCCCATTTTGAGAATGGGAGGCGGGGTTGGCTCCTGGTGGAAAGCCAGGCCTTGCCATTGCACCTGGCTTCCAGGTGTGCCCTCAGGCCCTCCTGGGCCACGAAAAGAGCTATCTGCAGTCAAGGGCAGCAAGCACCCTGCAGAGTGTCAGGACATCCCTGGACCCTTCGCCGCTCCGTCCCCAGCCCTCTCTGCCCCCACTTCGTCGGTGGAGAAGACGTTACTCCAAACAGTTCCCCCTTAGACGCAGCATTTCCTGGAGCCCTAATTCCACGGGCAAATTATTAAGTCATTTCTGCAAGTCGGTATCTAAGGGAAGCAGATCTCCAGCGAGGCACTAATGTGTCGGCCTCTGAAGCTTTGTGTACACCACCTTCCTTAAACTTTGCAACTCTGTGATGTTATGATCCCATTTTATAGATGAGGGAACTGAGGCAGGTGAGCTGTGGACCTGAGGTTACAAGCCCCGTCTGAACGCAGAGCCCAGGCTCTGGCCACTCACGGTCTACAGATAAGGGGGTTCTTTCCAGTCACTGTCCACAAATAAAACCCCACATATTAGGTCTTGCCCCTGGAAACCTTTAAATTACTAAGTGCTCCAGGAATTTAAAAAAAAAAAAAAAAACCTGGAGGCTGGGTCTCCTTCCCTTCCTATTGGCCTGACCGAGGCTCGTCTGTCCTAATTTTTGGATTTCCTGTAGCTCTGATTTTTGCTTGTCTCCAGCAAGGGGATCCCACTTGTTGTCTTTCCTAATAGTTTGCTGTGGCCCTGTCCTTCCTTCCTCTGGGAAGATTTGCTGCCCAGCCCTAAGCATGATGGCCAAGGCAGCAACCCTGGTCACTTCCTGGCTGAGTGGCTGCTTCCCCTTTCCCGCCCTCAGCTTCCGTTTGGCCGTGGCTTCTAGCTTCCGATCTTGCCTTGGCCCCCAGCTTCCAGGAGGCCTCACCCCACGCCTGGCCCCTTCCGTCCACCCTGGCCGCCTGTGGCTCTTCCATTCCTGGCTTCCAGCGCTGGTCTTGCTTGCTGCCCAGCCAGTGGGCTGTTTCATTATTAAGCGTGAAGAATTGGGAGCACCACCATCGGGCCAGGCTAAAGCAATTTGGACGGCTGGGAACAGAGAAGACATTTAGTCCATTTCATGCCTGGATACCTCTGTAATTCCCAGGACGGGGTAGCAAGAAGTTTGAGTTAAACCCCCTCTGGCCTGAGGATCTTGTGACCAGGTTTCCATTGGAGATGATAGCAAGGTGCGTCCAAACACACGCCCCAGTTGCTTGACTTTGGTACCTCGGGGTAGAGCCCATTAGATCCCATCCCTCCACAGCCCACATTTATCAATAGCTAAAGCATTTTCAAGTCTTAGGTAGTGGCCAACTTATTCCCAGCAATACTGGGTACAAAATCCTCACATAAGAGCTACAACCTTGTGCACACACGATAATGGGAGCTTGCATTATCTCATTTAATCCGTGTGCCAGCCCTGTGAGGTCAGCCTCTTTTATTCCTGTTTTGCAGGAGGGGAAACAGGGTCAAGGAGGTTAATGGCTTGTCTCAAGTCACACGGCCAGTATGCAGCACGAGTAGAATTTCTACCACATCAAGATTTGAACTCTCCCAGTCCCATCCCACCCCCACTAGAGGCTCAATCCTCTGCTTTAAAGAAAGCGCTGCTTTCTCTTCCCACCCAAACCCTTCCCACGTGGGCCCTTCTGAGTTGGCACTGAGTGACATCAGATCTTGGTTAGAATCATTTCCTTTAGGAAAACTAGACCTCGAGTCACCGTCTTCTCCTGGCTTTCTCCTCGACACACTCCCAGAATCTGGGGCTGAGGGTGAACCCCAGGGAGTACTGCTGCCCTTGCTCTGAAGTCCCAGGGTTGCTACCCACCCCCACCCCCCCATCCTGCCAAAGAGCTAGTGAAATAGCATCAAATGCTCCTAATGATCTGTGAATGTATTAATCCTACTTTCTGTTAATTAACAATATGATAAAACCGGCATTTTGTAAGTCAGCGCTTAACACATGTTTTAGCAATTATGTACTTAGTGGTTTGGATTCAGAATGCTAATAGAATAAAATTTTAATGAAGATACAATGCTATGAAAAATTTATTGAGAAGAATTCAGGTACGGCTGCCACTAACGTGCATGAGGCAGGGGTCTCGGTTGGAAGGGGGAAGCCCCCAGATGCTTTTAAGCCCAGAAGGACCCAGGAGGTTTAGAATGGGCTGTTTCTTGTCTCCCGTGAATTTCTCATCCAAAGGCCCTCCCTTGGTGTGGGGAGGGGTCCACACCAGCTGGCCTTTGCTGAAGGTACCTGCTCCTACCCCGGCCCTGGTTTTAGCAGTCTCTGGCTCAGGGATGACTGCAGAACCAGAGTTCATAACGTAAGGCCCCATCATCTTTCAAAACTAGAGTTTCCAAACTGTCTTAATTGTGACAGAGACACAGAGAGTGCATGCACCCCCAGTATATTATTTAATATTCCATTTATATACGGATACAACTGTTAATATATCACCTACTTATTAAAACCTGCAGAAATAGGAATGTAATAGGATACATTTGCAGTGAGCCATATTTAGGATTTTATTTATTAATAATTAAAAGCAATACTTTTGTGAGAACAATGAGATTGAATATGCTGCTTAAAAAAAAAAATGTTCTCAATTTAACACTTGGTGATCCAGCTCCAAATGTGGGTTCTCAGTGTCATTTATTTTCCTACATGGTTTTCATGCCCAGCCCAACTGAAAACTACACCTCACGAGATACACAGCTCCCAGTGGAAGAAGCACATTCGCCGTGCTGACTAAATCGTGATACTAATTTTTCAATCCCATCCTCCAATTATGCAAAGGATTTTGTTGAAATTCAGCTTGTAAATTTCCATCTTCCCTGATGTCAATCAGTTCTTCATGCAGACTAATCAAGTGTTGCATTTTTATATTTTTAACAAATGGGTTCAGAATCCACTGAAACATTTCATTTTTTAAAAAATGGGTCCTTACAGTTCTGTTTCCGGGTTTTAAAAGTATACAGATTTTAGGAGCTTTTGCGAATGACCCAGTTACATCGTTTTTAGCAACAAAATCACATAACAAGGGAAATATTTCCCAAACTTGGGGTTTCCAAGTGCTTCCTCTGCAGCACCAGGTTTTTCCTCACTCATTCGGCTACTTGCTCCTTGTCCCTTCTGATCAGAACATGGTTTGGGGGCCTGGTGCAGCTGGTGACGTGCCTTGCTAAGAGGGAGAAGAGGGTCAGCTGTCATTTTCTTGTAGGTAGCCTGTGCACCTATCATCGTGTTATTTCCAATCCACATTTCCTTGTGAATACTTGAAGCCAGGTCACATGATCTATATGTCCTTTTACTGTCACATGTGAACAACACACAGTCAGTGACAGCTTTGCCTGCTGCAGGTGAATAGATGAGGTGCCCCTCTGGGCACCATTGTAGCTTTTCCTCTTTTCGTTTATCAATTTATAAACTGCTGTCTAAGACAAGTGTGTCTCTGACGTGGAGATTCGAGGGCCTCAGAATCATTCGATCCATATGTTAAATATTAGTGAAGCCTCAGTTATTTTCAGAAGAAAAAAAAATTAAGCATTATGCTTTTTTTTTCCTTCTCCCAATGTTTCTTGACCCTAACCGTGCGTCTGAATCGCCTGGGGGGGGGCAGATTTTTAAACATGCAGGTGCTGGGGTGTTACCCCAGACCTAACTAACTCAATTCTAAGGATGGGGACCTGGACATCAGCCTCATTTAAAAACAAAGTTCCTAATTGAGTCTGATGTGAGAATCACTGTTCCAGAGCAATGCTTCTTAAGTTTTAATAAACATCACCTGAGGAACTTTAAAAGGGCAGATTTGGGTGCAGTAGGTCCAGGTAGGGCCTGAGACTTCTGCATTTGCAGCTCATTTCCAGGGGGTGCTAATGCTCCCGGGTAGAGCACCCCGAGTGGCCGCAAACCAGCCAGGCTGCTGGCTGGACCCCTCTGCCTCTCCACTGCCTTTCTCCTCTCCTTGCCCCACGCTTTGGTCAGGAGGGACCAGGGAGCAGATTTGCAGTCCCTCCCTGTGGAGCTGCTTCCCCAGCCAGACTGCCTGGGCTGCTGGTCTCCGCTTCTCAGAGAGATCTGGCCTCCAGATGTTGAAACAGCTCCTTAATAGCCGGAAAAATAAAACTAAATAGGCAGCCCCCACCCCATGGCGAGCGAGCGTGTACGTCTTGTGCAGACCACCCGACAGAGGCACCTGAGGGGCAGCCACCTACCCGCGGGCTGCCATGGGGCTGGCTGGCAGCTCAGTGGCCCGGGGCATGAGATGCCGGCAGAAATGACCCTGTGAGGGGGGCGGAGGGAGAGGCGGGCAGCCAGCCAGGGCTCTGTCAGTTGGGACTATTCTGAAACCATACCTCATAATAAAAGTCATATAATTTGTGGCAGAGCTGAAAACCTGCTTCCAAGCAGTGGTTTTTTTGATGGAGTTTTGGAACCTTATCTGCAGCCAGTAACTGTTCCCCGAGAACGTGTCAGAAGCAGGCAAGTGGGCATGTTGAGATGGCTGCGGGGAGGCCCCGTGAGTCAGGGCGGCCAGCTCAGGGCACCATGCTCAAAGATCCGTGATTCTCTTGTCGTTTTTTACCAAACTGAATACACAGATGGGTCTTTGTAGCTTACAAGATGGGCCAGGAATTTACCCTGTGGCTTGTTTTTGCCCCATCCCTCCCCTGAATCTCATTCCCACCATGGTAGCTGGTAAAAGCACTATAGACCTCTCCATCTCCCCGGCTGATGAATTTTAATGAGTGGGGCTTGGGGTAGAGGCAAAGGTGAGAGAGTGTGGAGAGAGAGGTTGGCACAGGGGAGAGGCCAGAAGTCCCATTTGGTTGGTGGAAGTGGGTAGCTAAGCCCCTTGAGGGTACCTAGCATTTTCAAACAATTGTTCTGGCCGATGAGGTGGATTTTATTATTTCTGTCTCTCAGAAGAGGATACTGAGAGTCAGAGTGGTTAAAGGAAGTCATATGTACCTGGCTCATATCTACCTGGCTTCAAAGTCCAAGCTCTTCCCCCCCACACACACTTCAGTGGGGGCATTAAGTAAATCGAAACTCCCTCTCACCTTTCCAGGGTCTCTCCCTACGTGGATGAGGCTAGAGGGTGAATGCCAGGAAAGGGGACAGACTTGAAATCCACTCATTGGGACCCTGGCTGGGGGGTACCCACCCAAACACCCACCTCTTTTTAAAGAAGGGCTTCCAGCCAGCATCCATATCCCCTGAGCCTAGAAAGCCCTGGGGTGGAGAGGCCTGGAAGGCCCGCTCCAGCATGTGGAGCCCCCGAAGCCACCCAGGCTCTGTGGTTTCCAGAGCAGATGCGGAGGCGGCACGTCCTCGTGCCCTTGCTCCAGCTGCGCGCCCGACCTCAGCCTCCTCCACCCCGCTGGGCGCACGCTGCAGTCCTGGCACCTTCTGCCGGGGTCCTGATCCGAGCCAGTTGTCTAGCGATTTAATTTGGTGAATTTACCACTGCGTCCCAGAGTTTATATTGGCACTTAACAGCAGTAATATGTGTCTCTCTCGCCAAGAACTGACTATTTTCCCGACCAAGATGGAACACCACGCACAAAAAAATAGGTTTGTGAACTAATCTGCCGCCCTGACAAGTGTCATTCACAGAATCGCTGCTATGGAGCGCACTCGGAATTAAATGAGGTTGGGGTTGTCTGGCCTGGACCACAGGTGCTTTTTGCCTCTCAGTTAACAAGAGTCTGGGATGAGACACCCTTTCCCTGCAGCCACAGGCACTTTGAAATCGCACCATCAGTATTCATGGCAGATTCTGCTCTTGGAAAAACGGTTTGGGGATAGCAGAGGTCCTGCTCCCAACGCACCTTCTCTCTTTTTCCCTTCCACTCGGCCTGCCTTTTCTAACCTCCCCCTCCTCCTTCCTGGGTGGGTCTTCAGGGTACTCCATCCCGGTTCTCACTCTTATGTTGGAAAGCTGTGTATACTTGTATAGTGTCACACACTCAGGGAAGTGCCCTCAGCAGTTTACACATACATACACACATACACACACACACACACAGTGCCTGATTCTGCTTTTAATTGCTTTTGCATATGGATTTCCATCAGGTAGCCTTTCAATACCTCTGGGAGTGGAAGCAAGATCTGCCCTTTACACTGTAGTATGAGCGGGCTTCTGAGTTCTGGCTTTGTCCTTGATCTCTTGGGTCTGCCTTGGATGAGGACTGCCCATGAAAAGGATGTCAGAGGCTTCTTAAAAACATCATTGGTTTTTCTGTTTCATAGAAGAGGGATCCTGAGAATTCTCTTTCCTATGGAAAGTTCCAGATTCTCTTTGACCCAGTGATCTGCTTGGCTCATCCTAAATTGGGAAACTGAGCATTCAGACATGCATGGGCACCGGAGTTACCAGAAACCTGGATGAAAATGTAGATTCCTGCCCGTTAGGAGACAGGCAGAGCCCAGAGAGCTGCGATCTTCACCAGCTCTTCCCCAGATGAAGGCCCTGCTGCAGGACACACCCAGCACACTTGGGCACACCCCACCTGGGCTTATGTATGGTCCAGGAGAGTTCCAGGAGTGTCCCCGAACGGTCCTGAGTTTAGGGTAGACCGTACAGTACAAGCTCCTTGTAACTGAAGAAACACTCGCTGGTCCCTGGCGGGCACCTGACTTGTGGAAGGTCTGTCCTCACATTTCAAGGTCAAGTGTTGGCTGGAGCATCCTCCAACTGAAAAGGAAAGAAAAGCACCTTTCCATTTGAGAAATCGGCTCCCCTCTGGCAAATACCACCCACGCAGCTTAATATTAATTTAGGGAATCCAGGCTTGTGCAGCTCCACTGGACTAGATTGGAAATCGGATAGTGCCATTTCTGTTACCCGAGTCCCTGAATACCTGAGATGGCTGCCTCCCCACACCCTCCCACCTCAGCCTCCAAAGGTGGCTGGAGAGGCGCAGGTGTGCGCTGGCGCGCCGAGCCAATCTCCCGCTCCCCGCTCCTGATTAGTGGTGTGAGGGAGTAAAGGAGCCCCGCATCTCTTCACACCCATCGCTGCCCGTCCTGCGCGCACGAGCCGCTTGAGATTCCCCACAGCCCCAGCCTGCTCTGCAAGGCAGAAAGAAATATGACCAGGCAAGTTGAGAAAATAAATTAAACTAAGTGTCAACTTTTCTTGTTTCTCTCCTCATTATTAAGAGATGGAATGGGGCTCGTTTATCAAGCAGGGGAGAAATTAATTGACACGGCTTTAATACCATGATGTCTGGCATGTCTGGTCACATTCCTTCATTTTTTGGGGAAAGGCATTTTATTATAGTTTACAGCAACCAGCTGCCAAACTACGGGTGTAAACGAGGAAGCAGGTGCATGAAGGATGCCATGATGCCACCCGAAGGGGCCCAGGTGGGGAGGGGGGTATGGGGCTCTGAGAGGCGGTGTGGCCTGCTGGCTCCTGCCAACAGGAGGACAGGGGTGGGAGGAGAGGGGCGTCTGCAGGCCCCATTCCAGGCTTATTTGGCCACTGCAGGGGTGGGAGGTAGCAAACATCTGCCTCCAGTGGCTTCTGGACCTGAAGTCTTTGTCCTGACCAGCTCTGTTCAGCCCCTGTACTGAGTCCGGGGCAGAGCAGGGGTCAGCCTGCCCGTCCCTGTTCTTAATAAGGCTAGAGAAATAAGAGGTTCATTTTATCCCCTGAGGCTGCTGATTCACTGGGGGGGGGGTCAGTGTGCCACGTCTTGGGCACCCTGGCCCTACTTCTGTGGTTGGGGTCCAGAAGGCTTCAGAGATGTCCCTCAGCCCATGTCCAGTCGGGTCCCTTAGCCCATGTCCAGTCGGGTCAGACTGACCAAGGAGATACCTCCATTGTTTTCTCTGTGAACATCTTTGTTACTTTACATTTCTCTGAAAAGGCTCGGGTTCGTGCCCCCCACCCCATCCCGCCCCCTGCCTTTCTGCTTGAGCAGTCAGGCAGCCCAGGAAGCAGCGTGTCCCTGGGATGGCCTCTCTCGGCTGCGTTGCTAGGACAAGGGGCTCTTCCCTACTCCATAAATGTTCTGGCAGAGAAGCTTGGAGGAGCAGGGTGCAGGACACATTTGTGATAGTCCACCTCACATAGAAGGGCACTCGGTGGGGAGGACACAGGGTCCACCTGGGCCACCGTCCTTCATCTTTAACTTCATGGATGGGGAGGGCATGGTGGGGACTGAGTTCGGAATAACTGCTCAACAAGTAGAGGGGCTTCCCTTTGTGACATTATCAAGCAGAATGCGGACTGAGAGTGAACAGCCACCCCTGGGTGCCAGGCCTGAGCGGTGACTGAAGGAATCCAGTCCCTGACTATGGGAAATGACTCTCCTGCCCCTCTGAAGTGCACAGTAGCGTCTGGGTGGGAAAGCAGGCCCAGCCTCCCGCCACCCCAGCACATGCCCAAGGCCTCACATCCAAAAATGCCCGGGAAACACTACTGGCAGCTGGAACTGGATTCTCTTAAGATGGGGTATTGTCAGAGGCGCTGTAGTCCACTAGGTGGCCCAGAGGAGGTGGGGGCAGCCAAGGTGAATGATGCTGGACACACGGCCATCCAGGGTGGCCTCCAAAGGAGCCTGCAGACCACCATGCCTGGTGGCCCGGCTCACCCTTGCTTCCTTCTCTGGGCCAGGTGGCCACCAAATCCACCTTTGAATGTTCTGATCCAAGGACAGACAATCTGCTCCAGAAAAGCAGGGGGTGGATATGAAAGTATGACTCCTGGTCTGGTCTGAGTGGCCACATCACGGTGGACAAGCCACTGAACTGTGCAGAGCAGTCGAGCACTGTGACAGTGACGGAGCCTGTCTTGCCTCCCCTCCTGCTGGGTTGCCTTGGGGACCAACTAGGATGAGGGGTGAGAAGCATTTTAAAACCAGAAGATTCTCCCCAGGCCCACACCTGAGAAATTTGTGTGTATGAGGAAGCAACCCACAGTTATCAGTGCTTTCCCAGCCCTGGGTTTCCGGGGAGAGAGGGCGGGTTGCGTGTGTTATAAATATTCCTGCATACTCATACCTTAAATTCCACGTGGGATACTCAGATAAATTTGACAATCGGGGGGTTTTTCTCCCTCCCCTTTTCCCTCCATTACCCAGTGTGTTAAGTCATGCTCGAATCGATTCCCACTGAAGGAGCATCAGGCCCTATCTGATTGCCTATTAGTGTTCATTGACCTATATGATAAGAGAAGAAAATAATTTTTGAGGCTAGAACTTTCCCTCCCTGACCTTAAAAAAAAAAATCTTTGTAAGTTAACTATCAGTCATTTCTCCATGAATGTATATTTGTTTGGAGCAGGTCATTTTAATTTTTTAAAATATTTATTTATTTTTTTAGTTGTAGTTGGACACAATACTTTTATTTTATTTATTTATATGTGGTGCTGAGGATCGAATCCAAGGCCTCACATGTGCTAGGCGAGCACTCTACCACTGAGCCACAACCCCAGCCCCAGGTCATTTTAATTTTGAGTATCTTGTTTTCAGATTTATGGTCTCTTCTGGTGTGTGTGTGTGTGTGTGTGTGTGTGTGTGTGTGTGTGTGTACAGGTGCACGCGCACTTGCGTTTTAAAACCTTGCATTGTTCCGATGAATATTCAGTTTTATTCATTTGAATAAAAGAGGGAAAAGAGGTTTGACTGTTAAATGCTTATCTCTTAAATAGAGCTTTCTTGTTAGTTTCCAATAATAGCTTCATTCAGGAGAATGCTAGAATTTTGTTTTTAAATGGCCCTTGTCAACTGCTATCCTACTTATGTGTGTTCTGAAATCCCTTTGTACTGGGAATTAACCTCACCACCCTCTTGGCCCCCTGATTCTGCTGGCTCCTGGGGCCCCTTAGCAGTGTGGGGTGCAGTTAAAGGTGGGGGCTTCCAGAGAGGATGGGCAGGTGCCATTTGCTGAGGACAGGTGAGAAGTATTTATTTGCTACATGGGTCTGTTATCCTCCAAGCTTTGGCCCTGACACCTGCCCCTCTGTGTCATCAGTCTCTGGAGCACCTCTCTCTTCTTAGTGGTGGCTTTCAAGAGTTAAATACCTAGGGTGAGGGTCTCTGGCTCCAGGGTGGTGTCTCAGCACCAAAGGAGAAGAGAAATGGAGCAGGCAGTATTCATGGACTCCCCAAACGGCCCCAGTGGAGTGTGAGCCCCTGTGGATGCTCACAGATCAGAGTCCTCACCCCGATCAGTCCAGACCCCAGGCTGTGCCTGCTTTGAGAGGCCCAGAGAGGCCAAGGGACTCTCCAGGGGGCCTAGTTCATCTGGCCCTTGCTTTTGAGCAAGGAGAACTTGTGTTTCTTTGTTCTGGCTACTGTGCCTTAGTTTGATGGGCCTTCAGAAGATTCCATTTCTGATTCTCTTTGGGGAGAGTGGCAGGTGATCATCACTCAATTGTCAACGCCTGCCCACTGCCCACCCCCCACATCCAAGGCCCTTGTTGAACCTGTGCAGCGGTTTGTTCAGAAGAGCCTGAAAAACAGTGTGAACTGAGCCAGACGCAGAAGAACAGATACCGTATGATTGAACACATACGAGGTGTCTGGAATAGGTGAAGGTTGCCAGGAGCTGGGAGAGGGAGATAGGGAGCTATTTGTCAGCGGGGAGGGGTGTCGTACCAGGGATTGAACTCGGGGGGCACTCAACCACTGAGCCCCATCCCCAGTCCTATTTTGAATTTTGTTTAGAGATAGGGTCTCACTGAGTTGCATAGCGCCTCACGGTTGCTGAGGCTGGCTTTGAACTCATGATGCTCCTGTCTCAGCTTCCCAAGCCACTGGGATTACAGGTGTGCACCACCACACCCAGTGAGCTATTATTTAATGGGGGCAAAGTTTCAGTTTGGGATGGTGAAACAGGTTGAGGGATGGATGGTGGTGGCCGCTGCCTTCGTTCTACCCTTAACGTGGTTAAGATGGTAAGTTTTATGTTACGTCTGTTTTAACGCCATAAAATTTTTATTTCAAAGAAGAAAAGACTAACACCAAACATGAGTTTTCTACACCATAAACATTTTATTTCAAAGAAGAAAAGACTAACACCAAACATGAGTTTTCTCACTACCCACCCACCCCTCCCAAATTTCTGACCCCATTGTTTTTTGTCCTCCACTCCTCAGTTTAATTTATTTGGAGGTTGTTTGCTACTGAGTTACTCATTCATTGGAAATGATAATACACCTGTGAAATAAAAACGATTATACGTTAAGGAATAACACTTATTGATAATTAAGTGTTTCATTGCTTCCTTGCTTCCCCAAATGGAATAAATAAATATTTTAGACATAATCAAGTTTGTTTTCTCCCTTCAGACCTAACAGAGAGGGATGTTGAGATGATATAGATCTTTTAAATCCCATGGACGAGTCTTGACATCACTGAATTATTCTGCATCGAGGGCGGATTGGGCCTGAAATCCAGGCTTTCGCCTTTAGTCAGGAGAATCATTTTTGTGATATTCACATTTTGAGTCGTGTGGGACTGGGGAAGGGACGGGAATCAGAACCTAAAATTCTGGGAGGAGGCCTGCGCCCGCCCCCACAACCCTCTGCGTTTTAGTTCCTGTCCCTCAGCTCGGCTGCCCTCCCTCCTATCTGGGCGTGGTAGCAGAGGAGGAAGTTTGGCAGCAAAGAGTTCTAAACCGTAGGGGCTTGGGGTCCCGTGCTTTGCACAGTAGGCTGGGAAGGAGTTGGATGGAGCACAGATGCAGCATCCAGGACAGGGAGCTCAGCCTTGGGCCCCATGGTGGCCTGACAAACCTGGCCTCTCTCCCAGGGTCAAATGTGTTTCAGGCCAGGCTGTCCTCTGGCCTGCGGAGTGAGTGGTGTCTTTCTCCGGCCCTGACTTCATTTTCTGTCCCCATCACACATCCACACGCCTGCCTTCTGTCCAGAGTGGCATAATTGGTGGGTCAGCTGGAGGGGGTGGCGCATGACCCGCCTCTCTGGGGGCAGCTGAAACCTGTAACCTCACCGCGCTAGGGTTCTGTGGCTGCCATAACAAATGACCACTTGTGGCTCAAAGGAGAGAAATAGATGCTCACCGTTCTGGAGGTTGAGGCTGTCCTCCCTCCAAAAACTGTGGGAGACCATCTCTCCTGGCCTCTTCTGGTGTCTGGTGGCTCCAGCTCTTTCTGAGTCTGTGGCTGCATCACCCCATTCTGGCCTATGTCTGCCTTCACACGCCCTTCTTTTCTGAGTCTCAAATCTCCCTCTCCTGTCTCTTGTGAGGACACCTGTCATTTAAATTAGGGTCCACCCTAAATCCAGGATAATCTCTTCTCAGGATCCTTAACTTAGTTACATTTGCAAGAACCCTTTTTCCAAGTAAGGTCACATTCATGCTTGCCAGGGATTAGGACATGGATCTCTATCTGGAGGGCCACATTCCAGCCTCTACACTCACCCTGATTAGCAGTGAAATCCCTGAAAAACTGGTCCACTTAGGCTTGTTTTATTTGCAAGGTACCTGGGTTTGGGACTAGGCCTGAGGGGTGGCTTTCAAAGACAGATGCAGCCCATGGGCGAGAAGTGAGGGACACATCAGAAAGTGAGGTCCATCCTAGGAAAGGCTTTCTCCGAGGGATGCTCTGACTCAAGTTTGCTGCGTTGTTTTGTTGAAGTTGTTTCCAGTACTGGGGATTGAACCCAGGCTGCTCTCCCACTGAGCTATGCCCCCAGCCCTTTTATTTTTTATTTTGAAACAGGGTCTTGGTAAATTGCCCAGGCTAGCCGTGAACTTGTGATCCCCCTGCCTCAGCTTCCCGAGTTGGCTGGGGTTACAGGTGTGCAACACAGCACCCGGCTTGAAGCGAGCCTTTTAAAGAGTGAACTACTCAAGAAGAATCATGTTGCTCTGTGTGTCCCCAACAGCACTTGGCACAGAAGTGGGCCAGGTAGTGCAGGAGGAGGAAGGCTCCATCAATTTGGAGGCAAAGCAGTGACTCACGTGGATTGGCAAGACACCCTGTCCCTGAAGGCACAGAAATGGGTCCGCCAGCCATTCACTCAGCACAGTGTGTTAGGGGCCTGGGACCCAAGAAGAGGCACCAGCCCTGCCCTTGCCCAGGGCTTGAGTTAGTGCTGGCTCTTCTTGTACCCTCTGCAGAGCTTCCCCTGTTCCCCACAGAGGACGAGGGTCTTCACCCCTTCTCCTAGGGCTAGTTAGGATCTGAGCTCCAGGAGGAAGGGGCTTAACCAAAGAGATGCAGGGAAGGGCACCCTCCCTGGGTGGACTTCTAACCTGATGGTCTTAAAGCCCCTACCACCCAGTTTTCCTGAAACAAACCCCGGGAGGGGGAGCTGAGCATCATTCAGAACCTTCAAAGGAAGCAGGGGGGCAGACACATGACAGCAAAAGAAATGCCGTGGGCGCTGCCTCTGGGTGTGGGACGCATCCAAAGGCCAAGGAAAACCGCCCAGAGAGGGGAACCAACAGCAGCACTGTGGCTCTGTTTCTCTCCAGGGACCTGGTTGAGGAGGGCAGTGGGCGTGAACCTGGAGAAAGGTTCATTTCATTATAACCCCATTGTGTATCTCCTGCCTGCCTCAGGCCTCAGAGGTAACTGAGGACCCACCTTTTACCAGTGATACTGGGTGAAATTTGTCCTCTTTGAGCCCCTGTAGTGAATGCCTGTGTCCTCCTTATGGAAGGTCAGGTGTCCATCTTGTGTGTGACATGAGCTGGGCTGTGTGCCCTGGGAGCACTGGCCCAGTGTTTGGTGGATAGTAACCACTGGCACACTCTGAAGGTCCTGATTACCTTTGGGTGGTGGTCCCAGCCTTCTGTTTTACTGGAGATTGTTTGAGAGCAGAGAGTGTTCATCTTTTCCTGAAGGATCTTGAAGAGTCTGCAAGAGCTGTGTGTAAGGGCTCTGTGTATCAGCACCTCGGATTCCTGACAAGGTGTGGTGGAGTTGGATATGTGAGCCAGAAGGGACTTGGGAGAAGCGTTCTCCACCTTGGGTACCAGGTTGAATGGGAAGCATCTGTTTTTCTCGTGGATAGAAAGCACTATGAGCATAATACAAAGTCATTCTGATTTTTTTTTCTTCCTGTTTGGTGTGTCCAGCATTGCATTCAGCCAGATTTGGAACCTTGGGGAGGACAGTGTCTTGTGGGGGCTGCTATATGAGAGGACCCTGGCTTACCAACAGCACAAGTTTCCCAGTAGTTCTAGAGGCTGGAACTCCAAGATCAGGGACCAACATGGCTGGTTCTGGCGAGGGCTCACTTCCTGGCTTAGAGAAGACCGCTCTCTTGAGCCTCCCTTGGCAGACAGAAAGCTAGCTCCTTCATGGCTTTTGATAAGGACACTAAGCTTCTTTGTGAGGGCTCCATCCTCATGTCCTTATGATGGAATCAATTGGCAAAGGCCCCACCTTCTGACACTGTGGCACTGGGAAGTAGTGCCACATATGGACCAGGGGATAGGGAGGGACAGGCATATGGACAAGAGCACATTCAGTCCCTAGCAGAGAGCCGAATGTGTGGGCACCTCCTGTCCAGTCCCACCACCTAAATTTGCAGGTGCATAATGCGAGGCCCAGAGGGGAAGGGGCTCTCCAGGTTACCCAGAGACAAGATGCACAGTCGCAGCTGGAACCCAGGCCCTCTGGCTCCCTGGTGCGTCTGCACCTCTGCCCGGTTCCCTTCCCCATGTTGGTGCCGGCACTGCGCATGTTCCATCCCATGCAGGGCGTGCCCCTCGTGCGGGTCTATGTGGGACCGAGGTGCTTACTGAGTCGGGTCACAGCTGCGGCCACATGCAGGAAAAGCGGTCGGGGGTGGGAAGAGAAAAAAGGAAGGGGCAGGAGGGTGGAGAGAGACACTCAGGATGCTGAGCCGCGGTCGCCTGCCAAAATTCTTCAGTGCAGCTTGTCTAGCAAAGCCGGTCTCCAGCCGAGTAAATACAGTGGATAGCTGACGGCTGACAGCAGGCATCAAATAGCCTTAAACTGCCCCAAATCCGCAGCGCTTTTGAAGCGGCAGTAGAAAAAGGATGCCTGCGCAGAACAGAGGCCTGCAACTTTTAATAGTTTCTTCCAGGCCTCAGGATGTCCTGATGAGGTATTAGAGGAAGTAATTCAGGAAGAAAAGGACAAATAACCGCCTCCGTCTGGAGGCCGACCCGAGGGCTGACCATTCCAGCTCCCGGAAAGGGCCAGCGTGGCCCCGCAGTGATCCGCGAGGCTGCCCTTCGCCCACCCGCCTGCCTCTGCGCACAGAGCCGCAGGGCTCTGACCCTCGTAAATAACAGACAAGTCAATTTCTTGTTTGCTTCGGGGCAAATGTAAACCACACAGTGCCCGCTGCATGTGGGTGAAATCATTAACTTTTCCTCGCTGTTGGAAGGGAGCTGGGTACAAATTAGAATCCTTGCCTGGACTTCAAGGTCCTCCCAGGGACCCCGCCCACCCACCCCATCAGGAGCCTATCCTGACTGCAGGCTGTCAAGAGAAACCCCCCGGGAGGGCCTGCCCAGCCCAACTCACCCCACCTCTCTTGTTTTCTCTCTTCCTTCTTTTCCCTTCAGGGTTTGGCTTCGTCACTTTTGAGAATGAAGATGTTGTGGAGAAAGTCTGTGAGATTCATTTCCATGAAATCAATAATAAAATGGTAAGTCTGGGGGGATTGCTGTGATATGGGACACCCCTTCCCCAGCGCACACCGCTTGCCACCTGGCTGCACCCCACATCGTGTGCAGGCTAGGCAGGGGTGGGCACAAGGTCTGGCTAGAGTCTCAGGATTCAGCTCTGTGCGTGATGGCAATGGTTTAGCTCAGGGATGGAATGTGCTCTTCTATAAAGGGCCAAATGGTGTTTTCAGCTCTGTAGCCACACAGCCGACTCTTGGAACTAATCACTCCTGAGTCATGGCACAGAAGCATCCATTGGCTGTATATCCCGTGAATAAGTGGAGCTGTGTTTCAATAAAGCTTTGTTTATAGATTTGGGTTTCATGGAAGTTTCCCGTGTTACCGTTTTATCTATTTATTTACTTATTCTTTATGTGTACGTGGTGCTGGGGATTGATCCCCTGCCTCACATATGCTAGGCAAGTTCTCTACCACTGATCTACATCCCCAGCCCACCAAATACTATCTTTTTTTTAACCATTTAAAAACATAGAAACCATTTTGACTCTTGGGCCTTGCGAGGACAGACAGGGGCACTGGATGTGGCCTGTGAGTTGTAGTTGGCTGACCCCTGGTTTACAATGTGCTTTCCACGCTAGTCTGTGGAGGAGCATATAGATAGGAAGTTTACCAAACTAGTTCTCTTTGGGCCCAGCTGGGTAATTAACACCCCCTCCCCTGGTGGTCAATTAGACTGTGTCTGCCTTCAGGACCAGCTGCTTCCCTCCTTCCCTCTGGCTCTTTGAAGTTCCTTTTCCTGCCACAGCTGCCTCTGGAGGAGGGAGGAGGTTGGACTATGGGATCTGGGGAGCCAGGTAGGCCTCCCAGAGAAGTGGCCACCAGAGGGCGCCATGCCATGCAGTGTGTGCCTATTTGCTATCTCAGGCTCCTCTCTTCAAGTTGGGTAGGGGGTGAGAAACCCCTTCTTTGTTGGTTCTGGAACAAAATGGGAGCTCCAGAAGTTGTTTCTGGAGCCATCCGCAAGTCCTCTGGTACACCAGCATTTTGGTTGGCCAGCAAAGCTTCCAACCCTCAGAGAAGAGGGAGGGCAAATTCATGTTTCAGTCTCCGCTATAACTTTGATATTTTCTCCCTTTTGTCAAAACATTCCTTGCTTCTGAAACATACATTTAGATATGAGTTGTATATTGGTCTGATGTGTGTTCACCAACTTTAAATTCAATAATAGAGCTTTTAGTGTGGATAAGATCAAAGCAATCTGCTTAGCATGTGGTGCTACAGGCCTGATTCAATATTTGACTTGCTAATTTTTTCCCAGGGCACTAAAATAATATTGTTCATATTGTTCCTAGCCATCATACGCATCTGAAATGAAAATACTCTTTCTTTGCATACTGCATGTTGGAGACGTCAGTGCATGCTTTAAAACAGACCGAGGAGATAATACCCCTGGTCCCTTTGTAGGCTTTGTCCCTCAGATGCCAATGCCTTTCCATGGTACCTTTCTCTCTCATTAGGTCACTATTTGATGTTTTTAAGACTAGAGAGACAGAGGACTTAAACCTGTGTGCAGTGCCTGGATGCCTTGTTTATCCTAGCCAGAGCATGCTACTGACAGGCTCTGCTGAAGGCTGCCTGGGCAGCAGGGAATAGAAGGAGCAGTGGAGAGTGCAGGCAGATGCCCTTCCTGTCCTGCCAGGACTTCATGGTTCATCGGGAAAGGCCCAGTGCAGGAAGAACAGCTCTGTGTGCCACCTGGAATGCAAATACAGCCTTTGACTATTGACAGGCTTGGAAACGAGCCTGAGACCCAGACAGGGAAGGACTTTATCCTCCTCACTATTCCAGTGGAGAAACTGAGGCCCCGGCTGCCCAGAGAGTGTAGGACCATAGGTCTTGAGTTTTAGTGTGATAAACTGTACAGTTGTCTGAGTGTGGGGTGAAAGGCAAACCCTAGGTGACCAAGAGAAGCCAGAGAAGTTTGTGGCCATTTCTTTTCCGCCCACATTAGGTGACTCTTCCACTCAGGTGAGTGGTAACTTTGGCAGGTGTGAGTAACTGGTGAGTCTGGTGTAAAAGTTTCTGTCTTCTTTTGAATCTGGGGCTAGTACATGCTCTTTAAGAGGTAAGCCAGAAATGGAAGTAGACAAAGAGGAGGAAGCAGGGCAGAGTGACTAGGATCCCGATGCCCAGCCCAGCCCCACCAACTATGGGCCCCAAGGGGGGGGAATTTGGAGGTAGGCGACTGGACATAAATAAAGCAGGGCTAGCAACAGTGCCACCTCTTTGGGTCATTGGAGGTGGGAGATGCTATGAACATAGAGTTTTGCATGAAGCCTGTCTCGGGGCGCAGGCTTGATGAACATGAGCTCTTGCCATTGTCCAGGTCACCTGTCTCTGAAAGATCTTCCTCCAGCCAGCGCCCCCTCCTCTGAAAAAGGGTGGGATTGAAAGGGGATTGGTAGAGGAGCCTGCATCCTGAGTTGCTTTGAATTCTCTACTGAGACCCAAAGAAAGGAAATGCATTTATACTCTGCTATGGGCAGAATTCAAATGAGAGATCCAGAAAGGCAGAGAACTCGGAGACCACCAGCCAGAAGCCCTGGTGGCTGCTGGAATGTTCGTAGTGTGTTTGGTATGCTGGAAGGTGCTGTGACACTGGAAAGGCCAGTCTCTTACAGCCCTCGCTATCTCCCTGGGTCTCAGAGGAGCTGGCAGGTGGCTGTGCCCCTCTCAGCATCCTGCAGTGGAGGGTATTCTGATATTCCTACTAGGAGAGGTCTCATGGCTGATGAGTCACAGAGGTTGGACTTGAATCCAGACCTTTAATTCAATCATGTGTGCCCAGCACTTGGTAGACGATGAGTAACTGTGGAATGAATAAAGGACCCAGTGAGGGTTCACATGACAGTGAGGCACGTCATAGCTACTGAAGCCATTTCCAGGCTAATCCCGTCGATAAGTCTCCCAGGCATTTTTAAAACGGAGGGCCTTTCTGTACCATCCAACCAACCAGAGCAGGCCCTAGTGCTCCTGCTTGCTGAGGCCCAGGAGAGCTGTCTTCCAGAAGCTGGGATCATAAGACTTCATCCCCTCACTGCCTGTGCAGGCCTCAAGAAGGTGTGTGGTCTCTAGGATGGGGCAGGAGGACGTCCAGAAAGACCCAACGTGTTGCTTTACGTATCTTATTTGATGATCATGTCCATTCTGATGTAGTCATTACCCCCATTTTACAGATAGGGAAGGCAAGGCAGAGAGAGATGGCAAGCTCACATAGTCAGTAAGTGGCAGCCCCAGAATTCAGGGCCCGAAAGCCGTACTCCAGAGCTCAAGTGTGTATTGCCAGGCCATACTTCATGTCTGGGCTGAAGGAGACTCTAAAGTTCCTCTTGTTGGCCTCTGGGCCTCCCATGGCCAGTCAGTGTCCTTTCCTTTCCTCCTCAGCCATATTGTGGCCCATGTTTTTCCTTGATCTTCTAGAAGAAGGGCAGAGGAGACAAGCTCCCTTGGGGCCCGATTCCTGGCTAGGGAGAAGGGCCAAGTTGGGGGCTGAAGGGGTCCCAGTCAGCCACGGATCTCTCAGCCTCTTCTTCCCACTGGCACAGAGTTGCCAGTGGCAAGGGACAGGGGCGGGAAGCTACCTGCCACCTGAGCTCAAGGCCCAACCCTGCGAGAGCGAGAGACAGCCCCAGCCAGAGGGAAATGCAAATGTGGCTCTTTATCAATAAACAGGCACAAATGCACTCACGGAGTGATGCTCTGAGAGCGGTCCTCTCTGGCCACTCTGTGAGCCCCATGGCGGGTGCAGCTAATAATGCCTCCCGCCGTTTCCCCTGATTGAAACAGCCCCTGAGCAGCAGGGACACTTGCTTGATTAGTCGCCAGAGCCCAGCCTTCAGGCAGCTTCCGAGGAGCCGGGCAGCTGCAGGGAGGGAGGTGGGAATTGACAAAGAGCCAGCTCCAGGTTTCCTCAGAGGCCTGGCACGGCCTTCCCCAAAAGGATGTCAGGGAGGTGCCTGGGTAGAGCCTTCTAGACTTGGCTCAGCAGAAGGGATGAGTGTTTACGAGCCATGCCCTCTCCTGTCTGTCCTCATAGCATCCTGAGTAGGGGTCCTGTTCCCCCCGACTATGGGACACGAGAGCTCAGGCGAAGAAGGGCCTGCTACAGTGGGACAGTTCTGAGTGGCAGTGCTAGATCTGAACCCATGCCAGTCTGGCTCCAGACTCTGCTCTTCCCGCTCTACCCTGCTGCCATCTTGGCAAACGTAATATTTAAAAAATCTGGGTTGATAACTGACTATGAGGAAGAGATTTTATTCACTTCATAGAAGGGCTATTACAGGATTCCTTTAGTCCTTTTTCTTATTCCTTTAAGGTGGTCAGGTTTTCAGAAATTTGCTAAGCAACTGGTGGGTACAACTAGTTTGGTGGCCCATTGTCTTTAAATGAAAGGAGACCTGGCCCTGGTGGTCAGCAGGTGGACGTGTCCCAGCAGTTTGGCAGCCTCTGGAAGCTGGCCTGGGCCCACCCAGACCCCTGAGTCAGGAGCTACACGCTGACAAGCCCCTGGTGATTTGTGTGCACATTAAAGTCTGAGAAGCACCAGGCGAGGATCGTTGCTAATGATGGATAATGTGGGAGCTGTGGGTAATAAATCGTTCATCCAGCGTCAGAAAGAAGGTAGCTGGGAGGGAGGGGAGTGTGGAGCTGGGGCAAGCCTGGCCTCGCTGGGCCTGGCACTGGATCCCCAGGCCTGTCTAGTGCTCTGAGCATCGCCGATGTATGAGGCACAGCTGTAGGCTGGCTTCCTGATAAAGTGCCCGTGTCCTTGTCCCCTCGTTGGGACCTGCTGGGTCATGTAGAGGCACTGAGAGGTTTGGAACCCAAGACTGAATCTGAGGGTTCACCACTGGTTTTCTGTGACCACCACTGAGTTCCCAACGTGTTTGCATCTGGTTCCTTTTCTGCAAAATTGTGAACACAGAATTGCTGCCTGCTACGGCTCCTCTAAGGCCTTGATTCAGGTCCTGTCTCGCCTGCTCGGTTGCTGCATCTATAATCTGGAAGGCTTGGGAGAGTCAGGCGTGCTGAAAACCACTTGGTAACAGCAAGTGACCTCCACTTGGCCTAAGCCAGGGGCCAACAGACTTTCTGTAAAGGGCCAGATAGTAAATATTTGAGACTTTGAGTGCCATATGGTCCCTGCACAGCTATTCAGCTCTGCCATTGTAACCAAACAGAACCACAGACAATATGCAAATGAGCAGGCGTGGCTGCCTTCAAATAAAACCTTATTTACAAAAACAGGCGGCAGCCAGCCCGATTTGGCCTGCTGGCCATGGTATGCAACTCTGGGCCTAAACCAATCAAGCAGGAAGCCAGCCAGTTTCAGGGGCTGCTTGTTTCCAGGGGCCAGGTTCACTATTGAATAGTGTTTTATTAGACAGAGGCAAAGAAGAGAGGGGAACCCCAGACAGACACCGGGGCTTGGGATAGCAGCCTGTGGGAAGCTCAGGGCCTTGATTCTTAGGACTCCCCCCCAAGCTCTGAGCAGGAGGAAGTACAGCACAGGGGTGTTGCCAACTGAGAGGCCTTGCTGGCCCAGAGTGCCACAAGCCCTCCCACAGTTCACTGCCACTTTGTGACTTTGGGCAAGGTGACTTCCTATCAGTCAGGCTCTCTAGCTGCTCTTACAGAAAGGGGCATTGTTACTGCCTGGCTCAGAGAGTGCGGTGACTTAGGGCCTGTAAAGGGTTTGGAACAGCCGGGCCACAGCACCCTCCACCAAAGGGGTAGATGTTAAGTGTAGTCACCTTGGTTCTCAGAATCATCCTGAGTGGACCTATATGGAATCCCTGGGAGGGAGGGTAGGGGAGGTGCTTGTCAGGTAAGAAGTGAGTAGCGTGCAGGCTGGTCCCAAGTACCCCAATTGGAGGGGACAATGTCAGTGCCTCTGAGCACAGCAGAAGCACCCTGAGACCTTCTTGATCCCAGCAAGCTGAGGCAGACTCTTCAGCCACATCCTCCTTTGGGGAAGTTCTAGAAAAAGCACTTCCAGGAGCGAAGCCTAGGGAGATCTCAGGCCTGCCCTCTTCTGCTCAGGGCACACCTCGGGACTGGGCCTCAGACAGGGCTCTGGAGAGGGAGGGCCAGGAGGATGAGCGAGGAGAGTCCAGAGCTGGCCTCTGGGTCTCAGGACTATGGTGCTGGGAAGAAGGAGTCATCCCAGGCCAGGTGGGCTTGAGGGCCTCAGCCCCTGGCAGAGTGCAGGATGACTGGGCTCCCACCAGCGCTCCTCTGCATCCCTGAAGACCGAGAACTCTGTTGGGAACCGGCCCCGCAGCAGTGGGGGGGGGGGGTGTGATGTGGGTGGGATTAACTGGACTTCTGTGTTCACCCTCCTGTTTGTAGCATGGCTCTCACTCGTGAGCTAATTTTAGCCATCCATTCTGCTTCTGTTGCCATTTATAAAATGAGAATGTCAAATGCAATATTAAACAAGCAGGATGAAGGCAGAAAAGGAAATGCCAGAGAGGCATTTAATAAATGAATCCCGTGTTTACGTGGGAGAGGGAGAGATCCTGCGCCCACGCATCACACACGCATGCAGGCGCGGGACTGTTTGTGTACAGGCAGAGTTAATGGGAGCAGAGTGATTTGTGTGTTGGGGCCCCTGGAGGAGGGATGGAGGGAGCTGGGTGGAGGGGGTCAGGGCGTGTTGCTCTTTAGGCAGAAGTCACTTGGTCTGCAGGGAGGGGGCACCCAGGTGTGAGTCCTGGCCAAGTCTACACAGAGAAAGCCATGGTGGGTGGGTGTCCTGCGCCTCTGGACACCTGATGCCACTAGCTGCCCAGGTCCAGGATTGTGAGGGGAGAGCAGAGAGACCATTGGAGGGGCTCTCCCTTCTCTTCTGCCCTTCCTGATAGCTTAGGACTTTTATTGCAGATTCTTACTTAAACCTCTCCTTACAGCTGCTGCACCTGACATCCAGGGAGGGTCGCGCCTGATGCTTAAGTTCTCTCTCTTTTAAATAATTGGGTGAGGCTCTCCTGGCAGGGTCTCCCGCAAAGCCCACCATGGGCTGGAGTAGACGCCCACTTCCTCTCCTGGCAGGATTTGGGCACCTGCTGGAGGCTAAAATTTCTTTTCACTTTGAAACGCCCTTGCAGGTGCCCAGGAATAAAGAGAACAGCTGCTGCTGCCACCGTCAGCTTTTTCCCCAAATACTGTAGCCTGCAAGGCTCCCTTAGCACACCTTGCTGATGCATGGTGTGGGGACTACCTGGCTGGCAGGTGGGGGAGGTTAGGACAAAGGCTGACCATGGGGGAGGGGTAGCTGCTCTCCTTTTCACTCCTGTCTCTTGGATTTACATGAACACCTGAGCTGGCATTATCACCCTCAGAGAGACTCACCTGGGCTCTGTGTGGAGCAGGGTCAGGGATGTCTCAGCCAACTTGGTGCAGGGCAAGCACTGTGTAGGCTCAGCTCCGACAGCCCCGTGGGGTAGGCACTACTGTCACTCTCACTTACAGATGAGAACGCTGAGTGCAGAGAGAGAAGTTAGCTGCTCTTAGTTCAGGGAGGTGGCAGGTGCAGCAGAGAGTTAGAGCTGGGGGACTTGGCCACTGGCAGACACTGCTTCATGATGGATGAGGTCCCTGCTTGCCCTCCGATCGGGGCAGGGTTGGGGGGGGATGCAATTAGTGGGGGTCTTGGACGGTATTGGGGACCAGCTCCTCTCTACCTGTTGCCAAACTCTGAGCACCCCCCAGGGAAGAGCCACATCCCCAATGTTCCCATCCGTGTCCACACTCAGCCTGCCTGCCTGGTAAATAGTAGGTGCTTACTATTATTAGTTTATGACCTACTTCACTTTGCCATCACTGATTTTAATAAAACACTGAGCAGAGGAAACAGTGGATGAAATTAATTCCATAAGTGGTAAAGAAATTAATTCTGGAAGCTGGAGTCGGGGATGGTTTCGTGGGAGAAATAGCATCCAGTTGAGCCTGGAGGCTGAGGAGACAGGGGCAGGGAGGGAATGAGAGGGCAGGACCCAGAAGAGGGAACAGAGATTTTGAAGTTGGGGACCTGCATTTGAATCCTGGATTTGCCTGTGACTGTGGGCAGGACACTCTGCCAAGCCTTGTTTCCTTGTCAACAAGGGGACTAATGATGAGGAAATCAGTGCAGTGAGGGAACAGAGAGTAGGAGACGTCCCTTGAGAACCCTGTGTGCCTTTCCCTGTGCTTGATAGCCATCGTGTATGTGTGTAAGATAACCTGTGAAGATCTCCCGAATGCTACATACGTACACACGTACACAGGGATGTTGTGATGTAGCACGTGGGTGGGGTGCAACAAACTCTGCTCCTTCCTCCCCAGAGGGATCCTGCTGAGTCAGGATCCTAAATCCCATAGGACTCCTGGTGCTTGTCACTAGTGGGTCCGGGCTATTTGTGACAGGTATGTGTCCTCTGAAGACAGATGTTCTTGCTGGCCGCCACCACCTCCTGTGCTGGCATTTCCATTGCTTTGTGCACAGTAATTCTTCCTCCACAGACTCTGGGGTCCATGCCCACCAGGGGCTTTGGTGCTTGGTCTAGTGCTAGTCTCTGGTCACTAGGACAGTGCCTTGCTTGCCTGGGGAGAGAGAAGAGGGACAGAACACAGAACTGTCTTGCGCTCACCTTCCAGTGTCACCAGAGCCAGCTGGGAAGCCCAGCTGAGCTTGCAGAGGGCAGAAGGGCTGGTGCCATGGGAGAGGTTCTGCAGAATGGTTAAATGTCCTTCCCCTGCTGGATTCCAGGGCCAGGGCTTCTCAGCGTAGCTGTCAGGATTTTCAGGAGTGAAATCACCGTCCCTCACCCTAACCAATGACTTTGTCTCAAGGACTTGCCCTTCCCAAGCCCTGTACTCACCTGGTTGTGAACTTATCCTGCCTCTGGCCCTGGGTGAGAAGAGAATCTTGATGGATTTGGAACCTTGTGAGAGACATTAGGACTGAGAAGAGGTGACCTAACTCTGAAAACCACACAGAGAGTAGTGGCCAATATGTATCTCAAGCAGGAGTACCACGTGCAAAGAAGAAAGCCTCAGGTCCTGCCTTCCTTCCTTCTCCAGGCCCTCTGTGCCTTTCCTGGGGGGACATGTTGGTGCACGTGCCACCACTCACATGGCTGCTCCATACTCGCCTCTGCTGCTGGCCTGACCAGCGTCCTGGTTGTGAGACCTGAGCAGCTGCATGTGCCCATTAACTGTTCTGGTTAATGGCTTTGCTGTTGCCATCTTGAAACTCTTAGCAGTTGTTGAACCAGGGTCCCCTCATCTCTTGTAGCGTTCTGTAGCTGGCCCTGCTCCGGGTGCGCTCTAGGCCAGGCATAGTGCCAGCCCACCCTGGTGGAGCGAAGGCTGGTTTAAGGAGCTCACCTTGGGCGTGACTTCCTGGCCCTGCAAGTTCCCTGAAGGCAGATCTCTGAATCTTGGTAATGAACCTGTAAGAGCCCCACAAAGAATCTTGCTTTCCAAGGGGTCTCTCAGAGATGGACAAGCAGGGCAAGAGGGAGTAACTGGGAAGAAGAGGGGCCGAGGCTGCCGAGAGGCTGGTGGGCAGATGGCAGTGTGTGGTCTTGGGACTCGAGGCTGGCACACTGCTGCCTCTGGCTTTGGACTCTAGTCAAGGTCCCGAGTTTCTGCACTTGGGTTAGTCAAGGTCCCGAGTTTTTGCACTTGGGTGTCTTCTCCCCTTCCCTTCCCAATCTCCTTGGACTGAGCTAAAGATCTAATGGCCAGAGGAGATCTCGGTCAACATCGGGCTTCAGAGAAGCAGTGTTCACCTGCAGGCCACCAGAGCTGACTGCAGAGGAGATGCAACCTGATCACTGGCAGGCCTGGCCGGGTTGTTGGATCTCTCAGGAAGTGCCGTGAAATGAAGGTACCACCTTGGAAACCACAAGACACCCTCCCTGAGCCCTCCCCTCCCCCAAGAGGCCTGGTCCTCTGCTTCCCTCCCTTCCCTTCAACCAGACAGCCAGACGGTCAAGGTCCATGTCTGCAGTACTGGGGAATTCTATCCTTTGAAATAGGCCCCTCTCTTCCTGGAGGAGCAAATAGTTCCTAACAGGACCTGTTTGCAGTGAGAGATGAAGCTGCAAACACAGGCCTCTTCAGGCCAGACAGAGCCTCCTTGTCTTGGGGGTACATCAAGGCCACGGGTGCAGTGCTTGGGTTTCCCACCAGCCCTCGGGGCTGCGTGCTGACTAGGGCCCTGTGTGTAGAGACCAGGAGAGACAAAAGCCTTTTCACTTCCCAGGGCTTGGCATTCCTCTCTTGACTACCCGCCTCTCCCACAAACACACCCTGGCAGTGAGCTTGCCTCTTCAGGGCCTTCAGATTGCTTGGGCAGGAGTGGCCACTCAGAGTGCCTGCAGGGAAGCCATGCCCTCAGAAGCTCCCGCACCTTCCCTGAAAGCCAATGCCAAGCATCCCCCCAGGGAGAGGGTGTAGTATAGGGGTTGCTCCCCAGCATGAGCCGTGGGTGTAGGCAGACCTGGGTTTAAATCCCAGCCCTGCCCCACAAGTACTGATCTGGACTATTGGCTAGGTGTCTGAAATCTGGGCCTTGGTTTCCCGTTTTAGAAGATGAATATATATAGCTATAACGGGCATTATTGGGTTCATTGACAAAAAGGTAAATTATTGTATCAGCATTAATTGTCCTGACATGAATAACTCAGCTGTGGTTCCCTAAGAAAATGCCCTCGTGTATAGGAAAGGCAAACCATGATGTGTGTAACTTACTCTCAAATGGGAAAAAAATACAACCTATGGATACAGACATAGTGTGTAAATGGTAAGGCAGAAGTGACCCAATGTTAGCAGTGGCTGAATCGGGTGAAGAGCACTCAGTACAAGAAGCCCCTTACTAAGTTGCTTTGGATGGTGATGGGAAGAGGTCCCCTCGCCCAGATAAGCAGCATGCACAAGGGTGTAGTGACCACAGGTGCAGGCTCACAGCAGGCCCTGATGTGTTGTCTGTAGGAGCTTCCTGTCCAGGGGTAAAGGACTTCCACTGGGTCCCTGTCCTAAAACCATAACCACAGGGAATTCAAGGAATCCAGCCCTTCCCTTCCCTCCAAGGCCAGTTTGTCAAGTAAGGCGGCAGATTAGGAGAAGGAAATTTTTAAACAAATCCCATCCACACTGGGGGAGTTGACACGTCCCTGGCATTCGCCCCTGGTGTGGGGTTGTCTTGTGGCTTTGCCAGCTGTGGGATTTGGAAATGGAGGCCTAGTCTTTCTGGTGTGAGCAGCTGGGCACAAGGGGGCCTCTGAGGCTTCTCACAAGCACAACTCTCTGTGGAAGATCCTGCTCCGTTTCTTGCCTGCTGATCCCATTGCTGTCTTCAGTTGCCGATAGAAACAGTGGCAGTGCTGCCATTGTGAAAAGTGGTTGTTGGGGGCAGACTCAGGGCTAGACTTGCAGGTGTTCCTTCCTCCAGACTTTGCCACCAAGGCTGCCCTGTGAAAAGCACTTGGGGAGGGTGCTTTTCCTTCCCGTGTGAGTGCTAGGAGCATTCTACCATAAAGAGGGGTCTTAGCTGGTGGTGTGGAGACAGCTGGAGCAAGAGGCCAGGCCACCGTGAGGACCACCTGTTTCTGATGACTGCAGGGAGCCTGGCAGGCCGCTCTGGGGCTGCAGTGGGAAGGGGAGCACCAGGTCCTGCCCTCTTCCCTATGTAAGAGCAGCCCTCCATGCCCACTGCCCAAAGAACCCAGACAGCCGAATACCAGGGTACAAGTAATGTGTCCCCTGCCCTGCCTGCTCACAGCCCTTCATTGGTCTCATACGAGCGCCGTCTCCAAGATGGCACCTACTGTCTTGGCCTCCTGGTATTCATGCCCTTGTGCATTTTCCTCCCACAAGGGATCTAGGCTGGCCCAGTGGAACCAGTAGATGGTGGAAGTGGCTTGGGGTGAATCCCAAGTCGAGGTTAGGAGGAGCCTTACAGCTTCTGCCTGAGTCGTTCCAGAATGCTCGTGCTTGGGACGTTCCCTGTTCCCTCGCAGTTCTTAGCTGCCACGCTGTGAGAGGACCACATGCCCTGGAGAAGCCGTGGGTGGTGCCCCTGTCAGCACTTGGGCTCCAGCATAGTCGAGGTTTTCCCTGGCTTCAGTCCTGGCCACCATCCAACCACAGCTCCGTGAGAGACCACAGTGAACTCAGAACCACAAGGAAGAATGATCAATGGTCGCTCGAAGCCGCCGAGCTTGGAGCAGTTGATAATCTGGAACGTGTGGATAGCCAGAGGACCCGAGTCCATGACCAGGGCCCAGGAGTCGGCTGGTTTCTCCCAGTTGGTGTCCAACTCTACCCCCCGGTTATCATGCCAAGTTCTCTGGCTTTTCCCCAGGGAGGAAAACCCAAATGTGGTTTAACTCCAGAGGCTGCTGAATGACAAGCCCAGAGGTAGTGAGGGGCAGTTCGGTGTGTGAATACTTGCATTCATCTTCAGAGAACAAGACAGGCCGTGCCGGCTCTTTTTCAATAGAATGAGTGGAGTGCTCTCAGAGGTAGAGGCTGACCTTGTTCATCATCGTGTCCCCCAAAGCCTCACTCTTACCAGGCACAAGTTCCTCTGCATGGTTGAATTAATTTAGCCTGGACCTCTAGGAGGAGGGGGGGCAGTGTGGGCAGGCCTTCTGGTCCGGAGAAATCTTTTGAGAAGCCTTCAGTACAGGCCAAGCGCCCTGCTGTGACCGCTGCCTCTCCCTGTCGCTCAAATGCCCAGGAAGGGCCTGGGGTCCCCCAGAGAGTGCGTATGCCATGGCCTCTGGCCTCAGGGAGCACTTACCATTGACACAGCAGGTGGTTGACAGAACTCTTGTGGCCGGTGCTGCCCAAAGCGACACCAGCAGAGATAGAGCAGAATTAAACAGAGCCGCCAGCCCTGTTCGCTGAGAGGAAGAGTAGGTGGGTTTGTTTAAAATACTCCCATTACAGTCAGTTAACCTTTATGTTCCCTAAATGAAAATTGTATAAACCTGAAATTTTCGTTGATCAGGTTGCCTAGGAACCAGCAGCAGGTTTTCATAAGACAATGGAATAGATTGTCACCGATAGGGCTATTAGGAAGCAAGCTGGTTAGCAGTATTATTCCCCATCCTGGTGTTGGCGTTAGGTAATTATCTCTCTGCCTGTGCAGGGCACGCCCACCTTCCCAGGCTGGGGCAGGTTCACGCAAATAAGATTCCTCAGCTGCCTTTCTCTCTCTGAATCCCTGGAGTCCCGGAGCAAATCACCACCCCTAGGCTTATAAAAGAAACCTAAAAGAGCTAATCTGGTGAATTTATTTATTTTTAATTACCTTTCCTCCTTGTTCCCCTACTTGCAGCAATAATACCCTAGTAGGCCTATTGGTGACAAGCTATTGCATTATCTTATAAAAACTTGGAAAGTAAATATCCAAAAAATTTACAGTGGTAACTTTTATTTAAAAGACCATCCTGAGACACTTCAGTATGTCTTTTTAGTATTTTTTTCTCCATTATATGCATTTTTTTGTTGTCCACAAAGTCACGGTAATTTACAGTTACAAATCAATCTCATCTTACCGTTAGGGTGACCAGCTGTCCTGGTTTGCCTGGAACTAAGGGTTTCCTGTATCCGTTCTGTTTTCCAGTGTGCTTTTCTATGGCTGTGTGGCCTTCTATCAGTGTGGATGAGCCAAAATCAGCTTAACCAATTTTTTCAGAACTTTCGGGAGATTTTTTAAATTACTATTATAAACTGTTACTTCTGGTGAACAGCCTCATCAATGTGTGCAGTATAGATTCCTACAAGTAGGATTGTTAGGTTAAAGAATGTGCACATTTATAGGTTTTGATGTATCATTTTCTGATATGTATCAGAAAAATATGTTCCAATTCCTATCCCTGTTCCCCATACCTTCATGATCTCTTACTCAAACAGTCCTTTATCACTGCCAATCTGATAGGTGAAAAATGTCTTATTTGGAGAATGTGTGCTTCTTTACTCTTGTGGTCACTGTCAATTTGTAAATTTCCTGTTCATGTCTTTTACCCATTTCTCTTTTGGATGCTCATCTCATCTCTTCCCATCTCCTAATTACTCTTTGTATTAACCACATTGGTCATTAGTCATGTGAACCATTTTTTTAAACAATATATACTGCACACAGTTTAGCTAGCTCTTGACATCTCAGGCATGCTCTGAGCAATAGCAGTCTTCTGAGTCACAGCAAAACCTCATATCTCTTATACTAAGTGTAGTTTTTGCTTCTATACCATGTCCCCAGACTGCTTTTTTTTTTTTTTTTTTTTTTTGTGGGGGCGAAAGGGAGTTGATGGAGATGGAACCCAGGGACGCTCTACCACTGAGCTATATCCCCAGCTCTTTATATTTTTTATTTTGAGACAGGGTCTTACTAACTTGCTGTAATCCTTGAACCTGTAATCCTCCTGCCCCAGCCTCCCAAGTCTCTGAGATTACAGGTGTGCACCATTGTGCCCTGCCCGAGACTGCTTTTTAAATGAGATGCCTGGTTCCTTTTTCCTCTGTCATTGCCAGGCTGCCGTGCTGTTACTGTTGCTATAAGCGTCCCTGCCTTCCTCTGCCATAGCCTATCTTCATCAGCAGTCGGGTAGATCACCAGCTAACAGTGCTTGTTAAATTTGTCCTTAAACTCAAAGAGCAAGTAAGCCCTGAGCAAGGACTTGAGGTGCCCTGGTAAAATGGTGTAGGAACTTTATCAGGCCAAAGCAATATTTGCCGAGTCATATTCGTATAGTTTAGGTTGCTAAATTAAGTGACCTCTGGGTGTGCACTTATAGGAATAAAACATTTTAGAGGCAAAAGATAGAAAAGATGAGCAACTGCTTGAAGGTGTAGATGGAAAAAAAAAAAAGAGACCCTATAATCCAGATGATCAGGATCAGTGTTTAATTCTATGACGGCCCTCAGGGGAGCAGTGATGTGGGTTTTATGGAAATGGCAGCATTGCTAACCTAGAAATTTTGAAAGACCTGGGTTCTAGGCCCCCACCTCCTGGAGATGGCTTTCAGCAGGATACCCAAGCCTTCCAGTGCTTGGCTTTCTGATCTATGAGATAGAGCTAAGACTGAGCGGCCTGTCTACTTTATAAGAGAGAGAATCTGATGGCTTGATGGGAAGATCCCTGGCCTGAAGAAACATCAGAGGAATTTGTACAGAGGGCCCAATGACCGCGAAGGCTGGTGATTATTGCTGTTTGCTCACAGACATATCCCTCAGCCATTGGTGGCCTCCTTAACTGTCATGCTTTCTGCACAAGCTTCCATCTGAGCTGGCCTGTGTGTGTGTATCTTTAGCTTATGTCCTTGCTGCCCTTCCAGAACCTAATTTCATCCTTGTAGGTTTTTCCAAAGTAGGGTTTGCACAAGTGGTGCGTTTTCTTAAATATTTATTTTGCAGGCCATTTACTCACCTCGGCAAGGCTATTTTTACAGTGAGTAAGGAGCAAGGCTAAAAATAACTTCGCTTGTAACCAGATCGGTTCTGCATTTGACATTTACGTGGAATTCATTTGCATCTCATTTGTTCGCCTCTCTGTTTAACAGGTAGAATGTAAGAAAGCTCAGCCGAAAGAAGTCATGTTCCCACCTGGGACAAGAGGCCGGGCCCGGGGGCTGCCTTACACCATGGATGCGTTCATGCTTGGCATGGGGATGCTGGGTGAGTCTAGACAAGTGACTGGGGGGTCACAGTGGACCGGGAGGGCTATGGAGACCTGTAGGCTCACCTGGGTCCCCTATCTGTTGGGCAGACTGTCTGAGCCTCAGTTTACCTGTCTAAGCCTGTTTTCTTATATATAAATGAGGATAATCACTCCCCTTCAGGACAATCATGATGATCCGATGAGCCCACCTGTCAGTCATCCTGCCCCAGCCGGCTCATAGGGTACTTGATACTGTTTCCTCTTTTTTCCACCCTTTCCTCAAAAGGAGAACAGGTCTCTCCCTTCGGGAGTTCTTCAGACCTCTGGGCTCCTGGTGGGCTTAGCTTGGGTGGGCTCAGGCTACATTTTCTAAAACTTAGGAGAGGAGGTGGTGAGGGTGGGCGATAATCCTGTCTATTTAAATGATTAACATTTTCCTCTTGGGATATCAAAATTTGCATTTAAATGGATGTTTTAAATAGCCTGTTTTACTCTTTATTTGCAAAAAAAAAAAATGATGAAAGACAAAGTGTGTTTGTTCTGACTAAAAATGATCTCTCCTGGCTTTTAGAGAAATTGAGTTGCATATTATGCCCCTTTCCTTAAAGGTATCTCTGTCCGTCCTGCGTAGATAATTGAAAATCTCACCGCTTAAATGGCATGAAAGATGGAGAAAGCCGGGGCATGCGTAATGGTGTGGGTCGCAACAATAATTAGAAATTTCAAGGCGAGAGAACGGTATTTTTGTGCAAGTTATTGTGTGTCGGGAAAATACTAATTAAATGGGATAAATGGTAGTTAATGGTAAAATTCCATTCAGGCACATGAGCGGTCTAGTTTATCTTATAAAGAATCACATCTCCTTGTCTGAGAAAATAACAAGGGCAGGCATAGCTATTTTGATGAACTTGAAAAAATGGAGAGGGATGCCATCGAGAATATTAAAAGTGGCCACGAGGCTACTTTTTCTGAAATTGATTTTTTTAAGATTTAACGGACTTTCCAAGAAAAAAAAATCTATTATAATTCTCTAAAAAAATTGGGCAGATGATTCTGAAAACTTATTTTGGAAGAAGAAATAGGTGAGAATAAATACAGAGAAATGAGAGTTTGGTTAAACTGGTGTTTAACCAAATACCAGAACATAGCACAAAGCTGCAATAATTAAAGATGTGGTACACAAGATTGTATTCAACTTAGGATGACTTGACTTAGGAATTTTCTACTTTGCAATGGTGAGGAAGCAGTATAGATCCTTGGAAACTATGCTTTAGATTTTGAACTTTGCTCTTTTGCTGAGCTTGGCATCTGTCAAGGTGATGGAGGCAGTAGTGAGTGACAGCTCTGGCCGGCCTCGCTGTCTGTCAGGCTAGGAAACAGTGGAGACTCCGCATACTGTGTTGTTAAGCCCAGGTGTTCAGTGGGTTAGGTGTGTTCAATACATGTTCAACTTACAATGTCAGGATGTAACCCCATCGTAAGTCGAGGAATGTATGGAAATACGAAAACTTGTTGATTAAAAAAGTTAAAAAGCCTAAAATAAATATTTTCTATGTGAGAGTAATTGTTATTTTTTAAAATCAGTGAGAACCATTTCCCGGTTGCAATATGAAAATTGCTTAGCTCTTGCTTTAAAAAATAATTTTTATTTGGTCTTCATCTGATGTCATATGTCAGAAACACTCCACATGAGGTACTGATTTTCAATGCTGAAATCAGACTTTAAGAGAAAAAGAGCTGATGGCATTACCATCTGCTGACTTTGGGAGTCTTGAATTTGAAATGAGCATAAAGGCCTTAGGGCGTGCATAGGGGATTTTCTGGGGTCCAGATCTTCAGACAGTGCTCCACCTAAGTGGGACTTGACCATCTTAGCATGCTGGAAAAGAAGGCACTGGTTTTTCTTCAGGGAGAAGCAGAGGTGTCAAGCAGAGCCAGCTCCATTCATGTAACTGATAAAAAGCAAAAGCCCAGCCACATCCAGCATCCCCAACTCTGAGCCACCTCTCCACCGACACCCTGGCCTGAGTCCCCACATGGACGAACACCAGGGCTTCATCGTGGGAGCCTAGGTAGAGCAGGAGGCATTCACCAGCAGGTTGTCTGTACTCCCCGACTGCAGGCCCCATCCTGGGTTGGGGTGGGGTGCTGGGGTTGAACTCAGGGCCTGTGCATGGTAGGCATTTGTTCTGCTGCTGAGCTGTGTCCCCAGCCCTCACCCGGGTAATAATTTGCCCAGGGCTCCCTAATACCTTATTAATAACAGCTCCCAATTTGAGTGCATACTACTACAACTTGGTGATTAGAGGACACACATTTTTGCCTCCATATTTTAAACACTTCTGTGGACCCATTTGCAGTCCATGTGATAAGAGAGCATCATGCAGTTTAATTACCAGCACATTCTTTTCTTTCTGAATGATACGTGAAGGTGTATCTTATTAGTCATGGCATCTAGGATTTAATAAAGTCCAGTAGTCCATGGTTAAAAAACTTATGTGACTTGTGTTGTGGCAGTTGCAGCCTCTTCCTCCAGCCCCAGCCTCCACCCAAGGAATTTGCCAGAAGATGGCTACTCAGGGATGATCCAGAGATCCACATGCTAGACTCCAGGCAGCACCAGCTCCGAGCCTCTTGAATTCCCAGCCACTATATGAGGTGTCCAGATGCCTGCAGAGCAGGGTCTCCTAAGAGGTCCCAAAATGTGTCCCCAGACCAGGAACCAGCTCAGGCTAAAGTACAGGAAGAGTCATCTGGTGAATGCATGCACTTGGGGTCTGGCTGGCCTGTCACATCTCCAGGCAGCCCAGCACCTCCCACCCAGCCTCCTCCAGCACTCTCCCTGCAGCCTCCCTGGCTGCTCTCAGTGAGCACAGTGGTTCAGCTCCGCACTGAGCCTCTCGGCTTGCTAGGCTGTGATGCTGCCACCATTGTGCTGCAACCAAAGCCCTTAAGTCCCTCATCAAAGATGGCTTCCCTTGGCTTCTTCCCTCTATAGTGGCAGTGTGACTTCAGCAGAGTCTAATCCTTGGGTAGGGTGCCTGACGTCCGTGGATCACACCAGTCACCACCTCCATGGTGCACTGTTCGCATTGTCACTCCTGGAACCGGTGCTGTCACCACCCTCAACAGTGTGGCTGATGAACTTGGCTCCTGCAGAAAAACATGTTTTTTTAAAATTCATCAGTGAATGGAATGAGATGAGGTATCAGGGCCTTAACCTCCTTGGGAGGGATTGTTTATTTTTTTGTTTATTTATTTTTTGGCAGTACTAGGGATCGAATCCAGGGTTGCATTACCACAGAGCTACATCCCCAGCCGTTTTTCTTTTCTTTTTTTAATTTTGAGATAGGGTCTTACTGAGATACCCAGGCTGGCCTTGAACTTGTGATCTTAAGTCAAACTATGAACCATTAAAATTTATCCCTTCAACAAGTTATTTCCTGAGTCCCTATTAAGGGCCAGGACACCATTCTACACACTTAGGGAATAAGCAGGGAACAGGGCCTCTGATCCCAGGACGCTGACGTCCTGGTGAGAAATCTGAGACCATCAGTATACTGATCTATAAATGACTTGGATACTGTTGAACTACTTTACAAATATCCCTCACAAGATTTCCTCATGCTTTGGGAGGCCTCATGAAAGGGGGACCGATGAGGTGTAGTTGTCCAGTTATTCATTTGTGATCTCTCTTGATATGGCTGCAAATATCCTCTGGGAAAACCTCCACTGGTTTGGGTTTCAGCTTTCACAGCTTTTGATAGAATTGTGGAATAATCAGCCCAATGGGAATTTCTTACAAAGAATGTAGGCGAGAAGAGAAGACAAGGGTCATCCTAGGCCCTGTCCCCTGCCTTGGAGCCAGACAAAAACCAAAAGCCACTGTGCCCCTTAGAGAAGGTGTTTCTGCAGCCCCTGAGACTGTCCCACTGCCTTGCAGTCGCAGCGGCATCCACAGTTATCTGGGAGTCTCCACTTTTTCTTTTTTTTTTATTTTTTAATATTTATTTTTTAGTTATTGGCAGACACAACATCTTCGTTTGTATGTGGTGCTGAGGATTGAACCCGGGCCGCACGCATGCCAGGCGAGCGCGCTACCGCTTGAGCCACATCCCCAACCCTCCACTTTTTCTTAATGAAAGTGGACTTAATAAAAGCAAACACTTGATTGTTGATATATCTGATTCCTCTTGGCCTTCTCTGCCCTCCGCCCCATAATCCCACTGCTTTTAACTCTCTTGGCCTTGTTGGGCACATACTATTTATTTAACGTGTTGGTAGAGAAATAGCACATTGCTGAGGCGTGCAGAGCAGCTTCACCCTGGCAGGCCCAGGCATGGAGAGATACTGTTGATGGGCTAACCCTTTAGCCAAAAGCATTCTTAGGCACTCTTATACCAGGAAGCACCCATGAAATCCCAGCCCAGTGTTCCCCAGCATTAAGCTCCATCTGAAGTAAAAGCAAAATGTAAATCAATCATCCTTGATTGAGTAGGGCTGAGGAGCCATGATCTGCTGGCATTCGCTAACACATCAGGAGACCAGCAGGAACTTAGTCACACCTCGAGACTCGTTTATAATTTCAGGTAGGATTTGTCTTTCCTAAAATTATCTGTTTGGGCCATTCCCAAGTAGGTCTCTGTTTGTTCAGCTGTTTTCTGGTGGACAGAGGAAGGTCAGAATTGTGCCGCTCGTCCCTCTAGAGCAGTGCGGTCTAATCCAGCTGTGATGGTGGGAACCTCCTGTGTCTGCACAAGCCAACGCGGTGGCCACTAGTCTGATGTGCATCCTCACTGTTGCACTTCAGATGTGACTTATGCAATGAAGGAACTGATATTTTCATTAGATAAAAGTTTTAATTAAATTTTAATTGCATAGCACAGGTCTGGAGGAGCCCTTGCCACTCAGGATGTTTCCAAGGGCCAAGCATCTTTAGAGACTTTGGCTTTTATGTACTTGCCTAGGAAGAACTCTGGGCACTTGATGTTTTGTCTGCCTGCAGACTTCATGGAGTTGATGTGATGCTCCAGGCAATGTTCCGGACGTCATACAGCAGATGTCACACTGTGGCAGTTCCCTGGATAAACAGCCCTAGTCTCTGGTCTCTTTCAAGTCAGTGGCTTGATGGGAGCAGTTTTCCATGACTGAGTGGCTGAGTAGCAGAGCCAAGAACAGGATGAGTCATAGAATCATCTAGAATACAAGCATTTCTTCTTCAAGATTTGGAGCAAAGATCTAGAGCCACAATCTTGAAAACCTTTCCTGCATTCCCAAAATGAGTCCCAAAAGGAGCCCCTGGGCACAGCCAAATTCTGTTGTTGATTGCTGATTTTGCTGCCACAATGGAAAGCCGATCTGCAAGAAAGGTGGTCATCCAGGCAGAAGGCTTGATTTTTTTTACTTTAGTGACAAGAGATAATTACTGTGGGATTGATCAGGCGGCCAGAGTACTGGAGCAAATAAATTGTGCAGTGGCCAGTGCGGGAGGGGCCCGGCTGCTAATGGAAGTGGCGGCTGGGTCATCCCGCTGTAATGGGGCTTGATGGAGCGTCCATGGGTCTGCAGTAATGTGCTATTGATATGCAGCCAGCCAATTTCCCCCGTGTGGCTGGGGCTGTGAGCCGTTGGAGCAGAGCTGGGCTGCACAGCAGTAAATGAAGAGGAAAATTGAAGTAATGTTGTATTATAAATTTATAATTTCATCTGCCTGACCTCGAGGGTGTTCAGGGATGGGGGCATGGAGATGAGATCCCCCACTCTGGCAGGTGCCAAATTCTCATCTTCCTCCTTCAGGAGACGATGGTATGGACCTGTCTGGAAAGAGTGGGGTGAGGCCCAAAGTTGGGGTGAACTTGACCACACTTTTCTTTTTTCCTGTTGGAGACTTTTGGGTATGCCAGGAAGAAAGCATGTTTTAATCAGGTTGTGCGAGTGGCCTGAGTACAGGGAGGCACTGGCCCTTCTACCGTCCTCTCCCACACCAAGGGAAGGTGACACATGGGCTTATGCTTTTGCTGTCAGATTAACACTAAAATATTTAAGACCCCCAGCTCTAAAGTTAGAAGCAAAGGAGCCATTTTTCATTAGGAAAGCCCTTAGGCAGCAGTGATTTGGCTGTTTGCATATAATCCGTTTATCAATATTGTTGAAATAATGGTATAAGAAATCTAGTGCTGAAAGATCTGATTTGATAGCAGGTGATTAATTTGGAAGAGAATTGAATTGCCCAGCCATGAAATAAATAACCAAGGAAGGAGTCATTTTGCGTGCATCTATTTAAGGCATCTAGCTCTGGCTGCTGTCCCTTTTCTTCTCTTACTGCTCCTTCAGGACCTGAGCTCAGGGTCCCCCTGGGCTCCTCCCTTCAGAGAACAGTCAGTGCAAAGCTTCTGGGCCATTCCATCTCATCTGTGCATGAAACACCATGCACTGGGAAATAGCGGCCCAGGAGCAGAACAGGTAGCCAGGTCCCGTTGGAAGACAGTTCACTGAGCCCATGGGTTTGATGTGACTACAGATTTGGAGAGACTGAAGCAAGGCAAAGACACCATAATTGGTCTCCGTTGAGAATTTGCGTATCAGTGCTGCAGGAGACCTGCAAGACTTTTCTACAGGTGGCAAAACTCAGGCTCCAAAAGAAAAGGGAAGACCCATCTTTGTGTCAGGCTGGAACAAAAAAATTCTCTAGCTGGGGCAACTTGAGCAGCTTTTGAACAATAAACATTTATGACTGTTCTTGGAGGCTGGAAAATCCACGGTCAAGGCACTGGTAGATTCCATGTCCATCAAGGGCCCATTCTTCATAGACAACACTTATTGCTGGGTCCTACTTATTGGAAGGGGTGAGGGTCTCTGGGGCCATTTATGATGCTCTAGTCTGTGACCTAACCATCTCCCTGAAACCCCAGATCCTAATACTGTCCTGTTAAGGGTTAGAATTTCAACATAGGAATTTGGGGGGACACGAGCATTCAGATCGTAGTAACCCCCAAGAGCACGGTCAGGCCAGAGGCAGGAATGAATCTGTCCTCTGACTCCTAGACCTGTAAGGTCCTGTTCTGGGTTGGACAACAGGTCCACTGGTCACAGGCAGAAGCCACAACACCAACATCCACAGGGAGGAGAGGGACAGTGGGTCCTGTCCCAGGATCTCTGAGGCACAAAAACACTGAATGGGCAGCAGGAAGACCAGTCAAGTCTTTGACTCATGATGGCAGAGTGAAGAAAGATGGAATTTTTGGTAACCTTTATAAGGTCAGAAAGTGTTTGGTGTGATATGTAAGATTCACTGAGGAGGAAGGTGACAAGGGCTTGCATTGAGGGGTGTTGTTTAAGGTCACACTGAGAGAACCTGGAGTCTGTTCTAAATCCACCCATCAAAGTGACTTCTCACCAGTGTTTTGGTGGCAGACAACAAGCAGCGAACTATAAGCAACAAAGGAGATTCTTGGAAGGTGCATGGGCAGTGCTCCCAGATTGACAGGAAGGTGGAACAGGACTCAGGAGACAGGCAGGAGCTAGAGGAGCTATTGGTCAAAGCTCCAGCCCCAGCCAATGGTTCAGCCCAGGAATGACCTGGTCAGGCAACCACCACTTCCACCTCTGGTTGCTGGATCCTGCAGCTGTGCCAGGGTAAATTCTGAGCCACCCCCTTCTTTGCCCACTGCTCAGTAGCAGATCCCAGGGAAGACTTCCACTGGTCCAGGGCCCAGTTCACCAGCTGCCTCCCAGCCACCCAGCTCCAAGCTGGAAGGAGGCATCGGGCCTCTCACCAGGTCAAGAGGGTGGAGGCTCAGGTCCTGGGCAGCCTGAAAACAACCACAGACATCCACCTTGGAGGACAAAGCAAAAGTCTGGCTAGTGGTTATGGGGAGCCGTGGTGACATTTTAAGAGCATGAATGACCTAAGTTGATCATACACCCAAGTGGAGGGAAGTAAAAGGGAACCTGGTGGGGCAGGGACAGGAAATGGCCCCAGATCTCCTGTGGCCAGTGAAACCATTTTCACTGGTCTCCAGTCCAGGGAGGCTGCACCAACCTTCACTGTAGCCAGAGTGAAGAGGCAGGAATATGAGCAGCAAAGTCCTGGTGCTAAGGTGACATCTCGTGAGGGCGTTAGTAACACTGGACAAGGTCCCATCTGCATCAGGACTTACCAGCAGGGGTTTCTCTGCACCCCATGCCCAGCCCAGCAGCAGTTTCCCCAAGTACCCACCCACGGATAGTCACCTGTAGATCATCTGCTGAGACGAGGATCTGGAAAAACTGACCACTGTGAAATGCTCATGAAGACACGTGGCCTGAGGCTTCTGAGTTGGGGCCATACTTTGTGGTACACATGTTGATATAGCCAACCCCGCTTCTCAAGACTCTCAAAGACACTGATGCCACCGTGGAATGTCCATGCTGGTTAAGTGGGTCTCTGGGCTCCTCCCTCCCCCTGGCCAGGGCTCATTAAGCCCAGCATTTTCCACAAGTACAGGGTTGATCTCGAAGTTTATTCACTAAACTGTGATCCCTGGGTACCCGTGACCTGTTTGGTGCTGGCCCTACTGTCCACTACCCTGGGAAGAGGCATTACAAGGACTTTAATCTCCTACTGTCAACAGCTTTTAAAGCAAAGTACATTGAGGGTAAGCTCTCCAAATGTCAGAGCCAGGCGCAGGCCCCATGTTTGGTGCTAATGTATGACATTTACTCTGCAGGTTTGAGAAAGTGCATGGTCTTTGGGAAGCCTGGCTGCCCAAATATGGGTTAATTACCAGCAGGCCGACAGCAGCACCCCCAGCCACAGGAGAGAGGTGGCCCAGGTCCTGGGTAAAGACCTCCCCAGAGACAAATCATTCCGTGAAGGAAAATAACTCAGGCTTTTCCTTATGACCATCCACCCTGGGATGTACCCAGCTCAGAGGCAACTAACAGCTCTCTCTTTCTGTGTTCAAGGTTATCCCAACTTTGTGGCAACCTATGGCCGAGGCTACCCCGGATTTGCTCCTAGCTATGGCTATCAGTTCCCAGGTGAGTTACTTGGGTGCCCGGGGTGTTGGAAACTTGGGAGGTGGACTGCATTTGGGAGGAGGAAGGAGAACCCTAAAAGAGAACACGACACATACATGCCTCCATTGAAGAGATGCCCTATGTTTGTTGACTTCTGAGTTCACTGGAGCCCAGGGTCAAGGGGCCTCAGGATTTCTGATGAACTGGAGTGCTTCATTGGTGCTGGGTATTTGAGAATAACAGCTTTTAAATGCAAAGGAAGAGACCAAGGCAGGAGACCCACCCCCTGGCTCCTTTATCTGAAGCCTGTTCGGGTCTCTTCTCCCTGGGGACTGAACTCCAGGCCCAGGATTTTCTTTCACCCCCACTACCCTGTTGCCTGCTCCCAGTCCCTGCATCCACATGCCTGAGGTCCTGCCCTTCCTTCCTTCCTCCTCTCCTCCTCCAGCTTGACTCTGGCCACCGAGGCTCGGGAGCCTTCTGGAGTATGTTGGTGGTGTTCTTCTGGGGTTAGGGCCTGCTGTCCATCCTGGATAGGGCTGGGTGGAGTCCCCTTTCCTCTCTCTGGGCATCAAAAGCTGGAGGCAGAGTGCACGGTGATGCCCATTCACACATCTGGGCTGCTGTGGCTTGAGGTAGCTGGCAGGCCTGGGGCCAGCCTGGGGCCAGCCAGGGTGGGCATGGTCGATGGGGAGGGGCTCGGGGAGGATGCTGAAGAAGTGATATCTTATGGGGCTTTGTTTTTCCCTACAGAAATGAGCCCACCTTCCCCAGACTCAGGGTCTAGATGAGAGTATATCGGGGTGCCTGAGGGTGTAAGGGACGAGGTCAGCTGAGGAGTGTAGAAGAGCTCAGCACAGTCTTGTCCTCTGTGGGCTCTCTGTTGAAGGGAAGGTGCCACCCAGGAACTGGACATCTGGGGGAGTTTCACTCCAGGCTTGTGGCCTCGCCTTGACTTGGCCACCTGGGAGCATCAGGCTCTAAGCACAACAGGGAACAAAGGGAGCAGAGATGTGACCTGGGTGGGCTGCTCTGAGGCTGAGGGGCAGGAGGGCAGAGCGCTGGCTGGGGCGGGGGGTTGCCCTCAGCCCACACTTGTGCGTGGGGAAAGGGGCGGGGGATGGAGGCATTTAGGACACTTGGAGCTACACGCTGTGACCTTCCACCCAGGATGGAAGCCCAGGTACTTGTCCTGGCTGTGACACTGACTGGCCTGGTGTCAGTGGCAGGTCATTCAGCTTCTCTGGGTCTCACTTCTCTTCTCTATGAACAAAGCATTGAGAGGGGTCTTTGGGCCTGTGTACCCCTCCAGCTGTGCGGGTCACAGGCCAGGAGAGGGCTAGAGCAGCAGGAGGTCTGGGGTCAGTTGTGTGAGTGGGTTGGCTCCCTGAGGTGTCCCCTGGGGCCAAGGGAGTTTCCCTGTCTGGGAGGGACCCTTAGCAAGAATCCTTGGCCTCCCAGGGGAGGCCTTCCCTATAGCCTGCAGCAAAGAGGGGCATGGCCCAGAGGCACCGCCGGGAGAGGAGCCAGGCTCAGGCAGCTTTTCCCCTGCAGGTGGGGACGCTGAGGCACAGGGAGATAGCAAACCCTGTCCAGCGGGGTCCCTGCGAGCCAGAGGCAGGGCCAGGACTTGAAGCCAGGCAGTGCACCCACACTCCACCATCTCTCTCACATCCATTTGCCCACGATGGAAACACCAGCCACTGAAATTGAGATTTAAACTAAACCAAATTCAGTTCCTCAACCACACTGGCCATATTCCAGTTACCCAGTAGCCACGTGTGGCCAGTGGCTACCCATGGTATGGATTGGAAAACATTTCCATCATCACAGAAAGTTCTGCAGGACAGTACTGTTCCAGATCTTAATAGAAGAGTGGTTCCGATGCTGGCATGCTGTCCACACAAACGTGCCCAGCCTCCCTCAGCTCGGCTCCCTGGGAGTGCCGTCCTGATCTGTGCTCTTGACAGTCTGCCTCTCTTCACAGTCAGGTTGCCATTGCCCCTTAGTGTGTGCCAAGAGGGCAGAGTCAGGAGAACTTAGTGTGGAATCATTTGGGGAACAACAAAGTGGACCCCATTCTAAGGCCCCTGGCTCATCGGAGAGGCTACTCTTGGGGACCCTATGAGCCAGCTTCAGAAAACCTGGCAAGAAACTGTCTCCAGGACCTCCATCCCTAGTTCTGCTCCAGACAGACAGGCACGCAAGAGTGGCCAGACTGAAGGTGGGCGGATGCAGTGGGCCTCCCTGAGCCCAGCCCTTCACCAAAAGCAAAGAAGGCCTTGGAGCTGGGGGTCGAGTGGGTGATGCTCCCAGAGCTCATGCTGTTCCAGCTCCTGAGCTTAGTGCCCTGGCTGGGTCTGAATGGAACTGGAGGTGGACATGCAGGTGGACATGACTTTGTGACATTGCCAGCTGCTGCATCACCACCACACCATCCTGACCTGCTGTGGGGGGCCGTTCCCTCTCAGCTGCTCAGCTTTCCATGTCTCCATCCTTCCCATTCACACCCTTCTCTTAACCTAATAACCAGAAAAGGGCCCCATGACCACAAGCGTGAGCTACCTGCTTTCAGGAAGGGTGAGGGTGTGAGTGGCCTTGACCAGGGAAGTGGTGGCCCAGGGGCCCCTGTGGTTGAACTGAGCCACCACCACTCTTGGTGGAGAGCCAGGCCGGTTTCCCACTCCCAGCTCCCATCCTGCAGGAGCTGCCCCTTGTAGAGCACTTTTCTGCTGCAAGTCCCAGATGCCTCCCCAAGCAGATCCATGCTAACCACCCAGCTAGGGGCAGCCCACTGTGCTGCTCCAGTCAAGAGCCTGGTGGGTGCTTTCTCCCTCTGACCCCTTCCTTAGCAGCTGGGTTAAGAAAACTCTGGAATGTTCTGACCTCCCTCTCTCACCTCTGGCCTCTGTGGCACAGTGCAAAGCAGGGACCAGAGCTGGAGCAGCCCAGCCTAACCCTATCTGGTGGATTCTGTTGACCTGTCCCCGGACCCCAGGAATCCTGTGACTTTGTGACATTGCCCAGCTGCTGCATCACCACTAAACCATTTTCTCTGTGGTCTTCTCAGTATCCTCACTGTGTGCCCAATTCCCACCTCCAGCCCTGCCTTAATGCTGTGTGTGGACACCACACCCCCAAGCCCCTTCATCTCGGCAGGGCCACTCGAGGCAGCTAGTGAAGAGAAAGGAAAACAAACCCACCCAGGTCCCCGGGCTGCTGTGGCCTCCGCCCTCTGCTGTCACTCACACCAGTTAGCATTTAGGAAGATGCAGTTAATCCTTTTACAAAGCACCCTCCTTTTTACCTGCATTCACCCGCTCCAAATATCCATCTCCTCTGGTTGGGGGTCCACATTATCACTCTTTGCAACACATCATCCCAGGCCACACCTGTGCCCAGCTTCGGGACTCTGAGAACAGATAGGTGTTCCAAGGGGGCCAGTGCTAGGTGCCTTTAGTTGAGTGGGGAGTCGTTCTCTTGTGGCAAGGCTGGGTGTTGACCGGCAGTGTCTCTTCTTCCCATGCAAGGTGTCCATCCCAGCAGCCTCAGGATCGGTGTGCAGTCCGAATTGTGAGGAGTGTGATCAGTGGTCCCCTCATTCTGCCCATCCGGGCTTCTCATTTCAGTTTAATCTGTTAATTTCTGTTCTTATTTCACTTTGCAGACTATTTGCCGATTTCACAAGACATTATTTTTATCAACTAGCTCTTAAGAGAGGCATAGCAAATTGGGGTTTTGCCACCATTTCTAGAGAGAGGACACAGTCCGGGCCTGGGCCACCCCTGCTGCTGCTAGTGCCCACTGACTGAGACTCTATGTCCCTGCTGCCTGTTGTTTGAATGAATATTCTTTTTTCCTGTAATTTAATTCTTAGCAAAGACCTTGTTCCTTCACAGTTTTTTTTTTTTTTAACTTCTCCAGTCCCCTCCTGTTTGCCCCTGTACACATTGTGACCAACCCCACCCCCGGCTCCCCAGAATGTAATGGGGCCAAGGGAACTTCTCACAAACTTCGTAGAGACTCCTCGGGGGATCCAGGAAGAAGGTGTCAAGTGTTTAAAATAATGACAAAACAGGCTTGTTGGGACATTTCAGAGGGCTGTGGCTGTGTGACTCAGAGCATCTGTGTTCTCTCTGGTGGGCGTGGCAGTGAGCGCACACACAGACCCCTCTCTGAAAACGTGCGAGAAACGTAATCCGGAAGAGCAACTGTAACAGCTTGTCTGAGTGTCTTCCTTGTTTGGTGGCCAGTCTCTCAGTGACTGTCACCGTAAGAAGCATCCGTCTTTGAGAAGAGACAGTAGGCTTGCCCTGGCGCTGTATCGGGCACGCGGGTGCCAGTGCACACTGTCCTAGGCCAAGACGGGGCACTGAGGGTCCACCCTAATCAGGCCACATCTCAGGGCTGGTACCCCTGATGGTCACCCCCAGAAGGATCTTTTCCCATGATCCTGAGCCCCCCCCCCCATCCTCCCTTTGATATACACACCCTCTCTCTTGGGCTGAGGGCATACAGCTCGGCTGGACCCTCAAGAGTCACCCCTTTATGCTCCTAGTTTGTGAGAAATGACCTGTGCGCTTCCATTTGGTGCATCTGATGTGAGCGAATCCATACCTGTGCCTGTCCGTGTCCTTGAGAGCCAGCATGTGCATTTGGCTCATGTCATTAAAGATGCTTGATGTAAAAATTGGTTAGTTTCCTTTTATTTTTTCCCCCGGGCTTTTTCATGAGTATTTTTTTTTTTATCTGTGTGGATCTCCCCCCACCCCGCTCCTTATTTTGGTTTGCTATGAATTGCTTTGCTTTGGTGAACTTGTCCTCATGTGCTGGCCTCACAATGGCCTCACAGCCATTGTGAATTTTCTTCCATCTCTGTAAGTAGTTCATCTGTGCTGCTCCCTAATGACGTTTTATTTTTTCCCCCCTGTAAGCAACTGAGGTAGAAAAATAAATTGTTTACCATGGACATGCTGTGTGCTGCCGTCTCTTAGCCTGACAGTGTCCTGTTCTCGCTCTGGGGGAGGTGAATGCACTCAATAACCAGTACCACCGACAGCCCAGCCCAGTGCATGTCCACTCCCCCTGGCTGCCGCCTGCTCCCAGCCCTCCCTGCGCCCTGGTCCTCAAGAGCCCAGAGCTCTCCTGCTCAGGGCGATCCGCCCTTGAGCAGAGTGGCTGAGCTTCTGCATGCACCAGCTGCACGGTCCCGCCCCATGCCCCTTCCTCTGCCATCACTTCACCCCCAAATGAAAACGCCACTGGAATATCTGGAGCCCCTCACATCTGTGCGCCAGGGGTGTGTGCGCACTCATGCACGTGCTTGTGCACGGGGGCCCGCATGTGGGGGTGCAGGTCGCTTGCTTTCCTAAGTGCCCGGAGCAGTGCAGGCTGGAGGAGACACCTGTGGTGACAGTGTGGAATGTTGCTGGACATGAAGGTCGAAAGCTCATTTCCAGGTTGCACTTGGCCATTTAGGAGCCAGATGACTTTGAGCAAGTTGCATAACTTTTTAAGGCCTGAGATAAAGAAAGTGCCTGGTTAGTTAGGTTGTTAAAATTAAGGGATTGTGTGTATGTATAAGAGAGAGGAGAAGAGAATGTCCTTTTCTCCCTGATGATGCTCCCTGGGCCTGCTCAGCAGTGAAGGGTGTGGTCCAGGATCCCCAGTTAAAGCCAGAGAGTGGCTGGGACTTCTGCACACCCTATACCCTGGCATTCCTCACCCCGCCCTCCCCTTTCACTATCAAGCACTAGATTAGGAACCTGGTATCTGGCCCACTCCTTCAAAATGCTCACGGTGCAACTAAGGGAGAGAGAACCAGGCATCATGGGGCAGGTGCTCCGCTAGAGAAAGAAAAGTTCTTTGTGATATTCAGGAGACAAAGGCTGTCTACTTACCCAGTGGCCCCCTAGAGAAGGTGATGTAAGAAGTGGGTCTTGAAAATTTGTCTTGAATTGGCTGGTAAAGAAGGGAAAGAGGTATATCCCAGGCAGAGAAATGACATGCCTGGACATCAAATCAGATAATTTTAGGAAGGAAGCAAGGAAAAGACAAAAGTAATAAGTAATAATTATGGCTTAAACAAAATAAGAATTTGTTTCTCTTTCCTGTGTAAAAGGAGTCAGGATGTGGCTGCACAGTATTGGGGTCCTCGTTCTTTTTGTTTCTTGTCATTCTACCCTCTTCAGCGTAAGACTCTACCTCCTGGTCTAAGGAGGCTGCTCAAGCTCCAGCCAATCACATACTCTTCCCTTAGGAGTGTCCCTCTTTCCTTTAATAATACATTTTAAAGCTCATGCCTGACATTCTACTTATATCCCTCTGCTCAGAGCTGAGTCATGTGGCCAGTTTTAGCTGCAAGAAAGTGTCCAAAATGTCTCCATTCCAGGTAACAGTATACCTCACTAAAAACAGAAAATTCTGATACTGAGGAAGAAGAGTGGAACAGGACCTAGGGGACAGTCTCTGCTACAGTGTGTCCCAAGAGAGGACGCACTGCAGGTTGAGGGATCGTGAGCATGCTGGGTACTGGGAGCTACCGGAGAGTCTTGGAGGAGGCAGGGTGTAAGGTAGGAGTGAGCTGGGTCTCCTGTCGGGCTCAGGAAGTCAGAGTGGGTCCCTGAGGTGAAGCAGGAGGAGCACCTGGAGAGGGGGGATCTTGTCAGACCTCCAAACTAAGCCGGAGGATGTGGAGAGGCAGAGGCAGTGAAGAAGCTTCTGGGGGGGCACAGAATGTCCCTCTGTCCGCGCCCGTCTCCTGTCCGCTCCATCCCTCCCTCTCTTGGCCCCATTCCTGTCCCTGCCTTAGGCTGGCTAGTGGCCCTTTGGGATTTCCCACCTCTGCTGGGGACAGCAGGGTTAATGTAGCCCCGACTGCCTAGAAGTCTCAACAGCTGGCTGTGTGGCCTCAGCGACAGAGCACTCGGGGCAGCCTGGAGAGCTGGGCCAGCATCTCCTGGCCCAGGGCCTCCCCCTAAGACACTGTGCCCGCAGCAGGGGCCATGCAGTCACAGGTAGGGAGACCCTTCTCCAGCCAGCTTGGCCTGGGCTCTGGTTCTGGAAATGCCTGCACATGCCTCTGCCACTTCGGCGATGGAAGGCAGGCCTGGTGTCAGGTGCTGATGGGGTCTGGCTTCCCGATGGTTTCCCAGAGCACTGGCTGCAGACTGTGCAGGCGAGTCCTGGCTCAGCAGAGGAGGGCGGGGGTGAGCAAGCCAGGTAGCCACTGCCTCAGGACTCGGGGCCCGGCTGCGTCTATTTTGTCTTCCTTATTCCCATCTAGTGGCCGTTGCTTGTGTTGACCGACTTTCAGTAACTCCAAGAAAAAGACAGCCACCCAGTGTTTCCATGGAACCGTGGTCTGAGGGGAGGTGCCATCGCTCCAGGACATCCCGTCCCTCCGCAGGGGCGGGGCCCCTCTAGCCCATCATCAGGACAGGCTGCTGCCTGGTACACTTGGGTTGAGTGATCTGGTCTTTGAGCAAAGACCAAGGCTTCGTGGCCCAGGGTGTCCCAAGGGGCCCTGCTTGAATGTGGGAAGCCACGCAAAGAACGTCAGTGGTCAGGATGGCTCAGGAGCCTTGGCCGCGGCAGCAGGCCGTATGCTGGATCAGCTCTTCTGAGCCCTGTCGGTGCTGCCCAGGTGACAGAAGTGCTAATGCCTGCCACGCCAGAGACCTGGGGTTCTACCAGGATGTGGTCATCTGGTCCACTGTGGGGGGGGAGTGACTCCGGGGCCCTTCCTTCCTCCTCTTCCTCCAGCCTCCTAGAGTGGCAGAGATCCCTGCGATCTGCCCCTGCTCAGGAGAGGTGAGACCTCTCCTGGCCTCCTGTGTTCTTTCTTGGCCCTCCTGCCTCTACAGACATGCTCCGTGACTCTCTTCCCACTTCAGTTTGTAAGGAGCTCTTTCCTCAGCCACCACCCCAGAAGTGTCCTCGGTGGGAATTCTGTTGGACCCCTAATGTGGTGGACCCTCAGGCTCTGCCCCACTCCCTCTCTGCTCAGTGAGCAGTGGCTGGCTGGGTTCTCACCACCTGGGGAACAACCTTGAAATTTCAGGCTGGCTTTGCAGGTATTCTGTTGTAACGGAGACTCAGGCCTGTGAGTACCCCCTAGATGTTACGGCACTGTAAACAGAAGTGCTCCCCTGTCGGAGGGCCTCCCTCGCCCCACACATCTGTCGCATCCCCGCCCTCTAATCTGTGCACCCCTTCCACCCTGTTTTAAATCCCAAGCCAGTGTCCCCTCCCAGCTCCCTCCTGCACCACCTGGCCCTGTGTGTGCTGGGGACTTATCCTCTCATTTGAATATTAAAGGCGAGCTCAGTCAAGGAGGCCCGTCTGCTGCTGGAGAAGAAGATGGAGAAGTAAAATTCAGCAGTACACCCCAAATCCAGCCGGGCCTGGCTGGAGGCTTGCTGAGGAGGTGGGGGCTCTGTGGATGTGCCCTGTCGCCGTGTTCCTCCCTCGGCGTGGAAAATCAGGAGTTGACTCTATTCCCAGATGAAAGCAGAGCACAGTGCCTAATAGGCACTTAATAACTGTTTGCAGAAATGAATTGGAGCCATCGGAATCAACAGGAATTGCAGGTTTCACTTGAGATCAGCTTTCTGTGCCTCTTGAAGCTCTTCTGCAATAAGTGAGGGGATGTGACTAAGTGAGCGCTCAGCTCCCTGTGGCAAAGCCTAGAGCTCAGCGTTCTCTGGGGGGAAGCTGGGAAACAGACTTCTTGCCCTCGCTGTTAGCTTGCTGGAGAGTAAGGTCACCTCTGGGCCTCAGTCTCCCCATCTGTCTAACAGGGCTGTTGATCCTTGCCCTGCACCAGGAGTAGAGAGACGGAGGAGGCTGTGGGTGAGACCCAGGACTGGCCAGATCCCATCTCCCCCACAGTCTGCAGCTCCCCATACCTTCTTAGGTGTCTGCATGACCAGCCTCAAAGTCCCCATTAAATCTGCCAGCAGGAACTTAATCACCTTTCTTCAAGCCTTCAGTTTTCATTTCCATCAGCAAAAGCAAGTGAAAGCCTGCAGCTTAAAAACAAAACAACGAAACCCATCAATTACTCAGAGTATGAAATTCTGGGCAGATAGCGGTGCCTGGCTTGAGGCAGGGGATAGCTCCTGCCTTCGGAATCGTTAAGGCTGAGCAAGAGGTTTTTAAAGGCTCCCTGCCGCCCAGGACGAAGAGTCCTGCTCAGACACTTTTCCACCAAGTCCCCCTGCCCCTGAGACCCTAGCTGCCTGAGTCATCCCCTCTGCTCTGTGTCCCTACAGTCAGAGCAAGAGTCACAGTGCAGACAATCAGCAGCACTTGTCTCAAGCAGGGCCTTCCAGGAGGGTTCAGGGACACTGATCGAGGGAGCAAGGAGTCAGAGCCTGAGGAGCGTTCCATGAGTAGCCTGGTGTCCCCTTAGTTTGACCAGCACGATGGCAGCAGTGCACGAGCAATGAGTGCCGAGAGGGTGCCCCTGGCTGTGCCAGGACAGCTTTCAGTGGGCCGCAAAGTCTTAGTCCATCCAGGCTGCTGTGACAGAGTTCCATACAGCAGTGGCTTATAAACAACAGAAATATGTCCCTCGCAGTTTTGGAGTCTGGGAAGTCTACAACACAGGGCACCATTAGAGTCAGTGTCCGCTGACGGCCACTTCCTGGTCCACAGCTGGCCATTTTCTCTTGGTGGAAGCCATTAGTGAGCTCTCTTGGGGTCTCTTTTATAAAGATGCTAATCTCGATCCTGAGGGGCCTCCAAAGTGTAAGTTCAGCAGGCAGAAGGTGAGGGAAGGATATTCCAGGTCTCCCTAGACCTGCAGATGCAAAGTCATGAAGGTACTGCATGTCCTCCCTCCCTCACATTCCTACTTCTCTTGATCCTATGGGCAGATGCTGTCCTTGTACCTGGGCAGATGCTGTCCTTGTACCTTGGCCGAGACAGCAAGACAACAGACTGGCATTGGGAAGCCAAATAAGACCCGAGCCTCCTGGAGACACTTGGCAAGGCAGGGACGCTGACCTCACCCTTGCCATAGGAGGGTGTTCCCTAACTGGACTTTATCAATGCTGATGACAGGCCCTGGCTCTGGGTGCCAGCTGGCCGGAGCTGCCTTCTTTGAGGTGGGAAGCCTTGCCCAGACCTGCTCAATCCTGGAGGGAGAGATGAATGCAGCCTGTACTTCTCCCGTGGAGAGAGAAGGTGTTTGGCTGGCCCAGGGGCCCCCTGGTTTTGCAGGGAAGGTCTGAATCAGCCCTGCAGCTCTCTTGATGATACCTGCTCAGGCCTCTCAAGGCTTCTGACCTCAGGGACCAGCTCGGACAGGCTACAGTTCAAGTAAGACTAGGAACAGGAGAAAACACTTCTCCCCACCCCCTCACATCTGTCCAAAGCCTGCCTCCCTCCACCCACCCTTCCCTTATATGTTCAACACAGGGTTACTAAGCACTCACCACAGCACAGGCCCTGTGCTGGGTGTGGTGATGGTGATGAATGAAGATGAATCTCTGCCTTTATAGGCTCATAGGTCACTTATTAGGCGCAAAGGAGCAAACAGGATTCTACTTGACGGAAGGACCCAGAAAGACTCCTCTAACCCCAGCCTCACTGGAGGATCTGGGAAGGATGTTTGGGAAGACAGCATGTCGAGGCTAGAGGGCGGTAGAGACTGTCAACCCAGCTGACAGGCTGGCTGGGGCTAGCAATCCACATTCACACCTGTGGCCCGTGTCACAGGGCTCTGGCCACCCTAGCCAGGCCCTCCCTGAGCCCTTAAGACCCTTGCCTCCTATCCTTACGTGACCCCACCAAGGTTAGTTTGCACTTGAGATAAGACTGCCCTTATCATTCACAAAGCCCAAATGTCGTGCAAATTAATAGGATTTTAGAATTGGAAGCACAGAAGGGATTTCTCCGGGATTCCCAGCTCCACTGCTGTTACCTTGGGCAATAAGAACAATAATAATAGGAATAAAAATTATTTCACTTGTGCCGAGCACCTAACGCCCTCATCTCCCTGAATCCTGGAGGCTTTAGGAAGGAGGGAAAAGGCGGCAGAGAGGGGCAATAAGTAACTGGTCTCGGGTCTCACGGGAGGAAGGTGGGAGATGGGATTTTTAGCAATGTTGGCTACTGTCTCCCTAACTGGCCTGGGCGGGAGCCCTGCATCTGTTGGAGGGTTGGCCAGCTCTGGGAGTAAGGCGGTGTAGGAAACTTCTCTCCATAGGACTCACTCCGTGGTGGCGCTGGTACTATTCTGAGTGTCCTGGTTGCTCTCTCACGTTTAAGGCCAAGTCCTTTATTTCAAGGTGAGGAGATCAAGGCCCAGAGGAGGCCCATCTTCCATTCGCCCTTGCAACAAGAGCTGGTTGGTGGGCGGTCATACGACTGCTGCCTCTGAACATTTTTAAGTTTTTCTGTACTAGTTCTGTACCACTGCCCTGCCCCCCTCTCCCTGTGCCCTCCCCACCACTGGTGCTGACCCCCGACTCCCTGGCCACCCTGAGGTCCCCTGCAGAAGAACCAGTGCTCAGCACATGGGTGGTCTGTCAGCTCCTGAAACATGAGGCTCAGGGACACTGGTGGAGGGTCTCGATCTCCCAGGAGAGGGACCTTGAGCTTGCCAGGGTTCTTGACTCACTCCCCCAGGATGGGGCCAAGATGGACGCCTGGGGTTTTTCTGCCGGCCGTGCTGGGTGCTCAGGACTTGAGCGTTCTGCTGTCCTGGTGGCAGAGGTGGGAGCCTGGGCTGGAGTGGGCATGCGGCTGGGGCAGATCCGCGGGCGAGTCTATGTGGAATGCAGCAGAGAAGCAAGCAGCAGGCACGTGGGATTTGAGGGTGGAAGTGACTTGGTGAGAAACCCTTGGGGCGAGCAAGATTTTGCCTTTGGCGATTTGGCATTTGAAATTAGGAAACCGTGTACCCACCACTTGAGTAGTGTGCTCTAGAGGGGCAGCGGTCACGGCTGTGATTTGTCCTTGACACCCATTGGTAGTAGTTCGGAGAAAATCTCTCCAAATCAGAAATTGATGTTTTAATGAAAGGTCAGGTAGGGGTAAAAAAAAGTCTCCAAATAGTCTGCTGACACCTGCTTAGAAACTGCAGTCTGAAATCCCTTCACTTTGAAGGTTTTGGTCTCAAAGATAAGGCAGAGGTTTGCACGGTAGGTGCTCCTGGGCCAGCCTAGAGCTAAAGGTGATAGGCAGAGGGCAGGGAGGGCCGGTTTTGGAGTGAGCTCCATGTGGCCATCCTCACCCTTGACATCCTGCTGGAGAGAGAACCACACTGAGCAGAGTAGGGCCAGGAGCCCTTGCAGTGAGCTGGCACTCCCAGGACCAAGGCTGGTCCTGAGACTGGGCCTCAGGCCTCACTCATCCCCAAGGCCCTGGTGATCAGGCGGAGGATGAATGAGACTGGGTGATGCTAGGTCCTCTCTCAGAGCCAAGGACCAGTCCTCTGCCCTCAACTCTGTAGGTCATAGCCGGAGAGAATTTAAAGGATCTGTGTCTTGGTCATGTGTCACAAGGCCCAGCTCAGTGATGCTTTCAACTGAGTGGAGTGGAATGGGGAGAACTTGGAGCTGGATCAGCCGTGGGAATGCCCCTGTTCCCTCTCCTCCCGCCCCCTCCTATCTTGGAGAAGGGAGTTAGTTGGAATAGCCACCTGAGGGCCAAGTAGCCTCCTGTCCCTGAGTGCTGAGTTTTCTGGTGGCTGCCAGAAAACTCCATTTTCAAGCAACCCTTGGGATAGCCAAGGACTCCAAGGCACAGGTCTCCCACCTTCCTGGCACACAAGCCACAGCCCCTTTCCCCCAAGGCCCAGCTTATTAGCCGGGAGCCAGTTTGTGGGCAGCCTGGTTCTGGGACCCTGCCCCCATCCCGTCCCACAGTTGGAGCCCCTAACCCTAACCCCAGGGCACTTAACCACTGAGCCACATCCCCAGCCCTTTTTATTTTTACTTTTTATTTTGAGACAGGGCCTCACTAAGTTGCTGAGGCTGGCCTCAAACTTGCAACCCACCTGCCTCAGCCTCCTGAGTCTCTGGGATTTCAGGTGTGTGCCACTGTGCCCAGCAGCAATCCACACCCTCTCCCTGCCCAGGGGTCTTCACAGCGTAATGCTGTTGGTACCCTCTGTAGAAGCTGGGCTCACTCCTAGAAAGGTGTGTCTGAGTCAGATTCCTATTTCGAATGTGAAGAACTCAGGGCTTGTTTTGTTATCTTTCAAATGGATGTACATCCATTTCCATCAAATCAAAACATTACATTGATCAGGTAAATGTGTCCCTTTAGTGATCAATTTTGCCTCTTCTTTAGACTCTCCGTTCCCATGGGAATCCCTGGATCCTCCTACTCCAAAAATGTGTCGCCCCGCTTTCTTCCAGCCTCACCTGCTGACAGCCACCATCCCCCTTTCTTCTGCTCAGAAGTCAGAGCTGTACGTTTCCCATAAAAGAACTAGCCCTGCACCCCGAGCAGGCCTGCCCAGGAGGAGGGAGCATCCTGGGCCAGCCAGATTGACAGATGGTAGTGTTTCCAAACTCTTGTAGGACATGTTTCCCACATTCTGGGTGACAGTTTCTTCTTTTGGTTGCTTATTTTTTAGTGTTTGGATTCAGTGAAGCAACATTAGATTTAGCCAAGAATGTCTGAACCATCTATAGAAATTGCTGGTGGGAGATGCTGGGCGTGCCGGAGGAAGGGGGCGGAGAGTGTTTTCAGCAAGCACAGCATAAGAAAAATTGTTTGTAATGGACTTTTTTAAAGATTCCCCTCAAAATCATATCTCTGGGAGCCATAAGGAGCCACAAAATTCTCTCACCCCCTCTTTCTGAGAGGGGCACCGAGGGGTCTATGGACTCAAGTCAGGGGAAATAAGTATTGACTGAGCCAGAACCAGACCCCAGGCAGCCACCCCCGGCCCCCAGACCAGTGTCTTGTCATACCAAAAAGGGGAGAGGAGACAAAGAGAAAGCCTCGTGACCTAATAATCCCCCGCAAGAGGACAGTGTTCGTGTGAAGTCAAGTCCCCTAGAGCGTGCTCAGCCAGGGGTTCTCTGCCTGCACTGGTATCAGAAAGGCCTTGAAAGACCTGGGTTCCCCCTGATTCTGTCCATTAGGGGGGGTCAGGGCTTCTGGGTTGTTGAAGATCTTCCAGGCAGGACTGGGACCCTGAATGGGGACCTCTGCCCTGACTCTCGGAGGAAACAGGTCGCAGGAATTAGATCCTCCATGGTACCCTCGGGAGGCCCTTTCCTCTCTCATCTGGAGGTAGTGACAGACTGCACAGATGCACCACATAACCTGACCCCCCCCCCCATCAGCATTTCTGCTGCTCCCAGGTGGTGCCCTGTGTTCTCAGCTTACGGGGGAGAATCCGTGCCTCTGCGGGACAGGGCGCCCCATTTCCATAGCCCTAGCACCCTCCACTGGCTTGACCACCCTCAGGCCACTCCTGGAGGTCTGAGCCGGCCACCCTGGGGCAGCAGAGGCTGCCAGACCTGCAGGTGGTGCTGCCTTCTGCCTCACTTGACCCAAGCGGCAGCGACTCCCAGCCCTGACTCATTCCCTGCATCCGTGCGGCCTGACCAGCTGGTGTCAGGAAAAGTCTTCTGGGGGCAGACTCTGAGCTGGATCCTCAGTGGGACGTGGGACTGAGTCCCTGCCCCAGAAGAGTCTGTCACCCAGCAAGCGAAATAAGATATGCATATAAAAATAACTGTGCTTAGGTAAGGCAAAAACCGGCAAGTGCACAGAAGCAATAAAAAAAAAATAGCAGAAGTATTATATCATATAATTCTCAAAAAAAAAAAAAAGAACCTGAAACCCCGAAATGCCTATCGACTTCTGATCAGCAGTAAAACATCACAGCTCCATAGAGTCCATCAAAGGGTGTCATTTGCTGTGAGTGAAATGGCCACATTTCTCATGATGTTACTTGTCAGATAACCCCCAGCCCCGTAGGACGGAGGCTTGTCATCCTCTTAGACAGACCTGGGCAAGGCCTGAGGTGAAGGGACTATAGAAGGGACTATAGAGGACTATAGAGGACTGAAGAGACTATATTGCAGCAGAGAGGAGTTGCTCAGCACCCAGAGAAGTGAAGCACTGTGTCCAAGTCACACAGCAAAGCAGGGGTCAGCCAGACTTTGATACCTTTTGTTATCCCACTCGCAGGGTAGAGGAGCTTCAGGCTAGCAAGACAGGTCTTTGGGTCTGACTCCATTAACCAGACAGCCTGTCCATGCCTGAAATTCCACCATGAGCACCTCATTTTTTTTGTACCCAGGCATGTTACAAACAAGGGGAACCATCTGCATTCCTGAGTTGCAGGTAGCCAGCCTGTGGCTCTAGACCTTCTGAGATTGGATCAGCAAAACGTTTTCCTCCTCTCTGTTGGGTCTACACCTGCCGGTCTGCCTGGCCCAGTTGTCATCGGGAGAGCTGAGCAGGAGACATGCTCTCATGTGGAGCTGTGGAAATTTAGTCCTACCATAATGACATTGGGACATTGTGAAGGATTCCAGGCCACTGCTACCAGTCAGGAACTCAGGCCCCTGTGTGCTTACGGCCATCTGAGCATGGCATCTGCCATGGGAAGAGTCCTGTCTTGAAGATGGAGCTGATGGCTGGACAGAGATTTGATAAGCCTCAGCTTAATGCTTGTTTAAGCTGATTTGCTCCTGGGCTTTCATCTGAGCATTTTGCGTATGTTAATCTTGCACTAATCATCGTATCTGAGTACAGAGAGACTAAGCAACCTGCCCAGAGTCACACAGTAGATGGCTGAGGCAGAATTTGAACCTATTTGGTTCCTAATCTGTGCTTATTTATTGTGCTAACCTGCCCCATGAGGAGCAGCCCAGTTGCCCCCATTATGGATTTGGCCAGAGAAGTTGTATGGGGGACAGACCCCCACTCCAGTCTCAGCAGCAGAGTGTGATGGTCCTCCTTACTCTAGGCCATAGGGTGCTACAATGAGTGTGGACCCTCATGGGCCACAGACCTCTGCAACATCCCTGCCACCCTGCACATGTGCAGTCTTCCTCCGACCGCCCCCTCCTAGGGCGGCCCTCTTCTGGCTGCCCGGGGAGGAGCTTGCCCTGCCAGCCCAGGAGCGTCATTTCCACCAGGACTTCCTAGAAAGGGCTTGTCCTGGAGACCAGCTGTGCCTGTCATCACACTTCAGGGTGAAGTCACCATGCTGTATCTTGACCTCTGGGACCCCAACACACATCCACCCCACACATACACATCCACCCCACACTCATACACCCAGCTACACAAAACACGCACCCCCATATAAACACACACACAACTCACTGAACACACATCTAGTGCGTCATTCCCGTATCTGTGCTCGCTCGTCTCCCATAAATCCACCTGCCAGGTCAGGAAGAGCACCTCTGGGGCGAAGGGTGACCGGTGAGGCTGGATGGCCTAACAGGGCAGGAGGCGGGTGGCTTGGTGCAGGATGCTGGGCTGGCACTGTCTCCTCCCTAGAAGGTTCCCATTCCCAGGGGGTAGTGGTCCAGGGCCAGTGATCCTGGCATCTCAGAAGGAGGGGGCTGGGGTGGCGTGGCGTGGTGCCCGTGGAGCTGCGGGCTGTGCTGCCGAGGGGCAGACAGGGTGGCTCTTCACCTGCCGCCGCCTCTTCTTGCCCAGCATCTGGCTCACCCTCCATTTGGAAGGCTGTGGGGAGATTCCAGCTCTCAGCCGTGTCTGGTGCCCAGGCTCCAAGAGAAGCCTTTGTCTGAGACTATGGAGGATGGATTTCATTTATTGAATATGGCTTTTAATTCTTCCCCTTAAACTTTTTGTCCAAAATGTGCCCAGCTCTGGAAAATAGGCCCTTTGTTAATAAGTCTTCTTATTGACCACACCCCAATTCCCCAGCCACCACCACCTTTTCTTACTTCTAAGGAGACGTTCTGTGTCAAGGTCCTGGTAAGAAACAGCAGAAGAATAACTTGACCTCCCTTCCCCAGTATGCCCTGAGCCCTGAGCAGGTGCCCAGGTTACACTGGGGTTGGGACCAGGAGAAAAATCTTTTTGACTTCTAACTTATGTTCCATCAGCATCCACATCCTCAGAAATCCAGATCCTGCCTGGAATACATGGGGGGAGGGCTAGGTGTGAGGAGGAGGGTCCCATCCTGGGCTGCTCCCCCCCCCCCCCCCCCCCCCCCGTGGGTTTCCTGCTGACTCTCGGGAAGGGAGCAGCCCCCAGGCGGGTCACACAGTCTTTGTGGGAGCTGGGAGAGCTGTTCCCAGCCTGGGACAACTGTGAACATTTATTTCACCTGGATCTTTCTTTTTCCCCCTTCAACAGCCCTATTACCATATTTAAATGCAAGTATGTGTCTTTTCATTGACGTTTTAAGTAGCTTAGCCTGACCTCTCTAGAGTAGCTCTCTCCCTTTTGAACTTCTTTCCCCTCAGTAGTACCATGTAGCTAGGACTGTAGTCCTAGAATCTAGTGGGCTCCTAGTTCACTCTGTTTGGAGGGTGTCTCTCTCCTCTTTCCTCTTCTGTTCCCTGCCCTTAATTAATGGTGCATGTACTCCTCCCTCTTCTCCTGTAGAAATCCCCTATTGAAAAGGCGCAGTGGCTAAAGTCGAGTGGCTCTGTTGGGGGCTGTCTGTCGAGTTTGTGGCTGGCTTCTGGCACCTCATTAAAAAAACCACAGCCATTGGAAATGGGTCTTGGGGTCGGCCTCCAAAGTGTCTGCTTAAGGGCCGAGGAAGTTTGTCTTTATGTGTGGGAGTGGCTCTGTCTATCCCAGTGCGAGGCTGTGCGTGCACAAGCTAGTGACAGAGAGGAGCTGAGAGGAGGGGACCTGGCCTGCTGCTTCCTTCACCTGGACATTCTGTAGGCCTGCGCCTTGGCCTCCTCACTTATTCCCGTGGCCCAGTGTGTTTTTAGATAACATGAGCCTTGACCAATAAGGACTCCAGAGACCCCCTAAGGAGCCAGCTTCATCTGACCCTGGGGCTCAGACAGAAGGGCCACATCGAAGTCCCCATAATTGCCTGGGAAGAGTGAAACATGGAGAGGGATCAAACAAAGCCACGGGGCTCATCTCACCTAGAGCCCGTGCGCCCCCACATCTGGCTCCGTGTGTTCACAGTCTCCTGGGACCCTTCGGGTCTGGGGCTGACACGGCTGACATAAAGTTTTGACAAGTCTAGAGTTAAGGTGGCTGAACCTCTGGAGAACAGCTGGTGTTAATCCGTCTCCTGGCCACAGTCCCTGTTCTGTCAAAAGGCTGTCCCAAGTGCCTCCTGCCTGTGGCTTCTGCTGACCACACGGCTAGGATCCCTGCAAGAGGCAGCGGGCTGGCCAGCCATGCCTAGCCAGCTCTGGACAGGCACTAGGGGGTCACCAAGTATCTGTGCAGGGCCAGTAGGCAGCTCAGTCAGGTTCTCAAGAGAAAGTTCCTCCTCCTCCTCTTCCTCCTCCTCCTGAGGTGTTGTGTCCTTCCAGGACCAGTTTCTCTGTTGAGAAGCGAGTGAGGATCAAACACACCCAGAGCTGTTGTGCCTTCCAGAAGCCTGAGAGCCACTGACCTGTGCCCGTCCCCCTTTCCCCCAGAGCTGCCCACAAACCCCTCCCCTGTGTGCAAGCTGGAGTGGAGTCGGGCAGCCCTGTGAGAGGGTCTGCCCAGGGCCCTGCCGGGCCGCCTCCTGACTCTGACCCCTCCCTCTCTCCAGGCTTCCCGGCAGCAGCTTACGGACCAGTGGCGGCAGCGGCAGTGGCAGCGGCACGAGGATCAGGTAGGAAGGTGTACGGGACAGGCGGCTCCCAGGCATGCCCAGTGTGCAGGGGGAAGGTAAAGGCCCTGTCGGATCTGTGTGGCTGCGTCTGTCCAACATGCCCCTCACCACGGCCCGGGGAGGGGGTGGGGACAGGGAGGCATGGGTGAGCCTGGCCACCCAGGGCAGCTCCCACCAGGGGTCAGTCACAGTCACGAGACTGCACCGAAGGTAGACTGTTATGCTCCCTTTGGCAAAGGAAAACAGCTTCCTTTTGACTGTGGACCTCCTTCACCTAAGGACTGGCTTCTGGGCACCTGTGGGCTTTACTAACCTCCTTGGCTTCCTTGGGCCTCTGACCCAGCCAGAGAGGTACAGGGTTGGCCTCTGGGCCCCTGCTGCACTCAGTAAGTGGGCTTACTGCTCTGGCTAAACCCCCAGGTCCCCCGAAGGCTGATGCAGGGCCAACCCTTGAAATTGGTGAAGGAATGGAGCTGCTGTTTGCTGGAGCCCTGCTGCCCCCAGACTCTTCTCAGCAAGCTCCCTGGGCTCCCAGCCGCCAAGGGAGTGGAGGCCTTCTCTGCCCCAACCCTTCAGTCTCTAAATTCAACCCTTTTAAGAGATCCAGAGTCCTGCAAGTGATGTGGGAACACTTTCCCAGTGGCTCTATGAGATCAGACCAGAGGTCCCCCTGCCCAGTGCCCTCTGCCTTCCTAAGGTGCCAGGGCTTCTGCCCTGTGCTGGGATCCCTTGTAGCCATTGTCCCCAGCCTCCCTCCACCACCCTGCTCCTCCCTAAACCATGGTCTGCAGCTGGCTCCCGGTCCCCTCTCCCTAGGCAGAGCACCAGAGCACGGGGAAGCGCTGTAGTTGGATGTAACTGGGCTCTGAGGAGGGCAGGGTGGGCAGGGCACGGGTGCTGCAAGGGGACCAGGAAATGGAGCGTTAAAAGCCTGGAGGGCAAATGCCAAGAACCCAAACCCTGGGTGATGAGAAACTGGCACAGTGAGGCCATTAGAAAAACATCAGTAAAAATCCGTTCCATGCAAACTGGCACTGCCTCGGAGCTACAAAGGATCCACTCCCCCGAATCATCCGCTGGGCTTTCGTTGGAGGGGGCCCAGGAATTCTCGGGGGGCTGCTGAGGCGCATTTGTAAGAGAGCTGGCAAGCAGCAAGTGGGCAGGCAGGTCCAGAGAGCCAGGCACCCTCCACTCCCATCTGACCCAGCAGGTCTCCAAAGGCCCCACCTGCCTCTGGCCAGTGTCCCTTCGTCCCCCCACCCCACCCCAACCCCGGGCCCCGGGGGTGGGGTGCACAGCTGCATCGTGTCTCCCTGTTCCGTTTGGTTTTCAAACTTGAGTGCTTTTTGATATCATTAAAAAAAAAAAAAAAAAAAAAAAAGCCTCGGTCCTCCCTGTGCCTGGGATGGGGGAAAGATAACAAGAACCATCTTGAGGTTTTTGAGTGTTGTTGGTTGTTGTTTCCTCGTTCAGTTTCTTTCTTTTTTTGTAACTTGGATTATGAAACTAAACTTTAACCCAAAATTAACCCTGCCTCTCTCCCCACCCCACCCTGTTCTCCTTGACTTCATGGCAAGTTTAAAGGGCAGCATGGGGTTCTTTGTGAGTCTGAGAGCGGTCTCCCCCACAGGCTGTACCCCCTTCTGTCACCCCCACCCTCTCACAGACCCCAGAGCCAGGCGGGAGTCCCACCCATCCTCTAACTCCTAACCCTCCAAGGTCATTTCCAACCACACATTTTTTTTTCCAGGATCAATGGTGTTTTATTTGTAGCCATTTCCATTGGGAGCGCAATCTCCCACAGGCCGTTCAAGGTCAGCCATGCTCATCCTGCACTGCTAGTGAATTGTATTCAGGAGTGTGCTCCCAGACCACCTGCCCCACCCCAGCCTGAGTTAGTGCAAGGGGTAAATCCTCAACTCAAGATGCCCACCCCCAGGGTGCAGGCTTGCCCAAGAAGCTGTGGGGAAGTCCCCGGCACTGCCTGGGGGTTATGGACTTGGGGTGTGCCCCGGGCAGTGGCTAGACTGCCTGCTGTGGTCAGAACCTGGGCTGGCCTGCTTGTATGTAGACAGGGTACCTACCCCAGCCTCCAGCCGCACCTGTGGACCTGGAGCAGGGTAACCAAGCTGGGGAAGAAAGGCCTCTGCCCTTCTCTTTCTTTTAACACATTTTGACTATAGGGGAGCTGTCACCTTCTTGCCTCTGGAAAGTGGCCTGGACTTCAAACCTCGCATATTAGCAAGTTACTTACCTGTGAGTGGCAAAAGCTCTCTGCTATGAATTGAGAGGGGGCCACACAGACTCTCTGGGGTAGGTGGCATCAGTCCAGGCCCCGAAGGGCTCACTGCATGCTGATGACCCAGTTCCACCTGCACCAACTCCTGTGGCCCTGCCCCACACATCCCAACTCCTCCCCAGGGGACCCGGATGCTCCTTCAGCCTCCTGAGCAAGCGGCCTGATGATGAGAGGTCATCACAAACTCAGTGCCTGTTCAGAGAGAGTCCACTGACTGCCTCCCTGGAGCTTGGTACCATGCTAACCTAGCAGGTGACTTCAAACAGTAGCAAGTGTGGCCTCTGCTCCCCAGGGGCTCTCAGGCTTGGTTGAGGGATTGGGCATCCTGCAGAAGGCCCTTTTTGTTTTGTTCTGTTTTTCATTTTTCTCTAGCTCCACCGTTTTGGTTTGTGTCCCCCTTCCACTCTGACTTACTGGGGGCCCTTCCTGAGGCGGGAAGGGCTGTGGGGTGGGAGGCAGCTTTGTTTTGGCTCCGGGTGGCAACTTGTCTCTGTCAGGGCTGTGGTGTCAGGGTAGGAGGTCCGGGGGGGGCCTGAGCTCTGCACCTACCTCAGCCCACTCCTCTGGGCCGACCTGCCCACCTTTGCCTAATTCCTCCAGAACGTGAGGTGAGCAGGGCTCGGGCGACCCCACCAGGGAGGTTCCTGCCGACTCCTAGATAACTTCACTATCAGTGGTCACTTTTCTTTTACCTTCACCTGGTAGTTTGAAATATCATCTTTTCTTGTGCTCAGTCAAGAGTTTGTTTGTTTATTTTGATCGTATTCATTCAGTTCCAGTGGCCCCATCATGTCCCACCCAATCCGAAATCCAGTTTGGTAAACGACTCCCCCCCCCCTCCCCGCCCAATGTGAGGGAAGTGGTTCAGATTTTCGGGCTACTTTATTTCAGGGTGACATTATGGGTGGGCCCACGTATCAATCTTAGAGCTGCTGAGCCCCCTGGCGTGCCCCCCCAACCCCATCTCCAGCCCCAGCCAGGACCCCTTACTGTACTTTATACTTGCCAGTTTATCCCAATCTAGTTACGTGAGCTCCCGATGCTGGTGGTGAGTGTGAGAAGTCATGTTTCTGTTGTCTTTTCTCTTGCTTGGTTGGGGCTGCGGTGAGAGAGTGTCTCTGAGGCATACTTTCCCGCCTCTCTTACACTAGGATCTGCACACCTCCTCTCAAACACTCTTCTGAGCACGCTCAGCGGGAAGGTTTGTCCACACCTATTAATCCTCTCTCAGTGTCCAGCTTCCTGTTAGTACCAGCTGGTTTGCATGTTTTTGCTTGTTCAGATGAAACAGTTCAAGAAACAAACTCATATCCAACTCTCGAGAAATGTCTTTTTTTTGTACAATTTCGTTTTCGATTTTTTTTTTATTAGTTACAACTCCAAAACACCTGTTGTCCAGTAAAACATTTCACACCTCCCTGCCTGTTCTTAGATTGTATGTATCTGTGGGACTGACTAAATGCATGCACTGTAGTCGATGTACCGGTAGCTGTAGCTGTAGTTGTAGAACATGCATTGTTGAGTTGATATTACAGGGGTCTCCAACGGCTCGGCCCAGCACAGCCGTCCGAAGGATAGCACGGGGACCAGGAAGAGAAGGGGCTCCATATTTTCAATGTTGCCAAGGGGCTTGGATCCATGTTCTCGCCATCAGCCACCACCACCTCCCCTCACGCTCCCCACTCCCCCAGTCCAGAACTGGGTCACCACCCTCTATTGTAGCCTTCCCAACTGAGATCTGTTTCGAATGGTCCAACTTCAGTGAAAGAGAATGGAACCAGGGTTGGAAGGAGTCTCCAAGTTCTTCCTTGTTCTTGGGTTCTTCGTACTGTTCTTGAACGGAGCGACGGATCTTTTCTTGTTTCTTTAGGTTCACCAGCGAGCCTCCCTGAAGGCCCTCTGCTCCTTGAGTTCTTTGTGAGCTCCCTCACAGCCTTTCAGGGATACAGGTCCAGGTGGAAGCCATGTCTGTGTGGTCTGCTCCCTGGAGTGGAGGGACATGAGATGGGGTAGGGAAGGGATTGAGAGCTCGCATCCTGCAGACGGGGCATGCATCCACAGGAGGTGGATGTTGACATTGGCTCTTAGGTTTAGTGAAGGTGAGGGAGGCCCGTGGGATGAGTGGCATCCTAGTGTGGAGATGACAGGCACAGCTTCATGGGAAGGGGAAGTGAGGAGGGCTTGGAACATCCATAAAAGAGCCACCTGCAGTTTCCCTGTGTCTCTCCAGGACAGCCTTCTGGAAGGAGAACAGGCACAGTCCTGCAGTCTCTGCCCTCCACTCAGGGGCATGTGTAGTCAGCCATCTCACACTGTCTTTCCTGTATCTGTGGTGACAAGCCAGAAGGGAATGCCAGAGGAATCTTAGAGCTTTTGGAGGTGCCTTTCCTCTGCACAAGTTGGTGTCAAGTAAGGTAGGACTTGCCCCTTTAACTCAAGGTGGTCAGTGATCCTGACCCAATGCTACAGGACACAGGAGGAATTTGCACCTTTAGGGTGTAAGTTATGTATTTCAGGAGACAGAACTCAACAAAAGGTCACAGAGCCCATGAAGTCCTCAAAGAATGTGTTGAGATAGAGTGAAATGTTAGCTCCATGGAGAGAAGCCACACTGCCCTGGCTGTCACCTGCAGAGTCAGGATGCACAGGGACTGCTGGATGAGGGCACTGAGGCTCCAGGCAGAGGAATATGGAAAGAATTCTTCTCCTGGCTCGGCCTGGGGGTTGGTGGCATGAGGGAAATGACCAGGATCATTAGTCTTCGAGGCTGCTGCAGATGCACCCTGACCTGAAGCGGGGAGCTGGTAGCAGCAGAAGACAGAGAGCACAGCGCCCCTCCCAACTTGCCTCAATCTTCTGTGTGGCTCTGGGGAGAGGCTTTGGAAAACTCTTCCAGTTGCTGGAGGATCTGCTGCTGCTGGGGTCTATTGTAGCGCCAGCTTCAGGGTTCCCAGCTATTGCTTTCAATGAGCATTTATTGAGGATTTGCTACTCCAGAAACGAAGGGACATAAAGACAGAGAGCTGTTCTTGCCTTCAGTGGTCTGGGAACCCAGTTGTGTTCCCTGAAAGTCCCTATTGTAGGAGATGATGTGTTGTTTCTGCCTTGATAATGTCTGCTGTTGGCTTCATTTTAAGAAGGGAAATGGATACTTTTCATTTCTGAAAGTGGCTTTCCTGTACCTCATCAGCAAGAAGGGGGGATGGGAGGTGGGAACACAACCAGCCTCCCTGTGCAGGCAGCAAGCGTCCTGCCGACTGCGATGCCAGGATGGCCCATCTGAGGGCAAGGTCACAAGGACACCCTTGAGCTAGGGTGCAGCCACATGTGTGGCCATGGAATAGAGCCAGCACAGTGGACCCGAGGAAGAGCAAATCTGTGACCATTAGGACCAGCTGCTGCAGCCATCCAGACCTACCCAAAGTCTCTTACCTGAACAGACATCTTTCAGTCTACAGCCTTTGGTTGTGGGGAATGGCACTTTGTATCCCAGTGGGTCATTAAAATTTTCATTTCTGGGAGGGCCAGGACTTTCTACCATGAAGAGTCCAGCACTGGATTTCACTAACCCCAGTGAATTTATAATTATGTGCACAGGCACCCGCTGCTGACCTCAGCTTCATTCATTTTCCCAGGGCTTTTGGACCAACCCTGTTCAGGATAAAATACATCAACTCCAATCAATAATTTTGTAATAGAAATACCGTGCACTTGATAAATCAACTCTAGTGCAATTAGTGACTTGCCTTGCAGCCCAGACCTAAGTATAAGTTAATCCTAAAGTGAATGGAGTGGGAGAATGTTAATGGTCTCTTAAATCAGTGGGTGACACATTCCTGCCTCCTCCCCTGAGCTCATTGGCCTTCTCCCTCACGCCAGCTCTCAGGCCCAGCTGTCCAGCTCTGTGAAGCTAGGAGAGCACATTAGAGAGTGACCAGGAGACCTGCTCCTTGCACCCCACACTGGGTCAGGATATTATTGGGTCCAGGAAGTCCCAAAAGCTAGTCACCCCCCTTACAGTTGATGAGAACCATCAAAGGACAAGCCAGGACCTATGTGGTTCCTTATATTTCTGCAGAGTTTTGATGATCATACAGACACCATCACATCGGTTGCCACAGCTCTCCCCTGAGGTAGAGAGGAAGGCAGAAGTTTGGGGCTTGGTTTTACGTGAGAAAGCTGGACTGCAGAATGGTTATATAACTAAACTAGAATCACACACCTAGTTATCTGCAAAGCAAGACTTTGGTCAAGCAGAACTCTGGATTTAAACCCTGGAGAAAGTAATCCTGTGATGGAGCTATGTTGGTTTGTGATGGACTTACCTGCTGCCCAGACACAAGCATCTATGAAGGCCATGTTGGGAGTGCCCAACTGTCCTTGGGTTCTGGGTCAGCTGTGACTCCAGCCTAAGACCTTGCAGGCAAAGATCACAGAACTAGGCCTTGGACACATCTGCCATGGAGTTTTACTCCACCAACTATTTATCGAATGTATAAAACTTATTATTACACATGGCAGGTACTTTCCTATGCCTGATTCAAGGGTACTTTGGACTATAAGAGAGGCCCAACTCAGTGCGGTTAGGGATTTGTTTGCTGATATTCTGAAAGATCCTTAGACGAATATCCTCCATGTGTAGATTGTTCAGGGTCCTTTTTCTGTAATTCTGTAAGCTTTGCCCTCTTCCGAACTCCCATAATATCTTTATGTTGGTTTCCCTCATGGTGGCAAAATGGCTGCAGCTGTTTCTTGCATCACACTGTCCTGTCTAAAGAAGAGGTGGTCAGATGGTTCAGAATTCTAACAAAAGTTCAGAGCTTAGTGCTGCTTGGCGAAGGCCTGGGTTACAAGAACCAATCATTGAGGGATCCATCTCCCTCTAAATTGAGTGTCTCTTACACTGTGATGGGGGATGAAATCCCAAAAGAAAACTTGTATTCTGATAAGAGGGGGAAGGGAAAATGGTGTTGAGGAGATAACCAATGGTATCTACCACAGCCAGCCCTGAAAGTTCATGGATGAATTCAAGCACTGTCTATGACCTTGAGGATCCACCAGCCTAGCGTGGAGACTAACAGGTAACCAACGACAGTATGATGCCATAGGCCCAATAACATAAACCTGTCCTATGTACAGAAGTAGCACATAGGAGGAAGTGATTAGCTTTGCTTGGGTGTCAGGGAAGGTTTCACAGGGGAGTGAACATTTCAACTGTCAGTGGACAAATGGCTCCCCAAAGGGCCAGGGGGGATAGCATATTCCAGAACAGTAGAGTGAATTTGAAGCCCAGCAAATAGTTTCATTCTGGCTGGAGAATTAAATAAAGTAAGGGAAGAGAAGCAGATATGGACAGAGCCCACAGCAGAGAGTCCTTGCTTGGTACCATGCTAAGGAGCCTGGAGAGGCCTGAAACCAGGATTTGCATGTTAGACAAGTCCTGGCAATGGTGCCCAGGGAGATTGGAGAGGCAGAATTGGAGTGCCGCAGTCTGGCTGGGCACAATTCAGGAGCCACTTGTCAAAAGAAACAAACTTTATTTTTAGAACTACAAATGCCAAACAAAACAGCTCCTCAGGAAAAACCCCTCAGAGCCCAACTGCCACCACCGGCTTCCCACAAGCCTCTCACCCCCACACAACCCTCACCACCTCCCACAATCCTCCTGTTCTTGAGGCCGATTGGCTGGGTTGCGTGGGCGGAGCCAAAGAAGTCCTCCAATGAGCAGCTCCGTGGAGGAGCCAATCAGCTAGATGTTGCTGGGGCTGCTGTGAGCCAATCATCAGCCGGCAGTCTGAAGGGCAGGGAAACAGCCCAATGAACATCACCGCAGAGGAGCCAATCAGCTAGATGTTGCTGGGGCCGCTGTGAGCCAATCATCAGCTGGCAGCTGGTTGCTGGCAGCTGGAAGTTTGCTGGGGCCCCTTTGGCTGTGGCTCTCAACATTGGAGGCTGGCAGACAAGTTAGAAATAATTCATGCACATTATAAACACCCAATACAGGTCAGTGTGCAAGTGCCCAGTGGGCAGTGGGGCTTTTGCTCCTCCCCCATTAGATGATTAACTCTGGCCCTTTGGCATCTGGGGTGGGATGCTGGAGAATTACACAACGTGGTCTTTCCAGAGCTCCCCGTCTTCTGAGGAAGACCAAGTACACAACTGATGTAAAAGCTACCTTGTCATATAGGTGGGTCCCTGCAGGGCCAGGGCACACAGATGGCCAGGGCCCACCTTCTTCCATGCAGAAGGTGACACGTGGCATAGACATTGGAGGAATTTAGAGTGGGGGTAGAGACAACAAGGTTCTGGGACACCTTAAAAGCCAGATCAATAGGGTCACTTTGGCAGAAAAGGGAAGTCCATATTCTTGACAGGAGCGGAACCTGGGAAGGATAGAACCATGTAGGGAAGATGACCTGTGCAGCAGAACCAGATGAAACATTTTGACCCCTTTGAACCAGGGGTCCTGGGCTGGGCTTGTAACCCAGAGCAAGAGGAGAGGAGTGAGGCATTGAGAAGATAGACTGGAGAGCACTCTCTGATGGGGACTCTACCTTACTTTCCCATGAACCCCTTTTTAAAATCATAGTAGACCTTTTTAAAATGATCTTTTAAATTACTTTTTGCAATGGAACCTAGTGCCTCACACATGCTAGGAAAGTGCTCTACCACTGAGCTGCATCCTGAACCCTCCTGTAATCTGCTTGGCTTCTGCCAACAAGTTGTTATTCATTCTGTACCCATAGATCCATAGATGTTGGTTCCTTGGCTCACATAGCAGCCCCTGCCCTCATCCTTCCTGCCAGTTAATTTCCCTCTATCTTTGTATTTCCTTCCTCAAAATCTGACTCAGACTGCCAGAAAGCCACACCTGCTTAGTCCTACCTGGGCATCCTCTCCCTTGCTTCATGTCCTAAGTTCTTTTCTTGCTTGGTTCTTAATGACAGGTGGGGTTAGAAGTCCTCTAAAGACATTTTACATATATCTCAGGTCAGCAACAGCCTTCCCAACCCTGTAAACCATCAGTCCTCCAGGAAGCAGAGCCAGCCTAGTCCTTGTTCTTAGCATAGATAAATAATGAGTATGCAATTAGAGAATGCACAAAATGATGGGGCCCTTTGTTCCTGGATGTGTATTGATATTAATAAAAGGAGGCTGGGCCGATAGCTCTGTGGCAGGGCACTTACTCTGGCACATGTGAGGCACTGGGTTTGATCCTTAGCACCACTTAACAAGTAAAATAAAGCCATGTTGTCCATCTACAACTATAAAAGAAAGTTTTTTAAAAACTTAGTAAAAGGTCTCACTTTTCTAGTTTGGGAAGTGGGCAAATAATATTTTTGAGCTGCTGGGATTAGGTCTGTCAGAGGATGGCAGAGCCATGATGATATCCACTCCATGGCATGGAATGGAGGATTCTGGCCAGCATCTTAAAATTCACACCTGCCTGGGCAGTCCTTAAAGGAAAGCTATCTTGAAAGAGGTTGATCGAATGCTAGAGACACTGCCCAGCCAATTTCAATAAAATGGTGATAATAGTAATATGTTAATAAAAGCTCACCTGTTATTTGAAAGCAAGGAGTACTATACCAAGCTCACCTGCCTTATCCCAGTTAATTCTTATAACACCACAAGTGGGCACTATCATTCCCATTCTCTTTTTATTAGACACACACACACACACACACACACACACACACACTGGCAATGGGGATTAAACCCTAGTGTATGCTAGCACTGAACTACATCTTCAGCCCCCTCCCCGCTTTTTTAAAAATTTTGTGACAGGGTTTCACTGTTGCTAAAGCCACCTCAAACTTAATGATTCTCCTGCCTCAACCTCCCAAGTTGCTGGGATTACAGGCATTTGCCACCGTGCCCAACTCCCATTCCCATTTTAAAGATTAAAACTGCAGCTTAGAGAAGATAGTATCTTATCTGAGGTAGCAGAGATAGGATAGGATTTGAGCCTCAGCCTGTCTCAAACACTATCAGCAGATGCTCTGCTGTACCAGCCCAGCAATGCCTGAACAAGACTGCAACTTTAAAACTGCACAGAAAAAAAAAAAAAAAAACCTACAGCTGCTCCCAATTCTTAATATCTTTAGGAGAGAATCCCAAATCATTTACAAGTGGCTTCAAAAGGCATTATAGGTATTTTTTGCACCCGCTTCTATTATTGCAGACTTAATGCCATGATTCTGCCTGTCCTTATTTGGCTGACATTTCTGGTCTGACTTCTGGTCCCTGAATCTTTTCAGGCCAATGGCAGCCAGTGGAGGTCCAGAGGAGGCGTGGTTGAGTAAGAGGGAGCTTAAGGAATTATTTGAAGGGAACCTTATAAACTAAAAACAAGGCCAAAGGAAGTTAGCCACAACCTAAAAGAAACCAGGGGGTGGAACCTGGGAGGGATTCTCTGGGAAGACCGACGTTATCCGCAGGGAAGAGTCAACATCCCCTTAGATACAGCTGCGAGGACTGCATCTGGAAGGTCGCTGGGAAACACAGCCCAGCCCTAGCGCTGGGAAGCGATTGGCTGCCCAGTTGCTGGGGCTTTGCTTTGGGCCAATGGTGGAGAAAGGGGCGGGTCCACAGGAGGGTGCAGCGGGCTCCTCAGCCAATCATTCTGCAGGGAGGCTGGATTCCTGATACCATGGTAACAGCGAGCACGGGTTCATTTGTTTTGTAGATGAGTAATTACTACACAATTAGAGAAAGCTAAAAATAAAGGGGCCCTTTGTTCCTGGCTACTTATTAATATTAATAAAATGGTCTGTCCAGGTCTGTGATAAACAATGCAAACCTGGGTGCCTGTGGTAAAGGCTAACGTGGCTGAGAAAAGCTGCCCGGCCCAGCTTCCCTGTGCATTTCCCAGCCTGGTTCCCCAGCTCTGTTTCCTCTTTCTGGAAGTTATTTCTGAAATTAACCTGGAGAGGATGGACTTTTTCCTGAATTTGGGGAGAAGAGCTTAGCATCACAGACTCACACAGGATCTGCAATGCCCTGGAATCAAGGGATCAGTAAGGCACAGACCCAGGCCACACCCTCTTCCAAAGAAAAGACCCTAAGTACAGCAGCAAAACCAGATAACATAGACCAGGAAGCCCCTAACCAATTTTGCTATTATGTTCCTGCCACGTTTTTCTTCTGGCTGTTGTCTATTGAGCTCTCCAAGTTTCATTCGATAGTCTTTTAAACACCTTCCACTGAAGTAGCTCCCAGCCTTTTCTCCCTGCCCACATGTCTTGTAAAATGCATTCAGTTCGGGTTGGGAGTGACATGCTTGGGATTGGCCTATGTTTAGGGATTGTCTCCACTATCCATGCCCTGACCTTTAAGGTCCAAACAGCTGAGAGGTTTCTCTTCCTTACAACCGTTCCCCCTCCTAGGGAGAGAGGTTGCCTTGTAGATTAATCCAATAAGGATGAAAAATGGCTTAAAAAAAAAAAAAGCAGGCAGCATAAGTGCAGAGAAAAAGAAGAAAAAGTTGGGAGTCAGAAGACTCCCAGGGGGAGTCAGATTCTGACTCCCAACTTTTGGTCAGGGGGCAGGGACATTTCAACTCTACAGCTCTGTATTGCTGCTGTTTCCAAAGCTTCCAATTTCTTGTCCTTGAGGGTAAAATTAGTGGCAAATGACAGTGGTTTAAGATCTGAGAGGAGGTAGTGGGGAGAAAGCCATGAGCTTTCAAGTGATAGGAAACTTGGTGGGGATGCACTTGAACATGGTCATGCATTGTTTAATATACAAGGAAATGGGAGGGACTGAATATTTCCAGAATTGTGTGTATTGCTTTTAAAATCTATTGTCAGATTTCCATCGTTAATTGCAGTTGATTGAAACTTTTAGGGTTTGACTCTCATTAGTAACAGTGGACCTGTTAGCTGAGCAACGAGCACATGTCTGTAATCTCAGCTACTTGGGAGTTTGAGGGAGGAGGATTATAAGTTCAGGCCAGCCTCAGTAAATTAGCAAGATCCTGTCTCAAAATAAAACATTAAAAAAGGTGGGGATGTCACTCAGTGGTAGAGCACTACCATTGAATTCCATCTCTAGTACCCAAAAAGTGGGGAGTGGGGGGGAATGGGCCTGTTAATAGTTGGTGATGAGCAGATCAGCCCTGAGATTGGAGTCAGTGCAATAGTTCTGAATTTTGCTTCATGTTAGAATCACCTGAGGAGGTTTTTTTTTTTTTTTTTTTTTTTTAATTTCCCTGTATCCAGGCCACACTATGAAGCCATCAAATCAGAATCCGTCAGGGTGGACCCCAGGCAAGTGCAGTGTGTAACCACAGGCTCAAGTGCCACCTGGTTCTTGCTGAACATAGAGCTTCACATCATCTCTGTGACTGTCACTGGCACCCCAGCCTCTTCTAACAGCAGGCAGGAGAGACCTCCTGCCTGGGTCTAGGGTCTCTAGCCCACAGTCTTGGGCCCAGGGCTCTCCCACCTATCATGGGTATTCACAGTAGGGCCAGGAAGACCACTGTCCAGGATGAGCTAAGGTATCTTTTTTCTTAAGTGACTTCCCTGCTTCTCTTGGGGACAGGCCTGTCCTGGCTGAAATTAGCAGCATTATACACATAGAACAAGCAGCCTGATACAACCATAAACAGGGAAGCAGCCGGCCTCCTTGACTGTCTGACGAATGGGGCCTTTTGGTAAGGTCGGAGTTTGTTTGTTATTAAAGACCTAATTAGAAACATGAGAGGGAGCTGAATGGCTCCATGCTTGGCTAATTAGTGACATGTATGCACCCGCTTTGAACTTCAAGGACACAGAGCTATTAGCGCTTACATCAAAAATGGATTAAACTCCTGTGCCTTTATAATCATTAAAGACGGGCTGCTCAAGTGGAAAGCCTTTTGTACAGGTTCTCAAGGGGCTGTCCCCTGGGCATCCTCCCCACCCTACCCCCTGGCTGCTGGAGCCCAGGGCAGTGAGTTGCTGTTGGTTATGACTTTCCAGACTGGCATCCTTTGAAACCACAGCTTCTAGTACACGCTGATCAGTCTTAGGGTATTCCAGCTCCCCACTGGACTTGCCCTCAGCAGAGTGGAGTGGTCTTTTGACACTTGAGATCAGCCCTCTGGGTGCCCACTGGGTCCAGGCACTTTCAGGGAGGGGAGCAGGAGTCCAGGCTAGTCCAGGGCTTACATTCCCTCTCACAGGGCCCTTGCCCATCAGTACTGACTGGGTGCTGCTTTGTGCTCGGAAGCTCATTGATCCTAAGGATGTGACACGATGCAGGTCAGGTCTAGTCCTCAGGAGAGATAAGTCCCCTTTCACATTTGGCATATACTACCCAACTTTGGAGAGTCCCCAGTCTGATGGGGAACACATCTGCACTACCATGGAGCTCCCAGTTTGGAAAGGGTACAAGGCCCAAGCCCACTTCAAGGTTGTCCACACCAGGGTTGAGAAGTTAATTCCTTGCCTTCAAATCTGCCATTTCTCTGGAGCAAAGAAAGATCCAACTGAACAGAAGAAATGTGTTCAACCGTGATCCCAGGAGGGACAGCTCCCTCCCTGTGTAACACAGTTGCCTTCACGTTAGAGCTGGGTGCAGGCCTGTCTGAGACACTGGGTGGCACTGGATATGTTCCCTAGCTGCTCAAACCCTGGCTTTCCTTCTTTAACACACAGCTAATAAAGCCCAGCTTATGAGTTAGGTGAATGAAAAAAAAAAAAATGGTGGGAAGAACCTACCAACAGGAACACAGAAGTGCCCAGTAAGTCTCAGTTGTCACTGCAGGGTGGCATCCTCTGAAGCCACAGCTTCTAGAAGATTAGTGCTTCTGGTTTCGTTCACTTTCACCTCTCTTGTCCCCTGCCCCATGCTTCTTAACAGCTACAGGGTGACATCTGATTCTTATATAGTACTTCATTATGATGGAGAATACATGAGGCCCAACTCCTAAGCCTGTAGTCCTGGCCTTGGATTTCATAGTATTTTAATGTATTTGTCGTACAGAAAATGTGTGCAAGACACAAGTAAGGATCTGACCCCTCTGGTGGGGACAGGGATGTGGCATTAAGAGTGGGAAATACTGAGCACAGAGAAGATGGCTGGGGACACATGGGGCAAAGCCAGACTCATTTCTTTCTGAAAGTTAGAGAGAGGAGAAAGGCAGTCACCAGATCAAAGCAAGGGACATTCTCAGAATTGAAGTAGGACTGACTCAGAGCCACCAGACTGTTCAAGAGAGAGGAGGGAGTTGTTTCCAGACACCATGCTCCCTATTTCCTTCTGCTTCTCAGGGCCCAGGGGGCTGGGTGAGGAAGCACAGGCTCTGGGTCACCTCAGGTGACATGCCCAGCCATTGGATGGCTTAATGCAACAGTACGAGGGTGCTGTGGTCTCTGCTGGGTCTCCTTGTCTGCTACTCCTTGCAGGTTCTAACCAGTGTAGGCTTGGACTCTCAAGTCAATTAGCCTAGGGGAAGACGTAGCAGGTGTTCATGTTAAAACCCCACCCACTTCAACCGAACCATAAATGTTTGTCAGACAGTTCACACAGAAGGGCAAGCTCTTGTGCCAGTGCCAGTCACAGGCTCCATGATGCTCAGGCACCAGCAGGGCCTTGTTCTCTTTCCCTTCCCAGGGCCTCTTCCTTCTAGAACCCTGTAGACAAACTGAGCCCCTAGGTCCCCTGGGGGCTAAGAGAAGCAAGAACTTGAGTTTGACTCCAGAAATATCTTTCTTTGCCCTCTTGATTAAAAGGCCTGGTTTCTTTGACTCCTAGGCCCAGGTCCACTGAAGGTTGCTGCATTCCCAGGATTTATACCATCAACAGATAACCTCCATCTTCCCCTCACCCACCTTCCCAGCCAACCCACCCAGAACCCACTCAGCATGTTCTTTGTGAGCTTGAGACACACTCACAGACCCTGATCAGAGCCGATAACGAAAAAGCATCAAGCTGTAAAGAAAAGGTTGAATCTCAATATAAAGTGCATCGTCCTAACCACAAAGCCTTCCTCAGATGGGTCCATTCTGCTCTGAATATAGTGAGAACCCCCCAGCTTTATGATCACTGTGTTAGAGGAGGGCTTTAGAATCCACTGATAGTGAAGTTAGCTCTTGAGGGTTGGGTGAGGTGTGACTTCACCAGAAGCTAAGATCTTCCTACAAAAGAATTAGCCAGCAAGTCTTAGGTTCACTACTTGAGACCTGCTGACATTGATTGGCAGGCATCAACACCAACCACAGTGGTCTGAACTGGGCTAAATTTTAAGAAAACAAGTGGAAACTGCGGTTGGTTGGCATTATTATAACCACATCTGGACCAGCATACAACTGCCCTGTTAGCATGTGAAAGGGCAGATTCTCATTTGTGTCCCACAAAGCATGCAGATGAGCCAGGTATCAATGGGTACACCACGACTGGCATGATATTCTCACCAGGCTGAGTTTGCTATTCTCTGTAACGTACCTGTTCACATATGGAGACCATGGAAAAGTAATACCAGCACCTTGCTCTCTTAACCACCACCACCACCTCCCCATTTGAAAGTATTCTTCCCTCTCTCAGCTGAAATTGCCTGAATTTCAGCAGAGCTTTAAAAATATATTGTGGATAAAATTGATTGTCCCTGCATCTGGGCCCCTGAACTGATTTGATTTTAATTTAGCGTGTCCTACCGTTTCCCCGGGTTGGACAAATTGCTGGCCTTCACTGTCTGTGTCTCCTACCTTCAGGCTAAGCTCTGAAAGGAAAGCTGGAGTCAAGGATCCCTGGGACATACTGGTTGGGCAGACTTCTGCTTTGCTCTGCGTGAGACCCTCTGGGATCACATACAACCGAGTGTTGTCCTTCCCTTACGGGTTTATCTTTCCTTGCTGACCCTTGCCATTTGCCCATCTGCCTTCAGAGGATGCATTAAGGAGACTACACTGTGGCCTCTCCAGCTCTGTTCCCCGGGAGGGTCTGGGGCTGTTTAGCAGCCATTTTTCAAGGAGTGGCTGATTATTGAGAGGGACTTATGAAGGTCTCTGCTACCAGCCTCCACCAGGCTCTGTGGACACAGCATCCACTGAGTGTCCAGTGTTGTAGGGGAATAGAGGAGGAGCAATCTTGCTCCAGAGACCATGCCATCTGATCAAGGAACCTGCCTGGTCCTGCAAGAACCTTGACAACTCCATAGCCCACCTTGGGAATTCCTTGCTAACAAGGAGACAGTCCTGCCACTGTGGAGTTTCAGGCCAAGGTAAATATAGAAGCACAATGTAGACAAGATGAAGGCCAAGGTGAGTGTTGGAGGGGGGCCATGATTTAATTAGTTTCTTCGATTTCTCTAAAACAAACAAAATCCCTAAAAATCCAGTTTGATGGATTAATATGACCCCTGCCTTCTAAGAGTGTCACACAGACTTATGACCATACCTGCACTCAGTTACCCATTCCATTGGGAGCTGGGGGCCAGGAACAGGGACCATGACACCAATCAGCCCAGACTCCCTTCTGCTTCACTCAGAAATGCAGAGTGCAGTTAACTTTGTTTTGGTAGCACGTTCCCTTCTGCCCTGGACCTAGAGAGGTTGGGTTCTCCGTTGCAGTGGCTTCGCCCTGAGCAGCAGCATCTGGCTGGGCAGGGAAGAGGTTCTGTCCTAGAAAAGTGCCAGGGGTCACCAGGGTCCCCTGCCTGAAATGAAACCTGGCAGTCATGGATGATTCACAAAGCAAATGACTGAAATGTCTTGAGGGTGGCTATGCCCTTTGGGGAATCCAATGGTAGTGCTCTACCACTGAGTGACATCCCCACCTTTTTTAATGTTTTATTTTGAGACAGGATCTTGCTAATTTACTGAGGCTGGCCTGAACTTGTTTTGAACATGTTTTCCACCAAACCAGGAGCCTGGCCTAGGGCTGGAACTCAGTGGACCCCTGGCTTGTCACAGATATGTGGGCTGAGCTCGTCTGAAGAGGATTTTGTCACAGTAGCTTTCTCTGGATCATTCATAGTCCGGTTTTCAGGTCTTAGCACCAGAGGTACCTTTCCAGGGGTACCCCCCAGGATCCTTGGCTGTAGCTTTTTGCCTAAGATATTTAAGAAGGATATAGAATTGTCTAGACTTCCACACCGTTCCTAGACCTAAGCGAAGCTGTTCTGACTCCCACCACTTCCCTACCCTTAAGAGTAACTTCACTCTCAGTCCAGCCCCTTCTAACCACAGGTAGGCAGAGAGCCACTTGCAGACTATACACGCATCTCCCCCAGCTCTTTTTAACCCTGGGGGAAGGGACCCACAAGTTTCAGTCTAGCACTGTTGAGTTTCTGAGCCTACAGCACCCATCTCTGTTAAGGTCTCCAGGATAAGATTCTTGGGCTTTCCTGGGTCAGCCATCAGGGCATTTCCTTGGTTGACAGGAAGCCCCTCCTTCTGGTCCATGTAAGATGCCTCCACCTTTCACTCAAGTGCATTTCCTCTTGCTGTCCTCAGTGAGATTTAGTGTCCTTGCTTCCTGTCTCCCTCCCCCACCCCTGTAGTCCTTCCTTCAGGTCCAAGATGATTATATGCATGAATCAGATGAATTGGATCTTTTTGTAAATCACCTCCTGATTTGTATGGCAAGTGAATTGCATTTTCCTATATCAGATTTTCCTAAATCTGCATATGGCACCTGCCTTGCTGGGCTCTGCATACACAACTATCTCAAAAATGAGAGTATTTGTTTTAAACTTGACAAGTCACAGAGCACTTTCTCTTCTTCACTCTCGAAGCAGCCCAGCGTCAGGCTGAATAAGGCAAACGTCACTCACATTACAAACAATGGCATGGGCTGGAGGGGCTTGGACCAAGGCACACAGCTGGAAGGTCGGGGCCAGGGTCACACACAGGTCTTCTGACTCCAAGTCCAGTGCCCCCTTTCTCTACACTGTAGCCACCTCCTGAAGGTACTGCCTGGACTGGGAAAGCCCAGAGGATGCTGGGTGGTAGAGGTGTGGGGTTCAGAAGGAACTTGCCCAGGATTAGGCTGTTGCTATGGACACTGCCCAGAGCCCATGATGGAGGAATGAGCCCCCAAACGACCAGCCTGGTATAAGGCTTGTCCCAAGCCACTTAACACTCACAGCTTATATTGCAGAAATGCCAAGGTATTTGCAAGACATTGCCCTCTTCTGGGACAGGCATTATAATATCCAGTTTATCAATCTCAACACTGTTTATTCAACAATATTTGCTTCTTCCCTATATATACACACACACACCATAGCAGAGCAGTGGACAAGGTGCCCTTGACCATTAAGAGTGATGTTCTGTCCTCTTTCTAACCTGATCCTAGTATATAGGACCAATTCTAGCCACGTGCTTGGAGGAAGGTGCCCTCCGCCTAGGACACTGAGGATTGACTGGAGAGTGGCTTCCGCAGAAAGCACCCTCACGGCAGATGCTGCTCAGCGGCAGGCCTTCCCCCTATCTCTCTTGGCTCCCCAGGAGAGGGGGTCCTCAGATGACCCCCTTTACCATATAGCCAGCCAGTGTTCGATACGTGAAATGACACTGACTTCCTGAAAGAAGAAAATCGCATTGTCCCTGATGCTTCCCACATCTGACAGCAGGCACAGTCCTGACAAGTTTATGTGCTAAGTGTCCATCCTCATTCTGTCCTGCCAGCCAGAGCCGTGGTTTTTTGAGTCTTCCCAAAGATGCCTGGATTTTCAGATGGCTTGACGGGGAACTTGAGCACGCTCCCTGGGGCATGGTTCTTCTGCCACAGAGAGACAGAGGCAGGTGGTGACTGCGGAGCTTGGAGACATCTCTCCTGGGTGCTCAGCCCTTGAGGGTGCAGTTTCCACTGCCCCTGGAGGAGACCCGCCCACAGCTAGCATTGATAGCCTGCCCATTGCGCCCTCTGGTGGGGACCCAGTGGCCCAGTCTCCCGCCCCTGGCTGAGGGATATTTGCAAGGTGACTTTGGGCTGGGGCTCAGGCATTGTGATGAGCAAGTGCATAATAAAATGGGACTTGGGGGTTTAAAAGCTGCATTCTAATACAGCGCCTTCTCCACGGTGATTTTAGTGTCATTTGATGGAAGATGACTGAGCAGGGAGGGGTGATCCAGACCTAAGATGAGCTGCTCATTATGAAATTCCCTTCAGGCCGACTCCTAGACGCCAGGTCTCTGTGCACACAGGTTACCTTCTGAGCTTCTGCAGGCGGGCATCTCTGGACAGTAGTCCTTCCATGGCCATGCTGCGTCCTGTCTCCAAGGCTCCTTACTCTGGCTGGATTAGTATCTAGGGCCCTTTTCCTGCCAGAAGGAGTCAGCACCAAAACCTTCCTCCTCCCCACCCCCTAGACAGGTGTTCCTGCCCAGCATCTTCCTGGATCTGCATCCCACCAGAGGTGAAAATGTTCCCCTTCATATCACACTGTGCCTCCCCAAGCCCACCCCACCCTCCAACCCTAAGACAGAACAGGGAGTTTGCTCTTTGTAGAGGGAGGGGTTCCAATGCCCGGGAAACCAGAAGTCCAATGTCTGAGGGCTGTGGGGGAGGTGTTCTACCAAGATAATACCGCCGTTTGAATATCTCGGCTTGATATTTGCCTTCGTGAGTGAGACGGGCCAAATGTTATCTGCAAGTTTAATCTTATATATTCAAACATCCTAGTCCCCTTTGTCTTCCAGCACATTCCCAAATAAGCCATTCGCTTGCTCTAAGCTATAATTCTTTTTCTCCTTCTCTCTAACCTCTTCTCTCCATCAGCCTGTTTGTTCATTTATGGGCTGCAGCTTCAGGGGCTCACCTTGGGGCTTCCAGAGGCAACAGTTTCTATTTTCTCTGCTGAGTCCGGATCCAGGCTCAGCTTGGTTTGGTCTCCTTTGTGTCTTCAAGTCCCCACTTGGTCTTTTGCCAGCCTGGCAGTGAGGGGGTATCATCAGTCTCTTCCCACACCTGTGACAAGTGGGTGACAATCAATCCACTTGTAGCTTCTTCAAAGCCCCAGGAGAAGTGAGGGCCTCTGCACAGGCCCCAAGGCAAGAGCGACTCTGCTGTCCACTTCAGATGCTCTTTCCTTTCTGCCCTGGAAGGCAGCTGTCATGGACAGAGGGGATGCCGAGGGAGGTAGAAGGGAGAGGCGAGCCTGCAGCCTTGTGGAACTAAAGATATCTAGGTGTGTGATGCTGAGACCGGCCACTCCTACCAGACTGTTGCCCCGAAGCAGCCAGCCCCAGACTCACCTTGAGGTTGAAATGAGAACTTAACTTTTACCATTGAAAAGAGTTTGTGATTCTTTTGTTTTGTTTTATTCCATTTTGGAAAAGAAAATGAAGTTTAAACTACTAAAGGGAAAAGATAAAATTAATCTGGTCGATAGACTGTGCCCCTCTTTGGGAAGGGCATGATGGGATTCGGGGGAGGCAGACCGAGGAACCTGAGGAAGCGTCACGCTCTGCCTCCCCCCACCCCCAACCCCCATTCCTAGACACAACCTGCCATTCTCCAGGTGTGTGGGTGTCAGGTCGGTCCTCTGTCACAAAGGTGCATTCCAGGCTTTCTTTTTCTCAGTGTGGAGCTTATACCTGAGGATAACTAACAGAGCAGGCATTTCGGACAGATAAGCTTTAGCTGTAAATTGGTTTAGTTGGTATGCTGCATTCATACTTCTTTGTCTTTTTTGTTGTTGTTGTTTAAACAAAAGGAAAAAGAGGTTTAAATCCCCCCTTTCCTTCTCCTGCAGGAGGTGAGTGTGTGGGTGTCCTGTAGGACCTTTGGCTCCACCCCAGCTTTAGCCCAACCTTCAGGTTACCATCCCCACCCCATCCCCTCCTCCATCCCCTGCTCTCCACCCCAAAAGGGAACCCTCTGTCGCCATCATTACCGTTACGTTAAGATGCCCGAACTCTCCATGACATAACCCATCCTCCGACCACTTCAGTATTAATGACTTTCATGCAGGGATCTAAATGGGAGGGGTGGGAAAGGAGGGAGTAGCCAGTGGGGAGGGGGAGCGGGTGGGGGAGGGATGCAGAATGGAGATCTTTTTTTGTCTTTTTTTTTCCTTTAAACAAATTTGTCATTTAATGGATCCAAAAGAAAAGAAAGAAAAATGAAACATACACACAAAAAAAAAATTTTAAAAATCCCCTCCCCAAAGATTTTTTTTTTCCTAGACAAATTGCTTTGTTTCCTGTCACGTTTTAATATCAATATTAACACAATGTGTAGTCTAAAACTAGTTCCTTTGTAGTTTGCATGGGATGTGAATGCTGTCTCAACGTGCCCAAATCTAGAAGACTGCATGAGCGTCAATTCAGATGTGAAAAAAAAAAATCTCTCTCTCTCTCTTTCTCTCTCCTCCATATATATCTCTATTTCTATTGTGATAATTTGGTGGGCAGTGAAGCACCTCCGGTTGGTTGCCGTAGTGTGTTGAATGATCGTTTTTTTCTTCTCTATTTTTGGAGCTCCAAGCTTCTTAGTAGTAGCCTGGGCTGAGTATTCTTGAGTCCCTGCTCATGTTTTCGCATGGCCTTGGTTGAGTGTTAGAAGTTGGGCCTCAGCTGTTTTTCTCGAGTGTTTGGCTTGTAATGATCGGTGCATGCCTGGCTTCTGGCCTCATACCCAGCTCTATTCTCTGCACACCAGTCCTGAATAGCTACAGTGCTCAACCGAATTTTGGCGCGCCCGCTTCCCCGGCAGGCTCCAACCCGGCGCGGCCCGGAGGCTTCCCGGGGGCCAACAGCCCAGGACCTGTCGCCGATCTCTATGGCCCTGCCAGCCAGGACTCCGGAGTGGGGAATTACATAAGCGCGGCCAGCCCACAGCCGGGCTCGGGCTTCGGCCACGGCATAGCTGTAAGTACCTGCCTTCCTGCCCTCCTGCCTCCTGCTACCTGACCAACTCCTTGCAGCCCATGAGTTAGGGGCAGAGGAGAGGACAGTGGGTCCCCATCAACGGTCACGCCAGCTACTGAAGGCTGACACTGCTCTGTCTAGACATATACCAAGGACCTCCTAAGTGGCCCTGTGATGAACTAGAACGTATGTGAGCAGTTAAGATTCATGTCACCACTCCGTCACCTTTAGCCCTTGCGACCTTGAACCACTTATATAACCCCGTGAGCCTCACGTACCTGGCTGCAGAACAAGAATAGTTTACCTCCCTCCAAACATTGGGTGAGAATGAGCAGAAACAGTGTGCACCCCGCACATAGTAGGTCCTCAGTGTCAAGCCACCCCCCTCCCATCAGGGGTAGTCATCTTAGTCAGCAGAGTCCCCGACTGATGTCCATTGGCAGCTCTGGTACCTGGGAGGTGGTGTGGGGGGCGAGCCCCCTCCCAGGCCATTTCTTTTGCTAACATTTCTTACAGTTTCCAGGTTCCAAGTAAGTTCCCATTTGCGTTCTTTAGCTGTGGCCCCCCGAAGGCCAGATGCATTTGATATTTGTAATGCTCTGTGGTTCTATAATCTGACTAATCCAGGCAATGGAAATTTGCTTAACAGATTTGCATGCTGTTTTCAGATTGTATTGTTCTTCTCCCTCCTGGTGTGTGAGCATGAATGTGCCTGAGCCCCACTTGCTCGCTTCCCCTTCCATTTTGGAAACAGAAAACTGGCCAACCCCTGCCCTAGCCCACCTCGGCATTTTGGAGGCAGTTTGGTTTTGAGCTGAGATGGGAGTGACTGCTGTCCCAGGTCACGTCCCTGTCAGACTTCACGTGTGGGAGAGAGCGGGCAAGCTTTGCCTTAAGGGCTATGCTGGGGAGAACAGAGCCTGTGCAGACAGTCTGGGGCACCAGGGCGGCCCCATCCATGCCCCCGTGCATTACACTTGTGCATACACAATCATACACACATTTTTCTCTCCCCATCTCTCTCTTTCTTGCACACACACACTCATCTGCCAGTCCTATCTGTGCTGCCTGGGTCCTTGTTCAGTTTCACTCCCAAGACAGTATCACTTGAGTCAGTAGTTTGATGAGTCTAATCCTTTCGGATCAACTGGAGTACCAAATCCAGAATGTTATTATTCATCCAAGAGCTGCATCGACTTGGGGAACCGTCTATCACCACTCAGAACACGACTCATTTCCATTTTCAGTGTCCAGAAACACAGACCCTACTTGTTTTTTGAAAACCTGAGTCTTTGGACCCGTATGCTACAGTGATTTCTCTGAAAAACCCCACATAGCAACATAGTTTGTCTGCACTGGGATTTCTTCTCCCCAGCTTGAACCATTGGAACCCAGGACACAGGTCCTTATCTTTGCCCTTTGGGGTCAGGGCCCCCATGCCCATCATTTGGGGCATGAGCCCCACTACACACCCACCCCTTTGAATCTGGCTCTTGGTTTCCCTTGTGTAAGCAGACAGGCTGGGGTGGGGGTCATGGGGGAGGGAGGGACTGGAGCTGGAGAGGATGTCATCCTAGTCCCTCATGGCACGGTGTCTCAGAATTACATATTCATGCTGGCAACCACAGACTAGTCCTAGAGATAATTTTCTTTCCCAGAATATGACAATCTGTTCCCATGTATAGCGCACTGATGACCTTAACAATTGTGCAATTTTAGGGACCTTTGATTGCAACGGCCTTTACAAATGGATACCATTGAGCAGGTGCTTTCGTTGCCATCTCACTCTGAGGTATTACCGTCTCTGCCATGTGTCTCCGCCCTGCCGGTGTGTCCGTACATGTATGTGCACTGGTCATACATGTATGAGCATGCCATTGTCTCATCACATCAACATCTCTCCCTCCTCTTTCTGGACCCCTTTTCAGGCGGGTGGGGGCAAGAACAAATCCAGTCTTTTAATCTCTCATCCCTTCCTCCAGCTTTTAATCATGACCTCACCTTTTTTTATTCTCTCTCTTTTTTTTTTTTTTTTTTATTTGGGTTTTTTTTTTTTTTTTTTTTTTGGTTCTTCAGTTGGTTTTTTCGATTCCATTTCTGTATCGTCCCTACCGTCATCTTTCTCTGTCTTGAAATACAATCAAGAGTGTGGGAAACTGGAAGGCGATTTTGTACTATGCCCATGGGGCGGGGTGGGGGGTGGAGGTAGGGAACTTCTGGACTTCTGCCAAGCCTGGGGATAGGAGGCAGGGACCAGGGCCACTCCCGAAGGTCCTGTGAGCTGACCTTGTGGGTTGCTGGGCCCTTTCAGCTCTCCAGGGCTGTCTGGGGCTCAGCCAATGGGATTCATGCAGTCAAACAGCCAGACTCCATCTTTTAGTGAAAAGAAAACATTTTTGCCAGTAACTACTGAGTAATTATCCAGATTACCGCACGAAAAGCAAATTAAATTAACGACATCACCTGCATAACGTGGATTTGGATCCCTGCCAGTTTCCTAACCTTTTAAACTGAGCTCAAGTTAATTAAACATTTTTTTAAATCACTTTGATGGGGATATGGAGGGGGTGGGACAGAGGAGAGGGAGTTTGGGGCGGGCAGTGAGCAAGCCTCCTGCCACATTCTCCTCAAAAATGAGTGTCTGTCATTCTTGGGAAGAACTCCAAGCAGGGAGAGGGGTTATCCTGGAAAGCACTAGATGTGTGCTGCATTACTACATGAGGTTGAGGGGGGTGGGTTGGAACACCAGCCGGTCTCCTTGTAGTGGGAGGGCGACAGCTGAGGCCTGAGAATGGGTTCCACTGGAGAAATCCCACTGGCGCACAAGAGCCTTTTGCTCTTGGAGTGGGATAGAAAAGGCCTGTGTTGGGTCTCTGGTGCAGAGTGATTGCTCCCAGCCCTGAGTCAGCCAGGACTGGGTCTGGTGGGACCAGCTGGGGACCAGGTTGAGTTGAGCTCCACAAATCTCTGGATTCCTCTCATGTTGCTGCTAAGGAATCACCTCAACTAACGCAGCTGCCTCTCTTAACCCAATAAGCCATGTGTGTGAATTCTCCCCAGCCCTCACCTCCACTCCCCTTCAAGCACTGACCCAGCCATTGCTGGCCAGAGCCAGAGGCCACTAACAGTTTGAAGGAGAGCTTCTTGCTACTAATTAAGCTGGGTTTGGGGGCCCAGAGAGGTTTCTCTGTAGAGCAGGGAGGACCGATAGGTCCAAAGACTGGGGATTGAAGAGAGCTCCAGCCCCCATCCCCATGGAGTCAGATGAAGAGGGAATTAAACAATCATTGGGCACCACAGAGATGCTGGTGCTCCTCCTTCCCTTCCTCTCCCAGAAGAGGAGTGTGGACCTCCTCCCCCCAGCGCCCTCCAAGGGGTAGGGATAGGCAGAAGTCAGCTCATCTCCCTCACCCGACTCTAGGACTCAGTTTCCAAAGAAGGCTGGCGTAGCCAAGAGAATGGAGGCAGCAACCTACCCCTTCCAGAAGGAACTAAGTGAGTCAGTCGAGTCACAGGATCACACCGTGGCTGTTGGGGACTAGCCAGACATACACTTTATCCCCAGCAGAGGTGCCCTTCTGACATTTGGTGCCATCCATAAAAGAGGGGCCCAGACCCACAGCCAATTCAGGGCGACCCAGTCAGCAAGTCTTTGAGTCTTGTACTTAGTTTTGGTCTTCCCGAGTGGGTTGTTGTGTACTTTGTTTTTTTAAGTATCCCAACCTTCAATCCTTTGGTATATAATATGAATTTTTTTTAGTATACATTTGCACTTTCAGTTATCCATGGGTATCTACTAAAGGCAAAAGTTTTTCTTTACCACTTAGTTTTGAAAACCAGTTTAAAAAGAAAAAGTATCTGGTCAATGTGCAGCTGGACCAGCTGGCTGGAAGTCCAAACACAACCCGTTAGCTGGCGAGACCCTTCCCGCCATTACCACAAGCAGCCTCCAGTCCTGTAGCCCATCAGCGAAGGAGTCACAGAGCTGCCCTCACCTGGGCATCAGGCGTGGCTTAGACTTCAGATTTCCCAGGCTGTGATCTCAGAAAGGTGTTAGCCCCACCCTGGTCACACGTGCCCAGTCTCCCAGTCTAGGCCTTTGGAAACTCATCGTAGTTGAACAGTTGCAGTTAGTCACACCCTTGCCTGACCCTTTTTCTCTCTCCTCCCACCCCCCCGCTGCTCTCTGTTCTCTTCGGGATCCTTCTGACCTTCCCGGCCCTGCAGAGCATACCTGGATGTCCAGGCAAGACTGGGCGAAGTTTCTGAGTGGCCCTTTGTTTAGGTGATGTCCTCAGACCTGGACCCCCACAGCCTCACTCCTCATCCCAACCAGAGATGGCTCACTTCGGATCGAGGGTTGACTACATCTCATCTCACAAATCTGCTGTAATATACGACGACAGCTTTTAAATGTGTATATAATCCATGATTTTTTGGTTTGGTTTGGTTTTGTTTTTCTTGATGGTTTCCCTTCCCCTTCTCTCTTCCCCGCCTCCTTTTAAAATCTCTTTGAATCACAATTTGGTAGTGATTTTGACTTAGTCGAGTAGTCACCTAGCTTTAATATCTAGTCAAAAGCTAACCATAGTATAATTGTTATATTAAGGAGTTATATTTTTTTTTCTTTAAACAATTTTTTTTTTTTGCTCGTTTTGATTCTGTTCTCACTTTTAAAGGATGCTGAGATGGTGATGTTGCTCTCCATATTTTGGTACCAATTCTGAGACTATGAATTTTTCAGGTGGAACTTTAGCACACCACGATGCTGTTGTGAGGAGGGGAGCGGGAGGTGGGCGTAAACTTTCTGTTTTGCGTTGTAGATGAAGTGAGATGTAGTAGGCTAATTAACAGACTCTCTAGCGGTTCTTTTTTTTGTGATGTCTCTTTGTTAACCTAAGTATCTATTTTCGGCAATAAGGTAAGGACGACCATGTTTTGGGTGTCCTCCTTTTCTATAAGTGCTTTTTTTCTGTTGAAAGAGGTCATATTATAAGGTTTTTTGAAATTGTGAATTCTAAAAAAAAAAAGAAAAAAAAAGAAATGTTGTAAATACAATTCCATTAACTACATAGAAACTATTAAGAAAGAGAGAATCAAAAAAAAAATATTTTTGTGAGGGAGTCCGTCCCAGGCAGTTTGATGCTCGGGAAGGAGGAGGGGATGGATGGAAGGTTGACCAAGTCCTGTACTGAGACTGAGGAACACCCAGCTGCCAGGACGACCCCGGACAAGTGAGGGCGCTGTCGAGCTCTGTCGTCAGTGCGATAGACCTATGAACTGTACTAGTATCCTACCAGCCTATCAACCTCTCTGTCTGTGCACAGCTTCAGATGTTACCGTCTAGCTAGATTTTTATTTAAAATATGAAAAACTGCTTTTCCCAAGATGTTTTTTAAAGACAAAGCTACAATTTTAATATTTAACATATTTAAAGTTTCAAAGCACACCTGTTTGGCTTGGGGGCGGGTCAGGGAGGGGACATTCTTTTTCAGTCTTAATTTTTAAATATTTGATCATTTTCTATCGTCCAATCATTTCAGTACCTCCAAACGTTCCTAGGACTCTCTGCCTCTCTCCTCCCCCTCCCCTGCCGACCCCAGCCCCAGATCTGGGGGCCCCTGGGCCAGGAGTGGATACACCTGCATGAATACAACCTTTTCTCCATTCACTTTCTATTTACAAATTAGGAAAGCAACCTTTTGGTTTATATATTTTTTTTAATACCTCAGTGCTGCAAGTATCACCAGAGAGGCTATGGAAGAATTCTTTTTTTTTTAATTTATTGTAGATGTAAACAGAATTTTAAAAATAAAAAGTATAAACATCACTGCACTGTGACTGGTGGGAAAAACTGACAGTTTCCTGTTTGCACATGTTTAACATTTGGCTGTTATAATATATGGTCCTCGGTTGGGGAAAGACACTTATGATGAAGGATATTTTTTAATTTAACTTTTTTTTAAATATTGGTAATAGGTCAGCAACAGCAACTTATAGAAGTACAACTCAATAGATGGCATTAAAACATATTGTAGTGTGGATATATATTTTTTTCTTTTTAAAAGATGTGATATTGACGTTTTATTAATATTTTTTAAATTGTTACGTTTATAAATTTGGTACTTAAGGCACAGCCAGTATGAGACACTGAATGCGACATTTATTATAAAGAGCTGCTGCACTCCTATTTTTATAAATTTTACTAACAAAGTAGACTAATGTAGACATTCACAGACATGGTAGGGCAAAAGCATCTTTAAACTAAAGACTTCAAAATACTAACTCAGAAAGAAAGAAAAAAAAAAGCCTTTTTCAATCCTTATTAAACAGCTACAGCATTTTTTTTAAAAGAGAGAATCATGTTCTTTGTTTTTCCAGTAAAATATTAGGTTGTTTGGAGAGATTTGCGGGGGGAGGGGGGATTTTTTTTCCTTTCTATTTTTTTTTTAAATGTATTAATTTCCAAACAACCAGGTTAAGTAAAATGCTGGACGCTTTTAAAATATCAGAACTTCCTCAAATCATAAAATAACAAAATAGAAGTTTTATTTTAAGAAAAAAGAGACAATAAATTCCCAGATTCAGTGTCTAGCAAGGGGATTTAGTTACTTTTGTCCATGTTGGTGACGTACTGTATCCCCTTCCTTTTCTCTGCATCCCCATCACCTCGTAGAAGATTCTTGGTTGATCATTGTCTGTTAATAATGTATAAAATGGCTATCTTGTAAGCGTGCTGTCCTGGTACTAGTGTAGTGACTTTTTTTCTCCTCTTTCTTCTAGTACATATTGATAGGTATAATGTAATTAAGGTTTAAAAAAAAAAAAAACTAGACATAGTTATTCAGATTTAGGACCAGTAAGGATAGAACTTTCTCTTATTTATGAAAAGAAAAAAAAATGCTGATAATTTGGGGGCAGTTTTTTCCTTTTAATTTTTTTTTCAATTTCAAGTTTAATTTTTATTTTTCCTGATCTGATGTGGTTTCAACTAACCCAAGGTCTCACAATGTTCAAATGCCGACCAACTCTACGGCATTTTGTGGATCCCCCACCCCCCCTCACTGTGAAGGGGTGTGCCATACTACCTTAAATGCTAATGCTAGATATGCAAAACTGGATTTTTTTAATTTATTTTTTAAAAGAGGGAGGCATGGTATATTAAAATGATTTTACTAAGAGAAAAAAAATATTTTTTTAAGAATGCTCAGAAGAAATTGATAATCTGTGTGAATATGTTTTAGATGTTTATATACCTTTTGAAGAGACCCAGTAGCCCATAGCACAAATCTCGTGGAAATCTGATATGTTTTAATGTGGCTACCTAGGTTAAGGTTCACGTTAGTCCCCCCCACCTCATCTAGAAGTCCATTTCAAATGATTTTTGTGAATTCTTTTAGCACTGATGTTCCGCCTCGTCTTTGTTTCAGTTAAGCTCAATGGCGAACCTGGGACCCACCTTTCACCTACCCTGAGGGAGAAACCCTCTTGGCTGATGGCTCTTGGTGTAGCCACCGGGAACCCTGGCTTTCAGATCCATCTGCTGGAAGCCCCGACCTCCTCTTCTCCTGAGCAGAGGAGAGTGAGTGGCCGTGGGGTAGATGGAGTTGGCAAGCTGGGGTCTCCTCTCCAGGAGCCTCTGCAGAGGTTGTTGGTGGCCTTCCTCATCCCGCTCTGGACCACCAGACGGCCTCGTGCTGTATCCCAGTCGCTCATTGGCTTGATTCAAACGAAGCCCCGACAGGCCTTGCATTTTTATCCTTCATAACCATCATCTTAATTTGAACTTGTAGCTTGGGCTTTAAGGTAGCATGGCTCAATTGCTGTGGATTTAATGTCTCACTGCACAGCAGTTCACAGCCAGTGAATGTTACACACATCTTGCTAGACTAGTATAAAAATCATTGGGTAATTGTTGGTTCTAATGACCTGAAAGGTGTTCAGTTTTTGTTTTCCTTTTTTTTTTTTTTTCAATCTTCGAGTTTTCTTATTTTTGGTTATTTTGTTTTGTTTTATTTGGGATTTTTTTTTTCTTTTTTGGGGGAAAATTTTTATTTTTGGTTCCAACTAGAAAAACAAAACCTATTTTGATCTTTAGTGCAAACGAGGGCTAGGGACTTAGCCTCCACCACCACCACCACACTGCTTCATTCTGCCATTCACTCACTGCAGCATATTCAAGAATAAAGCAATATAGTTTACTACATTTTTTATTGAAGGTCAGCCATGCTTTCTGTATTATATTGCATATGAAATTGTTTACAAAAGAAACACTAACTCATACTTTATCAGTTGGAAGTGACACACAGGGACAGAGGGAGACTAGGGGAAACAGGTGGGGAGGGGAGAATTTTTTTTTTTTATCTTGAATGTGCTTTACCAGCCAGGTGATCTTCCAAGGAAGACAAAAGCCAGGAGGGTAGAGGGTAGAGAAGAGGGACCGGCTGCAGGCAAGCACATTGGATAGAGACACTGGGGAGTTGCCCACCCTCACCCTAGAACAGAAAACAAGCAGAGGTCAGCTCAGCCCAGTCCTGGGCACGGACACTACACCAGATGATGCTGGAAGTTAAGCAATACTTTAATACTGTCATGTGTTCGTTTTCTTTTTCTTTTTTTCCTTTCACCAAAAAAAAAAAATAAATAAGAATAATAATAAGTAAGTAAACTAAAATACAAAAATCATGTGAATCAAACCCACCCCTCTCGGGGAGCAACCTTAATCCAAATACCCGGCTATCTAATAATCAGAATGTATTGTCTCGGACAGGATTTCGTTTCCGGGAGGCAGGGAGCGAGAGGGGAAGGGAACGGGGACTGAGAGACAAAAGTTCCAGAGCCTCAGTGGAAGGCTCCTGCTACTGTATTCTGTACATACTGTACCATCCCGTGTGGAGTCTGTGAGTGTGCTCTTGAGTAGCGTGGACTAGCCAATCTGCCGTTCACGGTGTGTTGTAAACTCGGAATTCCATATGTAATAGGTTGCAAGTCTAAGCGTTTCATGTGGACATAAATGTATCTAAATAAAACTTTCCCTAGCACTGTGGCTGACCTCACCCTTACTTTTATACTTTAGTATGAAACCGATGAGAACTTTGGTAGTGAGTATTTTTTTTATATATATACATATATATGTATCTATATATATATCTATCTCAAGCATCTTTCAGGTCTTTGTGTGTGGCTTTCTTAAAGCCCTTGTTGTAAAAAAATTACTATGTGGATGGCAGTCTCTCACATCACAGATGTGGAAAGTATAATTTTATATTTGTATTTTCAAATAAATAAGTTTGTGAAAGGTTTCCATCCTCTACTGTGGTCCAGAAATCAATGTGTTTGTCTGACAAAAAATAAAATAAAATAAACTGTTTTGAACAGAGTTGTCTGGTGTCCTTGCACCGTGGGAGAGGACTGGGGTGGGGAGAGCCGCTTTGGGGGTTGGGGAGAGGATATCACCGAGTCCCACCTGCCCCGCCTCGCCCTTTGGCTTGAGTGTTGATCTGGGGGCCTCCAACCAAGAAGTCCTTTCCCTGTTGAGCCATTGTAATGAGGGACTGGAGACCATTAAGGTGGAAAAGCAGGCCAGAAAGTAGGGCAGATTAATAGTGGAGGTGCTCAGAATCCCTGGGAGTTCAGGAATACATGGCAAAGGTCCTATGAGACTGTAGGACCCAGAAGTGGGGAACAGCATAGAAGGAGCTAAGTGACCCCCTCTTGCCTGCCTCTGCTTGTTTCCAACAGTATGTGGGAAAAGGTGCCAGGGCACACTCCAGATGCCTGAATGGGACTGGAAGCCTGGCCTGTGTCCTTAAGGAATTCAGAGTTTTGCCAAACAGAAATAACTAGCATCACAAAACTGAAGGTATAGAGAGAGATCCTCTGCAGTGTTTGCAACCTCCTGTTTACCAAGCAATTGAGAAGAAGCAGAAGAACCGCGACAGCTCATTGAGGACAAAGACCTGGCGGGATTCCTCCGATTTGTTGCCCCAGACACAGACAGCCAAGGCACCGGGTTTGTATGGAATAAAGCATACAGTTTAGAGTATTCCTGTTGCTACTCCCTCAAGGCCTCAGGAAAAGCCCTGGTCCCCAGGACATGGCCTTCTTGGGTCCCTCCTCTGATTTCCTGCTTTAACAACCATCTTATGAGCATCCCCACTATACCAAGGACCTAGGGAGAGGCTGGAGAGAGTAGCACTGGGTGCCACGCTAGCTCCTGTGTGTCTATAGACAGGGCCACAACACTCCAGTGTCCCATTACCTTGAAGGATCATCTCTGCTGTCTTCCAGAGACAGAAGAACTGTGGGGACTGATGTGAGAAATGCCTTCCAGGAATTCTGAGCCGAGTGGGCCAGAGACCTGAAAAGGGCCATCTTGGCCATCCTCATTCTGATGGCTCAGCTCAAAGGAAGGTGAGGCCGAAGCACAGCCCAGGAGCCTAGAGAGAGGGAGCACAGGGAACAGGCACACCAGCTGTGAGCCAGACGGGTCACAATCTAGTTAGTCCTGCACCTGCTGCGAGCCTGTCTACAAAGAAGATAGGTCATATTTTAGTCAGCCTTTTCACTGCTGTGACTAAAAGACCTGATAAGGACAATTTTAGAGGAGGGAAAGTTTATTTGGGGGCTCATGGTTTCAGAGGTCTCTGTCCATAGACAGCCGGCTCCATTCCCCAGGGCTCAATGTGAGACTGAACATCAGAAGGGTACAGTGGGCAGAAGCAGCTCACCTGGTGATCTGGAAGCAGAGAGGGACTCCATTCACCCGACACAAAATATGTACCCCAAAGGCGCACCCCCAGTGACCCACCTCCTCCAGCCACATGCTATCCCCTTCAGTTACCACTCAGTTAATCCCATTAGGGATTAATTCACTGGTTGGGTTAAGGTCCTCATAACCCAATCGTTTCTCCTGAACCTTCTTGTGTCATCTCACACATCAGTTTTTGGGGGCCACCTTATGTCCAAACAATAACAGGTAATTTGTCCATGGTCAGAATGAAATCTCTAGGACATCCTGCTGTCCCTGGGTTCAAGGCTGGTGACCAGTGTCAGCATCCGGACTGGGTGTGCCTGGGAGGTGGGGTGGGTGGGGGCCTCGAACCTAAGTGCCCACCTAAGCCAATGAAGAGGTAGAAAAATACCAATTAGAGGAAACACTCTAGTGTTTCATAGAGAAACATTAAAAAGAGAATAGAAAAAAAATCAAAAACTGGGAAAGGAAAAGAAACAACAATAGGCAATTTAATATACAAAATAAGATGGAAAGAATGAAATTAAGTGAATCCAGCACTGTCTCAATACTAATGGATTGAATTTGCTACTGTTACAAAACAGTAACAGTTTGGTGGCAGGAGGAGTTGGTGGGGAAGAGCCCAGTTCCATGTCGGGTACAGAAACACATATAAGTGATAAAGAAGGCTGAAAATAAAAGGGTGACAAAGAAAATAGGCAAATGCAAACCAAAATAAAAGACAGGAATTGAAGTGTCAGTATCAGATGTGATGGAACTTAACTTTTATTTTTAAATTGACTTTTTTTGGTGCCAGGGATTGAACCCAAGGGCACTTAACCACTAAGCCACATCCCCAGCCCTTTGTATTTTATTTTATTTTATTTATTTTGAGGCAGAGTCTCACTATGTTGATTAGGGCCTCAATAAATTGCTGAGGCTGACTTTGAATTTGTGAACCTCCTGCCTCAGCCTCCAAGCCACTGGATTACAGGCGTACACCACCAGACCCGGATAGAACTTAACTTTTAGCAAGCACCCTAGACACAATCCTTAAAAACAAGAGAGCAGTGATAAAACTTTGAATAGAGAATATCTATTTTTACATATATCCATAGAACATACACAAAAATTTACTCAAGTAAATTTTGCAGGAAAAAAAAAAACAGATTTAAATAGGTAGCAATTTACAGCCCAACTTCCACTATCACTATCCATGTGGCTATACATATGTAACTGCATGGAAATTAAGAAACAATTTTTATGTATTCTTGGGTCAAAGAGGAAAGTTAAAGAAAATTACAAACTATCTAGAAAGCAACAATAAGCACACAGTGTATGGAAACCTATAACATGCAGCCAAAGCTGTACTCAGGAAAATGTATATTTTAAATGCCTTTGATGAGAAACTTTTTTTTTTTTTAGTAAAGAAGCATGATTCATATTAATAAGGTAGCAGATAGTAACTTTAAAAAGCCAGAAAGGAGAAATGGATAGAGGCCAAAAGTGAAATAGCAAATAAACATAAAACTGGATATTTACAAAGATTAATAAATCCTCTTAAATAGAGGGAGAGAGCAAAAATGTACAATATTAGGGACAAGAAAGGAAACATAAGTCATTGATAACAGAGGAAAGAATTCATAATGGCAACAAATCTAAAAAGTGCAGAGGAATCAGAAAATATCCTGCCAAACATAAATTACCAAAACCAGTAAGATAAGTAGAAAACTGGGATATTACCTCAAAGGATACTGAAGGAGTAATTAAAGGATCTAAAACAGACTGTAGCCAAACGAGTTTATTTTACTGATAACTACAATGCCATTTAAACAAACTCATTTATAAACCAAATGATAGAAAGGTATAGCAAGCACTCCTATTTCATGAAGCACATGTTTTGATGTCAAAACTCAATACAGGGGCTGGGGTTGGAGCTCAATGGTAGAGTGCTTGCTTCACGTGTGGGTTCGATCCTCAGCCCCACAGAAAAATAAAATAAAATGTGTCCATCTACAACTCAAAAAAAAATTTTTAAACATTTTATTTTATTCATGTATTTAGTTGTTTTTTCTATAAACTCAATACAGTACTAAAAAAAAAGTACACCTACACACTTAGGAGCTCACATGCAAAAATTCCAAATATGATTTTAGTAAGTAGACTACTGCAATGTATCAAGGGTATAATATAATAAGATGAAGCAGTCCTTTCAAGAATGTAAGCATATTTCAATATCAAGAAATCTCTGATCACAATCCATTATATAAGGAAGGATTTATTTTTCTCCATTATCTAAAGGAGAAAAAAGTAGTCATGACATAAATGTTAACAAAGCATTTGAAAAATATGGCAGCTATTTCTAATTAAAACACCACAAAAAGTTGAAACAAAAAACAATTATATACAACATAATAAGGACTATTTTCTAAACACAACATTAATTATTATCATAAATAGTAAAACAAACTACTTTAATTAAAATAAATTTGTAGGTTGCTTCTGTCACTGGTAATATTTAATATTGTCTTGGAGTTTCTAAAGGTGATAGAATAAAATACATAAACATTAGAAGGAAAAGACAAAAATGTGATTATATTCCTAGAAACTTCAAGATACACCAGTAAAACAAAATAAGCACATGAAAATTGCCACTGAAATTGATGTTAAACTTGGGAAGATGACTAAATGCATGATAAATATATTAAAAAAAAAAGCCCTGCTCTCCAGTAACAATCACCTAGTAATGGAAATAGAAAAAAAAGTTTAGGAATGAATTTTATAAGAAAATATATGCTCTATAATAATAATTGAACTCCCCAACACTAGGAAGATGGTCGAATAATGTATGGTACATCCATACCACAGAAAATTAGGCAGCCATGAAAACAAAAGAGACCTAGATTATAATGGATGACTTGAAGGAATTCGTGAGGTACTATTGAATAAGGCAAACTAGCTACAAAAATGCATATATTAAATGCTTTTTGTTGTTGTTGTTGTTCAGATTAAGCCAACCAAACTACGTATGAGCCAGGCATGGTGGTGTACACTTATTTTTTTTATTTAAATAAACTTTATTTATCTTGTTTTATTATTAATTCATAGTACATGGAACAGTAGGCATTAAAGGACTTCACTAAATACTACCCAATGTATAGGTAAATTTGCCAGAATGTATTTACTTTTCTATTTGTAGACTCCAAACTACAAATATTAGGTATTATGAATAAAATGTTACTAAATGCTACTTTTGTGACCTATGTCTTCACTTCTCTTGGGTAAAACGTGGAATTTTGGGGACTCACATTTGGTGTCTATGTTTAATTTCAGAAACAAAAATGGAAAATGCAAGTTTATTTTTCAAAATGTTGGGTCCATTTTATATACTCAGAAATACCAAAGAGGATTTCCAGTTGCTCTGTAATCTTGCCCACATGAGGGGCTATTAGCCTTTTGTAGGTGGTGCACACTTATAATCCCAGCTACTTGGGAGGCTGAGGCAGGAGGATTGGAAGTTTGCAGCCAGCCTGGCCAACTTAACAAGACCCTTTTTCAAAATAAAAAATAAGAGAAAGGCAGAGATGTAACTTAGTCGTAGAGTACACCCAGGTTCCATCCCCAATACTTAAAAAAAAACTACATATGTACACGTGTGGAAATACACATATATGTATGTACCTTACATACATGATTACATGAGCACAAAAAAGGGGTATGATCTATGTTGTTTACATGGTTACCTGGTATGGGAGCAGGATGAGAAGGAAGACTGAAGTCGAAAAATGAGCTAGGGTGAAGAGAATGCAAACCGGGAAACAATGCTTAAGAGTTGCAATATTAATTTATCAAAAATTAGCATGATATGTTAAATTTTTAAATTAAAGAACAAAAAATAAAATATTTTCAAAAGAAAGCTAGAATAGGGTTGGGGTTGTGGCTCAGTGGTAGAGCGTTCACCTAGCATGCATGAGGCACTGGGTTCGATCCTCGGCATCACATACAAATAAAATAAAGATACTGTGTCCACCCTAAGCTAAAATATAAATTTAAAAAAAAAGAAAGAAAGAAAGCTAGAATAATCCACATTCCGGTCACAATTGCATCTTGACTGGTGAAATGGGAAGAAGATTGAGATAAGTGGTCAAAGAGAATTCTGGCTTTATCTATAATTTCTAACTCTCCCAAATAAGCATGGCTTTATATATTCAGCCGAAATAAAATCAATTTTTAAATTATCTGTCTAAAACAAGGAATTCAAGAAAGTCCATGGGAGGAGAAAATAGATTGTATGCAGTGTTTATGGACGTAAGTGGTTTTTTTTTTTTTCCTCCTGGTATATTCTTCTGTCTACATTTTTTAAAATATTTTCTTTTTTTAGATGTTAATAGATCTTTATTTTATTCATTCATTTATATGTGGTGCTGAGAATCGAACCCAGCGCCTCACACATGCTAGAAGAGCGCTCTACCACTGAGCCACCAACCCAGCCCTCTGTCTACATTTTGGGGCAGTGACGCCCCTGTGGGAAAACCTGGCTTCAGGTGAACACCGAATACAACAGGATCAAGGGCACCTTCCTTCCCCCCTGCCAGAGACAAGGATAGTAATCTCTAAAAAAACATACTGAGGTATAAATTACCTCAATATAATATAAATATAGTAAGATCCATTCATTTTAAGTGTACAATTTAATGAATTTTGAATTGTACACATCTGTGTAATTCCCTCCATAGTCAAAATAGAGAACGTTTCCATCAATGTAAAAATCTCTTAGTCCCATATGCTCACACCTGATCCCGGAAAACAACAAAACTGGTTTTTCAGTCACTATAGCTTACCTTTGCCAACTCTAGAGCCAACCATAACTGGAATCAAGTAGAATGGATTCTTCATATCTGGTTGCTTTGTTGTTCTGTTTTTTCCTAAGCACATGCTTTGAGATCTGTCAGTGTTTGTGTTAATTGTTCATTTCTTTTTATTACTGAGTTGGTTTTTTCATCATATGAATATACTCCATTTGTTCCCAGTTTGGGGCGGTTACAAAGAAAGCCATTGTAACCGTTTCTGGATAGTTTTGGGGGGAAAGGTAAGTTTTCATCTCTCTTAAATAATACCTAGAACTAAGACACTGAGCTTTATAACAAGCAAATGCTTAAATTTAGCCAAGTCGTTTGCCAGGTGGATGCCCAATTTTACATTCCCACCAGCCGAGGATCAGATTTCTTTTCAGGAAGAAGTGTTGTGTTGTTAGGTTTGTTTGGTTGTTTTGTGTTTTATTGTTGTTATTGATTCTTCAGTTTGCTTGTCAGTCTGGTAGCAGGGAGTACTATCTTATTGTGATTTTCATTGTATTTTTCTAACGAGTAATGATGTTGAGCATCTTTTTGGGTGCTGTTAACATTTGTATATTTTCATCAATTAAGTATTTGTTCAAATCTTTTGGTCAATTTTTTGGGGGGGCGGGTACTGGGGATTGAACTTAGAGGCACTTCACCACTGAGCCACATCTCCAGTCCCATTTTGTATTTTATTTAGAGACAGGGTCTCGCTGAGTTGCTTAGCAGCTCCCTTTGCTGAGGCTGGCGCTGAAGTCTTGATCCTCCTGCGTCAGCCTCCTGAGTTGCTGGGATTACAGGTATGTGCCACTGCACCTGGCTTGATCAATTTTTTTTTTAAAGAGAGAGTGAGAGAGGAGAGAGAGAGAGAGAGAATTTTTAATATTTATTTTTTAGTTCTCGGCGGACACAACATCTTTGTTGGTATGTGGTGCTGAGGATCGAACCCGGGCTGCACGCATGCCAGGCGAGCACGCTACCACTTGAGCCACATCCCCAGCCCATGGCTTGATCAATTTTTTAACTGGATGGTTTTCTTATTAATTTTTGAGGATATATATTCTGGATATAAGTCCTTTATAAGATATGTGCTTGCAAATGTTTTTTTTTTTCCCAGTCTGGCTTGTTCCTTTATTCTTTTTGTTTTCTTTTGCTGAATTGTAGATTGAATCCAAATCCTTGAGCATGCTAGTCAAGCATGCCACCATCCTGTCATTAAACTACATCCTCGGTCCTTTTTTAAAATTTTTATTTTTATTGTGAGACAAGCTCTCACTAATTTTCCCAGGTTGATCTCGAACTTGCCATTCTGCTGCCTCAGCCTCCCTAGTAGCTGGGATTACGAAATACACCACCATGCCTGGCATCAAAGTCTTTGAAAGAGCAACAGTTATTAATTTTTAAAATCCAATTTACTGTTTTTTTTTTAATGGATCATACTTTTGTTGTCATATGAAAGAAATCTTTGTCTAATTCAAAGGCAAAAGATTGTCTCCTATATTTTCTTCTATATTTAATAGTCCTGCATTTTACATTTAGGTCCATGGCCCATTTTGAGTTAATTTGTATATATGGTATAAGGTATGGATTAAGGGTCTTCTCTTATTTCATGTATTGAAATCCAAATGCTCCAGTACCATTTTTTTTTTTTGTACCTGGGATTGAACTCAAGGGCACTTAACCACTGAGCCACATCCCCAGTTCTATTTTGTATTTTATTTAGAAACAGGGTCTCGCTAAATTGCTAAGTTGCTGAGGCTGGCTTTGAACTTGTGATCCTCCTGCCTCAGCCTCCTGAGCCAGTGGGATTACAGGCATTCGACACTATGCCTGGCTCCATCATGATTTTTAAAAGTCATTTCTCTATTGAATTCAGTTGTCTTTGTACTATAATCAAAACTCAATTAACAGCCAGGCACAGTGGCACCTGTCTGTAATCCCAGCTAATCGGGAGTCTGAGGCAGAAAGATCTCAAGTTTAATCCTGGGCAACTTAATAAGACCCTGTCTCAAAATTAAAAGGGCTGGGAATGTGGGGATTGGTTTCAATCCCCAGTACAACAACAACAACAAAAAGGCTGGGTGAGGATGAGGGATGAAGCTCAGTGATAGGGCTCCCCTGGGTTCAAATTGAACGTATTTGTATGGGTCTTTCTGGTTACTCTCTCTTGTTCTCTCTTCTACACCACACAGTCTTGGTTGTGCTTTAAAAGTAAGCATTGAGATCAGGTAGAGTCACTCCATCAACTTTGGTCTTCTTTCACAATATTGTTTTGGCTACTCTAGTTCATTTGCTAAATTTTAGAATAAACTAGTTGATTTAGGGATGCAAATATTACTGGTATTGAACCCAGGAGTAATTTACCACTGAGCTACATCCCCAGCCCTTTTTATTTTCTGTTTCGAGACAGGGTATTGCTGAGTTGCTGAGGATCACCTCATATTCGCCATCTTCCTGCCTCAGCTTCCCCAGTAATCCTGAGAATACAGGCATGCCCCACTGCACCCAACTGAACTTGTTGATTTTTACAAGAAAATCTGGCTAGAGTTTTGGTTGTGATTGTGTTGAATCCACAAATCTTTGTAGATTCAACACATTTTTCATATATCTCTTATTTTAAACATTTCAAAAGACCTTAATTTCTTTGTGTAAATCCAAGTTCATGTGGAATGTTTCTCCCACCTGGAGAACTTCCATATTCTAGCCAGGCACCGTGAGGCACACCTGTAATCCCAGCCATTTAGGAGGCTGAGACAGGAGGATTGAGAGTTCAAAGCCAATCTCAGCAAAAAGTGAGGCTTGCTAAGTGACTCAGTGAGACCCTGTCTCTAAATAAAGTACAAAATAGGTCTGAGGAGTGACTCAGTGGTTGAGTGCCCCTGAGTTCAATCCCCAGTACCCCCACTCTGCAAAAAAAAAAAAAAAAAAAAAAGAGAAGAAGAAAGAAAAGAAAAAGAAAAAAGAATTGCTACATTCTTTCCACCTAAGAATTTCCTTTAATATTTCTTGTAGTGCAAATATACTAGTAATTAAGGTTTGTTTGTCTGGAAAACTACTTGTCTCTCCTTCATTTGATAAAGAATTTTTCTGGGGATGTTCTGTGTCGATAGGTTTTATCTCCTTTTAGCACTTTAAAGTACCTTCATGGTCTTCCAGCTTGCATGGAAGATAAATCTACCTACTCTTTTTAAAAATGTACCTCTATTTCTCTTTATTCTAGATTTGATTTTCAGCAGTTTGAGTATAATTTATCTAGATCCGTGCATGAGCTTTTTCCTCTTTGTTTTTTTTTTTTTTTAAATATTTATTTATTTATTTTAGTTCTCAGTGGGCGAACACAACATCTTTTGTGGTGCTGAGGTTCGAACCCGGGCCGCACGCATGCCAGGCGAGCGCGCTACCACTTGAGCCACATCCCCAGCCCTCCTCTTTGTTTACTTGAGGTTCTTTGGCATTCCATCTGTAGTTTTATGTCTTTTATTATTTTGGAGTCATTCTCGTTTACTATTTTTTTCAAATATTTATTTTGCCCCATTCTCTGTCTCATCTTTTGGAATTTTTTAAATTTATTTTTTAGTTGTACACAATACCTTTATTTTGTTTATTTGTTTTTATGTGGTGCTGAGGATCGAACCCAGGGCTTCGATATGTACTAGGTGACTTTTTTTAAATATTTATTTATTTATTTTTTTAGTATTTGGCGGACACAACATCTTAGCTTGTATGTGGTGCTGAGGATCGAACCCGGGCCGCACGCATGCCAGGCGAGCGTGCTACCGCTTGAGCCACATCCCCAGCCCGTGCTAGGTGATTTTTAACCATTTTATTTTTTAAAGAGAGATTTTAACCATTTGATTTTTTTTTTTTGAGAGAGAGAGAGAGAGAGAGAGAGAATCTTATTTATTTTTTACTTTTTCAGCAGACACAACATCCTTGTTAGTATGTGGTGCTGAGGATCAAACCCGGGCCGCACGCATGCCAGGCAAGCACGCCACCACCTGAGCCACATCTCCAGCCCCAAACCATTTGATTTTGTCCTACACCACTTCCTCTTTTTTTCCCCACCCTTTTTATCTCCTTGTGTTTATGTAATTTCTACCGGCCCATTTTCAAGTTCACTGATTCTTTCTTCAATTGTATCAAGTCTACTGATCAGCCACAAATTCAGAGATGAGTCTTCATCTTTTCCCTGTTTTTCCCCATAGCTACTCTTCCTTGTAGTTTTCCTTTCTCTGCTGAAAATTTTTCCATCTATTATGTATGTTGTTCATTTTTTCCACCACAACCTTTAATATATTAAGTTCCCTGTCTGATAGCTTCCCTGGGACATACCTGAATCTGGTGCTATTGATTGCTTTGTTTCTTGACAGTGGGTTGTGTTGCCTTGTTATTCTGTGTCTCATGAGTTTCAATTGAAAACTTAACATCATTTTGAACAGTAGAATAAAGTAAATAAGTATACATTTTCTTCTGCTAGGCCAGGAGTCTGCAAACTATGGCCAATGGGACAAATCAGGTGTACTGCCTTTTTTTTTTTTTTTGGTATGGCCTTTGAGTTAAAAATGGTCTTTACTTTTTTTTTTAAGGTTGAATGGAAATAAAAAGAAGAATGTCATTTTGAGACACAAGCAAATTACATGAAACTCAAATTTCAATGTCTCCAAAGGAAGTTTTATTGGAGCAAACAATGCCTGCTGTTTGCATATTGACTATGCATGCTTCATGCTTTAACAACAAAGTTTAGTAGTTGCAGCAGAGATCACAAAGCCTAAAATATTTACTATCAGGCCTTTGAAAGACACAATTTGCCTACCACTGATGGAGGTAGCTGAGTCAATCTAATCAGAAGTTGACCTGGCTTTGGGTTTTGCTGCTTGGGTTTGGATGTCACTTTCAGTGTGCCACCAGCTTCAAGTTCCTCTATCTCTCTCTTATTCTTAGGGTGGAAGAAAAGTTGCCAAAGGATTTTTCTTGGTGTTTCTGTTTCTTTTTTTTTTTTAAGTAATGATTTTTTTTTTAACAGAGAGAGAGAGAGAGAGAGAAGGAGAGAGAGAGAATTTTTCAATATTTATTTTTCAGTTTTCAGCGGACACAACATCTTTGTTTGTATGTGGTGCTGAGGATCGAACCCGGGCCGCACACATGCCAGGCGAGCGTGCTACCGCTTGAGCCACATCCCCAGCCCGGTGTTTCTGTTTCAATCTTAACTTTAGGCCCTGTGTCTCTGGGCATCCGTGATCCACCTTTCCCTAGTAGTAGGAATTCCTCATGGTCCAGTTGATCTTCCTTCCTCCAGAAAGTTAAGACTTTTGTTCCACGGGTGATAAAATCTAGTCTGGGCTTCATGTTTTCACAGGCTGCAGGAAGGTTAGCAGTTTTTTCACTTTTGACTAAACACCTCTGGAAGAAGGGTAAGTGTAAATAATATTAAGATATATATTAAAGTACATTCATGCTAAGGTGATCACTGATTCTTTTTTTTTAAATATTTATTTTTTAGTTTTCGGTGGACACAACATCTTTATTTTATTTCTATGTGGTGTTGAGGATCGAACCCAGCACCCCGCGCATGCCAGGCGAGCGTGTTATCATCGCTTGAGCCACATCCCCAGCCCAATGATCACTGTTTCTTTCAACCCTGGGAGGGGTAAGCAGATCAGGGTCTTTCATCAGCTTCCAACCTGCCTTGGAATCCCAGCCCCCTTTTGGTTTATCCAGAATGTTAAGTTCCATGAACTCCCTGACTTCACTAATTCCAGTCCCAGACACATCTGAATGCTTGACTTATCCCTGGTCTTAATCAACATGCACACCCTAAGCTTCAGTGAGTACTATGTCAAGGCTCAAGAATAATTAATAACTCATGCAGTGAATTTGCACTAAATACAAGTGCTATAATTACACCAATCAAAGGCAAGCACAGAACATGAAAAATATTTGGGGAGATAAACTGAACCCTTTGGTTTTTATTGAGGAAAAGTTATCAAATCACAGTAAGGTCATAGCTGAAAGGAAACTTTGAGAATATTTGGTCCATCTCCTTCACTTAACAAAGGAGATAATCCAGGCTCAGAGGGAAGTAACATGCAAAAGGTCACACAGCAAGCTAATAGTGAGCACTTTCTGAATTAAAAGCAGGGAGAAGGCAGGGAACCCCCCCGGTCTTTGTGGGAGGGGAGAGGCCTATTGGAGAGAAGAGCACCAGGCCTGTTTCTGTTGCTAAGTAGCTGCATGGTTTAGCCAGTGAGTGTGCCTCAGTGTCCTGCCTTTTTCCCAGGACTAACTCAGCTGAGGGATGTGATGGCTCTTTAGCAACATTAAGCCTTTTTGTTGGGTACAGTTTTGCTCACAATTTGAGGCCAGGAATTATGGAGACCTGTGGACCATGTGAGGTGATGTTTTGAGGAGCCCCCATCTAAACTGGGGTTCCAATACCAGAGCAGTTAGCCACCCTGACTAACAGCAAATAAAGGGAGCTGCATATGGGTGCATATTTCATGGGATACTTCTTTTACCTGGAGGGTGGCTTGATTCCTACTTTTCCAACTTGTGACCAGTGGGGTCCCTCACACAGGCCACTTGCTTATGCTTTCAGAGCCCTTGTGGCTTTCCTCTGACCCATACCCAGTTTATGCCAGTCTGACCCACTGCTCTGCAACTGTCCCTTGTGTCCCCCTCCAACCTCCTCATCCTAGGGAAAAACCCTGCCTTGTATTTCCCTGCCTTGGCTCAAATTCAAAGCATCACTGCAATAGGAAATAAGTCCAAAGATTAATTACTTATAGATTTTGGGCAGGGAGGGTGAAATGAGTCAGGAGGACAGTCCCCTGTTACCGGATCACACGAGGCAGGAATAAAGAGTCAAGCCGGGGGAGAGACTGAGCATGACAACTAGAGGTAGAGTATGTTTGGAGGAATAGAGTGTAAGTCGCTTTAAGTTCACGGGCATTTGCCTGACTGGTTCATTTGAAGGAAGCAGCAGGAAAGCCGTGAGCGTCGTTGACCCGATAAGAAAAATGCCTCAAAGTTCTTGTCTCTGGCCTCCAGCTGGGGCCATGGGAGTGTGGCTTCTATCTCCAGTGCCTAGGCAGCCACCTTTGCTGCGTGCTCTTGTTATCCATGAGGACGGGAGCATCTTGGTGGAACTGTGATGCTGAGATCCTGCTGTCACCTGGGGCTCGCTTCCCTCCATTTTCTGAAGATGAGGCCACCTTGACCAGTGGGTATGTCCCTTCCTGTCTCTCCCAACAGCTTCTGGAGTGATCAGGATCTAATCAGGAATTCAGAAGCAGACTCATGTGAACAAAGAGAAGTTACTATGAGAAACTGGAGTTGGCTTTGTGGTTAAGCGCCCTTGGGTTCCCAGCGCGTGCGCACGTGCACACACACACACACACACACACACACACACTTGAGAAATTGGTTGAGAACTTCGGAGGGGCCTCATGAGAATGATTTGGGGGATACTCCCTGCATGAAGTCTTCTTGGACTGTTATGACAAAATAGCACAGACTGGGGGAATTAAACATCAGACATTTACTTTTCCATAGTTCCAGATATTGGAAGTTCAAGATCAAGGTGCTGGCTCACTGGGTATAGGTAACAGGTCGTTTCTTGGCTGATAGATGGTCACCTCCTGGATCGTCTTGGGGCCTCTTCTCACTGTACATGCATAGAGAGAAGGGTGAGTTCTCTAGCATCTCTTCTGAGAAAGACATTAATCCTGATTAATCCTACCATGTGCAGTGGTGCACACCTGTAATCCCAGTCGCTCAGGAGGCTGAGGCAGGAGTTCAAAGCCAGCCTCAGCAATTCAGCAAGACGCTGCCTCAAAATTTAAAAAATGATAAGGACTGCAAATGTGACTCAATGGTTAAACCTCCCTGGGTTCAATCCCTGGTACAAAAAATAATAATAATAATCTTATCTGATCAGTGTCCCACTCTTAGGATCTCATTTAACCTTAATTATTCTTTTAGAGGATCCATCTCTAGCTACACTAGAGATTAAGGCTTTAGCCTTTGAATGAAGGGAGACACAAAACTTCAATCCAAATATTGCTTCATCCCAAATAAAAAGGCCCAGAGACTGGAACCCATTGCTGCTAACAGCTGGCTGGAACAGGAAGCAGATAGGAAGAAGAGTAGTATGATCTCTTGCCCTGTGGTGTCCTTCAACACCTCCCATAGACAGGGCCTGGCAAAGTCAGCAATGTCACAGCAGAGTGTGGTAGGCTGAGTGTGAAGCCAACGACTGGCATTGTTCCTCAGTAGGAACTTCCTCTGCATCCAAGAGAGATTGTGGAATTAGAACAATCCAACATTTATTGGGCACCTATTATGTGCCAAAAGTCATGTTCACTCCTCAAGATTACAAAATTTTTTTTTTTTGTACCAAGGATTGGACCCAGGGGTGCTTAACCACTGAGCCACATCCCCAGCCCTTTTTATTTTTTATTTTGAGACAGAGTCCTGCTAAGTTGCTTAGAGCTTTGCTAAGTTGCTGAGGCTGGCTTTGAACTTGCAATTCTCCTACCTTAGCATCCTGAGTCACTGGGATTACAACATGCACCACCACACCCAGCAAGATTACAAAATCTTGAATGTCATATTGAAGAATTTGGTGAGTGGACAATGGCCTGGTGGATTTGAGCAAAGGGGTGGTATGACCTCTGTCTTCACTTGGTCCCACCCATCCTTCTTCCCCACACTTTTGATTCACCCTACACTCTTTTGAATTTACATCTTCTCTGCTCATCTGATATGCATGAGCCATTTAAAATGCAGCTGTAGGTGCTTAGGAGAAGGCTCCACGGAATCAGAGCTGTCTCTGCAGCTTCCATGGGAGGACAGGCGTGAGGGCCAGGCTTAGATCTTACCAGGTCCTCAGGGATGTGGCGAGAGTGAGATGGGGAAGTGCCTCACCAGACACCGTCACTTCTACACACACACTCACACATTCTCCATCCCCAACACACTACACACAGTCCCTCACTCACAGCCTCTCTAACACACACGTGTGCAGGCCAATCTCCTCTTAATCCCACATGACTCACGTCACAGACTCACATTCTCATTCACCCACACTCACTCCTGCTTTCAGCCTCACATTCACCCTTTCAGACACACCCACTCACACACTAACACTCACACCTGCTCATGTGTTCACACTTACTCTCACCCACTTGCGCACACTGAATCACACTCACATGCTCACACACTCACACCCATGCACACCCACACACATGCTTACACACTCAGAAAAACTCACACTCATGCATACCCACTCACACACCCACTCACATGCTCATACTCATGCTCATACCCACTCACTCCCATGTACACCCATGCACACCCACTCACCCACACACTCACACTCACTCACACGCGGCTCACACAAATCCTTGCTCTCACAGTCGCTGTCACTCTCGCTCATCACTTCCGTCCTCTCTCTGGCTCGCCCAGTCTAATCACTCTTCCCCAAGCTCTGCGACAGACGCCTCTCAGCAGAATTCTGCCGTCACTCAGCAAATGGGTACAAACTGGAGCGGTCTCTGAGCTGACGGCGAATGTGCAGGGAGTCTGCTTTCTGCTCCCTTTCTGAGAGGAGCCACAGTCCCTGCTCCTGCTTGTGGGTAAGGATCTGAAAACAGGACAACATAGAGCTGACGGCAAACTCCACTACGGAGGACCCTCCTCCCTCTGCTGCCGGTTCCCCCTACCCAGCAGGGCTGGGCACCCGCACACCCCCCAGGGAACCCTGCCCACCCCGGGGGCTCCCTGGTCCGCCTGCAGACACTCCAGGTCCCTCTTCCTGAAACTCCCATCTACCCCTCCTTTCTCTACTCGGGTCTTTCCCAGATTCTGAAGGCACCTCCGTGTCCTAGGATCGCGTTACCCCAGCAGCAGGCCTGTCTTTTTTCTGATCTGTATCTTCCTCTGAATTCCTATTAAAGCCTTTTTTCTTGTAAGTTCTGAGTGTGTTTTGTATGACCACTCACCAGGGCTCCAGCCATTTGGGGTCTAGTTGTGTGGATTTGGGCTGCCCTCCTTCATTCTCCCTTAGATTTCCATCTTTTACAAGTGTTCCTTATTCCATTTTATCTTGATGTATTTATTTAAATTGGTAATACAACAATATGTTTTAAAAGTCAACAAATACTGGGGGAAAAAGTCTCCCTCTCCATTCAACCCTGTGACCCCGTTGCTCTCCTTAAAACTCCTTTTAATTTCTTGCAAAAGGCTATGGAACTATATACAAGGCTCTGTGTGTGTGTGTGCGCACATGCACATGTGAATGTGAGTGCGTGCGCTCACATGGGTGTGCACACATGCGTGCTTTACATGGGTAATCTTGTTCAGCTATCAAAGGCATCCCCACGACATTCCCCATCTCCTCATGGGGGTCATTTGAGACTGCCCAATCAGAAGTACATTTGTAAAATTTCTAACCTTCTCACATCATTCTCCCTTTCAGAGTCTTGTAATATGAAGGAATAAATATATATCATTTTTTGAACATCTCGTATTCTGTCTCCTCAAGTCTAGTGATACTGCCACGTACTAAGCCTTCCCCACCTCAGTGACCATGACCTACGAGATTACGAAGGTTGTAACATTGTACCCTTTCCCCCAAGATTCCCATCACTTGTAGTTGCCCCATCGATTCTGCTATGATTTCAGAGTGGCTGACCCGCTGGTCATCTTCTATCACCTTGGGAGATGAAATTGTTGGGCAAGTTGAAAGAAATCATTGGAACAGTCGCCTCTTTGAGTGCATCTCTTGGCCAACAGACGTCCTTCATCAACACTCTAAAGCTGAGTAAGGTCCTGGAAGGCCTCTGGGAGACAGGATGGGACATGTGTCTGCACCAGCCAGCCCAGCTCTCCTGCTGCCACCGCCCCCCCTCCCACAGGTCTCTGGTTAATTGCTATGACATATCAATGGGCACTCTCCGAGGAAAGAGCGGGCAAGCTGGCCCTCGGCATCCCGTTTCAGCAATCATTGGTGATTATAAACTAGTTATGAAGCCATGAAGATGGAGTCCTGCATTAACCAAATGACCCCTTCCCTAGCCCAGCCCACAGAGATCGTAGTGAGTGTAAAACCATGACTTACAACACTGGCGAATGTTAAGGGCTATTTAGGTTTTCAGGAGATTTACGGGGTAGTGACAGCGTTTGGCTGGATGGGACTCTGGCTCTCTGCTCCCAGATGTGCCTGTGTGTCTGTGGTCTCCCATGGACTCACATCCTATTTGGAGCAGGCTAACTGGCCTGGGCTTTACGTGGGTTTAATCTGAATGCGCTGATTGTCTAAAGTAGAAATTTATCATCTTGCCAATTTCCTGAGAATCCAAATGAGCTCAGCCCCACTTAATACTGAAACTATCCTGAACATAATTTAATCTTTCTTTAATGAGTCAAAAGGTACTTTGAAGTCTTGCACTAATCAGAGTCCTGGTTATGAATATCAGAATTTATATTGACCAAGTGTAAAAGTGCCCATCGAAAAATTAGGCAAAGGAAATGTTAGGAACCAGCACAGGTAGATGCTTCTGTGAGAGTGAGCGTGACTACGCGTGTTGGTGTGCGTGGGGAAGCATGGCTTGGTGTGAGTCTAACACTGTCAATCACCACATCCAAAGAATGACCCTGTCAAAAAGTCAAGGTCTCCTTGGCTGGCCTGCTCCCAAGGAGAGTTGGGTCTTTGCCAACTTGGACCTCAGTTGAGCAGATTTGGATGAAGGAGAGTGGGAGAGTTGGGCCAGCAAAGGCCCCAAACAGAGTCTCTTTAACAGGCAAAAGAGAAATGAACAGATAAGAGATGGATCTGGGGGAGATGATCTGTGTTTAGAAGGAGAAAGTCGAGTGTGTTAGAAAGCAGGTACCATGATTGTGAGTATGTATGTGTGAGTGTGTGTGTGTCTACCTTGTGAGATCTAAAAGGCACCCAGACTTTGCTACAGTCTGAAAGTTTGCATTCCCCAGCCCTAAATTCATATGTTTAAATCTAAATCCCCAAAGTGATGGTGTTAGGTGGAGCCTTTGGAAAGCAATTAGGTCATGTGGGTGGAGCCCTTGTGAGTGGGATTAGAGCCTTCATAAAAGAGACCCAAGAGAGCTCCCTCATCCCTTTTCTGCCACAGGATCACACAGAAAGAAGGTTCATAAACATATGAACCAGGAAACAGGCCCTCGCCAGGCACCAGACCTGCTGGTTCCTTGGTCTTGAACTTTCCAACTTTCAGAACTGTGAAAAATAAATGTCTGTTGTTTAAAACACCCCAGCCTATGGCATTCTATTTTAGAAACCTGTAAAAAAAATTTTTTTTAAAATACACACTGTCTGGTGAAAGAAGTTTTGATAGCATCACCATGTGACATTCTTTGAATCCCTTCAGGAAAGATTTAAATTGCCTTTCAATGCTACTTGGCTGTAGATACCTCTTTGAATACACCCCCATGTGGTCACAGGGATAAGAAGTCAGGAGCCAGAAGACCTGGCCATTAGAGTGGTACCCTTTAGGGCCAGGGACTTTCATCCAGGTCCCCCGAGAAGGGATTTCTAGAATCAGGGACAGTTGGAGCCCAACCTGGGAAGTCAGCCCCAGAACAACCTGAGGCCAATACCTCTGCCTTCACCCCCACCACACCAGCCAAATGGAGTTAATAGAGATGCTGGAACATTCCAGAAGGAGCAGGGCAATGGTGCATTTCTCCCAACCCTGAGAGATGAAAGATGAATTGGTCTGAATCTGAGTTATGGGGCCAGCTGCCCTTATCTCTGCTAGGCGCCCCCTTTGCTCTCCCCAGGAGAGAGAAGGCTGGCAAATGAGGCTGTGTCTGTGAGCTGGGAATGGAAGACAGATGGGGTAGGGTTATGATGCAGCCAGTGCGGGGACCTAGCCACAGGACCAAGGGCTCCATCGTCAAGGACCCAGTGCAGGGACTTTGTGGAACTGCAGGCCCAAGAGAATATCTCTCTCTGCCAGAGCCTGAATGTCACCCTGCCAATCCTTTCCTTCCCTACCCGCCCCTCCCATACCTGTTCATGGTCCATGAGTCTGAGGAGTCGGGGAGTCCAGAGTATATTACAGGCTCTGCTACAGACAGCCCCCCTGCCCTCCACTGCTGACCTCTCAGTGATGGGATGGCCACCAGTGTCCTCCGCTGCCTGTCCTCTCCACCCCACAAGCCGCAGCCAGGTGCATTCCACACTACAAGCCCCACCCTGTCCCTCTCCCTCAAGCCCATTCTCGACATTGGTGTCTAGAAAGGTATAGAGGTGGGGCTGGGGTAGAGCACTTGCCTAGCACATGTGAGGCACTGGGTTCCATCCTCAATATGGCATTAAAGTAAATAAGAGTAAAAAGGCGTTGTATCTATTTATGACTAAAAAAAATTTTTGAAAAACATTTTGAGAATTTTCTAGAGGTATCTTGGTAGTCGCAATGACAGGAGGACTCCCTAAATATTTACTTATCAAAGTATATTTAATTCAGGCTGGGGTTGTGGCTCAGTGATAGAGCGCTCACCTAACACGTGCGAGGCCCTGGGTTCGATCCTTGGTACCACATAAAAATAAATAAATAAATAAAGGTATTATGTCCAACTACAACTAAAAAACAAATATTAAAAAATGCATTTAATTTCATTTTGATGACATTTCTCCTTTATACTACAGATCAAGCATTAGTATACCTACATTAAAGTTTTTTTAAAATTACATATGTACACAAGTTATGTTATTGGTGATTCTCTGTAAGGCTGATAAAGGGTCATTAGATGTTATATAAAAGAGGCTTTTATATGAGGAAGGTGTTGAGTCTGACAGATAGGCTCAAGGGGTACTGCCTAAATCTGCTAGGAAGGCTTCCAGACTCTTCTGATTCAGCCTGTCTGCTGCTGTAGCCCTCCTTGCCTGACAACCGAGCTGTCCCCTCCCCACCCCATACCAGGCCTGGCACCATGAACCCAGTGTCTATAGTATGAACTGCCATGGTAACAGCATAGGTCCTGCCATCCCTGCCGTTGACTGGCCTCCCGCCCCATGCTGCCCCCACCTCCCTATTCACCCCGCTCCAGCATCCCACATCACACCCACCCAGACAGCTTGGATTCACCCACCTGCCTCCTCCTTGGGACCAAGTCCACCTTGTGAGCTGCAGCTCCATGGCTGGGTCTCCCCAGAAAGCAAGTACTAAATGACAGAAGTGCCCCCCAGAGGGCCTTGCCTGTGATGCGCATGGTGTATGTGGCACAGTACAGAGGCTGAGTATTTTTTTCTGATTAGTGGATGTTGATCTACGATGAGGGGGCATGGGGAGAATGGGGGAACTTTGGATTGGGCAAAGGGAATGGTGGGGAGGGGTTATGGGCATAGGAAAGATGGTTGGCATTTGGACTCTTCTTCATTACAAATCACCCTACAATTGGGGACCCACCAGAGTCACAACCCAGGTTAAAAATCTTGAGTCCAGGGTACAGGTGTCCCTCCTCTGTCAGCTCAGGAGGCCACTTCTCCAGGCTGCCCTTCCCATGGGATTGGTTTGTCATCTCCTCGTGGCAGCAGGCCAATATGCTGAGTGACCAATCATCCAAGTGCCCAATCTGCCAAGGTTAACACATTTGTTAGAAACTGCTTATTATCATTATTATTGAAGTTTTCAGTAATCAGCTTCGAATAAACAATTTTAATAGCTTCTGAAGGTTTCACCGGGGTTGTATTCACTCACTTTTTGCTTGTTTCTTTTGACTTCATCATGATAGATAGAGGTGAGGCAGGATCCGGGGACCCTCTGCTGAAGAGAGAGCTTCAAATCAGCTCACAGCTCAGCCTAGTGGCCAAGCTGGTGCGAGAGTAAAGGCACAAGCAGATGGAGACTGGGGACTGGGAGGGAGACTGGGGCAGAAAGTGGGAAAACAGATGGGTGAGGAAAGAGTCTGAAGGCCCCCAGAACCCCGGAGTCCTCGCTCCCCACAGCCCAGCCCAGAAGAGAAAGCAACTTCTCAGGCAAGGTGGTTCAACCATGTGTCAGAGTTTTCTTTCAAACTCACCAATAAAGGATCTACTTCAAGAAAGCCAGTCCCAAGATCTCTTCTGTGGCAGAGACATGGGCCGCTCATGCTGTGAGATCAGGCCCCATGAAGGAAGATGTGCTTAAAGGGTGGAGGAAAAGCCTGTGGATCAATCCAACTTCCCCAGGGAGCTATCCATCATGTTGTGGGAAAGAGATCTTGTTCTGTCACAAGCAGGGGTAGGATAATCTTCTTGCACAAAGAATTATAGAAACAAGGTATGGGTAAGTGTGTGTGTGTGTGTGTGTGTGTGCGCGCGCGTATGTATATGTGAGAGAGAGAGAGAGAGAGAGAGAGAGAGAGAATTTGTCACATTTAGTCGAGTTTGTCATTTGAAGAATCAGTTATTGGGTATGTCCATATGAGGATTAGTTGCTATGAGGCTTCAATAAAAGGCTTGCAAACTAAGGGATCAAGATCTTTCTTGAGAAATCAAACTATAAAATAGGAGAAGGGAAACCGGTCAGAATGGCAGTTATCAAGAATACAAGCAATAATAACTATTGGTGAGGATGTAGGGGAAAAGGTACACTCATCCACTGCTGGTGGGACTGCAAATTGATGCAACCACTTTGGAAAGCAGTGTGGAGATTCCTCAGAAAACTTGGAATGGAACCACCATATGACCAAGCTATCTATCTCACTCTTCAGCCTATACCCAAAGGACTTAAAATCAGCATACTATAGCAATGCAGCCACATCAATGTTCATAGCAGCTCAATTCACAATAGCTAAGCAGTGGAAGCAACCTAGATACCCTTCAATAGATGGGATAAAGAAACTGTGGTATATATACACAATGGAATATTATTCAGCACTAAAAGAGAATAAAATTATGGTAAATGGATGGAGTTGGAGAATATTATGCTGAATGAAGTAAGCCAATCCCAAAAAACTAAAGGCTGAATGTTTTCTGATTAGTGGATGCTGATCTATGATTGGCGGAGGGGAGGGGGCTCATGGGAAGAATGGAGAAACTTTGGATTGGGCAAAGGGGAGGGTGGGGAGGGGTTATGGGGGGTGAGAAAGATGGTGGAATGAGATGAACATCATTAACTTAGGTACATGTATGATTGCACGAATGGTGCGTCTCTACACTGTGTATGACCAGAGAATTGAAATGTTGCACTCTATTTATGTACAATGAATTGAAATGCATTCTGCTGTCATGTACAACTAAGTAGAACAATAAAAAAAATAATAATTTTTTTTAAAATAAAATAAAAATAGGAGGTGGGAAAGAGGAGCATCCTGCAGCCATGAGCAAAGGAGAGTCTCAAGAGGCTATTCATCCTCCTGGGGAAATGATGTCTTAAACCGTGAACTCCAAGTGTTGAGCCATGGGGTGGACATCTGCAGGCTGGAGGCGGAGGGCGGGCACAGGGATGGGTTTCTGGTGTTCTCCTCTATTGAAAGACAAAGCACCAACCCATCTCAGCTGTTGCACTTAGACATTTGCTCAGCCAGCTCCCCTTGATCTGGTTGGTAACTTGCCAAGCACCCTGGTTGTCTTCTGGCTTGCCAGGCTGACATGAACCATGCCAGGAAGCTGGCCTTCTGGAAGTTTCCATTTCAAGGGCTGGGGGAGTGAGCAGAAAAAGATCTACTCTCAGACATGACCCTGCAGGGCCTGGACACAGGAATGCATTCCACTAGGGAATGAATGCCCCCTGGGAGCCCTCCTCTGGGGAGCTCCCACACTCTCTGGCTCTTACTGGGACCAGAGCGCACTCGCCCTCCTGAGCTTCTTATGCTCCTCCCAGCCTCCAGGTAAGAAGGCACACAGCTTACCAAGTTTTCACCTCCCGCACCTGAACCCAGCAAGGGTGTGGGCTGGCTAAGAACAGCTCTTGGTGCATGGTAAACCTTAAATAAAATGTATGGAATGAGCCCTTTTGGACGGACCCTCTGGCCACATTTGAGCCCATTCTCAGAAGTGGAGCTCAGGCCACCCTCTCTGAAGCCTTCCCCCACCCCTTCAGGGCCTGCTGCTGGATTTTAGCATTCCTGTGACGCTTCCCTTGGTTCTGTAGGGTTAGAAGAGACTTCAAGACTCTCCTGCCCTGTATCCTGCACGCCCCCTCCCTGGCTTCAGAATCCAGTGTGCTCCTGGGTGGAAAGCCGGGTTCCTGACCTGAACCTCTCTGCACGACCTCAGCTGCGTCGCTGTGAAGTGAGAATCTTGTGTCAACTGTACCAGAGACAAGGGCGGGTTTTCTAAAAGCCCTGCTGGCTTCACCATAGGAAGAGAAAGTAAATATTTTTCACAATCCTCTGCAGAATAGTTGGCGATACAAACTCCGCCACCCCGACTCCTGACCTGGGGCGCTGCTCTGGGCTCCCGCAAAGAATCAAAGGGGCTCTTTATGCAGCCAAGGTGAGCTAACATTCTGGTCAGGGAGGAAGACGGCATCCCATCTGGAGGGACGTGAGCTCTGCACAAAGACCTGTCCCTGAAACCCTGTTCTGCTCGCCCTCCACGCACAGCAGCTGGCATCCAGGGGAATCAAGTGACAGCCAGACTCCAGGGAACCGAGCTGGCAAGCCCGAATCTGGTGGAGTGATCTATAGTGACAGAGGAGCCTTCAGCCTGGGGAGCTCAGCAGGGCACAGGGCGGGCCAGTTAACCCACGGAGGGACAGGCAGTCTCAAGACCGCGGCCTCCCGCTCTGCTTCAGTGGGTTCATAAATTGTCTTCTAATTCCCCGCTCGCCATTAGCATTCTGGAAGCTGAAAATGACCTTCGATTGCCATCTTCTGATTGCAGGGTGGGTTCTGAACTCTCAGGGCCCCTTTACCAAGCACACAGTGGCCTCCATCCCGGGGTACCTCCTCCACCCCCTGCCTCCGCTAAATGCTTGCTCCTTCCCAGGCAGGGCCAGGCCTTTGTCCCGTGTTGCTTCCTCTGCCTGCAATAGTCTTTCCCAGCAGGATCCTCTCCTGCCTTTGGGCGCCTCCTCACCCTCTAGCCCCGTCCAAGACCTGCCTCTGGAAATGCTTTCTAGATGCTCCAGGTGGATGGAGCACCCTCCACTGGGCTCCCCTGCCTCATGTTGCCTCTGTGACACCAGCGACCCCTACAGCAGTGAAGCTGCATACCTGCCCCTCCTGGAGGGCATAGATGGCATGAGTCTCCGATTTCTGAACCCCAAGCTCCTGGTACAGAGCCTTGTAAAAAGTAGGCACTCAATCAATACACATTGAATTTAATTAAATTCCCACCCCCACCATAAATTAAAAAAAAAATCTCACCAGATTGGGATTACACTGGAATTTCACGGGTGAATAAATTAGTGAATACTGGTGGATCATGCACATCCAGTTTGCATTTTGTCCCTTGGAAACACTTTATTGAAATATACTTCATGTAAACATATAATGCACTTTTAAATTTGAAGTGTACAGTTCAATGTGTTTTTAGTATATTCATAGGGTGGTGCCCACCACATCCACATCACCCCCAAAAGATGATGCCACCATCACTATTCCCTATTTATTCCCTTCCTCCATCTCTTGGTAACTACTAATCTATTTTCTGACTCCATAAACTTGTCTATTCTGGATATTTCATGTAAATGGAATCATACAATACGTAGTCTGTGTTTGGCTTCTTTCACTTAACATCATGTTTTCAAGGTTCATTAATGTTGTAGTGTGTGTGCGCACTTCATTCCTACTTATTGCTACATAACAGTCCATTGAATGGATACATCACATATTTACCCATTTATCAGTTGTTATAAGTCTATCGATACTTGTTTGTTGTTGTTTCCACTTTTTGAACTTTATAAAACAGCTTGCTTCTTTAATGCTAAAGATATTTTTCAATTTTAAAAGAATTTCAAATTTACAAACAAATTTCACATGAATAGTCACAATGAAACTTTTTTCCTTGAACCATTTCAGAGAGAATGGCTGGCATGGCTGTTCATCACCACTAACAACCCCTGTACACACACACACACACACACACACACACACACACACACACACACATCTAGTATATACCTATAATGGTACTCTTTTACAAACACAATATAACCATCAAAATTAGGAAATTAACCTCCATTCATTCTTATTGGATAATCCATGGACTCATTCAAGTTTCACCAATCGTCCCAATAATGTCCTTTAGAGTATAAGAAACAACCTAGGATCATGCATTACATTCCTCTTGTTAGTTTCCCTCAATTTGGAATAGCTCCTCTATCTTTCACTGACTTTTTATGACCTTGACACTTTGGAAAATTCTAGGAAAGTTATTGTTCAGAGTCCTTCAATTATTTTGAATGATTCCTCATGATAAGAATCAGGTAGGAGTAATTAAGTCAATCAAGTGGCCTTCATTGAGGCTAAACTTAGAACTTGATGAAGAATGGATATATACATAGTGTCAGAGTGTCTCCCCAAAATATATTTAATAATTACAAGGAAAAAAGCAAATTTACTATGGTAAATTCAGCAGAAATCTCACAGAACCAATGGCATGTTCACCTGCGCCCTGTCAGGTGGTACTTGATTTCTATTTGTCCTATTATCAGGATGTTAACTTTGATCGCTTGATTGGGTGGGGTCTTCTAGTGCTGTAGTCTGCATCTTTAACATCTCCCAGAGGCCCATATGGTAAAGGCTTGCATGCCAGATTCTGATGCTCTTGGAAGGTGATAGAACCTGTAGAAGGCAGAACCTTGTGGAAAGGTAGCAGGTCACTAGGGATGTGCTCTTGAAGGGAATATTGGATCTCTTACCCTTTCCTGTCTCCCTCTGCTTCCTGACTGCCATGAGGAGAACAGGTCCCTCTACCACTTGTTCCCACAATGATGTCCTATGCCACCACAGACCCAAAGCAGCAGGGTCCGACAACCACGGATGGAAACTTCTGAAACCATGAGCCAAAATAAACTGTTCTTCCTCTAAGTTTTTTTATGTCAGGTATTTTGTGACAGTAACAGAAAGCTGACTAACACAGCTAGGTCATACCATAGTAAACTTACTTTTTTTCCTTGTAATTATTAAATATATTTTGGGGAGACACTCTGACACTAGTACATATCCATTCTCCATCAAGTTCTAAGTTTAGCATCAACAAAGACCACTTGGCTGACTTCATTACTCCTACGATGGCAGCCAAATATGAATTTTCAATTGTATCTTTCCTTCTACACTTATCAATTGGTATTTTACCCTGAGAGAAATGTATTTATGTGTATCAATATGGATTCAGAGATTTTTACTGAAAGTGTTACAGTTGCTCATTGTATTAGGGTTCTCTAGAGGAAAAGAATCAACAGGAAGTATAATTATAAAACAGATACTTATTAGGTTGGCTTATGGGACCAGAAGCTGGATAGTCCACATGGCCATCTGCAGGCTGGAGAGCTGGGAGAACCAGCAGCTGCACAGTCCAAGAGGATGAAGCCCAGAAAAAGAGGGATCAATGGTGCCACCCTGGTCTGAGACTTAAGCCTCTGGAGAATACCTGTCAGAGTCCACTTTGGAAAAGTGAAGAAGTGAGAATCTGATATCCTTAGATGATCGCAGCAGCAAACAAGAACCCAAACAAGAAGAATCAAGCTTCAACTGCTGCGACTTCTTTGTTCTTCCAACCTTTAATCCGTCCAAGCCATTATCCTATTGGTTGGTGCTTCCAACTCTTAGGGGGGATCTCCATTTCAGTTGGCTAGCCCACATGCCAATCATTCCTAGACACTCCCTCATCAACACACCCATAATCCTCTTGATCATTGTCATTTCTTTTTTTTTTTAAGAGAGAGAGAGAGAGAGAAAGAGAGAATTTTTTTTTAATATTTATTTTTTAGTTATCAGTGGACACAACATCTTTGTTTGTATGTGGTGCTGAGGATCGAACCTGGGCCTCACGCATGCCAGGGGAGCACCCTACCGCTTGAGCCACATCCCCAGCCCTCATTGTCATTTCTTAATCCAATCAAGTTGATGATTTAAATTGGACATTACAGTTATTATCATTATTTATGCTTATGTTCTGATTTTCCCTGATTTAGCCAGTGGGACCCCCCTCAAGCTGACTTCTGCATTCTTTTGATATGTCACCATTAGGTTTTTGTGCACCTCCTCTCTTTCTGGCACAGGATACTCTTATAGGCCCCCCTTCATCTGCTCCAGTCCTGGAATCATCCATTTCTCCAAGGAGTCCTGGCTCCTTTTTAGTAGGAATGGTACTTAGAAATCAAGACCTGGGCACTATTGTACCCGGTCGTATTGGTGCTGTCCTTCTTCGGCCCTCCCAATGGGAAGAGCTAAAGAACCACCCGCTCACATGCAGAGGTATTCATATACATCCATACCCATGCGTACATCTGTGTTCATATGCACATATATGGAGACAAATATTGGAAAACACGAATTCACATTACACCTCTAATTCCAATCCTATGCCAGCGTTCATTCTCACCTCCCCCTTGTCCATATTTGGGATTCCCTCTCACCTTGAGACACTTGGCTCCCATTATTCTGAACACGCACTTACTGGATGAACCCAGGTGTGTAACCAATCTCTCATCCTGTGGGGGGACCCGCACAGGCACACTCTCCTTATCCAACTCTGCCTCTAAGATCCCACATGAGGCCCCTGCTGTCAGCAGCTCGGCCCCGTGGAGAGTCCCACTTCAGCCCCCTCAGGCTCCAACAGCATGTGCCCCACTGGGCCTCCCAACAGGATGCTCCTCCCGTGTGGACACAGTCCTCCCCCTGCTCAGGCCCATCACCCCACTCCCACATGGATGCCCGCCTCCCTCTACATGGGCTCTACAACCCACCTTCTCCAGAGCAGACTGCAGCCCCTACACCGTGCCACAGAGATACCTTCTTCACCACGCTCAGGCCTGACGTTGGACCCTGAACCACTGCCATCTGCCCCTCACAGGGACACCGTTCTTACCTGCTCCATCTCTGACACTCTGGGCTGACTGATGCCTACAATGCCTCCCACCCCCACATCCCACACAAGCACCCATCTTGCTGGTTGGAAACGGTGGGTCCTTCATCCAGTAGTCTTGTCACAGCTGGGAATTGCTGACTGTACCCCCTCTGTCCTTACATATGTTTTTCCTCCTCTTCAAAAGAAATTGGTATTTACATCTAGAGGTTGATGCAATTCAGGTCCAATTTTTGGGGGCAACAAAATTTCATAAGTTTTTATCCCATGCACATAACTGGTTGTCCATAAATCCATGAAGGGTTACAAAATGACATCATTCAAATTTGATTATGAAGAGATACTTTTTATCAACCGTGGGTTCACCTGTGATTCACACAGGAAAGGTAAGGGCTTGATTCCTTCTCTTTATCTGCCAGTTTTTAAAATGATGAGTAGTTACCTGAACGTCTTTCAAGCATAATCAATGAGTGGGTTTTCTTTTTCCTTTTTAAAAAATGATTTATAAAACTCGTGGATTGAAACATATTTGACCTGTTTCAATGCATTGCAGTTATTTTTATCAATGATCACATTGTCCATCTTTGGCTGGTAGGAACCTCTTCAAGTTGCTACTAACTAGTAATCTTTGATGGCTTCTGATGTAACAAGATGTTCCAGCTCATCTTGGACATGCTGTGTCCTAGACTAGAATGTATTATTTCTCTAAAAAGAAAGATTCGGTAATAATCCAGTCTCTAGAATTATTCAGTCTTATGGGGTTGGCTATTATTCTCGGGTCTTTGCGATGGATTAAAAAAAAATAGGCAGAACATGGGCAGAACGAGAAAGTAATGCTATAACTCCTGACTTCACTTTGATGCTTTCAATTTAAGATCCCAGGGCTTAGTCTCATGTCTTACACCTGTATTTCCTTTCTTTCATGAAAATTCCAATTCCCAATGAAAGGAACATAATTTCTCACTTCCTCTATCTCACACTCTAAGTCCAACAGTTTCAGATTAACAGTGCAGGCACTTTCAGCACCAACATGCATATCGATAAGCAGTTTAAGAAATTTTTGCAGTTACTTTTGTTTGGGTACATCCCAGATTCTAGTTGGAATGATCATCACCACAGAGTTTCTTCCCTCTGTGTTCATTATGCCACCATACCAATCAATACACAGGTTTTTTTCTTTTGCAATTTAGACTTCTAAACTTTTAACAGATTTATTTAAACATATTTTCACAGTTCCAAAGTCAAGAACAAGTTTACAGAACAAGTTCCCCCACCACCACCACCACCTTCTGTCCTGGGGATCAAACCCAAAAATGCTTTACCACTGAGCTACATCCCCAGTCCTTTTTACTTTTTATAGGAGGCTAGCTAAATTGCTGAAGCTGGCCTTGAACTTGCAATCCTCTCACCTCTGCCTTGTGAGTTGCTAGAATTATAGGTATGCACCACCACAGCTCACCAGAACAAGTTGGTTTTTTCTTTTCTTTTCTTTTCTTTTTTTTTTTGTGTGTGTGTGGGGGGAGCAGGGGGTGCTGGGGATTGAACTCAGAGTCTTGTACAGTTTTAAAAGAAGTCTTCAAATTCCAACCTATTCGAGTTAAAGAAATTCTTAATCATGCTCAGAGTAGTATAGAATCTTGTGGTTCTATACTATCAACCTTCTACGCAATTTTCAGTTATTCTATAATTAGAATACTGACTTGACCTTGTGATAGAGACCCTCAAATAGCAATAATGTAGCATTCTCACTTAGCAGTTCTTAGGCTTTCCAAGGCTGACGACATAGATGACTCTTGTTACTCTGGTACCCTCCACATATGGCTTCCTTCTTGGGATCTACACAAATGCCTCGGGTCCTGTCATAACATCCCCACTTCAGAGCTAGCAAAGAGCCACTTGGAAGAGGAGGCCAGTTCTCCTGAAGCTGTGGCACATACAACTTCTATTTCTATGCCATTGAACAATTAGCTATAAGAAGAACTGGGAAATACAATTTTTTTTCCTCAAAAGCAGATGTTCAGCTAAATTTTGAGTTCTATTATAAAAGGAAAAGAGAGTGAGATATAGAGGGGGACTGTCTCTGTTATATCCTCTGGATACTAAGTCAGAACATCTTAAGATCCGAGCATTTCTACCAGTAAGGTTTTTTTTTTTTTTTTTTTTTTTTTTTTTTAGAGAGAGTGAGGGAGGAGAGAGAGAGAGAGAGAATTTTTAATATTTATTTTTTTTTTAGTTCTCGGCGGACACAACATCTTTGTTGGTATGTGGTGCTGAGGATCGAACCCGGGCCGCACGCATGCCAGGCGAGCGCGCTACCGCTTGAGCCACATCCCCAGCCCTTGATAATACTTTTTTAAGTTTGGGATGAAGACAGGTGGCCAAACAGGAATACAAGCAGACAGAAAATGACAGGGCAATCTACCCTTGTTCTATGGGGGGGCGGGGGACCTGAATTTCTACATAGCCAAATCTATCTCTTATGAAATCTGCCTTTGTTTCTATGCTGAGAAAGTCATTTTCCACTTGAGTTGACATACATGTTGAGATTGATTTTCTGCAGTTCTTTTCTTTATCATTTCTTTTTCTTCTGTACTTAAGATTTTTATTGAATAGTATCAGGGAACTAGGGCTATTTTTTTTCTCTCAATTGCTAATTAGTATAGTCAGATTTGGGGCAGATGGCCTTGCATAGTCTGCCATGTGACCAAGATTATCCGGGGCAATTCTAAGTCTGTGTCAGTGTTGGTTGAGTGCTTAGTACAGACCAGGTGCTTGTCTGGCATCTCAGGATGTGAAGATAAAGAGACCCAATTCTTGCTTTTAGGAGGCAATAGAAAAAGGAAATGAACCAAACCTGCAGCATCAAGTGTAACCTGAACATGCGGGGAACTTCACAAAGGAGGAGACACTTGAATTGAGTCAGGAGGGTCAGTCTTGAGTGTGCCTTCCAGGTAGACCAGCGTAGGAGGGGCATTTCCAGGCCCAGGGCTTAGGCTTTCCAAGTGCCACCTTCTTCCTCCAGTAAACATGATGCAGTGCCTCCTTCAGGTTGTGGCTGGAACCTGCACCAGAGTCTTGTGCTGGGTTTTTTGCACAGCAGAGGACAGAGGAGCACCTGAGGCTTGGGTGCAGTTTGAGCGTCCTGGAGGGTCCATTATGATTAAAGGCTCGTCCTCAGGTTGGGTGCTGTTGGGAGAAGGTGGAACCTCCTAGAAGGTGGGACTTAGTGGGATGGGAGGTCCTTGGGACACGGGGGGCTTGAGGTATTTCTCATGGGACCCTCTTGGTAGTTCTCCCGAGAGGGTTGTTATAAAAGGAGCAGCCCAGCCCTGCCCTGCTCAACCTCTTTCTCTCTGCTCTGGTTTAAGATGGAATCCTTGCTTCTTCCTGCATGCATTCCCACTGTGGCTACCCACCACCATGTGCAAAGCTGACTTATAAAGAGCATCCCTGTACCTCCCCAGCAAGAGATGCCAGCGTCTCTGCCATCTAAATGATTTCTCAACCCTGCATTCTCTGAATATGGGTGGGGGAGATTCCCAAGCATCTCAAGGCTTGGTGGAGGGAGAGCATAAGATAGGCCCCACTTATCTAGGTAGGGATGAGGACAGAGAGGAAGCCGAGTGTCCTTGGAACTGTACTGGATCACCTTCATGGGAGGCAGACTCAGCTTTTTACAGCAAAATAGATTTTGGAGAGGAAACACAGGTGGCAGGCCACAGAGGCCACGGAATTAACTCACTGCAAGACTCTGGGCAAGTCATTTCCCCTCATTTGAGAATCAACTCTCCTAGCTCCAGGACATCCAGAACATTCCCTTTGGCCCCAAGCCAACCCAGGGGTGAAGATAAGGAAAGGAGGACGTACACCTTTAAGGCCATCATCCCACCCTTCACAGAGTCCTCGTGCCAGCTGTCCCACTGCCAGGTCCCCAGGCCAGCAGTTACCATGGTATATGGACTCCGGAGGCATGTTGCTGTAATAAGACGTGTTTATTTGAATAGGAAGGTCAGGGAGTGAAGTCGTTGGTATTCCAGTCGTATAGAGCCGTTCGCACAGTGTCACTAATAATTAAAGGGGGTTTTGACTAATCTAGTTTCTCTTCCTAAATATACTCTGCTCAAGAAACTCATCAAAGCAGCAAAGTAATCTTTGAGGTTATTAATCTCCTCTGCTTCACAGCTGGGGCAAATTTATTTGCTTGAATTAGCATGTAATAAACTTATAATAAAGCTGCCACAGCCCCAGCTTGGTAGAGAGTGGCTCTGTGACATGGGTAGTTACATCCAGGAAATGGGCCACGGGCCACCGCTGCAGGCCTGCTGAGGCTGGGGGCGGCCCCCAAGGGCTGCACAGAGAAGGGGTCCCCTGGCGTTGGAGACACTAGCTGAGGGGCTCCTGGCTGACCAGCAGGTCGGCCCTCCTTGCTGCACAGATGAGGAAACTGAGGCTCCAAGAAGGGAAAGATGTCAGCGAACTCACACAGAGGGCAGCTGGCGGAACCCAGGTGAGACGCAGGCGCAAGGCACGGTCCCCACCACCACTGCTCTGGGTGGCCCACCTCATCGTCAGTGGTCTTCTACCAGGTTCTACCGGAGGCCCCTGTGTGAGTCCCCTATTTCCCTTTTACCCCTCTTCCTTCCTCTTCCCTGTACCACAGCCCCTTCCCTACTTCTCCACTCTCCTGTCCTCTCCTGTTGGGAGTCTACGTGGACTGTCCTCCTCCTTCCCAGCTACGGGGTCTTGCTGCCTGTGAGCACACTGAGAGTGGGAGGGAAGCTGCAGGGGGTTCCCTCCCTGAACCAGGAGTCTGGGCAGCGATGGGCCCTGCTCTCAGACAGCCTCCGATGAGGCCCAAGAGCCGCCTCTACTCTGCCTTCCCGTCTCTCCCTTCTCTTCCCTCAGCCCGCCCCTAGGAACCAGTTCCTTTGGTCTTTGCTTCTTGAGGCTGAGACATTCTGGGCAGATATTCTCCTGATTCCCATCTGGTGGTGAGTGGTCCTGAGACCCCCACTTCTCAAAAGGAAGCAGCTCCAAGACAGCAGTCTCTCTGCCACCAACTCTGACCACCTTGCGCGGCAGTGCTTAGACAGATTGTATAAAAAAATATTCTACCCCACAGGGTGGGGACAGGACAAAAGGAAGAGGGTAAAGAGGCCGGGTAATGCCAGCCTACCACATGCACAGAGCCAACTCCCCAATTCCATCTACGTTTTCCTTTGTTTTGTTTTCCTGGTGCTGGGGATCTGAACTCAAGGGCTTAAACACTGAGCCACCCACAGTCACAGCTCTTTTTACTTTGAATATTGAGACAGGATCTCGCTAAGTTGCTTAAGGCCTTGCTCAGTTGCTGAGGCTGGCCTCTAAATTTGTGATCCTTCCGCCTCCTCTCTTATCTCCTCATCTCCCAGCCTCCCATCTGCTCACAGAGCGGGGGAGGGAAAGAGAGAGGAAGAAAAAGGGAGTAAAGGGTAAAAGAAGAAGGGGGACAGAAGGGAAAGACATTGGACTAGACCTCAGAGACACTTGGGACACATCAGGACTTCAGTACTGTGGTCACAAGGACCCAGGGCAAGAGGCTCAGGGGGAACTAGAAAACTCCAGGCAGGCATGTAGAGAGAGAAGAAATACTGAGTTACGATAGCCCATGTTCTGATTTTAGAACAAAATCGAACATGAACTCACAGTTACATGCTGGCAAGCCTGATAACAATCACCAGTAAATTTCAGAGTAAGGACTTAGAGAAGGGGAAATCAGCCGTCCCTCAAGGCCAGCCTGAGTTCACCAGGACTGAGCCCCGCACAGCGGAACTCCCCTCCCGAAGGGGCTCCCAGGAGAGCGGGGACGAGGGTGCCTTCGACAAAGGGCACGGTGCAGCGTTGCAGTAAGACATCTGTCAGAGCCGCTCCAAGCCCTGAGTAAGAAGGCCAAGAGTGGCCTGCCCTGGGGCACAGGTAGAGAGGAAGCCGGGGTGGGGGCCCCCTTCAGCTCAGCCGGCATCTTCAACAATACTCCAAGGCTCGGCCCTTGACCTTGTCCATCTCGGCCTCTTTCTTGGCATCTCAGATGAAGCAGAATGGAAGACATGCTTATCAAATTTGCAGTTGACACAAAGCCGGGGGATTGTTAATAGAAAGAATGGCAGAATCGAGATTCAAAAACATCTTGACAGGTTGAAATAATGGGCTGAAAACATGTAAAAGGGATAAATGTAAATTCCTGCAGTTAGGTTTTTTTTTTTTTAATGTTTCCTAAACATAGATGCGAGAAAGAAGGCTTAAAGGCAAAAGGGATAGCTGGATAGAAGCCAGTGTGGCACAGTTAGCGTTCAGATCAAAAGAAGGAAGAAAGAGAAGAAAATAGCATTTATTAAGTGTACAAGAAACTGGACTAGATGCTTTAAATTATTGTACAACCACGGGTATGGCAGACACTATCCCCAGCCCATTTTACAGATGAGGAGACCAAGGCTCAATGATGTTAACAGACTGATTCATATCAAGTTATTAAGAGATTCATGTTAAGCTACACAGTGATGGAGTCAGAATTTGAATTCAGGGCTAATGTTCTATCTCTCCCCTGCCCTGGAAGTAAATTTTGGTTAATTTAAGCAAATAACTGGGATTCCTCTCACCTCACCAGTAATACTTTTGAAAACCGCACATCCTACAAGAAGACATGGGAGCAAGTACATTGGGAAAGTTTCCAATAAAGTTCTCTTTTTTTCTTAAAAAGAAGCCCTAGACGCAGCTGCCCACCGTGCCCCTCTTCCACCTTGAAACATAGTTAGTATGTGAGGTCTGGAACTGTAGCAGCCCTCTGGGCACCTTGAGGAATCGGTCATTCGTTAGATGAGCAGCCCAATGTGGAGGACACCTTTGCAGAGATGGAAAAGGCACTGAACTAACCTCCACCTGGAGACTTCTCCTTGGGAGGTGACACATTTTCCTGATTGGTTAAGCCCCTCTGGCTTGGTTTTTCTGTCATGTTCTACCTGTAAGCACCCTAACACTCAAAGGAAGCGAGTCCTCTCTGCCGGTCCTGGCAAGACAGCACTTGGGTAAAGATAGCACTTGGAAAAGATAGTGCTTTTCCGAGTTCACACGCACGCGCACGAGCACACGCACTTGATTGGTTTTTCAGTCCTACAGGCTCAGACCCATCTCTGTTCCCAGGACAAATCCTAAGCAGAAGCAGGAGGGACTGAAGCAATGCCAACTCTAAATTCTAGACTCAGCCATGGTGTGAAGTTCATGGGCTCTTCTACTCTGGTCCCTGGATCTTTCCTACAGCATTTCTTCAGAGCTGAAAACCAGCTCCCACCATCCCACTAACAAATCCCCTGTTCCTAAGCTGTTTTTAATAGAGAGTTTCTGCCTCTTGTAACTCAGAGTCCTGACCAAGATCTCAGCTGTTCTCATGGCCACAGGGCTTCCCTGGCCCGGCAGACTCGGCCCACCTTCAAGATGAAGGAAACTTCCATCAGCAACTGCACCTAAATGCAGCCTCCTGAGATCTACCTATCCTGGCTCTGTGCATGTGGTGGGGGCGGCAGGGGTAGAGGTGGACAAGTGTCCAGCCCTGTCTCCTGTTTATCTTGCCGAAATGTCACCAGGCAGTAAGAGATGGCCACACGTGCAGGGTGAGATTTGAGCCAAAAGGTAGGGGAACATGTGAGGTGAGAGCTGGGGTGCATTTTTCCATTAAATTGATTTACACAACTTCATTCATTCATTCATCCTTCATTCATTCATCCATTCATTCATTCAACAACTATGTATTGAGCATCTATTATGTTCAAGGTGCTAGGTTCAAAGACGTAGCACAAGGGTGGGCAAGCTTTTTCTGTAAAAGACCAGATAATAAATATTTTTAGCTTTGCAGGCCATAGGTCTCTATTGCAACTATTCAACTCTGCCTTGTGAAACAGAAGCAGCCACAGACCAAATGAAACAAACAGGCATGTCTATGTGACAATAAAAATTATTTATAAGCCAAATATGGTGGGGTGTTCCTATAATCCCCCCTACTCAGGAGGCTGAGGCAGGAGGATCTCTTGAGCTAGGAGTGTAAGGCTAGCCTGGCCAACAGAGTGAGACTCTGACTGTGTTACTCAGATTTCATTGCTGTGAGCAAAGCACCCCACAAGGACAACTTAGAGGAAGAAAAGTTTTTGGAGCTCACAGTCTCAGAGATTTAGTCCATGGTGGTCCAACTCCACTGCTTTGAGCCCAAAGTCAGGCAGCATATCATGGAGGAAGGGCGTGAGAGAGGAGCTGCTCTGTTCACAGGAGACCAGAAGCAGAGGAAGGGAAGGACCGAGGAAGATGAACTCTTTCAGGGCCTGGCACAGGGACCCGCCTCCTCCAGCCACACCTCACCTGCCTACAGTTGCCACTTAGTTCATTCAGACTGGGATGGGAAGCGCTAATGATCTCTGATAATCTCATAATTTCATCTCTGAATATTCCTGAATTAACACAAGAGCTTTGGGGGGGGGGACATCTCATATCCAAACCTTAACATTCCAGCCCTGGTCCCCCAAAGCACACGTCTATCTCACAATGGCAAAATGCATTTAGTCCATCTTTAAGAGTCCCCATAGTCGTAACAGTTCCAGCATTGCCCAAGAGTCCAATCCAAATTCTCCTCTGAGATGCAAAGTAGACTCTTGGCCATGTGTCCCTATAAAAATCAAAAGCAAATTATATAGATAGATAGATAGATAGATAGATAGATAGATAGATAGAGATATATCTCCAATATACAATTGCATAAAGTAAACATTCCAAATCCCAAAGTGAGGAATAGAGGCATAGAAATTAGGGTTGGAGGGGCTGGAGTTGTGGCTCAGTGGTAGAGCGCTTACCTAGCATGTGTGAGGCTCTGGGTTCGATCCTCAGCACCATATATAAATAAATGTATTGTGTGCAACTATAACTAAAAAATAAATAAACATTTAAAAAAAAAGAAAAAGAAATTAGGGTTGGGACTAAAACAAGACCCAAACCTGGTTGGGCTAACATGTCCCATAATTCCAAACACAGCCTCTAGGACACATGATAGTGAGATGTGCTCTCCACAGGGCTTCAGCTGTCCCACCCCTTTGGCCTTGCTGGTCATAGTGTTCATAGCCTCCCTCTTAGCCTGACTCTCTCTGCAGCCAGCAACTTTCCTTGGAAGACAGTCCACATTATTGGTATCTCTTAATTTGGGGGGTCTCCATCCCACCATAAGCTTTACTTTCATAGCTTCATGTATCACCTTCTCAGGGGCAGCCCACAGGGACTCCAATCCTGCCACACTCTGCTTGGGCTCCCAGGCCTTCTTTTGAAATCTCAGTGGAAGTCTCTATGACCTCTAAATTCTAGCACCCCATATTCTTGCAGAACCAGCACCACATGGATAATGCCAAAGTGTGCCACCAGTTCTCACAATAACTGGGCTCCTTGAAACCAGGGCTTTGGTGGCTTCTGAGTGCCTGGTCAGCTGAACACAGTGAAACAACTTCCTAAGCACCCCCATGTGTTCAGGGTACCCCCATGATCTTTTCTCAAAGGAATTTTCCCTTGTATATCCTTGAGCCTGTATTGGCTGTGGTCTTGCAAATTACTGCAAAACCCTTAAGGCATTTTTTCTCTATTGTCTCTGTACAAAGTACTTAGCATGTCTTTCATGGATATAATCTCCTCAATAACCACACCTTCCTTATCCCCAGTTTTATAAGGCCCTCTTCTTCCCAATCTGCAAGTTTTAAAAATTCTTCAGCTCTGCTTTTTTTCCTCCCAATTCGTCTGGCTAAAAGCTTCCAGAAAAATCCATGCTACTGACTGAATGCTGTGCTGCCTTGAACATTTCCTTCACCAGAGTAGTTAGTCCACCATCTTAAAATTCAACGTCACATAGTCTCAGGATATGGGCAAAATGTAGACAAGTTCTTTGCCAGAATATAACATGAATTGCCACTTGTCCAATTTCCAAAAGAATTCTCATTCCTCTCTGAAACCTCATGGACACAGTCTTTATTGTCTGCATTCTGGTCTTCTGAGCTTCCACCAGAATTGCCTATTAAGTTCCACTTACATCATACTAAAGCTTCTCCACCTTGTATCTCTAAACTTTTCCAAACTTCTCCCATACACCAGCTCCCAAAGCTTCTGAATGACACAGTCAGGTCAGTCACAGCAATGACCCCACTTCTGGTACCAATACCTGTGTCAGTCGGCTTTTCGTACCTGTGACAAAGATACCCCACAAGAACAACTTAGAGAAGGAAAAGTTTATTTTGGCTCATGGTTTCAGAGATTTAATCCACGGTAGGCCAACTCCATTGCTCTGGACCCAAGGCGAGGCAGAATGTCATGGTGGGAGGGCATGGTGAAGAAGTACAGTTCCATTTATGACAGCTGGGAAACAGAGGTGGGAGGGGCTGAGAGAAGATGAACACTTCCAGGTCATGCCCCCAGTGACCCACCTCCTCAGCCACACTCCACCTGTCTAGAGTTACGACAACTTTCATAATCCAATCATTTCACCTCTGAATAGTAATGCATTGACACAAGAGCCTTTGAGGGACACCTCATATCCAAATGATGATACTGTTCCGAAAATAATTACAAAAGCAGATGGTAGGCCAGACTCAGCCTCTGTCCATGCCAAGTCCTGACTTAGAACATGCAGTTGGAGTCAGGGTGGGAGATAGATTAAACAAAGGCCTGAAGAGCAACAGGAGAGGAATGAACTTTACTAGATGGCTGATTCGAGTCTTGGAGAATCATGAGACCAAAGTGAGCAACGGAGGGTTGACTTGGCTTCCGCCTTCTTGCCGGGAACTCATGACTCCTTCATCTGTTCAGTGAACATGCGTGGAGTTTCCAGGCGCTGCCCGGGTGCAGGAAAGGCTAAGTGAGCAAGGCAGTGAGATGCTTGCCAAGGTGGGACTTGGACTCTGCCAAGTTCATGGCTCCTCATGATCTAGCGTCATCTACCTGCCTTTCAGATTGTCTCGTCCCACCAAGCTCCTCAAAATTCCCAAGTGCTCCTCTGGTCTCTGTAACATTGCACTTGATGTTTTCTCTTCCCAGAATGCCTCACTCCACCTCAGCCCAGCTGAGGGTGCCACCCCATGAAGCCTCTGCCTCCACCTTCCCTGGAGAGGGAGCACTCCTTCTGGGTTTCCCCAGCACTCCCTACCTGTCTTAACTCCTGAGCTTCTCGTGGGCCATTGGGATTCTTTGTTGATGAGCCTGTCACCTCTAGAAGACTATGGGCTTCTCAATCTGCTGCTTCCCAACACCTGTCAGAGCTCAGTGAATGTTGAATGAATGAATGAATGAATGAATTTATTTGGGGAAAGGAGAGACCAGTGGGACACACCCAAATCAGAGAAGAAGGACGTCAGCTACCTGAGGGACCTAAATGCTTGGAAGATACAACGGGTCTTATTTACGGGCTTAAAACTCCTGTCCAAAATTATTTGTTGAGTGTGAGCAATAATACAGTCTCTCTCTCTCTCTGTGCAACACTGTGGCGAGGGCTCCTTTGTCTGATTAAGGGCTGTCGGGAGTGATTGATGGGCTCCCGCCGGACAGCTGAAACCTCTCTCTTCCTGACAGCACCAGCGATAGCTGAGCCGGAAACTGACCCCAGCTGACACACTCATCTTAAAATATCTCTGTTTCCCTGAGGCCCAGATAAAATAGCTGTCGCACTAAAAGTAAGGGCTCCACTCAGGGGGATGCTGGCTTCTCCCAGGACTGGTGATGCAGGTTCCTGTGATGTCAGGGTTCAGTTGGAGGCCAAACCAAAAGGACCCTAAGAATCCACTCCTGGGTGAATTGTATTCTGGGGAGAAGCCTGGTGCCCATGCTCTGAAGGCCCTGGCCAGGAAGAAGGGGACACTGTCATCAAAAACAAGAAGCGTTTATTGAGCACGTATTGTCTCATGGTGCTCTGTTCAGAGAGAATGACAGAGACCCAGCCCTTCCCAGTGGCCCTGTGTACCATGCCAGGGATGATAATGATCCCAGCCACACAGCAAAGTGGGTAGAGCAGGTGTGAATTGTGTCCCCACAAGATGTGTTGAAATCCTAACGGCCAATATCTCCGATTGTGATCTTATTTGGAAATAGGATTTTGGGGAGGGGGATGTAATTAGTTAAGATGAGGTCATGCTTGGGGAAGGGGCTTAATCTAAAATGACTGGTGTCCTTATAAAAAAAAAAAAAAAGAGGCATGGGGATGGGCACACGATGATGTGACTGAATGAAGGGCTGCCGCTGCAAGTGAGTGGGAAGGTCAAGCAAAGCCAAGGATGGCCAGCGCGCCCCAGACACTGGGCACGCACGGTCAAGGAAGCACCTCCTCCACGGGTTTCAGAACGTCCAGCTGGCACCTTGGTTTTGGACTTCTGCGACATGGTGAAAAAGGTAGGGCGGGTGTGAATATCATTTCCACTTTAAGGGTGAAAAAGTCAAGGCTGAGCTCTGGTCTCCAGGACATCCTGCTGTTGGAAGCCACCTTATTGGCTTTATTTTATTACGGCAGCCCTAGAAAACGGCCTCCCGGGGCACATACTATAGGAGTCCCGGAGGAACAGTCCACAGGAAAAGGACTGCCTGACAGGCCGGGTGACCCAGCTACTGGCAATCACTGTCCCTAGGGGATAAAACTGGGCAAACAAATGTCTCCACCCCTGTCTCCTTCTCTTCTTCCTCTGGGTTCCCCTTGCCCCCCAGTGTCTCCCATCAGCCAAAGGCAACAGGGAGCCCAGGAACAAGAGGCAGAGGGTGAGGCAATTTGCAGAAGTCGCTCTGGTTTAACAGCAGCTGGGGACTGCCCAGCACAGACCCATGTCCCCCCTCCAGCATGCTCATTCAGGAAGGGACCCCCCAAAAAAGAAGGCAGGGCTGGGGATGGAGCTCAAAAATAGGGCCCTTGCCTAGCACATGTAAGGACCTAGGTTTGATCAGAATTCTTTAAGGGGAGGAGGAAACATTTCTGCTCCTTGGGGACCTAGAGTTTCATGAGGACACCACAATTGGGTAAAATGACACGGGAGTATCTGTACGTGCCACAAAGAAACAAGTGCGCAAGAAAGGAATGGGCTGTGGCCAGGGACACCCTTCCTCTCCTCCTCACCTGAAGCCTCATCGTCCCCCGTGTAAAACAGGAATATTTCTTCCTTGCCAAGGAATAACTAAATAGAGAAATCACAGTGGGCAGAAATAGGCCAGCGGTCCGGGTGACCTGGGGAAGGGCGTGGACGGGGTACTGACGCAATGGCCCCTAACAATTGGACAGTAGGGCCCAGGCTGGAGACGGGGAGAGGAAGTGGGGCTGTAAGGTGGTGGCGGGGGATTCAGATGCCACCGGCCTGCCGGCGGACTAACAGAGCAGCTCACCCCGCCCTGTGCCCTTCACCCTGCAGGCTCAGGAGGGGCCTGTCCCCAGAAGTCCCTGTCCAGGACTTCTGTGTGGGCCCTGAGCTGCCTGACTCAGCCTGTTGTCACCTGTCTCCCCTTCAGCTGGGGGGAGGAGGGGGCAGGTCTGTCTTGTTTGCATTCTGTCTCTGGGGCACAGCACAGGTCCCTAGTAAATATTTATTGAACAAACGAAATAGTAAGACCCCAGAGAGAGGGAAACACCAAGGGTTGGTGCTTTGAAAAAAATCACCAACCACATAGCCCCTGCGGTGACCAGGGCAAGGCCAGACAAGCAGCCCCATCTGACAGGGAGGAACCCTTCATCTAGAAGCCTCCGTCTAGGGGTACCCCATTCTCCGCAGGCATGCCCCGGAGCTGCAGGCAGAGCAGAACTAGAGAGAGCAATCCTGTCCCCACCGCAGATTGCCGAGTCTCCTAGGTGCCATCTGCCCCAGGCAGGTGGTCTCCCTGGAGTCTCAGCACAAAGGTCTCCGCAGGGTCCCAGAGTGGATCTGCAGGGCTTCTGGGGAAAATGAACAGATGGAGGAAGCCTGGGAGTGTGGGAACCCCTGCCAGGTCAGTAAAGGTCACAAGGATAGGGGACACCTGCTCCAGCAGACGGAGCAGCCAAAGAGAAGGTCCCTGCAGACTTGCAGACAGAGAGGCCTGTCCTCGCCAGTGCGCCTGACCACAAGACTGTCCTCCAGCTAGGACTTCGGCGGAGGCTTTAATTATAGCTTGTTACTCCAGCGCCTTCCCCGGGAGACGGCCGAGGCTGAGTCGGACGACAAAGGAAATGAAACTCTCGCTTCAGATGGCTCGTCCTGTCTGTCAGGAAATTTCAAACTCACAAACAATAATATCCTGGACTGTGGCAGGGTGGTGCCTCCCCAGGACTCAGCCCGCTCCCCTGCTCTCTCAGGCCCTGCCAGGGCGCTCAGGCCTGTGGTGGGCACAGCAGCCTTTGCAAGAGGTCATTCCTCCCCTGTGCCAGCCAGGCAGAGACTGGCTCAAGGTCACCCAGCAGAAAGTTAGTGGGTTTTGTTATTGTGGACTCTTTCCCATCACTTCAAAGATGTCCCAGAAAGGAACACCTATAGAAATAACAGGTTTTCTTTCTAATCATCTTCTGCTGGGAGCTATATCAGGGCAGCTGCTATGAATTGGTTGTAATTATGATCCCCCCTTTTTTAAAAATACTGGAGCTTGAACACAGGGGCCCTCTACCATTGAGCTACATCCCCAGCCCTTTTTTTATTTTTTTATTTTGATATAGGGTCTCACTAAGTTGCTGAGGCCGGTCCTCCTGCCTCAGCCTCCTCAGTAGCTGGGATTTCAAGCCACCTGGCCTAGTTTATGCTCACTTTTCATAAGGAAAAACCGAGAATAGAGAGCTTGTTCAAGGTCACACAGCTAGAAACCAGAACTTGAACCCAGATGGCCCAATATCAGATCCTATGCTGTTAGGCCCCTTAGTCTCCTTACTTGTTCCAGATAAAGAGGCAGGAAACCTAGAAGTCTACCCATTTGTCTCTGCCAAGGAGCACAGATTGCTTCTGGAAGACTTCATCTATCCAGGAGCTCAGGGTCAGCTGTGAGCATCAGGGCCTGGGCCGTCTCCTGACATCTGCCCCCAGGCTGGTCTGCTTGGTGCTGAGAGCAGGGAGTGAGCACTGGCTGAGGCATCTCTGTAGCCCCTGGCCCAGGACTTGAGTTGGATATTCAGAATGAACCAAGGGGTTAGAACAGGACATCAGTTGGGGCAGGTGTGACCCAGAGGAGCAGGGCCATGCCTTTGAGACCTCTTTCCAATAGCAGGGCCCAAACTCACTGGAGTTGTTGCAGAACCAGATGGGAGTGAGCAGCTGTGAATGACCTAGAGGCATTTCCTCCTCCAGAGCAAGAAAGATCCAATATGGTGCTGACGGAAAGAACAGAGCATCCTTGTCCATTCTAGGTCTAGGAATAAGAAGATGCAGTCTGGGTTCTGGCTCCCATTTAGCTATGAATGGAGCCTGGGCAGGCCCCTTCTCCCCTGGGAGAATCAGCTTCTTCATCTGGACAATGCAGGTGACCACCCCTCTTTCAGGATGGTGAGGAGGAGGGAGCATGCAGTCTGTAAGCCTGAGTCCATGAGCACAGGCCTTCAGGGAGGCGCTGGGAGAGGAGGTGCTCTATAGTCCCAGGGTTAGGGCTTAGCCTTTTAGTGAACCTATGTCTTGGGTTGTGAACTGCACAAGAGCCTCTCAGGTCTTCAGTGCCTTAGTGGCACAGGAAGCTAGCTGGGCTGAAGTTGGTTATTTCCATTCACCTTCGTAGCTGAGGCTCTGATAAACCCCACCAGGCTTGACTGGTGAACTAGTTTCCCCTAAGGACAGGTCTTGGCAGAAACAGAAAGTTCTGGGCATTTCAGATGTCTCCTCCTCTGTTTGCCTTGCCAGAGGACTGGGGACTGGGGACTATTTCTCCACTATTCACTCTGAGAACCAGGTCTATGATTGGGTCCCTTGGAGCTCCAACCTCTGGGGCCTGTCCACACTGAACCCAGAGCAACTCACAAATTGCCGCTCAGGTTTACCCACCCCAGCACTGGCTTCCAGGGGTTCCTATTGGCGGGCTGTGATTCTTGGGATCTTCCTATCTGTCTATACAATTTGGGGACAGCAGTTTTCCCTGTGACCTCAATTCTGGGATGCATCTAAGAAGAGTTGTTGGTTTCAGTTTGTTCAGTTCTTTGCATGTCGGGTTGGAGTGACGGCTCCCAATCTCCCTCTCACTTCAAGCTCATGGAAAGGCCTGGCATGAGCCGGCACAATGGTGGTGGTGCAGGCCTGTCATCCCAGCAGCTCGGGAGGCTGAGGCAGGAGGATGGCAAGTTCAAAGCCAGCCTCAGCAAAAGCAAGGCCCTAAGCAACTCAGTGATACCCTGTCTCTAAATAAAAATACCAAAAAAAGGGCTGGGGATGTGGCTCAGTGGTCAAGTGGCCCTGAGTTCAATCCCTATTACCAAAAAAGAAAAAAAAAGAAAAAGAAAGGCCTTGTGGATTGGAGTGTCCTCTTTGTGCCAGACGCGTGTATTTCTCACCACCCAGAAGGAAAATGTCTACAAAATCCATTTCTAGGCAAGGAAACCGATGTCCAGACAAGCTGGTCATGCAGCCGCTGGGAGTGGGGGTTCCTGCCCGCTCCTGACTGTCTCAATTCCCTCCCCCAAACACCCTCTGTTCAGCCGAGCATACAAACCTGCTCCTGGTCCCAAGAGGAGGCTCTGGAGCAGCCCCATCTGTGCTTGGTGAAGGGTTAGCAGCTCCCTTAATGGCAGGGGGTACCAGCAATCTCCTGACTGCAGGGTCCAGTTACTGGGAAATATGCTCAAATAGTGCATTATAGTTCTATGAACCCAGCTCCTTTTGTTGCCCTCCGTGGAGAACAGAATTCCCGGGGCGGGCTGCCATCCTTCACAGACCCATTTGTCAAGGGAATTGATTTTTTAAAAAATTAGAAAGTCGGGCTGATGACTTGATTGCTTCTGTTGGAAGAAGAGAAGGACTGCCACCTGTCTCTGCCACCCTGGGCTTGGCTGGGCCCAAGGAAGTGCTGGCTCTTTGTCCCCAAACAGGAGTGCCCTAAGGAGTACCAGGAGATGCCCAAGGGTGGGGATGGTGGGGAGAGTTGGGGGTGCTGTCACAATGGTGGGAAAGAAGGGTTTCCTGAACCTGTGGTCTTGGGACTGTGAGGTGGCCTCTGCAAATTACTACCAGCCTTGGAGGAGGAGACAGAGTCACCACCGAGCATTCGTTCCACTCTGATTCAACTCACCGGGGGCTGCAAACCAAGGCTGCTCCATTCTCAGGGTCAGGGCCCAAAAAACAACTCGGTCAGTTTCTGAGCAGAACCTTCCCAGCCAAAGGGGCCATGGAGCAGATCTTGGGAAGTGGAGGGCAGGATGGGAGAGGGCAGCCTTAGGGGTTCACCTGCCCCATCAGGTAGGAATGGGGTGCGAATACTCTGCCCGCCACCGTGTAGTGTGTGTCACCATGGAGGCAAAGCTTGGGTCCCAAGCAAGGCAGCATGTCACCATGCAGAGAGTTGCACTTGTCCTCAGATCCTGAAAAAGTCCCAGCATCTCACACCATTGAGTCCCACCCCATTGTTCACCAGAGAAGGAAGGGACTTACCTATCTTGACAACAATGACAGTTGCCAAAGCTGTCACCAACCCATCTCTTGACCCCTAGGTGACAAGAGAGAATAGTGTCAGCCACCATCTTTGGCCACCAGTGAGAAAAAGGACACATTTGTCAGGGAAAGTGACCAGATCAACCTTGACCTTCAGCAGGGAGACTGAGGCCTCTGACCGTCCATCCTCTTAGCCACCTCACCAGTTTCAGATTCTCATATCCTCTGGGACTGGCCAGGAGAGGCTCCTCAGCATCCCATAACCCCAGACACAAGCAGGTCCCACAACCCAGCTCTGGAGCCCAACCCCTCCCTCACTCCAGGAGAGCGTCCAAGCCCTAGAGGGGGACAAGACCCCAGAGATAACTAAGCCTGACGTCCAGTGCTCACCCGGCTCTGCATAAACTTACCTGAGCATCTAGAGCTTGCCAGGTACAGGGATACTAAGACATAAGAATAACCCGGAAACTTCTCCCAAAGGGTTCATGGTCTGATGACAGCAGGTGGCTGCAGATTGCAGATTGCAACAGGACATTTAAAAGGCCGAGAGGCAGGAGAGCCAAGGTGCTCTGGCAACACAAGTTCTCTCTGGCCAGGAGGTGAGATGGCCCAGGAAAGCTTCCTTCGAGAGCTGTGTCTGCGAGCAGGTGGATTTGATAGAGCTGAACATTTGTCGACCCCAAGGGCTATACATTATGATCATCAAGGTTGTTCTCCCAAAATCCCTTGATGATTGATATGTACCAGGCACATGGATCATCTCTTTTTAGATTTAGTTCTCAGTACGATCCTTAACTGTAGGTTATTATTATTGTCTTTCTTCTCAGGTGAGGAAACTGAAGTCCAGGGAGATTAAGTAAAAACCCAAAGCCCAGCCCCACTGGGTGGCAGGGTCAAGACCCAGGGCACTATGACCCCAGTACCTCGTCCTTAGCCATCACGGAGACTACCTTTCCAGCACCACCTTGCTCTTCCTGTGTCAACTTCCATGACGTGGCACCCCTTAGCAGGCTGATCTCTCTGTGTTCACAAGCTTTCTGTGCTGGCCCCTAAGCTCTGGGCTGCAAGTCCCAGAGCAGGCATGTCCTCTGGGTCTCTATCAGGTCTCTTCAAGCAGATGCTTGTGTCAGGTGAGCATTGAGTCCCCAGGTGTCTGAAATGACTTTGTCACCTGTTTACCTGTCAGTCACCCCCACCACCTGGTGAGCCCTTTAAGGCAGCACCCGTGGCTTTATTTTGAGGGAAGAGAAAAGGTCATTTTGACTAAAATAAACAAAAGCTTCCCCCAAATGCCCCAGCTTGTAAAGGGCTCAACGTACCCGATGGCTGCCCAATGTCAAAAGCATGCAGTTGCTTGCATGCATCACCCTCTCCCCACCATTTCCCTCTTGCTCGCTGGGTCTTGTGACATGAGGCTAATCAGAAAGATGCCTGTAGTTTCCTTTCTGGTTAGAAGAAACTGGGGGAGGGGGTGAGTGTGCATAGCAGATGCTGTGAGCAGGGGACATGGCATCGAGTGACACATGGGTGTGGAGCATGGGGGTGTGGTGTGTGTGCATATTGTGTTACAGGTGTATCTTGTAGGTGGGACACGGATGGGGTGATTTGTGTGCGGTGCATTGACATGTGGGCACAGAGTGTGTGGTCTGTGGGTGACATGGCATGTACTTAATATGTGATGCGGTGTGTGTGAGGAGTGCTGTGCTGTGGCGTGTGATTTGTGGCACATGCTATGTTTGTGGCCAGTAATACGTGAGGTGCATATGATCTGCTGTGAGGTTGGGGGTGGTGTCTGGGTGGTGTTAGGTATGAGATAAGTGACTGTGGCACGAGGAGGGAAAGAGAAAGTCCTTCTTGTGCCCACTCTGGTTTCTCAGCTCAGTCTGGGCTCTGTAGGAGCCTTTGTCCCTGTGGGTGAGACCACAGACTGAGACCAGGGGCATCCCATCCCAACAGTGACACAGGAATCATCATCAGGACAGAAAACCCGGGCACAGTGCCCCCCACCAAGGCGAAGCCAGTTTTCTCAGCTGCAGAAATCCCCAAAACCTGGGAATTTAGCTTCAGGAAGGCCAATGAGACTCAGAGAGAGCCCTGTGAATGGGCAGAGCCCCAGGCCCAGAAGCAGGCAGTGGGAGGGGGAGCCCCTCACATTTTTAACTCTTCTCACACTCAGGTGCCAGGATGGTGGCTAGAACATGACCCGGGGATAGAATTCCCACTTATCATCTCCAGTTCACCGTGGGATCAGCTCCATGCCTAATGGAACCCTTCCAAAATCTGGAGCCACGTGGCTGTCTCAGAACACTATCCTGACCCAGAAGCTCAGTGCAATGCCATGCCTTTCTCTTAGCATCAGTCGATGCAGATCCTTGGATTCCAGCAGCACTTATTAAAATCCCAACCATTGTCCTATCTGCTTCCTGCAGTTGGGTGTGACTCTCCTTAGCCCCTTAAAAAATCCCCTCCTAGCCAGGCATGGTGGTACGCGCCTATAATTCCAGCAGCTCATGAGGCTGAGGCAGGAGGATCGCAAGTTCAAAGCCAGCCTCAGCAAAAGTGAGGCCCTAAGCAACTTAGTGAGACTCTGTCTCTAAATAAAATACAAAATAGGGCTGGGAATGTGGCTCAGTGGTCAAGGGCCTCTGAGTTCAATCCCCAGCACCAAAACAAAACAAAGCTCCTTGGCCCCCCAGCCCATGAATTTCTCCCCTCTCCTCTCCCTATCACCTCCAGCACTTTTAATATATGGATCAGCTTGGCTTTTTTTCCCACAAGAAGGAACATTTTTGGTAGGGGGTGGAGCAGGCTGGAAATTTCAGGATTTGAATGAGAGGTGTGTCCGGAAGAGCACCACACTAATAATTTTGGATCCTGGTGCACTAAACCATGTAGCCCACGTGAGTTTCACATTCTTCCCAGGACTCTGCTCCCATAGCTGTTAGGGCAACTATTACCCTAGCAACTCTCTGCAGAATTGAAAGCTTTGAAAGAGTCATACTAATGTCTGGGCAAAGCAGACATTTTAGGAGAGAAGAATAGTACCTCCGTAAGTTATTTTTCTTATCTTTCTACCACGGAGGCACTGCCCATAGCAGCCCTGCCAAACACCGAGGAAAGCTACAGAGATTCCACTTGAAGCACAAATTGAAAACCCACACCAGCATCTCAACGTCTTTCCATGATCTCATGCTGGGATATGGGGGGAGGTCTGGGAGGGTTTGCAGGTGACATTCCTTCATTACCAAGGACAGAGAAAGAGAACATGCACAACACTTCCCCCCCAAGTCTTTCTACAATCACCCTCAACCTTCTGACTCTCATCTCTCTGGCTTGTAAAATGAAGGTGACCACGAAGTGGAACAGTGCCTTAGAACTGGACTTTGGGACCTGCTCAACCTTTTCTTACTCAATGTGACGCTTCGGGCACATTGTTCAACCTCTCTGCTTCAGTTAGCTATTACTTCCAAACAAGCCACTTCAAAACTTAATGGCTTAAAACAGCACCCAGTGATTCCCTCTTCTGAGTCTGGGTGGTTCTGGTGAGCCAGGCGTGGCTGATCTTGGCGGAGCTCCCTGGTGGCAGACTGGCTGGGGTGAGCCGATCTGGGAAGGCCTTGGCTGTGCCACCCAGGCTCTAGTAATTCAGATTCTCAATTTAACTACCTGCCATATATCCTCTAAGTTCAATGTCCTTTAAAAAAAAAATAAGGTGAATTGCACATAACATCAAACGAACCATTTTAAAACGAACAGCTCAGTGGTATTTCCACATTGTTACCCAATCACCACTTGTCTCTAGTTCCAAAACTTTTATCCCCCCCACCCAAAATAAAGCCCTGTACCATGAAGCTGTTACCCTACAACTTCCCTTCCCACCCTACAGCCCCTGCTGGCCAACCTTCAATCTGCTTTATTGGATTTACCTATTCTGGCTATTTCATGTAAACGGAGAATATGTGACCTTTTGTGTCTGGATTCTTTGATTTAACATAGGGTTTTCAAGGTCCAGCAAAGGTTGTAGCGTGTGTCTACACTTCATTCCTTATTACGGCTGAATAATATTCCTTTGCATGCAACTGCTCTAGTTTGTGTCTCTGTTCACCAGTGTTGGACATGAGGAACGTGCCCCCCTCTTGGTTCTTGTGAATAGTGCTGTCGTAGCACTAACGTTCAAGCAGCTATTTCAGTGCCTGTTTTCAGTTCCTTCAGTTCTATACCCAAAAAGGAGTAGAATCGCTGGGTCATAGAACAATCCTGTGTTTAACTTTTTTGAGGAACCCAGCTTCCTTTATTTTAAGAATAGATATAATGAAATCACTTGGAGGGGTTGCTGGGAATGGTAGAGAAAGTGCACGTGAAGCACCCTGCATTGTACAACCTCCAGCAATGGCTTATATAACTATCCTTTGTTCCTTAATCCAATCACCATTCACGGAGCCCAGGATCAGGAATTTGCGAGATGCTCTATAGATATATGGATATCTAAGATATAAAATATCTATAAAACATATGTCTATATTTTTATAGACTTATAAATACATCCCCTGGGTCCCTTCTAGCACAGACTTACAATAGCTCCCTCCTTGCTCTATGCCTGGCGTGTCCTTCACCATGAGAAGACAAAAGGCTCTCCCCCCCTCCCTCCCTTGCTCCCTCCCTGGGCCGATTCCCCAGAAGGCTGCCGGCATCATTGCTCCCCACCTGAATCAGTTCAGACCACCTATTTCAGATCTGTCGGCTCTTATAAATGTAGCCACAAGCCCGCAAAGTGAGATAAAATGGCAATGTGATTAGTGTGTGTGTGTGAGTTGCGAAGGCTCATGTGTCCCTGTCTCATTCCTTTTGTAAAGATTAATACATCAGAGAGAGCACTTACGAAAGGAAGAATAAAAAAAAAAAAAAAAAAAAAAAAAACAACAACCGGGTCCAATTCTCTAGACATTCAATAACCAAATGTCACCCCCATAGTAAGCAATAAAATAAAAATATATGCTTAGCAGAGGCAATACAAATATGATCTATATTTTGAAGCTGGGTAACAGAACAGTAGCATAAAAATAATACCCGGTGGCAAATTCAGGAAAGAGACCTTTTTAAAATGTGGCCTTCCTTTGGGTTGCCATTTCTAAAATATCGCCACATCTCAAACTGTAAAACGGGCTGGTTTAAATCTGACAGGAGCACTCAGTGTAATGAGGACATGGGAATTCTTGCCGGCGTTCCAGCCCAAAGCAACGTCTACCTCCCCCTCCTTCCCACACCCCCCCCTCCTAAGAACCACCCCCCTCCACCTGCTGGCTCTGGAATCCCCTACTTTTCAAAATTCCTTCACAAACCCGATTCCACTTGACCTTCACAATCTGCTGGGAGGTCGTGAAGACAAGTACATTATTGTCATTTTATAGATGGGGAAATAGAGGCCACAGAAATGGTCTTAACCTAGGACTAGAAACCCACTTACCTGCCCCCTCCACTCCAGAAAGAGAACAATTCTTTTCTGCCTTAGAAACTATCATTTTCTGCTCACTCCAAAGTCATTAGAAAGATTTCCACATAAAACTGACCCACTGCTGGGCATGGTGGATCCTGCTGGTGATATCCCAGCTATTCAGGAGGCTGAGGCAGGAGGATACACAAGTTCAAGGCCAGCCTGTGCCACTTAGCAAGACCCTCAGAAACTTTGCAAGACCCTGTCTCAAAAACAAATAAGGGTTGGGCATGTGGATCAGTGGTGAAGAGCCTCTGGGTTCATCCCCCAGTAAGAAAAACAAAAATAGAAACAAAAGCTGTCAATCCTCTGTAGTCTAGCACAAATCTAGATTCCCAGTTATTATTTGTTTAAGGCATAAAAACCCATTTTTTTTGCATCAACCAAACCAAAATATAATCAAAAAGGTAAATCTGAAGGTGTATCAGAAGCATAAAAATATATTTTAAAATAGATGCTGTGTTTCTTAAATATATGCCTTTTAGGAGTCTAAATTACTGAGATGAGATTTTTCTAAAAATTTGACTTGTCTACCTTCAAATTAAAGCTCTAAGAATGGGATGTATGTTGTGTTTTGTGTGTGCGTATGTGTGTGTGTGTGTATTTAATTGTTTTTTTAGTTGCCAATGGACCTTTATTTATAATTTTTTTTTATTTATAGGCGATGCTAAGAGTTGAACCCAGTGCCTCACACATGTGATGAAGCAAGAGCTCTGCCACTGAGTCAGCCCTGGATATTGTTAATATAGAGAAAAGAGCAACTAGTTACATGTCCCCAAGCAAGTCCCTTGACCTGAGTTTTAATTTCCCCATGATGGAAAGAATAGAACTAGATGATCTCTAATTTGCTTACTAGCTCTGAAATGTCATAATTTTATCTCTAGAACAAAATATTCAATGTCATTCAGAGAAAGCCTTGTGTTGCTCACAGCAATGTCAGCAAAAGGTCCCTGATGGAACCCAACCTCTAATGCATTCCTGGGTAGAAAAAAAAAGTCTGTCTTAGGAACAAGAAGACCGAGCCCTGGTCCTGTATCAGCCACTAATTCACTGTGTAACCTTGAGATTCTCCTTTGCCAAATGAGGAATTGGTCTCAGTAAGAAAAATATGTCATATCAAGTGCCACTATCACTAAAAGACTGTAGCTGCCTACAGTTGAAACTGCATATGACTAAAAGGAAAGAGTGCTGGGATTGATTAGTGATGTCTGCCCCAGGTGAGGGTGTCAGGCAGCTGGGCGGTTATGAGCCTTCCCTTGAGTAGATGCTCTCTGAGCTCCTCCTCTGACTTGGCGCTAGTCGGCTGTGAGTGGCACGCAGAAAACCCAAGGCTTCAGAATCACTGACGCACAGGAAGCCGAACTTGGTTTGTTCAACTGTTTTTATATCATCCATGGCTTGGGTTTGAATAATCTGTCCCCTGATACCACTGTATTTCAGAAATTGCTACCTAAGGCAAATTCTCTACTTTTAAACTCATTTCCTGAGTCAGTCTTTTTAAGCCCCACATTAAATATTGATCTGCCCTGGAGAGATCTAACTTATTTAGTTGGGACATGTTTGACTTCTCCAGAACTGTCAAGCTCAGAAATGGGGCCATACCCCTCCTGAAGCAATAACCATCTAGGAGAGTGACAGACAAGCCAAGGACTCTGGAACCTATGTCTTTTGCTCTGAGTCTCAGGGATAAAATCTGCCTTCCTGGTTGCCCAGATAGCTGTCTTACTCCAGATTTTCAGAGCTCCTCTGAGAACCTTTCCCATAAGAATGGATGTCTGGAGGTCAAGGTCACTAGGTGCTGCCCACCCCCAAAGGGGAACCACAGAAACTCTTCTGCTTGCTCCCAAGGTGTTATTTTGAGGGGTTATCACGACCAAACTGTGACCTTCAGACTCTGTAATCTGCCCTTTGGTTCCTAATTCTGGCTCAGGAACACAGTCCCTGGCTTTAATCCTCAGCCCCAATGAGCTCTGGCTCCGTGGCCTTTCTAATTGACAACAGGATGGCTGTCTCTTAAAGAAATCCTCCTGGTGTGCTTATTGGTATGACTTCAATGAAGAGAGAGAGAGGGAGACAGAGATAGACAGAGATAGTGACTCAACCTGCCTTAGCCTGAGAAAAAAGCCTACCCTGTTCCCACACAGACAGCCCAGCCCACAGGATGGACCGGAAGATTGGGGGCCTGATCTGGCTTCCCTGGGACCATGCCTCTTCTTCTTCCTGCACATGGAACCACTTGTTTCTCTTCCCTTGCACGCTGGGTGGATCCAGCATGATTCCTCACGATGATCTAGGCTTCTAAGTACAACTGCCAAGTTTCCTTCTAGGTTTATGGCAACATCTGTCTGGGACCCAGCAAACAAGGGTCCCTGAGGCAGGGAACACGGCCTGTCTTCTTATGTTAGGAAACCAAAGTGTAATTAATAACCTCAGTCCTGCTATCCCTGCGTTCTTTTTTCCCAGATGGACATAGGGAGTGTCATTAACCTCACGAGGGATAAAGGGAAAAATCGAGACTCTGAGGTTGTAGCCACTGGCCACATATGGCTAATTAAAATTACATAAAAATTTAAAACCCAGTTCCTAAATCCCACTAGCCGTGTTTCAAATGCTCAACAGGCCCACATGTCTAATGGTGACCATATTGACAGCACAGAATGATAGAGCATTTCCCCTCACCACAGAGAGAGTGCTGTCGGACAGCGCAGCAGAGGGTAAAGTCGCATCCCTGTGCCGGACAGAAACTGAGTAGCAGAGCTGGCGTCTGAATTCCTTCAGTCTGTCTGTCCACTCCCCTCTCCTGCTGTGGAGGGGAACTCGAACGGAAAGGTACAGGTGGGCCAGAAGTCAACAAAGACCTCGCACACTTTTTTTTTTTTTTTATTGGTTGTTCACAACATTACAAAGCTCTTGACATATCATATTTCATACATTAGATTGAAGTGGGTTATGAACCCCCAATTTTACCCCAAATGCAGATTGCAGAATCACGTCGGTTACACATCCACAATTTTACATAATGCCCTATTAGTAATTGTTGTATTCTGCTACCTTTCCTATCCCCTACTATCCCCCCTCCCCTCCCCTCCCATCTTCTCTCTCTACCCCATCTACTGTAATTCATTTTTCTCCTTGTTTATTTTCCCATTCCCCTCACAACCTCTTATATGTAATTTTGTATAGCAATGAGGGTCTCCCTTCATTTCCATGCAATTTCCCTTTTCTCTCCCTTTCCCTCCCATCTCATGTCTCTGTTTAATGTTACTCTTTTCTTCCTACTCTTCCTCCCTGCTCTGTTCATAGTTGCTCTCATTATATCAAAGAAGACATTTGGTATTTGTTTTTTAGGGATTGGCTAGCTTCACTAAGCATAATCTGCTCTAGTGCCATCCATTTCCCTGCAAATTCTATGATTTTGTCATTTCTTATTGCTGCATAGTACTCCATTGTGTATAGATGCCACATTTTTTTTTATCCATTCATCTATTGAAGGGCATCTGGGTTGGTTCCACAGTCTAGCTATTGTGAATTGTGCTGCTATGAACATCGATGTGGCAGTATCCCTGTAGCATGCTCTTTTAAGGTCTTCAGGGAATAGTCCAGACCTCGCACACTTTTGAAGACACCCCAGAGACAGTACCCCTGGAAAGCTTGAAACCTTTTGACTGCCTCCTGGTCTGATGACAGCTGTCACCAGCACTGTGGGCCACCTGATGGTGATGCTTCCGTTCTACCCCACCAGAGATCCCTGGCAGGCCAGGAGGGAGGCTCAGGGCTCGTCTCTCTCCTGCGATTCTATCTCCTGTGTCCCCAGAGAATCAGAGTCTAGCCCACAGGACAAAGAATGTCTGACACACATTGTCAGGCTCCTGAGACTGCTTGGAGATGGTGGAGGACAATCAGGGCCTTTGGTCTGCAGTTTTGATCCAATTATCATTTATGACATACCAGTCCTGTGCCAGTCTCTGAATCGGGCAGTTTTACCTGTATAACTTAAATAATTTCTGGAATCCTTGTGGCTCCAGAATTTTGTCCACAAACTAAAAACAACTTAAAAGAACCCCAGTCTTTATTTAAATCTCTCAATATTAAAAGGAGCTTCTATAATAAATCATAGCATCATTTCTTTTTTCCCACTGCGCATAGGAACTTACACCTTATTTTTTTTTCTTGTTTGTTTGTTTGTGATGCTGGAGATTATTAAACCCAGGGCTTTGTGCATGTGAGGCAAGTACTCTACCAACTGAGCTAGATCCCCAGCCCCACACCTTATTTTTGAACAGTTGTGTTGAAATGTAATTTATATGTCATATGATTCACTTATATAAAGTGCTCAATAATTTTAGAATATATTTATCTCTCTAAAAAGAAACCTCATACCCTTAGCAGTCCCTCTTCCTCTGCCATCACACAGCCCCAAGCTACTACAACTCTCCTCTGTGTTTATAGATCCCCCTTTCGAGTTCTCCACTGTGTCTATCTATTTTAGACATTTCATACATATGGGATTGTAATAAATATGTGGTCTTTTTTTGGGGGGGGGGTACCAGGAATTGAACTCAGGAGCACTCAACCACTGAGCCACATCCCCAGCCCTATTTTGTATTTTATTTAGAGACAGGGTCTCACTGAGTTGCTTAGCACCTCGCTTTTGCCGAGGCTGGTTTTGAACTTCTGATTCTCTTGCCTCCGCCTCCCAAGCTGTTGGGATTACAGGCATGCACCACCACGCCCATGCTCCTTTTACTTAGCATAATGTTCTCACGGTTCATCCTTGATATAGCATGTGCCGGTACTTTATTATTTTTATTGCCAAATAACATTTATTGTATGAACATACCACATTTTGCTTATCACATCAGATGATGGGCATTTGAGTTGTTTCCACTTTTAGGCTGTTGTGAATGATGACACTATGAACCTTCGTGTTCAAGTTTTTATGTGAACATATGTTTTCATTGATGTGGGTCATCTGGTAACGTGTTGTTAACATGTTGAGAAACTGCCAACTATTTTCCAAAGTGCTTGCCTACCCCATTTTGCATTGCCATCAGCAATGTGTGAAGGTTCAAGTTTCCCACATCTTTACCCACACTTGTTATTGTCTGTATCTTGCGATAGCAATATTAGTGGATGTAAAACTATAACCCAAATGCATTGCCCTAGTGACCAAGGCTGCTTAGCATTTGTTTTGTGTCTGTGCTTATTGATCATTTGCCTATTTTCTTGGGAGACATCTCTCTTCAGATCCTTTGCCAGCTTTTTAATTGTCTTTTTATTATGAAGTTGTAAAATTCTTGGTATATTTTGGATACAAGTCCCTTATCAGACATTTGACTTATAAGTATATCTTTCCATTCCGTGGGTTATCTTTTTATTTCTTCTTCTTCTTTTTTTTTAGTTGTCAATGGATTATTTATTTATTTATTTATTTTTATGTGGTGCTGAGGATCGAACCCAGGGCCTCACACATGCCAGGCAAGTGCTCTACCATTGAGCCACAACCCCAGACCCTTTGCGTTTTCTTGATGGCATCATTTGCATGACAAAAGTCTTAAATCTCTTTTATTCTGTCCTTCCATTAATTTTTTGGCATCCTACAATTACACACAGTAGTTGGATTCCTTATGCCATATTTATTCACACACATTACATAATTTGATCCATCTCATTCCCCTCTACTCCTCCTTTCCCTCTCCTCCTCCCTCTCCCAATGCTTGCTCTACTCTACTGATCTCTCCTCTAGTGTTAGTATTATTATTATTTTAATTAGTGCATTATATAAAAGCGAGACTCATTGTGGTACATGGACTCTGCATAATTTGGTAGGTTTTGTTCCCCAGTCCTTCTCTTCCCCTTACCCTCTCCTCCTCCCTTTCTTTAATCCCTTTCCTCTACTTTATAGGTCTCCCTTCTATTTTTGTGAGTTTCTTCCTTCATTCCTTCCTCTCTCCTCCTGTATTTCCTCCTCTTCCTCCTCCTCCTCCTCCTCCTCCTCCTCTTCCTCCTCCTCCTCTTCCTCCTCCTCCTCTTCCTCCTCCTCCTCCTCCTCCTCTTCCTCCTCCTCCTCTTCCTCCTCCTCCTCTTCCTCCTCCTCCTCCTCCTCCTCTTCCTCCTCCTCCTCTTCCTCCTCCTCCTCTTCCTCCTCCTCCTCCTCTTCCTCCTCCTCCTCCTTTCTCTCTCCCACATATGAGAGAAAACATCTGACCCTTGATTTTCTGAGTCTGGTTTATTTCACTTAGCACAATGTTCTCCAGTTCTATCCATCTATCAGAAAATGACATAATTTCATTCTTCTTTATGACTAAGTAAAACCCCATTGTGCATATACACCATATTTTCTTTATCCGTTTGTCTGTTGATGAACACCTAGGCTGGTTCCATAACTTGGCTGTTGGGAATTGCCTGCTGTAAACATCGGTATGCAGGTACCACTGTATATGCCAATTTTAATTCTACAAAAGCTTTTCATCTTGAAGTCAGATTTACCTGCTTTTTTATTTTCTTGCTTGTTCCTTTAGTGCCTAAGGTTTACTCCTGTTTCCTTCTGAGAGTTTGGTCCTTTTAGCTCTCACACCTGTCACTTCCTAACACCTTTCTCCAATCCACCAGATCACCCCACTCTCCCAGGCCAACCCTGCATAGCTTCATCCTCGGGGCTCAGTCTCCACTGACACTGAAAAGACTTCTCTTTGAAAACCTGAGCCTTTCAGGGTTTTCTTTCTTATTTCTCCCTGTTTCTTTCTACTTGTGTCTATTTTTTCTTCCCCACTAATAAGCCTCAGCCTTTTCTGAAGCAAGACCCTCAACCTCCTTTTTTAGTTCTGTATCCAAAAAGCCCAGAAATTGGGCTGACCCTCCCAGATGATTGGGCGTGAAAGACTGAAATATCTTATAAATTAACGCCTTTTCTTTTGTCACTTGCATCTGTGCCTCATCTCAACTAACTCTTAAACAAGCCTGGGGTACGGACTCCCCTAATCCCATTTTGCAAATGAAAAATCAGAAGTCTCTGGATGACAGAAGTAAAGAATGCTAGATGAAGGGCCACATCTTACATGGGTATCTAAGAAACTTCAAAGTCGTGATTTGAACTCAGGACCTCTGACCGGAAGCTCCATACTCTGTCATGAAATGTGGCCTCAGAGACTTCTACTCCAGTTAAATGACCCGAAGTCACTCTCAAAGGTTGCATTTATAAATACCACTGGTACCAACAGGCCAGGAAGATGCAGCCACTTTCTATTCCATGCAACAAATATTTCCTGAGCACCTACTCCTTGCTGGGCACCAACTTGAACCACATTCACTTTTGAAGTAGACAAGAGGCGAAGAGGAGGGAGATGGCCAAACACTCCCGAGTCTTTTTGTGCCTTCTCCCCTCTGACATTGGAAGGAGTTGCTGAGTCTACTATGTAAATCACACCCAATAAATCTGAACCCAGGGAAAGCCACCTAGACTGACACCTGGTGAGTGTCAGGTGTGATGCCCAGGCTTGCTATTCTTAGCACTCTGTGGGTCACTAAATGGATTGGATCTGATCAGGAAGCAGAGTTCTGCTGTACAATGAAGCCAGCTCCAGATCCAAGCCTCTGTTTCCTATCCCCATACTACACAACGCTGCCCAGCCACACTTCTCCCCCAGAGCTCTCCTCCTCCTGGACCTGGGTATCAATTAAGTAGTAAAGATAAGACGACCCCACCTCCCCAAGCCAAGCACCGTGCTTGTCTTCCCTGCCCCCGCCCAGCTGTCATTCTGCTCACCCAAGCATCCCAGCTTGCAGCAGACACAGGACTCCGGTCCCAGGGAGGGTTCCCTTAGCGGCTGTGGGTTTTGCAAGATGGAACCGTGCACTAAAGTCTCAGCAGCCCTCTCACTGCTGGGAATGCTCAGGAGGGGCAAGCAGAGTATCACAGCTTGGAGGAAACCTTGGAGAACTGTGGCTATCATCAGGGAGAAACCCATCTGTTATTTTGTCTTCTATTTGTCTTAGAATTTCAGAGCAAGTGAGCAGTTGGGCTGCTCAACTTCATTGTTCACAGTGGGGAGGAGAAGGGTTGGAGTGAGGAACGTACCTCTTCCAAAGCTGCAAAAATACCTTTCTCTCCCTGGCTTTTTTGGCTACTGTGAATCTCCTCTGTCCTTCAGGACTAGGTATTAGCTGCAAGATGTGACCTAATCAGGAACCCCAGTGGTTCCCAGAAGGATATCAAAAGTTGCTCAGGAAAAGCCTGTCCCTCAGCCAGGCACGGTGGTGCCCACGTGTAGTCCCAGCTACTCGGGAGGCTAAGGTAGGAGGATCACTTGAGCCCAAGATTTTGAGACCAGCCTGGGCAACTTAGCAAGACTCCATCTAAAATCAAAATAGGACTGGAGGTAGAGCTCAGGGGTGTAGCACTTCCTAACGTGTGCAAGGCTCAGCACCACAATAAAGAATAAATTCAAATAAAATAAAAACAGATCAGCCAGGGCATGGTGGCATATGCCCATAATCCCAACTATTCAGGAGATTGAGGCAGAAGGATGGCAAGTTCAGAGACAGCCTGAGCAACATAGGGAGACCCCATGTTTTGTTTGTTGGTTTTTGTTTTTTAAAAAAGCCTTGCTCTCAAACCTCCTTGCCAACCTGAGCTTGCAGACAATGATCCAAGAGTCAGTGGAGGACAAGTGCTTCCTGCCACAGCGTGGGCAGCTCACTGAATGTGCTTAAAAATATGCAAAGCTCCATCATCCAGGGCTGGGGGTGTGGTTCCATGGTAGAGTGTTTATGCACAAGGCCCGGAGTTGGTGCCCGGCATTGCCAAAAAGAGAAAAAAAAATGCACTTGACTGGCAGACGGCCACCACCATCTTTGTTTCCTGCCCTGACCTCCTGTGATGTGCCCCACCCACAGCCTCACCTGGATCATCCCAAAGTGTCTTTTGTCTAATGCAAGATGACCACCATACCTATTTGCCCAGGACTGAGACGTTCCTAGCATGTCAGACTTTCAGTTTTAGAATTTTTTTTTTTTTTTTTTGGTGGTAGTGGGGGTTACCAGGGATTGAACTCAGAGGCACTTGGCCACTGAGCCACATCCCCAGCCTTATTTTGTATTTTATTTAGAGACAGGGTCTCACTGAATTGCCTAGCACCTTGCTGTTGCTGAGGCTGGCTTTGAACTCGCAATCCTCCTACCTCAGCCTCCCAAACTTCTGGAATTACAGGCGTGGGCCACTTCGACCAGCCAGTTTTTGTTGTTGTTCTTTTGTTTTTTGGTACCAAGGATTGAACCCAGGCGTGCTTAACCACGGATCCACATCCCCAGTCCCTTTTATTTTTTATTTTGAAACAGGGACTCACCAAGTTGCTTAGGGCCTTGCTAACTTGCCGAGGCTGGATTTGAACCTGCGATCCTCCTGCCTCAGCTTCCTGAGCTACTGGGATTACAGGCATGCATCACCACACCCAGTGGGACTTTCAGTTTTAAAATTAAACCAGGACAGGTTGGTCACTGTGGATGGGGACGGCAGACATGTGTGAATTGCATCTTTCGGAGCGGCTGCCTATTTTAAGCACTGAGGGGTTTTTTAATTTCCCTGGCGTCCTTTGGGTCATCTCAAGCCTCTGTCTTCAAGGACAAAGGCTGAGTATCAGGAAGATGAGGGTGGAGCAAGCGAAGGTCTTGAGGTCCCTCTACACCAACACCCAACCCACTACACTGCACAGCTCTGTCTAGCACACAGAGGTCTCATCTTCTGGGCCCTTAGTATCAACTAAGTGGGGAATGTAGGACTGAGCGATGGCAGCAGGGCTGGTCACCACCTAACAGCCAGCTTCATTAATGGAACTTGATTTTGTTCAGACAATGGGTAACTGAAGTGTCCAGACCCTGGAGCTGAGTTGTGACAATTGCTTCCCTTATCGCTCATAATTGGTTTAGGGTGGGTGAGCAACCCGGGTCTGGCCGAAGAAGTGTCAAACGTAAACTGATGGAAAACTTCTAGAAAAGAGTTTCCTCTCTGATTAAAAAAAAAAAATGGCTTTCAAAGAAAGGCCTGCCACTGCTTTCCTTCTCTGGCAGTGGTGGAACAGCAGCACAATTTGGAAGCTTTTGTAGCCATCATGTGGTCCTGAGACAAGGGGGATAGGAAAGAGAGAAATGCAACCCACAGCACCGTCATTATTGAGTCACTGAATCAGACATCCACTTTGGATGCCTTGTTAGATGGGGAGGAAAAAAAAAACAACACTCCTTTATAAAGTCAGTGTCATGGGTATCCTGTGGCTTAGAACAAAAGCTCTCGATAAATTATAAGGTTTTCAACCCTGTAGCAGAGAAGACTGTGAGAGGACACTTAGACTATTGCCTGGTCTCTAGGTAGGACACCTAACCCAACCTGGACAGATGTACACCTGAGCCCCACAAGACAGGAAATCCATGAGCCTCCAGGCCCTTCCTCCAGCACTACCTGGTCAGGACTCATGTGGAGCTGGAGGGCCATGGGGCCACCCACTAAAGGACCTTCCAGCAAAGGGGAAACACCCCATTACTCCAAGTTCCTTCCTTTGGAGTGGGGTGGTGGTCAAGAGAGAGCACTCTGGAATCTTCACTAGGGACATCTAGACAAGTAACTTAACCTCTCTGTGCCCTAATTTCATCTTCTGTCCTGGGGGTAACAGTGCCTAACTCACATAGCTATTGTGAGGACAACCCCTTAGCACAGGTCAAATGCATCTGACTCTGTGTTGTGGGTCCCAAGAGTAACTTGCTAGAAGTTGCAGAGCTAAGAAAAGCTGTTGTGCTGGTGGTTACAGTCTACGACAGCTGGAGGACCCAGATTAAGGTCAGAAAAGGTACATAGGACAGTCAAGGAGAGACAAGGCCCGCTTCTGGTTGCCCTCTCCCACTGTTTGTATGGATGACACTTAACTTCCCAGCAATGTGTTAAATATTGTCAACCAGAGCAGCTCCTCTGAGTACTGGTGTCCGGGGTTTTTATAGGTGTTTTATCACATAGGCATGGAGTGCCTGCGTGGCTGACCTTAGTTATTCAGTCTGCAGCTTCTCCAGAGGTCAAACTGATATAGCATGACCCAGGGACCTCACCATAAATCACATTGTTAGCATTAACTATCTGGTGTAGACCAAGACCCCAGGGAAACAAAGATACTCCCATCAGGCAGTATATTGCAAGGGTTTAGAGGGTATCACCTAGGAGTCTTTGAAATGTGTAAGGTTTTCTAAGATGTTCTCATCCCAAATCTGCTAAGGCAACCCATCTGGGGCCCCCAGATGTAATAGGCATCCAATGCCATTTTTGTTTCTTACATGGGGCTGAGGTCTGCCTCCTGCAAGCACCTGTCCTGTGTCACTAGGGCTGCCCTGTTGAATCAGCTCACCTAACCCCTTTTCTCTTGGCTGAGGGTGAGCTCTTATTTCCCCTTCCTCTTTTATGATGGAAGGACCTGCATTCAAGCTGCTGCCTCTCCCCCCCACCCCACCCCACCCCCAGCAACCTACTCCTCTCCAGGGAAGGGGAGGGACCTTCTGATTGGTGGGTTTGGAGTCAGATCTGCACTCACCTGGCATACTCCTTCCTCTCTCCCAAGCTGTCCCTCTGCAGACAGATGACTCCACACTTCCACAGAAGCCTGCAGCTGTTCACCACTGCCTGCACTGTGCCTGGAGAAAAGGTCAGATTCAAGGACAAGGTCTCTGCCGGTCCGTGTGACTGACAGACCCTAAACCCCAATCTCAAGCAGCTCTTTCAGCTAGAAAGGTGATATTTTGTCTCCATTTTGCCTGGCTCTTGTGTTTATCCCTTGAATGGTTCCTTACGCAAGCAGGAAAAAGAGGGATGACATTAGCCCCATCACACCCCAAAAGACAATCCGTCCTTCCAGTGTTTGGAAGGATCTCCCCTCAAAATGTCTCCTGCCCACTCCCCAGGTCGTCCAGCATTGCCCTTCCCTCAGATTCCCTGGTCTCTCCCAACCTCTGCGCACACTCCCGGCTGTCTAGGACCCTCTTAAACTGTTGGATCAGAACTAAACACAGATGACTCCAAATGTAGTCTGACGGATGGGGATCCCTTGACTTCTTCTCATGTTCCCAGGAACTTAACTCTTGGGCAGTTGCAGAGGGCTGAACCTGAGGGTTCTTCAAGTCTTCCATATGAATTCACATTAGATCCTTCACCTCTGCATGGACAGTGGATATTTGTTAAACCTCTTATTAGAACGCAAAGTTCTGCTTCTCCGATACATTAAACCCAACACACACACACACACACACACACACACACACACACACACATGCCCTACGAGGTTTGGGTATCTCCTCCATCAAACAATCCTTTCTCCAAGAGCTTGCTCAACAATTTGTCCTGTGTATTTGTCCAGATGTATTTATGAGACAACTTCCAAAAAATACTACATATTAGTGAAAAGCAGGGGCTCTAAAGCTAGACATTACTAGGTTCAAATCCCAACCCCACCCACCGTGTAACCTTGGGCAACTTACTTAGCTTTTCTGAACCTTAGTTTCCTCAGAATCTTAAAAGTTTTTAATAGTAGATACCAACAAAGAGTCATGCGTGGGGCCTGGAATACATGATATTCTTGGTGACTCTAAGCCATGGTATTAGTAGCAAGGTGAATATTGCTGGTACGACCATTACTATCACTTCAGCTAAGCCCTCTGTGGTAGAAATGACCTAAATTGAGAGTAGGGGATGCAGCCCTTCTGGGGTAGCTGCTTGATGGATGGATATTGAAATTAACCATGGCTCACGGGGGCCTTTTGTAAAGTTGAACCCAAGTTCCAGATGTTTTCATTTTATTTGGAGAGTCTGTGAAAGAAAGAGGAGGGGGCTGAGGCTGAGTTCAAAGGCCAGAGGGCATAGACGAGCTGTAGGTCCTGGGCTGGAGAGACAGAGGCCGACTCTGCTAAGGCGCTGGCCTCCAGGCCGCTCAGTTCTGCTGCACGGCAGCATTTGGGGGTGGGGGGTCCAGAGAAAGGACAGAAAGGAAACAGAAGGCTAATTGGAAATTAAAGGCACAGGGACAGATGATGAACTCCCAGTCACCCACGTGACAATCTCGTTCCTCCACGACAGGTCCTTGACCAGACTGATGTGGTTCCCAAGTCAGAGAGGGGGTGAGCAGGACGATGAGTGAGCCCACTCCTGTGACTTATCAGCATGGAGATCTGGGGTACAGAACTTGACTTCCTGCGTTGGTGTTACGCTGTGCCCTGCGAGGGCCGGTGGAGGCGAGTCGTGTGGAGGGTATGTGCACTGGCTGATAAATATCTGGGCAAAGTTAGAATTCCTGCTCCGTGAGTCAAACGTGGAAATGGGCATCACTATTGTCTAGTGCCATCTTATGGGTGTCGCCTCATCGGCACCCTACAGCCCAGAGAGTTCCGCCCATCAGGGTCCTAACGAGCTCTGTCCATCTGATGGGCCAGTCTGCAGGCTAAATGGAGGGCAGCAGAGGTGGGCAAAGGCAGAGAAAAGTGAAAGAAGACAGGAATTACAAACGCAGAGCAAGCTGGGGAACATCTCAGGGCCTGGACACAGGACCCGACCCCTCTGGGGAGACCAGACATTAAGAAACAAGTCATGAGAGCTTTGAGTCATCCCAAGAAAGGTAAATATCTGTTCAACACAATCAGTTTAAGAATATACAAGAAAAAAGGCTGTACATCCAAAGCCATATCACCATTACAAACAGAAAACAGTTCCAGGTGCAAGTCACGGGGGTCTGAAAACCAAGGTTTTTTTAACCCCTCAGCAAGGTATTATTTTGGTAGAAGGAAAGCAAAGGGAATGGAGGAAAAAGAAGAAAGTGGGTGGGGACTTAGGTTTGTCCTTCCATTAAAAAAAAAAAAAAATCTTCCATGTGACAATCTTTGCTGTGGCCCAGGCGGCTCAGTCCACCAGGCTCTTCCTGAGAGCACCCAGCGTATAGCGGCCCCTGCCCAGCAGCATGTACTCCAGCCACTTGCAGTGCTCCCGGAGCTGCTTCTCGCGAGGCAGCAGGAAGGTGAGGACCTTGTTGCGCACGATGCCCCGGTCCTCCTCCTCCCTCAGCCGCTGCTTCACGCGGGCCGCCTGCTCCCCTTGCTGCGCCAGGATGCTATTCATCTCGCAGAAGGAATCTTCCAGGTAGTGGATGGCCTTCAGCGCCTCCTTCTTAAAGTCCTCCAGCTCCAGTTGCATCCCAATCACCTTCTGCTGCAGGATCTCCAAGTCAGCCGGCAGTGGGAGGCAGGAGGGCCATGACTGGGAGAGGGAGAGGTCTCCAGACTGGAGGCCGCTCTCTACCATCTTCTTCCCTTGTAAGGTATTCACCTTCATGAGGATGGACCCAGCCTGATAGAGTGGATCCATTGCCTTGCTTCCCCGATGGACAGAGAGGGAGCCCAAAGACCAGCCAGATCAGGGAGTTATTTCGCCTAGAGGCACAATCATTTGGAGTGCAGAGATCCTATGCACTGTGACATCAAGACCCCTTTGGCCAACCAGGAGGAAAGCCACAATCTGCTCATTTGCATATGGCTACTTCTTGTTTGGTAACCTGGAGTGACGTCTACTTATCTTTCCAAATTAACCCTCCTGAGATGTGGATGCTCATTCGATGCTCGTTCGTTCATCATCCTTCTAGAATCAGAGCTTAAACTTTTCTTTAACCCCAGGGACAAGCCAAGTCACAGAGCAGGGGAGAAAAACTGGCAAGACATGGCAGGGCAAGCCAGGCTCACTGGCTGCCAAGACCCGGTGGTCTCTGTCCCTGGATGGTCTTGACATCGTAGCTGGTCTTCAGTGGCTGACCAGTAAAACAAGGACATTGTCAGGCAGGATGCCTAGTTCTACATGTAGCATTAAAATGCTATAAGAGTGTTATGATTCCAAATCCATATGCCTACGCCAGAATTCTAGATTTTCTTTGAGTTGTGAGAAATATACTTAATTTTTTTGGTGGGGGAAATTGAACACAGGGGCACTTATCAACTGAGCTACAACCCCACCCCACTCCACCCTTTTTTTTTTTGTTGTTGTTGTTGTATTTAGAGATAGGGTCTCATTAAGTAGCTGAGGCTGCCTTTGAACTTTGAGCTGCTGGGATTACAGCATGTGCCGCTGTGCCTAGCAAATGTATTTAATTTTGATGTACGATCCTGAACAGCAGCTGAATCAGTATTTGCAGGGTGAAAATGAGTCACACTTATTCAGTATATACTTCCTGAGTGTTCACTGTGTACTGGGACCAGGGAACAAATGTAAACAAGAGTGCATAGTTACTCACCATACCCAAATGTTGACACATATAAGAAAAAAAAAAATATATATATATAGAAAGGTGGACCTTGCACTTTTTATACTTTCAGAAAATGCTTCTAACATCATCTACATTGGGCTTAGCCAAGAACCAAACTCCATGTTTTAGATTGCAAACTCCGCCTAGACCTCTCTCCTGGGCTCCAAATTTAACATCTTCCCAAAAGCAAGCTTCAAATCCAGTCCATCCAAAACTGAATCGATTCCCTCTTCACCCAGACTGGTTCCTGTTCTGGTGTTGCTATCTGATTAATGACATCAGCCTAGGGCAACACCCACTCTGGTACTCACCTGAGAAACCAGTGCCCCAGTTCAAATACCTGCTCCCTCCCAAATTCATGCTGAAATCCTAATTGCTTTTGTGACCTTATGAAGAGGTGAGAGACTTTAAGAGGCAGAGCCCTCTTAAAGTTGCTCTCAGGAATGGGCTCTTTATAAAAAGGGTGAGTCTGCCCCCCCCCCCCCGCCTTTCTTTCTCTTTCTCTCCCTTTGTGCTTCTCCCATGGGAAGGCCCTCACCTGATGCCAACACCTTCATCTTGGATTTTCCAGCTACTAAAACTGTAAGGAAATAAATTTCTTCATGCATTGCTTAGCCTCAAGTATTTTATTTTGCTTTAGCAGAACACAGCAGAGTAAGCCGACTGGGATCAACCTAGACGCTTCTACGTCCAAGTGGCTCTAAGTTCTTTTCAATCTATCATCCCTGAGCACTCCACCATCAAAGTACCTGCTCGGAGTCCCAGGTCCATCACCTATAAGCTAGGTCTCTTTGGCAGGTTACTTTGTATCCTTGAGCCTCAGTTTCATTATCTGTAATGTAGGGATACTAATTTAGTGGTGTGCTGCTCTCGGGGAGAAAAATAAAAAGTTAAGCTCTGATTTATAGCTATTGCCAATTTCCATGGAATAAATACTCCTAGTGCAGCCAGTTGCAAGCTACCAACATGATGTTCCTGGGAAGAGAGGCTTAGAATCAGCCTGCCTGAGCCTGTACAAGCACCACAGGACCCATGACGAGGGGGCTACTGCCTTCTCTCTGAGATGCAGACTGACCATCTAGGGAGACTCATGCAGGCACCAAAGAGGGCATTTTGCAGGGAAGTTCATGGCTAAACTAAGGTGGAATTGTGATTCACAAGATGGAAAAAGCAACTCTAAGTATTGAAACAAACAAAAAAAAATTTGGTGGAAAGAGCACTCACTGGTCTAGGAATCAGGAGATCTGGAATCCAATTGCTGTGTGATCCCAGGTCCATCACCTCCTATCTCTGAGCCTATTCCCTCACTGTAATGTGGGGAGGTGGGAGATGGCTCCTCTGAGGGCTACCATGTTCAAAGAACCCACACGGTGTGTTTGCTGCCTTCTCCCTCTTTTTTGTTCCTTGGGACCTGTTAGGCACAGTGACAATGGAGGCCATGTGCATCTCACTCTGTGCACCCTCCAGTGTTCTGCCTGGTGTCTACCAATAATGGCACTCAGATAACTAGATGAAATCAAATTTCTGGAGGTGGCTTCCAAATTGCAGGCACCCTTAGCTTTTCTGCTGACATGATGACACCTACTGGTCTTAGCAGAAATAGCAACTTCCCAATTCTGCCTAAGAGCCAGATGGGGATTTGGTAGATGATGTAAACAGCCTGTGTTTTGGGGAATGTGTTTAATTTGGGGGTCGGTGGTGGGTGGCAGTGCATGTCAGGCACATAATAGGTTCTCAATAAATATTTCCTGAATTAGTGAAAGGCAGGCTGTGTCTCTGGCTTCCAGTTTCTATTACTCTGTTTTTTTCGGTTTCTGCCTCTCATTCTCTCACCCAATCTCCCCCCAACTCTGTCTTTCTAACTCTTTGCCTCTGTCTCCCACAGGGAAAGATGGAACTCACAATCAAAACTGCGAAAGAAAAGTAGCTACCGTCAAAATGGAATAGCAACGTCTCAATTTCCCTGGTGCCTTTTAGTGAGGTTCTTACGTGCTTCTGTGAGCCAGAGGGAAGGACAGTATAGTCCCCGCCTTACCTGAAGTTTTGATTTCTGTGATTTCAGTTAAGTATGGTCAACTGAGGTTTGAAAATATTAAATGGAAAATTCCAGATGTAAGCAATTAATATGCTTTAACTTGTGTGCCATTCTGTGTAATGTGATAAAAATCTTGTGCCTTTCCACTCTGTCGGACTGAGGATGTGAAGCACCCCTTTTGTACAGCATATCCATGCTGTATATGCTACCCATCTCAGTTATCAGATCGACTGTTGTGGTATGTGGTGCTTATGTTCAAGTAGCCTTTATTTTATTCAGTGGTGGCCCTAAAGCACAAGAGTAGTGATGTTGGCTGTGTGGATATGCAAAAAAAAAAAAAAAAAAAATGTTAAGATGTTAAGTGCTTCTTTTATGTGAAAAAGCAAAACTTCTTGCCTTAATGAGGAAAGAAGGGAAATCATGCTCTTAGGTCAATAAGATATTATTGTTAACCTATAAATTTTGGAAAAAAAGATATTATACATAGGGTTCAGTACTACTCATGGTTTCAGGCACCCACTGGGGTCTTAGATGTTTCCCCTGTGGATAGAGGGGCACTACTGTATTTCCACATAGGCCACTGCAAAGACCCAGAGCAGGTGAGCAATGTCACCAGAGGCCCCTGGTGTGGTGGCCTCCTGAGTCTTTTGGACAATGACCCCAGCTGGGCAGCTCAGCGTGCACATTCTGAATGTTCTCTACCTGGGGTTTCATGGTCAGGATCTGTGCCTTCCTCACAAAATTGCCTCCCCTGTATCCCAGCCAGGAAGAAAGCTGACACATCTGTTCTCTCTCAGGTATTGGGAGAAAGGCCTCCAGACATCTCTGTGCTTTGAACCCCACTGTCAGGAGGGCCCCTGCCTCTGGTCTACTTCAGCAGGGCCCAGCCTTCCTGTGTCTCAGGATGACAGGGTTCGTGAGGGACATGCCGTACCAGCAGAGATCCCGGTTCCACCTCCAAGAGTCAGATTCAACTTTAATGGGATGGGACAGGCTTTAAGAGGTCATGGGTTGGACACCTGCTGGACCCAGCCCACCACCCAAGAATGGGACCCCACCCACCCCACCCCCGGGTGTTTGCACCTTTGCAAATGAAGTAAACCGTGATCCTTTTTAGGATCGGCAGGGACATGACATATGTGCTCCTCCGACGTGTACCTTTGTGAAAAGGAGAAAATGCTCAGAAGCTGGAAGAGCCCCAGGTCCCATTCGTGGGAATGGCATTTCTGGCCCTTCAAACCCATGACTGGCAAGGGGGCAGAAATGCCCAGAGGTGGCTCAAAGGACCACAGTTCCCTTCCTGGGGCCAGGGCTGAGGCTGGTGCAGAACCAAATGGCAGTGGGCAGTAGGGGGGGTGCGGTATTCAAACAAGAAACGGAGGGGATGGTCCCCTGCCCCTGCAGCTGCCCCAGAGTCTGCAGTGGAAATAGCTATCGAGGGGAACATACCCCAGGCCCAGCCCTAGGCCTCTCCCAGCCTTGGGGTACCCCCTCTTTTGCCTGGGCTGCCCCCTCTTACCTGTGCCCTCAACTCAAAACCAATTCATTGGTTTTTTCCAAAATAAAGCCTCAGCTGGCCCTGCCAACTGGAAGGAAAAGAAAAGAAAGGGGGAGGGTGGGCAACCAACCATGTCTCCCATAAAGAATCGGTGTGTTTTAAAAGACGGTTCAGTGAAAGGACCTTACTCAATCCCTGAAGACGACTTCTCATGCCAGCTTTCAGGCAGAGTCGGGGAACAGGCTTCTAGGGGTCCCTTAAAATTGATCTCTCTCTCCTCCATTTCCAAGAGAAAAAAAAAAGATTAAAAAAGAATGGCCAGAATTCAGAACAATCTGTCACAAAACCCCGGAAGCATGTGATTGAACGTTTCTAACGCAGAGGGAAGAGCTTCCAGGCTGAGTCAACCACTCTTCCCAGAGTCCCCTGGTCCTGAGCTTCCCGTGGTGGGCAAGCATACCCCTAGCCAACCAGCACCCTCCCAGGTGTGGCATAAAGGGTTTCCATCCAGCCTTCCACCCATGCAGCCCCCTAGCCAGCCGGCCAGGGCTCCATCCGCCTATCCATCCATTCACCCGTTCACTTACTCAGGGACAGCCATGGAGTCACCACCCTAGGCCCTCTGAGCTAGGTCAAGAGTGAACCTATTCTTGGGGAGTGGGCATTTCAGCAGAAGGGGACAAACAATAAAGTAAGCATTCAGCACAAGGCGATTGAGGCTGGTGGCTACGTCCCTGGAGGAAATATCTGGGCAAGATGGTAGAAAGGCCCCTAGGGAGGGCCTCTGTGAGGCAGGGCAGCTGGGGTAAGACAGGAAGGCGCAGAGAGCTGGGCAGAATGTTCAAGAAGGGACAAGAAGTTAAAGGGCCTGGAACGGGCTGGAGGAACTCAGAGGAGACCCGTCCATGGACTGGAGGCAGCACCAAGCCAGAGGGGAGGAGAAGGCTGACAGGGGCCAAGAAGGGGGTGGTAGCCCCAGTGGCCGGCTGCTCGACTGGGTGCAATTCTCGCCTCTGCAGCTGGAATTCCAGTCTGGGAGTGGGGACAAGACTGGGATTGGGGATGGGGACCAGGATCCAAAACAAAACTTGGTACTGTTCACCATGATTAATTAACCCAGCGCCAGAGCCCCAAGGCACTGTGCTAAAAATACCTGCTTCCCTCTGAGATGCGGCAGCTGCCACCCAGCAACTTTTAGTCATGCCATTTGTCATAATTTGACACTGCTAAGGAGTGTCCACAGGGCTGTGTGTCGGCAAGAACTGGACTCATCTGCAGCCCACCAGCCAGCTGGTCCTTGAACCCTTCCACGGAGGGCTCCTACCTTAACTCTTCTCCCCTCCCCAAGCTCTGCCTTACCCAACCCTGGATGGGCCTGCCACCTGCCCACCCCTGCTGCCCACCGCCTGCCAAGTTTGCCTGTCCTCCTGGAACCCCGTGGACCCACCTCCAGAGGTGGGAGCCAAAGCCTTCTCTAGAGCAGGAGAGAATCTGGGAAGCCGCCTCACACCCCTGCAACCCTGTGACTCGGATTGCAGCCATCTATCAGAGGCCCTGCCAGCCTACGGTGTCACTTTAATTAAAATATGTAAAAGATTCTGGTGGGGGTTGGGTCCAAAGACACCAGGAGCCCGCCCTGGACAGGAGCAGGGCAGGCCTGCCCACCCTTGGGGCTGGCCCTTCTCCAGTCCAGGAGGAATAGGACCGTCAAGGGGACCCTCCCAAAGGCTGGGGGCCGTGATGTCCAAGATGCACCATCCACACACTCCAGGGGCACAGAACTTAGCTGGGGCAAGAATATCTGCACGAGAGAGCCACCCCAAGCCCAGGGGCCAGCACGGTGACTCCTTGCTCATGCTGGGAAGGACAGACATCACCCCAATTGCCAGCCCCACTGATTTGCTGAAAGGACCCACCAGGAAGCAGCCCCTGGATGTGGATATAACTCTTTAAGCAAAGCTGTTCCTAGTTCCCAGACCAAGAAGCTCCCAAGTGTATTCTTTATTCAGACTTTGCTTTCCACACAGAGAGGAAGAGCGGTAGAGACACATCGACTAGGGCAGAGACGAGCTAAATCTTTTGCACAAAGTTTATGCAAAATCAGGGGGAAAAAATGTTTCTAGGCCACATTTTCCCATCCAACTTAAAAAAAAAAAAAAAACAAGAAATGCAATATTTGCAAATTGTTCTAAGCATCCTTAAATTTGTTTCTCCCATCATTGAAGGAATTTGCAATTCTTACTGAAATGTCAGGACTGCACAAATATCAGGTGCTGTGATCTAATTCTGGGGTTCAGGCCTGCAGCACATTTTCTGTGTAATGACATAAATTGTGGGGAGCATTGAAGGATTTGGGGCAGAGAAGGCAAATTGGAACCTGAGCCCAGCCAGAGACCAGGGAGACACACACACACACTCACACACACACACACACACACAGCCCTATTAGGAGTTTCAAGTCTGGAAGAGCAAGAGGTAGGGATGTTTGAAATTGAGTCTCTGGGGGAGAATAAACCAAGCTCCAGGAGGAGGAAAGGAGCACCAGGCGCCATGAGATTGACAGCTTCTCCTTTCCACCCCTCCCAGGAGAACAAGGTGGAGACGGCCGCCCATAGACTCCAAAATAACCTCTGGTGAAGACAAGCTGCTGCTCCTGCTAGCCCACACCCCTCCACCCAGGGACAGCTTCCTCAGGGCAGAGCCGGAGCTACTGTCTGCATGTCGGGGTGTCAGGCTGAATTATTTGAGCTTAAAAACCAAATCCCCTCCTTCCCGGGTTACTTAACTGTCTGCCTGGCGAGGCAGGAGATTACCGGTGACACACACCAGGGCCTGCTCGGCCGCTCCAGACAGAGAGGCTTTGATCACCTGCGAAACCCCAGACACCAGGACTCCTAATGATGAGTAATGAGCTCAAACACTGGAAAGTTACCCAGCACCGCAGCAGACACACCCACTCCCAGTGGAAGTCTGGGGAGCCCAGGCCAGGGAGACAGTACAGCTGTCTGGCGTCCTGGAGAAGACCTGGGCCCCAACTCCTACGCCCCACCCGGTCCCACCCAGAGTCCTGCCCACTCACCAATGAGGCAGAAAGGTTTCTAGACCTCACCACTTGACTCTTACAAGCGTTGGTTTGGAGTCTAGTGGCCTGAATTTTTCTTTGTACCATTCAAAAGTATAGCATGCTTCATTCATTCACTCATTCATTCATGTATTCAGCACACACGTACCGAATGACTGAGATAGACCAGGCCTGATGCTGAATGCTCAGGATGGAAGAGGCCTCATCCAGGGCCTCCATCCTGAGTAATTTGCAACTCATCCCAGGGGACAGCTTCCCAAGTCCAGCTTCAAAAGTCTGCATGGTAAGTGGCCTGACGGAGAGGCTGCCTGGGCATCAAGATCACCCCAAGAAGGAACTCTGAATTAGACTGTCCCTTCTGACATCAAAGACAGGAAGCAAACTGGGGATGGAATTCAAAGATCTCAGGGTTCAATTTGATTCCATGAGTATCCCCAGCCTCAAGCTGTACCTGCTTCACTTCATCTGAGCTCTCCTCCTGTCCAGATGCTGGAAAGAGGTCACACTTGAGTCTCCTTTTGGCTCCAGGAAAACTTAAGCCTGGAGATTCTCAAACTTTGTCATGCATTAGAATCATCTTGGGTGAGTATTAAAAACTTTTTTTTTTTTTGGCAGCACTAGGAATTAAACCCAGAGCCTCATGTATGCTAAGCAAGTGCTCTACCACTTTAAAAAAAAATTTCATAAGGTCTAGGTCTCACTCCCAAGAGATTCTAACTCAGAAGGGCTTGAGAATCAGAAGTTAAGGTGATCAATCATCTTGATTTGTCCATAACTGAGGGGGTTTCCAGGATGTGAGACTTTCACACTTAAAGCTAGGACAGTCCCAGAAGGATCAAGACAGGTTGGTCACCCCAACTAGAGCAGACACTGTTAGTCCCTGACCAATAACACTCCTTCCTTTCGAGTCATAGGATCCCAATTTTAATCAGATAGTAATATGCTCAGGGAAGGTGAGCACTCACCCAACTGTGGATCATTTGGTAATCCCATTCCCTGTGGCTGATTTTTTTTTTTTAACTTAAGGTGAACCTATGACCTACTTGTGACCAATGAATTGCAAAGGGAAGGATTATAGAAAGGATATTGCACCTGGAGTAAAGAAGTGAGACAGAGGTCTCTCTGCCTGGGATGCGGTTATTTGAGAATATGAAGGTTGAACTGTGGCAGCCATTCTGCAATCAGGAGGCAACAAATCAAAGGATAAAAATTCAGCTGCGCTAAGTATGAACAATTCCAATGATAATATCACTGAGATTATACCCACCTGAAATCATCTACCTCCAGTCTAATTGATATGTGATCAAATATCTTTCTTACCCAAACAACTATCATCTGGTATTCTGTCAATGGTAGCCCAACACAACTTGACTGTTACAAGAGGCCTGGATATTGTTGCTGTTTTTTAACATGATTTCCCCGAATAATTCTGATGCCCTCCTCTAAGGAGCTAATCCGGTGATTCTCAAAATGTGGTTCTTAAACCAGTATTGTCCACATCACTTGGGAACTTGTTAGAAATATAAATTATCAGGCCTCACCCAGACCTTCTGAATCAGAAACTCCCGGCTGTGGAACTCAGCCGTCTTGTGTGTTAACAAGCCTTCCAGATGATTCTGACCATTGCTAAACTGTCAGAGTCATTGAGCTAATCAACACCTGAGACTCTGAGTAACACCAAACACCAAAACCTTCTGAACAAACATAATTTTTTTATATTTATTTTTTTAGTTATAAGTGGACACAATATCTTTATTTTATTTTTATGTGGTTTTGAGGATCGAACCCAGTGCCTCACGCATGCTAGGCTCTACCACTGAGCCACAACCCCAACCCCAAGATTTATAATCTTAACCCCTGTCACAGCTCCTTTTTATTGCTTGAAAAATAAAGCAGAAGCTCCTCTTCTTTGCTTTTCCTTCATCCTATTTTAGGTTTGATCCCCCTCACCATAAGAAAACAAAAAGAATTTAAGCCAGGCGCAGCGGTTCACTTCTATAATCCCAGCAATTCAGGAAGCTGAGGCAGGAGGATCGCAAGTTAGAGACCAGCCTCAGCAATTTAGCAAGACCCTGTCTCAAAATGAAAAATAAAAAGGGCTGGGGGTTTAGCTCAGTGGAAAAGTGCCCCCTGGGTTCATTCTCAGGACCACACATACAAAGAATTTAAAAATCACTTCCTTCTTCCTCCCTAGATCTTCCCTGGGTACTTTTTGCATGAATTGGATGGTTTGGCCAGAGTTCCCGGCCTGGCTTACTCAAGGACCATGTGTTAAAGGAGAGGAAGGAGGGAGTTCTCTGTAGTTGGGCCAGGCAGAGGCGAACTTGGCCAACCCAAGAAGCTAAGGAGGGAGAGAGAACATCAATGCCCCAGACCCAGTGACCCTGGGAGGGCATTTACACCCTCTCCAAAGGCCCACTCTTCAGACGCATGGCAGCCTGCCTGGGAGGAGGAGAGAAGAGGAGGCCCGGGCAAGGCCACCTTTCCACCTTCCTTCTGGAAGCTCCACCTTGGCTGGCCTTGACATTCCAGGTGGCTCCTCCTTCTCAACACAGTTACTCAAAGCCCAAATAAGAATCCAAAGACGGAAACTGCACAAGCAACTTCATGTTTGAGGGGCACCCTTTCTCACTGTCCCCCCCCCCTCTTGGAATGCTTCCTTCTGTGATAATTTTCAGCATTTCCCAGGTGATCTTGAATTGGGTTGTCTTTCTTCCCAACTGGGCACACCACGGAATAATCATCCAGTGAGCGGCGTGTTGTGAATGATAGTTGATTAAAAATAAATCATAACAATTCCTGGTACTGATTTAGTGTCTTCCAATGTTCCAGGCACAGGGACATCATCCCTTCTCAACTCATGAGCCACCAGCCCGGGCATAGACACGAGCCCAGGCTTGTCTTTGTCCCAGCTGAATCAGATTGGCGTGTCCTGTAAAAGCGGCTTCACTTGGTCTTCCATTAATATTTATCAAATAAGGCCCAAATGCCATCGAATACTTCAACACGTGTGACACTTCCACTGTGAGGTCCACGCTGGCAATGCTGCTGACAGTGACCGGCTGGCCAGCAGCCCCCAGGATGGCTTAGAAAGACCTCATCTGCTGCTGTCTGGCACATGGAAAGGCATCCAGTGGTTCTGAGATGCGCAGTCAGAAGTGAGGGCCGGGCCGGGAAGACGTCTTGTCAGGAGTTCGAGTGTCATGGCTCCCTCTGTCGTTAGTCTTGGCTTGGGCTCACCTCTCAGGAGGCCAACCCCAGTGACCTCTGTTTTCTGGCCCCAGCAATTAAAGCTGCTTCCAGGAAGAGTGGAGTTGACTGGTCTTCAGGCCTAGCTCTCACCTGCAGGCCGGCACATCCAGCCCTCGCTGGGCCATCGCCCTGGACACTTGGTGGATCTACTGGGTGATGAACGTTTTTCTTGGCTATTGTCCTTTGGGCATTGTTACAGCTGAGGCCTAGACCCAAATGGTCCCTCTGGATGGGGGAACGACATAGGGTTGCTACTGAGAGTCTGAGGGTGAGCAGAAAAGGCCATTAGGCAGAAAGGAAGATTTAGAGCTATTTAGGAGACAATTTGGAAAATCAGCAGGAGAGCTGAGCCAAGAAGGACCAATCATACCAAGCCTGAGGTGGCCTTTGCCGCTACGCCATTAGAGCCAAGCAGAGGTGTCCTCCCTCCTGAATGTTACCTAGTAGCCAGGTAAATGGCCCCTCAGGCAGCCCCCTTTCCCCTTGGTTTTTCTGCGGGGGCATCAGAAACACTCCTTGCTAAAAGGCCCCATCCCCACCACCACCCACCTCCTCCAGACCCTGTAAACCCAGAGGATGGGGGGATGGCCACAAGAGGACTCCGGGGCCTGGCTTTTTAAAGTCACCTTCATTGGATCCCGGGCAATGGGGTTAAGGGGGAGTCAAAATGACCCCAGGAGCTGGGGACAACCGATCAAGCAGGGGTTGGTTGAGGCTCCAGAGGGAGCTGGTTTTGAGAGGCAGGGGCCCACGAGAAGGCTGGCCTCTAACGAGGTGCCGACTGCAGAGCCCTGCTAGGCCACAGCCCACGAGCAGGCCACTAGAATGCCTGGGCCCCTACCCAGCACACAACCCCAAGTAACAAAGGCTTCAGGAATCAATCAGCCTGTGCAGGATTCACCATTCTGTCTGAGCAGCTTCTTTTTCTCCCTCTTTTCTCTCTGGGAGGAGGCCAGAGTTCACATCAAATGTCATTAATCATCGTCCTGGGGGCTGGGGGCTTATTGGACAGTCCTATTAATCAGAGGCCTATCACACCCGCCGCCTGGCTGGGTCACCATTGTCCTGTTCCTCACCTATCATAGAAAGATTAGATTATCAGTGACAACTGAGACACCCTTCGAGTCACAGGAAAGCCCGAGAATGGGCTTGCTTTTATTTTTTTTTTATTTATCCTCCCGATTCGAGGATGAGCTGTTTTCTTGTCCTGTCACACTGCACCCTTTTCTTCAAAGAATCAGCTTTAAGAATCCAATTTGTCAAACTGGACAATCATTGGCAAATCCATAAAAAATAAAAAATAAAGCCCTCCGTGACTTTATCAAAAAAAAGGTAAAATAAAGCAGAAGGCTTTAAATGGGGCCTGAAAGGATTAGAAAATAAGTTGCATTTGACAACAATTAATCTCTGAAAAGCAGGAGCTTTATAAAAGGAACAGGCAGAGATATGTCCAGAAAGGGATGCTGAGAGTCCACACAAATGGGGATGTCCATCACCTGTGCCTCCATCCCCCCTTCCAGGATGGAGTCGAACACAGACCTGGGGCCAAGAAGAACATGATGTCTTCCAAGCTTTCTCCTAACTTCCCGCCAACCAGTACATGACAATAAAACAAATCAAGGGGGCTGAGCAGATGCAGAGCTCAGCTCCCCACTCCTCCCAATTCTGTGACAGACTTGTCACTCAACTGTCACTGCGCCTGTCCAGGTGCCCTGAAGGACCAGAAAGAAAAGCGAACCAGGGAAGCAGGCTGTGTAAACCCTTTCAGAGAGGTGGGCACTCTGACAAGAGAGCACTCAGGGACAGCCGGGACCCACTCCCTACTCATTATTGTTCAGATCTATGGATGTTTCAGGTTTCATGAGATTCTAGAGACCTAAGTTTTCAGGTGAACACTCCCTGTTTTAAGTGTTGGCAACTTATTCAAAAATTTTTACCAAAAAAAAAAAATTGCTTTAGGTGCTAAACAAAACCTATAAGTGGGTCACATTTGCCACCGCCCCCCCCCCCAGGCTTAGGGTTTGGGACATTGATCTAATCCATGTTCCTCCATACACATAAGGATTAAAAAGGCCAGGGAAGCTGGTAAATGCTGTGGTCACACAGCTGGTTAGCGGCAGGGTCAAGTTCAAGAGCTTGGTTCAGGTTTCCAGCATGAGATTCTCTGCTCCAATTCTGAACATAGGAGCACATATGTGATCAATCGGCAGGTGTCTTCACTCTTAGGCAAGAAAAATGGTAAGTATAGAGAGGACAGCGTAGATTTCATACCCATGCCGTGAAACCAGAGAAGGGACTGAATGAGATAAGACCCGGGTGACTGTTGCTGTACCACTGATACCACATGCATTTACCTGTTCCACCTGACAGATTTGCTCTGAGGGAGTCTCTGTGTGTGCTGTAGAGGTCTGGGGCGGGGGACAGCCAGATGGCTCTGTGGTCCTTCAGTGACAGTTTGGGGCTGTGAGCTCTGGGTAGGTGCATCACCCCCTTGACCACAAGCAAGAACCTGGGGCTAGGGAGCCAAACTACCTTTGCAAATCCTGGCTCTGCCACTTACTAGCTGTGTGACTTCAGGTACATTAGTCAACTTCTTTTTAAAAATGGGACAGTGGGCTGGGGATGTGGCTCAAGCGGTAGCGTGCTCGCCTGGCATGCGTGCGGCCCAGGTTTGATCCTCAGCACCACATACAAAGAAAGATGTTGTGTCCGCCAAAAACTAAAAAATAAATATTAAAAATTTTCTCTCTCTTAAAAAAAAAAAAGGGACGGTAAGGGTGCAGTAGAGCACATCTCAGCAACTCAGGAGGGTGAGGCAGGAGGATTGCAAGTTTGAGGATAGCCTCAGCAACTTAGCAAGACCCCGTCTCAAAATAAAAAGTGCCCCTTAGTTCCATCCCCGGTACAAAAAAATATATTTTTTAAATTTTTTATAAATAGGATTAATAATATCTAACTGCAGAGATTGCCACAAAACTTAAAAGTGGCTTAGCACAAAGCATGGCAAACAGTAAGTTGTTGTATTATGTGACCATGTTCTGTTGCATCTGCAAAGATACCTTCAAGATCCCTGGTATTGAGACACCACATTATAGAAAGTTGAGTCTGAAAGAAATTTTAGAAACATTCTAGTTCAACTGTCTAATTTTAGAGAGGGAAAAAATAACCCTAACGCCCAGAGATGGAGAAGGAATTTCTCTTCTGTGGCAGGCACATGTGAAAAATCTACACATGTGCCAATCACCTTGTTTTCCTACTATGATTTTTTGGAATTAAGGAAAGTTTTCACAACAAATGTATTTAAAAGCAGAAGCACACAAGCCTTCAGACTCCCAAGTATGTCTGCAACATAGGTATAGAAGATGCCGAAGTGGTAATACATGTCCACCCCATGCTTGTTAAGAAAGATTTGTGAGACAACTTGGGCTGTATTTGTCCACTGCAAGTTTGAGACCAGCTTCATTTTTTTAAAAAAATTGTTCCCCAAGGCAGCTTATGATCATTAGTGAGAGGCTGAGCCTCAAAGCAATTTCGGCGTTTTGGGAGAAGGATGCTGTATGTAGTGTTATGGTCAAGCTGGTTGATCATTTGTGAAAACCGAACACATGAACGTGTTAACCGTTGGCGAAACTTTGACAGATATCATGTCTGCCTTTATTAGGTGATTAATTAAATGCTGCTGGAGGTGCGGCTTGGAGTGAAAGGCCCAGATTTGGTGCTTTGATAGATTTGGGGACAGATCCTGACATCTCGATCAGCTCCCGAGGCCTTGAGCTAATTTCTTAAACTCTCTGAGTCTCCATTTATTCTTGTGTGAAATGAGAGTAATAAAACCTACTTCATAGGACTCTGTAAGAATTAAACAGAAAAATGTATGTGCTGAGGAACTGTGAGCTCCCTTTCACCCCGCTGTGTCGCCTCTGGAAAGACGAGGCGGGTGTTCATCCACGGACAAGCAGTCACGGAGTGACTCTCATATGGAGTCCCTTGTCAAGTGCCGGGATGAATCAGCTCAAAGCCAAATTCAGGTTAATGTCAGATGAGAGGAGAGAACAATGAACACACTCAATCCTTTGTGCTTCCGTTCAGGCTTCTGATCTAGAGGCCAATTGTTGAGTGATTTAAATAAGAATCTGCATCCTCCTTGGAGCTGATCTGTAATCTGAAGTTAGAAGCCTGGTTGAGCTCCAGTTGAGGATGCTTTTTTGGTTTACAGATCTTTCTGGAAGCAAACTGAGAGGGGCTGCAAGGTGAGGCATCTCCCTAAACAACGGCCTATGGTGCTGGCCCTTAGAGGGGACCCAGAGCGCAGGTACCGTGCTGTTCAGTGGGGCCTTCTAGCCCTTTCTTCCTGCTCTGGAGAAGAGTTCTGCAAGAGTGACCACCACTTTGCACGTGCAAAAATGAATGACATCACTGCCGAGTAGGAATCAAGAGAAGGAGGCCTGGAGCCAGCGATGTTGACAGCCAGCATTTATTGAGCATTTACTATGAGTTAAGTGTGATGCTTGAAGCTTCACACCCAGCATCTCATTCGGTCTTCACATCAGCCCTTTAAAGAAGATACAATCATTGTCAGAGCTGAGACCATTGTTGCCCAAGGCCACACGACTCCCACAGGGCAAAGGCCAGATTTGAAAGCAGGATGCCTACGCTGGGAACTGCTGGCCCCATAGCTTCCTTAGATGCACCAGAAACCTACAATGCTCTGATAAAGAGAAGCCCAGCAGCTGTGCCTGCAGCCTGTCCCATCTTGGGACAAAATGCACCTTGGACCTAGCAAAGACATGCTGGCTCTGCACTCCCAGTGGGGTCTTTTCTTTGCATATCAGGATTCTAGAGGACACCTGGGCCCATGCTAACCCTACAGTAACAACACACGTGCGCACATGTGCACGAATCCTAAACTAGAATTCCTAGTACCCGGCACAGGCTGGGGAAGGGGCCCCTCCAACCTCCCTGCAGGCATCGGTGGGCCATCCCCTGCTGGGTTGTTGCTCAGGAGAACCAAGCAGATCGGATCGGATCCCCCCTGGCTGCTTCTGGTGCTGTGTTCTTGCCTTGGATGACCTTACAATGGTTCTTGCCTTCAGAGCTGTTTAGGTTTAGGGCTGATCATTTAAGAGGCAAGAAAAAAAAGGCAACGAGGAAAATCTGAATCCTAAAATAAGTATATTGGCAGCCAGGAGAGAAACTCGGGGCTCGTAGAACCAAATGGAGAATTTGTAAGCTTTCAGCCACCTGAAAATGTGGCGCTTTCCCCTGCATGCTTAATAAAAGCTGACAGCCTGCATTGTTCTGCCACAGCAAGGTACGCAGCATCCCAGGGACAGGGTGAGGGCAGCCGGGGGACAAAGGCACCAGTGCTGAGGAGGGGGCACAGGGAGGGGTAAAAAAATAAAGAGGAGGATTGGTGGGGGGGGCAACTCTTAATCAGGGGTCCTGGCAGGAGACCCTGGGAATGGCAGCCACTGACAGCAGAGACCAGGGGCTCCAGATGGCTTTTTGTCTCGTTGCAATAAAAAATGTAATCTGACAGGCCCTGGGATGGGACTCGGGAAACAAAAGTCTGCAGGGCGGGGGAGCAGGAGCAGGAGTGGGCCGGGTTAAAGGTATCAGAGTGGGAGAAAGACGGGAAAAAATGAAGTGGCTGTATCTTCCAGCAGTGGTGGGGCTTTGCAAATGACATTTAATTCCAGAAGTGCAGACCAGGGACAAAGCCAGTTGTTCTCCCGAATTGGCAGGAGAGAGGAATTGAAAATGCACTGGACATTTGGCCCCTGAAGAAAAGGTGAGACTTTGCCAGTTAACTGCACATGTGGGCTCTTTGCATCCACATCCCCCCACCACCACCCCACCCCACACTCCAAGTCATTAGAGGATGACATAAAGATACAGGACTTCCCCGGTGCAATTTAATTGCTTATAGACCGAAAAGTGATGAGCACTGTCGAATTCACAGACGTCCTGTAGGAGACCAGCTGCCGTCTTAATGTGGGTTCTCAGAGGGGGGACACACCCCCACCTGCTTCACCGGGAGCTCACAGACGTCCAGGGAAACAGCGGCACCCCTGTGGCCTCTGATGGAGCTGTCGATTTCTATTAAGTAATCTCTGCCTTTCAAATCACTGCGTGTTTTCTTCCCAAAGGTTCTTGGTGGCTCTGTGGGCCCAGCTCCTGATAAATATTAAACAGTGGATGCCGGTGATGCCTCCAGACCTCACTGTAGCAAACAGCCTGTCACCAGGGAGTGAACCCCACTCCAGAGCCAGGATACGGTCACTGTGGCTGGAGAGCAGGAAGTTTAGGGTGTCATGGGGATAGGGGACCTCAGACAGGGAAATAGGGCAGGAAGGTTAGTGGACATGAGCAAGTACATCTTACAGAGATGAAAATCATGAAGCCAGAAGACACATAGTTCCAGGGAAATGTGGAGACAGGCACTCATGCGGCAGTACAGGGAGAAGGAGCAAGGCTTTTTAAACACAATGTGTCCGTGTTGATCAAAACGTCAATGCCTTCCCCTTTGACCCAGCAATCCCAGGAACCCACCCTACAGCAATAGCAAAGATCCGTTTGAGGTTGTAGACATAAGTGTGTCCATGGCAACATGGTTCATAACAAAAAAGGAGAAACAACCTTAAATATTCATCATTAGGGATATCGATAGTACCTCCATACAATGGAATACTCTGCAGTATTTAAAAAATAAAGGCTGGGGATATCAACTCAGTGGTAGAGCATGTTTAGCATGAGTGAAATAAAAATAATAATGAAGTAAATTTGTATCTATTGATGTGGAAAGACCTTTAAGATAGTTTTTTTCTCCTCGCTTAGCAACCTAACTAAAAAAATGCATACAACATGATATCATGTATGTAATGTAAAAAAAATCAATAAATATGGTGTGTGGGCAAAGCCATATTCACAAATGCATAAGCAGCGGCTATTTAGGAGGGTTTGGGCAAAAAGGATGCTGAAAAGAAAAAAGCAAGGGGCTCTTTAACATTTTGCTTTATAATTTTTTGTAAGGAAAATGTCTGTGCATTACTCACATCATTTAAAATTTAAATTGTACAGTTGACAAACATCAATGCATTTTAAGCAGGAATGCATTGGAGTCTGATCAGGCTCCAAGCCCCAGCCCCACCTCTCCCTGGGTTTTGACTTCAGGTTGTGATTCTCTGAGCTCCTGTTTCCTCCACTATAGTTGGGCGAGATTCACGACACCTACCCGCTGGGTTGTTGAAAGACTTAGATGAGATATGCATAGAAGAGCTCCATGACTGACTCAGCACTCCATGAACAGCAGCAGTTAATGTCATTGTGGGCCAAGGGCCTCTAAGTGCCTCCCAGGAATAGGGAAAGGGTAGGGAAAGACTGGAAGAGGAGCCCATATTTCCTAATGAGCCAAATTCTCCCAGGTACTGGGAAAATCTCCGGGTCTGGGGAGATCCTTATTTCCCCCCTGTTTGGGTTTCAGGTAACAGAGATAGAAGTTGAACTCTGACCCCTCAGGCCAGTGTTAGATGAGGGGTCCCATTGTCCTTGGGAATGGTGAAGTAGGTAACAATGCAGGGTGCCTCCTTTCAAGAGATACCTCCTAGGCAGGACATCTGGGGTAAAGCAGGTCCTTGGTTGTCAGGAGGCTTTGTTCTCAATGGGCACCACCACCTGTCCCCAAAGAATAGCAGGCCAGAAGAGGCATCACCAGACCTGTCAACTGAGCAAACCCAAGGTGGACTCACATTGTCTGAGCATGTTAAATATATGTTAAAAGTGGAAAATAGAAAGAAATGAGATTCACACCAGGAAAGACAGGACTGTCCATCACTCTCACACCCAGTGTGCCCAACAACCCCAAAGTATCTATTTTATCCTAAAGAACCTGAACCCAGAAAGGCAATTGTTCTTCTAGAACTTCCCAGCATGTGAGAAACCCATATGAAATCGGATTCTGAGTTTCTAGACCAGCACTGACCAAGAGAAGTACAAGGAGAATTCTATCCATAACTTACAATCAGCTAGTAGCCAACCTAAAATGGAGAGAGAGAGAGACAGGTGAAATTAATTTTTAATAGTATATTTTATTTAACCCAATATATCTAAAATATTATTAAACATATAATCTGTATAAAAATTATTGAGACATTTTACATTCTTCTTTTTCATACTAAGCCTTCCACCCCTTACAGGACATCTCAGTGAGGACCAGGCACATTTCAAGTGCTTCATAACTAACAGCTAGGCCTCTGTTGGATGGTGTTGCTCTAGACTTCTAGCTGCTTGAGTTTCCTTGCAGGGTCAGGCTGCAATCCCAGGGAGTGTGTTGAGGTCAGGCTGGGTGGGTACAGAGTGGGAGGCTCAGGAAAGAAATTCAGGATTTGGAAGGGGTGAGGCACATGGACCAGGCCCTGGGTAGCATAGAAGCCACCAGATTTCGAGACCGATGGGAATGAGTGGTGGAAGAGCTGCAGCCACCTGGGGAGACAGAGATCTCAGGGAAGGGGCCAGAGAAACCAGGCCATGGGGACTGAGGCTGAGTGAGCACTAAAAATGACCCAGCCAGCCCCACTGGCAAGGGTGGCCTCCAGCCTCCAGCAAGGAGCCTCTTCCCTTGTGTCACAAGACCCAGCTCTGAGTCCAGCAAGTTCTGCCAGCAAAGGGCCCAGCTGTTCTTGGGTAGGTACCACCTGTGGCATAAGGCTTTGTCCACCCCAAGCCAAAGTGAACAACACGAGCTGGAGGGCAGTGTCAAGGGTGACATTGAGGCAACAACCACCCCACCGTGACTTGGCACCAGCAAGCCTGGGTTCAAATTTCTGCCCCAACACCGGTGCATCACAGAGGCAAAGTTACTTTCAGAGCCTCAGTTTTCCCAGCTACAAAATGGGCAGGTTAATTGTGCCAACCCTAGTGCTGACCTCACAGGACAGTGGAGCACACTGCAGGAAATCATGCCTGTCCACCCTCCGAAAATACTGTAGCACACCAAAGCCTGCCCAGGACAGCTGCTACCTGTGGACAGTGTGCCTGGTCGGCATGATGTTCAAGCAAGAGGTAGGCTTCTGGGTCACCTGTCTGAGAAACAGAAAGGAGGTCACCCAGCGCCTGGCCCAAGGCCTCACAGCTAAACCTGGCTCCATGGCTGCCTCTGGAGGGCTCCTTCCAGGACCCCTTTAAAGACATTTCTGATGAGCTTATAAACTGAGGTTCTTTTTCCTTTCTCTTTTGTTTTTGTGTTTGGTTTTGCTTCTCACCAAGAGGTCGGGCAGAGCTCTAAGGAGCTAACATCTTCTTGTCTCTTCTTTTGGCCAAGGGACTCAGGGTGCTAGCTGGGAAGTGCAAAGCAAGAACTATTCAGAAGGTACAGTATCAGGTGCGGTGGTGCACACCTGTAATCCCAGAGGCTCGGGAGGCTGAGGCAGGAGGATCACGAGTACAAAGCCAGCCTCAGCAAAAGTAATGTGCTAAGCAACTCAGTGAGACCCTGTCTCTAAATAAAATACAAAATAGGGCTGGGGATGTGGCTCAGTGGTCGAGTGTCCCTGAGTTCAATCCCCAGTAACCCCGCCCCTAAAAAAAAAAGGTACAGTGGCACGGTCAGGCGTGTGGAGGGGAGCAGCTCTTATTTGGTGGCTATGAAGGTCAGGGAGAGGATGCTGGGCTGGGCTGACCTACCACAACTCCAAGAGGTCTGGAGGGCAGTTACTTCTTTCAGGGACTCTGTGTGAGGATCTAGAAGCTACCCCTGTGCAGAAGAGGTTGGGGATCTCATTTCCAGGGCAGGCAGCTGGCCAGCCAAAGGCAATCAGTCCTCCACAGCTGCCCCTTGTGGAGCTGGGACAAAATAGTCATTTTATTTCTTAATCTGTGCCCTGGAAGCAGCACAGGAAGTCATCTTGTCCACTGGTTTTGCAGTAGACAAAACCGAGGTAGAAAGAGACTGAGAAATATGTCCCAAATCACCCAGCTGAAGAGAGCTGAGCTGGGTTTTATGTAACTGGTCGGAGAAGGTCGGGACTGGAGGAGCAGCAAGAAGGGGCATAAGTGGGGGAGGAAGGGCTGCCAAAGCATGCTTCTGCAAGGGCGGGCAGAGGGGCCTTCCCAGACCATTCACAGGCCCAAGCCCTTTTCATTCGGAAAAGCAGGAAGTGGCTTCCAGACAAATGGCTGAACGGAGAGGACTGTGGAGAGACAATCCACAGTGAGAGTCCCTTCCACTCGGGCCAGACTCCAGAGGTCCATCCTCGACACAAGTCATCCTACGATTGCTAATTATACAGCAGTTAACTCTGAAGAACCAACCAAAGCCAACTGGTCTAAGTGTTCATACAACTCGTTCCCTGGAGGGGAGGCCTACAGCCCCAAGTCAGCTGGGGAAGACAGACAAAATACAATGGCACTGGGCCAGGGTTGTGGCTCCATGGTAGAGCAACTGCCTAGCATGTGTGAGGCTCTGGGTTCGATTCTCAGCACTGCATATAAATAAATAAAGGTCCATCCACAACTAAAAAAAAAAAAAAAAAAAAAAAAAAACTACAATGGCACTGCAGTCAGTGGGACTTACATCAGGAGACAGGAAGACAGTCCCAGATGCTGAGGGGACCCAAAGAATCGGCCATCTGTTTCTCTAGGGCCTCTAAGGGCAGGGTAGACGATGGTCACTGGAGGAGGTTTGAAGGCTTCGGACCTTGAGGTAGATCAAATAGCCTCTTCGGGTTTCTCCTCACCTGAAGTACTGGTTGAATAGCTGATGGTTCCATACCTTAAATATGAGGGCTTCCAGATGCTTCTTTTTCAAGCATCATGAGAGAGAACCATGACCTGCCAGCCCAGAGCTGGCTTCCAGCTTGGAGCATGCTTGGGCACGGGGTCAGGGTACTCCTGGGGAGTGGGATTCCCCAGCCTCTTCCCACCTTCCCAGCCCTGATGTCCTTCTCTCACCTCAGGTGAGAGTGGGTAATGGCTCTGGGCAACCCAGGTGGACCAGCAGCGAGAGGATTAATTAACGTGGCTCCCATGCTCAGAGATCCCTGAACGAGGCCGTTAGCCAAGGGCCAACGTTATTAGAGTGACGATGGCGATTAGGATCACGCTATTGTTATTATGTTTGCTCTTCCAACCCTTAAATCACTCTCCATCTCGTGTTTCTGTAATTATGGCTTATATAGGTAACAAATGGGTCTTTCTGCAAGCCTGGGAGAGAGCCTTCTGCATACATTAATTTGCTTGATTAGTTCTTGATTTGGTATGCTTTATTTCTCCAAACCCCCCCCTTCCCTGCCCAGCTTCAACAGAAAATTAATGAGTTTTAACACCTTGCAAAAGTGGGTTATGGCCTGGGAATACCTCAAGTGTACTCTGGGTTTTAAATCCACATGTTCAGAGGCTTCCTAAAGGTTAGACAAAGGTTAACAAACAATTAATATGTTGAATCAGTGTGCTAAATCTGTTTACCCAGACTTCGCCATCTAAAGGCCACTAGCCATCATCAGCCTCCTGCTTCACATTGATCTCTTTCTTTCCTAACCCATCCCCACTTGATTCCCTGAATAGCTCCGGTGAAAAGAAAGAGATTTCTAGCTGAGAGCGGTAAATATCTCTGGAAAGTTTTGGATTTGCTGTTACTTAAAGGACTGAAAGTTTGCAATTTCCTGATAGACTTGGTCAAGTGAGTCGAAAGTTTTGAGAAGACATTTTCTGCAAGGTGAGAAGCATCTTTGCCTTTTTAACAATGGGTAAAATGTGAGTTTGGCTCACCTGTGGGTTTGTGTTCGGCTCAGGCCTCTTGTGTTGATTGGTTCCCTTGTTTATAGGAAGAAGGGGATGGAGAAGAGAGGTGAGGTAACCCCTACCTTGGGGTGGGTGCAGGAAGGAGGATTCCTGCCCCTGTAAAGGAGCAAACATTGCATCGTTCAGGCCCAGAATGTTCCTTTCCTTAGGAGGCACAGGAAGAGGGAAAGAAGAGCCAAATGTGAGCCCGGTGGTGTGAGTCCCCAACTCAGGGTCTCCAAATCCGTAAGATCCTCGCTGTTCTCCTGTTTCAGGATCCTGTTGTGGATGACAATAATGAAGACTGAGACCTTGATGAGATCATCAAGATTTAGCGTTAGAATCCAGGTTGGTGAGAAAAGAAGTGTGCTTGTCCTTTCCAGCCTGGTCCCTTTATAAAGAACTGTCCTGCCAGGTACGATGGCCCACACCTCACGTCACAGAGAGTTGGGAGCCCGAGGCAGGAGGATTGCAAGTTCAAGGCCAATCAGGGCCACTTAACAAAACCCTGTCTCAAATTTAAAAATAAATTTTATATTTTATTTTAAATGAAATTTATAAAAACAAATTTCATATTTTTTTTAAATAAAAAGGGCTGGGGTTGTAACTCAGAGCACCCCTGGATTCGACCCCTAGTACTGCAAAGTAACGACGACGATGATAAATGATCATCAAAAGAGCCGTCCTGCCCCACACACAGGGGGCCTCCAGTTCGGGTTCAGCAAAAACTTCCTAGAGCCCCTAGAGCCTCTTTCCTTTGCCAAGTCCCAGCTTCTCGGACTCGCTGGTCACCTTGTTTTCCTGCCTAAGCCTCCCTTTCTGATGACCATTCTTGCACACAGACTGCCTGCTCTGGCCCTGGGGGGACTTCCTTAGACCAGATTGACATTTGCTCTGGGACTCTCAGCCCATATGCCCGACTTAGGTCTTCTCGTCACTGTCAGCAGCAACTTTGGAGAGCTCCAAATGCGGTGTCATTTTCCTCCCCAAAGTAAAGATTACCGAGGACTGAGCTGGCTCGCTCTCTGGTTTTAGTTGTATTGGTTGGTGTTGCTCAAAACTTGTACCAACCAGAAAAGCACAGTCACAGACCCATCCGAATGGGACCAGTCCCACCAGGGCCTAAGCGTTTGCCCTGGTTGTCGGCGTATCTTTAGGAAAGTGCGCTCTCTGAACGCTCTCAGAACGCTCTGCTCGTGAACTTTCTGTAATACATTTGGTTTTTTCCCTGTTGGTGAATTTTGTCTAACTTTATTCCCACTGGTGACTCATCGGTGTGTGTAAGTACCTCTGTTTCTAAAAGGTCCTGGATGTGGATTCGATGGTGCTCCTGGAGACATGGGCCAGGCACTGTCCTGGGAAAATTTGACATAAATGATCTCATTGGGATCCATCTAGCAACACTCTGGGGTCCCCATAATCACCACCCCCACTTCACAGATGAGGTGAGGAGGATTATGGAGGTTGTGGATTTGACCAGAATGTACCGCTCAAAAGTGATGGAACTAGCTGTCTTTGATGCTGAGCTCCGAGCCTTTCGTGGCGAGGTTATACCTCCCAGGAGAGAAAAATAATAATATTTTATTTAACAAGAATTAGACACTGTCTCTTATCCCAGAGCAAACCAGATGAGTCATTTAAGCCCTCTGGCCTTTTTTCATTACCTGGAAATGAGGGTGTTTGATGTACAGTTTAGAATAATAGGGGGGAAAATTGGAAAAATCAGAGATACCAGACAGTCAGAAAATGGAAAAATAAATGACAATATAGCCCCTTTAGTATATTATCAATCATTAAAAATAAATTTTACAGTGTTTCATAACATTCAAATAGGTTCATATATCAACATAACTGAATAAACAGGGTACAAAATAAGGTGTTGTGTTAGTAAAGCTATTGATTATTTCATGATTCCTTTTGATGGAGGAGGTTCATTGGGTCCTTGGGGCCCATGGCAGCAGCTGCTCTCAGTGGGAGGGTCGACTGGGTGGGTGAAAGGCCCAAGAGGCCTTCCTTACAGGGTTGGTACTGGAGCACAGTACTCTCCTCGGGGGCTTCTCCAAGGTGGCAGTCTCAGGGCAATGTTCCAAAAGAGGAGAGCAAACATGGAAGCGGCAAGGACCCTGGAGGCCCAACCCAGAACTTTCCTACCATTTTTTTCTGCCCCATTCTATGTGGACAAAGCAGGTCCCAAAGCCAGCCCAACTGCAGGGGGTAGAAAACAGACTCCACCCCTGGATAGGAGGTGTATCATGAAGGGACTCAATCTTCAATTGGAATGAATCTGGAGGCGTAAAAAAAAAAACCTACTACATCTACTGCAGCTAGATGTTAAGATGGGATTCTTGTCTCAGTGTTTCCACTGAAGCCTCAAAGTAGAGAATAATAGGTGTATTCATCTGTTCTGCATTCGTATAATAAAAGACTTGAGGTCAGATAACTATATAAAGAAAAGAGGTTTGTTTTGGCATGTGGTTCTGGAGAGTTGAGGGGCTGCATCTTGTGATGACCTTCTTGCTGGTAGAGTCCAGAGGCAGCACAGAGCTTCCCATGGGAAGAGACAGGAGCATACGTGTGTATGCCTGCGTGTGTGTGTGTCTTCTAGTGTCTCTTATAAAGCCACCAGTAGTCAATCATGGGTGCTTCACCACCCGTGACCCTTTCCAATTCTAATTACCTTCCAAAGGCCCCACCTCTAAAGACCATGTCTGTATGATCTCCATTCTCAATTTCAACATGTGAACCCTTTGGGGGACACCCTCCGACCATATTCAAACCACAGCGGTAGGGGTAGAGCAGAGCAGGATGAGGGCTGCCACAGGAGAGCTTCCAGTACCGTCGGCATTTGAACACCACTGACTTCCAGTCTGCTCTGTTGGTTTGTTGGTTGGTTGGTGTTTGCAGTGTTGGGGATGGGACCCTGAAGCCCACTGCCACTGAGCTGCACCCCAGCTATTGTTTTTTTTTTTTTCTTGTTTGTTTGTTTTGGGTTTTTTTGTTTTTGTATTTTTTTTTTTTGAGATAGGGCCTCAAACTTGCGATCCTCCTGCCTCAGCCTCCCCAGTCACTGGGATGACAGGCATGCACCTCTGCACCCAGTGGACTTGCATTCTATTTAAGGAAGTCACGGAGTGTGAATCAGGGTGAAGAGATGGAGAGTAAGGATTTCTTTAACAACTGCTGTGGAAAGCCCAAGGTGAGGGAAACTTAGAACCACTCAGGGAATTTGGTCTATGTCCCTGAGATATGAAAGCGCAGGCAGGCAACTGACTTATGCTTCAAAATCAAAGATTAAAAAATCAAAGGTCTAGCAGGGACGCCTGCCTGGGGGGGGGGGGGGGCTTGGGGGTGGGCAGTATGCAGAAACAGGTCCAGTTCCCATGCATGCCCCGACATGGACTCCCTTAGAAGACGTGAACTTCTACTGAGGAGCGAGGTGACCACAACAGAGGAGTACAGCTGCAAGGGAGCCCCGTAGGTAGCCGGCTGGGGGAGCACTGTCCAGGAGAGTAAAACCATCCCCAGCCATCGGGGGAGAAGCACACGCAGAGGGCACCAGGTGACATCTGTTCCAGTCACCAGGACCTCACTGGCCACTTCTGCCCGTCCCCACCTTCCTGCACACAGCAAGGCAGGCCAGCCTACCAGGAGCGGGAAGAGGATGGGAGAGCAAGGGGGAAGACGGCCAGCGCTGACCCACGGTCATTGCTGACCCACGGTCGTTGCTGACCCACGGTCGTTGCTGACCCACGGTCGTTGCTGACCCACCGCCCGCTCCGGGAGGGGGAGGCTATAAATTGCACGTGAGTTTGATGGGACCTGGGACTTGGCATTTTATTACCCGAAAAACAAGGCTCTTAATTAATACCTGGGAGTATCCAAAAAGCAAGAGAAGGGAAAATGAATCCACAGAGCCACACACAAGGACGTGAGGGGGGACAGCAGAGGCTTTCTGCTGAGCCCAGCTCCATCGCCTACTAACTCCCCATTTCCCATTTTTTATATTGAATCGGCATGACTTACATAGAGAGTGAAAAATAGACCTTATTTTTTTCTAAAAAAAAAAAAAAAAAAGGAGAAGAGCTCTGTGCTCTAAATTTCAAAGTTTTAAGATTGATGAGAAAGTGTCCTGACAGGAGCCCGGATCGACCGGGAAGGAAGGAAATGAGGTGCACTCTTGGGATTCAGGAAGTAGGTTTCTTCAAGGTTTTGTGTCTAAATAAGACTATAGAGTTCAGCAAAAACCAAGGTAAGTGGCAAGCTCTGAAGTCCCTTGGCCACCCCGATGAGTGGAGTCCAGGCACCTCGCCCCAAAAGACACAGCCTAGCAATTTGAAGCGGGCCTAACTGCAATTTTAGAATCCTAAAGTATCCCTCTAGCATAAACACACTCTTTCTTGCAAGTTCCTGAGAAATGAGCACTCCGCCGGTTTCCAGGTCACACGGGGGAGAGACCTCAGGGAGAGAACTGCTTGCAGCCGTTCTTTGTGGAGACCCCAAGAGAGTCCAGATCTCCTGACTTCAAGTCAAGGTCTCGGAGGCCACGTTTCATGTCTAAAGAAAGAAAATGGTTTCATTGTTTTAAAGAAATGCCAAGCTGATCCTCTGAAGGAGGGAAAAATAGATAAGCAGCACTGTGCCCTGTGAATCATCGGGGTGTTTTATGCATAGATTTTTATCCTTAAACATAGAGGGGGGCTGGAACCGTCAGATCTGGCTTGCCCAGCAGCCAGCCTCTGACAAGGTGCCGTGTATTGATTGTGGAGGTGACAGCCCCGGGAAAAAAGATATTGTGAAGACTGATCTGAAGCTACTCGCTCCGGAGAGGTCCCCGGTGCTGGACAATCAGCACATCTGTAAACCAGGCCCTTGTAAGGAAAAAGCAGGCTGTGTCCCAGCTGACCGGGGCCTGGTGGATAGAAACACTCCAACCCTGTCTCCCCCCACGAAAGAGACCCCAACCTGGCTGCTGCATCCCCTTAGCAGCTGATGGTTTCGTATGGTCTCCTTCCATCCTCGATCTTCCTCTCAAGTTGGGAGGACCAGGAGGGAGACTTTCTACAAGATCATGTCCCCATTTACCACTCAGAAAAACAAGCTCTCAGGCCCCTCCAAGTCCAGGCTGGGGACAGAACAGGGGTGGGAGCTGAGCACTTGTAAGGAGCTGGGGAGGGACACTGCCACTCTTTTACCAAGTGTATCTGCTGATCCTGACAGAGGAAGTCAGCTCGGCCACTGTGAGCTGCTTCCCAGCCCAAGCCCCAAAGTGAGAGCACGGGAGGCTGCTGCCCACCAGCCCCCTCAGCCACTCACCCTGACTAGTTCTCTGTGGTCTGGAACACTGTTGAACCTCCGTCACTGTCCCTTCTTCCTGAGCACGTGATGAAACTACAGTTCCCAGCCTCCCTTGCGCGTAACTAAGAGGTCCTGGAAAGAATGAGGTGCTGGGGTCCAAACCTGAGCCTTGGGGTATGTGGCTGTGCTTTCTCTAGGCTCTCTTCCTGTCCCTGTGGCTGGAACTATGGCAGCCCCGTCTCAGCCCTGCAGACAACAGCAAGACCGGGTGGAGGGAGCCGGATCTCTCAATGACTGGGCGGTGAGCTCACCTCCAAGCCTTACCTAACAGAGAAGTCAATGCTTACATTACAGCGACTACTCAATCACAAGTAGGTCTCCTCGTTACAGCAGCCAAACCAACTGGTCCTTCTGACCCATACCCCTGTGCCTACAGACCAAGGATGCTAGAGCTTCCTCCTCATCCTCAGACCCCTGAAGGGGAGGACCTGAGAAAGGTTTCCTGGAGGCAGAAATCACAACGTAGAAAGGCATTCTCCCTCCGACAAAACCTAAGAGAGACCAGAGGCCAAGGAGACGAGCCCCAAACCCTTCTCATTTCCCCTCCTTTCTTAATTATATTCCCATTTGTAAGCCAAACCCTGTCATTCTGTCTCCCTTAATGGCTAGTTTCTATTCTGGTCCTTTCTCCACCCTATTATCTTTTGCAATATTCAAGAGCTCAGGCAAGGAAGGGGTAAGCGGCTCCCTTAGACTGCCCGTCCCTTCCCTATCTTTTTAAATATTTCAGTTGCTCCCAAACCTTATTTTTGCATTTCGATTTCCTGTGGTACAGTAAAATTTATCTTGGTCACTCAATCAAGTTCTCCCCAGCTTCTCCCCCACCTTATCTTTTCTGCTCCAGGCTGACTGAAAATACCTACATTATCTCTGCAGCCAATATGCCGACTGGAAGGAAATCTACAGATTGTCTTGATAGGGAGTCGTCTGAGGGAAAATTTGGAAATGCTCACTTGTCAGGACAAGGGTAAAGTGTGAAGCCTCCGTCTGTGACCTTCTTTCAAGGTTAACTGCGTGGTGCCAGCCTCTTCCAGAGGCATTTATTTGGAAGGATTCTCCACCGCTTAGTTTCAGCTAGGATCCAGACCTTCACCTTTCCCTGTATCTTTGCCCTCTCACAGAAAGGGTTTCCTACTAACCTCACCCCGTCCCCAGGCCTCCAACAGCCTCCACCATGAACACCGGAGCCTCAGACTACCCACCAGGGATATCAACACACCCTTTGTAGATTACTGGGAGATTCGTACACAGCTCCCAATGGAATCCCAAAAGCGAAGTTCCAGAGACCAACGAATCTGATCCTTGCTACCTGGAATCCTGAGACCCTTGGATTGGAGACTCTCTCCTTTGACTGTGTTGCTCCCCATCATGGAGATCAGGGCACGGAGAGGGTGGCCAGTGAAAACGGTTTCCCGAAACACATCTCGGCACGGTGGGCCCTACTGAATCACCCTGATTCCCCTCAGCCACGGTGACAGGTGGACTTGGCCTGTTGGTCCCTTGCAGGGAAAATCCATGCATATTCCTGCACTGGGCTTCTAGCTGGCTCCATTTCCACCAAACTGTAAAGGAACTGACGGTCACTCCTTGGGTAGAATGCTGGCCAGTGGGTAGGAGGGCGATTGTAGGTGGTTGCTAAGTGGCCTGCACCTTAAGATTGGGTCAACCCACCTGGATCCAGACCACCATCAACAGTCCTCTGTCTCAGGTTTATGTTGTATGGTCTAGTCTATTCAGAATCCTCAGATAACCTGGGGTTCTGCACCTCACAGAGTACGGGCCTTCAACCTCAGCTCTTAGCCTTGGGCAGCCTCTCCTCTCACCGCTGGTAAGAACACACCCTTTTTTCTCCTCCCTTGACTGGCTTCTTCCCCGCCCCTTGGGCTCTACTTCTATTAAATCCCTGGCACATATTTCAATCATTTGCTTCCACTGCATTTGATGACTCTGGAATTAGGGGCTGGGGAAAGAGATGTGCATTTGGATCCTGCCAGATGTACTCCTCTTAGCAAATCTCTTGTGCGTAATAAGAGCGGCTCTGGTTTCCTCTCTGAGGCTTTAACACTTAGGAATCGCATTTATCTTCCTGTAAGAGAGAACTGATCGATGTCGTCTAAACAAGGTAGAGATTTATTTCTCTCTCATTGTATTAAAAAAAAAGAAAAGAAAAGGAAGGAAGGAAGAAGGAGTCCAGAATAAGATAGCCCACAGCTGATCCGGTAGATCTCAGGATCATCCTCTGCTTCCATTCTGCCATCCTCAGTACATGGCTTCCACGTACAAGATGGCTTCATCATGGCTGCTGGGGCACCAGTCATCATGTTTACATTCCAAGTAGCAGGAAAAAGCCATAGCCAAAGCACTTCTATTTGCATCTCATGACTGAGCCTAATTGCAAGGGAGATTAGAGACTAGTTTGTCACCTGGGCATGTAGTCCAGGGTCCTGACACTAAAGAAGAAGAGTAGAATGGATTTGGGACAGGCAATGAGAGTGTCTGCCCCCAAGGCAGTCAGAGTCATGGTAGGACTGGAGGAACCAGAGTCAGTTCAAACCGTTTGCTCCTCTAATCACCATTGGCAAATACTTGGGCAAAGTACTTAAACCTGTTTGTTCTTCTATGACCTCATCTGTGTTAGTCAGCTTCCTGTTATAACAAAACACTTGAGAGAATTAACTTACAGAAAGTTTGTTGAGCACAGGGTTTCGGAGGTTCCTGTCCATGATTGAGTGGCCACATTACTTTGGGCCTCTGTGGGAATGCTGGACAGGACTGGTGGGGAGCCAGTGACAGAGCAAACCACTTCCATCACCTACCAGGAAACAGAAGGAGGAAGAGACGAGGGGCCCACAATTCCCCATTGAGAGCAAGCCCCCGTGACCTCAGGACCTCCCCATAGGCTCCACCTCCTAAGGGCTCCACCACCTCCCAGTAGTGCCACCCTGGGCACAAGGCCTCAACACATGGACCTTGGAGGACAGTCAGCATCGTCTATGCACTGGGGGTAACTCAGTGCTGACCTTTGCTGGCAATGCGGATGGATTATGGGGTGGGTTGTGTGGAGTCTGCAGTGCTCTGGTGCACGGTAAGTGCTCAGCGAAGGCTGATGATTATTATTCCTTTGCCTATGGAACATTATTTTTTGCCCCTGGCTGGTATGCACCTTGTCCAGAGAAAGAATTGTGCTTGGGCTCAGCTGAGGGTGGGGAGCAGAGAAAGAATGCAGCACAGTCTTGAATGTCTCTCTCCCAGGGCCAAAATGGCTCAAGTGATTTTGGAATGTCCCATCATCTTTCTCTCTCTCCTCCCACTAGAGGGGCAGGGGTGCAGGAATACAGAGGGGCTGATACAGAATGATGGGTCCGTGTCCTCTCCCAAGCCTTCACATTCAGTATTGAAAATGTCAGCCCTCCCACCTGGTTGTTGTCAAAGGTAATTGTGCAGAACCCCACTCCAGGAATCCACTTGGCCCTTGACCTGGGGAATTCACAGTCTAGAACAGAAATCAAATCAGCAAACCACAACCTGCAGGCCAAATCTAGCCTGATGGCTATTTTTGTGAATAAAGTTTTATTGGAACCCTGCCAGGCTTGTTTGTTTGTATGTTGCCCGCGGTGACTGCTTTGACGCTACAACCTCAGGGTTCCGGAGCCACAACAGAGACGGCTCCCAAAGCCTGACATTCTTGCCACCTGCTCTTTACAGAAAAAGCCTGCCAACCTCTGCTCCAGGAGGAGAGAAAGAACACATATTTTAAAATATCAGCAGGTGCATGTAATCAAATACCACACTGGAGTGATATGTGTGAAGGTAAAGAAGAGGGCCCGGAAAAAGAAATGAAAGCCACCGGCCTCTACAGGAGAGGAGGAGGAGGAGGAAGGACAAGGTCAAAGTCCACTCTAGCCTGATCTGCAGTGCTTTGTTTTACAAGGAGAGAGACTGAGCATTAAAACTAATTTTGAAAAGAGTTTATTAATTGCTGGACAGAGTGTGACATGTTTAACACTTTTATAGATACCTAATAAAATATAAATTAATATAATCCTTTTGGAAAGCAATTTGGAATGATACATTCAGAGTCTTAAACATGTTTCTACTCTTGGCCTCGTGATTCTACTTCTGGGAATCCATCCTAAGGTTATAAACTACAATGTCGAAAATCCTTATGCACAAATATGTCCATTGTGATGTGACTTATAGTAGCAAGAAGTTAGAACTACTTTGACCATCAGTCATATGGGGATTAAATAAATGATACCTCCTGCATATGATATCATTTACAAAGAGTTTATAAATAACTTGGGGAAGGGCTAAATGAATTAATAGGATACAAAATTGCTTACAGTTTCATCACAGTTTTATTTTTAAAAATTAACACTACAATCAGAGCACACCCAAATGTCACAGCAGTTATCTTTGAAGGGTAGAGGAGTCATGTTTCTCTCTTTTATACTTATATTTCCTCTGTATGTTTGTTTCCAGAACATGGTTTGACTTTCATATTAGAGAACTTGTATATCATCTTGAACTCTAAAGGCCTTTGAAGGGTGCTGTCATAAATTAAATGTTTGGGTCCCCACCAAATTCATATGTTGAAATCCTCATCCCCACCAGCTGAGATGGTTCATGCCTGTAATCCCAGCAGCTCAGGGGGGCATGTTTTCAAGTTCAAAGCCAGCCTTGACAACTTAGTGAGACCCTGTCTCAAAACTTAAGAAAATTAAATGCATTCTGCTGTCATGTATGACTAAAAAATAAATAAATAAATAAATAAATAAATAAATAAATAAATAAAAATTTTTAAAAAAACTTAAGAAAATTAAAAAGGGCTGGGGGTGTGGCTCAGTGGTGGAGTAGCCCTGGGTTCAATTCCTGCTACCAAAAAATAAAAAATAAAAAGAAGAAAGAAAAAAATTCTCACCTCCAATGTAATGGTTTTAAAAAGTGGAACCTTTGGTGGGGGGGGGGGTGAGTAAGTCACAGGGATAGAGCCTTCATGAATTGAATTAGTGTCCTTATGAAAGAGACCCCCAAGAAACTCCCTCTTCCTTCCACTATGTGAGGATCCTGGGAGAAGACAGTTGCCTACAGACCAGGAAACCAGCCTAGGAGAAACTGAATCTGCCAGTTTCTTAATCTTGGATTTCCCAGCCTCTAGAATTGTGAGCTAAAATTCTGTGGTTTAGAAACTGCCTAGTCGATAGTGTGCTGTTCTAGCAGCCGGAACAGACCAAGACAGGTGCCAAGTGGATCAGAGAAGATCCCAGGAGAACAGAACAGAAGGTGGGAGTGAATCGACTCATTTCCATAAAGCCAGGAAAGCAAAGTAGACGGAAGGGGAATATTTATACTCTACTCCACCAAACAGGCAGGTCAGGAGTGTGCTGTGTCCACAGCTCAACCACAAGCCACTTTGCCCTGCACAGTCCCCTGGTGCTGAGGATCTGGAATTTGGGGACTACGGGGCTGGCCTCTCCTCACCCCACAGACAGAAGTTTCAGCAATCCTCCAGGAGCTTGGGTTGAGCTCCTCAGTGGCACCTTGGTGGACATCTATAGAGAGGGAAGGTGGAGGCGGTACAGGGTGGAGAGGAGGCCTACGGGTGGGGGAGTCCATTCATTTTCTCAAGATTCACTGGGATCCCCCTTCTGCATGGTTTCCTCTGGCTCAGACCTTCTACCCTATTCCTAAATCTGCAGGCACACTCCACCTTGGTGTTTTGTTCTCTCTTAGCAGCACTTGTTTAGCTTTTTCTTCCCCTTATCCTAAAAAAATTCAGGAAAATAGTATCAAAACTGAAACCTCAACCCCTGAAGTATTTCAGAAGGATTCCAAGACAGCAAGTCTGCTCAAAACTGGGAAATTCAGCATTCATACCGGAAAGCCCTTGAAAACAGCTACAGACCGGGCCCCTGCGGCAAATCTCAGTCCTTCAGCTTTGGGGCCAGGGCCCAGTGCTTGGCTTCACCCTGACTTAACCCCTTGACCTTGGGCAATATACCGATGCTTCATTTGAAGATTAGGATAGGAGATAATCTTGCCGTGAGTGTTGCTGAAAATATCAGAAATAATTTTTTTAAAGTGCCCCATGCCATAATTGGCACATAGTAGGTGCTCATAAGAGATCATTGTTATTTTTATAAAATCATATTTTCTGGGCACCCTGATGGTGTGAGGGACAGTAAACCGGAATCAAGCACTAATTCAGAAAGGAGGGTTAGTCTTTTTATGTTTTCCAAACAAAACAGGATCCCTAGTTCTTTTTCTAGAGAATCAGATGCATTCAGCCTTGAAGAAGCACCTCAAATGCAAGCCTCGTTCCCACCCCCACCTTGTCCCAGCGCAGCCCTTCCTGACCACGCAGGCCTGAAGCACTCCCCCTCTCCCCTCAACCCGGAGAGCAATCACTGTCAGAACCATGCATCTGATAATTCATCACAAAGGGACCTGCGACATCTCTTCCACTGTCGCTGAAACGGTTACTTGCACGGTTCCCTGATACTGAACTTCCCATGTATTTGGGTCTCATCTCTTCAACTAGATGACAAGCCCCTGGAGGACTGTTTCTTGTATTCAGTAGGTGATTGACACTTGTGGTACATGTGATCTTTGTTTAGGTCTAGCCCACAGGAAGTGCAACTCTTCTACTCGGCTGGAGCAGCTTGGGTAGCTATAGCTCTAAATGCATCAGAACCATCAGAACGGCTTTCAGAATGGTGCTTCCAAAGGCGAAAGAGACATCTGTGGCAGGAGGTGGCTTGTAGTGCCCCTCAGTGGGTGGCTCCCGTGCTTCTGAACACATCAGTGGGCTGGGGGTGGGGGCAGAGCCAGTGAGTACTAGATTTGTGTCTGGGGCAATGCCAGGACACTGGTTGCTTCCTGCCACCCACAACTGCTTCTAGGAGCCCCAGGTAGTGAACACCCTGAGGAAGCCAGCAGGGGACCTCTGACTACAGCCAAGCCAAATCCGGATTCATTTACAAAGGGGAGAGCCTCCAGTTCCTCCTCCTCCTCCTCCCTCACATCTTTGCTCCCTGGTCTGGTCTTATAGACCCCAGAAAGTACAGATTGCTATGCTCCCAGCAGGAGCAGCTGTGTTCCTGCTCTCCCTCTGTGGCCTGGGGAGCCTCTGGTCAGGCTGGGAGCAGTCACATGCAGCTGACAGCTGGGGTGGCGCCAGGGCTCAGGCGCCCACCACATGGCTTCCTTTTGATTCTGACCCTCCCTGGGGAGGACTGCTCCTCCCCGACATCAGAGCAGCAAATGGCCAGTGGTATCCTTGGAGAAGGGGCAGGGAGGAGGGTGGGAAAGGGTTAACAACACCTGCTTCCCTCTTCACCCAGCCTCATGTGACATTTGCTTCAAAGCCACAGGACAGAGCTTCTCTTTGTTGCATCCCCACAGATCCAGGATTCTGGTTTTCCAACTAGAAATTCAGATCTCAGTGGTTGGGATCTCAAAAAGAAGTCAGTTCAGATGGGAATTTAGGAAAGAAGGCCCAGCTGGATTGCATGCCTGCCCAGCAAACCCACACAGCATCCCAGACCCAAGCTAGACAGCTCCAAGCCGACTCCAGGATAGAAAGGAGGGTCTTAGCCTGCTGCCCCATCCCTTTTGAGCCCCTGTCCCCCATTTTAACATCAGCCTCCCCTACTCCAGGACCCTTTGACAAGATCAGAGGTTTTTTTGTTTTTTGTTTTTGTTTTTTTTTTAGGAATCTCCATAAAGGTTCTTCCTGATCCTGTGTAGTTTTACCAACAGCAGCAGCCACAGTAAGCTCTGTGGGGCAGGAGCCCGGGAGCGGGAAAGTCCAGCCAGAGGCCTCTGGGGGCAGGGAATCTTCCCTGCATTGTGGATCTGGGGCGCGTCTGGCCGGCCTCTTGTGACAGGAGAGCGCCCCCTGCTGCCCGAGCCCAGCTGGTGTCGCACATTCTGGACGCTCAGCGCGCTTCAGCGCAAAGGGACAGCTGGTTACCCAGGGAATCTCAGCCCTGCAGAAGGAGGACGCAGTCTCTCTGTACCTACATCTGCCCTCAGTGACCACGATCTGGACCGGCTCGTCTTGTCAGGGATGGAGGGCAGAAGGTGGCAGTTCTCAAGAGCATTTTGTGGGTCTAATTTGGAGCCTGGCTCCACTACCCACTGCCTGCTGGACCCCAGGCATATGGTTTAACTTCTGAAACCTCAGTTTCTTTATCATTACACTGAAATAATCAATAGTACCTACATCACAGCGATATTTCACAGGGATAATTCATGGAAAGCACATACTAAACTTTCAATAAATAGTAACTTGTTATCATTGATTGAACTCACACCTCTACAGCTAAGTGATAAGAGAATAACTAGCAAGGTCTCATGCACAAAAGTCAGGGGATTTGATTTTTCAAAGCATATTCATCATTAAATGGATCTATTCTAGTTCCATGGGCATATTTGAGGGAAACAACTTTGCCTAAAGGGGAAATAAATGCCAGAGACATTCACAGAAACATCAACGGCAAACAATTACTAAACACATTGATCAATGCTCCAAGCTGTACAATAAAGAAAAAAAGAGAAAGTTATGTTTAGGGAATGTCTGTCCTGCACTATCAATTTTTCCCATTTGCTAGATTATATCTATTAACTACAAACATGCCGAAGTATCTCCATATGAAAAAAAAAACACAACCAAACAGAAAAATTACCCCCCTCCTGCTGGCTGCCCGCCCCACATTCCTTTCTTCCCCTCTATGACCAGGTGTCTTGAGATCTGCCCAGAGATTCCAGTTCTTCCCTTTCTGTTAGCTCTTGAACCTGCTCAGTCAGGTGTCCGTGCCCATTGCACTCCACCTGCCCTTGGCAAGGTCACCATGACCTCTGTGCATCCCCTCGTCTATTTTCATCCAGCATTAGCAGCACTTATGTAGTTGTTGGGTCCCTCCCTCTCTGGGAGCTCTGTCTTCCTTCTCCCTGCCCCTGGGTCTCCTACCTTTCTGGCCAGTCTTTCCCAGTCACCTTTGGCTAGATGGTCATCTTTGCAATCTTTGAATGTCAGGGTGCCCTGGGCCTAGTATCCAGTGCACCTCTCTAGTTACACCTACTCTCCAGTCTCATGCTTTAACTACTGTACAATGACACTGCCCACATGTATGTCTCCAGCTCCTCTTCTCCCTCACCTCCAGACTGGCCCATCCAGTGGCCTCTTCACCCTGTGCACTTGGATGACCCACAGTCCTCTAACTGGATACGTCCAGACTCAGCTCTCTATCCAGCTCTGCTCCTGCCTTTTCCAATGGCAACCTCAGACTTCCAGTAGCTCAGGCCAAAGAATGTGGTCATCCTTACTGACTCTGTTCTGCCTCCTCCATCAGCAAATCCAGTCAGTTTTACCTTCCAGATGAGCCTAGAATCTGCCTGCTTTGTGGTATCTCCACTGCTACTCCCAGTCTGAGCATATAGAATCATCTCCTGGGTGGTCTCCTGCTAGGAGCCACAAGCATATATACGATGTATGGCACCTTTGGTTGTAAAGTGACGCCAGCTAGCCACTGAGATGATTATGTTAAGATTTACATTCATATGCAAATTGGACTCCCGCTGTTCACCTTGGCCTGCTACCGGACTCATGTTACGGACTCATGTTACCAGACTCTTGGAGAGTTCCCATTGGTTGGGGAAGGATAGTAGGAGGAAATTCCGGGGGAGGTCCGGGGGACCCCGGGGTTCCGGTCGGCGCGCGGTTCCGGTCGGACACCCTCGTGGGAGGACCGGTTTTTGACTTGCTGGCGCTGAGAGTGTTAGCGGCTTTTTCAAAATAAAGTTTTGTTCCTGCTTGATTGGCTCGTGATTCTGTGCCCAGCCAAGACTGCGGCATTTGGCGGCCCGTGCGGGGAACGCCTGAAGCTTAGAGGTGAGTAAATTGCTCGCCCCTGAGGGAAGGCGACAGGATGGATGACCTTCTCAAAAAACAATGTGTTCTTGTTTTGATTTATTTTGTTTTTATTTCGAGCTCCCTAGCCACATTGCTTGTTGCTTAATTAAACAGAAGGGGGCAGATGCTAGGAGCCACAAGCATATATACGATGTATGGCACCTTTGGTTGTAAAGTGACGCCAGCTAGCCACTGAGATGATTATGTTAAGATTTACATTCATATGCAAATTGGACTCCCGCTGTTCACCTTGGCCTGCTACCGGACTCATGTTACGGACTCATGTTACCAGACTCTTGGAGAGTTCCCATTGGTTGGGGAAGGATAGTAGGAGGAAATTCCGGGGGAGGTCCGGGGGACCCCGGGGTTCCGGTCGGCGCGCGGTTCCGGTCGGACACCCTCGTGGGAGGACCGGTTTTTGACTTGCTGGCGCTGAGAGTGTTAGCGGCTTTTTCAAAATAAAGTTTTGTTCCTGCTTGATTGGCTCGTGATTCTGTGCCCAGCCAAGACTGCGGCAGTCTCCTAGCTCCTACCCGTGATCCCTTGTTGATATTTCCACATAGCAGCAGATGGAGTCTTAAAACAAAAGTCAAATCATGTCTGTGCTTTGCTCAAACTCTTTGAAGTTTCCTCTCTCCTCCTGAGAGTAGGATGCAAGAAGCTTCCCAGGTCTACGGGGCCGCCTGTGATCTTGTCCATGGCTTCTTTTCTGACTTCATCTCCTACTCCCATGCTCCTCACCCTCGACTCCCACTGCCTCCTTCTGTTGCTAGAGTGTGCTGAGCAGGATTCCACCTCCAGGCCTTCGCCCTTACGGTCTCTCTTCCTGGATTGCTGGGACCCCAGACAACCTGGGGCTCCTTCCCTCACTTCATTCCGTCTCTGCCCATCTCAGCAACAGGTCTTCTCTGACCATTCTATATAAGACACAGTCTAGCTTCTCCGAGCTAGACTGATTTGTTTCTCCTTGGTGCTCTTGGACCCTGGAAATGCAAAGTCCTCCCTGTTGTGGTTTGGGTGTAGGTGCCCCCCAAAAGCCACGTGTGAGACAATGCAAGAAGGCTCAGAGGAGAAATTATTGGGTTGTGAGGGTCTTAACCCAATCAGTTTAACCCCTGAAGGGATTAACTGAGTGGTAACAAAAGACCCAAGGCCAGTCTCAGCACTGGCTTTGGAGATGTCTCATAACTGCTCTGCCTGTCACCCATGACCTATGAGACAGTCTTGCCTCTAGAACAGGAGCAATAGCACCTCAGCCTTTTTAGTCTCAAAAATAGTAAAGCTTGAGGGGCTGGGGTTGTGGCTCAGTGGTAGAGCACTTGCCTAGCATGTGTGAGGCACTGAGTTCAATTCTCAGCACCACATAAAAATCAATAAAGGGCCACCAGCAACTAATAAAATATTTAAAAAAAAAATAGTAAAGCGTGAAAGTTCTAATATAATATAATCTCTTCCATTTCTGCGTTGGCCAGTTCAAGTCCATTTTTTCCCATCCTAGGAGCAGAGACCAACTTGTGAAAGAATCCATCCCAGATTTTCTCTCTGATGTATCGTGTTGTCCGTCTCTATCACTCACTGTTCAGTTATATGTTCAAAGAAATGAACGTTCAGGGCGACGCCAGCTGGGTCTGGGATGGTCTGGTGTTTCTAATAACACTCTTAAATAAAACAAGAGATGCACCTGGCCTTGTGGGATCTTGGAGAGAAAGGGGAACAATGCTTCTAAATCTAAATCTCCTTTCTTGTTTCACCTAAAGATCAACTGCACATTTTGTACACTACAAGAAAGTCCAAGAAAATACTTAAAAGTTGACAGGAGAGTGGCTGAGAAATCTCCTTTGCCACAAGTTTCTCCCTCCTCGAGTCGATCAGCTTCCCAACCTTGTTGTTCTCCTGTGCTCTCGTTCATTAGGTGGATGAGGATGAGACATCTTCAGATAAACGATGTTTCCATCAACTCCTCACCTCCAGTTATTTGGGTTTGTTTGCAGTCCTGATGATGGAACCCAGGGTTGCTCCACCTCTGAGCTACATCCCCACTCCTTTTTACTTTTTATTTTGAGACAGGGTCTTGCTAAGTTGCTGAGGATGGCCTGAAACTTGAGATCCTCCTGCCTCAGCCTCTTGAGTGGCTGGAATTAGAGGTATGCACCACTGTGCCTGGTCCTTGCCTCGAGTTATTTTGGAGTATCTTGAGCTGCCACCCGACAAAGGATCCTACTCCTGATATTCATGGAACTTTTAATTTACCACATTTAGTGTTTTGTATCTTCAATTCATAGGGGCAAAGCGCTGACATCTTCCAGCAACATCCCGTTTCTAGTTCTGTCCCTAGCTTCTCAAGCTAGACTGATTTGTTTCTCCTTGGTGCTCTTGGACCCTGGGAATGCAAAGTCCTTTTCTACAGAAGCCACAGGTTTATCCCTCTGGCTTCATATGCAAATTCACCATTGATGTGACCTCACTCTTTCACCCAACGAACATTTGCCTAGATAGACAACCAAATAAATGCACAATTACCATTGATGTGCTAAATACCACATATAGGTATTTACGAAGCCCCTCAGGAAGGGGGAAGAGTACTCAGGAGCAGGTGGTGGTATAGAAGATGGGTGGGGGTGCCGGTGGCATCTTGTCAGTTGGGAGTTATGAAACAGGCAAGATGCTACTGGAACAATGGCCACAGGGTTAGTTGCTATGGACCAAAGGCACATTACCAGGAGTAACTGGAGAGGAGGGAGAGGTACAAATTCATGTCAACTCCCGAATTTGGGGTCTAGATAACATGGAGGTTTTTTTTTTTGGGGGGGGGTGAGAGAGAATTTTTTAATATTTATTTTTTTAGTTTTTGGCGGACATAACATCTTTGTTTGCATGTGGTGCTGAGGATCGAACCCGGGCTGCACGCATGCCAGGCGAGCTCGCTACCGCTTGAGCCACATCCCCAGCCCAACATGGAGTTTTTTAAGAAAAAAAAAAAATCATTTGCAAGACAGGCACAGTGGTGCACACCTGTAATCCCAATGGCTAGGGAGGCTGAGGCAGGAGGATGGCAAGTTCAAAGTCAGCCTTATCAATTTAGCGAGGCTGTAAGCAACTTAGTGAAACCCTGTCTCTGAAGAAAATATTAAAAGGGCTGGGGATGTGGCTCAATGGTTAGGTGCCCCTGGGTTCAATCTATCTAACTGTCCCCAGTATACCCACAGCTCCAAACTACCAGTCTCAGCACACACCATCTCCGAGGCTCAGTCTCCTCATCCATAAATGGAGGCAATCACAGTCATTTCCACATACGTTTATAGTGAGGAATAAGGAGTTAATCCACGTATAGAGTTTTGGACCGCAGCTGGGGCATAAGAAGTACTCAAATGTGAGCTATAATTATCATAGTCATCACTGTCATTTCCGTCGTCCTTATCATCGTCCTTGTTACCGTCATTTATTTCCCAGTCTACTACCCAAATCTCTGTGCCCCTTTCTCTTCTCCAAGAGTTATTGTTGCTGAAAGCTTGGTCCTTGTCCCCGATGCCAATCCAATAATGAGAACACAGTTCAGCAGGAACAGGAGGCTTTCAAAGAGGTGACTCAGAGGCTACCTTCCACGAGTTCTCTGTTGGAGTTGTCATTCACCTGTTAATTTGGGAGATAGTGATTTCTGAGATCTGGCACCATCCCCGAAGTCTGGATTACTTCGTTCCTGTGTATACTCTCTGCCTAATGTGGGAGAAGAAAGGTCATCCTGTCTCCTCTGAGATTAGGGAGCTGGGAGATTAGGGAGGAGCAGGCAGAGAGGAAGAGAAAGAAACATGTCCATTAAAACTAAGTTGCAGTGACAGAGCAGCAAGGGCTATGTTCAAAGCATCACGCAGACCCCTGTTACATTATCACTGTGTTCTTGGTTCCTGTCTTCAAGATCTATGTACAGTCTAACGTCATTTCAAGCTTCATTTTTTTTTTTCTGGCACTTTCCAGACCCCCAAAATTTCTGCTGCAAAGGAACTCTTGGCCGCGAGACTTTAACTTTCAATGTAAGTTGAACTAAACTTGGAGGTCCTCCCTCGCCCTGCAGCACTCCCCTCCTGAATCCACAGCCGCTCTCTGCTCCCAGTGAGCCCGCAACACTACAATCAGGACAGAAATTCCCTCCCCTTGGGCGGGGGGCCGGGGGGTGGCACTGCCACCCTCCTGGGGGGCCCCCAGTGAAGCCTGCTTGTTTCTTTTTCCGCTGTCTAAGCGCTCACAGATGTCTGTCTGTTTTCCTCTATTACATGCCTTCTAAAAGAAGGAGGCCAATCAGATACTTGTAAATATTTTAATCTCTCCTTTTCTTTCTCTCTTAATATCAAAAGAAGCAGCGGGTAAGCAAGGGGGTGTTTTTCCTCCTTCGAGGTGGAGTTTAAGTTGGCAAAACCTGCAAGCAATTTCATTTCCTATCCTAGGGGGACAGGAATGGTGAATTCCTTGACCAGAGAGCTCGGCTGAGCTCTTAACCCCTTAGTGCTCATCCCTCCAGCTCCACCAAGACTCTGAAAAGCATCAGAAGGAACCAGAGCCAGGGATTGCCAACATGGCCAACAGACTGGAGGGGTAACTAGGCAGGGTCCAGCTCAGGCAGGTGGTTTCTAAATTGCTGCACAATCTTCAAAATGGGGAACAGTCCCCAGGTCAGCAGGAATGACCACCAGTGAAAATAGCAGAAGAACAAGGATCTACTACAGGCCAAAATCACTGCCTAGGATTGCTTGACCGCATCCTTCAGGGAAGGATGAGAAGGAAGGAGCCAGTCGCCCTGTGCAAACCTATAATCCCAGTGATTCAGGAAGCTGAGGCAGGAGGATCCCAAGCTCAAGGCCAGCCCAGACAACTCAGCAAGACCTTGTCTCAAAATTTTAAAAAAAATATAGCTGGGTAAAGTGGCATATACCTGTAATCTCAGAAGCTCAGGAGGCTGAGGCAGGAGGATCATGAGTTCAAAGCCAGCCTCAGCAAAAGCGAGGTGTAAGCAACTCAGTGAGACCCTGTCTCCAAATAAAATACAATACAGGGCTGGGAATGTGGCTCGGTGGTCTAATGCCCCTGAGTTCAATCCCTGGTACTAAAAAAAATAAAAGATAAATAAATAAAACCCACTTTATGAAAAATATGATGGGGAATATATTTATTGTATAACCAGGCTGGAAACTATATATTCCTGGAAACTGGAGAATATAGCTCAGTGGTAGAGCAACCCTAAGTACTACAAAAAAATCCCCAGTACTACCAAAAAAAAAAAAAAAAAAAGAAGAAGAAGAAGAAGAAGAAGAAGAAGGAACGCAGGAAAGAAGGAAGGACAGATCAAAGGTGTTAGATAAGAGGGGGATATTGTCTCAGGTATTGAAATTTCTAAAGTTCATATCTGCACAGGAAAACATTTACTATAGAAAGTGTGGCACATGAGATGCTGTGGCTCCAAATTTAAAAACTCAAATGAGCGTCCCTGTGGGAGTGTAAATTCATGCAAAATCTGTGAAAAGCAAATTGGCCAAATGAGTCAAGAGTCATTAAAAATATCCCAAATTCTTGACTCAGAAATTCCGCTTCTGGAACTGGATCCTAAAGAAATCACTCCAAATACAGAAAAAGATGTTTGCTGTGGTGTGTGATAACAAAAATGGAAACATCCCGTGTACCCATTTGTAGGGGAAGGGTGAGGAAAACCAGGAGGATCTTCCCGAGGAGCCATCTGCCAACGTGCCTCTTAGGAAGAGCATATGGAGGCATTTTATAGCCAGGCCGGAAACGACAGTGTTCTTGTACACTGTGAATGTCGTGGTTGTAATAATCCGTGAAGATGAAAAAAAAAAAATTGTGTGTACTTGGTAGACTGTCAACCACTAGTACAAGATGATGGAGACTGCATTTGGGGTGGGGGAACTAGCCAAATAAAATAATGTAAATGTACTTAACCTTGTGTTTCCATGATGGACATGTCCTATACCTAGGTCTGTTTTCTGTTTATTTGGAGTTTTCTTTTTTTTTTTTTTCCTCTTTTGGTTTTTCAAGAGTTCTTTCATGAAGTGTTTCACTTTTAAAGTGAAAAATAATTATAGGCCTTCCAATTAGAAAACCCATCAAGAAGTTTTTGTTTTAACATCTAAATGAAAAGTTTTACATGGGAGTCTTTTTCTCAGAACTTTTTTTAAATTCCCTTCTAAAGTCTATGGGTGCTCAAATCCTGCCACCCCAAGCAGGTGAACACACCTTTGCTCCCTCAGAATGCCCATGTTCCCTTCCCTTTCATCTCCAAGCAGGGAGGGTATCCGGTGGAGCAGAAGCAATTGTGGTACACACAGCTAAATATAGAACGCGGCTTATGCAGGAAGGCCCAGAGGAAGTTAGGATGAAACCTCCCACTGGATGACCTGATTTACCTAAAATAAAGCACACCCTTCCCTGCCAGTCCTGGGCAGGTCTTGCAGAACTTTCTACCATCCGGGTTCTAGGGCAGGGGCTTGCAGATGCAGATGTGGGAGAACCACAGAAAAGGACAAGGAAGAAGAGGTGAGAAACATTCCCCTCAGGCCTGCAAACAGTCCAAAACCTGTGTGTTGAGGACAGCAGGAGGAGCCAGGGTTGGGCCCTCATAACAGCCACTCAGAAGTCCCCACCCAGGAGCCCCTGCAAAAAGGAGAAACCTCCGTGTGCCACACACTGAATCCTGAAGACACAAGCTACTGTCAGGGATTGACCACCTGCTCAGACTTCCTGTCTCACAGGCCGACACTCCCTGAAAAAAGCAGAATCAGAGATTCTACGGGGAGAGCCAGGGTGAGGGAGCTCCCAGCCAGGGCTCCTGTAGCTTAAAGGGCCCATTTTGCACACTGTTTGAGAAAGGCTGTGGGCTCACCTGTTAATCAGGACATTCTGTGAAACTAAAGGGAACGAGTTGATAAATGCATAAGGAAACAAACAAAGAAAAGGAGACCCAGCCTCAGGAGGCCCCTCATATTCTCAGAGCCGGCTCTGGTTTGGCAGCCTCCAGGTGACTTCTTGGAGAGTCCTGTGTTTTTGACTTTCTCCCCACTGATGTCTCTCCCCATCCTGAGCACCCAGCCCACTTTGGCTCACCTACCTTTTATTTGTTTAGACAATCCAAGATGGAACTAATTTTTTAAATAAGGAAACAGATCCTCTCAGATTCAATAATGATCAACTCATAGCCGGTCTTATTTCATCTGCACCCTCCCCACTTCCTCCTTCCCCACCAGTGAGTTGGAGGCACGTCCCAAACATTACATCATTTCATCTGCAAAAAGTTTGCCAAGTAGAAACTCTTTTGATAAAGTCTTTTTAAAAAACATTGTCACTATACCATACTTACCCTAAACAAATTAATAATAATTCTTAAATATCATCCAATATCCAAGCAGCCTTTAACTTTTCCTGATGATCTCATAAGTGTTTTCAAGTTTGTTTATTTCGATCAGAATCCAAGAAAGCTCCTTATCATGGTGATGGCTTGTTATGCCTTAAGACAAAGAACTGGACTCAGAAACCACAAAATACAAATTTAGGGCAGGTGGCAGAGTGATAGTCTTAACAGGTGCCAGTCATTAAAGCCAAGCTTTGCTCATTCACTCACTCAGCAAATATGGATCAAGGACCTCCAATGTGCCAGGCCTGTGCCCCATATTGACATGCAATGATGGCAAACACGTCAGAAAGGCTTGTTCGATTAATTCGCATCCAACCAAGTGTATTATCGTCCTTCTCCTTGAACAGTATTCTAAATACCTTTTTGTGGGAAGCTAACTTCATGTTGCTGTTTTTCTTATTAGGAGGAGTCCTTAGACAGCTCTTTGTATACCCTGACTTGGCACATGTGGCAGGCGCTACTGAAATGCCCTGCACTCTCTGGGATCCCTTTCACCAGCTGGTGATTTTCCAAGATTGACATTGGGTACCCAAGCTGCTTCACGCTGGGAATTTCACACTTTTCCCTGGGCAACTATAGCCAACCCCTGATGAGTTTGAGAGTATAAAAGCCCAGCTCCTCGGATTCAAGATGATAAATTTCAAGGTGTCATTTATACGCCCCCCCCAGAACTCCCCAGGGGGTCAGGCTAAAGCAGGGAACCCAATCTGGCTTCTTCTCTTTCCTTATCCTGCTTATCCCATCCTACAGATTTCTCCTGAGGGCCATTTCTTTGTAAATCTTTTGCACTGGAGCTCTTCTTTTGCTGAAGTCAAAGCTTAAGAGAAAAATTCCAAATTTCACCCCAGTTACTCAAAATAAATTCCTCCTACCGTCCCCACACACCCGCTATCCTCTACCTTCCAAACTCCCCCAAAATGAGGGTGCTGGACTTTATAACTTGATATCTGAGCATTTAGCCTTGCTCTAAAAGAGTAATAAGTTTTTATCTTCATTTCACACACACACACAAAATTCCGCAATAGGGTTCTTAATATAGGGAGTCCCACTTATGTGTTTAAAATAAAATGACAAAATCTTACCCGAAAATTGACCTAAAGCAACTTTCCAGAAATAACGTATCCCACATAAAGCAATGTCCCATGTAGCAACCCAATAATTGAGACTTTGAAATTCCTCAGTGTGAAAGTGGCTTTCTCCTGGACCGCCTGGTACGGCTCCTACGCTTTTCCTCAGCCCCCATGGTCATACTCTGAAGGGAGTTGCCATGGTGACCGTGTGACTGTGACCTCCAGGGTGGCTCAGGCTCAGAAGAAAGGGTTTCCCCCAGTGCAGCTGAGAAGCAGGGAGCCGAGAGGCAAATGGCATTCTCTTCGGTCAGCCGGGCAGATATTTAACTGGCTTAGCCTTGGAGATGTGAGCAAAGTGTTCAAATGCCTTCAGATGCCTGGAGCTGACACCAGCCTCACCAGCCGCAGTGTGCAACGGCGCTAGCACCGTGCGGCACCCTGGGCCTGGTTCAGAACCCAATGAAAGTCCTCAGGGAGGCGGCTCAGGACTGAGGGACTCTAATTAATTTATTACCGAAGTTCACTGGTATAAAGAAAGGGTCACTACATATGTAAATGACTCTGTTTTTATCCTGGAATCTAAACCCACTTAACCAAGAAAAGAAAGTCATCTTAACTTTTGTTTAATTAGCTTATTTGAATAGAAAAGAAACTAAGACGGGGAGGGGAGGACATCTAGGCCTGAACCAGGGACCTGCTCACTCCGGTCAACCCTGAGCCCTAACACAGGGGCCCTGCCCAATGCTTTCCTCACTCCTTTTCCTCCAAGTTATTAATATTTGTAATTGTACAAGTAGTCTGTGTTCGTTGTAGTAAATCAAACAATACAGATCCTTTAAGTTGTTGTCTCCCCTTCCTTCACTCCAATCCCAATCCCTTCAGGTAATCACATGGCCTTCCAGATCTTTCTTTGACATCTTTTATTATTTATTTATTTGGTACCCAGGATTGAACCCGGGGGTGCTTCACCACTGAGCCACATCCCCAGCCCTTCTTATTTTTTTGAGACAGGGTCTTGCTGAATTGCTTAGGATCTCGTTAAGTTGGTGTGGCTGGCCTTGAACTCAGGATTCTCCTGCCTCAGCCTCCTGAGCTTCTGGGATGACAGGCCACTGTGTCTGGCTCTTTGGGAATCTTTAAATCATACAATAACGATCCTGTCAGGTCTGTCCCACCCTCACCCTCTATTACATCGCCCTTGACGCTGCTTTTGTGCTTTTTGCTACTTCATTGATACCATGGTATCTGGGGATGTCCTCCCAGTCAATGTGTGGGGGTCGGGCTCACTCTTCACTACCTCCACAACATTCTGTAATATACATGGACTAGAATTTATCCCACATTTACCTATTGATGAACAATTCAGATTCTACCCTGCTTTTTCTATGAGGTACAGTCTTGCAATAAACAATATTGCGTATGTGTGTAAAGATACACACCTGTATAATAGAGAACTGTAGGCTGATGCCATTATTCCCACGGAGTACATTCCCAAAATTGGTGTTGCGGGACTAAAGGCTGCACTCCTTTTTAATTCTAATAATCGCCTTCAGACTGCTTTCCCAAAAGGGTTTAAATACCCATTAGCAATGTATGAGAGCCCCTGTTTACCCACGTCCTTGACGACACTGGATGTTATCAATCTTTAATTTTTGCCTATCTGATGAATGAAAAAGGTATTAATTGTTGTTTCATTTCACATTTCCCTGACTACATAGAGTCGAGTGTCTTTCATATGCTTATCGGCTACTTGTATTCTATCTGTAAAATGTTGGTGTCCTGTGTCTTTTTTTTTTTTTTAGTTTTTTTTCTTTAGCAGGTTATGTATTAGGGATATTATTTCTTGTCTGTCATATGAATTGTCATTGGTCTTCTGACTTAGTGAGACTTGATCATTTTTGTCCTTTCTCTGTCAGCTTCATTTGTGAATGTCAGTTTTTCACTGCTTTTTTTTTTCCAATTTAATGGGAAAAGATGTGGAAATGCAAAAAAAAATATATAGTATTATCCCTACAGAGTAGAGAAGAGGTGAAAGAAAGAGCAGAGGGCTGTTGCTGGGAGGCTGGGAAAAGGAAATTGAACAGCATTTAGCATCAATAATTCTTTTTTCCCCTCTAAATCAATTATTTTATTTTATTCTATTAGTAACAACACTTAACATGAGATCTACCCTCTCGACAACTTCTCTTATTTTTGCAGTGCCAGGGATCGAACCCGGAGTCTTCACGCGCATAAGCCAAGCACTCCACCATTAAGCTACATCCTCAGCCTGTGAATGATTTTTCAAGTGTACAATACATTTTTATCAACTGTAGAATACTGCTGTACAGCAGATCTCTAGAGCTTATCCATCATGCTTGACCTATAATACTCATATCTGGTGGAGAGAGAGGCGAGTGGCTTTTCCAGAATTCGCTCTGTTTGCTGCTGCTTCAAATGTTCCGCCTCCTCTTGGAATAGAGCCCTTCTCCCGAGTCCCTTATCTAGTCCACTCTCCCTCAGTCTTCAAAACTCAGCTCAAGCCTCACCTCCTCAGAAGAGCTTTCCTGGACTTGCAGTGAGCTGAACTAGCACATTAACTAGAGTGCCTGTCACATCCGCGACAGCGAACTCTCCTTTAGAGCAGGACCCCTGTTGGAATACGTTTCTGTCCCCAGGGTCTAACATCATTTCTTCAAAGAAGAACTTCAACACATTCAGAAATGTTTCTCCAGCCAGGTGATGTGGAAGGTGACAGAATTATAACACATGGTCCCTGACCTTAGAGGGATTCAAAACTAGCTGTGACATAAGAACACACTGAAATTGAGACAGTAGCACATGACAGCAATTATGCCTCAGTAGAATATTATGTAATTGAGAATTTTCAGGTTCTAGAAGCACTGGGCTGGGGGTGGGGATTGTAGCACAGAATCATGAAGACGTGGGACTCTATCTGGATCTTGGTGGGGGGGTGGGGAGATAGAGAGTAAAAAGCAGTCAGGCAGCAGGGGAAGGGGAAATGGACAAAGGTTAGGGGCTAAAGGAGAGGATGGGGTGATTAAGAAACAACAGGATGGGGGCATAAAGTGATCCAGAGAGTTTGTGCTGGAAAGAGGAGGAAAACCAAGTTGGGCTGCATGTAGCTGCCCATCAAATAACTTCTGACTTATGTATAAATATGCCTGTTGCACCCACCCCCCAAAATCCTGATGCCTGGCCATGGCACGCTGACATATGCCCTGAAGATGTGTTCATGTGTCTTTTCCCTTCAATTGTGAGCTCCTGGTCTGGAGTGTGGTTAGCAGAATTAGGCACCACCCCCTCCACCAGAGAGAGAGAGAGAGAGAGAGAGAGAGAGAGAGAGAGAGAGAGAGGTTTGTATTCTAATCTCTGGAAATAGTGAATATGCCACGTTACATGTCAAAGGGGAATTAAGGTTGCAGATGAATTTAAGGTTACTAGTTAACTGACCTTAAAACAGGGAGATTACTTGGATTATCTGGGTGAGCCCAATGTCACCATATGGATCCTTAAAAAACTGTCTGGTTGCAGTGGCTCACTCCTGTCATCCCAGCTACTCAGGAGGCTGAGGGTCTCAAGTTCAATGCCAGCCTGAGTAATTTAGCAAGCCCCTGTCTCAAAATAAAAAAATAAAAAGGGATAGCTCAGGGGTAAAGCATACCTGCCTGAGTTTAATCCCCAGCACCACACAAAACACAAAACACACACACACACACACACACACACACAGGCAGGGGAGGAGGAGCAGAAGCAAAGAGTTGGAAGGCAATATGACTAGGGCAGAAAGTCTGAGCAGCAGCGTGATGAGGATCTGACATGTCCTTGTGCCTTTAAAAATGGAAAAAGAGGCCACAAGCCAAGGAATGAAGACGGGCTCTAGAAGCTGGACAAGGCAGGGAAAGAGATCCTCCCCTGGAGCCTCCAGAAGCAGAACAGCCCATCAACATCTTGATTTTAATCCTTTCAGACTTCTGACCTACAAAACCATCAGATAATAAATTTATATTGCTTAAGCCACAAAATTGGAAGTAATTTGTTTACCACAGAAACTGGAAACTAACGTTGGAGGGGCCTCTCTGGGCATGTGTCTCGTATGTTTTTACATCCACACCATGTTACTGAGGTGCTCAATCAGAGCTTACTTAACAAAATTACATAATGAGTTCTTAGTGCATCAACATCCCACCCGGAAAACAAAAATGAAAGTCTAGCAATATCCATGTGCTCCAAATCGAGTTTGTTCTGTAGCATGGCCTCTGCTTTTGCTATTATAAGTAACACCAAAGCAAACATCGTTCTGTTTTTGAAGCAATTTGCTTATGCAAGTGGAATTCCTGGGTCAAGATGATGCACGTATTTTATGGCCCTTTACTCATTTAGCCAACTGACTTTCCACAGTTTGCACTAATTGACACACCCACTCATGATGCAAGGGAACACCACCCTCTGACACAGCCAGGCCCTACAGGGGCCTCATGCACAGCTCCTCCCTACACATCAAACTTGATCCTGCTCCAACATCAACTGGTTAAGTTCCCGCACCACAAACTCAAGTGGGGCCTCCAGGAGCAAAGACCCCCAGATGTGGTACTAACAGTAGCAGGAGTGACTTCTCAACAAGGAACATTCATGAGGGATAATGCTGGTCCAGGAGGGAGGATCCTGACACAATCCCTAGCTTATTTTATCAGCAACTGCAATGATTTTTTTTTTTTTTTTTTTTGGTGTTGTTGTTGATGGTGTTGTTTAAGTTGCAAGAAATGGCCTGCCAGTTTAGGAAGCTGGTAATTTTCCAATGTTCCCACATAGGTGGCCTGGGAATTGCCAATGACTGACCCAGTGGGAAAAACTGGTTTATTTAAAGGTTTGATTCTTTGTCTTCCCCTGCAATAGAGTGGTAGGTTTTTTTGGCTTGTTCTTTTTGTTGTTGTTGATGTTGTTGTTGTTGGAGTTTGGGGGTTTGTTTGGTTTTGTTTTTGTTTTTAATGAGTCCCCTGTTGACTGTGCTAATAAGAGCAGACTGGAAGCAAAAAAAAGATCGGTAATTTCCCCACCTGCTTCCAGTCCACAGGACAGAGACTGGCCTAAGGCTTCAGCTTCCCTTAGGACTGACTATCTTTCCGGTTTTTGGGAAGGAAAAAAAAAAAACAAAAAACAAAAACATGTAATGACTCTGTTTGCCTCTGCCTCCCCTCTGGAAAAAGTCTCATTGTACTTGGGTGTGGGGGGACGCATCCAAGTGTAGAGAGGTGGCTAGGTAGGGGTGGGGGTCACTGGGCCTCCTGAAGAGTCTGGAAACGGAGCATCCAGGGAGATAGGACTGTCGCTGTTCCAGGCTCCATAGTGTACCCAGTCCGGTGACCTTTTCCTCGCCCTTTTTCCTCTTCTCCCCCCTCCACCCCAGACGGATGCCTCTACATGAAATAGGGTCATTAAGTCTAGTCCTTAAGGGGACAGAGAAATGTTCTCCAGCACTCAGAAGCACAGTGTGGGACTCTGACAGGCCTAAAGGTCACTCAGTGGAGACTGAAAGTATTTGACCCAAAGACTGGAAAAAGCTTTTGGACTTTGGAGATCTTCAACTGTAGTTCTGGCTTTTACCCAAACTTCCCCTGTGACTTGGGGCCTTCAGGGCCCTGGGCCTTAGGTTCTCTGTGAAACAGCCAAACAATCCTACCACCCAGGGAGCGATCATGGGGCATGCCTCAGGAAAGAAAGAGCCACAAATATTTATAAATCTATCAGTGAGGTGGCCTCTGAAGCAGCTGGCCTAGCAAAACCGGACCCAATCAGGAACCCTCCACGGGCCCGCTTCCTCCCGCAGCCTCCCACCCACACCTGACAGGGAAGGGCAGGCCTCTCGCCTCCCGGTGGGGCCCCAGGCGACTTCACAGCCCGTGAATTTCCTTTGGCACTTTGAGGCTCCCCCAGGAGGATTCAGGCAACCGCAGCAGGAAATGAGGAACATATTTTTAAATCAGAAGGGGAAGCAATGTCTTTGTGTCAGATAAGTGGCCTGGATCCAGGGCTGAGAGACTGTGGCTCATTTCTCCTCACAGACAGCAGGTGCTCTTCGAGATGTGGTTATGGCAACAAAATAAATGATGGATAATTGCTTTTGTGACAACTTGCCAATTAAATTAGACTCAGCAGAATAACATAATGACAATTTGTTATGCTCCGGTGGGCACTAACATACCAATCATAATTAAATGCTATGACTGAAATAGAATACTGCTCAACGCAGGAATATATAACCCCAATTCCCTCTCCGTGAAACATTATAGGTTGAGGCTTGATTTTAATTTCAGGAAGATAATGGCATTAGTGCATATCCGAGTGGGTTTGCGGAGAGGCCTGTGGTGAGAGGAGATGGGGGTGAGTGGAGGCTAGGCCTGTGAGGAACACCCCGGGGGCTGAACTGCAAGGTCACTGGGGAAGAGCCCAGAAGCCCTGTTGTGAAAACAGTGCTTCATGGGCTGGGACCGTGCCTGGTCCTGCCCTCGGAGCTTGGGAGGCAAAGGAGGAGGCCTGTGCCAAAGGCCTCTGCAGCAGCGGGTTGGTGTTGTGGCAACTCCAAGGCTCCCAACCAGAACATTCCGGGGACATGTCCTTGGGTGAGAAGACAGGCTCACGCCCTAGGATGAAGAGGCTTGCTTTTGCCAGGCATGTACTCACTGCTGTTCACCCATAATTCATTTTCTCCTCAGAACCCTCCAGACTCAGAGGCAAGGGTCCTCCTCAAAATCACAGCTGGGGGGCTGGGGCAATATAGTGCAGTGGTGGAGCCCATGACTAACAGGCCAGGCACAGGCCCTGATTCAATCCCCAGCACAAAAACAAACAAACCAACAAAAACCACAAATCACCACTCATCAATTGGAACCCAGAGTTCTCTGTGCTTCTACCTTGCTCTTCTCTCCACATTCTTGCTGCTGGTTGCATGAAGCATTATGTCAGTCAACATCAAGGAAGGAAATGCCAGGTAGACATGTAGAAAAAGTTTGTTTTTTTTTTTTAATGAAACATCTGCCAAATTCACAGTCACCTGCCCTTTCTGACATCCCCCCGCCACCCCCTCCCTGGCCATAGGTGATTAAGCCAGGAGTGAACAGGGGACCCAAGGTGATCCAATCAAATTCTTCCTCTGGAAATTGCATCTGAGCTGTCAAGCTAATTCCATGAAATGGTCATAAATTACACATGGATTTGTAAGAGCTTCTCTATAGTATAATTTCCATACCACAAACACAACTTGTAAAGGCTATAACAAAACCGTCAGAAACTTGACCAACTGGATACCGTTAAGCGTTAGTTACATATTCAAGTTTAATCCCAGACCAACCCATAAAAGAGTTTCGGTGAATTTTTTTTAAACCAACTAACAATAATTTTGTTTCCTGTTTTTAAATCTTAAAAGGAGGTTCTATTTAAATAAAAGGGACGGTTGAGCTTTCTCACTATGTATCTTAATGGTCAGGGATGAGCACCGACATCAAATTGGTATATGTTCTCTGGGCCTTTCTTCTGTCTTCAGGATCCTTTCCTGTGAAGGTGGCCTGATTACTATAGGCTCTTTGGGATTTATTTCAAAGCAATCCATGGGTGGAAAAAACAAAGAAATGGAAAAAGAATAGCTAAGAGTTAAAAATTGCTGCATCCAGGTGATGGGAATAGGGAGATGCAGACACTCTTTACTTTTTAAGCAGTTATAAATTTAGCTTAAATAAATAATAGCTTGTATTTAAAAATACTATTTTACTCTTTTTAATATTTTTTAAAAATAGACATTTGATTTAAGTGTTATTATTTACTTTTTTTTTTTTAACTAACAGTGTGGCCAGGGGTGTGCAGCTCAGTGGTAAGTTGCTTGTGCCTGGCATGCTGAGACCCAGCACTGCCATCAGTCAATCAATAAACTAACAGCTTGTTGTGAACACAGCTCCATGTCTGTACAGCTATTCTTTTTAACAACATTCCATTTTAGGGATTTTTCACAACTTTATCCAACCTTTCTTATCCTGATGGATTATTTGCATTGTTTTTCTATAACAAACAATATTGAATAAACATAATTAGACATACATCTCTTCTCTCTTGAAAGAAGGTTTCCATATGATAAAACCCAACAATATTAATTTGTGAGTCAAAAGGCAAATTCATTTAAAATTAAATGCAATTGTCAAATTCTTCTTTAAAAATGATACAGAAGGGCTGGGGCTGTAGCTCAGTGGCAGAGTGCTTGTCTAGCATGTGGTATATGTTCTCTGGGCCTTTCTTCTGTCTTTAGGATCCTTTCCTATGAAGGTGGGCCTGATTACTATGGGTTCTATCTTAAGCACCACATAAAAATAAATAAAGGCATTCTGTCCAGCTACAACTACAAATTTAAAAATAAGTTATAGGAAGTTTTGGTTTCACCAGTATGTATGCCTTTTTGTCTGTATCCTTCCAAACACTGAATAGTAGCCATCTCTTTAATTTTGTCAATTTTAATAAGGAAAATATATCTTGGTTTGCTTTTATTTATATTGATTTGTTGCTGCTGAGATGGAATATCATTTTGTGATTTATATATCACATCATGTATTTCTTCTGTAAATTGTTAGGTTGTCACCCTGGGTCATATATCTATATTTCTTCTTAGTGGTTTGTAGCAGCTCTTTGTATATTATGGATGTTAACCTTTGTCAAGTATATATATTCAAAGTATTTCTTCTACTCATGAAAATACTGTTTTTCTTCAGAGAAGTAGAAAAAAAGTCCTAAAATAGTCATTTGAAAGAATAAAAGACCTAGAATAGCCAAAGCAATTATAAGCCAATAAAGCAATGCTGGAGGCATCACAATATCTGAAATTTCAAAGTATCCTACAGAATTATAGGAGCAAAAACTGCATTGTACTGGCATAAAAACAGACTTATAGACTAATGCAACAAAATACATGACACAGAGACAACCCCACACAGATAGCCATCAGAGATGGGGCACAGTCACTGAGAAGGAAGTGGATCTGGGTAGCTGCAAGTGTGGTTGTCATGGATACTGTCCACTAGATCCTCTCAGGGTCCACATACCTATCCCTCAGCTGCTCAGAATACTGGTTCCTAATGGCTCAGAGCTTCCTCCCTCCAGTGGAAATTGTTTTACACAAACTACATACTCTGCTAAGGCGGGGGTCCAGGCAGTCAACAACTGGCTGATGGGGGTCGGAGTGTGAAGACCCAGCTCTCTTACCTTAGGGCAACCATGAAGGGCCATCCCAACTCCAGAGCTCCCTGTGGGATTAGCTGAGGTCTCCAAGCAAATTGTGGGGCAGCTTCTTCCTCTACCCACTCCTGCCCTCCTTACCCCTTTGCAGGTACATATCCTATATAACACTCCTATATAATGTTCTGCATACAGCTTTCCAGCTGTTTTCAGGGAGCCCAACCTCAGACATCCCCCAAGCTCAGACCAGGTTGTAGGGAAACCCAAATGATGCTGACTCAGCCCTTGAGTCAAGGGACCCTGATGGCTTATCAGCAATCTGTCATCAACAGGGGACCCTATGCCACACTTCACTGGTCACTTCCAGTCATGTGCCCTTCTTCCCCACTTGAAAGCATATGACTGGAGAGAATTTTAAATAATAATCTTAAAGCCTTAGTAAGACAAGGACAAATCCAGGGACCTCTGCTAGAGAACAGGACCAAGCTTGTCCTTCAGAAGAAAAGGGAAAGGGCTATTAGCATTTATGAGGTCCACAGGATTCAGTGTTACACAAGAGTATTTTTAGTAAACGACAGAGAAAAATGTGGAAAACCGGTTGATTGATTGACAGACAACCCAATTTTTAATCTGGACATCTTTAATAAATTCTGCAAAGCAGGATTATCCATCTTATCTCACCTAGATTTCTACCCTTCACAAGGAGATGGCCTTGATTTTAGAGGCCAGAGTAAGTGCATCTTTATCAAAAGGCTCAGTGTAAAGGCCCAAGTTGGGCAGCTCTGAGTTAGTCCCCGGGAGCCAAGTTTCATCAACTTTTCACGGTGACTAGTTACACATAGGAAACCAGTAGTTTTCCATAAGGCCTTCCTGGGTTTAAATGCAAGCAAAATGCAAATGCCAACTTCTCCTGGACGCAGCCATGCTGTTCCAAGAAGCCAAAATCACAGGGGTGAATCTCATACTTAAGGATCACTTGTTCCTTCCCACCCTCTGAAGCAGGGGCAGTATTATATCATCCTCATTTGGCAGATGAGCAAACTGAAGCCTGCAGAAGTTAAGCAAGTTGCAAAATGTCACAGCTGGAACCCCAACCGAGTCTCATCTAATGCAGAGCTCATGTTCTTAACCATGCTGTCCTCCTCCAGGACCCAAAGGATTTTCAGCAATTTCTTCTACACATTATAACATCATAGTCACTTATGTTTCATACTAAATATATCACATTGAATATTTTCTTCAATGTTTTAAAATTTCATTTTTGAGTTTGTTTTTTGTTGTTGTTTTTTAAGGTACCAGGGATTGAACCCAGAGGAGCTCTACCACAGAGGTACATCCCCAGCCTTTTTAAAATTTTATCTTAAGGGTCTCACTAAGTTGCCAAACCCAGTCTTAAGCCTGACATCCTCCTGCCTCAGCCTCCTGAGTCACTGACCTATGATTTACATTTTTAAGGTTGAAGAGTGTGGGTATGGTACCACCCTGGGGCCCAGTTTACTGTACAGAGGTGCTTCTTTCCTTGTGGCTGTCTCCTGTCTGTGCCTTCTCTTCCAGCCAGGCTGCAACCCCTTCAGCCCACCCAGGCTCAAAGAGAAGCAACTTGCATACCCATTCCCCTCTCCGGTTCTTGCTCTTCCTTTTCTCTGTTAACCTAGTCATTTCTTACTGTCTTATGAGCAACTTAACACTATGGAAGATCTTGAAAATATTTTATGCAATTTTATAGTTGTCTCCAGTAGAGAGTTGGTCCCAATAGTTTCACCTGCCATTGCTAAGAAGCCTCATCTACAAGCTTCTCAAGAAAGAATCACCTGCATCAAATTTGGGAACCCTAAAAACAGATGTTACGGAACACCTAAAGTTTGATTTATGTGTCTTAAAATAAAATAATCAAGTTTTCAACAAATGAATCTTTAATTGTGTTGATTGCGATCTGGAGTTCACAGAAGCTCTGCCTCCAAGAAAGGGGGGCTTCGGGGTGGAAAGACAAGTGTCTGAGAATCACCTGCAGCATCAGGTGCACTGAGCAGCTATGCAACATCAGCCAATGAAGCCAGCTCTCGGCTGATTTTCTCACCTGGAAAATGAGGACAATAATAATAATAATGTCTGTTTCGCAATGTTGTCATGTGGATTAAGTGAGATTAAATAATACACGTAAAGACGTTAGCACAATGGTAGGTACCTGTTAAGCATTCAATAAACATTATTACCCCTAAGATCCTGATGTCCTGACACACCGTGCCCCTCTCTCCTGCACACGTGCTCACAGATCTGGTTGATTAGTTGAGAACCACCGCCTTAGTTAATGACAATTTGAATAAATCACTTGGTTCTAGTGGCCCAGTTGCTAAGGACATTATTCTAAAGGCCTGAAAGGCAGGCCTCCTGGATTTTATCTCCCTTAACTCATTCCGTGACCTACAAATTGAAAGGAGGACAATAATTCAGATGTGGAAGGGGACTGGCGATCTCCCCTGATAAAAGGTATCCCCGCAGCCACATGGCAAGTTGTGCTGTTGTGATAAAGCGGGAGGCTGTTTGAAAATAATCAAAAATTCTCTCGGGAAGCCCAATTATATTTTTACATCAAGAATCAAAATGCTGGTGCTGCAGACTTCAGCCTATCATTCACAAACCTTTTATCCTGTAATTAAGCCAGATCTGCCGCTGGGCTAATTCTTCCCTGAATGACACCACCCTTTGAGCCAGCCCGTACGTCGGGAGAAGACTTCACTCTGATGATCTATTACACCAATACATCACCGCAGTGAGCTGCCTCCTTAATGATTTATCCATAACACATCATCAGAGTGAGGCACACTCATAATATATTGCTCAATAAGTCTGTGGTGGCCAACGGAGAAAGCCAGCAACAGCCGCCGAGTCTGTGCCCTGACATGGCTGGGGTCAGAGCAGGGCCCATGCTGGGTTCTCCTTTCCTAAACAAATGTTTTTATAGGCAGGAGGGCTCTCATGCCAACAGGCTTTTAAAACATGAAGAACCATGACCTTAAGAAAGTCCTATAAATCCAGAGCAGAAAGATTCCTCCATCGTGCGGTTTATCTTCTAAGCCAGCCATTTTTAAGCATTTTCTTTAAGCTCCTGCTTAGCAGAAGGCCAGGGCCACTGCTTCGTACAATCCCAAGGAGTGCCATTCACACTGTAGTCTGAGCAAATGGTGCCAGTTGTGCAGGGTGCAGCCTGCGTCACCCCACAGTTCAGCCCTATGGTTAAAATAATAGACCGTGGAATCAGAATGCCTCCTTGGAATCAAGGTTCTGGGAATAATCCTATTTCATGGTTTTGCAGTGAGACGGGAGAAAATGTACAGAGAGCACCTATTAGACAGTAAGCTCTCAGTCAGGGTTCGCCACTACTGATCGTTACCTTAATTTTGAGAGCCACAAAGCCTTTAGGTCAAAGGCGGGAGCAGAAGGGAGCTCGTATACAGTATGTGCTTCATTCTGTGGAAGCCTGTTGAATTTTTATGCATTTATATGTTACTTCATTCAATAGAAGGAGGGAGAGTGGATAAAACGATGCTTACAAAAGCACATACTAAGATACAAATAAATAGATGGGAACATTTGAGTAAAAGGGAAGAGAGAATAAACAAAATTTAAGCAAAAGTAATACACAAAAATGACTGCAAGAATCCATAAGGGCGTGAGCCCCAGGCATGCTCATGGACTCAGGAGTGCAAATCAGTCAAAACACTTGGAGAGCAACTGGGCATCATCACCCCAGAGAGCTAGGGGTGGGCTACCCCACATCCCTGCAGTCCCACTCCCCAGGGTATGCCCTGGCTCAGAGGAACTCCTTCCTGTATATGTGTTCAATGAATCATATGATAATGTTTCCTGAAACATCCTAAAGACAGCAAAAAGCCGGACACAACTTAAATTTCCACAATATCAGGAAAATAAATGTTTAATAAGGATAGTCAACTCTCAAATAGCACGTGTCCTGTACCATGAATACTTTTAATGTTTTACACCTATTAGATCCCTTAACCTTCTCATCAACTCTAAAGGTAGGGAATAACCTCTATTTAATAACTGGAGAAACCAAAGCACAGGAGATGAAGTCATTTTGCCCAAGGTCATAGAGCTAGGAAGAGGCCGAGCTGGAGTTTGAACCAAGACAGTCTGGCACCAGGGCTGTGCTCTTAAATCCTACATCTGCGGGATTTGGAAGGAGCTGCCCTGAGAGGACCCATTTCTTCTGTCAGTATCTGGGACATTTCCAGAGAGAACATGACTTCCTGAAGCAGGTGGGAGGCAAGCCGACCCTAGGTATGTTCTTGGGAATATGAGACAACATAACTCTGGACAGGACTCTCCTCGGATTCCTGGCCCTGGCTCTGGGACCAGAGGCAATGGACACTCCATCAAGGCCTGCTACAAGGTCAGAATAGGAAGGCCAGGGCCATAGCTACAGCCCTGGGATCTGAGGGAATCCACTGTTTAGTGATTCTTGGGATCGCTCTAACTTCTCAAAGAACCTTTGCTTTAAAGTACTTCAAAAAATAGGGCCAGGGATGTGGCTCAGTGTCAGAGGGTTTGTTTAATATATGCAAGGCCCTGTGTTCAATTCATGGCAGCAGCATGCGTGCATGTGTGTGTACACACACACACACACACACACACACACACACATATGCAAATACTTCAACAAAAAAATAAATACTTCAGAAATATACAGATATATAAATATTGATGAGAAAACAAAATAGTTACAACTACAGGCTAAACATATGGAAAATCATCATACTTTTCTCTCTACCTTTGAGTGTTCGTTCCCTTAATCAAATTTTTAAAGTGCAAAGATTTTGTTATTTTTATTTACTAAGTCTTGGAACATTCTTGTTCTCCCAATCTTTGCAGTGCTTCTTGGACTTGCAGACTCCCAAAAAACAAGCTCTTATAGCTAGACAATTTAATTTTTTTAATTGCTTTTATTTTTTAAATACATGACAGTGGAATGCATCACTATTCTCATTACACATACAGAACACAATTTTTCATATCTCTATTTATATATAAAGTATGTTCACAGCAGTTCATGTCTTCATTCATGTACTTTGGATAATGATGTCCATCACATTCCACCATCATTGCTAACCCCCTGCCCCCTCCTTTTTCCTCTCACACCTCTGCTCTATCTAGAATTCATCTATTCCTCCCATGCTCCCTCTCCCTACCCCACTATGAGTCAGTCACTTTAATCAGAGAAAACATTCACCATTTGTTGTTTTTATGGATTGGCTAACTTCACTTAGCATTATCTTCTCTAACTCCATCCATTTGCCTGCAAATGCCATGATTTTATTCTCTTTTATTGCTGAATAATAAATATTCCATTGTGTATAAATACCACATTTTTTTTATCTATTCATCTACTGAAGGGCATCTAGGTTGGCTCCACAGTTTAGCTATTGTGAATTGTGCTGCTATAAACATTGATGTGGCTGTGTCCCTATACTATGCTGTTTTTAAGTCCTTTGGGTATAGACCGAGGAGAGGGATAGCAGGTCAAATGGTTAGACAACCTAATTTTACAAGCAGCCAATAAAGTATAGCCAATTAGTGGATGAGCGGGGGCCTGGACCCTCATGCAACATCCCAGCTACTGCTTCATTTTGGATTAAAGGAGTTATTTTTAAATGTCAACGAGTAACAGTGGCACACCCAGTTCAGTTCCTTTTTTGGTTTTTGGCTGGTTTAAGGCAGACATTGCCCATGGGTCTTTGGGTTCTCATATAAGAAATCTGGTCAGGTGAAGTGGTGGACACCTGGAATCGGAGCTACTTGGGAGGCTGGGGCAGGAGGATTGCAAGCTGGAGGCCAAACTGGGCAATTTAGAGATACCTTGTCTCAACAAATAAAAAGGGCTGGGGATATATATCAGTGGTAGAGCACTCCTGGATTCAATCTCTGTACTACAAAAAAAAAAAAAAAAAAAAAAATTAAGAAATCTTGATTATACCCAGAAAGTTTTATTCTCTTCAACATAACTACCAAGTACATGCAAATCCTTTAGATCTTAAAATAACCCCTTTGGGGTTTGGCAATACATGTCAGCTAAACAATAAATTTGTCAACGATCTTTCATTAATATTAATTATAAATAGCCAATGGCTCAGAGGACCTAAGCCCTACAGATGAGATTTTCCTAAATTTGAACTTCGTAGAATTCACAGGTGTTCAAAGTGGTTCTTTTAAGAAGTCAGTCTAGCGACTTCATTAATAAATAGAGAAGAAATAAAACAGTTCCAGCCCTGAGAACATGCTGTGTTGGATTTTGGGTTGCTTAGCAGGCCAGGAATGACACTGCTGGAATGTCACAGGACAGGGGATCCTTCAGGCACCCTTTGCCTGCCTGGAACTCAGGTTAGCTGACCCCCTCCTGCTCATCTGGCCTTTGTCCCTCAGCCTCTTTCTCTTCTCTCACATCCTAAAGTAAGACAATTAGAATGGCACAGAGCTGCCAAAGACAAGCTTTACCTTCTTAGGATTTGAATTGGAGTTTTTCAGGGATTAAGCCGGCTGCCTCTTGCTCCAGCCTCAGGGAACCCATCGCTGAGAGATGTGGCCAGACTCACTGAGGGGAACCAGCCCTGGGCACTGAGTGTGAAGATGGAGATTCTGCCCATGCTATGTGAGATGGCCTGGGGCACCTGGCAGTAATGTCAAAGTAAGTCCATTGTCCCTGACATTGCATCCTTAGAGGGCTGGAAGCCTTGAGGAGCCAGAGGGATATCCATGCCAGGCAGGTTCAAGGCAGGAAGCCGGTCCTGAGGAAGGGGATGAGCTCCAGGAGGCTGAAGGAGGCCACGGGCAGCTGGGAGGATGGAGATGCAGCAGGGCTTTTGCCTCTCACAGCAGGAACCAGAGGAAGCTGGTGATAAAGCTCTGGATCTCCTATGGAGGCAATTAATATTCAAGAGATAACCCTGAGCATGCTGGGGTTTTAAATGGGGCACCCCAGAGAGAGTCTGAAGAGCAATAGGCCTTTCCTGCAGAATTCCTTAGTAGATAGAGACCTGAAAGCTGATGTTCTCACCACTGGGCCCTGGCTCACCCCACTGGTCCACCTCTCCCAGGCCTCCATCCTGCATCCTGTCCCATCACCATCAGCTCCATGGCATTTTCTTCTTCCTCACGTCTTTAGGTTTAGAAATCTTAGGAGTTCACAAAGCTCTGCTGCAGCCAGTATCTTGTGCCGGTTTGTACCCCAAAATATACTTGTGATGACACTATCATCCCCCTAATAAAGATGGGGAGCCATTCATTTGTTCATTTATTCACTAAGTAAATGAACTTCAAGAATCTTTTAGGTGCACCCTGGCATGATGGTTCATACCTGTCATCCCAGCGGCTTGGGAGGCTGAGGCAGGAAGATCAAGAGTTCAAAGCCAGCCTCAGCAACTTAGTGAGGCCCTAAACAACTTTGCGAACCCTGTCTCAAATTTTTTAAAATTATTTTTAAAAAGTGCTAGGGAGGAGGCTGGGGTTGTGGCTCAGCAGTAGAGCGCTCACTTAGCATGCATAAGGCCCAGAGTTCAATCCTCAGCACCACATAAAAATAAATAAATAAAATAAAGGTTTAAAAAAAAAAGTACTAGAGATGTGGTTCAGTGATTAAGCATCCCTGGGTTCAATCCCTAGTACCACCACCACCAAAAAAAAAAAAAAAAAAAGAAAGAAAGAAAAGAAAAAAAATCTATTTGCTTCTACATGCTGTGCTGGAACTGAATGACTAAGGCTCAGAATAACTGACTTGTTCAAAGTCACAGCAACACAGTACCAGCATCAGGAATCAAACCAAGCTCTTTCAACTAAGATTTACAGAAGAGGCCCGAACTCTCCCATTAAGTGGTAGGAACCACTTGAACCAGCCTAGCAAGTAAGGTCACCCCTCTAAATGATACCCATAGCTCTTGTGCTCCTATGGCCTAGCATCCCAGGTAACTGGTCAGAAGGTCCTACCACCCACCTGCAGGTCAACCAGGGTAAAATGGAGGAAGAAGGGTAGGAGATAATGGGAAGAATAAGAATACACCTTTCTGAGGCAAATATGAGACAAAAAGTTAAATGCTGTCCAGTGGTTGCCAGGGGCCAGAGGTGGGCTCTAGAGATCTTATTGGAATGCTAAAATGCTATAAAGCTAGTTATGTAGGTATTTACACAATGTAGTAAATGAATTAAAAAATTGTACATTTAGAAGGAGTGAATCTTATGGTATGTAAATTATATTTCAATAAAGCTGTTAAAAAAAATACAATAGACCTTTCTGGGCGTTCAGGCCTCACCCCCACCCTGCCTACCACTTCAGCCCTGGTATCCCATGGCCTCCTCATTCCCTTCATCAGCAGAATGATCAGAGGGGGTTCCAGAAATTCCTGCCTCAATTGCTGACCAGCTCGAGGCCCTCAGGCTAGACCCACTTTCCTCAGCTAGGCCTCTAGGTAGTGACCTTCCAGCTTTCCTCCATAATCTGGGGTGTAGGGTAGGGAGTGAAATAAAAAAAGGGTATACAAATATGGAGGGGGGAGAATTATAAGAAAGTAAAGGAAGGGTGAGGGAGTGCCACTAAGATATTGATGTCTACACATGTAATCTAAGAAATAACTAAGTAAAAGTAAAACCCACTAGTATTGGGTAAGTTCCAAAAGTAGACAAGTTCCTAAGATGTTTGATTTTCTCCTTTGTTCTTTTTGCTTTTCATCTTTTAAAACATTAATTAATTAATGTATTTATTTATTATTTGGTGCTAGAAGGAGATAGTAACTACTACAATGGGGGATTGAGAGAGTGGCTGGTGAAAGGGGACAAAGTGCCATTTTTGTTTCTCTCCATGTTAATCTAATGCCTGGTCCTCCCCCATGAAGCAGGATCACAGTTTCTGAGAGCCTTTGGGGCATGGAGAGCAAAGACTGACGACTGCCGAGAACTCAGTTCATGTTCTCATCTGATTCTTACAACTTGATGAGACAGATATTATTATTCCTATCTTAGATAAGCACATTGAGGCTCAGGTTTTTCACTAACTCCCCAATATCACAAGACAAAGCACTAATGAGGGTTTCTGTTCCTCCCAGGCCTGGTTTTTTTTCCGCTGCTCCTCACTGCACTGTTCTCTCCCATCATCCTCCACTGCAAATTCGCAGATGTGTCATTGACTGGAGGTTAGGAAACACTGCTCTGGGCAGAGTCTCCAGGGGCTCAGCACAGTTAGTTCCTTCCTCTCCTGCTCCTATTATGGTACAAGAGCAAGAGTACTGATACCACCTGCCCTCACCACACACACACCAGCAGGCCTTTGTCATTTGTCCTATGGCCTGTCCCCTCCATCTTACCCCATCTCAAAAACACCCCAGGACCTCAGCTTCCTAAATCTCAGCCAGAATGTTATTTTACAAGGACACTCGCCAACCTTGAAAGGCAAGGTACCCTGAGGCAAGGAAATAAAATACTAGTTGAACAGCAGGAGTACAGCGCCATCTAGTGGTGCTGGAGCTGGATGCTCCCAGGCGGTGACATTCTCAGACAATCAATACCTCATTATTAACCATAATCACAACCTGATGTTTACTTTTGGAGAAATGTTCAGCAGCAAGGGATGCACATGCACTTTTCTGCATGTTTCCAAGGCCTGCGATCCTAAATGCCACAAATGACTATTAAACAGTGTCCTGCCCGTGAGCAAACAGGAGGGAGCTGAGATTGATTATATATCTTTTTCATCTAAACTGCTCACCAAAAACAAAGCATCCATTGAAGCCACTGACCTTTCACTAACTGCTGGAAGGAAAATGCTTGATAAATAATAAATAGACCACTACTTGATGTTGCTTAGAATCATCTTTTAATTAAAAGAACTGAGCAATTAGAAGGTCAGGGGACTGATGTTTACTTAAGTTACAGTCCAGGAAAAGCGTCAATCAAGGGTAAAAAACTACACTCGAAATGTAGTTTCATTGTCAGCTAGCAATGAAACTCTCTTTATTCATGGAAGGAAGGTGGTGATGGTGGTGACATTTTTAGGGGACATAACACCTTGTTTCCTGTTTCCTTCGCCCTCCCCTAGCAACCTTCTCATTATTGTGCCACAGTAACCACCTGCCTGGTTCAGCATCTCCACACAAACTGCCTCAGTGCAGGACTCATTCAATCAGAGACCTGCCTGCCACACCGAGGGCCACCCTAGGAGTGACATGAATGCCATTTCCTGTCTTTTCCACAGGAGGGCAGGTGCCCTTCCTCTGCCAGCCAAGGTGACCTCAAGCAAGTTGCTCTGAACCTGCTCAGAGCCTTCATCTCACTGAGCAGTCAGAGGCTGGAAACACGACTCACCAAGCCAGAGCCAGTCTTCCACCTTTGGTTATTCTGGAATAGAGCTCGGAACACAGTAAAGGCCCCACTTCCCTGCCCCACCCTGACCTGACTCACCTTTCCTTGTTCCTAGCTCCACAGTGCTCTGTGCTCTGGATGCAACAGTGCCAATTCACTTTCACTTTTATGTCTTATGTCCCAGCCCGCATGGAATCAGCTGCCATCCCGGCTCTGAGTCAGGCAGCAGGCTTGGTATATAGCCTAGAGCTGAGGAGGATGCATGAGGCCCAAGGACTCCTGTGTGCCACATCTGGACCCTCAGGAGCAGAGGCGAGTACCAGTACTAACCTCAGGTACTTTTATCATCCTTCTTGAATTTGTTTCAAAACAGGAAATCTGCTGGATGCTTTTAAGGGGGCAAGTCATCATTTATTTAAAAAGAAAGGCATCATTTTAACAAAATCAAATTCTCTGGATGCAAAGAGTACAACACAAAGAAAACTAAACTACATGGGCTGGGGTTGTGGTTCAGTGGCAGAGTGCTTGCCTAGCACATGTGAGGCACTGGGTTCGATCTTCAACACCACATAAAAATAAATAAAGTTATCAAAAAAGAAAGAAAACTATAAAAAGGGCCTGGGGATGTGGCTCAGCAGTAATGTTTACCTGCATGCACAAGGCCCTAGGATCAAGCCCCAGTCCTGGAGGGAAATTTTTTCTTCTTTAATTGGGCTAGTTTTCTAAGGACCCCAAGCAAGAATCAGGTCTTCCCAACAAAAGCAAAGGCAGAACTCTGTACAACCCAGTGGATCCAGAACCACTTAAACAAGCCTTGGTATTGGGATGATGGAAGATGTAGGAGTCATTTTCTTTTGCTATTTTTCTCCTTCCTGTCCTTTAATTAAGAGCACTCACCTGGCCAGTCCCTATATCCTGTGTCTTTCCATCCTCCTTAGAGAGTTCAATCATTCTCCTTGCTCCAAACCTGACCCCCGTATGGGAATTTCCTCCCTGTCTCCAGACACCTGTCCCACAGCCCGTCTGTCACTTGGACACTGCTGCATTATCACCTCCAACTTAGCAGAACTGAAGCTCTCTTCCTGAAACTCAGATTCCTCTTCCCTGTCTATTAGTGACACTGCTAGATTTCTAATCATTTGGGTTTGTAACTTGGAATAGCTGTCTCCTCCTCGGCCTCCCTGCCCACTCCCCCAACTGCATTCTTTATCCCAACTGAACTCCTCCATGTGTCTGTCGAGGCCACCATGATCTGATCCCACCTTATCCATCAAACCCGTTTTCCACTACTCAAAATACTAATGAAAGCACCAGTTACACGTGATGGGTGAACTTCGTACCCCTTATCTCAACCCTCACAACACTAACTGGTCACCAACAAAGCAATCACTCTCCTTATTTCATAGGCTGAAGACTGACAGGGGCTACACCAGTAAAAACTGGATATCCACAAATACCCAGATTTTCTGACTTGTGCAAAATTCACTATAACCTGGATACACACTTCCTCTGCTTGGAGGAGGGTGTGTTCCTAAAAGACTGGCTGAGAATCTCTGCCCCTATTTATGCTCTTGATATGGAATGAAGGCCACAGTACATCAGGCAGGAGTAGAGATAGCAGACCAGGTCTACTAAGGGAAGTGCCTATGAGTGCCGTCTGTGTGGGAGTTCAACAGGGACTTGACATTGGATACAAACAAGAGAAGGTTCTGAGCAGACACCAACTGAAACGCCATTTAAGTTGCCCCCTGAAGACCTTGGTGGCAAGGAGAGTGCCTCTGGCAGAAGAGACAGTGCACACAGTTCATCCCCGCCCGCCCTTCCCGGCTTACATGCAGGACGCCTGGACTAGTGCAGGGCTGGTCTCTCGCCCAGGAGCCTCTGCAGTATATTTATATCATGATTCAAAAGGTTCTTGCTGTTCTCAAGTCACCCTTGTCTTCCCAACTTCATTTTCAGCTTTTTAAAGGCAAGAATGTCACGCTTCCATTCCCTTCAAGAACACTGTAGGGACCAGATAATGGCTTTTGCCCAAACTGTGGAAAAGGTTCTCAAAGCTTCATACCTTTCACACGCTTCCACCACTGAGACTCCACGGGAAGAAGGCAGTGTGTGACAGCAGCCTTCTTCCCCTCCAGAGGTTTGCTGCCAGTCAGTCTCTCACCCCTCTATAGGCCCAGGCCTGCCACATTGAGCCCATCTCATTTAACAAGATCAAAATGTGGGGTGAATGAGCATTCTCTTAAATTGCTGGTAAGGACAGAACTGAGCACAGTTTCTACGAGAGAGATTACAAAAATTGAAGATGGGCTTTTCCTTGACCACCGCACACTATACTATGCTGGCCCATTTCCAGCTCAGTAAAACAGAAACGATTATTCTCATCAATTGGGCACTGGCTAAATCACAAAACATCAGGGCAAAGGATATCTAAGACATATTAACTGCAAAAAATAACGTACAAAATAGTGTGCATAGTGACTCCATATATACACTCAAATATTTCTGCAAGGTCACACAAGGAAATGGTAGCCTGGGGTGAGGATGGGTGACTGAGCAATAGGGATGGGACTTTTTACCTTTAAATTCTATATCCTGATAATGTATAAGTTCTTAAAGAATTACATAACAACTTTTTTTTAAAAAAGTTTTCAGATGGGTGCAGTAGTGCACACCTGGAATCCCAGCAACTAGAGAGGCTGAGGCAGGAGGATTGCAAGTTCAAAGTCAGCCTCAGCAATGTAGTGACTACCCTAATCAACTTAGTGACACCCTGTCTCAAAATAAAATAAAATTTAAAAGGGTTGGGAATGTGGCTGAGTGGCTAAGCTCCTCTGAGTTCAATCAATCCCTGGTAGCAAAAGTCTTCATCATTGTGGTAAAGAAACTGCTTTTTCAAAAACCCCGAAACATGGGCTGGAGTTATATATAGCTCAGTGGTACAGTGCTTGGTTAACACATGTGAGGCACTGGGTTCAATCCTCAGAACCACATAAAAATAAATAAAATAAAGGTATGGTGTCCATCTACAACTTAAAAATAAAAGCAAAAAAAACAGAATCATGAGTTTTAGAGACATAGTATGACTTCCCCTACTCCCCCAAGTGTTACTACCTTGTTTACCTGCTTGTTAGATCCTCTTCCCAAGGTCTGGCCAGATATTCAGTACCCAACTGCTCAGTCTTTGAATGAATGAAATTTACTCCCCCATCTAAAAGTGAAGTATTCCTTAAACACAAGGAATTGTAAAACAGTGACAAATGTTGTGGGGTGAGGGGAACCCAGCTGAGAATTGCTTTTGCCTCATGGACTCAATGGCCTTCATGCACTGAGCACCCGTGAGAGGTGCTGTGAGAGGCAGACCCTCTTTCAGCCTACCAGAAGACCACACACAGAACAATCGGGGGAAATGCTACACTGGTTTTAAATCAAGAAATTTTGGAAGCAACTTATTCACAAATAACAGAGGAATGTTTCATTTATTTAGTAAAATCCAGGGAAATGAGAAAGTCAATTCATATGTCCAGCCAGTGAGGATGAGGGAGGGAAGATGTTCATGGAGTACATCTGAATTAGATGCCCCCCACCACCCAGGCGATCCAGTGATCTCCAGAGACACCATTTAAATTCAGTCTTGAGTTGGGTATAATCATTCATTCATTCACTCATTCAACAGACATTTTCCAAGCAGTCTACTATGTGCAGGCTTAAGCCAATTGTCTCCAACACACTTAATCCATGAAATTCAAGTTCTGACCTTTGTCTAAAGACAGGTCCTCACTCTCCCCCACAAAGCACAGGTCAGCTCAGACTCTTGAGCTGAAGTTAACAGTTTTACGGCAAAAAGTACCAAGATTATCTGCCAACAGAAACAGCTGTCAAGGGAGCACACTACGTGTGCAAGTAAAAACCTGAAGGATCCAGACAAGATTCATGTCAGAGAATCAAATGCAGCCAGCCACATGCTAACACACACCTCTGAGCAAACCTATTCAGAACAAGGCCCGTTCAAACAATCTTTATGAAGGTTTCTTCATGTTATTTACAAATTCAAAGTAAATTTACTTTATAAGCAGCCAGGGAATCCTTTATTTAGTAATGTCCTGAAAGTTCACAAAACTGCTTCTTTCAAACCATGATACTGAGCTTATAACAATCCGGAAAAAGGAACTAAGACAAGGCAAACACAGTGCCTTAGAGATCAAGAAACATTTACATAGTTCAACTGTTAAAAATAGCTCAGCACTCATCCAGTGAGCACAGCTGTCCGTCAGTGTTCACAGTACACCAGTCCTTCAGGGAGGGGAGAGACCTTTAGACTGCACTTCAGGTGTCTCCAAATTCGGGTCCTGGGCAACGTCTTTCTGAGGCTGGTTTCCTTCCAATGCAGTTTGAGGTGTGACACTTGCATGTTCAGATTTCCAGGAAATGTGACTACCTTCCTGCTGCTTAAAAGACCAGATATAAGTAATGCAGATGTTATCATTTCCACTCAATTAACTGGCTAGAGCCATATGACTAGACACATTCTGAAAAATTTAGCACTAACAAATTCTGTAATGACAAATAGTAAATATGATAAAAATCGATACAGAATCATAATTTCAAGAGTCCTAATAACAACTCACTTGTTCTAAATGGCAGTCATTACCACAAAATTCCAGTACATTCAATCTAACAGTATTTGCTCTTAAGTTTTAGAATATGAGCCAAGGTTGCAAAAAAGAAAACAAACAAACTCCCCTTTAATTTCTGTCAAATAGGAACAAAACCCATTTTAACACCAGCTTCTTTTTTTCAGTGCAGAGGGTAGAACCCCGGGTCTCACAAAGGTTGGTCAAGGGCTCCACCACTGAGCTACACCCCGAGCCTAACAGTAACAATCTTATAATAAAGTACTCACAGTCTTTGTTTCTCCTACTCGTCTTAAAATGACACCTTCTGCCAATAAAGCCTTCCCCGTTTCCACAAATAATTTCTCTTCATCTATTTCTCCAAGCTTCTGCAGCTCAATGTACTTCTCCACAAACCTGGAATCCCAAGCAACCACACCTGAGGTCTGTGTGCAGGGCACTCAAGATATGTGCTACACAGCACCAAGCACTACATCTTTTTCTGAAGTAAAGTTCAACAAAACTCCTCAGACTGATGACTAAATCCTTGTAGGGAGTAACTCACAGCTTGAAAATGGCTTACCGTTGACAGTTTGACTTGAAGTTTGGGTTGAACAGATCAAAAGCTTTTTGGCCAGACCCATAGGCAGAATAAAATTTCCTGGAAAATACGAACAATATGATATAAATCTCCAATTATAGATTGTGGACAGCAGGGCGGAAGGAATACAGAATAATTTCTAGGCCATGGGAAGTAAAGAGTTAATATCCCTCTCCCTTCTGCACCCCAATTTCCCAGTTCCTCTCTCAGGAAGCAACATGAACCAATTTCTTGCACATCCACCCAGAAATATCCCACACCAGCATCTATCATTCCCTGTCATAGTCACATTCCCAAAGAATGGGAGATTCTGCTCTATATCTTATTTTTTTTAATTGCAGTAAAGTTCACATAAAAATTTACTCAACTGAGCGACATTTAGTATAATCACTATGACCGCTTTCTAATTCCAAAACATTTTCATCATCCCCAAAAGAGACCCTGTAACCATTATGCAGTTACTCATTTCCCACTCCTAATGTCTTGTCTTATTAACAATTATCTCAAATCAGTACATACAGAATGTTTCCAGTTCTTTGCTGCTCTAGACAGTGCTACAAGAATTATCTGTATCTATAGTTCCTCCTGCACTGTGCACATAAGTCTGTGAATTAAATTTACACAAAAACGGTATTATTGGATCGAGATATATGCATTTGTAAATTAGCCTTCCAAACTGCCAAATGCTTTCCAAAGCAGCTGTACCAATTTACAGTCACACCAGTCGTATAGGAGTGCCTGTCTCCCTGTATCCAGACCAAGCTATTATATTCCAACTTTTTGATCTTTGCCAACTTAATAGCTGAGAAATCATACCTCACTCTAGTTGTTTGTTGCAGTAGGGAAGACTGAACCCTGGGCTCTGTACTTCCTAGGAAGCACTCCACCACACTACACCCTCCAGGCTTGCTCTTTCATTCCTTCTCTATTTTCTCTCTCTCTCTCTTTCTAGGCAGGGTCTTGTTAATTTACCCAGGCTGACCCCAAACTTATGATTCTCCTGCCTTAAACTCTCAAGTAGCAGGGATTATTAGGTTTTTTTGTTTGTTTATTTGTTTTTTAGTGATCTTTTCAAGTTTAAAGGCAAATTGAATTTCCTTTTCTGTGAACTATCTATGCTCTTTTCTATTTGGTGGTTGCCGTGGACTGAATGTTTGTGGCCCCTAAAATTCCTAGGATAAAACCCTAATTCCCAAGGTTTAATGATGGGACCATTGAGAGGTTATCAGGCCACGGGTACAACCCACATGACAGGATTAGTGCCCTTAGAGAAGAGGAGAGGGTTTGCTTCCTCACCCTGCTTGCCTCCATGTGACGACAGCAAGAGGGCCCTCTTCGAATTGGGAAGAGAAGAGGGGCCCTACCGGAACTCTGATCTCAGACTTTCTAATCTCCAAAACTATGAGTAATAAATTTCAGTTGTCTACAAGCCACCCAGGCCACAGAATTTCTTATAGCAACCCAAACTAAAATAGTGGTCTTTTGCTTACTGGTCTATGAGCAAACCCTGTCGTTACGTAAATAGAAAATTAGTCCTTTGTCATGTGTGCTACTAAATTTTTTCCCAGTTTCTTTGCTTGTCTTTTGATTCCACATTCTCCAATGACCTATCATCCAGTTCCAATGCCATCCATAGAGGCACAAATTATGTCAATGTATAAATGAAGCACAAAAGCATCCTGCACAAGTACATGCAATGGATCTAAGCAAAATCATAATAAAAAGTCTGATTCCCCCAAATATCTCATTCCTATCCTGAAAATTTCCACATACTTATTCTGCCACCTTAAGAAAATGCTGTGGAAAAAGAGTCCTCAAATAAAAGATGCCTGGATCTTGCCAGACATTGGTGGCACAGGTCTGTGACCCCAGCAAATCAGGAGGCTGCAGCAGAATCCCAAGTTCAATCCTTGCCACTTAGCAAGACCCTGCCACAAAATAAAATAAACAGGACTTAAAATGTAGCTTGTAATGAGGTGCCCCTGGATTCAATCCCTAGTACAAAAAAAGAAAGGAAAGAAAAGCCTAGATCCCAACTAAGTAAAGACTTTATCAATCCATTTTCTTGCACTCAGGAATAATGATTAAGAATAAAGGATGTGTATTAACTTCAATTAGGCACAATCACCAATCTCAACATTTAAAATAAACTGTAGGTTCAAAACTGACGTCAGTGTTTGAGGGGATGGGCTATGTCAGTAAATTCTCAGTGAGTGGTGCAGTGCAGATCTATGTCCGGGAAAGCTGAATGTGGCCACAGAAGTGGCTTCTGATCCACTATTCCAGAAGATGCTTCAGAGAGCTCACAAAACTCTGTTGGCTATTCTCCAAACAATTCTAATCTTGTTCCTTCACTCTTCCTCTTCAAGGATTTTCTTTTTTATTTACTTAGGTTATTTAGGTTTGAAGGGAAAGGAGAGGGAAGGAGGAATGGAGATTAATGAACAACACCTAATATGCACTTTGAAAGTAACTCTACTAGAGTGATTCTAATTAATCTATTATTTCATTCATTAATCTATTAATTTTTCATCTGGGCAAACTAATGAGCAACTTCCATGTCAAGTACTGGGCACTAATTACAAGGATAAATCAGATAGTAACTGGCCCATGGTAGTGCTTAATAAATGTGTATTGTTGCCAGGCACAGTAGCACATGCCTGTAATCCCAGCAGCATGGGAAGCTGAGATGGGAGGACCGCAAGTTCAAAGCCAGCCTCAGCCTGAGCGAAGCACTAAGTAACTCAGTGAGATCCTGATTCTAAATAAAATACGAAATAGGACTGGGGGTGTGGCTCAGTGGTTGAGTGCCCCTGAGTTCAATCCCTGGTAGCCCACCCCTCACCTCCCACAAAACAAACCTAAATGTGTATTGTTGGATAAAGATGGTACTTGGCATGCAGAACTATTAAAGACAGGCTTCAGACCCTCACAGGGTCAATATGAATAAAGTACTCAGAATATTCTGGAAGACACTAACATGGGGAGGCAGCAGAGAGCAATCTCTAAGAGTGTGACATCTGAATTGTTCTTTACTGAGAAAAAATAGAGGACTTTAAAGTCATTTGTAAGAAGGTTGATGACAAACAATTAACAAGTACGTGTTATTTAAGCTATTCAAGCTGCAGGGGGAAGGATACTCTAGCTTCATTTGCGTTTAGTTACTTAGGTTATTTAGGGTTTGGGGGGTTTTTAAGTTTATTTTTTTTAAGATACACACAATATCTTTATTTTATTTTATTTATTTTTAATTGGTGCTGAGGATCAAACCCAGTGCCTAACATGTGCAAGGCAAGCGCTCTGCCACTGAGTATAACCCCAACCCCAGGTATTTAGGTTTGAGGGGAAAGGAGAGGAAAGGAGAAATGGAGATTAAAGAACAAATATTTCTACTACTTTCAACACCTAATTTGCACTTTGAAAGTAACTCAGAAAAAGATAATTGAATTTACTGAAAAAGATCTTCCTAAACACTCTAAAACTAAGGGCAATGAGGCCAACAGAAAGAAAAAAAATGGTATATTTGAATACATAAAATATTCCAGTGCTCAGCACAATGTCTGGCACAATGGTTGGCACATAGAAAGCACCACAGAAAACATTCATGGAATAAAATAATCAATTTCTATACACTAAAAAAAGCATTATGGATAACAAATGTTTGCAATATTTATCTTTGATTCTATAAAGAACTCTAATTGAAAGCTGAGTGTGGTTGCATGCACCTATGGTACCAGCTACTTGGGAGGCTGAGGCAGGAGGATCCCTTGAGCCTAAGAGTTAGAGGCCAGTCTAGGCAACAAAGCAAGACCTCACCTCAAAAACAAAATTAAAATGATAAAAAAAAAAAAACTCTGATAAGTATTTACAATTATTGCTGGACATGGTAGATCATGACTATAATTCTAGCTACTCAGTAAGTTGAAAGAGAACAAGTTTGAAGCCAGCCTTAGCAAAAGAAGAATAAAATAAATAGACTAATAGTAATAATTATTACAACAGATTTTAAAAAAAGATATTTCAAACAAAAATATAATGGCAAATTAACACCAAAGTGGGGAAACTTACTAATCAAGGAAACAAATTAAAATCTCTAGACAGTATTTTAAAAATAATCTAGATCAGAAAAAAACTTTTAAAAATAATTATCAGTGCTGGCAGGTAGAAAGAAAAAACTCTCAGATACTACTAACTCTCCACCCTACAGAGTGAAAGTAGGACACCCTTTTTAAAACAAACTGGGTATTAGCAGCAAAAACTTTGAAATTTTCACAATGTTTGACCTAATCAACTCTAGTGGTAGAAACACACCTTAAGGAAACAATCAGTGTTATAAAGATATATATTAAAAAATACTGCTATTTATTATAGCTAATAATATATAAACACCATAAATATCCAACTCTAAGGAAATGTTTATAGAATATTCACAATAAGCTATGTTTTTGAAAATGTGTAATATAAGAAATCACTCACAATATTAAGTAAAAGGACACAATTTATTTGTATCACTTTACTGATTAAATATACAGACTCCACATACACAAAGAAAACACAAGGAAAGGGCTGGGGTTGTGGCTCAGTAGTAGAGAACTTGCCTAGCATGTGTGAGGCACTGGGTTCAGTTCTCAGCACTGCATATAAATAAATAAAGGTTCATTGACAACTAAAAAATATATTTAAAAAACACAAGGAAAGACCCAAATGTTCTTAATAACAACAATCATTTATTAAAGGTTTACTTTGTGTCAGGTAACGAACTAAAAAACTTTTATGCATTATCTTAATTCACCTTTTTACTCTAGAAGTACTATTATTATATTTTACTATATGGAAACTGAAGCTTACAGGGATAATTTACCCAGGCCACATAGCTGAGTCAAGTAACAGGGCTTGCCTTCAAATCACTGTCTCTAGATGGTGGGATTTTGGGTGACTTGTGCTTTCTTTTTTATGCTTCTCTTTTGTCTTTAAATTTTCCATAATAAGCATGTTTTTACTTTTTTATTAAAAAGGAAACAGAGGCCAAGTAAATAAAACATGTAAAAACTTTCTTTCAAATTTAGTGATGATTGTTTTAAATCCCTTGGACTTTTTTTTTAATACATATATTTTCAGTTGTAGATGGACATAATACCTTTATTTTATTTGTTTATTTTTATGTGGTGCCAAGATAGAACCCAGTGCCTCGCCAAGCACTCTACCACTAAGTCGCACCCCAGCCCCAATCCCTTGGACTTTTAAGCATCATTCTGAATGACTTCAAAGACCCCAACTACTAGATCCACAGACCACATATCCCCTATCTCCACTCCCGGAAAAGCAGACACAATGACCAACATGAGCTTGGAGTCAGAGATGTGATTCCCAGAGCTGCTGCCCTCCTGTATAACCACAGGAAGTTAACCTCCTTGACTCTCACAGTCCTCTTGGATAAAATGGAGATAAGAATACCCACCTTACAGGTATAGAGTGAGGCCTACAAGAAACTAATTGAAAAGAGTTTAGCTGTGTCTGGAGCACAGCAAATTGGCACAAAACAGGCCGCTACAACTGCAATTGATCTGTCAGTTGCTAGGCTCCACTTCTAAGAACTTCTGTTTCTTCTCACCATAGGGAAGGGAGGGCTGCTGATGCCCTAATTTGACTTTGATATACAAGATCACCTCCACAACTTATTTTCGTTACCAGACTGCTACCTAAATCCTCCCTTTTTAACTTCTGGTGTGTTCTGATCACCACATAGGCTGCACACTCACGCTCTTATCCGATCCTCGTGATACCAGATGTCCTGAATGGGAGCTTTGGCTTTGCCATATCGCAAGCGGGGTCTTTGGAAGACCGGCTCCCTCAACGGTGGGAAGGCCTCGTATACGTCATACCAGAGGGGCTTCTCCTTCAATACCCCAGCCCGAAGCAGATCCCGAGTCCTTAGGGAGGGAAGAGAATCAAGGTCAGTAGATTACAACAGCCAGCTAGAGACATTGATCAGTCTAGCAATGCCTGGAACACCAAAGGCACCAGGCAGTCCACAGCATGTAAGGTGGGAAGGACAAAGCAGCAGGTGTTCCCCACCTACAGGGAACTGCCATATACCACATCAACCCAGCAACACCCAGGGGTTAAATCCCTTTCGCGCGTCCCACCGGGTCCATCACGGAAAATGCAAGGACGGTACAGTCAGGCCCATCAGCCTGGATCTTCCTCCCTTCCTCTTCCTAGAGACCTCTACTGGGAAGGGAAGCAGTTTATAAAGTCAGTTAAAAATACTCCGAACCAGGAGACAGCATTAGAGCTTCCCCTTACTTAGACTTTCTGTCTTCTCGTGTAGGGACCTTGCCCTGCTCAAGCCCATGCAAGGACGGGGATGGCCCACCGAGACGCGTGCAGAGGTCCGCATCCTCTGCCCACGCCCGGCTGCAAGTACGCACCGCGAAAAGACGCTTCCTACGGTTTCCAGCCGGCTCCCAGCCATGACCCGAGCCTGGGAGAGAGTACGAGCGGCCACTACCGGAACCGGAAGCGGCGCCAGCGCCGGCGACGGCAGATACAGGGGACATAAGTTGCTGGCCGAAAAGAGGATCGAAAGCCTTCGCCACGGCCCCAACCGCGGGGCGGAGCCAGGCGGAAGCAAAAGACGGTCCGAAGCTGCGCGCTCGGGGCTCTCACCAGGTTCAGACAGGAGCACTCGATAGCGGAGCCAAAAAGAGAGGGAGCGAACCAAAGACGAGTAGAAGTAATAAATGAGCGATCCAGGGAGGGATTAAGTATGGTGTTTGCTTTACCTTTTCTGGCCTTCGGAGCCAGGTTTCCACCAGAAGTTCGGGCGCAGAGGGAATATGGTGGGGGAGAGTAGGAATGAGAAGCCCCCCAATGGAATAATAAAGAGACGAAATCACTAGCTCTAGGGCGGACTGAGCCCACTCTAGGTCAGAGGGACAGGCTACGCAGAAAGAAACCCAGTCTGGGACGGGCAGTCACTTTCCCAGGTTACTTAGACACCAGTCCTCATTCAGCGCACGCCACCTAAGCCTTCCTCCCTGCAGTGCTGCCCGCGTCCGCAGTAACCGGGATGCTGCTTGCACAGGTTGTGTCCTCCGCTGGAGGCGTCACCGGCTTGGAATCTGTCGGAACCTGAAAAGTGAAAGTGTCAAGCATAACACATTCTGGGAAGGAAACTCGAAAATCCGGGGGAACTAACTTCTCCGTGTTAAACTGTTAACAAATATGTGGTCGGGTGTGTAGCTCAGTTATCAGACTTCAGTACTCCCTAGAAATTAAAGCATACTTAATCTGCATGTTTGTACAAAAATCATCATTACGGTATTTTTGTAGTGGCAAAAAAAAAATGGAAAGTAGATGGAAAACTTTGGTTCATAAATTGTATGGATACTTATGCAGCTATTGAAATAAAAAAGCTAGATCCATATGTATTTATATTAATTCTTGTGGCTTATGATTAAATAAAAAAGGAAGTTGCAGAAACACGTGGGGTTTAGTGGGATTACAACCTGGTAGAGGAAAAAGAAAACATCCATCTGTGTGCTTGTGTTTATATGAGGAGAGAAACTCTGAGAGGACACAACCAGGCTGTGAACATTGGGTGTCTTGGAACAAAATTGGAAGAGGGGGATAGAGACTTTTTCCTTTAGGAATGTCTTAGAGTTTGACTTGTAAAGAGTTTGAATTTATGTGTGAACTTTTTAATCCAATGAATGTCTTGAATCACACAACTCTCTCTCTCTCTCTCTCTCCCATTATCTTTGTCAGCAAGAAAGACCAATAAGTCATCCCAAAGTCCTCCCACTCTAAGGGAGGCCCCTGAGGGGAAGGCAGAGACTTTTTGATGAGCAGTTACTACTTGGTTGTGTTATCTCACTGAATCCACAGTCCTACTCGCAAGGTAACTATTGTCATCCTCATTATAGATGAGAAGCAAGGCTGCGGAAGGTTAAGTAATCTGTATGATAAGCAACTGATAGAAGCAGGATCCAGGGCCTGGGCCCTTTCCAGGACCCCACGATGCTACTTAAACTATCTTAATTCTAGACACTGGAGAACTGAGGGGGGTTGAGCAAAACTGGCCCCAGAGTCAGGGGGTACAGTGACTAAGGGCTAGGTCCCAACTGAGAAGTGGACTTCACTGCTGCCTCGGGACCTGCAGAAAAAGCAAAGCTCTGGCCTCTGGGCCAATTGTGGAGGCTCCAGTCTCCTAATCCTAAGGAGGTCTAGGATATGTTGCTCTGGGGACAGCAAACATGCCCCTAGCTAAATATAGTTTTCCTGGGCCTCATAACTTTCTAATTCTGTCTAAGCCAGAGCTATCTGCCAGCCACTAGTACAAACACACTTCCCTTCTCCCACCAGAGCTTGACCCTGGAGGCTAGCAGAGAGAGTCTTTGCTGCTAAAGAATTAGAAGGGTTTATTTATTCCAAATTTGGGAAGGGGAGCCAAATACCCAAACCCTCAATGGGAGAGAAATTACAAAGCAGGAATTTTCTCTCTGAATTATCCTGGGGTGATCCCTTCCTCTTTTGAGTCTTTGAGGTTACCCTTTCCAGCTTCATATTTAATGCTTCTGCAACTCAGAGAGCAGAATATTGGTAGGCAGAATGGGGAGACCAGGGGCCTGTGGGAGCATGACTGACTGGAATCCCTCTGATTTGGTTCATAAACTGTATGGACACTTATGCAACTTATGCAATACTCTTGAAGGTGTACCCAAGAAATGTTCACACATAATGCAGTGGGAAGTTGTTGGGCAGCTGGGGACAGAAAAAAAAAATAGGCATTTGAATCTTTCTGTCTTCTTGAGTAGGGACCATAGTCTCTCAAGGCTGAAAAAAGCTGGGGCACATAATGAGTGCTGGTGTGAGCAATAGGCTGATGATATTCCATAGATTACCTGATTGTTTTATTTTATTTTATTTTTTTTTTTTGAGAAATGTTCCATTCTTCTCACAAGCATTTAAATGACTCTGTGCTGAGTCCTAGAGATATCAGCTGTCCAATAGGAGAGTTGAAGAGGCAGAGACATAATTGATAAGTGATGCACTGAATCACTTGTTGATTGTGTTAGGTTTTCCAGGGCTGCCATAACAAAGTATCACAGAGCAGGTGGCTAAAACAGCACTAATGCATTTTTCACAATTCCAGAGGCTAGAAATCCAAGATCAAGGTGTCAGGAAGACTGGTTTCTTCTGAAGCCTTGCTCCTTGCCTTGTAGATCTCCCTGTGTCTGTTCATGGTCTGTCTTCTGTGAGCAAAAATATATCCTATGGGGAACCAGTCATGTTGTATTAAGTTCCACTGGTATGATCCTACTTCAACTTAATTATCTTTTCAAAGACCATATTTCCATATACAATCACATTTTGAGGTATTGGGGGTTAGCCCTTCAAAATATGAATGGGAGGTTAACCCCTAACATTGATTGGCAAGTGTTTGTGCTGAGCAGCCCACATTTGTCCTCAAATCCACACCCACCCTCTGCCATTCTTCACCTTGCTCTATGCCAGAGGAGGCTGACTTCTATGATAGCATCCTCTAACCCCTTGCTGTTGGACTGGGGATGTAGCTCAGATACAGTGCTTTCCTAGCGCACATGAGGCCCTGGGTTCAATCCTCAGTGCTGCAAAAAAAGAAAAAGTGCTGATCCAACTGTTTGCTCCCTGCTTCCAGATGGACTCCAGTTGGTACTGCCAGTGGGAGGAGCTGGCAGAGGGCTGGAAAGGTAGGAGGAGGATGCAGTCAGCCTATATTCCCCTGGCTCCCTCCCTGCACTGTCCAGGAACATAAAGTCTCAGCCCCTGTGGGCAGTTCTTTATGCAGAGCTCTCTCACATCAGGTGCAGCTCATGCACTGTGCCCTCCATCATTAGCCATGGGGTCTCAGCCATCTCTCCCTTCTGGCTTCCCACATCTTTGTAAATAGCGCCCTATTTAAGTAGTGCATGCTAATTTATCAAACAAAAAGAAAAGCATCCCCAATAGTGGAAAACCTTTGAGAAGTCAAAATTCCAGCATATTGAGGAAATCTTGGATACTGGTACTCACCTATCGTAGAGAGCTAGGATCCGGGAGCAATTAACTCATTGCTTTAAAAGGGAGGAAGCAATAGTATATACGTAATACATAGTGTAAAATTATGGGTCTGATTACAGGTCTGCTGAGTCCCGGGACAAAGAGGGTGAAAGAGGTAGAAGTGCCTTTTCTTTAGATATAGATATAGATATAGATATAGATATAGATATAGATATAGATATAGATGGACAGCATGCCTTTATTCTTTATTTATTTTTTTATGTGGTGCTGAGGATGGAACCCAGTGTCTCACATGTGCTAGGCAAGTGCTCTGCCACTGAGCTACAGCCCCAGTCCAGAAGTGCCTTCTCTTTTCTCCAAGCTGTTGAGCTCTGCTCCCTCTCCTGGATGAGCACTCCCTGTGGGACACTCACTTCTACAGCCCTCTACATATTCAGCCAAGCTGCATGAGTGCCCTGACCTGCTACCTCCTTCCCTAGGCTTCATTCCCCCACAACTCTGTTTCTTGTCTGAGTCTGTCTAACTGAGTCTCTTTGAAAATGCAAACTAGGGCCTTTATCTCTGCCTGCCTTAACCCAGCCTGCTGGTTGGCCTGGAGCTGGCTCTTAGAGTTGCCCATTGAACAGCAGGGATGCATCAAGCCAAGTTAGGACCAATGAGGATGCAATGATCCCAACTCTGACTTGGTGCCTGCCCACAGCTGGCTCACCCTCTTAGGTCCAGTTTTCCTTTAAGGGCTTCCCCAGATGCACTGCCAGAGAGAAAGCTGTGGTTGGGTGGAAATAGTCACCCACCCCACCTTGCACTGGATATCAAGGTCTGGGTCTTCTTCACTTCTCCCTGTCCTCTGTGCCTCACTGATGGATCTTTTTGACAATCCTCTAGGCCTCGGCCTTGTCGTCTGTAAAATGGAGATAATCATAGCACTCACATCTCTGAGCCTCAGAGAAAAGAAAGCCTTATTACAAGAAGACAGTGGGTTAACACCTGCAAAGTGCTTAGAACAGTGCCTGGTGTCTAATAACAGCTCAATAAATACAAGGGATGATAACAATTCTGACTATGAGCAATAGTGTCCTACAGTTAAATCCCATCTAACAGTTTGCAAGGTATTTTCACATGGATGCTCACTCTTTTCTTCACCAAACAGGGGCTTGCCTCCAAGGAGAATTCAGTTGAGAGCTCAACACTTTAAGTCAACACGTGCCCTGTAAGGTCTGTATCACCTTGGCTCCTTTCTGTATCCAAGGAGCCAGCTGGGCATGGAGCAACCATCTGACCTTTTACTGTTAGAATTAAAAGTCAATTAGAATCACTCTGTGGTCTTTTGCATCCCACTAAGGATGAAACCCTCTAAGACAGATAATTTGGGGATGCTGCGGACCCTTTTTTTTTCCTGCAGAAGTTAGATCTTTAGGGTGCATGTGAGCCCTCTTGATATCTTGAGAAACACAGAGTCTGATTCAGTAGGTATGGAGTGAGGCCTGGAACTCATTTCTAACAAGCATCCAGGTTGACACCAGTGCTGCTAGTCTGCAGTAAGGATACCAACTCACCTAAGTTTGCATTGAAAGTTTTAAGAGACTTTTTTTCATTTTAGCATTGAAAGTTGTGCAACTGGACCACACTAGGTAGGCTGCTTACACCGAGTCTATAGTGAGCTTCACAACTACTCACTCCAGATTCCCTGGAATAATCCTCTTGACATGACAGTGACTCTTAAGAGTTGAGGTGTAGCTCAATGGTATAGCACTTACCTGGTATGCCCGAGGACCTGAGTTTGGTCCCCAGAGCCATTAAGGAAAACAATAAGGTAAATAAAAAGTATTTTTAAAAAAGAATAGCAATGCTTTACTACCTAAAAATGATAGCCAACTCCAGGCTTCAGCCTTCCTGCCAGGGTAGACACTGGTTTTGTGGGGCCTAAATAATATTAGTCTTATTTAACCTCTTAAGTTTAAACAAATCTTTGTTTTGCAAATTTTACAAAACATGACCATGTGAACAAATTCCATTCTGTTTGGCCTAAGGCTAAAGGGGTGCTCACATCTTCCTTCTGGAAAAATGGTTTTCTTTCATTGGCTAGTGACTGCCATTTCTGCAAAGTGACCTCCAGGTGGCAGTAGATTTACACAGCCGCTTTTAATCCCCACAGTCTCCAGAAATTTCCATCGTCCCCCAGCTGGCCCAGCCTGTTAATCCAACAAATTAATCTATGCTGTGATAATGGGCATAAGGAGTTCATGTGCTTCTCTCTCAATAGCATATTTTCCATTTAGTGGAAATGCTAAGAGATTGTTTTTCAAACCAGATAAAGAATGCTAATGGGGGAGTTCCAGGCACACTGTTGGATCACAGATCACTGTGGAGCTGTTTTTGAGCAGATGGATCCTTTTTCTGCTCCACAAATTGAATCCATGCCGGGCTTCTGGGTCTTATCACCTGCTCCCCACTTACCCGCAACATACAGCATAGTATTTGAACATCAATTTTGGAACTCAACTGCCTGGGTTCAAATCCAGGTACTAGAACTTACTGAAGATAGATGTTGAACTTGAACAGGACTTAAACATCTCTGAGCCTCAGTTGCCTGACTTAGGTGTATGAAAGGTAATACTGATTTAATATAATTGTTGTGGATATTATGTAAAAAAAAAATAATAATGCATGTGAAACCCCCAAAGGATGATTGGCATGCCACAAACTCTCGCTAAATTATTATCTTCATCATCCCATACCTTGCCTGCCTCCTTTTTCTTCACACCAAATTCTCCTGTTTTTTCTCTAATCCTATCCCGTACTCCCAAATAAGGTGCTTCTAGAGAAACAAGGGAGGATTAAGACCCCAGCATTGTAATAGCCAGGCCAGTTCTTCTGGGCGTAGTGTTTTCCAGACCCATGATCTCCTTGGGGCTGAATCCTGGGGACACCAAAACCTATAAAGGACCAGCCTGCAGAGAACTTGGCTCAGAATTTTTGCAGAAGGTAAACACCTTGTGGCTACCAGGAGCCCAGTAATTGCAGATGCATGTAGGGTGCAAAGGCAGGTGATAGGCAGTCATCTGGCCTAGACTGTCTACTCCTGCATCCTATTCCACACCTTTGAACCTAGTAATCTCTTTTTCCTTCTCTCCATCTGTGTGGTTACCATTACCTTCAGTCTCATCTACGGTAACAGGCAAAATGGCATATGGTCCTCAAACTTTTCAATCACCTGAGATTTTACAACTGGATTCTCAGGCTAAATCCCAAATCAATTGGATCAAGAACTCTGGGGATGCAACCAGTGCATCCAAATGATTGTACTGTGCATAGAGGTCATCTGAAGAGTTGTTCAAATGCACATTCTGGTTCAATAGGTCTGGGACAGAGTCAGAGATTCTGTCTCTCACAAGCTTCCAGGTAATACTGCTGCTGCTGGACCACAAACCAAATATGAGTAGCCAAGTTGTGGAACTGTAGTTCTCAGAATTGTTCATGTATCAGAATCATCGGGAGGACTCGTTACACTGCACCCAAGTTGCAGGTTCAGCAGATGTGGAGAAGGCCTGATAATAAGTGGTTTTTTGTTTTGTTTTTTTGAGGTAGAGATTGAACCCAGGGGTGCTCTACCACTCACTACACACTCAGCTCTTTTTTCTTTCTTTCTTTTATCTCCCCACCCCCATTTTGAAACAAGGTCTCACTAAATTAGCTGAAGCTGCAGTTGAATTTGTGACCCTTCTGTCTCAGCCTTTTGAGTAGCTAGGATTATAGACATGCACCACCACAACCAGTGATTAACACACTCCCAGATGATGCTACACTTTGAGCAACAGAGGAATAGAAGGTGCTACACAAGCTCTGGCAAAAAAAAAAAAAACTTAAATTAAAAAAAAATAAAAAGGGTTAGAGGCATAGGTCAGTGGTAGAGCACTACTGGGTTCAATCCCTAATACCACAAAACACACACACTCCCTATCAGCTTTGGGATCAATCAAGCAAGCCCTTGGTCTCCTTTTCTGGCCTAATGCAGTACTAGCTCTGTAATCGTAAAGGAGTTACTTAAGCTTTCTAAAATGTTATTTCAACATCTGTAGCTGTTTGGGGCAAGCTCAATTGGGCTAATATAAACACCTAACAGAAGGGCTGGTCTTTCAGTCCTCAGATTTGAATTTCCTGGGGGAATTTATTTTAAAAAAAAATGAATTTAAAATAATCCCAAGTCATTGATTTAACTGCTCTGGGGTACTGAGCATTGGAATTTTTTAAAAAGCATTATATGTGGCCAGTACTAGGACTGGCCTAGTACTGCAGCCTAATCTGCTTTGGTGTTCATAAGGATCATGGCTGGGCTCCAGGCCCCTGGTATTTCTGACTCAGTAGGTCTGGAATTAGACTGAGATTTGGCATTTCTAACAAGATTCCAGGTGGTTCTGGGATATGCTCCGGGTATTACACTAGTCCATGGCAATCAGCAAACAATGTGCAAAATTAGATTGTCAGAGAATCTTGTTTTGCTTACGACACAACACAGGCAGCACCACCAGTTGTCCCAGGTATGCCATTATTCAAGCCCACCTTGCATAGTGGGTCTGATGGGGGTGCAGACAGATGCTCATGGGGAACTTCTTTGTAGGAAGGGCAGGAGGAACAGTTGTTTGTCCTGGAACATGGCATCATGAGAAAGAGGAACCACATTGGCCCAGGTGACCCAGAACTTGGGAACAAGATGTGTGCGTGGAAGTTACAAAGAGGCCTTTGGCTCAACACAAGGAGGCATTTTTAACCTTGAGAACTGCCCTGTCTGAAAATGGCATCAGCTTCCTCTTTTGGCAACCAGGTTTCCTGTCCCTGTGTGGGAGGTATTCCAGCTGAGCTGGGGAGCTGGGGTAAGCTGGAGATGCATAAACTGGAAGGCCCCTGCATTCCTTTTTAAGTCTGAGATTGCGCTCCAGTCTGCGTCTCTGTTAATCCACAAACTTTCTATTTAGGAAGGTGACCCTCCGGGAGCTTTCCCAACAGACTAGCTTTCCCCATGGTGTTTCTGCCACTTATCAGCAAGCGGTTTGCTTTCCCAGGGGAAACCCGAAGGCTACAACGCTGGATAGAGCGGGCAGCAGGTGTCACCTCCTAAGCACTGTGGGGAAAGTGCTGGAGCCCTTTGGGCCCTAGATAATGGGGTTAATGGGGGCAGGTGAAGCAGGTGGGCTGCAGAAGCGACACAGATCTCCAGAGGCCAACCCCTGTCCCCAAGGGAGAAGAGCGGGTAAGGGCGGGGGAGGGTCCAGCCCACGCAGCTGGCCACATCAGAGCACCAAGAGAACACCAAGTCTTTATTACAGGAATTCCTATGAAACCGCTCCAAGAAAAAAAACCCACACATAGGAGGAGAAAAAAAACCCAACAAAGCAACACACACACACACACACACACACACACACGCAACACACACACACACACACACACACACACACACACACACACACACACGGAGTTGCGGCTTCCTTGCGTGCACTTGGCCCCCGCGTGGGGAGGGGTCAGGGTCACAACCCAGACCTCTTCCTCGGTCGCTCAGGGTCAGACCCATCTGGGCATCCCGCTGACAGCAGGCGGACTGCGGAGGGTTGCTCTTCCTCCCCAATAGAGGGCGGGCGGCCCCAGGCCAGGGCCCCTGGCACCGTGCGCTGCTTCCAAACTTGGTCACCCTCCGCGCGCGGTGCTGGCTGTTCTCGGGAGCTAGGGAAGCTCCGCGCCAGGAGTCGCGTAGGGGGCAGGCAGGACGAGGAGCTATCAGGCCCTCGCCATGCACACACTGTCTCTCGGCCCCTGGATGCCACCAGGGCCCAGCCAAAGATCGAAGCTCATTCCCAAACTTCCAAACCCGCGTCCCTCCTCCAATAACAGATGGCAACTCTGAAGTTCTAAGAGTCTCATGCCTGCCCAGGCTTCCCAGCTCTCCGGAAAGGTCAGCGCGTTCCCATGTCCAGGGAGGGGCCGAAGAGACTCACGGCCTCTTTCCCCTTGGCAGTGGTTGGTGCCGGTTAAGCATTCGTAGAATCGGAGTTTCCTTCTTAGATCACCTTCTGGACTTTAGCAAAGGGCACCCCGTGAGCCCTTCAGTCCTATAAGCTCCCACCCAGGCTGGCAGCCTCTTTGCCAACTTCATCCCTGCACATTGTCAAAGGGGGTTCACTCCTGACCACCCCCTCTCACCACTGCCACCCACCGTAAGAGTCCAGCTGGGAAGGCAGGGTCCCAGGGAGCCACCACTGTGGTGTGTGACTCCAGACTGGCTTTTATCTTCTGCCAAACTAAAGACTCTGCCCACCAAGAGTCCTCCAGCTCCGGGGGGAACCACCCTCCCCATCCCTGCTGGGTGAAGACAAGGCTGCGGGGTGGGGAGGTGGGGGTGGAGGTGGGGACCCTGCCAGCCCTCAACAGAAGCAGCTTGATGAGCCAGGCCTGGGCAGGTGACAGATTCCTCCTTGTGGTGACCCAGCACTCCTCAGACGGTGCCTGAGTGACTGTCCAGGGCTCTCCTACACCAAACTCTGTACAACAGTTGTGTAGAGGATCAGGAAAAGGATGGGATGCAGGAGACCTTGGGAAGAAAGGGCATGAGTGCCCAAAGGGAGCAGGGGATGGAGGTAAACCAGCAGCCCATGGCCTGGCAGGAGAAATGGGGAAGAGAGAGAGGCAGAAGCTCTACCTGCAGGCCAGAGAGCCTCTGGTAGGATTATCCTGCCCTTTCCCAAACTCCAACCTAGGCCACCTGCTGCGATTTTTTTTTTAAGGAAAGGTTGGTTCCTGCATTCCCCATTGCCCAGAGAAAAGCCTGGCCACAAAAGGGTCTGTGACCAGCTGCTGGCTTAAGGGGCCCCAGGTCCCTCCTCCAATAACAGATGGCAACTCCGAAGTTCTAAGTCCCATGAAAAGTGGCAGTGGCTGGGCTGGACTGTGGCCGGAGAACCACTGGGCCTCAGTATGCAAGCACCATCTGTCCGGCTGCAGCTGGGCCCTTCAGCTGGGTGCCGGTGTTGCTCTCGCTGTCCCCACCGGGTCAGAGCATCTCTGGCAAGGAGGAGCTGCTGGCATCTGGCAGGGAAAAAGGATGGATAGAGTCTCTTTCAAAGACGCCCCCTGGTCTTTCTTGGTCTCTAGTTCCTGAGGAGTGAGTCTGGGGTAGAAACAACCAAACACAGCAGCTCCTTTCTTTCTCCAGGGCCTCTGGATCGACCTGGAACTCTGCCTGGGGTCATTCCCGCACCCAAATTCCTAGAAATTGCACAACTGTAGCTAGTGATTGGGTGGAAATATGGGACAGGGAGGACAGAGCTGTATGGGAAAGGCTCAGAGGTAGGAAACTGTCTGACTCATTTTGTGATACACTGGTAGCTCGGGTGAGCTAGACCATAGGGTCCTGGAGGGGCAGAAATGTAAACTGGGGTCAGAATTTGGTGGGCCCCAGACATTGGGCTGAGGAGGTCATCCGACTGTGCCCAGAAGATCCACTCAAAGGCAAGGGAGAAATGGAACCAAAGGGATTTTTGGTGATGGGATGAAGAGAGGTGGAGCAGCAAAGAGACCAGGGCTGCTAAGTAGATGATGTGTCTAGCAGAGCAGTGATGGGAGGAACGGGGAAGAGAAATGGGATGGCCAAGTCAGGAGGAGAGACTCTGGCTTTCAGAGAGTTGACATCCAGGGCTGGAAAGATAATCAAGGGTGCAGCTGAGGATACAGAGCAGATCTGGAGGAGTAACTGTGCTGGAGATTCCGATTTTGAAGCCAACTGCACACAAGTATTGCTGATGCTGTAAAAGAGGACGGTGGTGCTGCCAGAGAGTGGGGAGGGAGAAGGCTGAAGAGGGTCAAGGACAGAGCAACAAGTGGGTATTTAGGGAGTGGGAGGAGCAACAGAAGCCTGGCAGGGAGGAATGAGAGCCAGGGCTCCCCAGGGTTACCAGAGCCCAGGGAAGGTTTCAGGAAGGACTGTGGGCACATAGTGTAGATGTGGGCACACAGTGTAGATGTGTGCACACCAGAAGAATGCAGGACAGGATGGGGAAAGGGTGTAGGGGGCAGAAGTAAATGGATGCAGGGCGAGGGGCTGAAAGAGGGGCAGATGTGCTCAAGTCCTGCAGGAGGGGTCTGCATTCTCTGTTCATTCCCAGAGAGGCGCACAGGGAGACAGGAAAAACAGTCTGGGATCAGTGGCGGCAGCCACCACATACCCCAGATCATCCAACCCAAGCAGGGGACTGGACATAGTTAGGGCAGAGGGGGGTGGCACCTAGATTTTCTTCAACTGTCTTCTCAGTGTGCCACGTGTGTCCTGGTCTATCTTCTCAACTGGGCTAGAAACTATTCGAGGTCAAAAGCTGATTTTGTTTTCCTAGCATCTGTCAAAGGCAGGTATGATTACCTTTTGTCAAATGAACAAAGAGCTAAATAAAAGAAATGCAAAAGACGGGTTTGTATGCAGAAGCCCATATCCCCTGCCACCACACGAGGGAAGAGACCCAGGATCTGCACTACCCAGCTACTTGAACCCAGCACCTCTGGACCCCTGGGAAGACAGGGGGTGTGGGGTGTGGTGGGTTCTGCCCTTGGGCAATCCCAGGCGGCTGTGGCTCCAGGACTTACCTCTTACTGTCCTTCTCTCACGGCTTCTTCCACCTTGGGCACCTCCTGCCGCTTTCCCCGGAAGTCTTCATCTAAAATGCAGAGGGACTGCCTCATCGTCCACCCTGCAGGCCTCACTCAGGATGTCCCCAGGATGCACAAGAGAGCGACCCTGACTCATTCTGCCCCCTGTCTGATGGGACCCGTGCTAATTCCCGGGTGGTCAGTGCTTGGGTCTGATGAAAGAGGCAACAGGACACCCGGGGGTTGGTCTGACTCATCACTGAGCTCAGACCTTGGACAAGTTCTTTCCTCTTCTTTGGGCCTCACTTTCCTTATCCATAAAATGGGATGGGGAAGTTGGACTATCTAGATGACCTCCAAGGTCCTCTAGTCCTTCTTTCTAAGGCCCAATGGCATGGGGTTCAGCTATGTGCAGCCTGGTAGGGTCTGAGTCAGGGTCCTCTGGCCCCTGTGGCATTTGGAAGGGACTTAGTGAAAGCTGAAAAGTCTGTGGGCCCTCAGACTAAAGCTGCCTAGTGCTCAGTTCTTCATGTGGGCAGTCCTGTCTGTTCCCTCACACTCTGGAAATACTGCCCAGAATATTCCAGTGCCTGGTGCTTTGTGCTATAGGTAGAGGGGCTGAATCCCCTTTCAGGGACTGTAACAAGGGGCAGGCATTGTGCACCACCCTTCTTTGGATCACCTGCCCACCAACTTTTGATGTGTCTGTCCCCTGGTTGGGTACCCCCTCCCTGACATGGAACACCCAGGCTCCTCTTGTAGGGTCACCCAGCACAGGCAAGACAGAGCTTAAGGGTCCCCTCCCTGCCTCACCACAAGCATGGCCCTCCACGTCTTCCAGAAGATTAGCTGTTGATGCAGCAGCCCCCAGCCTGTCCAGCTGTTCAGGAACACAGTCCCAGAGATGACAAGTACTGCCACACCCCATCCCATCCCCAAACCCCAGAGGCTTATACCTATCTCTTCTACCCCACAACACCCCAATACTGCTAGTTCCTTTCTTGGGCGTCAGCTGAGCAACCAGGCCCCAACCCTCTCATTTTGTTCCCATCTCTGGGAACAGGAGAGCAACTTTCTCTGCTCCCCTTTTGCTGTTTAGCTTTTAATATCCTGGGCCCTGTTTCACAAGAAAGGATGGGAGTTTAGGTAAAAATGTGGAAAAAAATTTTTCTTTTCCCCTAGTACTAGGGATTGAACCTAGGGACACTTTACCACTATGCTACCTCCCTGCTCCTTTTAGACAAGGTCTATGTTAAGTTGCCCAGACTGAGCTTGAACTTGTGATCCTCCTGACTCAGCTTCCCAATTCATTGGGATTGCAGGTATGCGCCATCATGCCTGGCTTGAATTACTTAATTTCTACTCAAGGAACCAAAAGTGAGAAGGCAACTAAGATGAGGACACAGGAGGACTGTGGACCAGTTCAACTAGAGAAATTAGGAAAAGGTTTGCTCATTTCAAATGAACTCAGTGATTCAATTTTTCTCCCAAGGAGAACTTTCCACAGAGGGAAGCCCAAAGCCACTCCCCCACTCCCCACGTCTGGCCCCTGGTGTTCCAAGTGATGGGCAGCCAGCTGGCGGCCTGGCTCGCAGAGCTAAAGGGAGGCTACAAAGCCAGGGCCCACTCCTGGGGAGGGCAGAGCCTGGGGGAGTCCAGCTGGGGTCTCAATCAGGGCCTTTGGCATCCACCACACCACCCAGAGCCAGGCTGGAAGGATACGATGGATGCTTCGGCAAGTGCTTCCTCTTGGACTTCCTCATTTTGGTCTTCTCGGAGAAGGCCCGGGCCAGTTCAAACAGCTTCCTCCGGGTGGCTGAGGCAGAGAGACCTGTGAGCTGTTTTTTTCTCTTGGCATCCAGACCACCATATGGTCTCCCCCCAGGCCTGGGGGAGGCCAGGCAACACCAGCCCCCCCCCCCCCCCCCCCCCCCCCCCCCCCCGGGTGGAAGCTGGAGAGAGGGAGGTGACAAGAATCCCAGACAGGAATGCCACCTCAGGAGCAAGGCTGCCATCCCAGGTCTGCCTGCAGGGGCAGCACAGGCCACCAAGAAACAGGCCCGGGCCAGCCAGCAGTCCAAGATCCGGGTATTCTTGCCCTGGCTTTGACAGACAGCCACGCATCTTGGCTTTCTTTTCTGCCCGCGGCCCCTGCGCCTGCCTTTCCACCCTCCCCTAGCCATCACCAGAGTCGGTCCTGGAATTTCCATGACTAATCCGAGATTTTCCTTGAAACAGAGTCTGAAAGAATCTTCATTCACACTGGATGTGGGTCTGTATGGTGGGGAGGTGAGGGACATGGGGACATTCAAGATTGGCAGGACTTTGCGGAACAAGGTCTGAAGGCCTCCCACTGCCACAGAAAGTGGGCTTAGGAAGGGCCTCCCGTGCCCTGCACCCCCATCAGACCCAACCAAGTGGCCGCAAGCCACAGAGAATGTGAACAGTGACACTGGGTGAGGGGATGCGCAGCACATTATTTTTCTGCAGACAGCTGGCTCAAGAGGATTTAAACTTAATTTGTCTCTAGACTCAGCTGTAGAGGGAAGTGAGGTAGGAAGGCTGAGAGAGCCAGGCTGCGATTAAAATGTCACTTCAGTTCACCAAGAGTCAGCAGCACTAAAAATTCTGGTGGGGGCTCCTTCCCTCCCATTAGGCCACAGGGCCTGCCTCCAAAGAGCTGGAGATGGGAGGGGACGTGGGCTAGACTCACATTTTCCCATGTGCTTCAACTTGTCCCTGAATAAGGCATCTTCAGACACAGCAGGGTTGGCATCACTGGTTCCTGGAAGGAGGAGACATGCTGAGGGATGGGCCCCCTTGGGTTTCTCAGGTCCCACTGGAGAGGGAGAGCAAGCTGCTACCAAGGCCCTGCAGCTGTGGGTCAGGGCTATCGCAGCCCTATCCTTCCATTTTAGCAATGATTCAGGTTTCTTCCTTACCAGGAGGGAGTTTAAAGCAAGGAGGATTTGGGGGGTTCTCCTTTCTCCTTGTAAGCCGTGTTTTTCTCCTCTGTGAAAATGGGGGTACTCATGGTCTGCTGTATGTATGGAGAGCCAGATGAAACAGGGTCCTGACTATCCACTTCTCTGACAAATTACATACTGTGAAGTCATGTTGGAAGTTTGAAATGAGCAGTGGGGGATGTTTACACTATGGGCGTCACCCAGCATTGCAAACTGGGCTGCCACTGCACACATTCAGCAGCTAACTGGGGGACTGCCTGAATTCTGACTTGGGTATGAGTCAAAGGAGGAAGAGCACAGCCCAGAGTGCCTGGGGAGATTCCTTTTGTCCTTCCAGAGTCAGCCTCTCCAGGACTCTCTCCCAGACACTTAGCAGGAATGTGAATAGGGTTTGGCCAAGTTGGGAACTCAGCTACCCCTCAGAGATGCCCACTCACTCAGGTACCACTTGGGTCTCCCACAGTCCTTCTAAGCCACTGTTCTCCATCCTGCAACCTGGCTAATCCCAAGTCACCTTGCCTGCTAAGTCCCCTTTGAATCATTCTGATCCATCTCAGCAGCTCTGGTTTCTCTAGTTAATTCGGGATCAAGGACAAGAGGCTCCGTGAAAACTCCCAGATGCGCATCTGGTGGGGCCTAAGCTCCTAAACTGTTGCTTATGAATCAGTTCCGTGGGATTTTCTCTCTCCAAGCTGGGATCAGCTGAGCCCCACCCCCACCTCATTCCTGCACGCCCCACTCTACTGTGCCATGGAAGGTCTGTTCAGGCAAAAGCTGCTGAGGCTTTCTGTGAGGCAGGCAGTTTGTGGATGTGTGTGGAGCGGAGGTAGTGACTGACTAGGGGCCACTGTGTTCACAGGCACGGCATCTAGCTGTTGGGTGAGAAGGCAGGGCACTGGGCCTCAGCCCCACCTTCCTAGCTCCGGCTCAACCCTCTAGTCTGTGGATCCCGGCAGCACTGCTGCCCAGGCCCTCGTCCCCCTCAGCATCAGGCCTCCTGAGCAGTAGGGCCTGGCCCTCTTTGAGGCAATTCCTACTTCTCAACCACCTTATACTCCAAACTCAAAATTTTCTTCCTTCAACACCAAGGGCATATATTTCCCAAATACTTAATAAATGAATGAATGAACCCTTCCCAGGTTAACCTTGCCCTCCTTCTTGGCATGCATTTGCTGTAATCAATAACATGTCCTAGCCTTGCTGGTTTGCTCCACCTATCTCTCGGACATACCTCCTTACAAGACCATAAGCTCCTCCAGGGCAGATACCAAGCCTTAGAATAAGGCTAAATGGAGTGGGGCAGCCTGGGGTTGTGGCTTAGCGATAGAGAGCTTGCCTAGCACATGCGAGGACCTGGGTTCGATCCTCAGCACCACATTAAAAAATAAATTAAATAAAGGTATTGTGTCCAACTACAACTAAAAAATAAATATTTTTTTAAAAAGAATAAGTTTGGATCTTTCCCACACCCACTTGCTACCAAGGGACATTATGTGGAGTAGCATGTCCTCTGGAAGACACGCTCCAAGAATTAATTGGGAGTTCAGACAACCCATGTCAATCCCACAGCCCCTGGGTTAGTAAAGACCCAGGGCTGTTCAGTGAAGGGGACATCTCACTCCATGGCCCATGTGGAGGTGCAGCCAGAGTCATCCCCTCCAGCCTGCTGAAGGGCCTCAGGTCCCTTCCTGGGTCTATTTCCTCATCCTCCCCGAAACTCCAAATATTCAAGGCAAAGTTGGGGTGTAAGTCCTCCCCCCACACACACCCCCTCCAGGCTTCCGTCTCAGGAAGGCAAGGTTACCTGGGACTGAAGAGGGAAAGCCAAAGTCGTTTCCGACAGCCACACTGCTGGATTTGGATTTCTGGGACTCATATTTCAATCGATCTGGAAAAGTACCACGTTCCTGTCAGGGCAGTTAGCTCCTGGGCTCTCCAAGGCATGATGAGGCGACAGAGGCTGAACCCCCCAAATCACACACAAGTGCACACAAGAACACAAAATATGCAATCACACAACATGTTCCCACTCTTAAAGAACCAGAGACAGTGGGTTGGGGTTGTAGCTCAGTGGTAGAGCCCTTGCCTGGTATGTGTGAGGCACTGGGTTTGATTCTCAGCACCACATATAAATAAATGAATAAAATAAAGCTCCATCAACACCTAAAAATATATTTAAAAAAAAAAAAGAACCAGTGATAAGCCAGGTGTGGTGGCACATACCTATCATCCCAGCTAATTGGGAGGCTGAGGCAGGAGAATTACAAGTTGCCAGTAACTTAGTGAAACCCTGTCTCAAAATAAAATTAAAGGACTGAGGGGGTAGCTCAGTGGTAAAGCATCCCTGGGATCAGTACCACAAAAAGGAAAAAAAAAAAAGAACCAGCAATAATAGAAACTGTGGTCGACAACCATTTGGAATGTTACAATGTCAGAATTCAAAGGTCCTTGAGATGGTAGAGTCCAATGCCCCTAATATGAAAGAAAAGGCCCTGAGGCCTCCACCAGCTTGGCTGAGGAGCCAGGGCCAGCCTTCAGAACCGGTGTTCTGACGGCACAACTTGCTCCTCCTTCACCGACATGGGTCAGTCACACACACAAACATACACTCCCACACTGTGACCCTCACAAGACTACTTCCACAGCCCTTTCTTTATATGTCACCCTAAACACCATGCTATCCTGAAAGGATAAGGCAGCCAGGCTGGGGAGCAGGGCACCCCACCCACCAAACACCCTAATGTGCTAACTAATGTCCTTCGTTCAGAGAGCCTCCTACTCTGGCACCCATGGAACCAGTCACTCTGTTCCTGGGGCTCCAGACCCCTCATGTCTGCCCTGTGGCTGGGGCTCGGTGAGAAAGGCAGTGCTCTCGTCCCCGCTGCTGAATACAGAGCAGATGTGCAAGGGGAGGGAGAGGCCTACGTGGGCACACCCCTCTCCTCTGAATCCCAAGGTTCCCCAGGCCTCTGTAGGCAGAATTCCGGCCTCCCCCACGATAACATGATGAAGGCCGTGCCTCATCAGCACAGAAAGCACCTGGCACCTTGGTCTCCATCCAAGCCCTTCCTGAGCCCCAAGGCTAAAGCCTTCGGTGCCTCAGCAGTGCCCACCTCTCTCCAGGGCGAGGAGGAAGTCACGGTTGCGCTGCAGCTCCTTCATGAACTCCTCATTCTGCAGGAAGAGCGCAATCCTCTCGTCTTCCAGGTACTGCTTCCAGCGGCTGTCCTGGGCCCCAGGCCCGGCCACGGAGGGAGGGCCTCCCTCTCCACTCACAGGCTTGGAGCCCCCGGAGTTACCCTGAGGAGAGGGCGAACATGCTGAATGCCCACTGACACATGTCCTTTCCCAGGATCCTCCAGCCCCACACCTCCCAACAGGACCTAATGGTCAGTCAAAATCCACAGGAACAGGTCAGAGCCCTTTCTGCTATGGAAGAAGAATGGTTTAAAAATGATTTTTCCGGGGCTGGGGATGTGGCTCAAGCGGTAGCGCGCTCGCCTGGCGTGCGTGCGACCCGGGTTCGATCCTCAGCACCACATACCAACAAAGATGTTGTGTCCCCCGAGAACTAAAAAATAAATACTAAAAAAATTCTCTCTCTCTCTCTCTCTCTCTCTCTCTCTCTCTCTCTCCTCTCTCACTCTCTCTTTAAAAAAAAAAAAAATGACTTTTCCTCCTGACCTTGGACCACCTCGTTCCTTCATCCACAACCTGAGTAGTCCTGAAAAGGATCTGCTGTTCAACAGCCCACACAGGAACTCTCCAACTCAAACCTCTTCTGCACCGTCCGCCTCAAGGTGAGACCCACCCACCACAGGGGCACCTTGAGACATGCCAACACCTGGGGAGAAGCTGCCCCTGGGCCTTTCCCAAGAAAGGGGAGGGAGATACCTTGGCCCTCTGCCATTGACTGCCAATGGCTGTAGCCAGAAAGCCTCACAAGCTCTCTCCCTCCCTGGGTCAAACAGGAAACCTCCTGGCCCAGACAGGAAGTGAGGCTTTTGGTCCAGAGTTCTTTTCCTACAAACCCAGGGCAACAGAAATATCTCAGCCTGGGCTTAAAAACTAGGAAGCAAAACTGGCCGGCACAAATTGTGTGGGCAAAGAGAGACAATGGACAGGCCGGGGGCATGGAGGGTGGGGACAGATCATTACCTGTATGCTATCCAGCTGCTGGGGCAAGATGCGGAGAAAGTCCTCAGGGAGGTTGCCCAGCAGTGGCGGGTTCCAGTTCCGATAGCGCCTCTGGCTTGCGGAGGGTCCAGAGCACAGTACGTCAATCCTGGAGAATGGGAGGTGAGGGAGCAGTGAGGCCTAGCGACAGGGGCCCTAGCCCACCATAACAGATCCTCAAGCAGGTGGGATCCTAATCAGAGATTCCAGCACCTTCCACTGCCTCCGAACAAAGCTGGTACTCTTTCTTTCATCAGTAGCCTCAACTGACTCCCAGGCTGTGGCTGGCAGTCATTGCTCTCCAATCACTCAGTGACTTCACAGTCCTAATGCAGATATTGTGTGCATTAAGTGTGCTTCTGTGAATGGTTCCTAGAGAGGCAGGAGTTCTACCCTTCTGTGCTTATATCCCTAGCATCTAAGACAGTGCCCAGCTCTGGGTAACAGGTATGGTCCAAATGAATAGATGCAAAAGCCACCGTCAGCCCGGCTTGCCTGCTCCTTGGTTTGTTGGGGAGGGGAGACTCCAGAACCCCCAGGGGCGGGGGGAAGCAGATCTGAGCTCCCATTCTGGCTCAGCCACAAGCCAGCAGGGTAGTCAAAACTCATGAGCTGGGTCTTGAACAACTTTCTGAGAAGTTGGAGATGCCAGTGGAAGATTCTTGTTCCCAGGGACGCTCAGGGGCCACTATTCCTAAGCAAGGTGTGTGGCGGGAGGTCTGTGCCAGGGCAGAGGCCAGCGGAGAGGCAGGGGGCATGAGAGGAAGAGAGACGAGGCCAGCGGCCTCCCTGACCCCCAGCCTCCTGCTCTGACGCCCATGCCTGAGGGCAGCCTGGAGCCGGGCCAGGAGCTCCCCACAGCTCTTCGGCAGCCTGCAGCGTGGCAACCGCAGGACACGTGTTGTGCTGAATCAGGGAAATGACACACTGCGAAGGGCTCGCTCCCTCGCTGGGGCTGGGGCCTGGCTTTGATTTGGCCTCCAGCTCCAGGAATCCCGCCCGCCCCCTCACTGGAGGGGAGCTTTTCCGGGCTGCAGCTGACTGTGGAAATAACTTCCTTTCCTTTTCTATTTTGGGCGGGTGGCCGACGGGGGCAGGGGAGGGTGGGGGCGGCAGCAGACAGATAACCAGCTGCTAAGTGCTCGGTGGAGCTCGGTGCGCTCAGCCGGGAGCCAAGGGAACCCTGAGCGCCGTCCACCCTCTCGCTGCACCGGTGGTGAGGGGAAGCCTCAGGGAGGAACCCGCATCATAACCGGGACTCCCCTTGCTAGGCCAGGATTCCTTCCACATCACTCCACCACCGTCTGCCCCCGGGGCAGAAGCTCCATTTCCTTCCCCAGTCCTGAAAGGCAGGGAGAGGATGCCCCATCTCTCAGGGCCTGGAAGGCCACCTCCAGCCACAGCGGACAGAAATCCTCTCTAGGGTCATTTCCCTTCCTTGGGTCTCAGGATCTTCATCTGGGACACAGGTGCCCACCCCTAACTCAACCACACCTCCAAGTCATCCAGGAAAGCTGCAGGGGGAAAGCCCAGAGTTCTATCTGGACCCCCCTTCCCCAGCCCTTTGTTACTAAGATACCCAAATGGGGTGGGGGGGCGTGGTCAAGGTGGAGGACCCCTGCATTGTTTTCCTTGTTGGGGTCCTGGAGGAAGGACAGACCAGCCCCCTCCTGGCCCTGGCCCTAGCAGAGATGAGATCAGCCCATAACTGCTGGGTTGGAGAGGTGGGGGCATGGGCAGCCCAGGCAACGCCACTGTGGTCAGAAAGGAATGTCAGAAATGAGCTGAGAGGCAAATGAATAACTTCCAAGGCTGTAATTTCAGTGGAAAAACAACAGGCAGCAGCCTGTGTGGTGGGGTCCCCTGGGCTCCAGAGACTTGCAGACAGATGGAAGGAAGGACAGGTGAGGGGGAGGGGAAGGAGACTGAGGCTGGAGAAGATCTCCTGGTGCTGAACCTCTAGTCCCCAAAACTAGACACCCCCCCACATACACATTCCAGGTTAACTCACAAAAAGTCAAACCTGGCTGAGAAGGATTGCCAAGACGCGTCATCCTGGCAGGGTTTTGGATGAAGCTGTACACTGAGGTGCATAGTGCCTATGCCAGGGCAGAGAGGTCGTCCAGGCAAAACCAGGGAGCAGGGCTCTGGGCATTCCAGGCTTGCTCCCCTGGATGGCCCTGCCTCTCTGGGTCCAGCAAAGCAATATTCAAGCTCCCAAACTCCACCCCATCCACAGGCTCTTAGGTACCCAGTGACAAGGTGGCAGAAGGGAGCCAGACCATTTGCCTCTGAAAGTCTGATCTCCCTCAGAGCCAGGAGGAGATTCCTAAAACACAAAACGGGACCACACACCACTCTTCAGCTGAGACCCTATCAGGGGCTCCCCACGGCTGCAGGTAAGACGAAAGCTCCTTAGAAGGCCAGGAGGCCCCTGAGATCTGCTGGCTGGCCTCTGCAGGCTCATCCAGCCATGTGACACTTCCAGGAGTTCCCTACACCCCTCTTCCCTGCCTCCAAGCCTGAGCTGTTTTCCTTTTCATCAGGCTAGGGCCAAAGTGAGTGGCCTCAGGTCATAGCTTGAATTGCAGTTCTTTCAGGCAGCCTTTCCACCCTGTTTCGGTGGCTCCCCTGGACTCTGCTCTCTTATGGGGTAAAGGGACAGACCCACCCAGATCCATCCACTGACTCCTCACCTCCCACCCCAGCACAGCCTGCAGTTTCTGGGTATCACTTGTGATAGACCCCATCTCTGCTCTTATCCCTAACTCAAAACACCAGCTATTCCCCACCCTATAACTTCCTACCACTCCATCAGTTCTCTAAGCTACAGTCAGAGAATTCTCATTAGGGAGGCAACGGCACATAGCAGTAAAGAGTAAGTAGCTTTGAAGTCAGAAAGAAATGATCAGGGCACAGTGGCACAGGTCTGCAATCCCACCCAGCTACTGGGGAGGCTGAGACAGGTAGATTACAAATTCAAGGCCATCTTGGGCAACTGAGTGAAGCCCTGCCCCAAAATAAAATCAAATAGAACAATTTGAATCCCAACCTTGAGTCTTGGGGAAGTTTATTAAGTCTCTCTGAGGCTTAGTTTCCCTCTCTGTAAAATGGGGGTAATGACAGTGCCCACCTTCTACGTAGTTAGGTAAAAGAATGATACCTGTTCTTATTAGCTGTGCCTGTACAATAACACAAGTTCTCCACCACTGGTCTGGGGTTCCCAAGATCCCCAGACGGGAAGATCCACTGTGGCAAGTCGCCTTTCCTCCTCCCCCACTCCCACCCCCTGCATTATTCTAAGGAACAGCAGCCTGAGGTCCAAGAGACAACATCTGGGCTCCAGGAAGCCCACCACAAACATGGAGCCCAGAAAAACAGGGTCCTAGACCCATGGGACCCTGTTGGTAGCCTACTTCATTTTAAGCTTCCAAATCACAAGCTCAAACCTGGAAGAAGTCTCCAGGGACCCTGAAGACTACTCTCCTACCTCCAGTTATCAAACTGTCCGAGAAAGGGAGACATGCTCCTATTGCTTAAAAATCCCCACAACACCCCTACCCTGGGATGACAAACCAACAGCCATTCTATCAGTGACTGATGACTAGTTGGGGGTGCTGTGTTGAGGAGGATGCTAAGGTTCTGTCTTGACTCAGCAGGAAAGTACATAGTAATTAATTAGTAATATTTCTATGAGCCAGGTGTGGTGGCACATGCCTCAGTTACTAGGGAGGCTGAGGCAGGTAAAAGTTGAGGCCAGCTTGGGCAACTTAGCAAGACTCTGCCTCAAATTAAATTAAAAAGGGCAGCACTTCCCTAGCATTCATGAGGCCCTAGTTCAATCCCCAGTATTGGGGGTGGGGGGAAGTAATATTTTCAAGGGCTCCAGAAGGGAAGTGTCAATATGTGATTCATGTGCTCTCCCTTCCTACTCTGCATGTACCTTGAGAATAAACTCCCAGAAAGCAGAGGTTAAGCCATACTTAATTGTGTCCCAAATAGTAGGGGACATGCTACCTAGCCTAGACTAGGAATTAAGTAAATGTTTGCTTATACAATCCTTATACTTGGAAAGTTCTCCTTGGTATCTAGCTACAATGTTTCTTGCCTGTCCTTGGTGGATTAATACACTGAGAGGTCCAGTCAAGCTTCCCTGTCCCTTCCCTGCTCCCCTGCACTCAGACAAGCTGGATTCTCACCGGGGAGGTGGAGTGGGGGGAGCGAGAGGGTAAGGCCTGTCGAACATGTGCATGTGGTAGGCCGGCGGGGAGTACACAGGCGGGGGCTCTTCATCGGAGCTATCAGGTTCCAAAGTCCTTTCCAAGATCTAAATCAGAGACAACAGAGAAAGAAATATTAATAATCCTTCCCTGAATTTAAATGGCATTCAGACAAAACCAAGAGTGGGTGAGGACTGCTAATAAGGAACTCTGTGTATTGCTGGTGGGAGTGTGAATTGATCCAACCACTTCTTTGGAAAACTGGCCTTATCTGCTAGAGCCGGACACACGGCCACCCCTGCCCCTACTATCCCAGGATCCTCAGCAGACATGAAAGTACATGTACCCAAAGGCCAGGTCAGAGCAGCACTAGCCATCCAAGTCAGGTTCAAGAACCGGAAAAACACACAGGGTCAGAAGTTAGAGCAGCAAGAACTCTGTGAGGTGGCTAAGGAGGGGAAAGGGCACCAGGGGACTCCCAGGGGCACTTAACCACTGAGCCACAGCCACAGCCTGTTTTGTTTTCTCCTTTCCTTTTCTTTCCTTTCCTTTCCTTTCCTTTCCTTTCCTTTCCTTTCCTTTCCTCCCCTTTCCTTTCCTTTCCTCCCCTTCCCCTTCCCCTTCCCCTTCCCCTTCCCTTTCCCCTTCCCCTTTCTTTCTTTCTTTCTTTCTTTCTTTCTTTCTTTCTTTCTTTCTTTCTTTCTTTCTTTCTTCTTATTCTTCTTCTTTTTTCTTTTTTAATTTTGAGACAAGTTCTCAAAAGCTTGCTAAGTTGCTGAGGCTGGCTTTGAACTCAGTCCTCCTGCCTCAGCCTCTCGGATTACAGGTATGTGCCACTGCACCCCAAGTTGATGATGTTTCTTGATCTAGACTTCACAGAGTTGCTGCATGCTGGAACTTTGTATCCTCTTCTTCTTCTTAATTCTTCCTTTTTTTTTTTTTTTTTTTTTTTTTGGTACCAGGGATTGAACTCAGGAGCACTCTGCCACTGAGCTACATCCCCAGTCCTTTTTTGTATTTTATTTAGAGACAAGGTCTCACTGAGTTGCTTAGTGCCTCACCATAACTGAGGCTGGCTTGGAACTCTTGATCTTCCTATCTCAACCTCCCGAGCCCCTGGGATTATAGGTGTGCACCACTGCACCCTGCCCTGTATCCTCTTCTTATGCATGTGCTGTGTGTCTTTTGATGAGAACATCATTCACATCCTTCTCAAAGTACTTCCACATCTGTTGTCTTAACCTCAGATTATGACACCCACTTTATAAATGAGGAAACTGAGGCCCAGGTTGACTAAATGACATAACAAAAGCTACCCATGGTTTTTAGAACTGAATCTTCAACTTGGATCATGGACTCCACAGCCAGAATCTGAACACCCAGGTTGAATTCCCAGGATGGACAGGGCCCAGATGCCTGCTCTCCCTTTGAACTCTTCTCTTTATCCAGGAGTGAGAAAGAGGGCAGGGAAAGGCCCAGGGTTGGGCAAAGGCTGGGTTCTGTTACACAGACTGACCCAGACCTTACCCCGGAGGTCCACAGAGGCATTTGGGGCAGATCCCTCAGCATACACCCCAACTGGCTACTCCTCAGCCTCCTGCTCCTCTCTCTTCCTCCTGCTAGCTCTTTTTCCATCTCCTCCAAGACCAAGGAAACTAGGAAGGGCTCTGAGGCTGTGAATCAGCCCAGAATCGCCAGGCCTCACATTTACCTCCAAGTGAGTTTGCAGAAGTCACCCCTAAAGCGGCCTCTGTTTCTGCCTCTGCAGGTCTGGGCTGGGCTGCACTGGCTGGCACATCTCTGCTCTAGACCAGCCATGTTCTGCACGCGGAGCCTCACAGGGACACCTTGGCAGCGAGCATGCATATGTGAGCACGCACACACACTGCAGTGCTGTGCGCGCACACAGCCAGACTGACCCAAGGCGGCCTCCACCCTGGAATGCACTAGCGTTTCTTCTTTTGAGGCAGAAAGTATTTAAACAGATGCTTTTGCAGGAAAAGAAGAGTGTAGCTGCTCTGCAGGCCACTGCTTTGCTTACCCCAGATTTTCACAAGAAGGGAGAGAGAGACAGATAACAAACACTCAAGGGCTGTTCCTGTTCACTGACAAATCTCCGATGCCTGGCACAGGGTAATGGCTTCACAAGAGGACCTGCTGCTGCCATGCTCAGCTCACACATCCCATTTCTCAGACCCCTCTGCTCTGCGCGATCCAGGCTGGGGCTTGGCCTGGACTATCCTAGCTGAGACTGGTCTCATGAGATAGGTGAGGACAGGAGGAGGGCTCAGGGGGACTTTTCCCAGAAGAAGCCACTTGGGTTTCCTTTGGCTGTGGCCTGCAGCAGTCAGCCCCCCAGACGTAGGGAGCGCAGGCTCCCGAGCCCCTCCAGCTCCACGGTGAGCTTCCTGGGGCAGCAGGCCCAGCCTTGCAGAGGCTCCTGAAGAGGAAATGGGGCTATGTGGAGCCCGGAGACAGTAGGCCCGGCAAGCTCCAGAAAGGCAGATCCCCAGCCCACAGAGAGGACTCCCCGTGCCTCCCCAGCCTCCTCTGCTGCTCTCCTCCAACCCCACTAGTCACAGGAGCTAGTTCTTCTGGCTCTGAAGGTGATGGGTTTTCAGCTCTGTGGCCTCCTGGCTTAAGTCATTGTGGGTGATGGATGCCTGCCAGGTGCTCAGGGGAGCAGGGTCTGGGCCATTTATCTGACAGGAGATATTTCTCTGTGGCAAGGATACCCCTCGGGCCAGCCCACCATCCATCAGCCCCCATAAAGGGGGCTTTTTCCAGTCAGCAGTTATTGTCATTCCAGCTGCTGCTCATAAATTTTCTGCAGCACTTTCTGCTGGCTCAGGAGCTTCCTGCTGATGGGCCCAGGCAGGGCTCCAAAGGTAGGGGCTAGGGAAAGAGCCAAGGAAGGGCAGGGGTGCTGAGCAGGGGCTCCACGGAAGGGCAGGGGTCTTAGAAAACAAGTGAATACAGAGTGCAGGCAATTTGGGGGCTGGGGAAGCCATGCAGAGGCTCACCAGGGCGGTGCACTGTGGACGAGAAGGAAGCATCCTGCCTGCCTGCCTGTCAGGACAAATGGCGCTGTAGAAAGGGTCAGAGTTTGCAGGAAACTTTCCAGCTTACACTGAAAAAATGTATCTGTGCGCGCATGTGCGTGGGACCACACACACACACACACACACACACACACACCCCTCCTTTCCAGTAGCTAATCAAGGCAGATCAAAGGAGTGGTCTCCCCTGGGAAAGAGATGATAGAAAGCTGGGCGAAGACAGCAGCAACGTTTGCTCATTCAACAAACATTCCCTGTGTGTTTGTTGTGTGCCATGGTGTTGCAGGTGATAACGGGAATAAACATCACTGTCTACACAATTTCTCCTCCACTGGAGAGAGAGAAACTTCAGGGGCACCCAATAAAAAAGGGGGAAGCAAGGAGGATGACCTGAAAGATGGAGGTGTTTGATGGGGAACAGGTGCCTGCAGGGCTCTTGAGGACTCTGAGGCCATATCTGGGTTGTAATAATGCTCCTCATAAAATGTGTGTGGATTAGAAGAGAAAACACCCCCAAAACATCCAGGATGGTGCCTGGCACAGATTCAGACTCAATAAAGAGTGGAGTTAAGTCCCATCTTACATGTCCCCCCGGGATGCCCCTGCAGCAGTGACCCTCTCACTGACAGACTGCGTGCCTTGCCCCTTCTGCAATGAGCACTACAGATCCTTTGGAGACTGGGTGGGAAGACAGATGTGCGCTGAACTCCCAAATGAGGCTGGAGAGGGCCAGACACTCCCAGCAGGTGGGCTTTGATGTATTGTGGCGGTCCTCTCTCCCCAGTCACTTCCCTGGACAGCCAGGAGCAGAGCTGCATGGGAATGGCTCACCACCACCTCTATCACGCCTCCTCAGGGGGACTGAACTGGCAGATCTGAATGCCATTCTCCCTCCAGGCTGCCTGTGCTCTAGGGATCCAGCTCCACTCCACTCTTCCTCAGCCTCAGAGACTTGTGGCCTCCACAGTGTCTCTCTCTCTCTCTCTCTCTCTCTCTCTCTCTCTCTCTCTCTCTCTCTCGGATCCTGACGTGGTCCTGGGGCCACTTTCTTAGCCAGTCATGCACTCTTTACCCATACATCCTTTCCGGGCTCTTCAGGCTTCCTCAGGGTATCAGATGGGGAGATCAGCCTCCCTCTGCCTGCGCTTGCACCTCTCCCCTGTAGCACTCACCACTCTGGGCAGTCAATGCCCCACTCTTGCCTCCAGTCCACTCGGGACTGTGAGTTCCAGGAGGGCAGAAACTTCCAGGGTCCTGGGAGGTTGACCCAGGGGTTTTACCACTGAGCTACAACTCCAGCCCTCTGTATTTTTTATTTTGAGTCAGGGTCTGGCTAAGTGTCTTGGGTCCTTGCTGAGTTGCAGAGGCTGCTGGCCTCGAACTTGCAGTCCTCCTGGCCTCAGTCTCGGAGTCTCTGGAATTACAGGCACGAGCCACCACGCCTGGCCATGTTTGCATTTTTAAAATGAGCACATTGATTCTGATGACCAGGACCCCGAATCTAGTACTGTGCCTGGCACACCCTGGGCAGGTGCTCAGCGTTGACTGCTTGCAGGATTTCTGCCCACAGAATAAAGCCCCTGCCTGACCAGACGATTCCGGGGGGGAAATGGAGGGCTGCTTGCTGGGTAGAACTCAGGCAGGGGACTAACCCAGAACCTCCTAAGAGGTTCACCCAGGTGGTTGAGCTACAGGTGAGTTATGGCCGCGGCCCTACCTCGGGGGGAATGCTGTCCTCGGAGTCGGAACTGTCCTCATAGGCGCTGCCGCCCTCCCCCTCCAGGTTCATCTGCAGCAGCTGGTCAATGGTGGCGTCCACGGCGCCGCTGTTGGCGCGCAGCACGCACTCGATGATGTCGTAGTCCATGTTGGGGAACATGGTCTTGAAGTCGTCCATGGCCTGGTTGAACTCGAGGCGGCGCACCTGGCGGGCGGGCCGGCTGTTGTTGAGCTCCTGGGGGGCCGCGCCGCCCCCGGCCCCCGCCCCGCGCGCCCCCGCCGCGCCGCCGCCACCACCGCCGCCGCCGCCGCTGCTTCGGCGGAACAGGCTGGTCATCTTGCCGAGCCGCGTGGGGAGAATGTTTCCGAGCGGCCGCGAAGCCCTGGCCGGTCCCCCTGCCGTCGGCCGCGGGCTGGCTCCTCGGCTAGGGCCGCTCACGCCTGCGCCTCCTCCGCCCCCCGGGCGTCCGTCTGTCCGGGATGGATGGGCGGCCGGCTCCGGGTCAGGAGTTTACCGGCGCCGGGCCCCAGGCAGCCCTCGGGGAGCGGTCGTCGTGGGGAGGCGGCATGCGGGCCTGGGCCGTGCTGGGGCTGGACCGCAGGTCATCCACACCACCGGAGCATCCTGCCCCCGGCTCCACGGAGGGTCCCACCTGAAACGAGGGAGACAGTCAGGGTCAGGGGCGGGCAAACCTGAGCTCAGGGTGGTGGTGAACAGAGGCTATGAGAAAACGAGGGCAGGTTGGGACAACCTCTCTCCTGCTGGAGGGAGACCTGCTTTTGTGTTTTCTCTCCAGTGTGATTCTTAACAGCCACGGGACACAGGAGAGCTTCAGTTAGCAAGGACTTCCTTTGTGCCAGGTACCATCCTAGTGCTCTGTGTGGCCTAACTCATGACAACACCCACAGGTAGTGAGGCAGACGCTAGCATCCCAGTTTTGCAGATGGAAACTCGGAGGCATTGAATAAAAGGACTGGAAGCAGAGAAGCCAGGATTCCAACCAAAGTCATGTACCACCCCCGCCCCCACCACCCCACTCCCCCACCCCAAGCCACTAGGCTCAACCACTACACATACTGCCAAGGACCCCTGAGGACCCAGCTAGACCAGGAGGGGCTTTGTATAGGTGCCTTGCCCCTCTAGTTACTAGCCCCAACTAGTTGCTGCTTTCTTCATCTTGCCACCTCGCCACCATACATCATGGTCCCACCACCAGGGTGTTCCTTGTGCAGAGCCCCCAAAGAATCCTGAGAACTCCCAGCATCACCAAGAGCTTCCAGCCTGAGAGAGAAAATGTCATGTTCATCCTTAAAGACCCTGGGGCTGATGGGGAGCCTGCTCCCACTCTTGGAGGGATCATATTGGGCCCTAAAACTCAGCCCTTGCCTCTGAGAAATACCAGCCCAACAGAGGGAAGCACAGGGCTCCAGGCCAGTGTCCACCCCTGGATTCATTCTCCTCATCCCAATGTTACACTGACATGTTTCATTTATATCAGAGATGCAGATTTGTTTTTATGGAACACTGTGTCCCGATTTCTTACAAAAAAAATTTATAGAAGTATCTTCTCAAAGTTATCTTGAGGAACCAGGTATGTCTTAAGTTCTATTTTTATCCCCCAAGGAACCAGTTACCCTGACCCAGCCAACCTGGCCTTTGGTTTCATGCCAGGAGAGTGTGCCTGAGGACATGGATGGAGAGGGGGACTGAAAGTCAAGCACAATTAGGGACCTAAGTCTGTAACCCAGCCCACTCAAGACCAGGCATGTAAATCTCTGCCAGTGTCACACCCTGTTGTGCAGACAAGGGAGAGCAGAATGTGTCTACAAACATCAAGTTCTGACTCTCCTTTTTTACCTCAAGATTTACAGTAATTTTGTTAATTGTAGAAAAGTGGCAGCTCTTTTAAGGGACTGTTCCATCAAAGGATATTATTTTTGTTTGTGTGTGTGTGTGTGTGTGTGTGTGTGTAACGAGTGATTGAACCCAGGAGTGCTTAACCACTGAGCCACATCCCTAACCCCCCCCCTTTTTATAATTTATTTAGAGACGGGGTCTTGCTAAGTTGCTTAGAGCCTTACTAATTTGCTGAGACTGGCTCCTGCCTCAGCCTCCTGAGCCACTGGAATTACAGGTGTGTACCACTACATCTGGCCCAAGGATATTCTTAAATTTGATGAAACAGGTGCAAAGATCAAAGGGATCTTCCTTACCACTGTCTCAACATCACATGGCTGAAAGTGTGAGAAACACAAGACCAGAGGGGCGCAGGAAGAGCTTCTCCACCCCAGAGTCAGAAGACCCATGGATTCCCTGTTCCTTTAGGTCATTCCTTGTAAGTTTGTTGGGACCTCATACTCCACAGGTGGCTTCAAGTGCACCTTGCTGAGGTTCTTAAAACCTTAACACCTCTGCCTCCTTGGAGGGCTGGGAAATTGTCTAGGGCTCCTGTTCTGGTGTCTGCCTAGTCCCAGAGAGATGGGTTGTATTTGAGAACAGAAAACTAGAGGCACATGGACACCAAGGTTAGGAGACTGAAGTCCTCTCCCACCGGGAGGAGACTTGTTAGTATAATCCTGTACCTATGTGTAGGTATTTGTTACTTGCATATACTACCCTGTGTATGAATCTATTTTACTAAACTCTGATCAAACCATAAATCCTACCATGCCTTTAATGTTTTCTACTTAATGGTGCACTGTGACCATCTTCCCATGTCAGAAAATACAGACCTACTTCATCATGCTTAATGCTTGAGTGGTGTTCTGTTAACTGGGTGAAGCATGATTTATTATCCAACTCCCTCTCCCCAACCTCTTCTGAGGTGAACCAGTCACACACAGCCCAGGAATCCATCACCATTTCACAAGGGAAAAGAGAGATGCAAGCTCAAATGATCAGCCTAAGCATTCAGTTATGAAAATGCACACAGGAAGTCAGCCCAGTATGACATGGCTTTCTACGCCGGCTTCAGACACCCCAGCCTCTTGATATTCCCCACTCATCCCATCACATCAGAAAGTCAGGGGATGCTGCTGTGGTTTTGCCAAAATGCCCTCTTGGCAGACACTTTTGCCCTGCAGCCTCTAACACAGACCTCTGTGGGTCAGAAGGCCCTGAAGCTAATGCCCTGGTCATCACACATAGGGGTCACAGCGTTATGTTAATGCCTCTGGAGTGAAGCCACTATCTCCCTGCTCCCTAGTAATCAGTAAGAAGGTTGGGGGACCCAACTCTCGCTTTGCTAAGGGCAGTACCCCAGAGGAGGCGGCCAGGATCTGGCCCACCCCCAGAAGAGGAAGAAAGAAAATGGTGAGGCCCACATTTTCTCCATTAACAGCCCCCTGGACAGGTCCCTCAGGCTCTGGCCCCCTTAGTGTTGAGAAGCCCCTGAGAGGCACTCAAGAACTCTCCCATCAACAACGAGCAGGCACTGGTTCAGACCCAGGCTACGGTTCACGCAGCAGTGCCACTCCCCAGCAGCAGGGTTCGTATAAGTCTCCTGCCCTCTCTGTGGCCCAGAACCTGTCTCCCTCATCTGCCTGCAGCCCTGAGGTGGCTTCAATGAGAGTGAAGCAGCACCGGGCATGGAATATGGCGAGATGCATTCTCGTCTCTGCCCCGGGAGGCCGCTGAAGAGCCTGGAGCAGTTGGTGTGCTGGCCAAGATGCTCCCTGAGGCACATGTTTGCCGGCTGGAAGGGGGGTTCTTGGGGAGTCTTCCCCACCATCTAGATGTGAACCCCTAGAATTCCTTCTGCTCTCTGCAAGGAAATGTGGCGGGGAGGCCTGGCTGGCCCGGGCAGCCAGAGACACCACGGTTCAGGCAGCCTCTTCTTTTACTCCGGGTGCAAAGCCTTGCGTGTGGGCCATGACCTGTAAACAGTTGACAGCAGTAACCCAGCCTCACACACCCTCTCCGTGTTAAATGGCAAAGCCTCAGCCTGTCCATCAAAGGGCAGGTGTGTGGATGAGAGGAGAGAGGTCAGAAACAGCAATGGGAAACATAGGGAAACTGGGTTTGATTCTTAGAAATACCATCTCCACAGACCCCTGCAAGCACTCAGAGACTCCCCAAAGCAGGCTGCCTATGGTTAGCACCGAGTAGGACTGTGAGGGCCCCTCCCCAATTCTCAGAGGACTGTTCTATCTCCCCCTTGTTAAGCTTGAGCCACAGTTGGAGCCAGATCTGGAGGCGAGAGCTGAGTGTGTCTAGCCACCGGGAAAGGAGAAAGAATGTCCTTAAGGCCAGTGTCATCCGTGCATGCAAGGCCCAGGATGCTCAAACAAGAAGCAATGCAGGGCTGGGGATGTGGCTCAAGCGGTAGCGCGCTCGCCTGGCATGCCTGCGGCCCGGGTTCGATCGATCCTCAGCACCACATACCAACAAAGATGTTGTGTCCGCCGAGAACTAAAAAATAAATATTAAAAATTCTCTCTCTCTCTCTCTCTCTCTCTCTCTCTCTCTCTCTCCTCTCTCACTCTCTCTTAAAAAAAAAAAAAAAAAAAAGAAGCAATGTAAGCACTGCTCAAATAAGAAGCAATGTAAGCCAGGCCTGGTGGTGCACGCTTACCTGTAATCCCAGAAATTTCGGAGGCCGAGGTAGGAGGATTGCAAGCTAGTGGCCAGCCTCAGCAATTTAGTGTGGTCCTAAACAACTTAGTGAGACCCTATCTCAAAATAAAAAGGGCTGGGATGTGCCTCAATAGTAAAGTGCCCCTTGGTTAAATCCCTAGTACCGAAAAAAGAAAAAAAATTAAATACATGGAAAAATTAAGGCATGCAGGTAACCTAGGTTTACAAGCTTGTGCCAGGCACTGTCAGTCTTTTTTTTTTTTTTTTTTTTTTTGTAGTGCAAGGGCTCCAACTAGGGCTTTATCACACTCTGCCACTGAGCCCCAGCCCCAGCCCCTGCATGTAATCTTCATTACAACTCCACAAGATAGGTGCTGTTGTCTCCACTTTAGGGCTGTGGAAACTGACTCAGATAAGCTAGATGATTTGCCCAAAGTCGCACAGCAAGTCTGTAGAGAGACCAGAATTAACAACCTACTTCCCAAGAGTGGAAAGTGCCAGGTAAGGCTGGAAAGGCTAGGAGCCAAGAGCCTGAGAAAGGCAGCCATGTGTGCTCCAGGCTCAGGACACTCCAACAGAGGACAGACAGCACAGGGGAGGGCTACTGGCTCGGCCCCAGTCCTGGCTCTGTGACCTTGGGGAAACCATGCCACCTCTCTGAACCCCAGCTGCTGAGCACTGGCAGGGAATCAGAGGAGATAACCCCTGACTGGCTTCTGACAAAGGAAATGAATCAAACCTGCTGAGCCCGTTAAACCTCTCCACGGATGCATGGTTGTGGGTGACCTGAGGACCTGGAAGCAGAAACGTCACACCTGTCCTCCCCCATGTCCCAGGGAGCCAGTCTCCACCTCCCTGTGAAGGAATGCAGGCCTGGCAGGGGGCGGCACAGAGCCAATCTCCACTCCTAGTGTGGGTATCAGCCAAGCCTGAGTCACTCCCGGCCTGGCTCAGGGAGGTGGGCAGGCTGCCCCAGGGAGGCTCACCCGGCCTTGTCCAAGGTCAAACCAGGCAGCCTCTTCTTGCCTGAGGAAGGCCTTGGCATCAGGGCCAGGGTCAGGTCTGCATAGTGAGTTGGAGAGTCAGAGTCCTGGGTTCACATCTGACCCTGGGAAGGCTGTGCAACTCACTTCACTGCTCTGAACCTCAGTGTCCTGGTTGGTTGAAACAGGGATAAAATCTACCTGGAAGGAATAATGTAACGGAATTTACCTGGGTGCCTAGAGCCTAGTAGGCTCTCAATGAGACAGGCTAGTGTGGCCCAGGCGTAAGCCTTGGACCATATGCCAGGCCACACCACTCTCAAGCGATCTCACCCAGCCCCGTGGCCTTAAGTACCATCTGCACTCTGCACACTGGCTCTCATGATCCTCTCACACTTCCTGACCTATCCACCTCGACTCCTGCCTGCTGCTGTCACATGGATGTCCGTAGCAGATCCAACAAATGGGTCCATGGCACGTCACCTTGTCCTCTGACCCCAACCTGCCCCTCCCTGCCTTCTCCATCTTTGTTAGTGGCAACTCCATGTGGCTTAGGCCAAAGCTTTGCAGTCATTGCTGAGTGTTCTCATTCTCTTATATCCTACACCCAATCCTGTCTTCTCTGACTTCAAAATGACTTCAGAACTGGCCGCTCCTTACCACCTCCATGGCTACTACCTCTTGCCTATCTCTCTGCCTCCCCCTTGCCTCCCTACAGACTGTTCACTGTGTGGCCATGTCACTCCTCAGCTCCAAAGCCCCCAGCATTTCTTGTGTCCTCAGAATACAGACCAGTGCTTTAATGTGGCCAACCAGGACCTACAGGGTCCTGCTCCTGCCACCTCTTTGACCTTGCCATCAAACGTGCACAGACTGACCTTCCAGACTGTGTCCCGCTACCCTGCATCCTTGCCAGATCACCAGCAAGCCACTCATATTCCCATTCAGGGTCTCTGACCGCACTCTTCCCCCCATCTGCCGTGTCCTTCCCTCACAAATCCATGGGGCTCCCTCCCTCTTCCTTTTGGTTGCAGTCATATTATCAGGGAGGTAGCCCCCCCATCCCCCAACCTCTGCCCTCCTTTGTCCTGTGTACCGGACCACCTCAGATGGTACATGTGCCATTGACCATCTCCTCCACTAGCTCCAAGCTCCATGAGGGCAGGTTGCGTGCTGTATTCACTGTGAGACCCCCAGTACCTAGCACAGTGCTGGGATGATCAACAGATGTTTGGTAAGCGGATTAGTAAAGATGGAGGCCTGCAATCACTATGGCTTTTCTTCTTTTCTGGCACCGTATTAAACTACCACTGAATTACATCCAATGTGTGCATGTGCAAATACACACAGGCCTTTTCATTTTTTGAGACAGGAGGCTGCCCCACTCCAGAGCTGACCTCAACTTCCATTCTGCCCCCTGGAGGACCAGGGTCAACCTGAGAGGTGAGGGTTAGGATAGGAGGCCTCAAGAGGAGGTGAGGCGGGAAAGCCAGAGGTCTCAGTGGCCAGCATTTTCTGCCCCTTCTATCCCCTCCCTCCCAAAAAAATCACCCTTCTGGAAGAAGGGATGGGATTGCCCCAGACAAGCTTTATTCCTTGTGCACCCTGGACTCCCTCTTGTGAACATCACTCAGGAATGCCCCTGGATCTTGTGGTCTGTCTCTAATTGCTAAGATCCCTGCCTGCAGAGGGACTCTTCTTGCCCAGGATCTGGGCCCAGCCCAGTGGCACCGCCAGGCCAGGCCACTAGGTGGTGTCTGGAGCGCTGGCCCTGGCTGCTCTAGGGAAAGGGCACACAGCAGCTTCTCTCCCAAGGACCCACGGATGTGCCCTGCCCCCACCCTGGGACGGCCCAAGGGAGCAAAGAATCTGCCAGTCGCCCCAGGAATCTCAGAAACCTGAGGTGGGAAATACGTAGCATTCTGCCACCACTTTCAACCCCTTGTCCTTGGCAGACCTGGCTGATCCACCCAGGTAGTGTTCCACGGAGCCCGCAGCCTCGGGACCCTTTGCAACAGGGCGTTCGAGGTGAGCCACTGGCCGGTGACTAGAACTGGCATGTGAGATGCAGCAGCTGCCAGCGCTGTCACTTCCATCCAGGAAGCCTGGGCCCAGGCTTACTGGGTTTCATCAGGAGTCCAGGCTGCAAAAGCCAGCGGGGGGCCAGAATGAGGTCATCTGACCCCTGGGAGGCTTGTGTAACCATGGTTAAGTCCCGGGGAACCTCAAGTGGGTAACGGCAGTGTGAAGGGAGAGGCTGCTGGACCCAGACAGCTGCATCCTCGACCAATTGTCACCTCGAACGCGATGGGGGTGGGGCGCAGGGCAGTCTGCAGAGCTTCTTGGCTTCTGAGCTAAAGAGGCTCCAAAAGGGGGAGAAAGGAAGGAGGGAAGAGCAAGGGACAGAGCGCGGCTATCAGGATGCCTGCGTGTGTGTGTGTGTGTGTGTGTGTGTGTGTGTGTGTGTATGGAGGGGGTGGAGAGCAGAAGAGGACAGCCCTGACAGAGCCTCCTTGTCCTCCTGCCCCTGCACAGGCTTGTTTTCTTCCCAAGCTATTAATGTCGCTGCAGCTTCAAAAGCCGGGTGACCTTTAAATGCTGAGCCTCCTGCTCCTGCCCAAGGCGCAGAAACGGCTTAATGGAAACTCGGCCCAAATGGCCACAGCTGCTGGGGCTGCCACAAAGCCAGCCTCATTCCCGAGGTTCTCGGAGCTGCTGAGCAGCCACACCTGTGCCCACCCAGGAGCGGCCATTAAGGGCAGAGAGGACCTTCAACAGAGCCATTGGAGAAAGAGGATGGGCTGGGCGTGAGAGAAGGAAGAGGAAGAAAAACAGGAGAGACACAAATCTGTGTCTCTTGCTGTGTGATCCTGGATTGGCCCCTTACCTCTCTGGGCTAGGAAGAGGGATACAGAGAAGGAGGACATATGGCTTCCATGCAAGCCGGAGAGTGACACCGCCTGCAGGGGTGAGAGGCTGGGGGCAGTACCTGTCTTCCCAGGGCTACCACATATTCCAAAGTTGGCACCTGTGGACACCCCCACCCCCAACAAGTAGTCAGAGCTATCAGGCATTCTAATTGTCTTAACTTTATTTATTCATTTTTTTAACCTTTAGAAAATCTGAAGAAGGAAAAAGAGGAAAAAAAATCTTTTGCTATTTTTTTTTCTTTCTCCAGTATCAATGCTTGTGGCCAGGTCGGTAGCTAATGAGAGAAGTGGGGCAGAGACCGAGCAAAAGGATTCAAGGAGGTTAATGTCCCTCTTCCATGGGAAGATGGGCCCTGGATCCTCAGTGGTGTGTGTGTGTGTGTGTGTGTGTGTGTGTGTGTGTGTCACTAGGGATTGAACCCAGGGGCTGAGCTACCACCCAGCTCCCCCACCACCTTTTTTTTTCTTAATTTTGAGGCAGGGTCTCACTCAGTTGCCCAGGCTGCCCTCAAACTTGCAGTCTTCCTACTCCCTCCTGAGTAGCTGGGACTACAGGTGTGGACCCCCGTGCCCGCTGGGTCCTCAGTCCTAAGGACATTTGTCTCTGCTCCTGACACCCGAATATGGTGGTTGGCTGCCATAAAAGACGACATTAAGAAGCCAAGTCTGTCCTGGCCATAGTGGCGCATGTCTGTAATGCCAGGGACTCCAGAGGCTGAAGCAGGAGGATGGCAAGTTTGAGGCCAGCCTGGGCAACTTTGTGAGACCCTGTCTCAAAATTTAAAATAAAACAGACTGGGGGTATAGCTCAGTAGGAAGGCGCCCCTGGGCTCCATCCCCAGGCTCCAAAAAGGAGATGCCAACTCTGCTTTCCAGTTGAAAAGATCCAAGATAAAGCTCATCAGACATAAATAATCTGTCCTTTGTTTGTCTCATCATGGAAAGATAATGGTAAGAATAGGAATAATGACAGTAGTTAGCACTGCCTGCTTCCTTAGTGCCACTGTTCCCAGCACCTTATGCCTGCTGTCTTCCCCACCCTGAGAGGTTCAGTCACTCCAGCCCTTTCCAATGTATAGATAGAAATGCGAGGCACAGGGAGTGGAGTGACGCGTTCAAGCGGCCAAACTGAAATACGAACCCAGGCAGTCTGGTTCCAGATTCAACACTCTCCATCCATCAAGCTTGGGCAGCACTCTGCTCCCTGGAGCCAAGCACAGGGCCAGGCACAGCAAGACTCAGGACCGTGTGCTGCACTAACTCCTAAAGGGTCTCAGTCATCCGTGGAGATGCTGGGGAACTGGGTGGGGAAGAGGGGAGGCCTAGGCACCTCCAGGGTTTGAGAGCACTCATGCTCAGGAAGCAGGAAAGGAGGAGTCTGCAGGTGAAACCTCACCTACCAGGACAAAGAGAAACCTTGCAAAAACCAGTTTCTTTACAAAAAACTTTTTCTCCACCCCATGGAAGTTGTCCGGTTGCCTGAGCAACAAGCTGTTTAGTACCACAGCCTGGGCCAGTGGGGGACTGTTTCCACAATTCCTCTCTCCAGCAGCAGACACCAGCAGCTCAGCCAAGATGCCTGGGAGGAGACCGAACCTCCTTGCACAGAGGGTGTTACTCCACTGCCTCTCCCCCCAGGTGCGGCATCTCTGGGGAGCCCTGCTGGCCTGGCAGGAACATATACATACCTGGGACCAAGTGGAATGGTCCAGACTGGAAGAAGAGGGCCACTGGTACCACTGGTGCAGGGCCAGGAAGCTGGGCTGGCTCCAGGTGTGAGCTCATGCTGGCCTAGGCCCAGCTTCTGAGGAAAGAGGGGCCTGCTACTGCTGGCAGCTGGAAGTTTGCTGGGGCCCCTTTGGCTGTGGCTCTCAAATTGTGCCGCAGTCTGGCTGGGCACAATTCAGGAGCCACTTGTCAAAAGAAACTAACTTTATTTTTAGAACTACAAATGCCAAACAAAACAGCTCCTCAGGAAAAAACCCTCAGAGCCCAACTGCCACCACCGGCTTCCCCAAGCCTCTCAACCCCACACAAACCTCACCACCTCCCACAATCCTCCTGCTCTTGAGGCTGATTGGCTGGGTCACGTGGGTGGAGCCAAAGAAGTCCCCTAATGAGCAGCTCCGTGGAGGAGCCAATCAGCTAGATGTTGCTGGGGCCGCTGTGAGCCAATCATCAGCTGGCAGTCTGAAGGGCAGGGAAACAGCCCAATGAACATCACCACAGAGGAGCCAATCAGCTAGATGTTGCTGGGGCCGCAGAGGAGCCAATCAGCTAGATGTTGCAGGTTTTTTTCCTGAGGAGCTGTTTTGTTTGGTGTGTGTGGTTCTAAAAATAAAGTTAGTTTCTTTTGACAAGTGGCTCCTGAATTGTGCCCAGCCAGACTGCGGCATTTGGTGGCTCGCACGGGGAGCGACTGAGGGTAAGTAAACTGCTCGCCCCTGAGGGCAGGGCGAGAGGACGGGTAGCCATTCTAAGCTTCCTCTTTTGTTTTGCTTCATTTTTGTTTTAGCTTGCCTGTCCCTGGAGATGAGTGAGACGGAAGAAAAACCGCTCACATCTGAGGAAAAACTATTTGCGTCTGAGGAACAGATAGGGAGAAAGGACGGATACACATTTCAGGAGGATAGAAAGGCTGATATAATGAATTATTGTTCCATTTTTATTGCATTCTGTCTTGGTTTTGTTTGGCGTCATCTTGTTGGGTTGTATTATAGTAGAAATACGGGATCAGAAATTAGTAAAAAACAAACCGAAAGACTGTTAAGTAAATTATTAGAGGAAGGAGGCTTCCCAGTAAAATCAAGAGCAGTCAGGGCATACGTTGATATAATACAAAAATGTAGCCCATGGCTTTTTAAGGAGGAGTTGTTAGATATATCACAATGGAACCATCATGGTGAAGATTTAAAAAGAATAGAAAAGAACAACCCAGGGACTCTGCCAGTTGGCACATTGCCATTGTGGACGTTCGTATCTGGTTTGCTTAGTCCAAAGCCTTCAGTTCAGACAAAGGTAGAGGAAGGAGAAGACATATTGATTCAAGTAAAAGAGAAGGTCTCTCAAGTTAGTCAGAAAGAGGAAAAGATTCAAGTAAAAGAGAAGGTCTTTCGAGCTAGTGAGACAGAGGAAGGAAGTTTAGAGCAGAAGAAGCCATCAGGGGAAAAGTTACAACAGGAGACTGCTAATAACACCTTTCTATCAGAGAGCGTAAGTGTCCAACCAACAGCACCACCTCTACAGGAGACTGCTACTAACAGCATTCTATCACCAGAGGACATAAGTGTCCAATCAACAGCACCACCTCCATATGCTAGGAGACTCCCAACCCCCGCAGTTGATAGTTGGGATCCTGAGACAGGATCTCAAGTATGCCCTGTATTTGAGGTAGGAGGGCAGCGAATTTACCAGGGTTTAAATTTCAAAACAGTGAAGGAGCTAAAAGAGGCTGTAACAACCTATGGTCCTCAAGCACCCTTCACTGTAAGCTTGGTCGAATCCATTACCAACTTAAACATGACGCCAGCAGATTGGGCTAATATTTGTAAAGCTGTGCTAAATGGAGGACAATACCTGTTATGGAAGGTTGCCAATGAGGAATTTTGCAAGGAGACGGCTAGGCGAAATGCAACAGCTGGTTATCCTCAGAGAAATCTAGATATGTTGTTAGGAAAGGGACCTTATGAGGATCGGCAGCAACAAATTGCATATGATCCTGGTGTATATTTACAAATTGCTGTACATGCAGTTAAGGCATGGAAGACTTTACAAGGACATGGAGGTTTACAAGGTCAATTATCTAAGATAATACAAGGAGCTAATGAACCTTACACTGAATTTGTAGATAGGCTTATTCAAACAGCTACCAGAGTTTTTGGGAATACAGAACAAGCAATGCCACTAATAAAACAACTGGCTTATGACCAAGCGAATCATTGGTGCAGAGATATCATTAGGCCATGGAAACAGGAAGATTTAAACACATATATTAAATAATGTAGAGACATTAATGAACAAGAGCAAGTCATGGCAGCTGCAGTAAAACAGGCTTTAGATGCCAGAGACAATAATGAACAAGGGCAAATTGTGGCAGCTGCAGTAAAACAGGCTTTATATGCCAGGCCAAGAACATGCTACAATTGTCAACAAACAGGACATTTTAAAAGGAATTGCCCCATAGGAGGAGGGTTTAAAAAAACTAGGTATCAAAGGAGTAGAATACCGGGTATTTGCCCATGATGCTATAGAGGGAGACATTGGGCTAATGAATGCTGTTCTCAAACCACCATAGAGGGTACTCCATTACATTGGGCTAATGAATGCCATTCTCAAACCACCATAGAGGGTACTCCATTATCAAAAAACAAACAAGGACCAAGTGTTTATCCACGATATCGTGGAGAAAGGCATCGGGCTCCATTGCCAAAAAATGGACAGGGGGCCCCAATGCTCCGGGGCCCCAAACCACAAATATATGGAGCACTGGAGGAACCCAGCAACCCCATCAGGGTAGTGACCAGGACACATTGTCCATCAGATCCCTCATCAGACAAACCAGAGGGAGCGCAGGGTTGGACATCTGCGCCTCCGCCAGATCAGTACTAACTCCAGAGATGGAAGTTCAAATCATTCCCACAGGGGTAAAAGGACCTCTTCCCGAAGGAACAGTAGGCTTATTATTGGGACGCAGCTCTTCTACTCTAAAAGGACTTTTGATAAGTCCTGGGGTAATTGATCCCGATTATGAAGGTGAAATAAAAATTATAGCCAGTTCTCCAAAGAGTATATCAGTAATTTCACCAGGAGATAGAATATCACAGTTACTAATAATACCAAGCCTACATGATAAATTTTCCAGTCATGCTGTAGAAAGAGGTTACAAGGGATTAGGCTCCACAGGTGTAGATTGGGCTATGCTTTCTTTAAATTTAGATTCTCGCCCCATGCTAAAACTAAATATTCAAGGACATGAATTTAATGGGCTACTGGATACAGGTGCAGACCTTAGCATCATCTCTCGTCAAGAATGGCCAAAACATTGGCCATTACAACAAGCCACTCAAACGCTTCGAGGCCTAGGAGTGGCGACTAATCCCGATAGAAGCGCAATGGTATTAGATTGGAAGGATCCTGAAGGATGTGAAGGAACTATACAGCCATATGTATTGGATCATCTTCCCATAAATTTATGGGGACAAGATGTCTTAGATCAATTAGGTTTGACATTAACAAATAATATCAATCAAAATGCACCCACTATTATGGCTAGACAAGGTTTTAGGAAAGGAAAAAGATTAGAAAAACAAGAACAAGGTATAGCAGCACCAATACAAATAGATCAAGGAACAGACAGACATGGGTTGGATTTTCACAAAGGGCCACTGAGACAATAAAAATTACATGGAAATCAGAAAGACCAGTATGGGTTCCTCAGTAGCCCCTGACTAAAGAAAAGATACAAGTAGCCCATGATCTGGTCAAACAACAATTAGCGGAAGGACATGTACAACCTTCTGTATCTCCCCATAATACTCCCATTTTTGTCATCAAAAAGAAATCTGGCAAATGGAGATTATTGCAAGATTTAAGAGCCATTAATAATGAAATGGTCATTATGGGACCTGCTCAATCGGGGATTCCTCAATTGTCTGCTTTGCCAAAAACTTGGTATGTTTTAGTTATAGATATTAAAGATTGTTTTTTTTCAATTCCAATTCATCCTGAGGATAGTCCACGTTTTGCATTTACTATCCCTGCACTGAATCATGAAGGTCCTGATCAGAGATATGAATGGAAAGTACTCCCTCAAGGGATGGCTAACAGCCCAACTATGTGTCAAATTTATGTTAACAAAGTAATCCAGCCACTTAGAAATCAAAATCCTGAACTACAAATATTTCACTATATGGATGATGTATTATTAGCACACAAAACTAAAAACACATTGCTAGAATGTTATGCCACACTTACAAATTTATTAAAAAATTATAATCTAGAGATAGCAATAGATAAAGTACAATTAAATTTTCCAATTAATTATTTAGGAGTTCTATTATCCTCAACCATGGTCCGTCCACCAAAAATTCAAATACGAGTAGATCAACTGAAATCACTTAATGACTTTCAAAAGTTATTAGGAGACATAAATTGGATAAAGCCTTATCTAGGTATTCCAACAGGAGAATTGGGACCTTTATTTGATATCCTAAAAGGTCCATCAGATCCAAATTCACCCCGAATGTTAACGCCTGAAGCAAGAAAGGCATTAAAAATCATTGAAACATATATGGAAAATATGCATTTGGATAGAATTGATATAAGTTTGCCTTTATTATTTATTGTACTACCAACAAAAAATATTCCTACAGGAGTATTTTGGCAAGAAGGTCCATTATTATGGATACATTTATCGTATTCTCCTAACACTATTCTTACTAGGTATCCTGAGGCTGTAGGACAATTAATACTCAAAGGAATAAAAACAGCAAAGGGAGTATTTGGAATTTCTCCCAATAAAATTATTACTCCATATACTATGAATCAAATTGATGAATTAGCTAATGAGTTAAATACTTGGGCAATAATCATGTGCAAATCTAATGTTTCATTTGATAACCACTTACCATCTAATCCTTTATTGTCTTTTTGGTCATTGCATCCTGTAATTTTTCCAAAAATTACAAGAAAAACACCTATCATGAATGCTCCAAATATATTCACTGATGGGTCAAATAATGGTACAGCAGCAATAGTTACACCTGATCAAACTTTTACATTTTTAGTACCCAAACAATCAGCTCAAAAGGTAGAGCTTAATGCAGTATTACAAGCTTTTGTGATGTTTAAAGATTCTGTATTTAATTTATTTTCTGATAGTCAGTATATAGTTAATGCTATAGTATCCCTTGAAGATGCTGGTAGGATTTCCCCTTCTTCTACTGTTTTCTCTTTGTTTTCCACTATACAAAGTTTAATCTGGGACAGAAAAGATCCATTCTTTATAGGACATATCAGGGCACATACAGGATTGCCTGGAGCCCTTAGTTTGGGCAATGATTTAGCAGATAAAACTACACATGACATACATATTTTCTCTACACTAGAAGAAGCTATAAATTTTCATAAAAGGTTCCATGTCAATGCTAATACTTTACAAAAGCGTTTTAAAATAACTAAGGAACAAGCTAGACAAATAATAAAACAATGTCAAAATTGTGTGACCTTTTTACCACAAGTTAATCTTGGAGTCAATCCTAGAGGATTGATACCTAACCATATTTGGCAGATGGACGTCACACATTTGCCAGAATTTGGAAAATTAAAATATTTACATGTTACAGTTGATACTTCTTCTGGATTTTTGATGGGCTCCCTTCATGCCGGAGAAAAAACTAAAGATGTTATAGCTCATTGCTTACAAAATTTTGCCACTGTGGGCATTCCAAAACAGTTAAAAACAGATAATGCCCCTGGTTATACTTCTACCTCTTTTAAACAATTTTGCTCATCATTTGGCATTACTCATATAACAGGAATCCCACACAATCCACAGGGACAAGGCATAGTTGAAAGAGCTCATCAAACTATTAAAATGTACTTATTAAAGCAAAAAGACGGAATTAGGAAGGGGTATATATTCCCCAAAGATAAACTTAAAATAACCCTTTTTACTCTAAACTTTTTAAATTTGGATTCATCAGGACTTAGTGCTGCAGAAAGGCATATGTGTCCAAAAAATGTACATAAGCCCAACATACTTTGGAAAGATATTCTAACAGGACAATGGAAAGGTCCTGACCCAGTAATTGTCTGGAGTTGGGGGTCTGTTTGTGTGTTTCCACAGGAAGAACAGCAGCCGATTTGGATTCCGGAGAGATTAAGTAAAGCGATTTCTACAGACCAAAAAGAAGATGATTTGGCTCAAATCCATAACAGCTGATATCCAAAACTCCAATTTGGCTATCCTTACATCTGCGACAGAACCAGGATGCTTTTTTCAATATCTATTTTATTATTGCCCTTTCCCATATCATGAAGTTCTATTTTGTTTTTTGAGCTCATACAGACCTAGGTTAATGTTTTGCTGATCAGTTCTATTTTTTTTTTGACTATAGAGTTTTTAAACATTGCAATGGAGATTTCACCTGTAAAAAGTTATAAGGCCTTTACTATTATGTTATGTGTTGTATGTATTATATTATGTGTGCACACTTGTGTTTTGTGTTATATGTTTGAATGTACGTATGTCCATATATCATATATGATGAGCGCTCATGAAAAAATGGATCCAAATATTTTTTTTATTCACGTGATTTAAATGGTTTAATTTAAATTGGGTAAATAACTGTTAAGAATTGTTTTAATATGTAAACAAAAAAGAAGGTTAACAGATCTGTTTGTTTACTTTCACCTTTCCTTTTCATTATATTTAATAATTCTCTTCAAGATAATGTAAATTGTTAAGAAAATTGTTTTCTTTTCTCTTCAAGATAATGTAAATTGTTAAGAAAATTGTTTTCTTTTAGTGCCTTCTGGAATGTTACATAATTTTTTCTTTAGCCATTATTGCTAGAATTCCTATCTTCATCCCAGTGCCGGTGAAGACAAAGATAAAACTAATCTACAGTTTCTGCAATAGCCATCACTGAACTGCTTGCAGAACTTGCCTAAACTATGTGTCACTTGTATGCATTGTGAACTCACTTGTATGCATTGTGAACTATCTGTTGGTGCAGCGACTTGTGGTAGTGTTGGAGTATTTTTACTGAAGATGTCATCGGTTGTACAATTTTTCCAACAAGAGCCGTCAATTGGCTTGGTGTATCTTCCTCCCTTCTGCTTGTCATGACAAAGACCTCTCCACAGGTGTGGATGTATACTGGACCGGTAGCCAATGACGGGTAAGATCCAATTACAATGGTACCCACCTAAGACAGGAGGCTGATGCCCTGAGGTCAGCTCATCCGAAGACAGGTAAGGACCATATGTAGTATTGGACAACCTAAGGCAGGCACGGTCCCCAAGCCACATGCTTGTTGTTTAAACAGAGAGGGGGAGATGTTGAGAGCCACAGCCAAAGGGGCCCCAGCAAACTTCCAGCTGCCAGCAAACTTCCAGCTGCCGGCTGATGATTGGTTCACAGCGGCCCCAGCAACATCTAGCTGATTGGCTCCTCTGCGGTGATGTTCATTGGGCTGTTTCCCTGCCCTTCAGACTGCCAGCTGATGATTGGCTCACAGCGGGCCCCAGCAACATCTAGCTGATTGGCTCCTCCACGGAGCTGCTCATTAGGGGACTTCTTTGGCTCCGCCCACACGACCCAGCCAATCAGCCTCAAGAGCAGGAGGATTGTGGGAGGTGGTCAGGCTTGTGTGGGTGAGAGGCTTGGGGAAGCTGGTGGTGGCAGTTGGGCTCTGAGGGTTTTTTCCTGAGGAGCTGTTTTGTTTGTAGTTCTAAAAATAAAGTTAGTTTCTTTTGACAAGTGGCTCCTGAATTGTGCCCAGCCAGACTGCGGCATGCTACTCCTCCCTGAGTCTCCCCTTCAGACAGGCAAGCAGAGGCCCTTCCGCAGGCTGGAGCTGCAGGGTCTGTGCCTGAGGTTGAAGTCCAGACAAGAGCAGGCAACATCTCTGGAACCCCGGGATAGGTGGGCAGTCAATGCCCCACAAATTAGAATCTGAGCCTGCTGGGAAATCCAGGCCAAGGAACCTAAGATTAAGAGGTGTGTTCAGGGTGGGCAGAGGAGGGTGCTAGGAACAGAATTCCCAAGCCCTGCCCCACCCCCACTAACACACTGCACCTATCTACCCACTGATTCCTGAATTCCATTTCTGTGAAGTTTACCTATACATCTATTTGTACATGTGCCCAATATGTCCATAAGGATGTGCCTTGCAACATTGTGACAGCAGAAGATTAGGAATGTTCTAAATGTCCACCAGCAGGAGGCTGAAGAAATTATGGTACATTATCATCCCCATATATACAATGGAATATTATTCAACAGTGAACAAAAATGAGGTATTTCAACATTTCTCCTTTGATCGAGACCTATGGGAATAATGCAAGGCACACTGAGTATAGTTACTATATGATAGTGCATTGTGGGTTGTGTGTGTGTGTGTGTGTGTGTGTGTGTGCACGCAGAAGGAGAAAAAATGTTTGAAAAGAATTCATAAGAAATGAGTAGTATAAGTTTCCTCTAGGGAGAACTGAGCCATAAAAACAGATCAGGGAAATTTTCCCTGTAAATTTTTTATACCTTTTCAATTTTGGTTCATATCCATTTATTAATTTTAGAATAAAATATGCAAATAACCTAAAGAACATTAAAGTAATAGCACTGCCAATAATTTTTATGGTTTTTTTTTTTTTGCATTTGTTATGGACATGAGTTACTTTTTCTTTTTTCTTTCTTTTGGTGATGGGGATTGATCCCAGGGCCTTGCACATAATAAGCATTACTTTACCCCTGAGCTATACCTCCAACCCCTTGAATTATTTTTTCTTTTTTAAAAATAATATTTATTTTTTAGTTGTAGGTGGACACAATATCTTGATTTCATTTTTATGTGGTGCTGAGGTTTGAACCCAGTGCCTCACGTGTGCTAAGCAAGCACTTTCTGCCACTGAGCCACAGCCCCAGCCCCCCTTGAGTTATGTTTTTGGTAATAATTATAGCAAATACCCATGAGTACTTGTTCATGCTATGTACTTTCTAAGTACTTGGCATGCATTATCTCATCAAATTCCCACAGAAAGGAAACTAAGGCTCAGAGAGGTTAAATAACTTACATAAGGTCACACAGTTGGTAGCAGAACTACAGTATGAATCTAAACAATCTGGCCCGGAGCCCATGTTTTTCTTAACATCCACCTTACACTGTCTCTCCAATTAAAACAAAACAACAAAGAAAGAAAAAAAAATCCTAATAAACCAAGTTGCAGAGCCTTCAGGGCTTACACCTGTGGCCACCCTTAGACTCCCCCACCCAGTCTGTCCTGCTGTGATTCCTTAGGCAGACTTTGTCCAGTCCTGCCTCAATGGAAACCAAGCGCGTCCTGCACTCTGCATCTTCCACCCTGGCCAGGGACCTGCTTGCTCACGGTAGGAATACAGGGGAGGAATAAAGGCCCAGGGGCAAGGGATGGCCCAGGTCGCAGATTTTCAGGGGCAGAACATGGCCAGAGGCAGACACATCACAATCCGGTGTCCACTTTTGAAGAGTGTCTGGGATAAGAGGCAGCAGAATGGCTATGAGCAGGTAGATGTCCTGATAGCTCAGAAGCCCTGATTTTGCAGCTAACTGGGTGAGACTGGAGTCTTTCTCAGCAAGTTTTCTTATCTGTAAAACACAGACACCTAGCCAGGTGTGCTGGTGTGTACACCTCTAGTCCCAGCAACTCAGGAGGCTGAGGCAGGAGGATCACAAGTTCAAAGCCAGCCTTAGCAATTTAGCAAAGCCCTAAGCAAATTGGTGAGGCCCTATCTCAAAAAATAAATAAATTAATTAAATAAACAGGGATGCCTAAGCCCTCTCCAGTGGGGCTAGTGAGGGGATTCACTGTGGTGGATACATATAGCACCCCCACAACTGGGGGCAGCTGTTAGTAAGACTGGCATGGGCCCTTCAAGCCCTAAGGCCACACAGTTCTCAGGAGTTGAGACTAGAACCAGGCCTACAAGTCCAATCAGGCCAGGGGATGTGATCTTGAATCCAGCCCTGCAGGGGGAGAGTCTAGAGCACAAAGCCCTCAGTCCAGGCTGGGGATCTGGGGCCCCTGAGGGAGAAGCAAGGAGCAGGGCCAATAGTCCCCTCTGTCCTTTGTCCTTTCCTGCTCATATCCTGCCCTCAGCAAAGTTTCCAAGGGGAGAAGTGATTGGAATATTACCCAGGGCGTGGGTTGCCCTCCTCTACTCCAACTGGGGAGACAGCCTGACACTTGGGGAGGGATTCCCAGGCCCCAGGCAGCAGGAGCACAGGCAGAGTGGCCCTCTCAGAAATCTGGCCTCTGGCAGCCCAGGAATGCAGGCTGGGGAGCTGAGGCTAGGAGGCGGGTGGCTGGCCACGGCTAAGCTTCAGAAGAGCAGGCAGCAGCTGTGACTGGGAGGGCCACCCCCTCAGGCAGCCAAGACACCATCAGAAATCCCACCCAGAGTGAGAAAGGCCTGCCCAGACAGCAGATGGGACTTTTCAGAGTGGCTTCCTTGGGGCCAGCTACTCCCCCAGCCATAGGCCGTCCCCTCCACTCCTCCTGATCCAAGTAGCAGCAGAGCTCCCCACAGCCAGGGGCACCCAGATGCCAGCACCCAGTGACCTCTGCGCCTTCCCTCACCCACACTCCCACGTGCCCACACATGCACTCTAAAGTTCTGCGGTTAGAAGGTGAAGAAACCTCAGGTTCTCACTTCCAGAGGGTGCAGGTGGCCAAGGGTCACCAAGCTCAGTGACTGCAAGCTGTGATTTGAACCCAGATCAGGAGACTCCTGAACTCAGGGCACCCTCCTTGTGAAGACGCACCCAGAGGCATGTCACCACACACAGCTCACGTGCTCACCGGCTCCTGCTGGCTGCCACACACCAGCTCACCGGCAGCCGCTCGTCCCAGCCCCTCACAGCCACTGACACAGATGCTGTCTTCATGAACCCTGCCCTCCAGCCCAGGCAATCTGTCCCTCTTCACCTGACTCTGAAGCTGTTTTGAAAATCGTCACTCTCCTACACAAAACACACACACACACACACACACACACACACACACACACAAACGGTACACTGTGCTTCCCACAGCTGCCCTGCAAGTCTGGCCCTTCACTAGGCGAATGGCGGGGCCAGATGAGGCCCAGGACCCCTCCCTCTCTCTTCCCCATCTGTGATTGTGACGGTTTATACAGCACTGAGGTCAGGCTGACCTGACTTGCAGCAAAACAGGGCAGAGCCAGGCAGTGGCTCACACAGTGAAGGCTTGGCTTCCTGGCTGCCTGCAAGCCCAACTCCCGCAGGCACAGGCGGGCATGCAGGGAACCTCAGGCCAGCTGGGCTGAAGCCCTGGCCCTCCAACGTGACAGTCAGGAGGAAGGGGCAGGAGCTCCCAGGAGTCCCATAATGAGCTTCCTTCACCTCCGTCTGTACTTCTAGCAAATGGATATCAACAATCCTTGCTCAGTCTGATCACTGAAATCCTCTGGGAAGGCATGGATATAGAAGTGGGGGTGGGGCATTGGGGAAGTGGGTCAGGGCCAGAGAAAGCTACCACTGTGCTAGGCACAAGCCAGGATGACACCTCTGCAGAAGGTCACCAAATCCCAATCCCTCAGGGCCAGAAGGTCCTGTTTACTCCTTTAGCTTCAGAATCAAACCCTTTCCCTCAAGTGAGGCCCACAGAAGTCCACTGGGACACATCACCAGCCCTTGCCCTTGCCCTTTTTATATTTTACAAGATCTTGCTAAATTGCTTAGGGCCTCACTAAGTTGCTGATGCTGGTCTTGAACTTGTGATCCTCCTGCCTCAGGCTCCAGAGTTACTGGGATTTTAAAGCCTGAGTTTAACCCCTTCTCTCTCTCTCTCTCTCTCTCTCTCTCTCTCTCTCTCTCACTCTCACTCTCTCTCTCACTCTCACTCTCTCTGTGCTGAGGATTGAACCCATGGCCTTGTGCATACAAAGCAAGCACTCTACCAACTGAGCTATGTCCCCAGCCCCAATCCTGTTCTTATCTCTTAAACTGTCTTCCTATCTGCCTGTTCCCCTCACTGCTGCCTATGAGGCTTTAGGAAATGCAAATATGCTTTTCAGTGCTTCTAAGAAGCAAATGCTCTTTGCACTCTAGTGGCATATCAAAGGCTGGTGAAGACAGCTGTCATCAGACTCCCCTGAGGGGCTTGCTAGGAATGCACTCTCCACCCCACTGTTAAATCAGAATCTGTGGGGTTTGGCCAGGGAATCTGCATTTTAACAAGCTCCCCAGTTCATGATGGTGCATAGTAAATTATGAGGACAACTAATGCAGTTTGGAGACGGGGACACTGGTTTTAGCTCCATCACTAACTAACCAGCCTTTAGCCCTTGACCTTAGGCAAGTCCATTTACCTCTTGAACTTTCAGATTCCCATCTGGAAAATGGGCAGGTCTAGATGAACTGCAACATTCCTTCCACACCTGACATATCTGTGTCTGCTCTGAATCCCTAAGTGGTCCAGATGTGTAGGAACTGAGTTTCAAGGACTGTTAGGTCAACATAAAATTTGGCACTCATTACAAAGAGTTCCTGTCTAAACCAGGTGCAGCAGCACATACCTGTAATACCAGGAAGCTGAGGCAGGAGGATCACAACTTTGAGGCTAGCTTGGGCAACGATGAGACCTTGTCTCAAAATAAAGTAAAAAGGGCTGGGGATGTAGCTCAATGATAGAGCACATGCCTACCATGCACAAAGCCCTGGATTCAATTCCCAAAACCAGGGGGAAAAAAGTTCTAGTCTGGGGTTTACTTAGGGAAATCTGCAAAAATACCTTATCTCTTGCTCCAGGACCCAAACAACTGGCTTTGGGTTATCCTTGCTCCCTTCCTCCTCCTCCCTGAACACCTATTTTCTTCATTCCAGCCACAGCCCTAAGCCAACCAGGATTCTGTAAACATTGGGTCTGCACACCTGGGCTTAGTCAACAGTCATCAAACAAAGGCACTGCCAAATCACCTCACAAGCCCAAACTTGCACCAGCTCCATCTCTCAGGGGAAGCAGCCAGCTTGGGATGTGCATATGGTGAGTTCCCGTCCCCCCAGCACAGGAGAAGCATGAGGGGCTGGGCTGGATAGAATGGCCCAAATCTACCAAAGGGTTGTGTTGTTATCCAGACTGAAAGGATATGAGAAGACGGCATGAGGAGCAGCCAGCAGATGCTTTCAGGAATCTTCTGGAAGCAGCTGGGCACTACTCAGTCCATGGTTTCTTTAATAATCACCGTTAAAACATGACATTTCTTGCTGGTGGCAAACGTAAGACTGATCCCTTCAGGTCTGTGGACCCTTGACAGTGAAGTTGGAGGGATTATCAGACATGCAACCCAAATGCTTACCGTTGCCTATGGTGAACCTGTTTATGCCAAATAACTAAAAGGGAAGAGCAGACAGGAAAGGCAAGAATGGGAACCCAGTTTCCACACTGGGAAACATCTGTGAATCGTAGCCAGGATCTGCTGATCCTTGTTGTTTAAGAAAAAGAAAATAGATCATCCTCTCCCTTTGACTATGCTGACTGCTCAACATGATTGCGCCGCACTTAACAGTATGCAATGCTGTTTGGAAAGTTCATGAACTCTTTCCGTCAGCCAGGCTCCAGGCAAGGCACTTTAGCTACATGGAATACTCACAACAGTCCTAGAAAGTAAAACTGCTATTTTGCAGACAGGGAAATCAAAGAACAGAAGAGTTCAATAACTTGCTCAAGGTCTCGTCTCATAGCCAGGAAGAGACTGGGTCAGGATTTTACCCCAAAGCCCACACCCTTAACCCCACTAACAGTAATGAATCTCTGTACTTCTGCAAGGGGCAAAGAGGAAAACTTGCCCAGAAGGGCTAGGCACATGGGGTGAGCCTTGCAAAAGTCTGCCCTCCAGCCCTCCTGGAGCAGGAGAGAAGCAATTGCATTGAGCATGTGACTCCAGTGGGTGGACCCAGGAGTGGGGAGATGAAAGAGAAATGGAAGCATCCAGCTCAGAACCAAGCAGGTCCTCCATGTCTTACATCTCTTCTGCCAGGTCTGGAGGGAACCTTGCCAGTCTCCATGGCTACTCCCAGCAGAACCTCCCTGTCCTGGTCTGAGCCCTCTTGTTATATTTCCAGTGCAACCACATAGGGGAACAGCTAGGGTGAGTCAGGCCAGGCAAGAGGAAGTGGCCACACTTGACAATCATTAACACGCAGGGCTGAGCTTGGGTCCTTTGTTCTTAAGCAAGGACTGCAGCATTTCACTTTCAGGAAGGACCTGGGAGGGAGGGGCAGGCTCAGAATTGCACAACCAAAGTACAGGCTGAGACACACACAGGTCCCATGTTCAGGTTTGCTTAGACAGGCCACCTGCAGAAAGAGCACATGGCCCCTCCCACCCAGCAAGTCTAGAGAGCATGAGCAACCCTTCTCCACTGCTTTTTATTTTATTATGTATTTATTTGGGAGGGGGGTGCCCAGGAGGGCTCTACCACTGAGCTACACCCCAGCCCGTTGTTGTTGTTTTAATTTTTAAATTTTGAGATGGACTCACTAAGTTGCTTAGGGCCTTGCCAAACTGCTGAGGCTGGCCTTGAACTTGCTGTCTTCCTGCCTCAGCCTCCCATAAGTTGCTGGGATTTACAGGAGTGCACCACCATATTGGCTCAACTGATTTTTAAACCAGAGAGGGCTTCCAAAAGGGGATAAAGGGCTGGAGTTGTGGCTCAGTGACAGAGTGCATGCCTAGCATGCATGAGGCCCTGGGTTCGATCCTCAGCACCACGTAAAAATAAATAAATAAAATAAAGATTGGAAACCCAGTTTCCACACTGGGAAACATCTGTGAATCACAGCCAGGATCCAACGACAACTAAAAAATAAATATATTTTTAAAAAGGCAGGGGTGGATTAAATCGGAGCTTTGGGGGCAAGTCTTCCAAGTTAGAGAGGCCAAGACAAGAGGGGCAGCAGCAGAAGAAGGGGACCAGGCCAGCAGACCCTGAGGGAGCTCTGCGTCTGAGAGCGATGGACGACATCCCCTGATCCCCCCAGCTCTGAAAAGCCTGCCTTCCTGCACCCTGCTCCCCCAAAGCATGGCTTCTTCTAACCATGCAGGTGTCATGCACCCTCACCCTGTGTCCCAGGTGAGAGAGAAACACTAGTGATAGTCCTCTGGGCACCCCGCAGCCCTGACACACTGTGGCTAGGGCAACTTGCCAGGGCTGCAGCTGTTCCCCGGAAGAGTCACATCTTGGCCCCCAGCAGAGGCCCAAAGGCTGTGAAATGAAGTAGTTCATTTTGGGGAAGAAAGGATGAAGGTTGGGGAGGTGAGAAGGAAGGAAGGGAAGAATATGGTTACCAGGGCAGGAAAGCCCACCTGCAAGGAAAAACCTGTTTCTAAAAATGTAATACAAACAATCATAAAAATAGACTTTGAGCAAGCCCCATAAGCCCCTTGGACCCAGGACTGTATCTAGGTCCCAGGGTATATTAACTGCTCCCCCCACTGCCCACCCATGTCACAGGGGTCCACGGGAGGCTGAGATTTTTACTCTGCTTCCCTCCTGCACCTCATTAGAGCTGAAACCCTAGGGCTCTCAAGGAAATTAGGAGAAATGGGACCCTTGCCCTTTGCCAATTACAAAGTAAACAGCTCTAGGGGACTGCCCTCCTTTGAGGGGGGCAGTCTTCTCACACTCTCAGACACCCCCCCCCCCGCCCCGGGGACTTGGCCCCCCTCTCCCTAGACTCAGCTGGGTGGCAACAGAGAGAGGTGGCAAGGAACTGGCCTGTTTAGGGAAGCTGTTACTCAGTGCTATGTGGGCTGCCTGGCAGCAGCAGGCCACCCACCAGGTCTAACTCACCCCCCTCAAAGCCGCTCTGTTTGTAAAGGGCTTTCGGGGACAGGAAGCAATAAACAGAGTCAAGCGGCCAAGATGCAGGGGCTGATTATGCAGTTGGTGGATTTTCCAGGCCTCCGTGTCCTCTCCCACCAGCTGCCTGCGGCTCTGCAGAAAAAGGTACTGGCGAAAGACCGGCTGTCCCTGGCTTCACAGGTGGCCCTCTGCCAGGCCTATCTGGGTCTTTCTGAGCGCAAGAGAGGACTGTGTGCTTTTGAGGGCCCCATGAGCCACCATGGAGAATACCCTGCCCATGACACTCCTGGAGCCCAGCCTGCTAAGGTCTCCAGCTCCGCACACGCTGGCCTGCAGCTGGCTCTCCACCCTGCTCTAGTTCCTAGGTGGAGGGAGACTCCCCGTGTAACCAGGGGGGAGGGTGTGCCTGGCTGTGGCTTTCTCTTTGCTAAGGGCAGGTGGGTGGCCCTCCTTCACAAGGAGCTCAACACTCAGCCTAGTTTGGCTGCTTGGGGAGTGGAGAGCCGGTGGGTCAAAGCTGAGATTGTGGGAAGGTGGCTCTGGCCTACCCCACGAGAGGCCCAGCGGTCCTGCATTCCCCCAGATGGACTCTGACCCTGCAAAACGGTAGGTGACCCCACATGTGCAAAGCCATAAATACAAAGTGGTTTGGGAAATCAAAAAAAAGGGGAAATCACCTACTTATCTCTCAATACCAGAAACTAATAACACAGGCTATCACCACAGGCAGCTGCACCTTCAGGCGCCGACACAGAATCACACAAAAACACCAAGTGGCAGTGCCAGCTATATACTATCCTACTTTTGTTAACATGTGTGGGTGTGTATGTGTGGTCTAGATGGGCAGGGAGGATATCTGGGTGGATATGCACCAAGCACTGAGCAACAGTTACCTAGAGGGAGGGTTGCAGGAGGAGGGGATTTTGCTGTTTACCTTCTATACCTCTGCATCCTTAATGATTTTACAATATATTTGCTTTATTTTTGTAGTTTAAGAACTTTAAAAAAAAATACATTGCTGGTGGGAATGGGGCACAAGACTGTAATCCCAAGGACAGAGAAGGTTGAGGCAGATGGATTGTAAATTCAAGGCCGGCCTCAGCAACTTAGTGAGACCCTGTTTCAAAATAATAAGAAAGGACTGGGGATATTGCTTAGCTGGGTTCAATCCCCACTACCCGCCCCACCCCCCAAAAAAGGAATTTAAAAATTATATAGTAGTAGTGAAAAAGTTCAGTCTTTCCTTAAAAAGTTAAACACAGAATTCCCACATGGTCCAGTAATTCCACTCATGTATACACACCCCAAAGAGTTGAAAGCAGGACTCGGATGACTACACACTGGCATTTATAGCAACACTGTTCTCAACAGGCCACAGGCAGGAACAACCCAAGTGTCTATCAACAGCTGAGTGGTAAAGTGTGTATTCAGAATAATGAAGTATTACTCAGTTGCAAGAAGGAGTAGAATTCTGATATATGCCCTAATGGGGATGAACCCTGAAAACATGCTGAGTTAAATAAGCCAGACATAAAAGGACAAATATTATAGGATTCCACTTATAAAAGATACCTAGAATAGGCAAATTCATAAAGATGAGAAGTGGAATAGAGGTTTCCAGGGACTGGTGGGCAGGCAGTGGGGAGTTATTGTTTAAGGGACACAGTTTCTCTTTGGGATGATGACTGAGTTCTGGAAATAGATAGTGGTGATGGTTGTACTGCAATGTAAATGCACTTAAAATGGTTAAAATGGTAAAGTTTACTACAAGAAAGAGAGGGAGGGAGGGAGGGAGGGGGGAGGAAGAAGGGAGGGAGGAAGGAAGAAAGCAGGGATTAAGGGCAGGATGAGCCACTGATTGCAGAAGACACTGAATCATGGGCAGAAGGGGGCACTGCTTGGGAAATTCAGAGAGAGGCAATCAGCACACAGGAAATCCTGGTGCACACAGAGGGGCTCTGTCCCCATCTGCACGGAGTGGGCTGGGACACAATGGCTCCCCTGTTGACGAGGACTGTTCACATGGCCTGCAGTCACACATGCCACGGGGCTGGGGAGGTGGCAGTGCAGGCATACTTTCTGGACATTTGGAAGGGCTGGGTCATGATAGATTGGGAAACAGCCTTTAAAAAGGTTCATATGCTGGAAAAAGAGGGCTGCAGCTGAGCACCTCGGACAGAGGGCAGGGGAGGGGGTGCCTGGGGTGGGGAAGAAAGGGCAGAGTCAAGGCAAGAGGACAAGCCCAGTGTGGCTAGAGAGCGCCCCAGCCAGAGGCCAGACAGACTCACACACGAGCAAACACTGCAGAGCACTCCCAGCCCTAGGCAGTGGGGAGTGTGACCATCAGGGGATACAAATGATCCTCAACTTTTATGGGGTCACATCCTGATAAACCCATTGTAAACTGAAAATATCATAAGTCAAAAATGCATTTAGAACCTTAGAGCTAGCCGGGTGCGGTGGCACACACCTGTAATCCCAGTGGCTCGGGAGGTTGAGACAGGAGGATTGCAAGTTCAAAGCTAGCGAGTTCAGCAAGGCGAGGTACTGAACAACTCAGTGAGACCTTGTCTCTAAATAAAATACAAAATAGGGCTGGGGATGTGGCTCAGTGGTCAAGTGTCCCTAAATTCAATCCCCAGTACAAAAAAAAAAAAAAATTAGAACCTTAGAGTTGGCCTACCCTACTTTAAACATGCTCAGAAAGTTGCATCAGCCCACAGGTGGGCAAAATCATCAACACAAAGTACATTTTGTACTAAAGAGTTGTGTGTCTCATATAACTTATTAAATACCGTACTAAAGGTGAAAAATGGAGCAGGTATGCTTTCACACCAACATGAATATGAAAAATCCTAACTTGAAACATCACAAGTCAGGGACCATCTGTCCTTCTATGCATCTTCAGTCCTGCCACCTGCCTTGCTCAAAAGTATGTACATCTATAAGACAAGAAAGAAAAGGCACCCTATCCCCCCTATACTTTTTTTTTCTTTTGCAGGACTGGGGATAGAGCCCATGGACACTCTACCACAGAGCTACAGCCCCAGCCTTTTTTATTTTTTATTTTGAGACAGGGTCTTGCTAAGTTGCTGAAGCTGGCCTCAAACTTGTGATTCTCTTGCCTCAGCCTCCTGAGTCACTGGGGTTACAGGCATGCACCACCACACCCAGCCCACCCCCACATTTTTGCAGAAGGCCAAAATCTCTCTGACTTGGGAAAAGCTCTTCCTGAGGTTTTACCCTGCTTATCTCCACTCTGCAAGAACAAAGAGACAATTAGATCCAAAATAAGATCAAACTGCCAGCATGGGCTGAGCACCCTCGTGGCTGGGCTTACATGATCGTGCTGGTCAGCCAGTTACCAGGCATCAAGGAACACTGCTTCTTCCTTTCTAGGAGGAACAAGCACAGGGGAGCCAAGGCACACCCCAGTGGGATGCCAGACTCTGAGGCCCAGGACCACTCGGGACAGACTTCTTGGAGCACAGTTTCCTGGGTTTCACGCTGCTATCTCCATCATACACAGACAAAGAAAAGCTGTGCATGGGGCACGTTTGTGGTCAGGGGCAGCTCTACCTCACTCGAGATAAGAATATTTCAACAGAGGACTTTTTATAAAAGGACATTGTATCCAGGGACTTCCTGAAACACACCAGATATTATTTGTGCCTGTGTGTGCGTGTGTGTGCACCTCACACACCCATAAGAAAGAAAAGAACATGCAGTTCTGAAAGATCTTGACATGACACTATGTCACATGTGGCAATAAAAATTGAAGTTTTAATTAAAATTAAATAAGATTTAAAAATGCAGTTTCTTGGGCTGGAGTTGTGGCTCAGTGGTAGAGCGCTCGCCTAGCACGTGTGAGGCACTGGGTTCAATGCTCAGCACCACATAAAAATAAAATAGATTTTGTGTCCACCTACAACTAAAAAATGATTTTTTTTAATGCAGTTTCTTGGTCACACTACCACATTTCAAGTGCTCAACAGCCCTGGTGGCTAATGGCCATCATGATGAACAGTGCATATTTCAGAATATTTCCAACACTGCAGAAAGTTCTATCAGCACCGTTCTAGAACCCAGAGGAGAGTCCTCCTCCTTAGTAAAACAAGGCCTTGGTTTTCTGTACCTGCAAGGGAGAAGACCAAGGAGGGTGGACAGCAATCCCCAATTAAGGACCCTCCCACCCGTCCATCCTCCTGGCCAGGCAGAGCTAGGGTGAGCTCTGTGCCTTTCACCACCCCTGACCTTGGCCTCATCCAGGATCAAAGCTTTGGCCTATTTATTGCAAGCCTGACACCCCAGGCAGAGGCGACCCACAGTCTAGCTGAGAGCCCTGATTTCAGAAAGGGCCTTCCAGATTGCCTTGTGGGAAGGGTGTTCTTAGCATCCCAAGGCTCCTCCACTGGGCACCCATGTGCATAACCCTGGCATTGCCCATTTGGGGTTTCTCCAGTTCAATGAATGGGAAGGATTTAGAGGAAAAGGGCCCACAGGAGATGGGGTGGGAAAGTTCTTATTAAAAATAAAAACATTGTTTAAAAGAACACAAGTCAGGCCAAGAAAGAGGACCTGAAGAGGTTCTAACCACGAAGACCATGACTGGGTGTTTGGGCCTGAATCTATCAACTAACCAGAGAGATGGAGATAGATGGAAGCCCCTCCCGCCCCTCAATACACACCATCACCCCTGACTCTGCAGGTCTTCTTAAGAAAGTCCCCATTTGAATCAAAGCAGCATCACTATTTCTCCCTAAAAGTTGACAAAAATGACCTGTAAGTCTGTTTTTGTCACAAACAACACATTCGAGGTTGCTGGCTGAGCAGACAACACACCAAGTTTGGCACAAGGAAGAATAAATACTTTGAGGGCTTGGATTGTGGCTCAGTGGTAGAGCACTTGCCTTGCATGCACGAGGCCCTGGGTTCAATCCTCAGCACCACATAACAATAAAGAAATAAAACAAAGGTATTGTGTCCATCTACAAAAAAAAAAAAAAAGAAGAAGAAGAAGAATGAAGACTTTAAGGAGAGACCTGTGAACCTAGAGAATCCTGTAGCAGATTCCTTTTATTTATTTATTTTTTTTTTTTAAAGAAAGAGTGGGGGCGGGAGAGAGAGAGAGAGAGAGAGAGAGAGAGGGAGGGAGAGGGAGGGAGGGAGGGAGGGAGGGAGAGAGAGAAAGAATTTTTTTAATATTTATTTTTTAGTTCTCGGCGGACACAACATCTTTGTTGGTATGTGGTGCTGAGGATCGAACCCGGGCCGCACACATGCCAGGCGAGCGCGCTACCGCTTGAGCCACATCCCCAGCCCAGCAGATTCCTTTTAAATTTCAAAAATTTTTACATTAAAAATTACATGCATAAAACACACATAAGCTTAATAAATTATTAGGCAAACACTTTATAACTACCCATGTCAAGCAACAAGACTTTGACAGGCATGGTGGCACAGTAGTAGAGCACTTGCCTAGTACATTCGAGGTCCCATTTTCAATCCTCAGTACAACAAAGACAAAAAACAAACAAACAAAACTCTTTTCTTCCCAGAGCCCTAGAATTACAGAGCATAAATTACAGGAGAAACCTACTGAAAACTCTCTATGAGGAATCCTTCCAACTGCAGCCAAATAGTCCAACCCTCTCGGCCAGAGACTTCGACAGGCTCACAACTTGGCCCCATATGCAGGTGCTTGTGCCCTCCAACAAGCACACACAGTAGCAGTCACACCCTGGTGTAACCATGGTGAGGGCTTGTCTGCTGGCCGTAGGCTCCATTGTTCTCCCAGCTAAGCCACTCAGGACTGGCCGGCAGGGTTTGTGGGCAGACACTGTTAGGAGAACAGATGTCTAGGCAGATGCTGTGACTGCGTAGGCCTGGAATGCTCCAGAAGGAGGCGAGAAAACACTGCCTCCTAATGACAAGACGGTGACAGGTAGACCCAGGCCCCTTTTCGTCATACATCTCGGAGTCCAGACACTTAGGCCTCTGCCCAACAAGACATTCCAAGTCCCAAGCAAGCCAAGTAGGCTCTAGGGTATTGCAGGCCACTCCTGGTTAAGAGACACTACCCCAGAGGTGAGGTCTGTTAGGTGGCAGATACTCATCTGAGAAGGGACAGGGGCTGCAGGGGTTGTTGAGCACAGATGGAGCCCAGAGGCCAGCTGGGAGGAGAAGCAATGTCAACATTGAGACATTGCTCATTTCTGGCCCCCATCCCAAAGATGTTTCCAGGCAGGAAATAGCATCCTCCTCATACAAGAAAACCATTCCTCCAAGAACCAATGCATGGTTGAGTCCTGAGCCACTCCTCCTTCTGGCCACCACAGACCACTGATCCATCCCTGCAAATTTCCCTGCTCCTAAGCCATAATTCCCAGGTCCCAGCAGCCTCATCATAACCAACTGCAGTTCTATTTCAGGATTCACATTGCAGTCCTTTTCTTCCAAGAAGTCTTCCCACATGTATATTTTTTCCCCTTTTGTATGTGTGTTGAGAGGTATTGGGAATGGAACCCAGGGGCGCTCTAGCATTGAGTGACATCTCCAGCCCCTTTTATTGTGAGACAGGGTCTCATTAGGTTGCTGAAGTTGGCCTTGAACTTGAGATCCTCCTGCTTCAGCTTCCCAAGTTGCTGGAATTACCATTGCACCTGGCTCACATGCACTTCTTGCTCATTCCCACATGGCCTTGGCCTGTCAGACCCTCTCTTCTCCACCATCCACACAGCAGCACTGATCACATGATATCATAACTGCCCTAAGGACACTAAGGAGAGAGAGTAAAACCTGGAGTAAAATAGCTGCCTCCAAAGTCCTTATTTCCTGTGGCTTAGGGTCACAGTGACCCCATAACTTCACCCTTTGGATGAAACACAGATTCAGGTTGTTGTCCACAGGAGCAGGAGCAATCTCTCTCTCCTCAAGGCCCCTCTCCATGAGATCACAGGAAAACTATTGCATGGGTCTGGCGGGGCTGGGAATCAGCATTCCTAACCTGGCGCTCTGGGAGATCAATGTAGATACAGGGAAAGGGGGATAATGTTATTCAGGGCCTTGCAGGAGAGGACTTTTCTCTTCCATGCCCAATACTCCCAGGTAAGGGAGAAGGGCCCAAGTCTCCTAGCTACAGGTTCCAAGACACCTGTCCACTGGGCCTCTCTGGGCCCAGGAATAGGCCAATGAGGATGATGTCCCACCAGCCCAGGGTGCTTTTCTCAGGAGAGGCTGCAAAGAGAAGCAGAAGTGATGAAAGGCATAAAAGTGGGCAGGAAATAAAATGTATTCAGACTCAACCAGAGTAATTGAAAATGAACCATATGCCAGGCACTTGGCAAGGTGCAGCCCCACAGTCTTTATTTGATTTTCATACCAACCCAGTGAGGCAGCTACTATTCTCCTTGTTTTACCAACAGGGAACTCAGGCATTGTTCTGCTGGAAGGAGAAAAGCTGAAAAGGCAGCCCTCAAACATTGGATGTGTTTGGCCAAGGCTGAGGGGAGGTTTAAACATCTTTGAGTAAAGCATGAAGGATACTTGTCCTTTATTAGCTATCTTCCTTAAAGACAGAACAAAATAAAATGGGATTTAGGTTCGATCCTAGAAAAACTTCTTGACTGTAAAGAGGTGTTTGAATTCACTTCCCAGGAAAGATCTGGGAAGCTGCAGTTCAATCAATTGGTCGTTCTGCGGGCAGGAGACTGGACAACTTGGCCTTTATCACCACAGGAACATCCGAGGTCTTTTGAGGCAACTTGGCTCCACCTCCAGTTTCAATTGAGGCGTTTGGATACAGTGCAAAATCCAAGGTCACACACATCCTTTGCTAAGTTTAACAAGCAGGTGGGCTGAGGATTCAGATATTAAAATAAAGTCTTTTTTTTTTTTTCAACAAATGAGCCGAGTTTGGAGGTTGCTGATTTAATCAATGAGGTTAATGTGAATGCATTAAAGTTAGTATGCTTTTCGCTAAAAGCCACCATTCACTTGTTGGACAATGTAGTTCATCAGAGCAGCAATGACCGAGATGTCTAGGCAGGCAAGGAGCTCAGGCAGGAAACTGCCACCCCACCTTAGGAAGCTTTTGCTGCCTGGCTGCCCTCCCCACTCCTGAAGTACTAGAGGACCCCAAGGACATAAAGCAGATCTGCTGCTGCCCCCGGCTGCTCAGGCCAACTCTGTGTAGGCCTGGAACAGAAGATTCCCTGGTAGATTATGATTATCCCAGGAAGGCTAAACATTCTGGGCAGTAGGAGAGGGCTGTTGTAAAGCAAGATGCTATCCTGAATGCTTCCTTTCCAACCCACAACTTACTGAATTAAACAGAATTTACTACTACTGATCATTGGATAATTGTAAGACAAAAACTGCAGATGTAGATTTTCCTTCAGGCAAAAGAATTTCCATCACCAAAGCCCTGGCTTCTCCAGAGATGTAAACCTCTTAGGAGAAGCCTAAGCCTGGAAAGGTCACAGGGCTTGCCCTCAAGGTCACGCCAAAGAAGCAGAACTGGTGCCAGTTCACTGACCCCTACCCAGCAACCCGCCCCAGGTGGCCAGCAGCTGCCTCTAAGAATACAGAGGGCTGAGAGGGGCTGAGAGAATTTATAAATCACTGCACACCCCACTCCACCTCCATGGCCTCCGGATGCTGAAGACAGACTATGCAGGGCAGGCCAGGTCAGGAGCCATGCTGCAGGGATGCCCAGCTGGAGTACTGACCCAGGCCTCCACAAGGCCTCCTGCTATCAGTCCCTGCGATGCCCCCACCTCCCCCTTTGATCCCAAAGAGAGGAGGGGTGGGAAGCAAAAAAAAAAAAAAGTCCCCACTAGCATCGATTTACCCAAAGCAAAGGCAACACAAAGGCTGCACCTGTTTCCATGGAGACTCGATTGGCTAAGCAAAGGAACAAAACAGAGCAAGAAACACAAGCCCGTTACCACCTTCCGGGCCAGCATGATCGTGATCGATGTTGGCCAGCCAGAGCCCCGACAGGAAGGATGAAAGGTAATCAGCCACACCAGGAGCCCTTTCAGTTGTGGGGTGGGGGGGAGGGGGGGATGCAGAGGCCTCCCCCACTCCCAGGCCCACTAACTCACCTGCCTGGGCCCCACTCTTGAGAAAGATCCTGGACAAAAATCCAAAGGGAGAGATTATTCGCTTCACAAAAGAATTCTTTGCTTGACAAAGGGATTCCTCCAAAGGACATCCCAGGGTGGGCGGAAGCCTTTGTCTCATTACTACTTCTCTGAGGCTGAGGCTGAGGGAAGGGATAACTTCCAGTGGGAGGTTTGCAAGAAAAGATGACAAAATACCTAAGGGGAAGGGATGGAAGGGTGAAGACAGGTCTCTGCTTATGAACTACATGCTGTGAGAGACCCACAAGGAAACTGAGACGTGGCAGCTTTGAAACAGAGTGAGCAGAGTGCCCTGGGCCATTTGACAGAAAGGACACAGGAACAGAAAGAAAGAGTGGAGGAAGCTGGGCAGCAACAGGTGTCCAACAAGGGCCCTCAGGTGGCCACAGATCTCAGCAGGGTGCATGGACATTGGGCTGAGAGGAAATGTGGGGAGTATCCCTCATCTCCCCAGGGACCACAAGGAGGAGAGAGGCTTGAAATGTGCCCAGGGTGGAGGCCAGAAGAAGATGCCAACAGTGTGCTCAGCAGATGGCAGGGGCTCAAGGGCAGTCATAAGAGCCTGTTGGCTGGCTCTAGCGATTCATCAGGTGACATATATTAAGCACTTCTTTGCACATGGAAAAGGGGACAAGGCTACACACCCTGCCCTTGGAGAATCTCTCCAGGACTTCACTCTACTGGGTTTTCCCCTTGCTATAATTCCTACAGAGAATGAGGAAAAAAAAAAAAACCAAGGATAACAGCATAATATTTACAGAGCATAAATAACCATGTGTCCTTCATGCCCTCAGCCACTCCAGTTGGAAGAAACTACTACTCTTGCCTCGTTTGCTGATGCAGAGACAGGCACAGGGAGTTAAGTAACTCAGTCGAGGTCATGGAACTGAAAAGTAGAAAAACCTGGCTTCAAATACAGGTCTGCCTGCCTTCAGAGCCCCTGACCGCCAGGCGGAACACCAGCCACATCGGCCCACTACAGACACTGAGCATGCGAGAACACAAGGGGCATGCTCTGAAGCACAAGGAGACGCTGGGGCACAGGTGGACGCTGAGGACCAGGTCTCCTAACCAACACCAAGGCATTTTCCCTTATGACGCCCCCCCCCCCCCCAGGAAGGCCAGCTGGCTTTCTTGGTAGGGTACGTGACCAGCTCTGTGGTCATGAAGTCACTCTCCTGTTCTGGGCCTCAGTTTGCCCCTCTGCAATAAGAAGCCATCACTATAGCTTGAGCCCCCTACCACTATCTTCTCATTGAGAAGAGTAACATGGGACATGCATCCAGGATGTCACCAGGGAGCCAGCAGAAGGAGCAGGTTCAGTACTGGCTGCAGCAAATATTCCCGAAGACCCACAAGTTCTAAAATGAGCAGCGTAATGTTTACAGAGAAAACCCTGAGCACCTCTCCAGCCTCTGGTTGGATGGACTTCCCACCAGGGTACGTTTGGGGAACCCAGGGACTTCCAAAGTTGTTCCACTATGGATGGCTTCCAGGGAATCAATTTCTACCCATACTCTGTCCTAAAATTGATCTGCTGAGAACCGTCTGGGTCTGCCAGTTCTCTCTTCACAGCTGCCCTCTTAACCAATTCCCAAAAGAAAACTTTAGCCCAATCACCCCAACTTTACCCTGGTTCCCTGCCCCGAGGTGAAAAAGCCACCAAAGAATTCCATCCTCTGGAGAGAATTCCAGTACGACAAAGAGAGATTCCTTAAGACACTGAGGAAGACAAGCCTGGTGTGGTCGGGCACTTGGGGCTGAGTCAGGAGGATCACATGTTTGAGGTCAGCCTGGGAAATTTAGCAAGACCCTGTCCCCAAATAAAAACTAAAAAAGGCTAGGAATTTAGTTCAGTGCTATGCATTTTCTTAACATGTGTGAGGTCCTGGGTTCAATTCCCAGTACGGGAGGAAAAAAAAAAAACATACTAAAGAGGGACTGGCTTTATTTTTACCTTCAATTCATCAGTCATCTTCTTATTTTAGGGTTAGAATTAGGGAGCAAGAAAGTGAAACAGGGAGGGACACGTATGCAACACAATTCTTTGAATAAAAAAAATGAAGTCAGACTTTTTCTGACCCAAAGGATGACTGGCTGGCTGGTCTCACAACGAGATCCAGTTTCGCCAGTTAGGAATCACAACAGACATTTTCCATCACTGCTGAGTTTGCAGCTCTAGGGCTTTAACAAAATATATCTGAAGCAAATAGATGACATATAAAAACTCTGGAAATGGTCTACTTAAAATTATGATAAAAATTCTATGTCAGCTTAAAAATGTGTGAGAGGATCCAGTTTTTCAAAATTCCTTGTGGCAGTGAAAAAGTTTTAAGCCTGTTGCTTTACTTCCATGGAGCCTTGTTCAAGGACTATTGCTCTCTCACAGACAGACCCACTGGGCCACAGCTGTAGAAAGTTCTCAAAAGAAGGCAGAAGCACACTAAAAAATAAAAAATGAAACAAAACAACAACAAAAATCCCAATCAATAAATGGGCAAATGAAATAAGCAGACACTTCTCAAAAGAAGAAATACAAAATGGCCAACAAATATATTAAAAAAATATTCAACACCTTTAGCATTCAGGGATCTGCAAATTAATACTACACTAAAAGTTCATCTCGTTCCAATTAGAATGGCAATCATCAAGAATACAAATTACAATAAATGCTGGTGAGGATGTCGGGGGAAAGGAACACTTACACACTGTTGGTGGGGTTGTACATTCGTAGAACCACTGTGGAAATTAGTACGAGTACTACAGAGGTTCCTCGAAAGATGAGGAATGGAACCAACCATATGACCTGTTTATACCACTCCTTGGTATTGATCAAAAAGAACTGAAGGAGCGTGCTATAGTGATACATGCATACCTGTGTTCATAACAGCACAATTCACAGTAGCCAAGTCTGGAAACAGCCTAGGGGTCTGTCAAAAGATAAACTGATAAATAAAATGTATATACACACACACACATACAATGGTGTTTTATTGAGTCATAAGGAAGGACAAAAATGTGTCATTTGCAGGAAAATGGATGGAATTTGAGAGCGTTATGTTAGGCAAAATAAAGCAGATTCAGAAAGTCAAGGGTCCTATGTGGAAGGTAGAGAGAAAAAGAGAATAAAAAGAAAGCAGAAAAAAATAGAAATATTTTTTCATAAAAATAGAAGGAAGACCAGAAGAGTAGAGGAAGAAGACCAGGGGCAGGAAAGAGAGAAAAAGGAAGTACTGGGGAATGAAACTGACTGAATTATGTTACGTGCATGTAGGAACATGTCACAGTGAATCTCACTATTATGTATAATATATCAATAGAAATGAGATTAAATGTTTATATTTATTTATTTATTAGTTTCAGGTGGACACAATATCTTTATTTTACATTTATGTGGTGCTGAGGATCAAACCCAGTGTCTTGTGCATGCTAGACGAGCACTCTACCACTGAGCCCCAGCCCCAGCCCAGGTTAAACATTTTTAATTAAAGAGAGAGAGAAAGCATACAATAAGTACTAGATCTAGATCTAGATCCTGGGTATGAATTTGCTTCTGCTGCTTCTTAGCTGTGTTGATCTGAGTGAGTCCTCCAACCTCCTTGAGCCTCAGCTTCCCCATAAGTACACGAGTATAATACAAGCCATGTTTAAATTCTGATGATGCCGGGTGCAGTGGTGCATACCTGTGGTCCCAGGGACTCCGGAGGCTGAAGCAGAATTGCTATGTTTGAGGCCAGCTTTAGCAACTTATCCAGACCTTATCTCAAAATAAAAATAAAAAGGGCTAAGGGTGTAGCCTTGTGGTAGAAAGCCCCTGGGTTCAATTCTCAGTACTGAAAAACGAAAAAAAAGCCCCATCCTGGAGATGATGATGACATTAAATGAATAATAGAGGAGTGCATCAGCACAACAGCCCCAAATAGGTAGCCAAAAGCAAGGTTCTCTGGTTTGGGCCACTTTATGTCATTGGTCTGGCGGTGATATTAACAAGGGTCTTTACTGTGCACTCACCGTGTGCCAGGCATGGAGTGAGTGCTTCAAGGCCCCAGTGCATTTTGTTTTCCCCGCCGTCCTGAGTCAGGTGCCCTTCTGATTCCCGATTCACCAGCACAGAAAGCTTGTGTACTTACTTAGCTCACTCGGCTCTCAACTAAGAGCCCATGGGTCTGTTTGTTTCCGAACCCCAAGCTCTAGAAGCCTTTCTACTCGTGGCGCAGCCCTTCAACCAACAGCACACACATCAACTCATTAGCAAAGCAGGATCCTAGAACCTTGTCCAAACATATTGAATCAGTAGCTGCATTTTAGCAAAATCTATGAGGGATTCATATGCACATCCACGTTTGAGAATTGCTGCTCCAAACCATCAGTCCGGCAGGCTAACCATCCTGGTTTTATCTTGCTGAAGGTAATATTAGAATATTTGCTTTCTTCATGCACACAAACACAGCTGGCAATTAGAGCAAGCAAGATGGTTAGGGATTATAATAATCCATCAGTAACACACACCAAATGCATTCTTTAAAAAGGGTTAGGAAGATTCACACAAAACTGTCCTCATTGGTTTTCTCTGAGGAGTGATATGGAATGGAGGGTGGAGGGAATTAAAAGAAGCTTTATATTATTTGAAAATTTTCATAAAAAGATGTGGCTGTATATTGGTGATACAATTTAAAAGAAAAGTATGCTTTTATTTTATTTTATTTTATTTTTGGGTACCAGGGATTGACCCCAGGGGCACTCAACCCCTGAAACACATCCCCAGTCCTATTTTTTTAATTTTATTTTGAAACAGGGTTTCACTAAGTTACTTAGGGCCTTGCTAATTTGCTAAAGCTGGCTTTGAACTTGCAATCCTCCTGCCGCAGCCTCCCGAGCTGCTGGGATTACAGGTGTGTGAGAAAGCATGTTTTAAAACACAAGTAAGATCACTGGAAATGGATCGTATGAGCTCTGTCTACCCAAGGGGGTGTTGCCAGTATCTAGCCTTAGTCCCTAGAAGGCCAAAGTAGTCAACAAGGAGGTGTCAGTAAAACAAAAGCAGAGCTGTGCCTGGAGCTGGGAGACCCCAATTCAAGTCCAGGCTCTGCCCTTAATTTGCTGTGGAACCTCAAGGCTCTCAACCTGAGCCCATGTTTCCTCTGTTGAAGGAGAGGGGTCACCCGTCACCACCCTCGGCCCCATAGCGTGGGCACAGGAGCGAACAACACAGTGAAGTACATAAAAGGCCCTTGTGAACTGCACGGTGCTGTACAATGCCAAGTGCTTTCATGAAAAGAAGAGATGAAAAAAAGCAGTGAGACATTTACCCTCACTCATTCCATTCCCTAACACGGATATTCCATGACTTTATAAGGAAGACATACAGAGTAACCTGGATTTAGATTCCGTGGGAGCCTCAGGCTGATTTCCAAATCCTTATTCCAACTAAGAAGTTAGGTTTGGAAATAGTTCAAAACATGAAAAGAAAGGTCTATTTCTCAATGTCTGGCCTGTTTTCTTTGTGCTTCCCGCCTGGTCTTTCTGCAGGCTCACGGGTCCTCAGGAATTCCATTTGAGGGTTCTGGGTACCTCCTGCTGTACTCCACGTTGCTTTCTGTAACTCCTGACAGGTCACCATCTCCAGCACTGCCTCCCAGTTGCCTCTAGGTCTGTTCACTTCTGGCCAATGCCTCGATTCCCACTTTTAATATTAGAATTCAGATTTGCTCATGTGGGGGTGGGTGCAGAAGGATAGAGACTTGCTTGAACCCATAGAGTTAACTTAAAATAAATAGAGTTGGTTCGGGTTCTCTGGCTCCAAAGTCCATAATCTCTGTATAGCCTTGGGAAATACCTCCTTCCCTTCAGACTGCTCTGTCATTTGTCTGCAACTAGTCTGTCACTGATCTCACCCCTCCACTCCTCATTCTAAGAGACATGACTCTGAGGACTAAAAGCTGCTGTACTTTTCCTCGGACTGAACAATCCTAAGACTACATTGTCTGGAGGTATCATTGCAATTGATTCAGGAAAGAATCCCCAGCCAGATTTTCCAAGGAGAACCAGACCCAACTCAACCATCATGAGCATCATTATAGGAAAGTAATGCCAAATGAAGCCTTGGGGCAGACAATTCCAGCCCCACTAACTATGCCACCTTAGACAACTCAGTTCACCTCCTGGGCCAGTTTTCTCATGCAAAGACAGGGAGAGCACTAGTACCTCTCACATTTGGAATGCAGACAACAGACTAGGATAAAGTTCTTTGTGCACAGTAGGAGCTCAATAAAGAGCAACTATTACCATCATGATCATCCATATTTGAACCACCCACCCAAAACAGGGGTCTAAATCAGTTCTCCAGCCCAAGTGCACATTAGAACCACCTAGGGAATTCTTTTTTTCTCTTTTCAAAACCAAAGCCAGGTGGGCTGGGGTACTGGCTCAGCGGTAGAGAACTCGCCTATCATATGTGAGGCACTGGGTTCGATTCTCAGCACTGAATATAAATAAATGAATAAAATTAAGGTCCATCAACAACTATATATATATATATATATATATATATATATATTCCCTCCAGGTCTTATTCTCTGATTCTGATTTATTGGTCTGAACGTGGGTCCTAAGGAACTAGTATTTTTTTTTAATGGTACTAGGGATTGAACCCAGGAGAACTTAACCACTGAGCCACATCCCCTGGCTTTTTAAATTTTTTTATTTGAGACAGAATCTTGCTAAGGTGCTTAGGGCCTCACCAAGTTGCTGAGGCTGGCCTCCACCACTTGTAAATCTCTTACCTCAGCCTCCAAAGGTTGAGATTACAGGTGTGCACCACCACTCCTGCTGGAGACAGTACTTTTTTTTTTAGAGAGAGAGAGAGAGAAATTTTTAATATTTATTTTTTAGTTTTCAGTGGACACAACATCTTTATTTTATTTTTATGTGGTGCTAAGGATCGAACCCAGCGCCCCACGCATGCTAGGCGAGCACGTTACTGCTTGAGCCACATCCCCAGCCCAGAGACGGTACATTTTTAAGAAACTCTCCAGGTGATTCTGATGTGCACCAGCAGCTGAAAACTGTGGTCTAAATCAGCACCCCTCACCCTTTAACGTGCACATGAATTTTCTAGGGATCATCCCAGAATGCAGGTTCTGATTCAGTAGGTTTGGTATGAAGCCCTGAGAGTCAGCATTTCCAACTAGCACCCAGGTGATGTTAATGGCACTGGTCCCTGGCCTCAGGAAGAATGGTGCCCAAAACTCCAGGTTGTAGGAGGGTGGCTGGAAAGGTTACAGGATTCTTCTTCCTGCACAGTCTCAAAGGCCAGCTCTGTCAAGCCAGACTGCAGTGCCTGGAAGTCAACTCTGTGACCTTAGACTGGGGCACAAAGACCCAGAACCAAAGCCTGTCCCCAGATGACTCTCTTTGGTTTCTTGTTGGTTTTTTGGCCATAAGTGTAGCCACAAAGACACACTAGCAAAGTAGGAACTGCATTCATGCAAGTTGCCTTTTGAAGATCTCCAAGGGAGAAGTCGGAGGAAAGGGCCCTAGTTACTTTCACTCTCTTGAGCAGGCTGTAGGAGATCATGGCCTGACTTGGCAGGATGTCCCAGCCAGAAGGAGTTGGAACAATAGCAACTCTGGCCAGCCAGACTCCTCTGATCAGTCAAGCAGGAAAGCTTCCTGCCTGGACCTGGCTTGGTAAAGTCACAGTTGAAGGGACTCTAGGGAAACATGAACAGGGAGGGATCTGGGAGGGATCTGGGTGGGCCCTGCCTTTGAGGTTAGTACATTTTGTGACACTAATTGGGTACCTACTGTATGCCAGGCATTTTAAAACAATAACTTCATGGTAGGTACAGTGGTGCATGCCTGTATGCCCAGCAACTCGGGAGGCTGAGGCAGGAGGATCACACATTCAAAGCCAGCCTCAGCAAAAGCGAGGCACTAAACAACTCAGTGAGACCCTGTCTTAAATAAAATACAAAATAGGGCTGGGGGTGTGGATCAGTGGTCGAGTGACCCTGTATTCAATCCCTGGTACCAAAAAAAAAAAAAAAAAGAATTTCATTCGCCAGGCATGGTGCTGCACACCTGTAACCCCAGCTACTTGGGAAGCTAAGGCAAGAGAATTTCAATTTCTGAGGCCAGCCTGGGCAATGTAGCAAGATCCTATCTCAAAATAAAATAAAATAAAAAGGTCTGAGGTTATTATACCTCAGTGGTAGAGCATTTAGCATGCATGAGGCCCTGAGTTCAATCCCTGATACCAAAAAAAAAAAAAAAAAAAAAAAAAAAACAAAGAAGAAGAGGAAGAAATACTTTCATTTGATCTTCACATCAACTTTGCAATTCAGGGATGGCTGTTTTCATTGTACACTGAAAACTGAGGAAACTGGTTGTATGACGTCGGAGACTGACATTCAACAGGTACATGACAAGGGAACACACACAGGTCAGAGTTAGGATCACAATCTAATCCTGTCCAATTCCTTCTGGAAATTCTTAAATTCCTCAGTGACTCAATTTACCCTTTCACTGGGATAGAGAAAAAAGGGGAAAAGTGTTAAATCAACAGAACTGGCAGTGGCTTTAGGTCTCCCAAAATAAAGAATAAGGCTTATTATAATTATTATTAATCATTACCATCATCAAGTATAATTAAGAGATGCTGAGACAAAAGGTGGGTTGTCTATCCAGTGTTTAGGGAGGCTAGGCAAGACCCTGGCCCCAGGCCGTTTCCAGCAGACCTGTCCCTCTGGAAAGCTGGACACCACCTGAGGCCTTCAGGGTGAACACCAGTCTTTGGGAGAAAAGTCTGTCTGTGGGATTAATCAGAAGCCAAGCAATCCAATAGCTCAAGGAAGGAGGTGGCGTGAGTCAAAGCAGCACGCTCCTGGCACCTGAGCCACCACCTAGGCCCAACACTAGGAAAGCGACTCAGTCAATGTGCTGCTGGGCCCCAGGAGCCAATCTCAACCTGCATTCCATTACTCCACCTCTGCAAAAGCCACAGAAAGCTTTCTGAAGCAGTCAGAGGGCACTCAAATGAGTGTCCCCTCTAAGGAGTACAGAGCTGAGGGCAAAGAGGCCATGCTTGGAACCTCTGTCCCATGATAGCCCCAGACCTATCTGTACCATAGCCCGGTCTTTCTTCCTAGTGCCTTAGCAAGAAGGGGTCTTGGCAGAGGCCCCAGTCCTGGATTAATATTACACCTGCAGAACCCAACAAGTGGCTCCTGACTTTCATGCTCCATAAAGTTCTGAGGATTAAAATAGAGAAGTGTGTGATTGTAAGAGCCTGGGGGGAGACCAGAGTAAAGAATGGAGGAAATGCTTTACATTTAGCATAATTTTTTTCTTAAAAAATAAACTATTCAATTTTAAATGCTCATGTAGTATTACATGAAAAAAAGCTAGATTCAAAGTATGTAATCACAACTAGTTTCTTTTTTTGGTCAGTGCTAGGGATTGAACCCAAGGGTACTCTACCACTGAGCCACACCCCCAGTCCTAGTTTGTATTTTATTTAGAGACAGGGTCTCACTAAGTTGCTTAGTGCCTCCCTTTGCTGAGGCTGGCTTTGAAATCACTATCCTCCTGCCTCAGCCTCCCAAGCTGCTGGGATTACAGACGTGTGCCACTGTGCCCAACTATTTTTTTTTCCCTCAATTTTGAGACAGGGTTTTGCTAAATTGCCCAGGCTGGCTTTGAATTTGTGATCCTCCTGCCTCTGTCACGTGAGTTGCTAGGATTAGAGGCGGGTGCCCCCACATCCAATTCACAACAGGTTTTTGAAATCTATGTACATTTGAAGAAAACAAAAAATGAAGGGAAATACAACCAAATGCTACCAGGGGCAGTATTTTAATGATCACAGTGACCCATCTTTATTGGAAATGAAGCGTTTTCCAGTTTTTCTTTAATGAGCATGTAAACTACCCAGAGGTAAGAACAACGTGTCCTGGAGGAGTCAGGATGGAGACCTGTTGAGGTGGCCCAAACCCTCAGGAAGCCCGTAGCCGGGGAAGCGCAGCTGCAGTCCAAAGGCCCGGGAGCCCTGTTGTGGTCGGTCAAGGCCCTGGGGTGCCTTCCCCAGAGGCCCAAATTCTCCTGGGAACAAAACAAAAAGCCCATTCGCCTTTCAAGTGCTCTAAAAGAGTTTGGCAAGACACCAAAAAGAAACAGCGCAGTCAGGTGCTCTGCCCCAGGCAGAGGCAGAAAACAGCTGCCCTGCAGGGTCCAGCTTCCCTCGGAGACCCCCAGTACATGAGGATTCCTGCCTGTGCTGCCACCCCCCAGTACAGGGCCATAAAAGAGACCAGCTTCGCCATATGGGGCCCAGGAGCCTCCTGAGGACGACAGCATGAGGGAGAATGGCAGGTCCCCCACCACGTGCACATGTGAGGAAGGAAGGGGGTTAACAGACAGGAGCCACAGCAGCTGTCTCCAAAGAACACTAATTACCAGGGCTGTGCCGCCTGAGGGAGGCCTGGGACTGCCAGCAGAGGCCCCAGAGCTCAGGGCACTCATAGGCCACCTGTGCTTGGCTGCCTGCGGCTGGCCCTGGGGTGGCAGGAGGTCTGGCTGGGGCTCAGGGCCCCTTGTGCTTCCCCATGTGGGCAGGGAAGCCCCCGGTCCAGCTTCCTGTCCTCATCACAGGGTTAAGAGGCCTGTTCTGGGGGCCGGGGCTGGGAGGCCTGGAACACGGGGATAGCTAGAGAATTTCCTTCCCTGGAGACAATAAAGACCTCAGCATCTGGAACAGCTCAGCCCTGGAATAGGAAAAAGGGAGGTCGCAGCCCCTGGAAGCTGGAGAAGCAGGCAGGGTCCAGTGGCAAGGCAAGAAGGCAGTTCTCTAGCCTCTCTCACCACATCACCGAAGGTGCCCCTCCTGGCTGGCCTCTTGTGGTGGCATTCTGGCTGAGATACAGGACTGAAAAAGGCCACCCTTACAATGCCAAGGAGACAAGCACAGTAAAGTGCTGGCCCGGGAGGCAGAACTGCTGGGTCCTGTGCCTGTTCAATCCCCCTCTCCCGGAACAGGGTTAGTGACTCCCATCCCCAACTGCTGCACCAACCTGCTCACAGATCCACGTGTGGCTCTGTGTGGGATGGCATTGTGAAAAACCAGTCAACTGGGGCCGGAGTTGTGGCTCAGTGGCAGAGCGCTTGCCTGGCACGTGTGAGGCACTGGGTTCGATCCTCAGCACCACATAAAAATGAGTTAATAAAGTGAAGATAGTAAGAAAAAACTTTAATAAAAAATCAATTCTAAAAATAATGGAAGGTGATTCCTGGGTATCATTATAACTTGGGAAGTTTTGTTTCCTCTTAGGACAATACACAAATTAGAAGCAAAACCAGATGAGCGCATTTGTTATTTTTCCAAAGCACTCAAGCAAACGCCCTGAAACAGGGTTGATGGGGCTGCTTCAGGAACCCAAGAGATGGGCTCAGAGGCTGCCGCCTCGCTGGGCCTCCTGGGTCAGGGGGCAAAGGAAAACACACAACCAAAGAAACCAGGGAAGAAGTGAGGTGGTTAGAGCCCCACATCCTGGGAATGAGGCTGGGATGAAAGAGAGGCACAGCTGGGGGAAACGGCCCAGAGAACAGACCGGCAATTGTTCCTGGGACGGCTGGCCTTCGATGCACCAGGGGCTGGCATGAGCTTTGTGCGTTAATGTAATTAAGGGCCCTGTGGGGGCCAATGTTTGGAATCTTTTAACTCCCGCCATTCTCACAGCACAGCGGAGAGAGCAGAACACAGCACTGTAAGAGGTGGCGATGGGTTTCCAGGCAGCTCAGCTAAAAGAGGGCAGCAAGGGGTAGGCGGGCCTGGGCAGTGGGAGGCCAACCCCCATCGCAGGATGCCCGAGAGGCACTTTCTCCTCTTGTGCATGGTCCCCAAGGCCCCTGCCCCTCAGCCTAAGCCTTGCCACTGCCATAGCCCCAGTTAACATTCTCCCCAATAATTGGGGTTGCAGAGAGTCTGAAAGCCCAGGGAGCAAGAGTCAGAGTTAATTAAGGGAAGGAAAAATGTCTCTGCTCTTCTTTGAAGCTCCCCTCCTTCTCACACCTCCTGGCTTGGGCATCTAGTTTCAGAAAGCTCCCAAGGCGAGGTTCTCCATGTCTGGAGCAGAAAGAAACAACAGCACATGGACTTGCTGGACAGAGCAAGAGGTCAAGAGGGCTTCTAGAAACCTTGCCCCCTGGAACCCCAAATTTCCCAAAGGTATGGCAAGGAGTCCACCCCCTGCCCATTCAAAGGAGAGCCTCATCTTCACCTACAGTCCAGGTACCTGTTGCTCAGCAACAAAGGCAGGATGAGTTCCTGCTGCTACCAAGGTGGGATTCCCCCCGATGGCACGGGGACATTCTGTAGGCTAAACAACAATAAATGACACAATGTAAGCATTTTACAAACATCATCTCATCTAAACTCTTAACTACCCTATGTGTTAGGTATAGTTGTTACCCCACTTTACAGATGAGGAACCTGGGGCTTAGAGAGGATAATTAACGTATGGTACCCAAGGTCAACAAGCCAGCAAGCAGCAGAGGAAGGATACAAAGCCCAGTACCCTGACTCCAAAGCCGGTACACATATCCCCTGTCCTCTCCTGAGGGCCTCTCTGTCACTGGACAGCAGAAACAAGCCTCATGGAGCTTGCAGCCTGGTATGAGGTTCTTAGCTGAGGGTCTGTGAGGTTTCTGGGAGACTTGTGGCACCCCTGTGAAATCGAATGCCCAATTTAATATGTTTGCGTGTGCCTGCGTTAAGGTGGGAAGAGCTTCGAAGTTCTCTGTAGACTATCAAAAAGGGTCTGGGACTAGAAAAAGGGTTAAGTACCAAGGGTCAATTTATAAGTATCCCCAATGTCTTGCTAAGTTGATTCTAGAACACAGATCTTCTGACTTGAGTTGAACCCTCTACTTTTTCGCTTTACCTATTTCCTCTCCTAACAAGAGAGCAGTCTGAATTCCTCTAGAAAGGGAAGGCATACTAGCCTTTGAGAATTTTGGGCAACTGACTTTGAAAACCCACCAAGCCTGTTAGTATATCCAGGAGGTATACTAGGTGGCAGGAGGGAAAAAGTTAACAGCCAGGTCCTGTGGAATTAAAGGATTTCCTACTTCTTTCCAACGCTTAAAACCAAGTTCCAACATCGTTACCAATTCTGGTCCTGGGTTTTTCTTAGATCTACATAGAGAAAAATTTATTCTGAAGCCCCCAAACTATCAGAAATTAGCAGAAAGGAACAAGTTTCTGTTCTAAACTAATTTGCTACCGTTTTAAAGATCACAGGATATCCTTTAGCTGAAGCTATCTTTCTCATTTTCAGATGTTCCAAGACAGTACACAATCACAATGATGCTGCTGCCAACATTTGATCCCCAGTATTATCAAGCACAAATTCTGTGTGCTGGGCTCCAATGCTCTACTCACCTTACCCTAGGGGGCAGAGGCATTATTATCTCCAATTTCAAGATGACCAAATTAAGGAGCAGAGAGGCTAAACAGCCGCCCAAGTATACACAGCGAGTACATGGCAGTGCCAGGATTCAAATCTGCATCTATTTGACCCCAAAGATAGGGTTCTCAGCCAGGGCCATTAAAAGTGCATCTGTAAACCACCCACAAATGGTTAGTTGTTGGTCGTTGGCAAAATTAGCATAGGAAAAGAAAGTAGGGAAGAATTCAAAAACCTTTCTAGCAAGTTGGCTGTAGCACAACATCCAAGCACATGACCTGCAGACTTGCCTCCCTGGTAGGATATACGGTAATTCAGATGTTGTCAGACTCACATGAACTGCTCATTGGTCCCTCAACAAATTGGGGGGAAAAGATGTCTTTCAACTCAGTCTAAAGCCAGAGGCATGTAAGATGCTCAGACGAGCCCTCAGCTATCCTTCAGCGTCCAAAGGATTCTACTATGCACATGAATCACCTTGTTAAAATGCATTCCTATTCCATGCCCCCACCCCACTCCTCTCCACCCAACCACATCCTTCCTTATCTCCAAATTCTGCTGGAAACACATCCCCAGAAGGTCTGGTCCAGGCACAAGAGCAGGGGTTTCCCATCTTGGCCACTATAGATATTTTGAGTCAGATGGTTCTCTGTTGGGGGTGGGGGGCTGTCCTGTACCTTGGCAGATACTGAAAAGCATCCCTGGCCTCTACCCCCAAATGCCAATAGCATCACTACTCCCAGCTCTGACAACCAGAACCTACTCAGACCTGTCAATGTCTCCTTAGAGGCAAGATTGTCCCTGTTTGTGATCCACTGCACTAGAGGGGATGGTTCTTCACCTTGGGGCACATTAGAAGCACCTGGGGGCACCTATAATCTTAGGTATGTTTGGCCCCACCCCACACAGGCAGAATCAGCTATTCTAATAGGCAGCAAGGGAAGACCACTGCAGGCAAGTACTCTCTGGAGATTTTAGACCTCTGTCTGATCCAAGCTTCTACAAGTAAACAGAAATGCCTGTCACTTTAGATACTCTAATGCTCTTCTAACGTGTTGGTTGGCTCCTCTGTTAGACCAGATCTCTCCAGATGCAGGAACTGTATCTGATTTTCCCTCGCCCACAACCCCCATTCCCGCATAAAACCCAATGTAGTGCCTGCCTCTTATTTTTGCACATCAAAAAAAGTTCATAAATGCCCTCCACCCAAATTGCAGATGAAGAAACCACTTTAAATAGCACCAACTCACTCAGATGCAGCACGTTACAAGGAAGAATTACAAAGGGAGGAAGAGACAGGAGAGATGGTGCAAGAGAACCCAGCCACCTGATTTGGGTCTGAATGTCCAACCCCTGATTGAGACTGTTCATGCTGTTCCCTGGGGTGGGCATGGCTGGAGTCCCCACCTCTGCTTACCTGGCCTCTGGATACTCATGTTTATGAGTCACCACCCCTCTGACCAGAATGGAGGGCATGAGGCTGGGGTCATCAGCAGTGAACTCCAGTCTAGCAGACCAGATGCTACCTTCCTCAGGCTGACTTGAGGATTAGTGAACACAGGCCCCGGCCAGCTCCTTTCTGGGTCCTGCTTCTGGGCTGGGATCTTTTCCCATACCTCCCTCAAGGGTCCCCAGGAGCAACGGGGACCTGACTGAGAGGTCAGCCCAGCGTTCAGACACACACAGTCACCCTACATGGAGGCTGCCCCTGCCCACCACCCCTTCAGACAAGACTAAAGAGAAACGGAGCATCAAAGCAGGGTATCTTGGTGCGGACGTGGCTCTTCCCTGAGAAGTCGCAGTGCACTCATCAGTTGCTCATTCACCAGGAGACAGAGAACACCTCACATGTGATCTAGGCGCTCAGAGAGAGGACATGCCCTCCTTACTGACTGCCACATTCGGGCACCTTAAAGACAAAAGGTTGAGCAGGGGAATTCAGGGACCAAGTTTCCCCAGAGACAGCAATGACTCTCCAAGTACCCACGATCAGCTTTCTTGCTAACGTTCGCTGGCTAATCCAGAAGAATGCAAATTGCCACTGTGGTCACCTTACATTTAATGAATGGGTTAGTGTTCTTTCTGGGATGTTACTTATTTGGTATTCAGTGCCAACAGGATGAGCAGTGCTTAAAGCTCTGCTTCAGGTGGCCCTGGCCAGCTTGCCGAAGTCATGCAGGGCAGAGGGCCTTCCACTCCGAGGTGGCCAGAGTTGACAATGATCTTTCTTCCCTCCCCTCAATTACACACACACTCACAGCCTGTTGCCTAGAGACGGAAGCATTCCTGGTGCTTACTCTTCTTTTCAGTCCTCAGAAGCAGGAGCTCTGGAAACAGGGGCCTCCAGGAAATATGCCTGGGGCCAGGGGGAAGGGGGAAGCCCGCCCCATCCCCGCTGCCCTCCCTGTCCTCCCTGTCCTCCCCAGGTTTGAAAGCCCCAGTAGGCTGGAACTGAAGGGCTCCCACAGGGAACAAGGCCCCCTTTGAAAGCCTGTGTTTACCCCAGCTGCCTGCAGCCAGGGGTTGCTATGGCCACAGTCCACCTTTGCCAGCCAAGCCTAGGCAGACTGGGGCCTGACCAGTGTCAGCACCCACACACCCCACCTTGAACCCCTTCTAATGGACTCTACTAACCCCACAACACCCCTGTCCTGGACCCTCACTACTGCTGGAAGCTCCCCAGGCTGAAAACATAAGCCTGGAGAGTAAAAGGGACCTGCCGGAGAAAGTCCAGGGCTGCCTCCCTCCAGGGTCCCTGAGAGAAAGACCAGGCAACTCAAGTAGCCGGGCTGGGGAGGAGATGCTGGCCAGGTCTGCACATGCCTCCCCAGGAACCACCCTGCCCCCTGGGCAGCCACTGGCCCAGCTGCTGATGGGAATGACTTATTTATGTAATTCATTATCACTGTGTCCTGGAGCCAAGCGGGATCTGGCAGAGGCAAGACCTCAGCCACTGAGGGAGGAGAGGGAGGGACTCTCCTCCCCGCCTCAGCCTGAACCAGGCAGCCCAGCTGCTGCTGCTGCTGCTGGAAACTGCTGGGGCCTCTCTGCCCAGGGACAAAGGTGGGAAGCCGAGGTCTGGCAGTGTGGGCTCCACTGGGCTCCTGAGCCAGAAGGCCCCTGAACAGAGGCCCTCCTTGGCTCCCCAGATCTCCCTAGGCCCTTCCCCCTAAGGAGGCAGAGAGCAGAGGCTCTGAATAATTCAGCCCTCAACTGCTTGGTGGTCAGAAGGGCTTCTTCATTTATTTTTTAACTCTGGGCTCTGCAGTTGCAGGACCAGAAGCACTCTAATCCCAAACCTGAGGCCTGGTGGGAGAGCCAGCACCCAGGATCTTGCAGAGTCATCCCTAAAGGCTCCAGCCAAGGGGCAGGGAAGCAGATGGGGGAGGGAGGAGAGATGGTCAGCACTGGCTCCTGGCTCAGAGGTTGTGTCTCCACCTGAGTGTGGACAGCTCTGAAAGAACCGGATTAATAGGAAGACCTGAGAAGCAGCGTGGACAAGGCCCAAATCCCTCCATTGGCAGGCTCTCCACGCCTCCCTGCTCCCCCTCCAGCTTCCTGTCCTCTCTCAGGGCTTCTTCTTGCACCTCCAACCCCAAATAGACCTCCAAGTGTATTTTCACTTGTGAAGGGCCTGAGCGCTGACTACCTGCCTATAGAGATCCCTGGAATTGGCATGGCCACGGTTTCTATTAATAATATTACTTAATATTTTGCCGGGAACTCAGTCATGTTATCCTCACACCACCTTATCTGAGGTCGGAAAGGAAACTGAGACTCAGGGAGTTAAGAAATCTGCCCTGGTCACACAGCTGACAGGCAAAGAAGAAGGATTCAAACCCAGCCATCCCACCCCAGCCTCCACGCCCGCACCCGCATTTGTTTGGACATAGGCTGCCCGCACAGAGTCTGCAAAGGACAGAACTAACTAACCCAGAGAGGAGGCTTGCTCATAGGTACACAGCCAGTTGGGTCAGTGTGGGGACAAGGACTGAAGTGCTAAATCCGGGTTAACATCCCTTCCACGTCACACAGGTTCAACCATAGAAGCATTTGTATTCGTGTAGGTGAGAGATACACACTTACTCCCTCTTTTATGATGTTATGCTCTAACAGCCCATAAACCTAGCTGAACCCTTGGCAACAGCTGGGCTGGCCTAACCACTCCCTCCCATACCCATTTCCTGACCTTCCAACAAACAACTCCTCTATCTCCACCAAGAATTTTATATTCTGGTTTACACCATTATAATCCCTCCTACGCCCTTTTAGGGCAGTGCAATCTCCAAATTTCCTAACAAGAGGTCCCACACCACCATACCAGTTCATATGTAAGCAGCTCCTTACAGTGTTCAAAACTTCTAGAGACGTTATCCAACCAACCCAACAACCCTTGGACCAGCTAAGCATGGCCAGGTTTCTGAGGTGTCTGCCCAGCTCACATCCTTTCTGTGAGGACTGGCTCCACCCCCATTCACAGAGGAAGACCCTCAGTGCCATGGGGGTACTATAGGACCATGTTTCCTAGCCATAGCTAATTGAACCAGCAGTAGAAGCTGACTCAATCTAGCCAATCAGATACTCCCCCTGGAAATTCAAATCAAAGTTCAGACACTTATTTTGTCTCTGATGGTTACTAGAAAGAGGATGGGTCTACTTGGGAGCCAAGGGACCATGACATCTGACACATGTCCACAAAAGCAGTGGCATCCTGCAGGTGCATCAGAAGCACCGAGAGCAGCTGCCTTCATCCCAAGCACCCAGGAGGCCAGCTGCATTTCCTGTCCTTGATTCTTCAATTCCCCCATGGCTTCAAGTAGCTGGTTTCTGTTCCTTACACCCAGTCAAGCCTGAATGGAGATGGCTGGTCTTACTATCCCCATGTACAAAGGAGGAAAGAGACTCCAGAAATGGAGTATGTGAATATCGCATGACCAATGTGCGATCACAGAGCAGTTATAAAGCCTGCCCTTCAGGGGCACCTCTTGCCTCCTTCCTCGGGCCAAAGGGAGGGGCAGGTATTCCCTTCCTGTCTGGGATGCTCCAGTGTGATAAGGCCGGGGAGAAACACAGAAATCCTCTCCTTTGGAACTGTGAAGACAGCCCTCTGCTCCTCTACAGGAGCATGTCCTAGCTTCCCTCGAAGCGAGGTCCATGCCATGTGGCTAGTTCTGGCCAGTGAAGTGAGAGCGACAGGTAGTGTCCTGCCAAGGCAGTTCAAATCCAGGATGCTGCCCTTCCCTTCCTGCAGTCCCCTTGAAGACTCCATATTCCAGGAGGACTGACAACAGATGGAGAACTGCCTCAGCCCTTCAGAACTCCCGTGAGCTAAAGACAAACCTTGACTGTGTCAGGCCCCCAGGAAGCAGGGTTTTGAGTGCTCCTGTGGCACAGTCTGGCCTCTCTTTTTGAGGGAAGCACAAAAATGACCCTCACATGCCCTTCAGCACATCCTGCTCTGCAGGATGCTGCATTCAATTGGCTAATGTTCACCTGTGTAGCAAGTATTTCTGGAGCATCAGTGCCAGATGTCATAATGGGTACAGCCAAGGGCACAGTACTAGGGGGAAAAAAACAAAAACACCCCAATAGCTACCCTGAGGAAGCTCCCTCTGTGTTGACCCATAGGCCCCACTGGGGACTCAAAGAAATAGTTCTCAAGTGCAAAAGCAGAGCTTCCACAGGACCCCTGGCTGACAGAGTCCTGAGATATGCCAAGTTACAGGAGGCAAAGACAGCGTGTCCCAAGGACTCCAGGAAGGTGGCAGCCAAGAGCAGTTCACACCAGGGTTTCCCACCCTGGACTCCACCTCTCCCAGCCTCATGGCTGTGGCTGCAAAGTGCTTCCCTGGCCCTGGGCACAGGTCAGAGAGGGAAGACATCAAGGAAAAGTTGTCAAGAGAGTATGAGGCTGTAGAAAATGGGAACAGCGAAAGACACGGTGCATCTGCCTCTACCCTCCTCTGCAACAGAAGGAAATTCTTCTTCTGGGATCATCTCCCTGCTTAATTTTTAAGTGGAAAGGTCCTCAACTTCTGAATTTTTCCCCCATCAACCCACATAGCTGAGAATTGACCAGAGAAGTCATCACTTTGTCAAGTGTCTAGCTACATAGTCTCCTTTTCTTATGCCAAAAGCTAGTTAAGAAGAGGAAAAGTTAGGCAGGCAGGGTCACTGTAGACAGTCGTGCAGGCTGTTGGCTGCACAAGGTGCCCCTCCAGAGGAGCCAACAGAGCAGGAATCCAGCCCACACTCTGCTTACCAGGCTGTGGGCCCTGGAGGAAGGGACCTTCTTCTAATTCACCCCACGTGGTCTGCTCGGGCTTCTCCATAAGGAGTGAAGAAGCTCGGGGATGGGTACATAGAAATTTACTATATTAGACACTCTACTTTTGTGTAGGTCTGAAATTTATCACAACAAAAGATTAAAACAACAACAACAAGCGATCCCATCCAGTAAGTGTTACTTGGACAAGTTACTCAGGCTCAGTTCCCAGATCCCAAAAGATAATAATCCCTGGCTCTTCGAGCGGGTGTAGAGACTAAATTAAATTGCACAAATAAAATGCTTGATACAGAATTTGTCCTCTTCCAAAAGGGAGCTAATAACTGTAGCTGCTGCTGATGGTCGGGGCAGGAAGAAAACAGGCAAACAGGAGGAAAGGGACACTGTCAAGAAAAGTAAGCAGACATGCATGACCAGAGATCAGAGTCTGAAAAAAGGACCATCTTATTAACGTTCCTAATTGAGCCTGGGGCCCTGGCTGGGCTGAGATTTCTCATGCATGCACTCCCTCCTTGGCAGTATTCAGGTCCCCTGGGGAGCCCCAGCCTGGGCTCAGAATCCACGCTAAGGTCACTGGCCTACAGAAAGGTCATGAAGAGTGGCCCAGCAAAGGTTGTGCTCCCATCCTCCCAGCAAACCTGAGGTGGGCTGGCCAGGCTGGAAGGCCCATGGCTGGAGTCCTGGAAGAGAACCAGACGTCCCCACAGATGTCCCAGGGGGTCAGTCACAAAGAGGACCCTGGGTATGAGTGATCATTCACATCCAAGAAAGTCCAGAACTATTTTCAATTGTTTAGTCTTATGGGATACATTTTTATGCTAATGTCTTCAACATGACCATGGCTGAGGATGAATTTCACCAGCAGTCTACTTTTAAAGACGCATCCCCTCTGTGTATCCCTTTAAGGCCTAAGGTCCCAGAACCTCACCAGGATGAAGAGGGCTGAGGGCGGCAGTGACGGAAGCTGGAAACCCTTCTGAAAGCCCCTGGAGGGACCCCACCCTTGGTACAAGCCACCAGGAACCTGGTACCCACCCTAAGAGGCAGGTATAGAAGGCTCTGGCTTCAGTCAAATGCCCTGTCACTTGGCTGGCGCGCTCTCTCTCTCTCTCTCTCTCTCTCTCTCTCTCTCTCTCTCTCTCTCTCTCTCTCGGTCCCCCCTCTCTCTCACGCTCTCTTTAAAAAAAAAAAAAAAAAAAGGTTTCCAGGAGCTGGGGATGTGGCTCAAATGGTACCGCGCTCGCCTAGTATGCATGAGGCACTGGGTTCGGTTCTCAGCACCACATAAAAATAAAGATATTGTGTCCACCTAAAACTAATATATATATATATATATATATATATATATATATATATATATATATATATATATATATTTTAAAAAAAGATAGGTTTCCAATAAAAATGGGATAGGAGGGAAGGGGATGTGCAGCTTTGAAAGCCACAGGCATGCAATCCCTCCCAGCAGATAGTAAAAACCCACCCAGAAAATGTCCTCTGTCCCTGATGAATCTCCTCAGCTCTGTCCCAAACTTAGAAACAGCTGTTTCACTATAACTCCAAAATAAGCTCTCAGATGCTCTGTCTCCTCGTTCCAACACTGTGATCTGTACACTTAATCTGCCTGCAGGCTCAGTTTATCCCTCCCTCAGCTTGTCCAGTAAGAAGAATAACAGTCACAGAAGAATCGCAACACTACAGTGTTACAGAGCACTCTGGTGAACACACAGACCTAGTTGCCGAATTTTTGAGTTCAAAGCCTACTTCCTCAGCTAACTAGTGGTATGACCTTAGGCAAGTTCACTTAATCTCTGGGTGCCTCAGTCTCCTCCTGTGTAAAGTGGTGGTAATACTATCTCCTAGAAAGTTGATTAACTCCATTAATATTCCTACATGCTTAGGCAACTGACTGGCGTGCAATAAGCATGCAATAAATATCAGCTGTTATTACTAGACTGTTACAACAATCCTGTGCAGTTGGGATCATGATTTGCAGCTCTATTTAACAGACGTATTCAAAAGTCCCTTGCTGTAATGGGGTAAAACCGTAGGCTAGCCTCAAGAAAAGTACAAATTAACAAGTTAAGTGACCTGCCCACACAGCAGAGCTAAGACTAGATCTCTGGTCATGGACTTTAATTTGCACGCTCACAAATTTCACACTATAACACGCTCCCTCCTTCAGGCGTGGAAACTTGAGCCGTCCCATGGATCTGCATCCAAAACAGCTTTCAATTCCACATCCCCTAAAGAGAGTCAGAATCTCAAGGGAATGATGCAGGATTTGCCAAACAAAAGTAATTTCCCTTCTTTTTCATATTCCCAAGGAAACACTCCAAAACATCCTCAGGGAAAGGGTGCCACCCCATCAAAGGTGTCTAAGACTGCTCAAGACCAGGGATTACATCGGCTCCAACACTGTTTCAGTCTAAAACAGCTCCCTTGGGAGGCTCCTGGGCTGTCAGCAATTTTGCAAAAGGTCAATGCAAATCATTTGGGAACACATTTGAGTAGGCATGGTCTAAGACTGGTGGACTTCTGCCAAGCCCATATATATTTTTTAAAGCATCTGCACTGTCTTCACCCTTGATACACTGCAGCCAAGTTACAGGAATATTTCCATTACACTCAAAAGTCTGCTTTGCCATTGCTACTCATGGAAATGGATATTTCCAATTTGAGAACTCCTCCTCAACAAAAACATCTAGAAACACCCACACTTTCCAGCAGAGACAACTAATGTGGCACTTAGAAGACCTCTAAATGCTAGTGAATGATATATGTGGAAGCAAATGATTTGGTAAACATATACCCTCATGTCCAGAGACTAAGTATATCTAAAAAAGGGCTTACTCCCGTTTCTTCTAGTTCTTTTATGAGCATTCATTATAAGTCTTCTGCACAAACACTTTCATAAAGCTCTTCATATGTTTCATAACTAAGGTAAAATCACTTTATGGTCATGCAGGAGAGAACTAGGATTAAAAAAAGTTTAGCACGATAGGGGGCTGGGGTTGTGGTTCAGCTGTACAGTGCTTACCCCGGACTTGTGAGGCACTGGGTTTGATCCTCAGCACCACATAAAAATAAATAAACAAATAAAGGTATATTTTAAAAAAAAACATTGAAATTCTTAAAAAAAAATTAGCACTAAAGCCCAGGCTCTATCACTAAGTAGCCATGCAATTTCATGAAAAAAAAAATTTTAAAGTAATGATAATAACATTAACATTGAGAACTTACAATATACACAACTAGCAGAGGCTGAATTCAAACACAGGGAGTCTGATTCTGTGCTCTTAACCACATACCATGCGTCTTTTCAAGGTGCTTAATGACCCGGGACCACAAATTCCTCTAGGAGCAGACTGAAAAAAATCTTCAAAATCCTTTCAGGCTTTAAAATTCAGGGTTCCTCTCCTTTAGAAGTAAAATAAATTTATGACTTCAAAACATCCAATGCAATGATGCTCTAGTTCTGCTAAGATGGAATGAAACATCTGTGTATGCCTCACCCAGAACCAGTCAGGGGAGGAAAACCACTGATTTTCTGGGGTAATGATGCCCTGTGAAGCAACCCGACTGGCCCCAACCAGGAAAAATGACAGCTTGAAGTTCTTTGAGGGTACACCAACATGCAAAGGTCTGCAAGTTCACAACGACCGGTTCTCAAACTTTCATTTACTTTTTTTTTTTTAAGGAAAGCCAAATGCAAGAAAATGCTGCTCATTTTGGTGGTCAGTCTATAGGATGCCAGCACAAAATGTATTTGGTCTTGTGCTAGGTGCAGTTTGCTTTCCTTTCCCGTCTACAGCTGCTCTTGGAAAATCCACCTTCTCCTAGGTAATCTGTGTATTAAGACTTCCCTGTGACCTCCTAGCCACGGCTCAGTAGTCCTGTAATCACGTGGGGTTTTGTCCTAGGCACACCTGATATCCTCATACGCTCCACCACCCAGCCTAGCCTCCGAGGCTCACTCAATCGCTGCCTTCCCCAGCTCCATCTGGGATTCGCCTCCTTCCTCTCCCTGCTCAGCACAGGAGTTCCCTCTCCACCCACCTTGCCACTTGCCCACACAGCCCGCGGTGAAACTCTCTCCCAGCTCATCCCTCCCCTGGCTCTCATCAACTCTCAGCTCCTGGTACAAGCTGAAACTGAAACTAATCTCAGACCTGAACAAACTGAAGCCATTTCCTGAGCCGGATCACCCTACATGACCACAGAGCATCTTCATCTCAGCAGAGCTCCAAATCCAGCTTTGGAAAAATACAAAGGTTGGCAGGCTCCCTCCTAAAACCAAATGCCTCCTTAATGAATGGGGCTAGAGGAGGAAGCAAGAGCTTTTGCCATGGTGGTTTCTGCTACTTCTCTTTAATTTGCACAAGTCAATTTAAATTCATCCTGGGAGCTAGAGTTCACCACCCGGTATTTTAAATTCCTTGTCCAGCATGTGTTCATATTTGATTCAGTCTTAATCAGAGTCCCTTCTGAGAGCAAGCTTGCTCTCTTCTGAGACCTCTGGAGCCATCTTATCGAATGCAGTTGAGATGGTCGTACATTTTCCCCCCTAAATTTTGAAGCCTTTTTACTTTTGTGCTTGGAACAACAAAAAAAAAAAAAAAAGAAAGAAAAAAGAAAAAGCCATTATTAATGTACATGTCAGCCCTTGATGATCTTTCAAAGAATTGTGAATCTTAAGAAAGATTGGTAATCTTACCCTTGCCCCTCTGCATAGCTGTTGGCCCCTCTCCCTGTTGCTGAAGGTATTACAAAATGATTTCACAGTTGGTTTAAGCCAAAAAATAAAAAATAATAGGAAGGGTAAGTGCATTGGCCTACCAAGCATATGGTCAAAGAGAAATACCTTGAATTATCTGCTGTTTACTCATTCATTCAACAAAGTTTACTGGGTTTACTGCCTACAGGTCCTGTAGGTGATGGGCCAGAAGGTGCTGGTCCACCTGGGAACGCCATTCACAGAAATGTCTTCTGAGTGGGAATGGATGCTTTTTGAAGCTAAAACCCAGAGAAATGTTCAACTACTTCCAGTTCTCCTGTCTCTCTTCTACCAAGGTTTGGATCTCATCCTGGAAAGCTGTGGGTCACTCCTGTGAGTACCCCCACTGGCTGGGATTCACTCAGGGCCAGAGCCCCAGCTGCTGAGAAGATGATGGGCCACCCAATGTTCCTGTGCTTTTTTTTTTTTTTTTTTTTTTTTTTTTTGGTCACTTCATGGTCAAATGAGGACTTGGGCCAGATGTAAGCAACCTTCTAGTCCAAAACTTCATGTCCTTTTATCCCTCGTCACTGAACTGACGTGCACCTCTAGGGGCCTCTACTTCATCTTCCTGTCTCCAGAGGAAACAAACCTCTTAAGCCACAAAGATAAACGAAACTCGTTCCATTTCCAAAGACCTTTGTGGGGAGGCCATTCCCCTCTGCTCCTATGAGTCACTTGTCTTACATCTCACATCCTATCTGGAACGTCCTCCTCAGATCTTAAATTTGAGTCCCTCCTCCGCAGTTTAAATGCATTTGCCTCGGGTTCTTCTTCTAGGGCGCAGAGAGACAAGAGTGAATCACTGCCTTCTGAGTGGCAACCCTGAAGAGACTTCTGTTTCTTCAGTGCAGGAGGTGACAGTGACACTCAGCTATTAAGAACCACAAAGGCATGGAGGAAGCTGACCACACTGCCCAGTTCCTGCCTCACTCAGCCAAGGGTGCTGCAGGATCAAGAAAACCTGACCTCCTCTGAGGCCCACGCACGGGCCACTCCACTTTACTCGGAGTTCATGGAGCAGGAGTTATGTCCTCCTGTGGCCAAAGAACCTAGAAGACAGAAGCCATCTTTCTCACTCAGTTCAAGTGCCCCCTTCTCCAGGAGCCTTCCTTGCTCCAGTTCCTCTTCAAAGTAGCCCATTCTTCAGGGCTTCATTGGGTTTTTTTCTTCTTTGTGGCACTGAGAATTAAACCCAAGATGTCCACACAGGCTAAGCAAGTGCTCTACCACTGAGCCACATCCCCAGCCCCAGGGCTTCATCTTGTCACAGCACTTGCCATGATGATTGGAACTCTAGGCTAAATTGTTTGTCTTGGGGCTGGGGATGTGGCTCAGGCGGTAGCGAGCTCGCCTGGCATGCGTGCGGCCCGGGTTCGATCCTCAGCACCACATACCAACAAAGATGTTGTGTCCGCCGAGAACTAAAAAATAAATATTAAAAAAAAAATTTAAAAAAAATAAATTGTTTGTCTTGCTTCTGAACTACAGGCCTCTTCAGGGTGACCTTTGTGCCCTGGGTCAGACATCAGCCGAGTCAGTGGCTCTCAACAGACTGAATTCAGCGGAACCCTCCAGTCCTGTTCCTGAACACTGAACACACCTAACACTGCCCCCATCGGCAGCACAGTTGGCTAACAGAGCACAGCCCCCCATTTCCAGAGACACCACAGTTTGGCAAAGGCCTCTTCAAGAACGTCTGAAAGGGTGTGAGCCTAAAGCAGGCCACTTGAATTCCAAATCCTGCCTCTGCCACCTTCTACCTCCATGACCTTCGGCAAGTTATTTAACCTCTTGATGTCTCTTAGGTTTCTGTTTCTTCATCTGACAAATGGATGTATCTCACAGGGTCTTGTGAGGCTTAAATGAGTTAATCCATGGAAGCACTAGGGACAGGGTCCCATCCACAGCAGTGATCTGACCTCTTTATGAGTGTTGGAATTAGGTTTCCCAAGCCTAGTCTCCCATGGAAACCCCTCACCACCCGCTTCCACTAGACTGTATATTGGGTCTCCCCCATCCCCTCACTAGGCACCCTGTCCCTCTGGACCAACGTTAGCATTATTCCCATGCACCCTAGTCTCCAGCTAATAGGGCAAACTCTCCAAGAAAGGGGAGGAGAGTTGGTTCCACAGGAGGGCTACAACTGCTGAGTCATTGCACTCCTAAAGATGCTTAGCTCTCAGCCCTGACATTTCAACACCTGCCCCCCTGCATACACCACCTCGTTCAAGAGCCTCTCCCCACCTCCTCCCATCCCTCCAAAGCCAGCCTCAGCTACTACAGTATTTTGTTTGTTTTGGTTGGGTTGTGTGTGTGTATGTGTGATACTGGGAATTGAACCCAGCGGTACTCTACCACTGAGCTACATCCCCAGCCCTTTTTATTTTTATTTACTATTTATTTGTTTGCAGTACTGGGATTGAACACAGGGGCACTGTACCACTAAGCTACACCCCCAGCATTTTGTATATTTTGTTTAAAGATGTGGTCCCACTAAGTTACCCAAGCTGGCCTTGAACTTTAGATCCTCCTGCCTCAGCTTCCTGAGTAGCTGGGATTACAGGTGTGGGGCACTGCACCTGGCTTTATTTTTTAATTTTGATATTGGGTCCATGCTACTGCATCTATATGGTTTTGACCAAAGGTTTTCCTTAATAACAAATCTCCGAACTTTTGCACCCACATGCAGAAATAATAATAATAATAATAATAATAATAATAATAGCTTCTAACAAATGACACCTTACTTTTCAGATCTCTTTCAACTCCTTCTAAGCATGAATACTTCTAAACATGAGGCACTTACAAAGATTTAGAGTAAGATGAAGAGCTGGGATTCTACCTGGGGAGCCCTAACTTCAGATCCTATGCCCTAAACCACTAAGCTGTGGGGCTGATGGGAGCTCAGTGGTAGAACACACACAGGCCCTGAGTTTAATCCCCAACACACACACACACACACACACACACACACACACACACAAACGGAAACCAAAAAAACACTAAAGCCTGATGGAAATGGGCACAAAATGGCTGGATTGCTTCCTTGGGGTGCAGGTTAGACCACTAGAGTTAGATCTTTCATATCCCACCAAAAATTCCTTAAAAACCTTTGGTGCTGTCATAATAGAAATGTGGTGATCACATTGTATGAGAAAGGATTTATGTTTATAAGCATTGTTATTACATTCATTATTTATGACCTGTTTTAAAGATAAGAATTTTAAAGGCGTCATTAAGAGTCCATTATATTGTTCTGACACATCCAAGAGGTTGGAAGCAGGCAGATAGGGGAGGAGAGTGAGCCAACACAGAGGTCACCAACTCACAGCAGCAAGAGCCACAGAAGTCACACACTGGGGAAGATGAATTCGCAGTGGTTGCCATCTTAAGTGCTACTAAGATGACTTCCAAATCCAAAGTCAGGGACCACTGGACAGCCCTTGCCAGTGCCCTTTTTTATTTATTTATTTTGAACCCAGAGGTTCTTTAACACTGAGCTACATCCCCAGCCCTTTTTCTTATTTATTTATTTATTTATTTAATATTTTTGGTACCAGGGATTGAACTCAGTGGCACTCAACCATTAAGCCACATCCCCAGCCTATTTTGTATTTTATTTAGAGACATGTGTCTCACTGAGTTGCTCAGGGCCTCAGAATTGCTGAGGCTGGCTTTGAACTCGTGATCCTCCTGTCTCAGCCTCCCAGGCCACTGGGATTACAGGCATGAGCCACCGTGCCTGGCTTTATTTTCTTATTTTGAGACAGGGTCTTGCTAAGTTGCTTAGGGCCTTGCTAAGTCACCAAGGCTGGTCTCAAGCTTGCAGTGCTCCTGCCTCAGCCCCCCAAGTCACTGGAATTACAGGAATGTGCCACCATGCCTTCTCCAGGGTCCTTTAAGGCTCTTACTTCCCATAAGTGTAGGAGACAGCAGACCAGAGACACCCCCTCCTTCAGTTCACTTTGTATAGTCAGAAGTAATCCCAGTCTGAAGCCCAGTTTCCTGTGCCCAAGGGTTCTAAAAACTCCCAGCTGTGTTGTTTAGTGCCAGAAAGAGTAACTGTAGAATAGGCTCAAGGAAGAAACTGGAGTGAGTGGTCCATATGCCAAACACTGTGTTCAATAGTTCAACAAAGAGAAGTCCCCATGAGCTGCTGTAGTGGGGGGGGGGGATGGGAGGGACTTGAGATGAAGGAGGGCTTATCAATACCAAGGCAGAAAAGTTACACATAGAAGACCCTCCTAAAGGCTCTTCTAGATCCCTAGCAAGTGCAGACTCCACAAATACCTGTGCCACAGTCTAGGGCCTAGTGAGCTGTGGGTAAGAAAGAAAAGGCAGGCCAGGCCTTTGGGCTGCACTGTCTCTGGCTTCTACTTGCCTTATAAAATCCTGAGGGATGGAAGGAAGCCTATTCTTGGGCAATTCTGCCCCAAGGTCTCCTTAAGAAAAAGTCTTTCACTTTTTTTTTTTTTTTTTTTGGGGGGGGTACCAGGGGCACTTAACCACTGAGCCACATTCCCAGAATATTTAAAAAATATTTTGTTTAGAGACAGAGTCTCAATAAGTTGCTCAGGGCCTCACTAAGTTGCTGAGGCTGGCTTTGAACTCAAAATCCTCTTTCCTGCCTCAGTCTCCTGAGCTGCTGAGATCACAGGCATGCATTACCACTGACTGGCAGTCTTTGACACTTAGCACTCTCCACCTAGGCACCTCAACACCATTTCCCCAAGATGTGAAGGGGCTCCTAGAGGGCCTAGCTCGTGCACCTAGTTAAAACCCCAGTATACCCACCCCGCAGTAGTGCATTTATTTTGCTCTAATTTAGTAGCCCAATTGCCCCAGCCCAGGGCCTCCACACCACAAAGACAGCAAACTCAGCCCCTGGAGAACGATCACCTCAGCTGTCCCCATCCTCTAGCTAGCTGTAGGGAGCTGGGAGCCAAACCAGAACCTCCAGGTCCCCAAAGTCCAAAGTTGCATGGCAAGGTCATGAGAAAAGACCTCACAAGAGGTATACTTTTTGCACCCTGGGATTATTCACTACCAGCAGCAAAGAGGGAACTGTTTCAAATGGACTAGGCTAGACCACAAACTCTAGAGTAAGGATCTATTCAGAATCCTGCATGTGTGCATGATTTGGGGATAAAAGGGTAGAACATTCACCAGATTCTCAACAAGACCCATGACCCTAACTTCTAGCTTTAATTCCTTCCTTTCCCGTAGTCATTTCACCATATCTGGGCTATCCTAGCTGTCCAGGATCTGTTCCCCTGCCTCCTGCTCCTTCCAGTGGCAGAAAGTAGACAGAGAAGTTCAAACCAACCCCTATGCAGACATCCTCCAGCTTCCTGTTGGATGAGAGATGCTCCCATCCCCGAGATACCACTCTCCATTCAAAGGGAGGTCCCAACTTCACACTTGTTCCAGCAGGGGCCAAACCGAGTGATGAGATGACTTCCTCCATCAGAGAATTCCCACTCACCTCCTTCCGGCACCAGGCTAACTCCACCAAGCTATAAAGAAATGGTCTGTGAGGCCCAGATCATCCTTTCTCCTGGGTCAGGTGGCTGCGAGTTAACCAAGGGAAAGGCTTATCCCCAACTCTCTGTTGCTGCCTGAGGAGCAGGAGGGAGTGGGATGGATGGTGTTCTATCCAGTATCACCTCTGAGACGTCTTATTTCTAAACTCCCAGTTAGCCCCTTCAATCTCTACTGCCACCAAAGGAAGGAAAATCTAAAACCTCCCTCCCCTTAAAACAAATTCCTTCCTGGAATTTAGCTCCTTTCTTGGAGTTAAAACTTTTTAAAAGAGGAAATGAAATGGCTAAGCCAATGCTGGGTGCATGGCAACAATGCACAAGAGAAAATGAAGAGGACAGAAGGAATAAAGGCAACCACCAACCCCCTGGAGCGTAGCGCCCTGAGCACTTAAGAGCCAGAGGGGCGGGGTGGGGGGCAGCAGGGGCGGAGACAGCGCATTCTGAACTTTCCCTAGCCCGGTCTCCGGGAGATGCAGCTCCCAGGGGACGGGGTGGGACCAGAAACGGCTAAGCCGACCTGTGACATCGGCGGGAGCAGGAAGCGAGTCTCCCCTCCCCCTAAAAGGAGCTCTGCTCCCAGCCGGCACCCCAGCCTACAGTCGCCTCCCTGCCTGCACCCCCAGGCCGGGACAAAACGGGGAGGGGCGCACACACAAAAGGGGGAGCGGCGGGAGAGGGGACTCAGGCGGCGCCGGCTCCGGGAGGCCTCCGTTTCCTCCCCCGCGGCGCCGGCCGGCGACCACCCCTCTAATAGCGCGCCGAGCTCCCAGCCCCAGGTGCCCGCACGCCCCCCGCGATCAGGGCCCGGGATGAGGTGGGGTTCGGGAAGGAGAGGCGGGCGGGGACCTGCCACACGCGACTGGCGCGGCGCGGGCTCCGGGGAAGCCGCGGCGACAGCACGGGGAATCAAACTCGCGACGGCCGGGCCCTCGCGGCGGTGCCTAGGCATTGGGTCCGCGAGAAGGTGGGGCCGCCGGGCCGGGACCGGGATTACGCGGGGCGCCCGGTGGGGTCCACGCCCAGGCCCGGGCGGAAGCCGGCGAGAACGAAGGAGGGTCTTACCGAGCAGCCGCCGCGCGCCTCCGCTGCCCGCGGGCCGGTGGGGCCGGGCGCGCCGGCGGGCGGGGGAGGGGCGGCGATCCCGCGGCGGCGGCGGCGGCGGCGGCGGCGGCGGCGGGCCGGGCTCCGCGGCGCGGCTGGGCGCGGGGAGGCGGAGAATGCGAGGCGAGGCCAGCTTCCTAGCGGCGGGCGGCGAGAAATGCAGCTGTCCCTGCGCGGCTGCCGGCGGGGCCACAAGTGGGGCCGTGCAGGGAGGAGCGGGGCTGCAAGGGGGGCGGGAGCCAGGGTGAGGTGCCCCCAGACCCTCCCGGGTGCCCGACCCCTCTCCAGAGAAGAGGGAAACAGAAATGGGGGTCCCGAAACCAGCGCGGTTGCGGGAGGCTGGGGGTACCGGGTGAAGATCAGGACAATCCCCTCCGTGTCCACCCCACACCAGCCACATGATTCCCTGGCTTGCAGGGAGCCTCAGTCTCCCGGTTAGAGCGGGGTGCGGAGCGCACTACCCCTCCCGGTAAGGGAGCAGCGCGTGGAGGTGGTGGGGAGGGGAGACACACAACCTCGGAAACTTGGATGGGGGGAGCCTAGGAGCAGAGCTGATCCATGAGATTGGAGGTATAGCCCAGAAACCCACGGTAAGGGTGCAGCATGTGGACGCAAACCTGGGGCTGGGGACAGGAGGAGTGTGGGGGAGGGACGGCTCCCTGGGAGTTAGGGCCCTGGCAAGGAAAACAAACCGCTGAGGTCAGAGGAGATGGCGGGGTGGGGCAGGAAATCAAAGGTATTCCGCATTCACACTGTCCGGTACCACTTGCCATCAACCTATCTCTTCTCTGGCGCCCACCTCCTCACTTAAGGGACTTTTGAGCCCTAGAAAGATTTGTTTAATAAACGGGAGAACTACTTTGGCTGTTCTTTTTCCACGTGCTTTGGTTTCCAACTTCAATTTAGTGGTGGTAGGATGGGGCAGGGGGTGACTACCAAGCAAGAGGAACTACTTAGGAATCTGAGGAGGGTGAAGGCCAGATCAATTCCAGCTCTGTCTCCCAACAATTTTCAAAGGATTGGGACCCTTCTGGGAAAGCCTGTCTTAGAGACCCACTTGCCTCTCTAGGCAGGGACTCAGAGGAATAGCTCCCTCTCCTCTCCTCTAAAGCCTTGCAAACTGCTAGCCTTCCTGAGAAGAATCAACATACTCAGCCACAGAATCATCTGATGGTAAAAAACCACAAACCAAAGTACCACAGACACCAATGTGTTTCCATCATTTGCATGTCAAGGGTAAATTTCAGCAAGTTGGGAACCTGGAGAAACAGGGAGAGACCTCAGAGGCCCAATATTAGGTTAGCATGTTGAGCTGAGCTCCGGGACCGGGTTCTCATACCCCTCTGAGAATCTCCTGCGTTCCTTTGCTGGTGCTCCTTCACTTGGTTGTGTATTCAATTTCTGGGAGCCTCAAAAGTCCAGGAGATGATCCCTAGACCCCAGATTAGAGATTCTTATTCTAGAGGGAGTGACCCATGCCTCTTTGCTGACTCCTGACTCCTCTCCCGTGTTGTGTGCAGTTCATCTGCCACTTTCCTGCTTACTGGTAAGATCCCCCTGGGGTTCATCCCTGTCACTTTGGCATTTCAAGACTGCAAAAATGCATCTGTGAACTTGGAGATTTCCCTGTTTGCACCTGCCACTGAATTGCTCATAAAATGTACAAATATCATTATAGTCATCAATAAAACCAGTCTCTGTGATAGACACTCTTGCTTGTGTAAGTTTATGGGTGTTACCTCTTGTAATCACCACGAGTGTATTACCACTTGTGTAACCTCTCCCACCTCCAACGGCTGCCTCTGAGCCCCCAGGGTTCCAGGCCTGATCTCCCTCCCAAACTCCAGCCCCTCATGCCAACTGGCACAGCTTCTCCACCTGAGAATCCTTTGGACACCAGGAATTGAAGGAAGCTAAAAGCACACTTACAGCTATTCTGTCCCAAGCCTCCTTCTTGTCTCAGTGCCACTCTGGCTCAGAAGTGGGAAGCCTCAACCTATTACCCCACCCCTTCCTGGACATTTTGTCGGTTTCCAAGTCCTGTTTATCAGTCCCTCCTTTCCCTCCACTTCCATCTATCCCCCAGCTCCTGCCTGGTTCAGGTCCCTACCATCTGTGCTCTTCTCAGAGGGTGAGACGTCCCTATTGCTTTCTAGCCAAACCTCCTGTCTGCCTCAGAAGACTCTTAGTTCTTGTTCTTACTGTTTCAGACCTACCAACATTTGAGGAGGCCTTGCTGTCAAACCACTGCCCTGTTGCTGTCTTCCTTGTTCATCAATAGACCCTCCAAGATGTGCCCACTTATATGCTCCCCGTTTCCTCAGCTTCCTACAATTGGGCCTTCTTCCCCATCATTCCAGGGGCAGCTCTCAATGGGAGGCACTGGCACCTCACTGTTTTAACTCATGGGCCTTTTGCTTGTCCATACTCCTTGGCCCCTTCATGGCCCCAGATCCTATTAATGCCTCTAAGAAATTACTCCCACCCCCATGGCCTCCTAGTTGCTTGTTTTTCTACCTACTCCTTCATTTCTTTAGCTCTGACTCTCCAGGTCTCAGTCCTCTGTCTTACAAACCCCTCTTCCCAGGTTGTGCTCACAGAGGTTAATAGCATGGAGCAGGTACCAAGCTCTGACAGCTTTTCCTGTATGCTGCAAGACCTTAGGACAGTTACTTAACTCTCTCTGTGCCTCAGACTCCTCTTCTGTATTTGGGCTAACACTAATACTTAACCTCAAAAAATTGTGGTAAGAATAAAACAATTCACACATGTGAAGAGCACAAAACAGCACCTGTCCTGTAACATAACTGCTGGTATTGTTGTGTGTGTGTGTGTGTGTGTGTGTGTGTGTGTGTGTGTGTCTGGTGCTGGGGATTGAACCCAGGGCCTTGTGCATGCAAGGCAAGCACTCTACCAACTCAGCTATATCCCCAGCCCTGGTATTGTTATTAATAATTATACATCTGCCCTCAGGTAGAATGTACTGATGACCACTCTCTGCATCCCATTCCCTTTCTCAAGTCCCCAGTCTAGAATTTGAACATTCCAGCCATTGGAAATGCTGTCCCACAGCGACCTCATTTTTAGCGTGACAAGCCTGGAACTCATCGTCTCCACACCCTCCTTTGCCAGAATCTCCGTCCTGGATGAGAACACTTGCCATTCACCTGAGCTCCTGACCTACATGCTGCCTTCCCCATCTCCCACATGCAAACTCCACAGTAAACACAGGGCTTTCTAATTTCTGATTTTTTTTCTGGAATCCACCCCCTATTCGTTCCCACATCCTGTCCTATTTCAGGCTCTGCCACCAGGGTCCCGCCTGTCAACTCATCCTCTTCACCATTAGTAGCTGTTTTTCTTAGCCAGATGTGGCGGCTCATGCCTGTAATCCCAGCTACCTGAGAATCTGAGGCAGGAGGACTGCAAGTTCAAAGCCACCTCAGCAACTCAGTGAGGCCCTAAGCAACTTTATAAGACCCTGTCTCAAAATAAAAAATAAAAAGGGCTAAGAATGTGGGCTGGGGTTGTGGCTCAGAGGTAGAGCACTCACCTACTCTGCGTGAGGCACTGGGTTCGATCTTCAGCACCACGTAAAAATAAAGATATTGTGTCCGCCTATAACTAAAAAGTAAATATTTTTTTTTAAAGAGAGAGTGAGAGAGGAGAGAGAGTGAGAGAGAGAGAGAGAGAGAGAGAGAGAGAGAGAATTTTTAATATTTATTTTTTAGTTCTTGGCGGACACAACATCTTTGTTGGTATGTGGTGCTGAGGATCGAACCCTGGCCACACGCATGCCAGGCGAGCCGCTACCACTTGAGCCACATCCCCAGCCCCCAAAAGTAAATATTTTTAAAAAAGGGATAACGATGTGGCTCAGTGCTTAAGCACCCTTGGGTTCAATCCCCAGTACCAGATAGATAAATGATATAGATAGATAGATAGATAGATAGATAGATAGATAGATAGATGATGTTGAGGGCCACAGCCAGTCGGGATAAGGCATGGCATTTTGCCAGAAGGGAGTGGTTGAGAGGTGACAACAGCGAGCCATTGAGATGATGATGGTTAAGTTAAGCTGTGTATTCAGTTGTATATAGACCTTTGCTGTCCCGCAATAGGGCGGCTCTTGCTGCCTCGGGGGTGCCCACTACTTTGGAGTTCCCGTTGAGTTCTCTAGGGGTTCCGGGGGAGTGCAAGTGGAGCCGGTGGAGGGTGAGAGGGTTCCCAGGGAGCGTGTGTGGAGTGCCAGTGAAAGTTCGGGAATAAAGAGTTGCTGTTTGAACCTACAAGTGCTTTGTGGCGGCTCAGTTATTTGTGCCCAGCCAGACTGCGACAAGATAGATAGATAGATAGATAGATAGATAGATAGATAGATAGATAGATAGAGGATTACTCCCCATTGCTTGGAAAATAAAATTAAAACTCTATTATAGTTTGGATCTGGAATGTCCCCCCAAGGCCTATGTGTTAAAAGCTTGGTGCCTGAGGAGGTGAGGCCTAGAGGGAGATCTTCAGGTCACTGAGAACATGCGATGAACAGCCCCCTTTTCTTCCTGTCTTTCACTTTCATCCAGTTTTGCTCTGCAATGTACTCCCTGCCAAGACGGGTTGCCTTGCCACAGGCTCAAAAGCAATGGGGGGGACTGGGGTTGTGGCTCCGCGGTAAAGCGCTTGCCGTGCACTTGCAAGACCCTGAGTTCAATCCTCAGCACCACATAAAAATATATGAATAAAATAAAGGTATTGTGTCCAGCTACAACTAAAAAATAAATATTTTTAAAAAAAATTTTTTAAAAGCAATGGGGCCAATTGATCATGAACAGGAATCTCTGAAACATGCGTCTAAAAAAACCCTTATAAATTTATTATCTCAGTTATTTGTTACAGTATCAGAAAGCTGACTCTTTTGATTTTTAATATGCTTTTTAGTTGGCAGTGGACCTTTATTTTTATTTTTTATGTGGTGCTAAGGATTGAACCCAGTGCCTCACACATACTACTAGGCAAGTGCTCTACCACTGAGCCACAACTCCAGCCCAAACACAAACTCTTTACAGGGTCGTTCCTAGCCAGTCCCTCACCTAACTCCCAGCTCCTTTCCTTTCCTGTCCTCATCCTGCCCACACACCCACGCTCTAGAACCCACTAAGAACACTGTGGGTTTCCATAGAGTAAACAGGAAGGTGAAATGAGCCTTTTGTTGAGTCTGGGCCTCTGCTAAGCTCAGAGGATTGGGAATGAACATCATTATCCACTGTGAAGATGAGGATGTTGGAGAACTGTTAGGCTCAGGATTATAAAGGGGTGGGCTGAGCAGGACCATAGGGAAGATAGGACATTTCCCTTCCAGATTTCCCCAGCTCTGGGCAAATGCCGGGGCATGAATGGTGCAGATTTGGAACCGACCACATTGTCCCTGCCACCATGAGAGCCATTCCTCCTAGCACCCAGGTAAGGCAGCTTAACAAGGCCCAAGGTAGAAAAGCAAAATGTGAACACCAGAGCATGTGGATAATCCTGTCCCTTTCTCCATCTTGACTGATTTAACCAAGAAACTCAGGAAACTTTTAAAGAAGCAGTAACATCATTAGGAGATTTGAAAGAACACCCTGGTGAAACATGGAAGCAGTGCGGATGGTGGGGGTAGGGGGTGGGGCGATGGAGGGCCAGTTCCTTTGGGGGATAATAATTAAGTGGATGCTTGGGGTTTGCAATCCCATGGCCACCAGAAAGGGTCTCCTGCCCTTCTGCACTGAGGCTACCACCTTGTTCTCTACAAGGCATTGGAGGGGTTGAGATTCGCAGAGATAAATGGAATCCCATGTAACCAGTAACACTGGCTTCCCTGGGGACAGTGCCTCATGACTGTGATGCATACCTGTGATCCCAGCAAATCAAAAAGCTGAGGCAGGACTGGGGATGTGGCTTAAGCCGTAGGGCGCCCGCCTGGCATGCGCGAAGCCTGGGTTCAATCCTCAGCACCACATACAAAAAAAAAAACAAAACAAAGATGTTGTGTCTGCCGAAAACTAAAAAATAAGTATTAAATATTCTCTCTCTCTCTCAAAAAAAAAAGGGGGGGGCTGGGGTTGTGGCTCAGTGGTTGAGCGTTCGCCTAGCACACGTGAGGCCCTGGGTTCAATCCTCAGCACCACATGAAAATAAAATAAAGGAATTGTATCCATCTACAACTAAAAAATATATTTAAAAAAAAAAAAACCTGAGGCAGAAGCGGGAGGATTACAAGTTTGAGACCAGTTTCAGCCACTTAGCAAACCCTGCCTCAAAATAAAAAATAAAAAGGGCTGGGTTTGTGGCTCAGTGGTAAAGCACACCTGGGTTCAATCCCAATTACACAGAAAGATAAAATAAAATAAAAAATCAGTTTCAAAGTATATTTAATGTCTGTAAAAACAATCACAATATAATATTATGGGAAAGGAAAGCTACAAAAAAGCCTATGTGATATAATCCTATTTATTTTTATTTAGTTAGTTATAAACATAGAAAAGATATGTTTATAGAAGATATGCCAAAATGTTACCAATTGTTGAATGAGGATTTTATGTATAACTTATATTTTGTTATTAATATTTTTCTGGATTTTACAAATTTCCTAACTTGGACATACATTTCTTTATAATCACATGTGTATCTACATTCAGACTTCAAAATCGTTGACTAGAAGAACGAAGATTAAACATAAGTAACTTTCTTCCTTAATTATGTTTAACAGACTTTCAATCCAGTTCCATGGCTTTTTCTTTTCTGTACTGGGAATTGAACCCACAAGCGTTCCACCTCTGAGCGGCATTCCCAGCCCTTTTTATTTTGATACAGGACCTTACTGAGTTGCTGAGGCTAGCCTGAAACTTGAGATCCTCCTGCCTCAGCCTCCTGAGTCACTGGGATTACAGGCATGCGCGACGGCTCCTGGATTCTTATTAAACATTTTTATCCACCTTCCCTGTGCTTACACTAAGATCCCAAAGACAAAAATAGGCAGCACCTTCACACCCACTACCACCAAGCCTAAGGGGAAAGTAGATGTGAAGCAGCTGGAAAATAATACAAGGTAGCTGGGATGCTTGCTAAAATGTGACACGTGGAGCTCTGGGGCTCCACAGAGAGGAAGTGGTTAGTTCTGGTAGGGGAGGAGCCACAGAGGGCACCTTACAAGAGCTGGCATGTGAGCTGAACCTTGAACAGTGAAAATGATTCAAATGAGGGAGAAGAGTGTTCCCCTCCAGAGCACAGCTTAAGCAAAGGCAAGTGGGTAGGGGTTTGAATGTAAGTGAGTGACTATCTTCTGTGGCCAGAATGGTGGGGTAGATGGCGATTACAGGGTGGGTGGCTAGCAGCTAGGTAAGTCTGGAAAGATAAGGAAGGCAAGACAGTGAACTATTTAGAACAAAGGGAAGAACTGCAGCAGGTGGGGGGGAGGCATCGAGGTTCTTTTTAAGGACAGTAATCACAAATTGACAGTCAAATGTACTTTAATTTCTCCATCAATACCAAGAACTGAGGCATGAAGAACCCCAGCCACTCGATGGAGCAGTTTGTGGGTAAAGATGGCCTGGAGTTAAGTATTTGCTACAAACACTTTCAGAGGCTTGAGGCAGGCTTGCTGGTCCATGGTTAAGAGCTTCAGTCTGGCCAGCAACAGCGGATGCCTCTTTCGTTCCGAACTCCCTCTAAACTCCCAGAACATAAAGTAGTGTCTAAGTGCCTGGACCTTAGAGCCAATAAGACCATGGTACAAATAAATCCCTGTTGTACCAGTTCCTAACTCCGATCATTACTTAATCTCTCTGAATCTCATTTTCCTTATCTCTAAAATGGCAAAGAGAATATTGACTGGGCTCTCACTAGATTTAAAATGATAATAGTAGATGATAAAGTTTCTTGAACATTTACAATGTGTCTGGCTCTGTTTTAAGGACTTCTGCATGTCTTACTCATTTGATCTTCAGAAAAACCCTTAGAGCCAGGCTTTAGAGATTCAGAAATTGAGTCACACAGGGGTCAACTAAGTGGCCTAAGGTCCCACAATAAGTATGGAGCAAGTCATAAACCTTACCCTGCCTCAGCCTCTTGAGTAGCTGGTATACAGGAATGTGCCCCTACACCTGGCTGGTGCCTGTTTTCCTTATTGTCCTTCTTTTAGTTCTGAGTAATCTTTGAGATCAAGAGTCCAGAGGTTCAGACCCTCAGAGGAGGTTGGGAGTGGGGAAGGATGAATATTCCTGAGTGGGACTTGGGGGAGCAGATTCCATAAGTACTGTGGTGTCCTGGGGAGGGGTCCTTTTGGCTTGGAGAGGAGCTCTCTACTGGGTCACTACTGGCCAGGGAAAGAAGAAGGGGGTCTCTGGGCACTAGTGGAAACAACAAAAATGTCCTACTCTGGTGAAATAACTTCACTCTGGTTCTAAAACATAGTTTCAAAATGGTAAATGAAGAATCCTGAGGGCTGAGCAACAGCTTTAAGCTTTTCATTTATCAGGTCTCTCTCTCTCTCTCTCTCTCTCTCTCTCTCTCTCTCTCTCTCTCTCTCGGCACCAAGGATTGAACTCAGGGGCACTTGACCACTAAGCCACATCCCCAGCCATGTTTTGTGTTTTATTTAGAGACAGGGTCTCACTGAGTTGCTTAGCTCCTTGCTTTTATTGAGGCTGCTTTGAACTCACCATCCTCCAGCCTCAATCTCCGAAACCTCTGGGATTACAGATGTTTGCCACCGTGCCCAGCTCAGGTGTCTCTTTAAAAGAGAAAACAGGGCTGGGGTTGTGGCTCAGTGGTAGAGTGCTCACCTAGCATGCACGAGGCACTGGGTTCAATCCTCAGCACCACATAAATGTAAAATAAAGATATTGTGTCCACCTAAGACTTTAAAAAAATAAGTATTTTTTTTAAAAAAAAGAGAGAAAACAGATCCCCCTCCCTTGTGTTTCTTAGGGCAAGAGGACCCTGCGGCTATGGCAGGACTGAGTGTCTGGGGGCCAGATCCTCAGCCTTGAACCATCCACTTGAACTTGAAGGTCTTGCTCCCTTTGGGACAGGAGAAGATAGAGCCCAGGGCTCAGTTCAGCTCTTTCCCTAGCCAGGCAAATGTTACATTGGTGTGGCAGGTCAGGGAACAAGCAGAGTTGGGGACAGTAGCATAGATAGACCTACCTTCCACTGTGGGGCTGGTTCACAGAGGTTGGACTGAGATTAAAGAAGCAGGAGGATTTAAGCATTCATTTATGCGTGGTTTCATGGATTATCATTTTTCTTCAACAGTTTAACATTTATTATTATTATTTATTTCAGTGCTTAGATTGTGGTGGATTGGGCTATTTGTTGTCTCTTGATGTTCTGATATGTTCCTGTCTTGTTTTTCTCTTTTAATATATTTTTTTAGTTGTAGTTGGACCAATGCCCTTATTTTATTTATTTTTATGTGGTGCTGAGGATCGAACCCAGCACCTCGACGTGCTAGGTGAGCGCTCTATCACTAAGCCACAACCTCAGCCCCTGTTTCTATCTTCTTTAAACTCCTCCTTACTTTCTTTTTGATCATCATAGTAAAGATTGAATCAGAACATTAATGGATGCTACTTCTCAGGAAAAATCTATTTTTTTTTTTTTTGGCAGGGGTGGGTACTGGGGATTGAACTCAGGGGCATTCAACCACTGAGCCACATCCCCAGCCCTATTTTGCATTTTATTTAGAGACAGGGTCTCACTGAGTTATTTAACACCTTGCTTTTGCTGAGACTGGCTTTGAACTCGAGATCCTCCTGCCTCAGCCTCCCGCTACTGGGATTACAGGCATGCACCACCACACCTGGCCCAGGGGAAATCTTAATGAAGAATAGGATATTTGGAAGTTCTTAGTGTCTCCCTTCAGATTGCTGATTAGTTATGTGTGGGGGAGGCTTTCATATGGTGGGGAAATTAGACAACACTTTGATTAGATGGTCCAAATTCATGTCATATGAGGGAGACAGGGACATCACATGCCTCCAGATGGGATATCCTGGGGACATATTGCTATGCAGTATTCCAGCTAATGCATAATAATGCATAACTTCATGAGGAAATGTCAGACAAACACAAAATGAGGAATGTTCTAGTAAAAAAATAAGGCAGGGATATCTTTAAAATTCTTCAGATATAGAAATGTTCCACATGACAATGACATGTGATACCGGGCCCTAGAATTGATCTTATACTTGAGGAGAAAAGAAATGTTGATAAAATTGGATTATGGATGGTAGATTAAATACAATAAATATAAATATATAAAATTAATAAATGGGCTATGTAAGAGTATTTCCCCATTTTTTAAACTTTTTTTTAGTTGTTGATAGACCTTTATTTTATTTATTTATATGTGGTGCTGAGAATCGAACCCAGTGCCTCACACATGCCAGACAAGTGCGATACCACTGAGCCCCGGTCCCAACCCACAAGTATTTCCCTATTTTTAGTAAAGATTGAATCAGAACATTAATGGATGCTACTTCTCAGGAGAAATCTTTTTTTTTGGGGGGGGGGTTGTGGCTCAGTGGCTCAGTCTAGCATGCACGAGGCACTGGGTCCAATCCTCAGCACCACATAAATGTAAAATAAAGATATTGTGTTTTTATTTTTAGTAAACACACAGGAAAGTATTTAGGGGAGGGACTATAGATACAGAACTCTGAAATAGTCCTGAAAAAAATTAGGTTTATAGAGCCCACAAGTGATTAAGCAAGGGATAAAGTGTCAACTCATTAAATCTGGATAAGGGTACATATGTGTTAACTGTAGTATTTTCAATTTTGCAAACTTTTGTAAATTTGGAAACACTTCCAAATAAAAACAATTTTCCTTCCCTAATGTTCACTTTGTGTTTTCTCTGCCTAAGCCTCGCCATCAGCTTTTTCCTCTAAGGGAGATCCTAGTTAACATAGCATTTAACCACATTTTGGAAGTAGATGAAGGCCAGCCAGTGATGCCCACCTGTAATCCCAGCAACCTGGGAACCCGAGGCAGGAGGATCCCAAGTTTGAGGCCAGCCTCAGCATCTTAGCAAGGCCCTAAGCAACTTTAGTGAGACCCTTTCTCAAAATAAAAAAATAAAAAGGGCTGGAGATGTAACTCAGTGACAAAGTGCCCCCTAGGTTCCATCCCCGGAAAATTAATAAATAAAATGTAGTAGGTGATAGGTGAATGAGAAGAAAAAGCATTCCTAACACGTGGAACAGTGTGATCAAAGGCAAGAAATGTGACATAAGTATAGATAGTAGAAAGGACTGGTGATGACAAAAGAAGGGCCACCCTAGCGAACCACTGACCTCCCAGGATAAGCCAGAGCCTTGCCTGGGTGTGCAAAACGCAGCCCTCCACAGTTTCCCAGAGGCCTCTTCCAGATCCCTTGCACATGTGGGATTTGGAGGTAGGATGCAATAAACGGACAGATTCAGTCATCCTTGAGGGAACCAACTTTGCATTTGACAGCACATGATCTGCGAAAACAATGGAACTGAATCTTGCCTATTTATATAGAATGAGTACAACTATTGTCGGAGTGCAGAAGGCAGACACAGTAGTAAAGCTGTGAATGAGCAGCCTGACCGACATCCGGCCAATCAGAACCCAGGAGATACCAGCCAATCCCAGCTCGGCGATGCTCCAGTCGGGGCGGGGGGCCGACGCGCCCAAGAGTTGTTTGTCTGCCCTCCCTACCCCACCCCTGCCCCGGGCCCAAGCCCTGGCTCCAAGATCTAGGGAGAAGGAGGCTGAGAGGATGCCCAGAAGCTGGCAAAAGGAGGTTAGGCCCCCAAAGTGGAGGGCAGCGACTGCTAGGCCTGAATGATCCAGCCATGACAACACCCGCATTTGTCTTGCGCTCTGTGGGACTCCTCTCTCAGACCCTGAGTCCAAGACGCCCTGTGAGAGCAGATGCAATTATGAGGACAGCTTCTGGAGCGACCTGGTCTAGAAGGATGTCAGGCCTCTTCTCCAAACAACCTTGGTAGGTGGTGGTGCCCTCCCCTTTCTTCTTGGAAATGAAGAGGTTTGCAGCTAGCTATTCGGAAGAACTAACTCCCTGATTATCAGGAGGATGAAATTGCAGCTATACAGGAGCCTTCTCTGGAAGCAGTTAATATGGGGAAGAGAAGTGCAATGGAACACTTCTCCAAGCAGGATGTACCATCCCCAGATAGGCACGTGTCTTCCAGCTTGGTGGTTCTTCCAGGGTTTAACGGAAAACCTCCCTGTCACATCTAGATCCAGCCTTCCATTAGCTGCTTCTCAGATGTTTCCCGTCAAATTTTCTCATTTCTGTAATTAAGCTTTTGTTTCCATACCAGGTTAAAAAAAAAAAAAATCTCCGAGGTGAGGAAGCAACGCAAGATGGCAGTCAGCTCATTTGCAGGTCTTTCAAAGGATGCCTTTGAGCAAACCAATGTTGCCATGACTGAGACAGGAAGAAGGAAGACCAGGTGGAGACGGGAAGCATTAGATTTGAGGGTTTATATTCTATATCAGGGTCCGTGCTAGACATTTTGTATGAATTGAATCAAAACTATACTAGGTTGGAGTTATTGGTGTCCTTATTTTACAGCTGAGGAAAGAGACTGGAGAGGTTATAAACCTTACCCAAGGTCACACAGCTCCAAGTAGCTCATCTTAGACTTGTTATACCTGGCCCTGTCAGATTCTAAGCTTCTGCTCTTGATCACAACCCTATATTGTGATCCCCCATCCCTTCATTCCATCCCTCTGCTCTGGATCCTCTGGAGGGCCTCCTCACTTACTTTGCAACTTACTCCTGTATCTAGCCTTGGCTTGATTCCTTGTTGTATTTCAGATCTCCTAGACATTGGGACTTATCCACAAAGGGCAAAATCACCAAAAAAAAAAAAAAAAAAAAAAAAAATCTCAGTCTGCCATGCCTTACTAATTTGGAACAGATTTAAGCCTGGCAAAACTTTTGGAACCTACAGTCCAAAAGTGTGTTGGAGGGTTGGTTGTGGGGAGGGTATTCTAGGCCCATGGGACAGTAGAAGCTGTTGTTTTGCCTCTTTTCTCCTTCTCTTCCCAAAGACCCACCCCATTCTTCTCCCTTAGAGGTCCCTGATGACAAAACCCCTGGGGCAGACAAAGTGACAGAGGTCCCTTGTATTGGAGAGGGCTCGCTTGGAATCAGGGCCAGGAAGGAATGGGTCCTCCTCCTCCTGCAGCAGGAAGTGGCTTATAGGTTCCAACTCCTGGATTCCCTCCTCATTACTTGAATCTTGCCTGTTTCTTCAGCTACTGATTTTATCTTTTATCTGGCCAAGAAAAGCACACCTTCTTTTCTGCCTATTGACAGTAGTTGAAATGATCACAGCTGGATTGGACTAGCAGCCTGACTAGAGTCCTCTGAATAATCAGATCCAGCTCAGGGAGAGGTGCCTGGGGAAAGAAGGGAGGTGAGGGAGGGGTGATGTCACAGTTAGCCCAAGGATATTGTCTTCAAAATCTCTCTCCTCTTCCTTAGCCTCTTTGTAATCTCCAAGATTTCCTTGTCCCCTTCCCTCACATATACAAGACTGATTTCCCTCTGGCTCTTTTCCCACCACTAACAAAGGTAGGAATTTCTTGGTTCTGAAGCAAGGTCCTTAGGGATCCAAGTCAGATCTTTAGATCTGGTTGAAGGCTCTGGGGGCCCTGACTGCCCCTAAGATTTACAAAAGCCTAGATTCCCATTTCAATCTCTTGGAAGCTAGCTCTGTTCTCAATGAGCATTCTCTAGAATTGGCACATCTGCCCCAGTCTTGAACCTGAACACTGCCTGCCAGCCTGAACTACAGGACCATTTCTGAAAGGGTATGTCCCTTCTATTCCCCCTTAGTCTTCTCAAACTACCCAGCCGTCATGCCAAAGCAATAGCTTGCTGACAGAACAGAATGTTTTCCTCAAATGTCCATCTTTAGCCTGGGTTGACACAGCCAAAATGCAGTTGGATTTCACTTTGAGGAAATTCCAAAAATGAGAATTTACAAAACACCCCACATTTTTGTTCCTGCTAATAACTTATGGCTAAGTTACATACACTAGAAAGGATTCATTCCAATATGAGTAGTGGTTTTAAGTTCTTATTTTTTTTGACTCTTCCACGGGATATTTAGGAGTTGGAAGGCAGGATATTAATTTAACATAGTGATGAAGAAAATGTCTAAAATTATGGTGCAAGTCAGTGGTGATATAGGATCTGAAGTATGTGAATTCATTCCTTTACCATGGCAGGACAGTTTTTGTAAAGCGATGTATATAAATAAATCCTCATGGTCCAAAGTCAACGTCTGTGTCAAGTGCCTGTCTTGGGAAAAGGAAGACTAACGAGCCAACCCCTAGTGGGTAAATTCAGGGAGAAGGCTTGATTGACCACACAAAGATCTGAAGTAAAGCCCTTAACCCTCCATCCCATTTTTGGGAACTAAATGGGCCTTACATTGCCCAAAGGTGGCCACCAAGAGAAGCTGGAATCTGGACTACTGCCCAAATTCAGTTAGCATTCAGCCCTGCCTGGATCATTGTACACTGACCTGCCTACCCCATGGGTTTAAGGGGAGATGATCTGATCCAGTTACCTGTTAAGTACAGGCCAGCAGTAGACAGATGTAGAGATCCATATGGGAACAAATGATAACTCTTTCAGGCTATAAAGCTCTTCAAAGAGGAAATGCGGAGAATAGTGTATTAGGGTCGGAGAAAGGTAGGAAGGGAAAGTGATTTCCAATCCACCAACAGATTGGACTTTCTGTCCAGTGATTCTTAAGGATACTGAAATAAAAACTTCCACTATCCCCTCTACCTCTCAAACCAGGTCTCTCCACAGAGGACCAAACAACAGGGCCCTTTTGCAAAGAGCAGAGACACCTGGATAGCTGGGACTGGAAAGATTAACTGCAATTAGAGTGAAATAAAACTTTTCCTGAGAAAAACAGGACAAATACTTTACCTCCAGCTATATTCACTGAGTCAATAGAGACTAAAGCAATTATCACCTTAAGTTTGGGAAGCCTCAATTCTATATAAAACAGATGGAGGTGTGTAATACTTTCTCAATAAACGAAGTGTCAGAACCATCTTGATTCACTGTCTAGTGATACTGTCATTTGTGTATTGGTCATACCTCCATTGACAGCTGCTTTGGTAGCAGCAACCATGTCTTAATCACTTTTACAAGAACCTTAGTGCCCACTATAGTCCAGCACGTTGTTGGTCCTCAGTGGAGATGCTTGGCAGGGGTATTTTCCCTCTGCAGTCAGTCTAATGCCTTTTCACCCTTTGTCTTCTGTGGTATGGAGATACCAACCAGCCCAACATGGTCCCTCCCTCCCTTTCAGCCCAATACTGAGAAGTATACACTTGGAGAAGTAGTGCTTCAAAAATTTCTGTATCATCGAAAATTGATGAAGCTTCTGAGGTATTAAGCAATCCATCATAACATTTGTGACTGGTTAACTTTAATTTGTCAAAATAAATCTGCAGTATTTTGCATGTTAGTAATACAGTGCTGGTATTGACAGGTAAAATCATCATCTGCTTACATAGAAACCTTCATTTAGGAGCACACCTTAGGAGGGAATGGATACACAATACAAGGCAAATGCAGGCCAAGCAGCGAGCCCTAGAGCATAACAGGTTGGATGTCAGATTTGAGGATTATCTAATACAACCGTTTAGCTGCCAATCTGATAAAGGGGAAGCTCTCAACCAGGTTATAACCAGAAGGGAAAAACACACTCTGCCTTTTGGAAGAGTGATGGCCGTCGTGCCTTCAACACCTGGCTGAATCAGTTCATCAGCATCACAACTCATTTCCAGTTCCAAGACACAGGAGAGTTTCACCACATAACCGGTTTGGCCCCCTTTGCAGTGGCCTGCCCTCACTCCAATCCTGCCATCAACTTGCTCCCTCCCAAAAGAAGACACGACGTGGTTTTATTATTGCAGACAAGCTTCATAAGTGAATAAAGAATGCATACAAAATAGCATTTTAACTGAAGTCATACAATGAAGTCTCACTCCTGTTTATTATACAATGAATTGATAAAACAATCATTTCTAGTATATATCTTTTTTTTTTTCTTTTTTAAGAACTAATACTTTCAGGATACTGACAACCACACTCTAGCCTGGGGGTAGAGCCCATCACATCTGCCCCCATTGAGAATTGCTCCTTGGGCCACTATGGAGGAAGCCTGGGCTGTCTAAATCATGGAGAATTATGACTGCCAGTATACCAGAAAGAAATAACTGGACCCAGGCAGAGCCAAGAACCCAGTCTTGGGTGGTCTGCACGCCAGAAAATGTGGGCTTCCTCCAAACGTGGTCCTTGCCCTCCCAATCCAGGCCTTGGAAGGGCCATTCCTGGGCCTTCCCTACATGAGTCCTTCCAGTAGTCCACACATAATGCTCTACATATTAAAAACAAACCATTTTTGTACTGTGGATAAGAACAATTGTAACAAAGTCATAGCTACATATTTTTCTCTACATTTTGTTTATTGAGACAAACTAATTAAAAGGCACAAACATAGGGTATGTTTACATGGACATTATAACAAACATATACATTAAAAGTGTAGGAATGTGTTGCCTTCCTGCTAAACAGAAAGTTCCTAAGCTTTTATATATACAAAAGTTGTACAATTTAATGTCCTAAAGTACAAAAGATCATTTATAAAATTATTTTACACTAGGTACTATTTATTTATTTATTTTTTACTATGTAGTTCAACCCCCTAGAACTGTTTTGTATAATGACATACAGATACCTATCCCTGATATAGGAAGTCTGCCTCAGACACAAGGTATTTTTTATGCTTGAACTGACACAGTGGGGTATAAACGGAAGCCATCCAGTTTGATAGTCAGTCCTGCAAACATTCTGCAGGATCAACACAACTAATTTCCATTTGTCTTAACTGCAAGATTAAAAATGAAAAAAAAAAATCATTGCAACTAAAAAAAAAAATCACAGCATCTTGGTTTTAGTTAACTCTTTTTAAACACAATGCTTTACAAACATTAATGTGTGGCATGATGGTGTAAAGAGTATCTGTTTCCCTAGCTTTTGGTTTCTACCTTATGTACAGAGATAAAATGTCCTGCTAAAAAATAAAAAGCACATGTCTCAACGTGCACAATCATTGCTGGGTTTCTACAGAGAGTACAGACAGCCGTCTCCCTGAAAACACCACAAAGCTGATACAAGTGTTTTATCAAAGAAAAAAAAGTGATGTCCATATTTACAAAGTTGAACAAATCTGCACAATACTTGATTAAACGGAAGGAGGAAAAAAAAAAGATATACTCTGCTTGTTCTGAAGGGGCATACTACCTAGTTAGTGGTTAGAATAAAAACTGTATACAATTTAATATAAGACATAAACTCTAGTGAGCATCTAACACATCTGTCCCTGTTGTAACATCAACAGGCTCTGATTGGGAGAGAGAGGGGCATATTACATCCCAGTGCCTCCAGCGTCTTCCAATTTAAAGCAATATATTTAAACTGTTCCAAAGTACACCTTGGCTCCTGAACAGGAGTCCCACTGGCCTGTTTGTTAGGACCTGTGGGTCCTTACACTTGACTTCTCCTGTCAATTGTGGCCTTTCTTACCAAAACACAATTTGTATATATTTTTAAAGTTTTTTTTTTAAAAAGTCAACTACAATGCTATATTCCATCAGGATTAATATGCTGAGCAATATTTACATCTCCAAATATCAGGTCACAATCCCTATTATATGTTGAAGTTAGAATGATAAATTATCATATGCTTTGCATATCAGAGCTGGTATCACCTTTCCCATAGGGAATGCTGCCTGAAATTAACATATTCCCAAAGGTAAAATGCATATTCTCTGAAATGCATTTTATTATGATAATGCATGTATTTACTCATAAAAACAATAAACAGACAATTCTACACTAGCTCTCAACCTGTGGATTTAGAATTTTAAGTTAAAAATCAGCCATCCACCTTGTATACGGAGAAGTTTCTGCTAGTGTTTAGAATAAAATGATTTCTTGGGATTAGAAACAGTAATGCTGTTTTTTGTTTGTTTTGTTTTTGAATTTTGATGGGTTTTGTTTTTTTATGATTGGTTTTAATTCTGGCATTTCATCTTGCCAAGTACTATTCTTTTTAAGCAATGCTGTCAGCTAAAAGGAATTTCTGATTAAACTAAAGTGGTCCAGTGATAAAGTTACATATACACCCTACTTTGAACAATCCCAGCCAAATTGAAGGAAAATGCTACTACAGTCTTATTAACTAATGTAATAAATTTCCCCAATTTCATGGTCTGCTTTTTGCTTTAATCAACTAAGAGTAAGTTGCTGGTAAATATTTACTTTAACCCATATTTTGATATTATAATACTGTTTACCAAGGCGGTGAAGTAGGCAAAGCTTGGGGCAAGAAAGGCATGCTTTCTACAGGCCTCATTGCTATATTCAGAGGGGCAGCTAATGTCATAGGTGTGGGCAGGTTCATTGGAGATGTGATCGTGACAGGGTGTGCTATATTCACTGGGGCAGTGACAGGGGTGGGGAGATTGACGGGTGTAGTGAGTGTTAAAGGAGAGGTCATGGATAATGGACTCGTTATAGTTACAGGGTGCCCTATGTTCATTGGGCTGGTTATGTTAACTGCACTTGAAACATTTACTGGACTTCTCATGCTCATTGCAGCTGCCACTGTGACTGGGTTTGACATAGTCCCAGAAGACACAGAGGATGTTATATTGAATGGAGTAGTAAGAGTCACAGGTGTCGTAGCGGCCGTGGAGGTTTGGCACAGGTTAGCAGCTTCTAAAATGAGAAGACAAAAGGGGATTTAGACTCTCAAAAAAATGAATAAAATTCACAAATAGTTTCTGAATTACTTCTTTTAATTAAAAAGGACAAACATTTAATAAATCAAATTACAGTTTTCTATCAGTGGTCAACAGGAAGACAGGTTCCCTCTGAATACAACCCTAGGAACCAGGGATCCCAATATGCAAATCTTTTCTCTGGTGCTATACCTCCTGTAAAGACTAAGGCAACTTGTTTACCTTTGGGCTTTTGGTTTAAAATTCAGATTTACTTACCTACCTCATAGTGATGTTGGGAGGATCACTTAACTTCTGTTAAGGCATTCTGGGGGGCAAAGATACCAAGTAGAGCTAAGTGTTCTCACTACCTCTTCATGCAGTTCTTCTGAATTTTAAAGACTTTCTGGGTCGAGCCAACCACCAGCAGACCAAGCAAAAAGAGATTATTTACACAGAGCTGGGCCAATGGTTACACAATAATAGATAATCTGAAAAATTTTCTCATAAAGCACACTAATTAGCAGAGAAAGGTGTATATACTTGATGGTATATTAAAGCCTTCTTAGGAGTGATGCTATATTCTGTTAAGGTTTTAAAAATGTATAACTAAGGAATGGTTATGCAAGCTATTTTAGTATCATCTATTTATTTGAGTCATAGAAAGATTGTTCTAGTTAAATAACCTTGTAGTTTCTGATGTTTCTTAATTTAAAAAAGACTACAATAGGTTTGTGTTCTCCTTCTCACACACACTTCCTATTCTTTATGCCCAGTTATCTTTTGATGGCACATATAACACACACCACCAAGCATACCAAGAAAGAAAACCAGGCAAGAAGACCATAAAGAGTTGGGGGATACTTGTTATCCAGCAATGCCTTAGCACTTCTTTAAAAAAACTTCCCTTAAAGGTGACACCCCTAGCCTACCTCTCAAAAATTCAGCACCACCAGCTGATGTGCCATAAAACAGCAATGAGGACAGAGTGGTGGACTGGTGGTGATTTGGCTCTCAAAAATGAGAAGTGCATTCAAAACTAAAGATGGAGGTCTGTTCGTGGTCACTTGGGGTTCAAATCACCTCAGGTGCCCCCCCACCCAAACTCCCCTCCAGCCCTTTATTGATCAATATAACTTTGATATACTTCAAACTCCATGCCAGGAATTCCTAAACCTGGCTGATGATCAAAGTCATCTATCTAGGGAGCTTAAAAAAAAAAAAGTATCCCTAGGAAGTTCAATAGTGAAATTGAGATTAAAACCTGGGAAATCTGTGAAGCTCCATCAGTGATGATCTGCTTTTCACTTAGGTTTGGGAACTCATATTACTTATATTGGGTCTAATATTTAAAAGGTCATTGCTGATTCAAATTTGTGTTTTCAGTTCAGGAATCTCCTCTCCCCCAAAAAGCAGCATTTACTAACATGGATATAGAAGTTTCTAACATCAGTGGTCTTTTCCAGAGACATTCATGGTACAAAAGGGAGCACAATAGCATTTTGTTCCATAGAGGTCAGAAGATGAACTAAACAATCAAATCTTATTGTGCAAAAGCAAACTGAAATACAATACCAAACAGAAGAGTGTAGAAAGAGAGAGAATGGGAGAGAAAGATAACTCACTTTTGAGGTAATGGAGGCATCACTAAGGATAGTTTTCTCCAAAGCAGGAATTTTCACGTTGTGTGCCATCCCCAACCTCCAGGGTTTTATTTTTGATCTAACAGTGTCTTTTTTTTTTTCAGTGCTAGGGATATCAAATCCACAATTTTGCAAATGCTCAACCACTGACCTAAACCTCTGGCCTCAACACTATCCTTTTACTAAGACTTAAAACACTAATTTCTACTACTTCTCTAATATCCTTTCAACACACTCTATATTTATCATAGCACTACATTTTTTGGCTCCCACTGCCAGCTCCTATCTTCCTCCCCATTCTCCACCCATTTTCATACCACAAAACATTGTATCAAAATGACAAATCTTCCTTTGGAAGATAGGAACAAGAGGCACTCCTCCAATGCCAGTAGATATATGAAGAAGGATGCTATTCCTTTTATCATTATTTAAGTACAGTATGTTTAGAGGGAGCTGATGAAGGGAACAGCCACAATATTTGAAAGTAGAATATGGAAGGAAAAAAAAAAACCTACACAGCAAAGGAATTATATACAGGTGATCCTATATTCAGGGGATTCCTTAGATCTTAAAGCAGTAAGTCATGCAGGAAAAAAACAAGGAATTTAGTAATGGCCTATGGCTCATAGTGGGGATGACAAAATGATTTATTTGAAATAACTTATGTAATAGTCCAGAAGTCAAACCTGTAACTATTAAATTGAAAACTGATCCTCCAACTGATTCTTTAAGATATATGTAGAGAAAATGAATCAATCTTAACTTTTAACATTTACAGCAATGTCTCTACAGAAATGCAAAGAAGTTAAGCTAAGGCTAGCCCCAGTAATAGATGGAAGGAGATTAAGGGTGAGACATGGAGAAAGACATCAGCATTATAGATTCTGAATCATGTAACAAAGAATACAATGCAGAAAGAACACTAAAATGCAGAAAACAACATAGTTACAAGAACTTACATACACCCAAGGATATTTAATCCATCTATAAAGATGGGAATATTTTAGAAAGAAAAAAAAAGGAGCCCAATTTTCTAGTAATAAACGTTTGTCTGTAAACTGTTGCCAATAGGCGGTATTTACATGTTTCCATAAAGCTAGATATCCTAAACTGTGATTTCTCTCTTTTGATTACTTGGCATACTAAATGAAAAGATTTCTCAAGCCATACTTAGAACACTAGGATGCCTCATCTTACCTTTCTTTCTTGCTTTGACAGCTTCTTCCCACAGTCTCAGTGTCTCTACCTGCTTCCCTGGCCAGCTTGTCACGTGTTGTTGCTGCTGCTGCTGCTGCTGCTGCTGTTGCTGCTGCTGCTTCTGATTGCTGGTCTCTTCACTCATGCATGCTATTCCAAAGACAAACCCCAAACACTATATTTACCTTGAAAAAGTGTGACCATTTTTCCAAAATCTAAAGTACTTTGACTCCTTATGCCTTTGTGACCTCTATCATTTAATAGTTCATCTTTTCTTCTGCTGGTTTCTGTATTTATCAAAATAAACAAATTGATTAAAAAATCTAGAGAACTATGAAAAACCTATACAAAGGAGAAAAGAATTCTTTGCTAAATTTAAAAGCAAGTGTCTTATGTCTTAGGGCTATGGATGTAGTTCAGTGGAAGAGTGCTTGCCTCATAAGCATGAGGCCCCTGGGTTCAATCCCCAGTAACTCAAAAACAAAGCAAGCAAGCAAGCAAGCAAGCAAAATACAGTATGGTAAATAAAGGAACTGTCCTTTAAAAAAAAAGTGTCTTGGGCTGGGGATGTGGCTCAAGCGGTAGCGCACTCGCCTGGCATGCGTGCAGCCCGGGTTCGATCCTCAGCACTACATACAAACAAAGATGTTGTGTCCGCCAAAAACTAAAAAAATAAATATTAAAAAAAAATGTGTCTTTAAAAATGGAGGTTGAGGGGGCTGGGATTATGACTCAACAGAAGCACTTTAGTAGCATGTGTGAGGCACTGGGTTCAAGTCTCAGCACAGCTTATAAATAAATAAAATAAAGGTTCATTGACAACTTAAAAAAAAAAAGTGGGAGGGGGGGCGGGCTCAGTGGCCCATGCCTGTAATCCCAGCAGCTTGGGAGGCTAAGACAGGAGAATAACAAGTTCAAAGCCAGCCTCAGCAACTGCAAGGTACTAAGCAACTCAATGAGATCCTGTCTCTAAATAAAATATAAAATAGGACTGGGGATATGGCTCAGTGGTCAGGTACCCCCGAGTTCAATCCCGGTACAAAAAAAAAAAAACAAAACAGAGATTGGGTAATATTAGCATAGATTCACCAACATTCGTTCATTAAAATATCCAATATATTTGCTTACTTGACATACACTAAAAGTAAATTTTTGTAAAGTACAAGATGCTAGATAATAAATACAATGTACTTACAAATAAATAAAGATGGAAGAGATTTAAAACACAAGATTTCTTTCCCATTCCCTTTGGCTACCTATTTTGTTGTTGAGAATTTGCTATTTCTGTTGCATAAAATACATATACAATAAAATGAAAAATTAGGAAAATACTTTCTTCTAGTGATTAAGATAATTGTTTTTTAAAAGTCTGGGTAAATACAAGTATTAAATTTTATCCGTATATTTCTGGAATAGTTTATCTTCAATTCTGAAATTAAGGTGAGCAAAGCATTTAAACTTTCAAATGGATATGATATTCCATTTCTCTACAAATTTGAATTTGAAAAGCAAACTTAACAACATAGTTTTCATATTTAAGGTTATCATTAAAGACATTTTATTAATATGATCTGGAGTTAGGAGATGCTGATACTCAAGAATCTTAAAGATAAATAAAAACAAAATTGTCTAGTATTCAACACAGCTTCCAAGTGGATTTCTCCTGCCTCAGTTCTAATACACTAGAACTTTTTATTCAAACTCTTTAGAAGAAAGGACACACTGAAAAGGTGTTGTGGAGAAATTTTGCTCTTCTGGTATGGTTGTTATTAGTAGACAAGCATGGGGGCTTATCAATGGTGTTTGCATACATGCATGTAAAGCACAGTTGCCACACTAACATACTCTCCACTGATGCATGTTTGCACATTTTAGTGATAGGAGGAAACATGTAAGATGAACATTAATAGAGTCCTGAGAACATAGTGAAAATACCTTTGATATATTTTTCAAAATTTAGATTTCATCACTCTGAAATGCAAAAGTCAATCTGAAGCAACACCTACTTTTACTGATGCCCTGTTTACATGTATTACAGTTGATACTTTGGCTCTGTCCATGCGTCTTTAAGTGGCTGGTGATGTATGCTGCACTCAGGAGCTTCCCACAGATATTACATGATACCTTGCCTTCGTGGCGCACCATGTGTGTCCGTAGTCTGTCTTTGGTGGCAAAGGCAGCAGTGCATGTCTGCATGAGGGAGGAAAACTTTTTTTAAATATAGACTATCCTGTTCTACTCATTTTAAAGTACGTTATATTCTATGCATTACTCTACCCATGTCAGCCAGCAAGCTGACTGAATTAGTTGAATTTTAATTGCATGTGTTACTCAGAATCATAATCATACTAAAATACTTGGTGAATTCTAGACTATTCCATTTTGGTAGAAGAAAATATATCAACACAGAGTAGAGAAAGGATGTGAGAACCAGAATCAGTTAAACCTGGATTTAAATTAAGCTTCACCGTTCACTAACCACTGTAATGTTGAACAAGTTAGTTAACCTATCCAAATCTGTAGATTTGGATTACAAAACTATTAGAGGATTTAAAAGCCTGGCACACATAGCAGGTATTCACTCAATGACATTAGCTTCCTTCCTCCAACCAGATATTTCTTAGAATTCAAATCATTTACTTAAAAAAATCAGTCATTTGGGCTGGGGTCGTGGCTCAGTGGGAGAGCGCATGCCTAGCATGTGTGAGGCACTGGGTTCGATTCTCAGCACCATACATAAATAAAAAAAATAAAGGTCCATCAACAACTAAAAAAATATTTTTAAAAAATTTAGTTATTAACAAACATAACTAAAGCAGACTTTCTAACAACAAATTAGGATTTTTTAGATTAGTGATATTTAAAATAGTCAATTAATTTAACAAAGTTCTTAACCTTTTGATTATCATAACTTATGTCAAATAAAATTGTTAACCTGAAGAGATTTCAACCAACTAGAAAATGTTCCAATTTGGTAACATAAGACAAAAATCTAGTCAATAATCACATTTGGAAGAAAAATTCTTATTTTCTCCTATTACACTTAAAACAACCTTGACCATCAGTCCAAAAATCAATTTAAAACCTTTTATAAAATTCATTTTAATTATACAACAACTTTTGCAAGATTACAACTTTCACCCTCTTATACCAAAACCACTGTTTCACAAGGAAAGGGAAATATAACTTAACAAAAACAACACTTACATTTTTCAATGATCTTGCTTTATAGAAACAGAAGCTGTCATTTATATTTTATAAAACTAGAATTCAAATGGACCACATTTACTTAAGTCAGTGATTTTACACCTTTTCAAGAACGGCGAGATTTGACTGACTCAGACTTTCTGGATAATGTGCATTAAGTGCTACACTAAGGATAAGTCATTTTAACTCTTACTTGGCATTTGAAGGGTCTTTCTGTTGAATGGACATGTTTTACGTGACAGCTTAAGTGGTCAGGCCTGTGAAAGAGAGAGTTTCAATAGAAGATGTAATGGAATACACACAGAGAAATGTTATTTATGTGATGCTTACGTGCTTGAGATTGAGGGGGAGCATTTTAAAGAAAGTAGCAGAATTACAAACTCCACCTCCCCCCAGTGCAATCCTCCTTACCTCTCTTACCATAAATAAAAAAAGTCTTAGTTGTTTACCTGTTAATTTTCTCCTAGCCAACATCAAATCATATTAGGTCTTGATTCTTTACAATCACAAAATACCCAAAGTTTTAGTCCTAACATTTACCAGGAATAGCTACTACCATATTAACTCTAAAAATTTTTTAAAAATGCAATTAGTGAAATGTTAGTGCCCACAGAAAAATGGGAAAACATTCTACAAGTTTTATTAAGAGTATCCAAGGTCATCCCAACTTCCAGGAAATAAGTTTCCTTGATTTGCACAGTAAACCTCATGTCTAGTTGCTCAGCTAAATTGGAAGCTTTTGTAACGATAAGAAGTACCCACATGCTAAATGAAGGCCTGAATCTGAGGGACTTCTTAAATGAAATAACAAACTAATCACCATGACACCACTTGTCAACCACACCAAACTGGAATCAGACCTGGAGGCGTAATATTTATCTATCATCAATCTCCTCTAATAACACAGGCCTGCCCACATCTATTCTCATATACATCTCCTAGATCACACAGAGACAAAACTGAAGTTCACAGATAACCATAATGAAAAAAAAGGAAAACAAAAACAAAAACAAAGCAAAACGCAGTACCTCGAGAATCCTTTCCCACAAACACTGCAAGTATAGGGTTTGGTGATGCCTCCTTCATGAGACCTCACATGGTAAGTCATCCGGTCCTTCCTCTTGAAGCGCTGATTACAAATAGGACACTCGAAGGGCTTTTCGTCCGAATGAGAGAGCTTGTGCCGATTGAGGTGATACACATCTCTAAAAGCCTTCCCACACATCTCACAAGCATGGTTCTTCTTGACAGGCTTACTGGGTTTCTTGACAGACTGGGTCACAGGCATAGCTGTGGTGCTGGCACTGCTACTGGGGTTGGTGCCCGAGGAAGATGTAGTGACTGTAGACAAGATGCCTGCAATGGTGGAGACCAACGAAGTTCGGCTGCTGTCCCCTGCGATGGTGGAAATAAGGGGAACCACCGTGGTGGGGGTTTTCTTTGACCGGGACACCAACTTGATCCCTGTGTGGCAGGACTGATGGCGCCTCAGGTGATAGCTGTCCCTGAAAGCTTTACTGCAGTAAGTGCACACAAATGAAGTTTTGGGTTTTTCTTTTTTAATCCCAATGGCATCCTTTAATGTTTCTGGTGCAGCCTGAGGTTTCTGAGTTATTGGTATTGGAAGCAAAGGTTTCTGATCAGGGGGCTCCACAGCAGAGCTCAGGAGGGGCAGCAAGCTGTTCTGTGCTGCCTGCTGTTGGTGATGGGAGGCTTCATGGGCCTAAAACCAAACATTTACACTTGAGAAACTCAGGCTCTCACAATGACCTTCAAAATTCAACATGTTCCAGACAATAGAGACCAGAAGAAACAATAGAAGAGCCCATGACTCTCTGCAGCAGAGATCCAGCAATCACCTCAGAGCTCCAAATACAAAGAGTTGAAAATCACTGTGCAGACACAAAACTTTTGCAACTAAGTTGCTGACAGTGATCTTGTTTTCAAATAGCTGATTGAATTACAAACTACTCTGGTTCATAAGGGGCACAACAGCTGATGAAATCAGTTTGCATTTGTCTGAAATCAAGTTTAAATAACTTGTCAAAAAAATTATACCCCAGACTTAAGTATTTAACAGTACCTTACTGCAGCAACACACAAACACACACTCATACACAATGACATAATCATCTATTGCCTATTACCCAGTAAAGGAAAAAGCACCATGTTCCTCCCTTTCCATCAGCAGAAAACTTTTAAGTGACTGAGTTATTGATATTGGAAGCAATGGTTTCTGATCAAGGGGCTCCACAGCAGAGCTCAGGAGGGGCAGCAAGCTGTTCTGTGCTGCCTGCTGTTGGTGATGGGAGGCTTCATGGGCCTAAAACCAAACATTTACACTTCGCTGTTGCTAAGTGGTGAAAGAAACCTAGCTCCCAAAATACATATGCTAGTTATTAGTTTTAAAGTTTTCACTTTATTAAAAGATTTGGTTGAAATGACATCTGCTATTAATCAACCTGGAAGGCATCTGTGAAGGTAGCCCATGGCAAAACACCTGTCACTTGTTTCTCAGGTCATTTAATCTTCCACTAGAGTCTGTATCCTTTAGCAACACTAGCTGTTCAAACCCTAACTCAAAAACAGATTAGTAAAACAAAACAAAAAACTGTAAACACTTAAGTTTCTTTCACGTCCATCTTCTTCCAGCAGTTGTAGGTTTAGATAAAGTATTATATATTTGCTGTATACTGTGCTTTTCCACTCCAAAACTGGGGGCTGGACCACTGTCTGGAAATTTTCTTTAGCTGCACTGAAACCAAAATTTCATCGTGGATCAGGTTCTTGGTATCTGAAGTTACTCTCTTGGTTTTGATTCTTTCAAACTTCTCCACACCTCCATATAGACACAGATTTAGAAAATAATGGGGGAAAAAATCTGAACTAGTTCTTTAACAATATTATTTTGAAGCCCTTGAGAGTAAGCCCAAGACCCCATACTTGAGTTTTGTAATCCTAAAAGAACACGGACGCTCAGAGGTAAGAGTTCCAAGTATTTTACACATACATTGTGCTACGAAGGGCCCATCCCATCATCTTAGATACTTTAGACTGTTATTTACCCTTTTCACTCTATAATCACTTGATCAGCTAACCTCATTAAAGAAGGAAAGAAACAAGGAAACACACTTACACGCAGCTCCTCCCCTGATGGATAAGAACATCTACCATACTCCATGTTTACTTAATGGCAGCACAACAGCTTAGCCTGGAATTATTCTTCCCAAATGATAAGGAGGTGTGGTATCCAGAGTTATCAGTTTCAATTTAACAATTCTGATTTAAATAAACTTTGGGTCCTGGAAGCACTCTCAGAAACTGATTACTTATGAGTATCTTTCTAGACTTAAGGCTTATATTGAATTACAGTCCTCTTTTTAATCTAATTTGTGGAGCTCCTATAACTGTTGGGGGTCTACCTACTAGGTGACATTAGTAAAACTACTGAATTTGGACTCTAGTATTATTTCTTTTCCAACCTGGTTGTAGGATAACCAAGTTTCAATACAGTATGCAAATGGTTAACAGTTGAAGACAGCTCAAGATATACAATTTCAAAAGGTGACAGATCAGACGGTAGGGAATGAAAATCTTTTGGACACAGTTCAAACTTATAACATTTTGAGGCATTTTTCAATTCTAAATAACCATTAGTACAATGGAGTACTAAAAGCATTTACTGCCATTTTACCAATTCAGATGTCTATAGCAACATAAAGTATTTTTACAGCATTGCTGAAGTTTACTCTCACACAAAGGTCCTATCAGGTCCCTGCTTCTTGGGTGAAATGCTGTAGAACCACTAATGGAATCATTTTCTGAGGATTCCTTGGATTCCCACGCTTCTACATGTAGCCTTCTTAGAGGGGAACTGGGTTTTCCCGACTTGCCATATCTACCACCCTGGGTGATGCTTATTTTTAAAATATAACTTCTAGGGAGGTTTTCATATGACTAGCATCATTGACTCAAAGTTTTAATTTTATCTCCTCTTTCAAATGCAAGGATTTTTTAGCCTTGCCCAAGCTTTCCTTTTTCTGGGGCTTGCAAAAAACAAAACAGAAATGTTATTTCATCACCCTCGGTGGTAGATATGGCACCATGAAATCTCCAGTGCCAGAGGGTAAAGATTTTGTACTGAAACAAATTAGCATGAGTGAGTCACATCTTGAATGTCCTGTTAGGAGAACCATCCATCAAACATTTTAACAGCAATGGCTTTCATTTTCCAAGTTATCTGGAAAGCAAGCAGGTATTAAATTGCTTTAAAGTATAAATTCAACAGGATGCTCCAGGAAACAAACAAGAGACCCTAATTCTCCATTTCCCCAGTGAAAGTTACTTAAAAATCAGAACTGATTAAGGTTTATTCATATCTTTGTATAGGAAAGTTTGAGATATTTTTACCCACTTAACTGTTCTCAGCTCTAAATTGTTATCCAACAATTTTCACTGTGCACATCGCCAAACCCAGGATCAAATATTAGCTTTCACATTTCTCCATCAGGTGGAGAAATGATTTTAAGTAATATAAAAAAAATCAAGTAATACAAAATCTTATTTAAAAGTTGATCAAGAGGGCTGGGGGTTGTGGCTCAGAGGTAGAACACTAGCCTAGCATGCATAAAGTACTGGGTTTGATCCTCAGCACCACACAAAGTAAAATAAAGACATTGTGTCCACCTATAACTAAAAAATAAATATTTAAAACATTGATTAAGAAATACTAGGCATTTGCTTTGTCCAGGTAAAGAATTATAATTTTTTAAAAGTGTTATAAAAGATATTTTTAAAAGCTTTTCAAAAATGAGTTATGTATAGGTTATCCTTTTGCATAAGGAACTTGGTTTTTTTCCCCCAATGTCCAGTAATTTTATAGTCACAGGTTTAATACAGTTTTAACCAGGTGAAAATTACTTCTAAGGCCCATCAATCCTTTATTTTAAAATGACCATCTGAACTTTTTCTAGAGAAGGCATCTGACACCTTTACCAATCTGGATGCCAGCTAGTTAATATACCCTTTCTTTTTCAATGCATTTTTAGATTGATTTATCACATTAATATCAAGTTCATCAAAACACAATAAAACAATATTAAAATCAAAAGGGAAAGCTCATGAATTCCATAATTTTGAGTATTTTTCAATTTTAAGAAGCCCCAAAATATTTGACAATTACTTAAAAATCAAATTGCCCACATTTGAAATATACATCCTAAAACAATAAACCAGGTCTACACAAAAGGTGATTTGAATTCTCCAATTCCCTATATTAACTCCACTGGGTTGGCATCGGAGGCTAGACGGATAATTTGAAAATTCTGCATCCGTTCCTGGTTAGTTTCGAAAGGCCTGGCGCCAAAGATTCGCGTTGGGGATTTCACGAAGTATTCAAACAAGGAAAATAACTGAGAGAGGCGGGAAGGACGCACTTAAAAGTGTCGAGCTTCCTAACCTCCTCCGGTTCTGAAGTTTCTTGGTTCTGAAGTTTCTCGGTTGAGCTCATCTCCACTGTCCACTAAATGCTTCGTTTGAAAATAGAAACGAAGCAGAAAAAAAAGTTCCAGCCTGGATCTTTCAAACAGGGGTTCCCTACCTAAAGTAGGAGGGTTAGAGGATGGTCAACATATCGGCAACAACCGCTTTTAAGTTTCTTGCAAAAAGCGAAGACCAACACCCCAATGAGTGACTCATCTAGGGGCTTTGTAAGCGGACTTTGTTTGCGCTCTCCGCTTTCGGTCTCCCCACTTGGCTGGAGGAAACGTTCGAGCCGGCCGCGAGAAAAGCGCTCCGGGAAAGGTCGGGCCTCCAGGAGTCCCGGCCCCCGCCGCTCCCCCGCGCCCCCGCCCCGCCCGGCCCGGCCCGGCTGGGGGATTCCCCGAGCTGAATGGGACGGCGGGAGAGATGGACAGAGGGAGAGGGTGCCAGCTGCCACCGCTCGGCTGGGGCTTGGGAAAGAAAAAGGAAACCCAGTGAAAAAGTTTGGGGAGGGGAGACACAAGCACAACACCCCCTTCTAAGTGGGTAAACACGAGGGGGGCGGCGGGAAGGGGGAGTGGCGGGGAACCCAGGGAAACCCGCTATTCCGCAGGATGTAGGAGGAGGTCAGAAAGTCAACACACACGCACACACACAAAAAGAGAGAAGAGGGAGGGAAAGAGAAAGAAGTGCGAGCGAAAGATGGATGAAGTGTGTCGGGGGGAGGAGACTCAGAGTAGGACCCGGGGACCCCCTCACCCCACGGTGCGCGGCCCGGGCCAGGCGCGCAGTGACCGAGGGCCCGCGCTATCCAGCGGCCCGGCGCCCTTCTTTCTCTGGGCCGCGGGGTGGTGACAGCCACCGGCCTCCTCCCTTCCCCTTCAGAGCGGGAGGGAAGGGTGTGTGTGTGTGCGTGTGTGCTGGGGGGGGGGCCCGGGGTTCACCCCGAGGCCTGTTCTCTCCCCCGCACCCCGTGAGGCCGCCTCCTTTCACCTCAGCAGCCGGGCTCCGCCGGGGCGGGCAGGCGGAAAAACAAAGGGGGATTAAGGCCGGGCCGGAGAGCGGAGCCGGGAGGGAGGGGAGGAGGAGCGCCCGCCCGCCAGCCCGGGGCCCGGCCCCCATGTCCCCCCCGGCCCCCCCGGGGGGGCCCCCAGTACCTGGAACAGGAACGCGGTCCAGTTGGCCTCCATGGCTGCGGTGGCCGACCCCCCTCCTCCCCACTCCCCCCGCTCGGGGAGCCTCCTCAGCCGGAGGAGGCGACAACAAAGCGGCGGCGGCGGCGGCGGCAGCGGCAGCGGCGGCTCCTCAACATGGCAGCGCCGAGCGCGGCCACTTCCGGTAACCTCCGGGACGCACCACCGCGGCGGCGAGCGCGGGCGGGGGGGGAGCCCCGGCCCGGCCGCCGCCGCCCCCAGTTGCCCGGACCCCTTCTGAGCGTCCCCGCTGCCGACTCACTGCCTCGGAGCTCAGCCAGTGCCCGCCGGCGGTGGGGTCAGGGCCCCCGCGGGGGGGCTGGGGTGGGGCCGGGGGCGGGGATGGGGCGAGGCGTCCCCCCCCGCGGGGGTGTGTGGTGCTGCGGTCCGTGGCTCAGGCAGCTGGAGCAGGGGGAGCTCAGGAGAGAAGATGGAGGACGCCAGGGTCTGGCGCTGGCCCGCTGGGCACAGCTGGGCCGTCTCGCGTGACTCGGACACGGTGCCCAGCAGCGTCACGTCCCTACCAGACCCTCAGGAGAGGGCACGAGCCACAGCGGTCACCTGGCTCTTTAGCCACTAGTGCATAGTCCCCACCTACAAACTGGGGGATGCCCCTGCGCCTTCCAGTTTCTTCCCTGTCATTTCATTCCTGGCCGGATAAGCCGTTGGCGCTCTCATTATGATATGCCATCGCCTTCTGAATGGCCTCCCAATTCAAGCAGGGAATCCCACTGGGGTGCAGTCTCAGATCCTCCTAGTGTGGAGGGAAACACTTCCCACGCGTACAGATGTCATTACTGGGTTATTCTTGGGTGAAGGGCTGAGCTTTCCCATCCTCCCTCCTTTCACTCCAGATGATGTGAAATTCTACCCCAAAGCCCCTCCTCTCCGCCAAAAAAAAAAAAAAAAGTGAGAAAGTCAGCCATGAAATTATTTTAGTTTTTTAGTACATTCTGCTTCCTTCTTCATCCCCACCCCGCAAAGAAAAAAAAAAGGAACTTTTGGTTGGGCAGCGTCTAGAGATGTTACACTGAGGTGACCCCAACCTCTGTCTGCAGTTCCAAGTCTTCTGTGTAGGCGTCACTGCTGCTGAAACTTTGTAGATGAAGAGTCTGTATGATGATGTCCTGAACGTTTTCTATCCTTTCCTCACATAAAGGTAGCTATTGAGACAAGCTATTATTAAACAAGTGTCTCCAGTCCAAATCTGTAGTGGGGGAATGAGGGGGCACAGCCTATTATCAGTGGTATTTTTATAAAGGGCTTTAAAATTTAAAAATTCATCATATGGGCACATTATTTCAAGGCTTCAACATCTTTCAAAACCAACTGACTCTTATCCCCTCCAGACACTTCTAATAAAGGTCACCATCTCTAACTTTCCCCAATACATATATAATACAAACAGTATGGTTGCAGAATTCTATGGTACTAGAGGTATAGTAATTTGCCGGTCTGTTTCTTTTCCATCCACTAGGCAAGTATATCCCTCCTCCCACTCTTTGTTCCTTCCATCAGTCATCAGAATGAAGGGGCTGGAAAACGTTGTTCTGGTTTCCATTTAGAGCTGATTGCCCATTGGATACTGCCTGGTGGCCTTGGGGATGAATGAGAAGTTCTGCAGTTTGCAACAGTGGCAGAATCAGGTAACACACAAGGGAACCGGCCAGCCTAAGACAGGAGGGGACAGAAAATGACGATGGTTTCCGATACATTCCTCAGCTCAACTGTTCTAGTTAGTGGTCCGCATGCCTCCTATAAGTGGCCTCTGGAACTTCTATAAATGTCCATTAGTATCTTATAGAAAGCCTAGATTTGTATATACATGTGAGGTAAGGATGGAAATAAGATGCAAACCTAAAGAATGAACAAGGTAGAAACTCTTGTGTTCTTGCTTTGACCTTGGTTACTGCATGTCCATTTTCATTTAGTGTACAGCTTCTTCCCTGCCCTAACATTAACTTCAAGGTCTGTAATGTATCTCCTCAGTTCTTCTCCCCTACATGACCTCTTATTCTTAACTCCTGTCTTTCCAAGTATGGTGAAAACAAATCTTCAGGATTAGGAAAACTAGTACTTAATAAATACCATTCTTCTAATGGCAATTCAGTAGACTCCCTTGAACTTCTTACCTTGGCATCAAGAAACCCTCTCCCCAATCTAGCAATCTTTCTCACAGCTCCTCCGCAGAGGAGTTTCCCCACGAACAGGAAGTAGAGGCCAAGCAAACACAGTCCAGTTCTTATTACTGAGAGTTGAGATTCAGAAATATCGCTTTTCTTGAGGAAAATGGCTAATTTTATCTCTTAAGACAAAATCAGAATTCCTGATAGTTGCCCAAACTCTTCCCCTAAAAAGAAAAGTTAACAAACTTTTAAAGTCAGATGAAAATTTTAACATTGGAATATTTTCCAGAGAAAAATACCTCAAAGTTTAGAACAAGGGGCTGGGGATGTGGCTCAAGCGGTAGCGCGCTCGCCTGGCATGTGTGCGGCCGGGGTTCGATCCTCAGCACCACATACAAAGATGCTGTGTCTGCCAAAAACTAAAAAATAAATATTAAAAAATTCTCTCACTCTCTCTTAAAAAAAAAAAGAAAAAAAAAGTTTAGAACAAGTACTTATGATCCTTATATACTTATGATCTTCCTGCCTTTTGCCTCTGAGTCACTGAGATACAGGTCTGTGCCACAGTGCCAGGCTTTAAGTTCTAAACTAAAACTCTATTGTTTCTAACAAGTTCATATACTCAAAACTCCAAAAATGAGACAAAGTCACAGTTATCACTAACTATTCTTGACTGGCAAAAGTCAATGCTAAACCTGTCAGTTTCATCCTTAAAGCATTTGTGCAAAAATACTAACTTCCATTTTATAACTTTTGAATGACAGACTATCCAACAAAGAGCAAGCAAAATAGCATACGCCACAAGCAAGAAAAAAAAAAAAGACAAGTAAAAAATATACCAAGTAAGAAATTTAATGCAACTGGAAAACACACATTTCTCCTTTGGACACCTGTTCCTCACTGCCCTCAAATGCCCCAGCCCTGGGGTAATGGCTAAACTTGAAAAACAATTGATATTTAAACAGCTACATAAACTTGATTGGGGGGCTGGGGTTGTGGCTCAGGGGCTGGGGTTGTGGCTCAGTGGTAGAGTGCTCACCTAGCAAGCACAAGGCACCTGGTTCGATCCTCAGCACCACAAAAATGTAAAATAAAGATATTGTATCCACCTAAAAGCTTGAGAATAAATATTTAAAAAAAAAAAAAAACTTGATTGGCCTAAACCAAACTACAAAGCTTAGCCTCCGTTATAATGTGCTAATAGTCAAAAACATAAGCCAAATCCTTACATCTTCTGGGTTTGCTTTGTACCTGATGCACAGGTGGTAAGGAGTAGCTATCCCAAATACATTAAAAGAGGAATACAGCCGGGCATGCCTATAATCCTAGTGACTCGGAGGGATGAAGCAGAAAAACTGCCAAGTTTGAGGTCAGCCTTAATTTAGCAACGCCCTAAGCAATTTAAAGAGCCTCTCTCAAAATTAAAAAAAAAAAAAAAAAAAAAAAAAGGCTGGAGACGTGAGTTAATAATTAAGCACCACTGGGTTGAATCCCACATTTAAAATAATAATTTTATACATATATATGGTACTAAATAGCATTGTATCATATCACCCATCTGCATTATCAGAAAAACTGTAAATGTTATTCATGCACCAAAAACAAAACAAAACAAAAAAACCCACCTGTCATGTCTGTTCCAACGTTCTTATAAAGAACAGGAGCAGGGCAAAATCCTAACTAGTGAATACTCTTTACCCAAACTCCAACAAACATTTCTCATCAGTTTCTTCTCTACTGGGTCAATATGATATTCAGTTGGTGTGTGTGTGTGTGGTGTCCCTCTGTTCTTGGGACAAGAAGGGAACAAGAATAATGACATAGGTGTTAAGTAGTTTCCCTAGGTAAAGAAAGTGAGCAGCAGTGACCAAAAACACTGAAATGACATCATACAACTAGCCAGACAGACTAAGTTTGGGGAAGCCTGTTCCATTCTGGAAAACAATGCCGACAGATGGCAACACAAGCTAAAACAGCGTTAAGATCTGGCTAAGTTTGACAGAACAGAGAATTAGCTCTTTTCTTGACCTTGAGTCTCTGAACCAGCAGTTGCCTAAAAATCTACATTTGGTCAATTGGTCCAGGCATAGAAAACATGAAGGAGCTAGGTGAGCTAGTTATTAAAAGCCCTACTTAAAGACAAAAGCTGTACTCAACATTTACTTTTTAAGTCATAAATAATAAATGCATCAAGTTTACCTGTTGCTCTCCACAAATACTTTATCACCTGCCTGAGCAATGGCAGCAAGAATTAGATCTGAACAAACAAAACCAGAATTCCAGGAGGGCAGGATGATTTTGACCCAATGAACAATTTACTAAGGTAGATGGAGAAGAATCCAGAATTTCCTTTGAAGTACCTTTGGTCTCTTTAACAAGGCTTTACTCAAATAGCTTGCAGAAGTTAATTAGCTCTCTACCCCTAGGACCTGACCCTGCCCTTTTTTTTTTTTTGTTTTACTGACCTTACATGAGTCTCACACCCTCCTCAGCTTCCAGCTGTTTCCTCTATTTCTCCAGCTTCCTCTTTCTCCCCACCTCTCCTTTCACTTTCTCTCCCCTTTCATTCAGCAATGAATGCTCAGGGAACAGATGGCAAGTAGTCAACTCAAGCCAGTGAGAACAGTTCCTGTGCATCAGGTACAAAGCAAGTCCAGAAAACACTTTGAGGGTTGGAATAAATTCTAAGAAAGGCACAATACTCATTTCTCACATATGAAAGGATATTTCTGGACCAATTTGTTAAGCCAGATAAACAAGATGGAAAGAAAAAAAAAATCCTTTATAGATATTTAAGAGTAGTTTGCATCAGAACTTGTCCACAGTCTCCTACATAATATATTTTAGTGAAACTGAAAGCCTGAGAAAGTCCATTGTTTTTTTACCCGAGTTTATTTGGTGGTGATAATTGCATTGATCATCCACAAAAAACACATGGATAAGAATCCAAGTTAGTACTACAGCCTGCAATCTGGTGTGATTAGTCCTCTCACCAGAGAGGAACTAAAAATTCAAAGGTAAACTTGACTATTAATATGATAGCTTAAGAATTGGGGTGTAGTTTCAACCGTAGAGCCTTTGCTTATTAGCATGCTGGAAGCTCTGGGTTCATTCCAGCACTGCGATTAAAAACAACAACAACAACAAAAAAACCCTGAAACTAGGTCTGAAGTTTCAGAATAGAAATTCATGTGAGGAAGCAGAGTGGGAAAGGGGCACCTTAAGTACAATATCTCAAATCAGTGGTTTATTCTTAGTTTTTTTGGTGGTGCTGGGAATTGAAGCCAGGGCCTTAGGCATGTGGTTTATTCTAACTAGTCTGTCCTGGTGGCTAAAAGACCCTCCCTGATAAACCTTCAGTTTAAGAGATATCACAAAGCTGGATGCGGTGGCTCATGCCTCTAATCCCAGAAACTCAGGGGAGGCTGAGGTAGAAGGATTGCTAGTTCAAAGCCAGCCACAGAAATTTAGCAAGTCCCTGTCTCTAAATAAAAAAATAAGGGCTGAGGATGTGACTCAGCAGCTAAGCACACCTGGGTTCAATCCCCAGTACCACCCCCCCCAACAAGATGAGATATCACAAAGATGGCACCTAAAAAGAAAGTTTAGCCACAGCCCCCAAACTCATGTCACAATGAGAATCTCAGCATAGAACAATGTATTGCAGCACCCCCGCTTTTTTTGTGTGGTGCTGGGGATTGAACCTAGGGCCTCAAGCTTGCAAGGCCAGCACTTAACCAACTGAGCTATATCCCCATCCCCAAAATCCCTCTCTTCAGAAAAGCAGTTCATACACATACTATCTCAGATTATAGAAATGTTGCTATTTCAATTTAAAAAAAATAGCACTTGTTAAATAAAAGGAGTGGCCCAGTGGTTAAGAGCCCCTGGGTTTAATATCTTGGTACCAAATGAACAAATAAAAGTCACCTACCTAGTAATGGTAACAATTCAATCTGGTTTTGCCTTTGTGGATCTATTTTAATAATACAAATTTAAGTGTAAACTCAGGCATTAAAACAAATGCTGTTTGTAGACACCCATTCTTTTGCATGCTAGTCTTTTGTAGGGATGCTATCTAGTTATTCAGCGTGTAGCCAATTCCTGGCCACTGTGTGACCTGTCCTAGTTGTCAGCTAAACCCAAACTGACTAGCAAAAGAGGGCAAGGGTTTAGCTAAGAACTAGCTGTGTACTGCACATCGTAAAGCTAGGAAGCCAAGCTTTCTTTTTGTCTTGGGGATGGACTCTAGGCCATGGCCACTCTTCAAGAACTGCTCTGAAATAGCTCCAAGAGTAAGTACCCAGATCAAAGATAGTACCATGGGACACCCTGGTGGCATCAGGTAGATATTACAGGTGGTATTCACTTGAGGCAGACTTATTCTTGTCCTGAAGAACTTTTCGAATAGAAAAGGCAGACTGGCTTAAAAGTTCCAGGTTTTGGCCTGCCAGGGATTGACTCACGAGTATTCACTGAGAAACATCCCAGCCCTTTTTGAGATGGGGCCTTACTAAATTGCTGAAGCTGGTTTTGAGCTAGCAATCCTCTTGCCTCCCGAATTGCTGGGATTAGGCATGCACTACCACACCTGGTGGGCCTGCTACTTTTAACATCTCTGAGGCTGTTTTCCTCAAACTACAAAATGAGGTTAATATCAATTAAGGATTAAAATGAGTCAAAGTACTTTGCAAAACAGCCATTATTTTAACATCAGGTATTTGTACCATGACCTTGCATTTTTTCCTCAAATGTTTTCATTAGAAAAGGTAGCAAGGGCATGAACCCTTGAGTTGACTACTCTGGGAATAAGCCCAATCTGATTGGAAGGGCTCTCAGATCTTAGGTATGCAGACTCTTGCCTCAAGACTTCGTTAATGTATTTCTTCACAAACATTTACTAAGGTTTGTGTACTGACATAGTGGGCACCTTGTGAGGAAGTTAAAAACTATAGCCCTCAAGTTCTGCTATAGAGCTGGGAGAAACAAGACATACACATGTAATAACTAAAGAGCAGTTTTAAGGGGATATAAGTACATGCATATGTCACATACTGTATAAACAAAAAAAAGTGAAGCAGAAATAGAGTGAAATTAGTTCACAAATGCCTCAAGTCATTGGCTGATCAAGAGAGGGTGGAAGGGTCAAGAAGATCAAGAAGGGTGCTAAAGAATGGGGCTACCTGTGGGATCTGGGGCATATAGAATTAAATACACGTATGCTGGGTCTCCTGGCCTTGAGAAAAACCACTTAAGCTAGTTATCCTTTATCAGCCTTAAAAAACAGGGTCAGGGTCCTGAAATAACCAACATATTGCCTATCTCCCCCCATCCCCCTCTAAATCTCTACCAACCCCAGTACTGGTGCTCGAACCCAGGGCCCCTCTACCATTGAGCTCTTTATTTTTTGGAACAGGTATCTGTAAATTGCTGAGGCTAACACCTCAAACTTGCAATTCTGCCTCAGCCTCCTAAGTATCTGAGATCACAGGTATGCGCCACCCATGCCAGGCTCACTCTAAATCTCAATGTAAGAATGAATCCTTTAAAAGTTATTGATAAGAAAAAAGGAACTGAATTGATTCAATCCCAAAGGGAAATCTGCAGGGATTCTAAGGCAAATCACTGAAGCCAGAAGTGACCTATGGCTTCCTCTTTAAGGATCAAGCTTAAGAATGACATCAAAAGGAGACCCAGGAGGAAGCAGCAACATAGGAAACAATGTCATTAATTCTCATGACATGCATATACTGAACTGTCAACATACATCAAGGTTTTTTTTTTTTTTTTTGGTTTTTCAAGACCATTTGGGGGCAACATTTACTTTTCCAATTATACCTGGGCTTAGATAGCATATAAATTAATTTGAATATCTTGGCTTCACATCTAAGGAGGAATTATTTAACCCAATGTTAGAATTAAAATACTTTCTCCAAAAATCTTCTGTTAACCACTAGTTTTGTGAAATTCAGACTTCAATAACACTGTGTTAGGAGTACCATTATTAAACTATCAGCATTGCATTGGGTTCAATGGGAAATAATATTGCAAAAATTTCCGTGATAGGAAAAATTAACACACTGTCAGTGGTTATAACTTGTGAGGTGACGAAGTGAAAACTGACAGAGTTAAAGAGCTTTAGCAGCTTGTGTTTTAGATTCTGGAATGAAATGTGATTTGAGCTGAACCTTTAAGGACAGTTAGGATATGAAGAGGCACGTTGCTAAGGGAGGGAAGTGGGGGTCTGAAAATATAACCAGACCACAGAAGCAAAACCAGATAGGATCAGTACATTATTTACCACTGAAGATGTTATTTAAGAATAGTGATAAATTGGAAAGGCAGAATATAAATTCATCATTGATTCATAACAAGGGAGTGATAATGTTTATGAAACTCAGGACTGCAAAGACAGTATGAAGATTCAAGTCAGATACTAGCTTCAGTACTAAAATACTTCAGTGACAAATTTGGGTATGCAGACAAGGATGCTAGTGGAGAGGCAAACCCAAACAGCAAATTCTGAAAAACCATCTGGCAAGCAAACAAAACCTCCAGTTTGACCTGTCATAACTGCAATGGTAGTATTGACTGTCACCTCACTATAGTTTACTACCTGATTTTAGAGGGCAAAGGAACCATTTTTGGTTTTCTTTGTTGAAGTATATTTGGTGTACTACTAATTAGTACTTTACATTTCTATTCTTAAGATGTGACTATCACTTTCAGTATTTTTTGTAACTTAAATTTATAGGCATGCCACTGCTATGAAGAATTTAAGATATTCAGCCTAAGGCTTCTCAAGTCCATTTAATGGATGTAGGTTTCCTTTTGACAAATGCCATAGTCTATTCCTTTTATTAAAACCTGTTTAGCCCTTCTCTTTTATGAAGTGAATTTTGGATTATTAGTGGCTTCAAAGCACCTTTCAGAAATTAGTAAAGGTCACCAGAGCTAACATTTTTCAGATTGATACTCAAATCCAATTTGCAACACACCTACTAATCAAGTTCTTTCTGTAGCCTCCCTTGCTAGCCTCATAGGCAGGAAAATTCCTACTATAATTGTCAATTCCCTCCTTTCTCTTATAGGAAAATAATTTACTTGCCTAACTTCAGACATATTCTTCAAAACAGGCAATTCTAACACTAAAATTTTTGCAGGAGAGTAGGGTCGACAGCAGCAGCACTAGGGATTGAACCCAGGGCCACTCTACCACTGAGTGCCCATTCTAGTGCTCCTGGCTCAGCCTCCTGAAATAACTGGGATTATAGGCATATGCCTCTATGCCCAACTCTAATATTTAATGGGTTTTTTTGTGCTGCTGGGATCAAACTGCCCTCATACATGCTAGGCTCTATCACTGTACTGTAATATCCCCAGGCTCAACATTGTTTTAATGCTAGTGTTCCCATTAGTGATTTTAAAAAATCACTAATATATAGTATTCTTAGTGACGATACTTTATAAACAGAAGGCAAATCTGTTCTTTCCATTTCCACAATATAAACTTGGGGGCAGGGGATAATGGGAATAACAAATGCCAAACTGTTTCATTCTCAATATTATTCCAATTCTTTTTGGCACTGGGTGTACTGATTTTTTAATCAAGGCGTAGGTAGTAAATAAGTAGGATTTTAAGATAAGCTATCATTAAAAGCCCCTAATAGAGCTGGGTGCAGTGGTGCTTGACTATAATCCCAGCAACACAGAAAGTGGAAGCAGGATTGGAAGTTCATAGCCAGCCTCAGCAACTTAGCAAGATCCTGTCTCTAAATAAAAAAATTAAAAGGGATAGGGATGCAGCTCAGTGGCTAATCATCCTGGGTTCAATCCCCAGTACACACACAACCCCCCAAGGGGCAGGGGGATCACTCTTAAAGCCACTTCACACCACAAAAACTATAAACATCTTTGAAAGCATGTTCATTTTTCCTAGTCTGTGACCAGCGTCACACTTAGGTTTTTCTGCATGGCACCTACTCCTGTATCAAGTTCATGTTCCTCGCTTTATACCTTACCTAAAGATAGACAGAAAAACAAGCAAATGCAGGTCATCTTCTAATAAGTCCCAGAATCTAGGCATTTTTGTGATTTATACAAATTGAATTACCTACAAGGTAAGTACTATTCAAAACCTAAATGGATCCAGAAGCTGAAAAGGGAAAGGATATTGTAACATACAGGAAGGCAGAGGTGATCATAACAAAATTTACCCAAACCATCTTGATCCAGATCAAGAAAGCTGGTCTCCCTTCACCTTGCTGCGTGAATTAGTAACAGGGATAATTTCCTGGCTTTTTGTTATAGCTCCCTCTAGTGGCTATGTGACTTTTGGACACCCAGGGGTACTTGATGGCTGAGCTACATCTACAACCCAGCTGCTTAGGGCTTCACTTAGTTGCTGAGATTGCCCTCAAAAACTTGCAAGCCTCCTGCCTTAGCCTCTGAGCCACGGGGATTACAGGCATGTGCCACCATGCCCGGCAATTTCTATCATTTATTCCAAAGGGGTGTGGAACAGAACATTGTAAAAAAAAAAAAAATTCTAGACACTTTAGTATCCCTTTTTTCAGTCTATGTGGTAGGATTTAGTATTCAACAGAGGTTCAATTTCCAACATCTCATCATGGCTATCACCAACAACTGATACTTGGGTGATGACAACTCAAATCAACCCCGTGTTTATCATCTCCTTTGTACAAAGGTTCAATGCCCACCCCCCCCCCACACACACACAGTTGTAAAGGAGGCTATTTCTACCTCTGAAGTTGAAATTATTTCTCAGATGAAACCACCTGAGCTTGTGGATTCATCCATTTTGCTTATCTTAAACATAACCTTATGGCAGGCACACTAAGTAACAACAGTGAGACCCTGTCTCAAAATACAGAACTGGGGATATAGCTCTGCTGTCAAGTGTTCTCGGGTTCAATTCCCAGCACCAAAAACAATAACAGTAACCTTATATAAAGGTATTTGTTTCTCTCCCTGAAAACCCAGTCTAACACCTGCTAAAATGTAAATTGGGGGCTGGGGATGTGGCTCAAACGGTAACGTGCTCGCCTGGCATGCGTGCGGCCAGGGTTCGATCCTCAGCACCACATACAAAAACAAAGATGTTGTGTCCACCAAAAACTAAAAAATATTAAAAAATTCTCTCACTCTCTTTAAAAAAAAAATAATAAAATAAAAAAAAATAAATATTAAAAAATTCTCTCTCCTCTTAAAAAAAATAAATAAAATGTAAATTGGCCCAAAAGCTTGGGAGGCTGAGACAGGAGGATTGTGAGTTCAAAGCCAGCCTCAGCAATAGCAAGGCACTGAGAATCTTGTTTCCAAGTAAAATACAAAATAGGGCTGGTGATGTGGCTCAGTGGGTGAGTGCCCTTGAATTCAACCACCAGTAATGCCCCCCCCAATTCTTTTCAGGCTGGGGGTGTAGCTCAGTGGTAGAGCACTTGCCTGGTATTTTCAAAGCCCTGGTTCCATTCTCCTAGCATCCCTGCCATAAGTAAATTGGGCTGTGGGTATAGCTTGCTGAGTGGTTATGCTGCTTGCCCATGGTATGTAACAAGCATGTGGCTCTGGGTTCAATGCTCACCACCACCACCACCACCAACACACACACACACACACACACACACACACACACACGAGTTGTAAATGAGGCTATTTCTACCTCTGAAGTTAAAATTATTTCTGAAAAATCACTTCTACACAACAAAAACTTCAATTTATTTTGTGTACTATTGAAATACTATGTGATCTTTCCCTTGATTACTACACACACAACTCAGGGTTATCAAGTATAGCCTTCAAATCTAACAAGCAGTAGTCCAAAGTTATCAATCACAGAAGTTTTGGTTTAAGTATACTGTAACTTCTTAGGTCTATGTTTAAAGCACGTTATTTTGCCAACCTTACTATTTATTCAACAATCCCAACAGATGCAATAAGCAGATTTTTCCTTACAATCTCTACTTCATGCCAATCTTAACCTTTCCCATAGGATCAGAATGATTAATGTCAATGTACCTTGTAAGTATTAAAATAGAAACAATTACCTCAAAACAAGAGTATTATACTGTGTACTTTGGATGGATGAATATTTCCTTTAATAGTATAAAATTGTGAGCCTACTGTAGCAACAGAATAGAAATGTGATCATACCTTTTCTTCTGTTATCTGCTTCAGCCTAAAATAATGAGAAACTGAAATCTCAATTAAGGAACCAAACAGGCTATTTTCACTCACACCCCAAACTATACACCGGAGCATTAAACCTGTGTGTTTTAATACAGTTCTCCAATCCCTTATCCAAACTTGAGAGCAGATGTATGAGTTCTAGCCGTCTGTACTTTCATAAAAGGTATATTATATGTACTGTTACATAATGCCACTGGCAACTGTGTGATGATTAATCGAAGTACACGAATTATTTCTGCAGGAAAAAATGCTTAGTCACACTAAGTGCAAAAGGCAGGCATCAATTCTTGTCAGCTTTTACATTCTACTGGATCAACAAAATTTTTATTCAGGTTAAGATTTCAAAATAGTGGATAAGAGATTGTGAATCTGTTTTCTGCCTTTGTATTCACAGTGATAAAAATAAGGTAAGCCAAAAAATGGTTACAACAGAACTTCAGTCTAATACTTTCTGACCTTTTAATACTATTTATGGTATACATACATATATATAACTTGTTTCATTTGTAATTACAAACTTCAGATACAAAGCAAAAAGCCACACATAAGAAATTCACCTTGACCACAGAAACCTGAAAATAGCACCAGCCCTAATGAAGACATTAGACAAAACTGAGAAAAGTTGAGGTTCTAGAATTAATCATATTGAACTCAAGCACTAAAATGGGTTGATTTATGAACATGTGAAATTTATTTAAAGTATAAAACTTAGGGAAAACATTTTAAGTGAGGGAAATATTCACATTCCAAACACCAAGTTAAAAAATATTAGGTTTCAAAATATAATTCAGATCCCAAACAATTAGGAATCAGAAAATTGGTCTTACCTTTTGTTTCCAGTAGGATGTGGGCTGAACAGCAAGGTAGGTTATTCAATCTGATGTTATGAATAGTAATTGCTTCTTAAAGTGCTTTCTTGGTTAGAAAATAAACTATTTATAGATTCCTTACAATATTATAAGGGGACACAGAAGGGAAAAATTCAAGGTAGCCTTTGTAGTTCCAAGAGGGTGTGACTTTCTTCTAATTGCCAATATTGGTAGAGGGTCATTTCCTAGGACTAAAAATAACATTTCTAGTTTCTGTCTGGTCACTGAACTACATAACCTGTGCTCCTCTACCTTTCAAAGTATGCATTAAGTCCTCTCAAATCTTCATTCTTAAGCCTATTTAACAAAGAACACCTTTCTATCTCATTTCAATCTCGGGTTGAAAATTTTAGTACAGCCTCTCATTTAACTTAATAGACAACCTTGAGTAAAGGCCATTTCCATTTTGGTCCTATTTCCAAACATTCAGTGAACATATACGAAACCAGGTTTGTACAAGTGTAGAAGTCTTATCTATTAATAGTATTCTGCACATGAGACTTAAAGCTTCAAAAAGCATGGCATGTATAATTTTTCAGAGTGTTAAAATAGAAAATCTACAATTTTGGCTCATATTTTGAATTCCTACATTACTACTTAATGTAATGAATCTACAAGGAATATTTTTCAAGTAAAATTCTTATTTTGAACCTACTCCTTTCAATCAGGTAATTAATTACATGTGACCTTATACAAATCTCTTTTGCCCATTTCTTCCACTACAAAGATTATGCCTGGCTTTCTCTGTTTTAAATTGTATCACCTGAATAATCCTTTTTAATTCATCTTGCAACTATGATTAGCACCCAAAGAAAAAGTTAAAAGATCTAGCTATTTCTTTTGGGTTGAGAAAAGAGTGGTTTCTTGGTAACTATGAGGAAATCACAAGACCAATAATTTTAAGTAAAACTTCCCTTTCTATACCCAAGGAAGCTGAAACTTTAACATCAAGGGGCTCTTTAGTAAAAGTATTTAAAAAACCCCAAACTTAGAGAATTCTAAAGTTTGGAGACAGAACAAACTATGGTCAAGAAGGGTTTACAGGTGAAGATTCACTCAAATTAGCAGATAAAAACTTTAGTGCACTGTTCACATCTCAAAAAGGAAAGTCATTTTGTTGAGTTCTAATACAACTGTGTTAAAGTTAACATGTACTACTCATTAATTTTAAGATAAGTCTCATTGAGAATCTCAAAGGCTATCTCCAAGCTGATATTTATCAACCAATTTTACACAAACCTGTGTTGTCTAAATGGTCACCAAAATAAGCAGTATCTAAGTTTTAAACCATTTTAGCAAAGTATGCAAAACATCTTTTAGAGACTAGATCATAGCCTTAATTGCCATATTACATAAATTTCTCCCTTATTGTCCCCTTAAGACTGTAACATAAATTAAGATAGCTAATACCATTGAGATAGCCTTTCAAGAACTTTTAATTTACTAACACAAAAGTCAGAATCTTACTAATTTAAGAATTAACTGATAAAAAGAGTTAAAATCTTACATGAAGAGGAAAAAGGACAACCATGCATAGTTTTTTAAAAAATGTTTATTTTTTTCAAAGAAAAACGGCAATAGCCAATTGGAACCTACTTATTCTTCAACTCCAATTTTGTTTTCTTTAAATTTAGAAGTGACTTACTGATTTACTATTTTAAACAAACCCCCCCTTTCCCCTTTAAATGTTTACCATCTACTCGTGCTGAATCCTTCCAAGGAGATTGCTCCAGCGTATATCTCCAGGTCCTCGCTTTGCTCCTTTTACCAAAAAATGCAAAACACAATTCCATCGTGCATCTTAAGGGCTCCAATCGTCAAAAATAGGAAAAAAAAAAAACCTTTGGAATAGCCAATTAAGTTGAATAAAAAAATCCACACGAATGCGGTTTGGTTGGGGCAGGAATCCACTCCTATGTTCCTGGTAATCTGATCCCGCTCCATGAATCCTTGTAATTCATCCTCCCTATCCTATCCACATTATGATTTGAATCCAATGATCCAGCTCCAAGGATTGGGATCCAGTGAGCCCTCTCCAATCCAAACCTTTATAACCAGCAAAACCAAAAAAGAGGAGGCAAAATGTTAGATACTGTAATCAAAAAAGGTTTCTGGGGAATGATGAGTTATGTCTGTCATCAGTTTAACAGATGTACATCAATAACTATCAAATTCCCCAAAACAAGTTTCTGAATGGTGTTCAGATAAATTTTAGAAACTTAATCATCATAGAGACTAATTGGAAGAAGCATTTTATATTTACAGTTCAACTGATAATGCCAACACTTGTTACTGTACAGCGTATTACAGGTTTTGTGGTTGCAAAAAGTTATGTAGTTGAAAAGTTTACTGATATTGTTACCCACCTAAACTAAACTAAATCTAACGCTCCCATCTGCAATTTAATTTGTAAATTAAAGTGTCTTAAACATGAGTCAATTATGAATATTAGTTTAAAGGGGAAGGTGAGACTTAAAAGTACTCCCAACTAGATTATCTACACCAATACATTGGAATTCTATATTTTGCTTTCATTTTGTCTTAAAAAAAATGAAATAGCAACGCTCTTATCAGTCACACAGAGGACATGCAGATTTAGCAGTATTGATATTATACTCTATCTTGTTGGAATTAAAGACACCCTGTACCCACATGTACACCAACAGCAGGTCACACATTAACAGTTGTAACTAAGCACTGTGACAAATTAGCCAGTTCTTCCCACATTAGTCCCTATTAAAACAAAGAAGGGGGGGGAAGGGAGCAAAATAAATTGTTACAAAATGGGCGATGTAATTTTGCCACAATTGCCAAGGTTTAAAGAGCAAAGCAATTGTAGCTAAAGATACCTGCATCAGATGTTTACAAGTTTTGAGATATATATATATATATAAAATCATTTTTAACCCTTGCCTTTTAGTATAAGGTCAATACTGCCAATTTCATCTGTGACAATAGCACTTGGAGTCATACCATTGCCTCCATTATTGATCTGATCCTCCTCAATCCTCCTTTTGACAATCCTAAAATGATTGAAATGTGCTCCACAATCCTTAATCCAAAGCATTCTTAATCCATCTCTTCAGATATGTCTACAGAAAGACACATGAAAAGCAAGATAAACATAAGAACTTCCCCAGGTGAGATAACCACAAACACCCCCCACATCCCAGTTCACACAAACCAGAGCAGAATAGACATTTACACAATATCACAGTCTGAAGAGCATGGAGAGTTAACTAAATTTAAACAATCCTGTCTATGACATCACTTAAAATACAATTTATCAAAGACATGAGGGGAATGTAGATGTTAGGAGCAAGGGGATATTACACAAGAATGCAATTCAACACTTTAGCCCATTCTGAACAAAACAGTTTGAATTAAAAAATGAAAAGATTGTACTGAGTAAAGGAAAACTGTATACAACATGGGTGCTACAAAAAGTGTCACCAATCATCTTATGTACGAGAGCGAGATCTGCTATGACGGGGAGAATAGCGTGGTGATCCTCTGCTTCTCCTTGGGGAGTAACTGCGACTCCTGCTGTTGCTTCTGCTACGGCTTCTGCTACGACTACGGCTTCGAGATCGAGATCTTCCATAACTTGGACTTCTGGGCCCATCAACTTTAACCCGGATGTAGGCAGTTTCTCCCTATTGGATAGACAGAACTTTCCATTGAAAGATCTAAGCTTTCACCTATCTTCAGGCATGCTGATTGAATACAAAGTAACTAAAACCAGATATCTGGTAATTTAGGTGGACGCCTTTGCCTGAATCCTTACCTTCAAATTCCACTGTTAAGACCACTGTATCCAATCTGGCCAAATAAAAGAATAAGTGTATAACCTACCTCATGAGATCTAAACTTAGTGTTATCCAGTTTTCGAACTGCATAGGTCATATCTTCTTTCCGTACAAACTCCACGACACCAGTGCCATCTCGGTAAACATCAGCATAACATACATCACCTGCCTCACGCATGTGATCCTTTAAATCCTGCCAGCTTCCACTTGGAGGCAGTCCTGAAAAAACGATTTTTCCCTTAAAACCAATTACCCTAAGTTTTACGTTAAAACTTATAACATATATTAGAACAAAGATTACTTAAAAATGCTTAATGATTGTACTTAAGTGATTCCAGGTAAAGAGCTGGTAAGATTCTGAGATCCAGAGTCCAAATTTATTTGTAAAGGATCTTCATATTCTAGAACCGCAACCTAATTTGGGCAAATCACCACCACAGTAATCTTTATTTACTAAATTCACCCAAAAACCGAAATAATTTTAAGGCCCAAAATGAACAACGAGCAATTGTTAAACCGGCCATGCAAAGAAAATATCTTAAGTGATTCCTGTCCCTTCCCAACCCACAAGAGTGACATAAGCTCACCAGAGACAACCACTCTGTTTTCAGAACGCCTAGATGGGGGGCCATAGCGGCCTCGGGGAGCTCCGCCACCTCCACCCCCGCCGCCGCCTCGGCCTGTACCACGGCCGCTTCGAGGAAACTCCACCCGCAGACGGTATCCATCGTAATCATAGCCGTCGCGACCATATACCGCGTCTTCCGCATCCCTGCATGATCACAGAAGGCAAAAAGGATGAGAAAAGAGACCCGCGGAAAAAAACTCACTCTGTGGGGAATGAGAGGACCCCGGCACATGCGCACCCACCGTGGAAGAGCCCACATGCGCTGCATAATAGGACCGGCCCCTCCCCCACCCAGAAACACGCTAGGCGCCCGACCACTACACAGTCCTCGGCGCCTCAGTTTCCCGTTCCGGGCCTGCGCGTGAGCTCTAGGGGCGTCCAAGGCACCCAGCCACCAGGGACACCATACCGACTCGGCTCCGTGCTCGACTTCTGCAGGGGCGATATCGTGTCGCCCCAGCCTAAAGGCCCCTCCTTCCCCATTATGTTAAGGCCTCGGAGCCTTTCCCCAAATACTCCGACCTATTTCCTCAAGGCTGCAAGCCCCACGCTGCCTCACCGCGGGTCCTCGAACTCAACGAAGGCGAAGGGCGGTCCTCCACGGCGATTCTTGAGATCGATGTCGCGGATAGCGCCGTATTTATAAAACACGTCCTCAATGTCCTTGGTCCGGATGTCTGGAGGTAAGTTACCCACGTAGATGCGGCAGTCGTTGTTCCCTGCAGGACCACGAATCACACCACCTCCCGACATGGCGGCGACGAAAAGCGCGGACTCGAGAACAGGCCTTCCCACCAAGCCTAGCGCACGGCAGAACGAGCCCGCAGCGGCACCACGTCTCCCGCGGCCCCTCCAAAATGGCGCCTTTATCAGCTCGGCGCACGGATATGGGGGGAGGGAGGAAGAGAAGCGGGAGGAAGCAGCTATTCGACCTCAATACGCACGCGCAAGAGTGTAACGGGTATCGGCGATACGCTCACGCACGCGCAACGTCACCCTCCGCACGAAGGGGAAAAAGTCCCCCGCGTTCCCGGCTTGCGGAGCGATTGGTTATTGGACTGAGCAGCCGTTTGTTGAAAATTATATACAGAAGCCTCGTGAAAGGTGTAATTAATCCCCGCCGGATCTTCAAGCAAGCCAGTTTTCCCAGGAGTGGTCCTCTCTGAAAGCCAATCTGCTCTCGGCAAGGCCTAGGTGAAACCTAGCCTGTAATCTCGTCCCACCATGCTTCGCGACATTAATGGCCTTTGGCGGGAAAGGCTCCGGGGGCGGGACCGGGCGGTTGCTCCGGAAACCAGGGTATCTTCGGAGGTTTCTTCTAGTCCAGTAGCCGGGTTGTAAGTGACTCCATCAAAAGCCCGATCGGAGTCGTACCTTGCCGCCCTTTCTGCGAATAGGTGGTGGTTACTTAGACAGGAGTCCAGTTTAGGTTTCTTTAAAAAATACACCGCTGACCCAACTTCGATTCAGAATTTATATGGCTCAGTTCAGCCGTCTTTCTAGTGGCAGTGGGTCGTACCCTGATTAGTCACTGGTGGCACTAACTAATCATACCGCCCTTCAGGACCCCAGACCCTGCTTCTCTCGGTAATTGTTTCTCATTTATTGCCTGTTGCTGGTCCTAGCGCAGAGGAGAAGCTTGGTGAATGCTTGCCCAGTGAGTTGTGCCTGCTGTCTTCCTCTTTTCTTTCCTTTTTTTTTTTTTTTAAAGAGAGAGAGAGAATTTTTAATATTTATTTTTTAGTTTTTTTTTTGGCGGACAACATCTTTGTTTGTATGTGGTGCTGAGGATCGAACCCGGACAGCATGCATGCCCCGCGAGCACGCTACCGCTTGAGCCACATCCCCAGCCCCTGTCTTCCTCTTTTCAAAGAACACAGAAAGAAAAGGGTGTGTGTGTGTGTGTGAATTCTGAAATTTATTCCTTTTTCAAAGGTTTCCCCTAAAACTTATATACAAGGGGATGCAGAAAGATCCTAAGTTCGAGGCCTGCCTCACAACGTAGCGCGACCCCGTGTCGAAAAATAAAAAAAGAGCTGAAGGTACAGCTTGGTGGTACACCAAGTGCTCCTGGCCCCAATATGACGGGAGGAGGGAGAGTGGGGAAAGAAGGAAGGAAGCTTATATACAAGAGTTTTCAAATGAACAACATGGATGTTTGAGAACTGTTACCATGGCACAGAACTGTGATCTTGTTTGCATTCTGGCTTAGGGAAATAAGAACTTTGCCTTTCTTCCAGAAACGTCTGAAATGTGGAATTTTATATGAAATTATGTGTTTGTTTCGTGCAGCGCTGGGGATTGGACCCAGGTCCTCGTGCATGAAATTGTGGGATTTTTAAATGTTGGTATAATTAATTAAATTAAAAATAAAGTCCTGTAATTTTAAGTATAGTAAAACAGATCTGCGCCTTAAGATGTTTTTTTCATATTGGTATTTACTTACAACTGCCAGTCTCCCCAAGCATGTGAATCAGCTTACAGAGATAACACAAAAAGTTAAAACTTGATGAAGAAATCAGGAGAAAGGGGAAATGGGGTGGAGGGGATCTATTAAAATCTTTTGACTTCCTCTATAGAGATGGACTGCAAATTTGACTATTGTTATCCCAGAAGTAATAGTAAAGAAGGGAACATGAGTGTGTTCAAAATACAAAGTGACTTTGAAGTTAAATATGTTTTCAGGAGAATATATTTTCTATCCTTTTTTTTTTTTTTTTTTGGGGGGGGTGGGGGGGGGTACCTGGGATTGAACTCAGAGGCACTTGACTCAAGTCACTGAGCCACATCCCCAGACTTTTTTTTTTTTTAATAAGTCAGGGTTCACTAAATTGCTGGGGGCCTCTCTCTAAGTTACTGAGGCTGGCTTGGAACTCTATCCTCCTGCCTCAGCCTCTTGAGTTTCTGGGATTACAGGTGTGGATGACTGTGCAGGACTCCAAGAAGAACATATTTTCTTAATTCTAAAACTGTTTAAAATGTATTTTACAATTATATCGCAGTGACGCCAAAATATAAATTCAAATTTGAAATGAGCAGGGATACTTAATATTGGGTCTGGATCCTCAACAGCCCTGTAGAAGCCCTTGGATAATCCCTGAACTCTGTACTGATCTCCAAAATTATATGTATGTGCTGATGTACTTTATCCTGGAAAGAGGATTTGAAAATTTAATCAGCTCTTTAAAGAGATCTATAGATCTCTGAAAGGGACCTTTTTTTTTTTTAAGGGAGAGTGAGAGAGGGGAGAGAGAGAGAGAGGATTTTTAATATTTATTTTTTAGTTCTCGGCGGACACAACATCTTTGTTTGTATGTGGTGCTGAGGATCGAACCCGGGCCGCACGCATGCCAGGCGAGCGCGCTACCGCTTGAGCCACATCCCCAGCCCTGAAAGGGACCTTTGAAAATTTTAGGGGAAGGATAGATTATCTACCCTTCAGACCATCCTTAAGTGATATTTATGAGGCTGGACTTTTAAAAAAGGGCGGGGATGGGGGGGACTGGGGTTGTGGCTCAGTGGTGGAGCACTTGCCTAGTATGTGTGAGGCACTGGGTTGATTCTAAGCAATGCATATAAATAAATTAATAAGATAAAAAGGTCCATCAACGTTTTATACACACACGCGCACACACACACACACACACACAATTTCTTAAAATATAAGAAGCTGCCAAAAAAAAAAAAAGAGAGAGAGAGACACTATTTCAATAATCATTCACTTTCTAGCACTGTCCCATTCAGTTAGTGGCAGAAAAGATGAGATTTTAAAAAACAGTTTTAGCCACTCTTGTGTTGATTCCTTCATTCAGCGGTTACTTGCTAGGCACATTTTCTTTCTTTCTTTTTTTTTTAATATTTTAATTGAGATTAGATATCTTCAGACTCCTGTTGATTCATGCTAAATCAATTATAACTGAAGTGATTTAAACATGGATGCTTTTGATTTGAAGCTATTTTCATTCCAGAAAAATAAAGAGAATCATGAATTCACTGTGATAAATTCTTTTCTAATTTAATGCATTCACTTATTATTTTGTTCACTTCAGAGGGATAACTTTATAATAGAGTAAGTAGGATATTCTTGTTTCTCTATTTGTGTCTCTATTTGAATGTAATGGTAGGATAGGCCCTGGAGTGGACAGTGAGGTCATTTGTGGCAGGAACAGTGGCTCTTTATCAGGGTCTCCCAGGATGGTATTAGCTTGATAATTATTATAGTTAAGAATGTGATTTTTTTGCTATCAGTACCTCAGAGTTGATTAACATGCTTGTAATCCAGCAACTTTTGAGGCAGGAGGATCCAAAGGTCAAGGCCAACTTCAGCAGCTTAATGAGAACCTAAACAACTTATACCCTGTCTCAAAAAATAAAAAGGGTTGGGACCAACCAACCTCAGAAACATAGTGAGGACCTAAGCAACTTAGCAAGGCCCTGTCTTAAAAAATGAAAAGGGCTGGGGATGTGATTCAGTTACAAAGCACCCCTGGGATTAAAAAAAAAAAAAAAAAAGTGTTGAAAGCAGATAAACTGGGAATCAGAACAAAATGAGGTGAATCATTTTGAGGGATATTTTGTTCAGATCATGGTGTGAGGCCCCAAAGCAATATAGCTCTCCAAGACAGAAAAACTAGTGCTCTGTGGATTTTGTGTCTGTTTCCTGGACAACACTGGGTAAAACTGGCAATTCTCATTCCACAGACTAATCTACATACTTTCTCTAAAGAGTGTACTAGATGATTGTTTGGGTTTTTACCAACTGAACTGCAGACACTTCCAGTTTTGCTTCCTGAGATTGCATTCACAATTAGAGTTTGGGTAGGAAGGGGGTTCTATACTCCTCAGTTATACCATGCACAAGCAGTTTTATGGATTGCTCCACAACCAACTTAATTATAAGATTTTAGGAGGTTTATTCTCAGAAGCTACCTTATTTTCAACATTGTTGCTATTTATGAAAAGTTACTTCCCCCAAAGGAAACATTTAAAATGCTTTCCATTCTATCTGGTATTTACTAGAGTCTGCACCATACTTTACTCTGGAAATGATTACTTGAGGCTGGGTGAGGGGTGGAGTTCAAAGAATTATTTATTGTAAAGGTTGAAATCACAAGACCCAATTTTCCAGCAATTTGCTTAACCCTGAAACCTTTATATTTGGGGTGATAATTACACAACTCTGAATATACTAAAAAATCAGTGAATTGTATACTTAAAACAAGTAATTGTAAATTATAACTCAATAAAACTTTTTTGAAAATGTATCTCTACAATCAGCCAAATTGCTTCCCACTACCATTCCTGCAAAGGCATTACTGGGGATACACTGAAATATGGGTTTTCAAATTTGGAAATGCTGTTTTCAACTTTTTTTTTTTTTTTTTTTTTGATGCCGGGATTGAAAACAGGGGTGTTAACCACTGAGCCACATCCCAGTCATTTTTTATATTTTATATAGAGAACAGGTTCTTGCTGAGTTGCTGAAGCTAGCTTTGAACTCGAAATACTCCTGTCTCAGCTTCCCAAGCAATTGGGATTACAGGCATGTGCCTGTTATGCTCGAATTCGGGACCCCCAAAAGACCACCAGAGACCAAGATCAATGTAAGCAGCAAAGAGGTGTTTATTGCGAGCTACTTTGGTCCTCCTCGCGTGCACACAGCAACTGGTGACGCTGAAAGGCCTGAGCCCAGGGTTTGCAGCAGTTTTATACAGTCTTTGGGGAAGGCAAGGGACTTCACATACATCCTAGCATCTCTTAGCAAATCATCACACACCACGGGAAAATCATAAAACAACTCTAAAACATGATTAGCACAGTCACTGGCGGGAACATGTTGGGTAAGAGTGATTGGTTAGTACAAGAGGGGGATTCGTTTGAACTGATTGGTTTAAGCCATGAGGGGAGTACTTGCTGAACTACATGGTTTCCCAACAAGTTATCAACCACCATAAACTACTGGGAGGGTCATCTGACATCCCAGGTATTTTCCCTGTCTCATGCTAATTGGTGGTTGCTAGGGGGTTGCTATGGGTCCTCACCTAGCCTGACTGAGTCTGGGACACCTGGCTCTGAAGATCTCTCCTATTATTTGTAGATAAACAACTCAGCAGGGTGGTATGTGCCTAGGAATGCTCTGTGGGTCTTTCCAAGGTCAAGGGTCATGCCCCCTTCCTTGGACAGGCTTTGCTCTGAGGTAGAGGCTGGCTTTTCATGCCAAAGTGCCCCACTCAACATTTTTTTTGTGTGTGTGTGTGTGTGCCTGTCTTTACTATCCTCTGGAAATAAATACATCTGTCATTTTTAGTAGTAGGTGAAGACATGTTTGTTTGTTTGTTTTGTGGTACTGAGAATTGAACCCAGGGACAGTTTCCCTCTGAGCTACACCCCCAGCCCTTTTTATTTAAGACAAGATCTGACTAAATTGCTCAGGCTGGTCTTCAATTTCCCATCCTGCCCAGCCTGCTAAATTGCTGGGATTACATGTCTGTAGCACCATGCCTGGCTAAGAGTCACTTAAAGGGTTAGGAATACTTGAGTCCACTGTGTAGGGGAGTTTACTCCTGAAAGAATTTGGCTGCATAATTCTCTGTTCCTATCCTCTACTTATATTGGTGACATTCTCTGAAAAGGAACGACATTTTTCAAACATTGGAGAAACATCTAAAGAATATATTTTGTGATATGAAGATTATATGAAAATAAAATGTCAGTGTCCACTAATTTTTTATTAATTTAATTAATTTATTTTATTTATATGTCTTATATCCTTAGTAAATTATGTTGAGAATGTATTAATAATTCCATTTATTTATTTATTTATCTTTATTTTTATGTGGTGCTGAGGCTCAAATCCAGTGCCTCACTTATGCTAGGTGAGTGCTCTACCTCTGAGCCACAACCCCAGCTCCCAATAATTCCCTTTATTACCAGTATATTCTCTGTTAAAATGAATATTATTGACTACTGACTGATCTTTGAAAAAGGTAGGACAGAAGATGAGCAGAATGTTGTTTCCATGGGAACTTCTTCATGTTGCTGTCAATGGATAGACACAATGAGTGCATGAATTGTTTTTCATTGCAAAGTATAATAAAAGTAAGCCAGTTTTAAACCCAAATAATACAGTTTTGATCATTTTATTTTTACTTTGGACTGGCTTCCCTCATTCTTTGATACTTCTTATTTTAGCTAATTCTTCCCATTTTCATTGTCATAGTAATGATAGCAATAGGATGTGATTTCCCTAGAAAATAACTTTTTTTTTTTTGCCGGGAGGAGCTGGGGCTGTGGCTCAGGGGTAGTGCACTTACCTGGTATGTGTGAGGCACCGGGTTCGATTCTCGGCACAATAAATAAATAAATAAATAAACAAACAAACAAATAAAAATCGCTTTAAATGATGTTTTACAAACTGGGCGTGTCACCTGTAATCCCAGTGACTCCCAAGTCTGAGGCAAGAGGATTGCAATTTTGAGGCCAACTTCAGCAGTGCCCTAAACAACTTAGTGAAAGCTTGTCTCAAAATAAAAAATTTAACTGGGTGTGGTGGTTAACGCCTGTAATCCCAGCAGCTCTGCGCTCAGGAGGCAGAGACAGGCTCTGCCTCAGCAGCAGGGAGGCGTTAAGCAACTCAGGAGACCCTGTCTCTAATAAAAAATACAAAATTGGGCTGGGGGTGTGGCTCAGTGGTTGAGTGCCCCTGAGTTCAATCCTTGGTACCCAAAATAAATAAATAAATAAATTTCGAAAAATAAATAAACGAAAAATTTTACAAGGGCTGGGATTTAGCTCAGTGGTAAAGGCTTTAATCTACAGTACAAAAAGAAAAAGTAAGAAAGTATGTTGTATTACAAAAGTAGTACATATATTTCCTTTTTTTTTTTTTTTACTGTAACTCCCACTTCCCTCTTCATGTTTGGTTCTTTCTCTTAAAAAAAAAACTCCATATTATACACTTCCTAATTGGAGTAAGTGGATCTTTTAAGGTATTACATAGAAAATATAGCAGACAGCTTTATTTGCCAAAAATCCTACCTTTCTATTTTTGGAGTACTGAACTAGGGGTGGAGCCCAGGACATCATACACTCTAGCAAGTGTTCTACTACTGAATTACATCCCCAGCCCTCTTTATTTTTTATTTTGGGATGAGGTCTCACTAAGTTGCTGAGGCTAGTCTGGAACTTGTAATCCTCCTGCCTCAGTCTTCCAGGTCCCTGGGATTCCAGGCATATGACACTGCACTCCACTCTTGTAACTTATTTTTATGGTGAAACTCCAAAAAAGTGTTAGGTTTTTTTGTTGTGGTTGTTTGTTTGTTTGTTTTGTGGTGCTGTGGATTGGACCCAGGGCCTTGTGCATGCAAGGCAAGCACTCTATCAACTGAGCTATATCCCCAGCCCAGTGTTAGCTATTTTTAGAGGTTGTAATAGTGGTGTTATGTTCATACTGCTGCCTGTGTATTCGAAAATTAATTTCAATAAAATTCTTGGAAGTTTTGAAAGTGTGACTTTTTTCCCTCTTTCTTGCTTTTGTTAAATGCATGTGTGCATGTATGCATGTGTGTGTGCACATGTGTGTATTTTTGTGGTACTGGGGATCAAACCCAGGGCCTTCTTTTTTTTTTTTTTTTTTTTTTTTTTTTTGTCTTTTTTGCTGTGCTTGAGATTGAACCCAGGGCCTTGTGCATTCTAAGGCAGGCACTCTGCTTTTAGGCTCTATGCTCAGCCCCTTATTTTAAATGTATCTCAGATTAGGTGAGCTAAAATTTCTCAGAATTACTTTTCTAAATTTGTTTACAGAAGCTACTCGAGAGCCATGGGGTCAGCATAGACTTCTGGCCCATGACCTGTTTTTGTAATGCCCATGAGTTAGGGATGTTATTTACATTTTTCAAACATTGGAGAAACATCTAAAGAATATATTTTGTGATATGAAGATTACACGAAAATAAAATTTCAGTGTCCACTAAGTTTTTTTTGGATCCAGCCATACTTCCTTATTTGCATATTGTTTAGGACTGGTTTTAAGCAACAAAGGCAGACTTAAGCAGTGGCATCATAGACTCTGTGGTCCACAAACCTAAAATATTTGCCATCTGGCCTTTATAGAAAAGGTTTGCTGCCCCCTACCAAGAAGGAAATCACCTGCTTTTGTAATATTTGCTTGACCTAATTTAAATATTCAGTTTTGTCATGCCCCCCACCTCTTGTATTTGTCATGGGTAATATATCATTATTAGTTGTAAACATAAGTAATACTTTTTCAAATGACATATTGCTTATATGTGCTTCCCCAGCCACCACTATAGGTAATAAGATACTGAGAACTGGTGATAATAAACTCTCCTGCCATCTGCCCAGCCCAGAAATAGAGGTATTGCTCTGCTCTAATTGGTTGCATTTTTTTGTAGTCTACTTGATTCAAAATTGTCCAGCATTTGTAAGAGTACAAGTTTCTATTACATTCTTGCATCGAAACAATACTGCACACTTCAGTCCATAATAATTTTTGTTTTAAATACATATTTATTAATGTCCACTCAGTATGGAATTTTCAGGTGAAATTTCCAAATTTGCAGGCTTTTTTTTTTTTTTTGGTACCAGAGATTCAATTCAGGGGCACTTTACCCCTGGGCCACATTCCTAGCCCTATTGTGTATTTTATTTAGAGACAGGAGCTCACTGAATTGTTAGCACCTCACTGTTGAAGGGGCTAGCTTTGAATTCATGATCCTCCTGTCTCAGCCTCCTAAACCGCTGGGATTATAGATAGGTGTGTGCCACTGCGCCCAGCTGCAGATTGTTTTTCTATGGTTCTGAGATCACTTATTTTCAGATTGGTGCTGGTACCACCACACTGGACGTAGTGGGTTACTAGATGTGCATACCTGTGCAGTCTACAGTCCAGATCCATCTCCTTCTTTCTTTGTTTTCCATCTGCCTCCACATGGTCAGGGCTATTCTGCCTCATGAACTGCAGTTCCCTCTAAATTCATGTCTGTAGAATTCAGATTACAGGGGAGAAAAGTTCTTTCCTTTGGATCTAATTCTCCATTTCCTATCTTGGTATCTACCTTCACATAGGATGACTGAGAGTGAGAAATTTTGCCTTTATAAGATTGTCCTCTCTTTTCTGCAGAGCTAAAACCTTTCCCTCTGCTCCTAACAGAACAATTTTGTCACATCATAATGGGCCAACATTGTTATATTTTTCAGAGTCTACATTGTTCACTGTTAACACCATATGCTAGATATCATCAATACATAGTCACAGTTGAACTTTGCCTGCCAAACAAGGTCCAGTAGTACCATTTTTCCTTTTCCAGCCCTATTTCCCCTAGTTAACAGTGAAAAGTCTGAATACCCCTTATATGGTCTTTTAGATCTCAGTTTCTGGTATAGTGCAAGCAACAGCTTAAACAAGAATATACACATTCCCATAAAATATATTTACATCCATCCATACAAAGACAAGAAATATATCTATACATTCCCAGTCTCCCACAGTAACTGCAAAGGCAAAGCTTGCCTTCACCAAAACAACTTACATGCCCAAGTAATTGACAGCCTCCCAAACTCAAATATTTTTCTTTTTCTTAATTTTTTTTTTTTTTAGTTTTCGGCGGACACAACATCTTTGTTTGTATGTGGTGCTGAGGATCGAACCCCGGCCGCACGCATGCCAGGCGAGCGCTCTACTGCTTGAGCCACATCCCCAGCCCCTCAAATATTTTTCTTTCTTAATAATTTTTTCCCAAGATGAATGAGTGTTGCTTTAAATTTGTTCAAATAAAGGACCCCTTTATGTAGACTATCTAACCAAAGGAAACAGTCTGCTGTAAATGATTGTTCAGCTTCTACCTCTGTAGCTAAAATAACTTTATCACCCTAATATATGTTTTCCTCACTTCAACTAAATCCAGGTTTTAAAATGCCAGTATTGGCATTTCTTCCTGGGTTTCTTGTTAGTGTTATGTCACAATGTCACAATTGTAAAAAGTTTCCAAATTATTTTGCAGATATATATATGAATATCTGGGGCTATAGTTACATTTCTTATCTGACAATGTAGTCTTAAACTACTCAGTTGCCCTTAAGAAAATATAGTTCTGAGGATATTTGTGCAAGAATTTGTGTTCAGCTATTCGAGTGCCAAAGTCATACCCCAACAGATTCACTCATTGTTTTGTCTTCAGAACTTCAGTCATTTTTGTACTTTGTCAAAATGAAAATAAATATTTGTTTGGGGATGGTATCAATTAATAGAGGTTCTTACCAGGTGTGGTTGGCACTGTAATAAGTTATTATAGCACTTTCCAAGATTTATACCACTACAAATGCTGTTGTCAGCTAGTCTGTGTTGGATAAGCCTGCAATAATAAACAACCTCCCAAATCTCAGGGACTTAACAAAACAACTCAGGTTTACTTCTTGCTTATGTTTCATATTGACAGCCATAGGATGGTGCAAGACTCTGCTCTGTGTATCTTATCTTATCACTAAAAGGCATATAATAGTGTTGTGGAAAGATGGACTTTGAATAAGAAGGATTTGGGTTTAAATTCCCTAAATCATTTCTTAACTATGTAATCTTGCACAACTCCCTTAACTACTTAAGCCTCTGTTTCTTCTTATGGGGATAATAATAACACTTCTAGGGCTGTTGGAAGACTAAATAACATGGAAATCAACTAGTTGTAGAGTGCCCTGCACATAGAAATTCTCAGTAATGAGCGGTGATTCTCATTCAGTCTCTGAAAACCTTTACTCTTAGTTTTCCAACATTAGCTTTAGACTGTGGTCTACTTTATTCTTGAGGAAGAAATGAGAAGTAAAACTCTAGTTAGTCTGCTTTAAGACCAATTTGATATTGTGGATAAATAACAGTGGAAAAGAAGTTTAAGTTCTTGCCTGAACTAAGGGGTTTTTGTTTGTTTGTTTTGGTACTGGGGATTAAACCCAGGAGTGCTTTACCACTGAGCTATAGCTTCAACACTTTTTTATTTTTTATTTTTGGAATGAGGTCTCACTATGTTGCTGATTTGGATCTTGAACTTACAGTCTTCCTGCCTCAGCCTTCTGATTTGCTAAAATTACAGGTATGCATCACTGCACTGGCTCTGGACCCAGGTTTTTGTTTTATGTGATCTTCAAGAGGGTAAATATGGCCTAGAAAGAAAAAATTAAGTTGCAAAGTTCCCTCTATGTATCACCTAGGGAAACGGATCATAAAGGACCCAGCCTCTGATGCTGCCTTAAAACTGCAGGAAATATAATGTAATTCTTTTGCCTCCTACATTTTCAAAGAATATCTCTATAATGGAAAAGTGTTAAAACCTCCTGGTTAATGCTTTTCTCTGTTGCTTAGAGCTTATCTAGATGTTTTTAACAACCAAGTATTTGGACACAACTCAGTTTTTCCCTTATCTCTCTGGTGTGCTGAGCTGCACCTATTCTTGGAAAAGTAGATTTTGGAGTTAAGCAGATTTGGCTCTGAATCCTGACACCTCTACTTAACTAATTGTATTATCCTGAACATCTAAATTAATGTCCTTTTATTCATTGGTTTATTTTCTCTCATTCAGAACATATCAAGCATTCTCTCAATCCCAGAACTAGGCTAAACTTAGGAGTACAAAGTAAAACCATGACACCTGCCCAGGAGAACTTGCCCTTGGTCTACCATAGTATCCTACAAAGGTTCCTGATCACTCATGCCACAAGTAAAATATTTTTTGAGCACAAAGCCCTTGTCAATGTAATTTTTATACATTACATACATGGACTTCCACACTATTGTGTATATAATACAACATCTGATTAAGAAAATAGTAGCACCTCACATGCCACCAGAGTGTATAGATCCTATTTTAGAGGCTACTAATCAGGTGATAAGCTATTCTGAACCACACTTTCCTCATCATTAAAACTGTGATGCTGAAAGCCTTTGCATAGTATGGTCTTAGTCCTTTGCACTGCAATAACCAAATACTGCAGACTGGGTAATTTAAAAACAATAGAAATACTTTTCTCATAGTTTTGGAGGTTAAGCCCAAGATCAATGTGCCACCTGGTTAGTATCTAGTTAGGGCTGCTTTCTGCTTACACAATGGCACTTGTTGCTCCATCTTCCCAAGGGGATGAACTCCATGTCCTTACACAGTGGAAAAGATGGAAGGGCAAACCTGCCTTCTCAAGGAAAATGTGTAACAAGAGAGAGAATAAAGCAAACATTGGAAAAAGAAGGTCCACAGAAAACAGACATTATGTGGGGAACAGGATAAATCTTCAAAGAGACTACAATTAACAGCTACCAAAAGATAAAAGATAATGTGTACACACATACACACACAAGTATGCACATGTGTATGAAACAAGGAACAGGAAGGAAATTCAAAATTAAAATATTGAATTAAAACTTTTCTAAACTGAAGAGTGGAAGGTAAGATCAAGGAAACCTCTCAGAAATCAGAATAGAAAAGAAAATGACAGGAAAAGATAAGAAAATCAGATTAATATAAAAAGTTTAAAAACTGGCCAAGGACATAGCTTAGTGGTACAGCATTGGCCTAGCATGTGTGAGGTCCTGGGTTCAATCCCCAGAACCTGCCCCCCAACACACACACACACACACACACACACACACACACACACACACACTCACCAAGTTTCTGAGTGCTTCAAAAAGGCAGAACAATGGGGAGAAATTTTCAAAGAGATGGCATAAGAATATTTTCCAGAATTAAAGGACACAAGTATTCAAATTGATAAGGCCTAGCACCATGAACAAAAAGAAGATCCTCACCAAATTACATCATTGTGAAATTTTAGAATACCAAGGATAAAGAAAATATCCTAAAGCCTTTAAGGAGCCATGCATGGTGGTACTCACCTGTATTACCAGGGGCTTGGGAGGCTGAGACAGGAGGATTATGAGATCAAAGCCAGCCTCAGCAACTTAATGAGGCCCTAACAACTCATCATTTTTTTGTATATGTGGTGTTGGGATTACAACCCAGGGCCTTGTGCATGCAAAGCAAGGACTCTACCAACTGAGCTATATCCCCAGCCCTGCTAAGCAACTCAAAATAAAAAATAAAAAACAGGCTGGAGATGTGGTTCAGTGGTTAAGCAACCCTGGGTTCAATCCCTAGTACAAAAAAAAAAAAAAAAAATTAGCCTTTAAGGAAAAAAATAGGTCACATACAAAAATGAAATCCAGTAATCAGAAATTTCAGATCTCTAAAGTTTTTATTCAATTAATTATTCAAATAAATTATTATTTCAAATAATCAAATTTCTCATTAACAATGCTGGAACCTGCATGGTGACATCTCTAATCCCAGCAGTTTGAGAGGCTGAGGCAGGAGGATCATTTTGAGTTGGAAGCCAGCCTCAGCAAAAGCGAGGTGCTAAGCAACTCAGTGAGAACTTGTCTCTAAATAAAATACAAAACAGGACTGGGATGTGGCTCAGTGGTCAAGTGCCCCCAAGTTCAATCCCTGGTATATACCTCCCCACCCCCCCAAAAGAATAACAGTGTTGGAGGTTAGAAGCAACAACAGTGAAGCAATTTCTTTACAATTTTTCTTTTTTATATATATTTATTTTTTTAGGTGTAGATGGACACAACACAATGCCTTTATTTTTATGTGGTGCTGAGGATCGAACCCAGGTCCCACCCGTGTTAGGGGAGCGCTCTACCACTGAGCCACAATCCCAGCCCCTTCTTTACATTTTTTGAGTGAATATTATTTCCAGTGTTGAGTTCTATACCCAGCCAAACTCTCAATTGTGAGAGTTTTCAGTGTGTACTGTTCACTATTTCTCAGGAGGCCACTGGAAGATATGTTCCAGTAAATAAAGAAGTAAACCAAGAAAAAGGAAAACACTGGATTTAGGGAACAGGCCATATATATAGATGGGGGGGGGGGATTTCTAGGATGACATCAAAGAGCAGACCCAGTGAGACAATTCTGCAGCTGCTTTAGAGGACAGCTGGCCTAAATTGGTGGAAAACTGCAGATATGGTATTTCTAGGATGGGAAAAGAGAACTAACAGATCATTTGACAAAGTTAACCCTGTAAAACCGGCATTGAAACATTTCAATTTGGGGAGCATTACAAGATTTAACTGTAAGTTCAAAGAAATTTAAGTGCACATAAATGAGATTGGTACAGTTGCATCACGGACTCAGCAATTAGAAGAAATGAACAATCACCAACTTGATGACAAATGCCTGTAATCCCAGTGGCTCCAGAGGTTAAGGCAGGAGGATCCCAAGTTCAAGGACAATCTGAGCAATTTATCAAGACCCTGTCCCAAAATTAAAAAATATAAATGGCTAGGGATGTAGCTAAACGGTAGAGCACCCCTGAGTTCAATCCTCAGTACAAAAGAAAGAGAAAAAAAAAGGAAAAGCAGGGCACAGTGGTGGATGCCTGTAATCCCAGCAGCGCAGGAGGCTGAGACAGGAGGATCATGAGTTCAAAGCCAGCCTCAGCAACAGCAAGGCACTAAGCAACTCAGTGAGACCCTGTCTCTAAATAAAATACAAAATAAGGCTGGGGATGTGGCTCAGTGGTTGAGTGACCCTGAGTTCAATTCCTGGCACTCGCCCCCGCCCCCGCAAAAAAAAAAAAAAAAAAAAAAAAGGAAGGAAGGAAGGAAGGAAGGCAGCTGAATCTTAAATGCGTATAACTAAGTGAAAAGAAGTCACTCTCTGAGAAAACTATATACTGTATTCCAATATATGCTATTCTGGAAAAGGCAAAACTACAGAGATATTAAGCAGATCAGTGGTCAACAGGGTCTCAGAGAAGTGTTGAATAGGTGAAGCAAAGGGATATAGGAGCCAACTGACAGAGATTCCAACAGTTGAACCTGGGACAATTTGAGCAATGAGGAACGAAAAAAAAAAAGTAATACTTGATCATAACCTTAAGTATAAAATAAATAATCGTGAGTCTATTCTGGTGTAAATAAATGATTGAATAAATATAGGGAGACAATAGACAAATGTTTATATAGAGAAAACTCCTCACTAATTAAAAAAATAGTGTTTGCTAAAAAGCTGGCCAACATTCCCTCAAGCCAGGTGATCACGGTTAACAACAACAGTGATAATAAGTCATATTGAAGATATGTGCATCTTTGATAGAATTGACAATCTGTGGTCTCACTCCTCCAAATATATAACCCCAGTCTAATCATCAGAAGAACATCAGACAACTCTTGATTGAGGATTAGTCTACAAAATACCTCAAAACTGTCAGTCATGGAAACAAGTGGAGTCTGGGAAGCTGTCATAACCAAGAGGAGTCTAAAGAAACATAACAACTAAATATTGTGGATGAGATCCTGGAATAGAAAAAGGACATTAGGTAACAACTGAGGAAATCTGAATAGAATATTGACCTTAGTTAATGATGTATCTTTCTTGGTTCATTAAATATGTGACAGATGTGCCCATTGATGCAATAAGGGAAACTGTGGAGTACATAGCCTCTTTCTGTTTTATTTTTGAGATAACTCTGCAAATTATAAAGTTCATTTTTTAAGATGAGGCAATTATTGATTCCAATAAAACAAAAATAGGTTTATTAAAAATGAAATAAGCCGGGTGCAGTGGCACATGCCTGTAATCCCAGTACCTCAGGAGGCTGAGACAGGAGGATAATGAGTTCAAAGCCAGCCTCAGCAAAAGTAAGGTGCTAAGCAACTCAGTGAGACCCTGTCTCTAAATAAAATACAAAATAGGTCTGGGGATGTGGCTCAGTGGTTGAGTGACACTGAGTTCTTTTAGGTGCAGGACAGGGTCACTTTCCTTTCAAGTTCAATCCCTGGTACCAAAAAAAAAAAAAAAAAAAAAAAGAAGAAGAAGAAGAAATCAAGCTGGGCTTGGTGGTGCATGTCTGTAATCCCAGTGGCTCAGGAGGCTGAGGCAGGAGGGTCACAAGTTCAAAACCAGCCTCAGCAACTTTTTGAGTCCCTAAGCAACTTAGTGAGACCCTGTCTCAAAATAAAAAAATAAAAATAAATTTAAAAGGGCTGGGGGTATGGCTCAGTAATTAAGCACCCCTGGTTTCAATCCTTGATACAAAAAGAAAAAAAAATAGTCAAATCAGTTGGGCACAGTGGTACACATCTGTATCTGTAATATCAACCATTCAGGAGGCTGAAGCAGGAGGAGTGCAAATTCAAGGCCAGTCTTAGCAATTTAGTGATACTCATCTCAAAATAAAAAATAAAAAGGGCTAGGGCTGTATCTCAGTGGTAGAGCACCCCTGGGTACTCCCTGCCACCACCTGCACACACACACACACACACACACACACACACACACACACACAGAAAAAGAAAGAAGTAAAATCATAGTATACAATTGGCTTATCTTTGAACCATATTTACATAGTCGTGGCATTTAAAATATGAAACATGGATTCAAACAAAACTATGCTATATAAACTATATTTGGCAATTGGATGGGAGCTATAAGAGAGTTAAACACTTTTGTTTACCAAAATAGGAAGTCATTGTTACAGAGCTGGGGCCTTCCAAGAAACGGAGGCAATACAAAGACACCCCTTCAAACTCTGATTCTTGGGGGTCAAGTCAGAAAGATTTCAGACATGTCCCTCAGAATATCAGGAATGAGTTTATTGAAGGGATAGGAAAGGGGACGGGGACACTCTCAAGGGAGAGAATGGATCCTCTTAGAAAGGAGAGGGACAATGTGCCTCTCCTGTACTCCAGTTTTACTGGGGATCCCAGAGAAGTTTTCAGAGAGTCCGGCCCAAGTCCACTTCTTGGCTTTTGCCTGACAGCACTAGGTGACATCAGACTTTCAAGTCCCTACTGTCATGGCAACCCTAGATCACCTTGGCCTGTGCCGACCAATTATAATTGGATTCTTAACCATAAAATTCTTATAGATTTTATGGTTAGGAGAAACTATCCTTATCTCCCAGGGTTTCAGGATCTGATCACAAAGGTCTCCTCCTTCAGTGTAACTTGGATTCTTCTTATCAACATTATCTTGGGCCTGCATTTCTCCTGCAGTGAATAGAAAGTTTCTGGGGAATGTGACATATACTGTCCACTGAGGCCAGGCAGGGTTGCAGTAAATTGCTTCTTGGGAAAAGCTTGTAGGGGTCGGCAGAGTGGGCCCATTTTATAGAATTATTCCCTTAACCTCATGTTCCCGCCATTCACATCTGTGTGTCCCCTAATAGTACCATTTGCAACTGATGGGCCAGATTGAAGTAGCAATTTGGAAATCAAGGGGGAGATATTGAATCTCATAGGAAACACCCATGAATTGTCACAGGAGAGGGGGAAATTGAAGCTCCAAACCTCAGTTCTTATGTCCCAACAAAAGAAAATGTAAAGTCAGGCACAAAGTCAAGAGAATTTTACTGAGTGGAAGGTAAATAAGGTTCATGCAAAAAACACTTTCAAGAGAGAAAGAGGTTCGACCCCCAGTTCCAAAAAAGACAAAAAAAAAAAAAGAACCCCACCCCCCAAAAAAATAACATTAACAAAAAAAGAAAGAGGGTCCTCTTGGAGCAGAGAACAACAAAGGAAACAGTGCTGCTTCCAAATTGATTCCTGTTTGATGTTTGTCAGGAGAATTGGGTTCCACTTTCTGCAGTCTTTACCAACAGGATATTTTTGATCCTAATTGGTTCTCTCTGGACCATCCTATTCAGAGGCCACCTATGTTAATGTGGGTGCTAGGGTTAATGACTGGGTAGACTTCATTTTAGTGTGTCTGCTATTAATGAAATTTCCCTTCTGAAATGAAACATATAGCCATAATTCCTAGCCTTACAATTATCTCAGTAAACCTTGCAAGGAGTTAGCCAGGTTGATCTTTCTCTCTTGATGTATTTCTTTCTTTCTTTCTTTTTTTAATATTTTTTAGTTGCCAATGGATTTTTCACTTTGTTTATTTGTATGTGGTGCTGAAGATCAAACCCAGGACCTCGCACATGCCAGGCAAGTGCTCTACCACTGAGCTACAATCCCAGTCCCTGATGTATTTCTTAATAGGCTCTCTTGTTTCCATATGTTTATTCTCAGGGTTAGTATACCTGTTGTTTTAGGAGCTACTTGTTTATTAAAGGCAATTCAAATAAACCCCATGACCCTGTCAGTGTTATTGGTTCACTACTCATTACTAAACTACTGCCTAACAGAACCATGGAGATGCTAAAAGCACCCAGAAACAATTGCTACTCCTGAATGACATGCCTCTGGGCTTGTGCCCTTAACCCATGCCCTTGTAACATGAGGGGAATGCCAAGCTCAAAAGTGTATAGCTCAGGGGCTGGGGCTGTGGCTCAGTGGTATATTGTTTGCCTAGCATGCGTAAGGCACTGGGTTTGATACCCAGCACAAGTTAAAAAAAAAAAAAACTAAATAAACAAACAACAAATGTATTGTGAAAAAAAAAAGTGCGCGGTGGCTCTGGAGGTTGAGGCAGGAGGATCACGAGTTCAAAGCCAGCCTCAGCAAAAAGTGAGGCGCTAAACAACTCAGTGAGACCCTGTCTCTAAATAAAATACAAAAAAGGGCTGGGGGTGTGGCTCAGTGGACAAGTGCCTCTGAATTAAAAAAAAAAAAAAGTGTATAGTTCACCCTGCCTCCACCTCTAATTAAAAGGGCTGGGAGTGTAGCTCAGTGGTAGAACACCCCTGGAGTCAATCCCCATTACTGGAGGCAAGCTGGGGGAAGTCTAATATGTTTAATATTCTAAAATATTTTAAACATCTACTTTATATATACCTTTAGGGGATGACAAAGGTCTTTTATCTAAGAGAAGCCAACCAACTAGACTTATTTAGTCAGTATAGTTATAAATTTGAAGTACAGGCCATTCTGAAACACTGGACTCCTTCCAAGATAATTGGAAGTTTTCATGTCACTTCCTTGTTAGATTCCTGGAGCTACCACCTTTAGATGGAGACAATAGAGGCCCCTGTTCTGAGTCTGGAGCTTTCTAGAACCTTATATCACAAACACACATTTATTTTAAAAACAACTACCTTGGCCTCTCCAGATTCTATACTCAGCATGGAACCAGTGTAACATTATCCTAAACATCCATTCTCATGAGAAATGATCTCCAAGTACCTGGGCAACGCTTCTCTGCTTCTATGCATGCCCAGTGTCTGAAACAAAATGATTTGTGCTGCTGCCTGTGTTGCAGACAGAATGTTTTGGATTTGAGTGGCAGGGGGCTTAGGTAAGAAAAAAGACAAATTAACTTGTCAAACCCTTCCTCTCAGATAACATGAATGCAATAGATTCTTGCATAATGAAGGATTGTTTCCCAAGAGTGCCACACAGCCATTTTCTTGCTTCTCTTTATGTTCTTTTTGTGGTTCACAATAATTAATGTGGTATTTACAAAAGTTGCAGATAGTGACTGAGGAATATTTTGCAGTATTAAACAATTCGTAGGAATAGGTAGCAAGCAAACATGAGTGATAAGAACCTGGGGTTTGGGGTATGGTTCTGTAGACTGGGCCTGCTGTGCTGACTCCTCCCCAACGTGCCTTCTTTTGAAAAAAACAGTTTACCTTGGGGGACTCTGGCCTTGCCTTGGCTTAAGTCAATAGGATAGGATATGTGACACTCCTTGTGCATTTGAAGCAAACACTCTACCAACTGAGCTTTGTCCCCAGCCCCGGATATGTCACATTTTTCAGGAAACCTGAGATAACCTGTTATCTACAGGAAAAATACAGATCAAAGATTCCAGGACTCAGGAAGACAATATTTCAGGAGGGTTTAGCCTTTTCCAGGTCTCCAGAGCCATTCTTATCACATCAAAAGGGAACAAAATTTCCTGGAGCCAATTTCCAAATTTCAGCTGGTTTCAAACTCCTTAAACACTCTCAGTCCTGTGAAGTTTGGCCCATCTCTTTTCCAAGTGGCGAATTCAGTCTCTGTGCTGCATGTTTCCCTCATTTCTCAAACCGTCTAATAAACTTTTTCTGATAAACTCTGGCTTGTACTTTATGGGGCTCACTCCAATTCTTTCCAGAATGTTTTCAGGAACTGGAGAGCAGGCCTTGCCTTGCAACAATATTACTCTTAAATGCATATACATGTAGGTAACATACTGTGAGAAGCATGATATAGATTCTTTATACTGGTCACTAGATGAAGATTGAATGTTAGAATTGTGTTTGTGTCCTCTCAAAATTCATACCTTGAGCCGGGTACAGTGGCACACATCTATAATCCCAGCAACTCAGGAGGCTTGAGGCAGGAGGACCACAAATTTGAGGATAGCCTCAGCAAGTTAGCAAGTCCCTAAGCAACTTAGTGAGATCCTGTTCAAAGTAAAAAGAGTTGGGGATGCGGCTCAGTGGTTAAGTGCCCCAGCTTCAATCCCTGATACCAAAAAAATAATTTTTTTTAATGTTTGAACTAGGCAAAGTGGTGCCTGCCTGTAATCCCAGCAACTCTAATGGCTGAGGATTGCATAACACTGTATAACATTATCCTAAACATCCATTCTCATGAGAAATGATCTCCAAGTACCTGGGCAACGCTTCTCTGCTTCTATGCATGCCCAGTGTCTGAAACAAAATGATTTGTGCTGCTGCCTGTGTTGTAGACAGAATGTTTTGGATTTTGGATTTGAATGGCAGGGGGCCACCCTCAACAATTTAGTGAGGCCCTAAGTAATTTTATATTGTATTTAGAGATTCTGTCTGTTTTATATTGTATTTAGAGATTCTGTCTCTAAATACAATATGAAATATTCCTGGGTTCAATCCATGGTACCCAAAAAATAAAATAAAAAGGATTGGGGATATAGCTCAGTGGTAGAAAGCCCCTGGGTCAGTCCCCAGTACCACAAACAAGAAAAAAGGATTAGTGACAAAAGAAAACAACAGATAAATTGGACTTCATCAAAAGTAAACACATGTGGCTGGGGTTGTGGCTCAGCAGTAGAGTGCTAGCCTTGCACGTGCAAGGCCCTGGGTTCGCTCCTCAGCACCACATATAAATAAATAAATAATAAAGGTATTATGTTCAACTACAACTAAAAAGAAATATTTTTTTAAAAAAAGTAAACACACATGCTTCAAGGGGACCATGAAGATAGTGAAAATACAACTCACAAAATGGGAAAAATATGTGCAAACCATGTCTCTGATGAAATATAGTATGCAGAATATATAAAGAACACAATTGGGGTTGTAGCTTATTGGTAGAGCACTCACCTAGCATGTGTGAGGCACTGGGTTCGATCCTCAACATCACATAAAAAAATAAAGTCATTGTGTCCATCTAAAGAAAAATATTTTTAAAAAATAATAAAAAAGACAACATGATTACAAAATGGGCAAAGGATCTAAATAGATATTTCTCTAAGAATGATGTACAAGTGGCCCATAAGCACAAGAAAAAAATATTCAACATTATTATCCATCAGGGAAATGTAAGTAAAAACCACAATGATATACCACACCTCCCAGCCACAAAGATGGGTATAATAAAAAAGTCAGATAATGGCAAGGGTGTGGAGAAATTGAAACCCACATATACTGCTGATAGTGTAGGGTGGGAGCAGCCACTTTGGAAAAGAGTCTGGTAATTCATCACACACAGATTTACTATATAACCCAGCAATTCCACTCCCAGGTAAACACCTAAAAAATGAAAACATATATCCACACAAAAATTTGTACATGATCTTAGTGAGGTGGTGGTACACAACTGTAATCTCAACTACTCAGGAAGCTGAGGCAGGAGGATCACAAGTTTAAGGACAGCCTCAGCAATTTAGCAAGACCCTGAGCAATTCGGCAAGATTCTGTCTCAAAACAAAAAGGACTGAGGATATAGCAAAGTGGTGAAGTGGCTCTGCTTCAATCCCTAGTACCAAAAATCAAAAACAAAAAAATACATACATGAATGCTTACCATGGTATTATTTATAATAGGCAAAGGGTGGAAACAACCCAAATGTTTGCCAACTGATGAACAGATAACAGAATGTGTACAGTAGTTTCTCCTTATCTCTGGAGACTATTTCCAAGACCTCCAGTGGTCAATCCTGTATATACTATGTTTTCTTCTATACATACATACCTACAATAAAGTTTAATTTCCAAATGAGGCTCCATAAAAGATTAACAACGATAAATAATAAAATGGAACAATTATAACAATATATTATAATAAAATTTATTTGAATGTGGGTACTGCACTATAATGTACTGTTCTCACCCTTCTTCTTGTGGTTAAAATGAAAGGCAGTAAGTAAATGACAGAGGCAATGTGATGTGACCTTAGGCTACTATGTGGGGGTTGCTTGAATTTAAGGTCTGCCTGATGTGACAGCCAATCTGATAACCTAGATGACTACTAGGTAACTACCGATGGGATAGTATGTACATAGTAGGTATGCTGAACAAAGGATTGATACGCATCCAGGGTGAGGCAGACCCAGATGGCATGAGATTTCATCCTGCTACTCATAATGGCATATAGTTTAAAACTTATGAATTGTTTATTTTGGGAATTTTCCATTTAATATTTTTAAACAAAGACCACTGGTAATTGAAACTAAAGAGAACAAAACTGTGAATAAGAGACTACTTTATATCCATGCAATAGGGGCTGGGGATGTGGCTCAGTAGTTAAGTGCCCTTGGGTTCAATCGCTAGTACCAATAAATGAATAAATTAATAAATAAATAAATTCATACTACAGAATATTATCTAGCAATAACAAGATATCAAGTACTAATACATGCGACAACATGGGTGAACCTTAAAAACATTATGCTAAATGAAATGTTAGTCACACACACACACATACACACACAAAAAAAAAAAACATTAATCTGGGCACAGTAACACACATCTGTAACTAAATTTAAGTTCAGCCCATGCATCACAGCAATGCCCTGTCTCAAAAAAACAAAAACCCCACAAATTGTATATTTGTATTTATATGGAATGTCTAGAATCAACAATTCCACAGCAATTGCCTAAGGGTGTGAGTTGAGAGAACATTTTTGGGGAAAGGGGGGCTGCCAATGATGTGTAGTTTCTCTAAGCAGCAATGAAAGTATTCTGGATTTAGATAGTGATGGTTATTACACAACTCTGTGAATACACTAAAACCATGGAACAGTATAGTTTGAATGGGTGAATTGTATGGTATACAAATTGTATCTCAATAAAACTATTTTTAAAAAATACCACCAAGCCTATGGTTGAAGCTAGAGTAAAAGTTTTCTCTGATCCCTCTTTTCCCAATGAAGATACCCTGGAAGGTCTTCCTAGATTTTTCATCTCAGGCAGGTCTTTTTTTTTAAATTTTTTTAAAAATTTTTAATATTTTTTAGTTTTCAGCGGACACAACATCTTTGTTTGTATGTGGTACTGAGGATCGAACCTGGGCCGCACGCATGCCAGGCGAGCTCGCTACAGCTTGAGCCACATCCCAGCCCCTCAGGCAGGTCTTAAACTTCTTAGGGATCAGGGTTTTCTCCTCCACACAACACCATATCCTTTAGGTCCTCCCCCTTCCTCTATTGCTGCCCACTGGTCACTCCAAGTAACATTCCTAGCTTGAAACAGCTCTACCCTGTCTCTGGGCTCTGCAGGATCTCTTCCTTCTCCACAGTCACTTCACAGCTCAAGCTGCAGCCTTCAGTGCTACTGCCTGCATCACCCTCCCCTCTTCATTTTCTCTGGTCAAGCCAGTCTAGCTCTCCCCCAGCTCCCTAAATTAATGATATCAGCTTTTTCTGTTCAGATGTCAGGTTTACAGGTCAGTACAAGTACATCTTAACAAAACAAAAGAGGAGCCAGGCATGGTGGTGCACACCTGTAATCCCATTCTCTCCTGAGAGGATCACAAGTTCAAGACCAGCTTCAGCAATTTAAGGAGGCCCTAAGCAATTTAGCAAGATCTTGTCTCAAAATAAAAAATAAAGGAGGTGGGGGGTGGGCTGCTGGGATGTGGGTCAGTAGTAAAGCACCTCTGGTTTCAATCCCCAGTACCAACCAACCAATCCACTGTAAAAAACAAAAACAAAAAGAAAACAGGAAATATTTGTTTCTCCACAACTTTCTGAAAATTGACTCATGACTGTTTCCCTGGGTCTCCAGTCAATCAAGATCTCCCTGCAACAATCTTACTGTTGGTTTGATGTTATCCTTTCCTTTGCTTATCTATAAGATGAAGCTCAAAGGTGAATGGAGTCCAGGTCCTCTGTGGCCCCTCCAGTTCTTACATTTTACCTTCATTTAACCTTTCCTAAGGGTGACTCCTAGTAATTAAGCATCCTGCTGCCTGAATGTTTCTTACTATTTTTATAGCATTGGTGCTGAACTTAGGGGAGGGGTGCTTTGAAACTCATGTTGAAGGCAAGAAGATATAGAGAACAGGATTAGAACCTGGGGCCCTGAATTCTCTGTACCTTCTCCTTATCCAACCCCCTTCTCTGGTGCACACAGCCAGGTGACAGCGAGCACTTGGAGTAGTTACTCATACTCTATTGTGCTATGAATCACCAGTGCCAACCATTGTGAAGAAGGGTTCTTGTGGAAGAGAAGCACCAGAGAAGGTAAAAAAATGTGAGTGCTTTGAGGCCACTTCAGGACTGGGGCTTCGTGTATACTATCTTGTTTAGTTCTCATGATAACTATATTATTGTTTCCCATTTTATAGGTAATATGCTGGGACACAGAGAGGGTCAGGCTCTAGCCCATGTTCATTCAGCTGGTAGATCAACTGTCTAGGATCACTACCCAGGATGCTCAGTCCTTTAATGCAAATATTTGCATTTCTGAGGGATGGCCGTGTCCATCTGAGTAGAATACTCAAATGAACTTATGATAGAAAAGAAGGGCAGGCACCATGATCTTTGGGACTCAGAGTGTGATAAAAAACGGTTACCAAAAATAGGTCAGCAAGCAATCTTAACATCACTTGGCAAGGTTCTTGGAATGTGAAAGCCCCCATCCAGCCTTTCCTGAGTGGTGAAATTTCAGTCTAATTTGAGTTTTGAAAATATTGTAACTAATCATTTTTGCACTTCCTCTCCTTGAGGATCCTGTCCTTGTGACCCCAAATGAAACCAGGGCCTTTTGTGTCCACTTTTTGGGCAGCAGAATATTTTTAAGATCAAAACAAAACTTCAAATTTTCTTCACTGGTAGAGATGCTCATCTACTTTGGGAGACCAAAGGAGAGAAATTGTACTTAAAGACTGGCAGAAGAGAGAAAGTGATATGTCATGGTACTGCAATTCATATGGGCCTGGAAATTATCCAAAAGGTAAAGTTTTTCTTGAAAGCAGTATTGATGTGAGAATCATAAAACTTTTGAATTGGGAACAATTTTCAAAATCAGTCTAATAATTAAAAAACTTTTTCTAGTTGTAGATGGATACAATATTTTAATTTATTTTTGTGTGGTGCTGAGGATTGAACCCAGTGCCTCACACATGCAAGGCAAGCGCTCTTCCACTGAGCTACAGCTCCAGCCACAGTTTAATAATTTTATGAGGGAAGAAAAGAAAGGCTACCTAAAGATCAGTTACCACCAGGTGCAGTGGTGCATGCCTGTAATCCCAGCAGTTTGGGAGGCTGAGGCAGGAGGATTATGAATTCAAAGCCAGCCTCAGCAACTTGTTGAGGCCCTAAGCAACTTAGTGAGAGCCTGTCTCAAAATCAAATATAAAAAAGGGCTGGGATGTGACTCAGTGGTTAAGTATCCCTGGGTTCAACTCCTGGTACTACAAAAAAAAAAAAAAAAAAAAAAAAAAAGAAAGAAAGAAAAAAAAGAAAAGAAAAGAAAAAGAAAAAAATCAAAGCTACCAGCCAGGTGCCATGGCACATATCTGTAATCCTTGTAACTCTGGAGGCTGAGGCAAGAAGATGGCAAGTTTGAGGCCAGCCTCAGCAACTTAGCCAGACCCTGTCTCAAAATAAAAATTTAAAAAGTTGGAGGGCTAGAGATGTAGCCCAGAGGTAAAGCACTCCTGGGTTCAATCCCCAGTACCAAAAAAAAAAAAAAAAAAAAAAAAAAGTAAAGCTGCCTCCTGAAGGCTGAAGGTCACAGTTCTGAAGAATGGCAGAACCAGGCATCTCCAGGCCTCTCTGCTCTATGTAGCTGACGCTGCTGGAACTCTGTTGGGTGAAGCAGGGAAACAGATAAAGAGGAAAATGTGAAGCATCTTTGGGTCTAGTAAGTGGAGCAGTGTAACTGCAGAGCAACAGTTGTGTGACAGAGAAGCATCAGAGGAGGTTAAAAACATATGTGCCTGGGCTGGGGATGTGGCTCAAGTGGTAGCGTGCTCGCCTGGCATGCGTGCGGCCCGGGTTCGATCCTCAGCACCACATACAAACAAAGATGTTGTGTCCGCCGAGAACTAAAAAATAAATGTTAAAAATTCTCTCTCTCTCTCTCTCTCTCTCTCTCTCTCTCTCTCTCTCTCTCTCTCTCCTCTCTCACTCTATCTTTAAAAAAAAACATATGTGCCTTGAGTCCCTCCCAGGGCTGGGGTTAGAGCTTGGAGGTAACAGGGAATCCAGAAAGATTCACACTTGAGGAAGGGGTGAGGTTAAAATAGGGTCCGGGATTATTAATCTGGTGGTGTTATGCAGGCTGGCTTTGAGGGGGGATATTTTGAGGCAGGGAGGCCAGTAGGGACTTTATTGCAGTAGGAAGGAATGTATCAGAATTGCTGGCCTCCACTCTTGACCTTTTTATGTTTTATTTACTAGAGCTGCAGTGTGTGTGTGTGTGTGTGTGTATGTGTGTGTGTACATGCATGTGTGCTTGGGAGATTGCAGAGTGGGGAAAGAACAGGGAGGGCAGGTCTCAGCCTGATGCCCAGCTTGAATTCAGACTTGCTGGGACATGTCTGATGAACACATTGGGCTGGCTTCCAAAGGCATGACCTCTAAATTACCTTGAGTAATTTCCACACGGTCTATTTCCATCCTCCTTTTCCCACCTGCGTGCTTCAGCTGAAGTGGGTCCACTTACCCCAGGCAGTCATATGTACAAAGAGCCTATTGATAGCACATTGTGAACAAAGACACAAGGGGCACCCACTGCTCCACACCCCTCCCACTCAGCCTCGGGTAGAATTCCTCCTATATGGACAAGTGAAGCGGACTGTGTATTCATAGCTACTTTTGCACCAAAGCTCAGCTGCATAATTCTCCATCTCTCCCATCCAAGGCAAGCTGGCAGAATCTTGAGTCTCAGGACATCTGGGCGTCCTCAGAATAGGATGGTGGTGTTCTACCAGCTGCAGACTGTGACAAAGACCTGACCTTGGGTAACGATTCCCTCAGGCCTGCTCCTGACTGGCTGCTTCCCTCAAGTGGGTGACGTCAAGAGTGGAGGCCTCTCATTGGCTTATCTCCTCCCAATAGCCCAACACCATCTGAGGACTGGGGTCTATTTTTTGAATGACTTAACTGTTTCTGGTTTTCTTAGTAAAGCAATTTTAATGAATTATTCAAACAACTGTCACACTAAACAATCATAATGCATGGAATGATATTAAAAAAATTAAGTTTGCTCTTTCATTAAACTTTCAAATTTGGTGGGGCTGGGCCTGGTGGCGCATGGCTTTAATTCCAACTACTTGGAAGGCAAGGCAGGAGAATCACAAGTTTGAGGCCAGCCTGAAGAAGTTAGTGAGACCCTGTCTCAAAGAGGAAGAAGAAAACATGTTGTGGGCTGGCACATTTATACCCAGATAAAAATTGAAGCAGACTCCAAGACATTTTAAAAACTACATTTTTATTATTAATTGACACATAGTAATTATACTTATTTAAGGGGGACATTGTGACATTTTAATACATGTATACAACATGTAATGATCAAATCAGGGAAATCAGCATATCTGTCACCTCAGACATTTGTCATTTCTTTGTGTTGGGAACATTCAAACACTGAAGGCAGGTGTGGTATCATACAAGAGACTGAGGCAGGAGGATCACAAATTCAAGGTCAGCCTCAGCAACTTACTGGAAACCTGTCTCAAAAAAAAAAAAAAAGGGCTAAGACTGAGCTCAGTGGTAACCCTTGGATTCAATCCCCAGTACCCACATACATATGCAAATAACTCTCTACTACTCTACTATTTTGAGATATTCAATGAATTCCCATCAAACATGGTCATTCTACAGTGCTATTGTATATTAGGTTATTCCTCCTATCCAACTATACCACTAAACCCCACAAATTTCTAGCTCTTTCTTAGTTGCTTTAAGTCTGAATAGTCTCAACTCAGTGATTAAGATGTTTATATATGATCAATAAAACTCCAAATGACATAAAATTGAGGCTTCTCCCCTCTCCTTTGGCTCAGGCTGGACACCTAGAAGAGGTGATCCTTCTGTCCCTGCTCTCCCGCATTTGTGAACTGTGATTTCTTATCCTTGAAGCGCTAAAAAGGGAAGAAGTAGGTAAATTTCCTCTTGCTGGGTCCTGTTATGGGGATTTGGCATCGATGTTCCCTGGACTTGGCAGGTGTTTATTGTTGATATCTTGTTGGTGCTTTGTGCACATATAACCACACATACCCCCTATTTCTGGGACCTCTCAGCTCAGGAGATTTTCCTCCAGCAAAACTATTTCTCCTTCCTTCTCCCTAGGAATCTAGTCACACCTCCAGCTTCTCTTGGTGAAAAAACAGCCTCTACCTCAGAGCAAAGCCTGTCCAAGGAAAGGGGGCGTGACCCTTGCCCTTGGAAAGACTCACAGAGCACTCCTAGGCACATCCCCACCCTGCTGAGTTGTTTATTTACAAGTAACAAGAGAGCTCTGTGGAAACAGGTGTCCCTAACTCAGTCAGGCTAGGTGAGGACCCATAGCAACCCCCTAGCAACCACCAATCAGCATGAGACAGGGAAAATACCTGGGATGCCAGATGACCCTCCCAGTAGTTTATGGTGGTTGATAACACATTGGGAAACCACGTAGTTCAGCAAGTACTCCCCTCGTGGCTTAAACCAATCAGTTCAAACGAATCCCCCTTTTGTACTAACCAATCACCCTTACCCAACTTGTTCCCACCAGTGACTATACTAATCATGTTTTAGAGTTGTTTTATGATTTTCCCGTGGTGTGTGATGATTTGTTAAGAGATGCTAGGATGTATGTGAAGTCCCTGCCTTCCCCAAAGACTGTATAAAACTGCTGCAAACCCTGGGCTCAGGCCTTTCAGCGTCACCAGTTGCTGTGTGCACGCGCAGAGGACCAAGGTAGCTCGCAATAAACACCTCTTTGCTGCTTACATTGATCTTGGTCTCTGGTGGTCTTTTGGGGGTCCTGAATTCAAGCATAACATTGGCTGAAATTTCTTTGTCCTTCCAGGCTACCCTCCTGGATTAAAATCTCTGGTCATCCCAGGTCAATTTTACCTGTCATCCACAGCTTCCACATTTACCCCCAACAACTCTGTGAGGACCATTCCCCTGTGTAATCTTCTATCCTGCTGTACCTCTTACCATTTCTGTTTCTCAGGCTTGACACTTCAGATTGAGCTAGGGATGGGGTGGGACTCACAGCACAACTCTCTCCAAAGAAATTCTCATCCAAAATGTTCGCTTGACTTTTTTTTTTGTACCATATATATTCTTGGCCGCTTTGAAAATCCTGGTCTAGCACTTCACTTTGGTATCTAGTTGGGATTCAGCTAAAATATCTATTTTAACATCTTATTACATTTGATTTATGATACAACTTGAATTAAAGCACTCCTATTATCTGAATCTTGAGTCTTCACAGGACGTTTATTTCTAATTTTCAAACATAAGATATTATCTACCATTTGAGTTTATTTCTCAGACCAGGCCTTCACCAATCCAAGTGTGACTTCTAGGAGAGGGAGGTCTAATTAGAAAGAGACTTGTTGTTTCAACCAAACTCTATAAGGCCTCGGGCATCCCTGAATGGTACTCTAGCCCCATTAGGGCTTCCTTTCTGTTTTCTGGCATGCCCAGGGGCTGGTGTGAGATGGTGGAGAGGTGGCAAGGAAGAACTTCTTCAAGAGCAGATTGAAACATTGCTGGGGACTTCTGCAGGAAGAGGCAAGAGTCAAAGGAATTCAGAAATTTGGGCCATATGTGACATTAAATATGTCACTTAAACCCTTTTGAGCCTTGGTTTCCACATCTGTAGAATTAGAATAATAAACTCTATGTTCCTTAAAGATGAGTTTTTTTGTTTGTTTGATTGTTTTAACCTGTGATTGAACTCAGGGGCACTCAAGGGCACTCAACCACTGAGTCACATCCCCAGTCCTTTTTTGTATTTTATTTAGAGACAGGGTCTCTCTGGGTTGCTAAGTACCTCACTAAGTTGCTGAGGCTGGTTTGAACTCATGATGCTCCTGCCTGAGCTGCATAAAGAATGCAGCCTCCTGAGCTGCATAAAGAATGCAGGCGTGCATAAAGATGAGATCTTGTGAAATGCTTCCTACATTGAGAAGTGGATCAAAGTGTCAGTCTATCTTATAGTTAGATTCTATTTGGTCTCCCTTCTCAGACTGTGGTCACCTTGCAGTGAGGAACTCATACTGGTTTTCTCCTATCCCAGGTCAGCACAATGCATTGCGTAGAATTGCAGTGCTATTGACATGTGTCTGTTTGGCATGTCTGTGGGCATTGATCTGCTCTGCAGAGCTGCATGTTTAGCTCACGTGTGCCCTCCATCCAATGACTCTGGTAAAACTGAGTGAATACTCCAATACTCCCCAGCCTTATCTTATTTCTGAAAAGTCAAGCCCCAAATCCTTTAATAATAATTAATAAATTTGTCATTTCTTAGCTTCATTATACAAGATATCTTTGAAACATTGAACTTAATTTCCTTTGCCTCGACTTTCACTGTGACTCAAATTTCCTTGCTTTCCCCGTAGTCTTTCAACCATGTCACTTGCCTCTGGGGTTTCAGTTTTCCCTGTGAACTGTACTCAGTTGCTGAGACAGGGGTGTGGAGAAAGCGTAGGCCAGGAAACCCCAGCAACCTCCAGCTAATGCGCGGGAGCCTTTAGCTTGGTGATTACTACAATTGTTGCTTAGTGGAACAGTGAGCCATTAACTGGGTTCTTACCCCCCTATTAGTATTACCCTATAATTTAATGACAATTAGAGTCCCAGAAACACAGACATAGGAAACAAGTGGGCAAAAGAGGCAGATGGCAGAGAGCAGCAGCAGCCAGGTGTTTTAATTAAAGGCACAGCTTCCAGAAGGTGCAGGGCTAAGAAAGAGAGTGGGAAGGGTCTGAGCTTGGAGCAAAGCAATCAGGCAAATGATTAAGGGGATTTTGCATTTTATTTTTGGCTTGGAGGTTGGGGACTGCTGGAGCTGGTCTATACTGGTTTGATAGCAATGGGGATTGAAAGAGATTGTGAGAGGTGACTCCCTCCCCCCCTCCCCCTTCTTCTCCTTGAACTGTGGGGAAGAAGGTCTCACAGAAGTGTCTCCAAGGAGGTGCTCCTTGGTCTCATCTGGCTTCCACACCTAGGGCCCAGAGTAGAGTGTTGAGTTTATGTTGGAGCCAACATCTTTTCTGTGGTCCCACTTCAACCACTCTGTGGAACTCACCAAAGGCTCAGGCCTGGAGATGACCATTCCCATTGGCTATGTATGTTACTAGGGAGTGTAGACCAAAGCAGTGTATGTAGCTAGGACTATACTATGGCTTGGATGTGGTTTATTCCCCAGAGGTTCATATGTTGGAAGACTGGTCCCAGTGTAGTGATGTTAAAAGGTGGTGGGACCTTTAGCAGGTATCAGTGAGAGGTCATTAAGTCATTTATGGTGTTCCCTCAGAAGAAATGAAGTAATTATTGTGGAACTTCAGTCTCTCTCTGGCTTCCTGTTCTGCTGTATGATCTCCTCTTACAAGTGCTCCTACCATCATGCTGTCTTCCATGAAGCTAACTTCCATTAGACCTTCACCATAGACGAGCTGATGCTGGCACCATACCTATAAACCTCCAGACTATGAACTAAAAAAATCTCTTCTCTTAATAAAGTGCACAGCCTCCAGTATTTTGTTATAGCAACAAGAGCTGACAAATACAGGCTGGAAGGAGAAGTTGTGAGATAAGAATATTGGAGAAGAGTGTCCATGGACCCTTTCACAAAACTATTTTCCTATTTGAGCTCCAAAAACCTGAATCTAAATGTAGAAGTGAGGAGCCCCAGCATTTGAGGTCCCAAATGACAAGGAGATTATTATGTCACTCTCCTACATTGAACCAATCCATGAAGAAAAGAGCCAATTGTGTAATTTTATCCCAGTGCAGTCTTTCTTCATTCTTTTTTTATTTTGTGGGGGTACCGGGGATTGAACTGGGGCATTTGATCACTGAACCACATCCCAAGCCCTGTTTTGTATTTTATTTAGAGACAGGCTCTCACTAAGTCACTTAGGGCCTCACTAAGTTGCTGAGGCTGGCTTTTAACTCGAGATCCTCTTGCCCCAGCCTCCTGAGCCCTTGGGATTACAGGTGTGAGCCACTGTGCCCAGCCTCTCTTCGTTCTTTAATAACAACAGCTACCTTTGGCCATAGTCAGGTTGTTAATGGCAGCATTGGCTGAGGGGACTGTGGGGATATGGTAGAGAGTGAGGGGGAAGTGGGATCAGGACTAGGGATCAAGACGCTGGGAACTTAAGAAGCTGTAAGCAAAATTAGGAAACACTTCTGAAGCTTTTTTTTTTTTTAAGAGAGAGAGAGAGAGAGAGAGAGAGAGAGAGAGAGAGAGAAATTTTTTTTTAACATCTATTCTTTAGCTTTTGGCGGACACAACATGGTTGTTTGTATGTGGTGCTGAGGATCGAACCCGGGCCGCACCCATGCCAGGCGAGCGCGCTACCGCTTGAGCCACATCCCCAGCCCCTTCTCATTTTCTTTTATTCTTTACTTCTCCTCTTACCAATCAGAATCCAATCCTCCTACAGATTCATTAAACTATTTAATAACTGAACATCCTCAAAGGTATTTGGAGGAGATTCTGGTATTCCAGAATGTTCTGGAAATATAAGCTTCCTTCCCATTTATCAGAGGGCAAGACCTGGGTTCTTGAGAGAAGAACTTTTCCCTCCTTCTGACTCTCTTGGCATTAAATTCTCCATTTCTCATGGTAACCATGTGATCCCAAGTTGGGGACTTTCCAGGACAGTTCCAGTTTTTATCCTATTGTCCTTATAAGTACATATGAGGCCACATGCCCTGATTCTTTTATGGAAAAAAACCATAAGCATAAGCCTAGCTCAAAGCATTTCCTGTTTGGCTGAGTCTACATAAATCTTGAGCTTCCTTGGCGTCTAGGTATCGTGACATTTGTGAGATTTGTTGGAACCCAAGCTAAGGAAAAGTTACCCTGCAGGTTGGTGTAGCAGCAAAGGATGGGTGACCTCCCTGTTTTTCTGGGAATAGTTTGATTCTGAAGCTCCCAAAAACTCATAGAAAAACTCACCATCACTGAGCCTGGTGGAAAAATGCTTTTAATCCCAGCATCTTGGAAGGCTAAGGCAGGAAGATCATAAGTTAAAAGCCAGTCTCAGCAGTTTAGCAAGACCCTCAGCAACTTAGCCAAACCCTGTCTCAAAATAAAAAAGGCTGAAGATGTGGATCCATGGCAAAGTGCTACTTGGTTTAATCTCCAGTACCAAAACAAACAAACAAACAAACAAACAAAATCTCACCCTTATCACGAATAGAGACTCAGATTATTTCCACCATTAAATCTCTGTGGCTTTTAAGAAAAGCTTCCAGCTTTTCGGAATTTTCTTTCCCATTAACTTCTTGATTAAGAATCCCTTTAACAAAGAACAGAGACTTCTAATCCATAATGAGAGATGAGGGCCTTTTCCTCCTGGGACACTTTTTATCCACACTGGATATCTTAACCCTGGTTGGCTATTAATTCAGTTTAATGGATCCTGATCTTTGGCAAATTATCAAAACTATTCTATATAAAATATAACATAAGTAGAATAAAACATGTATATAAATAATACATATTGCATATTGACTATTATGTTCTGTAGTTTACACACACATATATATATTATATATGATATAAATAGAAGACTATATAATAGAAAAGGAAAGGGAAGAGGACAGAACATATGAGAATGCATCCCACTTGGGTGTCAGGGCACACGCCTGTAATCCCAGCATCTGAGAGACTGAGGCAGGAGGACTGCAATTTCGAAGCCAGCCTCAGCTAATTAGCCAGGCCCTGTTTCAAAATAAAAAGTAAATTAATTAATTAAAAGGGCTGGGATGTAGCTCAGTGGCTTTGTAACAATGGTCCACTTTTTATTTTAAATATAACTCTTGCTGCTCTGCCGCTGCCACTTATTTTTAAATTACTGTCTCGCAAATTAACAAGTGATTACAACTCAACAGAAAGCCCATGGAATGCAGCCTTGGAACCACCTCTTTAGAAGCCCCTTGCTCCCCTAGATGGGCATAATCCCAGCCTCTGGGGCAGGAGTCCCTTATGCTTCTCCTTTGCTAGTAAAGAAATAAACCTTCTTTTTCCTTTTTCTCAAAACTGTGTCCTCTTTATTGGAGTGGCAAAAGGGACAAGGACCGAGCTTTCAGTAACAGTAAAGCTCTCCTGGGTTCAATCCCCAGTACCAAAAAAAAAAAAAAAAAAAAAAAGCAAGTATCCCACTTAGGAATCAACCTAACAAAAGAGGTGAAAGACCTCTACAACAAAAACTACAGAACACTAAAGAAAGAAATTAATGGGGCTGGGGCCGTAGCTCAGTGGTAGAGCGTCTGCCTCTCATGTGTGTGGCCCTGGATTTGATCCTAAGCACCACGTAAAAATAAATAAATAAAGATATTGTGTATATCTACAACCAAAAAAATATTTAAAGACAAAGAAAGAAATTAAGAAGAACTTAGAAGATTGAAAGATCTCCCTGGTTCCTGGATAGGCAGAATTAATATTGTCAAAATGACCATACTACCAAAAGCATTATACAGATTGATCTATCTCTCTCTCTCTCTCTCTCTTTCTCTCTCTCACTATGCACAAAACTCAAATTGGATCAAGGACCTAGGAATTAAACCAGAGACCCTGTGTCTAATAGAAGAAAAAATAGGCCCAAATCTCCGTCATATCAGATTGGGCCCCTACTTCCTTAATAAGACTCCTATAGCACAAGAATTAAAATCAAGAATTAATAAATGGGATGGATTCAAACCAAAACCCTTCTTCTCAGCAAAAGAAACAATCTGGGGCAGGGGGCTGGGATTGTCACTCAGCGGTAGAGCGCTCGCCTAGCACGGGCGGGACCCATGTTCCATCCTCAGCACCACATGGAAATGAAGGCATTATGTTGTGTCCATCTACACCTAAAAAATAAATATTAAAAAAATATATGTGAGGTGAATACAGAGCCTATAGCTTGGGAGCAAATTTTAACTACTCACACATCAGATAGAGCACTAATCTCTAGGATATATAAAGAACTCAAAAAGCTAAATTTCAAAAAAAACAATAACCCAGTCAATAAATGGGCAGAGACTTCTGTTCAGAGACTTCTCAGAAAGTGATATACAATCAGTCAACAAATATATTAAAAAAATGTTCAACATCTCTAGCAATTAGAGAAATGCAAATCAAAACTACTCTAAGATTTCTTCTCACTCCAGTCAGAATGGCAGCTATTAAGCATACAAACAACAACTGGGGTTGTGGCTCCAGAGGTAGAGCACTCACTTAGCATGAGTGAGGCACTGGATTTGATCCTCAGCCCCACATAAAGTAAAACAAATACATTATGTCCACCTATAACTAAAAAACATTTTTTTAAAAGAATACAAACAATAAGTGTTGGCAAGGATGTGGGGGGAAAAGGCACACTCATGCATTGCTGGTAGGACTGCAAAATGGTGCAGCTGATATGGAAAGCAGTATGGAAATTCCTTGGAAAACTGGGAAAGGAACCACTTTTTGACCCAGCTATCCCACTCCTTGGTCTATACCCAAAGGATCTAAAAACAGCATACTACAGGAACACAGCCACATCAGTGTTTATGGCAGCACAATTCACAATAGCTAAACTGTGGAACCAACCTACATACCCTTCAGTAGATGAATGGATAAAGAAAATGTGGAATATATACACAATGGAATATTACTCAGCAATAAAAGAGAATAAAATTATGGCATTTGCAGGTAAATGGATGGAGTTGGAGTAGATAATACTAAGTGAAGTTAGCCAATCCCCAAAAACCAAATGCTGAATGTTTTCTCTGAAATAAGGAGGCCGATTCATAGTGGGGTTGGGAGAGGGAGCATGGGAGGATTAGACAAACTGTAGATAGGGTAAAGGGGAAGGAGGGGGAGGGAGGGAGCAAGGGGGTAAAAAAAGATGGTGGAACTAGATGGTACTACCCTAAGTACGTGTATGAAAAAGACACAAATGGTATGAATATACTTTGTACACAAGCAGAGAGATGAAAAACTTTGCTCTACTTATATAATATGAATTGTAATGCATTCTGCTGTCATATATGACAAATTAGAATAAAAATTTTAAATAAATAAAATAAAATTACACTGGGAAAAAAAAAGCAACCATCCCACTTGGTTTGGGTAAGTATTATCTCATGAAACTTACCTTGCTGTTTTATCTACTGATAACGTGTGTTTCTCGGCCACAATATAAAATATATTTTGTTCTGAGTCACAGTTTAAAAAGTTTGAGACCATTCTCCTAGGAGAGATCACATATGTTCACACTAAGATTGAACCGGGGCTGGGGATGTGGCTCAAGCGGTAGCGCGCTCGCCTGGCATGCGTGCGGCCCGGGTTCGATCCTCAGCACCACATACCAACAAAGATGTTGTGTCCGCCGAGAACTAAAAAATAAATATTAAAAATTCTCTCTCTCTCTCCTCTCTCACTCTCTCTTTAAAAAAAAAAAAAAAAAGATTGAACCGGTTCAGACAGAGGACCCCTCTGCATGAGTCAGTTTCAACAGGGAAGGGAAAAAGAGCCCCTGTGGGGGAGGAGCTTGACCCAAGGGGTGAGATGGTGCAGAAATGAGAGGGAAAGGGCCAGAGCCAAGCCACTTCCCACCTTGATAGCAACCCCGGGGCCCAGAGCACAGCAACTCGGCATCCCTTTCAAGTATCACCACATCCATAAGGAAGATAGGTAATCTTACTTCTGCTCCCATATTATAGATAAGGAAACTGAGGCCCACTTGCCTGAAGTCATATTGCTTGTAAGTTGCAGACAAAAACTTCATCGGGATACCATGTGTGCTCATTTCCTCAGCCCATGCTCTCCTGCTGTCATAGAAAACAGTTCCTCTTTAGCCTGTGAAAGGGGTATGGGGCTGGTCCAGCCTCAGTGATCAAGGGGTACCAGTCATAGGATCTTGCTGCAGATACAGGACACGCAGGGCCAGGAAGGGAAGGAGCCCAGGTTTTGCAGTGCAGGGCTGGGGGGCTGGTGGCTGCGAAGGTGGCAGCCCTTCCCCAGCCCTGCTCCTGCTCCTGCTCGCTGCCTGCTCTGCCATCGCAGAATACGCTGCTAATTATAACCAAACACAATGAGCAATCACAGCCTGCTGGCAGTGGAGCTCTCGTTAGAGGTCTGGCAGGCTTTTCATTAGAAATTTCCGGCAGCCTGAAGGCTGCATCAGCAGAGGCTATGGGCTTCAGCTTTCTTCTTCTGGTCCTGCACCCTTTCCACCATGCCTGGTCTACCGAATTCTATCTGGAGAGAACTTCTTAGCTCCCACTGTGTACAGCACAGGCTCTGTGGCTCTGTGTTCCGTGCCGCAGGGGGATGGGAGCCAGGACTTTGTTCTTGCCTTTAGTGAATTCATCATCTTCCCAGCAGTCTCTTGATTAGAATTAAATAAATAAATAAATAAATAAGCCAGGCCCAGTTGAGCATGGTCGTCAGGAGAGAGCTTTTAACAGCTCTGTCTGTGGAGTCAGGTCCTCAGCTGCTTCTCTGAGGCCCTTTCTTGGTCATTGTGAAAAAATGTATTTTCAGCCGTTCAATACTGCAGAGAACAAAAAGCTCTTGTTCTAAGTGATGGGTAGTACTCCTCTCTATGGGATGTCTCAGGGAGAGGAACTCTTTCAAAATCTTGGGGACCATCTACCTGGGACAATAAAAGAGAGGCATGAAGTCATTATCGGCCTAGGGTGCGAGAGAAGGCATTTTGAAAATGCCTATTTCGAAGATTTAGGGCTCGGAAGGGCATGAGGGGCAAGAGCCTCAGAAGTGGCACATCTGCGTCAGACTCTGGGGAAATGGACACAGTATCCATTCCTAGGATGGACCGTGCACAGGCTGATCCTTGCCAAACTTCCAAGTACCTCTGAGTTTTTCTTTTGGCCCCTTTGTCCCTTTCTCACCTTTCTTAGCATCTGAATTCTTTCAGGTATCCCCAGAGGACCACTCTTGCTGCTCCCTATTAGAGCTTTCTTATCTGTTGTCAAGCAATCACATTAAGGCTTCAGTTGAAAAACTCATCACTACATTAAAAAAAAAGAAGAAAAGAAAAACAAAATTATTTGCTAAGATATCCTTCCTTTGGAAGGGCCATCATGGATGTTGGGGATACCTGGGTCCTGTTTGCTGGGAACTCCCAGATGCCTCTGTAGCAGAGTGTATCCTCCAAATAATGGGACATGATACATATTTACAGGATGAATGAATGAAGGGCTGGGAGTAACATGAGAGGATGTAACAGTGGTCCGCTTTATGCTTTGAATATAACCCTTGCTGCTCTGCCACTGCAACTTATTTTTTAAAAGGACATGTTTCTTTCTCTTCCTCTTTCCCTGCTCTTGCTTAATCTCTCTCCCCCTTCCTAATCTCAGGGGAAACAGGATTACCTTTCTTCCCCGATTTAGGCTGATTTATTTGCCCTGAGTACATACCCATAAGAATGAAGCAGAAGTAAATCCAGACTTTGGTGATGGCACCAGAAGATCTCAGAAATGACAAGCAAATTACAACTGCAACTGGGAACTCATGGAATGTAGCCTTTGAACCACCTCTTTAGAAGACCCCTGTTCCTGCCGATGGGCAGAATCACAGCCTCTGGGACAGGAATCTCCTGTGTTTGTCCTTTGCTAGCAAAGCAATAAACCTTCTTTGTCCTTTTTCTCAAAACCATGTCCTTGTTATTGGATTGGCCACAAAGACATTTGTTTGCCCTGGACTGAGCGATCTCTAGGAGGTGAGACTTTCAGTCATATATCTTTTTTTTGTTTTTTTGTTTTTGCAGTACTGTGGATTAAACCAGGGCTACCCACTTGCTAGGCAAGCACTCTGCCCCTGAGCTACATCCCAGCCCAGGACTTTGAGTTTTAGAACCAGACAAGGTGGTGCCTTTGTGGGGGGGTTGTGATTAGTAAACCCATGCAGGCTGAGTAGGTGGGGAAGAGGAGTGGTGGGATTGTGTTCACTAGAAGGGGGGGGGAGCACCAGAGGAGAGAACAAAGGCCTTTCCTTAAGAGGAAATTCTTTGTTTGGTTTTGTATTTTGCAGTGCTGGGATTGAACATGCTGGGCAAACGCTGTACCACTGAGCTACATGCCCAGCTAAGAGGTAGTTCTTTTTTTTTTTTTTTTTTTTTTTTTTAAAGAGGGAAAAAAAAAAAGTTGTATTGCTTTGCTAGCAAAAGAGAAACACAGGGAAGTCCTGTCCCAGAGGCTGTAATTCTATCCATCAGCTGGAACTGGGGGTTTCTTAATAGATGATTCAAAGGCTACATTCCAGAGTTCTCTGTTATGATATTGTAATCCACTTGTTAATTTGGGAGATAGTCATTTCTAAAAACCTTCTGGTGCCATCCCCAAAGTCTGAATTACTTCATTCCTGTTGTGTTTGTGTGCTCAAGGACAGATAAGTCTTTCTTCCCCCTAGGATGGGGAAGAAAGATAATTGTTTTTCCTGAAGATCTGGGAGGGTTGCGATTAGGGACCGGGGAGTAGAGAAGAAGAGAAAGAAACATGTCCATTGCATAAATAAGTCTCAGCAGCAGAGCTGCAAGGGTTATATTCAAAGCATGAAGTGGACCACTGTTAAATCTCCCACTGTCAATTTCTACATTCCATTTCTATAGAAAAATGGCTACAGCATCTCCAAGTTGCTTCCTGCTGATAGAGGGCAAAGTTGGGGTGGGTGACTCTAAGGTCCTTGCTTAGCATCTGGATGACCATCTTAAGTGACAGCTGCCATTTTTTTTTCTTTTAAAGAGAGAGTGAGAGAGGGAGAGAGAGAAAGAGAGAGAGAGAATTTTTTTTTAATATTTATTTTTTAGTTATTGGCGGACACAACATCTTTGTTTGTATGTGGTGCTGAGAATCGAACCCGGGCCTCATGCATGCCAGGCGAGCGCGCTACCGCTTGAGCCACATCCCCAGCCCCGACAGCTGCCATTTTAAGGGAAAAGTTTTGCTTTCCACCCAGGGGCATTTCTGAGAAAGGCTCACCACACCCTCATACCAACCCAACCCCTAACTGATGCATTAGGACCTGCCCAGTTCTGATTCTTGAGCCAGCCCCAAAAAAGTCCCGGAACCCAAGCCTATTTTGCCTCTCTCTGCTATAGAGAGATGGCCTTTATTTGCCAGCTCTGACAAACTCTCATGTGTTATCTCTGCCTGGTCTCCCTCTTTCATTTCTCACATACCCATCTCACCTTCCTCGCTTTCCCTTGAGTGACCCTAAGTCCTTGTTCTCTATCAGGTGTGGCATGGATTGTTAAGGGTATTTGGCATCAGGGCAGTCCAGAGGTCCATGGTGGCAACTGATGGGTGACTGGACAAGACATTCATAGGGCAGAGATCATGCTAGGACAACAATGAAAAAGACAGCAAAACATTACATTTTTGTAAACTATTAGCACAAAAGCAGTTAGTATTTCAGCCACTCTCTGAAACTCATGACAAACTTGTGACTCTAGAGCCTTTGTGATAGTATTAGGCACTCCCACCCAAGAACCCTTCCTTTGTAGCCCCCAACTTTACTTACTTTTGGTGGGGCTGACTAAAGTGTACATCTTAAGTTATATTAAGAAAAGCATTGTCTTTTCCTTTTAAATGTCCATGTTGGACTGTGCCTTGGTTATACTCTCCTGCCAGGTGTTTAAGATCAAGTTGGTCAAAACTGATCTTGTGGGGCTGGGGATGTGGCTCAAGCGGTAGCCTGGCATGCGTGCGGCCCGGGTTCGATCCTCAGCACCACATACAAAAACAAAGATGTTGTTGTGTCCTCCAAATACTAAAAAATAAATATTAAAAAATAAAAGTTTCTACAGATAAAAAGCTTGTGAATCCCTAAAAAAAAAAAAAAACTGATCTTGTTCTTATCTACTCTTAGCTGAGATCACTCTTGGGAAGGTGTCAGAGGACTCTTGGCTCCATTAGCCTTCTTTTACCACTCATGCCATTAGCCAGGATAGGTCAGAGTTTGATGACCATACCTGTTTTCCTCTCCAATGACTCTCCTGCTAAGAGATAATTCTTTTTTTTTAATATTTATTTTTTTGTTTTAGGTGGACACAATATCTTTATTTATTTTTATGTGGTGCTGAGGATCGAACCCAGAGCCTTTGCGCATACCAGGCCAGTGTGCTACCACTTGAGCCACATCCCCAGGCCCCTAAGAGATAATTCTTAAAAGGAGAAATAAATATGGCCAATAAAGACATAGGAGAAAAGTCCAAACCACTTGGTAATCTTAAAGTACAAACTAAAGAAATTTTCATCTATTTGTCAAAAATTTAAAAACATATGGTCAGATGTTATGGAGCACACCAGTAATCCCAGTGTCTTCAGAGGCTTGAGGCAGGAGGATTGTGAGTTCAAAGCTAGCCTTAGCAACGGCAAAGCCCTAAGCAACTCAGCAAAATGCTGTCTCAAAATAAAAAAAATAATAAATAATAATAAAAAGGGATGAGGATGTGGGGCTCAGTGGTTGATTTGCCCCTGGGTTTAATCCATGGATCCCAACAAACAAAAATTCACACATGAACACCTTGGAAAACCAAGCACTTTTTATTTACCACTGGCAGAAATCTAAAATGTTTCAATCTTTCTGGAAGGAGTTTGGTTCCAGATTAAAAAAAACAAGAACAACAAGTGCACCCTTTAAGATATCCATGCTCTATGACCAAATAGTTCCATTTCTTGGAATTTGGCCATGTGATCAGTTTGGGGTACTGTACAAGGATGCTTCTTTGTTCAAGACAACTTGACAATAAAGTCAAACTGGTGCCAGCCTAAAATTTCTTCTTTGGAGGCTAGATGAAAAAAAAAATTCTCTCTTTGCTTTTAGCAAAGCAATTCTCCCTTTGTTCTGCCCTCAACGTCCAATTCATTCCCTACAGTTCATTTTTTAGGCTCCAATAGTTCTTTCCCAAAGAAGAATTTTGCCATTGCCACTTAAAGTATTTTTTCAGTCACTTTTTTTGACTTGTTTTTTACTGGTACTGGAGATTGAATCCAGGGTGCTCTAGCGCTGAGTTACAGCCCCAGCCTCTTTTATTTTAAGATAGAATCTTACTAGATTTTCCAGGGTGGCCTTGAACTTGTCATCTTCCTGCCTTAGCCTCCTCAGTAGCTGGGATTATAGTTTGCTCCACCACATTTTCCTGTCACTCTTAGCTTGTAAGACTCACATAGACTATTGTGACTGCTGGCATAGTTTGGTCAGAGCATTTGGGTTGTAAGGAACAAAAACCAGGGGCTGGGTTTTAGCTCACACATGTAAGGCACTGGATTCGATCCTCAGCACCACATAAAAATAAATAAATAAAGGCATTGTGTCCATCTATAACTAAAAACAAACAAACAAAAAAACCAACCAACCAAATAAACAAACAAAAAACTCAGAAACCAACTCAGACTATCTCAAGAGGAAGAAGAGGAAAGAATGATAGCAGATATTGTTGGATGTAGGGGGTAAGAGTTCATCCTAGGAAGCCGGTGTGGTGGCCCATGCCTATAATTCCAGCAGCTCTGGAGGCTGAGGCAGGAGCTTGGCAAAAAGCCAGCCTCAGCAATTTAGCAAGGTTCCAAGCAACTCAGGAAGATCCTGTCTCTAAGAGCTGGGGATGTGGCTTAATGGTTAAGCGCCTCTGGGTTCAATCCCTGGTACAAAAACAAACAAAAAATGTTCAACCTCAGAGAGGATTAACCTAAAATACTTCTGGAGTAGATGCTCCTTCAATAGTCTGGCTGGAGGTTGAGTCATAAAAGCTTTCAAGCAGTGAGGAGATTTGAACCTTTTCTGGGCTAGGAATGTATCCACATGTCAGGAGAGTGGTACATCCAAACTCCTTGGGGACAAAGGTTCTGTACTCTTCCAGGTCTTGCCCTGTGTATCTCTTCATTTGAATGTTCATTTGCATCCTTTATATAAACCAATGGAGGTAGTGTAACAGGGGTTCACTTGATGCTTGGACTATATTCCCTATGGCTTTGAAACTTACATGTTTGTTTTTCTTCTTCTCAATCTTTTTTTCCCTAAACTTCTCCTCCCTGATTTTCTTTTTTTTTTTAATTATTTTTTTCCTCCCTGATTTTCTTTTCCCTGATCTTCTCCTTCCTGATCTCTCCTCCCTAATCTCATTTTCTCTGAATCACCTCTATAAAAACCCCCCAGTTCCTATGGATAGGCAGAATCATAGCCTTTGGGACAGGAGGCTATGTTTTTCCTTTTCTAGCAAAGCAATAAACCTTTTTTCTTTTTTCTCAAAACCGTGTCCTCGTTGTTATTGGATTGGCATTGGGGACAAGGACTGAGCGTTCAGCAACAGTAGCTGTTCTACCAAGTTACTGAATCTGAGTGGGCAAGTCACTTTCTCTCTCTCTTTCTGTACGGGGATGGAACTCAGGGGCACTTTCCCACAGAAGTAGATCCCCACTTCTTCTTTTAATTTTTATTTTTTGGGGACAGGATCTTGATACATTGCTGAGGCTGGCCTCAAACTTCTGATCCTTCCACCTCAGTCTCCTGAGTCTCTGGCATTACAGGCATGAGCCACCCATATCTCACTTCCCTAGTACTCTCACTCCTGTTTTCCTCCATTTGCAGAGACCTTCCTTCCATTCACTGATCCTCCAGTACATTCATTCATTCCTCCATGCCTTTACCTCTCTCATTTCTCAGGTTAGAGTTCATGTTCCATTACAATATAGACTGACCTTGGCCCTTGAATTGATGTTGAAATAGTTCTGCAAGTTCTTTGAAGTTTATATCAGTCCGCTTGGGCTGCCATCACAAAATACCATAGACTGGGTGGCTTAAGCAAGAAACATTTATTTTCTCATAGTTCTGGATGCTAGTAGTCCAAGATCAAGTTCTGGCCAATTTGGTTTCTGGTGAGATTTTCTTGCTGGCTGTAGATGTCTGTCTTATTGTGTCCTCCCTTGGCCTTTCCTTGGTGCATGCACACAGAGGGAGAGCTGTTGAACTCTTGGTCTTTCTCTTTCTCTCTCTCTCTCTCTCTCTCTCTCTCTCTCTCTCTCTCTCTCTCTCTTTTAGCATGGGGATTGAACCTGGGGGCACTTAGCCACTGAGTCACATCTCAGCCCTTTTTATTTTTTTTATTTTGAGATAGGGTCTCACTAACTTGCTAAGGATCTTGCTAAGGATCTCGCTAAATTGCTGAGGCTGGCCTTGAATTTGGGATCCTCCTGCTTTGGACTCTTGAATTGCTGGGATTACTGGTGTGTGTCCCCAGATTCAGCTCTGAACATTTTGATCAATGACAGACCATATACACAAGGGTGACCCCAAAAGGCTTTATTACTTTGTGACATCATAGCCATCGTAGAGTTCCCATCTCCAAAGAAAGCTACATTAAGGACTAGGAACTTAACATATAAATTTGAGGACAAAGCAACACACAAACAACATCCAGTCCATAACAACATTCATCCCTTCTAAAAGTAGAGTCCAATTTCCCTCCCCTTGAATGTGAACTGGATTTAATGACTTGCTCCTAACAAATACAATGTGATGAAAGTAATGCAATGTGTTTTGAGTCTAGATTAGAAAAGGATTTCTTCTGTTTATGTCTCTCTCTTGGATTGCTAGCTCTTGGAGAAACTCGTTATCATGTTGTAAGGACACTCAGGCAGTGTGTGGAGAGACTACATGGAGAGGAACTGTCTCAACCACCACCACTGACCTGCGAGTCATTTGAGTGCGCCATGTTGGAAGCAGATCCTTCAGTCCCAGCCAAGCTTTCAGATAACCGCAGCCCCAGCTAACATCTTGACCACAGCCTCACAATAGACCCCAAACTGGATGTGCCCAGCCAAGCTGCTTCTATATTCCAAATTCCGATTCACAGATTATATGAGGTAATCAGTGTGTATTGTTTAAGCCACTAAGTATTGGGGTAATTTCTTTCACAGCAATAAAGAAACTAATACAATCTTCTTGACCCTCTTCCCTTCTAACCTATGGGCCTAACAAGACCCCAGCACTGGCCAAATCTAACTTTCAGCTATTCCATTCACTCTATCCAGGCTGCTAAATGTGGTGGGAGAAAAACACAGAACTATGCCAAAAGGTTGCCTATTAAATTCACAATAGCTAATTGTAAGATGGACCTTCTTGCTGCCAGCAACACTATGCTCTGCAAGTCACTTTCCTACTCCTTACAATAACTGCCTCACACCGCTTCCACTCTCAGACCTCCACACAGCCCTCCGGGACATCATTTCTTTTTCCAACTGAGAAAAAAGAAATCAGAAAAAAATTTTTTTTCTCATCCTTCTACCACCAAAGTGTGCTTTCCCCCCTCTCATAGTGAATAGGCCTCCCCTATCTATCTGAGGCCAGCCCCTTCCCTTGCACAGGGTCCCTTCCCCTACTTATTGAAGGCAGCATCCTGGCAATTATCTGCTCATTTGCATGATCACATTTTCCCTCTTGACTGGATCATCAGCATACTAATGGGATGTATTAACTCTCATCTTTAAAAAAAAAATCTTTGACCCTTCATTCCCATCCATTTATGTCACCATTTGTCTGTTAACCATTCAGAAAAGAATGTGTATGCTGTTTCTAATTTTCTCATGTCCCATTTTCCATCATACAGGCTTTTGTCTCTATCATGACAGTGAAACCACATTTATCAAGTCACTGATGACTTCTACGTTGACAAATTCAAGGGTTAATGGTTCTTGTTTGACCCATCAGTAGCATTTTAACTCACTGGATCATCTCTTTCTTTCTTTTTTTTTTTTTTTTTGGTACTGGGTATTGAACTCAGGGCCACTGGGCACGGAGCCACATCCCCAGCCCTATTTTGTATTTTATTTAGAGACAGGATCTCACTGAGTTGCTTAGCACCTCACTTTTGCTGAGGCTGGCTTTGAACTCATGACCCTCCTATCTCAGCCTCCCGTGCCACTGGGATTACAGGCTTGGGCCACTGCGCCCCAGCCATTCCTTTCTTCTTCTTCTTCTTCTTCTTCTTCTTTTTTTTTTTTTAGAGAGAGAGAAAGAATTTTAATATTTATTTTTTAGTTATCGGCGTACACAACATCTTTGTATGTGGTGCTGAGGATCGAACCCGGGCTGCACGCATGCCAGGCAAGCACGCTACCGCTTGAGCCACATCCCAGCCCCCATTCCTTTCTTCTTGAAACACTTTTTTTGTGTGTGTATAGGGGGGCATAGGGGGGTATCAGGAATTGAACCTAGGGGTCCTTAACCACTGAGTCACATCCTCAGCCACTTTTCTTTTTAATAAATAAATTTATTTTTCCCCCGAGACAGGTTCTCACTAAATTTCCGAGGCTGGCTTTGAACTTGTGATCCTTGAGCTGCTGGGATTGAAACACTCTTCAGTGGATCCCAGCACTCCAGAGTCGTCTGCCTATTTTGCTGGCTGCTCCTTCTCCATTTTCTTCTATAGATTACTTTTCCCCTTTTCACAGCCTCTAAAATGAGAATGCCCTCGGGCTTGGCTCTAGGATATCCTCTTTTCTCCTCTCCCTCCCTCTCTCTGCCCCTTTCTCTGTTCTTCCTCCTGGGTGACCTTTTTTGGTCCCAAGGTTTCAAATACCCCCCAGTTTGTGTCTCTACCCTAGCCTCTTTCAGCATGAACAAAGGTAAAATTTGTCTTTGGCTTCCTTCTTTTTTGGCACATTTCTCTTTCCCTGATATTCAGTTTAATCAAACTAGAGGGTAAGTGATAGGATTAAAACTTTACCTATATTTAATCCCAGGGAATCTGGAGGCTGAGGCCGGAGGATTGCAAGTTCAAAGCTAGCCTCAGCAATTTAGCAAGGCACGAAGCAACTCAGTGAGACCTTGTCTCTGAATGAATAAAATACAGAAAAGGACTGGGGGTGTGGCTCAGTGGTTGAGAGCCCCTGAGTTCAATCCCTGGTACAAAAAACCAAACAAACACCCCAAAACTTACCTAGTGCTTAGCATGGTGCCTTGCACATAATGGAAATACTAATTAAATATTACTGAATCCCTCCTTTCAAGGAAAAATATTTACATTTGGCCTAAAGGCAAAGTTACGCCTCTCTGCTGATAAAATTTTAGATATGGGCAGATAATTCTAATGAGATCCAGGATAGAAATGGGTGTGGGAAGGTGGAGTTTTGAGAGTAAGAGGCTTTCCCAGAATCCCTTGAATCATGCTGATTAGCCTTTGTGACCAGTGTACCTTGTGTTTTCTCTTTTTTGATCTTGTTGTCAGAATATACTAGAATGGCCAGGAAGCTCAGGCCTCACCTGAATTTTAGTGGTTGCTGTCTGGTTTGGGCAGTCTAGTGGTTCAGTCATGATAGGGACAAGCTGTGGACTCATTTTTCATACAGCTTTTTACAAAGAGACATTGTTGGATTTTTTTTTTTTTTTTTTTTTTTTTTTTTGATACTGGAATTGAATCCAGGGGAACTTAACCATCAAGCCACATTTTCAGTCCTTTATTTTTTAATTTTGAAACAAGGTCTCACTAAGTTGCTGAGGCTGGCCTTGAATTTGTTATCCTCCCGCTTCAGCCTCCTAAGTATGCTGGGAGTCCAGACATGTGCCACTGTACCCAGCCCAACTTAAGTCTTGATGTTTAACAGAACCATTTTTGGAACTTTCACATGTTACAACTTCTATACAAGAGTGCAATTCTTCCTCCCTCCCCTCTCTAGAACAACAACGTGAGACCCAATAAGGTGACAAAGCTGAGGATTCCTGGGGTACTGCATCAACCTGAGTCCTTCACTCAAGGAAAGGAGAAGACGTGGATAAAGGGACTATTTATAAGGTTGAGAGAAACAACAAGTGGTGCTGAAGCACCCAGGGACCAGCAGCAGGGACTCATTATCACCTCCAGACTGAAGGGGCAGTTGGGGAGCAGTGACGGCTACACTACACAGACAGCTACAGCTGTGGGAGAGAGCCTGGAACAGGTGGCAGCTGGGAGAACAAACATCCTACCTCCCTTCTCTTCTTTTCCATCTCTTGTCAATGGTTCCCACTGGCCAATCCCAGCTAGAAACCAGAGGACAATGGATCCTTTTGGTAGAGACCCCACAAGTCAGCCTCTGGGATCCCACGGCACCGGTAGGGTGAGGAAGGCTGGAGAGTAGAGCTGGAGAATATCCTGAAGATTTATCCAGAATAGCAACTTCAGGAGTCACAGCTGATAGAAGGCAATATTCTCAGGGCAAATGGTTAGTGACCCTCTCTTCCAACCGCAAAAACTGAAGCTGATGTTCTACTTCAAGGTATTCAGACAACTTTCACATATCTGAGACTGGATGTCTGTTCCCCAAAATTGCTTCTGTTGACAGGAACAAGATTTATTGATACCTGAATATTTTCTTTTTAGTAACTTTTTTTTCATAGCTTTATTTTATTCATTTTTTTAAAAAATGTGGTGCTGAGGATTGAACCCAGGGCCTCACATATGCTAGACAAGTGCTCTACCACTGAACCACAACCCCAGCCCTGATTCCTGAGTATTATAAGGGGAGTTCTAGCTTACTAAATCTGATTATCTGGGATGCAGAGTTGGGAGACTAAGTGTGGAAAGAGACTACAGGAAAAGGGGAAGGACCTCACTCAAGAGGCCAAACCAGCCCTCAAAGTGAAGAGCTCAGAGAGGGGGAGAGATCTGGATGTTGAACAGAGAATGGCAGCTTGATTAAATGTAAAAGGCTCTTGAACAGTTATGGATGTTAGAGAACTGGGGAGGAGGAAAGGGGCTTTAGCAAAACATGGCAAAATATTTCTGTATCTTTGAAAGATACAGAAATAAATAATTGGAATTTCTTTCACAGTTACTTTCATTTGTTGAATCATTTTTTTAATATGTGTGTGTGTGTGTGTGTGTGTGTGTGTGAGAGAGAGAGAGAGAGAGAGAGTGTGTGTGTGTGTGTGTTGCAGAGGATTGAACCCAGGGCCTTGTGCATGCAAGGCAAACATTCTACCAATTGAGCTATAGCCCCAGCCCCCTGAACCATGTGTCTTTTTCTTTTTTTTTAGTTGTTGATAGGCCTTTATTTTATTTTTATTTTTATGTGGTGCTGACAATCGAACCCAGTGCCTCACATATGCTAGGCAAATACTCTACCACTGAGCTACAAACCCAGCCCTGAACCATATTTCTTTATGTGAGCCTCCAGTAGAGTCTGGGACACATGGAGACCCTACACTTCCCCCTCACCCCCAGACAGTGTCTTATGATGTTGCCCTGGCTGGCCTTGAATTCTTGAAATGCTGGGCTCCAGGGATCCTCCTATCTCAACCTCCCAAGTAGTGAGGACTAAAATAGTTTTCTGGATGATTCTGGTAATCAAAAACTGGCCAGGATTCACTCCACACACCATGCTCTCTGTCCTCTGCACAGCACACATGTCCAGAATCTTCTGAGGACTTGGCTTCCTTCCAAAGGATTATAATCTTACACATGGATTGCTCTAAATGGAAGAGATGATCACTTTCTTCCTTTTGTCCAGAGGCCAGAGAGGATGACCAAGTTGTTCATGGTAATTTGATGCCTTGTTTAAAGGAGAAAGGAGACCTGAGCCAGGTGTCAGCACAACCTCTGTGGCCTGCCTCCTTGTCAGCTGGCTGGCTGTGGATTCTGTTGTTGTTGTTGTTGTTGTTTAATCTTTCTGGAGCCCTTCTGAGATGGCTTCAGCCTGCTTGGCTCAGGTTTTCATCAAGGGTTTCTGTGGGACAGGACTAGAACCTGCTCATTTACAAAATCATTCCTTTGAGCCCTTAATTCCTTTCCTGAAAGCCCAAGGACTCGGTCTTTAGGGTTCTGAGCAGAGAGGCAGGACTTCACCACATTCTGAATTTCCCTACCACACAGCTTCCCAGGTCAGAGGTAGACTCTGATTGGGATGGGATGTTTTTCATTCTGGGCTAGTGAGACATGGGAAGACATTGACAGGGATTCTCAAAAGGAGCTTCTGCTTTCTTCCATGAGAATTATTCAAAAAACAGCTTGCCGTCTCTCCCATGAGTGAACAAAGGTGCAGACAGTTCTGGTTGCTGCTGGCAACCATGTTGCAACCTTGAGGATTAGAGTTAAAATGAAGTTGATACTGTGTAAGACAGAGTGGAAAGACAAACAGAAACAGCATAGAGCAGAAGGATCAGATCTTGCATAAGGCCACCTTACCTCAAACAGTTTGTTTTTATTGTCACGAACCAATAGGTTCTCTTTATTGTTGAAGCCAGTTAGTTGTGCTTTCTTTTATTGCAATAAAACCCATCCATCCTCCTGATACCTTATGACAGCCCAGACTCTCTGTGCTGCAGGCTCATGAACAGGAGGCACAGTCTGGTCTGAGAAGATGCTTTCCTGATGCAGATGATGCGTCAGTCTTTCTTGGGGAGGGAGGAGAGGTCAGGTGAGTTCATCTGGAAGAATGGCGAGAAAGGATCAGTCGAGGCATGACTGAAATGATGTCTCACGTGCTGAACGTGATCCTCTGGGAATTTAAGGGCTTAGGTTGCCAGATCCAGGAGGGGCAGATGTTCTTTACCTGGGGGTTCCTGGACTTCTAGGAGACCCAAGGAAAGATGTCAGAAAGTTCACAAAGCCCTGAAACTATATGTATAATAATTTTTTGTGTTTGCATTTTTACTAGGCTCTCAAAACTAAAGAACCACTGCCCTATTTTAAATGGTATCAGCCCTCTATACCCACCTTCCTCCATCTTCCCTTGTCATAAAATGGGAGTGACCACTCCTCTTTTTTTTTTTTTTAATATTTTTTAGGGCTGGGGATGTGGCTCAAGCGGTAGCGCGCTCACCTGGCATGCGTGCGGCCCGGGTTCGATCCTCAGCACCACATACCAACAAAGATGTTGTGTCCGCTGAAAACTGAAAAATAAATATTAAAAATTTAAAAAATAAAATAAAATAAATACAAAATATTTTTTAGTTGTAGTTGTCAATATCTTGTTTTTTTTTTTTAATTTATTTTTATGTGGTGCTGAGGATTTAACTGAGGGCCTCACACACGCTAGGTGAGCACTCTACCGCTGAGCCACAACTCCAGCCCCTTAATTTTTTTTTTAGTTGTAGATGAACACAATACCCTTATTTTTTTAAAAAAAAATTTTTTATTTAGTGCCGAGGGCCTCACACATGCAAGGCGAGCACTCCATCACTGAGCCACAACCCCAGCCCTCCTCTTTCTTTACTCCCCAGAAGGTATGAATATCTGAACTATCATAGATGATAGATAAATCCATTAGGCAGGAAAGTCTTGTTAAAATGATGAGGGACTGTGCTGAGCAATGGGGAGAGGACTTCAGGGAGTGTCCTGAGTGAAGCAGCGTCCACCTGAAAAATGAAGGCAGCCAGGAATGTAGATAGAGTGTGCACCTGTATGAATATCCCACAGTGAATCGCATGATTATGTATAACTGTAATGCACTAATAAAAATATGTGAAAAAAGAGAGAATGATGAAGGTCATACCTGCTCTGTCTGTATACATGTGTACATGGGTACACATTCATGTGTTTATGGCATATCTATGTATGGCGTATGCTGCTTGTATATGGATAGCATTTACATTGTCTGAAGGCTTTCTGTTTTCTTTCTTTTGGGGGTGGGTATCTGGGATTGAACCCACAGGCACTTAACCACTGATCCACATCCCCAGCCCTTTTTATTTTTTATTTTGTGACAGGGTCTCATTAAGTTGCTTAGGGTCTCACTAAGTTGCTGAGGCTGGCTTTGAATTTGAAATCTGCCGCAGTCTGGCTGGGCACAATTCAGGAGCCACTTGTCAAAAGAAACTAACTTTATTTTTAGAACCACACACGCCAAACAAAACAGCTCCTCAGGAAAAACCTTCAGAGCCCAACTGCCACCACCGGCTTCCCACAAGCCTCTCTCCAACCACAAGCCTCTCCACCTCCCACAGTCCTCCTGCTCTTGAGGCCAATTGGCTGGGTCATGTGGGCGGAGCAAAAAAAGTCCCCCAATGAGCAGCTTCGTAGTCTGAAAGGGCAGGGAAACAGCCCAGTGAGCATCACCGCAGAGGAGCCAATCAGCTAGAAGTTGCTGGGGCCGCTGTGAGCCAATCATCAGCTGGCAGTCTGCAAGGTTGCTGGCAGCCGGAAGTTTGCTGGGGCCCCTTTGGCTGTGGCTCTCAACAGAAATCTTCCTGTCTCAGCCTCCTGAGTTGCTGGAATTATAGGTCTGTTGCATTCCTCATGACTAAAACACTCAGGGTCACTCCAGGTGAACTGGGCTGCATGAAATAACCACACAAGAGACAGAGATACCATTTTCTTCGGGGTCCTGTGATAGCTCCTCTGACATTAAGGGTCCGCAGAGAGAGAGAGAGCACATGCACTGAACCCTTTTATCAAGGCAAAGCCATTCAAATGAGGTAAGGGGTCAGGTTTCCCGGGATTGAGTCTAGCTTTGTGATGTCTGCTGTCAGCAGGTTGACTGACATCTAGGAAGGCCACATCTTTCTATCCCAAACAGGGCAAAGGGGTAGTATTACAAAGGAATAGGTGAGTGTGGCTCAACTCCATGGGTGACACTCCTACACCTGAAGACACATCCTCAACTTCCTGAACCGGGACAACGTCCAGGTCACTACGAAATGTAGTGACTGGTCAAAGCCTCTTGCTCCAGAATGGAAGGTGTGAATCATTCAGAGTGGCTCCCCGCATAGGTCTGCCCACTGCTCCTGGCTGTCTGACAGTTTTCAATGGCATTTTTATAACATTGCCTTGTTTAGTCCTCACATGGGCCATGGGAGCTTGATACAACATATTCCCTTTGCAGGTCCAGAGAGACAAATGCCTAGGGTCTCTCAATAAATGATGATGCTTTGACCCAAATTCAGTTTTTGTTTTCTCACCTGGTGATCTTACTCCTATATTACTGACTTCTAAACCTGGGTAATCATCAGCATCACCTGGATGTTGCTATCAAATGCAGAGTCCTGGGCTTGGTTCCACCCCTGGAAATTCTGATTCAGTATGTGTGGGACTGGGGCTGGGTATCTGCATTTCTGGAAGCACCCAAGTGGATGTGAAGACTACTTGGGTTTTTGGAACAACTCTTCTATATAAAGAATACTCTGGCTGGGCATGGTGGCACATGCCTGTAATCCCAGTGATTCAGGAGGCTGAGGCAGGAGGATTACAAATTCAACGTCAGCCTCAGCAATTTAATGAGGTTCTAAGTAACTTACTGAGTCCCTTCCTCAAAAAATAAAAGGGGCTGGGTGCGGTGGCACATGCCTATAATCCCAGCAGCTCGAGAGGCTGAGACAAGAGGATTGTGAGTTCAAAGCCAGCCTCAGCAAAAAAGGGAGGCGCTGAGTAACTCAATGAGATCCTGTCTCTAAATAAAATACAACATTGGTCTGGGGATGTGGCTCAAGCGGTAGCGCGCTTGCCTGGCATCTGTGCGGCCCAGGTTCAATTCTCAGCACCACATACAAACAAAGATGTTGTGTCCGCTGAGAACTAAAAAATAAATATTAAAATTCTCTCTTTCTCTTTCTCTCTCTCCCTCTCTCTTTAAAAAAATAAATAAATAAATAAATAAAATACAATATAGGGCTGGGGATGTGGCTCAGTGGTCAAGTGCCCCAGAATTCAATCCCTGATACCAAAAATAAAAAAATAAAAATAAAGAAGTGGGGCACTGTGGGTTTGGCATGGTGGTTAATCCCTGGTACAAAACAAACAAACAAACAAAAAACAGCCAAAAATACCCCCCAAACCAAAAATAATACTCTATATGTATATGTGTGTGTGTGTGTGTGTGTGTGTGTGTGTGTGTGAGTGTATGCGTATGTTTCCTCTTATAGTCAAGCCTACCAAACCTGTAAAATAAATAAAATGTCTAAGATTCCTTTCACTTCTTTTATGTCTCTTTTTGCCCTTTGGCCATTCTTTTTTTTTTAATATTTATTTTTTAGGTGTAGATGGACACAACACAATGCCTTTATTTATTTATTTTTTTTTTTGTGGTGCTGAGGATCGAACCCAGGCCCTGCCTGTGCTAGGTGAGCGCTCTTCTGCTGAGTCACAATCCCAGCCCATCCTTTTGGCCATTCTTCCTAATACCTTATCTTCCTGCTGCTAACCCTTCATCCTATGGGAACTGACGAGCTTCAGAAGTCAAATTTAGGAGTTTGTACATTGCTACCATGTAGTATGGCAATATACAACTCTTCAAGCTAATAGTATGTGTGTGTGTGTGTATACATATAATACTATATAGTGTGTATATATATACATATATATGTATATATATACACACACACATATATATATATATATATACACACTATAAAATGTATATCCAAGCTTAAAAGTAGTATATTATAATATATACTATATATACCATATACATATATTTAGTATATATATTTATAATATAGATATATTTATCTAATATATAGTATTTATTTTGTGCACTATAAATACATATAAATATAGTATATGTACTATATAAATATATGTACCACTACTTTTGAGCTTGAAAAAATATATATATATATATTTGAGCTTGAATATACATATATGTACATACATATATTTATATATATATTGAAATGTGAATAGAACCCAGGGTGCTTAACCATTGAGCAACATCTCCAGCCCTTTTAATGTTTTGAGATAGGCCTCACTAAGTTGCTGAGGCTGTCCTTGAACTCACGACCCTTCTGCCTCAGCCTCCCAAGTTGCTGGGATTACAGGTGTAAACCACCATGTCTGGCTAAAAGCGGTAATGTCTTTAATGGTGGAATTTCAGGATTTGAGACAGGCAAATGGATGCAGGAGATGTTTTGGGGAGGAGAGACATCTTGCCACTCTGTGTGGAGGCTGCGTATCACTGTAATAGCTTTTCACCACAGGACATCCCATGAGTAGAGTACCTGTTTGCATGTACACCGAGCAAATGTCATACCCACAAAACTGTCAAGAATGAAGAGCAAACCTATATAATGAGCCTGTGGAGCTTTAGAGCATGCAACCTTTTCTAGGGGAAAAATTATGAAAGCATTTTTCAGTGACAAGCCTCACCACGAGGCACACTCTTCAAGCTGGAAGAGAGGCATCCGGAAATATGAGTTTGTCATGGAAACGCTGACAGGGCTTCATCAGAGGGATGCTCACAGGTGCAGCCTAGAATTGTGCAGCCTCTTGTGGCTTATTTACATCCCAGCCCTCAAATGAGTTCTCTTTCCTGTCGTCTGGATCCTGAATAGTCTGCGGGCTTTCTGGGGATGGAGTTGAGGCTGGGGGATGTCTTATCAGGAAGTTTAGATTTTCAGACTTCTGGATGTGGGAATGGAGGAAGTCTTAGTATCAGTTTCACATCTGTGAGAAAGGAGTGGAGAGAAGAATGAGGTAAAGAGGGATGAAAGGAAGGGAAACATACTGATTCTAAGTGCCAGGCACAGCTGATGAGCTTGCAGGCCTCACACTTGTGACTTCCTCGTCATGCGTGGTAACCCAGTGAGGTGCTCAAGGTTCTCTGTATGTTGCAGAGAAGGAAACAGGCTGGCAGCAACCGGATGGGGGCTTAGGACAGCAGCTTTTGGTGGACAAGGTGGCCAGGGGTGTAAGGATTGGGAAGCCGATGTTAAGGCCTAGAGACGGGAACACAGGCATTCCAATGACAAGCAGTGGGAATACTGGGAAGGCATTCCTCCTGGGAGGGGCTGAACCGTGTCCTGTCAAGGGATAGGTGAGTGATGATGGAACCTAAGCTGTGGATAGTGTGAGCACTGGGAGATATTATATATATATATATATATATATATATATATATATCTTTTAGTTGTCAATGGACCTTTATTTTTTAAAAAACTCTATTTATATGTGGTGCTGAGAATCGAACCCAGTGCCTCACACATGCTAGGCAAGCACTCTACCACTGAGCTACAACCCCAGCCCAGCACTGGCATCTTGAAGACACGGGCTCTCTGTTTTTCCCAACTGGAACCCAGGAGTTCTACGAGGAGCCAGAGACAGGCATCAGCTGCTTTGCAGAGCCAATCAACTGGACCTGAGCGGCTGGGGGAGGGGGTCAGAGAAGGATGAGGTTGTTTGTGGGAAATTTCCATTTGATGGGGAAACTGGTCCCTTAGTGGTTCCACATCCAAACTGGGTAGGGGGGTGACCTACCCAGCTTGGGGGTGACCCACTGGCTCTGCACACATGGAATTCAAGAAAGATGAAGGAAAAAGACAAAGTCCATTTATTCCAGAGCTCACAGTCTGGATAGGGAAAAAACTGGTTTTTTTCTATCCTGGCCACAGAACTCTGACCAACTGTCCTGGAAATTGAAGCCACCCAGCCAGAATTGTAGTTAGAGCTGGGGTGAGACAGAGACCCCCACCCCTGTCCTGCATGCCCCCAAGGCCCCTGAAGTAGCTTTCTGCAGCACCTTCTACCAGAGGTGTGTCTACTCCTGGGGGCTTGAGCTTGGGGGTGACCCACTGGCTCTGCTGGGAGGCTACTCGAGCAGGGTTGCTCTGATCAGACCTGGGGCCACTCCCCAGCCCCACAGGACCTCTGCAATGCACACAGGTCCCACCTTTCCCTCCCCACTGGGAGCTTTGGGAGCCTGGGAGACATTCCAGCGCTGGCTCTGACATAATTTGCTGCTCAGTGCATCAGGAGATGGGAGCTGACTCCTCTCCCTTTTCCCTCAGAGGTGTTGATAGTAACAGCAGCGACGAGCTGCCAAGTTGGCAGGAGAACAGAGCAGAGAGGCTGTGCACTGCGGATTGAGGGGGGCGGGGAGCAGCGAGCTGGCAGAGGGCTGGGCCAGAATGTCAGTTTGTTTATCCTGAAATTGAAAGGGTCCCTCTGGCCCTAGCAATCAATGTGCTGCATAAGGTGGGTGACTGCAGTGGTGGGGGTGGGGACAGAGCTAATGGTGTGAGGTGAGGCACCTGGGAGGCTCCCAGTTCTGGGTGTTGCTGGAGTCAGTGGGAGGGACCTTCTGGCTGGGGCTGGAGCCACCAGTCAGCCTGGCCCCAAGGGGCAAGCCAAGCCTTTGGGGCAAGATAAAGATCCACCTTTATTTCTGCTGTAGATAAAGAGGCTGTGGAGTTTCCAAACTGCAATGGCCCTGGGGTGGATAGCTATCCATGCTGAAGCTGCTTCCTCCTAAAGAAAGGGACCCTACAGGGCACTTAGGAGGACAATCAAAGGACACAGGAAACTTGGGCAAGTCATTCAGCTTCCTTTGGAGCTTTGTGGAGAATTCCACAAAATATTAATAGCAAAAACTTATCTACTGCTTGCTACATGGAGACACTGTGCTAAAAGCTTCATGTATGTGAATGCACTTGATCTTCAAATTATCAAATGGGTACTATTAGCATTCCCATTTTATTAATTTATTTATTAAGTAACTCACTGAAGGTCACAGAGTTAGTGAATAGCAAAGTTGGGGACTTGAATACAGTTGGGTGTTGCTTAGGCCAATGATCCCAGTCCCTGCATAAATGTCCTTCATAGTATGATCTCTGAGCACAGCGCCTGGCACAGAATGAACATGTAGCAAATTCTAGCTCTACCATGATGCCCCCTGAAGAGTTCTAGACAGGGGACCCAGGCTCCTGACATCTACCCCAGGGACTCTGTGGGACCCCAAGTTGACCCCTTCCTTCTGTGGTCGGTACTACCTTATTCATCCGAGAAGCCCAAGAAGTCCCCCCTCTGGAGGAAGAGCCACTTGTCTCATCCCCTCCTCCCTTAGGCAGAACAGAGGAATTCTCAGCTTCCTCTAGTTACCCTCAGCCTGCAAAGAAAACATAGTCTGCTGTGTCTGCTGCCAGTTCCTCTCTGGTGACAGCCACAACCCATTTGCTCAGCGCCAGCCCTAGCCTGAGCTGCAGGCAGAGCCAGGAACCTGGGGCTGGACCTCAGTGCCCTGCAGGAAAGCGTGGGCTGGTACTTCCAGCCTGGGCCCCTCCCTTTGAACAGCCTGGCCCAGATAATTGCTTGAAGACCCTTTGGGTTGTAAGAGCTGAAAGTAAAGATTCCTGTGGCACATTTGGAGACTTTAATTTTTTTTTTTTAATTTATTTAGGTGTAGTTGGACACAATACCTTTAATTTATTTCTTTATTTTTATGTGGTGCTGAAGATTGAACCTAGGTCCTTGCACGTGCTAGGTGAGCATTCTACTGCTGAGCTACAACCCCAGCCCACATTTGGAGACATTTTTTAGGGTAGGAAATCCATGGTATTGACATGTTTCCCTATTTGGTGGTGGGAGGGGGACTGAGGAAGGATCTGCTAAGGTAGTCTTGCAAATTAGTAACCAGTTTTATAATCCCACTGAATTGTGCTACTGGCCACTCCTGCATCTTGCAAGGTGCCAGGCAGAAAATTCTATGCCACTTTCTGGGAACTGGCCAAATCAGAGACAGGTGCCTGGATTACTGACCACTTCCTAGGCTGAGCCTCCTCTCTGGGACAATTTAAACCTCAATTAGTGCAGGGGGAAAGGAATTGCAGCCCAGGCATCTCAAACAACATGGTTGTGTTGGGCGTGGTGGCGCATGCCTGTAATCCCAGCGGTTCTGGAGGCTGAGGCAGGAGGAACATGAATTCAAAGCCAACCTCAGCAAAAGCGAGGTACTAAGCAATTCAGTGAGACCCTGCCTCTAAATAAAATATAAAATAGAGCTGGGGATGTGGCTCAGTAGTCAAGTGACCCTGAGTTCAATCCCCAGTTCTCAAGAAAAACAAAAATTAAAAAAAAACATGGTTGTGTTTACATGCACTGGGAAGCATTTTAGATGTGCTGGCTACAAATTCATCCTCCTGATCATTTCCTTCAGATGATGGGGCTGATGACAGGAGGTCAGCTGGGATTGAGACACTTGGGTTGAAGCCCTGCCATGGCTAACTCAGAAGGAAATGAAACATTCTAAATATTAGAGAACAGAGAAATTGGGGATATAGTATCTTCTAGTCAGAAACTTTTAATTAAGGGAATGTTCAGTTCAGGGACCAGATGAAGTATGACAATCAACAATTATGAACAAAGATGGCCACCACAGCCCAGCAACTCCTTTCTTTAAGCTTACTGCCAAAGCAGCACTTGAGACTCTGGCCCAGGCAGAGGGTACTCCCATGCCTAGAGTCTCAACTAAGGCACCAAAGAAGAGGAGAGGTCCTGAGGTGTTTCAGGGCACACTCTGAAGACAGTTGTCCATCACCATACAGGGATGACCGCCATCTTGATCTTTGGGGTTCAAAATATTCAACTGGGTTTGTTGGAGATTGACTCTTGTGTTGTAATAGAAGCCACGAGAGGAAGGAATTGCCTTCCAGATGACTTGTTGGCACACAACTTGCTGTTCTGTAAATCACATGGGTCTTTGTCTTTTCACCCAGAAATACATTTTCTCAGTCAGACCTTGGGGAGCTCATTTATAATCAATGACAAGGTATCCTGGAGGAGGCATCGTGGGGAGACTGCAGAGGAGTGGGGAGCCACTGCCTTGTTCCCGCTGTTGATACTCGTGTTTGGTACCAAGCAGTAGTCAGAAGAAAGGCATAAAATTTGGAGAGGAGAGAAGCAAAGGTGGAAGCTGAAAGAAAAGGGCAGAATGTACCAGGAGCAAGAGAATAAAGGGAGGGAATGACAGCCACTCGCCTGCCTGAGGGAGCCCCGGGGGCCTGGGAGAAGGGAGGCTGCCAGGAGAGGGGGTCAGCCGGGGTGGGATGGCAGGAGAAGGCATACTCCCTAGCCCTGGATCTCCTCGGATAGGGCACATGGAGGTCAGCTGAGAGGCAGGGGAATACCCCAGATGACCTGTTAGAGTTCCTTTTCTCTGGCGGCCTCTGAAGAACCAGAATGGGCCGGCAGAAGTGGGTCGAGGTTTGATTTTCTTGAAGAAGCTTGAGCTGGAGACAGATGCATTGACTCTTTACTTATTTATGAGGCTATCGATTATAATGCAGCTTTTCCACAGGATCCTGAGGTCGCTTGAGTTGGGAAAAGAAAGGAAGTTAACATCCTTGCCCTGGAGATGTCAGGCACTCAGATAGACCCCCTGCCTCCCTATTTTCTCTCCTCCTCTCCCTGCCTCTTCTGCAGCCCTTCTGTGCACCCTCGGGGCCAGGGGCTGCGGATAGCTCCTCTAGATCCCCCTCTCAGGTCTGGCTGTTATGGGTTTCTTCCAACATTTAGAGCACATTCTAACATCCCAACCCTGATCCCAGGCAGTGCTTGAGTCCAGATGTCAGGACTCTAAGCTGTAGAAAGGCTCTCCTAGCAAAGCCCTTTCATCTAAGAAGGAAGAAGGCCAAGGGGAAGTGACTGCTCAGATTGTACAAAGTGAGCAGCAAGAACCGGGGCCTGCCGATTCTCCCAGGTGAGGACGCTTTCTGATTCATATCCTGTTCCTTAAAATGACCCCAGACCCTTAAGGCCACTCTTTCTCCTCAACCCAGGGCTGGGAGGTCCCTGAGTCAAGAATCACTCCCTGGACTCTTGCTGTCTTTCTTCTTCTCCCTGCAGGGCCCCTCAGCAGTATTTTTTGTGTTTAATGAAGTCTTTGCTTTTAGTCTGCCCCACTCCCAAATACGACTGAGGAGGTTCTGTCTAAACCCAGAGGAGAACAGAGGGTAATGACAATGACAATAGCCTGATCAGCCTGGGCTGGCCCCACTCTCTACTCCAGTCTCCCTCCCCACCTTTCCTGAGGTCTCTTCCAACCTGTGTGCCCTACCTCCAGCCTTTGGTGGGCAGAGGATGCCATGTCCACTAGTCCTTGAGAAAGGAATTGTCTCTTTTCCTTTGACCTCAGGGCAGGGGCTCAGTCTGTTGGGAGAGTGGGGAACAGGCTTTTCCAGATGGGCAGAATCTTACAACATAAGCCAACACTGCTATAAGCCCCAAGGGCCAGCTCTCCAACTTTGGAGACTCTGAAATTTGGCTTCTGTGTTTGTGGCTGTAAAGATAAGGGCCATACTTGGGGCTAGGTGTGCAGTCTGCTCTTTTAAGATTATCTATATCATTGTACCTCTTCTCAAGTGAATTTTGGCATTCAGTGACCCAAGGTTTAACTCCAACCCAATTTACTGGCCTTATCACCTCCTTCTTCTCTTCTCAGAGGCTCTGGAATAGCCAAAGGGAATTCCACACAAGCACTACATTTTTTTTCTATGCCCAAATTATTAGAATATCCTACCTTTCTGCTCCATACTGGCAGAAAAACTCATGTTATTTGTTATCTTTCCTTGTTATAGCAGGTGGCATTTATTGCACATCTACTATATGCCAGGCACTGCACTTTAATTTCACATTAATGTCAAAATTCTCCCCACTTCTCCCCAGGGTTACCCAGCCAATGAATGGCAAAGTCAGATTTTGAGATAGGGCCTCTCAACTACTATCTTAGCTTCTGTACTATCAAGAAACAACTGCCCTTGTAGACATTGTCTCTTACCTAGGATTTGATTGGCACTTTCCTTATCCTACATCACATTTCCATTTTTACTATAACTTTTAAATCACATCCTTAATTTACTAGAATAAGCTCTTCAAAAGTAGGAGTGGAGTCACATTCAATGTGTCCCCAGCAAGAGGCTAAGGCTAGCACAGGCAGGGGTCCATCCAGTGTTTTGAATGAAGGAATGAACACATGACCAAAGGGATCTGAATCATAGCAAGGCCTAAAGTCTCTCTACAGTGGAACAGGGAGTTGGAACTGGCTTTTCCGAAGAAGCTCAGCCTCATATTTCCTTTTCAAAGTCACCCTGGGAAAGGAAGGGGAGGGAAGCAGTTCACAGATGAGTGAGAACAGGAATGCAAAGCCTGCCCGTGTGAGCCTGCCTGTGCGTAATGGCAGAGCCTCTTCTGCTGGCAGCACCCTGAGGATGGTGTTTGCAGTTCTCCAGGCTGGCAACGGCAGGGACTACTGATTGCTTTGTGTGAGCTGACGTGGCTGTGAAAAGGGAAAAGAAGAGAATAATAAAATCTCTGAGCAGTGCAGGGCCTGGCCCAAGAACAAGGGCCTCCCGTGTGCATCCCGCTTCTGAGACCCATTTTTGGGACTGGAGATTTTGCTCAGTGGTAGTATTTAGCATGAATGGGGCCCTGGATTCAATCCCTAGTATCACCCCCACCATCCCTGCAACTCACTTTTGGTAGAACAGGGGGAATCTCACCACCTTGTCTGTGCTGGACCCTTTTGAGATCAGGGACTCCACTATGGAGCAGTCCATGTCAGGGTGGTCTCTGGCTAGGTTGAAGACAGTGTCTTTTTTGGGGGGAGGGTACTAGAGATTGAACCCAGGGGTACTTTACCACTTAGCTACATCCTCAGTTCTTTTCTAATTTTTTTTTGGAGACAGGGTCTTGCTAAGTTGCTTAGGGCCTTGGTGAGTTGCTGAGGCTGGCCTCAAACTTGCAATCTTCCTGTCTCAGCCTCCTGAGTCAAAGACAGTGTCTATCCACTGGGAGCCTTTCAAGTTGAGAAGGGGTAGTGGGTGCTCCAAGTTCTAAAGTGCAAGGTATTTGGCAGAGGACCTGAGTGTGGACCTCATCTGCAAAGGGTATGTATATGGGGGGATGGGGGTTGGCACTAAGAAGCAGTGGGAGTGGGGCACAAAATAGGACTGTGCTCTTCAGGGTGGGCTCACTTTTTTCAAGGCCTGTTTCAAACAGGCAGATCAGGCTTCTGGGCCAGGGCAGGAGGATGGTTTCTAGCTCTGCCTCCATGTAAACCCATCTTTGTTGAGAAAAGGTAGATTCTCATACCACCACTCCCAGCCTCCTTCCCAAACTGCATGTTCATCTCCTGCCAATCAAAACAGCCTAAAAATGTTTGCTTTCACAGCTGTTTTTACTCTAATACTTGTATTTTCAAAGCCCATTTACATCCTTTATATCCTTCCATTCTTTTTTTTTTTAAAGATAGAGTGAGAGAGGAGAGAGAGAGAGAGAGAATGTTTTAATATTTATTTTTTAGTTCTCGGCGGACACAACATCTTTGTTGGTATGTGGTGCTGAGGATCGAACCCGGGCTGTACGCATGCCAGGCGAGCGCGCTACCTCTTGAGCCACATCCCCAGCCCTATCCTTCCATTCTTAAACAACCCCTTCAGAGATGCAGAAAGCAGAGATCCTCCACACACCCCCACCCCTGGTATGGGGATTGAATTCAGGGGCACTCGACCACTGAGCCACATCTCCAGCCCTATTTTATATTTTATTTAGAGACAGGGTCTCACTGAGTTGCTTAACACTTTGCTGTTGCTGAGGCTGGCTTCAAACTCACGATCCTCCTGCCTCAGCATCCGAAGCCATTGGGATTACAGGTGTGCACCACCGTGCTCGGCTGAGATCCGTTTTGTTATAGATGAGAAACTGAGGCTCAGAGGGGTTAGATGACTTCTTTGGGGTCTTGAAGCAAGTTGGCAATGGTTACTGAGGGACGATCTCTCTGAGAGTTAGAAGTCATCATCTGGTCTAGCCCTATTTTCCTTTTTTTTTTTTTGTATTGGGAATGAAATCCAGATGCACTTAAACACTGAGCCACATCCCCAGCCCTTTTTAATATTTTATTTAGAGACAGGGTCTCCCTGAATTTCTTAGGGCCTCACTTAGTTGCTGAGGCTGGTTTTGAACTTGTGATCCTCCTGCCTCAGCCTCCTGAGCCGCTAGGATTACAGGTATGCACCATCACCCTCAAATGATCCTATTTTTCACCTGAAACTTACTTTGGTTTGTAAGTATCACTCATTGATTTATTCATTTATTCAATAAAAGCTATGGGTGACTATGAGCCAGCCTTTGCTACAGGTGCTACAGGGGACATAACAGTGAACCCAACAGGAAGATTCTCATCAGTCTGGAAGAAGGAGAGTTATTTGGGGGTGAGGTGGGGGTAGGGACAGGGTAGAGAAGTAATGGGGGCTTAGAGAAGTAGGCCTACTGGGGAAGAAACACATGTACGCTTGGAAAAATGAGAAAAACATTAAGCAGGCCAAAAAGGGGAAAGCCTATTCCAGGCATAGGGAATAGCACATAGAGAGGGCCCAGAGACTAAAGACCTCAGGTACATTGAAGGGCCTGAAAAAAGTGTAGTACTCTAGTGTAGAATGCAGGGGCAGGAGAGAGGAGTGGGTGAGAGATGAGGCTGAACTGGTTCATGGAAGGCATGCAAACCACATTGAGCAGAATGAACTTTAACCTAAAAACATAATAAGCCATGAAGGGTTTTAAGAAGATGTGTGATATGATCAGATTTGGGTCTTAGTAAAACATGTTTTTGGGGCTGGGGCTAGGGCTCAGTGGTAGAGTGTTTGCCTCACACATGTGAGGCACTGGCTTTGATCTTCAGCACCACGTAAAAAAATAAATAAATGAATAAATAAATAAAGATACTCTGTCCATCTGCAGCTAAAAAAATTTTTTTGAATTTTTTTAATATTTATTTTTTAGTTATTGGCGGACACAACATCTTTGTTTTGTATGTGGTGCTGAGGATCGAACCCGGGCCGCACCCATGCCAGGCGAGCACGCTACCATTTGAGCCACATCCCCAGCCCCTAAAAAAAATTTATAAAAAAGAAAAACATGTTTTGCTTTGGTGTGGAGTGGTGCTGTTCAATAGAAACATGAGAATCACAAATAGGAGTTATACATGCGTTTAAAAATTTCTAGTAACTTCATAAAAATGACTTAAAACAATTGTTTAACACAATATAAAATATTATTTTAACATATAATCAATATAGGGATAGTAATAAATTATTTTACTTTTTCATATTATCTTTTGAATTCTGGTGTATATTTTACACTTACAGTGCTTTTGTAATTGAATTATCTACCTTTAGAGTGCTCAGCAGCCACATGTGGTTAGGAGCTACCCATATTGAACAACGTGGATGTAAAGAATGCATTTGAGAGAGCAAAATGGAGGTAGGGGCACCAGAGATAAGGCTGTTGTAGTTGATCTGGAGAATGATACTGGATTGAAGAGAGAGACAAAGGGACAGATTTCAAAGAAAACAAGGATAAAAGAGGGTAGAGAGCCAGGCGTGGTGACACACACCTGAAATCCCAGTGGCTCAGGAGGCTGAGGAGGAGGATCACAAGTTCAAAGCCAGCCTCAGCAACTTAATGAGGCCCTAAGCAACTCAGCGAGACCCAGTCTCTAAATAAAATATAAAATAGGGCTGGGGATGTAGCTCAGTGGTTAAGTGCCCTGGGTTCAATCCCAGGTACTAAAACAAAACAAAAAAAGATGGTAGAGAGAAGCATATGAGCCCAAGCAGGAAATGGTAGAAAGCCAGGTCTGGCAGAAACAGTATTCTGTGAAAAGGAGCAGGTATGACAGAAGTAGAATATCTGAGAGATGTATCTACATCTCAGAGAGATGGCCCCTCAGTAACCGTTGCCAACTTGCTTCAAGTTGCCCACACTTCTGTCCTGGGCAACCAGTCAATTGTTTGGACCATTATGAGATGGAGAAGTCACAAAAAGAAGAGGGTGGGGTGAGTGGGTGCCGAAAGGCTGGAAATGATGAGTTTTGTTTTGCATGTCTTGCCTTTGAGTTGCTCATGGGGCATCCATGGAAGAACTGTTTTATATTTTTTCTTCTCTCTAATTGTTTGTACATATGGCCCCTCAGAGTAAAGACCCATACTGGTCAGTCTCCCTTGTGGCCATGTGTGCCCTCTAAGTTCTGGCCAGTAGGTGACTCCTGGGATAAGTCAAGGCATGCTGTCACTGCCTCCTAGCTCCTGTTGAAGTCGGAGCAGCCATTCTAGATCATGTGGTAAAAAGCTTGGGGTTGCGAGTGGCAGAATAACAGAAAGGTCTCAAGACCCTGATCCTATAGCATCATCACACCAGGCTTGGAGTAAACATCTCCTAAACTAAAAAGTTTTTTCTCAGCAAGAGAAACAATAAGAGAGGTAAATAGGGAGCCTACATCCTGGGAACAAATTTTTACTCCTCACACTTCAGATAGAGCCCTAATATCCAGAGTATACAAAGAACTCAAAAAATTAGACAATAAGATAACAAATAACCCAATCAACAAATGGGCCAAGGACCTGAACAGACACTTCTCAGAGGAGGATATACAATCAATCAACAAGTACATGAAAAAATGCTCACCATCTCTAGCAGTCAGAGAAATGCAAATCAAAACCACCCTAAGATACCATCTCACTCCAGTAAGATTGGCAGCCACTATGAAGTCAAACAACAACAAGTGCTGGCGAGGATGTGGAGAAAAGGGTACACTTGTACGTTGCTGGTGGGACTGCAAATTGGTGCGGCCAATTTGGAAAGCAGTCTGGAGATTCCTGGGAAAGATGGGAATGGAACCACCATTTGACCCTGCTATTGCCCTTCTCGGACTATTCCCTGAAGACCTTAAAAGAGCATGCTACAGGGATACTGCCACATCGATGTTCATAGCAGCACAATTCACAATAGCTAGACTGTGGAACCAACCCAGATGCCCTTCAATAGATGAATGGATAAAAAAAAATGTGGTATCTATACACAATGGAGTACTATGCAGCAATAAAAAATGACAAAATCATAGAATTTGCAGGGAAATGGATGGCACTGGAGCAGATTATGCTTAGTGAAGCTAGCCAATCCCTAAAAAACAAATACCAAATGTCTTCTTTGATATAATGAGAGCAACTATGAACAGAGCAGGGAGGAAGAGCAGGAAGAAAAGATTAACATTAAACAGAGACATGAGATGGGAGGGAAAGGGAGAGAAAAGGGAAATTGCATGGAAATGAAGGGAGACCCTCATTGCTATACAAAATTACATATAAGAGGTTGTGAGGGGAATGGGAAAATAAACAAGGAGAGAAATGAATTACAGTAGATGGGGTAGAGAGAGAAGATGGGAGGGGAGGGGAGGGGGGATAGTAGGGGATAGGAAAGGTAGCAGAATACAACAATTACTAATAGGGCATTATGTAAAATTGTGGATGTATAACCAACGTGATTCTGCAATCTGCATTTGGGGTAAAATTGGGGGTTCATAACCCACTTCATTCTAATGTATGAAATATGATATGTCAAGAGCTTTGTAATGTTGTGAACAACCAATAAAAAAAAAAAACAGAAATAAATGTCTTCCTGGTGGGCCTAGTGGTGCACACCTGTAATGCTATTGACTTATGAGGCTGTGGTAGGAGGATCACAAGTTCAAGGTCAGCCTCAGCAACTAAGCAATACACTCAACAACTTAGTGTGACCCTGTCTCAGAGTAAAAAAATAAAAAAGGACTGGGATTTAGCTCAGTGGTAAAGTGCCACTGGGTTCAATCTCTTAATATCCTCTCTTCAACCCCCTCCCCCCACACACAAAAAAGAAAGAAATGTCTTCCTTATTTGAGCCATTGAACATGGGCTTTTCCTTTACTCATAGCTGTACCTAATTCTAATGAATATAGAGATGTCCCATGGGCAGTTAGGTCTTATGGGTCTAAAGCAAAGGAGAGTAGTTGGGGCAGGCTGTGCGAGGATTTGGGAGTAACCTGTTCAGGTGTTGCCATGGCAACACCTGAGTTCTCCAGGGAAGAAGAGATAAGGATCTAGAACAGAACTCTGAGGAGCACCAACATTTAATGGATGGGCAGAGAAAGAGAAGCTGGCAGAAGAGACTGAAAGGAGTAGCCAGAGAGGCAGGAAGGAAGTCAGGGAAGTGCTGTGCCACCAACACATAGGAAGGAGCTTCCCACACAGGCAGTGATCAATGATGGAGAAGGCAGCTATCTCACCATGGAACCTGAAAAATCCAATTTAGGGTTCTGCTCTTGTCCCCAATCCCACTGCATTAGACAGCCCTCTATCGCTATGACCAGGTACCTATAATCAACTTATAAGGAGGAAAAGTTTATTTTGGCTCATGGTTTCAGTCTGTGATCATTTGTCCCCGTTGCTTTGGGCCTGTGGCAGCACAGTCTGTTATGAGCAGGAGCACATGGTGGAGGAGGCCTGTGCACCTAAAGGCACCCAGGAAGCAAAAGAAAGAGGAAGCAATTGGGCTGGGGTTCCAATAGCCCCTTCAAGGGCACATCCCCAAGGATCTCAGTTCCTTCTACATGGTCCCACCTCCTAAAGTCTCTTCCACCTCCCAATAGAACCAAGAGTTAGAGAACAAACCTTCAACACCTGGGTCTTTGGGGGACATTCAAGATCCCAACCATAGCACTAACAAAAGGCCCATCATGTCATTTTCCTATTCAGAGTTCTTCAGTGGATTTTTAGTAGTGGGTCCCTCTAAAATCTAGCTCTAGTTTCTCTGTCATACCTTTTCACAGAATACTGTTTCTGCCAGACCTGGCTTCCTACCATTTCCTGCTTGGGCTCATGTGTGCTTCTCTCTACACTCTTTTTTTTTTTTTTTTTTGGTACCTGGGATTGAACCCAGGGCGCTTAACCACTGAGACATATCCCCAGATCTATTTTACATTTTATTTAGAGACTGGGTCTCACTGGGTTGCTGCTGAGGCTGGCTTTAAACTTGTGATCCTCCTGCCTCAGTCTCCTCAGCCACTGGGATTACAGGAGTGTGCCACCACACCTGGCTCCCTCTACCCTCTTTTATCCTTGTTTTCTCAAAATACTATTCACTCTTCAAGACTTAACTCTTCAGTTCTCTGACACCTCCAGGCAGATTGACTGTCCCCACTCCATGATCCTAGAGCGTTTTGCTCATTCTTAGTTACATCCCTTGATGCAGTCTGACCTGTGTTAAAGTTGGTGTGTCTTTCTAACTACACTATAAGCTTGCAGAGGTCCAAGGCTGTTCTGGCTTAGGGAAGCTACCTTCCCTTGCTACCTTCCACAGGACTTGTGACAGATGTTCAAGACATGTTTGTAGATTTGATGGAAAATCTGTCCCTTTGTAACCACCAAATAATAGTTTGGTCTCTGTTATGTCACATTACTCCAGGGGTACAAGTGATGGGAAGATATGGAAACGGAACCCTGGTGAAGAGGAAAATAGACAAGATGTTGAGCTGGAATCTAGCTGCCCAAAGATATAGTCCCAGTCAGAGAGTCTCCTGATCCAAGCAGACTGCATCATCTGAACACTCAAGGTCACCTTATTAATAGAAAAGCACAGAACAAAAATCAATGAAAATAAAAGTCAGTTCTTTGAAGAGATGAATTAACATGACAAATCTTTAGCTGGCCTGATCAAGAACAAAGAAAGAAGACTCAAGTTACTAATTTTGGATATGGTTTAGTGGGAGACCTCTTGTCTGGCATGTGCAAGACCACGGGTTTGATTCCCAGCACTGAAAAAAAAAATCTGAATATATTTATAACAAGTAAAGAGATTATGTTGATAATTTCTGCCTTCACTACCGAATTTTACTAAATGTTTAGGAATTGGAACTAATCCTTCACACACATACACACACACACACTCACACACAAGAATAGAAAGGAATACTTTCCAATTCATTTCATGAGTCCAGAATTATCCAGATTCATCACAAGAAAATTATACATCAATATTGCTCATGCATATAGATGCAAAAATTCTTAGCAAAATCCAAGAAAACAAACTTAGAAGCACACCAAAAATTATACATCAGATTAATAGAATAAAGGACAACATCCACATGATCATCTCAATAGATGCAGAACAAAACCCAACACCGTTTCATGACAAAACACTCAAACAGTAAGAATAGAGGTGAATTTCCTCAACTTAATAATAGCACCTGCAAATTCCCCACATTTAGCATTGTAATTAATGATGAAAAACTAAAAAAACTTTTCCCCTAATATCAGGAACAAGACAAGAATGATTGTTCTCACCAATGCAACTCAACACTATGACTAAGGTTCTAGCCAATATATTTATACAGGAAAAGAGAAATGAAAGATACCCAGGTTGGAAAGGAAGAAGTAAAACTGTCTTTATTCATTAATGATCTTGTATATAAAAAATCTAAGAAACACACACACAGTGTTAGGAACTAATGAATGCTTTTAGCAAGGTCACAGGTTACAAGTGATAATACAATATGCAGAACTCAACTTCTTCTTTTTGGTTGTTGACCTTTATTTATTTTTATGTGGGTGCTGAGAATCAAACCCAGTGTGTCACTCATGCTAGGCAAGCACTCTACCACTGAGCCACAACTCCAGCCCTCAAATCCATTTTTATGCAGCTTAAACATGAAATTCAATTTACAATAGCACCAAAAAGGATTAAATACTGAGGAATTTATTTACAAAAAATGTAAACCAAGGGTTGGGGATGTGGCTCAAGCGGTAGCGCGCTCGCCTGGCATGCGTGCGGCCCGGGTTCGATCCTCAGCACCACATACCAACAGAGATGTTGTGTCCGCCGAGAACTAAAAAATAAATATTAAAAATTCTCTCTCTCTCTCTCTCTCTCTCTCTCTCTCTCTCTCTCCTCTCTCACTCTCTTTAAAAAAATAAAAAAAATGTAAACCAAAAATTATAACACATTATTGAAAGAAATTAAATAACACCTAAATAAATGGAAAGATATCCATGCTCATGGATTGGAAAATTTAATATTGTTAAGGTGGTAATACTCCCCAAATTGATCTGCAGATTCAAAACAATCCCTATTCAAACCCCAGCTAGATATGTGTGTATGCATGGTAGGGGTACATGGGCATGTGATTGAACAAATTAGAGCCATCAAGGGGAAAGGTAGCCTGACAGACCTTCTGAGATTGAGAGAGGAAAGTCTACCACTGAGCAACATCTCCAGTCCTTTTTATTTTTTATTTTGAGACAGAGTCTTGATAAATTGCTGAGGCTGGTCTCAAACTTGCCATCCTCCTGCCTCAGCTTCGAGAGCCACTGGGATTGTAGGTGTGCATTATCATGCCCAGCTGGGCAAAGAATTCACTGATACATTTCTCTAAAGAAGATCTACAAAGGAAAAATAAGCTCACAATCATAGCTACCAAAGAAAAACAAGTGAAAACAACACGACATACCACTTTACAGCCACTAAAATGTCTATACTCGAAAAGTCAGAAAATAAATGCTGACAAGGTTAGGAAGAAACTGGAACCCTCACACACTACTTGTAGAAATGTAAAATGGTACCGATGCTTTGAATAATGGTGGCCACTTCTCAAAAGGTTTAGCTTAGAGTTATCATAAAACCCAGCAATTCTACACCTTAGGCATACATGCAAGAGAAATATGCTTCCACACAAAAAAATGTTCCCCGTCACATTATCTGTAATAGCTAAAAAGTAAACACAACACAAATGTCCATCAACTGAAAAAAAAATGTGGCATCCCTATACAATAGAATATGAATTGGACATAAGAAACGAAGTATTGATTCATATTATAACAAGTGTAGGTCTTGAAAACATGCCAATGGAATGAGTCAGTCACCAAAGACCACATATCACATGATTCCATTTATATGAAATGTCCAGAATAGGCAAATTCATAGAGACAGAAAGGAGATTAGTGGGGATTGGAAGGAAATGGGAGATTGACTACCAATGGTATGGGGTTTCTTGTTGGGGAGATGAAATGTCTTAACATCTTGGTGATGGTTGCAAAACTTTATGAATATACTAGAAGCCACAGGATTGTATGCATAAAAAGGTGAATTTTATGATGTGTTAATTATAACTCAATAAAGCTATTTTATATATTAAAAAAACCCAGAGCTACCTTATTGTATCAAATCATAAAGTGGGGGCTCCATTTTCCTAGTGAGATACCTAGTTTTTTTCTTGACTTAAATAAACCACAATATGCCCAACAAGGCAAAGCTTTATTTATTTTTTTCCTCTTCTTCTTTTTTCAAAATTATTCTCCAAAAAAACAGCTGGGTACTTTAAGTGCACAGCCTGTAATCCCAGAGACTTAGGAGGCTGAGGCAGGACAGCAAGTTCAAAGCCAACCTAAGCAACTTAGCAAGGACAGGTCTCAAAGCAAAAAATAAATAATTAAAAAGGGCCTGGGATGTAGCTCAGTGGTAAGGCAAGCCTGATTCAATCCCCAGCACAAATAATAAAATAAATAAAATAAAAAACTCAAAAAGGAAGTTGCACGGATCTCATTTTTTTTTTAAGACTCCTTCTCCCACCTTCCACCTTATTCTAAGAGAATGAGGGTAGGAAAGGAGAACATTTATACTGTAAATTTTTATGAAAGTGGGGTCTCCCGCATACAGGACATTGCCTCCTGTTTTGAGGTTTTTAAAGAGTAAATATCTGTGGCTTCTGCCTGCATTTCTCCTTCTCTTGCTGCTTCTCCTCCTCCTCTTCCTTTTTCTTTTTTTTTTTAGAAAATTTGAGACAGGTCTTGCTAAATTGCTTAGGGCCTCAATAAATTAGAGTATAGCCTAGAGCTTTCGATCTTCCTGCCTCAGCCTCCTGAGTTGCTGGGAATTACAGGCAGGCACCCCCATGCAGGCTTCCTCTCTTACTTCTAAGCACATGTGGATTTTCCTTCTGTAATCTTTCCTCTCTCAATCTCAGAAGGTCTGTCAGGCTACCTTTCCCCTTGATGGCTCTAATTTGTTCAATCACATGCCCTTCACTGGGATTTTGAATTGGGACTGATTCCTCAAGGGATCACAGCTTGGGAGAACTATTCTGGTCCTGTTTTTGTTTGTTTGTTTGTTTAATTTTTTATTTTTGTTTTCCTTTTTCTTCAGGTATTTCTTGAATTTAAGAACCCTAACTTGGTCACTTCATATATTCAAGGACTAACAAATTCCATATCATTGTCTTGATTCTCCCATGGCAGGGACAGAATTTGTCAGGGGTGTCTGGACAAGGAAGGAGGAGGACTCTGAAGTTATGAGTAGTCATGATCTGAACACCTGTTCAGTGTTTAATGTTTTAATTGAAGCTCTAAATGATTCATTGACTTTTAACTGGATCAAGGTACGTTGTCTCTTGGGCCAATACAAAGACTCTCAAGAAATTCATTTGGTATGGATTCTGATTGAGCCGAAGAGAAAGAAGGATTAGAAAAAGAGGGCATTTAAACTTGACTAGAGGCAGAAGCTCCCAGCCTGAGATCTTTCTCTGACCCCTAAGAAAAGTATCCTTTGTGGTAAGTGTCGAAGACTTTGGGGCTGACAGGGACATTCTAGACCATCCAGTCCCACATTTTCTAGACAAAGGAATTCACATTCTGGGAGGTGAAATGATAGCGTAAACTGGGGTTGGGTTTGCTCTGAATCCCTGTCCCAGGGCTTATTTCCCTTGTTGGCAGCCACATGGTTGAATTTACTGGCTCTTCCAGGTTTCAGAGTTTGGTGAGAAAGTCAGACAATATTTTGGATTTGGAAAATAGTTGCTGATGGAAACTTGCAAGGCCTCGCAAGAAGTCAGCAAAGAATTGGAGCAGTTTCTAGCAGCTCTAGTCCTCTTGCTTACTTCCTAGGTGTGGGGACTGGCAGCAGGGTTTGCATTGAAATGGGAGTGTTAGTGTAAGCACTTCCCACCCCTCTTCAATTTTCCAGAGCCCTTGAAAACAGGTTAACCACTAAAAGGTTGGCAAAATTACTTCTGTCTCTTTCCTCTGCATGACCCAGTCAGCTGGAACTGGATTGTATTTACCTAGAAGGATTTCAGTCAAATATCCAGAAGAGAGTGTGAGGAGGAGGTCAGTTCAGAAATCAGGGCTGGACTTTCCCCAGGGATGGTAATGATTTATCTGGCAATTTGTTCTGGGCAGGGAGAGCAATAGCATGCCTTGCTGTTTCTGACAGAGGCAGAAGAGTCTGGACACCATTCTCTGAGTGAAGGCAGAGAAGGAAATAGTTGTGTTTTTCAGCTACTAGTGGGCATGACCAGTTGAACTCATGCTTAGAGAACTTCCCAAGTTTCAGGAACTGTTCAAGGTCTGGCAGCCCACTCATAAATAAGATGTGATCCCTGCATGCAAAGAACTGTAGACAGACAGAAGACTGAAAATTTTAACACAAAGTGGGCAGTGATAAGCCCTGGAAGTTACAGAGTACAGAAGAGGAATGTGCAATCTCCTGGGGTTCAGGAAGTTTTCATAGATGACACCCAAACAAAGAAGTAGGCCAAGAAAGAAAGCCACAAGCCTCACAGGGGAAAGAACCACATGAACAAAGGTGTGGAATCTGGGTGCGGGGGAAACATAGGCGGGTGGCCGTGGTGTTACTAGAGCAGGAGGGGTGAGATGGGAAGTGTGGGGAGTTAAGGCAGTAAGGCAGGTGCATGCCGGGGCGGGGAGTAAGTTGTGGGAAAAGCATAGACTTTATTATAACCAGCAAAGAGGAAACTTCCCAAGGAGGTCCATATTTTCAATAGATTGCTGCAGTGTAGACTTGGGGTGGAGGAGACAAGCATGGAGTCAGGGAACAATGTGTAAGAGATGATGGGTGCCTGATACAAGGTGTTCTTAATGAGACTAAAAGGCAAGGATGGGAAAAACAGCCACGGAGTAGATGCTGGCGGAAACTTGGTGCGTAAGAGAGAAAAATCCAGGGAGGCTCTCAGGTTTCTGGCTTGTGCACGGGTGAATCATGGCACCGTAAACTCAGATAAGAAATACCGGAAAGGGGCTGGGGATGTGGCTCAAGCGGTAGCGCGCTCGCCTGGCATGCGTGCGGCCCGGGTTCGAACCTCAGCACCACATACCAACAAAGATGTTGTGTCCGCCGAGAACTAAAAAATAATAAATATTAAAAAATTCTCTCTCTCTCTCTCTCTCCTCTTTCACTCTCTCTTTAAAAAAAAAAAAAAAAAAAAAGAAATACCGGAAAGGGAGAGTGATGTTGATGATGGCTAGCAGTTATTAATCACTTATATGGACCAGGCACTGTACCAAGGGTTTTCATGCATTTTTTCTTAACTCTATGAAGTAGACATGAATAATGAGGATGAGGAAAATGAAACTTTGAGATGTTGAATTAGCTTGGCCAGATCCACACAACTGGTGAGTAGTGGGAAATGTTTAGAATCAAGGCAGCCTGGCTCTACCAACAATGCCGTTAAGCACCAGGCATGCGTGTAAGGGAAGAGCCTGGTGGGACCCGCAGTGGAGCGGTCTGGGCACAAGAGCATCCCTAGGGTCCAGATCATGACAAAACCCAGAAATGTGGGTGAACTTCTGAACAGTGACCAAAGTGCAGTGCACGGGGAACCCTGAAATTGAAGTAGACAGACTGTAAGGGGCACAAATGAGACCAAAACAGGCCTCTCTGAATTTTAAAACCAATCTGCTATCTGGGCAACAGAAAACTGGGCAATCACAAAGAGCCACATCAAATAGAAATGTCCAAGGTAAGCTGACATCACTTATATAGTTACTATGTTGCATAGTATTAATCCTAGTCAGGGAGCATTTTACTTAAATAGTAATAATACTATGGCACAGTTTCCCAAATTATATCTTGTGGATAGTAGTACCTGGAGATGTTAATGTTTGGGTAAAACATGGTTTTGGAATCAGATAAGTTTAATAAGTGCAGGAATGATTTAGATAAAGAGCCAAATCCCTGGTTTTCACTTTTCTATTTGTCAGAGGTGGTACAGTGTCATGACTAAGATTGTAAGCACTGGAAACAAGACATCTTGGGTGTGAATCCTCCACTGGGTCCTAACTGATGTTAGTTTCACTTCAAATGATAGTTTCACTCTATTGCACTGATTTTGAAACACTTAGAATACAGCCTGGCAAAGAGTGAGCTTCCTTAAAGGTTAATTAATATTATCTATAAACCACACTATTATTAACAAATCTCCCTGATATTCTATATAGAGTTTACTTCCCTATATACATACACTGAGAGTCACGTTTCTGAAAAGTCAAGTCTTGGCTCTGACTCCTGTTAGCTGAATTTCTTTGTTCCCTGACTTCTATCCCACTACAAGCCTTACTGGGCATAACTGAGCTCTTTCCCTGCTCTACTCCAGAGAAGGAGAATAGGGAAGAGAAGGATTTATGCCCTGGCAGCCTGGCATCTGAAGGACAATTGCTGGCTCATAATCACCTTTGTCAAAAAAGTCTTTGAAAAAAGTCATCTTCTGGATGGACAACGGCCTGTACCAGAGCATACAGTTTAGCAAGTGGAATGTAGGCTGTATCTTAGTCCTCACTTGCTTCCTTGGTTGAATGCCCTTGTGTAGTGAACAGACTGCATAACCATACACAGCAGTTTTGACCTTCAAGACTTGGAAAGGGCTGGAAGCTAAGGACTACTGGGGAAAGAGGGTACTAGCCCTTTCTCCAAGCAGCCCATAAGATTTGTTCTGCAAAAGCCTACTTAGTATATAAATCATCCTTCCTCCTCTCCTCCCTTCCTTGGTATGCCCCGCCCCCCATTCATTAACACAGAAGCTGACATCAGAATACCCTTCCTGTGAGGGGAGACCACTCACTGGCTTTGCCTGGAATCCCTGATTGAAAGTAGAAGACAGAGCTATAGAAAGCAGAGGCAGGAAGGGATGATCTTCCAGGTTTCCCTTGACCCATAATGAACCCATAATTTACAATGTTCCCAATCAAAGCAGGCCAGGGCCAGAGCAAGTCTGACTTCCTGACAGTGGCTTGGAGCAGGAAGAGAAAAAGATGGGCATGAGAGCTATCCTTGGGAGCTTCCTAATCTCCACTGTCTTCTGGCCAAAATGCCTGGCTCCCAATAAAGACTATCATCCCTTTGGGTTTCCGGTATGAAATGGTCTGGAAAGGAAAAAGCAGACATTTCCTGGGAGTCTTTTCTGGGGGTGAGTGGGGTACAGTGGAGGGCAGAAACACTACCAATATGCATGAACAGCACAAACACGTACACATCTAGGCAGAGGGGCTTCTGCCTAGAATCACCACTTTTTGGTCTACTAGCCAAACTTAGCCTAACTAGCACGGATATGGCAAGGGCTCTACCCTTTCGGAACCTTCTCTAGAAAGTGAAGAATATGGATAGGCTGATAAATTTTAAGACTCCTCAACTGACAGGCTTTGGTCTACACCTCTAGGAGTCTCTGTTCAATTCCCCTCTAGTCCTGTCTAAATGGACCCGTGGGGACAGGCCGACAGGAGCACATGGTTTCCTCTTACCTCTATCCCCAAAGAAACCCAAGGCCACAAACCTGCAAGGACAGCATAGGCCTGTGTACCCAAGACAAAGCGGCCCATTCACAATTTTGCTTAGGGTCTGCCTCCATTGCCTTCAAAGATAAATACGGGCTGAGGCCCCAGCTGGGGAGTTAGGTCTGAAGGCCTTCAGGCTCAAGAACAAAGACTGAGCTGGAGAAGGGAAAGACCTTTTCAGAATGTGAGGAGAGGGAAGCCCCCGCCTGCTTATGCCTTTATTTTTCATAAGGCTGGCTGTTCCTCTCTTACCCACAGGTTTGGAGGGTTTAGGGGGCGGGGGTGTCCTCTCTTTTTGAGGCTGGTGCCTTCATCTCCTCCCCGTCTCTCCTAAGGTTGAGATCTGTGCTCCTTCCCATCTGCTCTCTGGGTCTGAAATCTCCATCCCCCTCTTCCTTTTTTTCTCCTTGGGATTGGGGTCTCTACGCCCCTCCCTTTTCTCCTTTCTTGGGCCTGGCCCCTTCAGCCCTTTTCGGGCCTGGCCTCTCCAGCCCCAGCAGAGGGGTCTGCATTCTTTTTTTCCCCTCTTCCTAAGGCCACAGTTCCCTGCCCCCACTCTCCCCAACTCCCCCTCCCTCCACCCCGAGGCATTGTGGGAGGAAACAAGATGTGGGGCGAGAGCGGCGCGGGGAGAAGCCCGCAGTGCGGGGCCGGGCGGGCGCAGCCAATAGGGATCGCGGACAGCAGCGCGCGCGGCGGGGGGGCGGGGGCGGGGCGCTATTTCAGCGGGGGCCGAGCGTCGGCCTCGCTCAGCGGCAGAGCGAAGCGGAGCGGCGAGGCCCCAGCACGTAGCAGGCGGGCGGGCCGGCGGCGCGAGGCGGAGCGCGGGCGGCCGGTGAAGCTCTAAAGGCGGACGGCGGCGCGAGAGCTCGGCCCCGGGCTGCGGGAGCCGGACATCGCGGCGGCGGCGGCTGCTGCAGGAGGAGCCCAGGGGACATCGCCCGTGCCCGCGCTCTGCCTCAGCCCATCGCTGCTCCCCCGGGGCCCGTGAGGACTCGTCTCGGTGAAGGTGAGGGGTGGGTGGGACCCTGGGCGCCGCGCCCGCGACCGTCGCGTGCGTGTTTTAGCTCGCCAGCCTTGGCCGCCAAGGCCCTGCGGCCTCCTCGCCCCAGGCCTCCTCGCCCTAGCCTGACCCCAAGGCCTGGAGCGCCGTGGCCCCGCCGCCTTCGGTGTACGGCTCAGCAACTCCGCTCACCCCCGGCGCCCTTCCCGGTCTGCGCAGCGCCGGCTTCGCCACTCTGTGCCCTGGCGACCCTCGTGGCACCACTGGAGGCCCCAGGCTGCGGCGTTGCCTCTCCCACACCCCCCGGGAGTGTCCCTGCGCTGCGTTGAGGCCTCTAGTGTCTGGGGCCAGGGAGAGGGCTTCGGCGTGACGCGGCTCCTCCTGCCGCCGCCACCCTCTGGGGCGTCCTTCCTGCAGCGAGGACGCCCAGTCACTCCGGCGCTGCTCCAGGCCGGGCGGGGGAGGGCGACTGACCGGCCGAGGCCTACAGACCTGGCTCGGCCGCGAGGGCCGGAGGTGGGTAGAACCAGTGCCTTCTCATTCCCAGGTGCTGCCCCTCGGGGCCCCGCTCTCTGGGAAACCGGATGGTGGAAGGTACAGCCCCCTTGGAAGATTTGAAGGAAGGAAATAGCGTTTTATGTGTGTTGGCGAGTGGGGAAGGGAAAAGCAATCCATGACGTTCGGACTTAGCCTTTTTTTTTGTTGTTGTTGTTTGTTTTTTGTTGTAAAACCGGGGATAGGATGGGAGCTGTCCAGGAGCGCCCCTTTCCTTTGCAAAGGAGCCCTCGATTCATGACTGAGGCTGCTGGTTTTGGGGCCTCTGGCCATCCCTTTCTCTGGAGGCCCAGGTCTCTCTCATTTTTCCTTCAGGAGAGAGTAGGCTGGGCATCTCCCTATCCTTTTCTCACTGGCACCTTGGACAGGGTTAGTTGGGGCTGGGCCTTACCTCTCAGTTGCCTGAGGGGCCAGGGGTGAAGAATCGAGGCATTGTAGTCACAAGATTAACATTATGTAACCGCAGGCTCTCTCCTGGGGAGTAAAGTGGCTTTTAATTACTGACAGAGTTGTTCCTTTGGACTTTGGGATGAGGCAGTGGAGCTGGTGAGCTTGCTGGCAAAATGGTGCCAGTTTCATACTTGATCTTCTACGTCTCTTAGCAGGCCCCACCCCCACCTCTGGATTTGTAAACAGTGCCCCCTTCTGAGTGGTAACCTGGAATAGGCCACCAGGTGACACTATATTTCTTGTAAGAAAAGCCTTCTAATATCAGAACCTTCTCCCAGTGCTGCTCTCATACTTTTGCTCAAAACCCATTGAGGTTACCCTATTTATCTCATTTTAGTCATTGGCTTTTGAATTGAAAATGTTTGTTTGCCCAAGGTCACTTGGCTAGTCAGGTCTTGAACAGGGTTTTCCTGACCTTTTCTTCAGTCTATGGTACTCACAGACTTCTTAAGGCTCTGACTTTCTCTCTCAAGTGTGGGGGTAGAAGGGGTGATCTACTAACTCTTTGCTCTGCCAGTGTCTGCTGAGGTGGAACCAGCCCTGCTTAGTTTGACTGGCCTAATCTGAGACTGCCACCCAAGTGCCAGACAAGTGTGCCTTGGATGAGGTCAGGGGCTTAAGGGCTTCTTGGCTGGCAGCTGGCATACATGCATTCTGTGCATTCTGTAGGCTGAATAATGGTTGACAGTTCTGTTTTCCCTTTCAGCCCATCCAGCCTACGGACTAGTGTGGACTCAGATCATAGTGGCCTATAATGATAACACAGGGATCTCTTCTTCAGCAGGCAAGCAGGCTGCTTTTGTAGCCTTGTATCATACAGGCCCAGACTGACAGCATTTTTATTCATTTGATTGGGCCAGAGACACTTTTAAGGGTGGGATGAGGGAAATTGTTTCTGTTCTGTGTGATGGGACTGTGGTCAAGGAGGGCAGAATTTTGCAGCTCATCCCTCCCTGTTCCTGCAAAGAACCTGGCATGCTATAGACTGCCATGCAACTCCTGGCCAGCCCTCTTGGGATTTCTCTCGTTCTGTGAAGGGTCTATGCAATGTCTGCCCTGAACTCTGGTTGCTACATGATGAATGTTATGGCCCAGTTAGCAGGGATATGAAACATGTCTGTTAAAATAACAACAGGTCTTCACCTTTCTTAGGTATTTGTTTTTTCCAATCCTCTATCTCCAGGTTTTTCCCAATCCTGTTTTATTTATTTTTTATTTTTTAATTTTTTTATGATCTTAAATGTTTTTTATTTATATATGACAGTGAATGCATTACGATTCTTATTACACATATATAACACAACTTTTCATATCTCTGGCTGTATACACAGTATATTCACACCAATTCATGTCTTCATACCTGTACTTTGGATAATAATGTTCATCACATTCTACCATCATTAATAACCCTATGCCCCCTCCTTCCCCTCCAGTCTCTCTGCCCTATCTAGAGTTTGTCTATTCCTCCCATGCTCGCCCCCTCCCTATCCCACTATGAATAAGCCTCCTTATAACAATGAAAACATTCATCATTTGTTTTTTGGGGGCCAATCCTATGTTTTAAATAGGGGAAAAGTCTCAGTATTCTCTAAGAGAAGATATTCTCTCCCTAACACAATACCTTTTACTTCACTTAGTAGGTAATATTTTTTGCATAAGTGAATAAATTTTACATAAGCAAGCAAAAATCTAAGGAAATGATGGATCATTTTAGAACTGGGTCTAAAATTCAAGGCTTTCAAAAATTGGTTTTTAAAAGAAAAATAACAAACCAGAAGAAAAAAATTGAGCTTTAAAAATTGAACATTACAGGGGAGAAGCAGAGAGAAGGATGGAATGAGTTGACTAGCCTAATCTGAGACTGCCACCCAGCTTCTCTACCTCTTGGTAGGGGGCATGTCAGCCCTAAGTATTTAAAAGATTATTGTTGTCTCTACTGCACTGGGCATTGGTGACCTATAATGTACTCCTTTTCATTTGTATAGAACAGGGGTTGGTATGTAATATATATATTTTGGTGAAGGGTCAGATAATAAATTTTGGGTCTTGCAGACCATACAGTCACTCAGAACTATTCAATTCTGCCATTGTAAGCATGTTCCTGTATCACTTATTATACAAAAACAGGTGGTGACTGAATGGATAGCTCCCTGTATAGACTCCTGTTATCAGATGCTCTTAATAAAACCTTAGTTAATTCTTATAACAGTTCCCACTATAGAGAGCTAACTTAATTGTTGAAATAGAAGTAATGATACAGAAAAGCTTGTCTAAGAATACAAGGGTTTAAAGTCAGGACTGTTGGTTTCTAGTCCATCTTTTTCCTTACTGTCCCCCCCCCCCCCCAGTGCTGGGGATTAACTCAGGGCCTTACATGCTAGGCAGAGGCTATACCCCACTGAGCCATATCCCCAGCCCTAGCCCCTCTTCTTTCTGCTATGATACTAATGATGTAATAATGGTCATTAGATCAAGATCTTATCCAGTGTTATGCCATCTGGCTTATCCTCAGGATAATCTGCAGTTCCCATTTTACAAAAAATGGCAATACAAAGATAAAGTAGCTTGCCAAGACACAGCTAAGTGATGTCAGTTTGGTTGTCAGTACTGTATAGAATACTAGAAATAGATGGCTGTTAGAATTAGAAAAACCTCATTTTATATAAGATAAAAATCATGGGTTGGGACTATGTTTCTGCTGTGTTTTCTGTATTCCCACTTTTGTACTTCTTTCTCACTGAAGCCCTCTACCCAGAAGCTCATGGTCATTGTTCACAGCATGGAGTTAACACCCTTACCTTTGCTGCTTCTTCTGCAGTGTCACGATGTCTGACCGGAAGGCAGTGATCAAGAACGCAGACATGTCTGAGGACATGCAACAAGATGCCGTTGACTGTGCCACACAGGCCATGGAGAAGTACAACATAGAGAAGGACATTGCTGCCTATATCAAGAAGGTATACCAGGAGAGCCAAGGGTTTGAAATGGCAACTGAGCTGGGCTCTACAGAGGGCTAGAGTTGAGGACATAGGAAAATAAGGATATTCAAAGCAAACAAAACCTAGGAACTTGTGAAGCAGACAAATTAGGGAGGGAATTGAATTGACAAAGCATTCACCTTAGGAAGGTTTTTTGTTTTATAAGTTCTTAGGGCCTCATTGTTTCCCAGGCTGCCCTTGAACTTGGGATCTTTTTGCCTTGGCCTCTTTAGTCTCTGGGATTATAGGCATGCACCACTGTGCCTGACTCTTGTTTTAATTAATTAATTAATTAATTTTAAATATTTTTTTTTTAGTTGTAATTGGACACAATACCTTTATTTTGTGTGGTGCTGAGGATCAAACCCAGTGTCTGGCTCATGCTAGGCGAGCACTCTACCGCTGAGCCACAATCCCAGCCCTTGTTTTATTTTTGAGATCAGGTTTTGCTACATATCTGAGCTGGCCTTGAACTTGAGGTCCTTCTGCCTCAGCTTCCCAAGTAGCTGGGATTATAGGCAGCAGCCACCACCATACCCAGCTCACACTAGGGAGTTCTTAACAGAAGCTCTACTAGGCATGTAGAGATAATTAGGTGACTAAGACATTGGGGAAGAATAAAACTATATAGAGAAGCTTCAGAATTAAGCATTACTGCCTTAATTTAGAACTATTCAAAATTAAGATTAAGAATATTTGAATGAATGATCATGAATAAATGTTCAGAGCTCTTCATCACTTAGAGTGGGTATTATAAAGCCAGACATGGTGGCACAAACCTGTAATCCCAGTGACTGAGGCAGGAGGATTAGAACTTTGAGGCCTAGCCTCAGTATCTTAATGAGATCCTAAGCAATCTAGCAGAGACCCTTCGCAAAATGAAAAACAAAGGGCTGCAGATGTGGCTCAGTGGCTAAACACCCTGGGTTCAGTCCCTGGCACACACACAACAAAAAAGTGGGTATTATAATCTCACAATGTAGGGAGTTTTCTTTCTCTCTTATTTTTATGTGTGCTGAGGATTGAACCCAGGTCCTCACATGTGCAAGGCAAGTGCTCTACCACTGAGCTACATCCCCAGCCCCACCCTCTAATAAGAATGGGCTTGATATGTAGTCATCCCTTAGTTTTGGTAGGAAATTTTATCCAGGACCCCTGTCAGATATCAAAATCCACACTTCATATAAAATGGTATAGTATTTGTGTATAATGTACACATATCTTAAATCATCTCTAGGTTACTTTAATAGCTAATATACAAGTAAATGCTATGTAAGTAGTTGTTCTTACTATATTGTTTAGTAGGAGATAATGACAAGAACAAAAACGTATACATGTTCAGGACAGATGTAATTTTTTTTTCTCTGAGTATTTTCCATCTGCGGTTTGTTGAATCCATGGATGCAGAATCCACAAATATGGAGGGATGACTGTATAATTTCTTAAATGGATGATTAGTATTGGAGTGATAGGTTTGGTCCCTGAAAACTTCTTAAATGAATGGGTGAAGGATATGGTTAACTCTGTGAGGAGGCACCAGCATTAAAAATAAGAAATGGCTAACTGGGTTCCCTGATTCCCAGCCAGAACATGTGTCCAGTGAAGGCATAGTCCTAATCTTTGATAATCTTAGCTCTGGCATCCCAAGAAAGTGGTAGCAGTCTGGTTCCTAACAGTAGGATATGGTCGGTCGGTAGGGTTTCCTTGAATTTTACAGAATCTATGGATTTCCTACTGATTTGGGTGGGATGAAAAGAGGAAACTCTGGATTGTGTGTATGGATCCTGAGCGGGTGCAGAACAAGATGGGGTTGCTGGTTCCTCGCTAACTAATGGCCTTTCCAGGGAGAGAAAACAGAATCCTAGAACTTTGTATCCAAAGTAATCCTTAGATTATCTGATCCAGCTTTCTTGTTTTGCTGATGATAAAAATGAGACCCAGAGAAGTAACTGACTTTCCCATATTACAGAGTTCAGGATTGAAGCTGGGTTTGATTTTCTCTTTTCCTTAGTACTTCTTGGAAAGTACCAAATCTATTCCCCAATGCTGATCATCCATTTAAAAAAATTATAGTCAGTCTTCTGTATCTTTGGGTTCTCTCTGTATTTAGTACTTCCTGTATGGTATGGAGGCTATGAAGAAGCCAAACGGGTTATATGTTGAGCACCCTGTGTGATGAAGAGCCCCAAGGTTAGCAGCGTTGATCCTTTCATGATAGAAGGCTACTGCCCTTTCACAGCCATGTCAGGGTACATCTAGGCAGACAGCCGCAGGGTAGAGAGAGGGCTGCTTCTGATTAGCTTAGGGATTTCCTGGGTGGTTTTGTGCTCCTTGATAGAAATGAGGAAATCACCTTGATCTAATGGCTGAGGTCTTTTTTTTGGTGTACAAGCCTGCACGGTTGCTTGGCATACAGGATTGCCTTTAATGTTGATTTTATAAAACTGCTTCCTAGTACTCCTGACCTTCAGTCCGCATTTGCTCTAATATCTTGGTTTATGGCATTTGGAAAGCTGGTTTAGTAACGTGTGAGGCAGTGGGCAGCCAGTCTTCATTTTCCATGCTGTATTTCACTGGAGTGGTCCTTCATTCCACTAGCCTCTGATCATTTTATTGAAGAATCATAGGGTGGGCTTGGAGTGGTGTGAAGGGTGTAGGATAACTAGGAGGAGAGATGATCAGAGTGTAAAGTGCTAGAAGGCTCTATAGGGAGGAATAGTGGAGCCTTTGTGATGTTCCATTATTGATGAGAGGAGGAGTGTCCTGGCCAACCTTAGAACCTGAGCTCCTGAGGTTCAGGAGCTGAGGCTGGGGGTGGGGAGGTGGTAACAACTAAATGTATGGGTACTAGAGTTGCAGGGAGAGACTTCCATTCTGATTTCTCATCGTCCAACTACCTTAATCACCTTTCTTCTCTTCCCCTTTTATTCTTTTTTTTTTTTTTTTTTTTTTTAGGAATTTGACAAGAAATATAATCCTACCTGGCACTGTATCGTGGGCCGAAATTTTGGCAGCTACGTCACACATGAGACAAAGCACTTCATCTATTTTTACTTGGGTCAAGTTGCAATCCTCCTCTTCAAGTCAGGCTAGGTGGCCGTGGTGAAGGTGTCAGTGGCGGCGGCAGCGATGGCAAGCAGGCAGCATTGCTGGGACTGTTTTGCACTGGGGCCAGCATCAGGATGTCCTCTCCAATGGCTGTGCTACTGCATGGACTGTATACTCGATTTCATGTGTATGTCGCAGTAAACAAAACCAAACTTCCTTCTGTTTAGTTGCCTGGGGAAGAAGGCTGCTTTATGTTTATTTTTCAAGACTTTAATTTTTTTTTTTTTTTTTTTTTTTGGTTGTATTGCACTAGGAAATCTCTCCCATCCCTCCTTATTCTCTTTCTCTCCCTATATAAAAATACAAATCCCAAAAGATGAGGAGGGCTGAGGAAAGAAATAGGTCTCTGGAGGTGGAACTAAAACTGTGCAGCTGCCTCTTCCTGGTGGTGGGTACTTCTTTGAGAGGACCAGGGAGGCTGCAGGAAGACAGTGTTAGAATTGGCAAGGAGAAAGGAAAGGGATAGGAAGGAGGGTGGGGGGATTGATCTAGTACCAGGGAGACTATTCCACTGAACTGTGATTTTTTTTTTTTTTTCTGGCTTGGGGCAGAGGGTGGGGTGGGGATGGGTTCTTTTAGGGGCCCTGTGATGTGTCTGTGGTGTGTGGGAGTGGGGAGCAGACTTGTCTTGCTGTCTTTGTCAGGATTTCTAAGTAAGGGCTGTGTCTTTGTGGATTACCTTATTTTATTCTTCTTGCCAGAGATCATACTAGGAGGATGTTGTGGGTAGGATTAGCTTGAATTTCTTTTTTTCTTTATGTTCTTTCCTGTCTGCTCCCTGCGTAGCCCTCAGTTTACTCATTCCTCTGGAGTTCTCTTAGAGCAGCCTGTTAGTTGGCTGGTAAGGGAATTTCTGGTGACTGTAGTTCTTTAGTTAGGTCTTAGCAATCAAACCAAATCAATGTCTCCCTTGATTCTCGTTTGTGTATGTGTGTATGCTTGTATGTATGTATGTGTGTGTGTGTGTGTGTGTATGTATGGGATTGGGGTAGAGGGGAGGGAGGAGGGACAGGACAGATGGAATCTCTAGGGTGTATAAGTAGGAGGCACAGTTCTAAGTGGGCCTTTATGTTAAAAACCTCTGGAGTGTCTGTTGTGGGGTTGAAGACAGGTGTCATCTAGCCCAGAGACTGCTTGCCTTATGGCTGTCTGCTCCTTGAGAAAGAAGGCTTTGGGAGGATCACCTAGGGCAAGATAGCCATACTGCCATCTGCCCTGGAGCTGGGTCTCAGTGGAGGGGGAAAGTGACTTTGTGGATGGTTGCAGCTTCTTGTGGGAGGTGGGAATGAAAGTAATAAAAGGCTGAGAGGGCTTCATTGGAACTTAAAGACTTGCAGTCATGAAGCCCCATATATCAGGAGGTAAACTAAGGCCTGTGAGTAGGAGGAGATTCCAGGAAGGATGTAGGGAAATCTTGTATTGATGACATAGGAGTGGGGTAGGGGTGGGGTGGTCATTGCTGATCAAGCTGCTGATTCTCATGAATCATTCAAAACTCTCATGTGTAGGGTTGACACTGTGGGGGGTTGGGGAAATCCAACTCATTCTTTTTTGTTTGCAGTCAATTCTTGGGGCTAGTGGGGGGCAGACTTCCCTAAGCCCTAGTGTGCCGAGCTTTCTTTTTAATGTTGGCAAGGGAGGGTGGGAACTGGGGTGGTGCCTGAGTTCCCTATATCTCTTCAGTTTTGATATAAAATTGTTTGCTTTTAATTTTTTTTTTTTAAATGAATGTCCAAATCTGTTTTCCCCTGCCCTCCCAGACTTTGTGTGGCCAGTTGGAACTGTCTGGTTTGTGTTCATCTCTCCCTCATTTCTGGAGCAGGGGCTAAAACCCTGCCACATCTCCTATGCTCTGCATCCACGCCTCTTTTGGACATTAAAGGTCGATTGATGCACCTCTGAGCTGTTTGGGTTTCTTTTTCTTTCTTTCTTTCTTTTTTTAATGCTGGGGATCCAGCCCGGGGCCTTGCATCTGCTAGGCAAGCACTCTACCACTGAGCTGCATCTCCAGCCCCTTTGTTTGGGTTTCTTTAGGGGCGGTGGGGTAGGGGTGGGGGGTGTTGACCTGTAGGCAGTGGTACCACATGGGGTAGGGCAGGGTAGAGTACCTAGAGTGTACTGGAATGAAACTGAAGAGAACACAAGCAACAAATTCTGATTGGCTTGAAGCAGGACTTATTTGTTGAGTGGGGAGAACTAGCCAGCAGCACTCACCCATAGAGGTTCCTAGTGCCTAGCTGTGGGTTGGCCAGGGAAGCCACATTGTTCATCCTTGATACAATAGTTGCTGCCTTCCCGTCAGCTGTCCTGCAGCCTGCCTCAGCATGGCTGCTTAGGAATCTTTGGTTTAAGCCCAGTCCTTTAACTCCTAGGTTCCCTGAGCCTGGACACTGCCAACTTATGCTGTTCACTTAAAATGGGAAAGCTGGGGATCCTCAAAAAGAGTCTTGGTGGGACCAGAGTGATTCTCTGAGTTATCCCAGGTGCTCCACCTGGGGTTTCCTGCCTCAATACCTACTCACCTCAATACCTGGAGAAGTGAGTAGTGCCAAGACTTCTGAGTGTACCCACCCTTGATCCTAAGGTATCACTGTAGGCTTACTGGTCACAATCTTTTGGAGTTGTTTGTGAAACCTGATGTATTTTGTACTGTTATTTATTCACTCAAAAGCATTTTCTGAGCTCTTGAACACTTGGCTCTACAATGCTGTTCACTCATGAAAATGAGGAAAGTTCCATGCTTCTTTGGAATGTGCATTCTAGTGAGTAGAACAGACGTACACATTGATAAAACTTTCTGTTAGTGATGTTATCATGGAAATACACTGGGCAATGAACTTTTGAATATTGGAGGTAAGTAGATTGCCTTCAGATAGAAGTTGCTTGACTGGATCCTGGGGAGAATGCTTTATCTCTGAGGCAGTGAGGTCCTAAGGGATTAAGACAAGGGATTATAGAACCCCAACTTTTGTTATTACCTTTGCTAGTATGAGTAATTTGATAGCCAGGACCTTCTGGAGGTTTCATCTGTGATGATTGGTGTCTCTAGGACCAAAACTCATCAATTTCCTGCTGTAATCAAACAGGCAAATCCATGCCATCTGTGGACAGCGTACATTTCTGCACCTGTAGATTCATGGTGCTTGTCTGGAAGGCTAATCCTGCAGGGCTTCCTGGAGGAGACGCCTCCAAACCCATGGGGCCCTGCAGGGGAAATATGCTGTGGAATTCCTGAAGAACACTGCCTGTCAGAATTGTGGTCGTGCAGAGAGAAAGTGAGAGCATCAATATTTCTACTTACTTCATTTTCCAGTTTTTTTGGGGCTTCCATTTGGCTGAACTCTACCAAAAGGCAGATGACAGGGTTGATGCAGGGAAAGTCTGTAAGGATCAGTCTCCCTGTCAGGGAAGAGGATGGAGAATGAAATTTTAAAAAGTAGGGCAAATGGAGACTAATTAGGAGTGGGGAGGGGTTATATGTGTTGTCAGTCTCTGTCCCCTAAACCCTGGTGGCCTCTACCCTAGACCTGAGGTGTGAGGTACCTTAATCCCTCACTTTCTTGAGGTCTTAAGCATGTTTTTATCTGAGGGGCCTTTTGACATCCTGTATGAAACAGTACCTTCCACCATCACCATTAATCTTGCCTGTTTTATTTTGCAGTGCTGTGACTTGAACCCAAGACCTTACACGTGCTAGACAAACACTGTGCCACTAAGCTCCATTCCCAGTTCTTTAAAAATTTTTATTTCTAGATAGGGTCTCTCTAAATTGATCTCAAATTTGTGATCCTCCTACCTCAGCCTCCCAAGTAGCTGAGATTACAGTTGTGCACCACTGTGCCTGGTTAACGTTATCCACTTCAGTTCCTCATAGCACCTGCTGACCATGCTTTTGATGTATCTGTTATTTATTTACTTTGTCTTCTATAACTAGAATATAAGCTCCATGAGATCATTTTTTCTTATCTGCTTTTTCTTAAACCACATACCAGCACTTCTAGGAAGTACTTGTATTGATTGATCAAATGAAAAGAGAAAAGTATAGGTGCAAGCCAGGGCATCATCTCCTTTGCCCTGCGGGTCTCAGCCTTTTCTAGAGACTTCTGCCCTTTGGCTTGGTCCCTCTTGTTGCCAAAGCCCTGGGTGTTTTGTGCTGCTTGGAAAGCAGTGAGAGGGTCACTCCCCAAGTGTGGTCAAGCATCAGCCCCTCTTGTTTGCCAGCTATGGAAGAATGAAATAGTGTGTTCATAAAATGCATTTCAGTTTATGTCACTGAACCCTCAAGAACATCTCGGGTGAACCTGGTCCTGCAGTCATTAGCCACATTTCAGGATAAGCAAATGGGGAAAGAGCTGGGAGTGACTTGCCAAAGTGCACATACCTGGTCCTGTTTCCAGAGCTCAGGACTGTTGTGACCCAGGAGGGTTAGCTGGTGTTGGATGCCAGGGTTCTTATACTCCTTAAGATTTAGGCTTAGCTCTTTGAGTCAAATTCTGAATCCTGGTTCCACTGATGTTCCCTCTTTTGGGGCCCTGCTTTAGCAAGGCTGGAGGGGAAAATCTGTCATCACTTCTCCCCTCTACCAAGGATCAAGGACCTGCTCCTCAGGCCTCATGAGAGGGATGAATCTTCTGGTTTTAGCAGACTTCCTGAATCCTGATCTACGTGAATGCTTATATCCACTCAGCTACTGTGCCAATATAAAGAGGTTCATAAGAAAAAATAAAAAAACAGGAGAACCCCAGGTTCCTGCTTGCCTCTCTTCCCTTACGTTTTTTCAAAGGTGTGCAGCATTTATGGTGAGGCAGCTAGACATTACTGTCTTGGGCTTTCTAGAGAGAGGCCAAACAAAAAATTAGTTTTGTGGGCAGAATATAGGACGTTGGACCTGAATACTTGGGGTTGAGTTCCAGCTCCAACACTTCCTGTTGTATGAACATGAACAAGTAGTTTGGCTTCTCTGAGCTTCCAATTCCATCATCTGTAAAATGGAGATAACACATCTTTCCTAAAAGGGTGGTTATGAGAAATAAATGATGTCATGTATATGAAGGGCTTTGAAATTGGAAAGGGATGAGGATGAGTAAAATGAAGATATTGAGCCAGGATTGGTAGCATATGCCTGTAATCCCAGTGATTTATTTTATATTATTTTTTTAAAGTTGAACTCTTTTTTTTTTAATTATTTTTTTTAATTTTTTTTTAAAGAGAGAGTGAGAGAGAGAGAATTTTTAATATTTATTTTTTAGTTCTCGGCGGACACAACATCTTTGTTGGTATGTGGTACTGAGGATCGAACCCGGGCCGCACGCATGCCAGGCGAGCGCGCTACCGCTTGAGCCACATCCCCAGCCCAATCCCAGTGATTTAGAGGCTGAAGCAGGAGGATTGGAAGTTTGAGGCCAACCTCAGCTATTTAGCAAGACTGTCTCAAAATAATAAAAAAGGGCTAGGGATTGTTTTAGTCTTTTATTTTTATTTTTTTTCCTGCTGTGACCAAAAATCTGGCAAGAACAATTTTAAGAAGGAAAAGTTTATTTGGTGGCTCACGGTTTCAGAGGTCTCAGTCCCTAGACAGCTGTTTTCATTCCTCAAGGCCTGGGGTGAGGTGGATCCCATGGTGGAAGAGTATAGCAGAGGAAAGCAGCTGGGAACATGGCTCCAGGAAGCAGAGAGGAGAGCGCGCTCCACTCTTTGGTGACAAAATATATGCCAAAGGCACATCCCCAAAGACCCACCTCCTCCAGCCCCACCTTACCTTTCAACAGTTGTCAACCAGTTAATCCCTATCACTCGATTAATGTACTGATTAGGTTAAGGCTTTCATAATCGTATCATTTTACCTCAAAACCCTCTTGCATTGTCTTGTACATGAGTGTTTGGGGGACACCTCATATCTAAACCACAATAGGGATGCAGCTTAGTGGTAAAGCAACCCTGGGTTCAATCCCCAGTACCAAATAAATAAATAAAGATGTTATTTATGAGGGTTTTTAATAAAGTTTGGGGAAAGAGTAAAGGATTCTGGGAAGTCAAATACCCTAAATCTCCCCTCGAACCCACTTGGGCCAGCCTTTTCCCTTCCTGCCTAATTGTGCATGTTATAGGAAAGGGAATTAAAGACCAGACATGGAAACAAACTTAAGTTTACATGAATGTTTGGACAACTGGGATGTAGAACTCAGTCTTCTGACTCCCAGGCTAGGGTTCGATTCTGGTTGGAGATGGCAGAAGAGAACTGTCAGTAGGTTCTGTGCTCCCTATTGAACTCTGGAGGACCCTGTCCTTGGTGGTGTTGTACAATTGAGTAGATTCTAGCATACACACCAACTTGTGTAGCCATGCCCACTATCCAGTTCCAGACGTTTTTATTAGTGCTCCCCTCCCAAACAAACAAGAGATTCTGTGCCTATTGGTAGTCATTTCTCAATTCTTCTTTCCCCCTCAGCCTCTGGAAACGGTTAATCTACATTTTGTCTCTGAATTTGCTTATTATGACATTTCCATAAATAGAATCATACAATATGTGACCTTTGGTGTCTGGCTTCTTCTACTTAGCATGATGTTTCCAAGATTAATTTGTTGTAGCATCTATCAGTACTCCATTTTTTTTCTGGCCATTCCATTATATGGCTACAAATACATTTGGTTTATTCATCAGTTGAAGGACATTTTAGGCATTATTGTCAATAATGCTGCTATGAACACGCATGTGCACATTTTTGCGTAGACATATGTTTTCATATCTCGGGGCATCTTTTAAATGTCAATTTACTGCGCTGGGGTTGTAGCTCAGTGGTAGAGTGCTTGCCTAGCATGTGGGAGCCACTAAGTTTGATCCTCAGCACCACATGTAATTAAAATAAATAAATAAAAGTTCATTAACAACAACAACAAAGTGTCAATTTACTTTTAAAAAGTCTACCCTGAGGGGCTGGAGGTGTGGCTCAAGCGGTAGCGCGCTTGCCTGGCCCGGGTTCGATCCTCAGCACCACATACCAACAAAGATGTTGTGTCCCCCGAGAACTAAAAAATAAATATTAAAAAAACTCTCTCTCTCTCTCTCTCTCTCTCTCTCTCTCTCTCTCTCTCTCTCTCTGTCTCCCCACACACACACACTCTCTCTTTAAAAAAAAAAAAAGTCTACACTGAAGGGCTGGGGATGTGGCTCAAGCAGTAGCGCGCTTGCCTGTCATGCGCAGGGCGTTGGGTTCAATCCTCAATACCACATAAAAAATATTTTGTGTCCACTGAAAACTAAAAAATAAATATTAAAAAAATTATCTCTAAAAAAATAAAAATCTACACTGAGATTGGCAAATTTTTTCTATAAAGAGTCAGATAGTAAATATTTTAGGCCTCATGGGCCATATAACATGTATATAGTTCTTGTAACTACTGAACTCTGCTAATGTAGCGAAGAAGCAGCTTTAGATGATAAGTTCCAATAAAACTATTTAAATGGGCAATGGGCCAGGTTTGACTATGGACCATAGTGTGCCAACCGTAATCTAGGAGATAAAACAGTTACATGACTCAATATTCTGAAGGTACAGAAAGTGAATTCTCCCTCCTACCTGTGTCCCTCAGCCACTGGGTTTCCCTTCTTAGAAGCAATTGATGTTAGGAGACTTTGTGTCTTCTTTTAGACAGTTGATAAATGAGCATATTTTAAAGTCACTCTGTAATGTTCCAGTGTGTTACAGATAATTTAACATGAAAGGACCAAATCTGAAAGATGAAACAGTATTTGAGAAATATGACTCTGACCTCCCCATTTTGCCATTTTGCTCTTCCATCAGAAATATCTTTGGAACTCCCAGGATTTGCCCAGTAGTTCTGAGGCCATGAAAATGTCTGATAATCTCTTTTGGCTCAAAAGCAAGCTCTGACTCTTAAAGGCTGCAAGGTTTTCTCTGATGGTTTGTTTATTTGAGTATCAGAGTTCAGTAGTATATATATATATATTTTTTTTTTTTAATTTTTTTTTTTTTTTGCTATTAGGGATTTAACCCAAGTTCCCTGCACACCCTTTTTATTTTTTAAGTTTGAGACAGAGTTTTGCTAAGTTGCTGAGGTTCACTTCCAACTTGTGATCTTTCTATCTCAGCCTTCTGAGTCACTGGGATTATAGCAGGAGATCTGTCTTGTGTATCAATCATCTGTCTAGTTTTTTAAAACATTTAAATTTTTAATTTTTTCATTTTTTTAATGTGGTGCTGAGAATCAAACACAGGGCCTCATGCATGCCAGACAAGTACTCCACCTCTGAGCTACAGTCCCAGCCCCATCTAGTTTTTTTTTTTAATTTTTTAATATTTATTTTTTTTTAGTTTTCGGCGGACACAACATCTTTGTATGTGGTGCTGAGGATCGAACCTGGGCCGAACACATGTCAGGCAAGCGTGCTACCACTTGAGCCACATTCCCAGCCCATCTATCTAGTTTTATTGCAAGGAATTGGACTATGCTACAATAGGGCTGACTAGGCAAGTCTAAAATCCATAGGATAGGCTGTGAAGAAGAGAAGGTTGACAGCTGTCAGGTGGGGAGCCGACACTGCAGTCCACAGCTGGAATTTCTTTTTCAGGGAAACTTCAGACCTTTCTTTTTTCTTTTTTTTTTAATATTAAGACTTTTTTTTTAAGAGAGAGGAGAGAGAGAGAGAGAGAGAGAGAGAGAGAGAGAGAGAGAGAGAGAGAATTTTTTCAATGTATTTTTCAGCTTTCGGCGGACACAACACACAACATCCTTGTTTGTATGTGGTGCAGAGGATCGAACCCGGGCCGCACGCATGCCAGGCGAGCGTGCTACCACTTGAGCCACATCCCCAGCCCGAGCTCATCTTTTTCTTTACCCACTTTTTCCAAAGTAGTTGTTTACCTTTGTGATTGTGTGGCTGACTGGGAGCTGGGACTTGCGATTACAACCCAGCATCAAAAAAGAATCAGAACACACATCATCCCTAGCCCAAGAAAAGATCAAAATTCAAAATTTGAAATATGGCTTATACCGAATGTGTGTTCCTTTTGCACCATTGATAAATTGTAGGTGGAACTATCATAAGTTGGAAATCATCTGCGCTCTGTCCCCCCATCCCTTTCTCTCTCTCTCTCTCTCTCTCTCTCTCTCTCTCTCTGTGGTCCTGGGGATTGAACCCAGGAGTGCTCTACCACTGAATTACATTCTCAGCTCTTTTTATTTTTTTATTTTCAGTCAGGGTCTTGCTAAATTGCTGAGGCTGGCCCCAAACTTGTGATCCTCCTGCCTTAGCCTCCTGAGTAGCTGGGATTATAATCATGTGCTCCTGGCTAGTTCCCTGTCATCTTGATGAGAGTTGATCTGTGTAGCTAAAAGAACATTGCAGATTTGATGGCATGTGACTCTAGGTCACAAAAGACATTTTGGTTTCTATTGTGCTTTCTTTCTTCTTTACAATCTTTATTTTGTTTATTTATTTTTATGTGGTGCTGAGGATTGAACCCAGTGCCTCACATATGCTAGGTAAGCACTCTTCCACTGAGCCACAACTCTAGTCCCTGTACTGTGAGTTCTTTTTCTGAGAGAAGCCAACTACCACATTGTGAGTTATTTAAGCATTCTAGATAGGGATAAACTTGTCAGATAGCACAAGACATCTAGTTACATTTGCATTTCAGAAAACAATGAGTAATTTTTTTCATGTAAGTATGTTCCATGCAATATTTGGGATACACTTATACTAAAATTGTTTGTTGTTTACCTGAAATGCAAGTTTAACTGAGCATTCTGTATTTTTATTTGCATTTTATGACAACCTTAGATGGAGAGAAGCAGACCTGCCATCAGCCAGTGCTGCCTCTTCATGTGAATGAGACATTTGAGAGGCTACATCAAACCTGTGAGACAATAAATGTTTGTGTTTCAACTCGCCAAATTTTGGAATACTTTGTTATATAGCAATAGATAACTAATACATCATGTTTGTAAGGATTTGTTTGAATATGGAAATATACTTGAAACATCTAGCACATAGTAGGACCCTATAATAATGGTAGCAAATATAAGCAGGAACAATATGTCCCAAGTCCAGAGATTGTCTCTGTGGAGACCAGAGATAAAGAGAAGGGAGACTCAGAACATAACCTCAACAAAGAGCCCTCCTTAAGTCCCTCATCCTGGAGAAAGAGGACACAGACATAAATACACACTTTCTTGTCCCCTATTTCTACACTTAACTCCCTTAAGGGTGCTATTTCTCTGTGCACAGCGCGGAGTTACATAAATATTGCTTATATAATATGAAATGAATATGTAACTAATAACTTTATATAACCAAATATGAGTTATATACATACTTCTTAATATGTGTATGCCCTGAGGGCAAAGCCTTTTCTTATTTACTTCTGCACATCTAACTCAGTGCCCTGCACACAGCAGGTGCTCAATGCACATCTGTGAAAAGAACAACAACAAATAATAATAATAATAATGTGGGTAACAGCTATGAAACTTAATAGCCGCATTTGTTGACCTACCTCACTTCTAGAAACCCATCCAGAAAGAGGAGTGGGAGAGAGAACCACATGTCTGAGGAGGTTGAAAACAACCTGACTGCCATCAATAGGGGAGTGAGTAAATTGAGCTGCACCCCTCCTCTGGAATATTATAAAGCTCTTCAAAAAGAACAAGGTGAGGGTCTGTATCCATCAACCTGAAAGGTTAAAATGATTTTAGCTAAGATAGCAAGTAGCAGCACCTGTGTGGGGCATGATCTTCTATCGTCAAAGACCAAATCACCCTGTAAATCCAGAAGAGTGTTTGAATACGGCTGTGTTTGTATGGAACAGGGACGAGGGGACAGCCTATATGGAAAGGTAGGGTGACTAATTATCTCTCAGTATATGGTTGTCTCATTGGATGCAAAGAGCATAAATTACTTTCATGATCTTTTCAAGAGTTTGGTAAAATTCTAAAGAAAACTAGTGGTGAAACCTTGTGTCTAATGTTGTCACCTCCAGTCTCCTGATAGTGGATCCTGGAGGTTCCATCAGTGAGTCAGATGAAAGGAAGGTGGGCCCACTTTACCCTCAGTCTTGAGGACTGCCACCTTCTTGCCTTCCCGATTTACTCAGGTGAGAATCTTCTTCAGGGAATAGTCCCCTGCCTGTGGGGAAGCCTGGGGATGAGAGAAGCCATCACCTTTCTCCTGCTCTGCATCTGTCCCAGGAATGACCCCTTTCTCTAAAGTGTTCTTTAAAGGGAGAGCCCTTTTCCATTCAAAAGAAAAAGTGTCCTTGGTTTCTGCCCCTTCCTCAGGGAAAGGAAATAGGATCAGCATGACTCCAATCTGACTGTGCAATCCTTTTAGAAGGGAAAATTTTCCAGGGACTCCTGTGTTGGTTTTGTTCTGATGTTACTTAGCTGTGTATACACATAAACCAGGTATAAATATATGCATATTGCTCTTATGTGGCTATCAAGTTAGAAGCAAATTTACAAATTAAGTACAAAGAGAATTTCAAAGACGATAAAATTCAAACAAACAACACTAATGAATTTTTTTCCTCATTCTTTCTGTATCTAAGTCACACTCCAGTGAGGAACGAGTGCCTGCCACCAGCCACAGTGCCGCCCCCCCTGGGCATGCAATGCTGGCTGTATCAGATGGATCGCTCATTTTCCCCCCACTTTCCTGTGATTTGAACCCCTCCATATCCTCCCTTCTAATAATGCGTCACAGGGTCCTTTGGTTTACATGCAGTGTGAGGACATCATTTAGGTATCAGGTCTATCTTTTTTTCCCCCTCCTTACCACTGAATAATTAAAGAAGCCAAAGCTAGCGGTAACCACAATGGGGACACTGAAATCAGGAGGCAGTTTTAGTTATGAAGTGACCATTCAGAGCCACTTGAAAAAGTTTATAAAATGAAAACAAAGTAAAGAGTTATTTTAGGGATTCTTGTACACCCAAGAACATCAGAGTTAAAAATAAACTGACATAGGAGAAGAGCCGAGACTCTGAGCTTGTGGCTCTGAATTTCTGCCCTGTCCCTTGGCAGTTAGGATTAAAGGAATGGATGAATGTACATGAAGGGACCTGACAAACCATCAAGAGTAAGAGAAACACAAACAACTGTTCTTAGAAGGCAGGCTACAAGGCACTTTGAATGTGCAGGCTACAGAATGAATGTGTGTTGCTCTTGCACCATGGAGTCTTGGCCAGGTCCTTGGTGACAGGCTCAACTTTCTCACCTGTAAAGTGGGGATAGAAACGACTACTTCAAGGAATGAGGATTTAGACAAAAGCACTTTATTAGTTTAGCAGATGTTTGGAGCATGCCTACCTTCTACAAGGCATATAGTTTTTCTTCCCATTTTCCTCTGGGTCTTATTTTTCATCTAAGAACTGTAGTGTTTAAACTGAGTGATTTCTTTGGTCCTGCCATTGTGGCTTGACCTTTAGGTCTCTATCTGAAGTTGCAATTCTTTTTTTCTTTTGGTACAAGGCATAGAACCCAGGGGCACTTAACCACTGGGCCACATCTCCAGCCCTTTTAATTTTTACTTATTATTATTTAATATTTTATTTTTGAATTGCAGGTGGACACACAATATCTCTATTTCATTCTTTTTTTAAATGTGGTGCTGAGGATCGAACCCAGTGCCTCACATGTGCTAGGTGAGCACTCTACCACTGAGCCACACACCCAACCCTTAATTTTTTATTTTGAGACAGGATTTTACTAAGTTGCTTAGGGCCTCACTAAGTTGCTAAGGCTGGCCTTGAATTTGTGATCCTCCTGCCTCAGCCTCCTGAGTCACTCAGATTACAGGTATGTGTCACAACACCTGGCCTGAAGTTAAAATTTAATCAATAAATCAATACAAATTTATTGATCATCAACCAAGTACCTTGTGCTGGAAAGGCTTCAGAAAGTAGTGGAAATCAACCCAGAGCCAACTTTGTATTTTTATCATCTCTCAGTATTAGAGTGCCTGGTTTATTTTTTTGTGTGTATTTATCTTTACTTGACAAATAAAAATCGTGCATATTTATTGTGTGCATCATGAGCTTCTGATGTGTGTATGCATTATGGAAAGGAGCCCCTGGTTTTGGAAAAGTAGGGCTGTAAAGCAGCTAGCCCAGTGCTGGGCACTTTCCATAATATCTAGTTTCCTCCAAGCAAGGTCCCAATTCCACTCTAATTTGATAGTATCACTTGAGACTACAGGGCAAGGCTCTGAAAAACAAAGTCCATACTGTGTTCCACTTAGTGCTCTCTCTGGGCCTCACCGGTTTTGGGCACAGAAGTCGCTCAAACCGCTTGTTTTGAATGAGTGTAGTTGAACGCACACGGGGATACAGCGCCATCTTCTGGTATAAGTGGGTAATGCTGCCAAGGAATGGAAAGGCATCTCAGAGGGGGCTTGCTGTGTGTGTGTGTGTGTGTGTGTGTGCGCGCGCGCGCGCGCGCGCACGGCTTTTCCAACTTTTACATGCCTCACAATATGAGAAAAATATGATGGTTAAGGTCCTGGGCTCCAAAGTGAGGGTTTGCTTTGAGGAAATCTGATGCCAGTCCCTGGTCCCTGCTCCCAACCACCACCACATTGCAGATGAATGAGTCAGGTGAAGTCTGGCTCAGGGTCACTCTGGCATTGCTTGGCTATTGTCCCTTCAGTCAAACCGAATCGCCAACTCCAATCGCCCCCTGAAGCTGCCTGTGCTCTGGATCTTTCCCAACACTTCTCTACCACCTGTCACTCAAACAGAAGGCCCTGCTTGGGGCCTGTGGGATTGTGGACACTCTGAAGGAGACAGCTGAATTTAGGGAGCTTGCAAGTCCTGAGGTCCCGCCCCCAGCCAGTCTGCTCCTCAGTTGGCCAGTCAGTCCCTTCCTCTGTGTGCCTGGGCTGCTCCAAAAGCTTCCCTGGCTCCACTGCCTCCCTTCCTCATGCCTCCCTCAGCGGGAAGCCAGTTGGACCACCCTCCTGTCATCAGTCTCAGTCTTTCAGTGGTCTCTGATTGTTTTTTCCTGCCACCCAAACTCCCCACTATTTCACCTAACCTACTTTTCCACCTTATTTCTCACCACCCATGCCCCCTGCCTCTGTAATTTAGCCAAGGGCACATGTGGCCTTGCCCCTTCTCCATCTGGCCCCAGACTCTTCCATCTCCCCAGGTGAAATCCAACCCCTCGTGGCCCCTCCCACTTCTGCTCTAGTTTGTGGCTGATGGCTGCTCTTCTACTCAGGCCAAAACTTTCAAAGAACAGATCTTGTCTCATTTGTGTTTGACCAATTACAGAGTGTGCCGTGGTGGCTGGTACCCAACTGGTACTCAGTGGGGAACCCCAGAAAAAGAAAATGTGAGAGACCACCTTATTACACACCCCCACAGCCCTGTGGTACCTGCTGCTGTTGACTACTATGGGGAGCACCTGTGCCTCCAAGAAACACCCCTTTCCTGTCCCAGACTATGTGAAGGAGTTGTCTTACTGGAAATCAAGGGTCTCTTGGTTTGGATAGGATGGGGTGCTTTTGCTCTGCAGCTTGATTGAGTTACAGAATATTTGAGCCTTTAGCACAAGAATGAGCTCCCTCCTCACCCCCCAGTACTGGGGATTGAACCCAGGTCTCGTGCAAGCTCACAGGTGCTCGACCACCAAGCCACACTCCCAGACTTTTCTAGTTCTATTTTTAAAATTTTGAGATGGGGTCTTGCAAAATTGCCCAGGCTGATCTTGAACCTGCAATTGTCCCATCTTAGCCTTCTGATTATCTGGGAATGGCATGCATCACTGAACCCTAAAAGGATAATTTTTAATGGTAGAATCTTCAGGGATTTGAGGCAGTGAAGAAGAGATGCTATCTGGGGATAAGAGTGTCCTTAGGCTACTCCTAACTCACCTACATGAATGGCTGGTTCTGGGGAAGGAGGGACCACCAAGAGGAGGGGAATACAGACAGAGTCCTCAGGAAGCCACCAGCCAGCTCCCCACTTGGCAGATATCTGACTCTTCCTTCAGCTATGCTGTGAGGGGCTTGTCTTTAAGACCATTGAGCACAGCCCTGGTGCCCAATTTGGACCTCATTGTGCCAATGGCAACTGATGCTGAAGGAGAAAGGCCAGGCTCTGGGAGGGAATTGGGGGAACACTCTGTGTGGTCCTTTCACCACAGGGGGGTGCTGGAAGCCTTTCTAGAACCCTCCTGCAATTCCAGCCCAAGACTGATGCCCACCCCCAAAGCAGGTGAAGTTCCAGTGGTTGAATAAAATCCCGTGGACATGGCGGCTATATCAAGTGACCCTCATGACCTTGGAGGAGGGCAAGAGAAGGCAATAATGGTGAAGTGTGCATGTGCCTGTGGGGTGGTAGAGGTGGAGGCAAGCCAGGAAGTGAGGGAGGTCGGGCCAGGGGCCAGTGGGTGGCAGTGCCTCTGGATGGGGTGGTCACCAGTGCCAGTCACCAAGCGTTTCTGTTATTTTCCAGACACACACTGAGGCGGATGAACCATGCCACTTGCTTTGTCTAATGAGATGTGAGTGAGCGTGGCATGTCACTTCCAGGCAAAAGCTTTTAGATCCAGTGCTGAATGGTGATGTCCCTTGCCCTTGAGCTGTGGGGAAAATCACGAAGGCTCATTGACCTGGATTCCTGAGTGATGGTGGGGAGCAGAGCCTCAGCCCATCTGTGCTGAGGGTGAGATCTGGGGCATGTTTGCCACATAACTTACCCATCCTAAAGACACACCCAGTGTGGAGGGCAGGATGTTAGATTTCTAAGGAAGGCGGGAAGATAGGTTTGCTGGTTTTCTGTCACATGTGCCAGACTTAGAGGAGGCCAGGAGGAGAGAGGGAGGGGCTAGGGAGATAGATGACTTTTAGGGGCTGTTCCTCTCTCTAGAGAACCCTGGTTCTCAGGATTTGGGAATGGTGTCACAATGAATAAAAATGCTCCATCTCCACAGAGCTGGCTTTGAATCTCAGCTCGGCCACTCTCTGGCCTTGGGCTTGGGCAATTTGCTTTTACTCTGTGAAGTCTCAGTTCCCTTATCCTAAGAGTAAGTACCTATCTTGAGGAGTAGAGGAAACACATTTTCTGTCTGTGGCAGGCACTCACAACCTGGCTTCTGAATTTTGTTCTTTTTCTTTTCGTCTATCTACTAGCCCTAGTTTTGGTGGGGGTGGAGGAGCAGGTGGACAGCTCTCTCCGACAAGCCTCCCGCTACCCGTCATAGTCCCACTACACTTCACTCAGCTGCCTGTGCTGTTGATGTTGCTGCAAGAACCATAAAACACGGGCCATCCCAAACAGATGCTTTGTGCTACCCCAGAACTCTTTGGGCTGCCTGAGTGTGTGTGGACACTCACATGCATGTACATGGTGACTGAAGTCGGAGGAAGCAATGGCCTAAGGTCAGCAAAAATTGTTTCTGGAAAAACTTGTACCAGCTCAGTGGAAATCTGAAAATAAAGGTAGCTAGAGGTCATTTAAAAGACCAATGAGCCCCAAGCAGGTGGTGATGGTGATAAAGATGTTGGTGATTATGATGGTGATGGTGATGGTCACAATTACATTTGTTGAGCACCAGCAGGAGATGTCATGGTTCAGATCAGGTCTTTGATGTTGAGAAACCCTAGGTTTGAATCCTGTTCTGCTTCTTTCTGTTATATTGGTTAACTTCTCAGTCACTCTTGAGTATATGTGAAAATAGTCTATGCCTTTTAGTGTTGTGAGAATGGAATGAGATAACATGTGAATTCTCAGCACATACTTAAAACATGGTAAACATTATCAGTGTTATTAGTCTCTTAGGCCAGGTACATATATTTTCACATTTGGTCCTGCCCAAAAGGTTGTCACAGTAGTGTTATTAACCACATTCCGCAAGAGGAAACAGAGGCACAGAGAATGAAAAAGCTGGTCCAAAGTCACTTACCTTGTAAATAAACACCAGAGTTTGGACCCTGGTTGATCTTATTCCAATGCCTTGGCCCTGTGTGTAAAGGCTTGTGGTAGGTTTTTCATTACAGCAGAAGATTGAAAATAGGACTGTCCACCAGCAGGGACAGCTTTAACAAGTTACAGGACATCCTCACAACATCCACAGATGTAAAAAAAGTATTTAGGAAGATTTTTGAGATATGCTGAGAGAAAAGGACATGGCATAAAATAGTGTATATTTCCATATATATTAGAGAAAATTAGTGAGCACATAGGTATAATTGTAATGTTTGTTTATTAATTTATTCATTCGACAAAGTTATTGAGTGCCTATTATATGATATAATGCCAGGGGGAATTTCCTAAGCTTGACTTGGAGGAAGACCTTGGATTTGACCTACAAGGTGCCCTCTGCCAGCCTTGACTGGCTTTCTTGGAGGGACCCAAAGGCTGAGGTTTGGGCAGAGCTGGTTTGGGCAGCCCTGATCACTGTCCATGGTCCTTAATCACCACCATCCCGCTTTTGGAGAATTCACTTCCATTAAGAAAGAAACCACTCTAAAGCTGGACCATGGCCCAGATACTGAATAGCTGAAGAATATGGAGAATTTTATGCACCAAGCTAAGCAAAGGTGATGATTCAAGTAAAATTTTTTAGTTAAAATACCAAATAGCAGCTGGACACAGTGGCGCACACCTGTAATCCCAGAGGCTCGGGAGGCTGAGGCAGGAGGATCGTGAGTTCAAAGCCAGCCTCAGCAATAGTGAGGCACTAAGCAACTCAGTGAGACCCTTTCTCTAAATAAAATACAAAATAGGGCTGGGGGTGTGGCTCAGTGGTCGAGTGCCCCTGAGTTCAATCCCTGGTAGCCCGCCCCTCCAAAAATCCAGTTTATACCATCTAGAAAAGTTTTCACTCATTAATATGTATATTTATAATTTATTATATATAATTACATATTCATTATACAATATATTTCTACTTTACATAAATTATATATTTTATGTCATATATAATAGATCACAGATTACATACGATTATAATATTCCTTTAAACATATTCATTATAAAAGTAAGCTTTATGGAAAAGTTTGAAGAGGAAAGCAAGAATATTCCAGTTCTATCACTCATAGCACAGTATTTCATCAATTCTAGATTTGGATTATAATTCAAATTGTTTGTTTTTCCCCTGGTGCTGGGCATTGAACCCAGGGCTCCTGTATGCTAAGGAGGTGTTCTCCCACTGAGTCACACCTCCCAGCCCCCACATCTTTTTTTTTTTCTCCAGTACTGGGGATCAAATCCAGGGCCTAGGGCATGCTAAGCAAGTGCTTTACAACTGAGCTACATCCCCAGACCTTTTCAAAACCTTTATTTTGAGACAGGGTTTTGCTACATTACTGAGACTGGACTCTAAGTTGTGATCCTCCTGCCTCAGCCTCCCAAGTAGATGAGATTATAGGCATGTGCCATTGTGCTTGGATCCAAATAATTTTTTTTTGTATCACTAAAGGAATTCTTCCAATTAGACCATGTTGCAATGATTTTATCACTTAGAATCTTTATTGAAATATCTAATTTAGACTTATTTAAATATATATTTTAAAACCTATTTCTCATACATGAACATAAAAAAGAAACTGGTCAATACATTTTTAAAATATCTTTACATTTAGAGTTCAACTCTTCTGAAACACTTTTTGAGTCAGTCATCTGTGCGTATGAGTGTATGTGTGTGAATACAATATTATCTTTTGTTCATCAAGAGTGTTGATGATAAAACATTTCTTGAAAGAATGAATATTCAGCTATTGCTTCTGGATTTATCTTCCAAGGTACTGATACACAGTTGAATTTTGATGTTGGCACTTTCTTTATCTTACCAGAAGGTGTCAGCAATAACATGTGAAAGAAAGAAATCTGCATTTTTAGAATGGATGAAACTGTAAATTTGGTAAACATTATTTCCAATATCTCTTTATGCTTGTATACAAAAAGAATGGATTGCTAAAAAGTTTTAGGTAAGTTTACACAGAAATAATTTTGTAAAAATTAACTCCTACTCTATATGTTTTATGAAAATGCAAATTAAACTTAATTTTACATCAAATTCATGAGAAGAAAAAGAGATTGAAGTAGATATGAAGGAACTATTGTACTTTAAATAATTTTTCCACCCCAGGAGACATTAATTACCAAAAGATCCCCATAACCTCAAGAAAAATCAATTTTGAAAGCCATAAAATCATAGAGTTTAGAGTCATTGATTTTTCAAAGCTCAAGTTTTGATTTCAGATAATATTTTAAAAAACATTTTTATTGGAGTAAATCTGTACACAATTGGCTGAGTATTGACAAATGTATCCAGTGATGTACCCATCTCCATTATTCTGATGTAGAATATTCCCAAACATCTATCCCTTTTATGCTGTTGCAGATTTGCTACCTTCTATCTTCTGGCAATGGACTGACCTTTACTCTGTCTCTAGAACTTTGCCTCTCTTAGTATTAAAACATGTTGTTTAAATTTTATTTTTAATTGACAAATAACATTTGTATGTATTTATGGAATACCACATGATTTTATTTTTTTTATTTGTTGCTTTTATAGAGTTGGAAATTGAACCCAAGGCCTTGCACATGGTAGGCAAGTGTTCTATTACTGAGTTAATCTTCAGCTCCAGTGTGATATTTTAATATATGAATGCATTGTGGAATAATCAAATCAAGCATATCCATCACTTCAAATAGTTATCATTTAATTGTGGTGAGAACATTTAAAATCCTCTTTTAGTTATTTGGAGATATACATTAACTATAGTCATCATACTGTGCAATAAAGAACCAGAATTTATTTTTCCTATTGAACTGAAAATCTATATTCTCTCTTGAATTTGATTTATGATTCCACATATAAGTGAGTAATAACATAATATCATATTCTCTAGGTTCATCCATGTTGTTGCAAATGGCATAATTTCCCAGTTTTTGGTTTTTATAAAAGGCTGAATAGTATTCCGTTGTGTATACAGAGCACATTAAAAAAAAAAAAATCTGTTCAGCTGGGCATGATGGTGTGTGCTTGTAATCCCAGTACTCAGGAAAATCAAAAGTTTGAGGCCAAACTCAGCAACTTGGCAAGACCCTGTCTCAAAATAAAAAGTAAAAGAGGGGCTGGGGCTGTAGCTCATTGGTAGAGCACTTGCCTAGCACATGTGAGGCACTGGGTTTGATCCCAGCACCACTGAAAAAGAAAGAAAGAAAGAAAGAAAGAAAGAAAGAAAGAAAGAAAGAAAGAAAGAAAGAAAGAAAGAGAGGTATTTTGTCTATCTACAAGTAAAAATATTGTAGGGACAGACGAGGCAAGGCACTGAAGATAGCAGGAAACAGTTTTATTTGGCTGCAGCCAGGTTCAGAGGGCACAGCTTCTGCTGTAATCAATCAATCCCCTGAACCCTGAGTTCAGAGAGTTTCAGATTTTTATACCCAGCATGTAAGGGGAGGGGCTCAGAAGTTCACAGTCTGCAGAAGTTCACATAAAAGCAGCTTTTTCTTTCACTGTTCTGGGCAAGTTAACCCTTGTAGGACAACACCTGAGAAAGGGAGAGCTTCTTCTCCCCTTTCTTTCCTCCCCTGCCAGCTGTTACCATGGAGCCCAACTGGTAACTTCTCTTATCTTAGAAATGTAGACATCTCTGTGAAGCCCAGCTCAAGGCCAGAGGCCTTGTTTACACATTTTTACAAACTACTGGATACATGTTTGTGAAAAACTAGTAAGGGGGCATCTAGCACATGGAGTGCTGATTTCTTCCCAGCCAGTGGCCAAGTAAAACAGGGTAACACGGAAAATAGGAAGTTTATCTACATTGAACTCTTTTGTAGAGACTCTTTTGCTGACAGTCCTAAAATCAGCCATGGTGAAGATTTCTGGAGAAGCCCAGTTAACACTTTTCTGTGGAGAAAGGGAGTGTCACTACAAAAAAATAAAAAGTAAAAGAAGTGGTGAGGGGAAACTCAGTGGTAAAGTGTCCCTTCGTTTCAATCCTCAGGACAAAATAAATAAATACATAAAATCCGTTTATTTGTTGATGGGCACTGAGGTCAGTTCCATATCGTGGCTATTGTGAACAATTCTGCACAGAACACGAGCATGCAGATGTCTCTTTGACTTGCTGACTTTGATGGCTTTAGAGATATACCCAGGATTAGTAGGTAATATGGTAATTTTTTTCCTTTTTTTTTCTTTTTAGGAACTACATACAGTTTTTCAAAATGGCTATACTAATCTGCAATCCCATTAATAAGGCATAAAGCTTCCCTTTTCTCTACATACTCACAACACTTATGTTTGTTTTTTAAAATAATAGCCAATCGATCAGGTATGAGATGAGATCTCATGGTTTTGATTTGCATTGCTCTTATGATTGGAGATATTGGGCTTTTTTTCCATTTATCTGTTGGCCATTCATATGTTTTCTTCTGAGAAATAACTATTTAAGTCCTTTGCCCATATTGTAATGGAGTTGTTTGTGTTCTTGCTATTTATTTATTTATTCGAGACAGGGTCTTGCTAAGTAGCTCAGGCTGGTCTCAAATTTGCAGTCCTCCTGCCGAAGCCTATGGAGTAGCTAAGATTAGAGGTGTGCACCACCATGACCTGCTTGAATCCTTATTATTAAGAAATTTGAGTTCCTTATACATTTGGGATATTAGCCCCTTAGCTGATATATGATTTGCAAATATTTATCCCTCCCCCACTCTTTTTTTAATATTTATTTTTTAGTTGTAGTTGGACACAATACCTTTATTTTACTTATTTATTTTTATGTGGTGCTGAGGATCGAACCCAGGGCCTCATACCCAGGGCCTTGTACTCAGGGCCTCATTCGTGCTAGGCCAGTGCTCTACCGCTAAGCCACAACTCCAGCCCCTCCCCCCATTCTTAGTAGGTTGTTTCTTCATTTTTTTTAATCACCAAAATATTTCTATTTTTGTTATTGTTAACACGTACAACACTGAATTTATATGATTTCATTTGATTTCCTAAATGTTACTCAAGTATGCATTAAAAATGTATGTTTAAAACCAGGATCAGGAGGGCTGGGGATGTGGCTCAAGCGGTAGCGCGCTCGCCTGGCATGCGTGCGGCCCAGGTTTGATCCTTAGCACCACATACAAACAAAGATGTTGTGTCCACCAAGAACTAAAAAATAAATATTAAAAAAATTCTCTCTCTCTCTCTCTGTTTAAAATAAAAAATTTAAAAACCAGGATCAGGCAGAATTAATATTATTAAAATGACCATATTACCAAAAGCACTATACAGATTCAATGCAATTTCGATCAAAATCCCAATGGCATTCCTCATAGAAATAGAAAAAGCAATTATGAAATTCATCTGGAAAAATAAGAGACCCAGAATAGCTAAAGCAATTCTAAGCAGGAAGAGTGAAACAGGTGGTATCGCTATACTAGATCTTAAACTATACTACAGAGCAATAGTAACAAAAACAGCATGGTCCTGGCACTAAAACAGGCTGGTGGACCAATGGTACAGGATAGAGGACACAGAAACTAACTCACAAAACTACAACTACCTTATATTGGACAAAGGTGCTAAAAGCACGAACTGGAAAAAGGATAGCATCTTCAACAAGTGGTGCTGGGAAAACTAGAAATCCATATGCAACCAAATGAAATTGAATCCCTATCTCTCACCATGCACAAAAGTTAACTCAAAATGGATCAAGGATCTAGGAATTAATTCAGAGACTCTGCGTCTAATAGAAGAAAAAGTAGGCCCTAATCTCCATCACGTGGGGTTAGGCCCCAGTTTCCTTAATAAGACAACTATAGCACAAGAATTAAAATCAAGAATCAACAAATGGGATGAATTCAAACTAAAAAGTCTTTTCTCAGCAAGAGAAATAATCTGTGAGGCGAATAGGGAGCCTACATCCTAGGAACAAATTTTTATCCCTCACACATCAGATAGCGCTCTAATCTCTAGGGTATACAAAGAACTCAAAAAGCTATACACCAAAAAGACAACCCAATCAACAAATGGGCCAAGGACCTGAACAGACACTCCTCAGAAGAGAATATACAATCAATCAACAAATATACGAAAAAATGCTCATCATCTCTAGCAATCAGAGAAATGCAAATCAAAACTCCTCTAAGATACCATCTCACCTCAGTAAGAATGGCAGCCATGATGAAGACAAACAAAAACAAGTGCTAGCAAGGATGGGGGGGGGGAAGGTACACTCACACTGCTTGTGGGACTGCAAATTGGTGCAGCCAATTTGGAAAGCAGTATGGAGATTCTTTGGAAAACTGAGAATGGAACCACCATTTGACCCAGCTATTCCTCTTCTTGGACTATACCCAAAGGACCTAAAAACAGCATACTACAGAGACACAGCCACATCAATGTTTATAGCAGCACAATTAACAATAGCTAGACTGTGGAGCCAACCTAGATGCCCTTCAATGGATGAATGGATTAAAAATGTGGCATATATACACAATGGAATATTACTCAGCACTAGAAAATAATAAGATCATGGCATTTGCAGGGAAATGGATGGCGTTAGAGCAGATTATGCTAAGTAAAGTTAGCCAATCCCCAAAAAACAAATGCCGAATCTCTTCTCTGATATAAGGGGGGTGACTCAAAATGGGGAAGAGAGGAAGAGCATGGGAAGAAGATTACCTCTATATAGGGAAGAGGGATGGGAAGGAAAGGGAGGGAGAAGGGGATTTGTATGGATGGTGGAAGGAGACCCCCATCGTTATACAGAATACAGGTATGAAGATGTGAAAAAAAAAAAGAATAGTGTTACCCTAGATTAGGTAGAGAGAAGTATGGGACGGGAGGGGAGGGGAGGGGATGGGGAGACAGGAAAGATAGTAGAATGAAACAGACATTATTATTACTGTGTGTATATATGTGACTGCATGACCAATGTGATTCTGCAACCTGTACACTCAGAAAAATGAGAAATTATATCCCATCAGATTCAAATGTATGATATGTCAAGGTCATTGTACTGTCATGTGTAACTAATTAAAACAAATAAAACAAAACAAAAAACAACAATAACCAGGATCAGTGGCACATACCTGTAATCCCTGCTACCCAGAGGATGAGGCAAGAGGAAGACAAGTTCAAGAAAACTCTGGGTAGTCAGGCATGGTGGCACACACCTGTAATCCCAGAGGCTTGGGAGGCTAACGCAGTTGCTTCTCTAAAGCAACTCAGTGAGACCCTGTCTCTAAATAAAATATAAAAAGGGCTGGGGATGTGGCTCAGTGGTTAAGCATCCCTGGGTTCAGTTCCCAGTACAAAAAAAAAAAAAAAAAAGGAAAGAAACCAAGACCACTCTGGGCAACCTACCCAGATCTGGTCTCTAAATAAATAAATAGGGCTAGAGATGTGGCTCAGAGGAGCACCTCTGGTTTCAATACCGAATATTGCCAAAAAATTTGAAGAAATATGACACATTGAGAAATTCTCTATAAACATAATCCTTTCTCAATATATTTTCTACTTTGTTTCATTCATAAATCATTTATTCTATAAAACTATCAATTCTCATGGTCTAGAAGCACATAGAATTTTTGGAGTTTGAGAAAATATTCTCTTTGATTTTATAAAAAACAGATAAAATTTGCAGTGTTTAGTATCATTCATAGGCTTATCACAAATTCTTATTTTCTCCCAACTTGTTCTGCTAATAATAGACCTTTCAGTTTACTTGGTGAAGATGCCATGCATTTATAAAGTCAAAATGGTCAAAAGTTGAGATTAAAAAAAAACAGCATTGAAAGTGGCCATCTTAGTATCACTAAAACTTATTAAAACCCCTTCAAGTCAGAATGGTGGTGCATGCCTATAATCCTAGTGGCTCAAGAGGTTGAGGCAGGAGAATCACAAGTTCAAAGCCAGCCTCAACAACTTAGTGAGGCCCTAAGCAACTTAGCAAGATCCTGTCTTAAACTAAAAAATAAAAAGGGCTGAGGATGTGGCTTAGTGGTTAAGCTCCTCTGGGTTTAATCCACAGTTTTAAAAAATTAAAAATAAAAAGCAAAAATTTTCTACATTGCTGCATGCAGTAATTTCACTGAACATTCTTGACTATAACGAAATCTTCAAATCCTCTCAAGAAGCTTGACATATCTCATCAGAATTTCTCAGAAAGTCAGCTTGTCATAGTCTTGTGTACTTCCTTATTAACTGATGATAAAGCTTCTAGGTTAATTCCTTCTTCATAAAGCTGTTCACAAATAGACCATTTCCATATCTCACCCACAATTTAAAATTCTTGAAACCTCAAGCAGAACTTTCTTGTGTAGCGTGCTCTTGTTCTTTCATGAGATGATGTAGCAAGAAATGCAAGCCCCTCAACCTTGCACTTTCTAGCCTCCAGAACTGGTGAGAATTCCATAGGATTGTCTTCCTCCAGAATTGGAGGCTGATGTAGATAACCCATCCAGGGTCACCCTCACTGCATTCAGATTCACTGCCACAGGGAAGATGCCTGGGAGTGGCTGCCATCTGCCACTGTAGTGGCCTAGGGAGGTGGGAGAAGGGCCTGACTCTAGACAAGAGCTTATTTCTTTACTCTTGGTTGTTTTCTTTCCTGTGCTGAAACTGTTTAATTTGAGGTAATCCCGTTTTTCTATTTTTGCTTTCATTGTCTGTGCCTTTGGGGTTATATCCAAGAAATCATTCACTGCCAGGCCAATATTGCAGGGATTTCCCCCTATGTTTTCTTTTTCCAGTCTCCCCAGCATCATTTCTGGAAGGGACTGTTCTTTCTCTATTGTGTGTTCTTGGCACATTTGTCCAAGATCAACAGGCTATAGATGTATGGGCTATTTTAGACTCTGTGTCTTAAGTCTATTGGTCAGTATGTCTGTTTGTTGTTGTTGTTGTTGTTGTTTTTTTTTTTTTTTTTTAAAGAGAGAGTGAGAGAGGAGAGAGAGTGAGAGAGAGAGAGAGAATTTTTAATATTTATTTTTAGTTCTCGGCAGACACAACATCTTTGTTGGTATGTGGTGCTGAGGATCGAACCCGGGCCGCACGCATGCGAGGCCAGCGCGCTACCGCTTGAGCCACATCCCCAGCCCCATTTGTTGTTGTTTTAAATTTTTTTTTTTAGTTGTAGATGGACACAATGCCTTTATTTTATTTATTTTTATATGGTGCTGAGGATTGAACCCAGTGCCTCACATGTGCTAGATGAGTGTTCTACCACTGAGCCACAACCCCAGACCAGTATGTCTGTTTTTATGCCAGCACCATAGCTTTGTGATATATTTTGAAATATGGTAGGATGATGCTTCCAGATTTATTCTTTTATTTTGTCAAAATTGCTTTGACTATTTGGGATCTATTTGGGATCCATACAGATTTTGGAATTTTTTCCTCTTTCTGTAAAAAAATGACATTGAAGTTTTGATAGAAATTGCATTTAATTTGTAGATCTCTCTAGGTGGTATGAACATCTAATTAATAATTCATTAATTAAATCTATCAGTTTAATCAATAATCAAATTTATTAAGTTGATTAATTTAATTAATATTGTTAAAATACAATATTAATTTTAGCAATCCAAGAACATGGGGTATCTTTCCATTTATTTGTGTTAACTTCAATTTCATCAATGTCCTATAGTTTTCAGTAAAAAGATCTTTCACTTCCTTGTGTAAATTTACTCCCATGTATTTTATTATTATTATTTGTTATTATAAGTGGGATTATGTTCTTTTTAAAAAATTATGTATGTTTTAATTTCTTTTTCAGACAGTTGGTTGTTAGTGGATAGAAATGTTAATGTTTTTTAAAAAATTTTTTTTAGTTGTTGGTGGACACAATACCTTTTTATTTTATTTAGGTGGTGCTGAGGATCGAACCTAGGGCCTCACACATTCGAGGATGCATTTTCTATTGCTTAACCACAGCCCCAGCAGGTTAATGATTTTTAAAAGTTGATTTTGTATCCCGAAACTTTACTAAATTTTGTTTATCAGCTCTGAGAGTTTTTTGGGGTAAGTCTTTAGGATTTTCTACAGATAAAATAATTTCATCAGTAAACAGACAGTTTCACCTCAGCCTTTCTTATTTGCAAGCCTCTTATTTCTCTCTCTTGCCTAATTGCTCTGCCTAAGCAGTGGGAGAGGGCATCCTTGTCTTGTTCCTGATCTTAAAGGAGAAGCCTTCAACTTTTCACCACTCAGTATGTTGGATGTTAATGGGTCTGCCATCTCTAGCCTTTAGTGTATTGAGGAACATTCCTTCTATACCTAATTTGTTGAGAGCTTTTATCATAAAAGGATATTGAATTTTGTTAAATGTTTTTTTCTACATCTATTGAGATCATCCTAAGGTTTTTGTCCTTCCTTTTGTTAATATGGTGACTCATCTTTATTGATTTGCATTTGTTGAACCAACCCTGTATCCCAGGGATAACTTCCACCTGATCATCGTGGATGATCCTTTTAATGTACTGTTGAATACAGTTTGGTAGTATTTTGTGAAGAGTTTTGCACCATGCTCATCAGTGATATTTGCCTGTAGTTTTCTTTTTGTGTATTTGGTGTTGATATTGGGGTGATGCCGGCCTTCTAGAATGAGTTTGAAAGTATTTCCTCCTATTCAATTTCTTGGAAGAGTTTCAGAAAGACTGATATTATTTATTTGTTAAATGTTTGGTAGAAGAAATATCTAGTGAAATATCTGAATCTGGACTTTTCTTTGATGGAAAACTATTACTGATTTCACCTCTTTACTCATTATTGGTTAGTTTATAGTTTGTATTTCTTCATGATTCCATTTTAGTAGGTTGTATGTAGTTAGGAATTTATCCATTTCTTCTAGGTGATTTAATTTGTTGGCATATAATTATTTATGGTAGTCTCTTAAGACCCTTCGTATTGCTATGGTACTATTTAAAATGTTTTTCATTTCTGATTTTACTTTATGCTCTTTTCTCTTTTTTATTGTTCTAGAAATTTTGTTTATCTTTCTACAAAAACAACGCTTAATTTCCTGGATCTTTTCAATTGTATTTTATAGTTTCCATGTCGTTTATTTCTGCTCTTTTTTTATTATTGTTGGTTGTTCAAAACATTACATAGTTCTTGACATATCATATTTCACATTTTGATTCAAGTGGGTTATGAACTCCCATTTTTACCCCGTATACAGATTGCAGAATCACATCAGTTACACTTCCATTGATTTACATATTGCCATACTAGTGTCTGTTGTATTCTTCTGCCTTTCCTATCCTCTACTATCCCCCCTCCCCTCCCCTCCCTTCCCCTCTTCTCTCTCTACCCCCTCTACTGTAATTCATTTCTCCCCCTTGTATTATTTTTCCCTTTCCCCTCACTTCCTCTTGTATGTAATTTTGTATAACCCTGAGGGTCTCCTTCCATTTCCATGCAATTTCCCTTCCCTCTCGCTTTCCCTCCCACCTCTCATCCCTGTTTAATGTTAATCTTCTTCTCATGCTCTTAGTCCCTACTCTGTTCTTAGTTACTCTCCTTATATCAAAGAAGACATTTGGCGTTTGTTTTTTAGGGATTGGCTGGCTTCACTTAGCATAATCTGCTCTAATGCCATCCATTTCCCTCCAAATTCTATGATTTTGTCATTTTTTAATGCAGAGTAATACTCCATTGTGTATAGATGCCACATTTTTTTCCATTCATCTATTGAAGGGCATCTAGGTTGGTTCCACAGTCTTGCTATTGTGAATTGTGCTGCTATGAACATCGATGTAGCAGTGTCCCTGTAGCATGCTCTTTTTAGGTCTTTAGGGAATAGACCGAGAAGGGGAATAGCTGGGTCAAATGGTGGTTCCATTCCCAGCTTTCCAAGAAATCTCCATACTGCTTTCCAAATTGGCTGCACCAATTTGCAGTCCCAACAACAATGAGCAAGTGTACCCTTTTCCCCACATCCTCGCCAGCACTTGTTGTTGTTTGACTTCCTAATGGCTGCCAATTATTTCTGCTCTTTGTTATTTCCTTCTTTTAGCTAACTTTTGACTTAGTTTGGTCTTCTTTTTCTAGTTCCTTGAGGAGTGACATTAAACTATTTATTTGAGATCTTTCTTCTTTTTTGATATAGGCATTTCTTACTATTAATTTCCCTCTTAGAACTTTTTTTTTTTGTTGCAGTTTTGGTATGTGGTGATTCCATTTTTGTTTGTTTCAAGATATATATATATTTTTTAATACCAAGAATTGAACTTAGGGGCACTTAAGCACTGAGCCACATCCACAGCCCTTTTTATTTTTTATTTTGAGACAGAGTCTTGCTAAGTTGCTTAGGGCCTTACTAAATTGCCGAGACTGGCCTTGAACTTGTGAGCCTCCTGCGTCAGACTCCCAAATTGTTGGGATTACAGGTATGTGCCCCTACACCTGGCTACTTCAGAAATTATTTATAAATTGGACAAACAATGACTTTAGGGGAGGAAGGAATATTTGTTTTGGGGAAAAGAATATTTTATCATTGACATTATTTAGAATGCTAGTGCACAGTGATTGGGAAAACCAGACTGCTTTTTTTTTTTTAAATAAGTTTTCTTATTGTTTTTAAACTATCTGTGGTAATGTAACCCTTTTTTCCTGCACTCAACTGAATGCTGTCACACCCGGTTTTTGGAATGTTCCTGTTTTTCTCTTTTGCTGATTCTCATTTAGGAATCCACATTTTCCTCTTATTTATTCCCTTCATTATGACATCATGAAAGCATATCTTTCAGTATCTTTTGGAGAAACAGTGTGTAGGAGGTAAACTTCTAAACATGACATATCCAAAAATATCTTCATTATCCCAGTTTTTTTATTTTTAAATTTTAGATTAATAGAGTAAAATTAACTTTAACACAGTAAGGTTGACTTTTTCCTTGTCCTTTGCCCAGTTCTAGGGATTGAACCCAGGGTCTTGCACAGGCTAGGCAAGTGCTCTTCCACCGAATTCCGTCTCCAGCCCTAAAGTTGACTTCTTCGTCATACAGTTTGTGAATTTTAACACATCTTTCCTCATGTAATCTCCATAGAATACGGAACAGTTTCACCACTTCAAGAATTTCCCTCATTTTACTCCTTTGTGGACACTCTCCTCCCCATCCCTAAGCCCTGGAAAGCACCAATTGGTTATGGATCACTACAGAATGTCAATATGCAACTTTTTGAAACTTGCTTCTTTTGTTCAGAAGATGCCTTTGAGATTCATCCAAGTGGTTGCAGGTGTGAACAGTCCATTGATTTATAGCACTGAGTAGGATTGCATTTCACAGATGTCCCATGGTATGTTCATCCATTCACCCAAGAACAAGGAGCTGTTTTCCAGTTTTTTTTTTTAAATTAGAAACTTACTATAAGTATTCATGTATAAGTTGTTGTGTGAATGTACGTTTTAATTTTTCTAGGGTTAATACCAAGGAATTAACTACGAAAGGCTGCCTCACTGTTTTCCAGAGTGGCAATATCATCTGGTATTCCCACCTGCAATGTCTGGGAGTTCCAGTTGCTCCACATCACTTGTCAGTGTTTTGCTTTGTTTTATTCTAATTTTAGCCTTTTTGATAGGTGTGTGGTACTATCTCATTGTGATTTAATTTATATTTCCCTAATGCCTAATGTACATGGACACAATACTCATTTTGTTCTTTTCAGAATTGTTTTGGTTCTAGTTCTTTTGCCTTTTCACATACATCTTAAAATAACCTTGTCAGTATTTACCAAAAAACTTGCTGTGATTTTTTGACCGACAGTGTATTGTATCCATACATATATTAACGGGGGATAAATCACATCTTAACAATATTGAATCTTCTGTCCAGAAACAGGGTATGCTTTCTCATTTATTAAGTTCTTATTTTATTTCTTTGATCAACATTTTGTAGTTTTCAGCATATACATCCTGTACATACTTTGTTAGCTATATACTATGTTCTTCCTTTTTTTTTTTTTAAATACTTAATTTGTTGGCTTGGTGTAAATTGCAAAGTCTTACACTTTATTTATTTTTTTTAAAGAGAGAGAGAGAGAGAGAAAATTTTTTAATATTTATTTTTTAGTTATTGGCGGGCACAACATCTTTGTTTGTATGTGGTGCTGAGGATCCAACCCAGGCTGCACGCACGCCAGGCGAGCGCGCTACCGCTTGAGCCACATCCCCAGCCCCTATGTTCTTCCTTTTAAAAGTGATATTCAATCTGGGAAATTTCTTGTGTAAGCTCTTTGGTAGTTAATTCACCTCTGTAGTTGCCATTCTTTTGAAAATTCTTACTGAAATAATTTCTAAGCCTCCCATATATTATCTTCAGTTTTTTTTTCATTTAAAAATTTTTTATTCTGTGGTCAGAAGAAATTTCCTCAACTTGATCTTCCAATACTTTGGTTGAAGTTAAAGTTTCTGTAAATATATTTTAATTCCCAAGAAAACAGAGGGTTTTTTTTCTAGTTTTTTCCATACAATCATGTACTTATATTATAGACATTGTAACTTCTTACTTTCCTCTGAAAAAACTAATTATGAACTTTTTTAAAAAATAGGCATCTTGGGGCTGGGGTTGTGGCTCAGCAGTAGAGCGCTCACCTAGCATGGGTGGGGCCTGGGTTCGATCCTCAGCACCACATAAAAATGAAGGCATTGTGTTGTGTCCATCTACACCTAAAAATAAATATTAAAAAAAGAAACACAGTCAAAAACAAATAAACCACAATTAAAAAAATAAGCATCTTATATTCCTTTCATTATTTTAAGCTTTCTTCTTATTCATTTTTTAATTTATTTTGTTTTTCTTTTTCATATTAGAGGCCTTCTTTAAATGACTGTGATTCTGGTTGTCTTATCCATGTAGGAGGTTGCTTAGAACCCCCACATACAGGCAGGGCTTTTATACTGATGGATTTTACTGTAGAGCATCAGATGGGAAATCAGCAATTCACTGGAGAACCAAGTGCCAATATATCGAGGACTATTTTTCTAGGGTGGTTATTTCTACAAAGGGGAAAAAAATCTTGTTTTTCTTCTCGTTAAGTTATCTGCTAGAATTTTGCACTAGGTTAAGGAGGAGAATGAAATGCACTTTTAGTCCTCTTTTAGTCAAGGAAGTTCCTACCTATGTCCTCCTACCATTTACATTACCTGCTTTTGAGTTTATGACCCCTAACATTACAAGAACTTTTATGTACAAGGCAGGATTGGCATTGTTTTCAAGAGTCCCTTGTTTTTGACCCATAACACTTGATCTTCTTGTCAGGTTCTTTATGATGACTTGGTGGACACAGCAAGTTGTCTACCCAACAGTGATTCCTTTGTCTGATTTCTACCAAAGTGCCTGGAAAATTCAGGAATTTATGTTCTCAGATAATGTAATAGCTGGGAGTATTTATGTGATATAACCAGTAATGACCCATAAGACAGAGGGGTGTCCCTGGGGAGTTGCTGGAGACTTCTCTTCATGATTAAAGGCACGAGATGCAACAGGAGAGAGAAACTGCCCCCACGACCTTCTTCACTTCAACCTTTGAATGAAATTGCGTGGGGTCATGCACGATGATGCAAGCCAAGGAAACCACCTTGGCCCATGAGGGAAAGGCCCAGAGCATCCCACATTCAGGGAACCAATCAATATCTTGATAGCTTAGAGCCAGGGAGCCACAGCTGACTCATCGACTTTGATCCTCTGATTTTTCTTAGTTACCTTTATGTCCTCCTTTAAAAAAATCCCATCTCCTTTTCTTTTTCACCACTTTTATCCTCTCATTCCTTTCTATCTTTAAAGGGACTGAAGTGGAGCAGGATGAGTCAGGGACACAGGTAAAGTTATAGGCCCTTTGCTGTCTTCATTACATCTTTTTTGAAACAAGATGGGCTATGAATAAATAAACAAGCTGCTCCCCATATGTCCAGTCTCAACTCTCCCATCTCCTCCTCCTCGTTGTCATGGTGACCTTCATCTGTGGGTCATTTGCCTGCATAATATCCTCCATTGGTTTCTTATGTCCTAAGGATAAAATCTAAATTTATCCAGCTGGTCCCTTGAAGCTCTTTAGAATCTTCTCCCACCCTCCTCTCCCACCATCTCCCCTGGGCTCCAGCCTTGCTGAAGCACTTGGGGTTTCTGGGATTTATGCTGTTGCCATTTCACTCTGGGGTCCTATTCTTCCCGCCAGAAACACACTTCTCCCTCCTTAACACCAGCTTCTCCTCCCTCCCAGAACATGGCTAATGGCCCAGCCCCTTAACCTTTGGCCATTTCTCCAGTGGAGCTGCCTTCACTCTTCAGTGCACATCTGTGTTTCTGGGCCAGTGTCTCTCTCTCTCTCTCTCTCTCTCTCTCTCTCTCTCTCTCTCTCTGTCTCTTCATCAAACTGTGAGCTTCTGAGAACAGAGTGCATTTCATAAAAAATAACCAGCATCAAGCATAGAGGTATACCCAGACCTACCTCTCCTGCTCCTCAAGAAATTTGATCTTAAATTATGAATTCCATCTTTAACAAAAATTTGCTAAATATCACCAGAGCAGTGGCACACGCCTGTAATCCCAGTGGCTCTGGAGGCTGAGGCAGGAGGATTGTAAGTTCAAGGCCAGCCTCAGCAAAAGTGGGGTGTTAAGCAACTAGGTGAATCCCTGTCTCTAAATAAAATACAAAATAAGACTGAGGATGTGGCTCAGTGGTTGAGTGCCCCTGAGTTTAATCCCAAGTACCAAAAAAAAAAAAAAAAAAAAAAGCCAATTATCCACAATGGACTAGGTATGATATGACAAAACAATACGTGACTTTGTAATCATTTATATAATAGAGAAAAAAGAGAAACTCCACATCCCTTAACACTTTTGTTGTTGAGATCTGGTGTTTGCTGCCAGCATTTAAAGTGGTTCCAGTGAGCCTTATTAGCTTACACAGCCCTGGCTCTCAGTTCAGAGCTGCCATTAAAAGTTCACCAGCTCCAGGAGAGTGGAGGAGCCAGCTTAGCCCTCCCTTAGGCTCTGACCTTCCACTGGGACACAGCAGTGAGCCAGTTCCCAGGGGATATTGCCAGTAAAGTTAATAACCTCTCATTTGAATAATATTTTCTGTTTTCCAAACTCCTTCATCACCATGAGCACATTTATCCAGAATCCTTGCTGTGCTTGTGCAGGTGAGGAAACAGAGGTCCTTGGCATCAGGTAATGGAGAGGGCATTGGTAGCATAGTCTTGCATGTAAAATCCATGACCAATCCCATGACTGGGAACAAGTTATGTCCTGTCTCTAGGCCTCAGTTCCAGTATAGGTAAAAGAAGAAAGTTGATTAGATGACCTCTTAATCCTCCACAGAGACTCAAAATTTTATGATTTTATGTCTTGCTCAAGATTTCATGGCTTATTTGTGGCAGAACCATGGCCAGGATCTAGGGTTTTGGGGCCCAGCCCAAGGCTTACATCATACCACAAATAATCCATGAGATCCTCTAAGAGAACTCTTTCTTCCAGATCAAGTGGAACTCGGCCAAATATTTCTCCCTTGTCCATTGTTGGGATAGAAATATTTGGCCAGAGAGAAAGACCAGGCAAAGAAACATGGCAAAACATTTTGCACTTAAATCTGGGCCATAAGGAAGAATGATCTGGGTCATAAGTGGAAAGTTGGTCAAAGTACTTTTTGGAGCAATTTCGGAAGGAAGAGAATGAAACTCGGTCCCTGGTCCTCAACCTCCAATAAGGCAGCTCTTAAGAGCATAAGGTGAAAGTAAGTCTGATTCCATAAACAGAGAGACAAGTTCTGGAAGGTAATGTATGGCAAGTAGGGCAAGGCACCTAATCAAGGTACGTTGTGAGAGCTTTGTGAATCTGTCAGACTGTCTTAAAGTTAAAGCAGGAACAAGATGAGGCTTTGGATGAGGAAAATAATCCAGGGCAATTGGCCAGGGAAGATGAGAGACCACCAGAGCTGTCCATCTCCTTAACTCCCACTCCCTACAGCAAGGAGGTGACACTTCCAACATACACGAGGGGATTCTGAAGATTCTTTCCAGGTATGAGTTCAGGCTGTCACCAAATGGGATCCGAGAAGATCCCAAGAAGGGAAAAGGGAATCTCAAGTCAGCTCTGGTGGTTTCTTGACTTACATTACAGAAAAGAATTTCAGGATGCATCAAAAGAGGCACAGGCAAAATGTATTCAGGAAAGCAAACAATAGAGCAGGATCCACATTCACACAAAGGAGAGGGAGTCCGGATGCTCTAGAGTGACACATGCTTTTTGGTGTCTCAGGCTTCTTTCTTTTTTTTCTGATGCTTAGGGCAACTTTCTAAGGCTTCTTGTATAGGAAACTTTGTAAATGGCAAGCGTGAGAGGTACGAGGGGTGGATTCAGCTTAATGAGCTCAATTCTCTTGATTGTGGTGCATGGAGCAGGTCACAGTGATCTAGTTCTTCTGAGAATCTGCAGGTTGACATTGTCTAATTAACAGGTAGCACTTGGACTGCATTCATACTATGGGTTTCTAACATGGTGTGGCTGATTAGGAGCTGGGATTTGCGATTACAGCCCAGTATCAATAAAGGGCATCAGAGCACATAGTCCCTAGCCCAAGAAAAGATCAAAATTCAAAATTTGAAATATGGCTTATACTGAATGTGTGTTCCTTTTGTGCCATGTAAAGTTAAAAAAATGTGGGTGGAACTATCGTAAGTTGGAAACTCCCCCTTGTTTGTCTTAGGGATTGAACCCAGGGGTGCTCTACCACTGAATTACATCCTCAGCTCTTTTTATTTTTTATTTTCAGACAAGGGCTTTCTAAATTGCTGAGGCTGGCCTCAAACTTGTGATCCTCCTGCTTTAGCTTCCTGATTAGCTGATATTAGAATCATATGATACTACTGCTCCTGGCTAAGTTCCCTGTCATCTTGATTAGAGCTGACCTGTGTAGCCAAAAGAACATTGCAGATCTGATGGCATGTGACTCTAGGTCACAAAAACATTTTGGTTTCTAAGGTGCTTTCTTTTTTTAATTTTTTTAGTTAATTAACTAAAAATTTTAGCCAATTTCCCTTAATAATACCTTTATTATTAAGGGAAATTGGTTAAAAAGACATTAAAAAGAAAACAAGTAGAGATTCTGGAGCTGAAAGGTATAATACTTGAAATAAAAAATTTACTAGAGGGTTCATCAGGAAATTGGATCATAAGAAGAAGAAAATTAGTGAACCTGAAAATAGGGTAAATGAAACTACCCAGACTGAAGAGAAGAAAAAAAGAAATGAAGAAAAATAAACAAGATCCCATCAAAAACCACCAAGCTGACTAATACACATTGTGGGAGTTTCACAAGGAATAAGAGAGAAAAGGGATAAGAAAAAAATATATTTAAAGAAATAATGGTTAAAAAAAAACCCCTTTCCCTATTTAATGAAAGACGTGAATCTACATGTTCCAAAAGACCGATGAACTCCAAACAGGATCAATTTAAAGAGATTCACCCTGATGCTCATTATAATCAAACTGCCAAAGACAAAGAGAGTCTTTTTTTCAGGGGGGGATACTAGGGATTGAAGCTGGGGGTGCTTAACCACTGAGCTACATCCCCAGCCCTTTCTGTATATTTTCTTTAGAGACAGGTCTCACTGAGTTGCTTAGGGCTTTGATAAATTGCTGAGGCTGACTTTGAACTTATAATCTTCCTTGCCTCAGCCTCACTAGCCACTGGAATTACAGGTGTATACCACCATGCCCAACCCAAGGAGACTCTTATAAGCAGCAAGAAAAATTCCAGGAATTCTCAGTAGCATTAAAATCCAGTTTCTTGCCAGAAATTATGGAGACAGAATTCTGGAATGTGGTGGGTTGACATGTTTTAAATGTTGTGGAAAACCCCTATCAACTAGGAATTCTACCTTTCCTTTCAAAAATGAAGTAGTAGTAAATATATTAATAGATATACAAGAGCTAAAGGAACTCATTGCTAGGACTGCCCTATCAGAAATGCTAAAGGGAGGCTTTCAGGTTGCTGTAAAAGAACAAATCATACAAAAACGATGATCGCTGATAAAGGTAAGTACAAAGGTAAGTATAAAATCTAGTATTACTGTATTTTGGTATGAAAGTCCTCTTTCTGTTTCCTAAATGGTTTAAAGACAAATGCATAGAATAATCATAAATCTATGCAACAGGTACACACATGTAAAGAAGTAACTTGTGGAAATAACATAAAAGTAAGGAAAGTGATGGAATATAAGCAGTGTTAATGCATGTTATTGAAGTTAAGTTGGTATCAAACTAGATTTGGACTAAATTTAAACTAGATATTTATGTATTTAGGATGTTAACTGTGTTCTCTATGGTAACTTAACTACATACAGAAAAAAATAAAGAGGAAATCAAAGTGATACACTGGGAAAAAACAAACAAGCAAGCATCACAACCAAACACCACAAAGGCAGTGTTAGAGAAATCAAGGGGGAAAACAATATAAGACATACAGAATACAAAAATAGCACAATGGCAGAAGTAAATTCATATGTGTATATATATATATATATATATGTGTGTGTGTGTGTGTGTGTGTGAGATATGTATATGTGATATATATGTATATATATATATATATATATATATATATATATATATATATTTAGTTGTTGATAGAACTTCATTTGTATTTATTTATATGTGTGCTCAGAACTGAGTCCAGGGCCTCACACATGCTTGGCAAACACTTCACCACTGAGCTACAACCCCAGCTCAAGAAATACATTCTTCATATCAATAATCATTTTAAATACAAATGAGTTATACTCACCAATGAAGAGGTTAGAAGAATGAATTAAAACACTGTAATTCAAATATGTGATGCTTATAAGAGATTCACTTGAAATCTAATTTCAAAAACAGGTTTAACATGAAAGGTTATGAAAAAGATACTCCATGAAAAGAAAGATAGAATGAGATCAATATAAAAACAGGGGACTTGAAGAGACACCACTATGGCAGAGAACTGATGTCATCAGACTGCGGCAGAGGAGATAACTTCATTGAAACCTGCGGCTACAGCATCAAATAAATTTATAGGAATAAACAGTAACTCAGCAGTCAAACAGAACAAGAAGTAACATGAGCAGCTTCAAAAAGCAAGGAAGAAAAGGAGTACAAACAATGCAGGACAGCCTAAATATTCAGGAGGACCTAGAGTCATCAGAAAAATGGTCATATAAAGAACTCAAGGAACACCTTAGACAGATGGAATGGAACCTTAAAGAGGATACAAGACAGCAAATTCAAGCAGTGAAAGAACACATTGAGAATGAATTACATAAACAGATAAAAGAAGAAGTTAAGCATCTTTATCAGGAGATAGAGATTATAAAAAATAATCAAACAATAATTCTACAAATGAAGGAAACGATAAACCAAATTAAAAACTCAATTGAGAGTATCACTAATAGAGTGGAGCAAGTAGAAGCCAGAACGTCAGATAATGAAGACAAAATATATCATCTTGAAAAGAGTCTAGCCAACTCAGAAAGGCTGGTAAAAAATCACGAGAAAAACATCCAAGAGTTATGGGATAACATAAAAAAACCAAACTTACGAGTCATCGGGGTAGAAGAAGGTACAGAGATTCAAACCAAGGGAATGAGTAACCTGCTGAATGAAATAATTACAGAAAACTTTCCAGAAATAAAAAAGGAAACAGATATACAAATTGAAGATGCATACAGGACACCGAGCACACAAAATCACAGTAGACCAACGCCAAGACACATTGTTATGAAGATATCCAATATACAGAACAAAGAGAAAATATTAAAAGCTACAAGAGAAAGGAGACAGATTACATTCAGGGGTAAACCAATAAGATTAACAATGGATTTTTCATAACAGACGCTGAAAGCAAGAAGGTCATGGAACAATGTATTTCAAACACTGAAAGACAATGGATGCCAACCAAGAATTCTGTATCCAGCAAAATTAAGCTTCAGGTATGACAATGAAATAAAAATCTTTTATGATAAACAAAAGTTAAAAGAATTTGCAGCCAGAAAACCAGCATTGCAAAGCATTTTGAGCAAAACACTACACGAGGAAGAAATGAAAAACAATAACCAAAACCATCAGTGGGAAGTGCCTCAGTAAAGACAGAGGGTGAGGGGAAAGATAATCATGGAGAAACAAACTAAATTTTTTAAAAAAAGGATAAACAATCAAACATGGATGGAAGTACAAACCATATATCAATAGTAACTCTGAATGTTAATGGCTTAAACTCTCCAATAAAGCGACATAGGCTGGTATCATGGATTAAAAAAACAAATCCAACAATATGCTGCCTCCAGGAGACACATCTGATTGGAAAAGACATACACAGGCTCAAGGTAAAAGGTTGGGAAAAAATATACCACGCACAGGGTCCTCGTAAGCAAGCAGGGGTGGCCATCCTCATATCGAATAAAATCGACTTCAAGACTAAGTTAATCAAAAGGGATAAAGAAGGTCATTATATACTGTTAAAAGGAACCATTCAGCAACAAGACATAACAATTATCAATATTTATGCACCAAATAATGGTGCTGCGACATTCATAAAACAAATTCTCCTCAAGTTCAAGAATCAAATAGACCACAACACAATAATTATGGGTGACTTCAACACACCTCTCTCACCATTGGACAGATCCTCCAAACAAAAGTTGAATAAAGAAACTATAGAACTCAATATCACAATCAATAGCCTAGACTTAACTGACATATATAGAATATATCAACCATCATCAAATGGATATACTTTTTTCTCAGCAGCACATGGATCCTTCTCAAAAATAGACCATATATTATGCCATAGGGCAACCCTCAGTAAATATAAAGGGGTGGAGATAATACCATGCATTTTATCTGATCATAATGGAATGAAACTGGAAATCAATGATAAAAGAAGGAAGGAAAAATCCTACATCACATGGAAAATGAACAATATGTTACTGAATGATCAATGGGTTACAGAAGACATAAAGGAGGAAATCAAAAAATTCTTAGAGATAAATGAAAATACAGACACAACATATCGGAATCTATGGGACACAATGAAAGCAGTTTTAAGAGGAAAATTCATCGCCTGGTGGTCATTCCTCAAAAAAAGAAAAAACCAACAAATAAATGAGCTCACACTTCATCTCAAAGCCCTAGAAAAGGAAGAGCAAACCAACAGCAAATGTAGCAGAAGGCAAGAAATAATTAAAATCAGAGCGGAAATCAATGAAATTGAAACAAAAGAAACTGTTGGTTCTTCGAAAAAATAAATAAGATCGACAGACCTTTAGCCATGCTAACAAAGAGAAGAAGAGAGAGAACTCAAATTACTAACATACGGGATGAAAAAGGCAATATCACAACAGATGCTGCAGAAATACAGAAGACAATTAGAAATTATTTTGAAAACCTATATTCCAATAAAATAGAAGATAGTGAAGACATCGATAAATTTCTTAAGTCATATGATTTGCCCAGACTGAGTCAGGAGGATACACACAATTTGAACAGACCAATATCAATGGATGAAATTGAAGAAGCCATCAAAAGACTACCAACCAAGAAAAGCCCAGGACTGGATGGGTATACAGCAGAGTTTTACAAAACCTTTAAAGAAGAATTAATACCAATACTTTTCAAGTTATTTCAGGAAATAGAAAAAGAGGGAGCTCTTCCAAATTCATTCTATGAGGCCAACATCACCCTGATTCCGAAACCAGACAAAGACACCTCAAAGAAAGAAAACTACAGACCAATATCTCTAATGAACCTAGATGCAAAAATCCTCAATAAAATTCTGGCGAATCGAATACAAAAACACATCAAAAAAATTGTGCACCATGATCAAGTAGGATTCATCCCTGGGATGCAAGGATGGTTCAACATACGGAAATCAATAAATGTTATTCACCACATCAATAGACTTAAAGATAAGAACCATATGATCATCTTGATAGATGCAGAGAAAGCATTCGACAAAGTACAGCATCCCTTTATGTTCAAAACATTAGAAAAACTAGGGATAACAGGAACTTACCTTGACATTGTAAAAGCTATCTATGCTAAGCCTCAGGCTAGCATCATTCTGAATGGACAAAAGTTGAAGGCATTCCCTCTAAAATCCGGAACAAGACAGGGATGCCCTCTATCACCACTTCTATTCAATATAGTTCTCGAAACACTGGCCAGAGCAATTAGACAGACAAAAGAAATTAAAGGCATAAAAATTGGAAAAGAAGAACTTAAATTATCACTATTTGCAGATGACATGATTCTATACCTAGAAGACCCAAAAGGGTCTACAAAGAAATTACTAGAACTAATAAATGAATTCAGCAAAGTGGCAAGATATAAAATCAACACGCATAAATCAAAGGCATTTCTGTATATCAGCGACAAAACTTCTGAAACGGAAATGAGGAAAAACACTCCATTCACAATATCCTCAAAATAAATAAAATACTTGGGAATCAACCTAACAAAAGAGGTGAAAGATTTATACAATGAAAACTACAGAACCCTAAAGAGAGAAGTAGAAGAAGATCTTAGAAGATGGAAAAATATACCCTGTTCATGGATAGGCAGAACTAACATCATCAAAATGGCGATATTACCAAAAGTTCTCTATAGGTTTAATGCAATGCCAATCAAAATCCCAACGGCATTTCTTGTAGAAATAGATAAAGCAATCATGAAATTCATATGGAAAAATAAAAGACCCAGAATAGCAAAAGCAATTCTAAGCAGGAAGTGTGAATCAGGCGGTATAGCGATACCAGATTTCAAACTATATTACAGAGCAATAGTGACAAAAACAGCATGGTACTGGTACCAAAACAGGCGGGTGGACCAATGGTATAGAATAGAGGACACAGAGACTAATCCACAAAGTTACAACTATCTTATATTTGATAAAGGGGCTAAAAGCATGCAATGGAGGAAGGATAGCATCTTCAACAAATGGTGTTGGGAAAACTGGAAATCCATATGCAACAAAATGAAACTGAATCCCTTTCTCTCGCCATGCACAAAAGTTAACTCAAAATGGATCAAGGAGCTTGATATCAAATCAGAGACTCTGCGTCTGATAGAATAAAAAGTTGGCTCCGATCTACATATTGTGGGGTCGGGCTCCAAATTCCTTAATAGGACACCCATAGCACAAGAGTTAATAACAAGAATCAACAAATGGGACTTACTTAAACTAAAAAGTTTTTTCTCAGCAAGAGAAACAATAAGAGAGGTAAATAGGGAACCTACATCCCGGGAACAAATTTTTACTCCTCACACTTCAGATAGAGCCCTAATATCCAGAGTATACAAAGAACTCAAAAAATTAGACAATAAGATAACAAATAACCCAATCAACAAATGGGCCAAGGACCTGAACAGACACTTCTCAGAGGAGGATATACAATCAATCAACAAGTACATGAGGGGCTGGCGATGTGGCTCAAGCGGTAGCGCGCTCGCCTAGCGTGCGTGCGGCCCGGGTTCGATCCTCAGCACCACATACAAACGAAGATGTTGTGTCCGCCTAGAACTAAGAATAAATAAATGTTAAAATTCTCTCTCTCTCTGTCCCCCTCTCTCTTTAAAAAAAAAATTAAAAAAAAAAAAACAAGTACATGAAAAAATGCTCACCATCTCTAGCAGTCAGAGAAATGCAAATCAAAACCAGCCTAAGATACCATCTCACTCCAGTAAGATTGGCAGCCACTATGAAGTCAAACAACAACAAGTGCTGGCAAGGATGTGGAGAAAAGGGTACACTTGTACATTGCTGGTGGGACTGCAAATTGGTGCGGCCAATTTGGAAAGCAGTTTGGAGATTCCTGGGAAAGATGGGAATGGAACCACCATTTGACCCTGCTATTGCCCTTCTCGGACTATTCCCTGAAGACCTTAAAAGAGCATGCTACAGGGATACTGCCACATCGATGTTCACAGCAGCACAATTCACAATAGCTAGACTGTGGAACCAACCCAGATGCCCTTCAATAGATGAATGGATAAAAAAATGTGGCATCTATACACAATGGAGTACTATGCAGCAATAAAAAATGACAAAATCATAGAATTTGCAGGGAAATGGATGGCACTAGAGCAGATTATGCTTAGTGAAGCTAGCCAATCCCTAAAAAACAAATACCAAATGTCTTCTTTGATATAATGAGAGCAACTATGAACAGAGCAGGGAGGAAGAGTAGGAAGAAAAGAGTAACATTAAACAGAGACATGAGATGGGAGGGAAAGGGAGAGAAAAGGGAAATTGCATGGTAATGAAGTGAGACCCTCATTGCTATTCAAAATTACATATAAGAGGTTGTGAGGGGAATGGGAAAATAAACAAGGAGAGAAATGAATTACAGTAGATGGGGTAGAGAGAGAAGATGGGAGGGAAGGGGAGAGGGGATAGTAGGGGATAGGAAAGGTAGCAGAATACAACAATTACTAATAGGGCATTATGTAAAATTGTGGATGTGTAACCGACGTGATTCTGCAATCTGCATTTGGGGTAAAATTGGGGGTTCATAACCCACTTCAATCTAATGTATGAAATATGATATGTCAAGAGCTTTGTAATGTTGTGAACAACCAATAAAAAATAAATAAATAAAAGATTTTACATCTATTTAAAATAGTGTAAAAACCAATTTATAACTTTAGTCAAGATTTTAAAGAAACCTTTCTTGAGGTTGAATAATAAATAAATCTGAACCTTCTTAAACATGAGAATTAGTGACATGGGGGGGGATGGCTGACACTATTTTAGATATTAATTTAAAAGCTTCTATAAAGAAATTATATTAAAAGAAACAAATAATTTGGTTGAATAAAGAGATTATTGAGTAAAAAAAAATAAAGCTAGAGAAGAAAGAAAAGGGGAACTCCATTGCTGAGAGCCACAACCAAGTCAGGATGGCACCTGGCATTTTGCCAGAAGGAGTGGTTGAGAAGTAACACCATTGAGCCATTAAGATGATGATAATTAAGTTAAGCTGTGTATAATTATTAAGATAATGACTGATTGCTGTAACTGGATGATGCTGAATTGAAACAAGCTGTGTATTCAGTTGTGTATGTGGACCTCTGCTGTCCGGCAATGGGGCAGCTCCTGCTACCTAGGGTGCCTGCTACTTTTGAGTTCTCTCGGAGTTCCCGTTGAGTTCCCGTTGGTTCTTGCGGAGTTTCCGTGGGGTTTGGGCAATAAAGTAGTTCCTGTTTTGAACCTACAAGTGGCTTGTGACCTCCTGGTTATTTGTGCTCAGCCAGACTGCGGCACTCCATGAAAATGAAAGAGAGATCAGTAGAGGAGAGGAAAGGGACCAGGGGAAATTATGGGGAATGACATTGGTCAAATTATATTGTTATATCATGTGCAAGTATGAATATGTAACAATGAATTCCATCATTATGTACAACTATTACGCACCAATAAAACGTGGAGAAAAAGGAATGAAGTATTGATATATGCTACAACATAGATGAAATTTGAAAACACAAGTGAAAGAAATAAGACATACATAAAAACCCATTTCCACTTATATAAAATGTCCAGGAAAGATTAATCCATAGAGACAAAAAAATTACTGGTTGCCAGGAACTGGGGAGAGAGCAGAATGAAAAGTGACTCCTAAAGGATACAAGGTTTCTTTTAGGAGTGATGAAAGTATTCTGGAATTAAATAGCAGTGGCAATATGCAAGCTTGTAAAAATTACTGAAACTCACTGAATTGTATATTTAAATGATTTTTATTGGCACTGGGTATTGCATGAAGCACTGAGCTTCATCACAGTTCACACTTTTCATTTTGAGACATGGTCTCATTAAGTCGCTTAGCGTCTCACTAAATTACTGAGGCTGACTTTGAACTTGTGATCCTCAGCCTCCTGAGTCAATGGAGTTACAGGCATCTGACACCATGCCTGACTTTAAATAATGGTTTTTAAGGTATGTGAATAAATGAACTTAGTTTATATTGAGAAGGTCCCTCTGGCTGTGAAGAGAGCATTCCAACAGTTGGGATGAGAAGTATATGTGAGAAAGGCTTCAGAGCTTCTCTGGATGGGGTGACCTAGACTGTTCTAGGATATAGATGGCTTTTCCAACTACAAGGGCAATAGAAGGTGGACACATTTTCCTGTCCATGGTGCTGAACATAAGGACTTTGGTTCTCATCACCTCCCTGGCAATTCACATGCCTTCAGGGCTTTCATTCTTCATCTTGGTCCTATGATCTCTACTCCTGAACTGTTGGCCCCAAGACAGTCTCTCAATGATTGTGTGCATCTGATGCAACAGCTCACAGACTTTTTAATAACTCCCATTGCTCCTTTGACTTCAGCAGTCTGAGCTCAGCTTCACTTCAAGAATTAAGCCTAAGTTTTGTCCTCCGAGGAATATCCCTTCCCTTAAGGCCAATCCTATATGTGTTCCTGGTCTGAGAGAGGACAGAAGAATACAGCTGCAGGACAAGGGTGACCAAGAAGATGCGAGGCTCTAAATCTCCTTGGCCACTTTGGGCTGGAGGTAGGTGAGGCTCTAGTGTCCTTCCTGTGGTCAAGTCAACACTGAGGAATCTCCTGCCAAAGCCTATGGTGAGACAAGTGTGGGGAGGGGAAGGTATGAAGAAGCCACTGGGCAAGAATTCTGGAGCAATGACATTTGGAGAACAGCTACGTGTATCTAGAACTAAGACTTTTATCTACGTTGGTTTATGTGTTGGGTGGAATTTAGGACAGAAGGTGGGAGAGAGAGCAGAATATAGACATGCACTGTTCTTTCCCCCACCTCCCACATCCACCATGCAGCTTCTTCCCACCCCTAGGAGAAAATACAACCAGGTCTTATTCTTACACTTCCCACACTCTAGTGTTTCCTTTTTAGTTCTCTTCTCTTTCTCCACCTTCCTCCTTCTCCTGCCTACCACCTCTCCCACTCACTCCTGAGTTTCATTCCTTCCTGCTTCCACCCTTTCACCTTAGCCTCCCTGTTCTTAAAACTTGTGTTTATTGAAAACTATTATTGTTCCCAAGTTGTCACAGAGTAGATTCTCTCTTGTTTTTGAAGCCCACGTATTCCTCCTCCCCTGCTCCCTCTTTGTACCACGTGGACTGATTTCCTAAGAGCAGAGACCTGTGGAAGACATGACTGGGGAACAGCAGAAAGGAGCCTGGAATCCTTCCCTTTCCCCATGCATTTGTGTCCTTCCCCTATATCTCGTTATTTCCTTTCCTGTCTAGAACCCCTCTAAATGTACTCTCTGTGCAGGAAGGTGGGAGAAGCATTCCCAAAGATTCTTGCAAGTTTGCAGAAAGAGTGCTGATTGTGCTGAGATGATGCTTGTAGGTTCACAAATCTGATCATGTTAGGAAGTAGGATTCCTGGATTTCCTTCAAGATTTCTCAAACAGCACTCTGTCTTCCAATGTCTCCTCTCTTCTCAACTCTCAGTGGTCTGGCCCATCACAGCACTCCATCCACCATCAGGCAATCAAGCATTCATTTGGGAACCACTTGTAGAAAGGCTCTGTGGGCTCTAGGTGCCACAGTGTACTCAACTTCCTGGACTTGCAGTGAAATTACAATCCATATGACGGGACAGGGCTGTCCTCATGGAAAAATGCCAACACGTGCAGTGTTATAGAAGAGCTAACTGTCAGTGAACCTTCAAAGAGGGGTAGATTTTAATAGGAAAGACAGTAGCATAAATGTAACATTATTTTCCTATGTACACACATGGAATTCTATAAGTGAAACCCCATCATGGCTACCCACAAGAATGGGGTCTTAATTAGAATAAGATATATCCTATGCTTGTATAATTTTATCAGAATGGATTCTACTGTCATGTCTAAGAAGAAACCACAAATAAATTTAAAAAAATGGGTAGAATTCTGAAAGGCAGTTCTGGTGGAGCAGGGCCGTGACCCAGTGAAAAGCTCTAAGACAGAGGAACCCAGGAGGAGATCAGCTTGGTTGGAGTCAAGGAGTCCTAGAGGGGAGAAAGGAAGAAGAGATTGGTGGTAGGAGTGCAGATTCTGGGGCCAGTCAGACCTGGCTTAGAATTCCTGCTCTGCTACTCATTTTCAGTGTGATCTGGGGCAGTTATTTACCCTCTTCAAGCCCCAGGTCTTTTATGTATAAATATATATGAATTATTCATGTACTATACTTTATAAGCATCAGACCAATATGTGAGGATTAAATAGGATAATACTTAAAATGTTCACCATGGCACATAGTAAACACTGAATAACTGTTTACTCTGATGACAATCACATCTACTAGAACAATAAACGGTTTCTAGTAAGTGGAAGATAGGTCTAGAAAGAAAGGGAGGAGGTGAGTGGTGAGGAAGCCCCTAAGACCCATCTAAATGTGAGCCCTGTTCCACTGACAATAAATAACCATGGAAATTTTTGAAAGCACTTTGGACTAAAGGGGGAAGATGTCTTTTAGGAAGTTTACATATGTGCTGTATTGCACAGTGTGGATTAAAACGGAGCTCAACCTAGAGGCAGGCAGGCGAAGCCCATAGCGATGAGTCAGGCAGAGGAAGAACTAATGAGCCTTGGTGACAACGCGTGCAGAATGCAAGGGAGAAATCTAGCTGGGCCAGGGCATAAGAGGCAGAAATAGATCCAGAAAGGAAGGTGATGTTGGGGCAGAGAAGGAATAAGAACGATTACAGAGGGCTGGGGTATAGCTCAGTTGGTAGAGTACTTGCCTCACATGCACAAGGCCCTGGGTTCAATTCCCAGCACCATCCAAAAAAAAAAAAGAATAATTACAGAATGATAATGACAGCTCACTAGTCCACATGGCACAGGGATGTGGAGGAGAAAGGACCCGTGGCTGCCAACAGGATGTGCCCATTAAAGAGACCCTGGGAACTGTGAAGGAGAACTGATTATCAGGAGGAAAGGAACCAGGTGGTTCTGCAATGGTTCCTTCTGTCCACGGGGGTGGGGGGCTGGGGGGGCATTTCCTCTCCCCATCACTTGTACCTCTCTTCTCCTCTATTTCCTCTTGACTTTCCTCAGGGCTCTGTGGTTTCCTGTACCCTGAAATCCACACCTTCCACACCTGGGTTGTCTTTAGCCCTTGACACTGCTGGTGCCGGGTAACCCTGAGAAGTCGCTCAGTCTTTATCTTGTTTCCCTTTTGGTTTTATTGTAGTACTTCTTTGGGGTTTTATTAAAATTTTATGACTATAAAATATGAGAAATAAAAAAATTATAAAGGAGAAAAATATGTATTCAGTCAGTCCCACCAACCAGATGTAACCATTGTAGACATTGTTACATTTTGGTCTTCTTTTTTCCCTTTGCCTTTATAACATATATAAAATACATAGAGCATATCAACATAACATATTTTAACAAAATGTTTTGTAATTCTCCATTTAAAACAATAGCACTGGGCTGGGGATGTGGCTCAAGTGGTAATGTGCTCGCCTGGCATGCGCGGGGCACTGGGTTCGATCCTCAGCACCACATAAAAATAAAATAAAGATGTTGTGTCCACCAAAAACTAAAAAATAAATATTAAAAATTTCTCTCTCAAAAAATAAATTAAAAAATAAAACAACAGCACTACATGGTAAAACAAAATCCCATATAATTAAATGTATTTATTGCTAACTAGTATTTCACAAGTACCACATTTAATTTAACCGATGTCTTAGAGTTGTGCATTTGCATTGTTTCTTATTGATATTATACTGATATTTTACTGCTGTGATGAACAACTTTAACCATACATTTAAAAAATTAACTTTTGTTCTCTTAAAGCGGATGCCCAAGAGAGAAATTAATGGTCAGAGAGTACGAATCATTTATGGTTTTAATACATGTTTTCAAATTGTCTTCAGAATGATTACACTACCAGTGATTTGCTATTTCTCCAAACTCTCAATAGTGCTGAGTTTACAAGTTTTAAAAATTATTTATCAATGTGATAATTCAAGAAATGAATTGCCCCTTGTTATATTTTAATTGAACATCTTCAATGACTGATGAATTTGAGATAAGTTTGAATTCTTTCTCCATAGGTAATAATAAGCCATGAATATTTTTAAAATTTGAATCATTCAACATTTCATAAGCATCTTCTAGCATCAGGCGCATGTCTATCACATCTCTCAAGATCATAATTGGCTCTCAGGAATGAATGGAAATTCATTTATACTAACAGGTAAATTGCTGAGAGACTTGAGAGTGCTACCTGGTACTTGGGAGTGGGCTGATGGTAATGATGGTATGATTTTTTAATTTGTTTTGTGAAATTTATATCAGGCATATTATATATAAATTTTATGTACAGTTATAAGAATTACAAAATCATTTTTTGTATCACATACACTTCTAGGTGATAAAATCCATGTATTATTTTCATATCCATTCTTTCCACCATGACTTGTGCATTGTTCAAAGTAAAAATATTCAAGTAACACAAAGACATCGGGATCAAAATGAGTGTATCATTGACTTTTCATCTACCATGGAAATATTTATACACCCACCGGTAGAAAGAGTAGTGTACCAAATAGAGAGAGTAGTGTACTGAGTTTTCTTTTTACTTGTTTTTGTTTTTTTTGGTATCAGGGATTGAACCCAGAGGCACTTAACCACTGAACCACATTCCCAGCTCTTATTTTTAATGTTTAAAACTTTTGAGACAGGGTCTTGCTAAGTAACTTAGGGATTTACTAAGTGGCCGAGGCTGGCCTTGAACTTGTGATCCTACTGCCTTAGCCTCCCAAGTCTCTGGGATCACAGGCATGTGCCACAATGCCTTGCTATTGTGCTGAGTTTTAATGTATGCATCATCATTTTCCAGACATTTCCAGCAGTTTGTAATCTTGCTGCACACAGTCTTCTCCCTTTTCACAGATACCCCTCCTTTTTGCATTATGGAGATTGAATCCAGGAGTTCTCTACCACTGAGCTACATCCCAAGCCCTTTTTAAATTTTTAATTTTGAGACAGGTCTTGCTACATTGCTGGGGCTGGCCTGTAACTTGCGATCCTCCTGCCTCAGCCTTCGCAGTTGCTGGGATTACAGGTATGTGCCACTGTGCCTGGCAGTCATACTCTTAGTGGGGATAAAGGGCATAAGATAAAATAATGAAGTATGCTCTCGGCATTTCAGAAGTCAGTGATCAAGTGGGAGGTTGAGGGTTGGGAGTGTAGGGTCCGAGGATAGGGGCTGTCTCAGGGAGGCCAAGCCATGCTGTTGAAGCTACCACATACGAAGATTTCCCTTGATGCTTAAATATGTATTTATCCTCATGGAAGGAAGGCTCCCCCAAGCTGCATCTCAGAATGGCACGCAGCAGTGACTTTGATCAACTCAAACCTGACCTTCCAAAGAAAAATAATTAAATTTTCTTGATTTTTTTCTTTGCTCCTCTCTAGGCACATGGGGAAGACCCCATGGGACCACAGAACATCACATGGGTGTCAGAGTTTGTCCTTTTAGGGTTCTCACAAACCCGGGAACTCCAGAAATTCCTGTTCCTGGTGTTCCTATTTGTCTACATCACCACTGTCGTGGGAAACATTCTTATCATGGTTACAGTGACTTTCGACCCCCGGCTCCACATGCCTATGTATTTTCTGCTCCGAAATCTGGCCGTCATCGACCTCTGCTATTCCACAGTCACCTGCCCAAAGATGCTGGTGGACTTCTTTCATGAGACCAAGACCATCTCCTACCAGGGATGCATGGCCCAGATCTTTTTCTTCCACCTCTTGGGAGGTGGAACTGTCTTCTTTCTCTCCGTGATGGCCTACGACCGGTACATAGCCATCTCCCGGCCCCTCCACTACGTCACCATCATGAACACTCGATTGTGTGTGGGGCTGGTGGTGGCCGCCTGGGCAGGGGGCTTTGTCCACTCCATTGTCCAGCTGGTTCTAATGCTCCCATTGCCTTACTGTGGCCCCAATGTCCTGGATAACTTCTACTGTGATGTTCCCCAAGTATTGAGACTCGCATGCACAGATACATCCCTCCTGGAGCTCCTCATGATCTCCAACAGTGGGATGCTGGTTCTCATCTGGTTCCTCCTCCTTCTCGTCTCTTACACTGTCATCCTGGTGATGCTAAGGTCCCACTCGGGACAGGCGAGGAGGAAGGCAGCTTCCACCTGCACCACCCACATTATTGTGGTTTCCATGATCTTCATTCCCTGTATCTATATCTACTCCCGGCCCTTCACTCCTTTCCCCTTGGACAAGGCTGTGTCCATCAGCTACACCGTCATGACTCCCATGCTCAACCCCATGATCTATACCCTGAGGAACCAGGAGATGCAGGCAGCCATGAAGAGACTAGGCAAACGCCTAGTGATTTGCAGCAGGGAGTGAACTTTAAATAGGTTGACTTCCAAGACAGATCTTCACTCTGAACTTGTGCTATCTCATGTGAAAAGACGGCAGCAAGTCTTTATAAAGTACAACAAATCAGATTACACCACTATTTCTTAAAAACTTCCTCCTGGGTCACGTACTAGGTCAGGCACTTTCACACTTTATTCTTGTTTTTTCCCCCCACAAAATTGGTGGTGGATATATCATTATTAAAGAGTTTTACGAATGAGAAAATTCAGGGAGTGGTGACTTGTTCAAAGCTAAACAGCAAGTAAGGGGAAAAGGTTTGTTCCTCTGACTTCAAGTTTAGGGCCAGAAGATATGGATGGTATCTGAAACTCAGACTCTCCCAGGACCACAAGGGAAAACCTAGAGAGTTCCTCATCTATAGATGAATGTCTGGTGAATGATCAACCGCTTTGTCTCAACTCCAGGACAATCATGTTCTTTTCTGCTCCTTGTCTCCTCACCTCATTCTCCACTGTGGTATTTAGGAAATAGTCCGACTCTTTTTCCATTTCTTTCTTTCCTTTTTTTTTTTTTTTTGGTGCCAGGGATTGAATCCAGGAGTGCCTAACCACTGAGCCACATCCTCAGCCCTTTTTTACTTTTTTTCTTTGTAGACAAAGTCTCACTAAGTTGCTCAGTGCCTTGCTAAGTCGCTGAGACTAGCTCTGACCTTGTGATCCTCCTGTCTTAGCCTCCTAAGATGCTGAAATTACAGGTGTGCACTACCACACCTGGCAGTGCTCTGACTTTTTTTTTTTTTTTTTAGTGCTCTGACTCTTAACATCGTCTTAAAATCCCAAGCCCTTTTTAAATTTTTAATTTTGAGACGGGTCTTGTTACATTGCTGGGGCTGGCCTGTAACTTGCGATCCTGTAATGGCACTTTCCCTTTGGTTTTGTGCCTTCTCTGCTAAACACTTCCTGGACAGCCTTCAAAACATGTTAGTTAACTGCTAGGTGTTTCCCCAAATTTTATGTCTTGGAAACTTAATATCCAAATTTATATGTTGATGGTATTTGGAAGAGGAGCTTTTGGGGTACTTAGAAGAGGTAAGACACCCCCATGGTGGCATTAATGGCTTTGTAAAATCAGGAAGAGTGACCTGAACTCTAACGCTACCACTTTTCTTCAGGTGATGCCCTCTGCCATGTCATCCCACAGACAGAAAACCCTCATACAATACTGGCAACTTGATGTAAAACTTCCCGGCCTCCAGAGCTGTGAGGAATACACTTTTATTTTATAATTTACTCCATCGTGGTGTTTTGTTATGGCAGCAGAAATGGGTTTAAGACAACTGGCCAATATTAAGAGGTGGGAACTTTGGAGGAGAATAGGCCTTCAGGGTTCTTCCCTTGTGAATGGGATTGTCCTTCATTTTTAACCGTTCGAGGACACAGCATTCCTTCCCTCCAGAGGCTGCAGCAAGAAGGCACCATTAAAGCAAAGAGAAGTCCTCTCCAGGCAACCAAACCTGCCAGGGATTTGATCTTGATCTTCTCACCCTCCAGAGCTGTGAGAAAATAAATTTGTGTTCTTAATAAATTATTGAGCCTCAGGTATTTGGGGTAGCAGTATAACAAGCCAAGACATTATCCAACGTAATATTTCCTTCATTTGGATAGTGACAGTGTGGCTGAGAGAAGGATGGCATAATATGGTTGGGGAACAAAGGCCAAAGAGTACAGGACCATGGCTATTAAAGTTCAAACTTTGGGTTAATGATTTCAGTTCCAAGGCTGTACCCCATGCATGCTTTGCTTTGCCTTTCTCTTGAACTTCCCACTCTAGAATGAGATCTTATTGAGGACAGGGGGCATACTGTTTTAGTCAGCCTTGGGTTAACATGACCAAAATAATCAACAAGAATAATTTAGAGGAGGGAAAGTATATTTCAGCTCATGGTTTCCAAGGCTCAGTCCACGGTTGGCAGACTCCATAACTCTGGGCCAGAGGTGAAACTGAATGTCATGGGAAAAGGGCACGGCAGAGGAAATCAGCTCAGAAGATGGCATCCAGGAAGGAGTGGGGGAGCACGCTGCTCACCAAGGACAAAATATCCACAAAAGCCTCCAGCGACCTACTTCTTCTAGCTATACCCTGATGGCCTGAAGTTACCACCCTGTTAATCCATATTAGTGGATTAATGCACAGGTTAGGTGAAGGCTCTCATCAACCTGTTGTTTCCTGTCTAAACTTCCTTGCATTGTCTCACACATGAGCTTTTGGGGGTCACCTCACATATAAACCATAGCATTCTGCCCAAGCCCCCAATAACTCACACCCATCTCACAATGGACTAACAAATTAGTCCATTTATAAGAGTTTCCATAGTCTTACAGTCCCAGTATTACCAAAATTCCAAGCCAAAATCTCATCTGAGACTCCAGGCAAACCCTTGGATGTTTTCCCCTGTAAAGATCAAAAGCAAGTTGCATATACCCATTATACAATGGCACAGAGTAAGTATCTCCATTCCAAAAGGGATAAATAGTGGTATAGAAAGAATGGATGGGACCAAAAGAAGACCAGAATCCAACTGGGCAAACAAGTTCTGCAGCTTCACATCCATCATTTGGGGCACATGACAAAGTGATATTCTCTCCAAGGTTCTTGTGTGGCCCTGACCCTGTGGTCTTGTTGGTTGCAGCACACGTGGCCTTGTTGAGAGCCACAGCCAAAGGGGCCCCAGCAAACTTCCAGCTGCCAGCAAACTTCCAGCTGCCGGCTGATGATTGGTTCACAGCGGCCCCAGCAACATCTAGCTGATTGGCTCCTCTGCGGTGATGTTCATTGGGCTGTTTCCCTGCCCTTCAGACTGCCAGCTGATGATTGGCTCACAGCGGCCCCAGCAACATCTAGCTGATTGGCTCCTCTGCGGTGATGTTCATTGGGCTGTTTCCCTGCCCTTCAGACTGCCAGCTGATGATTGGCTCACAGCGGCCCCAGCAACATCTAGCTGATTGGCTCCTCCATGGAGCTGCTCATTGGGGGACTTCTTTGGCTCCGCCCATGCAACCCAGCCAATCGGCCTCAAGAGCAGGAGGATTGTGGGAGGTGGAGAGGCTGGTGTGGGGGTGAGAGGCTTGTGGAAGCCGGTGGTGGCAGTTGGGCTCTGAGGGTTTTTTCCTGAGGAGCTGTTTTGTTTGGTGTTTGTAGTTCTAAAAATAAAGTTAGTTTGTTTTGACAAGCGGCTCCTGAATTGTGCCCAGCCAGACTGCGGCATTTGGTGGCTCGCACGGGGAGCGACTGAGGGTAAGTAAACTGCTCGCCCCTGAGGGCAGGGCGAGAGGATGGATAGCCATTCTAAGCTTCCTCTTTTGTTTTGCTTCATTTTTGTTTTAACTTGCCTGTCCCTGGAGATGAGTGAGACGGAAGAAAAACCGCTCACATCTGAGGAAAAACTATTTGCGTCTGAGGAACAGATAGGGAGAAAGGACGGATGCACATTTCAGGAGGATAGAAAGGCTGATATAATGAATTTTTGTTCCAATTTTATTTCATTCTGTCTCAGTTTTGTTTGGTGTTATCTTGTTGGGTTGTATTATAGTAGAAATACGGGATCAGCAATTAGTAAAAAACAAACCGAGAGACTGTTAAGTAAATTGTTAGAGGAAGGAGGCATCCCAGTAAAATCAAGAGCAGTCAGGGCATACGTTGATACAATACAACAATGTAGCCCATGGCTTTTTAAGGAGGAGTTGTTAAATATATCACAGTGGGACCATCATGGTGAAGATTTAAAAAGAATAGAAAAGAACAACCCAGGGACTCTGCCAGTTGGCACAGTGCCATTGTGGACGTTCGTATCTGGTTTGCTTAGTCCAAAGCCTTCAATTCAGACAAAGGTAGAGGAAGGAGAAGACATACTGATTCAAGTAAAAGAGAAGGTCTCTCAAATTAGTCAGAAAGAGGAAAAGATTCAAGTAAAAGAGAAGGTCTTTCGAGCTAGTGAGACAGAGGAAGGAAGTTTAGAGCAGAAGAAGCCATCAGGGGAAAAGTTACAACAGGAGACTGCTAATAACACGTTTCTATCAGAGAGCGTAAGTGTCCAACCAACAGCACCACCTCTACAGGAGACTGCTACTAACAGCATTCTATCACCAGAGGACATAAGTGTCCAATCAACAGCACCACCTCCATATGCTAGGAGGCTCCCAACCCCCGCAGTTGATAGTTGGGATCCTGAGACAGGATCTCAAGTATTAACATGCCCTGTATTTGAGGTAGGAGGACAGCGAATTTACCAAGGTTTAAATTTCAAAACAGTGAAGGAGCTAAAAGAGGCTGTAACAACCTATGGTCCTCAAGCACCCTTCACTGTAAGCTTGGTCGAATCCATTAACAACTTGAACATGACACCAGCAGATTGGGCTAAAATGTGTAAAGCTGTGCTAAATGGAGGTCAATACCTGTTATGGAAGGTTGCCAATGAGGAATTTTGCAAGGAGACGGCTAGGCGAAATGCAACAGCTGGTTATCCTCAGAGAAATCTAGATATGTTGTTAGGAAAGGGACCTTATGAGGATCAGCAGCAACAAATTGCATATGATCCTGGCGTATACTCACAAATTGCTGCAGAGGCGATTAGGGCATGGAAGACTTTACAAGGACATGAAGGTTTACAAGGTCAATTATCTAAGGTAATACAAGGAGCTAATGAACCTTATGCTGAATTTGTAGATAGGCTTATTCAAACAGCTACCAGAATTTTTGGGAATACAGAACAAGCAATGCCACTAATAAAACAACTGGCTTATGACCAAGCGAATCGTTGGTGCAGAGATATCATTAGACCATGGAAACAGGAAGATTTAAACACATATATTAAATTATGTAGAGACATTAATGAACAAGAGCAAGACATGGCAGCTGCAGTAAAACAGGCTTTAGATGCCAGAGACATTAATGAACAAGGGCAAATTGTGGCAGCTGCAGTAAAACAGGCTTTATATACCAGGCCAAGAACATGCTACAATTGTCAACAAACAGGACATCTTAAAAGGAATTGCCCCATAGGAGGAGGATTTAACAAAACTAGGTATCAAAGGAGTAGAATACCGGGTATTTGCCCACGATGCCATAGAGGGAGACATTGGGCTAATGAATGCCGTTCTCAAACCAACATAGAGGGTACTCCATTATCAAAAAACGAACAAGGACAAGGTGTTTATCCACAATATCGTGGACAAAGGCATCGGGCTCCGTTGCCAAAAAATGGACAGGGGGCCCCAATGCTCCGGGGCCCCAAACCACAAATATATGGAGCACTGGAGGAACCCAGGAACCCCATCAGGGTAGTGACCAGGACACATTGTCCATCAGATCCCTCATCAGACAAACCAGAGGGAGCGCAGGGTTGGACATCTGTGCCTCCGCCAGATCAGTACTAACTCCAGAGATGGGAGTTCAAATCATTCCCACAGGGGTAAAAGGACCTCTTCCCAAAGGAACAGTAGGCTTATTATTGGGACGCAGCTCTTCTACTCTAAAAGGACTTTTGATAAGTCCTGGGGTAATTGATCCCGATTATGAAGGTGAAATAAAAATTATAGACAGTTCTCCAAAGGGTATATCAATAATTTCACCAGGAGATAGAATAGCACAGTTACTAATAATACCAAGCCTACATGATAAATTTTCCAGTCATGCTGTAGAAAGAGGTTCCAAGGGATTAGGCTCCACAGGTGTAGATTGGGCTATGCTTTCTTTAAATTTAGATTCTCGCCCCATGCTAAAACTAAATATTCAAGGACATGAATTTAATGGGCTACTGGATACAGGTGCAGACCTTAGCATCATCTCTCGTCAAGAATGGCCAAAACAACAAACCACTCAAATGCTTCAAGGCCTAGGAGTGGTGACTAATCCCCATAGAAGTGCAATGGTATTAGATTGGAAGGATCCTGAAGGATGTGAAGGAACTATACAGCCATATGTATTGGATCATCTTCCCGTAAATTTATGGGGATGAGATGTCTTAGATCAATTAGGTTTGACATTAACAAAAAACATCAATCAAAATGCACCCACTATTATGGCTAGACAAGGTTTTAGGAAAGGAAAAAGATTAGAAAAACAAGAACAAGGTATAGCAGCACCAATACAAATAGATCAAGGAACAGACAGACATGGTTGGATTTTCACAAAGGGCCACTGAGACAATAAAAAATTACATGGAAATCAGAAAGACCAGTATGGGTTCCTCAGTGGCCCTTAACTAAAGAAAAGATACAAGTAGCCCATGATCTGGTCAAACAACAATTAGTGGAAGGACATATACAACCTTCTGTATCTCCCCATAATACTCCCATTTTTGTCATCAAAAAGAAATCTGGCAAATGGAGATTATTGCAAGATTTAAGAGCCATTAATAATAAAATGGTCATTATGGGACCTGCTCAATCGGGGATTCCTCAATTGTCTGCTTTGCCAAAAACTTGGTATGTTTTAGTTATAGATATTAAAGATTGTTTTTTTTCAATTCCAATTCATCCTGAGGATAGTCCACGTTTTGCATTTACTATCCCTGCACTGAATCATGAAGGTCCTGATCAGAGATATGAATGGAAAGTACTCCCTCAAGGGATGGCTAACAGCCCAACTATGTGTCAAATTTATGTTAACAAAGTAATCCAGCCACTTAGAAATCAAAATCCTGAACTACAAATATTTCACTATATGGATGATGTATTATTAGCACACAAAGCTAAAAACACATTGCTAGAATGTTATGCCACACATACAAACTTATTAAAAAAATATAATCTAGAGATAGCAATAGATAAAGTACAATTAAATTTTCCAATTAATTATTTAGGAGTTCTATTATCCTCAACCATGGTCCGTCCACCAAAAATTCAAATACGAGTAGATCAACTCAAATCACTTAATGACTTTCAAAAGTTATTAGGAGACATAAATTGGATAAGGCCTTATCTAGGTATTCCAACAAGAGAATTGGGACCTTTATTTGATATCCTAAAAGGTCCATCAGATCCAAATTCACCCCGAATGTTAACGCCTGAAGCAAGAAAGGCATTAAAAATCATTGAAACATATATGGAAAATATGCATTTGGATAGAATTGATATGTTTGCCTTTATTATTTATTGTACTACCAACAAAAAATATTCCTACAGGAGTATTTTGGCAAGAAGGTCCATTATTATGGATACATTTATCATATTCTCCTAACACTATTCTTACTAGGTATCCTGAGGCTGTAGGACAATTAATACTCAAAGGAATAAAAACAGCAAAGGGAGTATTTGGAATTTCTCCCAGTAAAATTATTACTCCATATACTATGAATCAAATTGATGAATTAGCTAATGAGTTAAATACTTGGGCAATAATCATGTGCAAATCTAATGTTTCATTTGATAACCACTTACCATCTAATCCTTTATTGTCTTTTTGGTCATTGCATCCTGTAATTTTTCCAAAAATGACAAGAAAAACACCTATCATGAATGCTCCAAATATATTCACTGATGGGTCAAATAATGGTACAGCAGCAATAGTTACACCTGATCAAACTTTTACATTTTTAGTACCCAAACAATCAGCTCAAAAGGTAGAGCTTAATGCAGTATTACAAGCTTTTGTGATGTTTAAAGATTCTGTATTTAATTTATTTTCTGATAGTCAGTATATAGTTAATGCTATAGTATCCCTTGAAGATGCTGGTAGGATTTCCCCTTCTTCTACTGTTTTCTCTTTGTTTTCCACTATACAAAGTTTAATCTGGGACAGAAAAGATTCATTCTTTATAGGACATATCAGGGCACATACAGGATTGCCTGGAGCCCTTAGTTTGGGCAATGATTTAGCAGATAAAACTACACATGACATACATGTTTTCTCTACACTAGAAGAAGCTATAAATTTTCATAAAAGGTTCCATGTCAATGCTAATACTTTACAAAAGCATTTTAAAATAACTAAATAACAAGCTAGACAAATAATAAAACAATGTCAAAATTGTGTGACCTTTTTACCACAAATTAATCTTGGAGTCAATCCTAGAGGATTGATACCTAACCATATTTGGCAGATGGACGTCACACATTTGCCAGAATTTGGAAAATTAAAATATTTGCATGTTACAGTTGATACTTCTTCTGGATTTTTGATGGGCTCCCTTCATGCCAGAGAAAAAAATAAAGATGTTATAGCTCATTGCTTACAAAATTTTGCCACTGTGGGCATTCCAAAACAGTTAAAAACAGATAATGCCCCTGGTTATACTTCTACCTCTTTTAAACAATTTTGCTCATCATTTGGCATTACTCATATAACAGGAATCCCATACAATCCACAGGGACAAGGCATAGTTGAAAGAGCTCATCAAACTATTAAAATGTACTTATTAAAGCAAAAAGACGGAATTAGGAAGGGGTATATATTCCCCAAAGATAAACTTAAAATAACCCTTTTTACTCTAAACTTTTTAAATTTGGATTCATCAGGACTTAGTGCTGCAGAAAGGCATATGTGTCCAAAAAATGTACATAAGCCCAAGGTACTTTGGAAAGATATTCTAACAGGACAATGGAAAGGTCCTGACCCAGTAATTGTCTGGAGTCGGGGGTCTGTTTGTGTGTTTCTACAGGAAGAACAGCAGCTGATTTGGATTCCAGAGAGATTAACCAAGGTCCTGACCCAGTGATTGTCTGGAGTCGGGGGCCTGTTTGTGTGTTTCCACAGGAAGAACAGCAGCCGATTTGGATTCCAGAGAGATTAACTAAAGCGATTTCTACAGACCAAAAAGAAGATGATTTGGCTCAAATCCATAACAGCTGATATCCAAAACTCCAATTTGGCTATCCTTACATCTGTGACAGAACCAGGATGCTTTTTTCAATATCTATTTTATTATTGCCCTTTCCCATATCATGAAGTTCTATTTTGTTTTTTGAGCTCATACAGACCTAAGTTAATGTTTTGCTGATCAGTTCTATTTTTTTTTGACTATAGAGTTTTTAAACATTGCAATGGAGATTTCACCTGTAAAAAGTTATAAGGCCTTTACTATTATGTTATGTGTTGTATGTATTATATTATGTGTGCACACTTGTGTTTTGTGTTATATGTTTGAATGTACATATGTCCACATATCATATATGATGAGCGCTCATGAAAAAATGGATCCAAATATTTTTTTTATTCACGTGATTTAAATGGTTTAATTTAAATTGGATAAATAACTGTTAAGAATTGTTTTAATATGTAAACAAAAAAGAAGGTTAACAGATCTGTTTGTTTACTTTCACCTTTCCTTTTCATTATATTTAATAATTCTCTTCAAGATAATGTAAATTGTTAAGAAAATTGTTTTCTTTTAGTGCCTTCTGGAATGTTACATACTTTTTTCTTTAGCCATTATTGCCAGAATTCCTATCTTCATCCCAGTGCCGGTGAAGACAAAGATAAAACTAATCTACAGTTTCTGCAATAGCCATCACTGAACTGCTTGCAGAACTTGCCTAAACTATGTGTCACTTGTATGCATTGTGAACTCACTTGTATGCATTGTGAACTATCTGTTGGTGCAGCGACTTGTGGTAGTGTTGGGGTAATTTTGCTGATGATGTCATCGGTGGTACAATTTTTCCAACAAGAGCCATCAATTGGCTTGGTGTATCTTCCTCCCTTCTGCTTGTCATGACAAAGACCTCTCCACAGGTGTGGCTGTATACTGGACCAGTAGTCAATGACGGGTAAGATCCAATTACAATGGTACCAACCTAAGACAGGAGGCTGACGCCCTGAGGTCAGCTCATCGGAAGATGGGTAAGGACCATATGTAGTATTGGACAACCTAAGGCAGGCACGGTCCCCAAGCCACATGCTTGTTGTTTAAACAGAGAGGGGGAGATGTTGAGAGCCACAGCCAAAGGGGCCCCAGCAAACTTCCAGCTGCCAGCAAACTTCCAGCTGCCGGCTGATGATTGGTTCACAGCGGCCCCAGCAACATCTAGCTGATTGGCTCCTCTGCGGTGATGTTCATTGGGCTGTTTCCCTGCCCTTCAGACTGCCAGCTGATGATTGGCTCACAGCGGCCCCAGCAACATCTAGCTGATTGGCTCCTCCATGGAGCTGCTCATTGGGGGACTTCTTTGGCTCCGCCCATGCAACCCAGCCAATCGGCCTCAAGAGCAGGAGGATTGTGGGAGGTGGAGAGGCTGGTGTGGGGGTGAGAGGCTTGTGGAAGCCGGTGGTGGCAGTTGGGCTCTGAGGGTTTTTTCCTGAGGAGCTGTTTTGTTTGGTGTTTGTAGTTCTAAAAATAAAGTTAGTTTGTTTTGACAAGCGGCTCCTGAATTGTGCCCAGCCAGACTGAGGCATGGCCTCTATATTATCTTGTCTGTATTTGATTCCTGCAGTTTTCATCAGCAGATGTTCCATAGTACTGTCCTCTGTTAATCTCAGCAGTCTCCACTGCAGCTTCAGCTATCTTCTCACATCTTCATGTATCAGGGATTTCAACCCTGTTATACTTTGCCTGGCTTCCCAGAACTTCCTTTGAAATCCTGGTGGAAATCCATGACCCCTTAACTCTAGCATCCTGCATTCTTGCAGAATTAGCACTATGTTGAAGCTAAAATTTGCCATGATCTTGAGCACTAATTGAGACTCCTGGGAACATGGCTGTAGCAGCCTCTGAGTGTCTGAATGACAAAGTACATAAAACAATATCCTAGGTCTTCCCTGCCCTCATCCTTCACCTTGTGCAAGAAGGATGCCCCCATGGTCTCTGTATTATTCAGGGTTCTCTAGAGGAACACAATCAACAGGAAGTATAATTATAAAAAGGGAACTTATTAAGTTGGCTTTCTCAACCAGAAGCTGGATAGTCCACAGTGGCCATCTGTAGGCTAGAGAGCTGGAAGAACCAGTAGTAGCTGCACAGTCCAAGAGGCTGAAGCCCCAGAACCAGAGAGATCAACGGTGTTACCCAAAGCTTCTGAGGAATCATTGACAGATTCTGCTTTGGAAGAGGGAAGAGATGAGAATTAAATATCCTCAGCAGCAATTAAGAACTGGTTCAAGAAGAATAGAGCTTGCATCTGCTGCTGCTTTCTTGTCTTTCCAATTTTTATTATATCCAAGCCATCATCCTATTAGACAGTGCTGACCACACTTAGAGAGGACCTCCATTTCATGAGTGCCAGTTATTTCTACACACACCCTCATTGACACACCCATAAGCCTCTTAATCCTTGGCATTTTTTAATCCAATAAAATTAACAATTCAAATTTACCATTACAGTCATTTCTCAAAGGAATTTTTACTTCTACAAGCCTTGAACCTGTGTTGAGTGTGATCATGCCAATTCCTGAGATGCCCTCAAGCCATCTTTCCAATTGTTCTCTTCAAAGTACTTAGCACCTCTTTAGTGGCTATAATCTCTTTATTAACCACACCTTCCTTAGCCCTAGTTTTACGTGTGTTTTTCTGGCCAAACAGCAAGATTTTCAAATCTTTCTGCTTTTGCTTTCTGCTCCTAATTATGACAGCAACATCCATGCTACCACTTGAACATTGTTCTTCCATGAAATTTCCTCTACTAGGCTAGTCCATCACCTTTAAGTTTAGCATCACAGAAAAATCTCAGAACATGGGGAAAATGTGGACAATTCTTTGCCAGAACATGAATGTCCTCTAGTCCAATTTTCAACAGAGTCAACCTCTGAAGCTTCATGTGTTCAGAGTTTATTGTCCACAGTCTTATCAGCATTCTGGTCTTTTGAGCCCCCACAAGAATTGTCCCTTAAGCTCCACTTACAATATTCTAAAGATCTTCTACCTTGTATCTCTAAGCTTTTCAAAAATTCCTCTCCTGTGAAAACCAGTTCCAAAGGCTTCTAACTACATTGCCAAGTTAGTCTCAGCAACATCCTCATTTCTCATCACCAATTGCTGTTTTAGTCAGTTTTTGCATTGCTGTGACCAAAATATTCAACCAGAATAATTTAGAGAAGGGAAAGTTTATTTTGGCTCATGATTGCAGAGATTCAGTCCATGGTCAGCTAACTTCACAGCTCTGGGATCAAGATGAAGGAGAACATCATGATGGAAGGGCATGGTGGAGCAAAGCAGACCAGGACATGGTAACCAGGAAACAGAGGAGAGAGGGAGGGAGGGAGGGAGGGAGGGAGGGAGGGAGGGAGGGAGAGAGAGAGAGAGAGAGAGAGAGAGAGAGAGAGAGCACACTAAGGACGAAACAGAAATCCCAAAGGCACACCTCAGTGACCTACTTGCTCCAGCCATACCCTACCTGCCTATAGTTATCACCCAATTAATCCATATCAGTGTGTTAATCCACTGATTCGGTTATACCTTTCATAATCTGATCGTTTTGCCCCTGCAAATTCTTGTATCATCTCACACCTGAGTTTTGGGAGAACACTTCATATCTAAACCATAATATATACATTATTCATTTTAAATTTTCCAAGTATCTTGACCATTTCACTTTTTCCTCTTTACTGCTCTTTCTTTCCTTCTGTCAATTTCAAAATCTATTTTTCATTTCTCTCTATTTCTGTGTATTTATTCTGTGTCCTGTGGGGTATGCATCCTTTCATGAAGGTCTCTGTATAATATTGATCCATGGAATGAACCCCACTTGATCGTGGTGTACTGTCTTTTTGATATGTTTTTGTATTTGATTTTCCAGAATTTTATTGAGAATTTTTTTCATCTATGTTCATTAGAGATATTGGTCTGAAGTTTTCTTTCTTTCTTTCTTTCTTCTCTTCTTTTCCTTTCTTTCTTTTTCCTTTTCTTTTTAGATGTGTCTTTGCCTGGTTTTGGAATCAGGGTGATATTGGCTTCCTAGAATGAGTTTGGAAGTGCTGCCTCTTTTTTCTATTTCCTGAAATAAGTTGAAGAGTAATGCTATTAATTCTCCTTTAAAGGTCTTGTAGAATTCAGCTGTGTATTCGTCCAGTCCTGGTCTTTTCTTGGTTGGTAGGCTACTTTGTGTACAACCAGAGATATGAAAAATTGTGCTCTATATGTGTAATATGAATTGTAATGCATCCTGTTGTCATATATAACAAATTAAAATTTAAAAAGAATACAAACAAAACAAAAAAGAAATGAGGAATACAGATGAAATACAGGAACACAGGAGCTGGAAATGGCAAGGTAAGGGGCTGTCCCATAACTTCCAGAAAGAATACAGTTGTGTTGGCACCTTGCTTTTAGCCAGTGAGATCCACTGTTAGCTCTGAACTCCATCCCCTGAACCAAAAAATAATAAAGTTGTGTTGGTTTAAGCCAAAACAAACAAACAAATAAATATTGATCCAAAGTTAAGAAGATACTACTGAAGCTTTTTTTGTTCCTATTTCCTTTCCAGCAATCATTTCATCCAAGAAATAAAAGTCTTAGGCTCTTCTTGGTTTCTCTCTAAGCCATAAATGAGTTTACTATCTTCCTTCACTTCTATTCCTTTTCCATTTCATACATTTCCCCATATTCATAGCCAAACTTTGGAAATGAGCACTGAGGGAAATGGAAGTGGATTTTGTGTCTTACTTGAGCTGTGTGATCCCTGGGAACAGGCTTTTCACCCTTTTATTTTATTTTATTTTTATTCCGAGAAAAAGTAAAAGAAGGTTCATTGTTTTTCTAGCAAAAGAGAAACACACAGGAGTCCTGTCCCAAATGCTGTGCTTCTCCTATCAGCAGGAACAGGGGGCTTTTAAAGAGGTGATGTGAAGGCTACCTTCCACATGTTCTGTTGGAGTTGTAATTTGTTTGTTAATTTGGGAGATAGTCATTTCTGAGATCTTCTGGTACCATCCCCACCATCCTGTGGTGGGTGTGTGCTCAGAGACGGGTAACTCTGCCTAGAATGGGGAAGAAAGGTAATCCTGTTTCCCCTGAGATTAGGGAGGAGAATGGAGAGAGGAAGAAAAAGAAACACATCTATTTAAAAAATAAGTTGCAGTGGCAGAGTAGCAAGGGTCATATTCAAAGCATAAAGTGGACCACTGTTACATTTCCCCACTGTCAATTCCTATTTTCCATTTCTATGGAAAAATGGGTAATGACATCTCCAGACAGCTTCCTGCTGAAAGGGGGTGAAGCTGGGGGAAGTAAACCAAAGTCCTTCTTCTCTGTCGGGTGGGGTGTGGACAGTTGAGGGCATTCAGCATCAGAGCCGTCCAGAGGTCCACAGTGGCAGATGGCAGGTGAGTGGACAAGGCAGACATAGGGCGGGGATCATGCAAATGCCCAAAATTGTTGCGACTTTCCTGAATTCAGTTTCCTTTTTCTCAAAGTGGACCATGATGGAGCAACCTATACTGTTCAGGGACAGAAGGTGGGAGTTGGTTTTTCACTTTTTTGCACTAAAATATCTTATGATATTTTTCACCTCCTCCAAATGATCTGTTCTCAAGATAAAATATCTGCACTTCTTTGATTGTCCCATTGGTATTAGTTTCCTGACTCCACCATCCTGGTCAAGTCGTTGGTCATTCACTCTTGTTCAGCAACATCTCCCTCTTAAAATGTGATGCTTACGGGGCTGGGGATGTGGCTCAAGTGGTAGCGCGCTCGCCTGGCGTGCGTGCGGCCCCGGGTTCGATCCTCAGCACCACATACAAACAAAGATGTTGTGTCCGCCGAAAACTAAAAAATAAATATTAAAAAAAATTCCCTCTCTCTCTAAAAAAAAAAATGTGATGCTTACAATATGATGCAGCTGAAATGGGTGTGTGCATTCCTTTAGAAAACAATAGCTATATCCTTTGAAATATAGATAAATAAGATGTTTGGGCTGCAAATAACAGGATAATCAAATGACAGCAGATTTGATAATGAGAAAGTTATCATTTCATGCTAATACATGACTAGACAACAGGAAATTTCAAGTTGGTTATTTAGTAGCTCAAAAATGTTAGGGCTTCTAGTGGGTTGTTTTACAATTCCTTACTTTTCCCCACATGATGGCAATATGCATGCCAAAGCTCAGGAATCATATATTTATATTAACATTAATTCAGAGAGCTGAGGATATAACTCAGTGGTAAAATGGTTACCTAGCCTACACAAAGCCCTTGGTTCAATCTCCAGTTTCACAAAAATTCAAATTAAATTAAATTTAGAAGGAAAGCACTTATGTACCTTTTCCTGTTTATTGGGAAAGAAAACTTTCTTAGACCATGTCAGTAGAATTCTTACATGACTTAGTTGGCCAGCATCGTCATATGGTCATCCCAGTCTATAAAGGGGAATGCTGCAGTCTGGCTGGGCACAATTCAGGAGCCACTTGTCAAAAGAAACTAACTTTATTTTTAGAACCACACACACCAAACAAAACAGCTCCTCAGGAAAAACCCTCAGAGCCCAACTGCCACCACCGGCTTCCCACAAGCCTCTCACCCCCACACAAGCCTCTCTCCACCTCCCACAATCCTCCTGCTCTTGAGGCCGATTGGCTGAGTCACATGGGCGGAGCCAAAAAAGTCCCCCAATGAGCAGCTCCGTGGTCTGAAAGGGCAGGGAAACAGCCCAATGAGCATCACCACAGAGGAGCCAATCAGCTAGATGTTGCTGGGGCCCCTAGATGTTGCTGGAATTTTGCTGGCAGCTGGAAGTTTGCTGGGGCCCCTTAGGCTGTGGTTCTCAACAGGGGAATACAAAGGTGAATATCTGATTATTTTAGCCAGGATGAAAAAGAAATAAAGCATTGGGAATGGCAAACAATAGAGTCTGTCAGGTAGTTTTAAGCCTTTGGCAGCAGGAAGAGATACAATGGGCTGTAAGAGAAAATCTTGACAATGAGAAAATTCTGTCATGTAGAAGGGTCATAAAATCAAAAGCCTAGTGAAGCCAACAAATAACATGAATAAGATTAGTGGGCTCAGGGGCTGGGAGGTGCTTATGCAGGCAAAAGGAAACCCCACTCCTAGTTCTCTCCATCAACCCTAATGCAGAAGTCCAATATCTGAGCCCTTACAGAAAAACCAGAAGATTCTATTTAGAGATTACTAAACAGTTCCAGGGCATCTTTCCAAATTGGCATTCAGAGATCTTTTGGAAAAACAACAGACCTGATCAGCCTTTGTGAGACCTACAGGTTCTCAACCCTGATCATGCATGCAGTGCTTCCAGTCAGCATTTTCAGGTTTAATTTTAAATGTTAGCCAGAGACTGTCAGACGGATGAATAACAATATAAAAGATATAAGATAGACATTAACATAAACTTAAAAGATAGACAGTAAAACAAAATTTAAAAGCCCAAGAAACTGAAAAAAATGAACTATAAGAAAACAAAAATAATATAAGTAAAAGAAGAAAACTTTAAAAAAAGATTTTAATTAACTTTCATTTAAAAGTAATTGTAGATTCACCTGAAATTGTAAGAAATAACAGAGCTCTCATGTTCCCTTGATCCAGTTTCCTCTGATGGTAACTACTATTAGCTGAATGTCTGTGCCCCACCAAATCCACAAGTTGAAACATTAATAGCCCACGTAATGGTATCCTGGTTGGTGATTAAGACGAGGGTGGAGCCCTCATGAATGGGATTAGTGCCCTTATAAGAGAGACCCTGGAGAATTCCCTCTTCTTTCCACTACATGAGGACACAAGGAGAAGTCAGCTCTGTAAGCCAGAACCTTCATAAGATGCCTGATATGTCAGTGCCTTGATTTCAGATATCCCAGGTTCCAGAACCATGAGAGATAAATTTCTAGCAGTCCAAACAGGCTGAGACAGATATATCTTGCAAAACTATAGTATCATATCACAACCAGGTGATTAACATGAATATAATCAAGACAGAGAAAGGGACACTTTGAAAAAGCTTTAACAAAACAAGATTCACGAAATAAGATTGCATTTCATAAAGGTATAATCAGGGAATGAGAAAAAAATTCTTGGAAATTAAAAATCTGGTTTGTGCCACACTGTTATTTTTCCAAGATATCCACATTGGCACCTTCCATTCAGCATGCTCTTCCTCACAATATGATGCTCTCATTCGTTTCATTTAGAGGTGGAATCTTCATTTCCTCACCCAGAAGAGAACTCTACTTAAGAAGTTACACCATTTTTACATCACATCAAGTTTATAATTCTAATTAAATTGAGTTTTTTTAATCAATTCCTCATAATGAGAGCATCTATGGGTTTCCTGTACCAACTACTATATTAACGAGGGTAATAATTAACATGTGAAGAATGCAAGCACCTTATTGCTGGTGCAAATAGAATTGGATATGAGTGGTGAATTAACTGTGGTGGTCTGTTGGCAAAAAGAAGAACGTGGTTTATGGGGTATTAAGTTTCTGTTGTAGTGTACAAATAATTTCCTACCTATGACTGCCTAAGATCACTTCAGTTTAAAAGAAGAAGAAAGAGAAGAAAGGAAAATCAAACCATTTAGCTTGACAAAGCCATGGGAGAACTGTCCATCATGCGGATGAGCAAGTTAGAGGTTCTCAATGTCCAGTCCCTGGAACAGATGCACCAGTACTTAGAGAAAACTCGTTACAAATGCCTTGGGTTAGTAAGATTCTTAGCCTTACCACTGACTTGCTAAATGAGAAAGTCTGGGCTGGGCATGCCAGTCTTTTAACAAACCTTCAGGTGATTCTTTCAAGAGTAAGAATCAATGATTTAAGAAATAGTTTCTTCTAAAACTACTAGAGAATCCATTTCTTTGGAAGATGGCCTCATCCTTCTGGATGTTTTCCTGCAAACTCCACATTCCCAAAATCTCTAAAATTTCCAATGTTCTTGGTACTCTGGGTCCCTAAGGAAGACCTCTCAAAGAGTATATGTTTTGAGACGTATAGAAACTTTTTAACAACTCCCATTTCTCCCTTGGTCCCAGTGGTAATTAGCCCAGCTCTGATTCCTGAGCCCTGTCCAATAGTTTTTCCCAAGGTTATTACCACTTCCTCTAGGGCCCCATGGTTGAGCGTACACATGAGGAATGGACAGGGCTGGGAAGCTGCAGCTACAGCAAAGATCTCCAAGAAGATGTAAGACCACAAAAGTCCCATTCTGGGCTGAAGGAAGGTGCGAGGACAGAGTTTGCTCACCTGCAACATCTGCTGGAGGCCAGGAGTAAGAAACAAGTGATATAGACTTGATGTGAGTGAGTCTAATGTGTCAGGAGAGAGCCAGGAAGTACAACAGGTAGAATATGTTGTTAAAAACAGATGCTTCAGCTTACCACAAAAACAACCCAAAATAGAATTGGCCCTGTGATTTTAAGGGAAGATGCAAAGATCAATGGACAAAAAGAGATGAAGAAAATCAACTATGAAATTCTCCACCTAGCCATAATTTTTTTTGTCACATAATTAAATGCTAATACATTACGTTGGTAAATTTTTTAAGGAATTACTAAGTGAGAGTTGTTGAACCTACTATGTTATTGAATTTCTAATGTAATTAAGACAGACAACAGGAAAAAATGGTAAGTGCTAAAATAGAGGTACTTGAAAAATATTATTGGAATTCAGAGAAAGGAATAATTAATTCTGTATGGGGGAAGGAGTCAAAGAGAAGAAGGTGATATCTGAGGGCTTTTAGGTTGAAAAGACAGCAAAAGGTATTTAAAGGAACAGGAATTATTACCAAAGATATGGTAATAACTAAATAGATGGTATATGTAGAAAATATGAATTCCTTAAGCAGTAATTGGTGACAAGGAATACTGATTCGAAAGGTATATGGAGGGAATATTTTATTACTTCTTATGGAATTCTGAGATGGAGTTGCACGCACATGTTAATGTATGTTTTTCTCCCCTGGTTCTATCCGTAAAGCATTTGAGGTAACTCAAAGAGTTTGAGTTTTAAGCTGTGAGCACAAAATAATCATTAAAGATTATAACAAGAAAGGAGCATGGTCCAACCTGCACTGAAACATCTCCTGGGCAGCTGTGTAAAAGGAGAACTGGAATGGAAGGGAGCATATGGAAGTGAAGGATGAGAAGAGAATTACCTCCAGGAGAAACTAGATTGTGATGGTCCAGGGGAGAGAGGGTGGGGGAGACTGAGACAGGACACGGGGTGGGAGACCACTTACTCCATACTCTGTCAATGTCTCTTCCCCTCCATGTGCTTCTCCAAATGGGCCCATTCTCTCCCCAGCGCCAGTATTTCCCCTTCCCCACCCTTTGCCTGTCCTATATCACTCCATTTCCACCCTTTAATCTCCTTTACTGCATCTATTCCCATTTCCCTTCATTCAACTTCTTCCTTTTTGTTCTACCCTTAGATTCAGTAAATCTTCTAAAGTTGCTGTCCTTTCAGAAGAACTCAGTCACCTTCAGGCAATATCCATCATCTGTTTCTTAATGCAGTGAATTCTCTCCCCCATCTCTCTCTTTGCCTCCACAATGTCCTGTGGAACCTTACAAAGTAAGCCATACCTATGTTGGGGACTGGGAAGAAACTGGGTAACCCGGGAATTCAGCTGGGTTCAGAGGTTCCTCCACAAGGACTTGGACGTCCTATAATTATTCATCATATTCTCATTGAGTACTGACTATGACAAGAATGGACACATAAGGGTACAAATAAATTGTGAAATTAAGACCCCAGTCTCTAGGACCTTATGGTTGAACTGTGGAGGAAAAGCAGGCGTGTGAAAGCTCTAAACATTTTTGTAAAATGTTTATTTTTTAGTTATAGGTGGACACAATATCTTTACTTTATTTTGATATGGTGCTGAGGATCAAACCCAGTGCCTCACACGTGCTAGGTGAGTGCTCTACCTCTTAAGCCACAATCCCAGCCCCAGCTCTTAACATTTTCATGTGTTAAATGTTGTGTCCAAATCTTAGAGACTGGAAGGAGGGATGGCTTCAAACTAGGAGTCTTAGCAGAGGAGAGGAATTACTGCTTATTGTGCCAGGCATCATTCTAGAGACTTTATATGTGTCCTTCCATGTTAGCCCACAGAAGATTCTATAAAGAAAGCCTTTTTGTTCCCACCTTATAGATGTGCAAGCTCAGATCCTGATAGAACAGGTAAGATGCTCAGTCTGATCTCAAGGAAATGGAAGACCCGAACCGGACTCCAGATCTGCCTTACTCCAAGTGTTTTCCTATGACTATTTCCATCTTTGAAAGGCAAGTTATGCATAATTCTGGATGACTCTAGGATATCTCAGGAATCTGTATTCCAGCACCCACGTGTGAACCCTTCAGGGACAGAGCAGCACCAGGTATCATGGTCTGCATATGAGAATGCCCATCAGATGGACCCCAACGACTTCGTCTGAGTCCCCTGAGCATTCACAGGGCAAGTAGTGACTTTGAACATCTATGTCTGGGTTTCATTTTCTTTAGGTGTATGGAGAAGACACCATGGAACCACAGAACCTCACCTGGGTGTCAGATTTTATCTTCCTGGGGCTCTCAGAGACTCAGGAGCTTCAGCCTCTCCTGTTTCTGCTGTTCCTATTTGTGTACGTCACTACCGTTGTGGGAAACCTCCTCATCGTTGTCACAGTGACCTCAGACTCCAAGCTCCACACACCCATGTACTTCCTGCTCCGAAATCTGGCTGTCATAGACCTCTGCTTCTCCTCAGTCACTGCCCCCAAGATGCTGGTGGACTTCCTCTCTGAGAAGAAGACCATCTCCTTCCAGGGGTGCATGGCTCAAATCTTCTTCTTCCACTTTCTGGGAGGTGCCATGGTCTTCTTCCTCTCAGTGATGGCCTATGACCGTCTCGTGGCCATCTCCCGGCCTCTCCACTATGTCACCATCATGAACGCTCAGCTCTGCGTGGGACTGGTGGGGGCAGCCTGGATAGGAGGCTTCCTCCATTCCATTATCCAGTTGTCCCTGATGCTCCCCCTGCCCTTCTGTGGCCCCAACATCCTGGATAACTTCTACTGTGATGTTCCCCAGGTCTTGAGACTGGCCTGCACCGACACTTCCCTCTTGGAATTCCTCATGATCTCCAACAGTGGGATGCTGGATGTCATCTGGTTCTTTATCCTTCTGACCTCCTACTTGGTCATCCTGGTGATGCTGAGGTCCCACCCAGGGCAGGCGAGAAGGAGGGCAGCTTCCACCTGCACCACCCACATCATCGTGGTGTCTATGATTTTCATTCCGAGCATTTACCTCTATGCCCGGCCCTTCACCCCCTTCCCCATGGACAAGGCTGTGTCCATCAGCCACACCGTCATGACTCCCATGCTCAACCCTGTGATCTACACCCTGAGGAACCAGGAGATGCAGGCAGCAGTGAAGAGATTAGGGATGCACTGGCTGGTTTGTAAAAAGGTGTGACTGTGGGTCAATCACTTCTCTTTGACCTGTTCCCTTTGTAAAATGGAGAGAGAGACACTATATCTGCTCAACTCATAGCCTGTGTTGGGAGAATCATCCTTTTAGTGGTGTGTGTGTGTGTGTGTGTGTGTGTGTGTGTGTGTCTATGGACTTTGACACTGAACAACTTATTCAGTTTTTTTAGGAAAAAAGGATGCTTTCTCTTTGTGGTTTGTGCTCTTGAAACAATGAGAAATGTTGGAGTGTCCCTGGAAAAGACACTTTCCTTTGGCCCTTTCCTGATTGAAGTTTCTTTTTATGATGGCAGCATTGCCCCCAGAACATTTTCTAGTTTCTCTAAATTGCTTCTTTTCCCGGCATCTCCTTCTATTCTGAGTCCAGAGTATTGGCAAGACCAGTTAAGAGACTTGTCATCTTAATCCTCCGATTGGGAGCTGTGTGACCTTTCACTTTTCAAACTGATGACTCTGGATGAGCTACCTAACCTCTCTTGGTCTCCTCAAAGTGTGTAAAACAAGACCAGCCCCAACAATGCCAAAGATTTTCGATACAATTTAAAAGTTTAAAATGCATGAAAAAGTATTTTGTAAATCATAGAAACTTTGTGAGAATTATTGTTATTCTTATCCTTGACATTTCTTCTTCTATCAGTTGAATCGTGTTTTGGAGGTGAGCGAGGCACAGAGAGGATGAGGGCTGAACTCCAGAGGGTCATGCAACATGCCCAATAGGGCGTAGACATTCAGGGCCGTGTCAGAGTCGGACTGCTTCCTGCTTGCAGACTCAACACTTGTTACAAATACGAATCAGAAGATCTGTTCATTTGATCTCTCATCCTTTTATTTCCCTTCCCATTTGCAAATATACATTTCAGACCTGATGCAGCACTTATTTGATCCATAGTGTGTGTGTATGTGTGTGTGTGTGTGTGTGTGTGTGTGTGTGTCTATAAATGGTGGTTTTTTGGCTCTAACTTCCTTGGTCTCTCTCTCTCTCTCCTCTCACTCCTCCTTCGTTCTCTGCCTCCCTCCCTACATCAGTTGCTGTTATTTCAGTTTCTTTACCTCCACCTGGGCCTGTTCTTTCTCCATTTCTCTGGTGTGCCTTGCTTCCTCCCTGCCTGGAGCTCTTGCCACACACCATTGTATCTCTCCTCCACAACCAAAGTTAGGGGTTGAGATCAAGTTATCAGGCAGAGAAAGAAACAGATTATGGTTAAGTTGCTGAATGTCGCAGCCCAGACAACCTTAGCTAAACCAAGGGGGTTATTTTAGGGTGGAGAGTGGGGTCAGGTACTGTTGGAAATAAACATAGCTGGTTCCCTTTTCTTCCTTTCTTCCTGCATCCCTCCTTGCTAATGCAGTCATCTTGCATGTGGCCCAAACAGGGGTCTCAGCCCCTAAACCTGACCCATCCATTTTGCTTACTGCCGCTGACTGGCTGAGTCTATTAGGGTTCAAATTCCAAAGTCCTGTGAGAACAATCTGATTGGCTGAGGTTGGGCCATGTGTTCCCTGTGGCTGGGGGATATACAGGTCCTGTGACTTAAGCATGACCAGCCAGTCCCCCTCCACCAGGGGTTGTGGGTAAGGGTGTTCCCAGAAAAGGAAGGTGTGAGTGGACAGCAATGTCCCCCCTCCAGCAATGTCTACCATGAAATCAACAGGAAGGTCACTCCTTAAGTAGCATTACCTAATTGGGTTGGGGTTGTCTTTAGTTACATCTGAATAGTCATGTTTTTATTCATTCATTAAACAAATATTAATTGCCTACAGTTTACTTTTTCAGTCCTATTTTGTCTTTTTTTTTTTTTTTTTGAACTTGGGATTGAACCCAGGGGAGCTTTACCACTGAGCTTAATCTCCTGAACCTTTTTATTTTTAATTTTGAGACAGGATTTTGCTAGGTTGCTTAGAACCTTGGTAAATTGCTGAGGCTGGCTTTGAACTTGCGACCCTCCTGTCTCAGCCTCCAGAGTTGCTGGGATCATCGACGTGCACCACTATACCCAGCCCAATTTTGTCCTGTTGATCCATAGGTTCCTGACTTTGTTTTGGCTCATGTCAGGGAAGAAAATCCATGTCTACCCTTGATCAGGAGCCTGAAGAAGAAAGGGACCTCCAGGGGACAATATGGCAGTAGCTGTGGCTGACCCAATAGGAGCCATGAGTGAGAACAGAGGGAGCTGGGATATTGAGCATTGGCTCCTGCCACCTCCGGTGCTGCCCAGGGACTGGGAGCCCAAGATCACCACCCCTTGCTCACCACGGCTCCCAGAGAGACGCACAAGGCTGTGGCTGGAAAGTGAATCTTTATATTGTGTTTTGTCTTGTGGGATCGAACCCAGGCCTCAAACTCACGTTCCTCCTGCCTCAGTTTCTAGAGTGGTTGGGCCATCAGGCCAGCTTCTTTCTTGGCATTTTTGAGTCTTCCACATTTTAATGTCCCAGGCAAGAGATTGTTTCACTTAAGTGGGTGTCTGAATCCTGACAGCCTCCAGGCATCCATTCTTCCTGGGTGTATTGGGATTAGCCTACAAGACCAGGTCACTGCGGGCCCCTTCCCCCTTCTTTTCTTCTTCTTTTTCTCTTCTCTCTCTCTCTTTTTTTAATACTGCAGATTAAGCCTAGGGGCATTTTACATGAGATATATCTCCAGTCCTTATTTTTATTTTGAGGGTCCCTACTAAATTGCCCACATTGGCCTCAAACTTGCAATCCTCCTACCTTGGCCTCCCCAATCATTGGAATTATAGGCATGCAGTACCACACATGCCTCTGTGGGCTCTTTCTTGTAGAGAGACTGTGTTATGTTTTTATTTACAGCGTGAGGCCATGGGGGACTGAAGGAGGATGCTGCCCTCCTTCTCAGACTCCCACCAGCCCCTGCTTCAGAGTGGCTTCTATCCCCGGAGCTGGGGCAGTCAGCCCACAGGAGCCCTGCAGAGGGTTGGGGGTCAGCACAACGGGAACAGCACATGGCTTGCCAGACCCCCTCAAGCACAGGGGGCTCCAGGCCCCCACTCTACACGCTCTGCCTGCTCAGGCTCAGGCATCCTGCCCGCCACCGGAGGGGCTTCTTTCCATCAGGTCATATCTGTGCCCTTAGGAGCTTGGCTTGTAAGTCAGACCCCTACTGAGGGCCCTTTCCTGGGCACCATGATGCATTATTTTTTCTTTATTTCAACATTAAAAACGAAGTCCCAGGGCTGGGGTTGTGGCTCAGTGGTAGAGCGCTCGCCTAGCACTTGTGAGGCCCTGGGCCGACATACAGCAAGGACAAGAAATCACGCACATCTGCTGCAGCCATTCCTGCTGGATTCCAGCGCTGCCAGGGCTCCAATTACTACAAATGGCAGTGCCCTACGAGTCATATGGCCCTTTGAGCCTTCTCACTCATGACGTCATGAATCGACGCAGGATCTCTCTTGTCTGCAAGGCCACAATTCCCCTACTGTACCCCAGTCTCTGCTCCTGGGAATCCCCAGTCTGATGGAGGAGGTGGGGTAACAAGCTCTCACAGAAGGCCAAGGCAGGCAGGAGGAGAGAAGAGAGGGGCGCTTGCCTTGGCTGACTCCCCAGTCCAGACCTATGACCTCTCATGTTTTGACCCTTCTGCCTCCTGAACCTTCCTGCCCTTTGGCGAATTGATTAGCAGATCAGAGAGGTCAAGCTCTTTCTCAAGAGGCAGGATGGTGCTGGACCGCCAGGTAGCTCTCCAAAGCCTGTTTCCTCCAGGCTTGCTAAAGGCAGAGACTCAGAACTGCCTCCCTAAAGGGGTCAGTCCTCAGCTCTGGAACACAAATATATACAAATTCACATACATGTGCACAAACTCTTGGTCCATCCTAGACTCGGCCTAAAGTGGAGCCTTGGAAGTTTGAGCCAGGCCCTTTCCCGCTGTGCAGGTCAGTATTCTCCTCATTAGAATAAAGCCAAAGACCCCACCACCAGAACCCCTGAAAACGGGAGCAGAGGCAGGTCTACCAGGCCTCAAGCCCTGCTCAGACCCCGCTGTCTGGATGGGGCGGTTGGAGCAGAGCAGATAAAGAGATCAAATCAGGCCTGTGGCCAGAAGCTCCCCTGTGGCTTGTGGACGGTTCTTGTGAAAGTGATTGCAGAAACTTGAGGTTATCAGCTGGCCAGGGGAAGCTGGGCGGGAAGGTTCAAGTGTACTGAAGCGGAAAGGTGCCCTGGAGGGAGACCTCCTTCATGGTCCAAGGTCTGGATGTGATTCTAGCAGGGCCAGGCCTGCCACCAACTGCATCCCCTGACCCAAGGCTGGCATGGCCCAGAGAAAGCAATGCCCCTGGTCCTGGCAGATGTCCAGGCACAAATCCATCCCCCAACCTCAGAACCATGACAGGCAAGGTCACAGGACATCGTCCATTCCACAAATCAGCATCTGGCTCCTTGCCAGGCACTATGTTAAGTGTTGGGGCTACTGAGCCATAAAACAGGTGCACAGCTATTCTGTGTGGACACCCACAGACCTGCAGGGAGCTGGAGTTTAACCAAATCCAACCACAGAGACACGAGTATAATTACAATGATGTGAACTTTGAGGAAAGGAGTTGGAAGCCTAGGGAGAGGAAGACCCCACCAACTGCATCATGTCTGGGGAGTGGACCAGGAAAGGGTCCCTGTGAATGATACCTGGACACTCAGAAGGAGTCACCAGCAGAGGGGGAAGAGCCCTCGTGGTTGAGACCTGGAGGAGGAGGGGGTAGGCCTGTTCAGGAGCCGAAAGCCAGTGGGTGTAGGGGGAGATGGGATTCGGGGTGGGAGCCAGATTGTGACCCCCTTAGATTCCTTTCCTAGGAAAAGCTGTTCAGAGGGACAGGAGAAGCCAGCAGAGGGGACTGGATGCTTGTAGAGCCAAGTCCCTCAGAGCCTCACACTCCCACAACCCTGAAAGGAAGGGGGAACCGTCAAGGGGCTGTCTCTAGCCACAGCCTCTAGTCCCTGAGGACACCGCCCAGCTTCCTCTGGCCCTCTTATCCCCAGTCTCCAGGCAGACTCGCCACCTCCTGGCATCCCAAAAGTGGCCTTTTTCATGGGTCTGTGTAGGTGTCCTTGGCTTTTTACTTCACCCTTTTCCCTTTTGGAGGAAGAGCTCACCTCTGAGACTCCCCAACTTCTGAGGTTCCCATGGCCCAGCAGTGGGTTCTGGATACCACTTGCTGAGGGAAAAGCTCACACAGGCTCCCAAACACCAAACCCCGTGGGGTGCCCCACCCGCCCTGTCCGCAGCATGTGGCCTCCATGCTCAGTGGGTTCTTCATGCTCACAGCCCTTGAGCAGCACCCACTCCAATCACCCAGAGCTCGGGCTCCTGTCTCTTAACGTGCCCTGGGGGACCACCTAGTGCCCACCCTAAAGCCCTCCCATCTCTACATCACCTCCATTATGGCTCCCACCCCCTTCCTCACCCCATCCCCCTGGCCTATTGGGGTCAAGACCCTGGGCGTGGTCCCACTGTCCCCTGGAGGTTTGGGAAATCCCAGTGGCTGTATAAGGTGACTTTTCTTCCCTTCCAGGTGGAAAGCATATGTGAACTCCTGGAGTTAAGTACACTCTCCTGTTCATCCTACAACATTCCTGAGCACCGGCCCTGGGCCTAGCCTTGTGCTGGGTGCTAGATATACAACTGCCGGCAAGATCAGGCCTGAGGTCCCCAAGGTGCTTGGCACACGTCCAGGGATGGACCAGGTGACAGCGTTCCTTCCGTGCAGCACAATATGGGTTGAGGAGGCATCAGTGTGGGATGCCCTGCAGCTGAGACCGAATTTGGGGTCTGAATAGGAAAGGGCTAAGGAAGGCTTCCTGGAGGAGGTGACAACCCAACCCAGGCGAGAAGATGAGTAGAAGTTAGTCTGACAAGGGGACATGTACAAGGACCCAGAGGTGAGGGGAAGACAGTGTATCAGAAAACTTTAGGGAGATCAAGCTGGAGCGTGGAGGCTGGTAAGAAGTGGGTGGAGGCTGGAGAGGTCCTGCAGGCCTGGGAAACCATGGAAGGATCTGGGGATCCCTGGCAGCTGCTAAAGAGATATTGTGCGATCCCACAGAGTGACCCAGCCCGGCGGATTCCAGTACAGCATGAGCGGCCTGTTCTCCCTCCAGGTGCTCAGAGTCCAGTGCTCCCTTCCTCCCTCTCCCCAGGGACCCAAAGTGTGTGTGTGTGTGTGGGGGGGCTTGAGGGGATAGAAGGACTTAAAAGCCTCCTGACTTGTCATTTAGTGAAGGTAAAAGAAAGGGGCAAGGTCCGGTGTCGTGGCTCAGTGGTAGAGCACTTGCCTAGCATGCGTGAGGCACTGGGTTCAATCCCCAGCACCACATAAAGACAAACAAATAAAATAAATGTATTGTTTCCATCTACAACTTAAAGAATATTAAGCAATATTTTTTTAGAAAACAAGGTGTGTGTTGTCTGTAGGGAATTTTCTCACCACACAACACAGACGGAAGGACAGACTGCTTACTACGATCACCATGGGGTGGCAATTCTAAATAATTTTAGTAATAAAAATTCTCCTCCTCAACGAGAGCTTGGGTTGATCTATAGTCCCCCAAACTGCTGCAATTGGTAAACCACGCAAGCTTCAAGTTAGTGCATTTTTATTGCATATCCTTAATAAGCACTGCCCTCTATATAGAAGTTAATTCAGATGATTCCCAATAATTCAGTGGCTTCCACAGCTACGTGTATTTGCTTTGAGAATAACTGCTAATTGTCCAAAAACAGGCAGGCAGGCTTCAGCCACAGGTCCCAGGTCCCGCCAACAGCACTGTGTATTCTGTTTAAACAGCTGATTTGATATAAACAACGACGACACAGAGGGTGTAATGAACACTGTGGTTTTAAATTGTATTTAAAACAGTGAATGAGTGCAAACTGTGGAGTATTTTTAAGCGTCAATCTTATTTCACTCATGAAATGTTTACTGAGTTTTTTTTTATAACTCTTATTTATTTATTTTTTTATGTGGTGCTGAGGATCGAACCGAGGGCCTTGCACGTGCGAGAAAAACCATAACCCCAGACCCCTGAATTTTAATCATATCTCAAAGATTGAATTTATTCTCCTCTTTATAATTGTTCATTTAAAAACTAAAAAAAATCAAGAAAATAGAAACTGTAATTATAGACTTAAGTATTAAAACTACCACTATGTAGGTGTTTTTCTTTTATTTAAAACTATTTATATAATTAAAGTGTTACTTCAATATTTTTTAAAATATAGTTTTTAGATGTTGATGAACCTTTATTTTATTCATTTATTTATATATGGTGCTGAGAATTGAATCCGGTGCCTCATACATGCTAGGCAAGCACTCTACCACTGAGCCACAACCCCAGCCCTATTATTCTTTTTTTAATAGTGTAATATCTTTAGTTGTATTTTTTATTGGCATGATTATATAAACGAAGTCCAATAAAAGAAAATTCACACATTTATTTTCTGGCCATTATTATTACTTTTTAAAAAGTATGTTTTTTTTTTTTTAGTTGTAGATGGGCAACTATTGTTCTCAAGGAACAATACTTTTCTTTTATTTATTTATTTTTATGTGGTGCTGAGGATGGAACCCAGCACCTCGCACGTGCTAGGCAAGTGCTCTACCACTGAGTCACAACCCCAGCCCCAACTATAACTTATTTCATTTAATAAATATTACTAATAATGATTTTGGTATATAGAGGAGAGAGAGATCAAAAGATAATACACCTCCAGAGTCATACTCTTGGTTGCCACTGGGCAAAGCTAATCCTGGAGGGAAAACTTTCACTGAGGTCCCAGTTAGCATGAGAAAAAGCCCATGGGGAAGGGCAGAGGGACTATGGCCCCTCTTTTGGTCCCTGCATGTGACTGGCCCTGAAAAAGCACATGTCAAAGCAGACCACAGCGAAGACCTTGCTCCCTGGTGAAGGCCACACAGTGGGTGCCAAGGCTAGAGGGCGGCCTCCATCACTGTCCTTGTGCTCAATTTCCAGTGCCCTACTTCAGAGAGACAGGGACCAACAACCCTTGCTTTGGAGGCCTCCCTTCCAGGTGACCAGCCCTGAAGGGTCTGCAAAGCCCTAGCACTCACTGCACCTACCCACTTTCAAGCTGATGGCAATTCCTGCCCTTGAGCAACAACCTCAAATGAGCTCAATCAAGGAAACAACAAAGCTTATTCAGCAACCCTGTTGAGCACCTGCTTCAGACCAGGCACCACTGGTGTCAGCAATTCACACTGATTCTCCTAAGGACTCTACCAGGTAGACCACAGAAAGACCTCCATCTGGCAGTATGGAGGTGGCCTCAGGCTTGCTTCAGGTGTTGACAGCGTAGTCATCTCTCTATACTGACCTCATTAGGCTCCTGGGTGCTGAGTACTGCAGCTCAGGTATCTGGCCTAGTCAGTACCCTGCCCATATTAGAAATCAGAGAAATCTTATTAAAAGAAAACATGAGGGCTGGGGATATAGCTCACCTGGTAGAGTGTTTGCCTTGCATGCACAAGGCCCTGGGTTCAATCCCCAGCACCATTAAAAAAAAAAAAAAAGGAAATGTGAATTTAATTGCAGTTTGCCCAAAACTGGGAAAGCAGCTACCCTGCCTCTGCCTGTCCTACAGGAATGTTACAATTTATAGCCCAGAAATATACATATGCAGATTCAGCCAGGCTGTGTTAGATAGAGGTCTGTTACAATTCTGGTCTTTCTTTCTTTCTGTACTGAGAATTGAGCCCACTGATGCTTAACCACTGAAACACACCCCTAGCCCTTTTTTCTATTTTATTTAGAGACAGGGTCTCACTGAGTTGCTAAGTGCCTCACTAAGTTGCTGAAGCTGGCTTTGAACTCACAATCCTCCTGCCTCAGTTTCCCAAGCTGCTGGGATTATAGGCATGCACCACTGAGCCCAGGACAATTCTGGTTTTTCAAACTTTGCTGGTGTCTGCTCAGGCTTTGGGGCCAGTTCCTCAGTTTTCATGCTCAGCATGAGGAGACTGACTCATTTGCTGAAAAACAATTTTACAAGAAATTGGGGAGTTGAGGCTTTTAATTTCAAAGGGGGCTCTGTTACAAAAAAGGTGAATTTTGTAGATAGAAGGTCAAGATGGTCAGCACCTAGGATCAGGGTCCTGTGAGAGGGCAGCAGTTGGATGAAGGATCCTTCAATCAGGCCAGGAGGCCTGATTTTCCTTTAGCCTTGCTGTCTGCACCTTTGCCTGACAGTCCTGATGCGAGGGCCCAGCCCCAGCAGCACCCCAGAACCTGCCTCCATTGTCTGCCTGTGCAGGGCTCCTCAGTGGGCCCTTTCCTTCTGCTTGCCTCTCATCACCACCATAAGCAATCCACAGGTCAAAATTCCCAAGACATTGGCCAACATGGTAGGTAGGGCTGCGTCTAGGACCCAGGGTTCTGACTTGGGCTCATAGCTGTGGCCAAACCCTTGCACAACTCAATATTGCTGAATAAGTAGAAAATCAGAGCTCACTCTGAGTGCAGAGACCCTGGGAAGAGGGTGACCTGGGCCTCAGATACCCCACCTGGCTCCAACCCAAGGCATCTGGTCTCCTGAGGACAAGGGAGGTGACCCACAGTTGAGAACCATGCTACAATCTTAAAGAGCTCTCTCCTACATTAGGATCACTGTTCTGTCTCACAAATTTGGAAACTGAGGTCCAGTGTGTGTAAGGGGTGGTGATTTACCCAAAGTCACCCAGTGGGTCAGCAAGGAACCCACTGCACTTTCAGCACCTACACAATGACTTTCCATGCAGGCCCTTTGTCATAGGTCAGGGGCTTCTGCTGAAAGCAGGAGATAAGATCGGGGGGGGCCTGGGCCATCAACTGTGAAAGGAGTTGCCAAAGCAAGTGGCTGTGTCAAGAGCAACTGCTGAGGCTGGTGTCGTTGCTGTGGGAGGAGGGGGCAGGGAGGGCACTGGGCAGGCTGAGGTGGAACGGGGAGGGCGGGAGGAGACAAAGGATGATGGGAACCCTTGTGGGGTTCTGGAGCAAGTCCAAGGTCCACATTGAGTAAGGAATGGACATGTCCACCCAAAGAAGGGCCAAAGGCAAGGCAGGCAAAGACAGAGGTATGAGAGGAATGGGCCCTCAGGGACAGACTGCCTGGGGTACATGTACATTTAAGCTTTGGAAGTGGGGGGTTCCCCCAAAGCCACACTGCTAGTGATGGAGCCAGACTGAAACTCAGGACAGTCTGAGCCACAGCAACAAGCTACCTCTAGCAACAAGCTACCTCTAGTCCAGCCCAGAGGAAGCCAGAGTCTAACCTCCTTCTAAGAATAACCCAGAACTGCTGTGTGCAGAGGAAACACCTGGAGAAGCCTAAAGCCCTGCAGGTCCTCAGCTCCCTCACCCAGTATTTTACCTGTGACATTTTACTGGGACCCCAAATAGCCCCAAGAGGTATTTCAAGCTTTGCCTCAGCCATCACTGCCCCTCTCCCAGGCACCTTGGAAGGACCTGATAGGGCTGGAAAGGTGAGGGGAGGAGTCAAATCATTGGTCACACATCATTCATTCACTCAACAAACATTCACTTCTGAGCACCTACTGAATACCAGGACTTGTGCTGTGTTGGGAGGGGGATACAACAGTAAGGTAGACCCCAGGTGGGGAGGAGAGGAGCCCTTCCAACCATCTAGCCCAACTCCCATTTTAGGATGCAGAAATAGAGACCTGCAGAGTGAAAGTGACTCGCCCAAAGCCCCTCAGCTAGTGAGTGACGGGGCCAAGTCCAGTCCCCTTCTGAGGCACACTCCTCCTCAGTCATCCTGCAGATATGGATTGGCAAGACCTGTGTCCCAGGCACTGCTCCTGGCCCTGGGAGAAATGCATCCCTTGACTCTTTAGGAGAGGTGGAGGTGGAGCAAGTGGGTAGGAGGGAGGATGTCACCAAGCTGAAAAGGGTCAGGTGGGGTGGGGTGTTCCAATGACCCCCCCTGGAAACCAGAGGGCTCAGAGCTCCACCCAAGGGGCGGGGCTCCCGTGGCCCAGAGCTGTCCTCCCCACCCCAAGATGGAATATAAAAGCCCCTTCCCAGCTACTTCTGGAGAAGAGCAGGAGTCAGTGAGAGGTCACCTGGGGGTCCTCCGGGCAGGAAGGGATCAAGGGACACCACTCCCACCCTGTTGAGGCTGAGGGTGTCTCTCACCCAGCTGTGGCTGGAGGTCTCACCATGGAGATGCAGCTGCTCCTGGGCCTGGCTGGGGTCCTAGCCACACTCATCCTCCCTCACTCTGGTGACGGCACTGTCTCAGGTAACAGCCCCTTGGACAGCCAAGGAAGAGGGACAATCTGAGGGGAGGGGAATGGCAGAGAAGCATGTGGATCTGGGGGGTCTTCTGGCTCCTTAGACCTTCAGTCCCCATCCCTTTGAACAGCCACCCCCAGGGCGGTGGAGAACTCGCTCCTTCAGGACTGCATAGCAGAGGCCAAGTTGCTGGTGGATGCTGCCTACAATAGGACCCAGAAGAGGTGGACCTGGGTCTGGGGGCTGCCTGGGCCTGGGAGGTTCAGTGGGGCAGGGTCGTTCCAGCCATTCATCTCACCCAACACCCACCCCTGGGTGCCATGGGACTGCCACGGTTGGTAGAGAACCTCCCTCCCTTTGTCCTGGTCTGTCTGCTCTGTCCTGATGACTCACCCTCTGGGCTGGGGCTCTACTGGGTGGCTCTGCACCTTCTTCCAGCCCTCCCTCCTCATTTCCTGGGCAGCATCAAGCAGCGCCTTCGCAGCGGCTCTGCCAGCCCCATGGACCTCCTGTCCTACTTCAAGCAACCCATAGCAGCCACCAGGACAGTTGTTCGAGCAGCTGATTATATGCATGTGGCCTTAGGGCTACTGGAAGAGAAGTTACAACCCTGGACATCCAGACCCTTCAATGTCACTGGTACTCTGTTCCCCATTGAACCCCCAGGGCCTGCACTGGGCTGGAGGTGGAAGGAAGCCAGGATTAGAGGCGGGTGCACAGCCCTGGGGAGGAGGGATGGTAAAGGGATGGAGCAGGCCAGCTCAGAAAGGAGCTAGGACTCCAGACTCAAGACTCCTCCCACTTGTCCTCCAGATGTGCTAACGGAACATCAGCTGCACCTGCTGTCCCGGGCCACTGGCTGTGCTCCTCAGGACCAGGCTGAGAAGTGCAGCAATAAGTACCGCACCATCACTGGGAGATGTAACAACAAGTGGGTGCCAGGGGCCACCTTCCCCGCTGCCTTCCTCCATGTCCCTGAACCCCACTAATCCCACCCATTCACGGCTACAGGAAGAGACCCTGGCTGGGGGCCTCCAACCAGGCCCTGGCCCGCTGGCTGCCAGCTGAGTATGAGGACAGACTGTCACTCCCCTTTGGCTGGACCCCTGGCAAGAAGCGCAATGGTTTCCTCCTCCCTCTTGTGAGTCAGGGTGGAGGGTCTGGAGGTTGCTTCATCTCTTTTAAATACAGGGAGTAAAACAGCCCAGAGTGAGGCAGACAGGAATCAAACTCAGAGTTTCCTGCTCACCACATGGGGGGCTTTGGACAAAAAAGATCACTTCCTGTGTTTCAGTTTCCTCATCTATAATATGGCAGAAAATGCTGCCTCAGAGAGTTAGCACAAATATTAAATAAAGTCATATAAAGACATGTCTCTTAATCTTAGTCATAACAATATTAATTGTTTCTTTTCAGAGAGACTGAGTGGCAAAGTATCTTGCTAAGCATAAAGCACTATACACCTTAATCTGGTTGAATCTATAAGTTTCATGTTTATCAATTTTCCCTTCATATGTCAATATGACAGTCTGTCATCTACCCCCCTATCAATATCTTTGTAAATTTTTCTTCTATTGATCCTTACATCTATCTAGCCAGTTCTCTCTTTTTTATTTACCCCCTTAAAACAAGTCCACACATATGTGAGTCAGTTCTATCATCTACGGGTCTATACATCAATCTAACAATTTACTCTATTTACCACTGTGTAAGAGTTGGTGAATCTGAGTCACTGACCCGGCCCCTCTCCTTCTCTTTACTGCTGGGCTTCTCAGGATTTAGGCCAGAGACCAGAGTTCTAGGAATGATGGCCACAACAGGGAGGGCTACATCTCCTGGGACACAGGAGGACAGGAGAGTTCAGGGCAGAAGAGGAGGAAAGGCTGCATCAGCTCCAGCAGGGGGCGCTACTGCCCTCACCTGAGTCTTGGGTTGGCTCCAGCACCTTGTAGATCAGCTGTCCAAGCCCCTTGCTGACCTTATTTCCCCACAGGTCCGGGCTGTCTCCAACCAGATCGTCCGCTTCCCCAATGAGAGGCTGGCCTCTGACCGGGGCCGGGCCCTCATGTTCATGCAGTGGGGCCAGTTCATTGATCATGACCTGGACTTCTCTCCTGAGTCTCCAGCCAGAATATCCTTCACTGCAGGCGTTGACTGTGAGAAGACCTGTGCCCAGCTGCCCCCATGCTTTCCCATCAAGGTATCCAGGCCCCTGTGGAGGCCTCCAACTCAGGCAGTGGACTGCAGGTGGGGATCTGAGAGGCTGAAACCCCATCCTGAAGGAACTGGGGTGTAATCCAGACCCCAAGAAACACAGCTGGGCATAGACCAAGGTGGCAGTGGGCAATCTGCCAGAAGGTCAGAGCTCTATGGAGTGACTGATTGGAGATAGGCCTCAGCCATGGGGCTGATTCCAATAGCAGAAACCTCTACTTTTGGAAGCTCTTAGGGTCTCTTGGCTCCTGTCCTTCTCTCCTCTGGGTGGTCCAAGGGCCCTGCAGCCCTGGGCACCTCCTGAGTGGGCTGGGAGCAGGGTTCTACCCTTCAAGCCAGAAGGCAAGGAAGATGTGGGGCATAGGCACGAAAGAAAGAAAGAAAGAAAGAAAGAAAGAAAGAAAGAAAGAAAGAAAGAAAGAAGAAAAAAAAGAAAGAGAAGAATCTAGAATCCAGGGAGCAGACAGAGTCTCTGCTGGAGTGGAGGGGGACACAGTACTTCCTGCTGTCACCTCACTCCTTCCTTAAGCCCTGGTGCAGGTACCTCCTCTGCAGAGCTTTCTCAGGTCTATATCAAGCATAGCAAATGCCCCTCAGTTTGGTTACTTAGCTGTGCGTGTTTGCACTGCACTGTCAGTTTCCTGCCTCCCGCACTAGGATTTTTGTTTATTTTGGTACCAGAGTTTGAACCCAAAGGCACTTAACTATGGAGATGCATCCCAAGCCCCTTTTATTTTTATTTTTTTTATTTTGAGACAGGGTCTTGCTAAGTTGCTTAGGGCTTCACTAAATTGCTGCGGCTGGCCTTGAACTCGTGATCTTCCTGCCTCCGCCTCTCCAGTGGCTGGGATTACAGGCATGTGCCACTGTGCCAGGCCTGTACTGAGTTTTTAGACCTTCATCGTCTCCAAAGCACCTGAAAAGAAAGGAGCTTAGGAAGTGTCTGTCCAGCTGCTGGGTATTAAAGGAGCACAGGCTGAACTGTCAGAACTAAATTCTAATCCCATCTCTCCTGCCAAATGGTTGTCACATCCCCCCTCAGAGAAGCTCAGTTTCCCCACCTGCAAGAGGAGGCTCTAAATAATTTCAAAAGCCTCATGCATTCCTAATCTTTTGTGACTGTGATAAAAATTTTGCTAAGGACACTCCAACTGAAGCAGCGGGAGTCTGAGGGAGTCAGAGGGAGTCAAGAAGGGCTTCCTGGAGGGAGGAGTTTCGAGCAAGTTTCCAGGGAGGTGGTGACCAAGAGGAGCGAGCCGGTGTGACTGACTTCTCTTCCATCTCAGATCCCACCCAATGATCCCCGCATCAAGAACCAGCGTGACTGCATCCCCTTCTTCCGCTCGGCACCCTCATGCCCCCAAAACAGGAACAAAGTTCGCAACCAGATCAATGCGCTCACCTCCTTTGTGGACGCCAGCATGGTGTATGGCAGCGAGGTCTCCCTGGCCCTTCGGCTCCGCAACCGGACCAACTACTTAGGGCTGCTGGCGGTCAACCAGCGCTTCCAAGACAATGGCAGGGCCCTGCTGCCCTTCGACAACCTGCACGACGACCCCTGTCTCCTTACCAATCGCTCTGCACGCATCCCTTGCTTCCTGGCAGGTTGGACTTGGGGGAAGATGATGTCTTGGGAAGTCGTGGTGGGAAGTGGGTTAGGGGACTTGGATGGGGACCTCAGTGTTCACACCATAGGCATATATCTGAGCATGGTCATCAGTTAGTCAATCAGTTGGAAGGAGTCCCTTAGCCAATCCCTGTGTGTATCCAGAGCTCCCTGATCGACTTTCCAGAGATGAAGGACTCACTCTGTATACGCATCACAACCTATTCCCAGGCAGCTCCACTGGCTCTAAGAAGGGTTCCCCTTATTTTGATCCAATATCTAGACCTGTTGCTCTTTGTCTTGCTTCTGGAACCTCAGAGAAGAGCCCCTTTACTTACCTGAAAGGACGTGTTACTTACACATAGATACTTTTCTTTTCTAGGCTAAATTTTCTTAGTTCCCCACCCACCAACACACTTATTAGACACTGTGGCCTGGTCCTTCCTCTGGATGCATACTTTGAACTCTCCTCCAAGTCTTTGCCCCCATGTGTGTGGTTGTAATGATCATGGAATTGTTTCCAGTTATTCAAGATATTCCAGTGGGCCATCACTAAACCTCACAGCAGCTCTGAAACACAGAAATTATCACCCTCATATTACAGATGAGAAGCTGAGAGTTAGGGAGGAGAAGCAAAGAGTTTCCAATGGCAGCGCCCCCACGGGTAAAGCCAGTATAGTTCCCATGTCTCCGATGTCTCCTCTGGCCCACTGCTTGCCTCAAGGCCAGTGGCTCCAGCTCACCTTGTAAGAATTGTACATTTGTTTCCTCTGAGAAGCAGTGTGTACATTCATGAGAAGTCTTTGTTACTCTAACAAGACTTTTGCTACAAGGCTTTGTTTGAAGGTAGCAGATGACTGAATTTACTTGCTCTGGTCTGGGTAGGGCTCTGCTCAACTCTCCCTTTCTTTCTCTTTCCCTCTGACCTCCTGGGGAGAGCAACATGTAACCAAGTCCAAAGATGGGAAAAGATACAGCCCTTCGTAGAGCATATGCAGATATCTGCAGATAGACAGGCATGCAGTCCTAAAGTCAAGGTTCCCAGAGGCCTCCAGGTCTCCCACCATAGCTGTCCTGGGCTATGAATCTGGTCAGTTTGTACATAGAATCATTAGGCAAAGGTCTCTCCATTTGAGAATAAGTAGCTGCCTTGTGCTCCTCACCTGGCCCTAACCTCTCCAGCCACTTAGGGACCCAAGACCCCACTCTGCTCCCCCTCCTGGGCTGTAGTATTGGGAGGAGGGTGGTGGTCAGTGAGGAGCCTCATGGCAAATCAAGGAAGATGGAGTGAGGGCAGAGCTAGGCTCACTCCATCTCCCCAGACCCCAGACCTCCATCTACCCTTGCACAAAGACTCTCTCTGGGCAGGGCTTTGGCAACTCTGAACTTGGGTTTTTCAAGGTGATTCTCGATCAACTGAAACCCCCAAACTGGCGTCCATGCACACCCTCTTCGTGCGAGAGCACAACCGGCTGGCCACCGAACTGAGACGCCTCAATCCTCGCTGGAGTGGAGACAAGCTGTATAATGAGGCTCGGAAGATTGTGGGGGCCATGGTCCAGGTAGGGGACCCTGAGTCCCAGCATCCCCCAGAAAACAACCTGGCCTGAGGCGCAATCTGAGGGAGTGGCTTCCACCTTTCTCAGCACATGCTTGGGGATGTGCCTTGATGGGGGTAGGGGGTGGGGGTGGGGGGTGGGGAGGGTGGGTCTGAGTGACTGGGGTTGGGAGGTACCTCTACCATGGGTTCTGCTGCTAATTAGTTATGACCTTGTCCATGACACTCAACCTCTCTGACCTTCAGTATCTCACCTATCAATGGGAAATTAACATTGCCAAATTTGACATGATAATCATAATGACTTGCTATGTCTGAGCAACCCTTTGAAGGCATGAGTCCATCTGAAGGCCAGATGTAGACTGGGCAGCCACTCAGGACACATTCTTTGTATGTCTTCTCTGCCAGATCATCACCTACAGGGATTTTCTGCCCTTAGTTCTGGGAAAGGCCCGGGCCAGAAGAACCCTGGGGTCCTACAGAGGGTATTGCTCCAACGTGGACCCACGCGTGGCCAATGTCTTCACCTTGGCCTTCCGCTTTGGCCACACCATGCTGCAGCCCTTCATGTTCCGCTTGGACAGCCAATACCGGGCCTCAGCACCCAACTCCCGTGTTCCACTGAGCTCCGCATTCTTTGCCAGCTGGAGAATTGTGCACGAGGGTGAGGCTTTCCTAGGGCAAAGCAAGAGAGGGTGGGAAGCACTCCCTCCCCCAGGTGGGTCCAGCTGACTGCCAGGAGGCCAGGCTGCGTTGAAGGCTGCTGCTAGTGTCTCCCCAGGACTGTGGAGAAAAGGCAGGGCCAGCAAGACCCTCAAGCATGGACCTCCCAGGCCCTGAGGGATGAGGGGATTGAGACCTATGTTAGCCTGGCACGTTGTGGACCTGCAAGAAGCTCACCATCCCTCTTTTAAGAAGTGGGTTAATCCCTCCCAGCTCCAGCTCCCTCATGTCCACCCACAGAGGTTCTAACAAACATTAGAAAATATGCAACTGGCTTGTGCAGCTCTAGCTAGCTTGGCATCAGGGGCTTCTCAGAGGTTGGTCCAGTCAGTGCTGCTCTCACTCCCCGCCACCAGGTGGCATTGACCCCATTCTCCGAGGCCTCATGGCTACTCCAGCAAAGCTGAACCGTCAAGATTCTATGCTGGTGGATGAGCTCCGGGACCGACTGTTTAGGCAAGTGAGAAGGATTGGGCTGGACCTGGCGGCTCTCAACATGCAACGCAGCCGAGACCACGGCCTTCCAGGTAAGGGAATGCCTGTCTCTCCTCGCAGGCTTCACCCCGGTGTGGGCTGCTCAGGGGGTTCAGAGAAGACCTGGGAGCCTCTTTCTGACAGGAACTGTCTACAGGATGTGCAGGGGTGCAGAGCACCCAAGGCTGAGGCTGATGTACCAAAGCACCCCTGGGAGCCTTTGAAAGCCATCCTGCCAAGTCCTCCCCATATGCTGTAGGGCCTCCAGCTTTAGGTTCACCACAGGACAAGGATTTGAGTGCAGGAGCTGGAAAAAAGGAGATAAGGACTTTCCAAGTAGAGAAAAGTGGTAGATATAAAAGGCAGAGGACTGCTTCAATCGCCACCTCTCTGGAAAGTTCCAAGGAGAAAGGCTACAATTCTAAGGCTATGGAAACTGGCTCCTTGCTCCGGTGGGGTAAAAGTCAAAGAGCCTAGAGGCAAGGAACAAATGGAGTAAAATTAAAGCCACATTAGTTGTTTGATAAAAGACTATACCAGGAAAAAAGAAAGAATAAGCACTTTCTTATATAACTTATTTAGTCCCCCTAATGACCTTGACAAGCAGCTATAACTGCCACATTATAGAGGAGAAAATAAGCTCAGAGACAGCTAGGTATTTGTCCAAGGTAATACAAGTAAGAAGTAATAAAAATTTGAAATTAAATTTCAAATATCCCCCCTTCTTCCCACTGTCAACCCCATTCAACTCCTTTGGGGAGGCCTTCAGCCACTGCCTTGCCCCTCCCTCCTTCCCTGTCTCCTACCTCCTGTATAGATAGAACCTGAAGCCCCATCACCCCAGCAGATCTTTCATTATGCTAAAGGAGTCAGGGAACTTGCTACTGTCTACTGCACTCACCACAGCAGGCACTCAGTATTTCTTACCTCCTTAAACTTGGGTGTTCCTGACAACTAAGGAGCTGTGGGCGCCCCCTGCTGGAGGCCTGAGATTGCTAGCCACATAAATTGTCTCAGTGACTTTCTGTTCCCCTCTGATACTGGTTCCTTCCATGACATCTCAGAAATATTACCTAGATGGCAGCTCTTGCAGTCTCCTCCCAAGTCCAACACCAAATTTGGAATTGAATGATCTTGATAGTGAAGGGACTTTGGACAGGTCATGATTGCTTGATTTTAAATGACTGGATATAATTAACACACCATAAAAGCACCTCACAGTTTTGGGGGCTCCCAAGAAATATTCAAGCAACAGTGCTGAGTAATGATAAACACTGTACAGTTGTCCTTTGTTTGGCTGGGGAACAGTGTTTGTGAGTTGCAGTTCAACTGATGATATGGAGCTGGTGTTTCTTCAGGTCATGGCAAAGTTACCTCTCAACTTGATTGTCCACAACAATGGCTTGATCCTGGTGTAGGATCCTGATAGCTGAGAAATCATGTCACTAGTTTCTGGAAGGTTCTTACATAAAACCCTTTTTAAGAATCGATTGAGATATAATTAACACACCATAAAATTCACCCATATAAGGTACATAATTCAGTGATTTTTAGTATGTTGAGTTACCACCATGATCTAACATCATGACATTTTTATCACCCTCAAAACGCACTTTGTAATAATGGCTACTCAGTGTGAGGTCCTTTTCATTTGTTGGTTTGTTCACTCATTTATTTGCTCATTCATTCATTCATTCTACAAACATGAGTTTTTTTATGTTTTGGGTACTGTACCTAACTAATGTACATCCACCCAATAATATCATTAAATGTCAGATTTGCGGTTGTTTTTGATTACAACAGCTCTTTACATTTAGACACATCCCTCAGTCTGATGCTTACAAAGCCCTGCTGTCCACTTGCATTTTAAATTAAAGACAGTGATCTGGTGTTTGAACCACCATGGATCTTCTTGTTTGGCCCAATATTGACTGACCATAGCTGTCTCTGGAGAACTCGTGGGGGAAAAGGTTAATGGGGGAAAAAGGTTAAACACAGCTGAGGCCGATTCTCTCCTCTCCCACACAGGTTACAATGCTTGGAGGCGCTTCTGTGGGCTCTCCCAGCCCCGGAACGTGGCACAGTTAGGCCGGGTGCTGAAAAACCATGATTTGGCAAGGAAATTTCTAAATTTGTACGGGACGCCAGACAACATTGACATCTGGATCGGGGCCATTGCAGAGCCTCTTTTGCCGGGGGCCCGAGTGGGGCCTCTTCTGGCTTGTCTTTTTGAGAACCAATTCAGAAGAGCCCGAGATGGAGACAGGTAAGTGATGCACACTACAAGACATCAGCACCAGAGGCAGAGCAGAAAAACATTAGAATTCCATGACTAAACAACAGAGGAAAGGGGCTTCTTTTTAGCTGCATTTCACTCAAGTTCACGAGATCTAAGACTATGAGGCTCCTCCCTACAAAGCTGGGTCCAAGGAACAGAGACCCTGACCTAGCAAGGCTGACATTGCCTAAGTCTCTCCTTAATCCTAGGAGAGACTTGTCAGCCTCACTGTCCTGGGTAGCAGATCCCAGAGACTTAGTGGAAAGGAGCAAAATCTGGTTTCCTTGCAATAAGCTATGGCTTAATAGCCAACTCCATATTTGGATGTGGCATCTGCCCGGGTTCATATCCGGCCCTGGCCACATAAGTCACTGTGAACTTAATACTGGGTAATTTATTTAATCATTGAGTATGTTTCTTCATTTATAAAACTTGCAGAAAGTTGTGAGAAGTGCAGGAAATGCTGTATATAAAATACCCAGCACAGACAGGTGCTCATTCTCCCATATCTCTTGACCTCCTGGTAGGTTCTGGTGGCAGAAATGGGGTGTTTTCACCAAGAGACAGCGCAGGGCCCTGAGCCGGATTTCCTTATCTCGAATTATATGTGACAACACCGGTATCACCACCGTTTCGAGGGACATCTTCAGGGCCAACATCTACCCCAAGGGCTTTGTGAGCTGCAGACAAATCCCCAAGTTGAACCTCTCAGCCTGGCGAGGCAAATGAGGCTTCTGCAGGTAAGGGGAGGTCTGGGAAGGGTGAGGCCCTCATGTCCATCCCTGGATGGATAGCTGAGTTCTTTCAGGCCTTTAAGCAGAGATAACAAAACTTGTCATTGGGACAGGGGACTTTTTCCTAGTGGCTTCCCAATGTGCTAGTTTCTGCACTGATGGTCAATCTCAGAGCCTAGGACTTTGGGGGTTAATTATGAAGTGTCCTCAGCTTGGTCACTAATGCCCTAAAATAGCACATTCCTGGATGCCCAGAAAATTCCTCACTTATCCAATTCTGCTGTTTCCACAGGAGTTTATGACAAGCCCCCAAACCTCGGAGACAAGGGGAAGGGGACAATCATGATTCTTTCCACCCTGGAGCAACTATTTCCTGATGGTGCTTTTGATGGCTACAGCTCAGAGCTGGCTTCATTGGCTGGGAGTGAGTTGGTGTTCTTAGTGGTAATGCACCGACTCACCTTGGGAGCCTCTTAAGTATTATGAATCAGTGCCACAAGCTAGGACTTGTGGTTCAAGCCAGGAGGCCCTGAGGTCCTGGCAAGAGTCAGCTGGAGGGTTCCAGAGTTTTCTTCTGTTTTCCCCACCACTACCACCATGGCTTGGAGACCACACAGTCGCAGCATCTAGCCACCCCACAATCCCCTGTATGCTACAGGCTCTTCTCTGCTTCAACCAATAAAACTGCTGAGGGCAGGGGCTGCTGTCTCTGTGTTGGGCTGGGGAGGGTGAGGACTCAGTCCTAAGCTTTGCCCAGATGTTGAAGAGGAGCACTTCTAAGATGCAAGCTGGCACTCATCTTGAAGTCACTCCTAGAGGCTGAATTAAGAGAGCTGAAAGAAACACTATGGATCAGGGAAAGAAGGGAAAGGGGAAGGGTGGAGGCATTAGGGCCCCGACATTACAAATAGCTCAATCAGGCTGGCAACCTGAGCAGAGAAATAGCCACAGAACTTCAGTCAATATAAATAGTTTTTATGTGCAAAAACCATAATAATAGATACCACCCATCTAGTAGAAAGGATTAGGAACTGCCTTCAGCCTTCATTTATTCCATAAATAAGTCACATCCTAAACTCAGCAAGCCCCAAGCAGTAGAATGAAGCTGCCCTGAAACTCAGCAGCCAGGGATTTGAGATCTCTCTTACCTTCCTCCTTTATGGAAAGAAAGAAGCCTTCATTTTTAAAGGCTGTGAAACCAGAGATCTCTGCAACCCTCTGCTAGTAAGACTATGTGACAAGCCAGAAAAGAGGCTGTGTCAAGGACAGGTTATGGGGTCAGTCCAAACCAGTTTCTGACCAAAAAGCCTGCCTTGTGGTGATGTCCATTTATAGGAGCTAAAATATAAAGAGGGGGCCACATAGGGCTCCTGCTTTCTTTCCACATGGCAGGAAGAGGACCCTGCTGAAGACTAGGCAGAGGGGCCAGCCTGGGAATTTCCAGGCTCTTCCAGTTCTTGGCAGGCCAATGTGGTCTCTTTTAAGAAAGATGAAGAGACAGGAGAATGCCAGCCTCCGATATCCCTTGTCTTGTCCTCTTGCGCCAGAGGCCACAGCAGCAGTGAGCTAGGTGACCAAGGTTTCTGAAGGGCTCACAAGGTCCTGGGGGAGGCTTTCTCGGGCCTCCTGCATGCGGCGCCGGGCTCGATGGAAGGCCTCTGCAAGGAAAGGAGATGTTGCATATAGTGAGGTGTGGGAAGGAACAGGGCCCCGCTGACTCTAGGTGGCAGCTGGGGAGGGAGGAACCTACCCAACACATTGTGAATGGAACTTTGCTGGCTGAATCCTTCCAGACGGTCCAACACACTCCGCATTCTTTTCCTGAGGGAGCTCGACTCCATGAAGGCCCTGCAGGGAAGCCCATCATATGGCCACATTGCTCTCCAGCCTTCAGGGATGAGGTGCCCGAGGCAGAGGTCCAGGGTCACTTACCTGGACTGCTGCAGACAGTGCAAGCGGAAGGTAACAGTGCCTGTGGTCTCTGTGCGGAGTCCAAAGCGGCTCAGGCGCTCCCCCTTGGGCACACAGTGGAGACAGCATCAGTTTCAGTAGACTGTAGACCCTGAGAGCCTTGCTAACCTCACTGCCATTCTTATCCCCATTCTTGGGGAGAGCAGCTGTTGGGAAACCTCATTGCATCATTCAGACCCCCCTCCCATATTCACATACTGCAAGGCTAGCACCATGCTCCCAAAGGTAACTCAGGGAGTGTTACAACCTTGTTGAGAATAGCAGGTTACATGTCTCTTTTGACTCCTTATCACATCTGATCACTGAGTCCTTCAGTAATAGGAGGAAGAAGGGGCCAGGTCTTCCAACAGGGACCAGAGGAAATCTCTAAGTACACTATTTCTCAGAGACCTGCTAGGACAGCAGTGTACATATCTGTACTTCATTCAAAATGTGGCCATGATTTCCAGTTTAAGCCATGGGAAGAAGGGTCAAAATAATACTGAAGTGATGAACAACTAAGAGAGAGACCTTAATCCAGACCCCACCTTCTACAGAATAGAAATAGGAACAGAACTTCCCAACATAAAGTCTCCCTGAGGCAAGTCACCTTGAAGGTTCCTGGTATCCGCACATAGGACAGGTCTTCTAGCTCCAGAGAACCACCGATGAAGAATCTCCTCAGCTCAGCCACAGGGCCAAGGTCCATAGGCCTCCAAGTGGAGACTCTCAGGGTGTGAGAGCCTGGGCAAGGGAAGAGAATGGGGCCAGGTCTGTGAAGGGCATGTGGCCTTTCAATGGCTCCCCAGCAATGACATAGGCCTTGATGCTGCTCTCACACCTGGTCAATGACAACCTGACCTTCGATGTAGAATATCACAGTGGTTAACAGCATGTACTTAGAAACAAATCAGACAGAAATTCAAATCTCAGCTCTGTCGGTGCTCACCTGTGTGGCCCGGACAAGTTTTTTAACCTTCCTGAGCCTTTTCTCCTCTTTCAGTATAATGGAAATAATGTCAACACCTACACCTTACTGAGTGGTTGGGAGAATGAGAAGCATTTAGCATGATGTCTGGCACTCATTAACCATGGTTTTTATTTGAAAACAAATGCTGAGTCATTGGCTAAACAAACGCCAAGAGCCCACCTACCACACAGCTTCTCCCTAGAGGCTGTAAATCCAACCAGAGGAGCCCAGAGCACATAACAGAGTCCACCAGATTGCTTGGTCTCAGGAAAGCTAGTTCTAATTTCACTTAGCTGTCTCTAATGGAAGGGGAAGAAATTCCTCAAAGGAACAAGGACTCTTTCAGGTTAGATGCTTCTGATTCCTAATTATTCTTACTTCTCACCAGTAGCATTTAAACTGTTCGGGAATGTTAGACTTGTTCCCAGGACCTGGGGCATATGGGCCATCTGAAGGGCAGGGACAAGAGGTTACCTGGGGTGGCAGGCAGCATCGCAGCCCCATAGCCTTCCACACGATACCGCTGCCAGAAGTCCAGTGAGAGGACCTCACAGTAGAGCACAGGCCACTCTGGGAGTGCATCTGGGAACAAGCAAGGGAAGTGTCCAGGTCATAGGCCCTCACCAAGAGAGCACAGGCCTAGAGAACCAAGGCCCAGGACCAACTGCTGAGCTACTCACCAGCAGATTCATCCTCATGGAGGAAGAGGGCTTCAAATGTGAACGGGTAGGAGAAGTAAGCCACCTTGTCCTAAAAAAGAGTGTCATAGGGTATGAAGGCCTCACTTGGAATATGTTCTCCCTGTGGCTAATGACAAGGTTAATTTTGTATAGGAAAAAGAAAAATTATCACCCCAGTGGGAAATAAGAGGCTAAGAGGCAAAGGGATAGCCAAACAAAGCCTCTGCCATTTTTAAAAAGACCAAGAGAGGCCAGACAGCCCCTGCACAGCCCACATAGAAGGGCGAGGCCTAACTTCAGACTTCCCCTCAGTGTTGTTGGCTTGAAATAACTTCAAACGTCACCTCAGAAGCAAACTGTTTTTCCCTTCCATATACCCTCCTTCATCCTCCATACCAATCCCAGGGACTTGGTGGCACAGGTCTGTGTGACTCCTGAGAGCTGCTGGATTGCTGGGCTTGACCAGTCTGAAAGCCAAAGACCAGACACAGTAAGCTCACCTAGGAGGAGAGCAAGCCCTTCAGAAAAAAAGAAAGTAGCTGCTTTACTCATTCACTTATTCAATCACCCATTACTATTTGCTGAGTGCCTGCTATGTGCTAATGTATCCTGGGACTGACCTGCTGACCAGATAGAAAAGAGCCCTCTCTCTCATGAAGCAACACTCCAGTGTGCATGTGGGGGGAGAGCAGACCAGACATAACAGACTATCAGGTGGTGATGAGCACTACACTACAAATAAAAGGCACAGGGTGACTTGGAGGCCTATTTAGAGTGGGGGTGAGAAAAGGCCTCAGAAGAGACAGGATGAGACTTAAACTCTAGAGAAACCATCCAAGCGAAGACATGGCCCAAAGTTTCAAAGGAAATGGTCCTAAGAAGGCCTAAGGTGGAATGAGGTTGGCAATGTTTAAGAAAAAGAACAATAACTGGACTGTTATAGGGGAGAGATAAGCAGGAACCAGCTCTTTCAGGGTATGAGGACTGAGTTTATGCTGAGTGAGTGAGGAAGCTGCTTGGTTTTTCCCACTCAAATGAGACACAGGTTGTTTGCATTTTTAAAAGCTCAGTGTGGCCACGGTGTATGTGGCAAAGGAACTGCAAAGGGGAGCAAGAGAGGAAGCAAGAGTATAAGTCAGGAAGGATGCATTGACTAGGCGAGAGATGGCAGTGTGTGTGTGAAGAGTGTTACAGCCAGCCTCAGCAACTTAGGGAGGCCTTCAACAACATAGCAAGACTGTCTCAAAATAAAAAAGAGCCAAGGATGTAGCTTAATAGTAAAGCACTCCTGGGTGCAAACCCTAGTACCAAAGAAAGAAAAGTGAGTGTCAAATTCTTCAGGGAGGTTAAGTAAGGGGAAAGTCACCACTGGATTTGGCAATATAGAAGTGATCTATGAACTTGAATGAGGAGTGGAGAAAGAAGCCTGATCGAATGCCTCTAGAACTGTCAGACTGGGTACAGAAGGAGAACTTATGAACATCACTTACTAGTAGTTGGCAATTCCACAAAGAAGTGCACGTAGAGATTGTCATACTCGTAGCCTTGGGCAGAAACTAAGAGAGAAAAGAGGAAATTGTTTCAGCTTATTGTGCTACCACCCTCAGCCCTCAGCACTCAGAGGCCTGTAAGTTCTGAAAGCAGACCTTCAGAGGGCCAGGAACCCTCTTTATGTCCAGGAAAGACCCATCAAGTTTCCCAAGTACTGCAGACATCATAAGGTATGGGGTAGCCCAGGGTGGCACAGATAACCCACCCCTTCAATGGACTCTTGCCCAAGCATCAAAAGATCTCACTTACCCACCTCTCCATTTACAAAAAGCCGGAGGGCACCTGGGGCGGTCTAAGGTGGAGAAAAGAGGGAAAAGATCAGGAGGGGTGGAGGGAACTGGCACTTCTCCAGCCCTGTCCCCAAATCTGCAAAAAACCAGACACTAGATGTACTACTGCACTTTCTACTGCACTTTCTCCCTGACATTTCTCCACAGAAATGTTTTCTTCATTTCTAAAACTCATAGGAGAAAGGTACGTAATTTAAATGGCAGGGAGGGCAATGTAGTATGGGAAGTTACCAAGATAAGCAATAGTAGCAATAGGAAGCAGAAACCCTTTAGATGGCTGAGGTCAAGAAATTGAGTTTTCTTTTTCAATTAGTAGTGTATCTGTCTTGTTGAACTTTCTTTAACAGTACTCAAGGGTGCTCTACCATTGAGCTACAACCCAGCACTCCCTGTTTATTTGATGGTTATTTCTTTTCTTTTTTTTTCTTTCTTTCTTTTTCTTTTTCTTTTTTTTTTTTTTTTTTGAGCCAGGGTCTTGCTTAGTTGCCCAGGCTGGCCTCAAACTTGCCATGCTCCTGCCCTAAATCATTGGGATTATAGGCATGCACCACTACAATCAGCTCTGTCTTGCCTAACTCTTTAACAAGGATATCTGTTGCTTGCACAATATGAAATAATAAAAGTAACTTTTTATGGGGGTGGGGAGAGAACAGTGAATAGTTCTCCTTGTTTCCAAATCTAGTAGTAGAACCCCTGGGATGGAGCAACACTACAGTGTGCATGTGGGGGGACAGCAGTGTTGCTCCTGGGATGAGGAAGGCATACAAGGACTCTAGAATAACCTCTCCAAGCTGTTTTGCTTTTGTTTTTTAAGAGCCAAAATATTTGAAACCCCTTTTCTATGAGGAAGTTTGGAAAAATATCACATGAAGAGTGAAAAAGACATTTTTCATATTAATATTTATTTTTAAAATTAGCTATAAATAATACATGAATGTGTTACCACTGATAAAAACCCCGAACACCTGAATTTGTAGAATTAAAAAGCAACAATCCCTGACATATTCTTCTCACCACCCAATACCCATCTGCCACCTCCCAACCTCATCTCATCCCAGAGAAAGTCACCCTCAGCACATGTGCACCCCTTCAGACCTTATTAAAAAGGTATTAACGGTTCTGTGTCAATGTTTTCAAACACATAATAAGGACTACACCCACTCTGCTGCTCTTTTGGCCTTCTTTTATAATGCATAGCATATTTTTGAGACCTTCAAGAGAGGTACTATTACTATCCACAGTCAGACAGTCCTTACAAAATTGCAGGAAGCCATGCTACCCACCATCTCAAAGTCAGTGCCCACGAGGCTGCTGAGATATTCCTTGTGTCGGCCATAAAGCTGAGGAAAAAAACCAAACCACACACTTCAAGATGCAGCTCAAAGCAAACCAGGGTTCCCTTCTGAATGGAAGGGAGAAAAGAAACAATAATGGGCAAGGCAGCGAGAGTCGCAGGGCCAAGCATCCCAATCACTGACACTTTTTAAAGTGAAGCACAGAGGCTCTGGGGTCAGCCGGTCTGGGGCTGCATCCTGGCTCTCACACCTAAAAGCTCTAAGTCAACTTAGCTCTTCAACCTCAGCTTCCCCATTTCTAAAATGGTAATAATAAGGGGGCTGGGGATGTGGCTCAAGCGGTAGCGTGCTCGCCTGGCATGCGTGCGGCCCGGGTTCGATCCTCACCACCACATACCAACAAAGATGTTGTGTCCGCCGAGAACTAAAAAATAAATATTAAAAAAATTCTCTCTCTCTCTCTCTCTCTCTCTCTCTCTCTCTCTCCTCTATCACTCTCTCTTTAAAAAAAAAATAATAATAATAAAAGTATTCACCTGTTCATCTCAAAGGGCTGTGGTAAGGCCTAACTGATGCATGTGAAGTGCCTGGCACAGGGCATGATAAATACTCAAATAAATGGCCACTGTTATTCTTACTACATTATGATAAGATCAAAAGTTCTGTCTGATATGTCCGCTTCCAGGTCAGAAGAGGGCTGTGAAGGGCAAGGCTCTTCCCAAACAACTGCTGACATCCCCTCAGAGGCAACCTTATCTCCCAGACACAGGGGCTTGGAATGAACTGGCTCTTACGTCCTTGAACACGCGCTGTTCCCGCTCCTCCTCCTCCGGCTGTGCCAGGGAGGACACGTTGTGGATCGTATAGTTCCATAACTCCTGCTTCTCCCCATCTGTCTCGATTCTGTAAGGTCAAGGCCACAAAAGGACCCCCTCTGATGATAGAGATAAGGTGCCCTCCAGATCCAGCCCAGGGATGAGCTGTCACAGGCCATACACCTCATGTCAATTCATGATGATGAAAGTGGCCTTAGTGATGACCAGGAGAGGGGTACAAGGTGGCAGAGCAGAAAGGGCCTCACACTAGACTAGAGAGCTTCTGAGCCTATTTCCATCTCAAAGTCACAGTGAAATCCTAAAGCACAACATCATTGGCACCCAGTCCTCTCACTTAGAAAACAGACAGGTTGGCCCAGGTAGTTTATAACTTATGGTTCTGTTACATCAGCTAGAGATGAGCAAATTCAGCCCAGCCTGACTGAGTTTATGCCTCCATGTTCTGGTTGGTCTGTTTATATTCAGCAGTAGGGAGAATCATTTTCAGGTAACTGCATTAATGAAAAGATCCCTTTCAAGCTAGTTGCACATTTTCTACTATTTCTTAATGGCCTATTACCCACAATAAAATGTGAACCATTGGGAATTTGAAAGTTGGAACATATGTAGGACTTTTCTCCTCAACTCGGGGCAAGAAGGGAAGCCAGGGAAGGCATGTCAGACTTCACAACCCCTTCCTCCCTCCCCTCACCTGTAGGGTCCTTTGAGGCCAGTGAAGTCAGGTTTTACTGTGATCACACCATTGCTGTCCACTTTCAGGGTACAGAGCACATGCTCATAGGTCTTATAGCCAAGCCTAGAAACCAGGAAATCAACATCAAGGTTCAGGATCACAGGGCCACCTCCAGGGAAAGAAGAGAAGAAATGAGCCCTCTGCAGGGGAGAGGACAGAGGATATAATGAGGAGTAGTTATATACTCAGACTTTCTTCTGAGTACACACACATACAAAAAGATCCTCCCTCCCATATACACCAGGTGACCGTTACAGGAAAGGATGGTTAGTGATAGAAGAGGGCAGGGACCTGAGCTGGCAGTGAGAACTTGACTTACTTTCCATAGGGTCCCAGATCCGCCATGATGTACATTGTTTGAAGAGGGGTGTTAATGACATGGTTGTTCTTGATGAACTCTTCTGAGGGTTCCCAGGTGACCATGCGTGACTTGAGGATGCCACCTTCCCTGGGAGGGACCACAGAAAGGGTCACTTCCATGGCACCCCCCTGAAAAGCCTGAAGGGGAACCTAGGGGTGTATACCCCAGTTGGAGGTCCATAGCAGAATGGGAAGCTCGAGTGGATGGAAATACTGAGAACATTGGCACAGGAGGACAGCGAGGAGCCCTGCAGCCACCCCCCAACACACAAACTCGCACTCACATCCCTCGCCTGTCCTGCCGTCGCCGCCTGACATTTGCCATTCGCTCAACCAAAAATGATGGCACCTCGCTGGCTGCAGTGGTCATTTTCTGACAGTGCTAGGAAAAGAGAGTAGCCCTGTGAAAGCCATCTCATCAGGGCCACATGGGGCCAGGCACCTGAAGGGAAGTCTTTCTTCTAAAACCTCTTCCAGGACCTGAACTAACAGGCACAGCCACCTCAGTTATACACAATAATGAACGGGAGAGAGGCACGGACAATTCAAAGAAGACTCCTATCATGTCTTCGTTTGCCCTCGAATTTTACAAATGAGTTATTTATGCTAATATTAAAATTGGTCTGCATTCTCTGAGCACACACCAATAAAAAGTTGGATTAGTTTCTATGGTATACACTGAAGTTAACTAGGTGGCTGGGAAAATACCAAATGGGATACAAATGTTTTGTGGAAAATCCTCTCATGGGTAACTGAGTACCAATCATATTTTTATTCGCTTTTCCAAAACAGACAACCCAAATTTTATGTGCTCCCAACCCACAGAATTCCTGAAAAAAGCATGTCAATCTTTCAAAAACTTTATTTAACACCTACTCCTTATAGATAAAGGGTCATAGATTAAAAAAAGGAAAGAAATCAGAAAATAGAGGATCTAGTTTCAATGATTTTAAAATCTCCCTGAAAAGACAGAACAGAACATATACAATGAAGAAAATGTAAAACAGCTCTACAGGGTATGTTGGAACAGGCAAAATGATGACAAGCCATTCCCTATGGCATATTGAATTCCTCTTCAAATGCATACCCTCAGAGTTTGGGCTGAATTTCATCTAGACATTTCTAGACCTCACAGACTGTCTTATTAGTTTGCACACTGTCTGATTCCCCAGGCCCTGCAGCAGGTAGAGAGGGGAACAGCAGCCACATAGCAGCCTCATAACTTGCAGTCTGTGCTCATTCCAGTTCAGCCTGGCTTCCAGAAGCTCATAGAAGTTGCTAGACAGGCTACTGGATTTTCCCTTACTTACCAGGCTTCTGCTTTAATAAACAGAACTGGTCACGCAAGGAAGTTATGACACCTGAATAAAGAACAATACCTCCTCCAAGTTGGTGTATCTGTCAGAGTCAGTGTAGGTAAAAATTCGTTGGTTCTTCCTGCCACCAGAATTCTCCAGCTTCAGAATTTCTTGACGGTACTGATAATCCAAAGGACTCTGACAAGCTGCTTCATTTTGGTACAGATCCACTTCAAACTGAGGTCACCATAAGGAAACAGATCTGCTGAGAATACTTCAAACTTTTGTCCCTATAACTGTTTCATCAAATCATTATTACAGAGTTGATACTATTTGACATACCATAATCAACTCTTATTTATTTAAATGATGGAGGGCAGGGAATACAAGAATGTTAGAAGCTAGGAGCTATAGTGATGGTCTAATCCAACTCTGCTGTTAGAGATGGCATACAGCTCAGAGGTAAGAAGTGCCTTACCCAGGATCATAAATCTGAGTAGTGGTAGTCAGTACAGTCAGTCAACATAAACACAACAGGGGAAAGTATAAATCATTACAGTTTTTCTGGAAATCAGATGGCAATATGTGTCACCAGCCAGATAGATATAGAATGAGCAGATGAATGACACTAGCTCACCTGGCTGAAGAGCTTCTCCTGCCATCCAATCACAATCTCTTCTTCTTCATCTTCATCAGGGCGGTGTCCACCTCCAAAGACAACAGAGTTAAATGTTTGAGCCAAACCAGCACTGCTTGCTCTTGAAGTTGATTATAACCAAAGTCCCTATTCTTGTATTTGCTACAAAACCAGTTGGAGTTCAGTAATTTGTAAAGCATTTGATCTAAACAAAGGCTAGAGAGGCTGTGGATGGACTCCAAAGAGTATGAGTAGAAGCCAAGATTAGAATCTGAAGTCTTAATTACTCTAATCTGAATAAAAGGTCTTGTTTTATAGAAAATACTTTATCTAATTCAGTGTCAGGAAATGAAATTTAGATATATGCCGAAGAGCCAGTCCTTCCTTAGTCCTAACTGTGTGCATTTGCTAGATAAGAACCCTACCCTTTTCCTGAAGCCATATCTAGAATCACACTGTCATTTAGGAGACAAGCATCAGGAGAGGACAGGGAAGGCAAGCAAATGATTTTTTTAAAGAACCAAATCTAATACACTCCTGGATGAGTTTGCCTTTTTCAGAGACACATGTTTCACAACACATCAGTTTTTACTTCTTCTCAGGAACACTTCTAAATAGAAACAACAAAAGCAGAAAGACTAGTGACCTCATGTAAGCACTCTGCCCTCTCTTCCTCACTCTTTTGGCTTCCTGGGTAAGGAAAATCAAAAGAACATTTCAAACAGGTCACCACAAGGAAACAGATCTACTGAGAATATTTAATCTTTTGTTCCTGTAGCTGATAATCAAATCACTTCTATAGTGCTGATATTATTTGACATGTTTTCATAACCAAGTCTCAGGGAATCCAAGAATGCTAAAGCTAGAAGGAGCTGGACATTCAAATGCATGTTTTTCAAGTAGTCTTCAATTTTAAAATTGTTCTTAAAAGTGCTTATGTGTATATTTAGAATTTGAAGCACAGTTTCTCTTAGACAAAAAAAAAAAGTCACAATGGTATTCAGGTTGCCAGAGAAATTTACAACATATCCAAAGTATAGTGTTTGTGATTTCACTACATTTGACCACAATTTGGATCAGTATCTTGATGAGAGGAATCATATCTTATTCAATTTTCATACACAATACAACAAAGTCATTAAGATTGCCTGGGTTTGTTTTAAGAGGTAATTCTACTGCCCCAGACACTTTCACTGACCCCCAAAAGGTAGCATCACCACCATAACACCCACTGGCAGTTGGATGAGGCCTAAAAGTGCCTAAGTCTATGATGTCCTTCCCAGACTGGGTAGCAGGCTGGTAATGAAGAAAGTTGCTTGATGTGATTCTTTGCAGATGAACTCTGTCAAGGAAAAAGAAGCCCAATATTTGTATTACAAGACATTCAACCAGAAGATGAACACAGCGAGGATCAGGAAACAAAACTGAGGAGGTGGAGTTGCAAAGGCGTGCAGATTGCAGACAACTCAGAGGGTGGGGAGCGGGGCACTACCGGGAAGTTAGGATGAGAGGAGTTTGGGGACAGGAACCCTGAGGGCTTTGGGGACGACAAAGATTTGTAAGGACTTGTGAAGGCTGTGAGTGGAGAAGGGTCCGGGTAGTGCGAGTTGTGCAAAGATCGAGAAGCAACTGATTAGGACTGTAGGCAGAAGTGGGCCTCAGAACAAGGAAAAGTCTAGGCTCGAATTATTTGAAGGCCTAAAAGCATGCAACCCCGGGGCTAGGTTGTATCTACCGGAGGCGCAAGTTGCACACGGGGTCCCGGGAGCGGTACACTGCCTCCCCAGTGTCGGTATTCCAGACGGCCTCCGCCATGACCGCCGCAACGATGCCGGAAAGCGCGCCTGGTCCAGTTCTCCTAGCAACGGAGACGCTGGGTCGGAGGTGGAGGAGCTGCGCGCGCAACCCGCTGCTCCCGCCGCTGCACTGCTCCTGGCGCTGCAGCCCAGGCGGAGCGTTCTGCCGCGTTCTAGAGCGCTTATTCCCGGGGTTCTGCGGCCCAAGACAGGACTTGAGGCGCTGTTCAGATGAGGACATAGGCACCACCACCAGCCCGCTTCATATATATGGGGAAATGGTGATGGGGACCAGACCCGGGAGATCTTCGCGGTCCTCTTTTCCCACTATACCACACTGCCTTCCACTGAATGCATAAAAACTTTGGCCTGAAAATCGGTGGACGTGACTGAAAGAATGGACTTATTCTTCTTAAAGGAGTCAGAAGGTTAGGTCACTTACGTAGACACGAAAATATATTTTTTGGAAGAAAAAAATGTGTCAGATTTATTAGTCATTGTGTTGGTACTCACTGAACCAAGGAAGTTGATGGTAAAAAAAAAGAAAAAGAAAAAAAAAAAGAAAGAAAGAAAACCAGCAGTAATGAAGGAAAAGGTGTTTCTATGAACTGGTTCTTCTCCTGGGTGTATTTGTTCTGGGCTATTAAGCCAATTTAGATACTACACTGGCCCCCTGAAATACCAACAAAGTGCTATTTAGAAGTCATGGTTTGTTGGTGTATCAATCAAATACAACATAAGTCTGGCTCCCCAGCATTGTGGGGATGTCAACAGCTGTAAACCTTTGACATCTGTTACTCCCTAACAGAGTAAGCAATTGTCCCCTAAATTCAGGAATCTCATGCTGAAAGACTCCAGCCCCATAACCTGAGGCCTTGTTGCGAAAGTAAAAGTATGCAATAAACAGGCACAAGTACCGGATAACCGGTTGAGAAAGAGCACTGCACCCATATCTCAGGACATGCTTGAGCTAACAGGAACAGATAAGCAGGAACAGAAAGAATGGAATGTAACCCTGTAGGTTTTCCGAGAACTAGTGAAAAGCAAGTTTACCCTAATGCTGGATTCAAAAGAACCAATGAGATACCTGTTAGTGTGCTAGTCGGGAAACAGCTCCCCTCTCCCTATAAAAGAACTGTACCCCAAAGCCGGGTTTGCCAGTTCACCAAAGCTTCGGCTGAGGTTTTGCTGTGCACCCGCAGGCGCCTGTGTATTAATAAACTTGCCTCCTGCTTTTGCAGCCAGTGTGAGGCGTAGTTCTCTTTTGGACGGGGGATTTGAGGGTCTTTGAATGCCAGTTTGATTATATGGCTTTAGAAGCCCTGAGTGCCTCAATATTTTTATTTTAATTTATTTTAATTTTTATTTTTTTTTAATTATACATGGACACAATGTCTTTATTCTGTTTATTTATTTCTATGTGGTGCTGAGGATGGAACCTAGTGCCTCACACATTCAAGGCAAACACTCTGTCACTGAAACACAGCCACAGCCCCCTTGGGATTTTTATGCTTTCTCTTTGCTTACTGATTCTATAAATTGGGATTCTTAAAATTGAGGTCCATGAGTGGGATTTTTTCTAGCATTCTGTATGGGACATTTTCTGGAAAAAAGTTCATTGTTTTTATCAGATTCTAGAAAGAGTTTATACCCTGATATCAAGAATGGCCTGATTCTCCACTAGTCTCATTTCCAACATCTCATTGAAAGGCATAGTTTTAGATCACACAGCATAATGGCCAAACTTTCTGTGACATCAGTGGTAGCCCTTCTACCCCTCTTCCTAACCAGGATGGTTCAGAGTTGACATTTATTGTATTCTCTCTAAAATAACACATTATTTGGAGAAATTTTTTAGTTTAAGAAACACTTGCATAAACCACCCTAAAGGCTAAATATTATTATCTCCATTTCACATCTGTTGGGGTTTTGATATGAGGTATGTCTCAATCTCTCAAAAGCTCCAGTATTAATGCAATTGTGTTCAGATGTGAAATGATTAGATTATAAGATGATTAGATTGTGACCTAAGCAGTGGATTAATCCATTTCATAGAATAATAATTTGAAAGGACCACTGCACTGGGTTGTACCTGTAGGCAGGTGGAGCATGACTGGATGGAGGTCACTGGAGGCCTATCTTAGTGTTGATCTATCTTGTCTCTAGCTCCTCCTGCTGTCAGTCTGCTTCCCAGCTGCCATGAACTGAGTGGCTTTGCTCCCCTGTGCCCTTTCGCCATGATGTTCTGCCTCTTTTGGGGTCCAGAGCAATGGAATCAGCTCAACATGGACTGAACCCTCTGAAACTATAAGCCCCAAATAAACTTTTCCTCCTCTAAGTTGTTCTTGTTGGGTATTTTGATCACAATGCCAAAAAAAAAAAGAAAGAAAAGAAAACTGACTTGCACAACATATTTGTAAATCAAGACACCAATTGAATTGCTTATGGTCAAATGACTAGGAAGCATAGAGCCTGAATTTATATTCCAAATGTTTTGATAATAGAGTGCTCCTGAGGAATGGGCTAATTGTAAGAAAAGAACCAAATGAAGGAAACAGAGAGGAGCTTAATAGTAACACCGGTTTATTTGGTACAAACCTTCAGAGGGAGGCCTAGCAGAGACTGAGACCCCCCTTCCACTTACAGCTTGGGGAAGTCACAGGGGAGTGAAGGAGTGGGGGAAGTTTTGTGGTTAGGCCGTTGCTAGGAGGTTGTCAGGGAAGGGTTCGTGTGGTTGTCACCTCCATTCTTTGAGGTGGTCACTGATCCATGTCGAACCAGGTATTTTCAGGATTCCAGTCCCAGACAACAATTTCCTTTCTTTGTATGATGATGGAGTATTGTCTGGAGTTTAGGTCAGGCAGAGTCACAGTGACCATGAGGTGGCTCTTATTTTAAGATGGAGGATATGTTTCAAAAGGGCATTACCTGGATCAAGTTCTTTCTGACTGTAATGGTACACTTAACAACAAGAATTAATCTTAAAATAATTATGCTGAATGGAACAAGACAAATGGGTACATATATGATTTTATTGACCTGAAATTCTAGAAAACACAAGCAAAGCTATAGTGACAGAAAGCAGACTAGTGTTGTTGCCTGGGGTCCGGTAGGCGATGGAGGGTGGGAGTCAGCAGGAAGAAATTCCAAAGGAAAACAGGGGAACTTTATGGGATGATGGATTTGTTCATTTTCTTGACTGTGTGCAGTTTTCACCAAAGCATACCTGTGTCAAAACCTATCTGCACTATCCACACATACTTAGCCACGTGCAATGTCAATGACTCCTCGATAAGCTGTGTTTAAAGTTTAAAAAAACATGGTCTGACTCAAACATATGAATCCTTTAAACTGTGCTGCCTCCTTATCTCTGTGCCCATCCCCAGCTCCTCTGCCGATTTTTCTTTCCTAAATTGGGCCCATCTGAGCAACATCTGAACAGCCCTCCAGTCTCTCTTCTCCCTCCCTACTTGGTACCTGAAAAACAGACTAAATTTGGGGACTACCCACCCTCCCCCAAAAAAACAGGAACACATTTCTCTTGCTGAGAGAAGGCAGCTAAAGGGCTGCAATCCCCAACCCTGACAGGCACCAAAGAAGGTGGGAGGAGAGATTGCCCACTCAGGCTTATCTAACACAAGATAAATCTGCACATGGGTTCCCTACCCTTTGCCACTTTCTTGTCTTTTCCTTAAAAGTTCTGCTAATTTTCAGGGATTTCAGAGATGAAGCTTTTGAAACAATTAAATTTCTTCTATCTTCCTTCAAAAATGAAAAAAAACACCTATTTTCCTATCAAATTGAATTTTTATATTTCTAGAGCAGTGAGTACTCCGACCTAACCTCTTTTCTCTCCAGGTGGGCAGGATCTTATACTGCCTGATAACACCTGGGCTATGCTGATTATAAGAACTTATGAGAGCAGAAGATAAGACTCACTCTATTGGGTCCCAGAATGTCCATATTTTTGCCTAATCATGATCCCTGGTACTCACCTTGGCCTTAGGAACAGATGTTTTTAAATGAAACAATCTTACAAGGAATAACAGATCTGATTCATGCTTTTCTCTCTATCCCACTTTGAAGATGGAAGAAGGGGCTATATGAATTATAAACATTCCAATTATAAAGCAGAGATTATCAGACTGAATGAGAAAGTAAGACTCAACCATATGCTGTCTACTAGCATAAAGACCTCACTTTAAATATGAAGAAACAGATTGCTTGAAAGTTAAAGGATGGGAAAAGATATACCATACAAATACTAATCAAAAGAAGACTGAAATTGCAATATTAATAGCAGACAAAATAAATTTCAGAACACAGAGTACTGCAGGGCTAAAGAAGTATATTTTTAAATAATAAAAGCATCAATTCACCAAGAGGACATAAGAAACTTGAATGTTTATTTACTTACTAATAGAACTTCAAAATATGTGAAGCAAAAATTGATGGACATAAAGGAGAAGTAGACAAATCCACAATTATTGTTGAATATATCCATACTTTTCCCTCAAGTTAATGAAAAACATGTAGATATAAAATCAGTAAGTGTATGAAAGACTTGAACAACATCATCAACCAATCTGAATTCAACCATTCTGAATTAATTGACATTTGTAGAACGCACCGCCCGACAACAGAATGCACAGTCTTTTCAAGTGCATGTAGGACAATGACTGAACTAGACCACTTCTGGAATATGAAACAAGTTCTAATGATTAGCACCGGCAGAAGACAGAATCAGCACACTTTAAGATCAGTCAATTGAGACAATCTATTCTGAGGAACAGAGAAAAAAAAAGACTGAATAAAAAGGAACAGCACCTTATAAGCCTGTAGGACACCATCAAGCATACTAACATATGAATAATGAAAATTCAAGAAAGAAAGGGGCAGAAAGAATAGTGTAAGAAGGAGTCACAAAGCTGAATGGCTGAAAATTCTCCCAATCTGATTAAAAACATTTATCTCTATAGGCAAGAGTTCAACACATCATAAGTAGGGTTAAACTCAAAGAATACATATCGAGGCGCATTGTAATCGAAATGGCAAATGATAAGAGGAGAATCTGGAAAACAGCAAGAAAGAAGCAGTTCCTCGTGTTTAATGGATCTTTCATGAGATTGCTCATGTGATCTAGCACTCCCACTCATAAGGATTTACTCAAGAGAAATGACAGTGTAGGTGAGTGTGCTCAGCAACATTATTCATTATAGTAAAAATGGGAAAAGCTCTAATACCCATCAACATGTAAATGCTTAAACAGATTGTATTGTTCCTATATAATGGAATACTACTTCATAATTTAAAAAAACAAAGTACTGATACATAAAACCACATGAATGAATCTCAAAATCATAAGCTAAATGAAAGAAACCAGACACAAAAGACTTTCTACCGTGAAAATGCCAAGAAATGGAGGAGAATGGGAGGTGAATTTTAGAGTTCCTATAATTAAAAAAAAAATTGACACCTTAGGGTTGAGGATGCAACTCAGTGGTAAGGTGCTTACCTAGCATGTGTGAGTCTCTGGATTTGATCCCTATTACTACAAAAAAAAATTATACCTCTATTCAGAGTGGAGCGTACAGGAATCAATATCATTAAAGAGATCTACTATTTAGATCTACCTACTATTTAGAACACTCCTATTTAGATCTACCTACTATTTAGAACATTCCTATTAGAACACTCTTGACATGTCACTGGAGACTTGGGCTAACCTGTGGGGACACTCTATAGGGAAAAATGGGACTGCCCAAGATAAAAGTAATCAATTATCAGAAGTAAAAAACCATAAAGATGGAAAATAGATCAGTGTTGTCAGGGATTGGATTTGAGGATAGGGATTGACTATAAAGGGGTAGTGTGAAGGAATTTGGGGGATAATGGGACTGTTTTATATGGATCAATGGTGGTGGTACACAGATCATGGCATCTGTAAAAACCTATAGAAATATGTACCACGATGAGTGAATTTTACTGTATGTGAATTTTAAACTTTTTACCAGTGGAAAGAGGTACTTAAATGGAATGCAAACTATGACAAATGAATCTAATTGTGTCACAAATGAATCATAACCACACTGAAGGGGTGAGGAAGAAAGGAGCCAACCTAAGTAACTTTCGAAAACAGTGTTCTGACAGGAAACTGAAGACTAAAGACAGAGCAAATTGTCCAAACACTACTCCACTTAGTAAATTTCTTTCTCAGTGGGGCTGGGTTAACAATTCTGAAACTGTTATATATGTATATTGAATAAATAAGTAAATATATTGTAGATAATGAGAACCATTCCTCTAAGAAAGAAATTACAGAAAGCAAAGGCAAGAGTATACCTAGTGATGTTGGATCCAAGTTGGAGTTAGGAATAAAAACTCAGAGATGTTTTCTAAAACATGTACAAATGGTCAGAAAGAAGTATGGCTGTGTATATTTGTATGCATGAATGAGTAAATGTATGCATGAATGAGTATCCATACCTATAGTTCCTAGCTCTGTCCACTGCAGGGCATAGAAGCAGTCACACCTCAGTAGAAATGAGCACACCTAAAACCCAGACCTTAGTTTTTCTAGATACCATTCTCCATTATAAAAGAATCAGGGTTTCTTGGAGAAATGATTGATTGCCAGGGAAGAAGCAAAATGGAACCTCATAAGTACCTCTTGGCTCAGTGGTTCCCATCAACCAAGACAATCCTGATTATGGTGTGAACCATTAATAGTCAACATGCTCAGAGCTGGGAAAGGGGACCTGAGAGGGCACCAACAGTTTCTGCTACAAGTACTTTTGGAGGAGGTGATCCCAGGAAGCTGTATGAGAGTGGGGCTAAACCCAGGTCAACCTGCTAATGCACCAAGAGAGTGAGCACCCCACCTTTCCCAGTTTCCTTCCAGACAGTGTGCCTACAGGACAGATGAGACTACAGGGATATTAGCACTGACAGCATCAAAGTCTCTGGGTGAATAAAATAGCTCAGCAATACCCAGAAGCTCAGCCTCTGAAGCAGTTTGCTGTGAATTTTAAACTAGCCCTAGCCAGATCTCAAATGCCTTTTCCCAAGAAACATACTAAGCTTCTGATAATCGATTGCTTTTATCTTGGGCAGTCACATTTTTCCCTACAAAGTGTCCCCACAGATTAGCCCAGGTCTCCAGTGATATGTCAAGACTCGGAGAAATAGGAGTGTTCTAAATAGTAGGTAGACCTAAATAGTAGATATCTTTAATGATATTGGTTCCTGTACACTCCACTCTGAAAAGAGGTGGAATTTTTTTTTATAGTAATAGGGATCAAATCCAGAGACTCACGCATGCTAGGTAACCACCTTACCATTGAGTTGCATCCCCAACCCTAAAGTGTCAATTTTTTAAATTTAAATTTTTAATTTTTATTTAAATTTTATTTAAATTTTTAAAAATTCACCTCCCATTTTCCTCCATTTCTTGGTATTTTCCTGGAGATCACAAAGAAATTAATCTCTTCAACAAATTCTAGTAAGTCAGCTTTCTCCTTTTTTTTTTTATTTCCGGAATTTTCTGCCAAGTACAGGGTTCTTTTTTTTTTCAAGTTCAGTCTCATTATAACCCTCTGACTTTATGCAAAGCCTAAATTATCTTTTGAAACGTACCCTTCAGTGGATACATTTATATCCACACCATAATTTTGAGTCAAAGTGTCGTATTGCTGGCGCCTAAAACATTCAGGGTCACTCCAGGGAAACTGAGCTGCACAACATAATCATATAAGAGACAAAGATACCTTTTTCTTTGGGGGTCCTGTGACGGCTCCTCTGACCTTAAGGATCCACAGAAAAAGAGCGAGCGTGTGCTGACCCCTTTTATTGAGGAGAAGCCATTCAAATGAGGCAAGGGGGCAGGTTTCAGGGGGCTGAATCTATCTTCATGATGTCCACTGTCAGCAGGTTGACTGACAACTAGGAAGGCCACACCCAAGGGCAGAGTAAGAGAAGGGGACACACAAAGGGCATTTCCATGGAACATTTTATCCCAAACAGGGCAAGGGGTTAATATCACAAAGGAACAGGTGAGCTTAGCTCGACCCATGGGGCTGCAGGAAGGCATGCCTACGCATGAAGACACATTTGGTTGCATTATTTCTACCCTTAAGATCGAGGCTACCATCTTCAGCAACTTAAGAGTAGCCAGATCATCAGGGGGATGACGGACAGTGCCTCCACTGATCAGGAGAGGAAAAATGCTGGTCACATGACATGATGGCCTCCCACATACAAAGTTTTGCCTTTTGGGTCAAAAGAATATTTGGTTGCAACTATTAGAGTTGAAATTTGGTAGTGATGCAAATTGCTTTGACCGAGGATTCTCAGCAATCCTATCTGAGACTGTAAGATGTGGTGGTTAAGAGTTTGTCCCACAATTCATAAATTAGTTGATTCAACAACTACTTATTAATTGATGGTCTGGGGCTATGTAGTACACTAAACAATCTCTATCTCATGGAATTTACATTATGGCTGGAGTAGATAAACAAAGACGTAAAACAGTAAAATATATGGCAGTCAGTCCCATAAAGAAAAATAAAACAAGGAAAGATATTAAGAATTGCTGGAGAAGAGTTTGAAAGTTTTAAAAAGGGAAATCAGGAAACACTCATTAAGACTGTGCTCTTTAAGCAAATACCTAAAGATGGCAAGGGAGCCAGCCCTGTGTCCACCTGGAGGCCTCAAGTCTGTGACTGAGTGGGCTGCTCTCTGCTCACAGGTTTAACTTCTTCATGACCAACTTGCCCCCGACCCTGTGACCAGAGTCATTAGGGTCCAGTGTTAGATATACATGTGCCACTCTGGTCCTGCTCCATGAGCAGAAGCTGCCTGTTTCTTGGTTCTGATCTCCAGGGTAACCAGCAATCCTTGCCATCGCTGCAGGCATAGGAAATGCCCAGCTCTCCTCTCATTCTCCTCCTGCCTTCCTGCAGTGCCTCAGTAGAGCTCACTATTATTTGTTATTGCTGCTGGTGGTGGTGGTGGTGGTGGTTAATCAGTTGGTTAAGTTGTTTATTGTTCATTTGCCTGTTTTATTTTGTTTTGCTTTTTTCAAAACAGTGGTTTGTTATAATTTCCCAGGAGGCAAGGAAAAACTCAGCTTCACCCAGGACACAAAACTTAAATTGCTTTCTTGAGTGGGACTAGGGGGAAAAGCATTTCTATTTTTTCAACAGAAGAAGAAAATGGAGTTAAAAAATCTCAATCATGCTGGATGCAGTGGCGCATGCCTGTAAGCCCAGCAGCTTGGGAGGCTGAGGCGGAAGGATTGTGAGTTCAAAGCCAGCCTCAGCAAAAGCAAGGTGCCAGGCAACTCGGTGAGACCCTTTCTGTAAATAAAGAATAAAATAGGCTGGGGATGTGGCTTAGCCATCAAGTGCCCTGAGTTCAATTCCTGGTACAAAAAAAAAAAACAAAAAAAACAACACCTCGATTACATGAGCATCTCAGGGAGCCCTGCCAGCCCTCCATCTCCAAAACCACCAAACAATTTTTTTGTTCCAGGCTACATTAATTCTTGCCTAGATGCTGCAGCAGGTTTCTGACTGACCTCTCTTTTTGTAGTCTTATTTTCTCCAGCTCTTCCTGGGCCAAAGCCAAAGTGATCTATAATTTGATGGCCCTTAAAATCTCTTTGCCAATTAAGGAACAGGAACATGATCAAGTTCATACCAGTGAGATGTGAGAAAAAGCTTGCCAAGATCTTTGGAAAATCAATTCTTTCTTTTTGGGATTGGATTTCCCCTGGATGTAGTTGTCTGCCATCTTGGCCCCAAAGGAAGGATGGAGTTGACGCATGGAGGAGGAAAAGCCAGGAGAACTGTAGGGTATCAAGTTAACACTGAAGTCTTCCCTACTTGCAGATTCTTGTAAGAGTTGTTTTGTTTTGTTTTGTTTTGTTTCAGAGGAACTATGAAACATTGTTGTGGTTGCACAACAATGTGATATATTTAATATGAAACACACATTTTAAAATTGGTTAAGATGGTAAATTTTAGAGAAAGAAACCATTATAAGAACGACAAAAATATGGAACACCACATATGTATTCAACATTGAACTTGATTTTTTTTTCCTTATTAGATAAACCAATTTGAGCAGGTTTTTTTTTAAGTTGGACCCAGCTAATAAATGCTAAGTGTAATTAGTGTAAAATATGATTCCAGGAAGAAGGAACACCATAATTAACACATCTTAAATTGATGGACTTGGCTAAGCTAAGAAGATAGGGCTTGATCCTGAGCTACAAAATTAGCAATCATAATTGAATGATTGTGAAACAGGTAGTTTGTCTGCCTCTTGAAGTTAGTGTGTAAAAAAAAGAATCACCTGGGGATCTTGTTCAAATGCAGATTCTGATTCAGTAGGTCTAGGGTGGGACTGGAGATTCTGTATTTCTAACAAGCTCCCAGGTGATGCCAATGTTTCTGAACCATGGGCCACACTTTGGGTAGCAAGGGGTTAAACTGGCATACTGTGAAATTGGGATCATCGCATTAGGAGGATGGTAAGAGAAATTCAGGATGTTGGATTGTTAACAGCTTCAGTAAGGCACTAATAGAAAGAGACATGGTTATCTGTGTAAAAACAAAGAACAAAATGTATCTCTATAAAGAGAGGTATACTATTTCTAAAGAAAAGGGGGGCAGTAAAACATCATGTCCTTGAGTGCCCTCTTTCTGTTCCCAAAAACCCAGCCATGTTAAAAGAAAAAGGAGAGCAAGCCTGTGTTGGAACGTCCAGATACGTGTTATCTGGACACTGGCTTTCTTTTAAGTGCATTGAGAACTAGGGCAAGTTAGCGTTATCTGTAGCGAGTTGCTTTTTGCACACAGTCTAGGACAGTTGCTTCTTGGGTGGCTGGTCATGCAAGCAAACAAAGCTAACCAAGCAAGCTAATGTGGATGATGTCAACGCCTCTGCAGCCCAACATGTAAAACTCCTCTCTCAATGGTGACTGACACAGAACTGAGGCACTTTGGAAAGGATAGGAGCCATTTGTTCATCCAGTTGTCACTGGATAAAACACCACAAGGGAGAGGAAGTACTGCTTGGTGAAGCACAGTGAGGGACAGAGGTGCTGTCTTTTTAGCATCCCACCAATGAAGCGTTCCTGGAGCAGTCACTGACCTCTTGTACGCCTTCCCCAGTAAACCTTATGACTTGCATGCTGTTTCCAGGCTCTTTATTTGGCCTTTTAGCAACCTACCCCACTGCCCTGGTGCAACTGGGCTGTGGACATGACAGAGGTTCTCTCGGCCTGTGAACTGCAATTAAAAAAAATGGCTGAGGGGTTGGGGATATAGTCAGTTGATAGAGTGCTTGCCTCACATGCCAAGGCCCTGGGTTTGAGCCCCAGCAACACACACACACTCACACAGATACACACACACACACACACACACACACACACACACACACCCAAAGGCTGAATTGTGATAATGGGATTCTTCCCATCTTGGTCAACTTTCTAAAGTCTACCCATATTTGTAGAGTGAATGCATAAATGGGTGAGTGAGTAAATTATAAGAAAGAGCTTGAGCCGGGCATGGTGGCAAATGTCTGTAATCCCAATGACTCTGGAAGCTGAGGCAAGAGGATCAAAAGTTCAAAGCCACCCTCAGCAAAAGCAAGATGCTAAGCAACTCAGTGAGACCCTGCCTCTAAATAAAATACAAAATGGGGCTGGAGATGAGACTCAGTGGTTGAGTGCCCCTGACTTCAGTCCACAGTATCCCCTCCCCCAAAAAGAAAGAGCTCAATAATTAGAGCCACCCAGACATGAAGCAAGTTGTTACATAATGAACTTCCCAACCCAGGAATGTTCAAGCAGTGTCTCAGTGACCTTCTGATAAGTTAAATGTGAATAGATACTACCTGGGGATCTTATGAAGATGCAGATTCTTGATTCAGTAGGTCTAGGATGGGACTTGGGATTCTGAATTTCTACATAGCTTCCAGAAGATTCTTTTCCTGCAGGTCCTTGGACACACTTTGAATAGTAAGGATGTAATAGAAAATTCTCCAATAGGTCGAAAGTTCAGTTAGGTTCGTAATCTTCAAACCTGCCTGCATGTCAGACTCACCCGAGTATTTATTGAAAATCAAGGTTCTTTAGCTCCAATGCTAGAGATTTTAATTCCATAGATTAAGAGCAGGGTCTGAACACATATTTTAAACAAACTTTCTACAAATTCAGACATAGCATTTGAGAACCACTGAGCTCCAGGCTTCCTGAATTTATTATAAACTCTAGGCTTCCTTTTCTTAAGAATTTGACAAATATCAATCAGGACGGGGCAAAGTCAGGCTGACTAAATTTCTCCTGCTATATTACATGAATAGGATCATGGTCAAAACACGTCCCTATTATTTATGACTCCTAGACCCTTTAGAGAATCGGCATTTTCTATCCTTTTGAAGATCAGATTTACATTGTACTCTCAAAATAACCAAATTAATGATTTTTCAAGCTCTATCAGCCCTTGGTGATTCAATATAATTGTGTTTAAAAAAGGAACTTTCACACTGGGTTTCTTGAAGATTTTTTTTTTCACAGGAAAAAAATAGCAAGGAAATCTAGGGTTTTGTGACACATTGAAAACATCTTACAAACAGGAATCATCCAAAGTGAGCCTGTAGGAGTCATGGTCTCTAGCTCCTGTGCAGCTGTGAGCAGAGAATTCAGATCTGTAGAGTTTTAATGCGGCAGAATCACAGACAGGTTTGAGAAATTTCTTTTTTGTTTTGTTTCTTTATCTACTCATCATCATTGTTCTCTATAAAGTAGCCACACATGGAAGGGTTCATGGAGGCAAGCGGGGGCCAGATTCCAGAACTTGAAACTGGACTTCTGTTCTGCAGTGGGAGTTAGGAGAAGAGCCATTTGAATAAGTAAGATGTGAAATCCAGTGAGGACCATGTTGGAATTCAAGTGGTAGCCTGGAAAGAAGCAAACATACAGGAAAGCCCAGAAGATGTGCCCTGGGAGGTGTCCTGGCCCTTAGGCACAGGCTGAAGGGACGAAAGTAGGTGTGTAGGCAGACTACATCTGAGCCATCTGACCACACTCAAACCAGTCCAGGTAGGGGATCATCCAGGGGCCTCCCATCACTCAGGGCATTTCCATCACAGTGCAAGCACCCCGTGTCTCTCCTGCCTATTGTTCTTCCTTCCCTCTGACTCTCCCACTTAAGCCTACATTTCTTTCTTACCTCAAATGCCCCTTGTCCAGGGCCGTCTCCCCACCTCTGGCTGTTAGGCCCCTTGTTATATGTCCTCGGATTTTAGGTACCCTGATTTCCCAGCATACTTACAGTTTATAGTTACACAATGTACATATTTATTTTTAATTACTGTCAACTCTAAGCTCCATGAAGACAGAAATCCTGTCTATCTTCAGTCCTAAGTCATCCCCAGAACTTAAATTCCCAGCATGTGGAGGCATATGTCTAATAACTAAACAATTGTCTTTTTTGTCTTTCTGCTCCACTAACCAGTGAGCTTTCTAAGAGGAAGAACCAGGCTCAATCTATCTTTGTATCCTCAGGTTACCCAAACAATTACTCAATGCATAATTATTTGAATGGGTACTGAACTCAATTAAATTATCAGTAGCAGGAGTGCCCCAGGCTGGGACTCAGGAAAAAATTCCAAGGTTTAGACAGGAGAAGTTAATAGTGAGGGCTTTAACTCTGGGTCCTTAGATTAAGATAAATTCATAAAGTCTGCATCACAAAGAGAAAAAAAATGGGTCCCTATAAGCAGGGAGGGCTGGTGATCAGATGTAAGGCTGAGATGTCTAGGCTTTATTCGCAGGTCGGGTATCACCAATGATGCAGCAACCAGATCCACGGGGACTTCTGAGAAGTGCAAGCAACTAGCATGGGCTCCTGAGCTCAAGAGCAGAAATCCTGGCTGGGCCAGCTGCTGTGCTGAGACTGGCAATGGTGTACTTCACACCCACATGCCCAGAACAGAGGAAACCTAGATCTGGCTCCTCCGGGGCAGGGGGTGATCCTCATCAGCCAGCAAGCAGACCATAGGGAAGCCACAAGTCATCAGGACAGACAGGAAATCCAGCAGCAGAAGACAGAAAACAAACCTTTCATTTCTGACTCCCTGTCTGTGACATGCAACCTAGCAATGAGGATGTGAGGTTGCAGCCATTTCCTTTCTTAGTTTCAGCTTCCGGCCCTCATCAGGATGCTAAGTGGAGAGTCAGATGAGGCTGAGAGAGCAACAAGGTGACATCTCAAGGACCAGTTCACACTGAAGTAGCTGCTCACTTCCCAAGACTCAGAAATCATCTTGATAAAAATCTCTCACGTTTGAATCACACTTTACATGTCTGCATATGTATCTCAGCCTATCCTCACAGCACCCTGGGATGCAGGCTGCTGTTATTCCTGCTCACCAAGGAGGATGCCGAGGCTCAGAGATGGAGTGACTCTCCTGGGCTTCCATAGCATTGGAGCAGGGTTGACAGGGACCTGTGAGACCTTTTCCTGAACCCACTCTGAGCTCAGTGACTCCTGCTGTCCACACTGGTTAGAAACTCCCTCGGGGGACTGCAGCTGTGGCCCAGAGAACACAAAGCATGGGCTAAACACTTCATATTTCCCAAACATCTATTTTAGCTCTGTGTAAAGAAAATTTAAGGGCTGGGGATGTGGCTCGAGAGGTAGCGCACTCACCTGGCATGCGTGTAGCCTGGGTTCGATCCTCAGCACCACATACCAACAAAGATGTTGTGTCCCCTGAGAACTAAAAAATAATAAATATTAAAAGAATTTCAAAAAAAAAAGAAAATTTAAAAATTTTATATAAAACCAAACAGATAAGTTCTTGAGTGGAACACAATACATGAATTTTTTAAAGTTAAAATGTGAAATATTGGGCTGGGGTTGTGGCTCAGCGGCTAAGCACTGGGTTTGATCCTCAGGACCCCTTAAAAAATAAATAAGTGAAATAAAGTATTGTGTCCAACTACAACCAAAAAATAAAATATTTTAAATAATGTGAAATATTGACTTTTTGGTGAATAATGTAGCAATATTGGTTCATGAATTGTGACAGATATACCATATTAATGTATGATGTTAATGATAATGGAAACTGGATGTGGGGTATATGGGAACTATGTGCTTTTTAATAATATTGTAAATCTAAAACTGTACTAAAATAAATTCTTTTTTCTTTCAAAAATATGATATATTAAAGAAATGTAAAATGACAGCTTTCTCCAAAGGAACATGGTTACTGTCCTCTTTTGTTCATGGCGCAGCAGGGGCCATATTTGAAAATCACTGTCCCCACCTGGTTGCTTCCGAGTAGGAGGACCTTCCTCAGTGCATGCTTATAGTATTCATGAAGCAAAAGACAAAAGAGCAAGACAGTAAAGTTTCTACCCTTCCCTTCCCCTGGTTTCTGCCTACCTCTTAGCACTGTGAGAAAAATGACAGACAAATAATCCCTTACCCCTCCCCAGGTTCTCACAGAGTAGAAGGAATGCCACCACAGCATCTGTCCCAGCACTTGATCCTTTTTTAGCCTCCACCCCATTCTTCTACAGCATCTTTTACCCTGGTGCCCTCTACGTCACCCCATGAGCTCCAGGAAAGGAGAGAGAACTCAGCCTTTTATTGTACCTACAGTAAGGTGTGTGTAAGCACACACCCTAGTGTCACCATCGTGGGTTACTCAGCAGGGAAGAACGAAGCCTTCTTTGGAATGTCCATTCAGGACTCCAGCCTCCATCTGACACAGAGATCTAAGAACGCAACTGTACAAGACTGGGGGCACATGGGTTGTATTACTTCTGGAAGATTCTTTGGGCATCTGGGGAACAGGCATTAAAGATCCTCTTAAGGTTGAAAAAATGGGGCTTTAGATACAATTTTCTCTCAACTGTAAGAGAACCAATATTCAGATGTTCTTCGTGATCACTTGGCTTTCTCTGATTCTGACCAGTTTGATGGGCCAGGGGGACTCTAAGTCAGGGAAAAAGGAAGAGAGAAGAGAAATAAGTAGAGATTATACTTTCTAGCTATACTTCAAATAGCTGCAGTGTCTCAATCAAGCTAGAACATGGTTTCTGGGACAAACTTTAGAACTGACAGTCAAGGTTTGAAAAACTGGGTTACACCAGTGTTATCATCTTAATTATCAAAATAAGTATTATTGATGGCCCAACACAATTTAGAGCTCCTGGGGAGTTTCTGATCTAATTTGGGCAAGAGGAAAGACACGAGGAAATAAAGAAGAAAAGCAAAGGGGAGAGAAAGAGAAGCAATATATAAAACTATCTGGAGTTCGGCAAACAGGATTCATGGAAAAGAACACTTGAGCTAGATATTAGACTTGAACAAGAAGGAAGAGAACAATTCATGCATGGGGGCTGGCAGAGGGAAAGACACAGATGTAGGATAGCATGTGGCATGTCATGGCAAATGGACAGGCTGGTTTGGCTGAAATGAAGAAGAGTGACATGTGACCGGCTAGAGAGATAACAGCTTAGGCAGTGTAGAAGCCTCTGAGATTTGTTCTGTGGGTAGTAGAAGGCTGTATAGCAAAAACTTTAGTGTAACCGGTGGGGATGGGTGGAAATGAAGCCTGGCAGGGAGACCAGTGAGAAGGGGATGGGATTTGGAGTGAGATAGAGATGATTCTGGGCAGAACCCAAATGACAGGAAGGTAAAGCAACTGAGGCAAGAGATTTATGCAGGAAAAGCAGGCAGCACTCCGTGGCTGGGGAGATAAGAGAAAGAAGAAAGGGAAAAGAAGAGTGAATAGCCCAGGATCATTCCCAGGTTTCCAACTTCAGTCACTCAGAGGATGACCACACATGAATTTTTTCTTCCTCTTTCTCAACAAGATTTCTCCTGTTGTTCTGTTTCTGGCTGCCCTTGGAATTAAGGAGAATGGTCTTTGGGAAAATGGTCCTCTTACCACATCCTAGCCGATCCAAGCAGTAATAACAGGATTCTGATCCCTCTTGTATAAAGGCAACCTGAGGATGTGTGACATGTACAAGATGGTACAATGGAACAAAGGCAGACTGGAGCTAGGACCTCACAGATCTAGTTGATGGTTCATGAAAGAATTCTATCCACTAGGGCCCAAGAGAACCACCACTATTATTGAGTGGACCCACATCTCTTCATAGATAAGGAGATTGAGGCCTTTGAATGAAGGGTGACTTCCCACCAGTGATCAGCAAGCTAGGGTTAGAACCTGGCTCGTGGAGCTTTAATACTTCAGTGTTCCGTGCATTTCTACTAGTTGCTCATTGTCATATCTCAGGGAGGGGGTGTGCACACATGTGCTTGCTTGAGAAACCTGGCATTTTATTGAGGTGACATTTTCTCTATGATTTTACCATGAAGCCTGCTTCCTCAGACTCCTAGAGAATAGCAATAATAATTCGAGATTGGTTTTGGTTTAAAATCCTAAGTTTATTTGTGACTTATTTGATTAGTTCGTTTATCACCCCATCTCCAGCCCAGCCATTTCAGGATTTATTTTGGGCCGAGTTGTCTTGGATGAGCTCTGAGATCTGTCACTTTTCCCAGCCATATCTCTGTATTACCCTGCCAAGACAAGGAACAGATCTGACACCTTTTTCGTTTGAAGCAAACTTATTAAAATTCATAATTTTCAAGCTAATTGGGAAGAAAGAGGAATGAAAGTAAGAAAAAAATAAGAAGTACATAATATTGAGTGCTTAATGAATATTTAAGGGAAAGAGGAAAAGAGGAAGAAAGGAGAAACAGATCACTGATGGGAAGTGGGAGAATGGCCTTGACTAGAAAAAGACATTTTCCGTTAATGAAGAGCAGAGAGGAACAGCATTCTACCCACCCACCAGGGAGGTTCTTGGGAATTCGCCCTCCTCCCCACTAGGCTGGTTCCCAGGGAGTACCTATATGAGACAAGCTCTTCAGGCCCAATATGCTATGGCTAATTGAACACTAGGTTTGCCCTCAAAACCCTTATGCTATGCCAAGCTCAGAAGCCACTAGATACCAGATCAATCCTCCCAGTAAAAAAAAAAAAAAAAATACTTAGCAAAATAGCAGAGCCTCTTCCTGTGTCCCAAAGGAAACACCATCTACCCCAGGCATTAATTTTTCTTATCCATGAATCTTTTCTCACTCTGAAGGAGGCTGCCTGGAAGTGTCCCCAGCCCTCTCCAGAGCCTGTACTGCTCAGAGCTGTCATTCAGAGACACTTTGTCATCTGCATACCACTCCAGAGGCCAGGGATGGCATAAGCCATGACATCTGGGTTTCTCCACTCTCTGGGGTAGGTTGAACAAGTAGATGATTTCCAAAGAGGTTACATTGGCATATGGAGCAGTACTCAGGACAAGAAGTCTTTTTGTTGGGTATTCTTGGAAATCAATAAGAGGAAATGTATTTTAGCTCAGAAAGAAAAAATAACCTGCCCAGTGATGAATAACTGCCCAACAGGCAGCTAAGGAAGAGACTGGCTGGGCTTCCAGGGGAGATGGTACCTGTGGTGGTGGGGATGGCTGGGAGGCCATGAGCCTATGTGAATGCTACGATCACCTCAAGCAAAGAGACGGGTCACTCTATCACTGACCCTGAGTGTCCCTTGATCAGCCAGAGGTGTATGTACAGCATGCCACATTCTAATTCTGAAAGGCAACAGAGGTAAACCAACCATGTCGGAATTTCTGGAAAGTGTGTGTGTGTGTGTGTGTGTGTGTGTGTGTGTGTGCACAGTCTTGGATGTATGTTTTGTGTGTGCACATTACCTTCACTGGGCACTCTCCATTGACACCACTGCTGCTATTGCTAAAATATCTTGGAATCTCTGTGTTGCCTTATGAGAAGTTGCTGACTTTTTTAGTTTTGCTCCTGGATGTTCTGTCTCCCAATCTCCATTACCAGACTAATTTGACATTACCTACTGGGAGGACATCTAATAGCTGTGCTGAGCAGATTTAACTAGACTAAGAGAAGCCCACAAAAATATGTCATCCATGTTGTGTCAGCACATTTATGAAAATACAAATAAACTGTAAGATGGCAACATGTCCACTAGTATACTTCATGCCAAGATCATAGGATGAACCATACTAGGCTGCAGCTGACCTGCTCCTTCTCTAGCATTATGTAAAAGTCCAAGCTAGGACATACCACATGATGTCATAACATAACAAAGACCCAGAGACAGTAAGACCCTCATTTTGCTGATACCCTAACTCTGGTAGCTCATAGTATATTGCCCACAGGAAGTTGTATTATGGGATCTTCTAGAAGGAAGTTCCGTCTTGAAATAATCCAGACTCAATGAGATCAAAATCCCTCTATAGGGGCAGGGGATATAACTCAGTGGTAGAGCATTTGCCTAACATGTGTCAGGCTCTGGGTGAGATTCCAAGCACCACCAAAACCAAACAGCCAAACAAACAAACCTTAACATCTAAATCTAAAGATATTGATTCCTGGACCCTAAGTATGAAACCCAGAAGCAGATTCCAACATTCAGGGAATGATTAGATAAACAGTGCTTTCCCAAGGAACTGAAACATATTTCAAAGAAGAGCCTGAAGTCTCACTCACCTTCCCTGGATAGCTGCCTTCTGAGATGCCCACCTCATTTGCCTGGCTTCATAGCAAGAGAAACTGTCTTTAGATACAGCCCATCTACTGGAAAAGGGACATCAGTTTTTTTTTTTAAGGTAAGCCAAAGGGTCTGGGTTCAGCTAGACAAGTTTATGAATGTCTAAATGCCCAGAGTATTTCCAGTTCAAAGTATCATTTCAAAAAGAGGCTTATGTTTTAAAATGTGTGTATGTAAAATACACTTTCATGACTTTTTTTTTACTCTTCCTGTTTTCATTTGGTGTGGATCTAATGAATTTGAATTTTTAAAGCCATGGAGGTAGAAGACATATAACATTACTACCCAGGCATTAGATCGTTAATTTCTAGGATGCTGGTATTTTTTAATGGGGCAACCTGTAGAAGGCATAAAGTCATAGAATCATAATCATAATAAAAATCTAAACCATCCATTGATTTTACTACTAGAAAATTGAAGACATCAAAAGGTGAAGTGATTTGTTCAGAGGCACATGGTGACAGAGGCAGGGACTGAAACCCATCAGCCTGATGACAACCCTAGGGCTCTTCTTAACTTGACAGACAGTGGCTTCCTCTAAAATGTCACCTGTCTACCATTTTGACCAACAAAAGTTAATGTTTTTTAATCATTTTAAATCCCCAAAACTAAATCTATTGATTATACAATATATTGGATGAAAGGCAAAGGAGGAATCAAAAAGCAATTAAAAAATGAATGGGAAAAGAGTGCCATTTAATTATTTGCAATTTAAAGAATTATTCAGAACCTTAGGGGTTAAGAGACGAGCATGCTCCGTCTTGGAGTTTTGCCTTCCACGACTATACCAGGTATATTTAAACTGGAAAATAGGAAGAAGAGGAGTTGCTTCACTCAGAGTCAACAATATTGCACCAGCCAATCCTTACCATTTCTGCAGTTTCCTCGTGCACCTGCCTGGAGTCACAAGGGTGTTTCCTGTCCAACTTGAGCGTCTCCTTCAAGCCACTTCAGCCCCTCAAAATCTTTCCTTCTGGGCCTTTCCCAGAAATAAATTCCTGCAATAAAGTATAAAAGACCAGCTCCTCAGAGCACAGCAACTCTCCTGGCTGCCACAGGAGGCCAAGGCACTGGCAGGTAAGACCTGTTCACAATAATCTTTCCTGGTTTCTGCAAAGCTGCTGGTGAAATTTCCTAAAGACTTTTCAGAAAGCTTAGTGCAGAATGTAGATCTGTCTTCCTGGGGGTTTTGTGGGTGTGCGCCAGATTTGGCTATCGTCCCTGTTTGGTGTGAGAGAAAATGTGTCTAAATCTACTACAGAGCAAGGAAGTTTTTCGGCTCCTGAAAACTAAGTCATAGAATCATAAACTCTCAGGGCTAGAAGGTACCGTATACCTCCTAGAACCCATCCTGCTTAGGAACTGAGGCTTAAGACTGGTATGCAGGATCACCCAGAAAGTTGGGGGGATAGTAACAGAATGGTGGTCCGTGTGGTGTTCTTGAGATGAGTATAAAATAGTATGACCCTTCACTATAGTGGAAATTCCGCAATGTTTTAAGGGGCTCCCTTAACCAAGGCTTGCAGACCTTCATCTCATCTACAGCATCGCTTGCCTGCAATATGTAGCAGATCTGAACATCTAATTAGCCCTGAATAGTCCCTAGTGCCTTAAATGACCTTAAATGATCAGGTGCAGGACCTGTGACAGTGCTAGTTGGGATTCACTTTTGGAGACTGGATAATTAAGCCATATTGTTTCTTATGCAATCAGATGCATTCTGCATGTAACCAACACTTTCAGCAGAAGTAGAAGATTATTTCTGCTCTACAGGGCTTGATGAGAGCCATTGATCTATAGAAGGAAAACAAATTTAAACTCAAATTCAGTTTCTTTTACTATATTCTGACATGTTTCTGGCACCAGGTGTGTGTGAGTTTTCTCCACTGACCAAGCAGGCAGTGCTTTAGTAGTGGACATCAGCTGTATACCTTTTGATCCCATTCATATCTGACACTGTATACCTGGAGATAGCATCAGATCTCACAGGTTGAAAGCTCAGCCCCAGGACCGCACCCCTAGCTGCTCCATGTGCCAACCACAAGCCTATAAATCAGTTCCCACAGCACCTTCTCCAGGTTTGATTAATTTGCTAAAATTGTTCACAAAACTCAGGGAAACAATCATTTATGTTTAACCAATTTATAATAAAAGATATTGGACAGGATACAGATGAAGAGGTGCAATAGGGCAAGATATAAGGAAAGAAACACGGAATTTCCATGCCCTCTCAGGGCAAACCACCTTCCAGAAACCTCCATAGGTTCAACTACTAGAAACTTTCTGAGTTCTGTCCTTTTGGTTTTTTTTTTTATGGATATTTATTAGATAAGCATAACAGAAGCCCAGACAACCATATAGATCTAATGCTGATAGGCTGAGTGGGTAAACCCAGCAAGCCTGTCCAGATTCTTCTTGACCTCTCTGGGCAGCATTCCACCCTCCCAAACATGGGGCAGGACCCCTTCTGACATGGGACTGTTATCTGTCAGACAAAGCAGGTTGGAGAATTTTATTATCACTAGCTCTAAGACAAAAAAGGCAGGGGATCAGAGCTTCTGTGACTTGTCTTGGGGGAAAAAAAAAGTTCTAGTATGTTCTCATATGTTCTAATAAGTTCTAGTATGGCCTAACCTAGGGAGGGCATTTTGAGCCAGGTACTATGGATGAAAACCAAAAAGCATGCATCATATCACAGCTATCTCCTCTTCAGCCTCCTCTTGATTCTGGAGCTGCTCAAAAGATCAAATAGAGTGTTTTGCGGGGAAAGGGCACATTGATATTTTTTGGCTTTCCTATTGCTCATTTACCACCTTCAACAGAGTTCTTACCATTCATGAAAAAGAATCCCACCAGTTCCTTCCCTTCTCAGGCCTTCCTCCAGTCTCTTTGGTGAGTGCTCAGTAGTGTGGGAGCCAAACTCTCAAAAGGCATGATTCTCAGAGGAGGTTCTACAGACCAGCAGCTTCCCCTGGGAGCTTGCAGACGTGCATTTACCAAGATCCCCAGGTGATTCTGAGGTACACTAGGGTGTGATAAGCCTGCTAAGAGAACACACCACTGTCTCCCTTGGTAATGTCCAGATGGAAGACTTCTCTGCTCTGTCATTCATTCAGCACCAATCTGGCCCCTATTATGTACCCACACTATGCTTAGGCACTGGCAAAGGAAACACACATGATATTGCCCTAAGGAGCTATGGGCTGATAGGGACACAGCCACGAAAACAGTAGTGTAAGAGAAAGTACCAGGAGGTGCGGAAACAAGTATGACCTAACTTTGGAGAATCTGGTAAACTTCACAGAGGCATTTGGTGTGGGTTTTAAAGAATTACCAGAGTTTATGAGGCATGGAGGACATTGCATAAGTAAAGTTATGGGATTGTGGACCAACTTGGTGTTTGAGGGGCAGAGACTGGGGCACTGGAAAGGCTGCAGGCTTTGGCAAAAACCCAGGGACTTGAGAAAAGCTTTTTGCCTTGATCGTGAGGATAAGAATGTGGGTAAACATCCAAACATCACAGACGCCTCTTGTTGGCCTTGTATACTCTGAAACCCGTGGCCCCTGCCCTTTGCCCTGCTTGGTTTTGGCTGCTGACAGTGTCTTTCCATAATTTTTCTGCATACCCATCTTTCAGTGGCACAATCCCAAGTTGCCTGGTTCTGCTTTCTGTTCCACACCCTTCCTTCATACCAATCAGGAACATGGCCAAAACACAGAAAATTATTCAGCTTTGACCTTGAATTCCTCCCTCCCTAATTTTCCAGTGAGGAAAGCATGAAAAATGTCTCAAAGAAAAGGAGTGGAGAAACAAGTATCTCAATTTTGTTTCCTGCTCAGATTTCTCAAATTTCATCTTTCAGTTGTGATATTTTTTTCCTTCCTCAGTCTCTGATGAGGCCATTTTTCATAGTTTGATCTTTTAATCATAATTCGTGTCCTTTAGTCACTCAAAGAGTAATATAACGAATGCTCACGTGACCATCAGTCCTTGTTCAGGGATATGGTGGTTGCCAGAGACTGGAGTGGGGACAGAATGGGTAGTTTCAATGAGTAGAGTTTCAGTTTTGCAGAATGAAAAAGTTCTAGCCATGTGCAAGGATGCACACCTGTAATCCCAGCTACTCTGGATGCTGAGACAGGAGGATTGCAAGTTCAAGGTTAGCCAGGACAACTTAGCAAAACTGTCTCAAATTAAAATTAGGCTGGGATGAAGCTCAGTGGTAGAACACTTACCTAGCAAGCATGAGGCATCGGGTTCAATCCAATACCACAATAAGTAAGTAAGTAAGTAAATAAATAAATAAATAAATAAATATTCTAGAGCTCTGAACTGTCCTGAGTGGGTAAGATAGTAAATTTTATGCTATGTGCTTCTTTTTAAATAATTTAAAGTCGGAGATTTTTTTTTAATTTAGTTGTAGGACTGGAGTTGTGGCTCAGTGGTAGAACATTTGCCTTCCATGTGTGGGGCACTGGGTTCGATCCTCAGCACCACATAAATGAATAAAATAAAGATATTGTGAACATCTAAAAATTTAGTTGTGGATGGACACAATACCCTTTGTTTTATTTATTTATTTTTATGTGGTGCTGAGGATGGAACCCAGTGTCTCACATGTGCTAGGCAAGCGCTCTGCCACTGAGCTACAACCACAGTCCTGCTGTGTGGTGTGTGTGTGTGTGTGTGTGTGTGTGTGTGTGTGTGTGTTTTAATCGTACCTTTTATCTTCTGAAAGCCAACCAAACCTTTTACTTCCAAACCACCATCTTTGTTTGCCTGAAAGGGCAGATTTCTGTTGACTCAGAGAACCCTCAAGTGGTCCTCGCACCCACAAAGAAAGGGAAACAGGGAGAGAAGGTCACAGAGTCAGCTTTTCCAACTCAGGACCATACATGTCTAAAAACAAGAGCCCACTGAGGGGTTGAACTGTTGGAGAATTCTCCCTGGGGTGGGGGGGCAGGGGGAAGTTCTTGGCCAGAGAGATATTTTCTCCTGTCTTGCCTTCTTTCTAAAGTTTGTTTACAAAAAATATTTTCAACAAATAAAGATCACTCAGGGGTTGGGGAGACAAGGGCAGAGGGGAAGACTGAGGTATGTGAAGGAGGCCAAAATTACATGGTCCAGGGACATGGTTCTCTTTCTCTGGTCCGGGCTGGCCCATGGGCAGGCGCTTTGGGAAGTGTCTGGGAGGTGGGCTGGGCTGCTCTGAGGCAAAGCTTCAGAACTGCAGGGAGCTTTGTGCAGATACAGAGGGGGTGGTCCATCTGAGGTTGTTCTCCTGGACAGTTTCTGGAGTCCAACCAGGGAACACCATGATGAAGAGAAAATCCAGACTCTCTTGTGAAGGCTGAGGATCCTGTCAAGAGCCTGGTATAACGACACCATATCCCATCTGCACACCATGGCACCCCCTGCCCCAGAGTGCAGCCAGAATCTCCTCAAAAGATCTTTTAAGTCAACTTCACTCAGCCCAATGAAAACCCTCATCAGAAGACAAGGCTGCCCAGGGCCAGGGATACAGCTGGGGATGTAGCTCAGTGACAGAGTGATTGCCTAGCTTATAGCCCTGGCTTCGATCCCCAGCACTGAAAAAAAAAAAAAAAAAAAAAAAAGACAAAGTTTGTCAATTTTTTACTCTGGTGCTTTAGGTTCAGAGTTAAATGTCATGTTAGTTCAGGAATTAGAATCTCTCCAAGAAGCCCGGGACACAGCTGTGGGCTCAGGGGACCCTTCTCACCAAATTGACTCTCTGCAGGAGGGGAAAGCCCCTGTGGGGTTTCTGAAGAGGGGAATGGAGTGTTTGTCTCTTGGGCACACCTCTCTAGTGCTGTACCAGGGGAGACTAACTGGAAGGAAAGAAAATGTCCTGGAGGGAAGGAGAGAGCTGTCCAATTCTCATATTGGATCAGGCACAAAACAGGTATAGGATCTCAGATCACAGGATGTCAGGGCAGAATCAGACATCCTGGATCACTCGGTCTCACCCTTTACTGGGCAGCCCAGGGGCCCAGAGATGTTTAAGTAACTGGGCAAGATCACAGATCAAGACTACAGCAAATGAAGGACTACAACTCAGGGCCTCAGAGTCTGAATCCCACCATTGTCTCTCATCTCTCTCAGTACCTAGAATGAGCCTATGTATACAGTAGATGCTTAATGAGTTTGTGTGGTTCTCTCTTTCCTGTTCCCATGTTAAGGTGTCTGGTGTTCCCAAGGGCTTTCTCTCCTTTCTGCAGTTCGATCCCCACCCACTAGAGCTCCAGAGAGACTCACCGTATTCCTGAATCTCTTTTAGTGATGAGGGTCCTTCTCTGGCTCCCAGCCTTCCTGACTTTCCTGATCTCACTCCAGGCTGCAGCATCTAACACAAGTGGTAAGTGCCACATTGTATTTGCTTCCTGGGGCTGCTGTAACAAAGCAGCATACATGGGTGACTGAGGACAACAGAAATTTATACTCTAATAATCCAGGAGGCTGGAAATTCAAAATCAAGGTGATGGCAAGGTCGTGCTCCCTCTGAAGGGACTAGAGGAGGATCCTAACTTGCCTCTTGCAGCTTCCAGTGGCTCTAGGCATCCTTAAATTGCTGAGGCTAGCTTTGAAATTGCAATGCTCCTGCCTCCACCTCTCAAGTCCCTGGGATTACAGTGTGTGCTGAGAAACTAATGTGACTCCATTTTTGAAAATAAATAAATAACAGCAGCTTGTACCTCAAGGCCTGTCCTAAGGAAGAGGGCGTGCCCCTTGTTCTGGGAAAAACCCACAGAGCACTCCTAGGCACATACCCACCCTGCTGAGTTGTTTGTCTGTAAATAACAGGAGAGGTCTGTGGCGCCAGGTATCCCTGACTCAGTAAAGCTAGGTGAGGACCCATAGCAACCCCCTAGTAACCTCCAATCAGCATGAGACGGGGAAAATACCTGGGATGCCAGATGACCCCCAAGTAGTTTATGGTGGTTGATAACATGTTGGGAAACCATGTAGTTTAGTACGTACACCCCTCGTGGCCTAAACCAATCAGTTCAAAGGAATCCCCTTCTTCTACTAACCAATCACCCCTACCCAACTTGTTCCCGCCATTGAATGTACTAATCAATGTTAAGAGCTGTTGTTTGACTTTCCCGCGGTATGGAATGATTTGCTGTGTGATGTTGTGATGCATAGAGTATCCCCGCAAAACCTATAAAATCTCACTGAACAAAGGACCGGGACTCACTCCTTAGGACCGCTGTGTTGGGAACGGTTGTGAGTCCAGGCTCGAGCTTGCAATAAAGACTCTTGTGTGATTGCATCGGATTCAGCTCCTGGAGGTCTATTGGGTCCCACGAATCTGGCATTACAGTGCCACTATGTCAGCATGACAGACTTGTTTAATGGTCCATGGGACCATCATCCCCAGGAGCCAGAAAAAAATCCCCTGAGCCTGGTAGCCCAAGACAACTTGGGTGGTTACACCAGATACTCAATAATCTCATCACTGGGTGTTCAAGAGGAATTTGGAAGAGTAATTTTGACATCTTGTTAAAGATTAGAGAGTACTTGTCACATTCTGTGCTTCCATCCCTTAAAGGGTCTTCTCAAAGTTTCTTAGTCTTGGTCTTCTGACTGTTCAGATTTGATTGGTGGAGATAATGACTGAGAAAGAGGGAGACAGAAGCGAGAGGTACTCCAGTGAGTGGTGTCTGATGCTCTGCTTCTTCCTTCCTCCCCACCCGCAAGCTCAGTTCAACAGCACTGCTTCCATCTCTGATGCTGTGAGTCAGGTCAAAGTCCAAGTCAACAAGGCCTTCCTGGATTCCCGAACCAGGTATGTATATGAGATGCATATGCATACTTCCCCTCACAGGATTCCTGGTAACAACCAGCGTATCTAGGTCAGCTCTGACAAGCCAGTGAGCCAAAGCAATTATAAAGCTTGTTCTTCCGCCTGCCCCTCACCCCCAAGTATGTGGCAGGGAGGAACAATATCTCCCATCTCCTAAAATCCTCAGCCTCTAAGGTATCGTGAAGGGACATCTCATCTAGTCCTATAGAGACTTCCTTCTGTGTGGCCTAATGTTTCCTTGGGTCTTGTGTGCTCATCTCAAAAAGACTCCAAGTAGAAGGTCTTTTTGTTGCTTTGTTTTATTTGCAGTACTGAAGATAGAATCCAGGAGCAGTCTACCTCTGAGCTACATCCCCAATGCTTTTCATTTTACTTTGAGACAGGGTCTTGCTAAATTGCCCAGGTGGGCCTCTAACTTGCAATCCTCCTGCCTCAGTCTCCTGAGTAGCTGGGATTATAAGCATGTGCCACCATGCCTGGCTAGAGCCACTGGGCCTAGCCAGAAGATCTTCATTCATTTAATGAATATGGACTATTTTGGGTCAGGTTCCCCAGGAGCAGAACCAAGGCCTGGATTTGCTTGCAGGTAATTCTGAAGGGGAGGTCTCTCAGGGAGGCTGTAATGAAAAGAGAAGGGAAGAGAAGTAAAAGGAGGAAGTTAAGTGAGGATGTGGGTTCAGGTCTAACTTCAGCCTGATGCACAGGGAGACCTGGAGTTTAAGGTGTACCCCAAAGCCTGTCCCAGCTTGGAGAAAAGGAGCAAGGCTTTTGCCTACCCACATCATGCAGATGTGGCTGCAGGCTAGGGGCTACAGGGAGGTACTGGAGCATACTCATGTTACTCCTGGGGACCTCAAGCCAGGGAGCTCCAGTGGCTCAGAAAAAAGCCCAGCGAGGTCACAGGATCAGCTATTAGTGGCTGCACAGACAATAACTAGGGAAAGAACACACTGGGATCCCCCAGGGCACCAGCACAATCAGCCACCCTCCACCCATGAAGGGACTGAGACTCATGACATATACAAAGCAGACTGGATTCCTGCACTCAGGACACCCACATTCCATTGAGAGCTGACAAGAGACAAGAGGGACCATGCACCCAGCAGAAATACCCTTATTCTTTCCTCTTATTCTGTCCCTAATACTCTACCTAGGGCTTCTCTCCTCCTTGCCCTTGAATGAACTCTGAAGCAGTCCCATAACTCTTTGGGTGACTTTTAGATGATGAAATGTTTTCTAGTCACTTCTGGTCCCGAGAGCAGTACCATTTCAGGAATTAAAAGGTCAGCATGAGACAAAGCCCCAGGCTGCTCACTTCCCTCAGCTCAGAATGGCTTGGGGAGGGAGCCCAGTGACCTTCTCCCTCTTTCCTGGACTTCTTCTCTTCCTCCTCCTTGGCGGCTGAGCTGGGGGAAGGGAGGGATAAGAAAGGGCAAGTTCACAATCTGGAAAGCAGTGTGAAGATTCCTTAGAAAACTTGGAATGGAACCACCATTTGACCCAGCTATCCCATTCCTCGGTCTATACCCAAAAGACTTAAAATCAGCATACTGTAGTAACACAGCCACATCAATGTTTATAGCAGCTCAATGCACAATAGCTAAACTGTGGAACCAACCTAGGTGCCCTTCAATAGATGAATGGATAAAGAAACTGTGGTATAAATATACGATGGAATATTACCCAGTATTAAAAAGAATAAAATTACGGCATTTGCAGATAAATGGATGGAGTTGGAGAATATCATGCTAAGCGAAGTTAGCCAATCCCAAAAAACAAAGGCTGAATGTCCTCTATGATAAGTGGATGCTGATCCATAATGGGAGAGGGGCGCATAGAAAAAAATGGAGGAACTTTGATTGGGCAAAGGGGAGGGAAGGTTGGGACAGGGGCATGGGGGCAGGAAAGATGGTGGAATGAGATGGACATCATTACCCAAGGTACATGTATGACTGCACATATGGATCAACGCTACATTGTGTACAACCAGAAAAATGAAAAGTTGTGCTGCAACTGTTTACAATGAATCAAAATGCATTCTGCTGTCATATACCTAATTTAAAACAAGGGGTTCCTCAAGTCTATGTCATAGGTCCTAGGTAGTTTTCAGGACAGCCCAGTGCTACCCTCTGGGACTGCTCTCATCCATTTCCCCACCTTCCCTCAGAGCTTGACACATACCTAACGACCACTGTAGCTTCCTCCTCCCTGAAAAAGTTTTTCAGAGGTGTTAGAAGAAAAATGAAGAAAAGATCCTAAGTGCTGCCCACACCCCAGGGGCTCCTCCCTGTGCACACACCATCTCCATGCTCCTCCAATGGGCCACCAACTCCCTTCTACATGATCCCCTGTTGCTCTCCATTGTAGGCTGAAGTCCTCCCTGAGCTCTGAGACTCCCACCACCCGACATCTCTCACAGTACCTCAAGCAAGCCAAAGGCCGAACCCGAGTAGCTATCCGCAATGGGCAGGTGTGGGAGGAGTCCTTAAAGAGACTGAGGCAGGAGTCGTCCTTGACCAACGTCACAGGTACAGAAAACTCACTAGCCCTCTGGGGTCAGGAGGAATCATCTCCCCACAGAAAAGAGCAGAGGCTGCCAAGAGCTGCACTGCCTGCTAGAAGCTAGCATTCCTTTCTCCCTGAGAGCTATAGGCCAAACTGGCAGAGCGAGGAGGTGCTTAGAGGACAGCTAGACCACTGCTGTTTTTGCAGATGAATGAACTCAGACCTACCAAGGTCACATTGCCAGCTCCTAATGAGGGGGTGTGGGCGTTCTTTGTATAATACCATCTGTGAGGCCTCTACTTGGAGAAAGTGCTAAGGTCAATAAACACAGGCTCCCTGTTCCAAACCCGGTGTCACCACTTCTGTTAGTGGAGGCAACATTTAAGCCTCCTGTGTCAGGTGGATTTACTGGTATTATCTAGCAAGTGATGAGATTTCTATCTTGTTCTGGGTAACAGGGAGCTGACACCCTGTTTCCTGCCTCAGAATGGAAAAAGAACCCGGTCCCTTTGGTGTCCCTTCTGTTTTAGGCTCCAGCCTGAACTTGACTTTGCTCTCTTGGGAGGTGGGCTGTGAAGCCCCTGCTCCTGTAGCGAAATGCGACATGGGCAGTCCTTACCGCACCATCACGGGAGACTGTAACAACAGGTGACTGGGCCGGGGTGGGTGTGGGGGACAGAGCCTTCCATCCACCACGCCCATCCCACCTGCCCAGCCCCCGCCAAGCCAGGCAGAACTCCCACGCCTTGTCCTTCTGGATCCTTCTAAAGATTGCATGTCTCCAGTGAGCCACAGTATCCCTCGGGAAGTGTCCCCTTTCACCAGGTCATAGGAAGCCCGCACCTTGGGGGTGGGGATCAGGACCCCACATTTAAGAGGCACCTCCTCTGCGTCCCCCTTTTGGGTCAGAGCTCCCTGCTTCGTCCCCATCGGGGTCGTGTGTCCTGGAACCCCAGGCCTCAGGGACTCAGTGCTACAGAACCGACGGCCAGGGCTGAGACCGTCTTGCTGGGTTCCAGGAGGAAGCCGGCGCTGGGCGCCGCCAACAGGGCCCTGGCTCGCTGGCTGCCCGCCGAGTACCAGGACGGGCTTTCCCTGCCCTACGGGTGGACGCCGGGGAGGACGCGGAACGGCTTCCCGCTCCCGCTGGTGAGCGCCGACGGGCAGGGTGGGGCGCGCCCTCGAGGATGCGGGTGAAGGATGGGAGTCGAGGGGGACCGATGCACCCCGCCCCCCAAACACTCAAGGGAAACGAAAAGAAATAGGTGGGAGGCTAGAGGGATGCGCGGCGGAGTCACCAGTAGAGATGATTTGGTTGTTCCCCAAAATATCACTAGAGGGCAGCAGAGCCTGGGGTCCAGCCACGTGATGGTCACGTCCCAGCTGCCACAGGCCAGATACCCTGGGGTCTCCAGGCAGATGGCTTCCCTGCCCCATCCTGCTCCTGCCTACCCTGCCCCAGCCCCTGGGGTGCATCAGCTGTCATTTGCCTGGGGGGTCCTATCTCTTGGCCTCAACTGAGTTGGCAGCACCTCCCCAGAGCCCCTGTCCTACGCCCAGACACCTGGCCCCTCTGTGGCACTTACTTCAGGGGCAGCCGGCTTTTGTTTCCCCTCTCAGTAGTGGAGAAAGCACTGACCTTGGGCATGGTCAAGGGATACAGACCTGGATTCGGTACCATGCCTGCCAGGACCTGAGAGCATTGACTTCACCTCTCTAGGATTCACTCTCCTTATTTACAAAGTGGACTAATGCTACCCACCTCACAAGCTCACTGTGCTCAATAAATTGACTCTGAATCCTCAAAGCACTTTTTCCTTCAATCTGCCCTCCTTTTCTCTCTGCCTCTGTAGGCCCGGGAGGTATCCAATCAGATTGCTGGTTATTTGAACGAGGATGGTGTTCTGGATCAAAACAGGTCCCTGCTCTTCATGCAGTGGGGTCAAGTTGTGGACCACGATCTGGACTTTGCCCCCGATACAGAGATGGGGAGTAGCGAGTACTCCAAAACCCAGTGTGAAGAGTACTGTATCCAGGGAGACAACTGCTTCCCCATCATGGTAGGCCCCAGCAGGTGGATGTCCTTGACAAGCTCTGTACCGACCCCATGTAACAGACATTCCCAGCCTAAAGGCCAGGGTCTCATGATGGATCTTGGATGCTGATTTTATAGCTTTCCAAGCCTCACTCATGCATTCATTTATTCAGTAATTAGACATTAACCATCTACGCTGTGCCAGACAATGCACCAAGCACTGGGATTTGAAGGTGAGTAAGACACTGTTCCTGCTCTCAAGGACAAAGGCTCAGTGTGGGAAATGGACAAGTAAACTACTAATTGCAAAATTGGGAAGCTGGGTAGAGGGTTATATCCCCTACCCAACAGCATCAGTATCACCTGAGGGTTTATTAGAAATGCAAAATCTCAAGGCTCCTCCAAACACTGGAAAATAGATTCTACATTTTCCCAACATCCCAGGAGGTTCATCCTGTATTTAAAGTTGGTGGAATCCTGAAGGATGATTTTGTCTCCCAGAAGGAACTGAAACTTGATGTATGAGTCAGTGAGCAGCAAGGATTGGTGACAATGTCCAGCAGACAGGGAGACGAGCTTGTAATGGTGTACCTTTCTTCTTATTTGTGGGCTTTGCAGTTAGAGTGTTATTTATTCACTCAAATAACAATTCAAGGCTCCATGCTGTGGTATAAAGGACAGGAGATGTGGAATGAGGTCAATCTGGATCTGAATTTCACATCTTTCCCTTCCAGTTTGTAAGTGCCTAGGCAAGTTACTTAACCTTTCTGAGTCTCAGTTTTCTTATGCATAAAAGGGGTCTGAATGGTCTACTTTACATGGTTTTGAGAACTGAAGTAAGATAAAGTATGCCTAATGCCTGGCATCTGGTGGGTCCAGAATAAACAAAGGGTTACTTTTATTGGTAGTAATTGTTAACAAAACCCTTTCTCATCTCATGTGCTACTTCCCTGTCCAGGGATCCTAGGACATCCTTCCCACCAGAAATTCAGAGCCTTTGCTGTGAAATAATGAATTATTACTCTCAGCTCTTTACACAACAGGATGTAATGAACTTCATGACATGTTGGGCCAGGGAAGTGAAATGTCCCTGAGGAGTTATCTGGGGTCAGTGTCTGGCACCAGGGTTCCAGGAGGGTACCATCACATCTTTGCATCCAGTCTGACCAAGGGGAGAGGCTGTCAGTCTAGTGTGCTGTTCCTGCCCAGTCACCCACTCCCAATGTCTCTGCAGTTCCCACCCAATGACCCCAAGTTGGAGACTCAAGGGAAGTGCATGCCTTTCTTCCGAGCTGGGTTCGTCTGCCCCACTCCACCCTACCAGTCACTAGCCCGAGAGCAAATCAATGCTCTAACCTCATTCCTGGATGCCAGCTTCGTGTATGGCTCTGAGCCAAGCCTGGCCAGTAATCTGCGCAACCTCAGTAGCCCCCTGGGCCTCATGGCTGTCAACGAGGAGTTCTCAGACCACGGGCTGCCCTACCTGCCCTTTGTCACCAAGAAGCCTAGCCCCTGCGAGTTTATCAACAAGACAGCTGGCGTGCCCTGCTTCCTGGCAGGTGAGTCTAGGCTGGGAAGAGAATGATGGGCCTGTGGACAAGGGATTATCCAGGGAAGCTTTACCACTGCTCCCTTCTCAACATCCTTTTGGGAAAATGCACAAGAAGGCACCAATGTCTGTGGCACTGATTCAGGACTGGCAGAGCGGCCCAGATGGAAAAAAAAAATCTAGGAACATGTGTTCACTGTATAACAAGTACAAAAGTCCAGAAAAGCATAAACAAAATCCATATAATTTCACCACCCACCAACAATCATTAATATTTTAATGCCAATCTTTCCAGTTTTTTCTCTCACATAGTTCTTCATCGTTTTATGTGTCACACTATAAATTATGCTCTATAATCTGATGTCTTCACCTAACATATCCCACATCATTATCTGTTCTTCTACAACAAGATTTTTAATGGCTGCCTGGTATTCTGTGGTATATCTTAACCAAAATTTATTTTTTTTTTGATCCTCTTTGGAGGCGATTCTAGTTTCTCTTTGTTTTCTTAGTGTTTAGGTAGTGAACATTCTTGTTGATGAATCTTTGGTCTCATTTTTAATACATTTATTAAGGCATTTTCCTCAACGAGAAAGTTCTAGATTAAGAAGAACCTTAGCCCAAACCTACCACTCCATACAATCTGTGCACAACCAGAGTCCTCCTGATTCTGTTCGTTCCAGGGGTTCATGCTCTCCTGGTCCTCTGTGTCTCTGGCTTCTGGAAACATACCCTCCAGAATTTACTCTCCCAAGACAAATCTCTGGCCACCCTAACAAAGCAGAAGGCCAGACCATAGGCCAAGGACTTTTGGTAGATCTTTTGAATTGTGTGCCCACATAGACCCCACACCAATCCAAACATGGAACCAAGTGCTTTCCTGTTTTTCATAAAAATAGCTACTAACACCAAGCATTAGCAAATTTAACAGTCCTTTCTTTTTTTAATATTTATTTTTTGGCATAAACACAATGCCTTTATTTTTACGTGGTTCTGAGGATCGAACCTGGGTCCCGCCCGTGCTAGGCGAGCACTCTACTGATGAGCCACAATCCCAGCCCCTTAACAGGCCTTTCTTAAGCCTAAAGAACACAGGGAGAAATCCCCTGGTGAGACACCCGATCTTCACCATTTTGACTGCCTCCCCCTCCTTGCTTCTCTCCTTCTCCCCGACAGGCCCCATCTCCAGATTCTTCTCCCTCTATTACCCAGAGGAATTCAGCCTTACCCAGGCTCCTGCCCTCAAACCTGCTTTCATAAAATTTTCAAAGATACTCTGCAAAGTAAAAAGCCCCTAGGTTTGTTTATTTGAACTGCCCTTCTTGGAAAGTTGGGTACTAATTCATAAAAAATTTCCCACCTAAGTTATGAGACTGAGGCTCAGAAATGTCAAATAAACTGCCCAAGATCACCCAGCTAAAGAATACATGTATAGAATTCAGATGCAAAGCTATGATTCCACCCTCTCCTATCCCTCTCCACCTGGCTCCCCTTGGATGGAGGGCCCCCAGGAGAGCACCTTGGGGCACTATCATGTCTTTGTGCTGGTCACCGAGTTCTGCTCAGGGAGAACCTATCTTCCTGTCTTCTGGGCTTTCAGGAGATGCCCGAGCCTCAGAGCAGATCCTGCTGGCCACTTCCCACACCCTGTTTCTTCGAGAGCACAACCGGCTGGCCAGGGAACTGAAGACACTCAACCCTCAATGGGATGGAGAGAAGCTGTACCAGGAAGCCCGGAAAATCCTGGGAGCCTTCATGCAGGTACGGAGGTGCAGGAACCACTGCCAGGCACCGGGTTCCTGCTCCAGGCTCTGTCCTTGGCTCGCTGTAGTACCCCAAGCCACCTCTGCTGTTCTGCACACCTCCCTGCCCCTTCCTCTCCTGACTGCTTCTCTTCCATTGTCTTGCTCTTTAAAATCATCCCCCTTTTGTTTCTTCAGCTTCTCTGTCCCAAAATGAAACCCTGGGTTCAGAGTGTCAGAGAGTTGTTCATACCTTGGTGCCTCAGCATGCCTGCCCTGGTGCCAGCATTGGGACTGTAGGCGCCATCCCTCCTAGGACAGTTATAGAGCAGTGATCTGGACTCTTTTGATTTGATTCTCTTCCTTTTTAATTGTCTACACCTAACCCACGTGTCATGGGCACACTCAGCTGATATTGCAGATTTGATCATCTAACTAGAAAGACTTGGAATGATGGGTTGATATTTACCCTATATATATACTTTTTAAACATTTTACTTTCAAATAATTATAGCTTCTTGAGAAGCTGCAAAGCAAGCCAACAAACCAACAAAAAATGTACAGAGAGGTCCATGGGCTCTTAACCCAGCCTCTCCCAGTGCTGACATCTTGCATAGCCATGGTACAGTAGCAAAACCTGGAAGTTAACATTGATGCAAACCATACAGCTTGTTTAGGTTTTACCAGTCATAAATGGAATCGTGTGTGTGTGTGTGTGTGTGTGTGTGTGTGTGTGTGAAGCTCCATGCAATTTTAGCACAAGTATAGCTTTATGTGACTACTGCCACAATAAAGATACTGCACCATCTCATGCTACTCCTTTAGAACTATCTTCGCCCTCACCCCTATGTCCCTAACCCCTGCAAAATTCTAATCTATCCTCCATCTCAATAATTATGCTATTTCACAAATTTTATATAAATGGAATGATGCAGTATATATCCTTTTGAGATAGGCTTTTTTATTTAGCATAATTTCTGTGAAGTTCATTCTAATGGTTGTGCATATCAATAGTTCTTCCTTCTGCATGGTGTGTATTACCACCATTTTTTAATATTTATTTTTTAGGTTTAATTGGACACAATATCTTTATTTTACATTTATGTGGTGCTGAGGATCGAACCCAGTGCCTCATGCCTGCTAGGCGAGCGCTATACCACTGAGCCACAACCCCAGCCCCACCACCATTTTTTTTTAACCATTCAGCTATTGAAGGATATCTAGATAGCTTCCAGTTTAAGGTTACTATGAATGAAGCTGCTATGAACATTCATGTGTAAGTTTCTGTGTGAAACTAAGTTTTTTTTTAATTTTGAGGGAATATATGCCTGAGAGTACCATTACTGGGTCATATGGTAAGTCCATTTTTGCCTTTAAAAGGAACTGCCAAACTATTTTCCAGACTGGCTGTACCATTTTACATTCCCACAAGCAATGTATGCATGACCCAGTTTCTCTGCATCCTGCTCAACATTTGATATCCTTATTATCTTTTATCCTACCCTTACTGATAGGTCTGTAGTGATATCTCATTGTGGTTTTAATTTGCATTTCCTTAGTGGCTAGTGGTGTTAAACATATTTTCATGTGCTTGTTTGCCATCTGTATAGCCTCTTCAATGTTCTGTTCATGTATTCTTGGGCTGTTGTCTTTTAATGTTGAGTTTTGAGAGTTTTCTCTATATATTCTAGACACAGGTCCTTTGTCAGACATATGACTTGCAAGTATTTTTTCTTCCACCTGCGCGGTAATTTGTTTGGTTTGGTTTTGGTTTTATTGAGAGGGGTTTCATCCTCTTAACATGTCTTTTGCAGACCAAGAACTTTTAATTTTAAATTGAATGAGGCTCATTTTTGTCAGTTTTTCCTCTTATGGATTGTGCTTATGGTAGCAAATGTCAGAATGCTTTCCTTTTACTTGACCCACTTTTTAAGTTTAATTCTTCTTATTTTCTCTATATACATTTAGCACCACCTCATATAGAGCTTCAGTCATAAAATATTATTAAAGAAACCTATAGGATAGAAAATAATTGATTATGCTTACTTTTTTTGCCATTATGTATTGTGTGATTGTGAAGTCTAAACTCAGGGCCTTGTGCATGCTAGACAAGTGCTCTACCACTGAGCTACATCCCCAGCCCTTGTTATTTTTTATTTGAGATGGGGTCTCACTAAGTTGCTTATATCCTGGCTAAGATGCTGAGGCTGGCTTCGAACCTGTGATCCTCCTGCCTCAGGCTCCCAAGCCACTTGGATTACAGACATGCACCACCACACCCAGCTTTGTAGCCATTCTTTAAGGGTAAATGGACTAGCAGTAAATTCTCTTAGCTTTCCTTTATTTGAGAATGTCTTTATTTTCCTCTTGTTCCAGAGGAACAGTTTCACCAGATGTTAGATTTGGGGTTGACAATTCTTTTCTTTCCGCACATAAAAAATGTTCCACTTCATTCTGACCTCTGTGGTTTCAAATGAGAATTTTGCTATTATATGAATTGATATTTCTTTTTAGGTAATGTATCACTTCTCTTTGACAGTTTTTAAAACTTTTTCTGTGTGTTTAGTTTTCATAAATCTAATTGTCATGTGTCTTGGAGTGAACTTCTTTTTGGTTTATTTTGTTTGGGGTTCGTTCCTCTTCTTGTATGTGCAAATTTATGTCCTTCACCAATTTGGAGAAAATTTCAGGCATTTTTTCTTAAATCCTTTTTCAGTTTAATTCCCTTTCTCCTCTGCTTCTGGGACTCCACTGATATGAAGGTTAGATAGTTTGTTATTGTCCTACAGAACCAGTGACTCTGTCTTGCTGGAGGTTTATTTATTTTTTTCCTTTTTTTAATCAGTGTATTTTCTCTCTGATGTGCAGATTGAGTAAATTCTACTAATCTGTCTTCATTTCTATCCTTGGTTATGTCCACTCTACTGTTATTGAGTCTATTCAAGTATTTTTTTTCAGGTATTATGTTTTCAATCCCATAATTTCATTCTATTTCATCTTCTGCTTTTTACTGAGATATTCTGTCCTTCATTTCTTTTCTTGAGGAGAATCGATAATTAGTTATTGAGACATTTTTAAAGTGGCTGCTTTAAAAATCTTTATCAGATAATTCCAACATTCATGTCACTAGAGGCATCAGTTGATTGTCTTTGCTCACCAGTGTAGCTTTCCTGGTTCTTGGTATTATGAATGACTTTCAGTTGTATCTTAAGACATTTTGGCTATTCTATTAGGAGACGCTTGATCCTGTTTAAAATCTGTTTTAGGGGCTGGGGTTGTGGCTCAGCAGTAGAGTGCTTGGTTAGCACGAGTGAGGCCCTGGGTTCAATCCTCAGCACCACATAAAAATAAATAATATAAAGGTATTGTGTCCACCTACAACTTAAAAATATATATATATTTTAAAAAATCTGTTTTAGCATGCAGGTACCTTGTTTAGGTTTAGCACGAAGGTTCTGGTTCTTTTTAGTTCCAGTGACAGCTTAGTTTCTTGAGCCCTTCCTATGCTGATCTGGTCTGCTTCATTCTTCTGGTGCTTCTGAGCTCCCCATTTAGCCCAGCTGGTCCTGTCTACAGTGCAAGAAGTTTCTTTCCTGGCTGTCAGCCGTTGCTAAGCAACCTTCTGGGGAAGCAGAAGCCACATACTTGGGTATCCCTGGTGAAAATCAAAGGTAAAGAGCAAAGGGACACAGTGTTCACTGCTGCCACCGCTGCAGGCTGATCAGACCACCCGCCAGCCTGGACTGTGGATGGAAGGCTGGGATGGCAGGGCTTCCCCAGGACTCAGGGTGTGAAGCGGGGACTGGGGCTTTCCTCTGAGTCTGTGCTGGCTCTCCCTCGTCCTAGCGCTTTAAAAGGAGACAGGAGGCTTTTCTTGGCTTCTCTTTACCTCTTCCTATTCTCCAATAGCCTCTTCTGCTCCCAGTCTGTGGGTATGACATTCCTCAAGTTGACATTCCTCAAGTCCTGAGGTTCCCCAACCAGTCTATCTTCTTTTTTGTCAGCTTTTAGAGTCCTCTTATTATTGCCTGATGAATAATTTCCAGGGTTTTTAATTATATTCAATGGAGTAGAGCAAGGTAAAATGAGTCTACTCCACTCTAAAACCAGACGTCTCATGTACCTATTTTTTGTTATCAAAGAGATCTATTCTCATATTAAAAAAAAAAAAAGCAGGAACCAAAATCATGCTGCTGGAGATGTTTGTAGGAAATCATCCAACAGAATAAAAAAAAAGTCTGCATAAGGATTGCATGAGTTAAATATTGTATTAGTTTGCTAGGGTTGCCTTAACAAAATACTAGAGTGTCAATATTTAGGGTGGCTTATACAACAGAATTTTCTCACAGTTCTGGAGGCCAAGTTCAAGATCAAGGTGTTGGCAGGTTTGGTTTCTCCTCAGGTCTTTCTCCTTAGCTTATAGTCATCTTTCCCCCATGTCCTCTCTTGGTCTTTTCTCTGTTCATTCTCATTCCTGTCCTGCCTCTCTGTCTCCCTCTCTCCCTCTTTATAGGGATACCAGCCCTACTGGATTAGGGTGCCATCCTTATGACCTCAGTTTCCTCCTTAAAGACTCCACCTTCAAATATGCACACATTGGAAGTTTTGACATATGGATGAGCAGGGGACACAAGTTCAACCATAACAAGGCTTTGAGGCCTACAAGAAAACAACTCAGTCTAGTTCAGATGTTCAGTTAGGTTCAACCCCATCGAAGTGTCAAATGGAAGATGAGAAAGGTTTCTCCTGGGACCCCCATAGTCAGCAGAGTGGTTAAAGCCTCATCCAGGGTTGAATCAGACAATGGAAATCATCTGGAAGTAGGACAACTACTCTTGCTAGCTCCCTCCTCCCTGCTCCTCTCTCTACTTCTCCACTCTCAATGCAGATGGGTTTTCTCTGCTTTCCAGCAGATGGTAAAAAAATAACCACCCATGTGATCTCATCTGTCCTCTCAAATTAAGCACCATCTGAAATAGCTACATCCAGAATCTAAATTCCTGAGACAGAATACCAGCTTGTTCTGGAGCCACAGATGGGCCAGTCACTGTGGCCAGAGGCAGGGCTCTGTCTCCTGCATCCTCCACAGTCTGGGGAGCAGAGTGCCTGCTGGATGGATGATATCCCCACAGGCTATGCCACGGACAGACTGGAAGCCAACCTGAGGGTAAATCTCAATAAATGCATTAGAATATTGCACACATTTAAAATAATTGTGAAAGCTAGGTCGAAATGTGGAAAATGTTAATTGACAGAGAGGAAATGCTCTCTAGGATTAAAACTGTGTCAAAATAGGCATCATATAGACAAAGAAAGAAAGGATAAATATTGATATTTTTTTTTCTTTTTGTAGTAATTCATTGTATTTGAGTAAAACCAAACCAGGAATCAGCCTCTCTATGGTGCAGCACTTCTTTCAAAACTGGGGATGGAATGAAGTTCCCTTGGTGGTCCCTGACTCATTTCTGTGGTTCATCATCCCTCTTGCCCTGGCCTGTGAGGAAAAGTTTAATAATATGACATTGTTACATTTAAATGACATATGAGCACTGCCACTTTCACACCAAGGTCATAAACTTAGAGCAAAAAGCATGAAGAGTATATATCAAATGCCAAATTCAAATAACTGATTTGCCTTTGTGGAAACAAATCATGTGAGATCACAGAAAGAATGTCATGTTTGATTAACAATGTCTGCCACGGTCATAGGAATTAAAACAAGGTACAAAGGCTGTTTGCCACCCTTGACTGCTCATGCCCCTTGGTGGCAGCTCCTCTTCAGCCTCCCTCTGTAGAGGCTTAAGCCTTCTCACATTCTTTCTTCCTAATTTGCCTCTCCCTCTAGATTATCACCTTTAGGGACTACCTACCCATCGTGTTAGGTGCTGAGATGCAGAAGTGGATCCCCCCGTACCAAGGCTACAATGAATCCGTAGATCCCCGAATTTCCAACGTCTTTACATTTGCGTTCCGCTTTGGTCACTTGGAGATCCCCCCTACTGTGTCCCGCCTGGATGAGAATTATCAGCCATGGGGTCCAGAACCGGAACTCCCCCTGCACACGCTCTTCTTCAACACCTGGAGGATGGTCAAAGATGGTATGTCCAATCAGGAAAGGGCCCTCCCTCTCCTGATTCCCCCTCGCTGCAACTTGCTATTAGGGACACCTGGCCTGGAAGTCAGACTGCAAGCACTTCCTGTGGGGCCTTGGGCAAGTGAATTCATCTTAACTGAGCCTCATTTTCTTTGTAGGGACAATAATAGTACTCATCTCGTCAGGATATCCAAAAGTTAAAGGAAATAGATGTGTAGAGAACCCTAAAATGATTCCTAACACACAAAAGGTTATCAGTTATTCCTTTCCTCCTTCTAACTTGTAAGCTGCCTGGGATTTCCTTACCTCTTCTCTATGACCTAGGGCTTCTCTGCCCTCTGAAGACAGAGTTCATGGTCTTCTCAAATAGCTCTTCTCTGCTCTCTTCTAGAACCTTCCACCCCATGAGGTGCCAGAGGTTAGATGCAACTGCCCTTTACCCCTGTCTGTTCTGTGCTGAAACTAGCTTAGTAAGGGCCTAGCAAGCCAGGGCCATTTCTTAAAGATGTGCACCCCCCATCCTCCCCATCCCCCACCCCTCCCCCACCCCATCTTTCCGTGCTGCAGTGTTCTTCAGGGCAATATATGGAAAGAGAAGGAGCTGACTCAATGAACTACAACTTGAAAACAGTCTTGATATTTATATTCATGCCACAGTCCCATGAATGGCCCTTCCTACCACCCCAGGAGTGGGCAATCTGGACTCCCCTTTCCCTGAGCTCACCTGTGTTATCTTCTTCTCTTGCTGTTTCCAGCCAGGGATGTTTAGTTGGCCCTATTTTAGACAGGTAATTTGTCTGGTGGAGGGAGGGGCTGGCTATGGGAGACGTCCTCTTCCTCTTCCATCCTAAGGATGACCTCTGGGTCTCCCGTTGCAGGTGGAATTGATCCTCTGGTTCGGGGCCTGCTGGCCAAGAAGGCCAAGTTGATGAATCAGAATAAAATGATGACAGGAGAAGTACGCAACAAGCTCTTCCAGCCGACGCACACCATCCATGGCTTCGACCTGGCTGCCATCAACATCCAGCGCTGCCGGGATACCGGGCAGCCTGGTAAGTGGGCCTAGAGTCTGGCCCAGCCTGGAGCACTTGTAGCTACTTTATAGGGTCCCTGGAGATTCTCCTCTGTAACCCTGAGCATCTGATCAATTCTGAAACAGAAGGCAGGCCAGTTTTTTAAAACCCATGTTGCTCATCCCTGAAATGGAATCTTTCATTTTCCCTAATGCAGAGACAGGAGCACATATCTGGTACCATCTTGGAGTTCCTCTGCTGTAAAGGAGATCAACAACTACCTTGTAAATGAGCTTAGAATCCCAGAAAACATTAAGAAAACAATAGAGAGAAGCCAATGACCATTGGAACTTTTTTGATACCCATAATGGCAATTTAATGTAGTTAAGAATCAAACTGCCCAAGTTCAAATCCCAGCTGTGCCATTTACTAGTTCTGGGCCATTTCTCTCCTTCAGTTTACACATTTGTACAGTGCTTAGCTTAGGGCCTGGACCCGTAGCAATCACCAGGGAAGCTGCTAGTTATTCCCCAACTGCAGTGCCACACATAGAAAACCACGGCTCACTACTTCCCCGTCCCAAAGACTGTGAGTCTAGACTTTGGGGGCTTATGGAGCTGGAGTGGGTCTGTCCCCAAGGGGAACCATGAGCAGGAAGTCCCTGGGATGAAACAGCCTCAGCCTCTCCACCCCAGGGTACAACTCCTGGAGAGGTTATTGTCACCTCTCACAGCCACAGACGCTAGAGGAGCTGAGTGCTGTGCTGAGGAACGAGAGGCTGGCCAGAAGCTTACTGGATCTCTACAAGACCCCTGACAACATCGACATCTGGATAGGGGCCATTGCTGAGCCCCTGGTAGAAGGAGGCCGAGTGGGACCTCTCCTGGCCTGCCTCCTGGGCCAGCAGTTCCAGCGGATCCGCAACGGAGACAGGCAAGTGACATCTCCACCCAGGAGGCCTGGACGGAGCCCTTCTCTGAGGTGACTGGGCCACTGTCCTGTGCCAGGACTAACTCCAGCTCCAGCACAAGTGGAGCTTTTCATGTGCTTTTCATGTGCCCAGTGACCTCCTTTGGCAGAGTGGGGAGAGGCCAGCAGCTGGACGTGACCCTGGAGTGACCCTGCTTCTGTCTCTGCAGGTTCTGGTGGGAAAACCCTGGGGTCTTCACAGAGAAGCAGCAAGACTCTCTGCGAAAAATGTCCTTCTCACGCCTTGTCTGTGACAACACTCACATCACCACAGTCCCACCGAACCCATTCCAGGCCAACAGCTACCCCCAAGACTTTGTAAACTGCTCAGCCATTGATACGCTGGACCTCTCACCCTGGGCCTCAGTGGAGAATTAGGTGCTCTGGGGCCATGGCCTCCCGCATTGCACAGTAACTCCCCCGTTGGCCCATGTTGCCATTTCAATGTCCTGGTCCCTTAGAACTCCACACCCCAGTCCCTGCCCTTTCCTTTAGCCAGGCCTCTCTTGCAGATGAACAGCTCACTAAAGCCCCGAGGGCGCCATTTCAGCCTCCAGAACTCATCCGCTTGGCTCCCACCACTTCCACGCTTGGCTCCCACCACTTCCACGCCCATTCCCTCAGCCCTAGGAAATTGTCTTTCTGTCAAGACTCAGACCTCCAGGATGGCCTGCCAGTCCAGCTTGCCTGATGTCACCCATCCTCTGCCCTGAACAATCATTGCTGGGGCTGGGGCTGGGGCCTTGGACTCTGATCCTTCCTCCTTCCTCCCAGACGAGATTGTGAACTTCCCAAGCCAGGGACTTCCTCCTGCTTCTACGTAGAGCCCAAGGCACTCAGCATGGTGTTCAGCTCACTTATGTGCTCAATAAACAGCTGATAGTGGATGAAAGGTGCTAGCAAGGGTACTGCTCCTTTCTGAAGGCAGGCCTTGGAACACTGCCAGATAAGTAACTAGATGCTTACAGTCCAGAGTGGCTGGCCCTACACTGTCTTGTGCATGGGTGTGGGGGGTGAGAGGAGTGATTGGGTGGGATTTCCAAGAACTCTCAAAGAAGGGAGGCCGCAGGGGGCTCCTGGGGACATGAAGCAATGGCCACGGAGTAGCAGAAGAAGGCCTCAGGAGGGGGATGTGGTGGGGGAGGGGTTACAGGGACAAAACAGGAAGGGAAACCAAGCCTGGGTTTCCCTGCAGCTAGAATTCATTTCTCATTACCCTCTGGGAAATACCGTCTTCTTCCTGTGCAGTCCTTAGAGCCTGTCAAGACTCTGAACGGGCAATTCCAGAACATTCCTTGAGCTGCTACCCAGTGCATATTCATACATCCTTTTAAAAAAAAAAATGGCCCTCCAAAGGAAGGTCAGCCCAGGTGACTGACAGGTAGGAGTAGGAGACACTCATCTGTCCTGTGGGAAGAGCCCAGGGCAGAAGACCTGGGCTGAGGGCCTGACTGATGTCCACTTCCCCTCTCCACACAGCCCTCTCTTCATCAGTGACATGGAGGTGACTGGTATTCATCCTGCCACTCACCACAGTGAGGGCCTGGCTTCACTTGGGGGGGGGGGGGCCCACAAGTACACTAAGCCCCATCATCCCATATACCTTTGGCTTCCAGTAGCAGGTACCCCTCCCTATATGTGGAAAGACAGAAGGGCAGGAGAGGGGCTCCACCAATCGGATACGGGGGTCCAGATCCTGGGGTGGGGGATGCCTCCTCTCCCCCAGCACTGGCCCTGTCCTCCAGACCCAGCCATCTGCTGTCCTTGCTCTAGGGGCCTGGTGATTGGAAATCTCGATGGCCTCTGAATCACTGTCCCAGGTTGTAGGATGCAGGACCCAGAGGTGCCCTGTCATCTGGGGAGGGTCTTCCTGCCAGCCCTCTGTTCCTTCTCCCCAACAGGACAGGGCTGTATCCCCTCTGTTTCCCAGCACCTGACACAGTTGGAGCATGTAGTAAACATTTGCCAGAATAATGAATGAACATCAGGGCTTGGGGACTGTGTTCCTGTTCCACAGGTGGCAGAGGTGGAAGGTGAGGGACCAGGACCTGCTCAGCCTGGCCTGGCCCCAAGACTTCTAAGAACTGACTGCCCTCCAGGTATGGATTGGCCAGAGGACTCCCTGGTGCCCTCCCAGCTGATCAGAAAACCAGACCCGAGGCACCGACCACACTGGCTCCAATTTAGGGCCAAGAATGGGCCTCCTGCTGGGGCTCCAGATCCTTCCCAGACACAGACAGAGGGGAGATCACCAGCAGTGACAGTTTATTATTATAAACATCAGGTACAAACAAATGGTACAGAAAGGTCAACAGCCCCTCCTTCCTCTCCAGGAAGGCTCCTGTGAATAAGCAAGAGAACAGAGTAAGATAGGAAAAGGAAAGCTATGGACCGAACCTAGCTGCCCTGAGCCATCACTCAACTGCACAGCCCACTGCTAAAGGCTCGGTCCTCCAGAGGAGGCTGGTTCACCTCTGCTATGGAGGACAAAACTTCTTGAGGGAAAAAATGGTATCTGCCTTTCTTGTCTCTGTTTCGCATGCCTAGTACAGTGCTTGGCATATAGCAGGTGCTCAATGAATGAAGAATTAGAGCATTTGTGGTAAATGGATAGAGTTGGAGAATATCATGCTAAATGAAGCAAGCCAATCCCCCCAAACCAAGGCTGAATGTTTTCTCTGATAAGTAGATACTAATAATCCATAATGGGTGGGGGGCTTGGGACGAGTAGAGGAATTTCAGATTGGGCAAAGGGGAGGAAGAGGTGGGTAGGAAGTATGGGGGTAGGAAAAATGATGGAATGAGACGGACATCATTACCCCAGAACGGGGTTGGGCTCACCTAGGGAAGGGAGCTCTCTGGCATTCCAATCAGCCAGCCCAGGCTTACCCCTCATTGGAGTAGGCTCTTACCCAGCTCTAGGCCTCCCTCCAGGAAGTCAGGTCCAACGCAGGGAGAGAACTGCAGTTGACAAAGTCGCGGGGGAATGAGTTGGACATGAAGATGTTGTTCCTGGACACGGTAGTGATGCCTGTGTTGTCACAGATGATTCGGGGCAAGGAGATCTTGGCCAGGGCCTGCCGTTGCCTCTTGCTGAACACATTCTTGTTCTCCCACCAAAACCTACACGGGGGCATCCATAGACATTGTGCCTGAGGCTGGCATATTCTGGGCTGGAGGGTGTCGCCTAGTTTGAAGTGCTCCCTGGATGAAAGACTCGACCCTGAGGCTCAGGAGAGCTCCAGACCCTTGAGAAACGGGATTTTCAGTACAGGGAGGACTAGGGGTCTCCCACTCACAAAACGGAGTGAAGCCCAGCTGCCTGTTGCCTGCTCTGGCCCCAGCCCAGCAGCCTCCAGGACACCATTCATGCTAGAAGGGGGGGAGCAGAGCCCACCCTCCTTCATGAAGTCCTGTGCCCAGGGCTGCATCCACAGGAGTGATGGGGGAATGGGGACACTTTCTAACATTCCCAAAGGTGCAATATGGACCAGGTAAGAACTGGACATGAAGGTGTCAGGACCACGATGAAATGACACAAAGGGAAGCCATGGGAAAGCTATGCTGGGACTATTTGATGGTGATTGACATCTCCATAGTTGCACAGAGAAATCCAAAGAAGTAGTAAGAATGGCATTTTTTTTCTGTCTTCCTTCTTTTGAAATCAGGACTCCAGTTTCCTCCCTGCTGCACCCCTACAGGCTCAGGACACATTAAAGATGACCTGGAGGCTCCCTGAGACACAGAGGGAAATCAGTGACTCTTTGCAGCCCTTAACTTGACAGGAGGAAATTGGGGCCCCTGACAGGTTCAAAGATAGGCTCGTGGCCACCCACCCAGCCAGCCTTAGCTGCTGCAACACCTCCTCACCGATCTCCATCCCGGAGCTTCCTGAACTGGGTGCCAATGAGGCAGGCGAGGAGCTGGCCCACACGGCCGTTGGGCTCCAGGGGCTCAGCCACGCCACCCATCCAGATGTCAATGTTATTGGGCGTGCCATACTGTGCCATTAGCTTCCTTGCCAGGTCTAGGTTCTTCATCACCGTGCCCAGCTCACCCACTGTGCTGGGCTGCGGGAGCCCACAGAAGCGCCTCCAGGCATTGTACCCTGTATGGGAGAGGGGGCAGTGGGCTCTGGATGGTCCACCTGCTACAAGGTGGGGAGGACACTGGGACAGCAGGGAGGATTCAGATGTATGCCATTAACCCAGAAAACCCAACTTCTCCACATCCCAAGGCCATAGAGGGAGCCCTGACCCCTTGACTCAGGACAAGGGGGACAGCTAGGCCTCCCCAGACCCTCATTGTCTCACCTTTGCTCTCCCACCCTAAGGCAAACACCAAACTGCCATAACTCCTGCCAGGTCCAAGAACAGGGCATCTCACTGTCCCCTGGAGCAACCCATTGTGTCTATCTCTGACCCATGATGGGTAAAGGGCGTCTCAAAGGCTCAGCCACACAGGCCACCCATAACCCATGCACAGACTTTGGGGTCAGGCTGATCTGGGTCCAAGTTCGTGATCTGTCACTGATTTGGCTAGAGAACCTAGCCAGATTTTGACTGTCTCTATGCCTCAGTTTCCTCATCAGTCATGCAGAAGTACCAATCTCTTCCCCTCCAAGTTCATGAACAACAGGTCAAAATGAAATGATGGTGGAGACAGATTTTCACACTGTGAGTTACTGTTGCAGCCGCTGCTCCTGCAGGTTGGAACGTGCAAAGGAGCCTGGGAGAAGCTAGAGTTTGATCAGAGGGGTCCAGGGAGAGGGAGGTGCCTGACCTCAGATGACTTCCTGAGGACAAAGTGTAGGGTGAGGGAAGCTTTGGTCAGCTCAGGGCATGGAAAGGGCAGGGCCCCGAGTGGGAAGGGGAGTTGTAGCCTCCCTGGGTGGTAGGATGAGGGCTGCAGGTGGCCAGGGAGACTCCTGCAGCCCCTCACCTGGGAGGCCGTGGTCCCTACTGCGCTGCATGTTCAGAGCGGGCAGGTCCAGCCCGATCCTCATGACCTGCTCAAACAATCGTTCCCGAATTTCATCCACCACAATTTGGTTCTGGCGATTCAGCTTGGCAGGGGTGGCCATGAGGCCCCGGAGGATGGGGTCAATGCCCCCTGAAGGCAAGAGGAGCAAGGTTGAGAGAAAGGGTTAGCTCAGTATCAAAGATCAGACTGCAGCCAGAGCAAGGCCAGGTGGGGTCAGGGGATTGGAGAAGAGGGACAGGCATAGGCAACACTTGGTGCCAAGGTGGCCCCACTGGGCAGGTTCTCACTGGGCACTACATGACCCCAGGGACATATAGGGCTCAGGGGATGATGTCATTCAGGTTTACAAGGTTGGGATGTATCCCTTCCCTGGCCTCCTGACTCACAGAGTCCCAACACATAGGAAAGAGCCAACTGTCTGAGAACTATCTCCACCCTCACTCTTTATTCTTGGATCTGGAGGTAGAGTCAGGTGCACTGAGAATGGAAGATCAGACTAGATCCCCCAAAAAGGAAAGAAAGAGCTCCCCTTGCCCTAGCTCCCTGCACCCCAGCCCACCTCTCCCACCCGCAGCTGCCAGCACCCTCTCTGCTGGTCCAAGTCCCACTCACCTTCCAGCACCACCCTCCAACTGGCAAAAAAGACCCTGCTGAGTGGAACTCGGGGATTGGGCTCCATGGGCCGATACCGACTGTCCAGGCGGAACATGAAGGGTTGGATGAGGGTGTGGCCATAGCGGAAGGCATTGGTGAAGACGTTGGAGATGCGCGGGTCCACCGACTCGTTGTAGCAGCGATACCTGGGTAGGTACTTCCTCATGGCCGCTGGCCCCAGCACCAGGGGCAGGTAATCTCGGTAAGTGATGATCTAAAAAAAAAAGTCACTTGGAACAGTCTCTCCACTCACTGGTCACTGCAGTGTCCACCTGCTTCAGGCTTGGGTGATCGCTCCTATCCATCTAGGTCAGTGCAATGAATCCCACAGTACTGATTCAGTCCAGGTGGGGACAGGGGGTTAGAGAAGAAGGCTGCACACATCCAACACCTCAGAGTGGCACTAAGGAGCATAAGCAGAGCTCTGCTGTTTGCTGGCTCTATGACCTTGGGCCATTTACTTACTTCTTTGAGCCTCAATTGTAAATTAGAGATAATTATATAGGATAATTTTATATATGTGTGTGTGTGTGTGTGTGTGTGTGTGTGTGTGTGTTTTAGAAGGTTAAATAACAAGGAGCTTTGTTAGACCTTGCATTAACTCCCTTGCCCTGAGTTAGTAATGTCTCATTTCTCCCGTTATCTCATGATAATTCCTTGAAAGACAGAGAAATTAAAATTACTTACACTGACAGCAAATGCTTGGCCCACGGTAGGGTTCAGTAGATAGGTTTGTGGAAAAAAGAGAGGCAGAAAGAAATGAAGGCTTCTCTAGAATTTCCCCCAGTGAAAAGAAAAATGCAAAATGTGGAATAATCTCACTTTAGACTCTAGACTCTAGAATTTCCCCCAAAGCTGACACGAATCCCACGTGTGTTCTTAGTACAAATTGAATATTCACCCTCAGCATCTGCAATGCTCTCCCTATCCAGAATCCAGAAGTGTGTGTGAGTGTGTGTGTGTACATGCGTGTGCTCTCTCACGAGCATGCACATGCTTCTTGGGAAGAAAAGGGATGGGCATTGGAGCATCAAAAGTTGGAGAGAGAAGCAGGAACACTGCCCCAGGGTTAAATGAGGCCAAGGAGTTTGGTTGGGTAACAATGGCCAAAAAGAAGAGGAGAGTAGATAAAGGAGCCAAGAGTGACAATGAAACAGAGGAAGAGAGAAATGTCCACTGAACTGCTGCTGGGCATCAGAGACCTCCCCTGTGGATTCTCCCAACACCATTCCCAGGCCCACAGCAAAGAGGGAAGCAAGGCAGGAAGTGGGGGAAGGGAAGTAGCCTTTGCCAAGCATTTCACATCTGCCAGGTGTTTGCAGTAGGTCCTTTAATCCAAATGGCATCATGGATGAAGAATCCAAAGCTTAGGAGAGTTAGCAAATTGCCCAAGATCACACAGCTAGGCTGTCACAGAGGTAAACCTGGATCCCAAGTCAATGTGACACTCAGGACAGCCTACCTGGACCATGGCCCCCACGATTTTCCGGGCTTCCTGGTAGAGCTTCTCTCCACTCCACCTGGGATTGAGGCTCTTGAGCCGTGTGGCCAGCCGGTTATGCTCTCGAACAAAGAGGGTGTGCATGGAGGTGAGTTCAGGCATCTCACTGGAGCGGGTGTCCCCTTAAGGAGGCAAAAGCCACTGTCATTCCTGAGACCTTCATCCCAGAAAAGATTTGCTCCACTGAAACTCCCTGTCTCCTACTTACCCTCCTCTCCACCCATCTCTTCCCCCCAGGGCTGAGTTTATACTTCTATATGGGTCCTCCTCTGATGCCCTTGTCCACCATAATAGCTTTTTCTCCTGTTAGGGACACGGCTAGCCAGAGATGCTTAGTAAGACCTCGGATCCAACACATGACTACCCTAGCTGAAACTGGGAGCTCTTCCAAGACTGGGCCCAAGGCTTGTGCCTTTTTGCATCTCATCCTCCCTCCCATCGACCCCTGGCATAAGAGGTATTCTGGGGTGTAGCACCGTGCCTGGTACCAAGTGTAAGATCCATGATGCTACCTAGTTAGCTGGTTCTCCTGATTCAAGGAAAGTCAAAAAGTAACGTGCATGTTGGCACAAACTGTTTCCATGCTTGTGTCAGACACCACTAACGATCACAGCACTCTTGCTAACATTGAATGCAAGCAACCTCAGAAGCCTCCTGAACACAGAACCCTAGAGGAACACTACCATTGGAACAGAGTTGACAGCATCACCCTGTGACATGCCAATTTTGCAGCCTGCTTCAGGGTGGGCTAGGGCATGGGATGGGTGGAGTGTAGACTGGTGTAGCCTGGAATTCTGTTCAAGAAAACTAAGCAAGACCCCCTGGTTCCACTAGTCTGCCCCAAAACTTTCTCTGGAAGGGCTAAGGTCAGGGCCATTTCAGCAGGACACAGGCTTCTGCTCTTGCCAACTCTAGAAAGGAAATTCTAGGAGGAAAGGATACTCTCTGAGAGCGATTTCTCCATCCGGTGAGCAGTGAGAGGTCATGGTGATCCAGGACTGGGACATACATCTTGTCATCCCTGAGGACCATTGCTCTTGCTTCACTAGCAAGAAGGGTGGCCCCTTCCTCAGGAGAAAGATCACTTGGGCACTGACCTTGATTCTTCTCCCAGGAGCCCAGGAAGAGATCACCAGAAGCCACCAGGAGAAGGGGGAAGCAACAGGAGGAAAGAGCCCTCAACCCACCATTGGATTTTCATTAGAACACACTGGATGGGGCTGGGGTTGTGGCTCAGTGGTAGAGTGCTCACTAGCATGTGCAAGGTGCTGGGTTCCATCCTCAACACCACATAAAAATAAACAAATAAATAAAGGTATTGTATCCAACTCCAACGAATATATATTTTTTAAAAAATACACTGGAAAATTTCTGGGCATGACCACCATCACTGTCCCAACCCTACCTGCAAACCCTCAGGTGTTTAAAATTGAAATCCCACCCTCTATAATTATGGGTAATCAATGTAGGCAGTAGCACTCTCAACTAGAACTTTCTGAGATGTGAAAACCATCTACCTCTGTGCTGCCCAGTTAGGGGAGCCACTAGCCCATGAGGCTACTGAGCACTTGATATGTGGCTAGTGTAGCCGAAAAGCTTTTTTTTTTTTTAATTTCATTGAATTTAAAATAATTAAAATTAAAATAGCCACCTATGGCTATCGGCTTCATATTGGACAGGGTATGGACACACCACTGTGCTCTCTGTCCTTAAGGGAATCAACTCTCCTCTCTTCCAGAGTCCAGAGGTGAAAAGAGAAACAGAAAAAGTGAGAGAGGCTCCTTGGACATCCCTGTGTCTCCATCCAACTTGTGACCAAGGCAGCTAGACTGATGACCCTGAAGTTGGTGAAGACAGTGTCTCCCACTACAGACCCACCCGCTGCTCACAAACAGGCTGACTATAGCTCCTGCAGGGAACACCTCTTATGCCACCCGAGAGCTGACCTGCCAGGAAGCAAGGGATTTGCACAGAGCGGTTGGTGAGGAGACAGGGATCATCATGCAAGTTGTCGAAGGGCAGCAAGGCCCTGCCATTATCTTGGAAGCGGGTGTTGACAGCCAGCAGCCCCAGCTGGTTGGTCAGGTTGCGCAGCTTCATGGCCAAGGGGTCCTCGCTGCCGTACACCATGCTGGCGTCCACAAAGGAGGTGAGCGCATTGATCTGGTTGCGGATGGTGATGTTGCTCCCAGGACAAGCCGGGCAGGAGCGGAAGAAAGGGATGCAGTCACGTTGGTTCTTGATGCGGGGGTCATTAGGTGGAATCTGCAGCACAGAGAGGCTAGGTGGGTTCTTGAGGGACCGTGCAAGAGAATCTAACCTTTGGACCTCTGGCCCCCTGAATCTTCAGGTGGTCTCTCAAGGCCCCAGCGGGATCAGTCTGAAGTTCCACCAGCAGAGTGCCTCTGAGATTCAGGAGTGGCCCGGAACACTGAACTGGGAATGTGGGACACCCCCCAGGGGTAGGCAGTGCCAGTTCTCTGACCCCTTCTCACTAAATCTCCCCTCTCTCTCCTCTCTCCCCTCTTCTCTGGACATGGTCCCTACGCTCTTATTCTGTCTCATGTTTCTTTCCTTTCTCCTTTTCCTTGTCCCTTTCCTGTCGCTCTGGCCCCGTTCCTCTTCCTCCCTCTCAGACTCTCTTCTTTCTCTCCTCTTCCCTCCCTATTCAGCCTGTGACTCCATAGGACTTCTCTGGGAGCTCCACCCCACCCCCCAAACTCTCTGCTCTCTGTGATGTGGGGATGGGGAAAGGCCAGGGGGGAGGGGGAAAAAACAAGACTGTGCACAGGGCATCTATGCTGGGAGGTCTGAGAGACACCAGAGGTCCTCATCCCAGAACTCTTTTGCAGCCTCACGAATGGGCAGTAATTCCACCAACAGGAGTCCTGTTAGCCAGGGCAGAACCACTGCTCTCTCCCTTGGCCTGGGGGACTCAGTAAACAGAGGAGATGCCCTGGCTGACAGTTGGTCCTGAGGAGGGGACTGGGCAGAGCCAGGACAGGCACAGGGTCTGGATGACACAAGGAAGCAGCCCTTGCCTCCTCAGGGGCTGAGAAAAGAAAGCTGGAAGGTGGCCGCTTCCGGGAGCAATGTCCCCTCTCCACCCACAGCCAACAGTGGGTGGGAGGAAGGCAGCACCTTGAGCGGGAAGCAGGGTGGCTGCTGCAGGCAGCTGGTCTCACAGTTGAGGCCACTAATGAAGGAGGCCCGAGCTGCAGGCTCTGGGGTGAAGTCAAGGTCGTGGTCCAGAAACTGGCCCCACTGCATGAACAAGAGCGACCGCTGCTGGTCCCTGGTCAGCTGCTCCGTGGGGAAGCGCACGATGGCGTTGGAGACCGCGCGAGCCTGCGGGACACCCGGGCGTTAGGGGGCGCCGCACCAGACTGGGCCTCCCCTTCTGCCCACCAGGCGCTCACCAGGCACTCACCAAGGGCACGGGGAAGCCACCGCGCTTGACCCCTGGAGTCCAGCCGAAAGGCAGCGAGAAGCCGTCCTCGTACTCCGCTGGCAGCCAGCGTGCAAAGGCGCGGTTGGAGGCCCCAAGCGTGGGGCTGCGTCTGCAGAAAAGCGCAGGGTCGCTAAAGCCAAGTGGCTGGCTCCTCTGGCCTGACCCAACCCTCCCAGAGTCCCGCCCTGGGGCTGCACCTGTTGTTGCACTGCCCGGTGATGGTGCGATATGTGTCCTGTTTAGGGCATGTCACCCTCACGTCCTGGTAAGCACAGCCGCTTGACTTGGACAGCAGATTCAGTTGAGCAGGTGTCAGCACATCTGCAAGGGAGAAGCAGGATGTGGGAACCAAGCCCCCATTTCCTCTTCTGAGGCGGAGGAGCCCTGAATACCCTAGTGGGGCACAGGCTGAGAAGTGAAGGGGATGCTCAGACGCCTCTGAGACTCCTTAGAGGGAGGACTTGTGGGGATCACAGGACCTGGCGAGGGTTACTAGGAGAGATCCTAGTGGAGGTGGGAGAGGGGGCAGTACCTGTGACATTGAAAGGCCCTGGACACAGGGGCTGAAGCTTCCTCTTCAACAGGTCTAGAGCCACATGCAGATAGTCTGCAGCCCTCACAGCCGTCCTGGTGCCTGCTACTGGCTGCTTGAAGTAGGATAAGAGTTCCATGGGACTGGCAGAGCCACTGCGAAGCCTCTGCTTGATGCTGCATGGAAAAGGGGGGACCGAAGAAGGGGTACAGAGACACTCAGCAGAGCCCTTTCCCAGGGGTGGATAGGCAGGACAATGTAGATAGACTTGCAGGCAGGAAGAGGTTTCTTTTGATAAAAATGATATGGATGTGGGTGTCCAGACGGTAACAAGTCCATGGCAAGGGTGGCTTTCAAGATGTTCTTGCACCCAGAAACCCAAGGACAGACAGCCCAGCTCCCCCCCACCATACTCCTCACCTCCCTGCACAAACTCCCTGCTGCCCACTCTTTCCCTGAAAGGCCTGGGACAGCTTTGCTCAGAGCTGAGCAGTGCTCCACACCCCACCTTTCCCGCCGCTCCTTGTAGGCTTTGTCCACAAGTCGCTTGGCCTCCTCCATGCAGGTCAGCACCACTGAGGTCTCCACCTCTCCCAGGAGGACTGACCAGAGCAAGGATCACAAAGTCAGGAATGGACCAACGGCCCCATCAGGCCTCAGAACCTAGGAGGCATGTGCTGAGAACAAGGAGTCCCTGGGACTCACCCCTGGAACACCTTACCCTTCTTTTTGAACTGTTACCTGAAGTGGCATTGTCAGAGGCTTGGGACATGGGCAGAATGGCCAGGAGCCCTGCTAGAGTCAGGAGCAGCTTCATCTCTGCAATGAGACCCCCAACCAATAAGAGCCCCACCTCCACTCCCAGGCCTCTCATCCCCTCACCCTCCAGCCCCATCTCAAAGGGCCTGGTATGGGCAAAGCCAGGCCTCCTTGAGAGAGGGTCCACAGCACCTTCACCCCCTTGCCAGCTGTAGTCACCAGCCCCCAAGGACCTCAACTCCACAGCTGATCTGACATTGGTAACTCCTCTCTCTGAATCTTGGCCTTTATGTTCTCTAAGGTGGAGGCGGGGCAGGGCAGAGGGAGGTCTATCCCAAGAGACTGAACTCTCTCCTCCCCCATTGGGGTTGGTGCACAGAGGCCCTTGAAATGGGGGAGAAGGACAAAAGAAGGGACCAGAGTTGCCCCCAGATTTTTTTTCCCCTATAGTGTTGGGAGTGAGAGCCTCGTACATGTTAGGTAAGCACTCTATCACTGAGCTATACCCCCAGCCCACTTTTATTTTATTTTTTATTTTAAGATAGACTCTTGGGCTGGGGTTGTGGCTCAGTGGTAGAGTGCTTGCTAGCACATGTGAATTTGATTCTCAGCACCGCATATAAATAAATAAATTAAGGGCTGGTGTGTGGCTCAGTGGCAGAGTGCTTACCTAGCACATGTGAGGCACTGGGTTTGCACCTCAGCACCCCATATAAATAATAAATAAAAAATAAAGGTACATCAACAACTAAAAATTATTTTGAAAAAATAATTAATTAATTAATTAAAGATCGATCAACAACTAAATAAATATATGTGTGTGTGTTTGTGTGTGTGTAACTAAATATATATATATATTTTTTTTTTTTTTAAATAATAGTTTTTTAAAAGATAGGCTCTTGCTAAGTTTCCCAGGCTGGCTTTGAACTTGTGATTCTTCAGCCTAGCAGCTGGGACTACAGGTGTAGGCCATGTCGTTGGACTGTCCCAGTTCTTGAACTTACCTAACCCTCATCCCAGGGTTTCTCAGCTCCCTAACTGTATGCCTATACCACAGCTGTCCCAGAGGGAAACTAACAGCTAAACCCTCCAAAATTCTGGCTAAGCAGTATCCAGGATTCCTTTGAAAGAAACAAAAGTCAGGAACAACAGCCTAAGGGATTATAGAGGATGCAGTGACCCCCAAGGGAGGGTGAAGGGGAAACCTGGAGTGATGCTGACCAAGCCAGCCTCCGGGGGCCACTCCCATCCCAACAGTCACCTGGCCTTGTGGGCAGCCTACGAGGCAGCCCCCAGTTCTTGGTGGGGCCAAAGGGACAGGAAGTCTGGCTAGAGACCGTTGGGTTTCACCAGAAGGACTCTGGGAGCTACAGGCTCAGAACCAAGTTAACTTCCTCTATCCCTCTTCCCTCCGCTTTCTTCTTGGCTTATGGTGAGGGGCTGTCTCCAACACCCCAGCCATCTGCTCCTGCATTTCAAGAACCAGGAAAGAACAAGCTAATTGTGGTTAGTGGGTCAGTTGGATGACACGGCCAGACCCTCTCTGGGACAAGAGCAGTGTAGTTGGGAGGAACTGGGTTAATGATTCAAGATCCTTCTGAAATAGAAGAGGGGGGAGTTTCTCCCTTGAGAAAAACTGGCAGAGGGGCTGCCATTCTCAGGATAAGAGCCACCTGTAACTTCTATCTGTGTTTGTCCACCCCCTGGGCCTTCCTCAGGCTGAGCTCCTGCCAACAACCATGGCCCCCCCAGGTCCTGTTTTGGTCTGTCCATGCTTCCTACTTTCAGCCACCTTCTTGCTCCATATTCTTCTAGGACTGGGCAACATCTTGAGCAAAGAACAAAGGACAACAACAAACCCAGAACATCTTCCCAAAGTGCCCAGAGATTTGGTCACCTGCCCAGAAACTGAGCCCAAGGCTTATGAGAGAGGAGACCAATTTTCCAGTCTTTGCCAGTGATTTTTTTTTTTTTTTTTGTATGTAACTTGGTCAAGTGGCTCTGTGTGAATCAGATTCTAGAATTCTAATAGACTTTGGAAATACTTTTTCTTTGCCTACAAGTAATATGTTTTCTTTTTGAAAAAGGATTAAATCCAGGGACGCTTACTCACTGAACCATATCTTCAGCCCTTTATCACATTTTATTTAAAGACAGGGTCTCACTAAATTGCTGAGTTGCTTAGGGCCTCAATAAATTGCTGAGGCTGGCTTGCTAAATTGCTGAACTCAAGATCCTCCCGTCTCAGCCTCCAGAGCTGCTGAAATTATAGGTGTGGGGCACCATGCCTGACTAGAAGTAATATATTTTCATGGATGAGAAGTTAGAGAACACAAATTAATAAAAAGTAAAAGTAAATTAAGTTTATAACCACCCACGTTAGAGTGTGGGCTATTTTCTTTCAAAGTTTGTTGTTGTTTTTCATATAAATAAACCATAGAAATTTCCCATAATCCCACCAGTCACCAATACTAGTAATTCAATATATCATGTATAGATGTATTTTTAAACAGTGCTAAGAACAACTTTAACTATTATTTTGCAACCTACTTTTAGTACTTAACAGTTTTAGCCTGAACACCTACATCAATAAACACAGGTTTATAGGTGGGTGTGGTGGCCCACACCTGTAATCCCATTGACTGGGGAGACTGAGGCAAGAGGGTCACAAGTTCGAGGCCAGCCTGAACAACTTACTGAGACTCTGTAAAACATAAAAAGGTCTACTCAGTGGTAAAACACCCCTCAGTTCAATCCCTAGTACTTATTAAAATGTTGCAAGTTTACTTCATTTTTATGTCTGCATATATTTGTGGGAGGAACTTTTTCCTTATATTTTTATTAGTGCCTTATAATTACAATAATGATGGGATTCATGATTATATATTCATACATGCACACAACAAAATAATAGAATTTGGTCAATATCATTCCCAGGGTTTACATATTTTATATGATTTTATATGCTTTATTGGTTAAACCTACCTTGCATGAGCCAAGTACTGTGTTGGGCAGTGGGCATATTCTACCGAGCAAAGCGTGAGCCTGTCCTCAAGGAACTCACAGTGGAAAAGAAATGGCACAGCATGAGCTTGTGCACGGTCCTTAGGAAATGTCAAGGCACCTAGATCAGCCAGCATGGTGGCCTGTAATCCTAACTACTCAGGAGGCTAAAACAGGAGGATCATAAGCTCAAGGCCAGCCTGGGTAACTTAGTGAGACCCTGGCTCAAAATTAAATATATGTATATATACATACAAGCACTCACGCACATACTCAGGGCTGGGGATGTAGCTCAGTGTTAGAGCACCCCTGGATTCAATTCCCAACACCACAACAAACAAAAAACAACAACAAAATTCACTTTGATCAACTCTTCCTCGAAGAGTTGCTTCTTAAGTCTGTTTCCAAGTTGACCAAGTAGACCCAGGTTGAAAGGGCATTCTGGGTCCAGAGAATGATACAGCAAAGGCCTTGACACAATAAAGCTTCATTCATACTGTTCTACTGCAAGTTCAAAGAACAGGCAGGAGGGGGCTGGGGAGGCAGACAGGAGCCTGGGACCCAACACACTTGACAACCTGCTGAGAAGTTCATGTCCTGCAGGAGCCACAAAGGCAGGGGCTGGAGATGCTCTGAGATTTAAAAATGTTTCCAAACAGTTAAAAATAACCCAACTGTGGTCCCTGCAAGGCCAGCATCTTCCCTTGCCGGTACCTCTGTTGATCCCTCACCAGGGGCCTATTTGGCCCAAGTGTGTTTGAGACTCAAAGATTTCTCAGCATGAAGAGTAACCAGGAGAGTCTGGGGTTGTGGCTCAGTGGTAGAGCACTTGCCTAGCATGTATGAGGCACTGGGTTCAAGCCTCAGCACCACATAAAAAATAAAAAAAGGGGCTGGGGATATAGCTCAGTTGGCAAAGTGTTTGCCTTGCATACACAAGGCCCTGGGTTCAATCCCCAGCACCACAGTCAGTCAATAAAATAAAATAAAGGTATGATGTCCATCTACAACTAAAAAAAAAAAAAGTTTTTTTTTTTTTTTTTTTTTTTTTTTTTTAAAGAGTAACCAAGAAATATTGCTCCCTGGGAAATGGTCTCAAGCAAGCCTTGTGCCATCAGTCACACTCCAGCTCTCCACCTTGAGGGGTGGCCTCTGGAGGGCACTGCTGGAACCGGCACATTTTATGACTTGAGTCATTGGAGGGAGTACACTCTGTCTTCCCTGCTCCCCACGCAGCTTCCCAAACACCCCCATCCCCCCACCCAGGGGTTAGCCCAACTGCCAGTGGGATAACAGCCCTCAAGGCTACTGCTTGCAAAAACAGCTTGTTCTTTCTTAATGCTGTTTAGGGAAAAAGTCAGTTGAGATTATGCCAGATTTCCTGTGTGTATGTGTGTGTGTTAGAGAGAGAGGGAGGAGGGAGAGGGAGAGAGAGAGACATGCATGTGGTTGGAGAGAAGGAGGTATCTCCAGAAGGCTGTGGAAGCTGAGGATGAGACAGAAGAGTGGCTATTTAGACACCCCAATTGCTGGTCTCTCTTTAAAATCTTTTTAAAATTAATTTTGAGTTCTACACATGATGAATATTGAACAAAATGTAAAATTAAAGATCCGACTAAAGCTCCCTTTAAATTAGGTTATTACATCATCCCCAATTCCACTCCCCTCCTCCCCTCTGTAGACATAAACACTATTGTCATTTTGGGGTTTGTCCTTCCAAACTTTTTGCTTTCTATTCATTAATGTGTCTGGACATGTGGGAAATATTCTGCTGCCTTTAGTTTTTCATAAATAGTATCACCTTCTATGTATTGTTCTGCTACGTGCTTCTTTCACTCAACAATACATATTGCAGGGGCTGGGGATGTGGCTCAGAGGTAGAGCGCTTGCCTAGCATGCGTGAGGCACTGGGTTTGGTCCTCAGCACTACTTAGAAATAAAACAAAAATATGGTGTCCACCTAAAATTCAAAAATAATTTAAAAAATGGGCTGGGGATGTGGCTCAAGTGGTATCGCGCTTACCTGGCATGCACGGGGCACTGGGTTCGATCCTCAGCACCACATAAAAATAAAATAAAGATGTTGTGTCCACGGAAAACTAAAAAATAAATATTAAAAAGTTTTCTCTCTCTCTCTTAAAAAAATAATTAATTAATTTAAAAAAACAGTACATCTTGCAGATGTTTGGTGAACTACTTAAAAAACAATCTCACCTTTTAACAGTTATATAATGTTCTTTAGTTGGACTCTCCCTCCATTATGTCATCATTCCTCTCTTAATGAAAGTTGACATTTTTCTATTTTTTTTTTTTATTACTAAAAGCAATGCAGCAGGAAGCCTTCTTGCACATGCACACACACGAATGCTCTCCAGGGTAAAAACTGGAAAGTAGGCCACAGGTTTTGTGCATTTAAAATTTGAGCAGCTAGATATTGTCAAACTGCTCTCCAAACTTTGTCAAAGTCCCATGGGCAAGAAAGATACCAGCCAGGCTCGGTGGCCCATGCCTGTAATCCCAGCGGCTTGGGAGGCTGAAGCAGGTGGAGTTCAAAGCCAGTCTCAGCAATGGCAAGGTGCTAAGCAACTCAATGAGATCCTGTCTCTACATAAAATACAAAATAGGGCTGGGGATGTGGCTCAGTGGTCAAGTGCCCCTGAGTTCAATTCTCAGTAACAAAAAAAAAAAAAAAAAGAAAAAGAAAAAAAGAAAGGAAGGAAGGAAGGAAGGAAGGAAGGAAGGAAGGAGGAGGAGGAGGAGGAGGAGGAGAAGAAGAAGAAGAAGAAGAAGAATAGCAGTATCACAGAGTTTGCTCAATTCTCAATTTTTATTTCTTTGATGAAAAATGAGGTTGTATCTGATTTTTGTTATGTTTTTTTGAGGATTTTTTTTTGGGGGGGGTGTTGTTTTGGTAGCAGGGCTACTGCTTAACCTCTGAGACACATCCCTAACTCTTTTATTATTTTTCATTTTTGAGACAAGACCTTGCTAGGTTGCCCAAGCTGGCCTTGAACTTGTGATCCTCCTGTCTCAGCCTTCCAAGTTGCTGAAATTATAGGCATGCACCATTGTGCCTGGTTTGGATGTTATTTTATTTTATTACAACTTATGGAATTTCCTGTGTTTTGTCCATTTTTCTATTGTATTGTCATTCTTTTATAGATTTATAAAAGTTATCTTATATTCTGAATAAACACTAATACTTTAGTTGTGTATGTTGCAAATATTTTCTTTATCACTTTCTATTTTTTTACAGTGTGGGGTTTTTTTGTTTGTTTGTTTTTTGTTTTTGTACCAGGGATTGAACTCAGGGGTTCAATCACTGAGTTCACATCCCTAACCCTTTTTTGTATCTTTTTTAGAGACAGGGTTTCACTGAGTTGCTTAGGGCCTTGCTAAATTGCTGAGGTTGGTTTTGAACTCACGACCCTCCTGCCTCAGCCTCCTGAGCCACTGGGATTACAGGCATGCACCACTGTGCCTGGCTTACAGTGTGTTAATTTTGAGGTAGTTGGGGCTGGCGATGTGGCTCAAGCGGTAGCGCGCTCGCCTAGCGTGCGTGCTGCCCAGGTTGGATCCTCAGCACCACATACAAACGAAGATGTTGTGTCCGCTGAGAACTAAGAAAAAACAAATAAATGTTAAAATTCTCTCTCTCTCTCTGTCCCCCTCTCTCTCACTCTCTCTTTAAAAAAAAAAAATTTGAGGTAGTCAAACATCAATGTTTTTCTTCGTGGATTTTGCCTTTTTCACTTCTTTAAGGAGATCTTCCCTTCTTCAAAATCATGAAACTTCTCCTGCACATTCTTACAAGACCTTAATAGTTTATTTTTTATATGCAATTTGCTAATCCATTTAGAATTTCTTTTGTGTATGAATAATATGAGATAGGGAGCTACCTTAATTTTTATCCCCCAACAGAAAATCAATTGTCCCAATGCTTCTAAATGAATAATTCATCATCTTCCCACAGACTTGAGACACCACTTTTGTCACCTACCTTAAACTGCTATTTCTAGATTATTCTAGTCTACCAATCTACTAATTTATTTACTTATTTCTGCATCAATACCTCATTCGTGTAATTTCTATAATCTTCTAATATGTTTTGATTTCTGGTAAGCTAAATTCTCCTTTCTCATTCTTCTTTTTCAAAAGAATCTTCAACATTCAAACATTCTTTCTTAAGGATTGTTTAATGTTTGTCTAGTTCCATGAGAAATTTTGTTGAGATTTTATTGATATTGCATTCAATTTATACATGAATTTGGTAACAGTTGACATCTGTATGATATTGCCTTCCCATCCATGCATATTCATTCATTCAATATATATTTACTGAGCACCTACTATTTGCCAGCACTGTTCTGGGCACTGGGGATACAATAAATAAATAAAACTTGCTTTCATAGAGTTTATATATTTGAGTAATATGCTGTATATTTCAATTTATTGTTCTTCTTTTATATTCTTCATTAGAATGTTATTATTTTATTCATTAAGAGCTTGTGCTTATTAGCCGGGCATGGTGGTGCACACCTGTAATCCAGTAGCTTAGGAGGCTGAGGTAGGAGTATTGTGAGTTCAAAGCCAGCCTCAGCAAAAGTGAAGCACTAAGCCACTCAGTAAGACCCTGTCTTTAAAAATAAAAATTCAAAATAGAGCTAGGGATTTGGCTCAGTGGTCAAGTCCCCTGGGTTCAATCCCCAGTACCAAAAAATAAATAAATAAATAAAAAAGAGCTGATTTCTTGTTAGGTTTGTTCCTAAGTACTTCCTTTAAAAAATGCATATAAATTTAGTTATTAAGTTTCTCCACAAAATTTGTAAAATCTTATAAGTATACTTTTTTCTTTAAAAGTATTCAAGTTAAGGGCTGGTGTTGTGGTTCAGTGTAAGAGTGCCTGACTAGCATGTGTGAGCCTTGGATTCAATTCTCAGCACCACACATAAATAAATAAAATAAAGGTCCATCAACAACTAAAAATATATTTTTTAAAAAAGTATTAGTTGAGTATTTTAAGGAAAAAAATCAATATGCTTCTTTTCTTTAGTACCCTTTAGATAGTAGACTCATTGATTTGAAAAGCATTGGACATTTCTAACTACCATTCTAAACAGGTTACACTATCTATTTAATGAAGGCATACCTTTTTAAAAGAGTGAATACTCAAAACTTTGTTGGTTTCAAACAATTGCTTGTCTAGGGTAGTATTGTAAAAGTTAAGTTAAATTCCATGATTATATAAATGCTTAGTTTATTCAGTCAGTCCTCTTTATGCTCGTGGTTACTGGGCATGGATGGCGAATGGCAAGCTTCCAAGAGCCAAAATTACACAAGAGGCACTCTATATTAGAAACATTAGGGCTGGGGTTGTGGCTCCGTGGGAGAGCGCTTGCCTAATGCATGTGAGGCTCTGGGTTTGATCCTCAGCACCCCATAAAATAAATAAATAAAATAAAGGTATGGGAAACATTAAACTCAAGTTAAAACTAGTTGGAGGTGTTGCTCAGTGGTTAGAGCAGTTGCCTAGCATGCACAAGGCCCTGGGTTCAATCCCCAGCACTGAAAAAAAAATTTTTTTTAACAGTTTCTTTACCAACCAAATGAGTTAAAATAAAAAGACTGATAAATTCAGTGCTGGTCAGAGTGTTCGAGGCAGGGAGTGGGGGATGTAAATTGACCCTATACCATGAGGTGACAATTTGGCAATGTCCTTCAAACTCCAAAATGCTCTGGCTCATCAATTCTACTTCCAGGTAGTAATTTATCTTTTGTATGTATTCTTAGGAACGCATAAACCAGAAGACTGGGAACACACCAAATGCCCACCAAAACTGTTTTGCTACATAGTGGTGTTTAAGGCAGTCTTTAAAAATAATGAGGGAAATATATCTGTAATAAAATGGAAAAAAATGTTGTCAAGAGAAAATACCTACTTACATTCTGTACAGCATGTTGCAAAATACAAACACACGTGTCTGTGCATACACACAGTACTTCGATATGCATAGAAAATTCCAGAAGAAGACACAAAGGCCTACTAAAATCCAGTACCTGTGGGGAAAGAAATAAAAAGGCTAGGAGGAAAGGCTTTTGCTTTCTATCCAGTGCCCTTTTGTTCGAAACTTTTACAAGCAAAATGTAAAAATTGAAACATGAAACAATTGATAATCTTTCTCTCTCCACCCCAGCTCCCCGAAGTAGTAAACTTTGATTTATTTTAATCAATAGTTTTGAATTACTCTTATATTGTTTTATTTTCCCCTGCTGCTGGCAATCAAATTTGGGACCTCACCCACACAAGTCTGTACAGCTGAGCCACACCCCCAGCCCACATTGGTTTCTTAACATGAAGCCAATCATCAACCAAGAATGAAATGGTGGCAGTGACCTAAATGGCATTTGGGAGCAAGCACATCCCCTATGGGAGGTGTGGGTTGTGTGACTAATCATTTGGCTAAATATAAAATTAAAGTTCTAGTTTCTTTCTATTTGGTATTAGGGTGATATTGTGGTAGGGACAGACGAGGCAAGGCACCAAAGATAGCAGGAAACAGTTTTATTTGGCTGCAGCCAGGTTCAGAGGGCACAGCTTTTACTGTAATCAATCAATCCCCTGAACCCCAAGTTCAGGTAGTTTCAGAATTTTATACCCAGCATGTAAGGGGAGGGGCTCAGGAGTTCACACATCTGTAGAAGTTCACATAAAAGCAGCTTTTTCTTTCACTGTTCTGGGCAAGTTAACCCTTGTAGGACAACACCTGAGAAGGGAGAGCTTCTTCTTCCCTTTCTTTCCTCCCCTGCCAGCTGTTACCATGGAGCCCAACTGGTAACTTCTCTGATCTTAGCAATGTAGACATCTCTGTGAAGCCCAGCTCAAGGCCAGAGGCCTTGTTTACACATTTCTACAAACTACTGGATACATGTTTGTGAAAAACTAGTAAGGGGGCATCCAGCACATGGAGTGCTGATTTCTTCCAGGCCAGTGGCCAAGTAAAACAGGGTAACACAAAAATAGGAAGTTTATCTACATTGAACTCTTTTGTAGAGACTCTTTTGCTGACAGTCCTAAAATCAGCCATGGTGAAGATTTCTGGAGAAGCCCAGTTAACACTTTTCTGTGGAGAAACAGGGTGCCACTACAATATTACTCAGTTGTCTTTATGCACCAAGTATTGCTGGTAAATTCAGTAGACTTCTAGCTCCTGAATATTCACCTTTATTTCAAGCAGAGAAGAATTAACATGGGTTGCAGGATCCATCAGCCCAATCTGGCCACAGGAATACCACAGAAGTGAAGTGAGAGTGAAATGGAGAACAACAACAACAACAAAAAAAAAAAAAAAAAAAAAAAACAAGAGCTGTGGGAAATTCCTAGGGAGACAGAGGATCACAAGTTCAAAGCCAGTGTAGGCAACTTAGCAAGACTGTGTCTCAAAATAAAAAGGGAGGGAATCAGTAGAACACCCCTGGGTTGAATCCCCAGTACCAAAAAAAAAAAAAAAAAAAAAAAACCCTGATAAACTGATATCTACCTGCCAATATATACATATAATATATACATATTTATATATAAATCAAATGTACTCAATAATAAAGGACTGAATGCTTCTTTCCCTAAAATCAAAAACAAGGCAAGGACATCTGTTCTAGAGGATTTAGGCAATGCATTGAGACAAGGAAAAGAAATTGTAGGCATCAGAATTTGAAAGGAAGAAGTAAAATTGTCTTTGCTTATAGATAATCTGATCACATATGTAGAAAATTCTAAAGACTCTATTTTTAAAAGCTACTAAAACTAATAAGTGAGTTTAGCAAGATCAAAATATACAAGGCCAAAAGAGCAATTGTGTTTCTATATAACAGAACAATCAGAAATTAAAAATAACAATAACACTTACAATAGCATCAAAACTACAAAATACTTGGAGATAAATCAGACAAAAGATGTGTACTAGGGGCTGGGGATGTGGCTCAAGCGGTAGCGCGCTCGCCTGGCATGCGTGCGGCCCGGGTTCGACCCTCAGCACCACATACCAACAAAGATGTGTCCGCCGAGAACTAAAAAATAAATATTAAAAATTCTCTCTCTCTCTCTCTCTCTCTCTCTCTCTCTCTCTCTCTCTCTCTCTCTCTCCCCTCTCTCACTCTCTCTTTAAAAAAAAAAAAAAAGATGTGTACTATCTGTGTTGAGAACTGCAACATATTGCTAAGAGAAATTAAGGACCTTCACTAAATTGAAGGATGCACTTTGTTTATAGATCAGAAGACTCAACATGGCAAAATTGTCAGTTCTTCCCAGGTTGACATACAGATTCAATGCAATCTCAGTCAAAAATCCTAGGAAAAAGAAGTTCCAGCCAGGTGCAGTGGCACGTGCCCATAATCCCAGTGATTTGGGAGGCTGAGGCAGAAAGATCATAACTTTGAGGCCAGCCTCAACAATGTAGAGAGACCCTGTCTAGAAATTAAAAAAAAGAAAAGAAAAAAGGCTGGAGATAATGACTCAGTGGGAGAGTGTCCCTGGGTTCAATTCCCAGTACAGAAAAAAAACAAAAGTTTCATTTCTAGTTAAGACAGAATGTGCCTAAGCACACTCTCTCAGTGAGTGCAGCCATAAACCCTGCCCAGAGAGCATGGAGGAACAAAGATTCTGGAGTCTCCTAAGGTTCAGAGAGTACCCCATTTCTCTCACTCCCTCTACCCTCTCTTTTTTCCCTTCTCCCCCGCTTCCCTTTCTTATTTCTTTTCTGCATTATCTTGCACCCCAGCTTCCAAGCAATCATATGGTAGCAGTGAAGTCAGCAGCAAAGGGTGCCAGAGGGAGCCTCAAACTCTGAGGGGAAACTTCCTCTCCAATCAGAGTGCTGGGGGCTCCCAGGAAAATGGGGCAAACCTCTGGTGCTTTTTTTTCCTTTCTTTATCTTCCACTGCCTGGTCCCAATAACAGGCATGGTCACAGGAAGTGCATCACAGAACTCCATAAATAAATCCCAGCTTTTTGGCAGGAGGACCAAGAATGTCAGGGAATCCAAATGCACCAGAAAGATATCAGAGAGGGAGGAGTCAGGAAAGCAGTCCCTTAAAGAGCCTGTGGGATGATCCTCAAACGTCTAACATTTGTGTCATCAAGTTCTAGAAAGAGAGGAGCGAGGTATAGAAAAATATTTGAAGAAATAATGGCTGAAAATTCCCTGATTTTGTCAAAGACATACACCTGTGGAATCAAAAAAGCTCAGCAAACTCCAAATACGATAAAGAAATCTAGGCTCAGCACATAATCAAACTGCTGAAAATGAAAGACAAAGAAAAAAAAATTTGGAAGTATCCAAAGAAAAGTGATAGATTACTGTAGAGGAACACTCTGCATCACTGCAGCCCTGTCATCCGAAATTATGAGAACAACAACAAAAAAAAGTGAAACAATATTTTTCAAGTGCTGAAATAAAGAACTGCCAGTCCATAATTCTCTGCCAAGTAAAAATATCCTGCAGGGATGAAGGTGAAATAAAAATATTCTCAGGTGCAAAAATACTGAGAACTCCTCACCAACAGATCATCTCTGAAATGACACCAGAAGAAAACGTGGGTGGGAATGAAGGGACAGTGACAGAAATGGTTCCTCTCCAGGTTCAATATAATAGACTATTCTTCTCCTCCTTTGGGTTCTTTAAATTTTGTTTGCTGGTTGAAAGCAAATACTACAATTATTGTCTGATCAAACCCACATAAATACAGTTACCTTATACTAGACAAAGGCACCATAAACATACATTGGAGAAGAAGACTCCTCACCAAATGGTGCTGGGAAAACTGGAAATGCATATGTAGCAGAAGGAAATTTAACCCTTCTATCTTTCATCCTGCAAAAAAACTCAACTCAAAGTGGATCAAGGACCTAGGCATTAGACCAGAGATCCTGCACTTACTAGAAGAAAATGTAGGCCCAATTCTCTATCATGTCAGCTTAGGAACTGAATTCCTCAACAAGACTCCTAAAACACAAGAAGTAATATCAAGCATCAACAAATGGGATGGTATCAAACTAAAATCTTCTTCACAGCAAAGAAAACAATCAAGAACATGAAGAGAGATCCTACAGAATGGGAGAAAATCTTTGCTATCTGCAACTCAGAACATTATTCATCTCCAGGATATACAAAGAGCTCAAAAAATAAGCACAAATAATCCAATCAAAAAATGGGTAAAGGAACTAAATAGGCACTTTAGAGAAGAAGAAATATGAATAGTCAAAAATATATGAAAATGTGTTCAACATCTCTAGCAATTAAATAAATGCAAATTAAAACTACAATGAATTCTATCTCACTCCAATCAGAAGAGCAATTATCAAGAATACAATTAACAATAAATATTAGCAAGGATATGGAGGAAAATGTTCATTCACACATTGCTGGTGTAACCACTCTGGAAAGCAGTATGGAGATTCCTCAGAAAACTTGGAATGGAAGCACTATTTGACCCAGCTATCCCACACCTCGGTCTATACCCAAAGGACTTAAAATCAACATACTACAGTGACGCAGTCACATCAATGGTTATAGCAGCTCAATTCATAATAGCTAAGCTATGGAACTAGGTGTCCTTCAATAGATGGATGGATATAGAAAATGTGGTATGTATACCCAATGTAATATTACTCAGCCATAAAAAAGAATGACTTAAGTCAGCAGTAGTAAATGGATGGATCTGGAGAAATAAGCCAACCCCCACCTCACCCCCTAAAAAACTCAGAGGTCAAATGTTCTCTCTGATATGAAGATGCTAACACACAACAAGGATGGGGGAGGGGAGAATAGAAGTTCAGTGGATTAGACTAAGGAGAGTGAACAGAAAGGAGGGGGATGGGCATAGGAAAGACAGTAGAATGAATCAGACATAACTTTCTTATGTTCGTATATGAATACCACCAGTATAACTCCACCTCATGTACAATCACAAGAATGGGGTCCTAATTAGAATAAGTTATACTCCATGAATGTAGAATATATCAAAATACACTCTACTGTCATGTATATCTAGAAAGAACAAATAAAAAATTATTGTCTGTTGTAATTTTCCAAATATATAAATGTAACACACAAGACAACCAGAGAGGAGGATTAACAGAAATACATGGTGGTAAGTATCTAAATCTCTAAATCCCACCAGAAGTGCTAAAATACTGATCTCAGTAATGAAAAGTTAAATATGTATGTTCAACCCTGAAGCAAGTACTACAATGTATGTATGTGTGTGTATACATATATAATAAATATAAAGATTTTACACACATATATATATATAGAGAGAGTGTGTGTGTGTGTGTATATACATATGTTTTCTATTTTTTGTTTGTTTGCTTTTTGGTACTGGCGATTGAACCCAGGAATTCTACCACTGAACTACATCCCTGCTCTTTTAAATTTTTTTGATACAGGGTCTTGCTAACTTGCCCAGGCCAGCCTCAAACTTGAGAACTTCCTGCCTCAGCCTCCAGAGCAACTAGGTTTCCAGGCATGTGACACCACATGTGGCTCCAGCTTATTTATTCATTTATTTAGTTAGTTAGTTAGTTTTGATTTTTAGTACTGAGGATTGGGGCTGGGGTTGTGGCTCAGTGGTAGAGCACTTGCCTCGCACTTGTGAGGTCTTGGGTTCAATTCTCAGCATCACATATAAATAAATAAAATGAATGTCCATTGACAACTAAAAAGCTATTTTTTTTAAAAAAAAAAGAAGAGTACTGAGAATTGAATCCAGGACCTCAAACATGCTAAGCATGTACTCTACCACTGAACTACACTCTCAGCTTCCATATCTACTTTAAAATACACTGGAACTTCTCTACCTGATAAAGAGCACTTACCAAAGCAAAATCCAACAGAAAAGCCTTAGCCAAAATCGTGTATTATAGCCATTATTTCTTCTATCACCCATGCTATTTTCTTCCATTGGGTAAAAATTCTTAAAGACACATGTTGAAACCTTTGACTTCATCTTCCACATGCAATCTTTCTTCCATTTTGTTCATCTCTTTATCTCTTTCCATAAAACTCCAAGATTTTTTTTTTAAATCAGGAACTGAACCCAGGGGCATTAACCACTGAGACCACTGAGCCACATCTCCAGACCCCTGCCCCCACCCCCATTTTTAAATTTTGAAACAGAGTCTCATTAGGTCCACTTACAGCCTCGTTAAGTTGCTGACGCTGACTTCAAAGCTGCAATCCTCCTGCCTCTGCCTCCTGAGCCACTGGGATTATAGGCATGAGCCACCATGGTGGGCCCTGAGAGAATTCTTTACTTCAAACTTAAAGCTTATTAATTTTCTTCAACTATGAACTACATACTCTTTGTCCTTATTTTTTTTTTTTAACGAGAACATACATTTTTAAAATTTTCAAAATCTCTACTGGGATCTTTTTCATTACTATTTTTTTTTTCTTCACTTATGTAATTCCTTCCTTTCTCTCTCAACAAAAATAAATTTAGTCTCCTAAACATCTCTCTTAATGCTTTATTGCCTTGTGTATTTTTGCATTCTGATTTATTTTCTCTTTGTTTCTTTTCTGCTGGGCAAGCACTCTACCACTGAGTCACACCCCTATCCCAAAATAATTGTGCTTAGATAAGTAGAGTTTAGCTCCCCCACACTTTTGGTGATGCTGAGGATTAATTGAACCCAGGGCCCTGTCCATGCTAGGCAGGCGCGCTCTATCTCTTAGCAAGTTGATATGGAATCTTAATTGTGTTCTGACCTTTGTGTTTGAGAGTCCCTGCAAACAGCTGGGTTGGGGACACAGGGAAAAAGACACAATGTGCTACAGTTTGGTTGTTCTTCAACCAGGCAGCGATGTTTCTTGTCTCTACTGGGTGTCGTCAGCCATCAAAGATGCCTGGCATTTGGTCCCAGATGTCACCACCACTGTTCTCTAAAGGCTGACACCTGCCTTTGCCCCTGAGCCCATGGGAAGAAGAGAATGTGTCAGGATCAACCCACCAGTATTCCTTACTGCTCATGCTGCCACAGTCCCTGGGCCTGGGGTCTCTTCTGTCCCATGGACACAACCTCTAGGAATGCAGCAGTGTGCAGAACTCTCTCCCGCGTATATCCTGCTCTGAGGCTGAGTATGATCTTCATGTGGTTTTTGCCTATTCCAGAAGCCTGTGGTTTCTAACCTACTGAGAGTCCTCTCTCTTGTTTTTAATTGGAACTTTGTATAGTGCTTGTTTGCTCTTTTTTTTTTTTTTTTTTTTTTTTTTTTTTTTTGGAGGAGGGATACTGGGTGGAGCCCAGAGGTGCTTCACCACTGAGCCACATCCCCGGCCCTTTTCACATTGAAACAAGTTTTCACTAAATTGCTGCAGCTGGCCTCAAACTCATAATCCTCCTGCTTCAGCCTCCTGAGTCATTGGGATTACAGGCATGTGACACAGCACCCGGCTCATTTATTCTGTTTTTCTCATGTCTATTATTTCTTTTTTTTTATTATTGATTTTTAAAAAATGACAGTGGAATGCATTACAATTCTTATTACACATATACAGCACAATTTTTCATATATCTGGTTGTATATAAAGTATGTTGACACCAATTCATGTCTTCATACATATCCTATCTAGAATTCATTTATTCCTCCTATTCTCATGTCTATTATCTCTAAGGATTTGGGATAAGGGAAGAAAGATGGCAGTATGTGTTCAGTCTGTCATCTTGAAACTAAAGGTCCCTCTCTTTGTATTTCTTCTGTCCTTTATCCCAGATTTTTCCCCTCCCCCAGCTCACCACAACTCTAAATACCTGGCTCAAGGTCTCAGGAAACTGCCAAAACTTCTTAGGGAAAAGGAACTCAAGAGCTGCTTGGTGTTGATTGGTTTCTGCCTCTCTCACCCTTGGAGTATCACTTCTGGGTTCTAAAGCCATGAATCCAGAGCCCAGCATCACCCACCCCTCCAAGGAGTCCTTTGCCCAAGTAGAGTCCAGCATGAATTTTGTAAAAATAGACTTTATTATAATAAAATGTCTTTTTTAAACAAATCCCCCACCATCCACACTCCTGGAGACCAAGGTGGGGGTGGGGGTTCAGTCAAACAATCTCCCACCACAGTGAAGGAAACATGCAGAGACACCCAGCCAGAGGGTGAAGGATGGGATGGTTAGGCTAAAGGGAGGACCCCGACCCACTCTCAACAGGGAATGTATGAAAATAGCTGCATAAATCTGTCCTTTCCTCAGCCCCTGGACTCCCACAGGGGCCAGAAGAAAACAATGCAAAAGAGAAGTTGAATCCAATGAGCAAAATAAGGCAAACCCAACTCCTGCTTTCTGTCCCCTGGTCCCCGAGGTTTTTAGGGGTGGGATGACACTGGGGCCAGGAGGCCTGGGCAGGGAGGGGTGGAGCACTGTGGGGCGGGGTTAGGCCCGCTTTGGCATGGCCTTTCTCCTTCCCGGACCTGTGTGCAGTGGAAGCGAGATGGAGGAGCTGGACTGAGGCACTGAGTATGTACATATATACATGGCTCCGCCCACCACTGGGGAGACTCCAGTGCCAACTTTCCTTCAGGGGAGGGAAGACATGATCAGGAGGAACAGGCAAGCCCCTCTCTCCACCCCCCAGGGTCCCATCCTGGGAGTAGGGAGGGCCAAAGGAGAAATCAGCAGAGTGCACTGGGAAACGAGGAGTCAACTAGGTGGTGGACTGGAGTCAACAGTCTGGGGTCCAGTCCTGCTCTGAGTGGGTGCTCAGTGATACTGGCCACTGTAGGGCTCAGTTTACCCTCCTGGAAGAGGAAGGAGCCCATCTGGAGGACTCCCCCCGTGAGGACCCGTCTAGCTCCCACCTTTGCCCAGTCTCTCTGATTCCCATCCAGTGTTCACTCGGGGAACGGGAGTGCTGGGGCCTCCCTGCCCAGCCAGGACAGGTTCCTGGGAATCTCTGGGGTCTGCTTCTGCCTGTAGGATGGGCCACATCTTCACTCCTTCTTCCCAGAGCCCAGTTTCCTGAGGAGCTTCTTCCCTTTGGAGAGGAGACCCCATACCTTCTCAATTGTGCCCTGTGGCTCCCCCAGTTCAGACCTGGAGGGGCTTCCAGGGCTAGGGGCACGATGCCAGCCTGGGGGCACTGGAGGCCCTTGTGTCATGCTGACCCAGTCCTGGAATGTGAGAAAGGGAAAGGTCAGGGCTGGTCCCTGCCCCACCCTGACCCCTTTCTTTGCAGCCTCAGGTGTCCAAGCCTCGAATGTCACCAACTCATGGGCAAGAACCAGAGCCTCACCATCCCGCCACTGTCCTGGACACACAGAGCACAGAGGTGAAGGGGCGGGGGGGATGATGTCAACGGAGCATTGTGCTAGGAGCCCCATGGGACATGATCTCAGTTGAGCTTTGCTAACTTGTGATCCTGGGTAAAAGCCCTTTTCCTTCCCTGGGTCTTACTACAGGGTAACAGGCTGACAAAGCTCAAAAATTCTCAGAAATGACACTTGAGATAGGTGCCCTCAACTTCCTCTATGCCATCTCCACTCCCAAGAAAAGGAGAGCAAAGACAAGAATAGCTTAGCAGCTGCTGTGCCCTCAGAGAAGGCAGTGCCTACAGCACCTCATAGACACAAGAGCATCCACACCAATCCAGTAGATGAAGAGTCCCCAGGCTCTTCAGGAAGTGAAGCCAGTGCCTACACCACATGGACAGAGATGGGGATGGACTCTCCCTTGAATAGCCTCTGGGAGGACTCCAGGAAAGCCAGGTCCAGATGGGACTGTGGGGGTGGGGATGGGGACATCACGCAGCCCTCATCACAAACTCTGGAGGCCGCCCCCTTTTTTAGGTTTTTTTCTCTTGTTGAATCTGCTCCTAGTTCTACTCATGACCCTGAGCTGCACCCTCTGCTTCAGCCACCCCCACCCATATTCCCACATCCCCACCTGGCTGTTCCACACCTGGAACAGCCCTTGTCACCTCTTGTCAGGTTGCACGTCCTCCTGTCCTGCCTCCCATCTTCATACCCCCATCCCTGCCCAGAGCCTGGCAAGTTCCCAGTCAGAAGCAACCATGGAGCTCAGGCAAGACGAGAGGGAGCTGGGGGCACAGCCATAGGCCCCCTCCCTCAAGGCTGTGGGTGAGCTGCAGGGCCTGCCAGAGGTCTGCTCAGACCTGGGGGTTGAAGCGTCGACCACCAAGGCCAACAGCCTGCTGGGAAGCCCCAGACCTTTCCCACTCCCTCCTGGCTCCCTCCACAACCCCCCAGGTGGGAAGGGATACTGGGGAACAAAAGGAGGGGGGTTCTGAGCCCCAGAGAAGAATAATTTGAAGTTACCTGTGAATTTCAACTAAAAGCATGTGTCTCATCTCCCTAACAGGTCTTAATGCAGAGGACAAGGGTGGGGAGACTATTATTACTGGTGACATTAGGATGCCATCTTTCCATCACCAATAATAATCACAATATTATAATACCATAGTCATATAGTATCATAATACCACTGATGAGTCATAATACAGGTGTCAGGTAATGTTCTATAAGCTGCGTATGTTACAGAAAACGAGTCAGCTAACATACGACATCATTTGCTAAGATGACATGTACTCCTATGACAGCTCCCAGGGAAAAGGCAAGACAAGGGATCAGAGACGGGGAGGATGATCCCACACCCACATCTAGTCCACGGCAAGATCTCCCTCCCCCACTCCCTGGAAGACAATGGAAAAGCCAGGTCAGCTCCATTGGCAACAAAGGGTACTGTCTGGTTGGGGCGAACTGGGGAGCAGGGTCACATGGCACATAGGGGGCCAGTCCCCCCACTTACATGTTGCTCTCTCTACATATATCTATTTCCATCTAGCACTGGACTCTTCTCCTCCTCATTCTCTGAGAACAAGGAACAAAGAGAGGAGAGGGGTTATTGACAGGCCTGCATGCTCTCTGCCCAGTCACCAGGTGGCCCAGGTATGGGGTGGCTCCCACTTTGCATCTGCTTATGAAGCCCTGGGTTTTCTGGCTGGGGCTCGGCCTCCTCACCCTCTCCCTGCTCTCTGAACCTGGAAGCTTCCTTATATTCCACCCACCTCAAGGAGAGGCAAGCTGTGAGAGTGAGAACCCAGGAAGCTGGGCCACTAGCTTCAAAAAGCAGTGGAAAGCCCAACAGGGTGAAAGCACCCGAAACCAGGGCTGTGACTGGCCAGAGGTGGAGGGTGGAGGGGTCCTTTTCCACAGGGCCCCTTCCCCTGCCATCAGCCCCAGAGTCTTGGCAGCTGGGGTCGGATGGCCTGGGGGACCAGGGTCATAGCATCCCTTCTCTGCAAACAGGGGTACATGCTGGGGGCAGGCTGCAGGGTCCCCCTCTGGTAGCAACTCAGCAGCTCTGCCATGATCACAGAGCTCAGCTCTTTTATCACCCTGGCTGTGCCTCTCCCACCACTGTCCTGTTCCCATCACACCAGCAGGGTAGAGACCAAATGCTGAGTTGGGAACCCAGCTCCTCACTGACCTGACTCTCGGCCTGGGGAATCCCAGGCTCCTTATCTGGACTGCCTGCTTCAGGCCCAGGTCCCTCCAGGAAATTGGATGGAACTAGGCCCCTTTGTCCGTTCAGTTCCCCCTGGGGAGGAGAAGCTGGTGAGACTGAGACCGGAAAGACCAGCCTTGCCTCCTTGATCCTGAGGCCCCTGGAGAACAGCCTGGAGCCAACATCACTATCAAGAGAGGCACCTGGTCCATTTCTCCAGGACCCCTGCCCATCTCCCTGCCCCAGAGTTGGGGCTTGGTGTGCCCTCCCCCATAATGTTCTCACATAGTAGAAGCCATCATCATCCATGCTCCCAAACACGGTGATGACGTCCCCGGCCCTGAAGGGCAGCTCTGCCTGTGGAGAGGGCAAGAAGTAGGCGTCAGGCCCAGGAGGCCCTGCCACCACCACCACCACCACCAGGCAGTATCTGAGGGTCCTCACCTCCACGTCCATGTTGGGGGAGTTCTCCCGGGGGTCGTAGTCAAATGCAGCCACCATGGGGCGGGGAGCTTTCAGGTCCGCAGAGGGAATCAGCTTGGAGGGGCCTACAGAGGGAAGGGAGAAGACTCAGGACTCGGGACTCAGGAGCCCCCATTCCATACTATCCTCTACACTGGAGGCCTGAGGACCCTCTGTTCACCACCACCCTACCAGTTGTAGCCCTTGGGAGGAGGCCAGAGAAACTGCCCCACCCTACCTCTTTCCCCTAACACCCCCGCCCGGGGATGGCCCCTCACCTGGACAGGACTGGACAGGGCCTTCTGACTCCGCTGTGGAGAGAATGTGCCTCTGAGCCTCGTCCTGCCCTTGGTCTTCATCCCAGACTGGGAGTAGTACAGGGCAGCGAGGAGGCTCACCCTCACATGAAGAATGCAGGAGGGGAAGGAGGCTCAGAGAACACATCAGCCCAACACATTTGTTGAACTAAGGCCCAGAAAGGGCAAGTGGCATGCTCCACACTGCACAGAATTTACAGTCAGGTGCTTTGGGAACCCAAGTCCTGGTAAACCAGCCTCAATCCCCACTAGAACAAAGGCCCCTACTGGAGGGGATGGATGTGACTGGAGGTCTGCTCAGAACTCCACACATCTCCCCAGAGACCCAAGCCATGCCACCCCACTCCCAATCTGCACATACCATCATGGGAACCCAAGGGAGAATGTGGTCTTACCTTTCTTGGAGCGGCGGGGCTTGGGAGGAGGCCCAGGTGTGCGGGCTGTAGAGTACACAAAGGGACCATTCCCTGATCCAAGTGGATATAAGAGAGAAACTGAGGCAGGGGAAGTGGGAAGAACAGGACAGATTCTGGAATCTCCTTTCAGGGCTTTCTGAGCATGTTTTTTAAGGCCCTCATCTCAGGTCCCTAATAAAAGCTCCACCCGTCACCTAGGACCCGAAATACATGGCTGGTATCATGGCATCCTGCTAAACAGGCCATTCCTGGGGCTCCTAAACAGATTCCATTCCATGTGGTGAGACCAAGGGGGTGGCCACATTTGCCTTGGTCTCTCTGAGGCTCCAGTGGCTATACTAGACTCTGGGTAAGTAGGCATCCAGCCATCCCAGACAGGCAAATTACTCAGAATGAGTCAGTTTGGAAATGGGGTGGTAAGAAGTGGATGAGGGACATACCTGAGCCCTCAAGGACAACATCTGGAGATAAATAACCCCGCTGGAGTAGCTGCTGTCTCCCTGCAGGACTGTCCACAGCCACCTCAGCCACCATGTTGCAGGGGATGTAGCCCATCCGGCCCCCACATTCACCCTGGTAGAAGCCATCGGCATCCTTGTCCCCAAACACCTGGAGGCAAAATCTAGTTGTCTCAGGAGGCCAGTTCAGCTCACTCCCTGCACCCCCAGGCCCTGAACCCAGCAAGCATCCCCCTTGGAACCACAGAAGAATGTTTTCTCTTCTGAAGGCCATGGGACAGAAAGGACAGGGGAGCAGCAATGAATCAGAATCAGAAGGAGAAAAAAAAGCCCTTTTGCATCATCATTCATCACTGTCAGAGACTTTCCCTCCATGCACCCGGATGGGATCTCCCCAACTTCAGAGAGTCAGCAAAAAGCTTCAGTCAATACTTGGAGGAACAATAAAAATGGTAATGTTAACAACAAATCGTCACATGCCATGTGCATCAACTCATTTACTCCACAGACAACCCTAGGAGGCACACACTGTGTCGTTCTCACTCTACCAATGAGGAGGCTGAGCGCCAGAGGGGTTAGGTACTCTACTCAAGGCTAGCTCCACAGATCCACAGACATGGCAGGTCTAAACCCCAAATCTGGCTTCAGGGGCCATGTTCTCCCCACCCCATCCCCAAGCTCTGTGATGTCACCAGTGGAGAGAGGAGGGCAGAAGCAGGACGTTGGCTAAAATCTGGAGCTCTGGGCCCAAGGGGTGTGTCAATCACCTTCAGGATCTGGCCCTCCCGGAAAGGGAGCTCCTCTTCGCCAGCGTCAGGGTTGGGTGACATTGACACGGGGTCATAGTCAAACAGAGCCACAAAGAGCCTGACAGGTAGGTCCAGTGCTTCTGGCGGGCCCCTTGGTGGAGCTGTGGAGAGGATTGGACAAAGGGCAGTGACTCAATGAGCTCCATGGAAGAGATTAGGAAAGGCTCCCTCAGGCCTAGCCCAGCCCCCAGTAGAAGCTCACCCAGGTCAGTGGCACCTGGCCTGGGCACCCGGGCCCCTCTCTTCTGGGGTCCCCTCCGCCCAGAGCAATCCTGCCCTCTGGGCTCGCCAGCCTCCGTTGTCTGCAAAGACAGGGCAACAGATGGCAGAAGTGACACACCATCCCCCTGTGGGCCCACACTCCCCCGGTTCTGCCCCAGCAGCAGCGTAAGCAGCACAGCAGAACAGGAGCACAGCATTCCTCTCAGGAGCCTCGGCCCAGCCTCATGGAGACATCAGACACCCCTACAGAGGCAGGAAGGGCAGGAGGGGAGGCCCCAGCCCCGGCCCCCCTAGTGGATGAGTGCAGTGGAGGGGACTGAGGTGGCCGAGGAGCATATGAGAAGACAGTCTCTGTCAGCATCGGGGCTGGTGACTCTAGACATGGCATCACAGTCACTGTCCTGAAGACATAGCTAGCTATGCAGAGAAAAGGGCCACGCTGCCTGAAGGTAGCAACTGGCGACCAGTGACAACAGAATATTGTGCATCCCGGTTCCAATCAGCAGAAGCAGCAAAGCAGTGGAATGCGAGTGGCAGGAGGCAGGTGAGGCAGCCCGGAGGCCCTGCCCCACCTCTGCTGATGAAGGTGGCAGCGTGGAATGGGAGTGGCTAGTGGGCAGCAAGCAGGGCCACCAGGCGGCAGCAGGAGGGGGCTGCCCAGGTTGGGGAGAGGGCACAGACCCGGGAGGATGGCTCCTTGGCTCTGCCAGTCGCACTGCGCCCTCTCCGCTCTGGCTCCCCTTTCTCCCAGGCTAGGAGGCATGGGGAGGGATGGGGGCCTGAATTGACCTTCAGAGGCCCTCTGGGCCTTGCTATAGGTGCTGTGCCCCAGGCCTCCCCATCTGCCGGGTAACAGGAGCTGGTGATGCTGATGCCCCCGCTGCCTGCTTCCTGCTCGTCCTCAGAATCGTATTCGATGCTGATTTCCAAGCACTTCGGGGAGAGGCAGCTGGTCAGTCCAGATTCTGGGGCCCGGCCACGGTGGCACTTCCGGGAAGGGCCCGGTCGCCCTCGCCCACCAGCCTCTACACCACTCCTGGTGCCCTCAATCACAGGGAGGACACTCCTGTCCCGAGGGAGGCCTGGACGTGCCGAGGCCTGGGGCCCCCCGCCATTGCTGAGAAGTCGACTGCAGTGTTCTCGGGGGTCTGGAGGTCGCCGGCGGTTTAGGGGCTTCTCAGGGGAGCCACCTCCTCTCCTCCGGCAGCTTCCACTGACTAGTCCGGATTGATCCTCCAGGTAGTCCCTGGCCCTGGAGGGCTCAGGAGACAGGGGACACAGGCCAGGTCCTTGGGGCTGACCCCTGTCACAGCCCAGCCCCAGCAATGCAGGTTCAGGTGGGCCAGGGTCTTGGGAAGGACAGCCTGCCCCTGGCTTCCCTTCGTCGTCCTCGTCCTCCTCTTCCTCCTCTTCGGGGATGCTAAAGAGCTTCTTGCTGCAGAACTTCTGGAGGGGCAGCTCCAGGATCTGCTCCAAGATTTCCTCATCGCTGTCAGTCTCACAAAAGAGGTCAGGCTGGGACTGAGGATGGGGAGAAGAGAGCAGCAGGGAAGAGAGGTCCGTGGGGAAGAGGAGAGAGCTGTGCTCTTTGCCCTTAAATGGGGGCAAGAGTTAGGGCAACCCTAATGGCCTCCCTCAACTTCCTCCAAGAGGAAGCAACCAGAGGGACAGTGGCGGGCCCAAAGTCAAACACATGTTTAGGCAGAACCAGAGGAAGATTCAGGGAATACACCCAAGGATCTGGCTCCAGCCCCTGAGAGGCAGAGCATGAGAGAGCAAGCCATTTGTGCCTGTCATAGTGGGAGGGCCTCCCCATCCCTCCCAGAGGCTCTCAGATGGCACCAGCTTCCCCTGGTTGGGGTGCTACATCAGGCGAGCTAGAACGAAGTGCAGATACAAGCTCTCCTCCTCCCCTTTCTTCCTAGTAGGGCCAAGGCCCATCCTGGGCCTCTTCATGTCTGTTGCTTAGGACAAGGGCCCAGACCACACACCTAAGATGTTGCTGGCACTCAGTGGTGACTGGAGCAATTGCAGACACATGGGGTAGCCTTGGAGCCTGAGGTCTGGGGCCCACCAGCCCCTCCCCACCTCGTTACCTTGGCCCCATTCTCCCTGATGTTGTTGCCAGCAACCTGCTTCTGGAAAGAGCAGGTCCTAGAACCCAGCTCCAAATCCTCCTCCTCCTCTTCCTCCTCCTCCTGGATGTCTGACAGGTCTGAGTTACGGCCATGATCCACAAGGGAGTTCACTAGGCGAACCCCAAGCTCTGCCATGTCCTCTTTCTGCAAGGAGAGAGACAAGGAAGATAAGGAGGTACGGGGGGACCCAAGACAGGGTCAGCCCCTAGCCAGAGTAAGAAAGGGTTCCTTGGCAGAGGGAAGAGGCATGCTCAGAGTTGGGGGGGGGGGGCGGTGCAGTGGGGTGGGGATGGAAGCCAAACAGGAGAGAGAATCTGGGAAGAGAAACATAACAAAAAAATAGAAACACTTGACACAAAGGTGCTAGAGCCAGAGCAGAGAAGAAGACAAGTAAAGAGGGCAACCAAATTTGGGAGGGAAGGGCTGGGGCTGTGGCTCAGTGGTAGAGTACTTGCCTAGCATGTGTGAGGCACTGGGTTTGATCCTCAGCACCACATAAAAATAAATAAATAAAATCCAGGCATCGTGTCTATCTACAACTAATATATATATATATATATATATATACACACACACACACACACACACACACACACACACATATATATATATATATATATTTTTTTTTTTTTTTAATTGGGAAGGAGGCAAAGGGAAGGGTCAAGCCCTGATTCTATGAGGTGGCACAGTGTGTCTCCAAACCCTACCTCAGCCCTGGGTCTCAGTCCTGGCCCGGGATCTCCTCCACAGCAGGTCTCAGTATTTGGCATCCTCTCCGCCGGTGTTGCCTGAGTGGAGCAGGCTGTGTGGCTGGCCTCTCCTGCCGTCCACTCGGCCTCCTGCTCAGCCAGGGAGAAAGCTACGGGACCAGGGCCTCCTTCCCCCAGGGTTGGCTCGCTGGCCCTCTTCTCCTCTGAGGCACACAGGACAGCTGCCCCAGCCTCCTCCTGGAAAAAGCAGAGCACTGAGAAAGGGCCCAAACCTGGGGCCCTTCTCCCAACCTGCACCTGCTTCCCCTCTGCCCAGACAGGGTACCTGGGAGCAAGGGGCTGGTGGTTCCTCCTGCGGTCCTTTTGGCATCTCTCTGGAAGGGCTTGCTGGGGGGCCTCCTGGGGGATCTTGAGTTCCATGGGGGGCAGGACACCAGAGGGGAGAGCTGGGGTCCCCAGGCCCTGGGGAGGCTGGAGCAAGGGGTGTTCTGGCCTCTGGGCTTGGTCGTGGTGAGGGACAGGAGACCCTGGCTGGCAAGCAGGCTGGAGTCAGGGCTGGAGCAATAGGGGCCGGAATGGAGTCGGCCGACTCTCCGTGGGGCGACATGGTCCGCACAACCACGTTGTGGCACACCTGGAGCAGCTGCAGCTGGGACAACTCCACCAGCACGCTGCCGGCTGTGGGTGACGCCACCTCCATGATCTGCAGGGGAAGGTGCACAGGAGGAGAAGATGAGGCCGAAACAGCCAATGTGATGACAATGACAACAGTGGCACCCGCATCCTGAGGGGCACTGGGCCAAGCCCTTCTCATGCCTTACCTCACCCAGGCCTCCTGGCCATGTGGCTCCAGTGGGGGAGCAGTTTTCAAATCCTTCATATGCTACTCTTAAACCCATGCTCTTAACCAATCTTCCACTTAGTGCCCAAATGCCAAGCACTGGGCACCTGTGCGAGGCCAGGGAGACTAGACCTTGAGCATGGGACCCACATCCTGTCCCCAGGGTACAGGCAGGTGGGGTCCCCAGGTCATACCTTCTGTCCATCAGCATAGATGGCATAGCCTGTGACTCGGACGCCATTGGAGGTGCCAGCAGCATCGATGGTGACTGGGAGCCAACTAATAATCAAGATTCCAGGGGAGGGCCCTGGCTCAATCTGTACATCCAGCGGGGCATCAGGAGGGCCTGAGGGAAGTGGGGCACAAGATCCAGAAATAAAGGATACTTCCTGCCATAGATATCAGCCCAATCTGCCACTCCCCTGAAAACACAAATAAGGCCAGTCTCCTCTGCTGCCATCACACCTCCTAGGTGTTACAGACAGGGGTGCCCGCACCTACATACCTGCTGGGAGCGTGGTGAACTTCAGGGTGGCAGCCCGCTGGTCTGGCTTCTCCCAGCCTGGTTCCCAGGACCCTCGGGATGGGAGCTGAGCCTCCACTCGGGCCTGATACAGTGTGCCAGGCCGCAGGTGGCAGAAGGTAGCCCAGTAGGTGCTGGGGCGGGCAGATGGGCACTCTTCCCCATTGAGGTAGATGGCATGGGCCAAGTTGCTATTGCCGGGCACCCAGGTGATCTCAGCGGACGTGGCTGTCAACCGATGGACCCGCAGCTGGCTAGGTACCACCCCAGCCCGAGCACCCAGGGCCAAGCAACAGCGCAGAGGGTCGGAACTGCCCCTGCTGGTCAGGGCTTGGACAGAAACATGGAGGGGCCCGGCCTGCAAGTCCAAGTTCTCAAGCACAGCCTTGGGAGGTGCCCCAGGCCCCAGAGCCTGACGCAGCTCCCCGTTCACGCTGATATGGAAGCCACGTAGTTCCACGCGTTCAGGAGGCAGCTCCCAGGCCAGCACCACACTGTGGGCCAGCTGCTTGAGGACCACCAGATGGCGGGGATAAGGCACAGCTGGAGGCTCGCCCAGGCCCTCCGGTGGGGGGCTCAGACTGAGCTCATCCCCGGCATCCTCCTCAGGTCTGGGCTGGCTACGTCCCCCGCTGCTCTGGCCCCCGCTACTGCTGCCACCCCCACCTCCGCTCAGGAAACTGAGTTCAGGGCCTGAGCTGTGGGACAAATCGGCCAGCTCCGGAGGGAGAGCGGTCAGGAGGTCGTCATCAGACACACGCTCTACAAAATTGGAAGGGACCAGGCCCCTGCGGCCATCCATGAGCTCCCCTGGCAGAGGGAGGGCAGGAAAAGGTAGGGAAGGGGAAGACAGACAGAGAGGAGGTAAAGAAAAACCAGTCCAATAAATGCATTTTAGCAACGGCCAGTGGGTGATCTTAAGTATTTAATCCAATCAACATTTACCTGTCAGTGCTTTTAAAAGACAGAAATAGGCAAAGTCCAGATTAGAGAATTATTGTTGGTTTGCATATTTGAAACAATAGTATTTTGGTTATACAGGACAGCACTTCTTAAATTTTAACATGTATATGCATCAATAGCAGATTTGTTGAAATGCAGATTCTAAGTCAGTTAGGTCTGGGTGGGGCCAAGATTCTGCATTTCTGGCAAGATCTCAGGAGATGCTGGTGCTGTAAGGACATAGGAGAATGTCCTTGTGCTAAAGCAGTGCATGTTCAAGTATTTCTAGGTAAGATGTTAGGATGTCTACAACTTGCTTTAAAATCATTTTTTGACCTACATATGGACAAAGCAAATGCGGTAAAGTATAAACAATTGTAAAATCTATAGGTGTTCGTGTACTATTCTTTGATTTTTCTACCCATTTGAAAACTTTCATATTAAAAAGGTTTTTAAAAAAAAACTTTGGATTGTGCAGAGGGGAGTGAGGGGAGGGAAGATGTATGGGATGGTAAGGACGGTGGAATGAGACAGACATTATTATACCCTATATACATGTATGATTATACTACGGTTGTGACTCTGCATCATGTTCAGCCAGAGGAAGGAGAAGTTGTGCTCCACTTGTGTACAATGTGTCAGAATGCATTCTACTGCCATGTAGAACTAATTAGAACAAATTAAAAATTTCTTAAAAGCCAAGCATGATGGTGGACACCTACAATCCCAACCACTGTGGAGGCTGAGGCAGGAGGAACGCAAGTTTGAGGCCAGCCTGGGCAACTTAGTGAGATGCTCTCTCAAATTCTTTTTAAATTTTTTTAAATGCATTGAGTTCATAGAAAATAAGAAAATAAAAAAGTACTCAAGCAGTGAAAAAAAAATTTTTTTAATGGCTGGAGGTGTTGTTCGGTGCTAAGCATGTATAAAGCTCTGGTTTCAATCCTCAGAACCAAAAAAAAATAATAATAAGAAGAAGAAGAAAATGAAATTCTGCTGATTGGAATTTTGCAGTGAGTTTTAAACAAAGGGAAAATGAATGAATTTTTAGAAACAACAAGATAAGTGCCAGAGAAGAGTCACTGTGGGTTCTAGAAGGGACCAGGACCCACAGAAGTCTACGTCTAGGAGCATGGCCAGCAGTCAATTCAGGCAGTGATCAGCAGTGAGTTTTTGACCTGTGTCAGTTCTCCTTTAAAAACTCAATGAGAGTTTTTAAAACATTTGTTTGAGGGATGTTAATGGAGAAGGAAGCTGGACCCACACACACCATGTCCTAGCCAATTTAAAGAAGGAAATAACTTTTCAGGGAATAGACAGCTGATGGCTGTAGGGCCTTACTGGGAAGAAGCAGAAGCCTGAGCCAGGGCTCCAGGCAGAGGACCGATATCATCAGGGCTGAGTTACAGAGCATCTGGGAGTTTTCCCCACAGTCATTTGTGCCCCTCTCTCTCTCTCTCTCTCTCTCTCTCCTTTATACTTTGAGAAAAATAAAGGGAATCTGAAGAAATAATAGGGATTCTCAATAAGTTAGATAATATAATAAGCCCTGTAATAGGTTGAATAGTGGCCACTCAAAAATATGTCCCTGGAACCTAAGAATATGACCCTAATAGCAAAAAAACATCTTTGCAAATGTAATTAAGAACCTTCATATGAAATCATCCTGTATTATCTGGGTGGGTCCTAAATTTCATAATTGTCCTCATAACACACCAGAGGAGAGACACTCAGAGAAGAGGAGAAGGCAATGTGACCACAATTGCAGAGATTGGAGTGATGTGGCCACAAGTCAAGGAACACCTAGAATCACCAGAAGCAGAAAGAGACAAGGAATGGATCTCCCCAAGAGCCTTCAAGGAAGTACAGCCCTGCTGACACCTTGGTTTCAGATTATGGCTTCCAGAAGTCTGTTGTTTAAAGCCCTAGGTAGGTGGAGATTTGCATGGCAGCCGTAGACAATTAATATAGCACGGCATTAAGGAGTGTGGGATTAAAGCACCCGCACACTACATGAATCCACAGCTTGCAAGACCAAAGCTGAAGTCTGGGTCAGAGTTGGGCATGTGGGCTGTGAAGCTCATGCCACGGAGAACAGTACAGCTGGGACCAGACAAAGCAGTCCCTTACTAAAGCTGGACAAGGAATGTGGTGTCCTGCACCCAGTTGTCCACATGGGTCTATCCCAGTCTCCCCTAGGCTGCAATAGTTCGAATTCCAGTAATTTGGGATGAGGTGATACTTATGCTTTTGCTGTTGCCCACCCCCACCTCTGAAATTTTTTTTTCTTTTCATAAAAAAGTACTCTTGTGGGGCTGGGGCAGGGGCTCAGGAGTAGAGCACTCACCAAGCACATGCAAAGCCCTGGATTCAATCCTTAGCACCACATAAAAATAAATAAAATAAAGGTATTGTGTCCAGCTACAACTAAAAAATAAATACTAAAAAAAAAAAATTACTGTTGTCCTGGAAGCTATTTAATTCTGCTCTTGGAATCTACTCCTATGGAGAGTTTAGCTGTTTGGGCCATGAAGTCAGATACCATTATTCCCAGTTGCTACTCATATAAAGGGCCCAGGGAAAGGTCTGAGCAGGTTCCAAAGCTTTCCGTGTTCCACACTCAGATCTGACCCCCTTCCTAAATCTTCACACACAGGAGACCCCTGACTCCATTGCCCTACCTACATGTCATTCCAGTCTCTACCCTCCCTACTGCTAAAGGACACAGTCTGGTACCTGGGCCAGGACCACCGTGGAGGAAGCTCCCAAGGTCATCCCCTTCTGCAGGCTCTGCCATGTGGCCTAGTCTCAGTGGAGCATCTGCCTCAGTTGTCTGATGAGCTCTGAGGCTCATGCCCTGTCTGGGTTCTGACACAAGATTACCATGTGCTAACACTTTCTCCTGGGATCTGCACCCTGGTCCCTCCTCTTCATACTTAACTGGAGTCCAGCATCAAATCTATGCTACATGCCTGGCCTCAAGTATCACTACTATTAAATAGTGCCATACTCTTTCTACTGGCACTAAAATTACTCTAACACAAATCTCCTGTGACACTCTGTTCATTCTCTGGACAGAGTAGTATGCCCTGACCTGTCCTGCAGAAAACCAGACCCCTTTTTTTCCTCTTTTCTCACTGGCTGTCAGATCTCTGTATGCCTCTTAACTGAGTCTGAAGAGTTATGGTGGACTGAGCATGTTGGGGAGTGGAGATGGATGGATAGAGGTCTTAGGAACCGGGGCTTAAAGGCAGGGAAATGGACTGAATGAGCCCTAATACTGTCCTACCTTCAAAAAAGCCATCCTCATCCATGTTGCCATAGATGTAAATGTACTCTCCAGCTGTCAGGGGAAGTTCTGCCTCTGGATTCTCGTTGGGACCCTCAAAGGGATTGTAGCTGTTGGGGAGGTGGCAAGGAAGAAGAGGACAGAAGAAACCTATTGTATCTCCATGCCTGTCATCTCTCCCCATGCACTGAACCTTTATGAAGACATGCTTTCCACCTTAAGACAAGTAGAACATTCACTGCACCCACCTTGGCTCAACTAGGTTTTGAAAATATGTCCAACTAGGGTCCTTCCCACTCCCACCATTTCTAAAGGTCTGTCTCCACCCAACTCACTCCTCCCACACACTCCAAATGCTGGTAGGGGAGAAGCAAGGGTGAGGGGCTCACCTATAGCGAGCTAGGAAGACCTGGATCCTGGCTGTTCCTGGGTTGCCCTCCGGGGCTGCTGGGAGCTGGGACACACTGTCCACCTCTAGCTCCTCTACCTCACTTGCTGTGTCCACCTGGGGGTAGACAGAAAGGGCTAGTTTCTCTCCAGGACCCAGAGCCAAAGACAAAGCAGGCATGTTCCAGACTGGACCAGAGGAAGACCCACTGCTTTGATAAGGGAGAGTGGGCGCACACATGCTGGCAAGACCAGAAATAACAAGAACCCAATGTTTTCTAAAGGTGCATCCAGTTGCCCTAAGCAGGGGGAGTGGGGACAATCTGGACCCCTCCCTGAGTCCTGGCCTCTGATGAACCAGCCCAGTAAATAAGGGTGCTCCCTGCACCTCAGAGGGGGCCAGGCCACACTGGTGTAGAGAGTGGACATCAATGGCAGTTTGGCTCCTTAAGATTAATAACACAGCAAAGCGTCTTGACTGTAAAGAGCTGAAAGCAAGGAGGCAGAAGGGGCTGGAGAAGTCCCTGACTCTAGCCAGGGAACAGTGTTCAGTCCTGGAACTCAGAACTTCCTGTCCACTGGGTCTCCCAGTGGACAGTCCCTCCACCACCAAATCCCAAACCAGAACCACCATTCTATCCCACAAGGGGGCAGCAGAGGCCCGGGGCTGGGTTTTACCCCTCTTGAAACCTGGTTAGCAAGGCTGCTCCTGACCTGCTCCCCTTCACTTTGGGGAATTTGTGGGTAGGAAAAAGGGATGGCGTGATTAGAAGAACTGTGAGTGATGCCCAACAACCTGGTAATGGTAACAGTTTGCCTCATATTAAGCATCTACTAGGTGCCCGGCACGGAGGTACTTTTCCTTATATTTTTTTCACGTAATCCTTTCAACTTTAGAAAGCAGATTTTGTTATCCTCAATAGTCAGATAAGGAAGCCAAAGCCCAGAAGGGGTGAGTGACTTGTCTTAGACAACGATGGGATTTAAATCCCAGAAGCTGTACTCTTTCTTATACAACCATCTGCCTCTCTGCAGATGCTCTTATGAACAGTTTCATGTGGATCCTGGTGCCAAAGTGTCTCCTCCAACCAGCCCAGGACCCTAGGGCCTCCCTGGAACCCTAGGGGGTGGAGCTGTTGGGCCAGCCCTAGAGAGGAGGCATGGGCTCCTCCTGAGATTCCCCACCCATGGAAGGGATCCATAGCCCATGTACCTCCCAACTTGGGCCCAGAGGCCACCCAACTCCTAAGGTCCCCAGAAGAAGTCAGGGCCAATCTTCACTGGTCCATGCCAATGCCAGAACCCCAGGGCCCTCTCCCCAGCACTGACCTCTGGTGTAGGGCATGACTTGGGGCTGTTGTGGATGGACTCGGAGCGAGAGGAGTTAGAGAGAGACTCTGCCTTCTTGGCTGTCCTTCGAGGGACCCCGGTAAGGGTGGCAGGGGCAGGCTCGGAAGACTTTTGGGTGCAGCGCCCTGGTGAGCCCGGCGGGAGGTCAAGGTCTAAAGAGAAGATGGCACGTGGGCTTGGGATCTGTGGCCTGAGGAGGGACCAGGAAGATAGGGTGGAGCCTCCTGGGTATGGGGGTCAGGCCCTCCATAGCCGGATTTCCTGACTTCTTTAAGAAGGGAAATATTTGCTGGGAAACTTATTAAGCAGAGGTGTATGTTTTCACAGGGTCCTCAGATCAGCTTGCATTTAATTATTCCTTGCATTTAATTATTGCTTAGGCCTTAGCAAACTATGGCCCAGAGAGGTTAAGGAATATGCTCAAAATCTCACTAGATGTTGAGTGGTGCTGGGATCAGCAGCTGTGACTGATCAGCCCCTTCCCACCAAGCCTGGATTCTTCCCAGGGCCTGCTACTGAATCCTACTGCCTAGCAACCAACTCCCAGCTACGTCCAGAGACATCCAGGCAGAGGAAAAGGAACAGTGGCCTGAGATGCCTGGGCCACACTTCAGGATAGGAACTCTTATGGGCTTTGTTTTTCCCGTCAGAGCTTGGCTCTAGCCAGGTCCTGGTAACTTTGGGGGAGTTACTGGCCCTCTCTGATCCTGAACTTCCTGCTCTATACAAAAGCCCCAGGCCTGGGGATTCCAGGCCACAAAGTTGCTGGGTCCCTTACCTTTGGGGCCAGACCCCCGGCAGGGCTGGGGGGTAGAGCAGCAGCAGGGGGGTGGTGGGTGGTCCCCCAGGGCACTGCAGCCCAGGGCAGAAGTGAGCAGATCCAAGGGGCCTGGGTGCAGACGAAAAGCCTGGAGCTCCTGAGCCAGGAGGCTGAAACGCTCCGTCTGGCTGCGGCACTGCTCCTCAAGCTCTCGAACCCGGGCCTGAGCCAAGACCCACCATGAGACACCAGCCGGGCAGAGCTGCCCAGCGTCAGCCTGTGCCAGCTCCACACAGCCTCACACTGGGCTTCAAACCACATCTACCCAGCTTCCCATCCTGAACACCTTACCAACCCTCATGCCCTGGATGGTGGCACTCCTGCTTCTGAACAATTTGCAGGCCAAAAGGGACCCCTCCCTCCTCATCACCACCACCAGTATCACCACAGGAGTTTTCTCAGCTCTCTCCCTTGTCACCCTCCCACAGTGACTCAAATCCCTGCCCTCAGAAGGGTACGTGAGAGATTCCACTCCACAGAAAGTTAGGGACAGCTTTGTGACAGGAATGGGCCAGTTCTCAGGAACTTTCCTCAGGTAACAGGAGAGTCCCAAGATCAGGGACTCTCACCTGGCCACTATCACAAGGAATATGCGTCAATTGGTGACGAACTTCCTCATGGCCTGAGAGCCTCTACAGGAAGGAAGGGTCTGGGATGAGGGAATAGCCCACTTGTCCTGTAGGAACCCCAGCCCAACTTCAGAGTTTGAGGTCTACTATGGGACACATCCCCTCTGCTGGACAGGAGAGTTGGTACCACTTGGGCCCCACTTGGACAGGGATTTGGGAGAGACATAGGGAGGGGATATCCAAAGGAGAGAGAGGCATAAGGAGGTTGTACCTGCATGGAATCCAAGGTGGACTGTGGCAGAGAAGGGAAGTGCAGAGGAGAAGTTAGAACACTGAGCCGGAGGGAGGGAGAGAGAGAGAGAGAACGGGGCCTAAAGGGACACCATCCAGTCAGCTCCTAGGCTAAATAAAAGGGCAGTTCACAGTGAAGGCAGCCTCTGGAGTGGATGGCAATGGGAGATGGCTGCCACCAGACTCAGGAGCTCCTGTCCCTTTAAGCCCCTGCTTGAGAAATAGTCCAAAAATGGAGAGGATTCCCCCAGACCCTCCTACAACCCCATCCTACCCCCCACTTCCTTACACTTCTTCTATCTGAAGTCCCCTGCCTTCCCCCAAGGTAGTGGAGCTGGTGGCCACCTCCAGGGACCCTACCTCCAGCAGCTGGACGGCCCCTTCATGTTCCCTCTTGGCTTCTGCCTGGGCCTACCAATGGAAAGAGGCGAAATACTGGTAGGGAAGGCTGGGGCCTAGGGGTGGGGTCAAGGGAGCATGAAGGAGGGAAGGAGGGAAGGAGGGAGGGAGGGAGGGAGGGAACAAACGAAAGGGGTCTGGGAAGGAGGAGGCTGAGGCTTTCTCCCTCCTGCACTCCCAGCCTGAGCCCCACCTTAGCAAAGGGAGAAGGGTGGGGAGAGGTTTCTCTTTCTGGAACATCCACTTCCTGGTTTCCCTCCTACCTCTCTCATGCTCCTTCTGAGTTTTAGTTTTTGCCTGCCTCTTGTCTTCTTGTTTTTGTTTTTGTTTTTGCCTGCCTCTTGTCTTCTACCCCTTGGGATTTTGGAATGTTAGGGTTCCTCTGGACACAGTGCTGGACCACTTTATACTCCCTGTTCTCTCCTCAAGGGTCTAGTCACACAACGGAACACATGATGGCTCCAAACATCTCCGAGGCCAACTTCCCCAGAACTCCAGACTCAAGCATCCAACTGCCTACAGACACCCCCACTTGAACATTTAGCGCATGACCCGGACTTGACAAAACAGAACTCAGAATTCTCTGCCCTTCAAAGCTGGTGCCCCGTCATCCTTCACCCCATGGGGAGTGAAAAGCCCTACCTTCCCCAGGGTCAACTGAGTTGGGACTCAACTGGAACCCCACAGTGAGTCTTGTCAATTCTGTCTCCAAACTATATTTCCAATGTATCCACTTGTTTCCACCTCCCTTGTCACCTGCACCCTGTTCCAGATGATCATCACTTCCCTCCTGGACCACAGCCATAGCCACTAACATCTGATCACCTGCTCTATGCTGCTCCCACTGTCCGTTCTGCCAATTATGAATCAGACCATGTCACTTCCCTGCTTAGAATTCAACAGATTCTAACCATTCATAGAACAAAATAGCCAAATTTCCCCCAGTGTCTAAGGCCCAACTCCTGCTACTCTGTCAGTCCCCTGTATACTCTAGTCGCCCTAGCTGGGCCCTCCCCCCAGCTCCTCCCTACCAGAGCGTTTGTACAACTATCCCCCCTACCTGGCCTGCTCTGCCCTGGCTCTCCTGACTGACACCTTCTCACGTCTGGGTTCTTAGCTCAATTGTCACCTCCTCAGGAAGGCCTTCCCTGATGACCTGTCTAAAGTGGCTCCTCATCCCATCCCAGCCCCTTCTTGTCACATCACCATTGTGCGCGTTAGTGTCTGAAATCATCTCATTCATGGGTCTGCTTATTTGCTGATTGGTCAGGAACCAACCAGGTCTCTGTTTGCTATTGTCCCCCCCCCCCCAGTGCCTAGCACAGTGTCTAGTACACAGTGGGTGCTCAGTATGTGCTTGTTGAGTGAGTGGCTGGCAAACCTGGGCCCCAGCAGCCTACCACCTTCCTCACTCCTGCTCCCACCTGCTGCAGCCTTCGAACCTCCTCTTGCTTCTCCCGTAGGCTGAGCCGAGCCTGCTCATGCTCCACCTCCAGCTGCTGCCGCCGCTGGGCCACCTCCCGCATATGCTGAAAACAAGACTCTAGGTCAAGGCCACAGCCCCCCACTCTGCCACACTTCCACAGAAAATCTAAGGTGAAGGAGCCTCAGATACTATCTGCTCCAGATACCCTCTATAAAACAGGAAACTGAGGGGCTGGGGTTGTGGCTCAGCGGTAGCGCACTTGCCTGGCATGTGTGAGGCACTGGGTTCGATTCTCAGCACCGCATATAAATAAATAAAATGAAAGTCTATCAACAACTATATATATATATATTTAAAAAAATAAAAAAGGAAACTGAGGCCAAAGAAGGCAAGAGGTTGGCTGCACGGGGACAGGACCTCAGTCCCCAATACCCCACATAGGGCATATTCTACCATCTTGCTTTCTCCCTGTACCAAGGCTCAATAGCCTCCCCCACCTACAAAGCCTCCTCACCTTCAGCACCTGCTCCAGGCTCTCCAGCTTGCTTTGCAGGCCCTGGCTCTTTTGAAGGGCTGAGTCCCTCTCCTGCGTCACCCCCAGGAGCTGGCCCCTCAACTCCACATTCTCCCACTCAACCTGGCAAGAGGACATTGGCAGGGAGTTGGATGTGTGCACTTTGTCCCACCTGCTCCCTCACAGAGGAGAATACCCCAGAAGTACGTCCCCCAGGCCAGGAACAAGACCTCGCAGAGCAGAAGAGGTACCTGCTCCTTCTCTGAGGCTCTCCCACTGAGCCGAGAGTTCTCCTCCGCCAGGCGGGCATTCTCATTCTGGGCTTCTCTTAGCTGCAGTTCCTGAGGGGAACAGTGGACCTCTGGAAGAGGGGCCCAGGACCCACATTCCTCTTTCTTCACACAGAGAATCCTACCCTCCCAAGCAAGGCCTCCCTCCCCTGCTGGGAACCCACTTCAGCCAGGAAAGAAAAGCACCCCTGGAACCCCTGAACAAGAGGAAAAGTGTGTTCTTAAGGGTAGGTGGGATGGGAGCAAAGCGGAGGGAGCCCAATACGCCCCTTGGCCTGGGGGAAGGGAGGAGCTTGACCTGGGCAGCATCGTGAGCTCACCAGCTCCTCACATCGCCTTTGCTTTTTCCGGGCTTCCTGCTCCAGACTTTCGCATTTCTTCCGTTTCTTGCTGAGCTCAGACTCCTGTGGGGTCAGAACCAAGGCCTGCACATGGTAGAAGGCAGTTCTGCTCACAGCAGGTTGCCTCCAGCCCTTGACCTAGGACTTACCAGCTGCTGCACCCTTGGCTGTTTCTCAGGCTCCCCTAGGACCACGGGTGGGCTCTCCACATCCTCCTGAGGTGTGGCCTGGAAATGCCCAAGGACAGGGGACTGGCACCTGAGAACAGGGCCCTAGGGAAGCCTGTCCCCAGCCCAGCCTACCTATGGGAGGTTCCCACCTCATGGCATGGTCAGCAATGAGAAACCTGCCAGGGAAGGGGAGGGAAAGGGTGCTGTCTGCTTACCCTCTCCCAACATCAGCTGATGAAGAAGTCTGAGGCAGTACCCGGTATACCCCAGCCATAAGTGCTTTGAGATCGTGGGACCCACGTGTGCCCTGGGAGATGGGTCCTTTATCCAGGCCAAAGCTTTCCCTTTTTAGCTTCCAGCAGCTGCCCTGCTCTGCACTCAATAACTGTCCTGAGTGTCCTTCAGCGACTGGCAGAGAATTAGGAGGCTGTGTGGGCCCCCAGGGATGTGGTGTTCCCAGAGCTAGGGGTTCTGGATCATCCAAATCTGGGCTTGGCCTGCAGCATTGGAAGCCTAGCCAGTCCCTCCTTCTGTCTTTCCCCAAGCCCACCCTATCGCACCCGAAGTGCAAACTTTTGGGGAGGATAAGTCTTGATGGGAGGGGCTCCCTCCGTGGGCCAGACAGAGGGACAAAATCTGAGCAAGCAGCATCCCCCACCCAGAGGATTTCGTCACTACTGAGTCCCTCCTCCCACCCCTCTCCCCAGAAAGAGGCGGACCTAGATGCTGCCCACCTAGGATGAAGAGCCAGATCTCTAGGTTCTGGGGTCTGGAGTTGGTCCCTGGCCCTCGGGGTAGGGGCTGCCTAAGCCCCGTGCTCAGTGAAGGTCACCCGTACCTGGAACCCGGTTGGATGCACTGACACCCCCAGCTAGCCGGGGCCAGGCCTGGCCAGGCAGGCGCTGAAGGGGGCGTCCCCACTCTACTGCCGCTGCAGGAGGAGGCGGCGCGGGCTGGGCCCCGGGCGGCTGCCAGGGCAACCAGGGATTTGCGGCTGGGATGTACCACTGGCGGCGCGGCAGGGGCGGCCGGGCTGTCCCCGCGGGGAGCAGGCCTGCGGAGGGCGGAACCCCTGGGGGATTGGGGGGAGCCGCGCAGGTACGAGCTCAGGAGGCTCAGAAGAGACACTGCCCATGGTCGGGAGGGCTCCCTAGACCCTAGGAATGCGCACGTCACCCTGGGAATGCGAGTATGGCTTTGATGGGGAAGTAGCGAGGAGATCCCCGGGTCGCCCCCACCCCTCGTCTGCGCACACCCACACACCTGCCCTTGCGCCGGCTCTCACCTCTCCCGGAGCCCCCGGGGCTGGCGCCCCTGCTCTAGCCGGGGCAGTGGAGCCCGGGGGCCGGGGTGGCGGGGGCGGCTCCTGCTGGTTGCGCAGGGCGATCTGTCTCTGCAGCCGCAGCACCTCCCGCTGGGACTCGCGCAGCAACCGGTCGAAGTCCCGCACGTGGAGCCACTGGGGACCCTCCTGGAGTGGAGGACCAGGAGGGGAGTCAAACCTAATTAACCCCTACCTGCCCCCACACCATTCCGGGCAGAACCAGAGACCTCCACCTTGATAGAGGGGCTCAGATGTACTGCAACCTGCGCACCCTCCTGTGCATGCATGCCCCGTCATATGTGCTTGCGTACACAGCCACATGTTTCCACCAGCCGTTGTACAGACATTCCCAGCAACTCATTTACTGGGTGCGCGCAGTGTGCCCTCCACTAAATGTGCTAAATGCCTGGTGAACATTCCTTCACAAGTTTGTGGGTATTCATACCTCCAGACCCTACAGACCCACTGGCACACAGCCTTAAACCTGAAGCACGGAGGGGTCCTGGTCTGGGACTCTCGGCTCCACCCCCTTCAATTCAGGCTCCTTCTCCCCTCTCCCACCTGGGCCGTTGCCAGGGGAACCTACTCCCCAGCAGCCTCCACCTTCCCGTTTCATTTGCATCTCATTAACATCTTGTCCACATCCCACAACCAGGCAGACTGCCCTGCTGAGTAGGGCTGAGGAAAGGGGGACACGGGCCTCCTCGCACCTTTCCCACCAGAGTGAGCCTGGCCTGCAGCTCCCTGCACTCCCGCTGCAAGGCAGCAATCTGCTTGTCCTTGGCCAGCAGTGCACTGGCTGTGTCACTGAGATCCCGGGCTCGCTGGCGGGCTAGGGCCTTCCGGCAAAACTCCAAGCTGGCCCCTGGTCCAGGCACCGGAGCACTTACCTAGCCAGAGGAGGGGTAAGGCCAGTGGTCACCTGAGGGCTAAGGCACTTCTCCCATTCCTCAGCTTCTCCCAAAGGAGAATTTAAATGAAACCTGGCTTCCGGCTTCCACCCAGTCTGGGGTAGCAGAAATCAGGCAGCCTCACTCCACCCCATCCCAACAGTCCCCAACCAGGACTAAAAGAGTTTAACTTCACATCTTAGTTTAGACCCAAAGGAGGCTGTTAATTTGGCTATCACTATGATGGATCTTGTCCCTGCCCCCACTCCAGCTCTATACCTCCTGTGATTAGCTCAGCAGCCAGCACAGGCAGAGGGTAATCCAGAATTCTTCTCCCTGTCTGCTCAGGAACCTCCCACTCAGCCCTTCTCTCCCTCCTGTAGCCCCCTCACCAGGCCAACATTTGTCCTTCCTACCCTTAGCCCTTGGATTCATGCTTTTCTAGGTGCTAAGAGTTTATGACTCCCAAGTCCCAGCCCTTGAGGTCCAGCCCCTGCTTCCGCTCTTCCCTGGTCACCCAGCCTCAGCCCAGAAGTCTCCTGTCCTCACCACCCTCAGGTTTGTTTCCTGGAGCTTCCGGGCCCTCTCCTCCAGGCGCTTGGCAATGACCGCCAGTTCTGCGTTCTTCCGCTTCAGCCTCCGCACCTTCTCCTCTGTCTCGGGGAAGCTGCTCTTTCTCTGACAAGGGGTCAGTCAGAATTGTAGCATGTAGGGAGCACCCCACAGACCCATTCCTACTCTCAGGCTTGGACTAGAACCCAGGACTACAGTTGGATCCCTAGCAACTCTGGGCAAGGGTTCACCCTCTCCGGGTCTTGGGACTGTGACATCTCTTGGAGAGATGTTCAAGGGGTAAGGGAAGACACTGAGCAGAGGGCCTGGCTCTAGCCAGGAATCAAGACCCCATTCACCGAGTCTCACCAGCATCTGGTTTTCCTCCTTAAGGATGGCACAGCGCTGCTGCAGCTCACCCAGGGCCCTCAGGAGCTCCAGATTGGGTCTTTCACCAAAGCCCATGTTCACCTTGGCCTGGCATGGGAAAGGACCAGGTACAGAGCCTCAGAGACCCATCCCATCCAATAAGCGCTCTCTATGTGAAAGCATCTCCCCTCCACAGTCTAAGGAGACATGAAGATGAGAAGGGTCTCTCCTATGTCCCAGGCCTTCAGAGAGGGGCACAGGGGTCTAGGAGAAGGGACCATCCCATCCTCTCTGCTCCTGGTGGCACACAACTGTCCCCTGACCCCCCGGGCCAGTGCCAGCTCAAGCTTCCACCCCCATTTCTCCAGACTGCTCTTGGTTGGTGAGTCCCCTGTCCTCTCCCAAAGTCCTGATCCCTCCATCTTCTACAGGAGCCTGCTCGCATTCACCCAGACCTTGTCCTCTGTGGCTCGGCCCCACACTGAGCCTTCTCCCTGAATCTTTCCTTGTACTCTGATTCTACCATACACGTTCACACCCCCAAAATCCCCCAGCCCCCTGAGGACAGAGACTCATGGAGGAGGAGGCACAGACAGACAGACTGTCAGACAGAGACACAGAGGGGCAGGGCCAGATATAGACAGACAGGTAGAGAGGACAAATAGTTAAAAAAAAAAATGGAGCCACTGAGATTCATATCTAATGAAGAGAGGACAGATAGTCACAGAGACAGAACCTCCGACAAACAGACGGAGAAAAGAGGTGGGCAGCAGGGTTGCATATTTTGCTTTGCCTCCTGGCCGGCATGGGGGGGGCACAGCTTGCAGACCCCCCAGCCCTCCCCAACCCTCTTACCTTAGTCAAAGCCTCCACATCCTCATCCTTCAGCCTCAGACAACCACGACCAGAGATCACTGCTTGCTGCCCCAGGCTGGGCAGCCCAGCCTCTGCTCCTTCAGGGTCAATGCCCCCCATGGGCCTGGGGCTCTGGGCTCCCTCAGGCTCACAGCTCTCCTCGGGCCTCAGTTCTCCAACCTGCAAAGCTGTCGGAGTGTCAGCAATGCTTGGGGCTCTGTCTCCAGGCTCACCCCCCTGGCCCGGAGTCCAGCTCTGCCAGGCGGGCAGTGCCCAGGGTTCCATGGCTCCTGGGTCCCCAGGCTGACGCAGGGTTGTCAGTTGCTCCATGGTACTGCCAAGGAACCCCAGAACCTAGGCCACGGAACATCACCCAGCCAGGTGAGGGGACTTTCAATGGTCATGCCAAGCTAGACCCTTCCCCTCTGAGCTCTTGGCTTCATCGAAGCTCCATCCAAGGTTGGCTGAGCCCTTCCCCACCCGCGAAGGAGGCTGCAGAAGGCGTCAGGGCTGCCAGAGCTGGAGCTGGGGGTATGTTGGCTGGTGGTTGTGTGTGAGTGCTCGGGTATATGGGGAGGTGAGGGTGTCCCTGTGGGGGTGGGGAGGATGTGCCGAGGCCACCACCAGCAGTGCCTGGGTGAGGGTATGCGTGTGTGTCTCCAGGTCTGTCCCCTGCAGGTCAATGCTATCTTGTGTGTGTTTGGAGGATGGGTGCCCCCACTTGTGTGTGTTGAAGAGTGTGGTGCTGTATGTCACTGTCTGTGCCTGTTACAGAGTTGCCAGTTGTTTCTGCGTGTGGGGGTGTCTGTATTGCAGGGCTGTGGCAATGTGTGATGCTGTCACTGGTTGTATCTGAGTGTGTCAGTTTTGTGCAGCTGCGTGCATCGGTATTGGTGTGTGGCTGTCAGCATCTGTGAGTCTGGTCATCCATCATGACCCCTCAGCCTGGCTAGGGTCCTCAGGAGCTGTTGGGGGTGATCCCCAGTGGTTCCTTGTGGTCTTTTATCTCCGCTCCTCGCTCCTCTCTCGGCTGCTGCTCACTCGCTTGCTGGGTGGCCGGGCTGGTCCTAAGGAGGCCTGGGTCGATGGGCTGCTTGCCTCATAGTCTCTGTCCCTGCTAGCCTCAGCTCGGGGGACTGCAGGGGTCCCTTACAGTCCCGGAGCCCGGAGATGGTGGGCGCGGAGGAAGGCTGAGCCTCAGAATGAGGGGCGGGGGGGGGGAGCCTGCCCACCCCTCCCCCTCCTCCTCCCCTCCCGCCCACCAATAGGAAGTCAGCTGCTGGTTTCCATGGCGATGGCGCTGGACTGGTGGGCTGGACCGGCTGGCAGGGTCCGGATAGAGGGAAGAGCAGGTTCCTCACGTGATGTCAGCTCAGCGCCCTCCACTTGTGGCCTCCCCACCCCTTGTCCCCATGTGCCCTCACACCTTCCTGGGTCCAAGCAGGCTGGAGACGTACAGACTGCTGAGACCGGTGGAGACGGAGACAGGAAGGATGTAACAGATCCAACCATGGAGAAGAGCAGGACCAGGAAACCCGGGATTTGAAGAAAACAAAGAGAAATAAAAGGATAAAAACGGGAAGATAGAAGCAGAGAGGTAGAAATTAGCTGAGAAAATTGCTTCAGCTTCCTTCTGGAAGACCACATTTGGAAACCAACCTGCCTGTCCCAGGCCAGCAGGGGGAGACCTCATGACCTGTTGGGCTGCTTTTGCCCTGAATTGTCAGGAAGTTCTTCTTTTTTTTCCCCCTAGTCTTAGACTCTTTTGCTATAAGAAAATGACTTTTGAGAACAAGGATCTGGGAAACCCCCTGACCCAGGATTCAGCCCATGGGATATGGGACTAGATAGAGTTCCTAGAAACAAAGATACTTGAAGAGGCCTTGGAGAGGCAGCCCCTCTCTCCTCTGAACCTGGGTCTTAGCAGACAAGCTAGTCTCAACCAAGGTTGGGGGCCCTCGTGTGGCACCCCTGTGGAATAGCAGCAGTAGCACTAAACCACAGAGCCCCTGACAGTGGGCTCCACCCAGTCCAGAGCTAATGGAACTAAGGGGAGGGAGTACATGGAGAGGAGGTGACATCTTTACTTCCCTAAAGCAGTGTGTAGAGCAGTATGCATGCCACTACAAGATGAGTGTTGCTGCTGTTTAGGACAGTGAATGTACACATGCACATAGTGATTATGTCCATGCACATATAACATAAACATACATTTATTTATCTGCACTTGGGGGACATTGTACCATTGTCTATGAATCTCATTGGTGTTACTTATGTCTATTTGCGTCTACCTATTTGCCAGTGTCTGTGCATATCCTATTATGTGTGTGTGAGGGCATTCTCGTGTGAGTTTATAAATTGCAACATCTGAATCAGGATATATGTATATGGATGTCATTATATGGCATTAACAATATATAATGACACACATATAGACATGTAAATATGCATATGACATACAATGACATGTGTATTTGATGATATGGTTACACATATAATCATCCCTCTGTATCTAATGGGGATTGGTTCCAAGACCCACCTCCCAGGATACCAAAATTCACTCAAGTCTCTTGTATAAAATGGTGTACATGTCTCTTCTATAAAATGGTGTAGTGCTTGTACATAAACTACACTCATATTACCATATACTTTTTTTTTCCTTTTTGTTTTGTTTTGTGGCATTGGGAATCTAACTCAGGACCTTGTGCATGCTAGGAAATTACCACTAAGCTACATTCCTAGCCCCTCCTGTAAACTTTAAATCATCTCCAGGTTACTAATAATACATAATATAATGTAAATGTGAGGTAAATAGCTGTTATACTATATTACTAAGAGAATACTGACAAGAAAAAGTCATGGTCATTACAGACACAATGTTTTAAAAAATATTTTCAATCCAATACTGATTGAATCCTTGGATATGAAACCCACACAGGGCCAATTGCATATATGTATATAACTGTAATATACATATATACATGTGTAATATATGTATACATATACACATACTTACAGTTGGAGGTCTATAAGAAGCTGCACGTGTGTTTTGTTGGCATATATGCATGGGACCTCTATGTAATTGCAAGTGCACATGTGTATGTATGCTTTGTGTATTAGTATCTGCGCCCTTGTCTATCTATAAGATGCTGCGTGCACAATGTGCCATAGTATATCTATATATTTCTATATATCACCATGTATGAAAAATGTCATTATATGTATGTGAATGTTACTATACGTGTATTTTCATGTTTTATTTGTGTTACTGAATATGTGTGTGTCCTGGCTGAATGTATATCTATGTGTCATTGTGTGATATGCCAGCTATGTCACATGTGTCCATATATAACTGCATATGTTTTGTTGGCATATACGCATGGCCCTCTATGTCAATGCACCTGCATGTGTATGTATGCTTTGCATATTAGTCTCTGTGCCCTTGTCTATCTATTGGATGCTCTGTACACATCATCTTATAGATGTGTGCCATAGTGTTTTTGTCCATCTCTTATAGTACCAAGGACCCCTAGATTTGGATTAAAACCAGAAGCAAGCAGCCTTCTGTTTGGGGTATAGTGAGCAAGGTGGGGGCAGGGCTAGAGCTAGGATCAAAGATGGAAGAACCCCTCATAGCTCTGCCCCTCCATGTGGTGCCCATCTTCAGATTGTCAGGATGTCCTTGCTCAGTGGCCCAGGCCTCCCCAACCCACCCCCACTGTAGCCTGGCCAGGCCTGGAATCCTCTCCTGATCTTGTGGTCAGGGACAAACCTTCTTTCTCTCAGGCAAGTGAGAGGGACTCCCTTCCCAGCCTTCTGTGCACCCACATTGTCCATGTGCCTGCTACTCCACTCAGCACCCCACCACCCCTTTGCCCAGCAACAGAGTCTCAGACAAAAGAAAAGTAGAGTCCATTCTTTATTAGCATCAGGGCCCCTGGCACCCCACACATTTCCCTCCATCTTGTGGCTGCTGCACCAGGGCCCACATGTCCAGCCTTCCCCACACCCTCCAGGACTTCAGCACAGCAGAGGACCTGATGTATTATGTTTCCAGTTGTCCAGGACCAGGAAGGGCAGCACTTGTGGGGGCGAAGTGGAGGCCTTCCAGAAGTCTGGGCAGGGTGGGGGAGATAGTGAGGTGCTCACCTGTCTCAGGGTCCTGAAGTAGAGGAAGACGGTGGCGGGTGGCGGCTGCGTGGCGTGTGGTCTCCGAAGCCCACAGTACACTCATCCATAAAGTAGGAAACACTACACCCTCCAGTGCTGTTAGTAGTGCTTTCTACTTTATGGGTGACTGCACTGTCTGTCTGTTCGTCTGCGTGTGATCTTCAGGCCACCCGCTTCTCCTTCTGATTCCTGCTTCAAGATCCCCCAGCCCTCCCAGGAGCTTCCTAAGACCCCTCCACCCGCCCATGGCCCCCAAAGGGCCCGCCCAGGGCCTTGTGGGCCGTGACTCAGCATGGCGCCATACTTGCCTCCTCTACCTCCCTCCCCCCACTTCCTCTTTGGTTCCCTCTTCCCTTCTCCCTAGGGCTCCACCCCACCACCACCCCCACTCTCAGGGGCATTCAGGTAGAGAGACCCTGGCTACTTCAGGGGTCTCACACTCATCTCCAATTATGCAACCCCCTGGCTGGCCCCTCCCAGCCACACTACCCACTGTCCAGAGTTCAACTGAGGCACCCCCAGCCTCCTCCCCTCCAAGGCCTCTGGCCCCAGCCTCCCCACTAGCCCAAGGCCCTGACTCCCTCACTGCCGGCTGCTCCCCAGGCAGGAGCCTAAGAGTATATCAACAGAAATGGTGGCCAAGTCGGGTGGAGGAAGGGGCTTAGTGCCTGTTGCTGACACTGGTCCTGCTTTTCGGCCTTTGCCCACACTCTGCCATCCCCACCCTACTCTTCAGCCCTCTTTCCTCAGAGCCTTGGGTACCTCTTTCACCTGGGGAAAAGAGGAGCCATTTTACATTTTTCCCCCCTAGTACCAGGGATTGAATCCACGAGCCCTTAACCACTGAGCCACATCCCCAGCCCTTTTTATTTTTTATTGTGAGGCAGGATTTTGTTAAATTGCTTAAGGCCTCGATAAAATTCTGAGGCTGGCTTTGAACTAGCGATCCTCCTGTCTCAGCCTCCTGAGCCTCTGGGATTACAGGCATGCGTCATCGCACCCACCCCATTTTACCCTTTAATCCTACTTCTAGTAGAGGTTTAAAAGGATCTTAAGGAACTGTCCCCTCATGAAGCCAGGTGAGTTGGACAGTTATTGCACCTCTTTGCCTAGAGCTTTGCCAGGAAGCCTTGGCACTCAAGTTCCTGACCTCCCCACCCCGAGCATCTCTACCCAGAGCTTGCAACCCAAGCCCTCCCAGGCCCCCTGAGGCCCAGAGTGAAGGAGCCCTGCTTGAGGCTAAAGTGAAGGTTCAAGTCCTTACCTGGTGCTGCAGTGCTGAGGGGAGCAAGCCCTGTGCTCCAGGCTCCGAAGTGGGGTTCCCTTCAGGGCGGGCAGGGCTTATAAACGCAAGGCCACGTGGGTCAGATCTCAGGGCGGCCAACGGTCTTGGAGCCCGCCCCCACACCGCAGTGGAGATTAGCCACCCCTCCCCTCCCTGGGGAGGACAGACTGACAGGAAACCAGAGACAAAGCTGGGTATTGGCGGGAGGGGGCCTGAAGCGACCATCTTACATGCCCTGGGCAGGTGGCTTCTGGGATCCCAGGCCTGCCCTTCCCCCATGGCACCAGCTCCAAGGGATGTTCAAGAGTCTAGGACTGACTCAGGGCATAGGAGGTGACCCTAGAAGACAAGTTTTCCCTGACAGAGCCTTCCGTGAGTGCCCCAAACAAGTACTGAATTCCAGCACAAGAAAAGGACATTCTGTCTGAGCCCCACCCCCACTGACTTCAGTCCAGAAAACTCTCTTCTCTGTCAGAATTCAGACCACGCCATGGCTCCTCTCTGTGTGCTCCCCAGTGAGGCTATGGAGTTGCCGATGCATGTCACAGAGCTAGAGGCCCAGGCCAGAACACCCCAAAACCCTCCTTGGAGTCAATTGTCCTCGGCATCCTCCAGAACTATACCCGTTCCCTAGTTCCTGTCTGCAGACTAGGCCTGTCCCCTCAGCACAACATGGGGGTCACATTCAGGTCCGATGGGCCTGTTGGCACTAGGCTGTGTGTTCTTATGTCCCTCAGGGCAGGGCAGAACATTGGTGAGGACCAGGGCCCTTGGGTAGGGCATAGGGGCCGTAGGGACAGGAGAAAAGGGGGGATTGGAGGAAAGGAGAGAAAAAAGGCTCCAAGGAGAGGTTTTGGAGGCCACCGGATGTGGGCATGGTGGCCCGCCCACCTGCATGTCACCCCCTCTTTCCCCATGGGGAAGACAGGAAGCTGCCCAGCCCAGGGCCCCTGGCTGGGGGAAGGTAGCAGGGTGTGAGTTTGGGGGGAGGAAAACTGGGGTAGTTGAGTTGGGGCCATATGTTCTCCCCAGAGTTGTCAAAACCCCTCAGTGGGCTTGGTTCTGGAATCAAGAGGAATGCATATGAAGGAAAGTAGAAAAGATAGGAGTGTGTACGAACCATCACTGACTCCTTCCCAGAAGGCCATGGGCCTCTTCTCTAGCTCCACCATCCAGGAACAGGCCCACATAGACTTCAGGGCCCAGAATAGTGTTGGTCTAGGGCTTCAGGGAGAGGGAGATTGCCCCATATCCTTCCCTGCAGTATGGGGGACCTTTGAACTGGAAAATTGCTATCCATTTCCAGCCTCCCAAACTGGAACAGAGAAAGGTGAAACAGGGCCTTTCTGCAAGGGTCTAAAGAAAAAGAGACAAGGAGGCCTTGTGGGGTCACTGGTCAGAAACAGACACTGCTCCTTTAAGAGACCACCGTTGCCTCAGACCTGGGTGGAGGGGAAGTGACTGCCCCAGGCGATAAGAGGATAAGAATATCAAAGTCCTGCAGCAACCTGGGTTCTTGGACCTCAATTCTTCAAGCCCTCCTCCTGAAGCATCTTGTTCCCACCCCTGCTTAAAGCACCCCCATAGCCATAACTTCAAAGGCAAAAGGGAGCTATATAGAATGGGAGGCTTGTCTTCTGGGCCCAGCTATGTCCCGGACCCCCTCAGTGTTCCAAGGGACACACTCATTACTCTAACAGTATCCAAACCAGCTCCTCCCCTGCCCTGAGCAGGGTGTGGGTGTCCCTGATGGCTGCTCCCTTGTAACAAGAAGCTACTTTTCCTTGGTATTTTGTATTTGTTTTAAGGGGAGAGGCCAGAGCCCAGCCTCTCTGTCCACAGAGCTTCTGGGGTCAGGAGGTTTCTGAAGAGGCTGGGGTTTGCCCTGGTTCCTATCCTGAGTTGAGGCTGATGAAGGATGAAATTGAGGAGGGGCTCAGGCTTCCTGCACCCTGGTTTTCTCCATCCTGAAGTGACTGCTAGATCTGCTGGGCCTCAAACCAGAAGAAATGGGACAGGACCAGAATCAAAATCAAGGACAGGGGAAGGGGCAGAGTCTGAGATAAGGACACAGAGACACTAAGAAGTGTTGGAAGAGTGAGTGTACAATGTGTGAAGTGGTCCAGGATACTGGCCTGGAAGCTCTACTCTCAGCTGACCCAACCCAGCCCCAACATGTGTAGCCTGTGTGACTGACTAGCAAGTGCCTGTGTGGTCACACACACACACCCACATACACACTGCCTGAAAAGCCCCAAAGATTCAGTCTTCTTTTCAGAGACACAGCAGGCCCAGAGCCACTGAAACCCTGTCGACACGGCCAGCTCAGGCCTACAGACACACCTAGAGAAAGGCCAACTGCACACTCCTGAACACACTTGCCTCTTCCCAGAAAGACACAAGAAACCTTTCTTGGGACTCCGGGTCCAGTGTTTGGGAGGGTGACTGGAAAGAGTTGGGGTGGGTTGAGAAGACAGGTCCTCTGTGGGAGAGGCCTAACTCCCCTTTCCCACCCCCTAAAGACACCTATTGCCTGAGTCACATAGGATGAGAGAAACTAAACCCTTGATGGTGGCCTGTGGCTGAAAGAGGAGGTCTTGATGTCTGACTTGGTAGAGGGGAGAGTTCAAGTTGATACTCCAAACTCCACCCCCTTGGCAGTAGGTCTGGGCTGGGCCACACATTTACTGGGCAATTTCCACTCCCTTGGATTCTGATATAAAAATGTCCTCCAGAGTTTTTTCTGATTCTGACATTCTTATACCAGGGATCAGATTCCTGCTTAGAGGAATTAGGATTGGGGGAACAGCCCTTTCTCAGCTGAGAGGGGTGAGGCCACTGGAGTATGATTTTGGGGTCCTGAAGGGCTGTGAGGTCATAATCCTTCATTCCCATCCCCTCCACACTGACTTTAGGGGCAACCATCTTTGTGTGCCAAGCTGAGACTATGGCAGGTAAAGCTGAGTCTGAGGAGAAAAAGTCACAGGACCTGTCATCAGTGCTCCCAGTTTGATAGACCACGTAGGGGAGTGTTGAGTGTTGGTGTGAACAGTTTGTGGCCAGAGTAGGGACTGAGCATTGGGTCTGACTGAGACACCTGGCTCCTAAATGTAGTGAACACTGAATCTTAGGTGGTGAAGTAGAACACACATACATACCTCTATACACACCTACTTCTTTTTTGAAATTTTTTTTAATTTTATTATTTTATATATGACAATAGAGTGTATTTTGACATATACTCATGGAATAGAACATTCTAATTTGAATCCATTCTTGTGGCTGTACATGATGTGGAGTTTCACAGGTTGTTTATTCGTATATGAACATTACACACACCTACTTTTTACATTATAGCAAGTACAGTAGTCCAGCATGGGGTTCACAGGGCCCAGGGAGTTGGGCCGTTTGAATATTGCAGTGGCAAACTCAGAGTCACAGGGGGCCCATCAAAAAAGGAACTGAGTATAGGTGGAAGAGGGTTTACAAGCAGAGACTGGGCAAAGAGGAAACATGGAGAAAAATGGTCTTTTAAAAGAATAATCCTATAATAAGAGCAGGCCCAGAAAGAGAAATAAGAAGAAAGCCAAGACTTCCTCTCCAGCTGCATGGGCCTGGGGCCCTCACTTAGCAGGCAGGAGATGGCAGCCCAGATAACCTGACTTGTGAAGAGACAACAAGAGAGAAGCCACAGGACCTAACCACTCACAAACAGGAAGTCAAGAAGCAGAGAGGCCCGCCCTTCAGTCAGCTAAGGTTGGAGGCAGGCCTGGTTTCAAAGAAGGGAAACTGAGCCCCCAGTATTGCAAAATGGAGCTGGAACTAATTGCAGTCAAAAGTCCTAAATGTTGGGACCCTTCCCCACCTCCCTGGAGGGGCAGCCAAAGGGTAACAGGTATCAAATGAGAGGGAAGTACCTCAAGAACCTAAGAAAGGCATGTCCCTAGCAGAGGACATCTCAGCACTTAGGAAGATCCCCTGTTTCATCTCAGAGCCTTGGGAACACACAGAGTGCTGAGAAGCCTCCAGGCAAGGGCAGTGAGCAGCTGTTTCCCCGTGGGCCCTGCCTACTCTGCCCAGGGGTCCTCTAGGGTTAACTTCATGCTCGCCTGCTCTATTTCATCTGACAAGGGACAGCTCCAGTGCACAGCAGCCCTCCCCAGGCAACAACTTTGCTCTGGGACCAGGTTCTGGCTCAGTTCTCTTCATATCATAAGATCCAAGACTTTTAAGTAGCAAACTCAGGCAACTGGCCCTGAGTCAGGGAACCATGCTGCAAGCCCAGAGAGAGACAGAAAGCAGCCTGAGGTCACAAAGCCAGTTAGAACCAAGTTCAGGGTTCTTTCCACAGCATCTGGGAAAAGGCAAAGGGGCAGGGTAGAAAGGGAGGTGTGAGTGGGAGGACGAAGGCCACCCTGACCACTGCCATGGGCGTGGTCATAAAACCAGAAGTATTCTGTGGGATCTCCTAGGGACGCAAGCAGGGAAATGAAAGCTCCCTCTTTTCAGGGGTGCCTAGCTTATCTTGCATAGCTGCATCTGCCCTAGTTTTAACTGTTTTGAATAAACACTGGTGTGTGTGCATGAGAGAGAGAGAGAGAGAGAGAGAGAGAAGAGAGAGAATTGGTTCTCCTTGCCTGAAACCCACTATGATGTCTCATCAGCCCAACTCCCTACCTCAATATCAGGGCCACTAAGAGGACAAAATTGGAAGACAACAGACTGGGGCCTGGTCTCTAGCTTGTGGCTATTTACAGTATAACTTTGGGCCTTAATCAGCCCCTCAACTCCCTCCCCCAGCCTGTCTCTTCATCTATAAAATTGCAAGGGCAGGGTGGGGGGAATTAAGCAAAGGAGTCAAGAACAATGGGGCTGGGACCTTGGAGGAGGAAGAAGTGGCAGCATCTGTGTTCTAAAACCCTATTCATAGGGCAGCCATGGATCTTCCCAGCTGCCTCAAGGGCTACAGGCCTCCTGAAGACCAGCCAAGGCAGGCTGGCTAGCAAGGACTCTTTAACAGAATTGTCCCCTTATCTGGTGGAAAACAAGGGGCAAAGGGTTACCTATTCCTTCCTGACAACCTACTGTCCCCTACAGGATTCCTTGCATCCCAGGCACATCTGGGGAGAAGTAGGAAGAAGAGACTGAGCTATGCTGAAGCTCTTGGATCAGGACGCTCATGTCCTTAGACGCGGAGCTGGGGAAAGGCAGAGGACTCCTAAACACATTCAGTCTGAATCTCATTTGATCATCATGCTGAGGTAAATGATAGTATCCCCAATTCAGAAATGAGGAACCGGAAGCTCAGCAAGCTTGTTTCACCTTCCTGAAAATGGGCCAACAGCCTGCAGCCCATGTTTCTGTTCTCCCAAGGGAGCACATTGAAAGTGCCCCCCAAAAGAACAAGTCTTTTGAGAGAACTGTCTCTGCTCACAAATTCAACCTGAGAAGAGAGCTGGGAAAGGACTCCCCAGGAGAGGGGTCTAGGTGGGCAACCAAGTGGTCTGCAGAATCTCTCCAAAGTCCAGTTGTCCCCCAGCCCCTTCCTCTACAACCTCTTAAGCACAGAGGAGGATAGGTTGGCCACCAAGGCTGGGGGGCCCCCCGTAGCAGCAGCAACAGCAGCAGCAGCAGTTCACAGCACTGGAGCCGTTAAAAAGTGACTCAACCAGAAAGTGCGTTTGAAGAGGCGCCCGCTGGGCCCCAAAGCCAAACCTCAAAAAGATGAAGTGAGAGAGACAGGCCAGGCCTGCGGGGGCTGGGCTGGGGGTGGAGGCCCTGCTTAGGCCTAGAGCAGGCCTGGCCAAATAAGGGCAAATGCTCTTAGGCGGGCCAATGGGGTGCCAGTGGCTTCGTCATGGAGCTGTGGCTCAGTGAAGAGGAGGGGAGAGTCTGAGGCCTAATGGGGGCAGGAGAGGGACAGGCAGAACTCTCCTCAACACTGCTGCCCCTCTTCAAGGGGGAGGCATTGAGTCCCTCACTCCTAAATAGACCTTGGTGCTGAGGTCGGTGGACCTGCACCCCCAGGATCCCCACATATAGACTGGAGCTCAAGGAGGCAAAAGGAAAAGAAGGACCCCCAAACCTTTGCTCTAGTTATGGGACCTCAATCCCCATCTGCCATGGCGGAACTGAGGAGAAGCCTTAAGGACAGCAGTGCTATGCAAGGAGGAAAGGGCTGGGCTGAAACACCAGTGCTGCCTGGTAGGGCCTGGCCCCCAACCTCACCTCAGGCAAATGATCTAACAGAAACTCAGTCTTCTCATCTGTGAAAGGGGAATAATAATGCCTCACAGGATGTCACTGAGGATCAAATGCAATAATGGAGGTGGCCAAACCTGGAAATTGCCAACTGATGTACGTTATTGTACAAATACAAGCCCATGGTCTGCTTCCCCTTCATATTCTTACTTCCAATTCTATAAGAGATCCCTTTGCAAGACACCATGTGGTTCAATTCTGGCTCTAAGAGTGGAGGAGGTACAGGGGGCCGGAGGGGGTCCTCCAAATCAAAGCTTAGTCCAGTCTGCTATAGACACAGAGTAGACACCTTCTCTCCCTGCAACCCATTCCCCAGAGCCATGTCTACCTCCATTGCCTCCTCTTCCCTGGCCTGGCTCTGAAAGACTTCAGACCATGCCCCACCTCTCTGCCTGAGACCCCGCCCTCCATCTCCTCTGCTTCTGCAGGGTGCAGGGCTGAGGAAGTGAGTCTTCTCAGCTGCTCAGAGAAAGTGCTGCCTCTCCCTGCATAGGGTAGGGCAGCTGCTAACTTGTTCCAGGGCTTTTGATCACTCCCTTCTATAGGCCTCCCCAGTCCTAGCTGGGACCACAAGGCCCTGAAGGAATGGGGGTGGGGGGAGGCTGCTACCCTCTTCCTCTCAAAGTTCTCCCTCCCAAGTATGGATTTGCATTTTCCCCTCTGTCTTCTGCTACCCAAGCCCCAAGGGAAGAGGTGACAGTTAAACCCCCACTTCCGGCTAGTGGCCCCAGAGCGCTCACTTCCTTCCAGGTATTTTCCGGGATGGGGGAGGAGTTGGAAGGGTGGCAGGTGCTGGGTTTGGGGAACTAGGTAAAAGAATGCCTTTTGGAAGCTGGGGTCTTCCACCCTGGTGTCCTAAGCTGCTCCTTACTTTCCCTCAAGCTCTCCAAGTAGTACAAAGGCTCAGGCAGGAAGCAGCTTGTAGAGCTCTTAAATGGGTCTGCCAACACCCCCCCACACCCTGTCATAGAGGCCCAGGTCTCTATCTGCCTTGGGATAGACCCCTAAGGAAAGCTCCTCAGGCTCTAAATCCTCACATACCAGATTGCCTGCCCTCTGCCCTGAAGGGAAATGTTGAGAATGGTAAATGCCAAAACCTAGAAGGGAGATGTTGTCCATCATAATTCTCAGAGTATCTGGCATCTTGGTGCCAGCAGCATAAGGCAGTTTTCTCTGCACTCAATTCCTGATTTCTGAACTCTTCACACGAAGAGAAATGCAGTCTCTTGAGGCAAAAAGCACTGACCCAGGCAATGCAGGACATACAAAGTGACAGTGATCCCTCTCAAGGTTGGTCTGACACTGTGTATGGGACTCAATCCTCTCATTCATAAAATGTGGGGCTGGACAATTCATGACTCCCAGTCCTGATGTTCTATGGTCTGCCTTCACTCCCTGCAGTCTCAGCACTTTGGATCTTGCCCTCCCACAGGCGAAGGTCTCTGTACTACCCCAAGGCCCAGGCAGGCAGCCATGTGCTTTCCTTAATCTAAGTTTACTGGCTCAGCCAAAGGCATAGATAGCCCCAAGTAGGGATATCTATTCTCTGGCTCAAATAAACTGGAATAGAGACAGCAACACAGGAGAAACAGAAGCTAGAGCAGACAGGTTATGAATCCAAGAGGTAGAAAAGTAATCATTTCTGGGATCAAGTAGGTTAAACCACATTCAGAATCCTGTATTCAAACAGCAAAGTAGCCAATACAGTAAAAAAAAAAAAAAAAAAAAAAAAAAATGGAGCCGTGCATGGTGGCACATGCCTGTAATCTCAGCAGGCTGAGGCAGGAAGAGGAAGGCAAGTTTGAAGCCAGCCTCAGCAATTTAGTGAGACTCTGTCTTAAAATAAAAGATATGGGGTATAACTCAGTGGTAGAGTATTCACCTAAGGTACCCAAGGACCAGGCATAGGCCATGAGTTTAATCCCCAATTCCAAATTTAAAAAATATTTTTTTTCCTAAATTGGGCTGGGGATATACCTCAATGGTAGAGTGCTTGCTTGGCATGCATGAAGCCCTAGCTTAAATCCCCAGCACTATGAAAAAAAAAAAAAATCTTACCAAAAAAAAAAAAAAAAACGAGAACAGAAAGATTAAAACAAAAAGCAGTTTTGGTCCCTGAACAAATATTTATGTATGATAGATGTATTGGAACAAATGTTACCCAACAATGCTAAAGGGTTAAAATTCTAGTCACGTTTACCTACAATACAGAGGTAGGTGACTTTGGATAAGGAGAATCCCTTTCATACACTTAGTAGTTCATAGCTCTCAAATTGCTTACTTGTAAGCAATTTTAAGTATTTGAATCTTACAGCGACCCTAAGACAGGGACCACCAACTACATCTATAAGCAAACCTTATTTGAAGTATAACATACAAACAGAAAAGCGAACAAATCACAAGTATTTAACATCAAGTTTTCAGAAAGTGAACTGACCCATGCAATTAGCATCCACATCAAGATAGAATATAGCCAGCACCATAGGTACCCTTCATGCTCTCTTCCATCCACACCTGTCACAGGAACCACTATCTTACCACCTTACATTATAGCTTTGTCAACTGCATTTTGTCGAGAAGAAATTTTGTTTAGAGAAGGGGTTGGGCTGGAGTCATGGCTCAGCAGTAGAGGTTCACCTAGACATACGAGGCCCTAGGTTCAATCCCCAGCACAACATAAAAATAAATAAAATGAAGGTATTGTGTCCAACTACAACTAAAAAAATAGAAAAAAAAATCACAGGGGTAGTGGCAGGTGGAGGTAATGGGGCTAGAAACCAAGGACTCTGCCTTTAGCTGGATACACATTTTCATCACACAAGTCTGTGTTCCAGTGGGTGTGATGGTGCCATTATCAGGCTGCAGATGGAGGTAGATGGGGAGGAGGAAAATGCAGAAGAGAGGTTGGGCAATGTAGGGCACAGGTCAGCAAGTGTCCAAGAAGGTTGGAATGGAGAAGATGCAGCCAGGAAAATGAAGGGCTGGACCCTTGAGTAGTCCTAAGGATCTCCTCCCTGGGCCATTACCCCCACTGCCTCTCCCTCTTTGGATAAAAAGGGAAATAGAGGTATTAAGAGTAGGGTGGTTGGTGGGGATTCAGTGTTTAAGGACAATGTTTTAACCTCACTGAACAGAAAACTAATGCCTCACACTGGTTCTGTGGAACTCTAGCAAAGTGTTGTGTTTGGGGATAATTATGGGGAACCAGCAGCTCTCAACTGGGTGTGGGCAATTCTATTTCTTGAACTAACGCTCCACTAGTTAATCATGGCTAGGCCAATCAACTCTGAACTTGTTTCCTCATCACTAAATAAGGCTATTAACTGTTTCAGGGGTTTTGTGAGGATCAAATGAGACAAAGAATGTGAAAGCCCTTTGTCAACTGCAAAATGCTATTTATACAAAAGGTTTTACTGATACTAAACATGAACCAGATTTCCGGACAACATATTTTTAGTCTGTTCTTACCATTACATACCTGCCTCTTTTTTTATGCAGAGATCAGACATCAGGGAAGGGACATGAAGATTAAGCAGCAGATTGTGGACAGGCTGGAAGTAACAGGCCACACCAAGTGCAAGGGCTCAGTCCCCAAACCTGATGAGCCCAGCCTGAGCTTAGATTCTCATCAGCCCTTCTCTTCCAAGACCAGAATGTTCTGACCCTTGATCTATCCAGCTATCAGTTCCTCCTTGGGCTGGTGGCTGTAGTCCCCAGTGCACTGCCATTCTTTTCTGAGGAGACCCTAACTGAACAGCACTTGGTAGGTAAATGAGGAATGGGCAGGCAAGGGGAAAGTAACCTGCCTACTATTTCTAGTCTCTGATATGATTTGTCTGTCTTGAATTGAGGAGTCTTGCCCTTCTGAAGGAGATCAAAGTACTAAAAGCAAGCGCCTAAGAGATCTTAATATCCTGGGCAGACTCAAAACCCCAAATTATGGAGTGGAGCCAAAACAGACACAATGGGCAGGATGGAGCCTTCATGGCTGTGGAATTCAGGGCAGCAGTACCAGCACCACTCACCCTCAGAGAGCCTGGAACCAAGTCCATCTTAGTTTCTTTGGGCTCCCGCTACAGGATGGGACTCCTACATCTTAATCTGCACTATTCAAGTACCAGAGAAGGCAAGAAAGTGATTCAGAAGCAACTCCCAGGCAGAGCTGAAACAAGCCCCTTCCCCCACAACCATTAGTGCCTGTCTTTCGCTTCCTGCAAGATTAGCAGCACCCAGTTCAGTGTGGGACTGAGGTAGCCACATGTGGTTATTTGTGCACAGCTCCTCCTGCCTTCTCTCCCCACAACTGTTTCCATTCTCACTAAGCAGCCACGTCCGGGTCAGACACCTAGGACGGCAGCTGGGACTTTCCAAGGGACTTTTTGAGAAAGCCAGTGAAAGTTTGGGGGTTGGCTGCACAGCCTAGGCACTCTTGCCAAATCCCACTTCTTCACTTCAGGAAGCTTACACTTCATGTAAGCTGTGTCCTGGCAGGGTTGCTGACCAAAGCTCCTTTCAGATTGAATTCCAACTGAGAGAAATATATACCCATAGAGCCGAATTTGGAAAATGAGGTTAATAGACCATTCCCTCAGAACTTGATGGCACTAGTGAAATGGTTCCAGTTTGAGGAGAACCTGGGAGTGGATAGAAGTGGCCTGATCAGTCCCAGCAATCATCCCACAAGCCTAAGAGGGGACAAACATAGTGTGGAGGAAGACAGACACTAGAGTCAGCATTTCTCTTCTTTCTCAGGCAGGGTCACAGGTAAACCCAAAACTGACTCACTAGCAACACCAGGTGGCTAAGGGACACAAAGCCTAGTGCAGGCAGCTCTGCTAGTGAGTCAGAGGTCACCCATCACTTCATACATCCCCGCCCACAACTATTTTGATTATGTGCACATATTGTATACACTAAAAAAAAAAAAAAAATGAATAATAAGCAAAGAACATAGGAATTTTGCTTTTTGTAAGATTTATATTCTAGAATTTTTACAGTGTTTCATCTTTTTTTTTTGGTTCCAGAGGTTGAACCGAAGTGTACCTAACCACTGGGCAACATGCCTAGCCTTTTATTTTTCATTTTGAGACAGGGTCTCACTGACTTTGAACCTGTGATCCTCCTGCCTCTTTATAACATGCGCCACCATGCCTAGCACATTGCTTCACTTCTGATCACAAGAATCTTGAAGTAAATAGAGTATAATCACTTAAGTCACTTTATGGATGAACTTAAATCAAAATAGGGATACTAATAGGATTGCTGTGGAAACTTAAACAAATGAGTTTATGGTAATTTTTAAATTTTAAAACAGGTAACTCACCTTGGCCCTTGTAGTTACCCAAAGCACCCTACCAGGTTAGAGAAGGAAAGGCCAACTTCCCACAGAGGCACAAACTCCCAGACAAGACCCAGCAGCCACCTGAGGCTGGAAGGTCTCCAGAGAGGGGAATGTAAAATGACGATGAGACTAGCAAAGGTATAGGTACACCAGTAAATATAAAGAGACAAAGAAGGAAAAGAAGCAGTATTAAACAAAGTCAAGGAGCAAAGAACACTAAGCCTCAAGATTTCAAGAGACTGATACGACAGGTCTAGAGGGCAAGACATAAGCACTAGACAGTGGGACTACACTGAGGGGTTACTGTGCCACAGAACAGCAGACCTTCCAATGAAACTCAAGCAAGTATGCTGGGAAGACTGCACTTCTGGAGGCCCAGAAACAGGTGACAAGAGCAGAAGAGCCTTTATTGTGCTGGATGGTGCTTACCAGGCAAGTGAGCCCTTATTGTGCCTAGCTGAAAGAAAGGGAGAGGGAGGCAAGCCATGTGTCATAGTTTTAAGAATTTTCCAGTGGTTCATGTTAATTGGAATTTAACTCAAAGTACTGCCCATGGGCAAAAGCACAGCCCATGGTGTGAGCAGGAATACCAGCATCCTTTCCCCTCAATTCAGTCTCTGTGAACCCTCCAGCCCCAACCCCTCCACCTCCACCACTATCCCAAGGTGAAATGGTGGAGACAGGATGTGCTACTCTCTCAATTGTCTGTTCATTCTCAGAGTTGGAGGGCAAGTAGTATTTGAAGTTCTGCCTGTTTAGTTCCACAACAAAAAATAAGCAGAGGAAGGAGGTGGACAGAAAAGATGCTGGCAGCCTGAATCTTGCTAGGTTTTTATAGCCGTGTCTCTGGATTTGTAGGCCACTCCTCGACTTTTCAGCTCTCGCACAATTCCTGTGGCAAGAAAAGAAACAGCTCTGTGAGGGAAGATATAGTAGGCAAAGAAAGGTCCTTATCTGACACCTGAGAGGGGAGCTATAAGCAAACTGGAGTTCCTAGACTGCTCATCGATGAGTCCTGCTTTGTTGGTTTCTTACCAATGAAGATCCAGGCAAGTCCTGGCAAACACTGACCAGGTAAGAAATTAGAAGAAAAAGAGGGACTCATGTAGTCAATCAAAAACAAATGCCTGATACTCTGGTTTCTCTTAAGATTGCATAAATCTTTCAATTACAAAAGATTTCCATGGAGGGAGCTGGGGATGTGGCTCAAGTGGTAGTGCGCTTGCCTGGCATGCATGAGGCATTGGATTTGATCCTCAGCACCACATAAAAATAAATTAAAGATATTGTGTCCACATAAAACTAAAAAATAAATATTAAAAAGAAAAAATTTCCATGGAGAACAACAACTCTTGAGTCTTAAACCAATTTTTTGAGGCCTTGTTTCAGTAAGAAAAAAAACAAAACAAAAAAAAAAACCCAAAAAACAAATGCCTGTAACCAGAATTCTTGGGTGAAACTGGGCAAGTTATTTATCTCTCTGTGCTTCAGTTCATCTGTAAAATGTAGAGCTCCTTAAGAGTTAAGAAGATTGTTGTTAATTCACCTAAAAGACTGACTTCCCAGATGGGTATGGTACTACACACCTGTAGTGCCAGTTACTCAAGATCACTTCAGCCCTCAAGTATGAGACTAGCCAGGGCAACAAAGCAAGACCCCAACTCAAAAAAAAAAAAAAAAAAAAAAAAAGACCGACTTCTGCAGCAGTTGGTACAATAAATGAACACTAGCTGTCATTATGATTGTTATTACCTTGGGGCAGACGACCAGTGACAGACACTGCATATACACCTGGCTTGAAGTTACCTGAAAGAGAAGAAAGGAAGTTGCAGTGGGAGTGAGTTAAGACTAAATGAAGGCTTGAGTTAAACACAAGAGAAGTGTTACCACTCAAGAGATGAGCCATCACTTCTTTTGGCTACAGGTATCTGTCCTGTATTATGGCTTCCTGGATTTTCCTACACTATCTTTCCCACCTTGGGGCCGCAGACCTTGCTATTTAAGTATCTTGCTGGCCCTGATGCACAGTACCAATACCACATAAGCCAGGATAGGGAGAATGGGAGACCACTTACTGACACGCTGCCACTTGGAGACCCAGCTGTCCTCTGGACTCATCATTGCAATGATTCTAGGGAGAGAAAAGAAACAGTGTCATTCTGAGCCTCCCTTGCTAGAGAGGAGGAAGACCAAGTGAGCTGCTCAGCCAGCAAAATAGTCCTGGAAAAGCAATACTAGGAGAAGCCAGGTGTTGAGTTTCTGTTGGAAAGCAGGGGAAACTGAATTCTAATGCTGGGAAGGGGTGATGCAGAGCTAGTATCAACAGAGATTCTTTGTTTTTATATCCCTGGCTTGCCAGTAAGAAGTCAATTACTATTCCCAAAAGATAATTTCACCAGGCTCAAAAACATCCTTAGGGACTGGGGATGCAGCTCAATGGTAGGGCCCAGCATGTAAAAGGCCTTGAGTTCAATCCCAATCAATACTGCACCCAGGGGGAAAAAAAAAAAAAAAAGGAAAATAATCTTTAGCTTACAAATTCCCAGGAGATGGGACAGCTTTAGCAGTGGATGGCCAGTATTACAGATTACAACCAACACAACCACTAGGGGGCTAGGCCAAGTACAAAGGGGAGAGTGAATCAAAACAATGGATCCTCCTACCAGAAATGAGCTATACTTGGCCAAGCCCCTCCTCCAAAGAGCTGAGCAGCTAGAGTGCATATGAAGACCTCTCACAGAATCTCATCAGTAAGATGAGACTCAAAGGTTGAGATAATTTCATGGAAAACATATACGACACAAACTATCACAGAACAGGTGCTAAGTAAGCATTAGCTCTTATTATACTAAAAGGCCTTCCCAGGTAGCTCCAATTCCAGAGCATGGCTAACAAAAAGACCATTCAAGGGCTAGAAGTCCACTATTTGGGCAAGAAAGATCAGAATCAGCTGCTACCAGAAGCTATTGAGGTAATTGTTGTTATCCATGCATTCAATCAAATGACTGCCTATCATGTCAGGTCTGCTCTAGGCGCTTATGTTTGTGGATTGCCTCCTCCATATGCATTTCCTGTTCTCTTAGTAACAATCTTGGATTTTACTTTTGGGGAGACTCCCTTCCCATCCAAATCCTACATTTTCACCTGTGCTTTGAGTAGAACTGACCTCACTTCCAGGGTTGACAAGCAGAAGAACAGCTAACTGGCCCTGCAGACTGATCTGGGATGGGCATGTATGAAGGCCATCCTCCCACAAGTATATTTTCCTTTATCTTTCACAAATCTATCCTTATCCTATTACCCAACAAATTTTACCTATACAGAATTCTCAGTTTTCCAAACATCCCCGACTTTTCCTACCTCATGCCTTTGTTCCAGTCACTCCTTGTATTTGAAGTGTTCTTTCTAACCCTCCACTTCAAATTTCTCAAAAATCCTATGTTTCTTGTCTTTAAGAGGAAAGAGTGCTATCTCCTTTACTCATCCAAACTTCCTCTGATCTTTATTAGCCTTTGATTTGCCTACTCTTTTAAAAACCAATATGCTCTTGAACATATAATTCCTACAACTCAACAAAAACAAAAATCAACCAGATTCCAAAAAGGACAGCAAGCTGAGGGTATAGCTCAGTGACAGAGCCATTGCCTATCATGTAAGAGTCCCTAGGTTCAATCCCCATTGTTTAAAAAAGAGGCAAAGGATCTAAACAGACAAGCATATAAGGGGTTCCACAACAATATCATTAAGGAAATGCAAATCAAAACCACCAGATACCAATTCATATCCACTAGGATAGCTATTATTAAAAAAAAAAAAAAAAAAAAACCTCTCAGAAACACTTCGGCGCTGTTTTTTGATTCCTTAAAAAAAATTAAACAATGAATTATCATATAATCTAGCAATTCCATTTCTGGATATAAACCCCCAAAGAACTGAAAGCAGGGACCTAAACATGTATTTGTGCATTGATTCTTATATAAGTATTATTTACAAATGCCAAAATGTAAAAGCAACCCAAGAGACCACATAAAGATGCATGGATAAACAAATTTATATACGCATGCAATTAAATATTATTCAGCTTTAAAAAGAAAGGAAAATTTGACACATGATATGACATGGATGAACCCTGAAGTCATGCTAAATGTTAAATAAGCCAGCCACAAAAGACATAATTCAAGTCTAGAGACCATTCTGGGAACAGAGAATGGGAAGTTAGTGTTTAATTGGTACAGATGAAAAAAGTCCTAGAGATGAACAATAGCGACGGTTATACAACAATGTGAACGCACTAATGGCACTGAGTTGTATACTTAAAATGGTTAAATTGGTAAAACTTCACATTGTGTCTCTCTTACTAGTAATTTGTGACATCTCTCACAGCAGCTAACATGGCACGTTACACAAAGATGTGAGTCCCTTACTTTGTTAGCACTGAATGGTATAGTGCTAACAAACGAGTAAGGATGCCAGAGTAAACAAAGTTTTTAAGAATTATTTAAGGAACAAGAATAAAACAATATCATGCTTTAAGAAAAAAAAAAAAAAAAAAAGGATGCCAGAGTATCTTGAGTGTCATATGCATGCATAGAAAGTAAAGGTTCTACCCTAACATCTTTTTTTGACCAATTCTTATTCTCCGCTAAAGGAAATCAAAGAAGAAATGGAGCTGGCCCACCTTAAAAGAACATCAGCAAGTACTTAATAGTACCTCCTTAGCCCCCAGAGAAAATGATCTTCTGGCTACTATTTTGAGGAAGAAGATCTAGCCACTTAGTATGCTTCTCTCCCTTCCACTTCTCCCCAATGGACAATTTTGCCAAAGGAAAACTCTTCCTCTAGGACTGCTTTAAGGTAATCAGCTTTGGGGCAATAATCTACCATTATTTTCCCTTCCTTTTGCTTTACTGTCAAAAAGAATCTTTATGTATTCAATGGGGTATTTTTTTTTTTGGGTGATTAAACCCAGGGCCTCATGCATGCTAAGCACACACTTTACCTCAAGGTGCTCAACATACAACAAACATCTACCACCTTCTGGGCCTTGTGCCATGTAATATTGCACAAGATAAATTCAGTCCCCACTATGAATGATCTGACTATCTAGTAAAGCAGTGTTCAATGGAAATACAATAAAGACACATCATTCTATATTTTCCAGTAGTCACATCTTAAGAGTGAATACTAAAAGATGAAATTTCAATATTTCACTTAACCCCAATACATCTAGAGCTATCATTTAAGCACTGTAATTAATTTTTAAAATTAAGATTATTTACATTCTTTCTTCTATGCTAAGTCCTTGAAATCTGGTGTATATTTTACACTTAAATCAAATGTTAACTTGGATGAGCCACATTTCAAATGCCAGTAGGCCCATGAAGTTAGTGGATATATGGGACTAGTGTACCTCAAAATAACGGTTGAAACCAACTAGGGATTATTACCTTAAAAGCCTGCCCTATGAACTCTGGACGCGGTGGGGGTGGGGCAAGATGACCCAGAAAGAAATGAATTAAGGAATCTGAAGGAGCTTACCCATCAAAGGAAGAGCTGGTGCAGTCATATACCATCTCTCGATTACCCTTCATTTGTAGGTATGCATCACAATTATCACAACCGTCATATTCAAACTGGTCTATTGTCTAAGCAGTGGAAAATAATAATTTTTAAAAAAAGGACAACAAAAGAAAAAGTAGTTTTCTCAATACTTTCCACCTGGTCAACTTCTTGGTTCTCTAAGTTATCTCAACAGGTTCCCCACCCAAGGGAACCAAGGCACCATTCCCAAATTCCACTCTCACACTCCTCCCTCTCTTGTTCCCAATTCCGGCTGATCTTTCCTTTCTCTAGTCTCCTCTGGGCCAGACACCCTCAGCTGCAGATTCCCAGTCTTCTGACTCCCAGGGTCTTTCGGATCCAACCTAAGTTCACAGCACGTTTGTAGAGCCACGCCTGAGGCATTTTAGACCGCCCGTACCCTTAGGGGCAAGACCTGCTCGCGTTCTCAGGACGTAAACAATGGCGTCCTTCGAATTCCCACTCCCCTGGCCATCTCCCGGGGTCCTGGCCATTTCTTTCCCCTGTCACCAGTCTCATCCCACTTTCCCCTTCTTCCCCCACGTCGCCCCTACATCCAGGACCCCGACAGATACCTTGACCAGCGAACACAGCAAACAAGCACGCAGATGCCGCAGGTCCTTGGGCACAGTCTCCAAAGCCATCCTCTCGGATACGAAGAACAGCAGGGTACACGACCACAGCTTCCACACCACAGGAAGTAAACAGCTCACTACCCAGAATGCCTGTCACTTCTGGGGCCCGACTTCCTCTTCCGGTGTAGGAGGGCGCCGGCCCCGCCCCTCCCCCCCCCCCCCCCCGCCTGAGGAGATGGTTTCTCCCGCCGGGGAGCGGAGGTGGGGTGGCCGGCAGCCACCTGGGCCGGCGCGCGCCTCGCCACCTGGCCGCGCGGGGGCCTTCGGAGGCGGCCGTTGGGCCCGTCGGCTGGCCCCGAGGGGCGGGGTTGGCGCCTGCGCGGAAGCTCGCCGAGCCCGAGCGTGAGTGTTGCCGCGCGGGCCATTTAATATAGGCCGCTGGAACCCCGCCCTGGTTCCCTTAGAAGGCTCCCGGATGATAGCCCAGATTCTTTTTTTGTCTTCCGGTTTTAAAAGCGCAGGAGCAGGACAGAGGCTGTAGCTCAGTGGTAGAGGATTGCCTAGCATGCTGGAAGCCCTGGGTTCCTTCTCAGCATCACAAAAAATAAAAATAAAGAAAAATCCATGTCTCTGGATTGTCTCTGCAGAGACCGAAAATAAACGCACAGGCTGCCCCACCCTCCTCCCTAACTGTGAGAGAGCACTATAGGGTTTCCATTTGCCGTCCACAGGAATGCTGGCCTGTGAGCTGAAAGCCGGGAAATGCTTAAAGACTACGTTAGTGAGTCCCAACTGATAATTTATACTTTGTACAGCTCTTAGTAAAATTTAGACAATTCCTTTACTTAGGAACATCTATAGATTAGGTGTCTTTCCCCATCGCACCCTAAAGGAAGTTAAATGTCTTTTTCTCTCTTTCTAAACTAGGCAACTAGCACCCCTACCAAATCTTCTGGGAGAAGCAAAAGAATTGTGCAGTGTGAGGAAGAAAGCCAAAGCTCCTCCTGACCCTGGGGAATTCTTCATACAAAGCACCAGCTCTCTGGTGTGTAGGCAGAGCACAGGCATTTGTGTTTATCTGAATTGGAGCTTCAGGATATAAATAGTTTCAGGCCCTTCTGTTCTATCCTTGCAGCTGGCCTCCTTATTGAAACAGCTTCTTCAAGGCAGACCTGCTTCTTGTTGCCTGCTTCTGTCCCATGCTGTGTCCAGATGGGATCTGTGACTGGGGTCTGGTTGTTTTCTGTTTCTGAATGTTCCCTGAACACATTTTTACTCTGCTGTCTTGTGTACACCCTATATTGACTATGAAGTATGCCCATTTAAAAAAAATTTTTTTTTTTTTAGTTGTAGCTGGACACAATACTTTAATTTTATTTATTTTTATGTGGTGCTGAGGATAGAACCCAGGGCCTCCCACGTGCAAGGCGAGCACTCTACCACTGAGCCACAACCCCAGCCTAAGTATGCCCATTTTATGGAAAAAAATGAAGCTCTGAATATTTGCCTAAAGTCACAAAGTAAGTCATTGAAGCATCCTAAATTAAAGTGTGAAGTGAACCATAATACAGACAACTAGTGACTGAACCATAATGAGAATCCATGCATGCCCTCTTCTTCCCTGATGCCATGCTTTTAAGGGGCTTAAAAAATCTGTTATTGGGTCTGGGGTTGTGGCTCAGTGGTAGAGCGCTCGCATAGCATGTGCGAGGCCCCCTGGGTTCGATCTTCAGCACCACATATAAATAGAGGTATTGTGTGCAACTACAACTAAAAAATAAATTTAAAAAAATCTGTTATTGACAAGCCTATCACTCTACACTAGCCTTTTGTAAATCAGAGACTAGCCTCTGATATCAGAAATAATTTATTTCTCTCCATGTAGAAAGATGAAATTGTTACCCTGAGTGAGTCATGACAAAATAAAACCCAAGACCAGACCACATTTATGGATAAATATATTAGCAAATAAATACATTTCTCAACATAGTGCCTGATTCAAGCATCTTTCTGTCTGGTTCAGATATAAATACCCATGTGGGTGCCTAGGTGCTAGTCTCCCCGCTGACATTGAGGGAAGAACATTACCAAGTAGAATCCCGTGCCTATTTTGCCCCCACATTCACATTGTAGGCAAGGATAAAGCCTGAGGGACTAGAAATGGTCAGAATGTCCTGAAGTGAATGTCACCCTCAGGAGGTCCCCCAGCCCTTGCTCATTCAGTACAAGCTACCCAGGCCAACTTTCTACTCCAGCTCTACTTGGGTGCACACCTTCTGGTTGGTCCCTGGCCTACATGGCTTATACTGAGGAGCTGGGCCTCTGGGCCCTCCAAACCTAAGGGGTCATTCTTTGCTCTCCCTTTGTTTTCCCCTGTTCCCCATCCCTGTTCTGAGATAAAACTTCTCTCAGAGAAGAACTCTTGGTTGTTTTTCTCAGCTGTAATTTTGTATTTTCCACCTTCATTCCATCCTCCTCCTTCCCAAAGTCAATCAGAAATTCTCTCCTTTTTGCCTGTTTTGGGTCTTTGAAACAGAAGATCTTCAAGGAAGAGTCCGTCATTCCCTCTCCCTTTCCTCCATCTCCCGAGGAACTGGGCTGATAGAGGGAGTTGGAAGATCAAAAGCTTCATTCCACATTCTTCAAGGAGCTGCTCCCACCTCAGGATAGAACTCTATGCCCTGGGTTCCCAGAGCATCTCTCTGACTTAATATTGTGGATCTGCCATTTTAAGAACAATTCAAGGACAAGAAGGGGAAAATATTCTTCCTTATGCACTGCCTGGAAAAGCTGCAGGGACCTCCCTTTTTAGGGGTTAGGGGTTACCTATGCTCCTGGTCCTTTTGTAAAGAAGGAAAATAAGAAAACTGGGGTTGCCCCTGATGCTGTGGCCTTCCAGAGAAGAGCCAAAGCTCATGTGCAGAAATCACTCAAGGCAGGAGGTGAGAAGGGTCATGCATTCAGCTGAATGCATTGGCTGGTATGAACATGAGGCCTGGGGAGGGAGAATGAGCAGGGCTGGGGGAAGGAGCAGCACCTTTGTGACACCTAGCTACCCACCCCAGCTTCCTTCCCTCGACAGCTCAGCACTGGATCCAGCCCACAAATGCACACAGGTAGAAGCTGGCTGCCTGGCTGGACACAGGCTCTCTGCACTGCAGACAACACCTAGAGCCAGGATCTGGAAACAATAGCCCCCTACCCCCACATCACCATTCCTCTCCTAGTGGTTACAGGAAGTATGGCAAAAAGAGGGGTGTTTGCTGAGGTCCTTTCTTCTCCCAGAAGTGGACTTCGTGCCAGGTAGGAGTCTAAATGACTGAAGCACACTCTTGGTTGGAGCTTGGCCTGACCATCTCACACAGTCTGTTCACACAGCTCCTCAAGCTCCTCCTCTGATCCTATATGTGGAGAGAAGGGAGGAAGAGGTCATTATGGATTAGGATGGGATCCTGCTTCTCCCACCTGTAGAGAGTGTGGCTGGGAAGAAACTGCACAAAAAGGAAGATCAGGGAATAGCTCTGGAAAGGTGATTAGACTGAAAGCTGAGAGGGCTCTGTTGGGAAACTAGGAGAGAAAAAACAAATCTAGAGAAACACATACAGCAACCAGTGTGTTATCAATACTTACTATTCATTCATTCACCCAATAAATATTTATTAAGCATTCATTGTGAATTTGGCCTGCTACCATTTGCCAAATAGAAGACCCAAAACAATAAGCAGGGACCTGACACCCTTACAGGAGAGAAGGCATGCATGCAAATGGCTATTATGCCAGTAGGACAGGACTGGGATTACAAGAGATGCATTGAGAAAAGGGAGAGACCACGTCCAAGTGCAGCAATCAGAAAGGCTTCCTGGAAATAAGGATACATGAGTTGGTTTTACAAGAATAGATGAGAATTAAACTTATAGGAAAAGGAAAGGCAGCAGGATATTCTGGGGTGCAAGAACTGTAAGAAGTGATTTTCCAGTTTGACTAAAGTATAGATGGCAAGAGAAGGGAAGGGAAAGAGTGGAAAATTAGGTTGGGAAGATGGGCTAGTTGGTGTTGGATTCATGAAGGCCAAACCAGGTTGTTGGAGTTTTCCTTACTGTAGACAGAACATTTGAAGATTTCTAGACAGTTCTGTGTAAGGCAGATGACCCTGGCAATAGTATAGAAGACAGAGGAGCAGGGGAGCTGTGTTGCACAACACTGGATATGCGGCTGCAGCCTTCATGACCCTGGGGAGGGCTTCTGCATTGATCTTCAGGCTGGACCTAAGACATGGGCAGGGGCCATCAGTATGGAATCACCACACACATGGCTCTATGGAAGTGATTTATCCTATATACTATAACTATTTGTATGCCTGTCTTCCCACAGACCTGGATTCCCTGGCTGGCAAGTCCCATGTCCTCAGGGGCTGGCACATAGTAAGCATGAAATCAGAAGGAAAAAAGGAGAGAGGAAGTGAATGAATGAATGACAGCAGCTCTCAGGTTCTGCCTATAGGATTCCTAGACTATGAGGCTTTACATTTTAGGATATTTAGGTCCTCTTTTGAGGTGAAAGAATTCCAGAGATGACTATAGACAAAGTGCTATATCATACACACAATGGGAGAAGGTGGGGAAGTATGGGAGGTGGAGGGCCTGAAAGGGGAAGAGGAGTATTCAGGCAAATAAATATCCACAGTTTAAAGCTGAGGATTTACATTGTCACCACTGGTTATAACATAGGGATTCACTGAGTCCACAAGAAAATGAGTTTGGTCTTATTTAAAAGGTACTTGATAGGGAAGCTGTAACATTCTTTTACCAAAACCTGAGGATTCCCAGGGTGGCTGGGAACCACCTATATGATTTCTACTTTTTCTCCCCCATCATTCATGTAGCTATATGGCTTAGTGTTATGGTTATCTGTAAGTATTTTTTCTATAAGATCATAGTCTCCCCAAGGCCTTCTTCATATGTAGAGCTAATGTTGAGCTGTGGCTTTGGTAGAGCTGTACCAATTATCAGATTATTAAACACTTAGGTTTGAGTTGCTGCCCTAAACCATCCCAACTGCCTTTCTCATGTCTCAGCCACAGTAGTACCTCCTCTGGGGCTTCCCTATGATCTGGCAACTAAAGGGATAGCACTTGGCAGAGTCAGGGTACTCTAACAACATCATGTGGTATGCCAATTGTTCCATATTTTGAATGTCACCTCTGTTGTAGACTTCTCAGCTTCCATAAACCCTTGTTGACTGACTTCACCTGTCCTGGAATCCCAGCTTTAGTCCCCTCTCCCCACCACATCTACTTCCCCTGAAAACTCACCTGGCTGGGCTGGCGACATCTGGCAGTATGGGTGAGGGCACGGCCTGCCCTCTGGGGTGTCAGAACTCCATTCAGAAGGCCCCTCCCCAGGTGGGTGAGGACCCAAGGGCTGGCGTGAAGTCAAACACAACCACACTGGCTGTGAACTTGAGTAACAGGGGCCTGGAACTTCTGGTAGCAACCTTCTATCCAGGCCTGGAGGTCTAAAGACCAACGGGTGGGCCTCTGGGGGCCAAAGGTATGCCAGGCTGGGGCTGTAATGAGGGAACATCTGGCAAGCCGGGTGCACAGTCAAATCCTGAGGCCGAGAGGCTGGAGTGGGAACTGAGGGACCACCCCGCCGTTTTCTCTGTGGATGTCGAACAGTGAGGCTGGATTTCTGCAAGTTTAAAAGACTAGGGGAACTGGGGCTGGAACTGGCAGCTTCAGGTGGGTCAGGAGCTGGCTCTGTGAGGGCCCTGGGCCGTTGTGGATTGGAGGGCTGCCCCGAAAGAGCTGCTGGGTTGGATTTGGTGACTTGCTGATCAGGAAAAGGTGGCTCTGGCTGAGGCTGTGTCCAAGAAACAGCAGGCCTGGACTGGGGGACTCCAGTTTCTGGGCCAGACTTCCTGCCATGCCACTGGAACCGCTTTTTGTAGTGGTAGTGTCGGTGCCGGTGGTAATGGACATGGCTAGAAACCTGGGTTTCCCCAGTGGGCACTACTGAGTCCAAGGAACGGGGCCGAGAGGTCACACTGGATTGCATCTCTTCCCCCTGTAGGTCCCCTTGAGGGCTACAGTACACCAAGGGGTCAAAGTCACTGCTCAGGGAGCTGCGGAAGGTAGAGCTGCTGCCATGGATGCCTTGCAGGCTGATGTCTGTACAGTTGACCACTGAGTCACTGGAAGAGCCATGACAGGGCCCCGAACTGGAATCACTGGCTGGCCCATCTGCCAGGTAGCCACTGCGTTCTGTACAGTAGCTTTCTCCAGACCCGCTGCTGTCATGAGGCCTAGCCCGGCGCAGAGGCGCTGGGCAAGATGTGGGGTGCTGAGATGTGCATCGGAGGTGGCTCAGCCCCCATCCCTGAGCATAGGGGTGCTGAGCCACTGCCTGGCGCTGTTGTTCACCTGCAGCCCGGAGATGTGCAGCTCTGGGGATACGTTGGTGCCGAGGCTCCTGGGATGGTAAAAAGGGTCTGGGTCGAGGGGGCCGAGTGCCTGAATTCTGAGAAGGGCCCAACAGGTAGGCAGCAGGGAGGTGATAGTGGGCATGGCCAGGATGCTGGCGAATGAGGTGGAGTCTCCTGCCTGGTTCCTGATAAGATCGAGAGGGTCCAAGGGGCTGGGAAAATGAATCTCCCTCTGGAAAAAAGAACCAAAAGCACAGGTGTTTGATACCATAAACCCATATGAAGGTTGAAATGTAGCAAACCTATTTGAGCTTGCATAGCCTGTGAGCTCAGAATTTGGGGGACCAAGGATGTCCCTACGTTGCCTGGCTCCTTTGCTACTTCCAGTCAGGCTGATTGCCCTGGGAGTCCTACCATGTAGTCAATCCCTGCTCTTCCCACTAGTAATTTGGGACTCTTTCCCCCAGGGCCACTGATATCCCATATTGTACCTTTGGGTGGATTAGCAAAAGGTTCTCTTTCCTTAAGATATTTATTTCACTTTCATCTTTTAGAAAATTGTCATATATACTGGATTTTTTTTTTAGAATAGGGTACATTATTGACAGAAAATTGGAACAGTAAATATGCAAATCACCCAGATTTGGAATCAAAAAAGTTATTATAAATTTCAAACAATTTTTAAGATAATAAAGATGTCTACTATCTGAATGTACTCCCCCCTGTCCATGAAGTGCTCTTAAGCAGTGAACAACTGAAATGACTACCATGACAGTTCTTCCTCTTCAGCTTCATGGCAGAAACCCTTTCCCAGAGTGAAGCCACGTTCTAGACCTGTTTGCCTGCACATGGGAATCCTTGGCCCAGCTCCTACCTACGATGTTGAACATGCAGAGGGGACAAGTCCGATGCTGATGTAGCCAGGGATCCACACAGGAGCGATGGAACTCATGGAGGCAAGAAATGACCCGAAGCTCCTGGAGAAAACAAAAGTGTCCAAATCATAGGCGGGGCCAGGACTAGGAGATCCCTTGATTCCCAGATTCCCATCAGTTCCCATCGGCCTTTCTTTCCTGCATTCACCTCATCACAAAAGACCTCACAGGAGAATGAAAGGGTGTGGTCTTTGGTTTCATATGGATTTGGGTTTTGCCACTTAGCTGCATGACTTTGGGCAAGTCTCTTAACAGTTTTCTGCTACAAAATGAGGATAAAAGACAAATCTACCTCAATTTTCACTGTCATGAGGCTGAAATGAGATAATGCATCTAAAGTACCACTGTGGTCTGGTGCATGGTTCTCTTTCCACAAACAATGGTGCTCTTCTCCAGGAAAGTGACCAAATCTCAGAGAAGTCCCTTGCTTCTGTCTCATGCAGGATACACAAGACACAGACATAGCCAGAGCACTGATGCCAGTTCTAGGCCTGTCCGCTCCCACCCTAGCTCCCACCCTAGCTTCAATCTGCCTCCCTACCTGGTCATGCAGGTGAGCCACAGGCCTGCCTTACCTGGCCGTCAGAGAACTCCTCCAGGCAGATGGCACACATAGGGGCTGAGCTACAGCTGCTACCTGAGTCTGGCCGCTCAGCCTGAGCCCTCCTGCAGCTGGCCCGGTACCTTCTGGTGGCCAACTGGCTGATGGCCCAGGCTGTTTGCTGCTGAAGGGGGTCCTAGGAAGAGGAGTGGGATTCAGAATGGGGCAAAGTATTCTGTTTCCTCACCCACTGCATGGGCAATAGCTTGGACTTAGTTCCCAGTCATCCAGTTAGATTATATGGTCAATTGGCCACCCTTGGGAGTTTATCCCTTCAGAGCTCTTGCCTACCTCCTTTCATTAAATATTTCTTCCTCTGATGACCCATGATAGATACTTTCTTAACTAACTACTGCTTGACATTGTAACTTGGATATCTAATAGACATGTCAGATTTAATATGTCCCAAACTGAAATCCTAATTAACCACCCCCATGCTCACATCTGTCCTCCCTCAATCTTTTCCATCTTATAAATGGCAATCCCATTCTTTTTTTTTCTTTTTTTTTTAATATTTATTTATTTTGGTTTTTGGCGGACACATCATCTTTGTATGTGGTGCTGAGGATCGAACCCGGGCCGCACGCATGCCAGGTGAGCGCACTACCGCTTGAGCCACATCCCCAGCCCGCAATCCCATTCTTTTAATTGCTCAGGCCAAAAATCTTGGTGCCATCTTTGACTTTCTCTCTCTCTCTCTCTCTCTCTCTCTCTCTCCACACACACACACACACACACACACACACACACACACACCAATAACTCACATTAAGCCTTTAGTAAACCTGTTGGATTTGCCTTCAAAATATATCAAATATACCCGGAATAACTATTTCTTACCTCTTTCACTGCTACCTCCCTAATCTAAGCCACCATTATTATCACCTGGATTCCTGTAATAGCCTCCATTTGGTTTCTCTTTTTTCAGTCTTGCCTATCACAGAGGCAAGAGTGGTGGCTCACGTCTGGAATTCCAGCTACTCAGGAGACTGAGGCAAGAGGAACACAGCCTTAGCAACCTAGTGAGACCCTGCTTCAAAATAAAAAATAAAAAGAACTGGGGGTACTGGGGTTGTGGCTCAGTGGTAGAGCACTTGCCTAGCATGCGTGAGGCACTGGGTTCAATTCTCAGCACCACATACAATTAAATGAATAAAATAAAGGTCCATCAACAATTGAAAAAAAAAAAGAAAGAACTGGGGATGCAGCTCAATGGTGGAGCACCGCTGGGTTCAATCCCTAGAACTGCAAATAAATAAATATGTAAATAATTAAAAATAAAAACAACCTTGTCCATTTTGTATTCTCTTCCCCTTTGGTTATTTTCTCTATCATCTAAAATATTATGTATTTATTTATTTTATGTATTTAGTCTATTGTCTGTCTCTTCCCACTAGAATAAAAACTCTTTGAGGGTCTAGTTTTTGTGGTTTTCTCACTGTGCTCTTCCCAATGGCTGGGATAGTGTCTGACATAATAGCTGCTAAATATATTTGGGGAAAAAAAGGATGAGCAATCTGGGGAGAAGCTGCCAGAAATTCAACAGAGCAGATGCCAGGGTACTTAGATGTCAGTGGATGGTTTCATGAGCATCAAGGTGCCTTTCTTCCTCACTTTCTCCTTTCAGTCCCCCTCCCTCCCTCCTACTTCCATGCCCACCTCCACCAGGGAGCCCACACTGCTTACCGGCCTGCTGTGGCGGGGGCGGCACCGGATGCGCAGCACAGAAGCCAGGATAACCACAAAGATGGTGCCCACCACTGTCAGGAGGATCCATACATCATAATCTGGCTGGGGGGCAAACAGAGAGGGAAAAGATAACACTTCACAAGAAAATGGATCAATTTGGGAGGAAATGGTAGAGTGCAGAAGACACACAGAGAGCGGGGGTTGCCTCGAGTCTCTCATCTGAGGGATAAAGAAGGCATGAACCAGAAGTGGGATTAGGCAGTCCCTCTCTGCCCAGGGCACTCATAGGAAAGGGTTTTCCAGGTGCAGCTATGAGAAATGCTATGTGGAAACCCATGTGTTTGAGGGAAAAGGAGGAAAGAGACCCCTCTACAAGGTGGATCAGCTGGGTGAGATTCCTGGCCAGTGGAAAAGTACCCACCAGGAGTCATGGGTCAGAGCGCTAAGTCTGCAAGCTCTGCTGCTCCACACCATGAAACCACAGAGTTGAAAGCAACTTCAGAACTCTTCGGACCTAACCTGTTCATTCGGTAGATGAGGCCCAGAGAGGGAGAGAAACTTGCCCAAAGGCATGCAGATGAGGGATGAACTTAGACCCAGAGGGTTTCTAGAGTTTCTTTCAGCTCCAGGAGTCTTAGGGGTTAGGGTAGGAGTTGCCACAGGACAAAACAGAGGTAAGAACATGTGCCATGGCAAAGATGGAGGTTCTGTGTGCTTACCCATGCAGGGGGCTCCTTCAGCTCAATCCTCACATGGGCTTTCCGGTTCTTATATACAAACTCCATGAGCTTCTCTGCATCATTGCCCCAAATGAGCACCACTGGCCAAGTCAGTCCTAGGGGCTGCTGCAGCTATGGAAACAGTGTCCACAAGGGCTGTTGTGACTTCTCCTCCCCCTGGGAACTTCATTCAGCTCCCTTCTTGAACACCCCAGTGTCCCTGGGTACCTGTTCAGCGGCAGCTCGATCCTCTGTGATGTCAAATAGAACTGCACTGGCTCCTCGCTCACCGGCCATCCGGGCCTACAGAGACACACAGCAGAGGTTTGGCTGGAGTCAGAGAGGGTCACAAACTGTCTAAGGCCAGGCCTGAGACTGCACATCTATCCCTTCCAAGGATTTTGGATGCAACACACCTCTGCACACTCATATATCCACATGCAAGGAGTCAGGGAGCCTAGTACCCCCTGCCCTGAGCCCACCCAGGTCCCACCTTCAAAAGGTAACATTCAGTCTTTCCCTTCATACTGGAATAAACATAAGGGTTTATTGGATACCCAGTGATGGCTCTGGGTACTCAGAGTGGGTGAAGGATAAATTAAGGACAGTCCCTGCCCTCGGGGCACAAGTGGTGTGAGAACAAGAAGTAATGAATGACTGGAACCCCTGGGAGGAGGACACACAGGAAGAGGAAGAAAGCAGAGAACTTTGGAACAGGGCTGGACTCTCCAGGACCCAGCCCTTCCTGACAGAGGAGCCTGTGGGGCATCCCCTGCTAGGCAGAGTGACGGAGAGCCTGGGACACTGTTCCCACACGACTCCTCTCTGTGGAAAGCCCTGCCTCAACCCATCTCACAGGCTCTGTCCCCAGCACTCTCAGCTTGCCAACTCTCTCTGGCTACAATTCCAGGACCTAGAGGAGTCCTTGTCCAGTGCTTTATTGCTTCATCCTCTCCTTTAGGGTGACTCGAGTAGGGAGGGACTTGAGGAGCTGCTCCCACAAGGACACAACTGTGTCCACATGCAGATGCATGGTCACCAAGGACTCCAAGAGCAGGCGAGGAAGCAGAACCTAGCCACCAGGCAGAGCAGATATCAGAGCCAGGAAGAGAACAAGAAGCAGGGGTCTAGGGCTGTGGAGGGGTCAGGAGAGGGAGATAAGAGCTAAGGGTGGGATGGAGGTGCAATAGCAAACCAACAACCAACTATAGGCACAGGCACCACCAGGGAGCTGCTCTTGGCCTGGTGTTGGGTCTCCTTGCTGGGCACAGCCACCCTCCAGCCTTCCTCCCTAGAGCAAAGGCTCATTTTAATGGTGTCAGATTGTGACCTCCCATCCCAGGCCCCTGCTGAGTCTCTGAGCCCTTCAGCATGCAGTGAAAGAGTTAACCCTACTGCAAGTGGTAGTGGCAGCAAGAGGAGCCAGTGCTGGGACTTACTCATCTCTCAGGGCTTTGATCTCTGCTTGCCTTCCCAGGGAGAGCCTGTTGGGGCAGGTCTCCTGCCAGGCAGGCTGGGAGCAGCTCCTTGTTCCTGCTCCCTACTCCTCAAGCAGTGACAGAGACCAGGGGGCCCCTCAGAACCAGCTGCCTGCAGGCAGGGGAGTGGGAGAAGGTGGTGGAGACACTCAAATGGGGCTCCATTTTGCTTAGGAAGATGACTCCCTCTTTCTTCTCTCCTTCTCCCAGGATCTGGGCTGGGCCCTCTACCAGCATTTAGGCCCAGCCTGGTCCCAGCCAAGGCTAATTTACTGGAAATTCACAGGAAGACTTCAGAATGGAATTATTGAAGGAGCTGAGAAGTCACAGCTTCCATTGTTCCCTCATCCAATTTGGCCCAGGAAGTCTACCCTACCTCATCTCCTCCAGGCAGAAGGAAGCTCCCTTATCTTCAGAGCCCTCCAAAGCAAGGGTGAGGGAGTGGTGACAAGGGAAAGGAATCCCTGGCTGGGGAACCCTACTGGCACTTTCACATTCCAGTTGTCATGAAGTAGGGACCTTAAGTTTCCTATGCCCAGACAAGACCCTGGACCTAGTCTGGCCCGGAATAGCATGTGGGAGAGTAAAGACTTGCTTCTTTGGAGATTTTCTTGCTTGTCCACCCCTCTCTCTTTGAAGAACTGGGGTAGGAACAGTGGAAAGCAATTACTATGATGTTCAAACACCCTAACCCATTACAGCCCATAATTACAAAGTTGTAAAAGTGATCAAAGAGCCCAGAGAGTTGTCCAACAGAAGAAATCAAACAGAACTTTCAGGTAGTGGGTTCCTGTGTCCAGAATTCTAGGAATAAAAAGCAAGATCTGGGGACAGATGGCAGCCCAATGCCACCTATCCCACCTGCTCCCAAGAGAATAGGAGTTAGGGAGAAAAAAAGTACTTCTTTGGGGACTAGAATCTAGAAGGCAGACAGAGAGTGGACAGGCCCACAGGACAGAAAACTGGGTTACAAAAGGACCACCCAGAGCCCTTGCTGTGTACTGCAGAGTGGGCCAGCCCTAGGGACAAGCTAGCCTGCCTGTGAGTTATTAGAGTGAGCAGTGAGAGTGAGATAAAATCCTGCCTCTGCTCACTGGGCTCACTGATCAGCTGTTGTTTTTCTCTAGGCCTTAGAGACCACAGTGACATTGTCTGTATATCTCTTGCTCATCCAAGATTGAGTAAGCACCAAGCCAGGGAAGGCCAGGCCCTTTAGAACAACTCATGATCTAGTTGTGGAGATAAGGCATGTATGTGCACAAATTATGATGTTGATAATATTCTAGAGCACAAATGAATGGAATAGACCAGTAGTCCAATGTTTTTCACTTCAGAATGCCTTTCCCTCCGCTATCTGTCAGATATTGATCTGACACAAATATTCAATATACAAAACAGATCAATGTGAGGCAGCTCATTTGAGGTGGGGGTAGTGGGGGAAGGGCCCTTGCCTACCCCTACACCAAGGCACCTCCATGAAACGTACACAGAGCAGGACATGATGTTGACAGCACATCAAGGACCCTAACTGCTGGCGGTGTGCTGCAGGGAGGAATTTCTGTTTCTACTGTGCCAGGAAGAAAAATTTCAACAGGAGAGGCGGGATTCCTCCAGACTTGAAAGCAAGGGTAGAAAGAAGGAGAAAGGATATAACCTTTATTGAGATCCATTCTGTCCAGACTGCTTAGATTTGAATCCTAACTCTGCTACCAATTGTCAGCTGAGAGACTTTCAGCAAGATCTTTAACCTGTCCGTGCCTTGGTTTTCCTTTCTGTAAAATGGAATAATAAAGGGACCCATCCATAGGGTTATTGTGAGGACTACATAAATTGGTCCATGGAAAGCACTTAAAATAGGGCCCAGCACATAATCCTTAAGTATTAGGTTGTGATTATATCAGCTATTATCACATGCTTTGCATACACAATTTCATTTATGCCTTACTCTATAAGAAAGCCATCAACCCCACTTTTATTTTAAGGCACAGTCTTTTTTCTTTTAGTTGTAGATGAACACAATACCTTTATTTTATAATTTATTTATCTTTATATGGTGCCGAGGATAGAACCCAGTGTCTCATGTATGCTAGGCAAGCGTTCTGCCACCGAGCTACAACCCCAGTCCCATCAGCCCTACTTTCAAGTTGAGGAAACCAAAACTCAGAGAGACTAAATAACTTGCCCAGGGTCACCAACAGATAAGGAGTAGAGGCAGGACTCCCATCTAGGACTTCTGCCTCTAGAGTGCCTGCCCTTAACCACCAAGCAGTGGTCTCCATGGTGACAGAGGCAGGGCTTGCATCCACCTGCTTCTCTCCAGATCTGCACTAGTCCAGGCGTGAGATGATAAGGGCCTGGCTTATCACTGGGATGAGTGTGGAAATAAAGAAACAGAAACCAATTTGGGTGACTATCTAGGGGTGGTGACAAGATTGGAAAAGTCCCAAAGAATTATGGTGAGGGTTTCAGAGAAGAGCAAGAGAGAGAAAAAATAGAAGGGGTGGAGGGGACAGCTTTGTGAACTATATAAGCTTGGAATTAGTGATGAGGGTGTGTAGCTCATAGTGGAGCATGTGAAGCCCTGGGTTCAATCCCTAACACCAAAAAAAAGTGAGGGATAATGATGTCTATGATGATGATAGAATGATAACTGCACTCATTTATTGAATGGTTACTATGTGCATAAGGCTAAGAGCTTCCATTTGTACTGTCTCATTAAATCCTCATGACTACTATGACATATGTCCTATTATTATTCTACTTCTATAGATGAGGAAACAGAAGCTCAGAGAGATGAGCTAAAATGCCCAAGTCATACTAGGAACAGTGGGGGAACTAGGCTTCAAACTCTCTCAAATCCCAGCTTTGTCAATGATGGTGGCAACATTGATACTAATAGGAAAAACCACAACAGAGCTAATATGGGTCAATGGTTTTCAAGTTTTACCTTCCCAAAGATGTCAACTTACTCTTATACCCCCCATGGCTATATTAAAAAATACATGCTAAACTAACTACATTTATTATATGCAATTCATATTCCCATGAGATAATCTGTATTAACACACTTAACTGATAGAATTCTAACCAAAAGCAAAAACAAATGTTTCAATCAAGCCCAAGGGACTTCTGAAACCTTGGAAGTAGTTCAAAGACTCATATTACTACTCTCACAGACCTCTGTTGAGCCGGGAGCCCAGGTAGGAGCTACTTGGTCAGGTCAAAGGATGAAACCTATAGGAAGGCTTGGAACTGACCAATCAGAAGCTATGGGCTGGGGCTAGAGTAATTCCCATGGAGTGACAGGGAGAAACCAGGCAATGAGTATGTTCAGGGGAGGAAGCAGGGACTGTGGTCACGAGGTAGCAGCCCAGGTGCAGCCCAGGTAGTCCTTCTAAACCCTAACGGTTTATGGTTTTGTGTTTGTTTTAACTCAGGTACTATTTGGCACTTGACATACATCATTTTTATCCCTGTAATCATGGGGATAGAAATCAAAGTCTCATTTTATGGTGAAGGAAACAACACTTCAAAGGGCGCTGATCACAGCATCTGTGTACATGTCCCAGCTCTCTACAGTAGTGCGGTCCTCCAGAGGCAAAGAGAAGCCTCCCCCATGGATGCACCCTGAGTTTACCAATTGTCTATGTGCTGTGAAGGCATGCACTCCAGTAAAAGAACAGTGGGGACTCTGGCTGGCAGAATTTTAGACATTTCTAAGAACTTAGTTACAATTTTCTGTAAAATTTCCAGATAAACATATTTGTCTTTTATAATAGGTAAAGAAGAAGAAGAAAGAGAAGGAGGAGGAAGAGAAGAAGAAAGAAACAAGAAACCCATCATAGTTTCTCTGAACACTTCTTCCCCCTCCCCCCAACACATGGTCTACTCACACTCACACTCTACTTCATGTAGTCCAGGCTGCTTACCAAATGAATAAATGAATTGTCAAACAGGGAAAATGAAATACCCAGAAACAGGGCAGCTTTAGCCTAACAAAATTCTGCTTTCATTAAAGATCTCTAGAGCTTTGCAGGGATGCCACAGTCTCCAGCTCCTCTATATGTGACCCAGCCCCTGCTTCCTACCTTCCCTGGAACCCCTCCTGCATTAGCATGGCCAGACTAGGAGAATATCATCAATTACCTGTGGGGACCTCAGGGACTGAACCCAGGGCCTTGTGCAAGCTAGACAAGCACTCTACCACTGAGCTACATCCCCAAAGCTATATTCAGAATCTGCCCATATCCCTGCCCTCTGTGGGATGAATTAAGAACCTCAGGTTATTTCCCTTTGAATCTCAGGAGGATCAGGAAATCCCCAGGGGATCTGGGCATGAGTACAAGGAACCAGCACAAAGACTGTGGGTATTACTCTCCTCTCTTACCAACCCTGGAGGCAGGATCCTCTCCCTTAAGTACACCCATCTGTGCCACGTACAATCTAAATATACTGTATGCATACATTCAAATTTTCCAGCTAGAATGGAAGGCAGCACAGTAGAAAGATTAAAAACCTAAGTTGAGAACCAGACAGGGCTGGGTTCAAATATCAGCTCCACCCCTCCTGAGTTGTGTTGCTCTGGCAAGTCACTTAATGTTTCTGATTCTCACTTACCTCCTATGCCAAATGGAGAGGAATACCTGCCTTTCCAGATTGTTGTAAAAAGTAAATGAGATGATACATACAAAGAATCTGATGTATGTAAATCTGGGTACAGTGGTAATCACATAGAAAACAGCAACTATCATTATTAGTTAAAGCAGGGATCACAAGAACAAATATTTCCAGGGCCACAGGATAGAGTAGAACATGGCGAACAGAGGGAGCCCGCAGCTGTAGAGAGGAGGCAGCTCCTCCCTAGCTCCTGCCAACTGTGGCCTGTGAGAATGTGGGGCAAGTGCTGTTGGAGCTTCTGAGTTTTCTTCCAGAAAAGCTGAAAATCTGGAGTTTTATGTAAACATATCCAATCTTTAAATGTAGCAATTGACTTATGTTTTGAAAAGTCATTGTGTGGGCTAAGCACAACCGTTGTGCAAGCCAAAGCTAGCTTGCAGGCCAGCAGTTCACAACTTTGGAAAAACAGGCAAACATTTTAAGGGTAGGGGCGATGGCTTCTGTTTTGCTGTTCTTGGAAAAGTGCTCAGTAAGTATTTCTGAAGGATGGAAGATCCCCTCATCTAAATCATCTTTGCTCTGATCTGGACAGAAGAAGGGACTTAGGAATTCCTAAGTGATAGAGGAGGAAGAGGCTGGGTAGCTAGCATGCAAGTCAAAAAGTTCTGCTGGTGCTGGTTGGTGGAGAAAAGACAGAGGCATGGATTTTCACCTCTCTCTGACCAGTCACAGGTGAGGAAAACCTGAGGGAATCAAGCACATCACTCTTAAGTGACAAGGTAACAAGACAGCCCAGGGGCCTCTCACAGCCTGGAGCTGGGTGCATTCAGGGCATTTGGAGGGTCAAATGTGAATCTACCTTGCTGGCCAGTGACAGGCAGGGGCGAGGGGCCCGTCGGGGACTCTCCAGCTTGACGATACTGATGAATCCAGGCTCCAAATTGTCATCATCACTGGCATTGCACAGGTACAGGGGGTGGGACTGCAGAGAGAAAGAGAGAGAGAGAGAGAGAGACAAAGACCTGGGTTAGGAAGGCTCTAGGAGGCAGGATGGAGAACCAAGCCCTCTAACTGTTCTAGGCAGGTTCCAAGTAGGCCTTTTGGTGGTACCAAAGAGTGGGCCTTATTACTGGATAGCTTGGTGGTACGCTAGTAATCATTTGTTGTCATTTCAGAGGTTCTGGGGCCAAGGATACAGGTGGGAGGACAGGTTGGAGAAAGGCTCTCCTAGAGGAGTATAAATGAAGAGGCAGCTGCAAAGCAGCTCCAACAACCCTCTTGCTTTTCTAAACTGGCCAGATGCAGAGAGCTCCTTTTCTGGCCCCAACTTTTCAATTCCTGATCCTTCTACCTGCTCCAATAACTAGGTGTTGCTGGTGCCTCCTGCCTCCCTGAGATGCTCCCAGCAGCTGTTGTCCTGTAGATTATCTTCTCTCCCATGGCATGGGTCTTCTAAGTTGATGCTACTTTGCTTCTCCCACTCTCCTCCTTTGCCTGTTCCCTATGCCCATAACAGGATCAAGCAAGGTGTTGGTAGGGAGAAGCAACTATCTTGGGAGGGGACTTGGTTAAGGCTTAAACCTTGATTAGCATAATTCCTAGGAGCTCCTCCTGTCCCCAAAAAGATGCAGTAGAGAAGGAGCCAGCAAGGCCCATCTACTCTGAAGGTCCAGTCCAAGTCCCCGTGCCTCTAAGCCCAGTTGATGCTGAACAATGATTAAAAGAGAAGTGGGCCAACATGAGCTAGCAGAAATTTGAGGATCCCCTCATCAAAGGGATGAGACTGCCCTACTGAAACTCTTCTCTTTCAAGATGATTCTCAAAACTCACTGGAATACAACTTTTCCTGAATAAAATGACAGATTGCTATGAGAACAAAGGATGGTTTATTTTATTCTGGATAATCCTATCTACCAGAGATTCCCATATGGTGGAAACTCAGTGTATCCTGGAAAGAAAGGAATTCCTCCCAGGGAGCTGCCCACATTTTCCTCTCCACTCATGCTGAAGTCTGAAGGACTTCCAGAAGGAACCACCAGGGAAACCATAGAGAATTTTGAATTTATGAAGACAATAATGTTGAAGATAGATTTAGAAACACAGTAACTTTCTGAAAGCACTTTCAGCTATTTCCTCTCATTGTATCACTAGAGTCCCTTGAACATAGTAGGTTCTTAATAAATAAGTACTACCTTGCTTTGAATTGTATCCTTGTGAACAAAAATCTCTAGGTCAGGTGTGTCAATATAGGAATGAATTCCAATCTTATTCTGAGAATTTAAGGACTACTAGGCTGGTGGTGATTGAAGTTTAGTGAGGGAGAAAGGTTACCCACCCCTGTCCCCAGAAAAAGGCTGGAATGAGGCTTGGGCTATAATTACTTGAGTGAAGATATAGCTCCTTGTTCAACAAACTCAATTAGTCTGTCTACCTGTCCATTCATCTGTTCATACATTCATTCATTTTTTTAATTCTACCAACACTGAAGGATCCCAGAGTGCCAGGCACTGTAAAATGCACTGAGGAGTCAATGACAAATAAGAGAAACTTGTTGTCTTGAAGCAGCTCAGGAAACAAGCAAGGAAACACATCATTCTGTGAGGTTACCATGACAGTTTGTTTAAGGGCCTGTGGGAGAATAAAAAAAGAGGGGGCTAATAATCCTACGTGGAGGATAAAGATGACTTGAAGCTTCCTTGGAGGCTAAACAGGTACTGTTCACATAATGGACGAGCAAAAAGGGATGGTGATGGAGAGGTATGTTCTTGGCAGAGGAAGCCACTTGTGCCAAGGCACCAGGTTGAGATGGGCTGCAGGAAAATAGGTCTGTCACAAAAGAGAAGGCAGGAGACAAGGCTGCAAAGGCCAGCAAGAATAAGTCATGGGGCAGGAACCATTTGAGAAGGATTGCCCTGGTGACTGCAGAGATCTCATCTGGTGTGGTAAGGAATCACAAGTCAGCTGCTCCAGTAGATCAAAAGATGTAAGGGCTGGGATGTGGCTCAGTGGTAGAGCACTTGCCTAGCATGTGCTAGGTCCTGGGTTCAATTGCTGGCCCTATAAGGGGAGGAAGGAAGGAAGAAAGAATAGACTTCTAACAGAAGTCCATTGCCTTTTTCTTTTTTGCAGTACTGGGGATTGAATCCAGGGGTGCTCTACCACTGAGCTACATCCCAGCCCTTTTTATCTTAGATCCTCAGCCTCCCAAATAGCTGGAATACTAAGGTGCATCACCACTGCATCCAGCAGGCCCACGGCTTTGCTTGCTCTTCCACCTCCCCCAACGATCCAGCATTCTCATGATGACCACAAGAAGCCTCTCACTGACGAGAGGGCTGACAGGGAGAGGGGGAAAGTCATTTTGGAGAAGGATTTGAAAATATTTACCTACCACTCTGCCCCGCAGGCCTTAACCAGGAACCAGCATCTACAAAGCAGAACAGGACAGAAGTGGGAAACCTGGTGTCAGAGTCACCAGATTTGCCTGGTTCTAAACCAACAACTATGGAAGAGGGAATGGGAGATCAACCATTAGTAAATGTCTCTTTCACACCAAGGCTTCAGACATTATTTATGAGGTAGATGTTATCATCCCCATATAAAGAAGAGGAGCTTGAGGCTCAGAGATGTCAAGGTCACACAAGATTAGAAGTTAGCTGTCTGACTCCATCCTCTGGAATCATAGAACTCCAAATGAATAGGATCATTGTCCATGCTAATAAAAATAAGGAGGATGATATAGTGGTTTCGATTTATTGAGTAACTACTGTGGGCCAGTGATTGCTCTAAGCATTTCTGTGTATTAAGTCTTTCTTTTTAAAAATTTTATTTTTAAGTTGTAGCTGGACACAATGCCTTGATTTTATTTACTTATTTTTATATGGTGCTGAGGATCAAACCCAGGACCTTGCACATTCTAGGTGAGTGCTCTACCACTGAGCCACAACCCCAGCCCTAGGTATTAACTATTTTCATACTCATGACAAAACTATGATATGGAAACTATTATTATCCTCATTTTAAAGACGAGGAAACTGAGGCACTAAAGGTTAAGCAGCATGCCCAGGAACACACAGCTAGCAAATGATAAAGATCAGAAGAAATGGAAAGTAGTAGTAGAATAAAATAAGCTAAAAAAAAAAAACTAAAGATCAGTTTACTTTTTTTTTTTTTTTTTTTTTTTTTTGGTACCTGGGATTGAACTCAGGAGTACTTAACTACTGAGCCACATTCCCAGATCTTTTTAAAAATATTTTATTTAGTGACAGGGTCTCACTAAGTTGTTCAGTCAGGCTTTAAACTTGGGATACTTCTAACTCAGCCTCCAGAGTCACTGGGCTGACAGGCAGAGGCCACTGTGTCTGGCCCTTCTCACTTTTAAAATGCTCTCTGAGTGACCCAGTCAATCCCGGAGCCTTGGTTCTTCATACAGAAGACTAGGTCACAGCCTGTATTCTCTCGAATTCTAGACACATATATCCAACTGCCCCCTGGGCCCTTCAACCTGAAGAATCTTTGTGAGATTCTCAAACTCAGCCTGTTCAAAATGGAACAAGTCATTCTCTCCCTCCAAACTGCTCACCAGGATTCCCTATCTTAGAGATCAGAACTCATCTGTTATCCAAGCCAGATATTATCCTCCTAGCCTGTTCTATTTCCTTGCTCCCACCTCCAACCACCAATATCCAATCATTAAATTCTAACAATTCTACCTCCTACATATTCCTCTTATTTGATCACTTTCTTCCATTCTCACTAAGGCTACTCTAATATATGCCATGATCATTGATATCCTGATGGACTGAAATAACCTCCCAACCAGGTTCACATTACCCTACTCATGTAGCCAACGCAGTCTAAAATGCTAACTTGAGCATGTTACCATCTACTTAAAGCTCTCACAGCTCTGAATAGCTCCTGGAATGAAGTCTGCACTCCTAAACACAGCTTAAAAGGCCCTGTCTGGACTGGGCCCTGTCCCCCAGTCTTGCCCCATGGCTTGCTTTCCACTCCTGCCTTTTCCCCACTGGCAACCCATGTTCCAGAGAAAATAACTGAATTCCCGAAACACTTCTGGCACTTGCTGGTCTGTCCTGCCTGCATCTCCCTAACCAGAGACTTTCCCACTGTGTTGGAATTCTCTGCTGTTTTCCGTCTCCCCCCCAGGCTGTGATGAAATCTATCCTGCCCCCCACCTAGTTGCCCTTCAGGGCCTACTACATCATTAAAATTGATAAATATTGAAGGCCTATAACCAGATAACTGGTGGTTAACTAAAAAGACAACCAAAGATCTGATAATGGTGGCTCTGAGAGAGGAATTAGGAGGAAGTAAAGGGGGACTTTGGTGTTTTGCTTTGAATATCATACGATAATATATTGAGATACTGAGTTTTATCTTATGCTATTGGGGAAGAATGAAAGCTATGTGTAATGAAAGCTTTGCTCTGTGTCTTTTTCCACCTTCCAGTCCAAGAAGGTAGTCTCACCTTCTATTTGCTTGCCTTGGGGCATTTGCCAAAAGCCTTAAAAACTTCCCTGTTTTTTTTTTGTGTGTGTGTGAAAAATTGAACCTGTTGAGGAAATGTAAGCATCCTGAAGGCAGAAAGGAGTGTGAGGAGCGTGAGTGCATGAGTACGAGTGCATATGGTCAGTGCCTCTAGAACCAGGAGGGATTGGGGGAAGGATCTGGGGATGAGCTAAGTAAGCAGTCAGAATCGCAGTGGTGCCCAGAAAGGGAGCGCCTCTGTAGAATGACCGAATGTCAGATGCTGGGAGGTTAGACCCTGGCACAGATGATGTGATTATGTGGCTTTCAAGGGAAAATTGGACAATGGACATATTTGTGGTGACCCGGCATGAACAAATATCAGAAGAGTTCCTTGGACATTCTAGATTTCATAAAACCCTGGGATTTTTGTGCTCCTCTGTTGAGGGAAGCTCCCTTGAAACAAATTTCTACCCAATTAGTGGGACAGGGCCTTGGAGTTAGATTTAATCTGATAAAAAGACAATATAGTGGGGCTGGGGTTGTGGCTCAGTGGTAGAGCCCTTGCCTAGCTCGCGCAAGGCCCTGGGTTCGATCCTCAGCACCACATAAAAACAAATAGAATAAAGGTATTGTGTCAATTACAACTAAAAAAAGATACTTATTTAAAAAAAGACAATATAGTGACATTTTCCTGTACAGCCATATTAGTGGCATGAGAGCCAATATTCATATATTTTTATGTGATTTCATTTGTATGATTTCATGAAAGTATTTCAAATATTCTCAGATTGAAAACAAAAACCAGCCATTTCAAGCAAGACTGTTCATTACCTAGCAAGGCAGCGCCAGTCTTCCGTGGGTGTGTGTGACACCCAGGCTGTCTTTGCCCCCTCTTCCAGGGAGGTCTCAGCCAGGAAGAGGGCTCCTAAGGAGAAAACAGACCCAGATGTCTGCTTCCTTGGGATGCAAGGTGTCCTATAACAAAGATGCAAACACAGTTTCCAGATTGAGCCACCAGTACTCTTAGTGATACCAGGAGACAGCCAAGAGAAATGAGCTTGTGGAATTTGGTGAGGGTGTTGCTGGGGAGGGATCATGGAAACTGGGGAAATTTAAGGATTGGTAGTCTTCATCTTCTTGAAAGTCCAGGAATTGGGACACCCCTGTTCCAGAGGCTACCATGAGGGACAAATTGAGAGAAATTTGCTCTCATGGTCATTCTGACTCAGAACTTAATTTTAAACACATTTTATACTCCTATGAAAAGACATGTGAATTTTCCTTTGGTGGCATGTGTTCTATTTCTTATTCTTTTCCCTCCTTCCTTCCTTCCTTCCCTCCTCCTCCTCCTCCTCCTCTTCTCTCTCTCTCTCTCTCTCTCTCTCTCTCTCTCTCTCTCTCTCTCTCTCTCTCTTTCTTTCTTTCTTTCTTTCTTTCTGGCAAAAGGGATTGAAGACAGGGGCACTTAACCACTGAGCCACATCCCCAGCCTTTTTATTTTGAGCCACGGTCTCACCAAGCTGCTGAGGCTGGCCTTCAATCCTCCTGCCTCAGCCTCCAGAGACGCTGGGATTACCAGTGTGTGCCATCTTGCCCTGCCACTCTCTTTTTTAAGATAGGGTCTTGCTCTGTTGCCCATGCTGGCCCTGAACTCCTGGGCTCAAGCAACCCTCCTGCCTGCCTCAGCCCCCTGAGCAGATGGAACTATAGGTACACATCTCTGCACCCAGCTGGTGTTTCATATTTTTTAATGGGTTCTATATCCTCATTCTTTTAATTGATTTGTTCTGATTTAATTCCTCTCCCTCTCAAGACAGACCTAAGGTTCGAATTCTGACTCATTTACCTGTGTGACCTTGGGCAAGTTACCTAACTTTTCTGAGCCTCTTACTCTTCATTTACAGAACAGGAACAAAAATACTTCTTGATTGTTGTGAAGACTAAAGATAATGGATATTGAGTGCCTAGCACAGAGCCCAGCACTCAGCAAGTGCTCATTAAATGAGAGCTGGTTTTATTATTACATCTGTAATAATAACTCTTCTTATTCCTGGAAGAGACAAAGCCCTCTCTGACTCCTTTCTCCCTTGGCAGTCAAGAGTGCCTCTAAATGCCAGCCTTCTGCAAGGCGCAGTCTGGGACAGCTCATTATCCACAGTCACTTCCCTTCTCTTCTCAGGCCTCCAAACCCCACTGAACAAGCTCTTCCAGTTCTCAGCCTGCCTCCTTCCCATGAAGGAAGCCATGTGATCTCATTACCGCCTCACAAAGGGCATTCCAGGGCTCAACTGAGCCCCAAACTTAATGCTGACCTTCCTTTATCCACGGCATCTCCTCCTCTTAGGGCGTGTGCTTCTGCAAGCCGTTCTCCTTCTCGACTGTCTCCTGTTTCCCAGCCTCTCTCCTCCCCCACCTCTGCTGCAATAACCTCTCAGTTCTCTGAGACCTTCACCCAGGCCTTGGACAGGTAACTCTCCTGCCTGCTACAATTTTGCCTTCGTAATCAGGAACATTGGCTAGGCATCAAAGGAGCCCTTCTCCTCATTTCCTCTTTCCAGATTTTATAATCATCCTCTCCTGTGCAACCTCCATTATCTGAACTTAGAACTACCTGACTTATCTCCTGTAGCAGGACACACCAGAACCATAAAGCAGAGCTCCTGCTGCTAGGGGACCTGAAGTCTCTTTTTCCTGTTCCCAGCACCAGAACAGCCGCCAATGAGTTCCAGTTTGGTCACCTTGTGTCTTCATATTTTATATTTATTTATTTATCTATTGGGGTACTGGAGATTGAACCTAGGGGTGCTCTACCACAGAACTGCATCCCCAATCCTTTTAAATTTTATTTTGAAACAGGGTCTCACTAAATTGCTAAGGCTGGTCTCAGTCCTCCTGCCTCAGCCTCCAAAGTGGCTGGGATTAAAGGCATGTGCCACTGTGCCCAGCCACCTTGGTCACTATTTAAAGAGGACAATACTCTCGTCCACAGGTTAGAGCCTAGGGGCATGGATTTGGAAAGCTCTAGATCTATTTGCCAGCTTCAACTCAACTTGTCTCTATCATTCTGGGATGGCTGAGTTTTCTAACAAAGTTGGGAGGCTGGGGAATTGTCAAGAAGAGTTTCTCTTTGTCTATTTTGTTAAAAATTCTTTTATAAGCAAGTGTATTCCTGCTTCACTGTATAATCTTTTAAATTACAAAAGTATGTCGGTAGGGAGAGGGAAGCATAACCTTAGGCCATCGGATGAGAGTGCACCTGCAGAAGATGGCTGGCAGAGGACTCCAGTGTGTCTTACTGGATTCAGGGAACTTTCCTGGGGTGACAGGGATGCGGTGAACAAGAAAGCTGTCAAGAGTAGAACTGAGGAGCTGGGGTTGTAGCTCAGTGGTAGAGTGCTTGCCTCGCAGGTGTGAGGCACTGGGTTCGAGTCTCAGCACCATATAAAAGTAATGAATAAATAAAACAATGATATTGTGTCCATCTACAACTAAAAAATTTTTTTAAAAAAGTAGAACTAAAATGATAGCCAGAATCTAATAGGGAGTGAGGTGGCAAAGTCTGGGCCAGGACGGGGAGTTGGTGGTGGTGGTGGGGACTTGAAAGTCCCATGCGGGTTTCTGCATATCATAGGACTTTAGTATTTGGTGAATGAATAAATCAAACTCAATTTGAATCTACCCTACAATTTATTAAAGAAATGTGAAATGCTAACAGATGAGCCTGGTTCAGGATGGTCCTATTCAGTCCCTATTAGGGACCTTCAAAACTTCTAGGTGGTGGCATGTATCTGAGCTACTTGGGAGGCTGAGGCGGAAGGAGGAGGATCACTTGAGCCTGGGTGTTAGATCATCCTAGACAACACATTGAGACTCCATTTCAAAAAAGCAAAACAAAAGCAGAAGATGAGGAAAGTGGGACTCATTATAGACTGCCCGTGGTTATATGACCAGTTACAGGGGGTGGAGGTCTCCTAGGTTCAGTCCCTGTGCACCACCATGCTGCCTCGGGAACCATGCTGGGGAGGCAGTCGGTGTGGAATGGCAAACATTAGCCAACACCACAGCACAGGGACCTGTGGCGGAGGTTCAGAACCCCATGAACAAGCCAGAAGCTGATTCCCTCTGCTGCTCTTGCCTCTGCACCTGTGTTCCTTCTGCCTACCAGCCTCAACTTCCTTCCTTGAGGATTTATCTCATCTCTTTTTCCCAGCCACAACAAAGGCAGCCAGACCCAGACGCCATGCTGAGATGTTTTCTTGGTGAACAGTCCCTGTTTGTATAGGATGAGACAGGTGTGTCCTGAAATTACAGGTCACAGAAGCTCAGACCCAAATAATGGTCATTCAGCTAGACTCTCCTTTCCCTCACTTCCTTACCCCACATTAAGGGCCTCATTCTTTAATTTTAAAGTTCATCTATCCTCATCTCAGATTGTGTCCAAGCTCTGTGATGTAACTAGACTTCTTTATATGGAAATGGCCACCACAGTGGGGTTTTCCTGACTTCACACTTTGCCTGGCAGATTTGTATGGGTGATTCACAGGGTCACAGGCAAGCAGAGGAAAGCAAGGAGAAAGAAGCAGAACTAACTATCTGAGCTGTTTTATTTTATTTGTTTTTGGTACTGAGGATCAAACCCAGGGGTGCTTTACCACTGAAATACATCCCCAGACCTTTTTATTTTTATTTTGAGACAGAGTCTCACTAAGTTTCTGAGGCTGGCCTTGAACTTGCAATCCTTCTGCCTCAGCCTCCTGAATTGCTGGGATTACATGGGTGCGCCACCACACTAGGATAAAAAAGAGTTAACTTTTTTTTTCCCCCCTAGTGCTGGGGATTGAATTCACAGCCTCCACATATGCCACTGAGCCACATCCTCAGCCCTTGAGTTGTTTTAGAAATAAACTGATATCAGAGAAGAAAGTTTGGCAGCAACCAGACAGAGAGGAGGAAAATCTCAGCCTCCACCCAAGTGCTCCACATTATGACATTTAGGTAATACTGGACTGCTATGTGACAGTGTTCCTATAAGATCATACCGATGCTGAAAAATTCCCATCACCTAGTGATGTCACAACACCATGACATCACAGTGTAGCACATCACTCACACATCTGGGGTGATGCTGGTGTAAACAAATCCCCAGTGCTGCCAGTCACATCAAAATATGGCATGTACACCTATGTGTAGGACATGGTACTTGGTGATGATAATCAATGACTGTGTTACTGTATTTACTATGCTATACTTTTTATAATTATTGTAATGCCCTCTACTTATTTTTTAAAGTTTCCTATAAAACACAATATAGTGTAATACAGGCAACAGCTTCAGATATCTTGTTTACTGTGTATCTTGATGGCATCAAGAGGCCACACTGTGACCTATACCGTGTTGGTTTGTGTAATTGGGCTGTGATGTTCACATGACAAAACTGCCTAAGGCACATTTCCAAGAATGCATCCCCACTGTCAGGTTTTGTCTGACTCAGTCCAGAATGATCTCTAGCTACAGGTGCACTAAGAAGCTACTCCTAAAGTTATGAACTGAGAAAAAGAAGCCCATCAAATATCATTGGTTACATCAGAGATCTTTGGAAGGAAGGCTATGAGACAGAATACCAAAGTTCTAAGGACCATAAAATTTAAGACCTTAGGATATGCACTAGTCATGTGGTTTGGACTCCTTACCTCCCAGGTGAGGAACTCAGGACTCAATCACCGAAGAATCCTACTAAGAAGTTCTGAAAGGTCACCTCAGTCTGATCACTGTCCTAGGGAAGACCTTCGTCCTATAGGATGCAGCACCAAGGCTAGCTGTCACCCAGAGTCCTCCACAGAAAGGCCAAGATGGTTATTGCTAAGGGTGACACCTAATCAACACATTTCCAGGAGATGGCTTCAAGCATGCTTTGGCCAAGGCCCTTCTGAGGCATGGCCTTAACTGTTACCACAACAAGGCAGTCTGCTTAACTCTCACTCTTAACCCAATATACTATTTGTAGATAGCCTAGACACAGTCTGCCTTATGCTTTTGCTCTTCTTATTCCAGGCAGACTCATGCCCAAGTTGGCAGGAATTTAGAAACCTGTTGGAAATAGGTAGCATTTGTTTTTAAGTAATCATTTAGGCTAAGATTTTGATGCTTCAAAGTCCCCAATCTAAAACCAGTCCTAATGAAAAACATCAATGAAATGAAATTTGAGGAAAACAGGATATTTATTTAAGTATGACAGAGGCCCATCTGGACTACCACCAGAACTACTTAGCACTGCTAAGTTTGGTGATTTCAATGCAAGAGAGTGAAATTGTTTAATTAACCTGGTTACTTCACATACATTCATTGTACATTCATTGTCTTTCAGCTTAGTCTCTTGCTGTGACACTAGACAGAGTTTCAAGTTGTCCTACAAACTCTGCCCCATACTGCCGTCTGCATAACTGACTTGCCCTGGTGCTTATAACTCCTTTGAGGGCAGATATCGTATCCAAATGGGCCAGCTTGATTCAGTCTTCAGCATGCAGGTTTTAATGGGCATATTATGAGTGAGGATGGGGTGAGCTAGGATATTTACTTGGCTGGTCCTGTCCCCTGCTCCTAGATAGTTACACACAATATTGCATTTACACTACAAAGTGGAAAAAATGTGGAGGATGGTCCTGTGCCTCAATAAAGAAAAAACAGAGGGGACAAAGGGTGGTAGCACTTAGAAATTACATCAGGAGGAAATGGACAAAATTATTCAAGTCACCAGCCAACTCAGATGCCCAGAGTCTCTCCTCAGAAGCCATTGGGGGGTTGACATCAGGCCAAAAAGGCTTCTGTTCAGAAGAGGCAACAGCCAGGAAGGCTTGTGTTGGAGACAGCCCAAGGGCTCCAGCATGACTGCTGACAGCCCTCTGACCACAGCTCTGAATCCTTGTCCATGGGGTGGCCCTGGGGAAGAGGCCTGCTTTGGGGGGACTGTTTAATGATTTGCCAGCAAAGAACAAGGCAAACAGACTGCTGGCAGCTGCCTGGATGCAACAGGAGAGTAGAGTTTTATTCCCACCCACAGAGTAGCCTTCCAGGCAGGGGATAAAAGAAAAAGTGAGAGATGGCATTGGAAAGCCTGGGAGGGGTGGCCATTTGGGGCTCAGCTTTTCACTGGGCTGTGGAGGGTGCCTGGATATCTTGGCATTGGTACCAGTTGGTATTTCCATCCTTTGAATATTTTAGTAATTCTTACTAGTAGCATCTTCGGAGCACATAGAAACTAAAAAGTAGTCTCTTGTGGTAGAATTTTAGGCATGAAAAACTATGAAACCAGAAAGACACTTAGTTCTTAGGAGAAAATGTATGGTGGGAGAATACTTCTGTTCTGTGCTCAGTTCCCTTTTCTTTTGTCTTTCCAGGGTCCTTTGCCTATTTCCTTGACTCTATAGAAGGGGGGCAAGGAAGGTACCTCTCTTATGCCCTGATAGCCAGACTCCAAAATCTTCAATCCTGTAGCTCTCTACCTCTTTTTGACCTCAGCTCCTCAGCCAGCGTCCTTCTCTAATCCTCTGACCTGCCCTCAGTTCCCATAATTAAACCCTTTCTCCCATATAGACCCCCCCAAGCCATCTATCCAAAATTCTTGAGTGACACTTTTTTGTTAATCAGTGTTTTACTATGACCCACCCTCTTGTCCATTTCCTCAGCAGAATGCCTGGGTTTTAGTAGATGTTTAATAAAACATTAGTCCTTTCCTCCTTCTTGCTAAGTAGATCCTGAGCTCCTTGAAGTTGGGGACTAAGTCTTCATCATCACTCACATAATGCCAAGTACACAGCAGATGTTAAGAAAAGAAAAATGCATGTTAAATTATATGTTTTAACAATAAATGTGAGATAAGGTAAATTTGGTGATTGCCTTGTCATTTGACCAGGATAGGATTATTTCCAGATCACTACTTTCTCTTCAGAAACATTCAGCAGACTCCTGGTAAGCTTCATATTTAAAGTCAGCTTGACACAATTTTTACCTCATCATAAAGGAGAATTCTATTCCTTTTTACCACCATGCACAAATTTCTTCCAAAGCTCACTTCTTGCAGGAAAACCGTCCTGCTCAATAACCCAGGCCCAATTATACCTCTGTTGTCTTCCCTCAGTATCAATGTGCTGAATCAAGCATAATCCTAAAGGGGGCAGAAAGCAATAGCCTCACCACCACCACCACCATCAAAAAAGGGATGGTTCCTGCTCTCAGGAGACTAGAATCAGACTGTAAACCTCTAGTTGTGTGTACACATGCACATGCACAAGGGTCTTTAGGCCTCTTGTCAAAAAATACATAAGCATGGAAATTCACAGAGCAGAGCACATAGACTGTGAATGAATGGGTAGACCAACTTACTCTTGCTATATTGCTTTGGAAGTTCTCTTTTTGTTGTTTTGGGTCTTTCTGTGTATCTCCCAGATTTGATGGGAAGCACTTTCTTGGGAGAAGACATTCAGAGACTATTCAAACCAATTTAAAAAAATTCCTCTAGCATCGACTAAAAGAAACTCTTGCTCCCCACTGGCTTTAAGCCATTGTGCTGGCTGAGTGTCTCCAAGTGAACTTCAATCCCTACCAAGATTTTATGAGGACTTGGGCCCAGTGATCTGCATGGAAAAGTTCTGGGAACACTCTTAATAGTATTCCATATTTTTTTCTGAGTGGGTCTTTTTTCTTACCTTTGGTGGAATGAGAGATGAATTAGATTTCTTTTCTCCATCCATTTTGCCCTGAAGAGTTGATGTGTCTAAGGCCCCAGGGTTCTATCACCCTTCTTCCATTCAGCTTCCCAGTGGCTCCATTAGCTCTCCAGCCTACCTTGTCTACTGTGCCAGCTACCTCACACCAAAGGCAGGTAGATATTCAAATATTCCAAACATCCCTTGACATGCACATTGTGGACTATGAGCCCTTTGTTATTTCCTAATTGCTCAAACCGTTTATTTTTCTTGCTAAGTATAGAGAGTAAGAGATACAAAAAAGATAATCAAAGTGCTGATAAATGGTAGAGGAATCTTCTCGGTTATCAAGTTGGCTCTGCTGAACAGAAGTTCCTGTTTGCATCTGTCAAGAGATTCAGGGAGGTGGCATCACCAGGCTGAGTGGGAAAGGAAAGTACTTAGAGAGTTAGGGAGGGGAGCCAAATTCCTGGGTTGAGAGTTCACAGGGCAATGAGGATCAATAGTAGCACTTTTGATTTGTACACTGTTATCAAGGTACAAAGCAACACTACCCTTTGTCCTTTTCATTTTTACTCTGCTAATGGAACCCTTTGCCCTAAATTAAGATTATTATTCAGCTTTGATGTTGCATTTTATATTAGCAAAGTGCTTTATAATCCTTCATTAGCTATTTTATTCTCCCTTTATTAGCACCACCCATTTCACAAATTAGCTAACTGAGGCTTGACCAGACAACACAATGCACACTGGTCTTGTGACTGAAATTCTATGCATGAATTTTCTGTACTAAGTCTAATGACAGAAGAGTTGACACACAGAATAAAAGAACAGAAGCACTGAAACTATAAGAGCTTTCTTGGGAGCTAAACCTGCAATGATTTAATAAAAGACTGCAAAATTTTACTTCATTTGCTAGCAATAAAATTGAGAACTCTCACTAGCTTAAATTAAAAATATGACTGCCAAACACATTGTTAATAGGAAAACTTAACTTTAATTCCTAATTTCCTCTCTAAACAGGATTGAAACAGAGAAAAAGGAATGTGTTTGAACTTCATGGTGTCAGTTGTTTCCCAAGAAAGGGACTGATGCTGAAGCAAGACAAATATCCCTAAATTACTGTGACCCATAATTTACCCCTTTCTTGCTTCTCGTCAATTACCATTGGTGACACAATGCTATACTAGTTCTTTCACCTATATGACTTGTCCTTATTTGTTGCCTCTTCTTTCTTCTCTTCCTCTCCCTTTCATCTATCTATCTATCTATCTATCTATCTATCTATCTATCTATATGTGCTTTCTAACAATCTCTGTTATCTCTTTTCTGTGTTTCTTATACCTTCAATGATGATTACCAAATTGGTTTCTAAAGTCAAATTCTCTTATGCTTTAAAAAGCCTGCTGGGTATGGTGGTGCAGGCCTGTAATCCCAGCAGCTCGGGAGTCTGAGGCAGGAGGATTAGGAGTTCAAAGCCAGCCTCAGCAAAAGTGAGGTGCTGGGCAACTCAGTGGGATCTTGTCTCTAAATAAAATACAAAACAGGGCTGGGGATGTGGCTCAGTGGTCAAGTGCCCCTGAGTTCAATCTCTGGTACCCAGCTATCACCACCCCACCACCCGCCCCGCACAAAAAAGCCCATTAGATATTATTTCTGTTGTTTTACTGGTACCCCAAACTCCAATATACCAAACCTAAATATCACTTTCTCCCTGATTGCCATCCTAAACCAATAGCCCCTGTCGACTTACCTATTGTGCTTAATGGCTCTACCATTTTTCTAGAGACTCAGGCTGAGCACCTCAGTTAGGATTCCTCTTCCTTATATCTAATCACTAATCTATCAAAACCTACCTTTGCTGTGTGTCTTGAGTCTGAACCATTACAACAGTCTCTCGTCTCTCACCATTCTAAAGCTCCTTATATATCACTGAAAGAACACCCTTCCTAACAGAGCACTATCACATTGTCCTGTTTGAATATCAACTATTTCCTGAATTAAATTCAAATTCCTTAACCTTTCATATCAAGGCTTCAATGCCCTGCACTGACTCTACCATCAATAAACTTGGTTTCACACTTCAACTGTGTCATTTCCAAAGCTAGCTAAGTCTTAATTTTAAAATGGGGCCACTACTATCTACCCCAAATCAGTGTACAGATAAAATTAAATGACATAAAGTATCAGCGGTTCCTGCACATAGTAGGTACTCAAAAAGTATTGGTTCCTTTGCCTCCCCTCTATCTCGCAGCTTTATCCCCACTTCCCTCCAAAGGTATTATACTGCCTGTTCAAACCAAATTGTATTCCTCACTATTCTCTCACCTTCTCTTGGAGTGCCTATTCCTCCTGTTCTATAAGATCCTACTTAGCCTTCAAAAACAACCTTATATGCTACCTCTTTCATGAACAATCTCTTCTTCATTCAAAATACCCCAAATCTCTTCTTGCTTGTATCCTTTTATTGAACAGCACTTCTCACTTTCTTGGTGTCTTTATATCTCACGCAGCTGAACCCTCCAACATAACAGACAATCAATAAATGTGTGCTGAATTAATACTAAAAGCTTGAGCTTTTGGTTTCCCAAGAGTCCATTTGATTGATTCATATTTCACACCGAGCACACTTTAGAAATAATCTCTGGAGGGAGATCAAAGATTCAAACTACTCACAGAGAGGCTAAGTTGGTATAGGATTAAATTCAGTCCTAGTTCAGCCACCAGGAATTGTATAGACCCTGTTCCTACTTGAGATCATAAGGTGGCAATTTGTATGAGCCACAGAAACCCATTTTAATACATTTAAATGAGAACTTCCTTGATTTAGGAACCAGAAAGACAAACTGTATGCTATCAATAGAAATCAATTTTTATTAGTCTGACAATGACAATGGCTTCACTAGTGTAGAAAGAAGATCCAGAGAGCCATTTGATTCCATAGGTTCTCAAGGTGGCTCAGCTAAGATTTAAGTATACCTTACTCTGGCTTTCATCCAACACATTTCCTCTTGGCCCAGTTAGCAAATGGGTAATTAAATGACATCAGCCACTATGGGGTAGCTGGAACATAAGGTGGCCTCATGGTGCCATATAATACGGCACCAAGTTTCTGAATCACCAACCACAGGTGCATCGACTCTTCCCCTCACCACACCCCCCTTCATAAAAACCTTATCTGATATTTCTATTGATACAGTGACTACGCTTAGGGCACTTTCCTTTGCTTCTTCTTAGTGTTTGTTCGGGTGGGTACTTCTGGGCAGATGCCTATAAATGAGTTCTTTAGGCACAGGAGTAACACCCTGTCATCAGACCATGCTTTTGTCTTTAGGTAGGCTGACCTCAGAAGGCAGCAGCATATCTAATTGCTAAGCCAACACCTACCTGAAATACATCAAAGGCTGAACCCCCTTCCTAGCCAAACACCTAACTACTGTCTGTCACTAAGTTGATTCTTAGCCTGGACATCATCAGACCTGTTTCTGGAGCCATCTTTCCCCCTAAAATAACAGATGCTACAATTTCCTCCAAACTCCTTATAACAGAGATTGATGGTTCCCAAGTGTTCCTCATTAAGATAAGGGAATTCACTTGACATTACCACTGAGCAGGATGATGGGTAGGTATACATAGAGACTTTCCTCATGGGTATATCAGAATGGACCTGAAAAATGGCCTTTTAGTTGGCAAATATTTGATGAACATCTACTTCCTAAAACTGTTTTGGGTCCTGCCAGGAGTTAGTCTTATTGAGGAGATAGTACATACAATATACACAAATTAAATGGTGATACAAAATGGTAGATTATCACATGTCACATTGCATGGTACAGCCAATAGTTTCTTTGGGATTGATGGTGGTAGTGGAGGGATGGATCTTAAGCTAGATTTTAAAGAGGACAGGATTTGGATAGGAGAAAAATAGTCAGATAAAATAAGCAGCATCTGTTCCACTGGCATCTGTGAAATGAATTTTTGGAACCTCTGAGATTTAGTCTTAAGCAGAAACAAGAGACCAAGTGAAGGAAAAATTAAGGGTTTAGACCAGTTTCTCTCAAATCTTTCAGGTACAAGAAGACGTATCTAACCAAAACCAGATCTGTCTGCAAAGATGGTCTGAAGAGCCAAGGTAGGGTCACATTATGAAGGAATTGCATGCTAAATAAAGAGTTAGAGCTCGCTCTCATATGCGAAAAAAAAGACTTACCCTAGGTGCCTGAGCAAAGGGAGCTCATAATCAAAACTGCATTTGAAGCAGAAAATTTTAAGATTATATTATAGAATAAAACTACAGAAGAATGAAGAAAAAACTGGTAGTAGGAGAAAGCTGTGCCAAGAATCTAGGGGATTTGAACTCTGATAGTAACAATAAGAGGGAGAAGGGATGAGTTACAGAAATTATGGAGGAAACATCAAGGGTACTTTCTGACAGAGTGAATTACAGGGATGAAGGAAAGGGAGGAGTTAAAGTATTATTCCTAGAGAATTGGAAAAAAAAGATGTTGCATTAACAAAAGTGAAAAACTGGGAAATGAAGTTAGATTTGAGCAGGGAGATTTAAGTCAGTTTTGGGAATACTGAATAAGAGATGAAATTTAAGTCTGATAGGTAGTAAGTCTGAAATAAGAATTGGATTTGAATGAAAAGACAGAGCTGGAGATACAAATTTGTCATACAGTGTGTATATCTTCAGATACAGATCTATTGATGTAGCATTGTAAATGTTAGGTTTAATACATGAAAATGCTTAGAAAAAAGAGCTGGGCTGTGGCTAGGTGGTAGAGCACTCGCCTAGCATATTCGAGGCACAGGGTTGAATCCTCAGCAGCACACGAAAATAAATTTTAAAAACATAAAATAAAATAAAAGTATTATGTCCAACTGCTACTAAAAAACATAAAAATGCTTAGAAAAAGTTAAAAATGACTGAATAAATTAAACTTATTAAAAGTGGAGTTTGTTGCTCTTGGTTCATTTGAGCTGGTCTCACCACAATAAATTCAGAAGGGATGATGCTGTGAGGCCTGCTATGCCAGAGGGAAACTCAAACCACTTAGCTTCTAACATAATCTAATGTACAACCTAAGAGGTTCAATGGCCTCAGGGAATGAAAAGAAGAAAAATGTAAATTCCTAAAGACAAGGCAAACTGGAATTTTTTTTTTTTTTTTTGTACTGTGGATTGAACCCAGGGGTGCTTAACCACTAGTCCAGCTCCTCAGCCTTTTAAATATTTTATTTAGAGACAAGGGTCTCACTAAGTTGCTTAGACTGGCTTTGAACTTGCAATCCCCCTGCCTCAGCTTCCTGAGTTGCTAGGATTATAGGTATGTGCCACCATGCTTGGCCAGACTGGAAATCTCTTTGAAGATGGCTTTAAAACGGATCAAGAGCATTGGTTTTATTTTCCATATGTCATATTTTTAGTTCTATAGCCCAGCTAATAGTTTTTCTTAATGCAAGCTCTCACCTGCTATTAGTTGCTTCAAAGAATCAGTAAGTCATTTGTCTAATGGCCTGTAGGTAAAGGATCTAGCCTCAGGCCACTAGCTACAGGCTCCTGACCTTCAGGCTGCACTTAGTCTCCCATAACCACATGTTCACTCATAGACATTAAAGCCACAATCCAGCTGGGAAAGGTGGCACATGCCTATAATACTAGCAGCTTGGAAGGCTGAGGCAGGAGGCTCAAGAGTTCAAATTTAGCGAGGCCCTAAGCAAGTCAGCAAGACCCTGTCTCTAAGTAAAATTTTTAAAAAAGGGCTGGGGATGTGGCTCAGTGGTTGAGCATCCCTGAGTTCAGTCCCTGGTGTATACACACACACACACACACACACACACACACACACACACATACACACACAAAGCCAAAATCCAACTCAGATACTCGGGAGGCTGAGGCAGGAGGATCCAACTTTTTAGACATGCAAATTTTCAGGTCCCACATCAGACTTACTGAATCAGAAACTCTGGGGATGGGGTCCAACAACCTGCAATTCAGCAAACCTTCCAAAACTGGTTGTGAGACACATGAAACTTTTGAAACAGTGATCTAGCAGGACCAAAACAATTCTAGGCACTTTCTCTACTCTATGTAGAAGGAAAGCAACCAGGATGGAAGCCAAAATTCAAGGCTGATCACTTCAGAAAAGAAAGTCTCTATATTTAAATACAAGAGGAAGGTTTTCCTCCATTATCTCCCCATCATATTAAACCTGTCAACGAACTTGCAATTAAGCATGGCATTGAAATGAGTGGATCAGCGAGCATGCCTTAAAGCTTCCTGGTATGAGTACCTTACAAATCTGTATTTCCACAATTTTACTATATAACTATGAGGTAACACATGCATGTGGGGGTTGGGGGTTCTGGGGATCAAACTCAGGGCCTCATGCATGCTAGGCTTTACCACTGAGCTATACATATCTGTGGCCCTAATTTCTTTTCAAGATTGAGCTACCACTTTTTCCATGAAGTAGACATCTTAGAAGAAAGAAAGGATACCCTGCTCATCCTCACCAAACTGGTAAAATGGAATCGGAGCACATATGGACTGCAAGCCTCTGTCTTCTCATTTGTTGAGTCCATGTTCTTCCAAAACCACATTTGGAATCAACAAAGAAAACCTGGATGGTGGCAAAGAAACAAACTTCAAGTCCAAAAGGGGTAGAAGGAATGAAAAGGTGACCCAGAAAGCTGAGCAAAATGGAAAATAAACAAAGGAAAAAGAAGGCTTCAGATCAGAACTGAAACTATCAAAAGCAGTCCATTTTTTTTCCTGGAAGGATGTCTCATGGTATTCATTTTCCTTCATTCAAAGAAAGTGAAGCGAAGCTAAGATATTATTTTGTAAAGGGGAAGAATCATCTTGGAATACTAGGTGAGGTAGGATTTTATTTTGCTTTTATTTACTACCTGTGGCATACGGCCAGGAGTGCAACTCAGTGGTAAAGTACTTGCCTAACACATGTGGGTTCAATCCCTAGCACTGAAAACAAACAAAAAAAGTTTGAAAACTAAATCCTGTGGTCTAAATATTTTCCTATGCTATCTGGACTAAAATGCTTTTGCAACAATGAATCTGAAATTCTTAAAAATATTAATCAGAAACTGGGGTACACAGCACACAACTGTAATCCCAGCTACTGGGGAGGCTGAGGCAGGAGGATCCAATATGAGGCCAGCTTGTGCAACACAGTGAGAACCTGTCTCATAATAAAAAATAATGAGGGATGGAGTATAGCTTAGTGGTACAGTGCCCATGGATTCCTTCTCCAGTACTCCCCTACCACAATCAGAAGAGTCTTCTGCACTGAAGATGCTCAGAATAAGTTATGCTTGGTTTTCCTGCACCATCTTTTGGTTCCAGAATACTTGGATGGCATATTTCATAATTCCACCTCTGTAAAATTCTAGCTCATCTACTATATTCTAAAACAAGTTTAATAATTTTGTTTACTAAGCACCTACCTAATACACTCAAAATTTGCTCAGCAAAATTAGTAATCTGCATTACAAAAAGGCAGAAGGAAAGGGAAGGACCATGAAAGAAAAGACACTAATGAAAAAAAGTACTAAAAAAACAATTTTTTTTTGCACAAAATGGAAAGGAGTTTCTCATTTCCCCTATTTACATTGCTGTTCTCTGTATTGTGAATCCCTGTAGAAACTCATTGTATACTTTATTTGGCACTTATTATAAACTCTCTGATGGAGTTATCTCTAGTATATATCTAATATTATCTTAAGGTCTCAGTAAGCACCTTGCAGGCAGGAGTGTTTAGCTTTTGCTCCTCTGGACCCTCTCTAAGACCCAGCACCATGACTTGCACTAGGCCCTAGGAATACTGAGTAATTGTAAAGCTACTGGAGACATGGAGAACCCCGAGAACCAAACTTGCAAAGAATCAATGTGAAATAAAGGGGAAGAATGGGAGGATGAGGGTTAAGGTGGCAACACTTTCAGACATGAACATAAGTGGAGAAATTGAGCTGAAAAACGAGATTTCTAATTCCTTCCCCACTGTTTTATTCCTGATCAGCCCCACCCCCTTTCCTTTTTTCCCTTCCAGCATCAGCTAGGTACAAAACAAAAGGAAATTAATGATTTAGTTATTGCTCCAAAGCTTAAAGCTTGAAAGTCAGTCATTTAGAGCAGGTTCCATTGTTATGTCCCTGCATGTCTTGGGTCTTGATGGCTGTGCACAGAGCACTATGCCTCCAATAGCCACACTGGGAGCCAATACTGGCTGCCTGGCTCCTGAGCAGGAGATGAAAGGCTTCTTCTAATGTAATAACTGACGGCCTCTCAGTGCCGTTTGAACTGTTTACAGACTGAGTTAACGATTACAGGCAATGTGTATCTTGGCCAGGTGCCTGAAATTCTTACCCACCCGTCAGATAGTATCAAAGAGCCCTTCCAGGCCTGGCTGGAGTCCTTCCAAAGCACCTCACAGAGATGCCGACACAAAAGGAGGAGTGTTCAGAATGTGTGTTCTCGTTAGTTCTCTTCTCTCTCTCTCTCTCTCTCTCTCTCTCTCTCTCTCTCTCTCTCTCTCTCTCTCTCTGACCAGAGCAAAAAAGTCGGACTATCAGGCATAAATTAGGTGCTGAGGATGTTGAGTTTCTAGGGCTGCTCAGGACTGAGGAAAGGGTCAAGGTCAGCCCTGGGGCCAGCAGAACCAGATTCCTTTCTAAGCAGTTTAGGAGGTGTAGCTAAGAGTCTTTGCAGCTGGCAGCTAGAGGATGATGGGGGTAGGAAAAGAGGACCCTTGAGATGAAACCGAAATCTACACTATATGATATAGCAAGCAGCCCCCAAGACAGAAGATCCGGAAAAATGGACTTAATATTATGGAGCAGTGGATAGAGGATGGAGGAGAATATATTGTTTTTTCCAAGGCAATGCATAAAATATAAAAGAACATCACTTTCATGCCAGGAAAGAATAGGAGACTTCAAAAATAATAGTAAGTAAAATTAGGCAGAGCTAAGAAAACATCTCTTTATCGAGATGAGTCCCAAGAGACTGAATGACATCTGTTTGAGATTTATCAAAATGCTTTTCATACAAATATAGACTGAGTATTAATCATGAGATATGATGGGAAGCCAGGTAGCTTATGACAGAAATGTAGATTTATCACCCATAACAGTGGAAAAGCTTTTTGGAAACAAAAATATTACAGAGCACTTAACCCAGGGACACTGAGTCTAATTGTTATTTAATTATACACTAACTTATGGACTCCAAAGGCAATTAGGGGTTTTTATGATTTCTTTATTAAGTACCTATTGGCATCTGAATACATTTGAAAGTGGAATAAGTGGCAGCTCCTACAATTAAGACATATAAATCTAAAGTCAATATATAAAATAATTGCACACTTACACCAAAATTATTATCACTACAATAACTAAAAGGGAAATATTTCTCTTCAAAATCTAAGGAGGGATATATGGTTTCTTAATTTTCATTCGAGGTCTCATGTTGAAGATATACAACTTACCATAAAATGCCCTCACAAGAAAATTTGGGGCTAGGGTGTAGCAGTGTCAGAGTATATGCTTAGCATACCTGAAAACATGAGGAAGGAAGGAAGGAAGGAAGCAGGGAGGAAGGGAAGGAGAATTTGGTAATAGTGAATGAAATTTGTGCTCTTTTATCCATAATGTGAATAAAATCATTATCATTACATTATTTCCTTGAACATCCTTTGCAGCTTCAATTGGATATGGTTGTTTGATTCTCCTGTCCTAACTTGCTGTATAATGTTGCTATCATGGAGCAGGGGTACCCACCTTGTGTAGTGGGAGATAGGCCTTTATGTTAAAAGACTATTCTTCAGGCTATCTACCTTGAGGAGGAATTGAACTTTACATTACCATTTTGATTTCAGTGTAGATCCCTAACCTGATTTGATTTTTCACATTCACTGTAATGCTTTGTATGCTCTATAACACACCATGACCTGTGTGCATTTACCTGCTTTTGGTTTTGTTGCTGGGGACTTAACCCAAGATCTCATGCATGTAAGCACATGCTCCTCCACTGAGCTACACCCCACCTCTCCATGTGCATTCACTTTGAATAGAACCCATGAGCATGCTTTCAATAGAACACAATTGGGTATTATTGGGCTGCTTCAGAGAAGCACTTTCAACATTCCCTACTGGAGATACACTTCTCTCTTGGGAACTAGAAGTTTAGTTTGATTTTCAGAATACAAACAGAAATCATGCTTGCACTGAAACTTTGAAAAGAATATGAGTTGATAGGTAAAACTATAAAAGAAACCCTACTAGTTGATGGTAATTTTAGAAGAAATTCCAGAAAATACCTTAGAATCCGGCTCCATATTCTTTTAGAAAACAGTTTCAAAGAAGGAACAGAACATGTCTGGAGCTTATCAATGTCTTGATATCAGATAGAACGAAAAAAAGTAAAGCATTGAATTGGGTACAAATGGAGAGATATCATTTAGAAAGTTATTATCAGAAACAAGAAGTCAAGTGAGCCACAATGTGACCTAATTGCATTTTTGAAATATGCAGAAACAAGATAGTTCAACAATCTTCCTCATATGGGATGGAGGAGAGCACACTTGTTGAGTATTTACTATCCACTGCTTAGAATCTTTACTTTGTAAAAGTTTAAAGCAACCCAAGTAGGTGATTCGCTGGGAAGTGCAAGGGCCACCTAGACAAATATTTCAGAGAATAGAACAGGAAGGGTACAGTGTAATTGTAACCTCTTCAGTAAGTGGGCTGCTCCTGATGCATTGGTTGAAATGAAATACCAACTATGTCTTTGAATTTTAAGGGAAAAAATAGCCCCCTTTCGTTCACCCAACTCTTCTCACTGAGTTGGAAAAAAATCTATGAAGGCACAATGGTTCAGTTCAGCTATTTTATAGATATTCCACCTTATCTAGAGAACTGAAACTATGCCATAGGGCTCTTCAAAGTGGGGCTTGGTGCTGTGCAGGCAAGTATATCAAGAGAAAAACAAAGTTCCTTATCAGTTTTCCATATAATAGGTTCACTTGGACAGATTGACAATATATGGAAAATAGATAAGAAACACTGATTTCCTTCCTCATGAGATTACCATTACAACCTCTTTCTTCCTTTGGTACCTAGCAAAACTAGCAAATATTAAACAGGATCTGAAATTCCTTTGGGAGAAAAAGTAAGGTAATGGCTTTGCAACAGCCAATAGGTTGTCATAACATACCCTACCCATCCAAAGATTATGGAAAGAGTTTAGTCAATAAGAAACAATCCAATGTGATGTTTGTTTGTTTTGTACCAAGAATTGAACCCAGGAGTACTTGAGCACTGAGCCACATCCCCAGCCCTTTTTTAATATTTTATTTTGAGACAGATTCTCACTAAGTTGCTTAGTGCCTCACTAAATTGCTGAGGCTGTCTTTGAACTTGTGATCCTCCTGCCTCAGCCTACCAGGCCACTGAGATTAGGCATGTGCCACTATGCCCAGCCAATATTATGTTTTCTAACTAAACATACACACACCTCAGTCATTTCTGATCAGAGATTTAGTTCCATGGTGAGATGCATCCAAACCTGCTATCATAGCAAGAGCTATGATATTATTCCTTCTTTAAGAAGGACGGTTTTTCATATCGCTTTTAGTCACAGTCCCCTCACAAGTAAATCTGACAATGAAATCAGAAAATTATACAATAAAAAAATCTGATAAATTTTTCTTTAAAATATATTTTTAGTTGTTGATGGACCTTTATTTACTTTTATGTGGTTCTGAGAATGAACCCAATGCCTCACACATGCTAGGCAAGCACTCTATCACTGAGCTACAACCCCAGCCCTGATAAATACTTTTGGAAGAAAGATCATGTAACTTACTCCCTTACTATAAAAAGTGTTAAACTATGCGGGGGGGCGGGGAGATCACACGGTTTCTGCAGCTTGAGATAAATAAAAGAAATGTGGTTTCTCTAGCTAAAAGTTTTCTAGATGATGCAGGAACTACTTTCTAAACATACTGCAAAAGGCTGACTATAAACATTTCAACAATATATTACAATAAAATCATCTAGAGAGCTGCCTTACCCTTAATGACAGAGAAAACCACAGATACTGTGATTTCAGTTCTCTTTCATTTTCTGTTTTTTGTGATTTTCTTGAAAATGTAGTCTTTCATGTAATAAGGAGTGAAAAACAGGATCTTTTTCTAATGGGAAGACAGAGCTGTCAGCACGTGGCCTGGCACGCAGCTCAGTTGCCTCTTAGGGTAACATGCGGAGAACTGTCCCTGGTGAATAACAGTAGCAACACACCAACTTATCCAACAAAATGATGGTTATTTTTATAACATTTATTGAAACTCAGACAATAAACTTGGTACAGTATACGGAGGAGAAGGGAAAAGGCCTGGTCATCTAAATCCCAATGTAAACAAGATCAATATAATATGGAAGGTACCAAAATGATACGTTTTCATAATGGAAAGAAACATTTGAATCACCATCGGGGAAAGATTTTTAAATGACCCCAAAATGAGAATGAGAAACAAGAAACAGAAGGGCCATTAGGTAGGTTAAAATTCTTACAGAGCAAGATAGCCCAAATGACTGAAGAGTGAGAAGCAGCAAAACTGAACAAGAAAAAGAATAAACAGATTGCACAAGCTGAATTTTAGACAATGCTAAAATGGAAAGAAGTCAGTTTTTGAAGAGGTTAGACTTGATTATTTTCTCCTAACTAAAATTATGAGTGGACCATAAAGAAAAAAAAAAACCCAAACCCAAACAAAAATCTGTATGTGTAGGGGTATGGAAACTAGAGTGGGAATTGGGAAAAATCAAACAACAGCAACAACAATAAACTCAACTGAAAAACTAGAAGGGGGTGTGTGTGTGAGTGTGTATTTGTGTGTGTTTGTAAGGAAACTTTATCGTAGGATAGCCATTTAAAATTTAAAACAGTGGGTGAGGTGGCGTACCTATAATCTCAGCTACTTGGGATACTGAGGTTGGAGGATCTGGAGTTCAAGGACAGACAGGGTAACATATGGAGAGTGTCTCAAAAAAGAAAAAGGGCTGGAGTAGCTCAGTGGCAGAGCGCTTGCTTAGCATTCCTGAGGCCCTGGGTTAGATGACAGCACTATAAAAACAAAACAAAAGTCAAATACAGTTGCCAATCCGGGAATAGAGAATTGTGATTAGCACCGATCTTTGAAAAAGAATAATAAAAGTTGTGACTTCTTACCCTTCCAAAAAAAACAGCAAGTCCTTTTAAATTGAATCTGTATTGCTGAAACTCTAAAATATACTGGTGCATTTCCTTGCCAAAATACATCATATTGTATATACTCTCCCTTTTATCATTATGGTCATTTTTAGCATGAATTAATTACATTAATATACATACTAAAGAGATGGGGCTGAACCTATAATGTTCCAAGGAAGTTCCTGTGTTGTTGATGCTGTTGTTTTAGGTTCTTTATATCTCCTTTTTTCTCTTTATCTCTGGTTCATAAGCATAGTTCAGACAAAACAAAACTCTAGTTACTTTAGTGTTTGTTTACTGAAAATTTTCCTATAAAACACTGCTTCTCAGATATGAAATAGAATGAGAAGTAAAATCAGGTGACTAGATACAAAATTAGCCACCAGGATTGCCACACTGGAAAAACAGGGTATCTAAAGATGGGCGGAGGGGACGTTTACAGAAATTCCATCCACAGAAATGAGGCTAACAGTCATTCATTCTTAATGCCCTATTGCTTGGGATCTCAAGACTTTGTCCAACACACCTCAATAAATGTATAAAGATATCAAGAGGTAAAGGTCAAAATAGGAATCATGAACATCAAACAAGACCGCTGGAAGTGACCCCAAACATCACATGCTGAGCTTTCCTTGGTAATGATAATGATGGTGATACTGAGTGTTTATCCATGCCTTTATTTCAAAGAGCTTCAAATGCTTTGCAGACATCTCTAACTAATCTTTATTAGGCCTTGGGGGGAAAAATAGATTTCCCCAAGTGTCTTTAGAGAAGGAGTATGCTATCCAATAAAAGGGAAAACATTTGCCCCTTTCTATCTCTACCCCACCCCAGCTTGTTTCCTAACTCCCACTGGGTAGTACTGGTGATTGAAATGAGTTATAACACCATACAAGTGCTGAAAGGATAATAATGGTAATTGAGTTTGCTTCCAAAAGATTCTTCTAAGCTGTGTGTGTTTAATCATGTCAGGGAACAGGTAAGTGAAAAAGATGAGGAAAACCATAATTACTTTTATCCTATTATTTACCTATTTGGGGGACAGATTTCAAATTGGTAAAGTTATAAAACATTGAATACAGATTTTTCATACTGTGGAATATTAGTCTCTGGGATAATTCAAGGGATGATCTTTCCCTGAAAATTATGTCAGGTTCACAAATATTTGATAAGTACTAAGACTAAAACTTGGCTTATTCTCATTTTGATCCAATTCTTCTCAAATGGGGACCCAGGAGTCTCAGGGGCCAAGATGCTGAGCTTCAAAGAACATGTTGGGACCAGCACAGTAAAATGAACTGGGTCAATTAGTCCTAGTCACAATATAGAACTCCTTTCCTTCTAAGCCTTCTTAGAAACATGCCTGCAAGATAAAGCTTCAGCAATGAGAGCAATTGCTTTGGATTAGAAGTAATTAAAAAATACTTTAAAACTTCAAAAAGGGAAAGGAAACTGATGGGTTTACCAATGTAGAATGGTCACATGTACAAAGGTCCAGGGCAGGCAAGTGATTCACCACAGCAAAGCAAGGCAGTAAGAGAACCCAAGTTCCTACCCCAGAGGTCATCCGCTATTAGTCATTCTTAAGCCACTGAGGCTCCCTGGGCTACATTATGGCAACATTCAATTGGCCCTTTGACCCACAAAATCCTAAACCTAAAGCGTTATCTTTTTAGCTACAAAAAAAAATAGTCTAGATGGTTATATTAGGATAATACCACATAAGTTTACTGGGTCTAAATCAATAACCCTCACAGGTGATGATTTTTCTGACAGTAATTAAGTTAATAAGAAAGAGCTCAAGTCTAATTATTGTTAGTATTAATACTTTACATGTGTAATTTTCTTTTTTTTTTTTTTTTACAATTTTTTAGTTGTCAATGGACCTTTATTTTATTTATTGATGTGCAGTGCCTTACACATGCTAGGCATGTGCTCTGCCACTGAGCCACAGAGCCACAATCCCAGCCCTACATGTGTAATTTTCAAACACAATTCTCAAACACTATGTCATTTTAGGTAGTGGCCACTTATTATGATTGTCCTCACTTTACTCATGAGGACACAGACTCAAAGAAGTAAAGCAATTTTCTTTACAGTCATAAAGCTAAGAATCAGAGCAGAGATTAAAATACAAGTCTACTGAGAACTCTTATGATAGGATGTTGCCACCCTTTTAGAGAACCCTTTAAGCCTTATTATCATATTATATCATTATATGTAGAGACTATGCAAAGAGCATCATTTGGGGGCATATTATCTTCAATTATTTGATTGGTGATAGAAATTATGTTCTTAGGCCAGAAGGTTTCCAGTTATACATAAAGTAGGAAGATAATGAAGTAATTCTGCCCTGAGGGAACCCAAGAAACACTCTAATAATTCAAAGGGAAAAAGTTCTCATCAAGTTGTTTGGTTGCCTCTAAAACAACTGCCTAATCAAAGATCATTCAACTGGTGGCCAGCAGGATCACCTGCTTTTTTGGGAAAAGTGAAAAGCAGGGAGAAATGGCAGTTTCCCATCCCTGGGAACTTTGTATAGTGGTCTGTCTTTGGAATATGTTCCTAATCTATATTTTGGGTAGATCATACTCCATTTCATGCTCATTAGATGCAGAATTGCATAAGACAATTTTCAAATATTAAATTACCAAATGATTCATCATCATTAGATCCTCACAAATGTCTTGAAAATCAGGTAAGCCATAAAGTTACATCTCCTCCATTTGATAAATAATAACATAATCATTGAATATCATGCCCCAAATTACCCAGGAAGTCAATGGGAGAATGAATTCTGTACTAGTCCTCACGAAATTTAGGTATGCATAAACTGTTTGGGTGCTAAGTATTATAGTTTCTGGGTAGAGTTTAATTGCAAGAGAAAATCAGATCTTCTGGCAGCATTTACAAGGCAGGTGCGGTTATAAAGAACTTGACTTTTCAGTTCATTGTCTCTGCCAGGACAGGTGGTATGGTGAAAGTATGGAATCCTGCCAGGCGGTCTCCAACTCAAACTTCCCTTTAGAAAACAAAGCAATAAAAATGGAAACAAGATGCCAAATTCTGTTCCATATTCTGAAGACACTGCTTTAAAAACTAGGGCATTTTATATAATAATTTTATTTTTTTGGTACTGAGATCAAACCCAGGGCCTTGTGCATGCTAGGCGAGTACTCCACTGCTGAGCCATATAACCAGCCCTAGGTAATAACATTAATCTGGTTCAAACATACAACAACTACTCAGGAGAAACGAGATTATGAAAATATAAAGTCAGCTGCAGGCTGGCTTCTTCCCTAATAGCTCAATTCTCTACTCCCCTATATAAACTAAGCAAGTCACTTCATTTCCTTGAATTTTACTCATATACTCCTAGTGCGAAAAAATAAATTGCAACTTAATACTTTCACAATAGTAACACAGTCAAGTTTTCATTGCTGAGTGGAATAAAAATCTTTGGCAAATCTTGCTTACTTTTACAGATTCTGCCCAACTTTCCTAAGACAAACTAGTGCATTGAAAACTTTTGATAATTCCAAAGGAAGAAGGGAATAAAGAAAGAGAGAAGAAAGAAAGAAAAAAACCTGTAACATGTTAGTTCAGAACAGAGTGAAAGTATGAAGAATTGTTTCTAGTGGCAGAGACTGACAAGTGACATTTTTAGCAGGTTTATCTTCAGGGCAAGCCTTTGTGACTGATGATGTGCACTCCTGACCACAAGGACACGGCAAGAAGGCTCTGCTCAAGGAATCCTTGTGGGGGCACCGTAGCTGCCACTATTGGAAATTTTGAGCATTTTTGGTGTTCCTGGAATTCTATTTCCAACCACTGCTTTGTGGTTGTGATGAGGGGATAGGAAGAGATTGGAAGTCTTCTGGAGCCAACGTTCTCTTCAGTTTATAACCACAGAGCCAAGATCAAAATAATATGAATGTACTTTTCACAGAGCATATTCAGCCTAAATCGGCCCTATATATCATTTCATTTTTCCTAATTATTTTTATTGTTGTTAATCTGCTCTAGGAAGGAAAGCTGGATAATTTATAAATGGGTTCCCAAAAAAGCTTGGAAAATTCACGGATTCAGAGAAGGATACTTCAGTGAGAGCAAAATCTTTTGAGAACAATGCCGTGTAAATGGTCTGAAATGTAAAAATCAAAATGTTAAATGAAGCATTGTTCCTACCCCAAAATAATTATTAACTCTATAGTTTTAATTCTCATAAAAATGATAAACAGTTTGTTCAGGCCTCAGAGATGAGTCTGTGATGCTAGGACATAACGCGTTGTGCCTCTTTATGCCTGACTCAATCAGTTTAAATCCAAAAGTAAGTTCCTCCTTCATTTACCTGCCAAGACCTGAGTTCAGGCCCTCAGGGTGCTGAGGTTTTCCTTTGTGGGAGAAAATGACATCATCAACACCTCAGCTACACCAGGGAATGCAGGGGATGTGGCTCCTAACCTTGGTGATATCATCAACTGCCCTGGGAGAAACCCTGAGTTCCCAAGAATGGAAGCACTGAAGGTTAAAAAAAGAGGGGTTGTTGTTTCAAGTTTATCAACAGTGTTTCTGCATATCAGGTTTTAGAAGGATAGACAATGTAGGGGGTGCTCTTTCAGTAAGTCTGCACCTCAAGAACCAAACGTTCATGGATTAAGTCCAGCAAGAGCAGTCAACTCATTTGTACCTTACAGTAGCACGTCCAAAAAAAGAAGAATAAAGACTTAGTTTTATTAGGCTCTCTCCCAGCTCTGAGATGAGTATATTCTTTGGGGGACTTGCTAGTGTTTCAAGTTTGCATTCAAAATAAATTCTAGGGACTCACATAATCCCTCAGTCTCCTCCAAACTTTCTTTGATGTTCAACAACTAAGGACAAGGATCTTTGATTATAAAACAATTTCTTTGGTTGGAAGAAAACTCTTTGCAGGGCGTGAACAGCAGGAGAAAGAAAAGGTTTTTCTGAAGTGCAAACTAGTTGGAAACCCCCTGGGGAAAGAATCTGATTCCCAGTCTTTGAGAGGAGCAGGCCTGCCTGTACAGGCTGCCTCCGCTGAAGGCCTTTAAGAAGGCGCTTTTTTGTCTACTGTACGGCCCTCAGAGTCTGCAAGGCAGCACACTCACCCTCTCTTTTTTTCTTTTTCTTTCTTTCTTTTTTTTTTTTTTTTTTTTTGTGTGTGTGTGTGTGTGTGTCTGTGTGGTCAGCGGAAGTTTTCCAACTCTGGAGATATACAAAAAGTCACAGTTTAATAACAAGGCATAGTTACTAATTTCCACTCCCCGCAAATGAGCACTGGTTGCCTAATGCCACACATTAACATCTATCAGTGGCTCTGAAATCTTATCTCTAATAATTCAACTTCATAAAGTATGGAGTAGGATGCATTTGATCCCAAAATACTCCTACTCCTTTTACTACTATGACCCAGACTGGTTCTGGGTTATCTCTGGCTTTTCCAGGTGTTTCCAAAGGTTACACGAGATTGACGTAGGTAGGGGTAAGTTAGTGGTAGAAGACAGTATGGTTCAATTATGGAAACAGCCTTGATGAAGGATTTAGAATTCCCAAACCACTAAAGAAATTTAATTTTAAAATATAAGTCTAGGGAAAGACTCCCTTTTGTATGTTTTAACTGGAACATAAAAACAGATAAGACCAGAAAATAAAGTTCAACTAAGTGTGATGTTTTGTTTTGCTAACAAATGGTTGTGTGACTTTATGTAATTTAATCAGGTTTTCTTATTTGTTTTTTTTTTTTTGGTATCATCTACCAATTTTTTTCCTCAGGGAAAGAAATGAATACATGTCCCTTTAATATATTAAGTCTATTTCTAAAATAAGTACAACTTCTAAAAGTTCAGAGCTAGAAAGGATCCTAAAGATTACCTACCCCACTAACCCCATTCCAATAGATGAAAGGTTAAGTGGTTTGCTTTTACTTTTTAAATGATCATAAAGCAACTGTAGAATTTTCATATCCAAAGGGAGCAACTAAATAATCCTAAATAATCTAATGATAATAAAATATAGTATGATGCATACTATAGAGTTTACTAACTTTAATTGATAACATAATGTTGTAAAAATCTCTTATTATGTTAAAACCAACACATAACTTAAAAAATTCTTGGAGAAAAAAAAACACAAAAATCTTTGGTATCATAAACAATCTTGTTAAATAGAGATGATATTCAAACCCTCTTCACCTTCTACATAAAGGGTCTTAGTCTTATTTTTTTTTCTTTTTTTTTTTTTTTTGAACTCAGAGGCACTAAACCACTGAGCCAAATCCCCAGCCCTATTTTGTATTTTATTTAGAGACAGGGTCTCAATGAGTTGCTTAGCACCTCATCATTGCTGAGGCTGGCTTTGAACTCAAAGATTCTCCTACTTCAGACTCCTCTGAGCCGCTGAGATTACAGGCATGTGCCACCATGCCTGGCTATTTATTTCTTTTATGGAATTCAGTTTGTGAAAAGTCAAAACCAAACCAGGTGAGATTATCAATTCAAATAAACTTTCAATACATTGAATTCTGATAAAAGCTAAATTTACTATAGTTTAACAGAAACTTCTTGCATATTTTAGAAAGTCAGTTTGCAATTGTCATTAGAGCATCAAAAAATGTTATGGGTGATATTATAATATAGGAATACTATACAAGAACTATTTTAACCTGTAGTTAACTGATAACAGTGATAAACCAGGAACGATGATTACTTGGATTGTAGTTGCTCTCTAGCTTGAAATTCCTCAAAGCTGGGTTAAAATTTAATGTTTTTGTTTAGTTTTCTTCACTTGCAGGAACCAGAGACAGAATTATCAATCATTTGAATAATTCCTGAGAAAATGAAAACCAAAGCTCTAAGGCACTTATGCATCCATCTCTCACCTTGCAGCACATATCATCTTTTTGCTGTTTATCTTCTCAGCTGGACTAGGCTGGGATGATGTTCTCTGAATTCCTATAGAATCTGACACAGCATATGGTACAAAATAGAGGAGCCACACTGTGAAGGATCCAGGAAATATAGCACAACCTCCCATCTTGGTGAGGTTCTCAGCCTAAACTTTAGAGAGAGCCTCTACCATTTTGAGGAGATGATCCAAGGCTACAGGCCACCTGGTGTGCAGAGATTTAATGGCAGATAACATGTGCACCACAGAGAGCAATGCTAAATTGTGGCAAGGTATTTTTTGTTTGTTCACGTGTTTTATAGCATGCCTTATAGTTGACAAGGGATCAAAGAGGAAAGAAACTCTATGACAGTCCCTAATGTTTTTTAAGTGGAATGTTCAAGGGTAAAATCTCTTCCCACACCTGCTTTTAAAAAATTCCCTGCAATGACCCCAAAATGTTTAAAATAAATAAATAAACTTTGCTAAAAATGTTGGCCAGAGCTGGGATATAGCTCAGTTGATAGAGTGCTTGCCTTGCGTACACAGAGACCTGTATAAAAAAATGTAAAAAATAAATGTTGGCCAGTAAGACAGAGCAGTAGATTGGCAGTTGTTTGACTGGAAAGCACTAATTTCTCTGGGTTCATTTCTTCATCTATAAAATGAAAATTGGACTATATGTTTCTTCTAGCTTGAAATTTGAAACTTATTTCATGAATGGAATACCTTTTCCTATTATCTCCCTCTGCCACCAAACTCTATTTTACTCTAGGAATGAAAAACTTAATAGAACTTAATTTCAACATAGATGGCCAATAGAGTCCTTCACAAATGTAAAGAAACTTGGCCATGAAAATATTAACGTTAGATAATCAATATGATTCTAAATAGATGATACAAAAACAAAAAATAAAACCTGAATCATGTAAGTTTTTTTAGAGTATATAATTCACAAAACTGTAGAAAAATGGTTTTGAGGAAAAAAGAGTGGAAATCTGTAATCACTTTTAGAAAATAGCAAGAACGGTAGACATAAAAGATTTAGGTCTTCAGTCTCATCCAGATCATTCTACAGAATTAATGACAACAGTATTTCTCAAGTATCATAGTATATATGTACAACAGTACACTTTTGATGTGTTAGCATATATAAAATTGATGGATACATGATAATTCAAAGTGCTATTTAAAATTACAGTTGTACTATGGTCAATTCTATCATAAAAGAAGTGTTCTAGATTAAAAAAAATAATTTTCTTGGAGTGTTGCTATTTTGAAGAAACCATCACTGCTTTAGATTCAGGGACCAGAATTTCTAAATTATCTAATTTCCTATCTGAAGAAATACTGTGGGTCACCTTTGTGCTTGCAAAGTTTTAAAATGTTAACTCTTAAATCATTCTGATCATTTTAGTGTTTCCAAATTTGCAAGCTAAACACAAATTCCCAACATATTAAAAAGTATAGAAGAAAACAAAATTTATCCATAAAACATCAGGTTTAGAACCCAGACAAAAGTAAGAATAATGTAAAATGGCTTATCTGTTGTTTAAAAACAAACAAGCAAGGAACAATAAACCTAAGCAAAGTTTTCCATTAAAGCAAATAGATATTTTAAGAACCCAAGGAATTCTACCCCAAGGGAAAAAATGGAAAGAAAACAAAGAGATGGAAAGTAACCCAAATGAATTTGCTTTATACCTCTGTTTTCAGAATTTGGTAACCAAGTAGGGCCACAATTGTTCTACTTGTATCAAAACACATTAGTAGATGGGTTTGTAGCTCAGTGGTAGAACGTTTGGCCTAGCATGTGAGGCACTGGGTTCAGTTCTCAGAGCTCCACATAAATAAATAAATATCCATTGACAACTAAAAAAACAAATTAAAAAAAAAACACATCACTAAAATAACCTTTATTCTTATGGGTCTTAAAGTGAAACCACCATGTTGAAGTATTGTAAGCATTTCTCAAATTTATGCACGGTTTCACTTAATATTTGGAGAGAATATTCCTTTACTACACACAAACAAATCTTTGTTACATCTACAATCAGGTCACTTTCTTATAACTATATCATAATATTATGATAACTATATCATAATATTATTGATGTGTAACATATACAAATGTTTTTATAAAATTAAACTAAGGGTAAATTAGTTTTGAAATTTTGTCTCATTTCTTGAAATAGCTGGGATTATTTTAGGATAACAGCTTCTTCATCTAAAGTTAGATGTATCTCAGAGACTCTCTCAACTCACTGAAATCTCATACAAAATTGTATATATTAAGTATATATGCGTATTCGTACATATAGTCAATAATTTTTATCACATTCTCAAAGAGACATATGACACACACAGAAAATATTAAAAATTAATGGTTTATGGAATCTCAAATCAGAACTGAGAATCACAAGTTTAAGAACTAAGAAGGTGGGGCTGGGGTTGTGCTCAGCAGTAGAGCACTCATGCGTGCCTCACATGCGTGAGGCACTGGGTTTGATCCTCAGCATCACATAAAAATAAAATAAAGGTATGTGTCCACCTATAACTAATATATATATATATATATATATTTTTTTTTTTTTTTAAGAACTAAGAAGGTGAGTTCCAGTCCTTTGTTTTTTTTTTTTAATCTTTTTTTTTAAGAGAGAGTGAGAGAGGGAGAGAGAGAGGAGAGAGAGAGAATTTTAATATTTATTTATTTTATCGGCAGACACAACATCTTTGTTTGTATGTGGTGCTGAGGATCGAACCCTGGCCGCACGCACACCAGGCGAGCGCGCTACCGCTTGAGCCACATCCCCAGCCCCAGTTCCAGTCCTTTGTACGTATATACAAATACTTTTTATAATCAAAGGTTTAAAATCAGTACCCCATAAATCTTCCTTGGAAAACCAGAATTTCCTAAAGAGCAAGGGCTAACCTATCAAAATAAATAAATGCTATGTAAAGGAGTATCTTAAAAATATTCAGTATAGCTGTGTTTGTTTTTGAAATAACAATCAAGGCGACACTAGGTTATTAGTAAGTCAGAGGTGTAGAAGAATACAGCATACTGGGCTGGGGTTGTGGTTCAGTGGTAGAGCACTTGCCTTGCACCTGTGAGGCACTGCATTCAATCCTCAGCACCACATGTAAATATAAATAAAGGCATTGGGTCCACCTACATCTTAAAAAAAGAAATACAGCATACTATATCACTCAAAACGCTTAAAATAATTGACCTTATATTTTAAAATCTGATGAGATAAATATTTCACCCTAGAGTTATCTCCCAGCTATTAGAGTTACTCAGTAACACCAGATGTTCCTTATATTCACTTAGTATTTATTGAGTACTTACTATGTCTAAGGCATTAAGTATACTAAAGGTGCTTTTCTAGAGATAGAGCTTTGAACAAAAGTGACCAAAAATCCTACTTTCTCTCTCTCTCTCTCTCTCTATCTCTCTCTCTCTCTCTCTCTCTCTCTCTCTCTCTCACACACACACACACACACACACACACACACACACAATTTGGCAGGGGGTGCTGGGGATTGAACCTACGGGTACTTTACCACTAAGCTACCTCCCCAGACCATTTTACTTTTGAATATTTTGAGACAGGGTCTCCCTAAGCTGCCTAGGCTGGACTTGAACTTGTGATTCTTTTGCCTCTCCCTCACAAGTAGCTGGGATAACATTCATGACATTAGGCTGACTCACCAAGCTCATATATTACAGAGGGGACATGGACAACTACACAAGTAAAACATTATAGCATATCACATGACAATAATTTTGTAAAGAAAATTAAATTAGGGAAAAGAAATATGAGCCCTGAGAGAAATAGGAAGAATCTTTCAGAACAGGATAGTCTGAGAAGGTTATTTGACACTTTGGGGTGACATTTGGGAGAACTAAGAAGAAAATATATGGAATGTAAGTCTTACATCAAAAATGAATTTTGGGGCTGGGATTATGGCTCAGTGGTAGAGTGCTGGCCTCGCATGCATGAGGCACTGGATTCGATCCTCAGCACCATATAAATGTAAAATAAATATATTGTGTCCACCTAAAACTAAGAAATAAATATTTTTAAAAAATGAATTTTTGTTCTTATTCTTATACCTCTTTGTTTAATATCCATTTTATAAGGTACATGCAAAGTTTTAAATTATGATATTCTTCTACAAGTACTATTATAAAATTCCTCAAAGTCAATACAGACTAACAAGCGGTGAGAGTATGCCTGATCTAACTGAAGGACAGCAGAAGCCCTGGTGACTGGAGTCAAGTGAAGGGAAGAGGAAGGACAGGAGAGGGTGATAAGGCAAGATCACAGGAGCCTTACAGGTCATTCTAAATACTGGTTTTTACGCTAATAATTCTCAAAAGATCAACAAATGTAGGTCAGGGTATTAGTTCATAGGTTTTTCTGAAATATAAAACTGGCCAATAGCTTTATACCAACAGTTTTTTTGACTGAATTGTCACAATGATCCAAAAAGAAGATCTCAGCCATTGACAGTATGTTACCTTTTTAGGATTTCCATAAAAAATTGAGTTCTCACATCCTCAGACAACTTTTAAAGATTGAATTATTCTTCTATCTCCTGCAAAGCAGATTGAGTCAGCTTCTGTGTGACTCTGCTCTTGCTTTCTCTCCCCTAGTAGGTTTCCTCCTTTTATTAAAGTGGAGTTAATGTTACCTGTTCTTATCTGGTTGTAGATATTCGTGAATCATTTTAAGCTTCTTGGAAGAAAATTACTATTCAAATTCAATGGGACATCATTCCCACACTTAGAGAAAATATCTGCTACCAGTTCTGGCTCCCAACATGTACAGTAATAATACGTTGCTCATTTACAACATTTCCCCTTATTGTACTTAACAACTGTAAGAAAATAAAGCACAAAAAAGTTCCAATAAGCTCTTTCCAATGAACAAAATATAAAGGTATTATATAAAAACAAACAAAACCATGAGCTCTAGTAATACTTTTAATATCATATAAAAAGTAAATTGTGGCTACTTTTTAGATTAAAAAAAATCACTCCATACATGTACATACATATGCACGTTAGTACAAAATCAAGGAAATATATGCCCCCAGAATCTACTAACAACAAGCAACCTGATAGGAGCAACAGCCAGGAGCATTCCTCACGGAGTACTTCCTATTAATCAAAGAGATTTGTGAATTTGAACTTTTTTGTTGGATTTTCAAGTGAATTACAGAAATCTTATATATACAAATCTTTTTGTATATAAATCTCTCTTATATATACAATCTCTTTGATGGCTACTTACAAAAGAGATACCTTGTTTAACCTGAATAATTATCATTGCATATTTTTCTATTTCTGCAGCTTCCTGGGCTGGGTATGAGGCTCAATGGTAGAAAGCCTGCATAGCGTGTGTTCAATCTCCAGTACTGAAGGAAAAAAAAAATGCAGCTTTTCTTTTCTGAGTACCAGGCTTCTAACAACAAAATCTAGAAGGCTTTGAGCAGGGATCGTAGGAGGCAAGCACCTGAAAATGGCTGTGCACACACTGTGTCTAATGGTGTACTTCTGACTACATTCCAAAGTCAATTGGCAATTAATTGGATTCTCTGCACCTCCATTAACATAACTGTGAGTTGACTATATCTTCAATATTTATTCTATACTTCTTTTAAAGGCTGGCATCAAAGTAAAATCGCAAAATCACTCTGAAATCTGCATCCAAGGAACTCTAACTTGAGCAATGCCAATTAAATACATGCTATTTTCAGAGTTTATTATTTCAAGTTCCTCTTTTAGTAGTCATCGTAGGCTGTTTTAAAACGAAGAGAAAGTTAATCAAATGTAGATACTGAATAAAGATTCTGATTTGCTCATATCTGTGGAAATGAAATACCAAATGAGAAAAAAATAGAAGAAATGGAGATTTTTAGAAGGTAGCAGGATGCTGTGTATTCTGGATCAACTCAGACAATGGTACACATCACTTTCATTCCTTTCTACTTTGGAACTAATTATATAAAACCTACTCTGGTGTTCTAGTCACCTGTGACATTCTTAGATGTACAGAAACTGAGAGCTGGAAAACCATGGGTTCTGCAGTTTGAGTTGCAGCTATACCACTTTCTTGCAAATATTAGTTAATGCTTTGACAAATTTTAACACTTAAGTCCTCAGTTTCCTTATCTGTAAAATGTGGAAATGAAAAGCACTGAACTTTTTCTCTCATGAAGTTATAAAAATCTAGAGAGCTAAAACATGTAGAGTACATAGAATCAGTCTGGTAGCTATTTAGGTTTCAATCTCTTAATATCACAGGCAAGGAATCTAAAACCTAGAAAGGTAAAAACTATTTTTTCACAAATCACACAACTATTTAATGTCTAGGTCAGAACTGAAAGTCAAAAACTTTGAATTGCAGTTTAGCCATTTTATCAATTATACTTTGCTACACAGGATTATCTAACTCTGGCCCAAAATTTAAAAATTTAATTTAAAAGTTTCAAGGCCTGACTACAAATAAAGTAAAAATTCAAAGATGTGATAATTATGCATTAACTAATAAGTAAAATTAAGAGGCAAGCAGAGACATCTTGCAAAGGGGAATTTGTCCAGGAGGAGTTGTTTATTGCTCCTGGCCAAACGTGAAACCACCCTGCTCCCACTGTAGGTCGCCAGCCTCAGGGCAGTACATTCTAATCTTGATCATAACTTTATCCTGGAGTCTAAGAAAATCCAGGACAACCAGCTGAGCAGGAAGAATGTGATAGTTACAGAGTTGGTGACCTCTGTTGGGCTATACTAGGATCCTCTTCGTTTTTAGTCTAAGAAGAAAGGAGATTAATTTTGCATTGTCCTTCTAAATAATACTTAATAAAGAATAAATGACTACAACAATTTTTGGAAATTGTAGCAACATTACTAGAAATAATAGAAACAAACATTGGTAAAAGGTAAACAACTCAGAAAACTGGAAATGAGACAAAGTATGTTTTCCTTCTTCAGTATAAAAAAGGAAAAAAATATTCAAATGAATATAAAAATAGTAAGCAGTTGTAATCACTATCATGTCGTCCTTTTTATCAGACACCACCAAGAAAGTAGGAGATGAGGAACATTTTCTTGTCCTGTTTTTTTGATGACTAGTAAGAGAAATACTAGCAGGGGAAGGCTATCCTAAATATACAAATTGAGTGGAAAACAAAAGGAAAGAAAGGTAGAAAGAAATTAAAGAAGAGGAAGGAACAAAGATTTTGGCAAATGTAAGGGAAATCTATGAATTAGACACTTTAAAGACAACAGTAAACCAGCTCGGAGATTTGAAATGATATAGTAAAGTGAAGAAAAAGCTTTCCGGCAAAATAGAAAGTAACACAATTTGGTTAAGACTAAGATAGGGAGTTTTTGCATGGAAAAGAGAAGATTCAGAAATAGAAAAATATACAATAAAGGCAACATTCCTCTTTCATCTTGAATTTTAGTACTTTTAGAAGAATAACAATATTTAAAACTTACACCTTATAAAATGGAGAGTATTGTTGGCAAAGAAAAATCCTAGCACACAGGGTGAAGGATAAGAATCAGGGGAAAAATTAATCAATTCTTGGCTTTCAATGCTCTTGTATGTACAGCAATCAGATAAAGTTGAGACAAATTATTTTAGAGCCAATTCTACAGTCTATTTATTTATTTATGGATTTATTTATTTATTTTGTGGTGCTGCGGATTGAAGCCAGTGCCTCATGTATGTTAGGCAAGCACTCTACACTGAGCCACAACCCCAGCCCTCTACAGTCTATTTTATTATGAAATTGGAAGCACAGTCTTTGTCTAAGAAAAGTTAAAATTTAATATAAATGAAAATCCAGTTAATTTGGTCCCTGTGAGATACATACCCTGAATTAACTGAGCAAAATGGAAAGTTTGATTTTCAGAAACTCTCGGTGAAGTCCCAAAACCACAATGTTATCCTTTTTAAAAAATTTTTTTAAATTCTTTTTTTTTAATTACTGTTTTCATACCTTTCAGTTTTATAGCACATGACACCCCAATTTTACAAAGATCTGACCCTGTCTTTGCAGATGAATAATTTGTAGATAGGAGGATATAAAGAATTATCCGAAATTTCTCAAAGTCAATATAGAAGACTATCTTTATATTTGTGACATTAGGGTATAGCTATTCATCAAGAAAGCCAAAGTGCTACAAAGCACAAATGTAGAAGACATAAACGGATCTTCAGTTAAATGGAAGGCCTGGTTAACCACAGTTGAGTAAACCTGAGTTGCATGTAATCCGATAAGGAACAAACAGCACAGATTCTGGAAGTGTAAACCATGTGTCCCCAACACACTAGAGTTCTTTGAAATAGTTAATCAAATGGAGATAAAGAAAAAACAATGCATACAATACACAAGGTTGCTCTCTGTTTTTTAAAAATTAAGTTTCTCATAAAAGGCAATTAAGAAAATTTTGTAACTGGTGTGGATTAAAAACTGATGAACACACAATAAACCAGGACCAGTACTAAACAACTGATTAACATGCAATAAACCAGTACCAATTCTGAATGTGTCCAGAGACTAATTTTAGGATAGCATAAAATTTATTAATGACCATAAACGGTCAGAATGGACAGAAAAGGTAAAGACTTAAAATTGCTGCTGATGTATAACTTTCTAGGATAAAATCTGAAGGTCCTTGCTAAAATACAGTGAAATTCCCTCCTTAGAAAGTAAAGAAGCAATACTGTAATACTTAAAGTATACTGAGAGTGTCATAGTTAGAAGAAAAAAAAACAAGATCAGCAATATTTGCTGGAGTAGAAAAAGGGCAAAATAAGAGAGGATATACAGATTGATAAAATAAAAAAGGAAGGCAAACAGAATGCCAACTGGTGCTTCTCATTTACCTGTTCCTTTATTAAAAAAAAACCAGAAGTTTTATGTAGAGCTCTATTATAATAGAAGATAAGAAGTTTAAAATAAAAGAGAAAACTAGTCTAAGCAGCCTATAATCAATTGAACATGCTATCAAAAGGGCATAAGGCACAAAGTTCCCAAGACTTCAGAGATATAAAAATGTGACTTTAAAGAAAATTATTTATGCTAAAGGTTAAAATTGAACATACACTTCATGCTTCAGGATATTAAGGAGGCAAAGTAAGGAAGTTTCCTTTCCAATGGTTACATTCTAAATGATTTCTTATTTCAATTTTTAAGTATTCCCAGTTTCATTCTAGAATCTAAATTAAATGACTGACTTTTTAACCAAAAAATTTTAACACCATTTTTTTCAGATATACTTGTCTTTCCTGTTTATTTTTCTGAATACTAGAACCATCCATTTTACCCATTTCTTCTTCTAAATAATTTTCCCAGCTTTGAAATACTGCCAAAGAAGTGTAAGGAAGAACTATCAAACCATATATTTAAAAACTTGAGTTTGGAAAAGAATTCTATAATTTTTTTGTTTTCCTACCTTCTTTTTCTAAGCAAATGAAAACTTAAATTCATATAATACTTGGTTCTGTTTATAGTCCATACATAATCATAAAATTAAAAATCTGAGCTGGATGCTGAGATTGATCATATTTAAGGACATTTTAACCTGTGTCCAAAGAGCTACAGCAAAAAGTCTCATTTTATAAAATTATATGCTTTTATCAATCAGCAACACCATTTTATGGAATAAGACAAGAGAATGCCCATTAAAAAGATACAGCCCCATTAAGCTCTGTTTTCACCACAGGGAATGAGAATTGGCTATGAAAAGCTATGGCCCCAGTCAGTTCATAAATTCGACACATAAGGAATAGTTAGTTGTGAATGAGTTACAGGCAAAATTCACAGTCCGAAAGCCTAAGCAACTGTGTCTGAAAAACTTTGTGGGTCAAGAAAAAGACAGATGTTAAAATTTAGAAAATGATAAAATCCTGTGTGGATAAGACCAAAGGGATCAGGAAACAGGTTTACACTTTGTGTCCATTTTGTAATCCAGTCCTCTCCATTTTGGGCTTAGCAATAGGGTGCCACACGTGGTATAAAGCCAGTCATACCATTCAAGCTTGACTGAATTTTAAAAGTGACACTATATTCAAATATGCTTCAAGGGCAGTCTAGAATTTCAGGGTGCTTCTGACCATTAAAATCAACCTCCTTAGTGCTCAATTCAGATTTTTAACAGGAAGTAAACTATAATCCCGAGATCAATTAAATATAAGCCCATATATTTCATTTATCAAAAAATAGTACCCAGAATATATGACTTATGAAGGAAGGTTTTATTATGTGATTCTAAAAAAGCAATGCAATACCAGTTAAAAATAAACAAATAATCTTCTAAAATATAGAATTTATGTATTTCTTCTTGAGCATAAAATAATTTGCTTTAGAATGCCAACAAGGCAATATCCTTAAAAGATGGAACAAACAGAAAGCTAAGCAGCAGAAGCCCTTGTATGGTATTTGGTTTGGGAGACAAAAGAAGAAAGGCATGTTTCAAACAGATGGAAAGTGAAATATAATAAAATTATACTTGCCTGCATTAATTTTCCTTCTGCTGGAGTTATTTCAGCAACACCAGCAAACACACCTTCCAAAGTGAGATTCAGTTTTCCTGTGGGGTCCATTTTCAAGGGGATTACTCTGATAATAGCTTTCTGCTCTGCTGATCTTTCAGACTCCACCGCTGTTGCCAGTACCAGTCCTGTGCGTCCAAAGCCTGCCTGCAGGGTAGCCATCAGCAGCCAGGGCCAGAGGGCAGCCAGCTGCAGCTGGTGGCCACCACTCATGCTACCAGCTGCAGCAATGCACTTCGGCCATACATACTGCTTCCACTGGCTAACACCAAGTGCAGGTTCTCAGATCCAGACAAATGCAGGAAGAGAAAATTTATGCTTCTGTTTCTGAAAGCCAAGTCACAGATTTGACCCTTCCTTTCTCTACAGTATATTCCCAAGAACAGGTGGCATTCCTGATTGGGCAGAGAAGACTGTTTTCAGCCCACTTCTGCAGCAGGTATGTCATTTTCTTCCATTTTCAGTCTGACTAGCAAAGAAACCACCACTTCTTTTTGGAATTTCCAACTTTGCTTGAAATTGAACGTCACATTATGAATTTTTATTATGTCAGATCACTTGGTGTTGGTCTTCCATATGCATCAAGTTGTCAACCAACTAACCCCAATGTTGATGAACAAAACAAGACAAAGTAAACAGCTAAGGCCATGCATCAAAGGTGAGAGTGAAGAACTCCAGTTTAGACAATGGAGAAGTGGCCCTTTTAAGCCACAAAATGTGTCAACTGTAAATAATTAAAGACCACAGGAGATTTGTTTTTTAATAGGGGAAGAGACGGAATGATAAAAAAAATTCACGCCACACCTTGAGGGATGTCCAAAGATGCTACAGCACACAGAGAAGTTTCCATGTTAAATTGAATTTCACTGTAGCCCAAAGTTCTAGGTCCATTGAATTTAAATATTTTTCATAAACTTGGACATACTATAATTTGGGGGGTTTTCTTAAAGTTGCCTATAAATTAGGTGCTAATTTATATATCCTCACACATTATGGATAATCCTGAACATCACAACCTTTTCTAACTTTGAAAATCAGAATATATGAAAAGGGTATAGTTTCCAACTATCTTTCCCAGTTAAAGTTCATATTTCTATCTCCATTTTCGTTTCTCTCTTAGGGATTCCAAATTTTACTCTCCAGCTTGGGAATGCCAAGCACTTTGATTTCCCATGAGATGCTTTGGTAAACTAATATCCAGATTTTATAATCCGTAATTTTCTAAGTTCATAAGAAAAACAAAGGACTATTCCTAACACGTTTTCAAATTCCTTGAGGGGGTGGGGAATAAAAGATAGGGGGATTAGGAAGGTGATTAGTCACAGGCTTTAAGTAGAACACCCTGAAAAAAATACAATGAAGCCTGGGTAGATCTGTGCTATTTGTAAGCACATATACGAATTGGGGGCTTTGGATAAACACAGAATAAGGTTTTTAAATGTGCACCTTTAAGTAAACATAAGTGCACTTCACCCACAAAGCCCGTTGTGTTCCAGGGTCAAGTTTAAAAATCATATAAAGTCTTCAAAATAAGTGCTGAAAAGCCGAGCAACTGAATATGAACCTACTATAGAGATTTTTTTCTTTTTCTGAGGCAAAGGGAGAAAAAAAAAAAGAATTTCAAAAGAAATCTGCAAACCTGTTGCGCTGTTGGGCCCACTGGAATCCACGGGGGTGACAAATTCAATTATGCTTTTATAGATCCTGCTCAAAAAAGGTTTGAACTGCTTAACCAAGTACAGCTCATTCTTCCACCTTCTTACTCTGCAACCAAACCAAGTGCCCCATACTACAGGTAGGTGACGAGAAATTCCGCAGTCTGAAAAAATAATCCATGCAGATCAAAGGCAGAAACTTATTCCAGGGTGAGAGCTACTGTCCCCAAGAACTCTAAAAACACTTATAGACGATCCAAAATCACTTCTGAAATCTCCTAACAAAAGTTCTTTTTCTCTCGGAACAGCACATTAAATAATCAAATCTTGAAAGAGAAAAGAAGCACAAGTAGCAAATATATCAGCAACAATTCACTACCAGAAACAGAAAATCCCAGAGGGAGAAGGCAATATCTCTGAATCATGGATGGACTTGGAAAGTTCGGAAGGATTCGAGTGCTTCCTTTTCAGAAAGACAACTCTGGATCAACTCCCTAGAGCAGGAAGCCTGTGGTTTGTAATTGGTGTTCTACTTCTGACTCCCTCCCCTAGGACTGCAATCACGCTCTCTACCTGCTGACAAAGTGAGGGTGGAGCAGTTAAAGGCAGCCACCCCCACCCGGCCCTCCTCCTCCTGGTGCGCACACACCACACTTAATCAGACACGTTCTCTCCCTCTCTCCTCTCTCGGGTCCTTTGCTCCCTCTAGTGAGCCACGGCCCAACTGCATCCAATTCAGTCCTCCAGACCTTTCTCTGGGTAAGCAAGTTACCACATGTAAGCTGAGGCCGCTGGAATATATCCAAGCAGATTCTGCACCCAACAGGCGGTGGTATGAGGAAATAAACAGAAAAAATAAAAGAACTCCAAAAGATAAAAGAATGGACACAAGGTTTTTCAAATATAAGTTCAAAGGGATTTCTGGTCTTTCCGGGTTTTAGTGTCTACAAATGGCACAAAGCCAGAATAAAGTGATCCTATACTATAGTACTTACTGATTTATTGCTGCTTAGATCTGCTAAGCAGGGAAGGATTCTGCCCACTATATGCATAGTTTTTCTTCGCTCTTACTAATTCAAATTCAGTAGCTCTGTCTAAACTATGCCTGTATGAAGCTTTCAGATCAGGCTGATGTCAGAGATCTGGAATCCAACTGTTATTTCCTTCTTGCATCTCTTCAAAGTGAAATACTACTATAGATCAGACCTCTGCTCTCAGTGTAAGATTACAAGAAAGTCTATCATTAATACAAACTAAAGGTAAAATATGCTTAAATGAGAAGAATGTGGGCAAAACCCCACTAATTTTCAGTTAATTACCACATTCATCAACTATAACCCTTATATAGTAACCTTGCCATTAGAAATAATGCCAAAGTTTCTAACATGCTTCTAATATTTAAATTTTCAAGTTTATCAGATTATATTTGATGGTAATCAAACATTATATTTTTGGACTGCTGACAAAAACTTTCAAAATTTTATCAACAACAACAATGGGAATACAGTTAACTCTATTGAACTGTATACACTTAAAAAAAGTTATGATAAATCTTATATTCTTTACCTCATATACAAATGATCCTGTTTAGTCATCTATAAAATGTGGATAATAATTGCATTGTAGGTTTGTTATAAAGATTAAACTACATGCCTCTAAAAACAAGAAGTGTAAGTGGCCTATTTAACTTGCATGTTCTTCTGCTAGAAGGTTTATGAAAATGGTTTCAGAATTTTAGACCTAATAACTAGTTTGGAACAGAGGTAAGTTCAAAAAGTAGATATTTTTGTTTTTTGTACTAGGGATTGAGTCCAAGAGCACTCTTTCACTGAGTTACATCTCCAGCCCTTTTAACTTTTTACTCTGAGACAGGGTCTCACTAAGTTGCTGAAGCTGGTCTTGAACTTGCCATCCTCCTGCTTCAGCCTTCAGAGTTGCTGGAATTAGAGGTGTGTGCCACATACCCAGTTAAAATAAATTCTTAATTTAGCACTTTTCCTTTCCTTTTTGGACCTTAAGAACATAATGCAATAGAGATATTTGGCAGTTCCTTTCCTAAGAAATAGCTTGAGCTCTAATTCTGAAGAGAATTGTGTGTGTGTGTGTGTGTGTGTGTGTGTTTGTGTCTGTCCAGGGGTACTGGGAATTGAACCCAAGGATGCTCCATCACTGAGCTACATCTCTAGCTCTTTTTAAATTTTATCTTGAGACAGGGTCTCACATAGGGCTGGGCTTGAACTTGAGATCCTCCTGCTTCAGCCATGTTTGGATGCTATAGAAAAAATTTAAAAGTTTATTACTATGTATTTTTTATTTTATGTACATCACGTACTTATACAGCATAAATACTGGAAACACATCATTATATATCACTGACATATGCAAAATTATCTTGAAAGTTGATACATATATAAAATCATCTTGAAAAGTAAACTAAAATAATTACCTACAAATGGACTTTGCCTCATTTTTTCCTGCTTGAAAATAATCTAATAGTTTAATATACACAGTTGAAAAAAATTACAAATGTAACTAGTGCCCTCAAACTCTCTTCTCTGAGGAAACCTTGATATCTGGAAATGAGGATGATATGTAGCATGAAACTGAGGACCTAGAGATAGGCAGGATCAAGCCAAACAGCTCTATGAAGTTTATTTTACTAATATCATGTGTTTATTTAGGTCACCAGGATGGAGAAGCAAGAGAAATTATTCCCTGGCTTCAAAATTAAAGTTATTCTTCAAAGGCTGATAGACCACAACACTTTCCCAGAGATGTCGTAAAGATGGTGTTTGTGTGGTAATGAAAAGTCTGTCTCACTGACATCTACAATCTAATTTTAGACATGAGGCATTTTAGACATCATCCATGTGAATTGACCAAACTTATTTAAGACTATTCATCCTTTTCCAGAAAACTAAATTTCTGTAAAATATATCTAAGAATTGTCCTTATACTTAATGACATTTTAAAAATTCAATATCTAGGGGGTGGGGTTGTGGCTCAGTGGTAGAGCATTTGCCTACTTCATACTTGAACCCATGTGTAAGGCACTGGGTTCGATCCTCAGCAACACATAAAAATGAATAAATTTTTAAAAAGGTATTAAAAAATATATCAGTTTTTTTAATTCAATCTCTACTCAAGTGCAAATGGAAAAAAAGTCAGGATAATTTTTAAAAATCAGATTCTTTTAAAACACAGTATGCTCTATTTTGAATTTTACTAGAATAATTAATGATTATAATGATGGAGTTTTCTATTTATCACCAATAAAACAGGAAAAACAAGCAAGACACAAGTCTAGTTGGAACACTCACTTTATTGTTGACTGAAATTCATCGGTGCTTAAGGTGCTGAAATACTGAGGTGCTAGTCAGGAACCTTGTTAGCATGTGTCAGACCCTACTGGCTAATTCACATGAAGATTTTATTTTACCTCTTGCCATTTTGCCCAAGTCATTGATGATAGCTTTATTTGATAGGTACCAGGCATGTGAGTATAGCAGGAGATCCAGCTCCTTAGTCTGTTGTATACATATATAAAAAAGTTTGGAAGGCTGATCAAGGCATTTCATTAATTAAGCCTTAAAACCATTGAAACCAAATCTATGCCAAGGTTCCTGCTTGACACATGTTCCTCAAATAATATTATCTCTTTCAACATATATAAAGCTAAGAAAGGCATATTGAAGGGAAGGAGTATCACTTAAGACATTTCACCAACTCTTCAATATGACAGAGAAAAGCTAAGTTCTCTCATTAGGAAATAAAGTCTCCTCTTCATGTACTCTGCCAAAATATACTGCCTGGCTAAAAAATGTAGATGTCTTGATAATTTGTCCATCTTTTAAGCCATGCTAATAAAGATGAATAAATGCCCATAACATGGACAACAGAAAAACCAGACATCTCTTCAGAACTTACTACCATATCTTAATTGAGTCACTGCAAACCAATACAGAGCTCACCCTTTTCCAAAAGAGCCGTATCTCTGTAATACTTCTAGGGCTTGACATCATTGGAAAGGCACAATGCAATATAAGAAATGAACTGTTACATCCACAATGTCTAGCAAAGTATTTACGTCATATCACTAAATGCCTTTTTCATTAGTTTCATATTCCTAGGCTTTCCTTTTGTTTACTAGGAAAACTAAGGCATAATACAGTAAGAAAAGTTCTAGTCAATTTAAAAGACTCTAAATCAGAAAGGTGTGTGCTGTCATTGGACAGGCAAATAAAGGAACAACCACAGAATATGGACATCTAAGATGTCTTCTCCATAACAGTCCCACAATCCTACTACTCAAATGTAGAAACCTATAGAGGGGATTATAGTCCATCCCACTATCTAAAATTCTCTTAGAAGCTCAAACCAGATATACACAGAAAAAATACTGGAGCACAGCTTCTGGTAAATGACAACTAATCAGATTTCCCCCGAATTTGTACACAATACCTTATATATATGAGGATTTGTACTTGCTGAATGTAAAAATCTAAAATAAGAAAACACTATGTAAAATCTCTTAATGTTTTTGTTCACACATTGTACATTCCCCTTCAAAATAAAAATATTACACATGCATCCTTTATCCTTCTATTCTGCAATATTAATAAAAATAAAGCTTTAAAACCTTTAAACCTACCAGCATTTATGAATACAATTACATTAAACAATTTAAATATTTTTCTTTAGAAGACATTTAAGTAAGTGATATTAACAAAACCTTACCATTTATGACAATGTATCATTAAAATTAAAGAAAGATATGAAAATAGAAAAATGCTCTCATTAATATAAAAGAATCGGGGCTGTTAAGTGTGATGGATGGTCTAAGTCCGGATGCCTTGCTCTTGGAACAGAATGCTAGGTTAGGAAGTAAGAGAATTTCCTGGTTAATCACTTGGAAAATTAGCTCTTTACCAGAATTTCTTCCCTGGAATTCCTGACCCATTTAGACCTGTGATCTCGGTGACCTCACGTGTCTTTGTTTTTCACACAATCTTCTATAAAAGGATCACACTGTGACTTGAAACAGATAGACTGAACTCCCCATTGGAGTTGTGCTGACTACCGTTTGAGAGTGGCAAGACAATTCAGCACGTACACATTATGCTCCAGTACCATAGATGCAGCAGTTTTTAGATGCTTCTTCACTGTAACAGAAGGCCAGGACTTTTCATTTGAAAGGGATCTGGGCAGCAAAAAAAAAAAAAAAAAAAGGCTGCTAGATGTTTAGTAGTTTGTCAAGGTAAACAATCTGAACTGAACAGTTGTAGTAAATACCAAACTCCCAATTTTCAATTAACAAAATTCTCAATAAACAAAACAAAAAATATTTTTTTCCTTAACAGAACTGAAAAAATCCCAACAGTGTGTCATGTGCAAGACTAGTCTGCCTCCAGCTACGGCTAGTGCACAATGTCACATTTGTCATCCATTCCTCACTCTTTTAATTCTTCCTCCTTTGGAAAGTGCTCCTGCTTGCAGGCCACGTCCACCAGCAGATGAAGATCTAAAAAGAAAGGATTATTTACTCACTCTCAGCCTCTCAGACTATAGACTTCTATAGACAAGTCTTCAGATTAGAACAACTTGTCTATGTTGCACCTGTAGAATTGGCTCTAAAATTACACTTTCTCCCCAGACTCACAATTTTAGAGCATTCCTATAACTCTTAAAGCATACTGATGCAGCCCAGTTGTAAACCCAAAGAGATCAAAGTTAAAATTTCCCTCCTTCTCAGTGGTAAGGCCAAGCCTCTTTTCAATACAATTATCTTGTTATTATAAATGAAAAAGAAAGGGAAAATGTGAAAGGAATCAAAGTGAAATAAAAGCATACAAATAAAACTCATTTCTTCCATGCTGTAAGAACAGCTGGCTGGGTTGTGGAAATATGAAAAGGTAATACCTGCAGAAAAGCAATATTAAATAATTGCTACTTTTCCCAAGTAGATTGCCTCCATAAAAATTTCCCACTTACTGACACAGCTGAACTCTTACAAAAACACCTAGCTGACCATATGTAAGAAAGAAGTCATGCACTCACAGAGATTAAGAGACAGAATGATTCCTTAAGCATGAAAGGGCACCACAGCACATGCCATAATCCCAGGGACTTAGAAGGCTGAGAAAGAACTGCAAGTTCGAAGTCATCCTGGGAGACTTAATGAGACACTGTCTCAAAATTTTAAAAATAATAATAAAAAAGTAAGTTAAAAGGGCTAGGATGTAGCTCAGTGGTACAGTATCCCTGTGTTCAATCCCTAGTACCAGACCAAAAAAGGAGGTGGATAAAAATTTGAGCTCAGGCACATGTTTCTATAATATAGAAGAGCTACAAGTTTCTCTATAGTTTAGATAATTACAGTAACAATAATGATAATTATAATATGTTTATATAACATATTTTTTCAAGTAGCTAAAATGCATTATAATAATACCTAGTTAATCCCAAGGAGTAAATATATAACTAGGTAGAACCTCTAAGCTATTATATGGCTGATAAGTAAAGCCAGTGGTTTCCATACCTTACTGCCTACTGGAATCTCTTGGGGATCTTTGAAAAATACTGATAGCTGACATTTTTTTTATTTAATTGAAATGGAGTGCAACCTGGGCATGAGGGTTTTTGAAAGCTGACTAAAAGACCTGGAAGCAATATCTAACTATGCTTATTTCTGAATACCTCAGTTCCATATTAGAATAAGCACAGGCCATATGGTAATAGAAAATACTAAAATAAGATTTGGGGATATGAATAAATCCAGTTGTAACCCTGGGTTGAAAGCAGAGTAGAAATTCTTGATAATGATAAAAGTAAAAATTATTAGAGTTACTATAAATCTCATGTGGGTAAACTGAACAGCAGCAGCAGCAACAACAAACTTCTTATAATGACTGGGCTGAAAAAGATAAAATAGCACTTGACCCACAACTTCTAATAACAAACATTTAAACACAGTAACTTTATTAGAATGAGCTTTTCATTAACAACTGCCAATCAAGTAGTAAACAGAAAGCAATAAATATCCAGGACTTGTATTCTAGCCTGGTGCTGCTAGAGGTTGATGTCTTCATTCAAAAGACAGTCTTACATGTTCATCAAAGAAGGTAAGTATTTGGGAAGCACAGCAGCTAGGTTGGCTTGAGAGGTGAAAGGCCTCGAGGGACAAGAGCACTGCATCTACTTATATGGGAATGTTCCTTTCTACTTGAAAGCACCCTTAGGGTTTTGAGGCTATTGCCTTAATGAAATCTCATCTATAACTCAATAGCTACAAAATGGGAAGTCATTTTTTAAGAAATGAATTGAACTTTGCTCTTAAACATTCAGTTTCCCTTAGCTATAAAATTACATATCCTATCATAACATAAGAAAGGAGAGCTTCCATAATGGGATTAATATTTGGGTACATTCAGTTTGACTATTATAGAAATTGGAGGGGCATGATAGAGCCTAATATTCTTTACCTCTTTGTATCTTTGATCTAAAAGGCATTTCCTTAAGTCAGCATGTGCTTAAAAGGCACGTTAGTGACTATGACTAACAATCTTCTAACAAAATACACATTATTGAAACCACTATAATTTGGATACTTAAACAACTTTAAGTCTCATTAAAAAGAAAAAAAAAAAGTTGGGTTAGGGATGTAGCTCAAGGGTAAATAAATTGCTTAGCACAGAGGCCCTGAGTTCAATTCCCAGCACTCCACTCCCACCTCCCCAAGTCAAAGGAAGCTTAAAGTATAAGAAAATGCTCCATTACAAACAGTAAAAAGTTTTAAATATAATTTAGCTACAGAAGGACACAGATACATTCTGGAATATGGGATGCTTCTGTTCAACTACTGAGAAACATGAAATTCTAACAGTTAATGTTAGAATCACAATATTTCAAAATTGGGGGGCAAGGCAGATTTTAGAAGTGATTTTATTAAGTTCCCTTATTTTAACCACAATAATTGCTTTGAGAGTTGTAATCTTATTAATGTGAGATACTCAAAGATAATGATAGTTAAAATTTAAGTACTACTTTAGGACTTTCATATTTGGTCTCTATTATTAAAAATTTAACCTTGGAATTTATCTATCAAGAGAAAAAAATGTTTGCTTATCCAGGAGAAATAAACTGACCAGCAGTAATCCATTTTAAGATCTCCCCACTCATTACTCTCTGGGCTGTGAAAAGATCAGAAGCTAAAAAGGAGGAACTTTTAATACAGGATTAGTAAATTTTTTGTAAAGAGCCAGATAGTAATTAATTTTAGGCACTGCAGGCCTAAAATTACTCTGCCACTGGCATGAAAACAGTCATAGGCAATGTGTAAATGAAAGGGTATATCTGTATATTCCAGTAAAATTTTACTTATATATATTGAAATCTGAATTTCATATAATTTTCATGCATCATGAAATGTTCTTTTGGATTTTTTCCCCCAACAATTAAAAAATATAAAAATGATGCTGTTGGCAGGCCACGTAAAATTAGGCTAGATGTGGCTCATGGGCCAGTTTATCAATTCCTGTTATAAGAACAAACACTGGGAATACAATCAAAAGAAATTTAACCAAAACAGGAGGCATCAAGTTGAATATTATCATCACAGTTCTCATAAAATTATATTTTTTCCAAAGAAGATATACAAATGGCGAACAAGCACAGGAAAATTGTGGAATTTAGGTCTTAGGGAAATGCAAACCAAAATCACAATGAAGTATCACTTCACACTGTTATGATAGCACTAATAATAATTTTTAAATGGAAAGTAACAAGTATTAATAAGGATATAGAAATATTGGAACACTGGACATTGCTGACAGTCATGTAAAATAGTTCATCCATTAAGGAAAATACATTTGGAAAATGTCTTTGGTAGCTCCTCAAAAAGTTAAAGATAGGTGATTTCAAAATGTTGCCAAGGCCTTAGAACCTACAACTGCCACCCACCTCCCCCATGCTCAGAGAGGGAGCCACTCTTGGGGCAGTTGTAAATTTTATCAATAGACTGCAATTTCTTCACTGCCAAAATGACATCATATTCCACTTCTGCCTAGCATTCAACATCTGACAGTGCTTACAGGATCTCTTTAGAACTCATCAGTAAACTGCCACTCTTGAAGATTTTGCAGGGACCAGATACCCAAGGAGAAATGTTCACTGATAATGAGGTAATGTACTATATCTATGCCAGTATATATAATGGTAAAGCAGTTTATGATCAGTAGGAGCAGATATGGTATACTGTGGTGGAGATCTTTTGGGAAAACTTTTAGGATGTCAGTGCTTCTGAGAAAGATCCACACCCTCTCTATGATATGCTAAGAAGAATCACTGCTACTACAGATGTTATTCAGACTTCCCCTCTTGGCATAGGATTACAAACGAAGACCAACTGAAGCAAAGTACAAAAGAAAGTTCCAATTCCAGAAAAAGACCCAAAGAAGGCAATAATCCCCATACTTTCTACCTCAGAGCATAAACACAGAAATTCTAGAGAAGATGAAGATTCAACAGAAAATTTAACCCAAGATGAGACATGTAGGCTGGACCTGGGATTTGAGGAATGGGATGGCTTTTAGGAAAAACCTTGGTGAGGTTTTTAGGAAATTTAAGAAATGATGATACACCTATATGTAATGGCTCAAGATATAGGTACTATCATTGTTTCAGGTACTATCTATAGATGACGTGTTTTCTAAATAAGTATCAGAGTAATTGGCTGTTTAAATAAAAGTTGAAGCTCTTTATATTTAGCAAGCAAGTCAAGGAAGTAGAGAAAGTAAGTGACAAAAAAATTATTAAAGTTAAAAAAATGATGACCTAAAGGACTCGAAGTCCTTAAGTGATGATACTGATGTAGAAGTTACCTCTGAGGTTTCAACGTCCAGGAAAAGCTGTTTTGTACTGGCCACAACTTTAGATGTTGTAATCCCAACAGTACACTTGTGTTGAAGAATGCTGGGTTTTTTTGTTGTTGTTTGTTTGTTTGTTTCTGTTTCTATCTATTTTTCCTTGTTGCTAAGAGATGTCGAACTCTTTACATCTTGTTAAAGGTTTTTACTGAAATTTGAGAAGGGAAAAGAATAATTTGATCTAATTCTCTCTCTGCCTTGGAAAGGATGACTTAAATGCCTGTGTTGATTGAAATTCTATGCCACAAATTCTTTGGACATGACACAGTGGAGACACAGAAATATTCAAAGTAGTCCTGCATTACTTTTTTCCCTGTAAATACCTCTCTAGAAACCCAAGGACAGACCTGTAGGCTACCTAATTCTTATTAAGCACAAAATAATTTTGTCAGTGTTTTCTTAGGTAAATCCATAAATAAAGCAAATGGAAAACAGTTTCATCTTCACTCAGATTAATATTAACTAAGGGATATTAAAGAAGATTTGATATTTTGAAAAAAAGGTAAAGATAGTATTATCATGTGATGCAGCAATTCCACTCCTAGGTATGTACCCCAAAGAATGAAAAACAGGTATTCAGACAAATACTTGTACACACATGTTCATAACAGCCCTACTCATGATAGGCAAAAGGTAGAAACAGCCCAAATGTCTATTAGCAGATAAATAGATAAGCAAATCATGGTATATATGTACAATCTAACATCATTTGGCCAAAAGAAATGAAGTACTGGGCTGGGATTGTGGCTCAGCGGTAGAGTGCTCGCCTAGCATGTGTGAGGCCCTAGGTTCGATCCTCAGCACCACATAAAAATAAATAAATAAAGGTATTGTGTCCAACTACAACTAAAAAATAAATATTAAAAAAAAGAAATGAAGTACCAATACACATGTTACAATGCGGATGGACTTTAAAATACTATGCTAGTGTCCCAAACCAGACATAAAAGGTCACACTGCATGATTTCATTTACATGAAAAATTCAGAGTAGGTATATCCATAAATAGAGAAGACAGATTGGTAGTTTCCAGGGGCTAGAGAAAGGAAGGGATATAGAAAAAATTTTGGAACTGGATAGAGATTGCACATTGCTATGAATGCACTACAGGCTATTGACTTGTTTGCTTTAAAATGGCTTTTTATAAATTTTACCTAAAAAAGTTATATTTCCCATCAATTTGAACTAACTCCAGAAAAAAACGGGAAATTAGGAAATGTCTATAAAACATAAAATTCATACCCAAATATTTCTTAATTTTCAGTATCAGAGCATGGTAATGAGATATAGAATAAACTTTTAGTAAGACAATATTGTCAATAAAATAGAACTGTATATCCATATGGTACCTAAAACAGTAGGGTAGTTTTCAGTGAGTATTTGTTTAAAAAAAAAAATGAAGGGGTAGTTTGGCTCCTTGGATGTTTAAACCTTATCTCTCTGTGGCTAACTAAAAGACTACTCAAAAAGACAAAAAGTAGATACAGCCACAGAAAGCAGAATGGTGGCTGCCATAGGCTAGGCAGGGGAATGGAGAGCGATCATTTAACGGGTACAGAGTTGTAATTTTGTAAGAGGAAAAGAGTTCTGGAGATGGATGTTGGTGATGGCACCAAAACAATGTGAATGTTCGTAATGCCGGTGAATGATACAGTTAAAAATGGTTTCAATGCCAATTGAAGACAGCTTTTTTCCAAGAATTTATTTATTTTTTCATTTTTTTCAGTACTGAGGATTGAACCCAGAGGTGTTTCATCACTGAGCTATATTCCCCAGTCTTTTTTACTTTTTCTTTTTTTGAGACAGGGTCTCACTAAGTTGCTGAAGCTGGCCTGGAGCTTGTGATTCTCCTGCTTCAGCCTACTAAGTAGACAGGATCACAGAAAGGCATGCTGAAACTATGTAGGACACACAACAGAATAAACAAGTCTGAAGTTCGGAGATTAACACTTAGGATATAAATTCAGGAACCATCAATATAATAATGCAATGATAATAAAAGCATCAATAATAATAAAAGCAATAAGACTGATTGAGAATACATAGTAATTAAATAGAGATAGACTAAGAAAAGAGACCTAAGAGTTGAGACTTATCAACATTTACGTTTTTCTAATACCAAAAGCTTTCTTCCTTCTAACTATGTGGTTCAAGTAGGTAACATACCTCATCTCACACTGACTTGAGGTCATATGCCATAGGACCTTATTAGGGCTATGTTTTCATAGACTGTTAGACTAAGTTCTATCAGAGAAGAAAAATTTGCAACTTCATAAATTATATTTCTGCTTATGCTTTAATTCTAAAAATGAACTTCTTTTTAGCAGAGAGATTCTTGCTTAATTATATGTCATTTCTTTCCTGTCCCTAATAAAATAAAAGTGTGATTAGGTGTTATGATGGTGCCAATGTTTCACAACTCTTAGGCTTCCCAGTAGAAAGCCAAGGTCAATTAAGACCATCTATCAACACTGTTGACCAAACGATAAGGCCTTACTTAGAAAAAACCAACAGGAAGAGTTAATAAAGATAATTAATGTGCTAATTGTTTTGTTAGTTACACTTATGACCATAACATGTAGTGAAAAAAGGAAATTATTTTAACATCAGGCACCAGAGTTCCTCTTATGAAGGTGACTGTCTTTGTTGAGAAATATATCTCGATGGGTTGTTTGGGTTGGAGAAGAGGCCTCTCAAAGATATCAGAAAATAGAGAAACTTCTCTGCCTAAATTAGCAGAAATTAAGGGCCTTAAGAAAATGGAGAAGAAGAGACAAGGTCTGGTGCTAGTACAAATAAAGAATGCAACTTTGTAGAAGGCCATGACTAGTGACAAGGAAAGGTAACAGTAGTAAGGTGACCAAAGGCCTTTCAGGAAGAGTCATTAAAAATTACTGGCAGTATTTTAAATGTAAACTTTATCTACCTCCCCAAATCTTCAGAAATTATGCTGCATATGCAAGTGTCTAGTGCAAATGCTTGGGGAAGGGGAAAGGCATCAAAGAAAGAGGGCTAATTCTGTTTATAGAATAGCCTGGAGGCTGGGAGTGGTGAAAAAACACCTATAATCCCAATAACTGGAAAGGCTGAGGCAGGAAGATCCCAAGTTGGAGGCCAGCTTCAGCAACTTGGCAAGACCCTGACTCAAAACTAAGAAACAAAAATAAAATAAAAAAGAGCTGGGGTTGTACCTCAGTGGTAAAGTGCCCCAGGGTTCAACTCCAGGACCAAAAATAGAGCACATTGGTAGACTGTGTGCATGAACTGAAATAAAAATACTTGATTTAGTATAGCATGGAGCCAATAGAGAAAAACTCTGGGAGGCAAGACAGGGGCAAATCTGGAATTAGGCAGAAGTAGAAACTTGAAAATAAAAGCCACTTGCAAGGGGCTAAGGCTGTGGCTCAGTGGTAGCACGCCTTCCTCGAAGGTGTGAGGCACTGGGTTCGATACTCAGCACCACATAAAAAAAATAAATAAATAAAGATATTGTGTCCATCTACAACTAAAAAAATAAAATAAAAATAAATAAATAAGCCACTTGCAAGCCCTAAAAAGTCCCAGAAATCTTAAAAAGGCATTTTTATGTAGGCTAAGGTTAGCTTGAATCAATCATATTCAAACATTGAAAGTCAGTTTAATATCTGGAATATAAATATATTTTCTAAAAATTCTATAAATTGCTCATTCCTATTATTATGAAGCTTTGTAAAATTTTTTTTAGTACTAAGTTCTAAGAGGAAAATTCATTGTATAAAGTTCATTCCTTAAAAGAAGAAAAAGTCAACAAATAAATGACCTAACATTACATCTCAAAGCCCTAGAAAAAGAAGAACAAATCAACCTCAAAAGAAGTAGAAGACAGGAAATAATTAAAATCAGAGCTGAAATCAATGAAATTGAAACAAAAGAAACAACTGAAAAATTGACAAAACAAAAAGTTGGTTCTTTGAAAAAATAAATAAAATTGATAACCTCTTAGCTATGCCAATGAAGAGGAGAGAAAACTAAATTACTAACAACCGTGATGAAAAAGAAAATATCATGATGGACACTACAGAAATACATAAGATAATTAGAAATTATTTTGAAATTTTTTTAAGAGAGAGTGAGAGAGGAGAGAGAGAGAGAGAGAGAGAGAGAGAATTTTTAATATTTATTTTTTAGTTTTCGGCGGACACAACATCTTTGTTGGTATGTGGTGCTGAGGATCGAACCTGGGCCGCACGCATGCCAGGCGAGTGCGCTACGGCTTGAGCCACATCCCCAGCCCAATTTTGAAAATTTGTACTCCACTAGAATAGAAAATATCGAAGGCATCGATAAATTTCTAGAGTTATATGATTTGCCGAAACTGAATCAGGATGATATACACAAGTTAAACAGGTCAATTTCAAGCAATGAAGTAGAAGACACCATCAGAAACCTACCAACCAAGAAAAGCCCAGGACCAGATGGATACACAGCTGAGTTCTTCTACAAGACCTTCAAAGAAGAACTAATACCAATACTCCTCAAATTATTCCATGAAATATAAAAAGAGGGAACACTTCCAAACTCATTCTATGAGGCCAATATCACCCTGATTCCAAAACCAGACAAAGACACATCAAAGAAATAAAACTCCAGACCAATATCTCTAATGAACATAGATGCAAAAATTCTCAATAAAATTCTGGCAGCTTGGGCTGGGGATGTGGCTCAAGTGGTAGCATGCTTGCCTGGCATGCGTGCGGCCCGGGTTCGATCCTCAACACCACATACAAACAAAGATGTTGTGTCTGCCGAAAACTAAATAAATAATTAAATAAATTCTCTCTCTCTCTCTCTCTCTCTCTCTCTCTCTCTCTCTCTCTCTTTCTCTTTTAAAAAAAAATACCTTTAAAAAAAATTCTGGCAGCTCGAATACAAAAACATATTAAAAAAATAGTGCACCATGATCAAGTGGGGTTCATTCCAGTGATACAAGGTAGGTTCAACACACAGAAATCAATAAATGTAATTCATCATATCAATAGATTAAAGATAACAATCATATGATCATCTCAATAGACGCAGAAAAAGCATTTGACAAAATACAGCACCCTTCATGTTCAAAACACCAGAAAAACTAGGGATAACAGGAACATATCTCAACATTATAAATGCTGTCTATGCGTAGCCCAAGGCCAGCATCATTCTAAGTGGAGAAAAATTGAAAGCATTCCCTCTAAATACTGGAACAAGACAGGGAAGACAGGGATGCCCTGTTTCACCACTTCTATTTAACATAGTTCTTGAAACTCTAGCCAGATGAAAGAAATTAAAGGGATAAGATAGGAAAAGAAGAACTCAAACTATCACTATTTGCAGATGACATGATTCTATACCTAGAGAAGCCAAAAAATTCCACCAGAAAACTTCTAGAATAAATGAATTCAGAAAAGTAGGGGGATATAAAATCAACACTCATAAATCAAAGGTATTTTGCTACATCAGTGACAAATCCTCTGACAAAACAGATGAAAGACCTCTACAATGAAAACTACAGAACACTAAAGAAAGAAATTAAAGAAGACCTTAGAAGATGGAAAGGTCTCCTTTGTTCTTGGATAGGTAGAATTAATATTGTCAAAATGACCATACTACCAAAAGCACTATATAAATTTAATGCAATTCCAATCAAAATCTCAATGACATTCCTCATAGAAAAAGCAATCATGAAATTCATCTGGAAAAATAAGAGACCCAGAAGAACTAAAGCAATCCTTACCAAGAAGAGTAAAGCAGGTGGCATCACTATACCAGACCTTAAACTATACTACACAGCAATAGTAACAAAAATGGCATGGTATTGGCACCAAAATACACTTGTAGACCAATGGTACAGAATACAGGACACAGAAATAAACCCACATAAATACAATTATCTCATACTAGACAAAGGTGCCAAAAACATATATTGGAGAAAAGATAGCCTCTTCAACAAATGGTACTAAGAAAACTGGAAATTCCTATGCAGCAAAATAAAATTAAGCCCCTATCTCTCACCATGTGAAAAATTCAACTCAAAGTGGACCAAGAACATAGGAATTAAACCAGAGACCTGTGCCTAAGAGAAGAAAAAGAAGGCCCAAATCTTCATCATGGTCAGATTAGGCCCCGACTTCCTTAATAAGACTCCTATAGTGCAAGAAATAAAATCAAGAATCAATAAATGGGATGCATTCAAACTAAAAAACTTTTTCTCAGCAGAAGAAACAATCAGTGAGGTGATGAGAGCACCTACAGAATGGGAGCACATTTTTACCACACTCACAGATAGAGCACTAATCTCTAGGATATATGAAAAACTCAAAAAACTTAACACCAAATATACAAATAACCCAATCAATAAATTGGCCAAGGAACTGAACAGACATATATGAAAAAATGTTCAACTTCTCTAGCAATTAAGAGAAATGCAAATCAAAACTACTCTAAGATTTCATCTTTTTCCAGGCAGAATGGCAACTATTAGGAATACAATAAGTGTTAGCCAGGATGTTGGGGAAAAGGCACACTCATACATTGCTGGTGGGACTGCAAATTGGTGCAACCAATCTGGAAAGCATTCCTTGGAAAACTTGGAATGGAACCACCATTTGACCCAGCTATCCCACCCCTCTGTTTATACCCAAAGGACTTAAAAACAGCATACTACAGGGACACAGCCACATCAGCTGAATTCACAATAGGCAAACTGTGGAACCAACATAGATGTCCTTCAATAGACGAATGGATAAAAAAAAACTGTGGTATATATACACAATGGAATAATACTCAGCATTAAAAGAGAATAAAATCAGGGCATTTGCATGGATGGAGTGCAATGGATGGAGTCGGGGAATATAATGCTAAGGAAGCCAATCCCAAAAAAACAAAGGCCAAATGTTTTCTCTGATATGTGGATGCTAATCCATAATGCAGGGGCTGGGGGGGAGCATAGGAGGGAGGGAGGAACTTTAGACAGGGCAAAGGGGAGGGAGGTGAAGGGAGGAGGCAAGGGGGTAGGAAAGTTGGTAGAATGAGATGGCATCATTACCTAAAGTACATGTATGAAGACATGAATGGTGTGACTCTACTTTGTGTACAACCAGAGACATGAAAAATTATGCTCTATATGTGTACTATGAATTGAAATGCATTCTGCTGTCATATATAACAAATTAGAATAAATAAATTTTTAAAAATTTGCTCATTCCTATTATTGTGAATATTTATATATATATATATATATTAGTTATAGATGGACACAATACCTTCATTTATTTCTATGTGGTAAGCCACAATCCCAGGCCTATTGTGAGGCTTTTATATTCATGCTACAGAAATGCTGTAAAGTATTTACTTTTAGTATTTTCAGCTTTTAATTCAATTTTTAAAATTCAGAAAATTTACCATAATCCTACTCTCATATATATACATACACAAATTAAGTTGTTAAAAATATCCCTGTACCCTTCATTTCTATCTTCTCAAAGGTCACCATTATTACATATTTCAGTTTTATCATACATTTTCAGATTTTTTTCTATAATTATACAGCATACACTTAGCTTTCTGTTTTTCTTTCTAGAAAGGGAACTGTGCTAGCTAGGCATATGGTGCTGCAACCTGTTTGTATACTAATACATTATGGACACTTAATGTTCACTAAATCTTTCCAGGTCACAACTTGTCAAACTATTTTCTTAAATAGTTGCACAGCATTTAATTACATGAATTTATTATAATTTATCTAGCTCCCAACTGTCAGGTATTTATGCTTTTTCTAGGTTTTTGCTATTAAAATAATATCATAGTGAACTTTTTTGTGGTATCTTTGGGAATACACATATTTCAGTAGGACAGATTCATAGGAGTAGAATTCTTGTGTTAAAACACATGAGTAATTTAATTATTTATAGATAATGAAAAACTGCCCTCCCTTCTACCACTGAGCCTCAGCCCCAGCCCCAGCCCCAGTCCCTATTTTGTTTATTTTTAGGTGGTGCTGAGGATCAAACCCAATGCCTCACTGTGCTAGGCGAATGCTCTGCCACTGATCTACAACCACAGCCCCCCAATTAAATTTTATTTATTTTTATTGGTTTGCATTTTTTTTACTGATTTATAAGGGGTTCGTCTGTAATATTGATACATACATTTATGTGGTAAGTATTTTCCTTAAGGCCATGCTAGTCGTCTCCTAACACTGATTCTCATTCTTAACATCATGGTGTTATTTTAATAGTTATTATTTTTGTGGTGCTGAAGATTGAACCCAGATCCTTGTGCATGCTAAGCAAGAACTCCACTACTGAGCTACATCTCCAGTCCTATGGTATTCTTTTAAATAGGCAAATGGCCCCCAGCCAAAGACTGTATTTCTAAGCTTCCCTATAGCTAGAACTTGGTCTTCTGTGACTTAAGTTCTGTTCAAAAAGATGTGAACATATGTGATAACTTAGTGCATATGAGGAAAAGATATTTATAGCAGCCTGCTATCTAGAGTGGTAAGCCATCTTTAACCATGCAAAACCTGAGGACTAGCAGAAAGAAGGGAAGCTACCACTCTGGACAGTTTATACTCAGGATAGGCTTTATTATAAAGAAAAAAAAAAGTTCTATCTTTTTTAAGCCATTGTTGTCTTTTATGGTGCTAGTGGTTGAACCTAAGGCCTCATGCATGCTAGGCAAATGCTCTACCACTGAGCTTCATCTCTAGTCCCTTTTGTTTTATTTGTTACAATTTCTATTCTAATGTATTACTTATATAATTATGCTGTTCTAATTTATATCCTAATAGGCAATTTGGAATCTAGATGTGAGGTGCTGCTATAATTCAAATTTTAAAATGTGGTTCTAGGCACTGGGGTATAGGTCAGTGGTTCAATTCAAGTATCAAAAAAAATAAATAAATAAATAAAAGTGGCACGGGCTTACTAGTCAGACAGTAGGTGGTTAAGATATAGCAGGCTGGAATGTTGGTGATCTTTGTTATTTGTGCCAAAACATTTGGTAAACTCATTACCTGTGATACCCTGGAAGGCAGACCACAGAACAAGTGCACATACAACCATAGGGAAAAGGCTGACAAAATTCACACTGTGTTGACTATTTCTTGACACATTCAGCAAAGTCCTAAAAGAAGAGATGAGCTCAGTCTAGAGGTTCCCAGTGTGCAAGCAAAGATGGATGGGAATATTTCTCTTCCTGTAGTTGACAATCTATTCACTACAGCTCATAAGTTTAGGTCATACATCCAACTGCTTCAGAAACCCAAGGGAGCCTCAACCTTTTCTCAAGCACCTGTTGTAAGAACCTCTGAAAATTAGGAGTGGTGTGCATAACTATAGCCTCAACTATTTAGAAAGCAGAGGCAGGAGGATTCCAAGTTCAAGTCCAGACTGGGCAATTCAGTGAGGACCAAGCTCAAAATAAAAAAGGCAGGGGGGAACGGCTGGGGATGTGGCTCAAGTGGTAGTGCGCTCACCTGGCATGCGCGGGGCACTGGGCTCGATCCTCAGCATCAGGGTGGAGGGGGAATCTCTGATAGACAATGGGAGAGAACTCTACTGCAAAGATTCAACCCACTCTCAGACTAGGGAATGGGAAAAGCATAGACTGCAAATCAAATATCAGACTTGTCAAGCTTAACACTACCTAAAATGAGATCCCTGGCTTTCAACTGGAATGACCCAAGCAAGGCCAACAAAGCAGTCATCTACCAACTTTTGATTTGTTTTTTGTTTCTTGTGGTACTAGGGATTAAACTCAGGCCTGTTCTACCACTGAGCAAATATCCCCAGTCCTTTTATTTTTTGAGACGGGATCCACTAAGTTGACCAGGCTGGTTTTGAATTTGTGATCCTCCTCCCTCAGCTTTTTGATAGCTGGGATTACAGGTATATACCACAGCACTTGGCTCCAAGTTGTTGTTTTTGCTTTTTATGCAAATACCTGTTGTTGTTATTGTTGTTAATTAAAATGCCTGAGAATTAACAAATCTGGTATGCTAAGAAGTGTAATTGTTCAGCCCCTAAAGTTAATCCTCAGACACTTTAGATTTATCCTTGTAGAAAATAGGTAACAAAAGCTGGATCATTCCAACAAAAGAACACATACTTCATGAGGACCACTGCAGATGAGGCTACCTTTAAGAATAATGAATAAGGGGCTGGGGATGTGGCTCAAGCGGTAGCGCGCTCGCCTGGCATGCGTGCAGCCTGGGTTCGATCCTCAGCACCACATACAAACAAAGATGTTGTGTCTGCCGAAAACTAAAAAATAAATATTAAAAAATTCTCAAAAAAAAAATTCTCTCTCTCTCTCTCTCTCTCTCTTTAAAAGAAAATTAACAAATTAGAGACTCCTTGGACAGGAAAGCCAGAGGTGATAGTTTCTTGATATTAAAAAAAAAAAATAGAAAGAAAAAAAAAAGTAGAACCAACAGTGTGTGCCCCAAACAAGATGGACACAATTCATTCATTCCTTCCTTCCTTCCTTCCTTCCTTCCTTCCTTCCTTCCTTCCTTCCTACATGGTGCTGAGGATCGAACCCAGGACCTCATACATGCAAGGTAAGAGCTCAACAACTGAGCTACAACCCCATCCCCTCTAGAGTCTTAAAAATCAAAAGAAAGGTCTGGGGTTGTGGCTCAGCAGAATGCTTGCCTAGCATGTGCAAGGCCCTGGGTTCAATCTTCAACACCACATAAAAATAAATAAATAAAAGTATTATTTGTGTCCAACTACAACTAAAAAATATTTTTAAAACATTTTAAAAATAAATAAAGAGAAGAACAATCCTACTGATATAGAGTTACACTTTATAGCATTTTTATGTACTCAGGATCTTTTATATCCATCTAATTTCCTCCCATCACAATTTAAGTGTATAATCTTGTGTCCTACAGTCTTTTAATAAGTAAATAAGTACATCTACAATTATAAGTCTTTGGCATCTGAGAACAGTTATTAAGTCATCCTTCATTTTACCCTCTTCAAGTTAACCTAATTTCTTTGATTTATCTTAAATATTTTCAGCATTTTTGAAAGCTTAAATTCTTTTTTTTAATTGATTATTTAAAGCATTACATAGCTCATGATATATCATCTTTCATACATTTGACTCAAATTGTGTTTTGAACTCCCATTTTCACCCCAAATACAGATTGCAGAATCACATCTGTTACATATTCACATTTTTACATAATGCCATATTAGTGACTGTTCTATTCTGCTACCTTTCCTATCCCCTACTATCCCCCCTCCCCTCCCCTCCCCTCCCATCTTCCCTCTCTACCTCCCCTGCTGTTGTTCAATTCTATCCCTTTTTTTTTCCCTCCCCCTTGCCCCTCATGACCTCTTATAATTTTATGTATCATTGAAGGTCTCCTACCATTTCCGTATGCTTTCCCTTCTCTCTCCGTTTCTCTCCCCCCAATCGTCTTTGTTTACTGTAGTCTTTTCCTCATGCTCTTCCTTCCTGTTCTGTTCTTAGTTGCTCTCTTTATATCAAAGCAGACATTTGGCATTTGTTTTTTAGAGCTTGGCTAGCTTCGCTTAGCATAATCTGCTCTAATGCCATCCACTTCCCTGCAAATTCTATGATTTTGTCATTTCTTAGTGCTGCATAATACTCCATTGTGTATAGATGCCACATTTTTTTATCCATTCATCTATTGAGGGGCATCTAGGTTGGTTCCACAGTCTAGCTATTGTGAATTGTGCCGCTATAATCATTGATGCAGCCGTATCCCTATAGTGCGCTCTTTTAAGGTCCTCAGGGAATAGTCCGAGAAGTGCGATAGCTGGGTCAAATGGTGGATCCATTCCCAGCTTGAAAGCTTAAATTCTTATATGCAATATTAGGAAAATATTACATATTTTACAAGGATAATTTTTACAGTTATGTAAAAAGCAATGTGATAGATATAATACAATCATGAATAATAAGTGAAGACATAGAAAAACTGTCATTTAAATATTAATTTTATACTGTGGTTCTATTTCTAGCATTCTAGAGCTATAGATTCTAAAGCTTAAAATTACATAATCCTTACCAGGGGACTTTCCTTGTTGTGAGTTGCTTCTTCGCTCTCTGTATCTGGCTGGAGTGGATAAGCCTGTGTCTTTACTAGATTTGCTAGCTGGCCCCATTTCTGAAATGAGGAATCCCATCTGTTCTGAAGGCAAGATATTCTCAGGTGGACTGGTCTGGCATTTTATACTGGCATCCACCTAAAATATTAAATTCATTTATTATTCTGAGATTTCCCCAAAATATGTACTAAAAGTTAATTAATCTATCAGAGGGTTGTGTTACAGAAATATGATCCAGCCAGGCACAGTAGTGCACTCCTATAAACCCACCTCCTTGGGAGTCTGAGGCAGGAGGATCGTAAATTCAAGCCAGCCTCAGCAACTTAGCAAGGCCCTAAGCAATTTAGCAAGACCCTGTCTCAAAATTTAAAAATAAGAAGGGCTGAGGATGTGGCTCAATGGTTAAGCACCTATGGGTTTAATCCTTGGTATCAAAAAATATATATAATAATAATAAACAAAAGCTTGGAGATGTAGTTCAGTGGTAGAGTGTTCAAACACCCAGAATCCACCCCAACACAACCATGATGCAACAAACATGCTTATAAAGCTTTTCATCCTTATGAATAGTACCTTTAATTAGCTTGCTATCTAATTATTTAATAGTAAGATGTTTATTTCCCCATACTCAAACCATTGAAATGTATGTGGAACTACAATATTCACTTATTATGATCAAAGATTTACCATGAGACTTGATGATTTTTAACTTATAAGAGAGTAAGATATTTTAAACCCTGACTGGCTAAAAACCACCATCTTTTTCTACTCTAGCATATGTTCCATCAGATTTCCCCTACTAGTTGGCGATGCTGAGATGATCATAGTCATAATCCTGTTGAATTCTGTCAATAAAACCTGAATACTTTATTTTACTAATTTTGTATTCTTTGTGTCTTTAAAATGTTGTCAAAATTGAATAAGCTTTAGTCCCTATAAAATTTAAATTCATTTGTTTCACAAATGATCATCTTTGGATTGTTAAATCATTTTGTCAAGGTGACCAATTTCTAAAATATTCAATTTCTTTATCATTTATTTAAAATTAAACTATATAATGAAAACAAGGTTAAAAGTTATAAACAGCTTTCCTGAGCTGTGGTGTTCAAATATACTAATGAAAGAAAAAGTAACTGTGTACATGCAATTTTAAGATACAAAATCCAATATTCTAAATGTGACTATGAAGAAAAAAAGACAAATTTTGTATTCTTTCTACAGATATATTCAAAACATAATTTTTTTCCTACTGAATTAACATCACTATCTTAATGTAATAGATCTCAATAGTTAGGCTCAAAAAGGAAAGAGTTGATAGGAATCTTAAGACATCTGGATCTAAAATTAGAACTAAAAAAAAAAAAAAGACTGCAAACAAAACAAAACACACCAAAAGTTATCTTTGGAGTATCTAACAATAAAAAGATTTTCAGTCCTATTAAAAGAAAAAAAAATCAGCAAGCATTGGTGACACACGTCTGTAATCCCAGCTTCTCAGGAGGCTCAAGTTTCAGGCCAGGATGGGCAACATAGCAAGACCCTGTCTCAAAAAAAAAAGTACTGGGGGTTTAGTAATAGGGCTTTTACCTAGCAAGTTCGAATTCCTGATACTTCATACTTCAATCCCCAGTAACACACACACCGCACACACAAAGAAGAAAACAAGAAAAAATCCAAAATGAAAAACGTTTCTCAGGCTAAGATCCATAAAAAAATTAAAGTCAGAAAAAAAATAAGTTAACTCACAAGATAATATTACTTTGGATATACTTTTGATGAGTTATTCTTTTTTTTTCTTAATATTTATTTTTTAGTTCTCGGCGGACACAACATCTTTGTTGGTATGTGGTGCTGAGGATCGAACCCGGGCCGCACGCATGCCAGGCGAGCGCGCTACCGCTTGAGCCACATCCCCAGCCCATGATGAGTTATTCTTACTAATTATTTAGAATCAAAGTTTATTTATTTTATCGTCATATACTAACAGTAATAAAGGAATTAATCTCTTCCTTCAGAATGTGTCCCTCAAACTACAGTCAGAATTCTGCTTTGGGAATGTAAGCAATAGTAAGAAGTTTGAACACAATATACTCATTATTCAAATACAGTGATGTTTTAAAAAAATGGTAAGAAAAGACCTCCAACCATATCCTTACCCCCATCTACAAATAACTTGGAAAATCCTTATATCATCTGGCAAATAAACCACTCCATATTAGGCATATCTAGTCCATCCAAATTAAAATAGGAAGCAAAACTCAAAGGATGATTTTAATATGAAAACAAGTTTTAATGTCCAGTCTGCCACTTCAAACTATAACAATAGTAAGATGAGTCTAGGGGTTAAGGTAACTCCTTTATGAATCTTTCGTGCAGAACCACAGGGATGTGATCCTTTTGGAAAGTGAAATGAACCGGTATTAAACCCAAATAAAACCTAGAAAAATTCCACTAGAAGATTCTTTAACAAGAAGCATTGTGTACTTTGAACTTTATTATAATTCTTTTGTTTGCCCTCTTACCTGGTGTGTGTTGAATGGTAGCCCTTCCTGCACAAATACTACTGAAGATGGAGATGGATTATGACTTAGCTGCTCCTTCAGTTTGACGTGAGCTTGTTGTATGGCTGCAGATTCCTGCATTGTACTATTTTCCACAGGTTGAGCTGTGTGGATGGTATAGATGTACTCAGGTGACTGTGGTAGAGAGCAGGTAATTGCTTGTTCTGTTCCAACCACAAAAGATGTAATATCTGAGCCTACAGGAGTAAGTGGCTCCAGCTGGCTAGCCTGACTTGTGGACGATGGATTGCTGTTGCTTGAATTAGCTAGGATATGTTGGCCTCTGTTAGACTGAGATGTTGGGCACTGATTCTCAACAGGTTCCACCTTCACCATCTCCAATTTAGGGGAGGAATGCAACTCATCTACTATCTGAAAGACAGCCTCTAGGTTTACTTCCGTCTTTTTATTTTCATCAGTAGCACTGCAAGGCCAATTAGAAGGCAAAAATTCAACTGGATAGGAGGATTGCATTGGAGGATTCTGGGAAAAGAGAAAATAGGACTGTTTGGATAGAAAATCAAATATGAGATTAAGGAGGAAAGAAACAACATTTAGGCTCACCAATGCTTAGCACATATGACTTATAAGCTTAAAGATCACTAAGAAAATCTGAATGCTAATCTTTTCAGCAATGGCAGCTTCAAATGTATTGTTAATATTTATTTAGTATCTACCATATGTCAGCCATTATACTAAGTTTAATACTGGAGTAAAGCACTAATTCTCAGGGTTCAAGTTCACAAAAGCAAAAAGCTATAATATCTAAATACCCATTTGCCGATCGAATGTCTATATAACCAAATTCTTCCATAAAGGTTTATAGTCAAAACATTATTTTATTTATATTATACTATCTTAGGAATACAGCAAGTAAATGGCAAACACAAGATGCTCATAAATCTACCAATCCTTCTACAGAATCAGGGGAAGGTACTGAATTCTGCTCCAAATGATCTGGGGAAAAAAATGGATAGAATATCAATGTCCTTTAGTTCCTGAGATTACTTTCGATAATGAAACAACAAACCAGAATAGCTGTGCATTTAGTTTTATATCTTTAAGACATATCCATAAACATACATATGTATCTATTCATACTTATCTAAATAACGTATAAAGACATAAAGATCTTCATACAAATGTCTAAATTATTTATTTACATATATAGTGTTTTGCACAAAGTAGGCTTTCAATGTGTTTGCTAATTATCTCAGTTATAAACATAAAATACAGAAGAGCTATGAATAAATAGATACAAAGAATTGATGTTGTCAAATGTACTACAATGATGATATCAATGAGTTTTAGGAGGTTAATGCCCAATAAATTATGTAAATTCAAAGAGTATAAGTATCAAGCCATTACCATAGTACCATGAGTCTTTACTATGTGACAGGAACATAAAAAAATACTCTATATAATAATTATTTCATTTAATGCCCATAAGAACCCCATGACAGGTGATATTCTCCATTTCCAAATGATAAAACTGAGGTTCAGAGAAATACCGAAATTTAATCAAAGTAGCAATGAAATAACTGACAGAGCCAGGTTTCAAGGTTTGCCTGACTCTAGATCTTTTGCTCTCAACTATGACAATATACTGACCTTTGATACACATTCTCACCAGTACCTAGAGTCTAACTGCACTGATTTTTAGGATGTACTCTGAAATGCTTTTCCTTTTTCAAGTTTTAAATTTTATGTCCCCTTATTTCTTTATTCCTAAAATAAACATGTACTACTGTTGTAGTAAGAAAAAATCTTCATAAAATGTTTAATTTAAAACATGAGGCAAGAGGATCATGAGTTCAAACCCAGCCTCAGCAACTTAGCAAGGCCTAAGCAACTTAGCAAGATCCTGTCTCTAATAAAATATTTAAAAAGGTTGGGGGATATGGCTCAGTGATTAAGTGCCCTGATACCAATCAATCAATCAATCAATCAATAAAACATGAAAATAATCAAGATATAAATACTTTCAGATTATCTCCAATGTGATCCATGACTGTGTCCGGATCTACAAACAAGAGCACGGTGGGACAGGTATGTCCCTCCAGAGAAGAACAAACTGAGCACTGATAATGCTTGATGATATTGGCCATGAAAAACAGCCAACTAAGTTGCTTTGTCTCTTGATCTGATTCTATACTCTTCTAACAATAATTTGATTATCTACTTACTTGTCATGTAGATTAAAAGAAAAAAATCTTATCCTATAAATAGCAATATAAAACATTTTAGTCAAAGCAATTATTTCCTAAGAAATAATAATAAGATATTTGAAGAACAGTGTATATAACATTCAGGATAAAGCTAGGGACTATCTCTTGAATTTCTTATTTTTTTACATCATTTTTCCTTTTTTCTTAAAAAAAAAGTCTTACCATCTTGGAAGAATCTGTCATTTGGTGACATATCTGGTATTCATAAAAAGTCTACAATAGCACTATATAAAATACCTTTCAGCAATAATGGGAATGTTCTATTTTGGTGCTGAACAATTTGGGAGCCACTACTCATATGAGACTGTTGTACTTGAAATGTGGCTAGGGTGATGAATACATGAACTTTAAAATTTCACCCCATTTCAAATAATTTAAATGTAAAAGGCCACATGTGGCTAGTGGCTACCATATTCGACAGTGCTACCCTAGAAGAATACTCAAAACATCATTCCTATCAATCCTCTTTTATTTTGAACTGAGAAGCCAGTTCAGTGGTGCATGCCTCCAGTGGCTCAGGAGGCTAAGGCAGGCTAACACAGGAGGATATCGAGTTCAAAGTCAGCCTTGGCAACAATGAGACACTTAGCAATTCGGTAACACCCTGTCTCTAAATAAAACACAAACTAGGGCTGGGGATATGGTTCAGTGGTCAAGTGCCCCTGAGTTCAATCCCTGGTACCAAAAAGAAATTATTGAGAACTGAGAAAACTGAGTCCATAACCCAAGCTTATCTATGGCTACCTCATTAATATAAAATTACACTTTGAAATTTTGCAAGGTCAATAATATTGCACATGAAACACATCATATCCATGAATCTTACCTGGAAGTAGTTGCAGTGTGCGTAGGAAGAGGCAGTGGGAGTGACACAACTACTTAGAGCGTCCATGTGGGTAGAAGGAGAGCAGCACTGTAGAACAGCTGGAACAAATTTAAACACAGACAAGCCATCAACCAAAATAAATCTCTACACCATTCAAGGTTCTGCCCTCTTTTGATCTGGAAAGAAGTCCAAAGAAGAGCTTCCTTCATGTGTCTAAAAAAATTGTATTTAGTCCAATCAGCTGCTATTTTTTTAAAATATCATGATTATATAATAAACTTTTTCATAAACTTTAAAAGGGTCCATGTCTACTTTTATAAGTGATTTCTTTAGCACCTAAACATTTTGTTACCTTTCTAATTAAACATTTCTTATTGAAAGTAATTTCAGTTTATTGAAAATATCAAAATATATTTGGAATTCCTAAATAATTGTTTCAATCATTTTAGCAGTAACAACCATTAAGAGGGGGGAGTGTTTTAAAAGAGTAAAATAAGTATAAAATATTCTCCAAATGTTCTTATCATTAAACAATGCATCTGGTAGAAATACATGCAAAAAATGTTTTAACATTTAGGCAAATGGGTAGGAATGTAGCTCCTAGAGCCAGACTGCTTGACTTTGGAGCTGAGCTCCACAATTTAATAGCTGTATTAATTTGAGCATAGTTAACCTCTTTGGGTCTCAGGATAATAAATAAGGATAATAACAGACTCTACCTAATATGGTAGTTATGAGGAATGAATGAGCTAATATGCACAAAGCACTTAGAATAGTAATGGAAGACAGTAAGCAATCAACAAAAGCAGCTATGATTTTAACTAAAGAAACTATTTTTTGTGGTGCTGGGAATGGAACCAAAAAATACATTTTTCCAAACTTTCTCTTTATAGTTAGGACACCACGAAAAGATCGATTCTTTGTACTGGAACGGTTATACTTACAGATGCAGTCTTAATAGGTTGAGTCTCCTCTTTTCCAGAGAGAGACTCTCCAGTACGAATGAGAATCAGTTATAACATCACACCTTTGGAGTAAACAGAGGATGGTATGTATTGAGTACCTACCATGCTCCAGGCACAGTGGTAGATGCTTTACATATATCACTTCAAGCAATAATCATATGAAGTATTAACATTACTTTATAAAATAAGGGAAATAAAAGATATTAAAAATTTGCCAAAAGTCACAAAACTGATAGTGACAGCCAGTATCCAAACTCCAAAACACATGCTCTTTATAACACAGTACTTCCCTAAGCTTTCCTTTTTCCTGAAATGTAAAATTTTAATAGCAAAAATTTAATTAAATAGAACTCTACTTGTTAATATATATAAAGATGTCTTTATCATAAAATGGCAACTTTCCCCTTTTATCTCCACGTTCTACCTTGTGACTGTGATAATAATATTACCAAATAGAAGCTGAGGCAAGAGGATTGATTGCAAGTTCAAAGCCAGCCTCAACAACTCAGCAAGGCCCTAAGCAACTTAATGAGACCCCGTCTCAAAATAAAAATTAAACAAAAAGGGGCTGGGTTTATGGCTCAGTGGTTAAGCACCCCTGAGTTCAATCCCTAGTTTAAAAAAAAAAAATCACTAAGTAGCTGGGGATGTAATTCAGTGGTAAAGCACTTGTCTATCATGCATAGGGCCTAGGGTCAATCCCCAGCATGGCAAAAAAGGGAAAAAAAATTACTCAGTAATCCCATTTCTTAATCTTAGAAAGCAAATTAGCTGGAGGAGAGTAAAAATTGACACTACTATCAGGTATATCTAAAAAAGAACAAATTTAAAAATTAATTGAAGTGCTTCCCTATTTCTCCATTATTGACTATTGATTTTTAAAATATCAGATGTTCATAAAGGTATACTAGAAATAAATATTTTTACATCATATCATGTGCAATTTAAGACACTAAATTTTGCACAAAGAAAAAATTGAAATAGTGGACAGAATCCTAAATTCAGATATAAATATGTGTTGATCTTCTCTGAATTATATGATCTTTAATAATTTTAGTGATGTTAAAAAGCCAGAAAAGGTCAGGTACTACAATGCACACCTATAATCCCAGTGACTCAGGAGGCTGAGGCAGGAAGTCCCATGTTCAAGGTCAATCTAGGTAACTTAGTGAGACCATGTCTCAAAGGAAAAAAGGAAAAAGGGCTAGGGATGTAGCTCACTGATAGAGCATCCCTGGGTTCAATCCCCAGTACCACACACACACACACACACACACAAAGGCCATATATTATTAAGATCACTAGATAAAACTCTAGCTATTGTCACTTCCAATGCAAGTTAGGCAAACAGATGCCTACACTTGATCGTTGGGAGTTATTACCCAATTAAAATGTTTGGGGTTTGAATATGATTTTCCAAAGGTATTTAAAAGCAAAAATATCCTGAGAATCCAAATAGCTAACCACTAAAATTTTGGTACAATGTATGCCAAAACTTAAAAAAAAAAAAAAAAAAAAAAAAGACTATTCCCCCCTGGAATTCTTACAACTAAGGAAAAAACCTAGTGCCCCCTAGTGTCAGGGAAAGATTTAGTTAAGAGCTGCAGGTATTCATCCCACCCCCGTGCTGAAAAGTAGTGTTTCATTACAAATAAATCAATGACAGGGCTATATTTGTTTTGTCTGATATTTTAATGCTCTGGATCTACTAATTACACACTTTGAATAGTTGTTGAAATGTTCTTTAAAATAAATTTCTTGGAGAAATATACTACAACACTCAATAGAGAATATGTTAATATATAGTTGATAGCTCATTTGTATGAAAGAAAACAGCAAAACAGTGAATGTCTGTTAAAATTTCCAAAAACAAATGAAAAGTAAAAATGTACCTGTATGAAGAAAAGGAGGACTTGAATAGATTACAATTCTAAAATATTCCTCAATGGCTATTTCCTTACCAGTGCAATTCCACTTTGTACAACCAATAAAACAGAACAAAGCAAGATATTAATAAGTTTACTAATTAGGAAACCTAGGTATGAAAATCCAATATGTGCCTAATATAGGAAAAATTAATCTGTGCATTATGAAAGCACTAAAAATTATAAAACTGAATATCACTATGTGCTAAGACATTTATCTGCATAAAGATCTTTCAGGTCTTCATGAAGGCAATGTTCAATGAAGGTATTAAACCATGCATGAAAGGAAAAGGTGTAAATGAACAGAAATTCATTTCAAATATAAGCATTGATAACATTTTTAAAAATCTGAGTAATAAAAAAGCCAGAATTACTCATAATTATTACTCTGATCATAGGTGAGGCAAACAAGTTTGTACACTTTATCCTATGGAAGTAATTTCAAGTATATAATTAAGTGTTTTGGATTTGAATCTCCTCCAGGATAGCCCAGTGTTAACAGTGAGAAAATGTCCAATAATATAAATGCTCAAAAGAAACAGAAAATTTAATAGTAAATTTAATTTCAAGATAAGTTACTATAGCAACTAGAATTCCAATATCTATGAAGAGGTAAAGAAAAGGTCTTCTGGGCATATAGTCATTGATTTACAATGTTTTCATTTATGAATTTTCGACTTTACAATGGTGCGAAAGGCATATGTATTCAGTAGAAAACAGACATTGATTTTTAAATTTTTATCTCTTTCTTAGTGACATGAGGCACCATTCTCTCTCTTGAGATGCTGGATAGTAGCAGCGAGCCACAACTGGATTATGAGGGTAAACAATCAATACTCTACAATGTATTGTATTACTAAGCTATGATAATTTGGTATGGTAATTTTACATAATATTTTCAACATACGATAGGTTTACTGGGGCATAATCCCATTACAATTCTAGATGCATCTGAATACCCAAAAGAAGTGAATACAATGCAAAAAGTGAAAGAAGTGAAAAAATATTTGTACATCCATGTTCCTAGTAGCAATATTTACAATAGCCAGAGGGTGGAAGCAACTCAGTGTCCTTCAGCAGGAAAACAGATAAATAAAACGTGGTACATATACACAATGCATTATCATTCAGCCTTTTAAAAAGGAAATTTTGACACATACACATAGTACAATGTGGATGAACCTTGAAGACATTATACTAAATGAAATATGCCAGACACAAAAGGATGAATATTACAGCATTCCTCTTATATGAGGTTCCTATCTATAGTATTCATAGAGACAGAAAGCAGAATGGTGGTTTCCAGGGGTAGGGAAGGGAAGAATGGGGAATTAGTGTTTTAAGGGGTTCAGAGTTTCAGTTGGGGAAGATAAAAAATTATGGAGATGCAGGTTGTTAATGGCAAATGTATTTAATGCCACAGAAAACATTAATTAATATGTTAAGTTATGGATATTTTACTACAATGAAAAAGGCAAATCTGCTTTTACTTTGTTTCTCTTGGCAGGTAAAACAAAAAGAAGAAAAAAGTCTTCCTAGTTACAAGTTCCTCTTTTATACAACACAAAATCAAGATTTTTCAGAGAAATTGACAATATAGGCTACCTGTGCACAAGAGTAACAGTGCTAGAAAACCATTATAACTCCATATTCTATATTTGCTCATGCACATTATTGTAGGACTACAAATCTAAAGTTCAAACCTTTAAAATTTAAATGTACTGTGCTGTATACTCAGTGGTAGAGTGCCTCTGCCTAGCATGAATAAGGCCCTGGGTTGTACCTCCACCCCCCAAAAAAGATTTAAATAGACTTTAAAACATTAATAAGCAACACTTTTTGCCCAAAGGCCAATTTGGAAACATTTGAAATAATGATAGGATATATATTTTTCATTAAAAATATCATGTGTACCTTAGGGAAAAGTATATATTCTTATAAATTTTTAGCCCATAAAGTATTTTTTAATAAATTAGGAATATATATTTTTAGTTGTTGATAGACCTTTATTTTATTTGTTTATATGTGGTGCTGAGAATTGAACCCAGTGTCTCACACATGTCAGGCAAGTATACTACCACTGAGCCACAGCCTCAGCTCCATAAAGTATTTTTCAAAAAAATTTTTTTTAGATGGGCACAATACCTTTATTTTATTTATTTATTTTTATGTAGTGCTGAGGATTGAACCCAGTGCCTCACACATGCTAGGCAAGCGCTCTACCTCTGAGCCACAATCCCAGCCCCTAGTCCATAAATATTAATATCTAGGCTCATTTTACAAAGATTTAAAACATTTTATATCTTACATGTAAATCATGTTTCAAATCAAAAAATCTATTTATATTCATTAATTCATTTAGTTTCTGACCCAAAGTATCAAGGCCACTTTATATAGGAAAAGAATTTGAGGTTTAGTGAGGTAAAACAATCCACTGAAAGTCACATCAGAAGATTAACTGCAAAATTGGGACTAGAGCTAGTTCATTCCATTCAATAAATTATTTACTAAGGGCCCAATATAGTCAAGCACTATGCTAGGTGTAGGGGATTCAGAAATGAGTTAGAGGCAGCTCCTCTCCCCAGAGCTATCAAACTAAACCTCCTACTCTAGCAACTGGAGTATGTTCCCTCTATTTGGACAGAATAAATCAATAATCCAAAATAGTAACATTACCACCAGAAGGAGACAACTGTAGATCTACCATCAGTTTCTGAACTATCTAACTTATCTGGGAATAACTAAATCTGGGAAAGAGATAACACTAGAAGATTCCCTGAAAAAAAGATAAAAGACCCTCCATGAGAGGCAGGCATAGTGGCCAAAAGAAAGCACTACTGAACCAGATTACAGGGGTTTCTTTCCCAGTCTGTCACTTACTAGTTATGCTTCAGTCTCCCCATCAATAAAATGAGGATAATTATACTACTTATCTTATAAGCTAATTATAAGGATTAAATGAATGAATATTTGAAAAGTATTTGGAAGAGTGCCTTGTCATCGTGATTGCCATGTATTTGTTAAATAAATTATGATATTAATGGCAGCTATAATTTCTTAATCAATATTGTGAAAACTCAAAATGTACTGTGAAAAGGAGGCAAAGTTGATTTTGAGCTAATTCCGAATTATGTTAAAGAAATATTCCTTGATACAGGACTCTATATGTAAATATGAATGTATGAATATGAATGTATGCTCAAATACATAGTGGAGAATGAGTAAAATAAAAAGGCCTAAAAATGAAGTTTTTTTTAATAAAAGAGGGAAATTAAATTATACTAGCACATTGAAAATAACATCAGAGAAAAAAACTAAATTCTAGATAGGGCAAGACTAAAAAGAGTCAGCTAATACTGGATAAAGGATACTTTGTCATTTGAGGGAGTGATAAAAACAGAAAAAAAAATGTAAACAAGCTAAGCAAAGAAAACTGACACTTTCAGGGAAGGACAAGAAATAAAAGGTGATTCTGATGAGTCATTTCATGAGTCAGTCCAAAGGCAATTCTTTAGTCTCAGAGTTTGGCTTTACTAGAGAAATTAATAATTTATGAAATATAAAATTCAAAATGTACGATTTGAATCAAGGCCAGATCTAAGCTTATTTTGAACACAACAAATTTGTATATGGAGTGTTGTTTTAAAACTTGATTGAGGAGCTGGGGTTATAGGTCAGCGGTAGAGCGCTTGCCTCATGCACATATGGGGCACCACATAAAATAAATAAATAAAAGATATAAAAAAATAAAACCTTGATTGAAACCTCAAGTCAAATAGTTCATTTGGAAAGGTCTAAATTAGTCCTTTTGTTATAATTTAGATGAATATGAGTGATCACCACCTTTTCTCTGCGAGCCAATATTCTATGTAATTTTGGGGAAATAATCTGTAATGATGTTCCTAAATAGGCCTCAACAAATATTGGTGAGATTACTCATTAGTTTTTACTTCCTTCACCCATAATTTGGAAGAATTAAATACTTGTACAGTATTTTTATGGTACTTTCTTTTCTATAGCAGTTCTTTTATATTTAACTGAACAACTTATTTACATAATATTCTGAATGTTCAAAGTAGTATTATCTACTTTTATCATAGAACTATTCTATGTATTAGAAGTTATCATGAAATTTCTTATTCTTCTAACCTCAGAAACTTTAAGTCCCTATTAAAGGAGACCAATAAAATAAAAATTAAAAAAACACAAGATTCTATTTTATAAGTGCTTGTATACTACAAAAACCGTTTTTGCTTCTCCTTCAGTCCTGGAGCTGGAACCCAGGCCTCAATCATGCTAGTCAAGTGAGCTACACCTCAGGTCACTTGCTCTTGTTAAAACAACTCTTTTCTAGTCCTTACATTGAACTCTTGGAAATGACTTTCAATTTATAAGTTTACAACAAAGTTAAAATATTTTTAAATAATATATCCAAGATCATCATAATTTAACAAATAGTATTTCTACAATGAATGAATAATATTAATTGATGTGGTTGTTGGTATTGTAAGCAATACTTATAAAATTTAGAACTAAGAGTTTCTATGAGGGTTGCCTGGAACTTAGAAGAGAAACCTCCCAGAGAAACAACATACAGACTATAACCATTTATACCTTAAAGATTATAGCAATACAGCACCCAGCCACCCTATCTAATATTTCCAAAGGGAAATACCTCCAAAATTCCAAATTGAAAGGTCAGAGCACATTTCTACACCTTTCTGCCGCAGTCCTTCCAAATTCCAACTCTACAGAAGCTTCTGAGTCTTTAGTAGTTAAAAAGAAAAAAAAAAAAAAAAACAAAGGGAAACATTTATGGCAATTCTTTAGTCTCAGTTAAAAGGAGGGGATTAAGAGAAATGAAATGTAAATCAAGAAAGACAAAGTCTGCCTCTCTATATATTCTATGCATACATGGAATGTGGGCAAAATAAGAACTTTGATAGCAATGCCTAATTTATTATAATATTAGATCAAACTCTCTAGTAATAAAAATCCAACCCACACTTACTGCTATATTTAAGATACATAACTTATAAACATGAAATTAGTCATCTTTTATTTTTAAAGACTGCATAAATTTTTTAAAAAAATTTTTTAGTTGTCAATGGAACTTTATTTTATTTATTTAGTTATTTATATGTGGTGCTGACAATCGAACCCAGTGCCTCATATATGCTAGACAAGCGCTCTACCAATGAGCTACAACCCCAACCCTAAATTTTTTTTCTTCAAAGTAATAGCTGAAAATTTGGGAAAAAAATAAGGCCTAAAGGATTTCTACATAAGACAACCATTTTCTTCTATTTTTTATTATGCAAAATGATTAAAAGTTATGTCATCCTTACTCCATACAATTCACTTCCCCTTTTCCTTCTCAACTCCTTCCACCAAAAGAACAGCAGCTCTAAAAAGCTATAGAACCCCGCTTAATTTAAATTCTAGTTTTGTTATTTTAATATCTATAACATTAAATGTTTTGGGAAAACAAAGCAATCCTTTTTACTTCTACTTTTAGGTAGAATGCATTAAGTCAATAGAAAAGGAAAATAGTTGAATATTAACAACTAGAAAATATTAAGTACTATTACAAATAGAACAGGCACCAGATTTATAACTTTTAATGGTAACAAATTACCCTTTCCTGATTTACTTTCCTTTCACTTATTTATTTATATTTGTTAAGTCCTTCCTGGAAGAAATGGTCTAACAAAATACTTCCAGAGATTGATTACAGATCTATAAAACGGAGAAAATTAATGCTTCCAGATTCTTAATTTTTAGGACAAAGAAATGCAGTGTTCCTTCTTTCTGGTCTTTTCTGAAGGCTCTGACCCTTCTATAGCCCCATTTCATCGTTCTGTGTAAAGTATATTACATAATGAAACCTTAACACTGCTATAGTGTTTCTTCAAACTAGAAAATAATTTGAAATAAATGGTAAGACTATTATCTTGCAAAAAAGATATATTAAAAAAATTTTTTTTTCCTTTTCTGAGAAGCAAGACACAAGGTTACTATTATAAGGATTCCCAGTTAATGGCTTGGGATCTATCAGCATATCCTCAATTCTTGGTTGAATGCCAGGTCAGCTGCCATTGTCAGTTTCTCCTGCTGTTATTCCCCAGTTTTTATTTGGCTGTGATGAACATTGAAGGGACTTCATTATTTACCATGTTTTACTAAAGAATTTAATTTTCAGAGAGCATGCTTTTTTAATAAACTTTAGACTGAGATACTAAAATAATTTCACTATGAAACTTCATCTATGATATTAAAGACAAAATATATCACATACAAAATATATTTTAAGGGCTGGGGATGTGGCTCAAGTGGTAGCGCGCTCGCCTGGCATGCGTGCGGCCCGGGTTCGAACCTCAGCACCACATACAAACAAAGATGTGTTCGCCCGCTGAGAACTAAAATAAATAAATAAATATTTTTTAAAATATATATATATATATATTTTAAAAAATAAAACATTATACCAAGGGCAAAATTAAAGTAAGGTTCCAGAATACTAAGTCTTAATTATAAAAATAGAACACATTTGAGAATACAAAAGGTTTCACTGAAAACATACCCTTTTTTAGGCATCAACAAAATTTTCACAATCCTTAAGTACACATAAAATTTTATGTATTGTTTTAAAATATTTCCTAATAAATCTTTGACATTTTTTAATATTCATACTACCTATGTTGAAGCACACAGAGACTAAAATGAATTAAAATATAAATATGATTATAAACTACCTTAATAGAAGACAGTGAACTTGAACTTCTCATACCTGTTGGATAGTAGGCTTGGGAGTACTGCGCTGAGGGTGTGTAGTTACTATATTTTTGGGAGGAGCTGACCATTGTTTGAGGGCCTTGTTGAACGTGTACAGATGTGGCACTGGGCTGCAGTGTATAGGTAACCTCGGTTGGAAACCTCTGCAGTACAGGAAATGGAACCCCTTTATCTGAAAAAGTAGGAGATGTGTCCACTTGTCCAGGGTGCATTCCAAGGGAGTTCTGCCATGTTCTTGGAGGAATCGGGGTCCGATCTAAACCTTTCAGAGGGAAAGTACTGTGGTTGTGGGATGAAGCTGATACGTAGGAATAAGGAGACAAACTATCTCGCCGGAATGACCGGTGAAATTGTCCTACAGCCACTGGTCCTGCATAAAAGAGGAAGAGCACATTTACTAATTTTACATTAAACCACCAGACATAGTAAACCAAAGGTCAAAAAAATACTTTAGAGGCTGCGATTGTAGCTCAGTGGTAGAGTACTTGCCTAGCATGTGTAAGGCAGTGGGTTCACTCCTCAGCACCACATAAAATAAATAAATAAATAAATAAATAAATAAATAAAATAAAGGTATAAAAAATACAAAAACATTTTTAAAAAGATTCAACAATTAAAAAAAATACTCTTGTTCACCTATCAACTGTTTAACACAACAGAAATTTAGTTTCCGCAAAAGCAAGTTCAGAATCCAGAATATGGGTTTATACATACAATGCTGAAAGAATAAACAAATAACCTTTTGTTTTGTTCTCAAATTACTGTCATAAGAGGTAAACTCCAACATCATTAAATCAAAGGTTAAATAAAACATTCAAATTAAACCCTTTTATAGATGATTTTGGTCATATTATCTTTATAAAAAAATATTTTTAGTTGGAGATGGACATAATACATTTACTTTTTTTTTCTTAATGTGGTGCTAAGGATCGAACCCAATAACTCACACGTGTGAGGCAAGTGCTCTACCACTGAGCTACAACGCCAGCCCCCAGCCATATCATATTACCTTTTACCTCAGTTGACTGACCCAGATTTTTCCAAAGTGTAAACTACTCCCTAGAAGTTTTCCATTCATTCTTTCAAACCTTTTAGGGGAAGCTTATTAATGATCAGAAAAATAAGCACTCTATCATATACATAAAAAATGTGTAGAATAAATAATGACATGAGCCAAAAATAATGTAATGAGCCAGTACAGTGGCCCATGCCTGTAATCCCAGCAGCTCAGGAGGCTAAGGCAGGAGTTCAAAGCCAGCCTCAGCAACAGTGGGGGCGCTAAGCAACTCAGTGAGACCCTGTCTCTAAATCAACCCATCATTTTCCCTGGTCTTTTTTTCCTTTAGGTTTCTCTAGTAGTGACCCTGCCCAGATCTCAGTGGCCTTCAAACACTGATATACATCTGAATCATCTGGAGAGTTGTTAAAACATACCAGCTTCAAAAGATTCTCATGCACATAATTCTTTCCTTTATCTAGTAAGGTAGAAAGTGAAAACATGAGGGAGAGAGAGAGGGGGTAACAGTATGTAATAAGAAAGAATATAAGTGTTGTAGGCTAAACTTTATTTTACAGATCATGATTCTTGAATATAAACAAAGATAGCCTAATTTACTCCTAAAGAGTTTTGTCCCTGGTGTGATGCACATGCCTGTAATCCCAGCAACTCGGAAGGCTGAGGCAGGAGAATAGCAAGTTCAAGGCTAGCCTCAGCAACTTAATGAGGTCCTAAGCAACTTGGCAAGACCCTGTCCCTAAACAAAATATACAAAAGAGATGAGGATGTGGCTCAGTGGTTAAGTGCCCCCGGGTTCAATCCCCGATACAAAATAAACAAATAAATGTAAAAAAGTTCTCTGTTAAAATTATGTGGTTTACAAATTAGATTCAATTTATTTCATAAATCTGTAAAACAGAGGGAAAATCTATCTTACGTGCTACTCGAGTCCTAAACTACATGTTGAAAGATGATACTCAAATATGCTAGCCAGGCATAGTGGTGCACATCTGTAATCCTAGCTACTGGAGAGACTGAGGCTGAAAGATTGTAAATTCAAGACCAGCCTGGGTGAGACTCTGTCTCAAAATAAAAATTTTAAAAGGCTGAGGATGTAGCTCAGTGGCAGAGTGCTTGCCTAGCATGTGCAAGGCCCTGGGTTCAATCCTCAGTGCCCTCCCTCTCCTAAAACTCTACTTTTCAAAATAATTAGATTAGAAACCTTTCAGTTCTGGAGGCCTAGAAATCAATCTAATGAGAGAAATAAAAATCATCTAATGAGAGAAATAAAAATCCTAATTCAGAAGACTGATTATATTCTAATTATACATCTCTTTAAAACAACTATTCCTTTAAAGTACCAAAACTAGTTTTTATGATGCTATTTGACTAGTAATTCCATATGTATGCATACTTTGAACTTGCAACTGACAATCCTGTTTTCCTAAAAAAATTGTTACTCTTCACAGTGGATATTTCTAGGTGTCTCAAACTACCCCCACTTGATTTCTCCTTGGATGTATCTTCAAATGACAAAACTACATGTTGCCTACAGTCAGTAGCTTGCTAGTTCTTCTACCCTCTTCAGGGATAACCTATGAATTAATTTTCAGAACGTCAATAACTTAAGCAGCAAAATAAAGAATTCTCTACCTTGATTTCTCAAATTGTAGTTTATATCTGAATTAAAATATAAATTCTACTTCCATCATGATAAACTTGAGTGATGGTTAATTATCTATTTTCTTTTATTTTTTTAACAGTTTTTTTTTTTTGGTGTTGATGGACCTTTATTTTATTCATTTATTTATATGCGGTGCTGTGAATCGAACCCAGGGCCTCACACATGCTAGGAAAGCGTTCTACCACTGAGCCACAACCCCAGCTAATTATCTATTTTAAATGCTGATAACAATACTGTCAAGATTAGAAGGGCATTCTTTTGTTTTTTAAAAAAAATGAAGTCCTGAAATATATTCACCTCTTAGTTATTCTTCTATTAAGTGTTACCTCATAGGGCTCTATTCTGACAAACTTTATAAAGATTCGTCTATGTCATTATCTCTAAGATATATTTGGCAAAGTTTGAGTCCAGAATTCTAGAAATGTAGGGCAGAATGGTTTTGTTTTTAAAGATTCTACTCCTTTTTTAGAAGTGAAACTAATCAATTGCCAGGGAAGAATCCCAAAACTTGCCTGTTGAACCCAGGCAAAGAGAGATTATCTATTTCCCAGACTTGCTACTTAGTTTAGAACATTTTAACAAATGTTGGAAAATAAATTGCAACCAAAAACAAAATAACAAAAGCAGATGAATAAAAAAGGGAAAAACATGGGATCTTCACATTTCTTATCAAGTACATTCTTGAAAGGTGAACAAGACAGTTGGCTCAGTGGATCTAAATAAGATAACTAGGTCCTAGAATAGATGATTTTACTGTAAAAAAGAATATTCAAACCATAAACTGAAGTAGAAGACAGAAAACAAAATGGAAACTAGGAAGCAGCAGTGTACTCAGGCATATAATCAATGCAAGACTCAAGTAGAATAAAAATTAGGTGTGGAAAAAATAGAAAAGCCAAGGACTTAGAAAATATAAAGAGAACAGGGCTGGGGATGTGGCTCAAGTGGTAGCGCGCTCGTCTGGCATGCGTGCGGCCCGGGTTCGATCCTCAGCACCACATACCAACAAAGATGTTGTGTCTGCTGATAACTAAAAAAATAAATAAGTATTTAAAAAAGAAAATATAAAGAGAACAAAACAACGTTGTGCTGGTATTCTTGAATCTATAACAGAATTACATTCCACCTAAATCAGAAACACAATTCCCTAGTAAAGCAAGGCTGTGAAGTACACAATCCACAATTAACATCCTTCTGAACATGCCAACAGGTAGAATGGCAAAAAAAAAAAAAAAAAAAAAAAAAAAAGCATGAAAATAACAATTACCTAGGTATTAATATATTACCTATACTGAGAAGACATGGATTAATTATTTTCAACAAACAGTAATCTTTAAAATGTCAATAACTGAATTATAAATGAAAAAAAAATTTTTTTAAGGGGGAGAGAGAGAGAGAGAGAGAGAGAGAATTTTTAATATTTTTTTTTTTTTTTTAGTTCTCGGCGGACACAACATCTTTGTTGGTATGTGGTGCTGAGGATCGAACCCGGGCCGCACGCATGCCAGGCTTGAGCCACATCCCCAGCCCCTGTATTTCTTTAATTAAAATGAACTCTATCCTTAGAATACAAATCGGTTTAAGGCAGATTAGAGAAACTGGGTATAGTAATTCTAGTTACTTAGAAGGCTGAGGCAGAAGAATCTCAAGTTCAAGGCCAGCCTGGGCAATTCATTGAGATCTTACGTCAAAATAAAAGTAAAAAGAGCTGGGGATGTAGTTCAGTGGTAAAGTACTCCTGGGTTCAATCCGCAGTACCCCTCAAAAAAAAAAAAAAGTAAGTGAGCAGGATCAAAGAAGATACAAAGGCAAGCAAAAGTTGGCTTTTACATGTTTCTTCGTTTGAAGTGGTTATCCCATTTCTCCCAAGAATATATTTTCTAGTCTTTTCTCCTTATGCCCACTAGAGACACACCTGGAGAAAAACAAAACAAAAAAGGACCATGTCAAGACATTCTGCCAAATGTCCACCACGGTATTGTCTCCACTGTCTTTCCCCATATAATTCACCACTGAAATCAATGGCCATCACCTGGAAGTGGCTTGATATTCCTTTAGAATTCCTTTAGAACATTCCTCTGCCACTGCTATTTCCCCAAGTTGACAACAGAACTCTAACTTAGTCCCTTATCTTCTAAACTCCACAGACACAAAACCTGGTCCCTTATCTTCTAAATTCCAAATGAAGAAAGTACTGTCTTGGTACTGGGCCTAAGTAAAATTGAACACAGTGTTATTTGCACACTTTAATTTTTTCCGAAACTCAAAAATAACTCAGACTTCTCTATGCTAAATCCATGATAATGCTGAAAATGTTTGTTATTCTCCTAGCTGAAGCAGAGTAATAAATTTTCATCATATTCTGTTGCTTTCTTAGTGTACTGTTTCCTATCTTAGACTCTTTACTACGAGAAAGGGAATATTGCCAACTTCACCTTCCTTGCAGAGGGGTAAGACTATCAGATCCATAAAATAATTCTCTATTGCTAGGGTTTCTGAATTTATTTAAATGCTGACTTACATAAAGACTTTTCAATGCTGAAAGAGTATGGCTAGTAGTGAAAAATCCAAAGGCCATAAATGTGTGCTTTCTACAATTCTTTTTAACTAAAACAAGTAAACCATTTTTGCCTTGTTTGTCTAACCATAACACCTAAGTCATGGGCATCAAGCTCTCATTAACTGAAACAAAAGAAATATTTAGCTAATTCATTCTACATAGGAACAATATCTTGTAAATCTATATTTTTGCCCTTAAGAGATACAAACAATGTCTACCATGCTACACATTATTTGGAAACTTAAATCTTATTACTGTTATACCACTTCTTCCAAGATTTCTTAGATGTGTCAGGTAGTGAAAGGTAGTAGTATATCCCTTCAAGGACAAACTTCCATTCAAGGTACCTTTTTCCAACTTTCCACGTTCCATTGGTTTGTACAATGTTCTAAGTTTTCTTAGCTGTGACTTTGTTCCTTGACGCCTTAACCTGCAGAGTGACTTTGCTCTGCTTCCTGCTGGAGCAATACAGGCCCTTCTCGGTTTCTTTCAAACCCTGTGCTTCACACAGGACTATTTATTCTAGATGGTCACAGTAGAGAAACTGGGTCCTGGGAAGGTAAATGACTATGGGCTTTGGGAAGCTGGTAAATTCTTGAGGTTCAAACTCTTGGGGAAGGTGGGGAGCCTAAAGCAGAAGTCCCTCTTGCTGCTAGTGGACACAGAGAAGCTAAATGCTCACGCACTCAATCTAGAGCACTGGGGCAAGAATGATGCTAGTGAAGCGGGTCCCCAGCACCCTCGCCACACCACCGAGGTGAGGATGTGCAGAAATACTCTCTGGCTGTAGCACCCTGCTGCCCCTGTGCCCACGGAGGGCGAGTATCCAAGCGTCCAGACTCACCATGCGGCTCTGGCCGGGGCCCCGCGGGCGGCGGCAGTGGATCCTGGTGCTGCAGCGGGGAGGTGGAGGCCGAGGCCGAGGCGGAGGCTGACGTGATGAGGAGCCTCTGGAAGCGGTTGGGTGGGCGGCAGGGCACCTCCAGGCCGGCCGCCAGCTTGGCCTTGTTGGCACTGGTGAGCCTCTTGAGGTGCACAAGCAATTGCGGCTGATCACGGCGGAAATGCGGGCTGTGGAAGTGGTGGAGTGGCCCGTCGCCCGCCGGTCCGCCGGCCCCTGGCCCAGGCCCTGGCCCCGCCGCGCCCGGCCCACCCAGCACCACCTTTCGGAAGCCGTAGAGGTTGAGCTGGCGGATGAAGCTGGTGAAGTTGGTGGTTTTGAAGAGCTCGGGCTCGGCCCCGGTGGCCCCCACGCCACTGCCCCCAGCGCCACTGCCGCCTCCAGCTCCCGGCCCAGGCGGACTGAGCAGCTCAGCCTCGAAGAGCGGCTGGTCGATGAGCAGCCCCTCGCCGCGGCCATCCCAGCGGATCGAGCGGTACCGGGGGCTGTTCACCAACCGCCACAGCTTGGCGGGGAAGTTGTTGGGGTTGATGGGGGTGGAGAGCAGCGCCTCCTCCATCACCCCCGCCCGGGCCCTGGGCCTCGCCCCGCCGAGCCTGGCTCTCCCACCCCGTTCTCGATCCCCTCGGCCTTCGCTTCGCCCTGCCCCCTCCTGCCAGCGCCCGGACGCCGCAGACCCCGGGACCGTTGGCGCACGAGTCCCTACCGCGCACTCCAGCGCGGCCAATGGGGCCTCGAGTTCCTGCCGCGTGGCCAACGCAGCGCGAGGTGGCCCTCCCACTAAGCGGCGCGAGGCCAGCGCCACCTGACGCCAGCGGCGGCCTGTGACATGGATGGGAGAAGGCCACATTCCTTGGCGTCCCCAAACTGCCTGCTCCGGGCGGAGGAGCGTCGCCCACCAGGGAGTTCTAAGTCCTGCAAAGAAAGAAGCCCAGTTATCCACAGTGGAACACCAAGGGTCGGGTACTTGAGCACAGCCAGCGTGTGGGGATTCAGAATGCAGACAATCTGCGTTAAGCAATGCAGAGCCACGTTCCTGAGAACAAAGGACCTAACTCTAACTTGAACCAACAGCTGAACTGCCGCTCCTGCCAAAAAATAATGGTGGGGGTGGAGGTGCAATATCCCAAGTAAATAAATTCATCTTTTTTAGATAGTAGCATTTTTAAAAAATTTATTTTCGTTTTATGCGGACACAATATCTTTATTTTTATATGATGCCGAGGATCGAACCCAGTGCCCCACGCATGCTAGGCGAGAGCACTCTACCACTGAGCCACCACCCCAGCCCCTAGATAGTAGCATTTTATATCTTCAAAATACATGCTTCTAAGCCAGTATTTTGCTCAGTTTACTCAAGGTTTGAAGAAAACAGAGGTGCCTGGCAGAAGGATATCACTAGAATACAATTCTGTGTGCTTTCAACCAGCTGGTGACATTTCAAACATTAAAGAGAAACCTCATCTAGATGGGACAGAATTCTATAGAATCCTTAAGAATAAATCTATTCAGGGTTGAGGATGTAGCTCCAATGAGTTTCTTGCCTAGATGCAGGAGACTATAGGTTCCATCCCAAGCCCCATAAAACTGAAAATGAGTAAATATATCCCTAACCAATCAATAAGCTCAAATACAACAAAAGCTGTGCTGATTTTTTAAAAAAAGAGTCCATTTTAAAAATGGAAATTGTTAGAGGAAAGAGGTTAATGTTTTAGTCCTTTTTTCATGGTCAAAAGAACAATGAATATGTTTACTTAAAAACTAAAAGGAATAAAAAGACCCAACAAAGCAGCACTAATATAGAGATTTTATTTAAACTGTATTGAGTTTTTACAGCACATTGCATGTTTGTCACAACGCAACTGCACAGTTTGGATTTTTGGCCACATCATGTCACTTACACCCACAACAGCTCTGAAAGGAGTATTTGATGAACGGATCTGAGCCAAAAGCCCAGAGTCTCTCTCCAAGGCCATGCAGTTTATTCACTGATGGGATAATCCCTCAAAACAGCCACACAAAATAGACAGATACAGTCTCCCCAAATGTTACCAATATTACTCCCCCTGAAAACAGGCAGAGTGAAGTGCAATCAAAGTAAAGTTAATTAAAAAGCCACTCATGACTGGCAGTAATTTTTAATGATTGAGAAAATGGTTAAAAGAATTTTATGTATCAGAGACAAGGAAGAGTTTGTTACTTTTTCAATGATCTCAGGAATTTCCCAGACACAAAATCTCCATTATTCAGCTCCATTTAAATGGGAAAAAAAAAAAAAAAAAAGTTCTGCTAGGCTGACCTAAATACGCCAAAACTTTTTAGGTTACATCCATGGTAAGTATAAAAGCAGCACAGATGCTTCTCTGTAGACTGAAGAAAAGGGCAGGACAAATAACAATTCTTATTCTAAATGCAGATTCTAGTTATTTTGGAATGAATTTTTTTTTCTAGAAAGCAACATGAAAGTAGCAGTGAGAAAGACAACTACCACAGTTTTAAAACAGAATAAGCCTAAATGTCATTTGCCTTTTATACACCAATGACTTAAGGAAAATGTATAAAGGAAATCCTAATGGTTTCATTATAGAACAAGGAGACTGTATCTGTCCCAACCACAGTACATGGCTACATCACTATCTTTTGGTTAAGTGCCACTGGTACATATTAAGATGAAAAAACAAAATCAAAACCAAAATAAAAAAAATTTTTTTTTTTTGGTCCACATGGACACATTTTCTCTCCCAATTTTGGTATCAAGGCTTCATTCTCTTGTTTGGGTTCCATTGTTAAGTGCACAAAAATAGACAGCAGCATTTGTACTGAAACCCTCACATACCAAACAGCATATTCTAGGAGGTAAAAACCAAACGCTAAATTCTACCCTCAAGGTGTCAAGTGTTCAGGATAAGAAGCAGTGTGACTCAGAGGAGGCAGCAGCCAAGGGAAAGACAACATGGGGGAAACGGGCAATGGAATAACAACAAAAACCTTTGTTTTATTTTCATGCCAGGAGAGGATCAAGGTGGAGCTCCTGTATTAGCACCAGGACAACTAGGAAAAGTCAGGTGCGAAGGGTAGGGCACAATCAGCAGATATTTCACAAGATAATTTTTGCTTCTCCCTTCTCATTCACAGTGCATACCTCCAGAGCTGCCTTGGCATAACAGAGTGACCACTGCCTTCACAGCTCTGATTTTTTCCAAGACTAAACATCAGCAGAGTTTTCTTCTGCTCCCAAAAATGTCTCACTCCCTAGAACTGTCCCCCTAAACTGAATATTCACTGATGCTGGCTGATGAGCCAAGTGAAAAATACATTGAAACCTCCACTTGGCCAACCAGTCTTTAAACCATACTCCACAGAAAGACAGTACTAATTGCAACTAGAGGGAGTGCCTCTAAAGACTGAGCCTTCATGCACAGACACAGAGCACAGAGGTACAGAAAAGAATTCATCTCGAATCGGATAGGAATTCCTATCTTGTATACTATAATCTGCTTTTTTCAAGGTGGAGGAGAAATGGGTCTGGTTATCACTTGCAGTTTGGTTATACATATGCCTTTCTATTGCTGTTTGGACACCTTGCACCAGGCAGTATCTATGAAATCATCATCTTGTGACCCCCCAGGAGAAAGAAGCTGGAGTCACCAACTCAACATTAAGCTTCCAGACTCTGGGTCTGGATCAGGACCATTACCCTAAGTTGAGGGTCTCTCCAGAAAAGGACCTCCGCCAAATTGAAATTCCTCTGCTCCAGTCTCAAAGTACCAAGTAGGATTTCTCAAGATGATATCTTTGAGCTCTGTGATTTCATGAGCCATACCAAGGAACCTTTCAAACTACACCTGAAGCAGATCTTCCCTTCAAACCTGTTAAAACTGGACAGGTCATCCCCTTTGCATTCAACTGGAAGCTGTAGCAATGGGTTTCTTCAGATGTTGGCTCATGAGCTCCCTGGCACGAGATACTTGAATGTGTTCGTAACATGAGTTACAGACGAGAACTGGGTCATAGAGCTGTTGATCAGGAATGGGCAGCTTCAGGTGGCAGCATCCAGCACAAAATACATTCCCACAATTTCTGCCAAAACACAAAGAAGGAAGAGTTAATCAGAAATGCCAGTATGCTGAGAAAGAATTACAATCTAAAAGGCCTTCCATGAATGAACAAAGAGAAAGGTCGGTGCAAACATGATTCCTATAAGGCTTTATATCTCCATTTTCAGAGTAATTCAAATTAGTTCAGTAACTATGTGCTGCACTGTTTTTTTTTTTTAATATTTATTTAGTTGTAGATGACCACACAGTATCATTATTTATTTTATGTGGTGAATTGAATGTGAGGATTGAACCCAGTACCTCACACATCGCAAGGCAAGCACTTTACCACTGAGCCTCAGCCCCTATGTACTGCACTATTTTATGAGTCACACAGAACATCTTACCTGCAATGGTGTCTTCGTTTGGCCAACCAGAATTCACAGTCACAGTTATAGCAATGCGATGCCATATGGTCTGGAACCCAGCGAGTCACCTAACAAAAGGCACAAGGAAAAATCCTAGGTCCTTGTCAATAGAATGGAAGAGCAACATTACAACAAGGAGAGCAGCCCAGGTGAAAATGACATGCATCTGGGGGAAAGGTCAGTCTACAGCATGTGACTTATCTCTGAGAAATATAACTCATTAGCTCACATTAAGCACCCACCACATATTTGCCTAGACATACCTCAGTCTCCTTCTTATCCACAGGTTCCCAACTTGCTTCTGAAAGGCAGTCTTCACTGTGATCAGAGCCAAAATCTTCTGTATCACTGCCATCTGACTCCTTCAAACATGTCTGAAAAAAAGGCAGAAAATATCAATATCACCTTCATCACCACTAATGCTGTTTACTACGTGCCAGGCACCATTCTAAGTACATTATATACATAAACTTGTTTAATTCCTCACAATAGTTTTGCACTGTGTAGTACTTTTATCCTCATTTTACAAATAAGGAAACTAAGCCAGAGGAAAATTAAGTTTCATGCCAGGCATTGTGGCACATGCCTGAAATCCCAGGGACTCAGGAGGCTGAGGCAGGAGAATTGAAATTTCAGAGCCAGTCTCAGTAACTTGGTGAGGCTCACAGCAACTTATCAAGACCTTGTCTCAAAATGAAAAAATTTTAAAAGACGGGCTGGGGATGGGGCTCAGTTGATTAAACATCCCTGAGTTCAATGGAAGGAAGGAAGGCAGAAAGATAGATTTAAGTTTTGGTAAGTGGTAAAGCTGGATTTGAACCTAATATTCTGGCTTCAGACCCATGCTCTTAATCAGTATGCTATATCACAGGGCAGAAAGACTCTCTCTTGTTGCATCCTAAACCAGGCATTAGCAAATTGGCCCACAAGCCAATATTTACAATATAGGCCAATATATCCAGCCCATCTTCGTAAATCAAGTTTTACTAGAACATAGCCTAATTCATTCATTTATGTTAATCATCTATGGCTTTTTTTTTTTTTAAAGAGAGAGTGAGAGAGGAGAGAGAGAGAGAGAGAATTTTCTTTTTCTTTTTTTTTTAAAGAGAGAGAGACAGAGAGAAAGAGAGAGAGAGAGAGAGAGAGAGAGAGAGAGAGAGAATTTTTTTAATCTTTATTTTTTTTTAGTTTTCGGCGGGCACAACATCTTTGTTGGTATGTGGTGCTGAGGATCGAACCCGGGCCACATGCATGCCAGACGAGCGCGCTACCGCCTGAGCCACATTCCCAGCCCTATGGCTATTTTTTTAAACATTTATTCTTTAGTTGTAGGTGGACACAGTACCTTCATTTAATTTTTATGTGGTTCTGAGGATCGAACCCAGAGCCTCAGACATATTAGGTGAGTGCTTTTCCTCTGAGCCACAACCCCAGCCTCATCTATGGCTATTTTTGTGCTACAAAGGCCACATAGTTATGACATAGATGGTATGGCCCCCACAAACCCTAAATATTTGCTATCTGGCCTTTAAAAAAATTGAGTTTTCTGACTTCAGTTTAAAAGCATTACCCTGAATATTAAGTTGTTAGCTCCATCCACGCCACTAGAGAGATGTGGGCAGAAGACAAGTGGGAGTGCCTTAACAGATGGAATGGAAGTGCCTATATAGCAAAATATTATGGGGGAGGGCGGGGGTTGTGGCTCAGCGGTAGAGCACTTGCCTAGCACATGTTAGGCACTGGGTTAGATTCTCAGTTCCACATAACAAAATGAATAAATAAAGCAAAGGTTAAAAAAAAAATGGGGGAGAGAATGGATCCTAGAAGCTCCCCCAGGATTGTCATGCGAGAACCTGAAGCAACCCAACACAGTAAAGCCTGCCTGGTCCTCCTCAGCTCTCACCAGGATTGTTCCAAAATATCCTAACCAGCCTCTCAGTCTGGATCCAACCTCCTACACTGAACCAGGCATGGTGGCACTAGCCTGTAATTCCAGCGGCTCGGGAGGCTGAGAAAGGAGGATTACAAGTTCAAAGCCAGCCCCAGCAACTGCTAGGCACTAAGTAACTCAGTGAGACTCTGTCTCTAAATAAAATATAAAATAGGGCTGGGGATGTGGCTCAGTGATCAAGTGCCCCTGAGTTCAATCCCCAGTACCAAAAATAAAAAACAAAATCCTACACTGTTGATTAGGCTCTTGCTCAGTGACAGAATGCCTGCTTACCATATGCAAGACCCTGAGTTCAATCCCCAATATAATTCTCTCTCTCTCTCTCTCTCTCTCTCTCTCTCACACACACACACACACACACACACACACACACACACGTACGTAAAGGCTTATTCAAATTGTATAAGTTCAGAATTCTACATCCAAAAAAATGATGAACTTAAAATATTTTAAAATTCTACACTGTTACAAGAGTAGTTTTCTTAAAATATAAATCTGAAGATGTTTCCCACTGGCCTAAAATTTCATTGCCTTGAGGGTAAAAATCCAAACAAGAAGGATACTTGACCCTTCCAATCCCTGTCTAATTCTCCACCTCCCCACCATATCACTCACCTCTCCCTCACAGTTCCCAGCACAAATATGTATGCATGCCTGCACCCAAACGGCCACATACTCAACTCTTTAAGCCAGGCCACTGCAGGACCTGTTACCTCCTTGCTTTTGCAAATGTTTCTTTTTCACTGTATATCTAGCAACATATATCACACATTCTTCATTCAACTCAAGCATTATCTTCTCAAGACAGCCTTCCTTGACCTCTCATTCCACTCTTAACCCCCTAACACCTAATACCTTCCTCAATCATAATACAACAACTTTCAAGATGTTTACTTGCCTTTCATTCTATAGCCCAAGCCCAGTGACACTCAGCAAGTGCTCAATAAATGAATGCTGAATGGATGGAGGGCTAAATGAATAGAATAACTGAAGGGATGAATGGCAATTGGTGAATACTTACAAAATCATCCTCATAGTCCATAGGGGGCTCTGCTGGAGGGGCACAGCAGTGACGGATATCCAGTCTCATCTGAAGCTCACGCACCTGTCGACGTAGCTGCTCTACCTCTTGCTTGTACCCTGCTTCAATTTGCCGTAACCTATGCTGGATCACGTCTGTGGGAAAGGGGAGTCCATCATCATCCAGGTAGAGTGGAGGCACTGGAGAAGGGCAGCTCAGTGGGACAGGCTTTGTGCTGGAGACTTGCTTTGGGTGACCAGACAACCACATCCGGTTGTTTTTTCCTCCTGGGCCAGTACAGTGTCCATTGGAATGACTAGAACAGATAGGTGACTTCACACCTTCTCTCTGAGCCCACTGGCCCCCAAAGCAGGGCCCTGTGGCCCTCATCTGCTTACTGCTTGACCTCTTGCTACAGCAGCCATAGGAAAGCAGCCGCCGAGGGGTAGTCTCCCCACTTGGGAATGAAGTCACCAAGCCTTGGAAGCTGTCCCAGTTGGACCCTAAGAAAGAGAACTCACTGATCTGGCTCTGAGAAATTGGTTTTCGGACCAATTCCAATGGCACTTTCCCAAAGCGAGGATTTTCCAGTAACTGCCCACTCCTATTATTTCCTTTCTTGCCAGTGTCTTCCTCCCTACGGATCAGATCCAGCACAGAACTGGGCTGTTCCTGATGGGAGATACCTGCCACAGACTCTGGGGGATCTTGGTTGAGGAAGTCGGTGCTTGGCTCTAGAGGAGTTTGGCAGGCAGCACTCGGTGGATTGCAAAGGTTGCCCAGACTCTGATTCAGAACACATCTGGAGGTCACACCTAGCACAGATTCTATCTGTGCCTGTTGGGCGGCACCCATAAGAGAGTCCTGGGCAGACTGAGGAAAATCACAAACTTCGCCATACTTGTAGGGAGTGATCTTGGAGGGCACACTGATGGTTTCTGTTTCAGGCTCAGGTGGCTCTCCTGAGCCACTGAAAGTCCTACCCAGCTCATCCTGAGCAGGAGGGTCTGGAGCTGGTGCCTTAGTCTCTTCCAGGACTTGGATCTCAGGATCACAGGTGTTCTTCACTTCCCGGGGCACAGCAGTATTAAGCAGCTTATAACTTAGAGAAGAGCTTTTGTGACTCTTAAAAGTTTGTTTATTGCTCAGGTAGTCTTTCTGGTTGCTGGGCAGAGGGAGAGGAAGGCCTATTTCTCCTACAGTCTGCTGGGGACCTCCTACCCCGGATTCCACAAAGGTTGTCTCTGATCCTTCAGGATTGCTGTGCCAGGGCTCCAAGCCAACTCTGACCTCCTGACAGTGGTTATTCAGGTTAGGGTCACTGGATGTGCGAGTCAGGGGGCTGCTTGTGTCACAGGCAGAAAGAAGATCGTCCATGGATCTGGTTTTAGGTAACCTAGAATGACAAATTTAACAACTCCAGCTCAGGAAATGGGTACCATCTCCAATATACAGACAAATTTATTTATTTTTATTTTTTTAACTTTTTTTTTTTTAAGAGAGAGAATTTTAATATTTATTTTCTAGTTTTCGGTGGACACAACATCTTTGTTTGTATGTGGTGCGGAGGATCGAACCCAGGCCGCATGCATGCCAGGTGAGCACGCTACCACTTGAGCCACATCCCCAGCCCTATACAAATTTAACAACTCCAGCTCAGGAAATGGGAGCCATCTCCAAAATACAGAATCAGGTCTTAAGAGCAGTATCAAAGCCAGAGTCCACAAGATAAAAAACAACATTTAAGGTTACAAATAACCAATGTTCCATGAAAGAAAACTGCAAAAAGGAAAAAACATGGATTTCATTGTTAAGAACCCAGGATCTGTCTTCAGCTTTGTCAGTATTCAACCCATACAACTTCCCTGGGCAATATCAACCACTTTCATAGTTTCAACTGCCTGCTATGCTGATGCCTTCTAAATCTACTATTCTAGCCAGGACCACACCTGAGCCTCAAACCTAATTTCCCATATTCTCCATCAGAATAAGATAGAAAGAAGACTGGTTCCGGAGCTAGATGACATAAGCACCAATACTGATGAGCTATACAATTATAAGTAAGTTATTTAACTTGTTGGATACTTGATTTCCCCCTCTATAAAATGTTAAAGCTGGGCACAGTGGTATACACAATTGGAAGGCTAAGGGAGAAAGATCACCAAGTTAGAAGCCAGACTGGGCAATTTAGCAGCATTCAGTCTCAAAATAAAAAATGAAAAGGGCTGGCAATGTAGATCAGTCCTAGAATATCCTAGGTTCAATCCCCAGTAGTGGAGGAAAAAAAGGTAATAAATTATACCTTATAAAGAGGTGCCATAAGGATTCAAAATATAGGAAACCACCCAGACTTATTAAGATGACCTCAAAAGTACTCAGATATTTTCTAGAATGACCATCCTGACTTCTTAAAATTTATTTTTATTTTTTTAGTGGTCAATGGACCTTTAATTTTATTTTATTTATATGTGGTACTGAGAATTGAACCCTATGCCTCACACATGCTAGGCAAGTGTTCTACCACTGAGCTACAACCCTAGCCCCCTATCCTGACTTTTAATGTAGTTCAAAGTCCTTAGAGCAATGAAAATTAAAGGAAATTCACCAGAAAACAGAAATCAGTGGGCTCCTCTTTTCAGATGCCTTAGTCACTTTGGCTCATAGAGTATACCCCTGAAGGTATACAATATAGCTTATTTTAAGTAGCTGACTTTTGAAATTTTATTATAAATAAATCTTTTAAATATATTTTTAAGATTACTTTTCTCATGGGCTGGGGTTGTGGTTCAGAGGAAGAGTGCTCACCTAGCATATGTGAGGCACTGGGTTCGATCCTCAGCACCACATAAAAAAATAATAAATTTTTTTAAAAAAAAGATTACTTTTCTCATCAAATTTTTGTTTGTTTGTTTGTTTGTTTGTTTTTTAGTACTGAGGATTGAACCCAGGGGTGCTCTACAATGAGCTACATCCCTAGCCTTTTCTTTTTTTTTGAGACAGGGTCTTGCCAAGTTGCTGAGGCTGGTCTCAAACTTGCAGCCCTTCTGCCTCAGCCTCCTGACTTGACAGGATTATAGGCATGTGTCACTGTGCCTAGCTTTGTGATCAAATTTCATTTTCTTTTTTCTAATTTTGAGGCAGGGCCTCACTAAGTTGCCTGGCTGGCCCCAAACTTGTGATCCTCCTGCCTTAGTTTCCTGAGTAGCTGGGACCACCACATTTGGCTAATTTGTTTTGTTTTGGTTTTGGACAAATAAAATGGCAGGAAATTCCAGAAAGGCAGAACCAGTGGTTATTACAGTTTCTGAAGTCTCATAGCCAGGGTTCAAATCCCAGCTTGAAAACTCTAAGAAAGGTTAAAGTACCCACCTCCTAAAGATACCATGAGGATTAAACAAAAATAATGTGCATTAAAACACATTGCTCAGGGCTGGGGTCGTGGCTCAGTGGTAGAGCGCTTGCCTACGTGTGAGGCATTGGGTTTGATTCTCAGCACCACATATAAATAAATAAAATAAAGGTCCATCAAAAAAATAAAAAAACATATTGCAGAGCTGGGGTTGTGGCTCAGCGGTAGAGTCCTTGCCTAGCATGGGTGAGGCCCTAGGTTCGAGCCTCAGCACCACATAAAAATAAATAAGTAAAATAAAGGTATTGTGTCTAACTACAACGAAAAAATATTTTTTTTTCAGTTTTCGGTGGACACAACATCTTTATTTTATTTTTATGTGGTGCTGAGGATCGAACCCAGCGCCCCGCGCATGCCAAGCGCGCCACTGCTTGAGCCTCATCCCCAGCCCCATTAAAAAAAAAAAAATTGCACAGTGCTTCTTATAATGTGTTATTGCATTTACTGTTTACTCATTTATTTCCCTCTACTGAAATTCCACAAGAGCTGGACTGTGTCTTATTTGAATCCCCAGTACCTAGCATAGAACCAGGCACATAATGTGCAGAGTGAATGAGCTCAGAACCTAACATCAAGTTTCCATTGGTAAGTTCCAAGTGAATGGAACAGATCAGTAGGGCTAAATGGTATATATCAGGAGCTTCCAGGGTCCATCCAGGATCTACTAAATGAGATGAACAAGAATTAGGCCTACACACCTGTATTTTTTCTGATATTATTATCACTATTATTGTGGTGGTGGAGATAGAATCCAGGGCCTCCCACATGGTAGGCAAGCACTCTCTGAGCTATATCCCAAGCCCAGTGTATTTTTTAAAGAAATACCACAACTTTCTCTTTTTTTCTTTTCTTGTTTTGCTTTTTACTATGGGAACGTTTAAGCATACAAAAGAAGACTATTAGTAACTCCCATGTACTCATTACCCACAATCAAACAGCAATAGCCTGCCATCCTCCACAACTGACTCCTTTGTGCACCATAGGTTTAATCAGTGATGCTGGAATAGACAGTCATGCCTGAGGAACTTAGAAGGAGGAGAGTTCATCCAGCTCAGGTGGTCAGGGAAGGCTACACTGAAATGGTAGGATTTGAGCTGGGTATCAAATGTACTAGACTTCAGTGGAAGAAGAGGAAAGTAAACACAACATTTCTGATCTAGAGAAAGGTAAAACCAAAGGAAGTCAGGTCAGTTGCTACAGAAACCCATTCCTTTCAAATCCTTATATCATTTATTCCTCTAAACCCAAAGCACCTTTTTGAGCTGCTTACAACACACCCCTTTGCTATCAACTAACATTTAAATACCCACTTCCCTGTAACACCTCTTTCTCCCCCAGACTGGTTTGCCCTCTTACCTTTTCATTTCTTTTTTGGTACCAGGGATTGAACCTAGGGTTGCTTAACCACTGAGCTACATCCCCACCCTTTATATTTTATTTTGAGACAAGGTCTCGCTAAATTGCTGAGAATGGCTTTGAACTTGAAAGCCTCCTGCCTCAGCCTCCGAGACAATGGGATTATAGGCATGAGCCACCATTCCCAGCTCCTCTCACCTTTTCAATGAACATTGGTGGCACTAAGATTCTCTGACTTTCTAAGCTCAGACACTTGGGACCTATCTTGACTTTGAAGAGACTTCACTCTGCACTTCAATTCTTCAAATTTCAACCAATTCCATAGTTTGCTAATAACTTTACTATTGTTTCTGAATTGAATCCTCTTTTCCAGGGACTGTTCTCTTTATATTTGAATTACTACAATGATGCTGGCTGGTCTCTGTGCCTCTAACTACCCTGCTCACTGATAAGCTCTCCAAAAATCCCATCATCAGTACGTCACAATAACTTCTTACGCTGACTTTTGACAAATAAATCAAAATAACTTTTTTAATGCTTAAAGTACTCAGTGACCTGTCCCATATATATCTTTCCATTTCTCAGACTAACCCCTTTTCAACCTCTGCCAGCTCCAGAGAAATTTGTTTTTCAAAATTCTCCACGTACCCAGTTCCTTTGGACCTCTCTCTGCCTGCCTTATTACAAACCCCACAATCCCCTATGTCCCATGCATTTTTTTGCCCACTTAAAAATTTACTAAAGCACTTATTATGAACCAGGCCCTGAGCTAGGCATCTGGGATGTAAAAAAATGACATTGCTCCTATCTGGTCCTTCATGAAAATTTCCTGAGTAAAATAGTCACCAAATGATACTTTAAAGCATCTCATTTCTCAAACAGCTTTGAAATACGCACATTTTTACTTGCTTAGATGCTTAGAATTGTTCTCTAGTTGTTCTGTGTTTTATCTTATAGCTTAAAAGTATCTTCAAAGTAGGATCTGTATCTTCTATTCTTTGTAATAGCCCACAAAACCTTGTAAAACACTAAGCCATTTGTAAGTATTTTTTTAGTTATAGATGGATACATACCTTTATTTTATCTATTTATTTATTGGTGCTGAGGACTGAACCCAGTGCCTTACACATGTAGGAAAGTGCTCTACGACTGAGCCACAACCCCAAGTTGCCATTTGCAAGTATTAAAGAAATAAGCTACTAACTTAAGGTAATGATTATTAAACAGATCCTAGAGCTTATTAAAAATCTGAAAATCCAGGCATGGTGGCACACACTCATAATCCCAGCAGCTCAGGAGGCTGAGGCAAGAGGATTGAGAGTTCAAAGTCAGCCTCAGCAACAGTGAGGTGCTAAGCAACTCAGTGAGACCCTGTCTTTAAATAAAATTCAAAATGGGGCTGGGGATGTGGCTCAGTGGTTGAGTGCCCCTGAGTCAATCCCTGGTAACACCCCCACCCACAATAGAAAGAATCTGATAAAAAGCTTTTCCCTGGAAAAATAAACTTTTGAACCTAAACCCAAATTCTGCAATAGTATGGGGAAAGGGGAAAATCACAGAATTCCAAAGCCTATCCCCTGACAATGAACTCAACTCAAAAGACCCTAAAACTGGACTTGGGGTGTAGCTCAGAGGTACAGTGCTTGCCTACCACACACAAGGCCCTGGATTTAATTTTTAGCACTACAAAGAAAAAAAAAACTAAAATCAAAAACTTAAAATGTTGGGGTTTGTCATCTTTTATAATATTCAACCAAGAATGTTACATTTTAACTTTAAAAACCTTCATCTAATAAACAAATATCAAAATTTGAAGTATGCACATGCTTTGAACACAGCATATTTGTTTCTAGGAATCTAACAAAAATACTAGCACAAATGCAAAGATATATGGATAAAAAATATTATTAAAATGCACATTTGAAAGGGGGTTGAACCCATGCTATGCACATGCTAAGAACATCCTCTACCACTGAGCTATGCCTCCAGCTGAACTATATATTTAAAATTGGCTTAGATGGTAAATGTATTTTACCATGATTTTTTTGTTATGGGTTTGATCCCCCACAGGAAAAATATTTCTTTTTTAAATAGTAAAAACAATAAAGTAGCTTTATATGTATTGTCATGGGATGACAGCCTGATCAAAGTGGGGGAAAATTGCAGGATGATATGCAAAACATTCAGGTTTTGTTTTTTAAAAACAAATATAATATAGAGGCAGGAGTATGTATGCTGTTTCAGTTTTACCTAGAGAGCCAAGACAGCTTGCACCTGGGGGATTCAGGTGTACCTATATAGAGATGTTTACAAATATCTCTACATAGATTCATCCACACTGGGGGCCGGGCATAAAGCTCAGCGGTAAAGTGCCTGGCTAGCATGCATGAGGCTCTGGATTCAATCCCGTACTGCAAAAAAGGAAGAGATAAAGAGAGAAAAACAACTGGAAGTGTTTGACAATAGACATCAGTGGGGACAAGTATCAGGAGCAAGTACTTTTGTTATCTCTTTTTATATTGTTTGACTTTTTTTTTTTTAAATAAGAAACAAGGATTGCTTTTATAAATTAAACAGCCTCCATCCCTCTTTCCCACAAAAATTCAACCAGAAAATTTATTTAATTTCTTGTTTTAATTTCTGGCCTGTTTCTGAGGGAGTAAAGGCCATCTCCCTGCTGGGAACCCATTTCCCCAAGAGTCAGATGCTTCTGGAAGCTAAAAACATTGTAAAGGTAAAGGTTACCAAGATAGCAAGCTTCCCATGCCTTGTATTAAGTGAACAAAAATCAACAACATTCCCAAAAATCTTCATGAAGTAGTCCTTTCTTTTTCATTCTCCTCTCCCTTGCTTGGGTATGTCACATGGGGTGATAGCAGCCCCAGGAAAGAAGGTAACCAACCTTATCTTAAGAGAAGACCTTGAAAACACACAGAGTGTATCCCAGGCTAGCCATGAGTCTATACCCATGTTTCTTCTTTAACTGATTCAAGAAGTTGCTTTTAAATAGCTCATTAAAAGAAGAAAAATGACTTTTAGGCAAGATAGGAATCAGTTACTACCTTTCTGGTAGAGAGAGAACAAGGGCTTTTCTCACCTGTCCAGAGAGCGGCCAGAAAACTCCTGGCTCTGGGCCACTGGGGAAAGGTAAAGATCCATATTCTCTTCTCCAAGTGTGCACGGAGATGATGCAGGCAGATAAACAGCTGTCCAGAGGTGAAGGGCTCGCACATGACAAACGGGATGCAGGACCTAGGGAGTGGCCCAATATTAGCATTTTGTAAGATATTCCTGGTCCCTTCTCCTTCCCTAAGCCTTTGGCTCTCTATTCTCCCCACTGACTCAGCCTCTTCACCCTACTGATTTCTAAGTTGCATTCACAGGAAAATGGCTTGGACTTACCATGTCTGAGCCAGGCGTATAAAGGAAGTTATGAAAGTTCTTATTGCCAGCTCGCAGGAGCGCCCACACAGAGCATGTTCGCTTGTAAATATTGCGCTTCTCTCGCTCACAGGGGTTGTTCGCCAGGAATGTGCCATAGAGACAAGAGTACGTGTGCTGTACCAGTTTTACCTAGAGAGCCAAGACAGCTTAACCTGGGGGCCTCAAGATGCCATTCCCCCCACCCTGGTCACAGGTTTTAGGACTTACCAGGAATGCTTCATTAAATTCAAACACACAGGGGAACTGCTTAAGCAACTGATGAACAGAATCGAGCCACTGGAGAAACACAGGGCATTGTTCATTTTGGTCCTCTGCATTCTCCTGGTGGCCACAGCGGTCTCCAAACTTGTGCCCAAAATCCAGCCAGTCAGACTCCACTAACACTTGGAAGCCCTGCAAAGGAAACAGTCCAAGCATGGGGTCTCTCTGGAAAGGCTATTGTGCTACTTCCCAGAGGACTGCCCAAAGCAAGGAGCTGGTGCCTTCAAAGAAGAACAGGACTGAACTAACGTCCTCTACCAAAAGATTCCCAAGACAGTTCCTCAGAACCCACCACCATCCCTCCTCCCTTATACCTGACCCCCTCTCAATACCTCCAATGTCCTGTAATACGGGTCCAGTAATATTTTGGCCAGGGCTACAATCTGCGGTGTCCGGTCCCATCCGTCAGAGCAGTGCACCAGCACAGGCCGGCCTTCCCGGTCTACTGTATTAGCCACCAGCACAGCTGCTTTTAGCATCACTGACAAGTGCTGCAGCCATTTGGTACTTTCCAGTGCTGACAACCAGCTATGCAAGAACAGAAATCAAGCCCATCACTAAGGGTACTAGGGCTACACACAGACAGTTCAACCCAACAAAATCCCCAGTAAGAGCTGGAACCCAGAGGTCCACCCACGGCCTTTTTGCTAAAAGTACCTAGCAAGAAGGTAGGGAAGATAGGACCTGAGGCAGAAAGGAGCCTCTTAGAATCTAAAAAGGAATTAGAAAGCATGACAAGCACATTTAGCCACTTTCTCTCCCCAGTTCTCTATGTTCTTTGAGTAGGACAACTGATCTAAACAAAAAGAATCCAATGTCCTGTGACAGTGCCAAAGTATTGGCTGAGAAGTAGTATTCTTGGAACTGGTCCACTGTACCCAATTCCACCTAGGCTCTGAGGTCTCCTGTACCTCCAAATTTCCCATCTCCTCAAAATCTTCCAAGAACAAAAAGTACTGAGTAAAGAATGAGACTGGAGGGATTTGCAATCACAGCAGGGAACACCTACTTGCTGGGATCTGGCATTTGGCTACACACAGCTCGGAGGTACTGGAAGCTGTTTCGGATGGCATGGATGTTGGCCATTCCCATAAACACGACCTCACAGTTGGGATAGTACTCTGTAGACATGAGAGGAGAGTGAAGCATAAAAGCAGATCCTGGAAATAGGCACCCAGGCACCGAGGTCAAAAGCAGTTCTAGTGGACAAACATCCCCAGCAGTGAAGAACACTCCAGATGGGAACCAAATATACTCTTGAAATCTGAATCAACTTTTATCTCTGGATTCTCTGGTGCTATATAGTACTAGTAATATTAATGACAGTAATACTAGTAAGAATGACAACATCTAGTAAATTCTCAAAAAATCTAGTAGCTTCTCTGTGCAACTAACTTTTATATATGCAGCCTCTAATCACCCTAAAAACTTTGCAAGGTATATATTATCCCCATTTTACAGGTGATAAAATAAAATTTGATGAAGAACTTCAACACAACTATAGTAAATGGCAGAGTCCTAGTTCTAAGCAATTGTTTGTTCTTTCCACTCCACAAGTTGCCCCCCAACCACATCTTCACCAAAGACCCCAAAACACAGGGTGCCTGCAGACACTGGGGTAACAGCAATACCTTCGCATTCACAACCTCCACCCTTGGCACGGTTAGCCACTGCTGCTGTGTAGGATCTCGCATCAAGGATCAGTAGCTTTTGAGGGGCTGCTGTGCTCTCCACCCCAGAACACGCAGTCAGAGAGGAATCTAAATACACATAAGGAAGAAGACTCAGGGTCAGCTAGACACTCTGACTCTGGTACTCATTCTCAGAAGAGAGCAATGTGCAACTAGAAAACTACCCATCTCATACCCCAAAGCCTTCCAAAAGGCAGGGACCTAGACACTCTGTATCATCTTTCTCCCATCCTCTCACTGGAGGGGGCCTGTTGCCTAGTAACACCTATGCCTTACCGAAGTCAGTGTCACATGCCTCGCTGGCATCATTATTCCCAGTGCTGAGAGGGCCCCCACTGGCCCTTGTCCCTGGGTCCAGGGCACAGGCTTTGGCAATGGACGTGACCAGGTACTCATCATCAGCATTCCGCCAGCCCCACCAACTGATCTCAGGCTGGCTGCAGCGGGCAATGGCAGCCCCATTGCGAAGGTGTCTGACGAAAGAGAAAAAAAAAAAACCATAATGCTCTTGGCATTCAATCCTCCAGAAGCCTACCACAGAGACCTCAAGGGTGCAAACCCAGGTCTCCAGAGCCAGCAGGGACTACCAACTCATCTAGCCATGATAATAGCAACCAAAAGCTTTAACATCTCTAGAGAGCTTTACAGTTTACAAAGTGCTATCACACATATTTTCTCAAATGGGCTCTGTATTCCCAAGATGACCTTGACTCATCAAACCTGCACCAGGTACAGACATACAGCAAGAGAACAAGATCTGAGCCAAGAACATGAACAATTCTAAGCCTCATGATTACTACCTGTTTCACTCTATTTTAGTACAATGTTCTTGTGCAAGGGCCAGTAAACTTTTTCAGTAAAAATCCAGACAATTTTTGGCTTTGTAGGTCACAACCAGTCTGTTGTTATTCTTCTTTATGTTGTTTTAAATAACACTTTAAAGAATGTAAAAGCCATTCATAGCTCACAGGCTGTACATGAAACAGGCTATAGGACAGATTTGGTCCACAGGCCAGTTTGCAACTCCTGTATTAATGCAATACTTTATACACACACACACACATATGCACACACACGCACATGCATGCACATACATACACATTTTCTCTCAAAAATAGGTAAATAAATAAGTAAAGTGAATAAATCCCCAAAAGACTTATCCTTATAAGAAAAAATAAGGCAATTCTTATTTTTAAATTATTTCCGTCACTTCTCCAAAGCGTATCCATTCCCAGCAGGCTGCCAAAAACCTCAGATTTTGTCTCTTTCCCTACTGAGTAAAAAAAAAAGCCTCCATTTTCCATCTCCCACTATCTCACCTGTACACAACCACAGGGATGCGCTTCCAGGAACGGAAAGAAGCCACATTCTCCAGCTCTTTATCTGTGATCCATACAGGAACCAGCAGCTTCTGGGGGTAACTGGGGCATAATCTGAGAAAAGACCAGAGGAGATTATTGAATTGGTCTATGTGATAACAAGACTCAGAGGATATTTTTGTATGGGAAGAGGGATCAGGAGCCAGGAGCTGTGCCACCCTGCTTTAGTTCCCCCACCCCTGCCCTCTCACTTGTAGTTGCTGTTGATATGTGAGACTCTCCAAACATTCTGCAGGTCAAAGCCCATCCTGACAAGCTCCGCCTCCTGCCGACATCGTATGTGATCTCCTGCAACACAGTCCCCACAGTCTGTCAGCTTCCCAGAGTGTGAATGTCTAGGGGTGGAGGAGTTTCAAGAATTGAGGGATAAGAAGCAGCCTCCCAAAGAAAGCACCTCGCTCACCTGGCTGACACAGATGGGTATGCTGGTCCTCCTCAGTCAACCCCAGGCACCAGGCATGGTAGGCAAAGGCAAAGAGGTCCTCAGGTTTGGCAGGTCTTGCTGTGGCCCGGCTTAGCCTTGTGAGCCACTCTTGGCACTGCTTGAAAGTGGAGAAGTGGCACCTGCAGGGCAAGGGAAGAGGCAAGGGACAGATGTGCCCTGGGGGAGGGACAAGGGACACTGACCTGAACTCAAGAGAAGCTGTCTCTTGTGACAATTCCCAAGAACTTCTGTGTTTGAGACATACTTATCTCCTCTGGTGAGTCCCTACGTCAAATCTAGAAATTACTACATGGCCCTGAATCTCTGCACTCCCTGTTCCTACCCTACCTGTCAGTGCTATTTCCCATGACTCCCTAACACAAGCCTTCTGCTTCAGGCAGGACATCCTGTTCACATCACTCCTGCCTCCTTGTTCTTTCTCTTCTTCTGCTTGATAATGCCTTGTCTCTGCCTGTCTCTACTGACACTTTGAACATGGTTTTAGTGCCACTCCTTCCTTGAGTCCTTCCTAGCCTATCCTCTTCCAGATTCCTTCTTCTCTTGCATTTTAAGCACCTGGAATATTAAACAATATGGCTTTCCATAGCATACTGCTACATGTTAAGTCTTCCTTCAGCAACCAAACTTTAGCTTCTGTGAGGCAAAGAGCAAGGTGGAGTCTTTCTGAATCTGCTCCAGATTTGAGCATATGGCAGGCCCTAAACCAAGCATCCTTCTAATACTCCTTGTAGCCATCTCAGTCACTTTTTTCTCCCATGATCCAATCTTTCAGCAAATCCTGTAACCTCTTCCTTTAAAATACACACAGAATCTGACGACCTCTCTGCATTTTGGCTGCCACCACCCTAGTTGGGACGCTACCATCTCTTGCCTAGGTAACTGCAGTAACTTCCTAACTCACCTCCCAGTTTCTACCTTGCTTTATTCCTGTTCTTTTCCATCTAGTCTCAATACAGCAGCCAGATGATTCCAAAAAACATTTTTCAGATCACATCACTCCTTAGCTCAAAATCCACCAGGGGTTTCCCAATTCTCTCAAAGTAGAAGCCAGACATTGGGACTCTCTGCTTTGCTCTCAGACCTTATATTCTACCATCATCACCTCCATGCACTCCACTCCAGTCCACTGTCTCCTGCCATTGTTCTTGCAGTGTGCAGGCACAGGTATACACCCACCTCAGAGCCTTTGCAATCACTGTTTCTTCTGTCTGGCATACTCTTCCCTCAAATATCCACACATTCACTTTCTTCAGGTCTTGATTCAAGTCACCTTTTCTGATCACTTGTTTAAAGCTATCATCTTCATCCCCATAGCACTCCATGCTCCTTCCTTGCTTTATTTTTTTCCTTTATAGTTATCATTTATGCCAGAATCTCCCCACTGGAATATAAGCTCCATAAGGAAAGAAAATTTTATCTATTTGCTTTCTGCTGTATTTTTACTCCCTAAGATAGACTGGTCTGAAGTATTCAATAAGTGTATGTTAAATGAATAAACAGATGAATCAACAATAATGTGGAGTGCTCTGTACTGGGTATTATCCTAGTTGCTTTTATGTGCATTATCTCATTTAATCCTCATGATGACTCCATGAGCTAAATATGATCCCTATTTTTTCAGATCAAGACACTATAGGTCGGGATTCCACCTCTTGGGACCCCTTCTTCCTCCGGGAGAAGTCTTTTCTGCTGTCTTTTAATAAACTTCTACTTTCTACTCTGAAAAAAAAAAAAAGACACTATAGGTCAGTAAACTGACCTTCCCAACTGAGAACAGTTTTTACCTTTTCCTCCAATGGGGAAAATAAAATAGTATCTTTCCTCTCTTGCTCAAAAGAAACTTGCAGCAGAGATGTCTGCATAAGACTAGGGTGAGGGGACCTAAGTAAGGTCCCATTGTTCTCACCTCACCACTTTGGAGTCCTTGCAGGCAATGTGCAATTGGAACATATCACGGCTCTCCACGCTGTCAATCATCCGGAGAGGTACCTTCAGAGGAAGGACAAACTGAGGTTCAGATCCCTCACCTCAGCACCACTCCTCAACCCCACTCTGTCCCAGATGCTGATGTATCATTGGAAGTAAGAAAATTGGCATTTATTGAGAAACTGTTAAGCACCTTGTAACTATGCTGGATCCCTGACATATCTGGCCCCAATTCACAATTATAATAACCCTGCAAGGCAGATATTTTCACCCTATATTGTAAAGAGAAAAATCAAGGTGAGTTAGAAGACTTGTCCAAGGTCACACAGCTGGTAAGTGGCAGTACAGGAAAAGAGCTCAGGTTTAGCTAACCCCAAAGCCTGCACCTTGCCAACAATGCTCCTTCGAAGAACCAGCAAGAGTAAAACAAAGGGGGGAAAGGAAGAATGAGCCTGAGAGACAGAAAATAGACTTACAACTAGGAGAAAGAGGTTGGTGACAAAAAGAAGGAACTCCAACTTGTTTTGGAGAAATGATCAGGTACAGCATTAGAACAATATTACGTTGAACCTCACAGGGAGTTAAACTTGGATGTGGGAAAACAAGACAAGAACTTACGTTGATGACAGAGTCCTTGAACTTGATATGCAGCCGGTAGTTAGAGATGGCAATGAGGGCATCAGCTGCCCGGCCCAGGAACTCCACTCCCTCTCCCTGAAGCACTGTGAAGGGTACCTGCCAAGGGGCAGAGGAACCCTCAGTCAATAATTGTGTTGCCCCTCATTCTCCTCTGTAGTCCCTGCTCTGTAGAATCTTCTGTGGCAAAACTGGACCAAGGCAGCAAAGGAGAATCCTCTCCACAGTCGATACCAAGTAACCGCTGCACAGGAAAGCTGCCTTTCCTTCTCTGAGGTCAAAGGCTCCACAATGTCCCCTCAACACCACCCTATGACATCCCTTCAGAGAGCTGGAAGCCAGAGCTTCAGTATTAGAACCTCTTGGAGATTTTGAATGGGGAGAGAGGGTATGTTTTAACGAGTTAGAGAGCCCTACCCATCTAAGCCTCTAATTCCTCCTTACCTGAAGATTTTCCTCCTCCTTCACCAGTTCCTTGGGAGGGAACAGATCCTTGGCTTGGATATACTCCAGGCTGGGAGGCCCCTCCTCACCCTGTTGGAAGGCCAGAGCCATGAGTTGCCAGGCTCAATTTGTCCCTTCAGGCTCATTCATTCCCCTCCTCCCACTAATAAATCTACAGCCCCCCACACAAATACACACACTCGCTTCTTTTCTTTTTTGGGGGGTGGGGTGAGGGACTGAACCTCAGGTTGCTTTACCACTGAGCTATATCCTCAGCCCTTTTATTTTTTGAGACAGGGTCTCACTAAGTTGCTGAAGCCAGCCTCAAGCTTGTGATCCTCCTACCTCAGCCTCCTGAGTCACCGGGATTATAAGCATGTGCCACAGTGCCTGGCTTTTCTCATTTTTTTCCCCTTCTTCTTCTAATGCCACTGGAGATTGAACCCAAGGGCACCCTACCACGAGCTACATCCGGAGACCTTTTTATTTTTTATATTGAGACAGGAGTCTCACTAAATTACCCAGGCTAACCTTGAACTTGTGATCTCCCTGCCTCAGCCTTCTGAGTAGCTGGGATTACAGGCAAGCACCACTGCCTCTAGCTCCCACACATGCTTCCAAAAGGTTCTGACATCCAAGGAGAGAAAGGAGACCTGGCTCAGTTGGAGGTGGGGAAGGGTAATATAGAGGGGGTACTCAAGCCTAGTAAGCGTAACTGGAGAGTGAGGGAAGCCAAGGAGGAACTCTCCTGTGGAATCAAAATTTCAAATGAAAGAGTGCAGAAAACCACGGGGGGAGGGGCCAAGGGGGGGGTGGTAGGGACTAATGTAAGGATCAGACTAGGAGTGGGAAAGTGCTCTTCTGAGGAAAAGGAGCCAGGTGTGGCAGCTAACCTACAGCCACTGAAGCGCCAACCTGGTGGGTGAAGGAGACAAAGAGGAACAGGTTGGGGGGATTCAGTGGCAAGCCTCTAGAGGGCCTTCAAGGAGCTTTCAAAAGGAGGATATGTTTTGGAGCTGAGTTTATCTTCCTGTTAGGCCCACACTGCTATCAAGCCCCCACTACCTGCCAAGAACCTGCCCAGCCTGCTGCTCTGAGGGGAATTCCTGAGGTATACCCATAGCAAGCAGAAGTCACTCCCCTCCTAACCACCAGGGAGGAGAAAAGAGGGGATCCACTACCTGGAGGAAGAAGACCCAAGGACAGCCAGGGGAGAGAAAGAAAGAAGGCCTGGCAGACACCCACGGGGAGGGGGGGGTGTGGTGTGTGTGTATGGGAACATCTGAGAGGACAGATGGGGGAAGCTGAGAAGGAGCATTAGCCAGAGGGGAGGAGGGGAAGACTGGGAATGATGCAGAGGTACAGAGCCCTGCAGTGGCAGGGAAGATGGAGAAAAGAAAGGTTGTCTGGGGGACAGTCAAGGAGAAAGGAATGGCATGTCAGGTGAAGGATAGGATTATGGAAGGGGGAGGGGACTGGAACCCAGGAGGCAGCTCACAAACATCCTTTGCTCCCTGACCAGCCCCCTAACATCCCACACAGCCTACTAGCCACATCCCACATCCCCAAGCAAGGATGCAGCGGGTGGGACCAAGATGGAGAGGCGGAGGTAAAGGGATGTACCCCGTAGGGCGGGGCCTGGAAATCTGCAGTCAAGGGCAGTGGCTGCAGGACCAGAATGGGCCATAGAATTTCTATCCTAGGCCTTCGATAAACCCCAGCATCCAAAGATTGAAGGAAGTCCAAGAAAGAAAAGGGCTAACCCTTCTCCCAATTCCCCAAACATCCAGGTCGGGCCAGGGGCCTGAGGAAGGGGCAGGGTTGAAAATTAATATCCCAAAGGCTGGACCTGGGCGGGGCTGCGAGTGCAGCAATCGTTGGAGCCCCCCCCCCGGACGCCGCAGGCAGGGCCAACACTTACGAAGCAGCTAAGCATGGAGCAAGAGACGCGGGCGGTCAGGCTCATGGTCGCGGGCAGTCTGGGCCAGCGCACATGTCCCCGGAGCCGCTGCGCTGCCCGCCAGGCCCGGGCGCCCGCCGCATCCCGGCTGCGGGGCCTGCCAGGTGCAGCAGAGGCGGCCAGGAGCGAGCGGCTAGCGGCGGGGAACCGGCTAGGCTCCCGCGCGCCTCTCCCCTCCTGTCCACAATGGAGCGGGCCCAGCTCCGCCCTCCAGCACAAGCGCGGAAGGGAGGGGAGCAAGGCAAAGGGAGAGCCCCGGGATGGCGCCCGGAAGGCGGAGGCAGGGCGGGGCTGCTGTGCGGGGCCCGCCCCCACCCAAGCTCCTCCCTTTCTGTAACCGCGTGGGAGGGCAACCCAGGGCATTCTGGAGTGCCAGCAGAGCTACCGCCCAAGGCTGCCTGGGAGGTAGAAGAAAGCCCGCCTTCACCTTTTCATTTCAACCCACTCCTCTTTTATCATACAAGCTTCTCTCCGTCCTCCCCTCCTCCCTAGGTTCCCCCAACGCCAGCTCTGGATCCCAAGATGGACCTCACCGGTATCTCCATCCCATGCCCTTGCCATCCAGTTCAGTGCTTGTTCCTTCCCTCCAAAACTACCACCCACCATACCAGGTCCATCAGTGTCATCCTCCAATCCCCTGACCTCAAAAAATTCTTTTGGTTCCTTTAGAATGGACCCTACTCTAGTGCCAAGTTAGACATCCATAGTCCTGAAAGGAAGTCCTTTATGTTTTTTTATTTCATGGCCCTGCTCAACCCTACTCCTTCGACTCCATATCTCCCTTGTTTCACATCCTCTGATCTCTGGAAAGAAAATCCTTCTTGGAGAAAAAATTTCTTAGTCTGGGAAAGAGAAGAACTGGCATTACGGACCACAGAAGCTATACAGAAACAAAACTTGAAGCCCAGGGGTAGGGCTGGAAAAAAATGGGTAAAGGTCCAAAGAATAACAAGTAATTGGGCTGGGGATGTGGCTCAAGCGGTAGCGTGCTCGACTGGCATGCGTGTGGCCCGGGTTCGATCCTCAGCACCACATACAAACAAAGATGTTGTGTCTGCCAATAACTAACTAAATAAATAAATAAATATTAAAATTCTCTCTTTAAAAAACAAAAAAACAATAAGGGACTCAGTATCACTAACAGTCAGAAGGAGACAGCTGGAACCCCAAACTTTCTGTGTCTAGTAAATTTCAGAAAGTAGGGCTTTTGTTGTGGAGGAGGGGACAAACAGGAGAAAATCTGACATTTTAAGCATCTACTTATAGGTCAAGCTGTTTCAAACATTACCTCACTAAAACCTTTCAAACCTATAAGAAGTAAGCCTTATGGTGTTTTCAAGTGAGATTTCAGGCCTAGAGAAAAAGTATGTAATTAATCTAAAATAGGTTTGCTGAGAAGAGACCAGACCAATATTTCATCCATCATAGATCCACATGTCTGTGGAAGGAAGGGAAGAAGGAGGGAGTCTTCTCACCAACTGAATGTATTAACTGTCCCTAAGCATAGGGGACATCTGAAAGAAACTGAAGAGATGCAGTCAGGTTGAGGGCCTGGTCTGGCCTAGTACTCCTTTCTCATCTCACTGCTTCCTCCTCCTAGCTCTCAGGATATAAGGAGTGCCCTGAACTTGGGGTGAAAGAAGAGCAGGTGCAGTTAATGGGAAATTTACAGGACTAAACCCCTAGTGATTCATCATATTTTGGGTACCTTCAGGATGCCTTCCTACTATACATTCAGCCAGCTGTTGTCTACAGTGGCTTAGCAGCAGCACTTAAGAACTAAAAAAGCCCATGATTTTGGTAGAGTCATTTGACACAACACCCACAATATTCAAGGGGCCCACCAGAAGTCCAAGGGTTTTAAATATAGAAGGTATGGTTTTTAGACTGGAACACAGAGATTTACTAGAGACTCAAGAAAAGTAAGAGGAGAGCTGTTATGAAAGGCTAAGGAAGTCAGTGGTATATAGATAGTAAGGGGAAGGAATGACTTAGAACATGCAGAAAAAAACTTCTAGATATTTCTCATCCCAGTGTTTTATACTGCTTTCAATCTAAAAAAAACCCTGAGTTGAGGGTATAGCTCAGTGGTAGAGAACCTGCCTAGCATGGACAAGGCCCTCAAAAAAAGGTGAGGGAAGAAAAGAAAAGACAAGAAACCCTAATTTACCTCCAGTGCATATGAACATGTTTAGGAGCTGAATAAAGTAGCTTGGAGCTCAAAGTCCAAGAGAGGTGGGGTGGCTTCACAGAAACAGACACAAGGGTTACAGAAAACAATGATTTGAGGAAAGAAAGAGTACTCACCATTCTACTGTGGTGAGGGTCCTGGCTGACTGCTGTCACTATAAGGAAACAGAAGAATGTAAGGGTAAATAGCACCATTGATGTCACCATAGAATCAACAAAACCCACACATCTACCCTTAAATCTCTCTTCAACTCTTATTTTCCTCCCTTACAGAGGATCCAGCCTTTCACAAGTCACTATACCAGACAGAAACAATGGGAGTTACATGGAAAGAAAGCAACAAGTGATCCTGCAGAGTGTGAAGTCAGTCACAAAGTTCTGGAAGTGTCACCCAGATTTATTCAGCAGAACTCAAGAGTCCTGACTCCCAGACCAAGAAGTAGAACACTCCAACCCCTGTTCTTTGCAAGAGAACAGAAGAAATGCCAACTCTGAAGACACAAAAGATGTCCAATTAAGACTCACTTTTGGCCCTAGTGGGGGAATCCACAAGACTGTTCTGCCAGTCTGAGTCTGGGAGTAGCACCCACTTGACCTCCAGAGTCCAGAGCAGAGGACAAGAGGGAATGGGCCACCACCTGTGATAAGAGAGCAATAGGGCTGGACAAGTCCTGCTGAGTGTACTTAACATCAAGTGAGGTGGAATCTATGGGGCAAAAGACCACAATCTGGGCAAAATCAGGCCAGTCAGGTCTTGGAGTCAGCATCTGTCTAGTGGGTCCAAGTAACGGGGATTTCAAGATGAGGCCTCCTAAACCCACTTAGGGAACCAGAGGTCCGCTGACTCCTTTTTTGCCTGCTATACTCAGGGGCAATGCAGCAGAGTTCCGCAAAAGGCTGCAAGGATAAAAGCCTCCATCTGCGGTCCTGCCTGCCTCGGGGATCACAGTATTCTCTTCCCCAGCCCACCCTCCCTCATGGGGGAGCCCGCAAGCGGCAAGCCAGAGGTGCTGCCTCACCGCCCACTGGCACGCAGCCTCAGAGGAACGGAGAGAGACAAGGGGAAACAAGGACCAAGCCTAGAAGGCCCAGGGCTTCCGGACCTACGGAATAAGGTCCCCAGAGACAGGCCAGGCTGGCAGGGGATTCCAGGTGCCCAGGTTCTAGAGGTGGAGCCTAAAGACTCGAAGGCGGAGCCCGGAATGACAGAAGGCGGGACTCAAGAAAACCGGTGGGGGCCGGGGCGGGGCCCCGGCAAGACGTGGTCCCAGTTCCCAGGCTGGCAGTGCACAGGGCACAGTGACTCACCCAGGCGGTGTCCGCCCAACCCTCCAAAGCAAAGCTCTCACGACTTCCGTCTCCCGCAGCTGCTGAGGTCGCGCAGCTCGAACCCCACCACGGTTCCCCTTTACCCAGCCAATCGCATCTCTGGCCTGTGCCCGCCCTGGCCAATAGCCATGCCAAGTCCCGCCCTGCCCCCACCACGCAGCCGCCGCCCTCACTCTACATTCCCCTTATTGGTCAAATGGGCAGACGCCTTCCTAGCCTTTAACCTATCAGATGCCCAAAGATGAGACTGTACCTGGAGGGAGGAGGCGCGGCGCCGGAGTTCAGACGCGACCAATGGGAAATCACAGCGCGTCCCTGCGGCAGCCAATGAGAAAGCAGTAATAGAGAGCTCCTGACTCCTCAGAGGGCCGGAAGTGGGGGCGGCTTGTCGCCTACCGGTAGCGCAAATGGGGGCGGTGCCTCGTAGGAGCACTGGCCTGTAGTCACTTCCGGTGATGACCCCGCCCTAGGGGTATCTCTGAAATATATCCCCGGTGGCGCCTTATTATGTCCAATCTTGTTTGGGTTTCGATGCGATTATCCAGTCCCAAAGCTGAAATGGGGGGGGGAGGGGGGAACGCGGGCTCGAGAGTGGGAAGGGCTGAAAGCCTGAAGCTCGTTCTCCGACTGGTGGCTCTGGTTTTCCCTTTTCCTCTGTCTTGACAGGTTCCTCCAACACTTGTGCCGCCAGTCCTGAGTTCAGATCTCTTACCAGAGAGATAGGAAAACTGGATCTGAGACAGCCACTAACTAGCTGCGGCCTCTTGTCCGTAAAGGAAGAGGGCAACAGGGCATTCCCAAGTACCTAACTCCCTCTCCCCTGGGAACACAGAGCAGTCAAGAAGGACGGAAGGTGGCCGCTGGAGGTCGCCGTGGCCTCGCGATACCACCAACAGAAATGGAGAACTGTTGATGCAGATTGCCAACAAAAATCCTCAACTCTGGAGTGGGCTTTGAATGTATAACACCAGGCCACCGGGCTAAAATATCTCCAAACGTCTTTGTTTACAGAGCATTGCAAACCCCCTCCCCTCCGGTATTGGGGATCAAAACCAGGAAATCATCGGAGCTCTCAAGACAGGTCTTGTTCCTGCCTCAGCCTCCGGAGTAGCTGGGATAACAGACGTGGCAATGGTTGCTCCCACCTAGAGCACTGGAACTTTTATTACAGTAAGTTCCAGGAAGACACGAACCTTATTTGTGTCCAATATTTTAACTCCAGGGTCTAGAGCAGTGACTGTGGCCGAGCAGATGCTTAGTTTTTGAGTACTGAACTCCTCCAGGACAATGATGGTGCTTTTATTCACTCCCAGCATTTATTATAGTATTTGGTGACTACAGGGCCTTCAGCATTTGTTCAGTGCTTTATCATAGGCTTCCTAGAGCTTAATTCTGCATGTCCCTTTTTCCAAGATGGGGGGAAATAGGAAGTCAGGAGGTTGAGTGCAGCTTATACCTTATGTTTTCCCAAGGGCTGGTATCAAATCCAAAACTGCTATAGAATTGAGGTTACTGTATATAAGAAAGATACAGGCAGGCCCAGGCCCCAGATAGTACAGTAGGATAGATTTGATCATTAAGATGAAGAAGTTAGGCTATATTTTAAGCAGGGATTGAAATGGGAAAGGGAAATTTTCCCCTCTCTTCCTTCCCTACTACAAGCCACCAGCATCCCCCTCCATCAGGCTTTCAAACTGGGTCCTAGGATCTTGGTTTCCAAGAGGTGGTAAAGATGCAGACAGGGATACCAGAAGCCACATATAGATTTATTAAACTTTATTTCCTCTGAGTCTCTGGGGAGTCAGCAGGGATGTAAGGCGAAGTGGCAGTAGCTGCGGGAGCCTGAGCAGAGCTGGTGCTGGGAGGGCTGGCATGAGCATAAAGAAGAAATTTAAATATCCAGGACTGAAATCCAGTTAATGGGTCTCCTTCATCTGTCTTTGGATCTTGTGTAGCATCTCCTGCATCCGCCGCAGCTGGAATAGGCACATGCATCAAAATGGGGCCTTCTGGAGAGTCCCATGGTATTGGGGAAGTGTCCCCAAGTTCTAATCCTTTGAGTCAGGGCCTTGGTAGCTAGGACATATGATGGAAACTGGGCAGAACCACCAATCAGTGTCCCAAATATGCACCAGAGCCAGGAATCTTTCTTTTCCCAAACCAAGAGATACTGAGGTTTATGATTAAACAAGGGACTTCCCAGACTGTCGACCCCTACCACCTCACACCTTTCTCACCTCTTCATCTTTCTCTCGGATTAGCTTCTCGGTTTCTGGATCTGTCCCTGGTGGAACAGCAGGGATGGGGAAATCGGTACCACTCTCACGAGTCAGTTTGCTAAGGGGAAGGGGAAAGGAGGGCTGGTAAGGCTAGGGGATCCCAGCACCAACTTAGGTTGAGCCCAGGGCCTGTAGAGGAATAAAGGAGGGGCTTGGTCTCATCCAAGGCTGCATTTGGGATCCCCCTGCTGGCTTCCAGTCATACTTGCGATTCCGTTCCTTCACCACCAGGCGGGTCATGCTCTGGATGCACTGTGCCCGGTAGTTCTCATAATGTGTCTCCCTGGTCACATCCTTCAGGTCCTGCATGTGGGTGCGCACCAGCATTGTCCTCAGCTTCACAAAGTCACAGTGCCCTGGATTTTCCACTGCATAGCAAGGCTAGGAGTCAGCCAGGGGCATGCGTAGGGGAGAGATACTAAGTGAAGGAAATACCTTGGTCCCAAGCTCAGTGCTTTACCTTCTACAATGCCCCAGGGGTAGTGTCGGCCCCGAACTCGTCGCCCTCTGGCCTCTACCACAGTGTTGCTGCCAATTACCGCAAAGGGAATGCTTTCCTGAAAGAAGTTAGGGGAGAACCCCCTGTTCTCACCTGTTCCTTTCTACCTCTATCTTCATCTTCTCTGCTTCACTGTAGGAAGCCAGGGTCCTCCTCCTCCCCAGGAGCCTGTCCTTATATAGAAGTCTACTCTCTTCTTCTGCCCAAGAAAAAAAGATGGAAAAGGCATGCCCTGGGATGGCCCCACCTTTAGGGCTTGGTCCTGTAATTTGAAGTCCTCATCCTCATCAGAGTCACAATCTGGGAACTGATAGATCTTGATTCCAAAGTGCTCAATCTCCTCACGGATCTGGCAAATAGATGAGGAGCCCACAGTTCTGGGGACAGCATCTTTTGTAGAAGCCCACCTTCTTCCCTCCCCACCCACCACCAGTTTCCCTCACTTTGCGTTTCTTGCGGTCCACTTCAGGAGGTGTCAGTGTGTCCGCCTTAGCCAAGATAGGCACGATGTTGACCCGCTGATGCAGGGCCTTCATGAATTCAACATCCAATGGCCGGAGCCTGGGGAACAGGAATCTGTGACCACCTGCTAGTGGTAGCCCTGCCCCTGATGCTCTTGGCCTGTTCCCTTGGCAGCACCCGGCGGTGCCAGGAGCCTCAGGCTTGGACCATACCCGTGGCCGTAGGGCGAGATGAAGTACAGGCAGCAGTGCACCCTGTTGTCTTGGATGTTCTTGCGGTTCAGGCCACTCTCATCTCGGAAATACTGCTCAAACTGCTGATCGATGTATTCTGCCACAGGCCTCCAGCTGGGGCAGGGACAGACAAGCAGAGAAACTGTGGGAGTGGGGGCTGCCTAGTGAGCTCTGGGATTGCAAAGAAGTAACCCCTTCCCCTAGTAGTGTTTTCAAGATATTGTTATTCTTTGGTTTGCCGTACTATACCTTCAGAGAGATTCCAGGGTGGGACAGGTGTGTATTTCATATGTCCTGATAGAAAATTTTATTGAGTATATAGGCAGAGTTCAATAAATACTAGTTTGATGAAAGAAAAGGGTGCGGGTGACCCAACAAAGCCATAAGAACAGTAAGATGCTGGAGGCAAACATCATCTGGAAGCCAGGGAAGTCCTACGTCAGGCTAAACCCAGCCTCAGAGCCTTTGCTCATATGGTTCCCACTCTTTCCTCCACCTCTCCAAACCTGCTCCATCTTTAGAGGCTCTATCCAAGAACCACCTCTTCCATGAAGGCTCTTTTAACTATACCAATGCACACTGCTTTCCCCTCCACTACAAAGCTATATATTTACACAAAATGATGTTTCCATCAGTTTTGGATCCCACAGATTATGGCAGTCCCCAAGAGATTATAAAGGAGCTGAAAAATTGCCCTCATATTATAGCACCAACGCATTACTCATGTGTTTGTGGTGATGCTAGTATAAACAAACCTACTGTGCTACTTAATAACAATACTGACTCTGTTACTGATTTATATATTTATTATACTATGCTTTTTATCATTATTTTAGTGTATGCCTTCTATTTATTAAAAAAAAAAAAGACAGGGAATACAGCTCCTGGGAATACAGGTAGGATGCCTGCCTAGCATGTGCAATGCTCTGAGTTTGATCCCAGCACAAAACAAGAGTTTGTTATAAAAAAAGTTGCTGTGTAATGCCTCATAGATTCATGTTTTTAGCATCCCTTGATTGCATCAGGAGGTCACATTGAGTGATCGACATATCACCTAGGTTCATGTAAGTATGTCCCATGATGTTTGCACAATGATAAAATTACCTGATGGACACATTTCTAAGAATGTATGTCCATAATAAAGTAATGCATGACTATATAAATATTTTTAAGAATTTCAATTTTGGCCTTCTATTATCTAGTGTAATTCTTACTCTCTGTACAGGTAAATATTATGCATTTTGACCATTGTCATTCTCATTTTATATATAAAAAAATTAAATCCAAAGCAGCTAGGAGACTTGCTCCAGATCAGTTGGCTAGTAAATTCTCTACCCACCTGAGTCCCTGGCTTTCTGACTCCTAGATCAGTGTTTGCCATTATACATTGGCCTGACCCATTTACTGACTTTCATCCGATAGATACCTATGTTAGAGAACTGCTCCCCCATCTCAATCTTCCACCACTACCTACTAGATTGTACACCTGTCAGGCACAGGGACCATTTATATTTGTTCTGTATTTCTTAAAATGTTCAACACAGGCTAGGCACCTAGCATGTGTTTCATAAATTCCTACTGATTGACTAAATGAGTTTATTAAGGTACACTATAGGGCTTGGGCTGTAGCTCAGTGGCAGAGCGTTTGCCTAGCATCTGTGAGGCACTGGGTTCAATCCTTAGCACCACATAAAAACAAACAAAATAAAGGCATTCTGTCCTTCTACAAGTACAAAAAAAATTTTAAGTTACACTATAAACTGTGATATGGAGATTTTATTATTATTGCAATTGAAGTTATTACTAATATTATCATGGAAGGTAAATAGACTAAAAGAGAAAGCAGTTCTTGCTACAGTAAGAAGCAGGTACTGGTTCGTACTAGAATTTCAAGACAAGTGGTTTGCTGAGACATACTGCTAGAGTGGGAAGGGTGACGACAATATGGAAATGACTTAACCCCACACCAGGAATAAGACCATGTCCCATGAAGTAGCTTAGTGCTGTGGAAAAATATAAGAAACAGCTTTCCCTCAAGGCTTATGAAGTTGAAAAGGAATTGGTTAGCTGGGCTTAAAGTAATGATATGTAGTGATGAAGCACATAATGGGGGGTTCACAGCACAGAAAGGTCTACTAGAGTCTGATTAGTCTGTGAGGTGTGGGATCTGTGTAGTCACATAGGGACCTGCACTTAGAAGGGTTGATTTGATGTTCTGCTGTTACTATCTTGAAATCCTTAATAATTTTGAACAGGCCCTATAATTGGTTCTTCGATGATCATTACAAAATTTGGTGAGTATGAGTAGCCCTTTACAGTTTCCAATGCACAGGCATCATTCTGGGATGATTTTCAGATCAACTGGTTAAGGTGATAAGGGAAGGTATTTTTCTATTTTTTTTTTTAATTTCTTTAGTTATAGATGGACACGATGTCTTTATTTTACTTTATGTGGTACTGAGGATCGAACAAAGTGATTCACACATGCTAGGCGCACGCTCTGCCTCTGAGCCCCAGCCTCAGCCCTTAATTTTTAATTTTTAAAAAAACTTTTTGCAGATCAATCCCCACTGAACCCTGGTGTGCTTTACCATTGAGCTACATCCCCTGCCCTTTTTATTTTGAGATAGGTTCTCACTAAGTTGCTCTGGCTGGCCTTGAACTTGCAATCTTCCTGCTTCAGTTTCCTGAGTAGCTGGGATTATAGGGGTGTATCACTGTACCAAGAAAGACTAGTATTTTCCAACTTTAAGAAATAAGAATGCAGCCATGCTCAAGATCATGCAAGATTTGAACTGTGAGTCTAGGGCTCCAAGTACCACCTGCCTAACTTTGTTAAAGGTACCACCTTTTCTTTCTTTCTTTCTTTTTTAATTATTCTCATCTACTCACGTACATCTGACCATTACCTCAGCTTCTCTCCAGTTCATAAAAAAAAATTGCTAGGAATGGTGAAGTGTGCATGTGTGTGTGTGTGTGACAAAACTACCTTTTCTTCTGGCAGAGAACCTGGATGGTGCCTGGTAAACAAAGTTCTACCCATTTATTTCCTGTTGCCTCTCCTTCCCTTCAGCCCTCCCTCCGTGCTCCTCCATACCCCTTTCAACAAGACCTTGCATCTAAAAGAAAGATGTTTATTGAGCACCCACTGTGTCAGGCCTTGTGCTTCATGTTTACTTTTTTTGAGGCTCTTTTTTATCTTCTTTTCCCACCGCCATTATAGAATTATAGGTCAGAGTTGAATGTTAGAAATCATCTATTCCAACCCTTTCCCTCTCATTTTACAGAGAAGAAGACAGTTATCCAATAAGGGGAGTGATATGCTTAAGGTCACAAAACCTCCCTCTCCTGACAGGTATGGCTATGTGTGCACCTGTGTGTGTTTGCGAAGTTAGTGATGGGTCAGGGGCAGCTGGGGTTGTTTTTGGTTAAACATACCACTCTGTGTTGTTGACTGCATCCCCAAAACCTGGTGTGTCCACAATGGTAAGCCGCAGCCTCACACCCTTCTCTTCTATATCCACGGCATGCTTAGTGATCTCCACGGTTTGCATGATCCGTTCTGAAGAAGGGGGAAACTGAGGCAAGGGCAAGGGCAAGGGCAGGGACCTTCCCAGTCAGCACAAACTACCCACCCCAGTCAGCTTTGCTGCCCAGACTGCCTCATCCACTTTGCCTCCCTTCCCACCCACAGGCTGCCTGAGGGCCTGTTCTCTGGGAACCAGCAAGGAGCACATTTCCCAACACAGGAAATGCCGGTGGCTGTTGGCTCTGGCCCCAGCCTTTTCTCTGCTCCCGGCCTTTTTGGATTCCTGGAATCCTTTGGGGGTCAGAGTCTCATTCAAAGAGCAGGATTCTGATCCCTGCCCTGCTTCAGCACCCAAATCTTTAGGGAGCTGGTTGGTGGGATGCCAGGCCAGACAGGCCTTTAGAGGGATGTTGTCAATCTCTCTAGGAGGTCATGGTTTCCAGCATGCTGGGAAGGGCCCTATTCCCTCATCCCCACCCCGGACTCTGTAGTGACTTTAACATCCCAAGACAGGTCTCTCTGCCTGTCTTTATGCTCCTCTCTTTTCCTTACCTTCAGCACTGAGGAGTTTCCGGTCCTGGTATAGATCAGTGAGGAAGAGACTATTGACAAGAGTGGATTTACCCAGGCCAGACTCTCCTGACAGGAGAGAGGACAGAGGCACCAAATCAGAAGGTAAGATCTGTAGCCAAAGGGCAGCTCCACTGGATCAAGGTTTGGTGGGAAAACTGTTTTCTTATCAATCAGGACTAGACTAACCAAACCATGGCATTTTAGAGCTACAAGGAAGCAGAGATCAGCTCATCCAGCTGTCTCATTTGAATGACGAGAGGCAACAGACTGCCCAAGGTCACACAGAAGGAGCCTACACTACAAAACTCTGGCACTACTTCATTCCCCCCAACATATACATATTTTTGGCCACCAAAGACTCCTAGCTATTTTGCAAATACTCAGGCATTTGCTGCTTGCTCCTTCTTCCTTACCCATGCCCCTTTATCTCTCTCTCTCTCTCTCAAACACACATACACACACACACACACACACACACACACACACACTCCCCACCTAAAAACATCCCTTGCCCAACCCATCCCTGCCCTTTTCTACCTGCCACCATGAGGGTAAAGTCAAAGCCTTTCTTCACAGACTTTCGGTGGACTTGGTTGGGGAGGGTTGCAAAGCCCACATACTCCTTGTCATCCTAGTGGACAGGAAGGCAGAATGCATCAGGGTGAGAGACAAGAGGGGCCCTAGCACCCAGGACCAGTCTTTTCTTTCTTTCTTCTAGATCTTTCCCCAGCCTTAAAGGAGCAGTGCCAGACTCTTTTGAGTTCTCATCAGAAGCCACCAGCTGGGCCTCCTGCCCCTGCTGATACTACCAGTTTCCAGTGCCCTTGGGGGCAGACAAGAGAGGAGTTGGGACTGACACAGGACAGAAAGAGATCCCAGGTGCATACATATACACATACATGCACATAAACCCCAAGGCTGTCTGCCCGCTTCCTGGGTCTTCCTATACCCACCCACTGAAAGGCAAAGGCAGGGCTGAAGTCTCTACCTCAGAGGAATCATAGGGATCAAGCCTGCCCCATGGGCTGCGGGGCCGGGTGCAGGGGCTGAGAGGGGCTGGGGCACAGAAGTACTGCTGGCTGTCAGAGGACTGGGGCCACAAGGGGGGTCTGAACTCCAGGTCATCATCATAGAAGTCTGGGGCCTGGGGCCTTGGCTCCGGGATTGGGGGCCTGGACACCCTGGTTCTGGCCTCCGGTGAGTGGCAGCGCTCGCTTCCTGGGAAGTCCTTCACGAACTTGCTCAGTTCTGCATCATCCGTGGTGTCCTCCAGGAAATGCTTGATCTGGAGGACGTGGGTTGGAGGTAGTGGGGTGGGGAGATGGAGTAGGTGGGAGGTGGCAGGAGGGAACCGGAAGGGAAGAACAAGGAAGAAGGCAGACATAGGAAGTGAGAAGGAGAGGGGAGAGGCACTCGTGGTTAGAAGGGAAAGAACTTGGCAGCTAGGCCTTACCTTCTCACCAGTATCCCCAAGCTAAGACATGGGGAAGGGCCCCAGGGTCCAGGAGGATCCCTAGGCAGCCTCCAAAGCCCTGCTCTCCAGTTTTGGAGCTCCCTCTCAGCAGGATATTTGTTGAGGCTGCCCTTTCTGGGGGTCTGGACAAGCCAGGATTCAGGGACTGTCCCAAAGGCCAGGAAGTTAAATTGAATAAGAGGGAAAACAGTGTGGCTGAGGACTCAAGGAGAGTACAGGGAGTCAGAAGGCTAGGGGCACAGGGAATTAGGACAGAAAGAAAGGAGCTGCCTCCCAAGCAGGTCAATAACCAGCAGGAGGTTCTGTGTCTGTCACTGCTAGTCAGTAAGCTGGGAAAACCCAGGTAAGGATTCTACCCTGGGTTCTCACTCTCCAGGGTTCAGTGCCCAGAGTTCAATCCTGCTGACCCTACTCTTACTCCAGATGCAAAACCACACCAGAATCTGGCCCTGGACCCCAGGAGAGAAGAAAAAACCTACCAGTGGATGCTGAATATAGACAGAGGGCAGCCAGGAGGGACCAAGTGAGAGGTTGGGAGGACACTGGAAGAGCCTGGAAGGATGGCTGGACCTCCAAGACTGCTGACGGCCCCCAAATGAGAGGAACATCTAGGGAAACCCCTCAGTAGTCACAGTGTGGTGGTAGGCAGAGAATGGAGTGGCTCCTCTATAGAAGCCAGTTCCACTCCACCCCCAGCTTGGGAGATGGGCAGCTCCCCCTCAGCTCTAGACCCTATATCTTCCCCTCTCTCCTTTGGGGGTCAACGTCCTTTGTGGAGTGCCTGGCAGTGCTGGGCTCAGCTCTGCCTCACAACACCCACGTGCCACCCCCAGACAATGGACAACGGCCGGCTGCAGAAGCTGACTCACCCTCTGGGGGTTGGCCAAGCCAAGGGGGCTACCCTGGACCACTGTGGAGTCCCAGGCAAAGTGAAGGAGATAAGATGGTCAAAGTCTTCCTGCATAGCTCCATTTTACCAAGGGATGAAATGAAAGAGGCAGATGTGCACACTGTCAGTTTATGCCAGACAGAAAGGACTAGGAAAGGGAAGCTGGAAGGAAAAGTCTCCTAAGAGTTAACTTTCACGTGTCACCTCTCATCCCCATACCTGCTGATAACAAACTTCGGAGCTTGCCTGGACAGAAGGGAGGAAAGAGACCCTTTAGCCTGAAACTGGCATGTGGAGGTTTAGTGATCACAAGAGGCAATCCTAAGGCAGGCCTGATATATGTGAGATCTGTTGGGTTAACTATACAACCCCTTTTATGCTTATTGGTCTCGAATAATGATTTAATTGTGTCCCTTTTCACTCTCAAAATTATCCCAGCTTGGACAATTAATGATACAGCAACAGAGAAGGAATGGGCTTGAGGGATAGCATGTCCTGTTGTCTGGCAGCTAATGAGTCTGGGGAATTCCAGGAAACGTCGTCTTTCTACACAACCCCACAGTGCCCTAGCAGTTGGTCTGGGGATTGGCTAAGGATGGGAGAGAGAACTCTGCTCAGGGGGTACTGAGCAGAGGGGCAACAGAAAAGGGAAAAGGGAAGGTGCTGATGGAGAGCCCTGTCCCCCCACAATCTTCCAGCAGAGACACCAGGAACTCGGCACTGTCCTCTCTGACAGCCCTGGCTATGCTTCGGCATGGAGGAAGCCAAAGGGCTCTAGTCAAAGAGTCACAACACTAGGATCCTCACCTCCCATCTGTCCACACCCCCCAACTCTGCCACTGACTTTGAGCACCACTCCCAGTTAAGGCAGGGGGAAGTCAAGTCAGGTCCACCCAACTCCCAGAGCAGCATCTTACCCCAGCTTCAGTCCCATCCTCAGGGACAGAATTCCCTTGCCATCCCAGTGAACTGTCCATGCCCCACACTTCAGACTCCCTGTCAGCAAGCTCTAGGTCTAATTTTATCTCCCAGGCAAAGTTCCTCACACACAGAAACAGCCTTGTCTTGATGCTCTTGTTGTCATCTGGCTTCCGGACATGCTCCTTTCCCTTTTTCTTTGACCTCCCTCTGTCTCTGGCAGGGGCCAAAAAAGCCTGTGGAATGTCCTACCCCACTCCCTCCTCCTCCTCCCCTTCCCTTGGCTCCCACCCTCCAAGGGCAGCTCAGCTGCAGCAGGATCACTTGGTTCCTCTGCAGTCCCCTCCTCCTCTGATTGGCTGCCCCATGACGCCTGCTCGCTGACTGCCCTGGTGGGCACAGCACCAACCTCCCAAGTCTATCTGCAGCAGACTCTTGATCCACTTGGCCTCTTCTGTTAACCCTCAAGGACCCTGATGCTTGCCTGAAGACTATGAACTGTCCCCCAAGGTGACCTGACCCACCAGTACACCCAGGACAGTCACCCAGGAAACCTATTCCCAACTCCACCCCCCATCTCTCACCTTAAGCAGTGCTGAAGTAGGGTAGGATATCCAATGATCCTCTGAGTATAAGTTCCAGGGGTCTTCCCAAGTGTCCCTTTGTTTTCTCCCAGCAGGAGAAATTGCTATCCCACTGTCTTAGAAAATGTGCTCCTAGATTTGCCTGCAGAGAATCCCAGCCACAGAAGCAGCTTGGCTCCAGGGACTCTGACTACCCTAGTATACCTGACCTCTCACTCAGGAGGATGGGTATCAATTCTATCATCCCATCATTCTCACAAAATCAATAAGAGAGCTGCTAGCACTTGGTCTCTGAGGGGCATGGGTTCAAGCATATGGGAAACTGACATTCCAGAGGCTCAAGAGCTGCCATTTAGGTGGGAGATGAATTGAGGGATCTGGGTGGCAGTGTACAAATGGAGCACTCCACTAGGAGTCAGAAGGCCAGTGTTTCTGGTTGAGCTGGAAACACCCCCTTGTGAATCTTAATAGTGTCTTTAATTTCAGGGTCTTAATGTCCAACTGTGAATGGCCCTTCCTTGCCTCCCAGGGAGACTGGGGAGAGAAATCATTCTGAGATACCTCAAGCTGCTTTGAACCTGAGAGAAGTAGTACTCACGTCCCAGTATAGTCATTAATGTTGATCTGTCATTCTTTTCACATGTAAATGTAAATTCCCTGGGGCTGCTGGGCTGGGGAGTTCTCTACACTGAATCCCAAAGCAGCTAGGACACCATCCTCCTTTCACAAGGAGACCCTCATAGAGGACTGTGGCCTGACATGAACCAGTAGTCAGCCTAAGGACTTGGCTAGCTTAAGGGCAGGGGCCTGAGACTGGAGACTTTGTTGGTGGTGGTGTCTCTAATTAGAAAAGAACAGGGTGGCCTCAGCCAAACTGAAAGCACCAAGACCTTAGCTGAACTGAACTTGGTGTGTAACAGAAAAAGTCCCTCTGGTCCCTGCTGGGCTTGGCACTGGGGATAAACAGTGTCTCCCCAGGCTTCCATCCCTGGAACAATCAGCCTGTCCATCCCCCAGTGGGGAAAAGGAGTAGGGCCAGGATCAGGACAGGCACCACTTAGCCTTTCCAAGGAACCCTCTTTGGGGAAGGTTATAGGGTCACCAAGACTTCCTGTCCAAGCCTTGGGCCTCTGCCTGGACACAGCTTGAGAGACAAGAGCCCAAAAGGTTGGCCTTTCTAAACCTGAAAGCTTCTGATTCCACAGGATGCAGGGAGTTTCCCTCTGGTGGCTGCCCTCAGCCAACATCCTGCCCCACAGGGTGGTCAAGAATCCTCTCCTGCTGTAAACAGCTTGTGCCTCCCAAAGCAGAGGGCAAAGACTGGGAGGCTTCCAGACTGGGAAAGATGGATGTGGCCTGGAGGCCCAGACACGCACAGGCTGTAACAATGTCAAGAAAAGAGCTGGCATCCTCACAACCAAGCATCAAAACCTCCTACCTGGGAACCTCTAAGAAGGCTGGCTGGGGTTACTGCTTCTCTTCCCACTACAGGCAGGTGGCAGGAATGAGTCCCCCCCAACCCCCACACACTGCAGAAGGACCTAGTTGGGGAGTGGGGGGGGGGGGTAGGTGCAGCAGAGGAAGCTTCCCCACTGTTCCTGTCTGGGAGGCAAATGATACAGCTGATCCCACCCCACGGGATGTTGGGGTGGGCTTTCCTCTCAGGTGTTCAGGTGTTTCTTTGAGAAAGGGGCTGCCAGGTTTTGGAAAGGAGGGACCAAGAGTCTCACCATCCCTTTTAGGATGCTGGCAGTTTTGTGGATCTCCTCTATGTTTTCCAAAGGAAGTTGGTGCTAGCTTCTGCGCTCCCGGTAGATGAGTGAGGAAGGATCATCTAGGTAACAGATGACTCAGGCAAGGGCGGAGACCCTCACCACCCTCATCGCTGACGCGCCTTCCCCAGAACAACATGCTGCACCTCCCACAACACAGACCCACCCCTTCCTCCAAGACCAAGGGCAACTCGTCGGGGGTCGCGGCCTGTTTGGTAGCTGCTTGGCTTGGGGGGAGAAACTTGGGAACGGCGACGCAGCGCCACCCGCCAACAGTGCCTGCCCGAGCCTGGAGCTGGCGACAGCTCCTCTCGCCCCGCATAGCCGGGGCTGCAGCGCCACGGGTCTCCTCGGAGCCGCCCGGGAGCGGCGGGCCCTGAGCGCCCTGGCCCTGCCCTGCACCCGCCGGTCTTACCATGGCTGCAGCCCGGGGCGGGCCGGCTCCGCCTGGACAGCGCCCGAGCGACCCGCGGATGGAGCTGCGCGCGGACCTCACCGCACCGCCTGCCCCCACTTGCCTCCCCGAGTCCCTACCGCTTGGGGCGGGGCGAGTCGGCGGGGGCGGGGCGAGTCGGGCCCCGGGAGGGGCCTGCACCTCCGCGGTGGGTGCCCGCGCGAACTAGGCTTGGGGCGCCAGCCATCCCCTGAAGCACAGAGCAGGATGGAGGCCTCGGCTCCTTGACCCTGGGCTACATTGGCTACCTGGCTTTTTCTTAATCCTTGGAGTGGCTTCTTTGGACAGCTCAGGACCTCGGGAGTTTAAACCAGTACCCAAAAAGAAAGCAACAACCACCTAGCATCCCTAGAAGGAGATGCCTTTGCAAAGGGAGGAGGAGTTGCCATAAGAGTTGGAGAGAAACATTTGGTCACCCCAGGGATTCATCAAAGTGTTATGGAAGTTGACTGATTTCCAAGTTACTGATTGTCCATACCCTCACCACACCTCCTAAAGGGGAATGTCAAAACATTCTCCAGCTCCATCCAAGCTGTGGAAAAGACAGGTTAGCAGTAAGTTCCCTTTGTGCAGGACCTCAGATTAGAGATTAAAGAGGATTTACTGCAGAAATTATCCAGGGATCATCTGCTGGAAGGCTAGAAGGGGGAGGCTGAGTGGCTTTAATAGGGCATTGGAGCCTTGCCTAGAGCTGAGGAAAGCTGGAAGGGCCTCTGGGGAGGCCAGCCTAGGCATGACCCAGGCTCAGCTGGACCATACTTCCTCTGACAAGCAGGTGAGATGCTGTAGGACAGATGCTTCAGCATCTTTAAAAGAATTAGAAGCTCAGAAGCGCCAGAGCAACAGCTAGAGAGAGGTACATGCTTGGAGGTGGGGAGTTGGTGAGGTCCAGAAGCATCCCCCTCAGACTCCAAAAGCCCTCCTACAAGGACAGGCTGACTGGCCTTTGCCTGTATTTGTTCTGGACAAAACTGAGCCCCATAGGTATGGCACTGTCTATGGGTGGAAGTGTCAGATGCCTGCCTATCTTATTTCTATCTGATCTGTGAGCTACTGGCCTCAATTGAGATCAGTCAGTATTCAGTCAAGGGAGGAACAGCAGATAAGATCCGGCTCTGGAAAATATGGAACTGCTGTAGGAGATATGACTGGATATTTGGCACTGGTGAACTGGGAGATTAAGAGAGGTTGTTGCTTAAACACATCAGAAGCAAATATTCATTGACCAGCAAGTTGAGGAGAAAAACTCCTAGTAGTTGGGCAACCATGAGCACCTCACTTCACCTCTCAGGCTCTTAGTTCCTCCTGAAAATAAGGGGAATTAAACTAGATTATTTTTAAGTTTCCTTGCAATTTCTGGCATTCTAAAAGTAGATTTAATGAAGAAGGAGGGTATGCTGTAGGCCTTGGAGGAAGAAAGCAAGGTAACAGAAGAAGATACTAAAGAAAACTTGGACTTGAAGAGACTCAGATGGCTCTGGAAGCATAGGAAAATGGGGATCTACAGCTTGAATCCAGTGAGAAGGGACCTCTGAAGTTCTAGAGAGGCTCCCAGAAAAGGCCTGGGGTAGACCCAGGAGATCTGAAGCTTACTCAGGAGGACAAAAGACCTAAAGAGATAATCAATGGCTGTTAGAAGTCTGCAGAAACAGTAGTGGCTACTGCCATCAGATCCAATGGTCATGAGACCCCACTGTTCAAAGCCCTAGTCCCCTATTACTGATGCAGGTACATTTATCTTGGATAAATTCTACTTTTATGAGTAACTATAACACACCAATTTTTAAAAATGAATTATTAGAAGGACCAACAGAGGTGAGGCCAGGGATTGGAGGAGGGAGGAGAAGAGGCAAAGGAGTAGCACCAGGGATCGAAATTGAGCAAATTATGTTATATAATTTATTATTATAAATAATAATTTATAGTATTATTAATAATTTATATTATTTAATTTATAATAATTATTATTATATATAACCCTATATTCATGAATATATTAAAACTGAGCCCCACAATTATATAAAACTATAATGCACAAAAATAAAAAAGAAGAATACCTCTTGGGTGCTTCCAATCAGTAGTCTGTGACTTGAGGTGGGGAGGATAAGAAGGCAGCCCCATCAGAGAGTCTTATTTTCCTTTATCATAAGAACCTTCCTCCCCAGAACTCAAGCTGTATTTAAAGTGTGGACACAGAAACAGCTCAAAAGGCAGCTCAATGCCTAACATTCAGAAGACCCTGGGTTCATTCCCTGGCACCACACAAAAAAATAATCAGTTCAGCTAACTCATCCTCGCCTGTGCTGGAATCCCCACTCCTCTCTGGCACCCACTGCTCAGGCTCCAGAAAGCCCTGTGTCCAAAGGCATGATGGTGCCAGCTTGCCTTGAGAGAGGTGAGGCCCTAAGAGAGGACTGAGACCATGGAACTTAGCTCCAAGCCAAGAATCTTCGGGTTTGAGTCCCTTTCTAACCACGGTACCAGAGGTCTAACATAAGACATGCTGGGTGAAATAAAAGCTGCAAATAGACTTGAGCCATTCTACCTGCACAGCCCCAGTATGCTAGCCTTGTAGCATTGAGAGTTCTCAGAGAAGTTGGCCTTGGCATATGTCCCCATGCCAGCTTGGACTGTGAACATCACTGCCTAAAAGTCCTTTTCCCTGCCTGGGCCCATTTCTCTCAGTGAAAGAGGCCGAACTCCCCCAACTCCAGCCCTCTTGCTCCATGTTGCTGGAGTTCCCATACCTGATCTGAAGCAGGGCCAACTTACAGCAGCCCTCCTATAAGTGGTTGATGACAGAGTGCCTTCCCACCTCTAGCCGGCAGGTGGCCTAGCCAAATTTGCCTCAGCACAACTCAGCTCTGACTTTTCCTTGATATTTAACATCCCACCAGGTGTTAATGTCCTTGTCTAGAGTACAATTTCTCAGGCGCTGCTAGGGTGGTGAGCCAAATGTTTGGGGAGTAGCTGCTTAGCTTAGCAAAAAGGGTGACTCCTCTGGTAAACTCAAGTAACCACAGCTCCCGCATGTTGCTGTGACTCCTTTATTTAAGGCAGGCCAACATGGTCTGTATGGAAAACCTCCCAGCCCCCTCTACTGGGTCTTTCCTGACCACACATGGCAAAGGTTGTGTGGCACAGGTGCTAATAAGCAAGGAGACTGCACTCAGACCAAGCCAGGGCCAAGGTTCAGGCCAAGAATAAAGACGGATTACCACAGGAAATCAGGATTTCAGATCTGCATGACTAGCAAAAGACTACTTTTGCCTCTCAGTAGCTGTTTTCTTTAAGTGGTGCAAGAACTAATTGTACCTCCCTTCCCCCAGAGGTGGATGAGTCACTGATGATATAGTCAGAGAGCCCTAGAGGGGTGGGGGCAAAGGGCCATCACTAGGTTGTGTCTTTTTTTTTTTTTTAATATTTATTTTTAGTTTTTGGCGGACACAACATCTTTGTTTGTATGTGGTGCTGAGGATTGAACCCTGGCCGCACGCATGCCAGGCGGGCGCGCTACCACTTGAGCCACATCCCCAGCCCTAGGTTGTGTCTTTTAAGGAAAGCTCAGCCAGTCTGTTCAGCAAGGTCTGAAGAAGGAAGAAATCAAAATATCTTAAGAATTGTATTTCTTGGTTCCTGCTGAACAGTCACAGAGAGAGGCGTTCCAAAGGTGGCAGGGTGCTGGAAGTCAGCCACTCTGATAGGGCATGTTC